>NC_140583.1:794906391-797878891 GCF_964204655.1 Triturus cristatus | reverse complement strand
CACCGGGGAAGGAGCCCTCCCGAGCGGCTGCCTCGGAGTGCCTGGCCACCCTCGCCGGACTGCAAGGGCGAGTGGGCACGGCACCCTCCCAGGCCACCTGGGGGGCTGGGTGGTCCCTGGCCATCTGGTCGCCTGGCTGCACGACCAGATGGCCCTGCGGGCCGGGCGACCAGATGGCCCTGCGGGCCGGGCGACCAGATGGCCCTGCGGGCCGGGCGACCAGATGGCCCTGCGGGCCGTGTGACCAGATGGCCGGCCTGCCGGCCGGCCGGGCTAACTCCAACTTTTGTCCACCCCCAGGGTTCTGTAAGCCCCCACTACGTGGGGGCTTAATAGTCGGTAAAAATGGGCTCCCCGGGCAGGCTGTCGGGGAGAGGACGTGGCCTGGGCTTAACCCTCCTTGGTTCCCGCCGAGGGTCTGGGTGCTGGGGACAGGGGGTCCACCGGGGGCCCGGGGAGGCTGTCCCTGGCCTGGCTGGAGGTCCGGAAGCTGGGCCCGGTGCTGGAGCTCCGTCCCAGGGTGCGGCTCCGTCCCGGGGTGCGGGAGCCCCCTGTCCCGCAAGCCAGCCGAGGGTCCGGGCGCTGGGGACAGGGTGTCCACCGGGGCCCGGGGAGGCTCTCCCCAGCCTGGCTGGGGGTCCAGGAAGCTGGGCCCGGTGCTGGAGCTCCGTCCCAGGGTGCGGCTCCGTCCCGGGGTGCGGGAGCCCCCTGTCCCGCAAGCCAGCCGAGGGTCCGGGCGCTGGGGACAGGGTGTCCACCGGGGCGTCTCTCCCCGGCCTGGCTGGAGGTCCGGGAGCTGGGCCCGGTGCTGGAGCTCCGTCCCGGGGTGCGGGAGCCCCCTGTCCCGCAAGCCAGCCGAGGGTCCGGGCGCTGGGGACAGGGTGTCCACCGGGGCCCGGGGAGTCTCTCCCCGGCCTGGCTGGAGGTCCGGAAGCTGGGCCCGGTGCTGGAGCTCCGTCCCGGGGTGCGGGAGCCCCCTGTCCCGCAAGCCAGCCGAGGGTCCGGGCGCGGGGGTCGGGTGTCCACCGGGGCCCGGGGAGTCTCTCCCTGGGCCTGGCTGGGGGTCCGGAAGCTGGGCCCGGTGCTGGAGCTCCGTCCCGGGGTTGCGGGAGCCCCCTGTCACGCAAGCCAGCCGAGGGTCCGGGAGCTGGGGACAGGGTGTCCACCGGGGCCCGGGGAGTCTCTCCCCGGCCTGGCTGGAGGTCCGGGAGCTGGGCCCGGTGCTGGAGCTCCGTCCCGGGGTGCGGGAGCCCCCTGTCCCGCAAGCCAGCCGAGGGTCCGGGCGCTGGGGACAGGGTGTCCACCGGGGCGTCTCTCCCCGGCCTGGCTGGAGGTCCGGGAGCTGGGCCCGGTGCTGGAGCTCCGTCCCGGGGTGCGGGAGCCCCCTGTCCCGCAAGCCAGCCGAGGGTCCGGGCGCTGGGGACGGGGTTTCCACCGGGGCCCGGGGAGTCTCTCCCCGGCCTGGCTGGAGGTCCGGAAGCTGGGCCCGGTGCTGGAGCTCCGTCCCAGGGTGCGGGAGCCCCCTGTCCCGCAAGCCAGCCGAGGGTCCGGGCGCTGGGGACAGGGTGTCCACCGGGGCCCGGGGAGGCTCTCCCCGGCCTGGCTGGGGGTCCAGGAAGCTGGGCCCGGTGCTGGAGCTCCGTCCCGGGGTGCGGGAGCCCCCTGTCCCACAAGCCAGCCGAGGGTCCGGGCGCTGGGGACGGGGGTCCACCGGGGCCCGGGGAGGCTCTCCCCGGGCCTTGCTAGGCTCCGTGTGCCCGGAGGAGGCTCCCCGGCCTGGCTGCTTTCAGAAGCAAGGACCGGGCCCGTGAGCCGGGGTGGCTTGCTTTTTTATTACGCTGGCGGAACGGAATTTTCCGCCCACCCTAATATAAAGCCACAAACCCACATCTCGCCTGCCTTGAAGGCCCTACATTATTTACCGGTTGCCAGGAGATCCACCGTACTGATGATGTGTTGTTGCAATAGAAATCCTGCTCAATACGAGAGGAACCGCAGGTTCAGACATTTGGTGTATGTGCTTGGCTGAGGAGCCAATGGGGCGAAGCTACCATCTGTGGGATTATGACTGAACGCTTCTAAGTCAGAATCCCCCCTAAACCGTAACGATACTGCAGTGCCGTGGAGCCTCGGTTGGCCTGGGATAGCCGGCCTCTCTCGGGGGGCCGGTGCGTAGAGCCGCTCGCTTGGGGACCGGAGCACGGACGGGAGGGGGCCGCCTCCATCGCCCTTAGTGCACCGCATGTTCGTGGGGCACCCGGTGCTAAATCATTCGTAGACGACCTGATTCTGGGTCAGGGTTTCGTAAGTAGCAGAGCAGCTACCTCGCTGCGATCTATTGAAAGTCATCCTCTGAGCCAAGCTTTTGTCTCTCTCCGTGCGTGGGCGCCCGCGGACGCCCTCTTCCACCACACCCAAGGGTGGGTCCCTCTGCCGCCGGGCCGGTGGGAAGGGACGCGGAAGGGGGTAACGTGGGCCTGCGGGAGGCTGCCTCCACCACGTGCCTTCCGGCACGTGGGCTTCCCCCTCCTGTCCCTGCCCCACCGGGGTGCGGGGATGGGGGCCACAGTCCCTTGCTGCTCGGCAGGGTGACCAGATGGCCTGGCCTGGCCTCCCCTTCCCGCCGCTCCCGCGCAGGGAGCAGCACCGGGGAAGGAGCCCTCCCGAGCGGCTGCCTCGGAGTGCCTGGCCACAACTCGCCGGACTGCAAGGGCGAGTGGGCACGGCACCCTCCCAGGCCACCTGGGGGGCTGGGTGGTCCCTGGCCATCTGGTCGCCTGGCTGCACGACCAGATGGCCCTGCGGGCCGGGCGACCAGATGGCCCTGCGGGCCGGGCGACCAGATGGCCCTGCGGGCCGGGCGACCAGATGGCCCTGTGGGCCGGGCGACCAGATGGCCCTGCGGGCCGGGCGACCAGATGGCCCTGCGGGCCGGGTGACCAGATGGCCGGCCTGCCGGCCGGCCGGGCTAACTCCATCTTTTGTCCACCCCCAGGGTTCTGTAAGCCCCCACTACGTGGGGGCTTAATAGTCGGTAAAAATGGGCTCCCCGGGCAGGCTGTCGGGGAGAGGACGTGGCCTGGGCTTAACCCTCCTTGGTTCCCGCCGAGGGTCCGGGTGCTGGGGACAGGGGGTCCACCGGGGGCCCGGGGAGGCTGTCCCTGGCCTGGCTGGAGGTCCGGAAGCTGGGCCCGGTGCTGGAGCTCCGTCGCAGGGTGCGGCTCCGTCCCGGGGTGCGGGAGCCCTCTGTCCCGCAAGCCAGCCGAGGGTCCGGGCGCTGGGGACAGGGTGTCCACCGGGGCCCGGGAAGGCTCTCCCCAGCCTGGCTGGGGGTCCAGGAAGCTGGGCCCGGTGCTGGAGCTCCGTCCCAGGGTGCGGCTCCGTCCCGGGGTGCGGGAGCCCCCTGTCCCGCAAGCCAGCCGAGGGTCCGGGCGCTGGGGACAGGGTGTCCACCGGGGCGTCTCTCCCCGGCCTGGCTGGAGGTCCGGGAGCTGGGCCCTGTGCTGGAGCTCCGTCCCGGGGTGCGGGAGCCCCCTGTCCCGCAAGCCAGCCGAGGGTCCGGGCGCTGGGGACAGGGTGTCCACCGAGGCCCGGGGAGTCTCTCCCCGGCCTGGCTGGAGGTCCGGAAGCTGGGCCCGGTGCTGGAGCTCCGTCCCGGGGTGCGGGAGCCCCCTGTCCCGCAAGCCAGCCGAGGGTCCGGGCGCTGGGGTCGGGTGTCCACCGGGGCCCGGGGAGTCTCTCCCTGGGCCTGGCTGGGGGTCCGGAAGCTGGGCCCGGTGCTGGAGCTCCGTCCCGGGGTTGCGGGAGCCCCCTGTCACGCAAGCCAGCCGAGGGTCCGGGAGCTGGGGACAGGGTGTCCACCGGGGCCCGGGGAGTCTCTCCCCGGCCTGGCTGGAGGTCCGGGAGCTGGGCCCGGTGCTGGAGCTCCGTCCCGGGGTGCGGGAGCCCCCTGTCCCGCAAGCCAGCCGAGGGTCCGGGCGCTGGGGACAGGGTGTCCACCGGGGCGTCTCTCCCCGTCCTGGCTGGAGGTCCGGGAGCTGGGCCCGGTGCTGGAGCTCCGTCACGGGGTGCGGGAGCCCCCTGTCCCGCAAGCCAGCCGAGGGTCCGGGCGCTGGGGACAGGGTGTCCACCGGGGCCCGGGGAGTCTCTCCCCGGCCTGGCTGGAGGTCCGGAAGCTGGGCCCGGTGCTGGAGCTCCGTCCCGGGGTGCGGGAGCCCCCTGTCCCGCAAGCCAGCCGAGGGTCCGGGCGCTGGGGACAGGGTGTCCACCGGGGCCCGGGGAGGCTCTCCCCGGCCTGGCTGGGGGTCCAGGAAGCTGGGCCCGGTGCTGGAGCTCCGTCCCGGGGTGCGGGAGCCCCCTGTCCCGCAAGCCAGCCGAGGGTCCGGGCGCTGGGGACGGGGGTCCACCGGGGCCCGGGGAGGCTCTCCCCGGGCCTTGCTAGGCTCCGTGTGCCCGGAGGAGGCTCCCCGGCCTGGCTGCTTTCAGAAGCAAGGACCAGGCCCGTGAGCCGGGGTGGCTTGCTTTTTTATTCTACGCTGGCGGAACGGAATTTTCCGCCCACCCCTAATATAAAGCCACAAACCCACATCTCGCCTGCCTTGAAGGCCCTACATTAGTTACCGGTTGCCAGGAGATCCACATTCAAGCTGCTTTGTATTGCCCACAGAGCGATACATGGTACAGGAGCGCTCTTCATCAGAAATAAAAACACCAAATACATTCAACAAAGGAACCTCCGCTATGGATTGCCACCTCGCCTCAAAATGCTACCATACAAGAAAGAACCATAGGTGGCACATCCTTCTCTGTTCAAGCAAACCAAAATAGGGTACTCTTTTCCCCCAAACATAAAATCCACGGTTAACTACCGCATCTGCAGAAGACGACTCAAGAGTTGGCTCTCCCTCACATGAGGACCATACTCAAATATGAATATACATCATATCCCTGTGTATATAAGTATTTAATAGGAGTATATGTGTAGGTTCACATATGAGTATTGCTATATATTAATGTGTGTAATAATTATGTTTATAAATATATAGATATTCGTAAGTTCTGTTTAACAAATGTACATTTCACTTATGGTTATATTATTCTATGTTTAATATGTATATAGGTCACTGCATAAATAAGTAAATCTTTATCATAACTACTTATCTATTAAATCGCAAAAAATATATATAAAACAAATAAATTAACTTAAAGTACAGCAACACTTGAAAGCCTGAGTTTTTCAATACAACTTAAATCTACAAATATTACCTTCCTCATACATATATACCTTCCATATACTTATTTGGCTATATTTATTACTTTAATTCTAATTCAGCATCTCCAATGCACTAACCCTGTATCTCACCCTATACCTCTCTCAATATATCCACCGCTCAAAATAATTTCATATTGCCCTATACTAATTACCCACTAATCCTGTTTGGGTTCCGGAGTAGCGTTCTACTCGCTGAAAAGCACTTTGACACCTCATCAGGGGTAGAAAGTGCTACATACACGCAAATCCTTCCCTCTTCTATCCCTTCACTATCCTTTTTCAATCCAAAAACCGAACTCATATGTCCGCCGCTCAAATTAATTTCAGAACTCCCTATACCCTATTCACCACTAATCCTCTTTGGGTTCCAGAATAGTGTACTACTCACCGAAAAAGCACTTTGACACCTCGTCTGGTTAGTAAGCGCTATATAAACGCAATTATAAATACAAATTAAAGGAGGACTGCCTGTTTGCAGACTGAATGCCTACAAGCGTGTTCAGACAACATGTTATTGATGGATACGAAACATTATTAAATATCTACCCCATCCCGAAGCAAGCATTTGAGCAGTTTTTGAACTATGATGGCACTTCAGTTTGACAGGCCCAATTTTCGTGTAGTAGGCTTTATACCATGTTTGCTCTTTCCCCCCTTTGACAATGATGAATGATAGAATTAGAACAAATTATGGATTCATGGTGAACTGTTTGCTGGAAGAGATTGATTGCCGTTTCCCTTGAACCCCACCACTTTGCGCTATATAAAACAAGCTATGATGGAGGTAGGAGAGAGACAACTAGCGACGGGGTGGGGAGGGGTCATGCAGTGACAGAAGTGAGGTGGGGGAGGGACAGGCCAGCAACCAACAGGGAAGGGGCATGCGGGGAAGGTGCATGTAGTGGCGGGAGTGAGGTGGTGGTAGGGACGGGCAAGTAGCAAACAGAATGTGAACACTAGAAAGTAAAAAAAGAATAAATAAAGTATGTTACAAGTGCGCAACCACTGGAAGGGCACTGGCTGCCGAAAGGCAATTGGTCTAGGCTCCACAGCAAGGATGAAGATATGAAGCTGAGCAGGAAGCTGGAGGCAGGAGGAGGCGATGACCAACAGGAAAAAAGGAAATGAGAGTGACGTGGGAACCAACCAAAGGTAAGTGATGGGTGGGCTCTAAGTCCCTTTTAAGTTTTTTTTGATTCTTTCAAGATATTTTGCAAGCAAGACACAAGCGCTGTGTGGGCAAGACCTAAAAATGGTGGGACCTTCCTGGAGTTGTCCGCATAGCTACATTTAACCCTCAATTTTTCAATGCAGGAATTTCACCACATGGAAAGGATTTCTACATCCTCACAACCAGTTTTCAAGGAGGAAAATCCTGCCATTGCTGCACTCACAAATGCTTTTATGGGAGTACTGAAGTTGAACATAGGTGCATGATTTGGTTTATGAGTCCTGACTATTTAAATGAATAAATTAATTGAGTTTTCCTCATAGATTGTGACATCCTCATGAATTACCCTGTAACTTGCGGGGACAGAGGAAAGTGACAACATGGGCAGGTCACTGTTATTGTTTTTGTTTCATTAGTTCTTTCGTCTGTTCATAGGCTCGATATGACAGAGCTGGAAGAGCTCTTGCAGAACAACATAACTGTTTAATTTACACTCAATTGTATCTATCTGTAACTCTGCATAATGTGAAACGACGACTGGAAAGCAAATGATGTAAAAGCTTTCTCAATGGGAAACTGTTAAGGTGTATTAGACATGCATGCTGCCAACTGTATAAATGATACTAAACTCTGTTTGGCATTGATGGATAGCAGATATACATGAACTATCCCATATGTCTTTATTGTTGGAAGAAGCATTACATACATCTGTCACCTTTCATGAAGCTGTACACAATCAATAAAACAGATTTAAACAAAAAAAAAAGAATTACCCTGTTACTTGAATTGCATTTTATACACTAATACTAGCAGTTCCAGAATATTTGCTGCTGCTAACATGGTCAGTAAAATTCGGATGACAGTTCCCCAACGGGATTACTTGAGAGAGAAGCCCACTTAACACTTCAAGCATCCAGAGGTATAACTCTACTAAGCACTGCCATGATTAATATATTTGTTTGACAAAATATTTGTCTCCACAGAAACGTTTGTCCTGCAAAACACAAGCAACAACAAATCGGTTGCATTTAAAATTGTATATTTAAAAAAAAAAAATCTATTTATTGCAGGTGACATTTAAGCAAGCTCACAGATCAGCCTGTAAATGAAGTCGCATTTTACAAAGACTGAGACTGGTCACTTCAATTATGCGGAAGCATGCTACTGTCTAGATGGACATGAACACGTTATTTTCTTTTTAGGTAGCAGTCATGCGAGTGAACGATCGAGGGACCAGTTATATCGGTAAAGCGACTTTGCCCAGTAAACTGCACCTCAACAAGGAAAATATGAATCCTTGCGATTTAGACATTGAAAATGCAGGTCTTCGAGAGTTCCTTCCGATCCAATTAATTCAACTTCTTTTCGTGGAACTCACTCCGCCTGAAGTTTCTAGAAAGTGTTACTTTACATGCCTGCATCAGTTCTCTCCTTCGTAGATGTCACTATCAAAGTAGTGTGCAGTGTACTTTTCAGTCATGATACCGTTATGTTAATTTTAGTATAAGTACTTCACAATGCCTTTGTTCTCATTTTCTGAAATAAGTACTTCATGATTTCTATATCACTGCACCTCAACAAGGAAAATATGAATCCTTGCGATTTAGACATTGAAAATGCAGGTCTTCGAGAGTTCCTTCCGATCCAATTAATTCAACTTCTTTTCGTGGAACTCACTCCGCCTGAAGTTTCTAGAAAGTGTTACTTTACATGCCTGCATCAGTTCTCTCCTTCGTAGATGTCACTATCAAAGTAGTGTGCAGTGTACTTTTCAGTCATGATACCGTTATGTTAATTTTAGTATAAGTACTTCACAATGCCTTTGTTCTCATTTTCCGAAATAAGTACTTCATGATTTCTAAACGCTAATTTTTTTTAACATAAGTACTTTACGATATATTTACAGTTATGTTTAAAATAAGTACTGACAGTCTTATTTAAAATAAGGATTTCGATATTGTTTTATGTGGTACTACCACATCTTGTGCACATTTGGTTTCATATTGCATTTACTTTGTTGTATGTGGTTCTACCACATCTCGTGCACATTTGTTTTCATATTGTATTTACTTTGTTGTATGTGGTACTACCACATCTTGTGCACATTCTTATAAATTGCTTTTGCCTTATTTCGAGTGGTACTACCACATCTAGTGCACATTTTTACAAATTGTATTTACCCTGTTTATGTGGTACTACCACATCTAGTTCACGTTTTTACAAATTGCCTTGTTGCATCTCGTGCACATATTTAAAAATGTTTTGTCTTGTTTCATGTGGTACTACCACATTTCGTGCACATTTTTAGAGATTGCATTTACCTTATTTAATGTGGTACATCCACATCTTATTCATTTGTTTGACTGTTTATGTGGTGTGTCCCCACATCTATTTCATGTGGTGTGTCCCCATATCTATTTATGTGGTATATCCACATCTTATGCACACGTTCTGCTGTGTTATGTGGTGTCCCCACATCTTTTTATTGTGGTCATTCCACATCTGTACTCGCAAATTGTTTTATTGCGTCACGTTGTGCGTTTTGCTCTACTTGTTTTCTTCTTCACGCTCTTGATTGTACTCTTGTACTTCCTTCGTGTCGGCCCGGCCAGCTTTCATGATCTTTGTACCTGAGTCACTTATTGTTTTGTTGTGGGTGTGTATCATTTGTTTCCATGGGAGAAAGGGAGATGGGTGGTTGAGTCGTCTTTCGTGCCTCCTGTTATCCTTATTGTTTCTTCCAACTTACTATTTTCTCTTGGCGTTTTCTTTCAATTTTCATATCTTGCCATGTTTTCGCTTAAGTCTTTTATTGTGACTTTTTGTTATACCTTCTTAGAGTTTCTCCCTTTTCATTGTAAAGAAGGGAGATGTTGTAATATGCTGCTCAGCCAGGATGTGTGTGTATGTTGGAATGTTGAAGTTAGAATGTTGGAATGGTTTGAGTCAGTTGGTCTATGGGCTGAGCAGCGTACAGGCTGCTCCTGGTGGGGCTTGCTATTTATATACTTAAATACCTGTAACTTCAATCACCAATAAATATACTTGAAGTTACCAACAACGAACGGACATTTCATCATTCATATTTCCACTTATTACAGGCATGCTCATCGTGAGAAATGTGTATCGCTAACAACATGTTTGAACCATGTCAGCTTGTCGGCATAGCAGGGCAGGTGTGGCACAGGGGGTGGGGAATTGTTGCCATGGCAGCCGCTGCATGCTGTGGTGACCAGGATTGTGTGTGGCGCCTCCAAGCAACAGTTCTACATTACTCTTCTCATGGGAATGCCACCAGAACATTGCCCGACGCTCTACATCGAGGCTGTTTTCTTTGATAAGTGGGAAAGTGCGTCAGTGTAGTCGGAGCTGCCTCTGAGAGAGTGTTGTCAAAGCGGAAGGTGCATGAAGCGCGCCGCTCAAAAAGCGACCATTTCCGGCAGCCTGTGGGGGTGTCAGTAGGGGTATATGTGGCAGGCCTACTTTTAGAGGAATTGACAGTGGAGAAGATGAAGCAAGGCGCCTGGGAGAAAGTAGTGACTGACTCAGCTTCTGATCAGGGTTGAATCCTCAGTGATGCTTGTGTGAACACCATCTTCCCCGGTAGGGGACGAACACTATGACATTAACGGTGTCGCTCTGAATAAGAACATGGTACAGTCATGTTGGGTAGTTGGAGGCAGAATAGCGGCATGCCATAAAAAGGTTCACTCGCAGATTAAAAGCTTCATTACAAATGCCCCAAAACTCCCAGTTCCGTGTGCAAACACAAGTTTGCCCTGATTTGGGATTCTGAGTTGGGAGTACTTTGCGCTCCTCTGGAGTTTTACTCCGAATCAATTGAATTAATCCTTGAAAAACCTGGAACAATTTGCCTGAGGAAAAACGGCGCAAAACTGGGGAAAAATGCATTCCTCACAAATGTGCCACCAATGTCAACATACAGCACTTCTTTGTAAACTCTGTTTGAAAGAGCATTCAAAGTCCCACATGTGCCTCCACTTTCACAAGTGCCACTATTTACACCTGAATATCGAAGGGCAGGTTTATCAGATCAGACTTTTTAAAAAAAGATGGCTCCGTGAGTTATATGTTTGCCATCACTTCTGTTCTAACCTGCAGATGACGGGTTCCAATCTTGTCTGGTCTTCATCCACCCAAAGCTGGTACCCAGGACCATCACATTGGGTGATAACAATACATGCTATTTGTAGACGTGTGCTATGAAGATTTATAAAAAAACATAGTTATTAATATGTCTACTGCACAGACTAATGGGCTGGTGGAGATAGCGAAATGTGTCTATCCTGCATGCTTGTAGAAAACCAGTGTCCACCAATGTCCTGCGCCTGGAAAAGTAGGCAGAGGAAAACCAGGATACAATCTGAACACAACATCTGTAAGAGCACATCTGCAGTGTCCTAGTAAGAAAAAACATGTTTAAGTGTGCGGCTGACAGTGAAGCAGCTGACACCAGGCCGAATAAAGGTGTCCCACAAGGCATACCTAAAACTGCCAGGAGGCAAGAAGGTCTCCTCCATCCATAACAACCACCACATGATGCAAGGACAACAGAGCACTTTCATCCAGTATCACTTGGTCCAAGCCAGAAACATCACTTAAAGTCTACATTGCAGAACATGAAACTAGTTAACAACCAGCCTATGGACGTGTTAAATTGAGCCTTGTTAGCACCCAAAAAAATAGTAAAATATGATACAAGAGGTGTGTTTCTGAGGGATGTAGAGATCATGCAAATAGAAGAGTACCCCACAATTATTTTTAATGCACTACAGAATGAAGCGCAGACCAGTCTAATTAATATCACTTTTATCTTCTCACCGGTGGGGCAAAAGGTGAGGGTGAAGCCAAGACACCAGCCTGACTATTTCACACAACAATGCCAACTTGAGGGGAAGCAATAGAGGGGGCTGTTTCTCAGTTTACGAGAAAACAAAATTGAAACAATCGAAGAGAAATCATTGTGTATCTTTGGTGCCTCATTACATCAGGAGGAATATTTAACTCAGATCCCCAGAAGGAAACCTGTGGATGCCTGTGAGACCACTAAAGATTTAATGACTTTCGACACCGTAGATCATGAAATCCTTTTAGGTACCATAAAGAATTGCTAGGGCACTTAGTACTACTCAACTCATTCTTCTTTTTTCCTCTGTTGGCCCAAGGTGTTTGTCATCGCTCTTTACAGTCCCCCACACAATCCAGTGTTTGCATGGAGCTGGTTGGTGAACTACTGCTTGACTCTGGTCAGCCTGCTTAACTTATGCCAACAACATGTACTTGTAGCAATGTGTATGGTTTGGTTCCGGTATTATTCTGCTGAAAAAGTCTTGGAAAGATGCATACATGGATGCCAGGGCACCATCTTGAGTCAAACCCACAGAAGACCAAAGTGTTGTTGATCTCTACAGCAACCTCCACTTTCCAATGCAATCCTGGATACCTACCCTTGGAGCTCTTGATATTTGATAGTGCCAAATCCATGTTCAGTTCTGGACGAGAAAATAGGTCTTAAATTCCACGTCCTTAAGAGATATTTACTAAGTCATGCAAGATTTCGTAAAGAAATATAAGGCAACACAGTGGCTTGCACTGTACTTCACTACATTTCGCAGTGGTAGGTGTCCCATGAATGGAGCATGGGCGTTCCCAAGCCTCCACCCATGGAATCTGACACAATCCCATTTTTACTTAGGCTTGCTCCAAAATGGTGGTGTGCCTCCTGAGGATAGTGTAAAGAGGAGAAATATTTTTATTTCTCCTTGTTACTTCCTCTTCCTAAGTGCATCACCCATTGGAAGAGCAAATTGCCTCTTAGGATTGTTTTTGTGCAGGAAGGTATCCCTGGTATCGTCATAGCGCAAGTGTGCCTGTGTGGGTGCTGGGCAGCACACAGTGTGCCCGTGTGCTAGCTCAAGGAGGGAGCAGAAGTGCGACATATCGTAGTAGAAATGACGCTTTTCTGCTCACTCTTTTTCATGCAATACAGTGTAACAAGTTCACTTGCTGATTTCCATTGGGTGAAACTTTAGTAAATAAATATGGCCTCAACTATATAGCAAAAAAGGCTCAATATCACTTTATGCTGCTATCAAAAATATCCCCTCGAGGCTGACTTCAAGTAAATGGTCCAGGTCGCGGCAATTTCCAGACTGGTCTACAAGAACCCTATTTTCGATGGTATTTCTAAATTCCTACTAGCCCCACTCATGTCAACCCTACATGTAACAGCCCATGTTTTATAAAACATTTAATTTGCATTTGTAGTTTAATAACAACAAAACAGTGTTTTAAAAACAATTGTGGTTAATATGAATAGAATTTGCCATTGCTATTCCACCTAAACAGATACGGCCACAACTGCCGCATACATCGTTCCCAGTCCAATGTCAACATTTCACTGTTAATTCTACCTCAAACCAGGTCATGCCCAGTTCCCCTAGCAAACGATTTACTTTCCATTAACCCTGCTCTTTCTGTACAGGGGTAAACGTGGATTTTCCAGTCCAAACCCATTTTCCACCTTTCCAATGGGGGTCTTCAGTATCTTTCCATGCCTGTGCAATGTCATGCTTAGTGACCACTAAGCTGAGTCACAACAGAATACTTTGTCACTGTCCATGTCTGCTGTGATGTGTAGTAGTACAAATCTAGGGTGTATAGGGACATTTCATCCCAGAATGCTCCCATGGCATGCAAAAACCCCTATGCCTAAGTTGCAGGTAATGATAAAATTGGCCACTGGTAAGACCATACTCTGCATGTAAGTCGGTTAGTTCTGCCACCCGTTGAAGGTGATGCCTAGTCCATAGAGGTGTTTCACATGTCAAGCGTTTATCCCAACCCAAGGCTCTGAGTGTCATATTCCAGATTGCGAGCTCCAGTGTTGTGGCTTGGAGGAGAGGGAGGGTCGTCGAGACTCCATATAGCAAGTGGGAAATCTGAATGCTCTGCATCGCCCATCTTTCGGAGGCCTATGCCAAAGATATCTGTGTGTCTCCACCACAAGGAGGGTCATGGCGAGCTGCAGCACTACCTGGGCATTCTCCCAACAGATCTGCCAAGGTGCTAAAATCTGTGGCTGGTCTATGTGCAGCACTGGAAGGGCGGAGACTAAAGAGTGGAGAGAAGAGCCTTGAGATCCCGCCAAGGGGTAGCCGTTGCCATCCCCTGGTATTGATGGAATGCAACCCAGCACTCACCCCCACCCAGTGCTTAATTTGTAAAATATGAAGTGCAGGTGCTCAAATGTTTTTGGGAGGCCACACCTACTTTTCTTCGGCTCCACCCATTTCCTCCACCGGCTCCACCCACTCTATTAGCTCCTCCCACATCCTCAACTGGCACTGCTAAAAGTCAGATGTAATCAGTGGTTAATTTGTAACAACTTAACTCCATACTGCAGGGGCTCTCATTAGGAGGCAGCTTGCTCCAGCTCATTTCTCCTGTTAGCGCCGCTAAAAACAGATTCAACTGCTAACCATGAAAGAGGGGAGAGGATGTGGCACATTGGCCAGAGCTACCGACTTCAGAATTGACTGGTGCTCAGGAAAAGTGCCGGTGTTAGTGATTAACTGCAGTGCTGAGCACTGGAAACAACCGGCTCAAATTAAGCACTGGCACTAAGGTTCCAGGCACCCTATATTTAAATACCCTGCCTGCAGCCAGTCAACAGCATTGCTATGAGGGGGGGGGGCTTTACAACTCTAGAGCATAGAAAGGTACTGGCAGCTCACTCAAGCCAGCAACAATTTGCAGCTGTAAGCAGAGGGCTCAACCGGGTCCTACTCAACCCCATGAGCATGGGTGCCTTCAGAGGGGGTGGGGGGATGGGGAGTTGAGGGTTAAAACAGGAACTACCCTGGCATTTTCCTGAAGGTAGGATCCTTGTGCAGACCTCAGATGGGACAGTAGAACTAGTCATTCTACTCCATCCACTTCAAACCTCAAGGCCCCCTCATAGGGAGCCAGTTTTCACTGCCCTGAAGGCCCTACTGTGATGGCACCTCTTTGCCATCCAGGGAAGCTGGGCCACATAGCACTGTACCAGCTCTGCACAGCTAACTTCACTCACATCCAACATGCCTTCCATCTCAAACACAAGGAATTAACTCAAAAGCACCAAGACAGCTGCAGCCTGTTTTAAACCCTCAGGCTAAATAGAGTTACATGGAGGTTCAGGAGGTATAGACCAGTAGATCGGAAAACAGCCCTGTCCTTTCAGAAGTTACGTGTGGTCGCAGGCTGGTTAGCCAAGGAAGGTAAACACTGACAAGGACAGTGAAGAGATACAAGGCCAGGTGACTGTCAGGAGCAGGATGGTCCAGAGGTGTGTGAAGGTGCATGAGATGTGTTGCTGGACAGGAGAGGGAGCATTAGAGTCAGGAGAGGTCTGGGCGGCTGATGTGTTTCAGGATGGGGAGATAAGAAAGAGATTGATGCATTTGTTTATTACTTTGGGATTATATTATTGTGTAGGGCTATGGGTCAGAGGATTTGATTTTGAGAGTTTGTCGTGCCTCGACAAAAACATCCTTTAACCAAATGTAAAGACATCAGGGCATGTCTATAGCTCCTTCAAAGTTTCTCCCAAAAACGTCCATACATACCTACGCTCCCCAATACACTGAAGAGACTTTCAGCCGCCTTGTGTTCTCAAAAAGAGATCAACAGAAGAAGTGATAGAAGGAAATATTCCGGAATTAATTCTAGCAATATTCACCCTAGAAGGGGATTTGGGTGGGACACCCAAGAACCAAACCCAAGCTAACATATTCTAGTAACTTTCACCAGTCTAGCAGGAACTACAATTATTGATCCAAGGTAACTCTGGTGACACCTGAAATTACCCTAACCCATACATGAGCAAGAACACTAACGCCGAGCTTACCACCACCAATAGAAATGCATAGCTTCCCTTGCCCATATATGGGCAAGCAGAGTTTACCACCATCAGTAGAAATGCGTAGCTTCCCACCACCCTCTTCTATATCGCCATGATATCTCTCTATGTATATTTTTTCACTTTTTTCTGCAGACGTAAGATGGCCCAAATTGAATAAAAACGTTTTTCTCCTGTCACGGCACATATAGGTTTGGTTTTGCTCTATATTTCGTTGGGGTGCTAAATTTGAAAACCCATAGACTACTGCTGGATGCTCTCAGACTTCGTGTGGCCAAGTGGCCCTTTTTTTGCGGTTTTGTATAGTGCAAACTTGCCCCGAAGTTATTGTAGTGCTTTACATTAGCACCAGTTACATTTCACCAGAAAAGATTCATTTTTTGGAAGGCGAGGGGAGATTAAGTGATTTGCCCAGAATCACAGGATAGTCGACCCCGAGACTCGTAACCCGATCCCGGCAACTCTTTCCACTCAGTGAAAGCTTCTTCGTACAGTTTTCACATTTGTGGCCGCAGCCTGCCAGAGTTTTTGCGAACTACCCAAAACGTTTGCAAGGTTTTTCGTGAGGCCCAACAATAGAGATTTGAAAGCGCACGTGCCAGAGAACACTCTCTCCCGTAAATCCCTCTTTGGTTGCATATTTACATAGCGCAAACTCGACCCGAAGGTATTGGAGCGCTTTACATAGCATGCTTAATTTATTCATTTTTTCCCCACAAAGCAGTCTCAGTCTAGGCCTTGAGCTGCTTACTACTACCAGATACAGCACTGCTACTTACTAGCTGATCGATGCCCGCAACGCCACGGTCATCGGGGGTCGGGCCGACTGGAACGAGATGACTCTTGGTGAGCTGCTGCGCGCTGCGATGGTTATGCTGGGGCGGGGCAATGTGAAAGAAATCTGCGCACATTGCGGCACAGCCCCTACCCCAATATAACCAAAATCCAGCCCAAATCCGTGTCCTCCGGCGCTGCGGCCCGCCCACAGGCACGTGGCTAAGACCACCCTGGCGCGCAGTGTGCCGCCATCAAAACAGTTAGATATTTAAATGTATCTGAATAATGAATTTCCTCTGCAGCAGGCTAAGTGTCTAAGTCCCACAGCAACACTTTTAACCACCGGCGTTGTGACCCACTCAGCAGATGTGAAAAACACACAGCGGCTGCACGAGAGTACAGTAGTAAGTTAAATTAAAAAATAAATGTGACTTGCGCAGCCGATGCGAACTGTAGACCCGGCCCTGTCAAATAAGTGCCGGTGCTAAGCACCGGAAAGAACCGGCACAAATTAAGCCCTGCCCCCACCACACATCACCTTCAGCAGTGTCAGAAAGATCTGCCTCCACAATGTAATGTCCAGAGTGGTGCAGGCCAGTGCACCATGCCATTGAATCTGTGGCTCCAGATCAGCCTGATAACTTCATCAGTACCAACACCCATGGGGGGGCTTTCTTCTGATTTGAATCTCGGCACCTCCACAATGCAGGGACTGGAGAACAGGTCAGTCCAACAGGCTGCTAAATGTCTGGCTTTAAATCAGCCCCAGGGGCTCACACCAGGCACCTGCACTCCCAGGAGGAGCCCTCTCCAGCCACTCCCAATTCGGTGGTCCAGCGGCACTCACCTGGATGGCACCTGTCCGGGGGTCACTCCATGCTGGCTTGTGAGCCTCCACAACTGCTAGCACCCCTGGGCAAGAGGAACTTGTGGATGTTCGTCCTTGACAGCAGCAGGTTCTTGCTCAACCATATGCAAGTGCCTGCCTGCACGCCTCACCCATCAGGATGGCCATCTAGTACAGCCCAGTAACTTCTCAGGGACCAGCAAGGACAAGTGCCTCCTAGATGGTGGCACCCTACACTGGGGGTGGGGCTTCACTGATGTCCACTCTCCATGCGCCACTCTCTCTCAGTCAGAGCCCTGCGGCGTAACCATCGGGTGTGGCTCTAGGACCTCTGCTTCATTGCACTACAGCCTGTCAATGTTTCTCACTGCTCAGAGGCCAAGTGTTACACTGGGCTCCACCATGAAGGCCACTCATGGGTCCGGCTGCTCGGTGCCCACTTGTTTTCCCCTGATCAGGTCTGCTGTGCACAGATTAAGAAAGGATGGCAGTGGGGCTGATAGCAGAGCTCAGCAAGATGTGACTGCCATCTTAGCTGGCTTGGCCATGCCCCAGCAGTCAACTTTAACCACATATTTGCATGAATGGTAGATGTGTATTCAAAGCCACCACTTGGATCCATAAACTCCTTACACCCAATACTTGTCACTACCTAGCTGGGGGTCAGCAATTCTTGCTCACAACTGAGATGATCTGTTGAGAGGTTCCAAGCTTTAAGAGACACCAAACCCAGGCCCGCTCCTACCCAGGGTGTCCTCCCGGAAATCTAAACCTCGTCAAACAGACTCACATCTTTTAATAATGCAAGTCTGAAGTAGAGTCTACTTCAGGCTCTAAAATACCTCTAATGGCGAAATAAGTGTTTGAAATGTATTTGGTAGTACCTAGGAGCATCCTGGTGCTGGCTATAACTCTCAAACCCAGAAAAAGAATTATCAAGAAAATTAATTGTCAATCGACCCACTTTTAATCACAATAGAGGGTCCTAACACAAGTGGTTCAAGTCATCATAATTAGGCATTATACTACAGGATGGAATATATTTAATCTTGTGACTTGTCTATATTTCTCGTTTTGTATGAACCAATATACTTTAAAGCAATTAGAAAAAACAATACAGAATTTCTGTTAAAACTTAGCCCTTGCTCTCTTGTGTATGTGTTGGATGCTACTCATAATTTTGAATACTACTAATTACATTGTATTCCACATTCTAATTTAAAGTGTCAGTACCTCCAATTGATTTTCTTTCCACATCTTTTTACAAGCATTAAAAATGCCAGTAGGTCTGGCTTGTAACTGAAAGTAAACACAAGGAGATAATGGACGGAGTGCTGAAACTTTTCAAACGCTCACCCCCAGTCACAGATCTGGGTTGAATCCATCATCGTTCTTTAGCTCACATCACCACCCCAGTTCAGACACAGCTATATGCAAATCAGTCTTGACCCTGTTCCTCATGGGAACAGTCCAGCCGGAACTGCCAAGCCATGTCTTCCCTGGACCGAAAACAAGCATCCGGGGACCGGTTTCAGGGTAACACCCCTCATCAGCCAGGCTAGCTTGAATCAAGTGGCAAAGTGAGCAAGGGACCCACGTCTGCGTATACCCTGCCAACTTAGGGCGAACAAAGCAAACACAAGGAGATGATGGACGGAGAGCTGAAACCTTTCAAACGCTCACCCCCAGTCACAGATCTGGGTTAAATCCATCATCGTTCTTTAGCTCACATCGCCACCCCAGTTCAGACACAGATATATGCAAATCAGTCTTGACCCTGTGCCTCATAGGAGCTGTCCAGCCTTAATTGCCAAGCCATGTCTTCCCTGGACCGGAAACAAGCATCCTGGCACCGGTTTCTGGGTAACACCCCTAATCATCCAGGCTAGCTTGAATCCAGTGGCAAAGTGAAAAAGGGACCCACGTCTGGGCATACTCTGCCAACTTAGAGCGAACAAAGCAAACACAAGGAGATGATGGAAGGAGTGCTGAAACTTTTAAAACGCTCAACCCTCAGTCACAGATCTGGGTTGAATCCATCATCGTTCTTTAGCTCACATCGTCTCTCCAGTTCAGACACAGCTATATGCAAATCAGTCTTGACCCTGTGCCTCATGGGAACAGTCCAGCCCTAACCGCGAAACCATATCTTACCTGGACCGGAAACAAGCATCCTGGGACCGGTTTCGGGGTAACACTCCTCATCAGCCAGGCTAGCTTGAATCCAGTGGCAAAGTGAGCACGGGACCCACGTCTGGGCATACCCTGCCAACTTAGGGCGAACAAAGCAAACACATAGAGATGATGGACAAAGTGCTGAAACGTTTCAAACACTCACCCCCAGTCACAGATCTGGGTTGAATCCATCATCGTTCTTTAGCTCACATCGCCACTCCAGTTCAGACACAGCTATGTGCAAATCAGTCTTGACCCTGTGCCTCATGGGAACGGTCCAGCCCGAACTGCCAAGCCATGTCTTCCCTGGACCGGAAACAAGCATCCTTGGACCGTTTTCGGGGTAACACCCCTCATCAGCCATGCTAACTTCAATCCAGTGGCAAAGTGAGCAAGGGACCCATGCCTGGGCATACTCTGCCAACTTAGGACGAACAAAGCAAACACAAGGAGATGATGGACAGAGTGCTGAAACTTTTCAAATGCTCACCCCTATTCACAGATCTGGGGTGAATCCATCATCGTTCTTTAGCTCACATTGCCACCCCAGTTCAGACACAGCTATATGCAAATCATTGTTGACCCTGTGCCTCATGGGAACAGTCCCGCCTTGTAGGAGAGTGGAATCTGACTAATGGTTGCCCCCAACTTTTTGCCTGGTATTTGAGTGGTTTTTTACTAGTCTGCCTGGGATCCTGCTATCCAGGACCCCAGCCTATCTGCTTTCTCCCTAAAACGGATGTGAGTACTCTAGGTACAAACCTAATTGGATGCTGGGCATGCCCTACCAGTCCCTTGTAGATGGTACCCTAGGTACCCAGGGCATGGGTCCCCCAGTAGGCCTACCAGGGCTGCAGCACTTATTGTGCCACCCTGGGACAGCCACACAAACTGACACCACCAGACCACTACTGTAGTCTGGGTAAGGTGGTGCTAGCACCCCTTACAGGGATGTAGGTACCCTATATCCCACACCATTACAACACATATACTCTCATAGGTCACCCCTATGGCAGGCCCTGCTAATCCTACAGGGCTGGGTGCTGAGGTATGTGTGAGGGGGGACCCCTACGTGAGTAGGGCCTCTCTGCAACCTTCATAAAATCGTTACTGGCTTGTTTGTAGTGTAGCCATACCGTATACTCTTAACCGCATTATAAGTGAATCGCGTCATCGCGATAACTTGAGAATGGCTACACAGAACCATATCGTGTTTGGTGTCAAACATGTAGGAATCCTACCCCCAGTCCAGCCATGGGCATGAGGGTACGATTCCCCCTTGCTAGAAGG
The DNA here is from genome assembly GCF_964204655.1 of Triturus cristatus. NCBI lineage: Eukaryota > Metazoa > Chordata > Amphibia > Caudata > Salamandridae > Triturus > Triturus cristatus. Next base: position 797,858,436 of record NC_140583.1, on the reverse strand, counting down.
GCGATATGGGAAAAGCGGTAGAATTTAGACACCAATTTAAAAGTGCACAAGTTACACAAAATGGCTACTGCCCGCCACCTACACGACCCTGGCTGGCTGTTGCTGGGGAAAACCCCAGCCTCGCCAGCTGGACAATAGGGCTCCTGTGGCAGGGAGGTGCTAGCATCTCCCCAGACAGGATAATGTGGATTGGAACAGGGTGGGTGCACCAAATGTCCATTCAGAGTTGCACGTAGGCAGCTGCAGAGCCCCAATTCTGCATTCACCGCCTGGAACCGGTTCAGGGGCATCCTGTCCCTCGCCCAGGCGGGAAACACACAAAGGGGAGTGGGTGTAGCCACCCTTTCCCGCCTCTACTCTGATTGGTAGGCTCTAGTTGGGACCATCCCCTAATCTTGGGGATATATGTGAATAACTTGGCCCCAGAGCCTTAGATGAATCCAGAACTTCACAGAACTGACCTTCGACAAGCTGCTGCCCAGCTGACTGAAGAAATCTCCCTTGGGATAAAGGAGTTATCCCCCTGCTTGGCAGGCACCCGAAAGACTGCAAGATACCCGGTTGGAACTTTGCTGCTCTCATGAACTTCGACGTCTTCCAGCAACCTTGAGGTGGATCTCCAGAGCATCCCAGAGTCCTGTGAGCGTGGCCAGCAAGTCTGAGCACCGTGGACCACGTGGGTGCCGAGATCCCTGCATACCCCGAGACACCAGCCACCTCTTGCATAGCACACGACCCCGACCAGTGGGGAAGTTGTGCCTTGGCCCATTTCTGAGCCAACCTTCAAGCAGCATCCGTGCCAAATCTCAGCTCCCTAGCCCGCTCCGGTGGCCCGTGGGAGCCCTTTTACGCACTCCATTTTGCTGCCTTCCGCAGTCCCTTGTCTCTCGACTTGTGGGCCCTGGCGGAGGAAAATCTTCACATCCAAGAGTTCCCCTGGTTGCTCCAGGCCTGCTCTGCGCTCTCTCCAAAGGAGAGCACCCTCAGACCTCGTGGGTCTGCACCAGCAGCTGCTTTGTTCATCTTGCGTGGGTTGCGGTTGCCAAGGCTTAGTGGATCCAATCGGGACACTAACACCGCAGCGACCCTCATCCGACGTGGGACAGTCGCCCTCCAGAAGCTGGCCTTCCTTGAAGCCTCCCGGAGCCCGTGACTGCAGAGCCAAGCTGCATCTTCCTCACCTGAAGCACCCGACATCGAAGGGCTCCTTGCTGTGAGCCCCCTGGTCACTGTGCCGTGACCCAGACTCTGTCCCCTCTGCTTTCAGGTTCTTCTCTACATTTTCTACATCTTAGATCTTCACGACTTCATCGACGCTTTCAGCTAGCAGCAGTTTGGACTACTTTTCCATTGAAATTCAGCCCGCGACCCGACACCAGAATCGACCTATGCACCCGGCATCCCTGGGGCAGGTAACAGTGGTACTTCGGTACTCCCGTGGTGGTGGTGGGCTCTCCAAAGCCTTAAGTCTCAAGCCTTAACTTTGTACTACTGCTAGAAGTGTCTTTTATCTTTAAATATTCAACCGCGACATTCTCCGTAGACTAACATTGCGATCCCGATAGCAACTTCTTGTGCTGCACGCGTCTCCCGTGGGTCCCCTTCCTCTTAACAGTGGGTGGATTATGAAGGGGCAAGCGATCCTGAATGCCCTAGGCATTGTCTGTAGAATTGTCGTGGTTCTTATACCACTATTTTAGTATATGGTTTGGTCCCCCCCTGGGGCCCAGTGATTTCTGTGCTATTTATTGTGTTTATAAATGCTTGTTTGAAGTGTAACTTTGCCACTAGTCACATAAAGTGACTGTGGGATTCTGTCTAGAATAAATACATATATTTTATATATATACCTGTGTGGGCTACTCTTTCATTTGGTTATTCAAGAGGTTATTATGGTAAAACAATAAGCTTAACACTCCTTCAAGACTTAGCCTGAAGGCTGCTCTCCACAGCTACCACTAGGATAGCTTTCTTTAAAGGTTGTCTTAAACCTATCATCAATAAGAGTCGAATTGGACTGGTGCAAGGTGTCCCTACAACTAGGAACAGCATATGCCAGGCCAACTTCTCACATTGGTGTGCAGCGGTTGGATTCAAGCTTGCCATTGTTTTACCAGATAACAAATTGAATTTCTAAAGTGAAAGCCACTTGGTACCAAAGGTACATATAAATTCAAGCTAGAATACAATAAGTTCTACTGAACTTAGAGTTGTGTGTAGAGGGTTTAGCACACCTTGACTACAACTCAAGAGATGGTTCAGTAGGCCACACTTAGTGTAGGTAGATACACCACTATTACTACACTAGAAAATGTCTTTAGGTTCAGGTGCCCATAAGGCTCTGGAAGGACCCCAAAGTGTCCCAGTCGACAAGTATGATCATCTCTCCTTTGCTGAGCTCAGGAAGATGTGCACCCTTAGGAAACTTTAGACAAACAGAGGTGCCAACACCCAACGTCTCAGGGAAATCCTGCTCATAGCAGACTTTATGGAGACCATAGGGTCTGGTGGGGTAGACAGGTTGGGTGGGCATCCATCAGAAGAGGACACTCCCAGAGTGGAATCTGATGAGGACCAGGAAGAGGATGAAGATCCTGACCTGGAAGAAACAAACCACTCACAACATGGAGGTGATGGCCCAAGAGGCACTCCCTCCATCCCTAAAGGGAGAGTGGTGGATCCAAGAAGGAACAGATCCCCCTCAGTGGGATCCAACCATTCTGGGAGATCCAAAGGGTCCTCTGCCTCTTCTCAGAGAAGAGAATCCTCTCATGAGAGGAAATGCAGACTGATCAAATTTGAGCAGGCTAAGCTTCAGCTTAAAAGAGAACAGTTAGCATTGGACAGGGAAGCCCTGGAGCTTCAGAAAGCTTCACGAAAGTGGGGTCTAGAGACCCCTGGTGGCAGTGATGAAACCCCTACAGTTAGAGAGAAAGTCCCTGACAATAGGAACCTCCACAAGATTGTGCCCCCCTATAAGACAGGGGATGATATCCACAAATGGATCTCTGCTCTTGAAAGGGCCTGTTAAGTACAAAGGGTCCCAGTAGAGCAGTGGGCAGCAATCCTGTGGCTCTCCTTTGCAGACAAAGGAAGAGACAAGCTCCTCTCTGTATGAGAAAATGATGCTGATGATTACTATATCCTGAGAGATGCTTTAATAGATGGGTTTGGCTTAACCACTGATCAATACAGACTTAAGTTCAGAGACACCCAAAAAGCACAGGATCAGGATTGGGTAGACTTTGTTGATTGTGCAACCAAGGCATTGGAAGGTTGGTTAAATGGCAGTAAAGTTAATGATTATAAAGGATTGTATAATCTCATAATGAGGGAGCAGATTCTTAATAATTGTCATAACCAACTCTTACACCAGCACCTGGTGGACTCTGATCTGACCTCTCCCCAAGAATTGGGAAAGAAGGCAGACAAATGGGTCAGAACCAGGATCAGGCCCAAGAACCAAGGTGGTGACCAGAAGAAAGATTCTACCAAACCCAAAGAGAAAGGAGGGGATAATAAAACAGAAAAGTCCCCTGAAGAGCCACAAAAACCCAGTGCTGGGGGTGGGTCCCAAAATCCTTCCTCTTCAAAAAAGAAACCATATTGCCATGTGTGTCAGAAGCCTGGCCACTGGAAAACTGACTCCAGTTGTCCAAAGAATGGTAATAAAGAAGATATTCCTCCAAGTACAGCTCCAACACCTCCTGTTGCTACTAATAGTAATCCCCCAGGTGGTGGGAGTGCACCCAAAAACTTAGTTGGGTTTTCTTGGGGAACGCAGGTGGACCCTGGCCTAACCAGGTCCCCTGCACAAGCAACTCTAGTCTGTGACGGTGGCATGGGGTTTGCCAACTTTACCATGAGCCCCAGTATTCTGGGCTGGTACAGACAAGAGCCCATGATCAATGGTCAGAAGGCTGTGGCCTATAAGGACACAGGGGCCAGTGTCACCATGGTGACCAAGAGGCTAGTGCCCCTAGAACAGCTTTTACCTGGGTTTAGCTACCAGGTGACCAACATAGATGGAATCAGGACAGACCATCCCATGGCAGTGGTAAATCTCAGCTGGGGAGGGGTCACTGGCCCAAAGAGAGTGGCAGTGTCCCCAAACTTGCCTGTAGATTGCCTACTGGGGAATGATCTGGAAATCTCAGCCTGGGCTGAGGTTGACCACAAGGTCCATTTGAAAATGGTAGGAATCCCTGAGAGAGTGGATGAGACCCTGAGGGCCTCACCTCCACCCCAGGAGAAAATAGAAAGAGTGAAGCCTGAAACTATGGATCACTCTACCCAAACAGAGAGCATAGGGGAAGAGGAACAGTCCTCCCCCCACCAGACTACAGGTAAGGGTCAAGTTTCTCAGGGAACTGATCCTGCCCCTTGTGAAGTGACTGCCCCAGAAGTGGACAGGCCTGGCCTGCCCACCTCTCTGATGGCAGGGGACCCTTCCAAGGTGGTACCCAGTCTGGAGCAGGTATCCTGCCCCTCTCTACCCTGCCTCAGTCAGCCCAGGGCTGCAGAGGTCAGGGAGGTCAGTGGACCCTTAAGGGACCCCTGTCCAGAGGAACCCCCTCATCAGCAGATTAGGGACACCCAGCAGAGTAGCTTCAGCCAGGTGAATATTCCTCTACAAACTGAGGGATCCCCCTTACTCTTAGGTATAGGCACCCCTCAAATGGATGATGTTGAGCACAGGGAAACCTGGGGCATAGTTGCCCCAAACCTTCCAGTGCCCTCCACTATTCCAGCCAAAGGGATTCGACCCCCAGCTGTAGGCAGCCAGAGGTTGACCCTTAGGGCCAGATATGACACAGTCATGGGCAGAAAGGCTTCCATAGTGGCCAGTGATCTGAGGAGGTTGAGACCAACCCAAGTAGGGCCTCACTTCCAGACTCAGACACCCCACCAGCCCACCTCTGACCCAAAAACCAATACAGGTAAGTTCCCTAGACTTTGGAGAAACTCTAGAACCCCTTGGGGTAAGATTTCCCAAGTGGACCATGAGACAGAGAGCAACCATGCTAGTGCAGGTTCTTCCTTATCTGGCCACTCAGGAAATAAAGGCTTATCTGGACAAGGTTAGCCTTATCTCCTTTCGTTTGGGGGGGGGGGTTATGCAGGAGAGTGGAATCTGACTAATGGTTGCCCCCAACTTTTTGCCTGGTATTTGAGTGGTTTTTGACTAGTCTGGCTGGGATCCTGCTATCCAGGACCCCAGCCTATCTGCTTTCTCCCTAAAACTGATGTGAGTACTCTAGGTACAAACCTAATTGGATGCTGGGCATGCCCTACCAGTCCCTTTTAGATGGTACCCTAGGTACCCAGGGCATGGGTCCCCCAGTAGGCCTACCAGGGCTGCAGCACTTATTGTGCCACCCTGGGACAGCCACACAAACTGACACCACCAGACCACTACTGTAGTCTGGGTAAGGTGGTGCTAGCACCCCTTACAGGGATGTAGGTACCCTATATCCCACACCATTACAACACATATACTCTCATAGGTCACCCCTATGGCAGGCCCTGGTAATCCTACAGGGCTGGGTGCTGAGGTATGTGTGAGGGGGGACCCCTACGTGAGTAGGGCCTCTCTGCAACCTTCATAAAATCGTTACTGGCTTGTTTGTAGTGTAGCCATACCATATACTCTTAACCGCATTATTAGTGAATCGCGTCATCGCGATAACTTGAGAATGGCTACACAGAACCATATCGTGTTTGGTGTCAAACATGTAGGAATCCTACCCCCAGTCCAGCCATGGGCATGAGGGTACGATTCCCCCTTGCTAGAAGGGCGATATGGGAAAAGCGGTAGAATTTAGACACCAATTTAAAAGTGCACAAGTTACACAAAATGGCTACTGCCCGCCACCTACACGACCCTGGCTGGCTGTTGCTGGGGAAAACCCCAGCCTCGCCAGCTGGACAATAGGGCTCCTGTGGCAGGGAGGTGCTAGCATCTCCCCAGACAGGATAATGTGGATTGGAACAGGGTGGGTGCACCAAATGTCCATTCAGAGTTGCACGTAGGCAGCTGCAGAGCCCCAATTCTGCACACACCGCCTGGAACCGGTTCAGGGGCATCCTGTCCCTCGCCCAGGCGGGAAACACACAAAGGGGAGTGGGTGTAGCCACCCTTTCCCGCCTCTACTCTGATTGGTAGGCTCTAGTTGGGACCATCCCCTAATCTTGGGGATATATGTGAATAACTTGGCCCCAGAATCTCAGATTAATCCAGAACTTCACAGAACTGACCTTCGACGAGCTGCTGCCCAGCTGACTGAAGAAATCTCCCTTGGGATAAAGGAGTTATCCCCCTGCTTGGCAGGCACCCGAAAGACTGCAAGATACCCGGTTGGAACTTCGCTGCTCTCATGAACTTTGACGTCTTCCAGCAACCTTGAGGTGGGTCTGCAGAGCATCCCAGAGTCCTGTGAGCGTGCCCAGCAAGTCTGAGCTCCGTGGACCACGTGGGTGCAGAGATGCCTGCATACCCCGAGACACCGGCCACCTCTTGCATAGCACACGACCCCGACCAGTGGGGAAGTTGTGCCTTGGCCCATTTCTGAGCCAACCTTCAAGCAGCATTCGTGCCAAATCTCAGCTCCCTAGCCCGCTCCGGTGGCCCGTGGGAGCCCTTTTACGCACTCCATTTTGTTGCCTTCCGCAGTCCCTTGTCTCTCGACTTGTGGGCCCTGGCGGAGAACAATCTTCACATCCAAGAGTTCCCCTGGTTGCTCCAGGCCTGCTCTGCGCTCTCTCTAAAGGAGAGCACCCTCAGACCTCGTGGGTCTGCACCAGAAGCTGCTTTGTTCATCTTGCGTGGGTTGCGGTTGCCAAGGCTTAGTGGATCCAATCGGGACACTAACACCGCAGCGACCCTCATCCGACGTGGGACAGTCGCCCTCCAGAAGCTGGCCTTCCTTGAAGCCTCCCGGAGCCCGTGACTGCAGAGCCAAGCTGCATCTTCCTCACCTGAAGCACCCGACATCGAAGGGCTCCTTGCTGTGAGCCCCCTGGTCACTGTGCCGTGACCCAGACTCTGTCCCCTCTGCTTTCAGGTTCTTCTCTACATTTTCTACATCTTAGATCTTCACGACTTCATCGACGCTTTCAGCTAGCAGCAGTTTGGACTACTTTTCCATTGAAATTCAGCCCGCGACCCGACACCAGAATCGACCTATGCACCCGGCTTCCCTGGGGCAGGTAACAGTGGTACTTCGGTACTCCCGTGGTGGTGGGCTCTCCAAAGCCTTAAGTCTCAAGCCTTAACTTTGTACTACTGCTAGAAGTGTCTTTTATCTTTAAATATTCAACCGCGACATTCTCCGTAGACTAACATTGCGATCCCGATAGCAACTTCTTGTGCTGCACGCGTCTCCCGTGGGTCCCCTTCCTCTTAACAGTGGGTGGATTATGAAGGGGCAAGCGATCCTGAATGCCCTAGGCATTGTCTGTAGAATTGTCGTGGTTCTTATACCACTATTTTAGTATATGGTTTGGTCCCCCCCTGGGGCCCAGTGATTTCTGTGCTATTTATTGTGTTTATAAATGCTTGTTTGAAGTGTAACTTTGCCACTAGTCACATAAAGTGACTGTGGGATTCTGTCTAGAATAAATACATATATTTTATATATATACCTGTGTGGGCTACTCTTTCATTTGGTTATTCAAGAGGTTATTATGGTAAAACAATAAGCTTAACACTCCTTCAAGACTTAGCCTGAAGGCTGCTCTCCACAGCTACCACTAGGATAGCTTTCTTTAAAGGTTGTCTTAAACCTATCATCAATAAGAGTCGAATTGGACTGGTGCAAGGTGTCCCTACAACTAGGAACAGCATATGCCAGGCCAACTTCTCACATTGGTGTGCAGCGGTTGGATTCAAGCTTGCCATTGTTTTACCAGATAACAAATTGAATTTCTAAAGTGAAAGCCACTTGGTACCAAAGGTACATATAAATTCAAGCTAGAATACAATAAGTTCTACTGAACTTAGAGTTGTGTGTAGAGGGTTTAGCACACCTTGACTACAACTCAAGAGATGGTTCAGTAGGCCACACTTAGTGTAGGTAGATACACCACTATTACTACACTAGAAAATGTCTTTAGGTTCAGGTGCCCATAAGGCTCTGGAAGGACCCCAAAGTGTCCCAGTCGACAAGTATGATCATCTCTCCTTTGCTGAGCTCAGGAAGATGTGCACCCTTAGGAAACTTTAGACAAACAGAGGTGCCAACACCCAACGTCTCAGGGAAATCCTGCTCATAGCAGACTTTATGGAGACCATAGGGTCTGGTGGGGTAGACAGGTTGGGTGGGCATCCATCAGAAGAGGACACTCCCAGAGTGGAATCTGATGAGGACCAGGAAGAGGATGAAGATCCTGACCTGGAAGAAACAAACCACTCACAACATGGAGGTGATGGCCCAAGAGGCACTCCCTCCATCCCTAAAGGGAGAGTGGTGGATCCAAGAAGGAACAGATCCCCCTCAGTGGGATCCAACCATTCTGGGAGATCCAAAGGGTCCTCTGCCTCTTCTCAGAGAAGAGAATCCTCTCATGAGAGGAAATGCAGACTGATCAAATTTGAGCAGGCTAAGCTTCAGCTTAAAAGAGAACAGTTAGCATTGGACAGGGAAGCCCTGGAGCTTCAGAAAGCTTCACGAAAGTGGGGTCTAGAGACCCCTGGTGGCAGTGATGAAACCCCTACAGTTAGAGAGAAAGTCCCTGACAATAGGAACCTCCACAAGATTGTGCCCCCCTATAAGACAGGGGATGATATCCACAAATGGATCTCTGCTCTTGAAAGGGCCTGTTAAGTACAAAGGGTCCCAGTAGAGCAGTGGGCAGCAATCCTGTGGCTCTCCTTTGCAGACAAAGGAAGAGACAAGCTCCTCTCTGTATGAGAAAATGATGCTGATGATTACTATATCCTGAGAGATGCTTTAATAGATGGGTTTGGCTTAACCACTGATCAATACAGACTTAAGTTCAGAGACACCCAAAAAGCACAGGATCAGGATTGGGTAGACTTTGTTGATTGTGCAACCAAGGCATTGGAAGGTTGGTTAAATGGCAGTAAAGTTAATGATTATAAAGGATTGTATAATCTCATAATGAGGGAGCAGATTCTTAATAATTGTCATAACCAACTCTTACACCAGCACCTGGTGGACTCTGATCTGACCTCTCCCCAAGAATTGGGAAAGAAGGCAGACAAATGGGTCAGAACCAGGATCAGGCCCAAGAACCAAGGTGGTGACCAGAAGAAAGATTCTACCAAACCCAAAGAGAAAGGAGGGGATAATAAAACAGAAAAGTCCCCTGAAGAGCCACAAAAACCCAGTGCTGGGGGTGGGTCCCAAAATCCTTCCTCTTCAAAAAAGAAACCATATTGCCATGTGTGTCAGAAGCCTGGCCACTGGAAAACTGACTCCAGTTGTCCAAAGAATGGTAATAAAGAAGATATTCCTCCAAGTACAGCTCCAACACCTCCTGTTGCTACTAATAGTAATCCCCCAGGTGGTGGGAGTGCACCCAAAAACTTAGTTGGGTTTTCTTGGGGAACGCAGGTGGACCCTGGCCTAACCAGGTCCCCTGCACAAGCAACTCTAGTCTGTGACGGTGGCATGGGGTTTGCCAACTTTACCATGAGCCCCAGTATTCTGGGCTGGTACAGACAAGAGCCCATGATCAATGGTCAGAAGGCTGTGGCCTATAAGGACACAGGGGCCAGTGTCACCATGGTGACCAAGAGGCTAGTGCCCCTAGAACAGCTTTTACCTGGGTTTAGCTACCAGGTGACCAACATAGATGGAATCAGGACAGACCATCCCATGGCAGTGGTAAATCTCAGCTGGGGAGGGGTCACTGGCCCAAAGAGAGTGGCAGTGTCCCCAAACTTGCCTGTAGATTGCCTACTGGGGAATGATCTGGAAATCTCAGCCTGGGCTGAGGTTGACCACAAGGTCCATTTGAAAATGGTAGGAATCCCTGAGAGAGTGGATGAGACCCTGAGGGCCTCACCTCCACCCCAGGAGAAAATAGAAAGAGTGAAGCCTGAAACTATGGATCACTCTACCCAAACAGAGAGCATAGGGGAAGAGGAACAGTCCTCCCCCCACCAGACTACAGGTAAGGGTCAAGTTTCTCAGGGAACTGATCCTGCCCCTTGTGAAGTGACTGCCCCAGAAGTGGACAGGCCTGGCCTGCCCACCTCTCTGATGGCAGGGGACCCTTCCAAGGTGGTACCCAGTCTGGAGCAGGTATCCTGCCCCTCTCTACCCTGCCTCAGTCAGCCCAGGGCTGCAGAGGTCAGGGAGGTCAGTGGACCCTTAAGGGACCCCTGTCCAGAGGAACCCCCTCATCAGCAGATTAGGGACACCCAGCAGAGTAGCTTCAGCCAGGTGAATATTCCTCTACAAACTGAGGGATCCCCCTTACTCTTAGGTATAGGCACCCCTCAAATGGATGATGTTGAGCACAGGGAAACCTGGGGCATAGTTGCCCCAAACCTTCCAGTGCCCTCCACTATTCCAGCCAAAGGGATTCGACCCCCAGCTGTAGGCAGCCAGAGGTTGACCCTTAGGGCCAGATATGACACAGTCATGGGCAGAAAGGCTTCCATAGTGGCCAGTGATCTGAGGAGGTTGAGACCAACCCAAGTAGGGCCTCACTTCCAGACTCAGACACCCCACCAGCCCACCTCTGACCCAAAAACCAATACAGGTAAGTTCCCTAGACTTTGGAGAAACTCTAGAACCCCTTGGGGTAAGATTTCCCAAGTGGACCATGAGACAGAGAGCAACCATGCTAGTGCAGGTTCTTCCTTATCTGGCCACTCAGGAAATAAAGGCTTATCTGGACAAGGTTAGCCTTATCTCCTTTCGTTTGGGGGGGGGGGTTATGCAGGAGAGTGGAATCTGACTAATGGTTGCCCCCAACTTTTTGCCTGGTATTTGAGTGGTTTTTGACTAGTCTGGCTGGGATCCTGCTATCCAGGACCCCAGCCTATCTGCTTTCTCCCTAAAACTGATGTGAGTACTCTAGGTACAAACCTAATTGGATGCTGGGCATGCCCTACCAGTCCCTTTTAGATGGTACCCTAGGTACCCAGGGCATGGGTCCCCCAGTAGGCCTACCAGGGCTGCAGCACTTATTGTGCCACCCTGGGACAGCCACACAAACTGACACCACCAGACCACTACTGTAGTCTGGGTAAGGTGGTGCTAGCACCCCTTACAGGGATGTAGGTACCCTATATCCCACACCATTACAACACATATACTCTCATAGGTCACCCCTATGGCAGGCCCTGGTAATCCTACAGGGCTGGGTGCTGAGGTATGTGTGAGGGGGGACCCCTACGTGAGTAGGGCCTCTCTGCAACCTTCATAAAATCGTTACTGGCTTGTTTGTAGTGTAGCCATACCATATACTCTTAACCGCATTATTAGTGAATCGCGTCATCGCGATAACTTGAGAATGGCTACACAGAACCATATCGTGTTTGGTGTCAAACATGTAGGAATCCTACCCCCAGTCCAGCCATGGGCATGAGGGTACGATTCCCCCTTGCTAGAAGGGCGATATGGGAAAAGCGGTAGAATTTAGACACCAATTTAAAAGTGCACAAGTTACACAAAATGGCTACTGCCCGCCACCTACACGACCCTGGCTGGCTGTTGCTGGGGAAAACCCCAGCCTCGCCAGCTGGACAATAGGGCTCCTGTGGCAGGGAGGTGCTAGCATCTCCCCAGACAGGATAATGTGGATTGGAACAGGGTGGGTGCACCAAATGTCCATTCAGAGTTGCACGTAGGCAGCTGCAGAGCCCCAATTCTGCACACACCGCCTGGAACCGGTTCAGGGGCATCCTGTCCCTCGCCCAGGCGGGAAACACACAAAGGGGAGTGGGTGTAGCCACCCTTTCCCGCCTCTACTCTGATTGGTAGGCTCTAGTTGGGACCATCCCCTAATCTTGGGGATATATGTGAATAACTTGGCCCCAGAATCTCAGATTAATCCAGAACTTCACAGAACTGACCTTCGACGAGCTGCTGCCCAGCTGACTGAAGAAATCTCCCTTGGGATAAAGGAGTTATCCCCCTGCTTGGCAGGCACCCGAAAGACTGCAAGATACCCGGTTGGAACTTCGCTGCTCTCATGAACTTTGACGTCTTCCAGCAACCTTGAGGTGGGTCTGCAGAGCATCCCAGAGTCCTGTGAGCGTGCCCAGCAAGTCTGAGCTCCGTGGACCACGTGGGTGCAGAGATGCCTGCATACCCCGAGACACCGGCCACCTCTTGCATAGCACACGACCCCGACCAGTGGGGAAGTTGTGCCTTGGCCCATTTCTGAGCCAACCTTCAAGCAGCATTCGTGCCAAATCTCAGCTCCCTAGCCCGCTCCGGTGGCCCGTGGGAGCCCTTTTACGCACTCCATTTTGTTGCCTTCCGCAGTCCCTTGTCTCTCGACTTGTGGGCCCTGGCGGAGAACAATCTTCACATCCAAGAGTTCCCCTGGTTGCTCCAGGCCTGCTCTGCGCTCTCTCTAAAGGAGAGCACCCTCAGACCTCGTGGGTCTGCACCAGAAGCTGCTTTGTTCATCTTGCGTGGGTTGCGGTTGCCAAGGCTTAGTGGATCCAATCGGGACACTAACACCGCAGCGACCCTCATCCGACGTGGGACAGTCGCCCTCCAGAAGCTGGCCTTCCTTGAAGCCTCCCGGAGCCCGTGACTGCAGAGCCAAGCTGCATCTTCCTCACCTGAAGCACCCGACATCGAAGGGCTCCTTGCTGTGAGCCCCCTGGTCACTGTGCCGTGACCCAGACTCTGTCCCCTCTGCTTTCAGGTTCTTCTCTACATTTTCTACATCTTAGATCTTCACGACTTCATCGACGCTTTCAGCTAGCAGCAGTTTGGACTACTTTTCCATTGAAATTCAGCCCGCGACCCGACACCAGAATCGACCTATGCACCCGGCTTCCCTGGGGCAGGTAACAGTGGTACTTCGGTACTCCCGTGGTGGTGGGCTCTCCAAAGCCTTAAGTCTCAAGCCTTAACTTTGTACTACTGCTAGAAGTGTCTTTTATCTTTAAATATTCAACCGCGACATTCTCCATAGACTAACATTGCGATCCCGATAGCAACTTCTTGTGCTGCACGCGTCTCCCGTGGGTCCCCTTCCTCTTAACAGTGGGTGGATTATGAAGGGGCAAGCGATCCTGAATGCCCTAGGCATTGTCTGTAGAATTGTCGTGGTTCTTATACCACTATTTTAGTATATGGTTTGGTCCCCCCCTGGGGCCCAGTGATTTCTGTGCTATTTATTGTGTTTATAAATGCTTGTTTGAAGTGTAACTTTGCCACTAGTCACATAAAGTGACTGTGGGATTCTGTCTAGAATAAATACATATATTTTATATATATACCTGTGTGGGCTACTCTTTCATTTGGTTATTCAAGAGGTTATTATGGTAAAACAATAAGCTTAACACTCCTTCAAGACTTAGCCTGAAGGCTGCTCTCCACAGCTACCACTAGGATAGCTTTCTTTAAAGGTTGTCTTAAACCTATCATCAATAAGAGTCGAATTGGACTGGTGCAAGGTGTCCCTACAACTAGGAACAGCATATGCCAGGCCAACTTCTCACATTGGTGTGCAGCGGTTGGATTCAAGCTTGCCATTGTTTTACCAGATAACAAATTGAATTTCTAAAGTGAAAGCCACTTGGTACCAAAGGTACATATAAATTCAAGCTAGAATACAATAAGTTCTACTGAACTTAGAGTTGTGTGTAGAGGGTTTAGCACACCTTGACTACAACTCAAGAGATGGTTCAGTAGGCCACACTTAGTGTAGGTAGATACACCACTATTACTACACTAGAAAATGTCTTTAGGTTCAGGTGCCCATAAGGCTCTGGAAGGACCCCAAAGTGTCCCAGTCGACAAGTATGATCATCTCTCCTTTGCTGAGCTCAGGAAGATGTGCACCCTTAGGAAACTTTAGACAAACAGAGGTGCCAACACCCAACGTCTCAGGGAAATCCTGCTCATAGCAGACTTTATGGAGACCATAGGGTCTGGTGGGGTAGACAGGTTGGGTGGGCATCCATCAGAAGAGGACACTCCCAGAGTGGAATCTGATGAGGACCAGGAAGAGGATGAAGATCCTGACCTGGAAGAAACAAACCACTCACAACATGGAGGTGATGGCCCAAGAGGCACTCCCTCCATCCCTAAAGGGAGAGTGGTGGATCCAAGAAGGAACAGATCCCCCTCAGTGGGATCCAACCATTCTGGGAGATCCAAAGGGTCCTCTGCCTCTTCTCAGAGAAGAGAATCCTCTCATGAGAGGAAATGCAGACTGATCAAATTTGAGCAGGCTAAGCTTCAGCTTAAAAGAGAACAGTTAGCATTGGACAGGGAAGCCCTGGAGCTTCAGAAAGCTTCACGAAAGTGGGGTCTAGAGACCCCTGGTGGCAGTGATGAAACCCCTACAGTTAGAGAGAAAGTCCCTGACAATAGGAACCTCCACAAGATTGTGCCCCCCTATAAGACAGGGGATGATATCCACAAATGGATCTCTGCTCTTGAAAGGGCCTGTTAAGTACAAAGGGTCCCAGTAGAGCAGTGGGCAGCAATCCTGTGGCTCTCCTTTGCAGACAAAGGAAGAGACAAGCTCCTCTCTGTATGAGAAAATGATGCTGATGATTACTATATCCTGAGAGATGCTTTAATAGATGGGTTTGGCTTAACCACTGATCAATACAGACTTAAGTTCAGAGACACCCAAAAAGCACAGGATCAGGATTGGGTAGACTTTGTTGATTGTGCAACCAAGGCATTGGAAGGTTGGTTAAATGGCAGTAAAGTTAATGATTATAAAGGATTGTATAATCTCATAATGAGGGAGCAGATTCTTAATAATTGTCATAACCAACTCTTACACCAGCACCTGGTGGACTCTGATCTGACCTCTCCCCAAGAATTGGGAAAGAAGGCAGACAAATGGGTCAGAACCAGGATCAGGCCCAAGAACCAAGGTGGTGACCAGAAGAAAGATTCTACCAAACCCAAAGAGAAAGGAGGGGATAATAAAACAGAAAAGTCCCCTGAAGAGCCACAAAAACCCAGTGCTGGGGGTGGGTCCCAAAATCCTTCCTCTTCAAAAAAGAAACCATATTGCCATGTGTGTCAGAAGCCTGGCCACTGGAAAACTGACTCCAGTTGTCCAAAGAATGGTAATAAAGAAGATATTCCTCCAAGTACAGCTCCAACACCTCCTGTTGCTACTAATAGTAATCCCCCAGGTGGTGGGAGTGCACCCAAAAACTTAGTTGGGTTTTCTTGGGGAACGCAGGTGGACCCTGGCCTAACCAGGTCCCCTGCACAAGCAACTCTAGTCTGTGACGGTGGCATGGGGTTTGCCAACTTTACCATGAGCCCCAGTATTCTGGGCTGGTACAGACAAGAGCCCATGATCAATGGTCAGAAGGCTGTGGCCTATAAGGACACAGGGGCCAGTGTCACCATGGTGACCAAGAGGCTAGTGCCCCTAGAACAGCTTTTACCTGGGTTTAGCTACCAGGTGACCAACATAGATGGAATCAGGACAGACCATCCCATGGCAGTGGTAAATCTCAGCTGGGGAGGGGTCACTGGCCCAAAGAGAGTGGCAGTGTCCCCAAACTTGCCTGTAGATTGCCTACTGGGGAATGATCTGGAAATCTCAGCCTGGGCTGAGGTTGACCACAAGGTCCATTTGAAAATGGTAGGAATCCCTGAGAGAGTGGATGAGACCCTGAGGGCCTCACCTCCACCCCAGGAGAAAATAGAAAGAGTGAAGCCTGAAACTATGGATCACTCTACCCAAACAGAGAGCATAGGGGAAGAGGAACAGTCCTCCCCCCACCAGACTACAGGTAAGGGTCAAGTTTCTCAGGGAACTGATCCTGCCCCTTGTGAAGTGACTGCCCCAGAAGTGGACAGGCCTGGCCTGCCCACCTCTCTGATGGCAGGGGACCCTTCCAAGGTGGTACCCAGTCTGGAGCAGGTATCCTGCCCCTCTCTACCCTGCCTCAGTCAGCCCAGGGCTGCAGAGGTCAGGGAGGTCAGTGGACCCTTAAGGGACCCCTGTCCAGAGGAACCCCCTCATCAGCAGATTAGGGACACCCAGCAGAGTAGCTTCAGCCAGGTGAATATTCCTCTACAAACTGAGGGATCCCCCTTACTCTTAGGTATAGGCACCCCTCAAATGGATGATGTTGAGCACAGGGAAACCTGGGGCATAGTTGCCCCAAACCTTCCAGTGCCCTCCACTATTCCAGCCAAAGGGATTCGACCCCCAGCTGTAGGCAGCCAGAGGTTGACCCTTAGGGCCAGATATGACACAGTCATGGGCAGAAAGGCTTCCATAGTGGCCAGTGATCTGAGGAGGTTGAGACCAACCCAAGTAGGGCCTCACTTCCAGACTCAGACACCCCACCAGCCCACCTCTGACCCAAAAACCAATACAGGTAAGTTCCCTAGACTTTGGAGAAACTCTAGAACCCCTTGGGGTAAGATTTCCCAAGTGGACCATGAGACAGAGAGCAACCATGCTAGTGCAGGTTCTTCCTTATCTGGCCACTCAGGAAATAAAGGCTTATCTGGACAAGGTTAGCCTTATCTCCTTTCGTTTGGGGGGGGGGGTTATGCAGGAGAGTGGAATCTGACTAATGGTTGCCCCCAACTTTTTGCCTGGTATTTGAGTGGTTTTTGACTAGTCTGGCTGGGATCCTGCTATCCAGGACCCCAGCCTATCTGCTTTCTCCCTAAAACTGATGTGAGTACTCTAGGTACAAACCTAATTGGATGCTGGGCATGCCCTACCAGTCCCTTTTAGATGGTACCCTAGGTACCCAGGGCATGGGTCCCCCAGTAGGCCTACCAGGGCTGCAGCACTTATTGTGCCACCCTGGGACAGCCACACAAACTGACACCACCAGACCACTACTGTAGTCTGGGTAAGGTGGTGCTAGCACCCCTTACAGGGATGTAGGTACCCTATATCCCACACCATTACAACACATATACTCTCATAGGTCACCCCTATGGCAGGCCCTGGTAATCCTACAGGGCTGGGTGCTGAGGTATGTGTGAGGGGGGACCCCTACGTGAGTAGGGCCTCTCTGCAACCTTCATAAAATCGTTACTGGCTTGTTTGTAGTGTAGCCATACCATATACTCTTAACCGCATTATTAGTGAATCGCGTCATCGCGATAACTTGAGAATGGCTACACAGAACCATATCGTGTTTGGTGTCAAACATGTAGGAATCCTACCTCCAGTCCAGCCATGGGCATGAGGGTACGATTCCCCCTTGCTAGAAGGGCGATATGGGAAAAGCGGTAGAATTTAGACACCAATTTAAAAGTGCACAAGTTACACAAAATGGCTACTGCCCGCCACCTACACGACCCTGGCTGGCTGTTGCTGGGGAAAACCCCAGCCTCGCCAGCTGGACAATAGGGCTCCTGTGGCAGGGAGGTGCTAGCATCTCCCCAGACAGGATAATGTGGATTGGAACAGGGTGGGTGCACCAAATGTCCATTCAGAGTTGCACGTAGGCAGCTGCAGAGCCCCAATTCTGCACACACCGCCTGGAACCGGTTCAGGGGCATCCTGTCCCTCGCCCAGGCGGGAAACACACAAAGGGGAGTGGGTGTAGCCACCCTTTCCCGCCTCTACTCTGATTGGTAGGCTCTAGTTGGGACCATCCCCTAATCTTGGGGATATATGTGAATAACTTGGCCCCAGAATCTCAGATTAATCCAGAACTTCACAGAACTGACCTTCGACGAGCTGCTGCCCAGCTGACTGAAGAAATCTCCCTTGGGATAAAGGAGTTATCCCCCTGCTTGGCAGGCACCCGAAAGACTGCAAGATACCCGGTTGGAACTTCGCTGCTCTCATGAACTTTGACGTCTTCCAGCAACCTTGAGGTGGGTCTGCAGAGCATCCCAGAGTCCTGTGAGCGTGCCCAGCAAGTCTGAGCACCGTGGACCACGTGGGTGCAGAGATGCCTGCATACCCCGAGACACCGGCCACCTCTTGCATAGCACACGACCCCGACCAGTGGGGAAGTTGTGCCTTGGCCCATTTCTGAGCCAACCTTCAAGCAGCATCCGTGCCAAATCTCAGCTCCCTAGCCCACTCCGGTGGCCCGTGGGAGCCCTTTTACGCACTCCATTTTGCTGCCTTCCGCAGTCCCTTGTCTCTCGACTTGTGGGCCCTGGCGGAGAACAATCTTCACATCCAAGAGTTCCCCTGGTTTCTCCAGGCCTGCTCTGCGCTCTCTCTAAAGGAGAGCACCCTCAGACCTCGTGGGTCTGCACCAGAAGCTGCTTTGTTCATCTTGCGTGGGTTGCGGTTGCCAAGGCTTAGTGGATCCAATCGGGACACTAACACCGCAGCAACCCTCATCCGACGTGGGACAGTCACCCTCCAGAAGCTGGCCTTCCTTGAAGCCTCCCGGAGCCCGTGACTGCAGAGCCAAGCTGCATCTTCCTCACCTGAAGCACCCGACATCGAAGGGCTCCTTGCTGTGAGCCCCCTGGTCTCTGTTCCGTGACCCAGACTCTGTCCCCTCTGCTTTCAGGTTCTTCTCTACATTTTTTACATCTTAGATCTTCACGACTTCATCGACGCTTTCAGCTAGCAGCAGTTTGGACTACTTTTCCATTGAAAATCAGCCCCCGACCCGACACCAGAATCGACCTATGCACCCGGCTTCCCTGGGGCAGGTAACAGTGGTACTTCGGTACTCCCGTGGTGGTGGGCTCTCCAAAGCCTTAAGTCTCAAGCCTTAATTTTGTACTACTGCTAGAAGTGTCTTTTATCTTAAAATATTCAACCGCGACATTCTCCATAGACTAACATTGCGATCCCGATAGCAACTTCTTGTGCTGCACGCGTCTCCCGTGGGTCCCCTTCCTCTTAACAGTGGGTGGATTCTGAAGGGGCAAGCGATCCTGAATGCCCTAGACATTGTCTGTAGAATTGTCGTGGTTCTTATACCACTATTTTAGTATATGGTTTGGTCCCCCCCGGGGCCCAGTGATTTCTGTGCTATTTATTGTGTTTATAAATGCTTGTTTGAAGTGTAACTTTGCCACTAGTCACATAAAGTGACTGTGGAATTCTGTCTAGAATAAATACATATATTTTATATATATACCTGTGTGGGCTACTCTTTCATTTGGTTATTCAAGAGGTTATTATGGTAAAACAATAAGCTTAACACTCCTTCAAGACTTAGCCTGAAGGCTGCTCTCCACAGCTACCACTAGGATAGCTTTCTTTAAAGGTTGTCTTAAACCTATCATCAATAAGAGTCGAATTGGACTGGTGCAAGGTGTCCCTATAACTAGGAACAGCATATGCCAGGCCAACTTCTCACACGCCTGAACTGCCAAGCCATGTCTACCCTGGACCGGAAACAAGCATCTTGAGATCGGTTTCGGGGTAACACCCCATATCAGCCAGGCTAGCTTGAATCCTGTGGCAAAGTGAGCAAGGGACCCACGTCTGGGCATACCCAGCCAACTTAGGATGAACAGGGTCAAGACTGATTTGCATATAGCTGGCTCTGAACTGTGGTGGTGAAGTGATCTAAAGAATGATGATGGATTCAACCCAGATCTGTGACTGGGGGTGAGTGTCTAAAAAAGTTTCAGTACTCAGTCCATCATCTCCTTGTGTTTACTTTGTAGATTGCCTCAGCACTTGTGGGGAAAGCCCCACAGTCATGTACGAGTCTCCGCACTCAGGGACGACTCTCTGTAATGAGAATTGTCAATGCGGAGATTGCTCTCCGAGTGCTGAGACCCTTTGTGAATCAGCCCATAGAGTGCAGTGGTGCTGAGTAGTTGGTGTAGAGTGCAGTGGCATGGAATGCATTGATTTTTAGTAAAGTGGTGTTGAGTGTATTGGAGTAGAGTATAGCATAGTAGTAGAAGAGAGTGGCATAGAGTAGCATAGAGTGCATTGATGTAGAGTGCAATGGTGTAGAGTAGTGTAACGTGCAGTGACATAGTGTGCAGTGGTGTAGAGTGCAGTGGTGCAGAGTAAAGTGGCATGGAGATCAGTGGCGGAGAGTGCAGTCTTGCAGAGTAGAGTATCATAGAGTGCAGTGGCGTAGAGTGCAGTGCCACAGAGTAGAGTGGTGCAGAGTAGAGTGACGGACAGGAGATTGGTGCAAAGAGCAGACGTAGAGTACAGTGGTGCAGAATAGAATAGAGTGGCATAGAGTACAGTGACATAGGGCACAATGATGTAGAGTGTTGTACCATACAGTGATGTAGAGTGTTGCAGAGTAGAGTATAGTAACGTAGAGTGCAGCAGTGCAGAGTACTTGGTGTAGAGTACAGCGGAGTAGAGTGTATTAGTTTTGAGTAAAGTGGTGTTGAGTGCATTGGCGAAGAGTACACTGGTGCAGAGTAGAAGAGAGTGGCATAAAGTGCAGTGATGTCGAGCGTAGTGGCAGACAGTGCAGTGCCATAGAGTAGAGTGGTGCAGAGAGGAGGTGTAGAGTACAGTTGTGAGGAATGGAATAGAGTGGCATGGAGTACAGTGACAAAGATCAGAATCGTGTAGAGTGGCGTAGTAGACAGTGGTGTAGCATGCAGTGGCATAGAGTGCAGTGGCATAGAGTGTTGCAGAGTAGAGTATAGTCACAGAAAGGGCAGAGGTGCAGAGCAGTTGGCATAGAGTGCAGTGGGGTACAGTGCATTGGTTTTGAGTAAAGTGGTGTTGAGTGCATTGCATAGAGTGAAGTGGTTTAGAATAGAGTGGCGTAGAGCTCAGTGGCAAAGAGTAGAATATAGTGGTGTAGAGTGGTGCAGCATAGAGTGCAGTGATATAGAGTGAAGTGGCATAGAGTGAAGTGGCACATAGTGGAGTACAGTGGCATAGAGTATATTGGCATAGAGAGCACTGGCGTAAAGTAGATTGTTTCAGAGTACAGTGGCATAAAGTAGTGGTGTAGACTGCATTGAATAGAGCGCAGTGGTGCATAATAGAGTGGCATAGAGTACACTTGCATAGAGTAGAGTGATGTAGAATAGAGTAGATTGTTTCAGAGAACAGTGCAGTGGCATAGAGTGCAGTGTCATAGAGTGCAGTGTTGCAG
This sequence comes from Triturus cristatus, assembly GCF_964204655.1. Classification (NCBI taxonomy): domain Eukaryota; kingdom Metazoa; phylum Chordata; class Amphibia; order Caudata; family Salamandridae; genus Triturus; species Triturus cristatus. The sequence continues at coordinate 797,837,252 of NC_140583.1, read as the reverse complement.
AGTAAACTGGCATAGAGGGAAGTGGCATAGAGTGGGGTAGTGCAGACTAGAATGAAGTAGTGCAGGGTAGAGTGCAGCAGTAGAGAGTGCAGTGGCATAAAGTAGAGTGGCAAGAGTTCAGTGGCAGAGAGTGCAGTGTTGCAGAGTAGACTGTTGTATAGTGGTATATAGAAGAGAGGTGTAGTGTGCATTGGCATAGAGTGCTGTGGCACAGAGTGGTGCAGAGTAAAGTGGCATAGAGAACAGTGACATAGAGAACAGTGGTGCAGAGTAGAATAGAGTGCGTAGAGTGCAGTGATGCAGAGTACAATGGTGTAGGATGCAGTGATGCATAGTGCAGTGGCATAAAGTTTTGCAGAGTGCAGTGGTGCAGAGCAGATTGGTGTAAATGGGCCTAACTGTCAGGTCCTGACAGTGAGGCGAAAGGTTGTGAGAGGACCAGGAGTCAAGTAGACATATACCAGCTTAGTCAGCAGACAGCAAAGGAATAACATAGACAAGTATAGAGTAAATGGAGAAAGTGGTGCCCGGGGCTCTGGACACTGAGGAGGCAGAGAAAGAGAAGGGACTTCCAGGATACGAGCAAGTGAAAGACCAATAGGACAGCAGGCGGAGCAGGTCATCACTTCCAGTTTCGCTTAAGTTGAGTCAACAGAACAGAAGAAGTTGCCTGGCAAATTCATTAGTTATATGGGTTCCAATAGCTGTTTGATCACCATTTAGTGTTTCCCCACACCTTCTTTGTGTTTCCATCCCCTCTGTCCTGGTTTTCCTCCCCTGAAATAGTTGGTACCTGAATGATTTGTTCCTATTTGATAATTACTGATTCTGTTTAGCGCTATGCACTATACAAGTGCAAGTGCGCCAGAGTCAGGGAACTCGGGGATACCTGCCCCTTCACCAGAGCATCAGGTAAGATAACAGAGGTGGCTCAAAGAAGTTTACCAACAGGCTTATGTATGTGAACCATATAATGAATATTTTTTCATTTATATTTCTAAAGGATTTCTAGACATGAGAAGTCTGATCCAAATACAAGCAGCGGGAGGAGTTACGGAACGACTTAGGAAAGCCGAATAAAGACCAAGCCAGTGTGTCTCTTTCTCGCTGCCCCCTATCCCGCGGATTGAGAATGGCAGCAGGATTACCCTTTCTTCTGCATCCCTTCTACCTTCAGATTGGAGGTTGGAAGATTATCACCGGTGGTCACAACATTGTCTCCAAAGCCTCCTTTGTGACACTAACAAGGATTCTCATCTTCTCCCTCAGGTTATGTCAGAGGCGGTTCCCAAAACCAAAATCCTTGCATGCTCTGGTAATCTGAGATTCCATACATTGCCTATAGTATTTAACACGGGCATTAAAAATCCACCCTTAAATGCCTTTAAGATTTATGACAAATAAGCCAGGCCTCCTCCCTATGCCATAACCGTTAGTAAAAGATAGATCCGGCCTATAATAACCTTGATCATTGGCTATTCACCAAAAAGCAATCAATCCTGCTGTGCTGAGCATAAGCATTCCTTCAAAACAAAAAGTGTAATAGAAGCACACACCTTCTCTCCAGTCAAATGCAAAACTCAAGGGAATCCATATGTTGGGTACAGGCAAATTCTCAGTTTTCCTTACAGCTCCTTTTCTGTTTATCGAGCAACAGCTGCAACGCCAAGGCAGACCTAATAAAAGGACCTGATAGGACTGCAGTTCAGTCGTCACCTCCGGCCTCCATCTCCTCGTAAATCCCTCATCCTAAAGCTCTACCACTCTGTGGCCTCTTCTCTCTCCTCCACTCTCATGATCATATCTTTCCATCCCTCCCACCGCCTCTCTATGCATTCCTTCCCATGATGCACACTGCTGTTTTGATATGGGGTATTAAGACAATTATCCCTGCTGTTGTGCACTTCTGATCCCTTTTCCACGACTTTCCTCCCCTCGCTGTAAGCGATAGTGTATATATTCTTATATTTATCTATGGAATGCACCTCCCAGCCCACTGTTTACATTGCGCTTGCCATTTTTCACAAGCTCGTTTGCCAGCCAGTCCTATACTTTTCACATCACTCTACACCAGACTGACATAATTAGGGCCTTCTTTATACGAAACACGGCTTTTCAAACATAAAAAATAGTCGTAAAATAAATGCATCAATAGGGAAACTTAAATGGGAACTATAAGCAAACGCAGAACATTCTCCATGGTGAGAGAAAAAGTCATCAAAATATCCTGAGAACGAAAATCAACCCAAAATGTGACCCTTGATTTGTTATAATTTCCTGCAAACGAGGGACTAGTGCTATACTATACTGGGAGTTAACTTGATGTTTCTAAGACGTTTCTGTGATTCTGTTGACAGTGGTTTCACAATTAGCAAATCACAAATGTGTTGAAAGTGCTATCTGAGGACAGAACTAACACGTTTAAATCTAGAGTTGTTTGTCAGTAGGGATGATTCAAAGTCAATGCACCCGCACTTTAATAAACTAGAATACTCTCACTTGCTGTCAGTGGGGGTGTCGTTCTAGTTAGGTTACACAATGACGAAATTACCTCCATGCCCCCGAACCCACCCTCGATCTCAGGATACACGCCTAAAACCATCGGCATCCATACCTCTCCCCAACCAACCCTTTCTGACCAGCACCAGCCCCAAAACGCAACACAATGCACCCCCCTAACTCCCGGCCCTCTGCACCAAACCACGACCACATGCTCCCACGCCTCGATAGAATCCGGACTTGACGAAATTACACAAGACCTACATCAACTCAATCTGACCTACTGTCAGAGCGCCACCTGATTGAGACCCTTTGCAGGCGGGTGCAGTCACTCACTGCATCCGCCTGCAAGGGCATCTCTATTCCCCCTTCAAACTTTGAAAACATGGAGCTGCTTCAAATCAGCTGCTCTAGTTTTTTACTGGAATGCCTGCCCCCCAGGGCAGTGCAAGTTCGCGGCTGCCCTGGAGGCAGCACATTTTCATTGTTTGCGCTGGGCACAGCTGTTAAAAAATGCGCCCAGAGCAAACAATGAAAATGTGCTGTTTACATAATACGGGCCTCGATAGTAATAGGCACATCCACTCACAAAACACCATATACCATTCACCACTACAATCAAACACTCATTACAACAGGTTCGCAACCATCTCGCCATCCCCTCTCGCAAGATGGCGATCTATACTCTACCCCAATGCCTCCTCGAGGCCGGTCAGGCTTAAGGACCCACTATCAAATTGTGACATTCACTCCCTTCTCCTCACATATAATACTGCACACAATGACAACGCATACAGTCTGAATCCCATCCTAAAAATTGCCTCAAACCTACACAGAGAACCTAGACCTAGCTCTACAGAAGTAAATAAGTCCAACCTTAAGCCAGTCCCCATCACTGAGACAACATCAGCGGACACACCAAACTTTACCGTAACCTCTTCGCTGCGGCGCAAATTCCGCCGCAGCGCTGCCGCAGTGCTGGACATTCCATTCGTGGGCGTGGTCATGACGTCTCCCGGCCGTCGTCCGCACACGCCCATTGTAACTCATGACGGCCGGGAGACGTCATGAGCATGGAAGAGGTTAAATGCATGCTTCTAAATTGCAGATCAGCTATGAAACGTGCAGCGGACATAGCTGACCTCATCCTTGTGCATGAGCTTGACCTATTATTCCTAACAGAAACATGGCTGACTGACTCGTCTGTACCAATCCTTGACACATTAGTCCCACCCATCTATGACATTATAAGATCAGACAGACCAAAACGATCAGGTGTAGGTATTGCCTTTATACACCACAATAACCTTGTGGTGAATCAGTTACAAACTGTCAAACTATCCTCTTGTGAATACCTATGGATAAACATTGTGAGCAACAAAAGACCACTATGAAAATTGCATGTAATCTACCACCCACCAGGTGACTACCTCTCATTCATCGAGCAAATCATGGAAATCATCACTACCAATGTAAGGCAAACTGCTGCCTAATCTTACTCTGAGATTCCAACCTTTATTGAAATGACCCGAATGACCCCTCAGTTTATAGCCTATAATCCTTCCCAGTGGACCTCCCCATGAAGCTAATCTGCGACACCCCTACGCACAACCTGGGTGCTACCCTGGATCTAGTCATAGCGAAGGCAAACGCCATCCAACTTGAATCTATTGTCCCATGCAAATGGACTGACCGCCACCACATCACCTTCCTATCACCGAACCAATGAGGACACATAAACCCCAACTTAAGAAACCTAGGCACTGTAAAAGGAACACTCGCGACATAAATCTTAATGATTTGACATCCCTCAGCAACAACATATTGCCTCCTCCAGCGGGCATATCAGACGTCCATGACCTTACAAATTACCACAACAACTCCATGACGATCATTCTTGACACAGTTGCACCCTTACAGCTAAAAAGACTGTCCGCTAAAGACTTCAAACCATGGCAGAATGGGAGCCTAAATAAACGAAGATGCAATCTGAGACCAGTCGAATAAGCGTGGAGATCCTTACCATCTCTAGAACACCTTAAACACTTGAGATCATTGAGGAGCACCTACAACAAACACATTAGAAACTAAAAAGCAAATGTCATTCAACTAGACAAAACCAGAATTGCCCAAGAAAACTGTTTGAATTTATCAAACATCGATCCACTCAACAACCTAACCCTTCCACACTAGGATCCAATCCATAGCCAAACTGCAATTTATTTGCCTCGTTCTTCCTTGAAGAATCAAAAAAGATTGAAAGTGACCTGCAAACATCAATTGAACACCTCCCGATGATACCTCCAAGTAGCCCCAGCCCGCCTCTGATCGAGCAGCCCCCAAACCTTCAAGGACTCACCCTAAAAAACAACGCAATATGGAATACATTCAAAACCTTTGATGAAAATTCCATTCTCAAGATCCTAACAACACTTAAACAGTCAAACCACTTCTGCGACCCTCTACCAGCTAACACCTTCAATGAGATTAAAACTTCTCTACTACCTTTCTGGACTAAGATAGTGAATGCTTTACTCCTTCAAGGGGCTTTATCAGACATCTTAAAATCAGGGCAAGTAACACCCATTCTAAAAAAAAGCCACAGCAGATCACACGAACCCAGATAACTTCCGTCCAATCTCCACCATTCCCTCTCTGGCAAAGCGCCTTGAGAAATGCGTCCATACCCAACTATGCAACCACATAGCTCAATTGCACCTTATTAACCAATTCCAGTCCAGCTTCTATCAGGGTCACAGCACGGAAACAGTTCATACAATCATTGTGGATGACACACTTAGATTGCTATATCAAAACGAATCTTGCCTCCTAATCCTCCTAGACCTATTCTCAGCCTTCGATATGGTCAAACATGGCAGCCTCCTTGACTTTCTTGAATGTAGAATTGGATTATCAGGGGTTGTCCTAAATTGGTTTGCCTCATTCTAGACAACTGAACTCAAAGAATCATGGTTAACCAATTCCTGTCCACTACCACTCCGGTCACTTTAGTGGTCCCTCGGGGTCCACCGTATCACCTACTATCTTCAACCTTTTCATGGAGCCCATAACCGAAATCCTGAAATTTTCTAATGTACAATACCACGTGTATGCAGATGATTCCTAACTATACCTAAAAATATCCTCCCATGATGATATCCAATTACTCAATACAATGTTTTTAAAAGCCCAAAACTGGCTGACCAGGAACAACCTCAAACTCAATTCACTCAAAACCGAATTTCTCCTAATTGCCCCACCAAAAAGATCCCTGGACATTGAAGATTGGATGAAACATTTAACAGCCTTCAACTGCCTACTGGACATTATAGATTCCACAAGATTACTGGGAACACTCGTCTCAGCATGCAGGAACACATCAGCTCAGCCACCAGAGGAGCAAACTTTAAAATGAACATTCTAAGAAAAATAAAACCCTTCCTCCCCTTCAACGACCTTAAATCAGCTGTGCAAGCTCTAGTAATCCCCAGTTTAGACTATGGGATTGAAACGCTATGTGGTTTGCTGAGATCCAAGTTAGTTCCATTAAGGGCATGCCTCAACTTGGCTGCAAGGCTCATCACTGGATCCAAAAGGAACAACCACATCACTGCAGATCTGAAGGCAGTAAACTGGGTCCCTTAAGAGGCAAGGATAGAGATGAAAATTGCTTGCATGACACATAAAGCCTTCACTTCAACACACCGAAGTACCCAGCCGATAAACTGGAATTGTCTGGTGGTGGCAGATAATCGAGAAGCACCAACATCTTACTATTGAAACCTCAAAAAGTTTGGAAATTGAAAACCTACAACTGAACTATCTCTGGATTAGCACCTAGAATCTGGAACTCCTTGCCCCCTGAAGTCAGACTGAACCCTGCAAAGTGCATCTTTCAAAAAAGATGTCAAAATGTTGTTAATGAACAAAGCTGTACCCTGAATCCACCGACTCATTTATCTGAATACTGATCTGATGCAATTCGCCAACCAGGGTTTGCAATCACTGCTACGTCCTGGTGTCTAACTCACTCTTTCTCCTGATTTGCAATGGGTACTGACAGCATTTATGTTTCTTGGTTGTCTTGTTTTCTACTTGCATTTATTTTTCTTGGTTGTCTTGTTTTCTACTTGCCGTAACATTTGGAAAGCGCTCTGATACCTTTCCAGGGTCAAGTTTGCACTATATAAAACCTTATAAATAAAAAAATTAAAAAAATTATTTTACAAGTTTATTTGTAGATTCATCCAACGGTTCTCAAAGAGCTGTACCTAGAAGGTGTAACAATATTAAGACTACTAATACACATAAACTCTGTAAAAAAAAATAGCGATACAGCTGGGAAAGCCCAAATTGAACAATAAGACATATTGTACACGGCTGATTAGGAGCATGAGATCCATAGCATGGGTAGAAAAAGAGGCCTCATTTAGGAGGTGAAGAGATCTTATCGGCTTAAACGAATTCTTGCATGGAGAATATAAAGTAGAAAATTAACAAACGCAAATTGAGGTGACGGTGTGCATTGTATTGTACTGTTGAATTTATATAGCGCTGTATGTCCCGACGAGTCTGGGTAGTCCAAAATTCTTTAAGATCAAGGGCTCCATGGATAATGTTAGAGAAGAAGGGGGATAAAGGAGAATCAAATCAATGTAAGAAGGCTGTACCTGAAGAAGAGGCTGAAGAACATCATCACTTCCCGTATCTGTTCATGACTCCCTCCTGAGTATTACTCCCCAGTTGTTTTCTAGGCTGGACTCAGTTATCTTCTCATTTACAAGGGGTCATAAGAAGACCCAGGTGAGCCTTCTGTAAGTACTACGCCATGGAAAAATGTTTGCTATACTGGCGCAATCTCTTGAAATTTTCAGCATATTGCGCTAAGCTTGTTATGCAAAAATCCTAAAATTATGTCATTATGAGTGGTTGCGTATCTGAAGGCCATTTGTGCAAAAATTCTATCTCGAAAAGACAGGAACAAAGCGAACTATTAGGACGTGAGCAGCTGTTGCTCATGGCACTTGTATTTTTGCTGTGCCAAAAGCGTTCTCGTGTCATAATGGACATGAGGGTCCATTTTGCACTAAAATATAGCGTTAGATCCTGTTCCATTGTGTCTGATGTCATGTAATTAAGCAAAAGGTAATTACTTTATTTTCGCACAATCCTAGTCATAATGCCTGAACTGGGAGATGGGAGGGACTTTCTCTATGAAAATGTAGCATTGGGCTGCCATAGGCCAGCAAGGATTCCATGGATTGAACTGTTTATCATGATGGCGCTTGGGAAACCTTGTTGAAATTTGGTGAGGAGTGTATATCAAACAAGCCCAATGTTGTGCTTTTTACTATATATGGAACGACAGTGAAACTTTACGGGAGATTTATCCGTCATGAGATGTAATTTTCTGGTGCAATCCAACGCTCCAGGAGGTTTTTAGTGCTAAATAATATGAAGCTTGGGTCTTAGCTTCTTTATAGAATAGTTCTCAGTTCATCTGTGATGGATCCTGTCTATCTTTTGCAGCTATTTCACAAAGAGATCAAATCCCAAATATCCAGTTCCTTAAATATTTCAATTCAGGTACATTTTAAACAAAACTGTGGAACGCTGAGGACTCTCAATCCCTATACTACAGGAGCTTTCGTTAGGCCATGCCCCACCCAAAAAAATCAAAATTCTATACATTTTTTGTGCCAATTTACTGGAGATGGAGAGCAGAGGGCTGTACACAGGTCAAACAGACTGGTATAATCAATCCGATTTTTTTTTCAATTTCTTAGTAAATACTTCTGCCCAAATCGTTGTCTATCAAATTTAAGCTCTATTGATCTAAAAGGCTTTACAACTTCTATATTATTTCTCATCAGCTTCGGTAAAGCCACACCCGGGATGGTGACTTGCTCTTGCAGCAGTCATAAATGGTCCTCGTGTTTATGCTGTGCCTGGACACCCAGATAACTCACTGTGATCTTTGGGGAAGTGGTCAACTCCACCCATGTGTCTTGCAAAACAGATCTCAGTGTGATAGCCCTGAATGGGGCTTCTGGCTCTCAGGATAAACAAGTATTTTTAGCAGTGACTGCCGCACGCCTCGTGACTACCCTTCACTGGAATGAGGCCCCCTTTCTCTCCAGCTGGGTGTGGTGGGAGCCGAGGGGTGGAGTCATCATTTTGTCTGGACTCCTATGTCGCACAGAGAAAGCCACAATCTTGAGGTTGAACAGGGATGGGGGCTCCCATCATTTGCTGTATTGTGAAGAGGGAGCGCTCTCGTTACATTCCACGTTTTCATTTATGACTATATTCATTGCTGTTAAATGCAATTGGTAGAACTTTGTTGTTTTACTTTTTGTTTTACATTTTTATCTGCATTTGTGACTCGGATAAAAAAAAAAAAAACCTTGGTGCAGATTTACAAGCCCCTTGCGCCACCTTTGCGTCACTTTTAACATGGGAAAAGTGACGCAAAATTGGTGCAAGGGGCTTGTAAATATGCCCCCTTGTTTTCAGAATGTTCATTTTCGTTTCTCTATTGCTGCTGTCTTCTTTTGGGGGTTGTGGTCTTTTTCCAGGACCTGCCACAAAGTTTGCAGTGTGATGATGTAAGTAATCATGGCCGTAAGCACACGGGGATTCTCCCACACCCTTTTCTCTTCAGTTTTAAAATGGCTTCTCTTTAACAGACAATCGTCAGGTCATACTTGGGGTCTTTGAATATGGACATTTTTGACCAAGAACATGATAATGCTGATTTTCAGCCTGCTGATCATTCATCTTCGTCACTCATCAACTACAGACCCTGCACAGCAAGACTCTGTAATAGTAAAAAGTAATATTTGTTTACAGTCCTCATGCAAATGATAAAGGTTTGACCTCCATTAAATAAACTACACAACATACACTGAACTAACCATAGTTGTAGGGGTGCTTCTCTTTCATGTGCAATTTTGCAAATTGATATATTTCCATATTATATCATTTGAAATAAATATTTAAAACATAAAAAACAGCTAGTGCGTGGTCCCCACTGGCGGATTCCTAGAGAATGAGTGCTTTGTCCAATGAGGCAGGTATGAGGCACACACAATTGTGAGATAAAAAACATGTGCATGCTGTCAGGCTTGTGGACACAGTATAAAATAATGGCTATGTGACGTTTACAGGGCATGGTGTCCAGTGGTTAATTTGTAAAAAACATAAGTGCGGGGGCTTTCATCAGGAGGCAGCTTGCTCCAGCCCATTTCTCCCGCTAATGCCGCCTAAAACAGAACCAACTTCTAACTATGAAAGTGGGGAGAGGATGTGGCGTAATGGCCACAGCTGCAGACTTAGGAGCTGGGCAACCAGTTTTGAGTCTCGATTTCGGCACAACATCCTGCGATTCTGGGCAAATCACTTAATCTCCCCGTAAATGAATGTGTCCTCAACTGGTGCTCATGAAAGGTGCTGGTGTTGATGATTAGGTGCCGGTGCTGAGCACCGGAAACCACTGGCTCAAACTAAGCACTGAGGGTGCCACCTCTTTTTCTTGTACAGGAGACTGCATACAAGAGCCACAGAACGTTCCGCACAATGTGGCTTCTGGTTTGCACAGTTGTGATGAACAGTCCCAAAGGGAAGTCAATCTCCATAAAAACTGTGTGATGTTCTAGCAGAGTGACTAATTTTTTATAGTCATTGGGAAATAGACTTTGGAGTAGCCATTGACTAATCTAATGTCATAATTGCCCAAATTGAAAGCAATGGTGCGCTCGTGTAGGAGGGAGGTGCGATTAAGTGATTCACCAGTCAATTGGGGAGCCAAGAAAAGATTAATGCAATACCAGATTTCCAATTTTAACTCGTTGGGCTCATCTCACAAAGATAAAGATTTACCGGTGAGTACGGGAGACTTACCACAGACTTACTCCTTTATTTCCATAGCCTATTACACCAACTATGGAAACCGCTTTGGAAATCGTCTATCTTTCACCTATTAGCCCATTCACACCCCCTTCATCAAAATGAGTTAAACCTTCCCCGTATTCCTTTGTGGCCCGACTGAGATCATGTTGACTTCTTGGCTTTCACAAACATGTAGCTAGCTTCAGTTCAGTTAATTTCGTCTTCTTATTCAATTTCTCATGCTAGTGTTTTGAGAGCATCACAGAGATAAACTACTGTACCTGTACCTCCTATTCCAAAATGTGGATCGACTTGCTCACATCTTTATTAAAAATGCATTATTGGGGTTGTGTTGCGCACCCCTTTTGATCATCTGCGATCATGCTTGCTTACTGACTATGAGCAAAAATGCTGGCTATCTTCGGTTCTTTCAAATGTTTTGGTTACTCTAATTTCTCTGCTTAGTAGTACTACCTGGGTGAAACATAACAATAAATTACCCTCCTTCTGTTCTAAAATGTTGATCATCTTACTTCAAAGTTTGTTAAAATGAATTATGGTGTGTTGTTCTTTATTTAAATATGCAGACCCTAAAAACTCCAGTGTTTCTGCAAACTATTTTCGAAATATTCCTAAATAGAAAGCATCCCGATGAAGGCACAGCCACTCTAAATTAATGTGTTTAATAAAGAATAATAGGAGTTGTTTCAACACCTCGGTACTAGCATTTCACGTTTTGCAAATGGGCCCTGCTCTTTCTTCTATTCACCAGTGCTCCAGAGCACCACAGCACACAGTAGTGGCATTTTCCTACTCTGTGTTAACTCTGTGCATCATCTCTGGGAAGGGAGGTGAGCTTTTCGTAGCTATTTTGTGTAGTGGGCTGACATTATTCACAGGGGGTTGTTGTGGGTGGAGAAAAACATAATAGTAATGACAACTATTTGGTGGGCAAATGTTCCTGGACCTAGAAGGTCGCTGTGAGGTGCACCCCCAAACATTGTTTTAATATTTATTGGTGTGTTCCAGTTCCCTGAATGTCTGAGGTGGTGTCTGCAATGCTGAGAGTGAATGAAGTAATGCAATGCTGGTCTGTGGTATGGAGTGGAGGCTAGGAGACAGGGAAAGTTGGAAGGAGAATGGCATATTAACAGGACCTACCTGCTTTCCTGTAACCTACGGGTCTGACATGAAATAAATAACTTACCTCTTACCTAATTGGCTCTAGAACCGTACATGAAGACCCAGCCCTTAAACCACAAAATGTGTTTAATCTGTATTTCCAAAGGTGAAATATACAGAGGGCAATGGCTTCCTCAGAGCAGGGTTCAAATTTGTATTTGCAATTTTCATTTAAATATTTATCAAGTGTCGCTATCAGAAAAGCTACACAAAGAACCTGTGTGCATGACAAGTAGAAGGTGGGACACAACGAAAGTATAGATGGTAATTGAGCCATTTGTTGAGGAAGTAGCTATAAGAAGAACAAATGGAAGTCTCAAAGAGGTGTCAAGGACTGTGGGACATTGTTGGTAAGGTATTGGTTGTTGGAAGAACTGAAAAAACATGGTTCAAGTATAGAAGGTGTATCTATATATGTTTCTTTAAAGTGGGGGAAGCGGCCAGCTGAATGTTGTGCCTGCACAGGGGTTCCTACCTGAAGAGTGCATGCAGGGTAAAGCGCTGAAGATGGACGGGGTGCAAAGCGAGGTAGCGACAGTGAGTGACTGAAGGGATTTGAGCCTTAAGGATTGGCTAACAATATACAAAGTGACCATCTCAGAATAAATGCAAGACACTCATGAGATGTTACAGAAACAAGACTTGCAAAGAACATCAATTGTGTCAACATACAGTTCTAAAAAGATACATAATGTAGATTGAGAAACATTCTTGCCGTACGTGTTGCCACTCTCACTTGCTATTAGTGACATATGCATCATGTGTTTGGTGATAACCTGTTCTGCAGGGAAGCCTATACAGTATTTCTCCAAGTATTTAACTTTCTGCTCATACTAAAACACAGATCGCTCACTCACAATATGTTAGCCACTCAGATGCCTAAGACCAGGCATGACCAATTGCGAATGACTTGGAAATAGCCAGGATTCTGTTAATTTCACCATTTATTAAAGCTGTTCATTTAATGCATCCCATACAAAGAGGACATCTCACGCCTGTAGAAGCCAGCATGCGGCATATGCTAGTGTCCCTTCAGGACTACACATGAACTCTCAGCAGCTTAGATTTGTTGATTATCCCACTTGTCTTGGACTCAGTGTGGGTTTACAACTTCTCGCGGTTGATTGTAACAGTTAGGAGCTATTGGTATGGTAATCCTTCACCAGACACTGACTACTGCTAAGCGAGGTCGTGGGGATAAGAAGTGACCGCGGGCAGGGGCGAACACAAACTCAGCATCCAGAAGATCGTCCACATCCTCGCACTCCATAGGTAGAGGGGAAGAAGACTAGATCTGCATGCTGTCGAAGAACAAAGATAAGCTCTGACAGTCAGTCTCATGGTAGGAGACTACCAAGAAAAACTCAGAGTAAACAGTGGAGTAGACAGATGGAGTGGCAGAACTGGCATGCATAAAAGGCAAGTTACACCTCACTGATGTTGCTGAACAAATATACACCTGGGCAACATCTAAGCCACACAAATGCAAAGGCAAATTCACAAATCCTATCTTGAACACTAAGACAAGAAAGTAGTTGCTGAGGTGCATTTCCTAGATGAGCAAACATCAGCCCCTTGTGTACTCTGCTTCAAGTCAGCGATAAACCTAAGAATGCTAACTGTAAACTACCTCAGTGAAAACATTTGCAGAGCCAAAAACAGACTGGTAGAAAGTATATACCCCTGATCTACATGAAAGTAAACGTCCAACCAGTGACCTTTATCTTTGACAGTGGAGCAGCGATCAACATGATGTGCGTAGAGGAATTCCGAAGAATATGATCAACTCCAAGCCTAAAGAAAACTTATGTCTAAGTCTAGACATGGGCAGCATCCACACCTCTCTGGAGTCTAGGGTCGTTTAAAGCAATGCTGAGCTACAAATCCACATCCGTAAGCACGACCCTCCATGTTCTGCAAGACAGGATGTCAGCCACTTGCCTCCTGAGTTTCTCCACGTCAGCATACATGGAATTAATAACTATCATCTACTACCTCCAGACCAGCCTTCCAGTTGTGCAGAAATTCCCAACGCACTTCAGTGGATTGGAAAAAACCAAAGACATCAGAGTGAAGCTACACATCAATAATGCAGTTTGCCCTGTAGAGCAAGGGCACAGAGAAGAGACGTTCCACCTAAGGGAGGCTGTAGAGAGAAAACGTAGAAATCTTCTTAAAAGCTTCCCAGAAGCTTTGATATCACCAAAGCTTCCAGGGCAAGTCTCGCCAATAGTAGTAGTAGTAGTAGTAGTAGTAATAGTGCCAAAAAAGACCAGAATGGAGACATGAGAACATGCGTTGATAAGTGCCAGTCAAACACAGTCATTGAACGTGAATGATATCCAGGCCTCCACATAACAGATATAATCAAGCAACAGAATGGAACCAAGTCTTCTTAAAACTCAATCTAAATAAAGGCTACCATCAATTGGAGCTGGAAGAAGAGTGCCTGTACCTCACAACATTCTCCGCACATCTCGGACTCTTCAAACACAAGCACCGTAACTTTGGGATATCATTGGCACTGGAGGTCTTCCAAGAGGTAAATCTCCAAACCATACAACTGGTAGTCAACACATTCAACTGCAATGATTACATCTTAGCATTCAGAACATCAAGACAAGAAAATTATGCTGCTCTATACAAAGTTTGTCAATTACTTGTGGACTGTGCTCTCACACTGAGTACTGAAAAGGTTTGGTTATAAAACCAAACTATATTCTTTCTGCCACATCTTCAAAAAGAAGGAGGTGACTCTAGATCTAGAAAGAGTCGCAACACTCACCAGCATGACCACATCACAGGATGTAGGGGTACCGTGGTAATTTCTCACGTGGCTAGCTAATGCACAAGATACATCAAAGGCTACGTCACTATGAGCACACCACTCAAATAACTAATAAGCAAAACACAGAATTCAAATGGTCATCTAAGTTTAACAAAAACTTCAGGAACATCAAAGAGGTGGCATGAACAGCATAAATCATGTCATACTTTGACTCAAGTACAGTATGACTGGGATCAATACTAACAAAACATTCTGAAGGCAATGAATTCCCTTATCAAGTAATAGTGTATGCCAATCAAATCCTTTTGTACATAGAAAAAAGCATACTCTCAATGAGAAATGGAGAGCCTGGTGGAAGAGGAGACATGTAAACATGTTCACATGTTTCTATGCGGCAAGAGATTGCAACATATCACCAATCTCTGCTGACCATCCTTGGCAACCTCAAAGCAAAAATTCCCCCACAAATTCAATGCTGGGGAATATGGCTGCAGTTGTATGACTATCAAATCATCGACAAACCCAAAAGAAATCAGAACCCAGCTGAAAACTTTTAAAGGCACCCCTTGAAGTCAATCCTTCAATAGCTTAGGGATACCTACACTTTTTGGTGATCATAGACATACTGAAAACCCTGTTGTTCCAACAGGTCATCACAGCAGAGAACAAAGATAAAGACATAGAAGCAGTGTGCAAGGTAATCAAAACACAAAAGCAGAGCAAAGGTAGGAGGGAAGACCGAAAGGAAATTAAATCATTCAACAACATTCATGTCAACAGTAGGACTCATCCTAAGAGGTACGGAATTGTTCTGCCCCAGTGCATAGGGTAACAAGCATTAAAACTCAGTCATGTGGGACACAGAGGAATTGTGCCCACCAAGAGAACGCTAAGGGAAGAAATGTGATTCCCAAAACTAGACTGCATGACTGAAATGGCACAACAGGATTGTCACATAAGCAGGTACATCTCAAGAGCATTGAGACCACTGCCTCTGGTAATGTCAGAGTTGCCCAAGCACCTCCTGGATCTCAAGGATGAGTATTCCTCATTTCCACTCATAAAAATCATTTACCTCCATCTCCACCATGAAATTAGAACTAGCCTTAGACAACGTTTTTGTGGTATGGGGTCTCCCAAAGATCCGAAAATGAGTCAATTGTCACAGCAGAGTTTCAAGAGTTTCTCGCCCAATTGGCTATTAAGCACCACAGGGTAATGCAAGTGTCACCACAAGCTAAGGGAATATTGAGAGAAATTCATGGACACCCTTAACAGGACAGTCAAAGGCCAAGACAAAGGGCACACTGCTGGCGAAAGAACTGTGCCATGTGTTAAAGGCATATCAGAAGAACACCCCATACTCAACGGCAGGGGAATGCCCGCGACTTTCATGTTAGGGAGGCTGATACTAAGCAAACTTCGGCGACGGATAGACAGCACAAAAGACGGAAAACTCAGAACCACGGTCAAAAAGAAAGAGAAGAAGAGAAATATGAAGTCCTATGTGGAAGTGGATAATCATCACTCGACCCCAACAGCTGATTGAAGAAATGCAATGAAGACTTAAGGAACCTCAGGGAGGGGTGTGGGGGGGGGGTTCAGTTTCATAAGGTGGGAGGTGTAGAGAAGTGGTGAGACAGGACCTTGAGGTCACTCGACCTCACCGGACACTGGTCACTGCCAAGGGAGGTCAGAGGGGACACAAAGTGCCATACAAACACATACTCACACACTTGGGGGAAGGAGGATGCAGGAGGGTGAATGGGGTTCTGTGATTCTCCATGACAAAGAATAATAAAGGGCGGCTTACTACTCATCTTGCCTGGCGTCCAGTCTTTTCAGAGCACTGCCCCTAGGACCCGGACACAACACTGTCCTTTGGTCCCCTCTGCTACTGCCTCAATGGCACCAACATAGCAGCAGTAGGATAAGCGGCTGCTCAACAGAGGGAGCATAAATGGTGGAGAGCTCATTTCTAACTGGCAGTGAAGTGGTTAACGTGATTTCACTGCGCCTAAAGCACAAGGGGAGATGCCACGGATGCTCAATACAGGCAGCAAATTCGACAATCTGACCCAGAAGCGTGCCTCACCGAGGACCCCCTGTCCAGAGCCTTATACTGTTACAGATCACCCTTCACCATTCAGGGATCAGCTGCGGCTGCTGCGGGAATCCTGGAAAACTTCACATTACCCACGGCATGTCAGCAAATCACTCTCCAGCTTAAGAGCAGATCATGTCACATCCACGAGCTGCTGACGTGCCAGAGTCAGGTCCTCTCCTTTAAGAGCAGGCCTGAAGCTCTGTCAGCAAGCCCAGGGCCATCGTAATGGACTCCACATCTGGAACACAGGGTCACAGCTCCTGGAAGAGACCCAACATCTGTAAAGCCTCAGTGAGCCGACGCTGTCAAGTGCTTGCAGCCTTGGGGGAGGAAGGGGTGATCTGTGAGGGTGTGGTACCACTGGAATCAGAAACCCTCTATTGGAAGCAGGCGGTCCCAAGCCTGGAAACGGTGTATCTCATCACTAGAGCACGGCTTCTGATAACTGAATGCGGGGCATCCCTCTGCTGGAGCAGGGCCTCTCATACTTGGAAGCCGCCCAACATCTGCAAAGCCTCTGCGAGCCTTCTATGTCAAGTACGTGCAGCTCTGGGAGATGAAGTGGGAGATCTGTGATGGCTTGGCAGCACTGGAGACACCATCGGAAGCCTGGAAGAGAGCGCCTGATAACCACAAGTGCCGCATCTCACAACTAGAGTGGGGCGTCTGATCACTGGTAGCAGTGTGGCTCTTCACTAGAGCAGGACATGCCCATGCAGGAGCAGGTCCTCCGATACCTGGAGTGGTGAGTCTCACTGCTGGAGAAAGGACTCTGATACCTGGGAGCTTAGTGTATCATTTCTGAAGCATGGCATCTCCACACTCAAAGAGGGCCTCCGGTTCCTTTAAGTAGTGCATCTCCTGACTCTGTGAATCAAAACAGGGCATCTCACTGCTGGAGCTGGACCTCTCATGCCTGGAACAAGCCCAACTCTTCTAAGCCTCAGCCAGCCTTCCCTGTGAAGTGCATGCAGCTTTCACAGACGAAAGAGGAGCCTGCGATGGTGGGTTAATAGTGGAAGCAGGATCGTAAGACTGAACAAGCATTGGCTTAGCCAATAGGTCTCGCTTTTGGGACCTTATAAGTATTTAGTTATGCAGCACAATATCCTTGGTGCAACAACATCAACTGTTGCCAATGCTTGTTTTAAATGAATCCCTGACCCACCCACCACGTAACAATGCTGGCTTCTCGTGGGACGGAGGGCAGTGCGATTGCTTCAAGATAAAGCAACGAATCTGCATGTAACCCGGCGGCTGGTAGTAAAGCGGGGAGAGAATGTTTTTAAAAGAAAAGCACGGTGTCTATTATTGGCGCTGGGCTTATGTCTGGAAAATGGGGCATGTTGGTAAGTGGGAGGGTTGCAACTTGTGCCTTGCTAAGCCATGGTCCATGCAAAATGGATCCTACAAGTCCCAGAACTTAGACTCACGGCACACAGTTTTGTAACCATACATCTCCCACACATCCAGCAGCCATACACACACTCGACATGGGGAACCAATGACAGCACCAGGGTCTGGCTGTTATTGCAGCAATACTTTACATCAGTGACGCCAGTAGGCCACAGAAAAATGGTCTGCGAAGGACTATTGCAAAGGGGGCAAAACTCAGCGGCCAAGCTACTCCAACATAATGAACCCTGGCATCACACTATTCAACCCTCTTGCCTCTGCACTGACTTACAGTTTAATTGGAACATGTTCAAGGCACTGTGCCTAACGCACTCTAAGAAATTGGACCGAGGATTCCTACATCAAAAATATCAGACCCTCTGTCCTAGACACAGGCTTCATTCTAAAGGACTCTTACGAATTAAAGTGCGTGCTTCAACAAACCAGAGTTGGAAGTTACTCACTTTCAGCTCACACGAGCAAACTTTGGAACTCTCTCCACAGCAAGGTTAGGAAAGTACAAAACGACCTTGCTTTGCTTCCAAGTCGGCCATAAAAGCAATGGCTCAACAAACTTCAATGCCTTGAAGGATCCTTAATCTCCAAGAAAACACCTACCAACTTCTAAAATACACCAACCCTCTGCACAACAAACTGATCTTCTCCAAAGTAACAAATACATAAACGACAATCTGGCAAAGTCTCGTTTCCACAGATGGATAAGCCATACCAACCTCTGAAAGAAAGGACAGCATTCACCCCCCATGCAATGACACACACATCAGATATTTTAAAAACACTGGCATGAAGCGTACCCTGTCACTTATCACACCCCTTATAAACAGGCACACATACCAGCCGCAACATGTTCACCAAAACATGATCAGACTGTGTGTCTGGACCGCACTTACCACTCCAAACCCTTGCCATATAGGATATATTACACACAACAAAATGCACAAGTACGCCTGCAGTCTGTTCTGAAAGTCTGAGCGCCATCATGCTAGTTGTTTGAAATATAACATAGACGTGATGTGACAACTGTAGTTCAGACTTACATACAGCATAGACAAAGAGACACAACTAGCTTTAACTTTGCAAGTGCGGATGTGTTCAAGGTTTCCATTTTCATTATGCACAGAATGTATTCAACAAAAACTAATGCTCAATCAAATTCCACATTGGAGCGCTACCTGGCGGACTCACCCACATCAAACACTTGGCATGTAGCTGCACAGTTGTGTAGTTTTAGGAACCAAAAAGACCTGGTGAACAGTCTGCCATTTCAAAGCTTCAAAGAAGATAATAGTGCTATTACTGTAAAACAAGCATTGTCAAAGCTAATCGGTCACATTTTGCCAATACTTGTTGGTAGAACAGAACCTCTCCATGAGGAGCATGGAGCACTGAAAGTCCTCCCACTATTAATTATTCTTGGAGTCCTGCAATCTGAACAAGAGTCTCTATTTAAAAGGAATTCTTAGTCTCATTCTAAAAGACCCCCTGGTAAGAAGTTATTTTAAAGTTACTGAGCTGCCTCCATCAGAAAAGAGAGACCTCCAGTAGCGGTCCGTGGAGGGAGTTCGGTGGGGCAGTGAGGCGGGGCGGGGGAGGGGCAGGGTGGGAAAATGTAAACACCGGAATATGGATGATCGGAGGTAAGTACACATTTAAATAAATAAAACGAATTCCTTTGCGCGCGCTGCATCGCAAAATGCGATACAGCGCACGCAACGAAATTCACCAGACCCCAACCCTCAGCACCAGACGCCTCCATGTGCTTCTTCTTTCTCTGCTACGGAGATTCGCAGCTAATCACAAGGGTAGGCGGCCCAGCCACGACTCTGAAACACCAGAGAAATACAGGGCCATCACAAGCCGGGTTAGATACCGGCCTCCTATACTCCTTTCGCCCTCAGTCCTAAGCCAGCATGGTGCTCTGCTGTCGCCCGCCCTTCAAACCTACAGCTCGCCTCTTACACTCCTTACCTGTCTATGTTAGAAACGGACCTCCTGTGCCGCGTTCAACCTCCAGCAGCCCTGGCCCCAGTACCCACTGGCCTTCTCCGTTTCGCTCCTCACACAGCCGCCATTTTGTTCCCGTAATTTCCCCCCCAATGTTGCGAGGTCTGGATGCAAAAACAAGGGCAAACTGCGAGAGGGAAAAAGCCCGAAAGAAACCCCGCCCACGTGAAAGCAAGCCCATCCCTACATATCGACAGTAACTGTCTACAAAAGAGAACATGTGACTAATCGCTCCCATTGTTAGGGAACCAGCGTGAATGTTCGTCCGTTCTAATCAATGTCTGTACTTTTCTACCTCATACAGCCTGTGATTTTTTTTCTTTGTTTCAGTGTCTTTCCATTCCCTGCCTACATTCGACGTGCTCTTTCGGCTGTATTTGTCCTCCCGCTTCATTGCCACTTTCTGTATCAGTTTTCTACGACCTTTGGCCCTTTTTCGCTCTACTGTTGATATTTCATAAATGCCCATCCTTGACCTCTCTTTGTTCTATCACCCCTCTGCGTTTTTCTAGCTCTGTTGGTTATTTTATGCTGTTCAATATTTTTACCTTGCCTGCGTGGGTACGACAGTTACAGTCACTTTTTATACCAAAGGGGTTCCACGTACTATAAAGTTTTACATTTCCCTTAACTCATTTGGATAAATTCGATCAATTAACTTCAATTGAAGTACATTTCCCCGTTTAACACTCGTAGGATCCAATCCAGAACAAGCAGTGGCATAGCCAATAGGTCTCGCTTTTGGGACCTTACAAGTATTTAGTTATGCAGCACAATATCCTTGGTGTAACAACATCAACTGTTGCATGGCTATACACTTATAAGGTCCCAAAAGCGAGACCTATTGGCTATGCCAATGCTTGTTTTATGTTGGAGTCCAATTCATGTCTAACTTGAACGTATTTAGAAATCGTCCAATAAAAACCCTCTTCTAGATAAAGAAAAGTTTAACACCTGAAGTGCATCACACTTCGCCCTACAAGGATATGCCTTTGTCATCCCATCCTCCGAACCCTATCAAGTTGCACAATCACCTACCTTCCTACCCTACTCCTTTTGTAGTGTATCAAGAATCGATCATTGCTCCTCTCATTCTCAATCTGTGTATGGAACATCTGGGAGGCCTACTGAATAATCTTTGTTCGGACTATCCTCTGTACACTGATGACGCAGCAATACCCCAAAGTAAACTCTTGTGAAGACACATCCTTCGTGGCAAACTGCCTGGAAAAGAATCAGCTGGATGTCGCCCACAAACTCAGTCCAAACCCAGGCCAAATGAACGCGGTGAAAGAGGCCCAATAGCACCTGAAGATAATAAGCAAAATGAAACCTTTCACACCTAAATGTTACCTAAATCTAGTAGTTGAGTTACTAGCTCTAAGCAGGATGGATTATGGCAGCTCAGTCCTAGGTGGTCTCTCTAAATCCATAATGCATCACTCAAGCAGTCTTATATGGTGCTGCAAGACTGTGATGGGAATAAGACAACAGGAGTACATCATCCCTATACTGGAAGACCGCCTATGGCTTTCTCTAGAACAGTAATGTAAATTAAAACTCACTAGTACAACCTACAAGGATGTAGATGTGGTCACCAGTAGATATTTAGCTAATAAAAGCTCTCTGGGGCACTCTCACTTCTCGAAGCAAACAATGATTATGCCAGGAAACATCAAAAACCTCAACGCAATTGAAAGACACGCAAACCTTTACAGGAGGTGCATCAATACTTTGGAACTCTTCTCTACTTTAATTTTTAAAAACTCAAAATCTCAACATATTAGAGAAAAAAGTAAACACATTCCTTAGCAATGCTGATGAGCAGAGTTGGGTCACTGGTGAGCAGAGTCAGGTCACTGGTGAGCAGAGTCAGGTCACTGGTGAGCAGAGTCAGGTCACTGGTGAGCAGTGTCAGGTCACTGATGAGCAGAGTCAGGTCACTGGTGAGCAGAGTCAGGTCACTGATGAGCAGAGTCAGGTCACTGGTGAGCAGAGTCAGGTCACTGGTGAGCAGAGTCAGGTCACTGGTGAGCAGTGTCAGGTCACTGATGAGCAGAGTCAGGTCACTGGTGAGCAGAGTCAGGTCACTGATGAGCAGAGTCAGGTCACTGATGAGCAGAGTCAGGTCACTGATGAGCAGAGTCAGGTCACTGGTGAGCAGAGTCAGGTCACTGATGAGCAGAGTCAGGTCACTGGTGAGCAGAGTCAGGTCACTGGTGAGCAGAGTCAGGTCACTGATGAGCAGAGTCAGGTCACTGGTTAGTAGAGTTCGATCACTGGTGGGTGAAATAAGATCATTTCTGGGCCCAGGTAGATAATTTCTGGGCAAAGATACACAATCGGTTGGTGGGATCAGATCACTTGTGATTGGAGTGGATCCCTGGTGTTTGGTGTCTTTGATAATGAGCAGACTCCTACACATGTGGGTGTGGCGAGTGGTTAAAAGGGTGGGCTCTGCTTTCAGAGCACGAGAGGGTCTAAAAGGTTAAATCATAAATGTGGTAAAATCATTTACATGGTGTCAAATGCACACCTTGTGGGCTAGGGTGGCGGGTTTGTGGGAACCTCATGAGGTTCCAAGTTTACCCTGGATAGTTCCCATATTCGGTAAAGCCGCGCTTGGACCACTGTCCCACACTCCAGCTCTCATCCGTTCCCACGGTTCTCTCGCCTCCTCCCTGTGGCCCTAATGGCTCCTGTTTACGCGGCCTGTCAGACTCCTCGATGGATGGCCCGCACTCTCTAGGCCACGGCTCAAGGTTGCCCCTGACCGTGACTCTTGCCGCCACGCCTCATTAGTCTCACACCTGAGCCCTGTCCCTCTGTTTCCATTTGTCATGCTTGCCTCTGGAGGGGAGGTCGAGAGTGCAGACTCCAGCTCTAGAGGCTGAAAGGCCCTATAGTCTGAGCCCACCCTTGACCTCTGCGGCCTCCCCGGAACCTAAAGGTGAGCAGACTGGACGTCCTGATCCATGAACAACTGATGCATGATCACTCACATGTCACTGGAAGTTTGTTTTCATCCGACTGAGAGCGGATGAGGACAACTCCGAAGCTGTCTGTATGGCAAAATGATGCCCCCCCCCCGCCAGCTGAATGTGGTGAGCCCCCCCCGAGACTCCCATATCTCACAGATATCCATTGGCCTTGGCTTGAATGGGGCACCCGGTGTTACACTCCTGCTGCTGATTTTACTAAGGAGACAACCCCCTCTGGTACACTCCACTATTTGCATGTGTTATGTTGCATGACAATAATATTACACCCACTACATCACAAGCTAAGACTTCGAGATAGTGTCATACAAACCTCCTCTACTTCGCCCCCAACCGACCTACCTATCTTCACTATCACTTCCCTGGGTCTATCAAAGAATGTCTTATTATTCAGCGAGTAAATCTTTCCTGACCAGTCGTTGTGGCAGACCGTGTCTTGTATTTGCAACCCGTTCAGGGATGGTTTACCTTAATTTTACCACTGAGCTTTAACTCATTGAATAAAAACAATCCAATAATGCATTGGTGGTATTATTTCACCATTAAAGGGCAAATTATTCCACGTCTAGGTTGGGCACAATGCCCCTTTCATATATCGAGGTTGTGTGATTTGTATACACGGACAGGGCCTGAGCCTACTTTATCGGTCCATTTACTGGGTAAAGGCTGTAAGGCCAAATCAGTTTCAGATTTCGATTGCATTTGCATGTCTTCCAAAGTAGTGCTCCTTGGTATTTTATATGTGTGCATGTGTTGGCAGGCGAATAAAACCAGTTCCCTATTTTCAAACGACCAGGCAGCACTTGTTATCTTCCTCTGCCTCCCACTCAGTTCCATGCCTGGCCGTCTCCATCACCAGCCCTCAGTCACTGACCCGTCGGTCTATAAACACACCTTCCCCTCCTCAACAAACACACACGTTTGATGTACAGGGAGATACAACTCTGTCCAGAAGAACATGTAAATACCAGGAAGACAAAAACATGCTACCAGAGACCAATGAAACTATAAAACGATATGTACTGTTTTCCTGTTCCTTTATTTTTGGTAACCTATAGGAAGAGCAATACTATATTCCTGTAGAATATTTTAATTATACCAAGATTAATGGCGTAATATAGATGTTCCAGTGATATTTAGATAAAAGAAATCATCCTAGATCTTGGGTAACACCATAACAAGGCATGGGACCCTTCGGCACTATTTTGTGGAAATAATTGTTGTTCCTTTTTAAGATTATTAAAAGTGTGATGCACCAGGAGAATAGATTATTTGTGAAGGGGAGACGCAGGTTAATTTTCTGGGTCACTGTGCACCAGAGCACGTGGTGAAACCAATAAAGTCTGGGGGAGGCCTACTGGGGCATGCTGCTGTAGAGACTACAGTTAAAGGGTGGCTGCATTCGCGATTCCAGGGCTCTGCTTAACAAACCGACTGATGAACCCCCCAATACTGCACCCTCGTCAGAGCAGCGCTGAACATGACTTCAGCCACAGCCACAGGCCAGATGCGGCTCTCCTCTGATGTCTGGACGTGGAAGGCGGTGACGGCTCATGGAGGAGCCATTGCTCAGCCTGACATGCGGGAGAGCCATCCGTCTTTTCGGCTAATAGAAGCAAGCCACTGAAGTCTGGTCCTGGCTTCCAGGCGAGAAACACGTCACAGCCCCTCGGGGTGGCAGGATCATTAACCCTCGCCCTTCTGACACGGGTCAGACTAGGGAATGGCCTCAACCCTCATTTGGCAAACCTGTATTTAGCAAGTGAGCGTTCCTCCGTCCCTGCCCGCCTGACAGTCACCCCGCCTCCTCCCAGAGACAACAGAGACACAAGAGAAGGCATGGGCGCAGCAGAGGGATGAGCTGAGGCAGGCCGGGGAGTCTTCTGCCTGCAAGTATCCGTGGGCACAACCAACACCGGGCAAAGCAGGCAACAAGAAAGGGTATTTACTGTTTTCAGAGGTGCACGTCTCACATAGTAAATCCGCATAGAAGCAGGCAGGCCAATGTGAGGACAAATCAGTTATACTCAGACGTGCATGGCATAGCAAAGCATAGCCTGTATGTCCATGGGTGGGCAGATGGACATGCACGGTAAACATGACTTTGTGGGCAGGTAGTTTGTGGGTGAACAGAGTAGTAGAAGTGCATGGGGCAGATGCACCTGAAGTCCTGGATGAAAACGGGCAGAGGTCTGTGCCCTGACTCCTGAACACATCCAAACAGGAGCCAACACGCTGGCCAGCTGAAGAACATGGGAGCGCCCCTACATCAGCCACGGTGGCAACCACGTGTAAGGCCCTATGCTCTTGTAGCCTAATCCAGGTCACCATCAGCTTACAGAGTGCCCAGGCTGGGCCTTCAGCATTCGGAGAGGCATCCCCTCGAACCCTGACACCTCTGTTCCTATGGACGTCGGACCAGCTAGGGAAATAAAGGGAGGACCAGTATCCCAGTCAACTCAAAGTCGCACGATCGCCCTCCTCCGGTTTTGATCCCCACCGGTAAGGTCAGAGCAGACCCTGCCAGAAGGGATGGAACACTGCTTCCCACTCCTCTGGATTCCTCCCCGTCTTCGCCTAGTGTCCCCCTCACAGAACATCTGTACCTATAATTCCACTCAGGTCCAATTTCTGTCCCCAAACCCTTGCACACTCCCGCTCTTGTGCATGTGTACACACACATGCACACTCATCTGAGCTCCTCCCTTTCTCTTCAATTCACTTTCTCTTTTAAATACCAGACTACCAACTATCTGAAGACGCAGTGGAGATGAAAAAGGCAATTCAGTATCATATTAAAGGCTTAATTCAGATAACATAACAGGAATGCATAGGTTGATCCTGCTTGCCAGGTTTTCTTACCCTGGTCAGAAGCAGAGCAACTGATGCCTTCATACTCAGTTCTTTAATATTTGTTGAGCCTAACCCCATGACTACTGCAGTATTTGGATATTTGTGACTGTGAAGATTGCACAGCTTTTTCTTGTACTTTTATCCCATTGGACAATCAAGGTTGACCACTTACCCTCAGAAAACACCACCCAAAACCAAACTAATGTATAACCACGACTACTCTCACCCTCTAAACCCAAAATCAACAGGCAAACCCAAACTTAATACAATTTAGATGGCTCTTACCACAGCAACCAAAACACTTTTAATAACACATATTTGGGCATTGATCTCACATCTAGCAGCACTGGATCGCCAACAATAACGCCCCAGACAATTGTCTTAATATTACCTTTTAATGGTCCAACTCAAATAGTACATATTGGGCAGAACCTACTCTCTATCATATGCACAGCATGGTACTAAAGTCCTATACTTTCCGAAGCACTGCTAAACCAACAGCACTGCCACACACCACATCAATATGCACCCTAGAAACACACAGATGAAGTCAACATAAACATAATACGTCCTCATGCACACAACACTGACCTGAGTTGTGATCCTTGTATAAAAGGCACTATGCAGTGACTGAGAAAAGTAGAGCTGGCATCCCACGGCTTCAGTTAAAAAAACACAGACAGTCCTTCTTGTACACCGGCCCATACTGATAAAACACCAGTTATCTTTCTAACTTAAAACCACTTTACTAACACATAAACAGATACAAATCATAATGCACATTAGGAATGCAAACACTCTCTATAACCACACACAACCAAACATGAACAAACAACTGACGTGATCAAAGAGTGGCACATCCAGGGCAATTGATGGCCTTCCCAGAAATGCATGAAAGAGAATCCAGATAGGCAATGCGCCATGAAGACATAACAATGGTGGCTGGCACTATACAAATATGAATCACGTAACATAACATAACATAACACATAACATAATGCAGCATAAAACAGCATAGCACAGCATAATGAACAATGTGCCCATAGGTTCACAAACATAGGACATGCATGATAAACGTGCATCCAGAAATCCATGACCCAGTTCGGATAGGCTAAGTAAATTATGGTGAAGGTGTGATGAGGATATCATACCCACCGGCGCCTAGGCATGTGACATGCACAGTAAATGAATCTAGAAGCTATCATGGTCATTCCTGGTTGATGGGACCTGTTTCTGATTCTACAGAGTTTTTAAGGAAAACATCAAATTCTTGTAGGCAACTAGGCTTAGACTCTGTATTTGTGCCAGCCATACTTGAATGGTAGATCCATGTCAATCCTCATGTCCCATGAATGGAACAATTAACTTTATTGCAAGGCCTATGGAAAGTGCTCTATAAATGCGAACACAATAATATACAACTGTAAATTAAAGAAAAAGATCCCAGAAGGCTTGTTAAAAACAAGAAAAATATATGTTGAAAAAGGATCACCAGCTAACTTATAAGCACAATGATGCCCATACATAGTTTGCCTTCAGTAGCTGTTGTCATTGAAAAAAAGTACCTTTCTGGTCATTCAAGGACATAAAGTGGTGAAGAAGCTTAAGGGAACGCATTTTTGTTTCCAAGGCAGGATGCTGAACGATTACATGGAAGCCAGGCAGGCAACACAAACTCCTGGATTTATTGCTGACTTTGTGCAGATGCTGGTAGAGATCTGCCTTGGAAAACAAGAACTTACACAGTGAGAGAGGTGTTATGTCTTATTGGAAAACAAGAACTTACATAGTGAGAGAGGTGTATGTCTTATTGGAAAACAAGAACTTACATATTGAGAGAGTTGTATGTCTTATTGGAAAAGAAGAACTAACATAGTGAGAGAGGTGTATGTCTTATTGGAAAACAAGAACTAACATAGTGAGAGAGGTGTATGTCTTATTGGAAAACAAGAACTAACATAGTGAGAGAGGTGTATGTCTTATTGGAAAACAAGAACTCACATAGTGAGAGATGTGTTGTGTCTTATTGGAAAACAAGAACTCACATAGTGAGAGATGTGTTATGTCTTATTGGAAAACAAGAGCTCACATAGTGAGAGAGGTGATATGTCTTATTGGAAAACAAGAACTCACATAGTGAGAGAGGTGTATGTCTTATTGGAAAACAAGAACTCACATAGTGAGAGAGGTGTATGTCTTATTGGAAAACAAGAACTTACATAGTGAGAGAGGTGTATGTCTTATTGGAAAACAAGAACTCACATAGTGAGAGAGGTGATATGTCTTATTGGAAAACAAGAACTCACATAGTGAGAGAGGTGTATGTCTTATTGGAAAACAAGAACTCACATAGTGAGAGAGGTGTATGTCTTATTGGAAAACAAGAACTCACATAGTGAGAGAGGTGTTATGTCTTATTGGAAAACAAGAACTCACATAGTGAGAGAGGTGTTATGTCTTATTGGAAAACAAGGACTTACATAGTGAGAGAGGTGTTATGTCTTATTGGAAAACAAGGACTTACATAGTGAGAGAGGTGTATGTCTTATTGGAAAACAAGAACTAACATAGTGAGAGAGGTGTATGTCTTATTGGAAAACAAGAACTTACATAGTGAGAGAGGTGTTATGTTTTAGTGACTACAGATGTTTCCATTCTAAATAAATCAGCAAATCCGGAAAATGTATGCAGAGTTTTTCGGCATAGGGTTACATGTTACGTTGCAGTGCACAATGGCCTTCTACAGAAAAATAACCATTACTTTTTATGCAAAGTATATCTTATGCAAAAGCCAGTTTTTGTATGTATTCAGCATAGGTTTTGCAAATGTCATAATTTCCATGTGCGTGAGAGAAAGCGTAAACCTTTGCTAATTTTGCAAAGTCGAATGCAACCTATGTTTTATCCTTCGGGAAGAATTTTAAACCGGCTGATTCTGGACAGCTGATATCTGGCTTACGTTGCACCCTCGTTGTTCCTCTATGTTAGAAGAGCCAGGAAACCTTGCAGCATCGGGGTACTCCAAACATTAAAACATAACTAGGTAGATAACAGAATCTGAAGCCTCATCTTTTGAGACAGAGCCAGTTGTCATCCTTCCAGTATTTAACAACGAGGAGCACAGAAGGAATCCACCAGCACAAATGCTACTAAAATAGGATTGGTGTCATTGACATGCATACAGGAACTCCCAGGAGGCCCCGCCCCCAGATAGAATATCTACCGTCGGACAAACAACAGCCAATCATTCACGTTTGGGAACACTTACTAATGACCAGGCTCGGATTCCAGGCTTCAGTCACCACGACCTTGGCCTGACCTGTGCTAACAATCAAAACTCTTTGCCCTTGTTCTTGTTTGTGGTATTAATAGCACACCCAATGAACTGTGATTGAATTTCAAACAGTTGCTCCTCAAGCTGTTCAAAACCATTAGAATATATCCATTTATGACTTTTTAACCAAAAAGTTCAAACCAAATGTAAGCAGAAGCTGAATTAAAGCATTTGAAGCTATGGTTAATTAGAACATTGGAATGTTGGGAGGTGCAGAAGAGGGGCTTAGGCTAATAATGGTTGGTATAAGACCTGCTCAAACATTCCAATGTTTGTCTGTCTATTTCTCCCTTTTGAATTTTATACCATCCACCCTCAGTGGGCGGATATAGCCTTTATGCCTCGGGCTAAACCGGTTGTTAAAGGCTCCCCCCCTGGTTATAAGTCCTTGTCTGCATCTTGGGCCTAAAACTCTGGTTCAAGGCCTTTAGCAACCTGTACAGCCCATGGCAGCAGGCTATAAGAATATATAATAGAAGAGCATTGTTTTTGATGAATTAAGGAAGTGCATACAATAGAATCTCAGGGGACGTCACAACAGTATATTGTTGAGTTGATGCCACTTCCTTCTGCTAAACCTGCAGCCCTATGTACTTTAAACTAGGACGGGAGGAACAGGAAATCTGGAACCCCAAGGAAATGTGGGATAGGAGAGTAAGGCCAAAAGCAGGGAACGAAAGAAAAAACGGGTCATAAGGGGGAGGTAAAACACAAAACTGTGAGCACAAAAAGAAGCAAGGCATGAGTGTTAGACGTTTTGGAGAAGCAGTAATAGAATGGAGACTGTTGGGAGGGAGAGCTTAGGAAACCTGGGCCAGTCTGGAAGGGAAAATGGTGAGGCTGGAATGGACACAAAAGCAATTCTGGAATTTGAGGAACACGAAACAAGAATTATTGAGACAGAGTGGAACTGCAAAATCTGCTTACAAGAAAGGCAAAACAGGACATCATAGCAATGGGATAATGACTGAAGAAATTTGGAATGTAAAGGTGTGTATAACAGGGAATTTGGATAGCTTTTAAGGGTTGGATAGGAAATTGGGGCGAAATGCAGGAGAAGGAAAGGAGGATCAGACACTGAGAGATTGCGACTATAAATAGGGGCTGCTGTGAAAACAGGACAGGGCATAAGGGCGATGGCAAGGCAAAAAAAGCATTGGCATAGCCAATAGGTCTCGCCTTTGGGACCTTATGTGTTTAGCCAGAACTTTTGGCTATGTTGTAGAGCATTGTGGCTGCCGTGCATTATGTTGAAAAGTTATAATAAAAAGTGTTAACCATTTTTGTTACCTTTATACAAACGAAGACAACATTATATACAACTGAAAAACCTGATTAAAAAAAGATTTTAACATAAAAAATGTCTTCTATTTTTTTTGTACTTGCACTGCTGGCAACTTCTTCCTGCCTGTTCTCATATTTGTTTGTTATAATTATTTGTTTTTGTTATGGAGAGTGGGACATAAATAACGGGGAGTGGAGGTTGGAAAACAATCATTTAATTAGAACACGAGCAGTAGACGGACACTAGGGGAGGATCAACAGATGCCAGAATCCAAGGGCAGACTGACGTGATGCTTAGGTGGTGCGCTGATGCCAAATGGTGGTGGTGAATGATGTTTGGTGCTCAGGTGGTGACACTATATGGTGTGGATTGGAGGTACGTTGTGGATTGTGGAGTTGAAATATGTTGTTTGGTGTGTAATTATGCGGTTTCACTGGTGTCTCTCATCTCTGTTCAACCTTTTTCCTTCTTTTAACCCTTTCTCTTCTGCTCACTCATCTTGAATTTTAACTCTTTCTTAATTCTATTCTCCATCTCATTTTCCCCCTACAAGAGGTGGAGGCAAATCAATGACTGCTTTTAAGATTCTCTGAAACAGAGAAGTGAGATACATGGAAAATAGTACTGAAAAGGAAGAGCAACGTCAGGGACAGTTAGGGGGTTTGAGTGTTTTTAGATGTCAGAGAAATTCCAAATGGAACCACAGTTCCCAGTCTTTCTTTAACCCCTTGTGTGCCACGCCCTTTCCCCGCCCTGTGCCGGCCGTTACATTAGCGGGCGGGGTTTATGACGAGCTGGACTCGTCATGGGCACAGCGCAACCGCGGCCCATGACGAGTCCAGCTCGTCATGGGCACACAAGGGGTTAAAAGTAAACAGCAGTACAATAAAAGAACAAACTAGGTGGCACAGGCAAAACATCACAGGGAAGACCAGTTTAAAAGTAAGGCCTGGACAAAATACAAGAAGTCTAGGCATTTGGGATAAAGAGTGTTTGTGGCAGTACGGTTCTTCAGATCTGGATAGCCACGTGAAGAACCTCTGGAGTCATAGGAGACACCAGAGGCACAGACTCAAACCAAGGCAATAATGCATAATGATGTGGACCCCCTACAAAATAGCCAGAATGGCCGCCTTACTTATGTGCAAGGAAAGCATCTGAACGGATGACCAATGAGAGGGTGGGAGACCTATGTTACACCAGTCAACCCCAAACAGGGAATTTGGGCAACTAATATTTGTATGCTGTTGTTTTGAAAGAGCCACAGGCCATGTTTGTCAAGACTTTTTTTTCACACAGAATATACTTTATTATTCAACTATCCACTTAACAAAATTACCCAATAGCTTTATTGATTTACTTATTCCTTATGTTGACACTTGGCGAAGAAGTTAAAAAATGAGAAATATAACAGTTCTCTCTCGTTAACCTCATCCTTTGCGAACTGTGGAAAGAAAGTGAATGAGCCGAGCCCCTGTCTCAACCCCGCCTTGGGCCCCCCAGTATCCCTCGTGCCTCTGCGACTCCCCATGCAGCAGCCCAGTGTACAGCAAAGTGCCCTTGCCATGACCCCGTATTTTCTGGAATGTCCGAGGGCAGTTCCTTCCTTCATATGGCGCCTTCTCTCCATTCAAGCCTGCTCCCCGAACCTACCTCCCACGAATGAGTGCAACGTCTCTTCAGGCAAAGTTTTCAACTGAAAACTAACTGCCCAGTATTATATAATCAGAGCTTAATTTGAGCCAGTGCTTGCAGGAAGTGGCCACGGACATACATTTTATGGGTCCCGGACTTGTTACGGATGATCAGACTTCAACCCAGAGCAGGCGAGAGACCGATAAAAAATGTAGAAAGAAGGAGGGAGACAAAGATAGGAAAACGGTGGCGTAGGACGAAAGCAGGGATGAAAAGGAACCTGGGAGGGTGGGATAACGAGGCAGGAAGTGTTGGTTGGTAGAAAAAAAAGAGACATGAGGTGAAATAAAAACTAAAAGGAGTTGGTATTGGACAGCCTCAACCCCTGACAGCGACGGCTGCGACCTCCTGACAAAACCGGTAAGTACTTCAAACCGAACTAGGCGTTGTGGCACGGTGTGACACCCTTGAGGGGTATAACTTTCTTTCGCTTTATTGTAGAGCGGTCTGACACCTCTGGGTAATGCCCGCGCTACATAAAAATGCATAAATAAATAAATACGGCCCACGGATGAGGGGAGGCCTCGGCGCTTTCACGTAAAGGCACTCCTAACATATGTTCATAAAGCTCTGGGGGCGAGTGACTTGCTTTCCTCCCCTCGCCTCCTGTCGGCCTCTTCACTTATTTAATGCTTAAAAGCTCTGCTTTGCTTTAGAATCCTCCTTCGCCAGGGGCTTTCAGTAGTGCGGCAGGTGCAGTGGCACCAGGGACCAAGGAGCGTTAGAGGCCCACTGAAACCCAGTTATGGCTGTACATGACTATCCAACCAGCGGATTGGTTAGGCCTATATTGCTGCCTGCACCAGGGACCAAGGCACCCTTGATACTCCATGGCTCATCTCCCCCTCTCTAGCTCTACAAGTCTCACCAACCCCCCCCGCCAGGAAACTAAAAGTACTGAGTGAAGCTTGAAGCCCTTACAAAAAGTCTCGCAGAGCAGCACATGCGCGCTGGCTCAGTTGAGACCTAAAAAGGAACAAAAGTTTTCTTTGTGAGGGGGAAGGACTGGAAATCGTGCCAGATGTACTGAGCTTTTTTGCAGTCGCAAAGGAGCTGATTTGCATTTTGGCATTTATGCAACCCAAATAGTGATTCAGTAACACTTAACCCAATTGCAATTTGGGTTTGCATCTCACTCACGTGAGAGAAAATTGAAATGATAACCAGAAAGGGGTGCGATAAGAAATGAGGAATATGAGAGGCTCATGATAGGAAATGAATATTGTGATACGGGTATAGGAGGCAATGTTACCATTAGTGGACCAGGACAGCAAATGGGGACTGTGAGGGTGTTGGGTCAGTAAATGAGAACTGCAAGAGAGGTAGGAAAGCAAACGAGGACCACTAGATGCAAGCAGGGCAGGCTTTAGCTTTTGTGGCGCCAATTTGGGTTTGCATCTCACTCACGTGAGAGAAAATTGAAATGATAACCAGAAAGGGGTGCGATAAGAAATGAGGAATATGAGAGGCTCATGATAGGAAATGAATATTGTGATACGGGTATAGGAGGCAATGTTACCATTAGTGGACCAGGACAGCAAATGGGGACTGTGAGGGTGTTGGGTCAGTAAATGAGAACTGCAAGAGAGGTAGGAAAGCAAACGAGGACCACTAGATGCAAGCAGGGCAGGCTTTAGCTTTTGTGGCGCCTATTGTGACAGGTTTTGTTGGCACCTCGCCACCACAACCTGCTTTTTTTCAAGTCGATTTTCATGGTATCTCTGCCACATATTAAAGATAGACTGTATAAATGAAGAGTATGGAAATGATTCTAGATAGTGTCCTTTTAATGGACACATACACATGTTTGCTCTAGGAGCAGTCTGTGCTTCATTACAAGATATATTTTTAAAGCATTTGTTTTATCCTAAACATTACATGTGTGCACATTTGGCAGCCTAGCTTATACAGTGTGTAATACTATTTTAAGATAATAACTTACATATTTACCGTGTTTTCTGTCACAGGCTGGGATCTCTTACCAGTATAAATACACACGTTACCAGTACCCAATGCGCTAACCAGGATTCAGTTTTGTGACTTGCTGATTACAAATATAGACATCTGCAGTGATTGCACGAATCAACTGAGGATTCATAATGAGATTGTATTTATTTAACTTTATTTAATTTTTATCTAAGTTGTGAGCATTATTTTATCTGAAGTGAAAAGTCAAAACAGTTACTGAGTTGTGTTGTGTTTTTTTTTTAGCTATGTTTTTGACCATGAGCCCACACTCACTGACTCGCCCCTAGCGCACTCGGGGTCGCAGATCCCATACTTCTATTTATGCACTTCGACTACTTGGCTAAGGGGCTTCCACAAATATAATGAGCCCGACCTGAATGATGTGATGTGCCAACAGTGCATATCTGAGCTGTAAGCTGGTACAGCCAATTATTCAGACAGATCCCCAGCACAGGAGACTTCCAAAGCCCCCAGACGGCTCCTGAGATGGAGCCAGCGGGAGGCCCTTAATCTGCACAGAGGCGCCACAGGACGGACCTCTCATCCCCAAACGATTGGGTGCTGTTGTTGGTCTTTTAGTCCCACAATGACTGACACTGTGGAAATGAAAAAAGGACAACAGTACTCACAGCAAAGGCTTTAGGGTGATGCGATTGTTGACAGCTGATTTTACAGTACAAATGACGGCCCGCGAGCAAGGCGCTCGGTGTGGTAGCACCGGTCGCACCGCCCTAAAGCCGGTGCTGGATGCAAGATAAAGGAATTTCGAAAAACTTGAAAGGGCATGAAAAAGAATTGGAACCATCAGGTGAGCACGTCAGGAAATCAGGACCAGATCTGTGTGAAATCAGGACTGCTAGGTGAGATAGTGCAGGAAACCTGAAAAATGTGGAGCCACAATAGGAAATCAGTAATTTGGAGCAGGGTAATGGGGTCCCGGGGGTGGCTTCCAGAAGAGAGTCCACCCCCAGTGATTTTCGGGCTAGTGGAGCAGTGCAGGCCCAGGGAGGACAGAGATTTGACATTTTATAGGCAGGCACGGGCTTTGGCGACAGTTAGGTCTCACGCAGTCTGAGAGGACAGTTCTAGGTGCGCTATGGTCCTGCAGTTAGTGTAGGATAGGTTTCTGTGTTGTTTTGGGTGGAGTATTTGGAATAAGGCTATATATAAAGCCTTATTTATTTGATTGGATGGAGCGTCAATGGCGGAGGAGAGCGCTGCAGTCAGGGAGGCGTTTAGGACTTTGAATGCAGCTGGAATGGATGATTTGATAAGGTCTGGGGTCCTTGAGCAGGCGTGGGTTGGCCTTGATAGGCCGAGACGTGAGGCAGCAGGTGGGGAGGCGTCCGCTGTTTTGGCCTGCTCACCACCACACAATAAAGGGAACAGTGGTAAATTTAAATCTGGACAGACATTGAAACAAGCATTGGAAATGCATTGGTTTTGCCTTTGTAATGAATAAAGAGTTGTTTTCATCGCCCAAGAGAAGGAAAGAGCTCCCTGACAGGTAACATGTAAGTTGAGAGGATGTGGGGCAGCAGCCAGAGCTGCTGACTCAAGAGCTGGGGATCCCGGTTCAAGTCTCGACAGCGCCGCACAACATCCTGTGATTCTATGCAGATCACTTAATCTCTCTGGGTGATAAATTGCTATATAAATATGCTGCAATAGTAAAAGGCAAAACTTTATGGAAATATAGTTCCACCAAAGCTGATGTTAACAGTATTTCGGCAGCAGGAAACTGAGAAGCAAAGCAAACGAGGAACAAGCATTGATAAATGCAGGAAAATATCCTACAGCTAATAGAAATGGAGGAAAGGTAAGTGGCATGAACAGGAACCAATGAGAAGCCAGGAAAGAGAGGAGGAGGAATGTAAGTCCCTTTGAAGTTTATATTAAGAGCAATAGATTTCTCAAGCACAGCTTAAGCACTGTGCAGGCAAAACCTAAAAAATAGGGATGGCAGTTTGGCTAGTGGACGGTGGGAGAACTCACCAGTGAGCCGGAATGAGGAGGACCAGACATGGGCATCGGTGCACAGTTGAGTGCAGCTGCTGTCCTAGTGAGCAGGGAGGCCAGCAAGTGCAGGTGGTGCATCCAGGGGTGGGAGTACACTGCTGTCTCCCATGAGGGCTGAGTGTGTGTTGAAGCATTGAGGTCTTACACTACAGGTGGTACCTAGCGTTTTCAGTGAGCACAAAGCTGTAAAAGCCTATGATAAACACCAGCTGTGGCTGTGCACTGCAAATAATATACAAAGTGCCGCTGGTCAGATAGGTAAAAATACTTTTGAGATGAAGGCAACCCCATCACACAAAAAATCTAGTTTCTGGGGCTCTGCAGGAAAAAATGAAAAATGTACCTTTTGTTTTAGGGAAAGAACACTTGATGGACAGTGTTAAGAAGGGTAGGAAGATGGAGACAGGTTTAATTAAGGACAATATAACCGCAGCTGCAGTTACAGGGTTGACAGGGGAAAGGGTGGATTTGGCACATTCGGCCAGTGGGACAAAAACAAGTGTATAATTGGTCTGAAGTGGCGGGAGGTCATTGGGTGTGGATTCTAGATGAAAAGTTAGGTAGTCCTACAGGCAGGGAAACAGTAGCACTAGGGAAAAGGACCACAGGTCTCTCAGGTCGTGGCAACCCGAGGGACAACATTCAGAAAACCCTGGTAACTGAGACAAGGCAAAGGGAGCAGCAACCAGCCAGGTTGTGAGCGACCTGTAGGCGCTGGACCGAAGGGAGGCAGAGGTTCAATACAACCATCCTGAGTGCGAGGGAGCAAGAAGAAGAGGCACAGCTAGATTCTGAAACAGCAATAGGATGGAGGACGTTTGATGGTGGTGTTGGGGATGGTGAATGTCCAGGTGTGAGTGGTGAAAGAAGTGTATGGGACAATGATGAGGTCATTGAACCGGATTATAATGCTGAGGAAGAAGAGCAAGAAGAGGGGGAAATTCTGGCAGGACAAGAAAATGCTAAGGTAGTTAGATAGGGGACAATGGGGTGGGTGATTAGCATGTCAGATGGTTGATTCCCAGACACATGGAGCGGAAGTAGAACATGCCAGAAGTAGGGCACATGATATAAAAGACATGCATGATGGCAAGAGAGAGGAAAGAAAACCGTTAGAGATGGGCAAAAGTAGAAAGAGGAGAATAACCAGCAATCGGAAGATGTGATAAAACTACTATAAATGGAGAATCCATACCTCTAGGGGTAAACTTGGCAACAAAAACTAAGGAGAAGATATGGAAAGTGGATTTTTTATTTATTTATACAAGCTCATACACAGAGAAGTGCAATTGAGAGAGGGATCGCAAGAAGAAGTATGGGAATTGACACAGCACTCTTGGGTGCCTACTAACATTGAAACTTGGACATCAGCTTTTCTCATATATGTGTTAATTGTAAAAAGTTTCCTGAGCGTTCAATGTCTATTTTCAAATATATGGACATGATAAGAAAAGCCCAGATGGATTTTGGGCGATAGCCTGATTTCATTTTGATGAAGAGTTTTGAGTTAGGTTGAGGGGTAAAATCAGACAAACCATGGGGAGAAGTAGATAATGAATTATGGCTACGATAGATGTATCCTATGAGACCACCACCAGCGATGCATACAGTAAGTGGTTTGGCAGTATAATTTCACCCCTTTCTGGTGTGTCCTACCCTTGTAGGGGGTGGGTGTCTAGGAAAGAGGACAAGGGACTAATTCTGGAGACTGTTGGGGTTTTAACAGGGGATTTTGTGCACAGATCCCTTGCAGGTAAAAACACGAATGAGCCAAATGTGGAAGGAAACATGCAGAGCTGAACTGTTTTGGGTAAGAGGCAGGAGCGTCATACATGGGGCAAACTAGAGGCAGGGGCGGGCGACAACACCAACCTGGTAACAAGGTCTTTTACACCAATTAAGATTGAGACGCTGGTGTCGTGGCTGGCTTTTACCCAGACAAAGAGTTTGCTTCAATGGAGTTTTTAGGAAATTTTCAGACAGGGATACCAAGGGCCTAGACAAAGAAGGTTTGCTGATAACCTGCATTCTGCTAGAGACCTGCCACAGGTGGCGAGAGCTAATTTGGACAAAGAAGTAGCAGATGGTTGAATGGCAGCCCCTTTGATCGTTGGGCGTTAGGTGACCTAATATCTTCTTTGGGAGTAGTCTCTAAAAAATCAGCAGGAGACTGCATAATGATCCATCACCATTCATGGCCTAAAGGTGCATCAGTTAATAATTTAATTGCTAAAAAAAAACACAGCTGTGCAGTTCATGTCAGTAGATGTGGCAATAGAATTGATCAGAAGGTATGGAGTGGGCACGGAATTGCCAAAATGTGACATAAAGTCAGCCTTTCTACTCTTGCCAGAACATCTTAAGGATTTTTCCTTATTGGGTATACAATTTGATGGAGTAATATATGTGGCTAAGGTACTAGCGACGAACTGTGCAATATTGTGTAAAATCTTCGAGTCATTCAGCACTTTTTTGCAATGGTGTTTTACACTGAGATTGGGACATAAAATGCATTATTTGGAGGATTTTTTGTTTCTGGGAGCAATAGGAAGGGGTGAATATGGGCGAGCACTACAGCAACTTCAGGTGATGGCAGATGATTTGGTGGTTCCTTTAGCCCCAGAGAAGACAGAGGGTCCTAGTACATCCTTGGTCTTCTTGGGTATTGAGTTGGATACAGTTGCTATGGAAGCTAGGTTGCCGCAGGCTAAGAGACAAGAAATTATTCTGTTGCTAGAAGAAGTGATAGTTGCTCCAAAGTTGCCATCACGACTGGTCCGTGTTTAGGTCACTTGAACTCTGCATGTAGTGTGGTTACAGAAGGCAGATCCTTTTCACAGAGATTATGCTTAATGACTTCAGGAGTTACATGACCTCATCTCAGGATCAGGATTTCCTCTGCTGTGAGAGCAGATCTCGAAGTTTGTTTGTTCTTTCCGCAGCATTTTAATGGCATGATGATGGGGTCACTGGATTTGGACTTTACTTGTTTAGTGCAAGTCTTTTCAGATGCAGCGTGTGGTTTTAATCTTTCCTGGGAGGGGCATTGGTGCTCGGAAAGGTGGCCTTGGAGGTGGATGGACAAAGGCAGTGGCATTGCTTTTTTGGAACTGTTTCCCCTATTGGTGGTCCTTGCTCTGTGGGGCAAACAAATTGGTAGACAAGACCGTGATCCTAAATGTGGACGATGAAACAGTTATGGCATTGGTGAATGGTCAAAGGGCAAGAGATAAAAGACTTTTGAAGTTGTAGCAACATTTTATACTTGGTTGCCCCATGTACAGTATTGTTTTTAGAGCTAAAGACTTTTTGCTAGGTGTGAATAATAACATCGCAGACGTATTGTCTCATTCACAGTGGCAGAAATTTTGTGGTTTGGTTCTCGCAGCGGATGTACTGAAGAATATTGTGCCATTATAAATTTGGGCGGTGGGAGATTGAGGATTCTAGGTCTGGTAAAAAATTCCCTTGTGCAAAATACAATGTCACTTTACAGACAAGCTAGGGGGGAGATTCTATGCTGTGGCACAGTAAAAAGAGGTTTGAGTGTCAGTAGTTTTGAAGAAAGGATGTTATCCTTTTCATTATGTCTAACGATATCTTCTTTGGGAGTAGTCTCTCAAAAATCAGCAGGAGAATTCAGAATGATCCATCACCTTTCATGGCCTAAAGGTGCATCAGTTAATGATTTCATTGCTAAAAAAAAAAACACAGCTGTGCAGTTCATGTCAGTAGATGTGGCAACAGAATTGATCAGAAGGTATGGAGTGGGCACGGAATTGGCAAAATGTGACATAAAGTCAGCCCTTCTACTCTTGCCAGAACATCCTAAGGACTTTTCCTTATTGGGTATACAGTTTGATGGAGTAATATATGTGGCTAAGGTACTAGCGAAGGGGAGGTCAGCAGCTACCCTAGCTGGAAAATTGTAAGTTATGGCCTTTTATGAGAAATTCTTTTGTGGTTATGAACCCAATGCAAGAGAAATGGGCAGGAGGATTTTTCAGGGCTGGGCACATAGTGTTGCATTCAATGGAGGCGTGTTGTGCCCAGTGAGGGCCCGGGAGAATTTCAGATCGGCAGGTGGGGCAATGGGGGTCAAAACATTTTGTTATATGGATGGAACACCTTTGAAGGCATCATAGGTATGGAATGAGGAACATATTGGCAAAAGGGGGTGAAAAGGCAGAACATTTTGGAACACAGTCTTCTAGAATAGAGGCTGCATCAGAAGATAACAAATCGGGTTTCATCAGAAGCTAACAAATTGGGTTTCTCTCTGAAACAGATAATGTGATTGGGAAGATGGTCTTCGGACTGTTGCCTGTGATACATTAGGCTCAAAGAAAGCATGCAGTGAAGTATTAATTGCATCTTTTGTTTCAGCTAGTGTTGGTTGTCAGGTTATGAGCCCACAACTAGGGCGAAAGTGGTCCTGGGTTGCTTGTGTTCTGGTTCAGGGAGGACCTGGCTTGGCAGTTTGGGCTGGACTGTTCCTATTGGAACACGGTCAAGACTGGTTTGCATATAGCTGGGTCCAAACTGAGGTGACATGGTGTGCAAAATAACAATGGATTGGTATGCGTCCCCGATTAATTACCAGTGGCTGAGATTAATTCAAGCCTTCCATCCATCACTGTTAGGTACACTTTAGTGCGTTGCCCTAAGAGGGATGGGTATGCCCAGGCTTGGGTACCATACACACTGGGTCACTGGAACCAAGCAGTAATTGGCTGCTGAGCCTATAACTAGGGTGAAACTGGTCCTGAGTTGCTTGTGTTCTGGTTCAGGGAGGACCTGGCTTGGCAGTTTGGACGAACTGTTCCGATTGGAATAGGGCCAAGACTGATTTGTAAATAGCTGGGTCCAAACTGAGGTGACATGGTGTGCAAAATAACCATGTATTGGGATGCCCCCAAATAATTACCACCGGCTGAGATTGATTCAAGCATTCCATCCATCACTGTTTAGTATATTTTAGTGTGTTGCCCTAAGCGGGACAGGTAAGCCCAGACATGGGTGTGGTGCACTGTGTAAATGGAACCAAGCTGTACCTGGCTGATGAGCCCATAACTAAGGTGAAAGCGGTCCTGGGTTGTTTGTGTTCCAGTTCAGAGAGGACCTGGCTTGGCAGTTCGGGATGAACTGTTCCAATTGGTATAGGGTCAAGACATATTTGCATATAGCTGGGTCCAAACTGAGGTGATATGTTGTGCTAAATAATGATGGACTGAGATGCAGCCTGAGTAATTACTAGTGACTGAGATTAATTCAAGCATTCCAACCATCATTGTTTTGAATACTTTAGTGGGACCAAGTACGGCATTCTTCTCTATATGGATCGTGGGGCATTCATTTGTCAAATGGGCTGAGAAGCAGGCAGATTATCGTCCTTGTGGAAAGAATTTGGGGTTTTATGTAATTGAATTCAAAACAGAATGGTGGGGAAATGGGGGTATGAACTGGGGGCAGCTGCTTCATGGCTATCTGGGTTTGGTGAGAGTGAGGCCTTGTCTAGATGTGTGTTAATTCACCTGCGTGAGAAGGATTTAGTACAGCTGTCAGGTTTGGGTCTTATCAAGTTAATGAAAACTGATCTGGAGGTGACTGAATGGTCCTGGTCTGGTACTTTTGTGTTTTGGACAGCGCTGGTGGTGAGAAGGGTGTGGCGAGGGGCCGTCAAGTGTAGTGCATTGAGAAAGCCAGCCACAAGGTTACTAGTGAGATGTGTATTTTTTGTTAGAAGAGAGGCTGAGGCTTCATGGAGCATGGGGATCTCACGAAGGAAGTGTTTGCCTTGTTCCCCCACTACGGGGTCCATTTATCCTTTTTAGGAAATGAATTTTATTTGCTTGAGATACACGGCCAACAGGCAAACAAGTTGACAATTAAACGGTAGTGGTGAGTGATGATTGGCTGTTAGACGACAGCCACACAAGAACAAATAGGTGACAGCCTATTTTGGAATGAAAGGAAAGAAATGGCTGTTTGAGTGGCACCCAATGCCACACAAGGAATATGGACGCGTAGGGGGCAGGAAAAACACCTGTGCTGGGTTTATTCCGGTTGGAGGACGAGCGCAGGGCTCACACACTAGGCTGGAAGGGTTGGGGCTTTGCTGGGAGTCCTTGGCAGAAGGAGGCCAGCAGGACCAGACTGGGAAACAAAACCGGCCCTGGCATAGTGCTCGGCAAGCCCCCCACCCCAGGGGGGTTGGGGTTGCCACCGAGCTCTTTTCCAGGGCCGGTTTTCGGCCGATTTTGTTACAGGGCCTATTTTGCAGCTATGCTGCAAAAACGGCCCTGTAACAAAAACGGCCCCCAGGGGATTGCCCAGTGCCTGCTACGGCCAGTCCGGCCCTGGAGGCCAGGAGAGTGACGCTGAGGTCAGGTGTGAAAGGACAGTGACTGGAATGAAGGGGGGGAAACAGGTTGAATGCTTGGATCTTGAGTGAGACTTTGTGCACGTTGGGGGGAGGTTTAAGGTGGGAGGGGTTAGGTTGACTCATTGTATTAGTGAGGTGGATTTTTTTGATGTACGATATTGTGTATGAGGTTCAGCTGCAACCCGTCCTAATAAAGCAGCCTTTTGCTCTTGACTTGGCCTGTTAATTCTGTGCCATCTATCCCGAAGAAGTAATTTGGAGCATTGGAAGAAGTAGGAGGTGTTGTCAGATGCACTGGGAGGACAAGATCGGAAATCAGAGCAGTAGAAATGTGCAGAGCAGAACAGCGCCTGGATACCCTCACAGGTAAAAAGCAGCCCTCTATAAACCCTGCTTGATTGATTACTGAAAAGGACAGGCAGGAAATCAAAACGTGGTAAAGTTCCAGAAAGACACAAGTGATCGGGAAAAAAGACTAATGCAGAAACTTGATGCTTAAAAGTAAAGAACTCAGGAAAAATTAAGAAATTAGGAAAGCTTTAAAGCTTGGGATAGGATGCCACCACTGGAAATGAGTCCAAAAGGTTCTGGAAAAAGATACTAGCAAAATCATTTATCTGATTGATTGTATCAAGTCTATTAGTGCTGAAATGACTACTCTGGTGTATGGTCACACCTAGGAGCCTACAAGTAATGCATATTAAACCATACAACGCACCTTAGAACAGGGCAAGCTAATGGTAACCAAGAGAACCCCCTTTTCACCCTATGTCCTCATAAGTATTGAAATACTCACTATAGGCGACCATGCTATTCCTCAGCATCAAGGCACAAATTAAATTAGCTTCTTCTGCCATCGTGTATCCACTGGTGTGGACAAATCTATTGGGCCAGTAAGAGCTACTCCCTGTTCTTCGAAAAGGGACAGTTCATCTTAATAGTGTGTGCAGTTTTTCCTCCAATGCAGAATGCCAACGCTTATCTTGCATATCTGGGGTGATTCTCATTCTGAGAGCAGTTGCTTAAATTGTTAGGTGAATCAGGATTATACTGTGGATAATTTATTATTTTGCCCTGGATACTTTGACTGACAAAAGTGGGAAAGATATCAGGGGAATATACGGGAAAAAAGTAAAACTCACTGGAATCAATGCTGATGCACCAATGCCCGCATTTTCCTCCTAAAAATCTCGTAATTTGGAGTATTTCCGCTTTTTAGGTCTCGCCTACGCAGCGCGCATGATGCGCTGCATAGGAGAACTTTAGCCTTCGTGCAGCTCTTTTTCAAAGCACATACTCGTGCTTGTGGTGGCATACAGCTTGCGGGAGTGTGCAGCGGCGTGCCACAAGCACAAGTATGTGCTCTGAAAAAGAGCTCTCCCCAGCGCATGCACACCACTCGAGGGTGCACCCCTCCGCCTCTCTCTCCCGCTGTAGCCTGCACGCCTTTTTGTTTTTTGTTTTTAACTTTCAGCGCGAGGCGCGCATACTTGTCTCTCTGAGCTTCCGTTTCACCCCTCTCACTCTCGTCCTCTTTCACTTTCCCTCTCTATTTCTTTCGTCTCTGCGTATGTCTTCTTCCTGTCTCTTTCTCTCTGTCTCTTGCTTTCCTCTTCTCTGTTGTTCTCTCCGTCTCTGTCTCTCTCACTTCCTTTTCTCTGCCTACTTTCCAATCTCTCTCTTTTTCTTTCCCTCTCTCTCTCTAGTTCTCTTTGCTCGCACTTCTTTTCCTCTCACGCTTGCTTTACTGAAGCTGTTTCCTATGGAAAGACTGTCATGGGACTTGAGGTGTCGGGATAGTAAATCTGACACACTGTGGAAATCTCTACTTATACATTTAAAGGAGGATTTACTAGCCTTGGCTTGTCCCAGGTCACTTGGCCCTTTGATAGTAGGAATAGGAAGATGCATAAATCTGAGAGGATTCTGAGTCGTAAGAGATGTATTTGGGCACAGATGGAGGAGACAGGTTGTCCTCAGCTATGCACACATTTATTCTCTCTTTTTATTGTTATTGACGTATTTTGCAATCCGTGAGTGGAGGGTGGGAAGTTTCTTGTCACTGTGTAGGTATATCTTTCTCCTATTTGAAATGTCATATAAGCCAGTGACTTGATGTTATTCAATGTTGGGAAAACTTAATGGAAATAAAAACATATGGCTTTTTTCCCAAAATATATTTGTGCTGTAAAATTCCCCTTTAGAGGTAATGACCTTTAAGCCTGTTTTAAGGCATGGGCGGGCTTCTTGGCCAATTGCCGAAGGCCCCCATCTTTTAAGGCCCACCCTGTTAAAGTGATCAAAACAGAAGACTATCTCTCGCTCTTTCTTGTTCTCTCTCTTTCTGTGTGTTACCATCTTCCCCTTAACCCTTCTGACTCGTCCTTTCTCTACCTATCCCACAATTATCAACTTCTCTATCCACCTCTTTCTCTACCTCACCTACATCTTGCTCTATCATCCATTTCCCTGTCTTGCTAACCCTTCTTTACCTCTCTACTTTTTGTCTGCCTCCCATTAACTTACTCTTAGC
This sequence comes from Triturus cristatus, assembly GCF_964204655.1. Lineage (NCBI taxonomy): Eukaryota > Metazoa > Chordata > Amphibia > Caudata > Salamandridae > Triturus > Triturus cristatus. Next base: position 797,792,295 of record NC_140583.1, on the reverse strand, counting down.
TCCTGTTTGTTTTGCCTCTCTACCTCCCACCTCTACTCACATTTCCCTCCTTCATCTCTCCCTCTTCCTCTCTTGTTATAAGTTAACTCTCTTTACCTGACCAGAGACTAAGGGGCATATTTACAAGGAGGCGATAATAAATTATCGCCTGTTTAGCGGCCGTTTTCGGCCGAAAAACGGCGATAATTTTATCACCTAATTAGCAAGGTCACGCTAACGTGTGAAACCTTGCTTTGGCGTGGGGATTCCTAACGCCCAGCTTTGCATCTCTAATGAGATGCAAAGTGGGAGTTCCTGACCTGACATGATAGGAGAAATGTCGCTAAGCGACATTTCTCCTATCATCAAGCCCCACGCTATGAAGCATAGCGGCAGGAAAAGTAACAATAACCCCTGTTATCGCTACTTTCCTTACGCCTGCTTCAGGACTGACTTAGCCATGATATCCTATGGAAGGTGGATATCATGGCTAAGTTGTGAGTCCCTATCAACAAGCTAACGTGAGATTATCGCTGGGTTTCCAGCGATAATCTCACGTTTGGCAGTTAGCGTGAGGATTTTTATCGCTTTTGAGATAAGCGTTGCTTAATAGCACGCTATCTCAGCGATAAAAATCCATGCTAGCCGGCGATAATTATCCTAGCGCTAAGTGCGCTTAGCGGTAATTATCGCCGGTTGTTGTTGATATGCCCTTAAATCCCTGCCCTTCTCTCTAACTTACTTCTCTACATACCACACTCTGTGACTTGCTGTCACTTCTCTATACCACCCAATACATTTGGCAGATTTACAAGCCCCCTGCGCCACCAGTATGTCACTTTTTGTGACGTACTGGTTGCGCATGTTACTGCTCCATATTTACAAAGACAGGAAAAGCCACCCTGCGTGGCTTTTCCTGTCCTTGGTAATATGGCCCCTTTACACGCAGCACTTTGCGTGAAACGGGCGTTCCATGGCTGTTGATGTGGTTGTTACCACGCAACACCCATGGAACAAGACACATTTCCAGATTTACGAGGAATCGTAAATCTGGAAATGCGCCTGAATGCCACGCCACCCTGGGGGTGGCATAGCGAGGAGCAACGAGGAGAAATGTTTTCATTTCTCCTCGTCTTTTCCTCTTTTAATGCGTGCTGCATTCTACAGCAAGCATTGAAAGAAGAAAAATGCCTGTAGTGATTGTTTTTGTGCAGGAAGGTGCCCCTTCTTGCAAAAAACAATCTCCCCATGACGCAGGCATCCTTGCACCATGGTGCAAGGGTGCCTGCGCCGGTGCATAGCAGCAGTTTATGTGCCAGCACTGGATAGAGCACAGGAATGCGACATATTATTGTAAATATGTCGCATTCCTGTGCTTTGGAAGTGCCGCAGAGTGACGCAGCCACAGGGCTTGCGTTGCCGTGCTGCGGCATTTTCTTGCAAATCTGCCCCCAAGTTTCATAGAGAACCCTATTGCCAGATCGTCAGTCCAACCGGAAGTGGTACTCCTTCTACCTTCAATCGTGTTTCTTCTCAGCTACTTATGCCTGACCTGAGACAATGTAAAAGTTCTGAGGGAGATGGAAACACACACCTGCTAAACAACATAAAATATCCCCAACAGTAAATTAAAAGGACTTTACAAGTCACCTCGAAGTACTGTGTCCTCATGAAGGTACGTGATTTTCATACGGTCACAGTTTTTACAATATTTTTTCACTGAACAGATGGCGGTATTTCTTCGCGTGTTTGTTAAGCTTCTGTGGGTGTGAAGCCTTCTGGGGCAGTTTCCTTTCACGCCTGTATTTATCGAAACTCATCTCACTGTTCATAAATCCCACACAGTACTACCCTGTGGCTTCGCTGTTCGAAGCAAGCACCTAGAAACACGTCACGTGCCTATTGGCGGCAGAGGCCTGGCAGGTACCACCCCTTGGCTCCTTATGTCTTCAAGCTGCAGGGTGTGAAGAGCTCTGTCAGAGAAGTACAGACGTGAAAGAGGAGACAAGGCCATCGGAGGGCCTCTCATCTATAATGCACCAGTCACATGCACCGAGAGAATGAAGGTAGGGCGCTGGCTGCTTCCTGGCACTCGGGGCTTCGGTGTAATTGTTTGTTTGTTTACTTATTTATTTATGGGTCAGGCTGTTCTTATTTTACATCACACGGACACAAGCTGCTCTCTCAATCAATCACAATCGTCACTGCCTCCTGCCTCATAAAGGCCGGCGCGACTGAGGTGAAATATGACTGGCACTGCCACCAACCCCTGGCCTCGATGCTTTTTCACAGGTGGCTCCTGTCAGGAAATCACCCTTTCAAGAGCGTGGATTATGGGTTGCAAAGGGGAGCACCTGCTGCCAGTGGCATGCTACTCGGCTACTCGGCACCCTCTGTTCTCGGTTGTCATCCAAAAAGCCATGGTTACACTCAAGGCCTCTATTCCTTGCAAATACACGACAGCAAAGAGAAGGTAGACGTAGGGTTCAAGATGGGACAAGACCACCTTCCCGTGGGTTTATCAGGGGCAACGCGTGCGTGATGTCACTTCCGCTACTCTTATGCCATATTCTTGCACTGATATGCAATGTCCTAGGGTCATGACAGGGTGATTTACTATGATGCAAGGTGCATGGAAAATACGACCACGCTTGAATATATGTGGAAAACACGTTGGGTCACGCGTTTTAAATACCCACTTGAAACACAGAAATAAAACCTCACAGGGAACATTATTGGGTATTATAGCAAAAACAGCACCTTTTACATCTATGCACGGACTAATTTGACGGCTTGCACGGCACACTTTGAAATCAAACATCCAAAACCTAAGGTTGGCATTGACGCAGGTGTTTCTGTTTGTGCGCCATTCCTAGAAGGAGTCCCATTTAGACTATGGTCGCCTGGTGATTGGTGCCCTGATATTCTCTGCCCTCGTGCATCCTCTGTAGAAACATTCTTAAGGCACTGGAAGTGTTTTGGGGCACCCTGGCATAGACCATCTCTCCCCACCCGGCAGACGGTGAAGGATGCACTCCTTGAAGCCTCGGCCCCAGGCATGGGAGCTGCCTACTCCTTGTCCCCCCTGCGGCCCACGAGCCCAACCGCCAGCAACTAGATGCTTGCATCCATCCTTCAGGCCGGCCTCCCCTACGGGGCCCCTTGCACCCAGTGGGGGAATATTATTAGTCCCTGGAGCCCCCACGGTGCGGGGGGGGCTCCCGAGCTCCAAGGGGCCCTCCGGCCCTCATCCTACTGCCACCACTGCACATTTTGCTGGCCCTTAGCAGGCGAGTATGCTCAGCATTTTCTCTACTACCTACTTTCCTCCCACTTTTCCGAGGCAACGTTGTATCATTTTATATCAAGCTGCCATAGATATACGACTTGGTAATATTACATCAATAAATGAGGGAGGCGCTGCTCCTCGTATTACCACCGGTTTTTTACCAGTAGCATGACTGTTTCTTAGTCAGTTACACCATCGGACACTCAATCCCGCGATGAGCAGCCTGCTTTTCACTCAATGGTTTCAATGCCCTTGTCTTTCAATGCACCTGTCATATGATAAAAAAAATAACAATTTAAACTAAATAAAGATGTGTCTAGATTGATTGAAATCAGGCCTGGCTATCTCCGGGATCTTCTCCTCCGGGCGCTCTCCCTCGGCTGCATGGCAAGCGCTCCTCTCCGGTCAGGGTTGTGTCACAGCGACTAACACTTTACCCAACGCAGATCACATGACATGTCAATGTATTTTGCAACTGATCCCTCTGCGTCTGGTGGGATGTGACCAGAGGCTGCTGCAACCAAAGCCTCGTGTTTATTTACAGAACAGGGGAGTAGAAGGGCCGGTGCTCACCAGGAAGGGTTACATTTTTTAGACCTTTTTGAGCAAACGCTGTGGCGACGAGTCAGAGAATCCTTCCTAATCACCCGGGTCAGCAGAGAGCGAACCTGAACCCTCACAAAGCCCATGAGACAGAGGGGCAGATTTACAATAACTGGCGCATCCCTGCATATCAGCAGGGATGCACCAGTTATTGTGCGTCACAGCTCCGCCACCATGGATGCGCCGCATTGTAAATGCGGCGCACCATGGGGCAAAAACGGACAGATGCGTGATGCATCTGTGCCGTAAAGGCAGCCCATTGCTGGAGTTGCGTCGCAAGCGTGACACAGCTCCAACAAGACTCTGGGGTGCCCTATCTGTACAATGCTGTATCAATCCTTACGCCTGCTTCAGCAGGCGCAGGGTTTTGACACAGCACGGGCTCAAAAGTGACTGAGTGAAATTTTGTAGATTTCACTCAGCCACTTTTAGGAAGCGTTCCTGTGACAGGACGCCACCCCCCCTGCACAGGAACGCCTACTTCTGGCGCAGGGCTTTACAACGTAACGCATCTCCCAGATGCGTTACGTTGTAAATACCCCGAAGCATGGCGCTGGTTTTGCGCTGCCACTGCGTCACAAAAGTGACGCAACGGCGGTGTAAGGAGCTTGTAAATCTGCCCCAGAGTTCGGCAGCCACTGCGCCTGTCCTTGTTTCGGAGCTCGCCTGTCCTTCTTTCAGAGCTCGGTGGATACTGGAGGCTGGGTCGTCCATGTCCCCGATACAGAAAGCCCCTTGCACTGGCAGCCTAAGGTACGCCCTCCTCCATGTAGGCCAGTTCCAGGCTCGCTGGCCCCTTGATCTCTGCAGTCCTCCATTTTCTCAGACACAGGACGGTCACCTGACTCGCTGCTAGAAGCTGGTGACTATGGTGGGCCTTGCTCCTGTGTTGCAGGCCGTGTTGGGTTGCATCATGGGGGTGTGGGCTGGTTTGTAGCGTTAGAGGGTAGGTGAATGCATGGAGTGTGTGTGTACCTGGTGCTGATCTGCTGGTGGCTTGCGCACTTACCCGATCATCCAAAGGGGCGGTCTGGCATTGCTTGTTACACCAGTGGAGCCAGAAAGTCATCTAAAGGCTTCAACTCCACACTTTATGTCCTTGGAGTACTTAAAACCACATTACAGTGTCAATAGGAAGTGGCTGATACTCATGGGGGAGGGGAGGGATCATGTTCCACCGCTCACACTCAGAACCCATTTCCGCCGACTTGGTTTCTGGTCTTGTTGGCAGGCTGCACACTCCAGGAACACTAAGGGGCTTATTTACAAGCCCTTTGCGCCACCGGCGCATCACTTTTTCCCATATTAAAAGTGACACACCGGCTTGTAAATTAGCCCCTAAGGACTTTATGGTCGAGTGTACGTAGATGAAAGTGATTAAATCAACTAGAATCTCTTCCTGGTCTCCAGTCTTTCCTGAAAGTGTCTTGCTCTAGCTCAGTGCGTTGTGGTCTGCCTTTTATGTGAGGCAGGGCTCAGGGGTCCAGTGGTGTGTCCAGCCCATTTGAGATGACGGTGCTACAGAACACGGCTGCTCCTTTCTGTACTGTGCACATACAGACAGGGTTGTGCACACTAAGATTAGGGGTGTGTACAAAGGCTCAGTACTTTCAGAAGTTATGTGAAATCTGCCAGTCTCACCTGACAAGGCAAAGCGTAACTTTTTTTTTTACCTGCAGCTGGATGACTCACGAGAAGGGTGGGGTGTCAGGAGAGCTTACTTTGTAAGATAATAAGTAATGGTGTGCAAAGCTCTCTTCAGCAGCCCACCACCGGTGCAACTAAATATGAGTGCGCCGAATACCAAGGCAGCATGGTCTTGAATCCACCTCATGCCTCTTTAATCCATTACCAGACACTCCCTGCCTCATTATCTCATTCTTACAGATTCCTGCTTTCTCTCTTTATGACAATTTCTCCATCTTTCTCTTCCTCCTCTTTCCACTTCATTTATTTTTCCCGCTCTTACTCTCTGTAAATTTTTGCTAAGGAATAATAAGTGCTGGTTCCCAAAAATGAGTGCCGGCGGCCCCCCCACGTAAGCCGCCGGCTCAAATTATGGACTGGATGTCGGGCTCCAAGGAACTAGCCCTTAGTTGTTCCCACTACCATTCGGGGCTGTCTTAGCCCTCAGTCGCAGCGGACAATTGGTGCAGCACCCTCTATTCTCTGAGCACCAGAAGGTCTGCTCTAAAAAGGTCTTTTATTGTGGGGAATGCACCCGGTCTGGTGCACACTGGGAAATAAAAAAGTTATGTGTTGGCGGGGCTAAGGTAGGGAGTTAGCAGCACTGGTTAGCAGTAGGACATGTTCTGGCTGTCACGCAAGGATCTTTTTTATCATCTTTTTTAGGAACCTTTGCCACTGTCACACTTCATAAAACTGGAGAAGTAAAAAACAAAGGGGCATGTTTACAAGAGCTTATTGCTACCAGACTGTCCCTTTTTGTGACGTTCTGGTGGCGATAAGCCCTTCGCCTTCTTTACAAGGCGGAGTTAAGCCACTTAAAGTGGCTTAACATCGCCTTGTGAATAAGGCCCCCTTTCACGCAGCACTCAGCGTGAAAGAGGCGGGCAATGGGTGTTGCGGTGGGCGTTCCACCATAACGCCCCTTTGCTTTTTGACACTGCCCCTTATTTACAAGGGTGGCATAAATATTGGGCAGAGCCAAAAATAAGATTAGGGAAAACATGGTCTTAACCTGGCGAAACGAGGAGAAATGATTATTTTCTCCTCATTTTTGCTGTTTCTATGTGTGCTGAATTCTGAATCATAGCATTCTGCAGCACACAAAGAAAGAGCAAATTGCCACTAGTGACTGTTCATGTGCAGGAAGGTGTCCCTTCCTGCACATAAACAATCATTAAAAAATGACGAGATGCAAGTTCTATGAGTGCAAGCCGCACACATAGAAGTTACAAATCACCATTACTGATTGTTTATGTGCAGGAAGGGATACCTTCCTGCACATGAACAATAATTCCCCGCAACGCAGGCACGCTTGCTCCATGGAGCAAGGCTGCCTGCGCTAGCGCCAGGCAGCTAAATATAGCACCAGCGCTAGGGAAAAAGCTAGGAGCGCGCCAAATTCTTGTAAATACGGAGCATCCCTGGGCTTGGAAACTGTCAAAGCACGGTGTTAGCAGTCATGGCTTAATGTTCCTTGTAAATATGCCACAAAGAATGCAAAATTAGGAAGCATTGTTAGTGCCACTTGAATTGTAATTGCATTTATGTACCATTTACTACCCTGACAAGGTGTTGAAGTGCTTTTTGGCGAGTAGCACACTACTCTGGAACCCAAAAAGGATTAATGGTGAATTAGTATAGAGAAATATGAAATTAATTTGAGTTGTGGACATGTGAGTTTGTTGTTTGGATTGAAAAAGGATAGTGGAGCGGTAAAAGAAGGAAAGTTTTGCATTTATGTAGCGCTTGTTACCCTTGATGAGGTGTTAAAGTGCTTTGTCAAGTATCACACTGCTCCGGAACCCAAACACAGGATTAGTGGTGAGTGTATAGAGAAATATGAAATTAATTTGAGCTGTGGACATGTGAGTCTGTTAGTTGGACTGAAAAGGATAGTGGAGAGATAGACGAGGGAACGGTCTTGAAAGTGTTTATTTGGACATCATAGTAGTAGGAGGAAGTTTGGGATGAGTAAAGGGGAGGTGGAGGGGAAGAGTCAGAGAGAAGGGTCTAGAAAGGCTTGTTTTGGAGATCTCAACAGTAAAAGTGGTTTGAGATGATGCAAGGAGGGGTAGAAGAAGAAATATACATACGCCAAAGGGCCCTCTGCAGTTGTTTAGTAAAATACATTTATGAATAGTGTTCAATGGGTCTACCACACCCCTGAATCCTAGTACCAAACCACTAAGGATAACCACTGGCTTTAGTGCTGAGCTTTGCAACTTCTCACACACCTGGGATGGGTTTGTGCTGCATAGAGCAGTAGGGTGTGCAAACTCACTGGCTAGGCACTGGCTGCTGAAGAAGAATTTTCGGCAAAAATAAACATGCAGTATACCGTGCACGAGGCATGTAAGGCCTCTGCCTCTCTTGCGCCCAGTAGATTCTCTTAGGACTTAGTGCATTCTCCATTGCGGGTACTGGCAACGGTGCTCCCATGCAACTGTGATTCTCCCTTGACTACAAAGGCACCACACACAGGGCACACAAAAGTGGAAACAAACCAGAGGATACGCAAAAAAATGAATCACTAGACAGTAAAGAGTGCAAACTCATGCAGCCGAAATGTAAACGCTCATACAAGAAATGGAGCCATGTCAGACATCCATGACAGCTCTCTATGTGTTCCTGGTTGGGACTGCAAACATTGCACAATATGCACAAAATGTATTGGTACAAACCTCCTGGACAGCTTCATAAAATTGCAAACCACTACATGCCAAAGAAGAATATGCTAACATTGTCCTCTCATTTGACCCAATAAAGTACGGTGAAAGATTCTTGGGGGTACAAGGCCCGAAACATTGGAGCAACTTCATCCCTTGACTCTGAATGGAAGCTTGCTGCTCTCAGTGTCTATGAAACTCATGAAAACAGAACTTTAAAAAAAGGCCTTATATGAAGTGCAGCGTCATCAGGGAGAATTTGAAGTTTGTCAGATGTAGGATAATCCTACACATCTGGCGGGCCTCCACCTCTCACTTTTTGAGAGCTTTCATTACCATATATTTTCTCATTTATGTGCAAGCTCTCTCGTTACAACACGCCCAAGGAAAAAATGTGCTCCTAGCCCCTTTGCCACTGACATCAGTCTTTCTGTTTGTGGATTACCATGACTAATGTCTCTATTGGGGTCCTTCATTGAAGCTTTCTGCCAACTTACAGGACTGTGCACAGAGGGGGAAAGATGTTTGTGCCAATGGTACTGTATGCTGAATGTGGTGCGTGATTCGATGTCATGAGATTCCTTGATAATCGAGTGTAAAACAGCCATATTGTCTGCCCGCCATATTGAGGAACCTTTTTATGATGATCCTCCCTGGCTTTTACTAGTTTTGTAATTAGGGATGTGCAACATTCACAAAGTTTTCTTTTCCGTAATTATACAAACTTTCAGAAAAATTAAACAAAATTATGTATAATTATACAGAATGCCAAACTGACATTTGGTGCTATATTTTTGCGTGAAATATTGTCCCACGTAATTTAGAACATTTAGAAGCACTGGTAAACGTACGCTCTCTAGGAGACAGCTAGCTTTCTCCAAACACCATACTTTTACAGCGATTTGCACCAAGCGGTTTTGTCTCCTAGAGCACGTTCGTTTACCAGCGCTTCTAAATGTTCTAAATGTTCGACCTCCAGATCCCAACCTTAACTAACGAGCGGTTATATACATTTTGCTTGCGGATCCTTTAAGATTCTGAACACCACATCACCACTATCTGAAATAATAACACTACTAGTAAAATAACATTCACAACCTTCTCTGCCATTTTATACATATTTGTGAATTTACAATTTGTCATGTGTAATTTACTTCTGAGTCTGCCCACCTGGGGTTATATAACCAGTGTTTTCTCTTTTAATTGAACATATAATGTATGTTTTCTTTTCCCAGCCATAGGTATTACTGACCTGTTGCTAAGAAGAAGGGTGAGTTAATTACCTACCCCTATAGGATGCTTACAGTTTAGCACCCTAGCCTTCCATATAGGTCCTGAAGAAAGCCCCCCGACCTCTTGGGCATCTTTAGGGGCTGAAACATGTCGACCTTTAGCTTGAACTACCAGGTGCTGTAGAACAAATGCACTTCTACATATGCACCTCAGTATTTTTCAACCTTTCCACCTCTTCTACCGAATAAAGTCTGTTTGAGAAGGAGGGCTAAGCAATTTTAATTCACTTCACTCTTGTTTACCCTATTTCTGATCACTACTGCTAAAACCAAGGGGTCAACCACCAGGTGGAGGAAAGCATACCATCAAAACAAAACCCAATGATGCTTTCACGTTCAAAGAGAAGCGGAGAATCAAGATATACCGCTCCATCTCTCCTGTACGTGAATGAGGGTTTTTAAGTTGGTTACCACACCTGACCCTGGTATTACAGGTTCAAGTGATCCATTCTCCCCTTTGATTACTTACCATAACATGAAATTGCCAAAATTATGTGAAATTACGCCGGCATAACAAAAATTTCGGCCAGCCATAATCGTGATACAGTTCTTATTTAAATCTTTGCAATACAGCTTGAAGGAAGGGGCATATAGAAGTCACAAAATTGGCCAATGGGTTGCACACTGATGTTCTGACCTCAAGAAAGACGTAAGACTCAGCCCTATATTTCCAAGCTATAGGGTGATGTCAATCAATCAATTGAACCCACTACCATTTTGACGTTTCTAGAGGTCGGAGTCACCAGTGACAGCCTGAACCATTAAATTCAATAATCTGTTATCGTTGTCAGATCCAGTCCCAGATTGAGGGCATTCCAGTCGGTGCCCAACAATAGAGACTCATTATTCACAGTGGAATGGGAGGTTCCAGTTCCAGTGTTATCTGTGTTTCCTCCTCACTATGTCCCTGTATCTTCTGTCCTCTGTCACATTTCCGAGACTCCATTTCCCAAGTATCTGTCTCTAAGTCCCTTGGTGTCCTTATTCTATATCCCCATGTTTCCTTGAACCCATCTGTTTGTCTCCTCGCCACTCTTGTGAAGGGTTATCCTCTTCGCAGGGAATGTGTTCCGAATTAAGGATGGGTGAGGGAGTGTGAAAACCAAGGCACATCCTTTTATGAGTGAGGGGTGTGCCTGTTTTTGTGTGTTTGCACACATCTGCTTATACTCCCTTGTGCACATTTTAAGCAAGGCAAATCTAAATGAGTGATTTAACCTGCAGACATGCAGCACAATTTGCGCAAGCCCATATGTTCTGCTTGAACCCAGCCATATGCAAAATGTGTGTTTTTGCAGACTGCACACATGCAGATTGGATTTGATTTACGGATGTGAATCTTAAGGCTCCTAGGTGATGGGCCAAGACAGATGGATATTCTGTCCTACCAGACCGTGTGCCAGAAAAATACGCCACACAAACAAAAGACTGAGTAGCATGCTTTCAGTCATCTGGTTAAACCACCAATCACCCACAGTACATCATACATCAAAGTACTTCTTATCCTTCTGCAAACTCTGAATTAGCACGAAACTGTCCATATATCACCAGACATTAGCACCAATGTCTGATCTTCCTTCACTGATTTAATCGATTTCATCTTTATGCAAACAGTGAAAACCAGCTCCTGCTGCTTCACAGCCTCGGCCACCTCTCTTTCTCTTTGTGACCAATCCATTTCATTCTGCCTTGAGGTACTCAAACCCTAGACCTGTACAAATCATGAAAACCAATTCAAGTTCCACTGGACATTCTTTCAACCAAATGTCCAAACAACCTAAGTGATACATAGTCTCGACTGTATGGCTCGCCTTTGAATTGACCAAGAAGATATTCCACATCCTATTAGTTACTAACTCTCAACAAGCAACAACCACCTAATGGGTTAGACAGCTACAGAAATGTCACTTGCCTCCTTTTCAAACTGCCATCAACATAATGCCGTCAACATAATCCCTGCACGGCCACACAGTACCTGTCAAAAAGATATAGTCCACAGCTACAATACTATCATCTTTCAAACCAAAGGCATGGCAACCCTGCTCAGAAAATCACCCAACAGTAAGAAAAGCAAAATCTGGCTCAACGACTCTCTATGATTGCTGAATGGAAGGGTTGAAGCTGGTCACAACTAGGCGTAAATGGTTAATCAATGCTTTCTCCACCTGCTACATTCTGCCTATTGCTCTGGACATGTCAAGGAAACAGGCCTCACAATGTAAGAAACCATCCTGTAGACAGGTGAAAAGACATTACCTGTTGGTATCAGACCTAACGTTGCCCACCAACATCTTACACCATAAGAATCCTGCAAATCAACACGTTTCAGAGTTGGCGATCAGGCCTGGACCAGGAGCTGGACCAGGTCAGGATAATCGTTTAATACCTGCTCCCTACTGCTTTGAGATTGTGAACACTCAAGCATATTTTTAGAGGGGTTTCTCCCAATGACTGTGTTTTTTAAAATGTTGCCAAAGAATTAATGCTGCAGCACAGTGTGTTCCATGTTAGCTAATTGCAATGAGATTTGCATGCTGTTCTGAAAAAAGAAACTTGAAATATTCCAATAATTTAGGGTCGGGTGCAGGACCCAGAGGCATTATTTTTCTGCATCAACAAATTATGCATTTGTTAATAGGAATTGGACACACTCTTTCAGACCTGTTTTCACAGCTGGGTGGGCTGATGATCCCTTAACTGATCCAGTCCTGAAAATATGCTCTAAACCAACCTATGTTTTATCTGGATTGGTAAGTCCAGCCCTAGTGAGAGTCTCAGACTTCATTGTTCTCTTCCAGTCTCAAAGGATTAACAGCAAGAAGCAATAAGTGATGGAGAGGAGGTTTTGAATGCCATCACATGATATGGATTGTGGTGTTACCTGACCCATTCCCTAAAAGTCAATAAAGAGTCTAACAAGGAAACATGAGATGCTAAGAGAATGTTGAGGTACCAGTGGCAGCTGGCGTGGCTTGCGGGTGGCGGGACACGCAGGTCGCGATGGCGGTGGGGGAGGGTTGAGCAATAAAAAAATATTAAAAAGTAAAATACACTTACCATGCCGCCAGGTTCTGTATCTCAGCTCCTGCTCTCCTTGTGGAACTTGAGGTACAGGAAGCAGGCCCCACTGACCAATCACAATGCTGCAATGCAGTGTTGTAATTGGTAAGCACCCAGACTCCCCTGACCAATCACAACACTGCAGTACTTAAACAACAGAAAACGCAGACTGTGGTGCCCACTTGTGAAGGTCACCTGGTGTATTGTGTGCACTTCTGGAAGCCTGCTCTGCACTATTGCGCCCAGTTCCAGAAACAACATATGTAAAAGGATAACAATAGAGTACAGGCGGCCCAGTGGTGCTCGCTGTCCCAAGGTTTGCATCAGTAATGTGATAAAAAACGAGATGTTAAAACGTTAACCAATATAGTATGGAGGAGAGCGAATATATTGAAATTTAATATGCTATCTAATTTTTATATTTTATGCTGTGCTATAATTGTATCATTGTCGCATTATGGACGACCGTAGCAATCAGAAGTTTACTTCTATTTGGAGAGTGCATGGTTAGGGGCAAAGCACAGATGTAAAATTTGATGATGCAATCACATGCTGACAGACTTAGAGATGGAAATGTAATAAGGTAAAACAGGAGAAGCTTAGAAGAAAAATAAGGAAGTCCTTTTTCAAACAAAGAGTTGCAAGCAAATGTTTGAAACTTCTTCCCAAGGTTAAAAAACCTGCCGTAATAAAAGGCATTTTCATTTACAAAACCAATAGGTTAAAGTTTCTAAAATGCGAGACCTATTGCATTGCAAATGTTTGTTGTTTACAAGCTGCCCATGCTGCGCTTTCACCTTAATAGGGGCCATGCCCCTTTCTTTAGACGACCCGTCTCTAAAGAAAGGTCTCTGACAGCTAGTAAAGTAAAAGCGTGGTATGGGACGCTTTTACCAAAAAAAAGCATTTGTTTATCAAGTTGACAACCAAATGATTTTTGGGGTAAAAGTGCCCCTTGGACATTCATGGCGCACTGAATGTTGCAGGAAAGCATGTCATGTCTGCAATAGGAGAAACTCATTAAAGAAAATAGTGCTTATAGACTAAATAAGACATACCGCTTAACAACCGAAGTACAAGGGCCAGTGCTCATGGGAGGTTACAAATGAAGACAAGGCAGTACTAAGGAGGGACTACCAAGCCTATTAACGAGGCCTGCATTTATGAAGGACAATGACACAAGTCAATGACAAATATGGGCGGAGAGTGGGTGGAGCATCAAGTCCATACTCCATTACAGCATGCCTCACAGAGCAGCGCATGCGCTGCCCAGGCTCGACCAAAAAAGGTCTGGTTCAGACTCAAAAGAGTATTAGCAGTCTGGCATGAAAGGACACTACTATCTTGTTATAGATCCCATTGTACTCCGTATCCACTTTTTTGCCATTACTATATATATATTTATGTACCCTTTATGTACATTGGTGTTATGTACCGCATGTTATTACTGTAGGTTTATTGCGTGTGATTACTCTGTAACGCACTCTGAAACCTTGGGGTCAAGTTTGCACCATATAAACTCACAAATAAATAACGTCATCATGGCGAGCAGCCCTGTACTGTCCATGGGGCCATAAAGAGCAATTATCAGTTCCATTTGGACACCAATTTTGCGGGCGTATCGTGGCTCAAAGCAGGTGACATGTCCAAGGGAGACAACACACAGAAATAGTAACAAGCATGCAGGAATCAGCCTGCAAACACTGATGATTCGCACATGTTATTCCAATTCTGGGTTCTGGTGTTGAAATATATTCAGTCAGAGCTGGTCTGGGACTACTACGAGGTGACACCAGGTTCGGTATTACTGATGCAGTGGTCCCACACCACTTGTAATGAGGCCCACGGGCCTCATTTGAAGTGCTCTGGGCAATCCTTATGGGGCAGTAAGCAGTTTCCCATCGGGCAAGCTTTCCAGGGTCATCCAGGGAGTCCAGACGCTAAACGCGGCTATCAGTGGTGGCTGGTGACATTTGAAAGTGGTCGCGGCTATCAGTGGCGGCTGGTGACATTTGAAAGTGGTGAGGCGTAAAGCAATAATTGTACTGCACTGTAGTGAGCGAGTGTAGCGAGCGAGTCCGAACCACCAGAGGGTCCCGGGGGCAAATGGTGCATTTTTAAGCAAATTGGAGAAACCAGGAAAGTTAATAAAGCAATTGTGAATCTGTTCTAACAAAAACAATGTATGGTAAAACTGTCAGTCTGATCGGATGCATATCAGACTCCGGCCTACCACGTGCTCTGTCCATCTGTGCCACTGTGTGCTATTCTTTCACAAGTCTAATGTGCACCATTACTAATTGACAGGCCTTAAATCCACCCACTGAAAACCTCCTCAGCTGGCATAGACGGAATAATGAATTATAATACCGCACTGCCTGGGACCATTTATTTAAAGTGGCAAACTGAAACGGTGCAAAAGCAGCAGTGCACTGAAACCTCATCTCGCCAGGATTGTCTTTTAAATGTTTCATTCATATCGCGTATTCTTTCCCAAGCCAAACTCTCTGTGCTTCAGAAATAGATCAGCCCTATAAAAATGACACCTTGTGATTGTTACTGTGGCTCCCTCGACATTCATCTTTCGGTTCTGATTAGATAGCCCCTCCTCTCCTGTGGGCCAGTAGTCTTTATACTTCTCACGTTGTCGGTAGGATAGAACTTAAAGGGAACGAATTACATTTCACAACCAAGTTCAACCAAATAGAGGCGCCACGTTCGGAATTCTGGAAACTCGCGCCCCCATCTTTTCTCTGACTAGATAGATGACTAGAGATTAGAAGCATTGAGTCACACCTCGCCTAGATCATGAGCCCGAATCACACCTTACCGCGCAAAGAACGAGTACAAGGTGACGGGGATTGGCACGAGGACAGCTTTGCTTGCAAGACACTACCCCATTCCCACTATGTATTACAGGACAGACAAGACTACAACACCTCCCCTATGTTACAGCCCAGATGCACGGCTTGCCTCTGCTCTATTACAGCACTGAGAGGAGAGTACATCACCCCTGCTGTATTGCAACTCAGTGAGACAACGCCATCACCTTTGCTACATTACAGCACAAACTAGGACTGGACTGCTTCATTACAGCACCGAGGCAACAGTGCAGCGCTATTTCTGTATTCAGAACTGTCGTGGCTATCACAGCACAGGCATGCCTGCATCACCTCAGCACAGGCATGTCTGCATTACCTCAATCACAGCCCTACGTGACTGCATAACCTCAGCACGGGCATGACTGCATCATCTCAATTACAGCACACGCATGCCTGCATCTCCTCTGCTATACTACAACAGAGACACAGCTCCATCACCCTGCTATATAACAGCACAGAAATCACTACATGTCTCAGCCCCCGAATCCTCGAGGGGCTGACTCAGCCTATCATCTTTCTAAGGATGATAAGACAAGTACTCGTGAGCTGAGTAATGCTATTTCCCTTTACTTAAAGCCACAAAGCTAGTCAATATTATTACTTCTCACCCTGCTGCTGGTGCTTGATCTGCGGGACTGGGCCGAAGGGCGCGCGTGGACGCTCAGTGCAAGCGATGCCAGGACACATAGGACAAAGAGGGTTTCATAGTTGCCAGAGATTCTCCTAATGCTGCATCTGAAATGGAGGACTCCACTCTGATCAGCCTAGCCTAGTCTGAGTCTTTTGGTCGTCGCAGTAGAGATTAGCCCTATTCATGTTGTGGTATGGCCTGCAGTGGCCTTCGCATATCGAAGCAAACACGCACTTCCTGTTTGCGCTCCTCAAGCGGCCAAATTACAATTTGTTTACTGTGGGAATGGGGTAGTGTCTCTCTTGGGGGGTCTATTGATTATGTGAGTGTACGCACCTTAGGTGTTTGAGATCAATACCGCTAAAACCTCCAGAAAGCTTAACAGTGACTTACTGGTTGCCGGCCCTCTCTGTAAGCCACAGGGCAATGCGCGTGGGCCGCTGAACATCCTCCGCATGACCCCAAATACAACAGCAAGCAAGGGGCTCACCGGCACTGGCGAAGAAACGCTGTGTGTGCCAAAAAAGTCACTGGGATCGCAGGCACAGAGGTAGAAGGGGTCAGGCTGAAAACTAACTTCGCCCTGCTCTTTTGCGCTCTTGGTCGAACTGCTGCTCAACAGCCTTCAGTAAATGCCAAATCAGAAGACTGGATGCGACTGGGGGCAGCTACTCGGCTGTATCCTGGCATTTGATAGGGCATGGGGCGACTGTGTGAAAAACACGTCACCGCCCGAGCAGGATCCTATCTTGAGACGCCTGCACTACACTAGGCATGCGCAGCATACCTAATGGATTGTGAATGGAGTGGGGAGCTGAAATAAAAACTGCTCCTCTCGTACATGCGCAGTCCATTTTCTGGACTCCTGTTCTCGCCTGTCTGCGTGCGCTGTGTGTTGACATGCGCACATCACCTGAGTGAACCACAGGCCGGAAATGTAAACAGACGAATTGTCAAAGCTGTCAATTCGTCTGCTTACATTCTTGCTACCCGAACTGCAATGAGCAGTTTCTTTTTGTGTTGTCGAATGTGTAGTGGGACGCTGCCCCGGCGCCCCTAATGGGCCAGCCCCCACTGGCGGATATAGATTATTAGTATAACACCAGAGGTAAAACATGGAAATTGGCACAGAATCAATAATGTCCGCCTATTTTCTAAAACCCAGTTCAAAATCACCCCATCCCAGGAGACACTGATGGCACTGGAATATCTCTAGAGGGAGGCAATATCGTCCCGAAATCCACAGGCCTACGTAAAGGTAGGCAGATGCACCAATCAGATATGGGTATATAATAGGGGGCCTGGTTGAATTTGTCTATTGGCATTTTATGTAAAACTGGCATTAGCTCTGAAAGTTCTTTGGGCAAAGTCAAATTTGGTACCCCCTCCCAGCCTCCATGTGTCCTCTGTAACTGACTATGTATTGAAAAAAACTGGGACGGGTAGGGTGAGAGGTGCAAGATACAGAAGGGCCACGAAAAGAAAAGCAGTCAACAAGCAGCCCCAAAACCAGTGTTTAAATGCACTTTTCTTTGAATCAGTGTTGAAGAAGGCTGCAGAAGGCTGCTCCAGCACCCCTCTAAGAGTCTTAACCTGGGCATGGGCCCAGCAAGCACCTGCTTAAGGCTGGCCCTCAGTAAATGCAAGTGTTTTGAATCACTGGCATTCAGAACTGAGCCACAGAAGCACTTCATCATCACTACATAAGATAGGTCTGACTATGCCGTGTTTCCTCACTCAGGCTTTATCGCTGGCTTGCAAAGTGAGCAATATTGCTTTAGAGCCTACCATAGCGGGCTCTACAGCCATTAAAGGCCTGCTCCAGTGTTAAAGGCCGAAGCCCTAACAAGAGAGAAGGCCTTTATGGGTTAAATCATTTTATTGGATATGTTGTAATCATGAACAATACACCCACCTACAACCACTGGCCGGCGGGAAACGTCTTATGCAAAAGCAAACTTTATTAAAGAGAAAAGGGGGGAAGCAGAGAGAAAGTGCAAGAAGACACAGCAGAGGCTGAAAGAAACAGAAAGGAGAGAGGACAGGCCTTCACCCACAGTGTACGGTGGGATTCGGTAGGGATCTAGAGCTGAGATTCCTTCGGCGGAGGTGGCGGGAGCGTTAGCGGAGTCGTGGGGATATCTAGGGCAGGTAAGTTTGATGAACTCCGAGGTTAAGTATGCCACGGTAGACCCCCATGTCTTATCGAATGTAGGCAAGGTGTGGTTGATCCCGGCCGTGATCCTTTCCATCCCCACAACCTCCCACAATTTGTGTAGCCAGTCTAACTGCATCTGGATATTGGCTGTGCCCCACTTTGCCAGGAGAACCTGCTTGGCTGCCCTCAGTGCTAAAGTGATCGCCCTGCCCTACAAGACCGGAGAGGGTATGTGAGTGGATTGGGTAGCCCCAACAGGATGTAACTAGCAAATCTGGGGAGTTCTGTCTGATAAATCCGATCAATGACGGGCAGGATAGACTTCCAAAATGCCTGTATCTTAGGGCAATGCTAGAGGATATGGGACAATGTACCCACCTGCAGGCAATTACACCAACATAGATCACTGCTGCTGTGCTTCCATTTAGCGACCCTCACCGGGGTATAATACCAAAAGTGTGCAATTCTCAGGAGCATTTCCTTCCCTGAGGTGCTGCACGATGATGCCCGGGCCCTGTGAATAATTTCAGCCCACTCCTTGGGGGAGAACTCCCGACTCAGTTCCGCCGCCCACCTACGCTGCGCTGGGGATTTGGCTGGGGTTCTTGCCCTGTTGAGACAGCCATAAATATCTGACAGAAGGCGTCTGTTGGAGTTGCGAGTGATGTACCAAAGCTCAAATTTTGAGAGGAGCCGACCAGCATGCGGACGGACCCGGGGCTGAGTGACCCAGTGGCACAGCGCTAAGTACTGCCAGTACGCTTCCTTGGGGATCCCTTAATGAGCCACCAACCTAGGGAAGTCCAGGATACCCTGCTCGTCAAAGAGGTCACCTATACGTTTACAGTGTGTTTCTTGCCATTTCAAGTAGGTGTCTCCCACATGGGCCGGAGGGAAGTCTGGGTTTCCAATGAAAGGGGTCAAGGGTGAGATACACGAGGACAGCTGACACTTCTCCTAGACCCTGTCCCACACCTGCATAGTGGCACGCAAGACTGGGGAGAGGTACGCGCCCAGCAGCCGATGACGTCTGGGAAGCCAGGGCACCTTCCAAATATGAAACCCTGCCACCCCTCGATCCATGAAACACCAATGTTTTTCCGACTCTAGTTGATACCATTCAACCATCCATGGTAGTTGCGCCAGGATGAGGGCGACACCGAGGCCGCCCTCATCCTGCCTCAAATACGTGAGATGCCGAGCCATGCGCGGCTTCTTTCCCCCCAAATGAAGCCGTTGATGAGTTGGTGCATTTGAGCTAGCGTCGTGTGTGGCGGACAGAGCGTCTGCATGATATAAAGCAGACGGGGAAGAATCGTCATTTTGACGGCTGCAATCTTGCCCAGCCAGTAGAGGGCATGTTTCTTCCAAATATTCAACTCGAGGCGAACCTTGTTCAGAGCCTCCGTATAGTTCACCTGGGCAGTCTTCGCTGTAGTAGAAAAGATCCGGGGCCCCAAGTAGGTGACATCGGTAGCAGCCCAGGAAAAAGGGAAGTGTAGCAATAGTTGGTGGCAGTCTGCCACTGGCAAAGTGAGGCTCAAAGCCTGGGTCTTTTTCAGGTTAATTTTGAATGCCAGCACCGCACTAAACGCCTCAACCTCCGCCAGCAGAGAGGGAAGGGATCACAACGGGTGTGATAAGAAAAGGACCACGTCGTCCGCGTACAGAAAGATCTTATGTTCCCTGCCGCCCATCCGGATCCCAGTGACCGCAGGGAGTTGGCGGACCTTTCGGCGAATGGCTCCATATAGAGCACGAAAAGGAGGGGGGAAAGGGGACACCCCTGCCATGTGCCGCGTCCGATCTGGAAGGGACGTGAGACCACCCTATTAACCCGGATGCGGGCCTGTGGCTCATGATACATGCAGTTTACCCATTTCCGGAATCTGTCCCCGAGTCCGAAACGACAGAGGAGAGAAGGTCTTTAATGGCCAATAGAGCCCGCTACGTAGAGCCCTAAGGCTATTGGAACATTCCGACCCTAGAGGGCAGAATGTTCTAATTTATAAAACAAAGGCTTCATGGAGCTTTGTTCACAGCAACAGCAGTGAAAGGAAAACATTGGAATGTTGATGCTCCGCCCTTCTACCGACCATTAGAAGCCCAGAGCACTCCATTGTCTTCAATGGAGTGCTCAACATTTCAATATTTTAATAGAGAATAAATATCAAAAAGCTGAATCTTGACTGAAGCTGCCATTCTTGAGCAAAAGAACATGCAACCTCAGACGGAAGCTTACTACTGGCCAGTCGGCATCTGCCTCCTCTCGTACACACTTTCCCTTGAACAGCCTGAAAGTATTAAACACTCCACGAGGAGCATCAGACACATTTATCTCATAAGTTCTGCGTGGGATGTGTGCTGTTTACATACAACACTCTCGCTGATGAACTGGCTAGTGTTCAAGCAGCTTGTTTTGAAGAATCGTTTTCCACTCTATACTGATGATTTAACAGCATCCTCCTGTGTGCATGCATAGCTGCCAAGGTTTCAAATTGTTTATGTGTGACATTTTCATAATTTCAATGTAATTATGAGTGGCGTTCATTGACAATGAGTGACACTTTCTCGCAAGCAAAATCAAGCAATGAAGATGAGGGAAATCACATCCAGTAGAACAATGAGAAGCTCTAAGAAGCATAGCTACCACGTTTTCAGATTGCTTATGCGAGACATTTCCATGCTTTCAGTGCACTTGTGAGTCAAACTCAAGTGCCAAATGTGTGACACTTAGTGTTTCATTTTCTTGCGAGTAAAACCAAGCGATGAAGTGCATGGAAAGAGATAAATATTAGAAATGACAACCTTTGAGTCAATGAGAAGTCCTTAAATATCTTGAAACTGCTTCAAAACCCCTGAACTGGAATGTTAGGATACTGATACAAAACGATTTGTGTGCCCAGAAAATATAAAAGTAAATAAATCATCATAAGATATCCACACCCCCATGCCATTGCACTTTTCTTGTACCATAACACAGTAAAGCACATGCTGCCGAGATCAAATGAACACAGGCCAGATATTTTGTTGATCTAGCCAGTACAAAAATATGCTAAATCACTTAAAGATGGTAGATATTTTTTCCCATTATCTGTAAGTACTTCAAAGAACAAATATCAATAGAAAGCACTTTTAAATGTGTTCTAGAGCTGACCCATTACTAATACTTAAAGTAAACAAATACAGAAACGCATGTTACAAATAAAGAAACAAGATTTTGTTTCCAGTTCTATTTAGTATTACATCCAGGCATTAGCAGACCCTTGAAACCAGGGCCAGACTGAGAACCAAAACCGGCCCTAGCAAAGCACTCTGCCGGCCCCTGGAGGTGCTAGCGGTAAGCTTTGTGCCTCTTTTCTTGTTGGGGGCCGATATTGCACCCATGCTGCAAAACTGGCCCCCGGTAACAAAAATGGCCCCCCAGGGGTCTAAAACCGCCCCCCCCCCCCCACCCTGGTAGTCCACCGGGGAAATGCCCGGTGCCCACTACGGCCAGTTCGGCCCTGCTTGAAACAAGAACTAATCTTCTCTTGGAAAGATGTCAATATTATTTTATTTATTTATTTTTTATTTGAAAGGTTTTATATAGCGCTAGCTCCACCCGAGGGTATCAGAGCGCTTTACATCAGCAATGGTAATAAACAAGAAAACAACAATAGCAATAGATGAAACAAGTTATACAAATGGTCATACAAAAGTAAAAGGAATAGTTAAGATTTCATATTGAGCAGAGTACATATAAGATAAACAGAAAACCAAATGAAAGAACCAGAATGTAGTTATAAATAGTAATTTTACAGTATGCCAAGGAGGACTTAGTGGACATAGTAGGGAGAGGGAGGGTATGGTGAAGGGAAGGGGGGTATGGAAGGTGTCAGGAGGGGGGTGAGAGAGTGTGAGGGGTAGGCGGGGTTGCCTAAAGAAGGGGGGGAGTACTCAGAGAGGAGATCAGGGATTTAATTACCCCAAAATTTAGAGAGAAGGTGAATTTTAAGGTTTCTTTTGAAGCTGTCATAGGAGGGGTTGCATCGAAGGTCTTTGGGGAGGGCGTTCCAGATGGTTGGGGCCTTGCCAGAGAAGGAGCGGGATGTCAAGGTGTTTTTTTTTAGAAGGGGGGTATGAGAAGAAGAGTGTTGGTGCTTCTCAGCGTTCGGGCACAGCCAGCTTTTTTGAGTTTAGTTGTGAGGTAGGTTGGAGTGTTCTGATAGAGGGCTTTGTGAGTGATACATGCAATTTTATAGGAGGATCTGCCTTTGATGGGGAGCCATTTGAGGGTCTTGGGGGCAGGGGAGATGCGGTCAAAATGTTTACAATTAGTTGTTAGTCTAGCTGCGAGGTTGAGGACGGGTTTGATGGGGGCAAGGTGGATTTTGGGAGTACCAGATAGAAGGGCATTTCCGTAATCAATATTGGATAGGACCAGAGATTGGATAATTAGTTTGAAGTCTTCAGCTGGAATAAAAGGTTTGATTTTTTTGAGTTGCCGGAGTGTGAAAAGTGCACTTTTTGCTGAGTTCTTTACATGGGAGTTGAGTGTGAGTTTATTGGTGATGGTGATGCCGAGTGATTTGACAGATTCGAAGAGGGAAAGAGAGCAGTTGAGGGCATTAAGGTCAGCGATCCATGTTTGAATGGGGAGAGGTTTGTTTTTGGTAGAGAAGAGGATGATCTCAGTTTTGTTAGGGTTGAGTTTAAGATGGTTGTTATGGAATCAGGTTTGGATCTTGGTTAGTGCAGTGTTAAGGTGCAGGACATCGGCATGGGATTTCATTTTATAGTACAGTTGGGTGTCGTCAGCGTACAAGTGATAGTTGATTTTTGCTAGTTTAATTATAAGGATAAGGGGTTCCATAAAGAGGTTGAAAAGGGCGGGAGAGAGGATGAATCCTAGAGGAGGGACAACTAGGGAGACAGAAGTTGGTCTAGAGAGGCTGTTTTTAATTTTAATTTGCTGGGTTCTATGTTGGAAGTAGGATGTGAACCAGTTAAGGACAGTGCCATTAATGCCGAAGCGATCTTTGAGTGCATTGAGTAAGGTTGGGTGGTAGACTGTGTCAAATGAAGCGGTGAGGTCAAGGAGAATGAGTTTGTAGGTCTCGCCCTTGTCCAAGGCTAAGTGGATATCATCGACTATGTTAAGCATTGCGGTTTCAGTGCTGCAACCTTTGCGGAAGCCAGATTGAAGGGGGTCTAGAAGGTTGAATGTGTCAATGTGTTTGTCCAGTTGGTGTAGGGCGCATTTTTCGAGGGCTTTGGAGAGGAGGGGGAGGTTGGAGATAGGGCGGAGATTGTTAGGGTCATTGGGGTCAGCTTTGGGATTTTTGGGGATGGGAGTTATTTGTCCAAGTTGAAGGGAGATGGGAACATTCCCTATTGAGAGGGAGGCGTTAATGATGTTTGTCCAGTAGGGGACAATGACGTGTTTGAGATCTTGGACGAGTGCGGAAGGGAGAGGGCCTTTAGTGTGGGAGGATGGTTTGAGTTTGGCTAGGATGTTGAAGACTTCCTGTTCAGAAACGGGGTGGAAGTTATGCCATGAGGCGTTATTTTTGAGCGGTAGGATAGTGGGGAGGGGTTCAGGAGGGGTGTGCGATGGGAGGAGGAGTGAAGGAGTCAGGGGTGTGTTCAAAGGGAGGGGTGGATAGGGTGTAGTATCCAGGGGGTGTTGAGGGGTGGGTGAGGGTTGAGTGTCGAGGAAAGCACGGTCAATTTTTGCGATTTTTTCATTGAAAACGTTGGCGATTTCTTCACATTTGTTAATGGAGGCCACCGGGTTAGGGGGTGCAGGTGAGGTTTGATTTCTAATATGTTGAACAGTTCTCTAGGTCTGTTTTTGGCACGAGAGAGTTGTAGACGAAAGAATGATGCTTTTACCGAAAAGATGTGCTTTTTGTAGGAGGATCTTGCAATTCTGAGGAGAGCAAGATGGGATGGGGAAGGGTGTTGTCTCCATGTTCTTTCAGCCAGTCTCAGTGAGCGTCTTTCTTTATTAAGGTCTAGGGTGAACCATGATTTAGAGGGGACATTTTTTAGCGTTTTCGTTTTCAGAGGGCGAATTGGTCTAAAACCTCAGAGACAGTTTTGTTAAAGTGCTCAGTGAGTTCATTCGCATTTGAAGAGGGGGGTGAGACTGAGTTGGGATTGGAGTTTATGTTCCAAAGCGCCGGGGGGGATTTGCCTAAGATTTCTGGTCACAGTTGTAGTATTATTGTTTTTCTTAGGGGCGGGTGGGGCTGGAGGGGAGATTGTGAACAGAATGAGATGGTGGTCAGACCAATCGATAGGGATGATGTTGGATAAGGATGTCAGATCAGGGTTGGAGATGATGGCGTCTAGAATAGCCCCTTTGGCATGGGTGGGGTAGTGGCAAAGTTGCTTGAGGTCGTTAATCTCAAGAAGGCTATTGAGAAGGTTGATTGCAAGGTCATTGGGTTCATTCCAGTGCAGGTTAAGCTCTCCTAGGAAGAGATTTTTGGAGTTGGAAACTAGCGATTTAGTTAGAAGGTCCAAAAGTTCTTCGGCAAAGGGAAGGGGTTCATCAGGAGGGTGGTAGATGTTATGAAGCCGTATTGGGGGGGAGCTTTTTATTTTAAGTTCGGCTCCTAAGTATTCAAAGGTTGTGTAGTCTGTGTTATTAATTGGGGAGAGTTGTAGTTCTTCTTTATAAATGATTATTAGACCTCCCCCTATTTTTTCAGGTCTGTCTTTTCTGAGACTAGAGTAGCCAGGGGGGGCTAGAAGGTCAAGGATGGGTGTAGAGTGGTCTTTGAGCCAGGTTTCAGTGAGGAAGGCGATGTCAGCATCCTCGTTAAGAATGATTCCTGAGATTTCTGTCGCATGTTGGACAGCTGAGCGGCAGTTCACGAGCATGCAGGTAAGGGGTTTAGGGTTGACGTTAGGGGCGGGGAGAAGTTGAATGCTGGTGAGTTGAGGGGGGGTCTGGGGGAGCTCAGAGACTCGGGGATTCTGCTGGTTCCCAAGATAACAGGAATATTGGAGTAAGAGGGGGAGGGGTCTTTAGGAGGGGGATTGTTAAGGTATGTGTTGCAGAGGGTAGAGAGGTCGGGGGCGGAGTAGGTATTCGAGGTTCGAAGGGGTCTGTGGGAGCGGGTGAGGCAGAGTGCATGACTAACCTGACTGCTACATTACACCAGTGCCTGGGAGTCTATCTCCAAGCTGAGAGCTTCACCAACTAGCTTTATTTACATAGTCTTGAGCTGTGTCGGGCTTCAACTGGGGAGGAGGGCAAAGGGCTGCGGGCTACAGCTGCAGTTTAAAGCTGTGTCAAGACCTGATGGAGAGTCACAGGCATCTCTTCTCCTTAGTGTTCCCCTCTGGCGGGCTACAGCCCCTGCCACGTACACGGAGGGGCCCCCACTCCGGATCTAATCCGAGCTCTTGGGCCAGAGTATTGTGCTGTGGGGGCCCCCCTGCACCGCGGGGGCTGCGGGGGCCTGTGTTATGCCCCTGCTAATTTGCAATGCTTCACAGTCTGTATGGAGCAGGCTGTGGTCAGGCAGCACACAGTGTGTACATTGCACTCAACAGGCTTGCACTGCTTTACCTAATGGAGCGCTGCTCCAGCATCTATCTCGGTTTGTGTCATGCAGCGCCAATGGTGTCAGGAGGCGCTATAAATGCGTGACAATCATTTAATAAAATTGCGATTTGCAACTTCTATGTGTGCTGCACAATGCAGCACCCATAGGAGTTTCAAATCCCCATTCTGGATTGTTTGTGTGCAGGAAGGCACACCTTCCTGCACATAAACAATCATTCCTACAACACAGGCACCCTTGCACTATGGCACCCTTGCACTATAGTGCAAGGGTGCCTGCATTCGTGCTAAGCAGCTGAATTTAGAGCCAGCGCAGGGAAAATTGCAGGGGTGCACCGTATTATTGTAAATACGGTGCATTCTGCGTTTCTAAAGTAACAGAGCGCGGCAGTAGCTATTTTGGAGCTAAGCCGCCCTCAGCCACTTTTGTTGTAAATATGCCCCCAAGTGTCTGTAAATGGACTAGTAAAAATGCCTCTCTTTTGAATTCCAGCTAGCCAGCTCCAGAAAGGAGGCAGGTGAAATGTTAGGAATCAGACAGGACCTGGAAAGACAGTCACACATGAAGCTTCTTTCTGGGGATCATCCTCATGGCGGTGTTATAACAGTATCAGAGACATGCCTGAGGCCACCTCCAGTAAATACCCAGGGCCTCATATATTATATTTTGGTGCACGGCAGCGCAGCAAGCCTTCATGCTGTGCTGCAGTGCGCCAAAATAAAAGGGCAGGAATGCACCTTGTCTACAAGATACGCGCATTCCTGTCTTTCTCCCCTGCACCAACACAGTCCCCCTTGCGCCATGGTGCAAGGGTACCTGCGTTGCAGGGATGATTGTTGTGCAGGAAAGGACACCATTAATGGAATTTTGCTCCAAGGGGAAGACAGCAGGACATGGACAGAGGTCCAACGGGTGTGCTAGGGAGGGGAAGAGAGAGTAAGAGAGAAAGTCAACGAGGGAGGAGGAGCAGAGAGGGGAGATAACACTATAGAAGGGATTAATAAATATTTCCTCAAGTATGAGGCCCACTTCACGAGGCTTCAATTTAGCATTTAGCCCATTTGGGGGAGGGTATATAGAGTATTGTGTCCAGTTCTAGAGTCCTCAGTTGAAGTATTGTGTCCTGCTCTGGAGGCCTCACCCAGAGTATGATGTGTGGTTCTGAAGATCACATGTGGACTGCTGAATCTAGTTCTCAGCACATTCTCTAGATTACTGTGTCCAGTTCTGCTGGCTACACAAACATTATTCACTCCTTGTGAACCTGCTCTGGAAAACGGCGCCCATTTCTGAAGAAGGTCTCACCCGAAGTATTGTATATAGTTTTGGAGGCCGCATTTGGACTGATCGCTATTGTTCTAGATGCCTCAACTAAGGCATGGTGTCCTAGTCTAGATTCCTTTTGAAGTGCGATATGTCCTGCGATGGGAAATCTATGAGAGACCATTGTGTTCAGTTGTGGAGTAATCACATAGGAGCCACACCTATACTACAGAGCCCAGCCCTCTGCAGCTGATGTAGAGTATAGTGCCCATTTCTTAAGGCCTTATTTGGAATATTATGTCCAGTTGTATCCAGGCGATAAAGAGAAAAGCATTTCATATAGACAGTGTTAATAGCCCGGATTTATGAAGTGGGGTGGGGGGGGCTTTTATCTGCAGTAAGGAATCAAATCCCTACATACATAAATACAATTTACACACAGATTTGAGAATGCTGTATTAATTTCTTCAGAGCTACTTCTTTTTGGAAAGAGATGTGAACACAGAATAAACCTGAAACAAAGATCCAGCTGACAAGATTTAAAAGCGTGGGTGAGCATGGTGCACATGTGTCACGCCAATCGTTTTACTCTGGCGGGTTGAATAGACAGTTTTCATAAAAATTCCTTCCTATTTGTCCATGGAAGACAAAGCCATTCATAATAGTTGAAAAACATTTTGATTAGCATTAATACGAACAGTTTGCTTTCTATTAATGTTCTGTATTTTGTACTCTGTATCGGATTTACACCCCTCTGATATCCAATGCCTATGTATGCTAAAATGTAGACATGACTAGGTAATGCCAGAGAATGTGTGCATAGTGTGCCTTTAATCGCATATGATGTACCTCTTGTCACTTAATCTACTTTTCCTTCCCACATTGGTTATCTCACTCTGCCACCTGGCTCTCCATTGCCACATAATTCCAGTTTACTTATAAATTAAAAGGGAGAGAATAGGGCCAAAACTAGAGTGGACCAGCAACTACCACAAGAGGAAGAGCAGCAGGGCCACGGAACAGAAGAACCGGAACTCAAAATATCAGGAATAAAAACATGGCTTAGAACCAGGAAAAACAGAAATCATTAAATGGGAAGAAGAACAGTATCAAGATTCATTTCAACAATAAATCAGGAATTGGGTTAAGAACGAGGGGAGCCAGAAAACAAGATAACAAGAGGAGGAACAGAGGAGTGGGCACTTCAAAATAAGCAGACCCTCAACATAAACTTCAAAGACTCAGACTCTAAATCACATTTGGTGTCTGGAAATGGACTGTAAGAAGGAGAGCTTGAGACCCCAAAAATTGTCATATGCAAAGCAGTGAAACGAGCTGAGTGAGGAGGGGATGCTCAGTAATGCTTCTGCTGCTGTGACCAGAATTGGAGGCCAAGACCTGCTGGGTGAGGGAATCCTAAACCTCCTGTCTGGGATCATCACCGCCTGCTTTCTTGCCAATGCCCGTGTCTTTCTGTGAGGGAGTGGAGAGTACTGGAAGGAGCGGGGTCCAGTGGGGAGCCCTGTCGAGTTGACTCACTTTGCGTGGTGTGAGTAGACGGCTGCTTCACTGATTGTGCCTTTGCCCATGTGCAGTACGAAGTCCGCGACCCACGTATACCAGAAGAGGGCCATCATGAATTGAGCCATGTGCATCACTGCCGTGATCGGGCCGGAGCCTGTGCATAATGAAGAGCAGCAGCTCGTATGCTTGGAAGTGCCGCTGTGAGAAGACTATGATGGTATCAGTAAGGGCCAAAGCCTGTGGGTGATAGTGCTACATTACCCCATATGCCAGAAGGGGACCACTGCCAAGGTAAGAATTGGGCCAGAGTATGTCAACCATGTAGATACAGTAAGTTGACCCCGTATAGCTGAGATGGGTCACTGGGACCAGTAAGATGTGTAACCTGGACGGAGTAGTCACCGGAGGAGTGAGGTCGCCGTGGGAATCTGTGCACCTGCCCAGGATTAAGAATTCGCACCAGGATGTTCACATCACCACCCCGCTCCCCATTGCAGAAGGACCAGAGACTTACCCTGCAGAGAGAAGCCGTTGAGAACCTCCGGTCACTGTGGAGGCACAACCACATGTGTGAACTCTACAACCATGAGTGCAACTCACTTAGCCGCGTACAGTGAACCCACCTGAATTAGCTGATGCCACTCCAGTACCTGTGGAAGGGACCTGCTTCGGAACTCCGGATGCACTGATCCTGCAAGGTGCAGGTAAGACTGATTTTGAGCCAGTTGCCAACTGGGGAACTTGCTGCACGTTAGCGGTGCGGCACTCGAACACTGCGGACTTTAAAAATAGAGTCGTAGTGGACTCTTGAGACTCTGACTGCTAGTGGAGCTCACCCAGGACGTTGCCTATAGTTAAGGGGCAATAAGCGCTATCACTAGGAGCGAGGAGAGAGTGGGCCTCGGAAAGTGTCTAAAGAAATACTAGAGCTCCAACTTCAGGAGAACTGTGTACTTGTTTGCAAATGTTGTATTTTCTTTTTGCGTTGTTAATGGTCGAAATAAAATACTTCCTTTTTTTCATAAAAGTGAATACTTGGCTGAGCAATGATTTATTGCTGCTGCTTCACACATATTGAGTTGTGAGCCCGTGTTCACTCCCCTGTATCCACACCTTCCCCAGTACCCCGAGGAAGCTGTGTGCTGCTCAGACCACACTCACCCTGAGAGTCAAGTGTTGAAGAGGTACTTAGTCCAATTGCACGCTCGGAACCCATAGAAGGTTTGGCCCCGTGACATCAGGAGTAAAGTGCCTGAAATCCCCACGGTTGGGCCCAGTAACTCGTGCTTGTCCCATTGCCCTCTGAAAGGGGTTCTGACACAGGGCAATAGTTAAAGAGACAGTGCCAGGGACCAGAAAACATGCACACGGAAAACAAGGAGAGCAACAAGTCCAGGAAGCAATTGAACCCGAATTGATAGTAACAGAAAAAGCGAAAACACTGACAAACAGAGGACATGATCTCAGGGTAACGGGAAAAGGGATAGGGCTAAAAAAAAAAAAAAAGATGAATACGAAATCATAATAAGTGAGTGAGAAGAACTGGAACAAACCATTAGAACCAGATATGATAATAGGAAGAGGGTACGGGTCAAGAAACAGGCAGGAGACTAGGACTAAAAGCCTGCACTTGAAGTATGATGTCGGGCTAGGCAACACATTTCTGGCATTGCTTCAGTATGCTCTGTCTGCAGAAACACGCTGCAAGATTAAGGATGTCTTTCCATATTTATGGGGAGGTTTTAAGTTGATCCCCCGTCGAGCCCTCTAAATAATTATGTGCTGCAAAAGACTAAGCAGCGAGCACTGCCAGCTCCGGTTGAGCTGTTGTGTGTGTGAACGCGCACATTCCTTTCCAAAACAGATGTGTCAGGAAACATCTCCCGCTCTCCGCGTCTTCCTTCCTGCTCGTCAGAGGCTGCGGTCAGTGCACCTGCGCAGCGCGCGCGGCGTCGGGGCAGTTGGGCTTTCCCGCCAGCAGGGGGCGGCGGGAACTCAGGGACGGCTCTTCGCAGTTACTCTAGGTGAGGACCTGGGGGTGCAGGTGAATGAGGAAGGGGAAAGGGTGTACATTAGTTAGGCACACTCATTTGACGATGCGCCACATAAATAATACTTATCCTTTTACACTGAACCTCAGCTAAGGAGTGAAGGTGATAAATCCCGCGCAACGAGAGATAACCCCTGTTTTAAACAGTGCGCGAGGAGATGTAGTGTCTGTCAAAGCCCCATGCCAGAATTCTTCTGCAAGGAAAAAAAACAGCAAAACAAATTGCTGCTGTCGAATGCCAGACAGCTGCGAAAAATTCGGAGATCTCTCACAGTAAGTTAATAGGGCACTACAGAATAGCTTACGTTTATAAACATAGCTCTATGTGCAACAGACAGCACAAATTCGGCTGTATGAGATCACGAACATTGCCACGCCTCATAAAACTGCCCAGGCAACTAATGCATTCTTTACCTACTCCGTCCCGTTATTTACCAGGGGTGGGGAGGGTTCTAAATGGAGATAAAAAATGGAAAAAAAACACTTACCTTCAGGCCGGCTACCGCCTCTCGCTCCTGGAAGCTGGAAGCTGCAATGCAGCGCTGTGATTGGTCTGAGCGCCGTGGATCGGCGCTCAAGCAGGGAATGGGAGCCTGGGGCATGTTCTGCATCCAGGCTGTAATCCATCCTGGGTGCAGAACATGCAAAGTGCGCATGACGGTTTAGCCGGCCCGAGAGGGTCGGTCAAAGTGTCATTGCACAACTTGGCGTGGGCAAACAACTCCTCCCCTATCCTGCTCTGGCAGCCCAGCGCTGCCCCGCCACGCACCAGGAAAGGAAAACTGAAATGATAATAACGCTAGTTATCATTTTAGTTTTCTTTAACAACAGCTCACAGAGCAGTGGGGCGAAGCGCCTCTGCCTTAGCAGAGAAGCTGCCACTGCTCCTTTCCCCTCTCGCCATACACATCCCACCCTCCCACCCTCTATGGCCCACTGGACTATCACCCCCTTGTGGGCTCCCACCTGGCCCCCTCCAGCTCTTGTCTCACAGTTCTCTTGGGCTGTGCACTCTTAATTTTGACCCATCTAGTGCTTTAAATGGGCAGGTCTCAGGGCACAGGTCGAGGGTAGACGTGGGTTGATGCCGTCTACCCACTTTTTTTATCGGGTGGACACAGTCTACCCTACCAAGAGGTTAGGCCCCATAGAAATGTACTAAACCTGTATAGGTGTAATTTTTGGACACTAGGACACATTCAGCAGCACCTGGGGGGGTTTATCAGATTCCAGTGAGGGACTTTCAAGTGTCCCCACTGGGAGCTATTGGGAGCCTCACAACTAAATGCAATGGAGGGAAAACAAAGGGACACAACTTATCCCTTCACAGGTAGGTCAGAGAGGCAAGCTTTTGACTTTGTTCAGTCCTTGTATATAAGATATATGGATGCACTGCAAGAATGTCAGATGTGTTGGTCTGTTCCAGTATTTACACAAATAAGAATTTAAATACCACTATTTTGTCTTGTTTCTTTTATAGCGATATAGTGTTATTCATTCAAATGCAGAGTGTCAGAGCACTTTACATCACACGTGCACACTATACATTGTCAATTAATCATTTATATGTAAATTAATGTGCAGGATGGGTTACATACGACAGTGAGGGTTACAAGGTGTAGTATCCACATGTCCTTCATAGCGCACTGTGCTATATTAGAAGGATTACAATTTATGAACTACAAACAGCAAAATGATCTCTTTGTTAAAAGCAGTAACCCACTTACCCATTTACATGAAATTAAACTGTCGTTTGCGTGTTACATAATTTGCTTTGCAGGAGACATATTAACCCTCTATGCACTTTGATTCAAAACTGGGACTTGACAGAACACAGATCTCTCCAGCAAATGCGTTGACCTCCAAAGTTATCTTACCCTTATTATTATTCTCTGAGTCTTACCAGGCACACAAAGATCCCTGCAGCAGGTGTCTTAACCCCACAGGATATTTAAAATATATAAAATAATTAAGCCACGCCCCTGCTGTTCTAATAAATCTTTCTAAATACATAAATGAGGGAGTGTGGCAGGCCCATTTGGATGGCACTTAAGTTGAGCATTTCAACAGGTCAGCTCTCTCCTCAGGAGAAGAGGCAGGAGCTAAGTTTTACTCCTCACCCTCCTTGTTATGTTACACTTGATTTTAGACTTAGGCCATACATGTTGCAGAAGCCACATTTGAGCACGTGTCCACGTTTGGCGTTTCCAGACCAATGGTTCTAGTCTACGAGCAAATGAGTGTTTACCAACTTTCTGCGGTAAGTAATAAATAGACTCCTCCTTCCTCATTTCTGCTTTCCCTGCTGTATTACGACCATGTGAAGGAGAACATTTGCATCAGATGCGTCCAATCTGGAACCCATTGTGTGCATTAAAATAAAATGACACACAACAAGATGAAAGCAGCGAGGGGTCTGCGCAGAGGCTGGGCTGCTGCTGGCGCGCGAGGCCCTGACGCAGCCCAGGGCTCCAGATGCGCAGAGATGGGACGCGCCTGCAGATTGCAGCCAGAGCAGGGCTGCTTCGTGTACCTGAAACTAGAGCAGACAGGCCCTTGATCTCTGGCACCGCCGCCGCCATGGGATGAAAGGGCTCGCGCCGAGGCAGGGGCGCGCCCAACTGAGGCCTCAAATGTTTCCCAGACTCAGAGCTACTTTCCTCCGGAGTCTAGTGGGAGGGAGGCTGAGAAGGCAGCTGCGCCCTGTGACCTTCAGGACAGCTCCCAGTCCGCTGGCCCAGAGAAAAGGACAGAAAGTGCTGGACCTGGGACAGAAATACAGAAACAAACTCATTGTACTGGGACGCAAGTAACGCCACACTCGGGCCCTCCCACTCCACGCGCACAATGCGCTTCCTGAATTCCAAGCTGATTCTGTGCGCAAGACTAGAGTGTGCGATGCTGCGTGTCTTGTAAACTATGTGTTCTGAGTGTAAGGGCAGAACAGCTTACACTGCAGCTGCCTGCGGTGAACTCACTCCCTGTGTGAAGGAGGGGAGGATATACAAGGTGCTGCTCGCCTGCTGTTTATGTGAGGGAAGTTACTGTTGCTGTCCTGCAGCACTTATTGTGTGTGAGGGAAGCATGCCAGGTTTGGTGGCTTAGTGCATTCTGTCCATCAACTGTTGTTTTTGCATTTGTCACCCCGAGTGGGACGGGTATGCTCAGACGTGAGTCCTGTGCTCTCCGTGCCACGAGAATCAAGCTATCCTGGCTGAAGAGGGGTGAAACCCCGAAACCGGTCCTAGGATGCTTGGTTCCAGTCCAGGGAGAACCTGGCCTGGCAGTTCGGGCTGGACTGTTCCCAATAGGCACAGGGTTAAGACTGATATGCATGTGGCTGGGTTCAAACTAGAATGGCATGGTGAGCAAAAAAACGATGGATTTAGGCCCAGATCTCTGTACTGGGTTGAATGTATGACATTGTTGTGCATCCTGTCCATCAACTGTTGTTTTTGCATTTGTGGACCAATGCGTCCGCCATAGCGCCCGTGTTTGACCTCATGGTCACAGGTTCAAATCCTGGCAGGGTCTACTCAGGCTTTCATCCTTTGGAGGTCAATAAATGAGTATCAGTGAGTTGGGTAACAATAAGTATGTGTCATTCAGCATGAAGAAGCCCTTCTGGGTGAACGTGTGCTTTACAATACACGTGGTGTTGCTCATGCTCTACCTCAGTGGTGTGAGCAAAGTACAACATAAATTGCTGCCTTTGGTGTACTTGCTTCGTATGTGAGAAATGGGGACATGCTTCCATGGCTTTATCTGTTTTGAAAAAACATAAGAACAAAATTCCTATGAAGCTGCCGCCCACTTCCATTCACTACATAGCTCACTTCAATTACAGGCCTTGACCATAACCATGCTATTTTGCTCTCTCCCATCATGCACTCTCCATCTACCTGTTTGGTCTCCCTCCAGCCTCTATGCCTCCTAGACTCTCCTTGATACCACTGTACTCTCTCCTCCATCTCTATGTCCTTGCTTTGCTCTCTCTATTCTTTCACCTCTTGATGTTTATGCCTGGTTTGCTCTCTTATTATCCCTTTATTGACATCCCTGAGTTATTTATTGCGTGGGCCAGAGCACTCCCACCTTTTTTTCCCCATCACTTACTATATTTTTAGCCTTGTGAAAAGTGAATAAGTCCTCAAAATAAAAGTGGGTGGACTAGCCAAGTTAGGCATTATGCAAGTGACATCCTTGTGCGTGACATTGCATGGCACATGGCATTACAGGAAGTAACATCACAGCCCATGACCTTACAGGAAGTGATCTCACAAGAAGTGACACAAGCTTTTAAGAACTCACATATATGTTTAACAGGTCTATCTTGAATACAATTGAGTGCATTACAATATTTAACAAATGAGATTTGGCTTGGGGGGCGTGCCAAAAAAGTGACGCAACCCCGATGCAAAATTTGGGCCTCAACTTATACATTTATTTTTTAAAACCCTGCCACAACGTGATTGGCAACAAGGACATGGCAGTAATTCTGTTCTACTTCATTGGTTGCAAAGTCCATTTTACAATATCTTATGGGGTTAAGACACCTGCTGCAGAGATCTTTGTGTACTTGATAAATCTCAGGGAATAATAATAATGGAAAGATAACTTTGGAGGTTAACATATGTGCTGGAGAGATCTGTGTTTTGTCAAGTTCCATCCAACACCTTCTACCCACTGCTGCACACCTTTTTCGTTGCAACGCCATGCAATGTAATGGTATGGGTTGTAACGGTTGAGTAGTAAAGGCTGTTTGCCATATTTCTTTTATGCAGAGACTGAAAAAAACAAAAGCATGCCTCTCTTAACTACCTGGGAAGTGATAAGCTGTGTGCCTTTGTTTCCACTCCATTGCATTTAGGTGTGAGGCTCCTGTTAGCTCCGAGCCAGGATATTTCAACAAGAGAAGGACTGATGGTCCTATAATTTGGGCCTTTTTTATTTGCCCAGCTGGAATTCGATATACCTCCCCCTGCCAACATTGTGTCTCATAACAATAGAAGAAAACTGCAGGCGCTGCTGAATGTGTTCAATCAATCAATCAATATTCTTATAGACCACGACTAATCATCCATGAGGGTCTCAAGGTGCTGGGGGGTTTCTGCAGTTCAGTCAAAGAGCCTTCCTGAATTGAGGCAGTGACAATGACTGCCTGAGGGGCAGAGGTAGGGAGTTCCAGTTCTTCGCAGTGAGGTAGGAGAAGGAATTTACTTGAGCCGAGGTCTTGCGGATCCGTGGGATAGTGGCCAAGGCCAGATGGGCGGAGTGGCGATGTCCGGTTGGAGTGTAAAGGAGAGGCGGTGATTGAGGTATTCGAGTAGGGTGTTGTGGAGAGCTTTGTAGGTGTGCGTTAGGAGCTTGAAGGTGATTCTTTTGTTGATCGGGAGCCAGTGGAGGTCTCTCAGGTGACCGGAGATGTGTCTTCGGCAGAGGATGTCCAGGATGAGTCTGGCGAAGGCGTTCTAGATGTGCTGCAATTTCATTCGGAGTTTTTTAGTCATGCTGGCTTAGATTGCATTGCCATAGTCGATCTTGCTACTGATGAGCACCTGGGTGACCGTTCTCCTGGACTCGGTGGGGATCCATTTCGAGTTCTCTCTGAGCAGGGGGAGTATGTGGAAGCCGTAGGATGATACAGCGTTGATTTGGTGGTTCGTAGAGAGCAAGGATTCAAGGATGATGCCAAGGTTAAGTGCATGGTCGGTGGGTGGGGTTCCAAGTGCTGCTGGCTACTGTTAGACTTGACATCTTTCGGCGTGTTTCCCCTGAATTTTTGCTTTCTGACCTCCCGGTTGCGAACTTTTCTCACTGCGGATCAGTTGTAAAGTGCAAGTGCTCCTGTGGTAAAATGCGTTATGGATTGGTGTTTCCATGACTGGCCTATTTGATTTATGTATCAGTCTCTAGTAAAGTGCACTGTGAGTGCCAGGGCCCATAAATCAAATACTGTTGGTGGGCTGCAGCACTGCATTTTGCCACCCACGCAAACAGCCCATAAAGTGTAACTCTGGCATGCCATTGCAGAGCCTGTGTGCAGCCTGGGACTGCCATGTCGACTTGGCAAGTGCACACACTTGCCAGTCCTTAAACCTTCCCTTTTCTACATGTTAGTCACCATTAAGGTAGGCCCAAGGTAACCCTGTGGGCAGGGTGCATTGTATGTGAAAGGTAGGACATGCCCTGGTGTGTGTGGCATGTCCTGATAGTGAATTACAGCCTACTTCGTTTTTCACTATTGCAAGGCTACCTGTTGCCCACAGGCCAGAATGGGCAGTTTGATTATAGCATCCTATAATCCTAACTGACCCAGGGAACATGGTAGAAATTCATGTTTAGTATGCCTGAACTCAGAATGATAAAATACATCTTTTAGTGAAGATGGTTTTAACATTCTGGGTTTGAAAATACCACTTTTAGAAAGTAGGTATTTTCTTGCCTAACCATCCAGCCTGCCTCTGCTACGTTGTGCATTGTCTGTCTGGTTTGTGAGTGACAGGGGCTGGGGGAGGATCCTGGAGACAGGGTGAGTCAGCACAGGGCTGAATAGACCTATCTGCATATAGATGGGTGGGAGGAGTAGCACCTGGGTCTATATAGGGCTGTGCCTGCCTTCCACAATGCTGGCTCCACCTCCTGTGGTGCGTCTGAGGACCCTAGCCCACACTGACAAAGGAAAAAGGTGCACACTGGCAGAATGCACCCAGAACAGGTTGGAACAAGGTACAGGCCCTTCTGCCTTCAGAGGACAAAGGATTTGGTGGTATAAATATTGGGGCCAAGACCCCAAGATTTCAGAACTGTATTGGATCAAGAAGACTGCCAAGAAGAGGAGGTGGAGAAGCTGTGAGGAGGAAGTACCACTTTGCTGTATGCTTTGCTGTGTTGGCCTGCAGTGGCTGCTTCTGTATTGGGCAGTGAAAGGACTGGACTGAACTTTCTGCAATCTACTTTTGTGAGTTTCTCCAAGGGCTTGAGGTAGAGCTTACCCTCTGTTCAAGAAGTCTCAGGAACAGCAAAGACTTCAAGCTTGGCGCCATCTACGACGCCGCTGCCGACTCCGTGTCCTGAAGGCACTGCAGAGGGCACCGCCGCAACGCCGAACCACGACCCTGGTCTCACCGACGACGCCTGCTGACACCGCCACCGAGCCGCTGCTTGCACCGCGACCTGTGGGCACCGCACTCCGTACCGCCTTGCGACGACGCCTTGGTATCCCCGACGCCGCCGCTCCACGCCGGAATCGACGCCACTGCTTGCACCGTGGTTCGAGGGCGCCGCTCGTAAAGTTACACAACGCACTGCCGTCATCCCGCACCGCAGCCTTGGCCTACCGATGCCGGTGCCATCGACTCCAGTTCGTCAGCTGACGACAGCGTTCCAGCAACGACGACGCGGCTGCTTGCACCGTGACCTGCCAGCACGGTAACGAGCACCGCCTTCATCTCACACTGCGACCCTGGTCTCACCGACGACGCCATCTGACGCCGCTACCGAGCCGCTGCTCGCACCGCGACCTGCGGGCACCACACTGCACTTCGCAACACAGCACCCGACACCTGCTGACGCCAACGCTCCTGACTCAACAAAGAGGAGTTACATCTGCAACGCGTGTGACTTCGAGGGCCCCGACGACTCCTGCACCGGCCTCCGGAACCGATGCCTGCAGACGCCGTGTTTTGGAAGCTCAACGAGAAGTGATCAACGCCCTGCATTTCTGAAAGGTACTGTTTGCGGGTCTTCCTGAAACCGTAGCTGGCCCGCGACGCCGCGGTCAGCGAGAACTGTTTGGATTTGTTTGCTCACGATGCCGTGATAGCCCCGGACGGAGCTATTGACATCAAGGAACTGATTTACAAAGTTATTTTGCTAACTGAAGATTTTTAAGTACTGTATTGTGGATTTTTAATCGTTTTGGTCTTGTCTTAAGTATATAAAAATATTGGATATTTTTCTAAACTGGTGCGGTGTCCGTTTGTAGTGCTTACACTGTATTACTGTTGGTTATGTGCAAATGCTTTACACACTGCCTCTAAGATAAGCCTGACTGCTCATGCCAAGCTACCAAGGGGGTTTGCAGGGTTTTTTTTGGGGGGTGTAACTCCCTTACCCTGACTAGGAAGAAGGGTGCCTATTTGGACAAAGGTGCAAGCCCTTGCCAACGAGAGACCCCCATTTCTAACAGCCACCAGGAGTCATCCCAAGCTGAGGGAGTGGAGCCCAGGATGAGGACTTCTGTTTTGTTGGAGTTGAGTGTAAGGCAGCTTTCCTTCATCTAGGCGGATACTGCCTTCATCCTGTCATGGAAGTTGCTCTTAGCAGCTGTAGGTTCCTCAGTGAGGGACAGAATCAGCTGTGTCTAGTCAGCGTGCGAGACAATGGTGAGTCAATGGTTTCTGATGATGGCTGCAAGTGGGGCCATGTAGATATTTAAGAGGGTGGGGCTCAGGGAGGAGCCCTGAGGGACTCCGCAGCTGATCTCTGCAGGATTCGAGGAGAACAGTGGGAGTCTGACTCTCTGGGTTCAATGGGTGAGGAAGAAGCGGATCCACTCTAACGCTTTGCCGTGGATGCCAGCATTGTGGAGTCTTGTGCAGAGGGTGTTGTGGGAGACGGTGTCTAAGGCGGTAGAGAGGTCCAGGAGGATGAGGGCTGAGGTTTCGCCTTGATCGAGGAGAGCGCGGATGTCGTCAGTTGCGGCAAGGTGTACAGTCTCGGTGCTGTGGTTGCTCCTGAAGCCAGATTGGGAGGGGTCCAGGGTGTGGTTTGTTTAGATGAATTCTGTGAGTTGGGCATTGATGGCTTTCTCAATGATGTGGCTGGGAAAGGGAGCAGAGAGATGGGTCTGTAGTTCCTGAGGTCCGTCAGTTCGCCAGAGGGTTTCTTCAGCAGGTGGTTGATCTCTGCATGTTTCCAGTCTTCAGGGAAGGTGACGGATTCGAAGGAGCAGTTGATGGAGCAGGAGAGTTTTGGGCGATGGCGCCTGCTCGGTTGAAAATGTGGGGCAGAGGTCCAAGGGGGCCCCAGATTAGATGGTTTTCATGATCCTTAGGTTGTCATCAGTGGTGAGGGTTGTCCAGTTGAGCAGTGTCAGCTGGG
The DNA here is from genome assembly GCF_964204655.1 of Triturus cristatus. Classification (NCBI taxonomy): domain Eukaryota; kingdom Metazoa; phylum Chordata; class Amphibia; order Caudata; family Salamandridae; genus Triturus; species Triturus cristatus. The sequence goes on along the minus strand of NC_140583.1, from coordinate 797,752,542 downwards.
ATCTGAAACATTTGGCTGCAGTAGTTGTGGCTGGGGTGGATAAATCCTGGAATGTGAAGCTGTCGTAGATATCTAAGATCTTGCGGTGGAAAAAGGTGGTCAGTTTGTCGCAGAGATCTTTGGAGGGAGGATGTCTGTGCTGTGCGTGCAGGGTTTGGCAAATTCTTTGATCACGGTGAAGAGTTCTTTTCTGTTTTGTGTGTTCCTGTATGTGTCGCGGTGTTTAAAGATGTCTAAAATTACACCAGGACAAGTTTAGCATATTTCTGTGGGGTCCAACCTTTTGGCATGGTAGACGGCGTTCACCCTGCGTCTACCCTCGACTCTTGCCCTACTTATGAAATAGCTAAATATGAGGTCATGGGTGGCTCTGCGGTCCTGTACAAACGCCTTTCTGGCTCACCATCCTAGCTTACAATCTGGGGGACCTCCTCCCTCCGCCATTACCTCGGCTTAATCCCCTCCCTACTTTGTCCTATTACTCTCCCACTACTGTCATCCTCCTTCCTCCCTTGCACCACCATCAGGCCTTAATTGAGTGTGTCCCACTTCCCGGGTTCCTAAGATGCACCTCTCGTCTCTTTCTCATGCTTCTGTCCCTCCTTCCCCCCCCCCTTCTCCCCGCCCCAAGGAACATCTCTTTCTCCTTCCCTCTCACAGAGGCAGCTGGCTCTCCTATGTTCCTGTCCAAGAGACATAAAAGTGAGACACAGACAGGAGAAGAAAAAGAGGGCCAGAAAGTCAAGGAGGCAGAGGCAAATTAAAGTGAGAGAGACCAGCAATGCCGGAGATAAAGATAGGCAAAGAAAATGTGGGTGCGCGACAGGCAATGACAAAGGGAGAAAGAAGCAGAGAAATAGACAAACTCTATAAGAAGGAGACATGTGAAGAATGAGAAGGCAAGCCTACAAAAGAGGGAGACAGAAAGAAAGAGACAATCAGAAAAAGAGATCTGAGACAAGAAATACACAATATAGAGGGAGAGACTGTTAGAGCGAGGGAGTGTCTAGGTCAGGCAAAGAACGAGAGAGGGACAAGCACATATGAAGAGAAGAAGAGAAACACAGACAAAGAGAGAGCGAGAGGAAATGAAGTAGAGACTGTTACATGTAAAAAAGGAGATACAAAAAAGAGAGAGGAGAGAGTATCTTGGAAAAGACATGTTTCTGTTTCAGTGTCCTTGGTCCAGAAAAAGGCATGAAAAGGTGCAGGATTGTTTTGACATGTAAAAGCACCAGTGCTCCAATTCCACCTCGTCAAGAATGTGTCCTTCAGGAGTCAATGCACATAATGAACCCTGCTTTTGCCCTCAAGTCAGTGAGGCTGGGAACTCTCGTGCTGACCTGTACAGCACACCCGGTATGCTGACTAGGACAGTCAGTAGCATGTCAATCAGTCTGAAGTGACTGACTCTATTCCAGCTCTACTGCCTCTCTCAGTCTCCGACTTTGAAGAAAAGGCCAGATGGCCCTCGGCCAGTCATCCAGGACCACATAGGTTATACAAAGACTCTCTCCACTGGAAACATTCCCCATCCTCCCAATGTTCCCTTGCCCCTATCATTACTTTCTCCACCTTCCACAGATGCAGCGTAGTCAGGCCCTGGGCTGCACGCGTCCGCAGGGAGGCATGACCAGGGACCTGACTCTCTCAGATGAGTTGTGAGAAGAAAGCAAATTCCAAACGGCCTGGGACACCAACCAAGGTCGTAGGAGACACTACTTTATAAGGGAGGTCATGTAAGGCCTTGGGGAGCACGGAGCCAGAGCCAAGTTTTGGGTCTGGCTTGGATCTAAAAGCCAAAGAACGAGTTGAGATATCAAAAGATCATAACTTGTCAACAAATGATATGAAAAAAATATGATAAACACTCTAAAATGAAAACACAAAAACAAAACAGCATTGTTGAGAGTCTCCAATCCACACGTTTATATTGCTTGAATGTAATGGCATTTATTGAAAGTGATATTTCTTTATTTATTCAAGAATAATCCCATGCCGTAATGACGATGCATCAGTTACCCAAGACGTTTCCGCTTATCGTGTTCTCCGCTTAGATGGCCTATATTATTAAATGTGAAGCAAGATTACTTTATATTAATATATAAGAACGTTTTTTTACTGAGCAGTTCCAGCACTGGATTGCTTCCATGTGCTCTCAAATTGCTTGGGTAAGGGAAACGATGCATAGTGAAGCAGAGTGATGTTCCACGGATCAGGCGATTTGCCCAGGTGGGGAAGCTGAGATTTAAACCCAGGGTTCCTGTATGTAAAGTGTGCAATTCGAGCACTGCATGGTTACATCCTACTGAAAGACATCACCGACTCGGTGATGCGGTGAGCACAAAGGTAAGTGGTTTATTTTATTTTTTATTTTACTTTCCCTATCCTGTCGTCTGTCCACTCCCCCATCACCCACATGCCCCTCCCTGCCCCGCCCCACCGCTGCTACCTGTGCCGGCTACGCCCGGACTTTAGTACAGTTGTGGGACAGCTGACGAGTGCTTCTCATGTTTGATACTGCTTGTGTCTGCTAAGTATCGTCATTGTGATAATCCTTGCACATGACTGTCCTATTGCTTCCTGTGCTTGCTCCTTATAGCAGTGTTTCTGCTCAACGCCGTGACTGTCTCTCTAGGAGAACGTGTTTACCCTGCACGTAAATTTGTGTCTATCTATTCTAACTTGCCAAAGGGCACTGGTTGCAGTGCCATACTGCTCTTCATGTACTTGGCTTGTGTAGCGCCAAACATGCTTGCTTGCAGGAACTTTCCAAAGTTTGGGTGCTGGGCCGTCTTAATAGCATTATGGGTCCCAGGCCAAGCAGTGCACTGGACCCTGCCTACACAACAACTCACAGGAATAAGAATGTTTAACAGAAAATTAGTGTTAAATTCCGATCTGCAAGGGGCCCCTATGCTCATGGGGCCCCCGGGCAATGGCAGGCATGCCCATGCGTTAATAGGGCACTGCTTGGGTGGCAATGATTTTTTACATAAGCGTCAGCGGGTAAATGATGGTGGGTGCACAGTATACTGTTTGGTGTTAGTACAACAGCTTGCCAGCTCAGGTACCACACGAGGCCCTCCTCCTTACCGGCACTCGACAGAAAATTAGTGTTAAATTCCGATCTGCAAGAGGCCCCTATGCTCATGGGGCCCCGGGCAATGGCAGGCATGCCCATGCATTAATAGGGCACTGCTTGGGTGGCAATGATTTTTTACATAAGCGTCAGCAGGTAAATGATGGTGGGTGCACAGTATACTGTTTGGTGTACAACAGCTTGCCAGCTCAGGTACCACACGAGGCCCTCCTCCTTACCGGCACTCGATGAACCACTGGCGGATCTGCTCTTGCAGTGTTTCCTTGATGTCAGGGCCCTCCAGCTCTCTTATGCTGTCTTTGATCTGGACCAGGGCCTGCTGGTACTCCACCTCGTGATTTTCCTGTAGGCCCCAGCGCAGAGAGTAGGTCTTCTGGGCACGCTGCTGGGTGGCTGTCACCTTCTGGAAATGAGGAGGGGGAACCTGAAAATGTCAATAAAGAAGTGGTTCAGACAGGCACTGTGTTATGACATCCCCTCGAATACCAAGAGTGACGAGTTAGAAAATATCTCAGCAAAAGGGGGGGAGTATTAAACTCTGGTGCATCAAAAAAGAAAACTTCGGCCAAGATTTACAAATACTTTTCGTCATGTTTGCGTTACTCTTTTAACGCAAACCCAACACAAAGGTGCCGATAACGATCCGGTAAAAAAATTCCCCGTACGACTCGTATCCGGTCTTTTTACCGTACGAATCGTACAAGTGCCGTACAAACTGCCAACTACGATTCGCATGGGAAAAAGTCCATACGAATCGCATTGGGAATTATTCCCCACACGTCCTCGGGTCGGAAAATGTGTCCGACACGTCCTCGGACGATTTACCGTACAAATGTGAAAAGTGAAGTCCGACCGCGGAATTACGATCCATCCCGTGCGTCCGATGTTACAATCGTATGGAAAAAACACCGTCCGCACCGAACTCCCATAGCAACCATGGAGACATGTGTCCGCATACGCACCGACCCCCCCCAGCCCCCGTACGTACGCGCCGACCCCCCCCCCAGCCCCCGTACGTACGCGCCAACCCCCCCCCAGCCCCCTTATGTACGCGCCGACCCCCCCCAGCCCCCGTATGTACGCGCCGACCCCCTATCCAGCCCACGTACGAACGTGTCGTACCCCCCGTGTATGTACACCTGTGTACGTGTCGTACCCCCCGTGTATGTACACCCATGTAGGTGTCGTACCCCCCCTGTATGTACACCCGTGTACGTGTCGTACCCCCGTGTATGTACACCCATGTACGTGTCATACCCCCGTGTGTGTACACCCGTGTACGTGTCGTACCCCCATGTGTGTACACCCGTGTACGTGTCGTACCGCCCCGTGTATGTACACCCGTGTACGTGTCGTACCCCCCGTGTACGTTCGAGTCGTACCCCCACCCGTGTACCGTACATACACGGGTGGGGGTACGACTCGAACGTACACGGGTGTACATACACGGGGGGTACGACACGTACACGGGTGGACATACACGGGGGGTACGACACGTACACGGGTGTACACACACGGGGGGTACGACACGTACACGGGTGTACATACATGGGGGGTACGACACGTACACGGGTGTACACACACAGGGGGTACGACACGTACACGGGTGTACACACACGGGGGGGTACGACACGTACACAGGTGTACATACACGGGGGTACGACTCGAACGTACACGGGTGTACATACACGGAGGGGCACGACACGTACGTACGGGGGCTGGGGGGGGTCGGCGCGTACATACGGGGGCTGGGGGGGGTCGGCGCGTACATATGGGGGCTGGGGGGGGGTCGGCGCATACATACGGGGGCTGGGGGGGGGGTACGGCGCGTACCGGGCCACCTACTCTGGTCGTTTCGCGCCATACTTCGCTTTTCCGGCACTTTTTGGGTGCCGTGAAAATATCGCCGTCCGGACTGCTGTTGGTTCGAATCGTACTTCCTGGGTCGTGAAACGCTGCCTGAAAGCGTCCCGACGTCACGTCGCAGCATTCCCGGATCACATTCGTACGTATCTTTTCGTCGGTCGGTGTTTTTTACGATTCGTACGGAAATGGTGTTTCCGTGCAAATCGTAATTCCATGTTTGTAAAGTTTTCTGACCGGGTACGAGTCGGACGGAGAAAACTCTCCGACCGACGGTTCGTACCCGGTTTTTACCGGATCGTAATCGGCACCAAAGTGTTATGGTGGGATTTGCAACCCATCATAAATTGTGATTTTCATTGGATTGTAAACCAAAGTAATGCAAAGCTCTGCAGACATGTGTTATTTGCACCCAGGGGGGGTTCCTTAAGTGGTGCATATGCGTTTCCATGCAACCATCCATGGCCTTCAAAGCAACTTTTTTTTTGCGAAGAATTGTAGACAGGAATTTATGACAAAATCCTGAGCCTCCTCGAGGCAGGCTTAACAAGGAGAACATTTTTCCTAGTGTTTTTCCACTTTGCAAGCATCCTATATTGTACAGCCCACATAAAAAGTGGGAAATACCTTAAAGCATAGTTTTTGTACTGGAAGGGACCCCTTTTATCACTTATTCTCTGCTTCCCACAACACAGGCACCCTTACATTATGACACATGGATGTCTGCGTTTGTGCATGGCGGCCAAAAGGGCGCCAGTGCAGGGAGAGAGCAGAACAACACCACATCTTAGTAGATAGGGCACTTTTCTGCTCTCTTCCTTTCATGAAATGCAGAGCAGCAATTTTACTTGCTGCGTTCCATGACTTCAACGTACATCTGGGCCTGTGCTTAGATGTATAGTTGGCGTTTTTCTCAGAGTGGACAACTTATGCAAATCCTGGGATCAAGGACTTTGACAGGGCGAGAATGTTCACTAAAAGAACGTACTGCTAACATATACTACACCACTAACATTCGCTGAAAATATCTCCTGCAAAAAGAACAATATTTTCACATGAAAAACCTTCACCAGATCATTTGCTGCACAATAATTTCTGCAGCAAGAATGTTCTTCATAGAATGGAACCTGTAATGAAAACATCTCCCCAAAAACCTACATTGCTGGTTTGAAGCATGGACAAGGAGGAGGGGTAAGAAGATATTCTCCACTCACTGTGGCGGCTGGCACAGATCGGGGTGGTAGGGCGGGGGGAGTAGAAAAAATAAAAGTCACTTACCTCTTCACCGGCCACGTCTCTCCTCCGCTTCCCTTCCGGCAAGTCCTGAACAGAAGCAGGGAACACACAGGCTTCCTTTAAGCCAATCACAATTCTGCAATGCAGCGTTGTGATTGATAGGTCTGAGCGAAGTGGTTGGGCACCCAGACAAGCAGTGGGAGCCTGTGCATGTTCCTCACCAGGCAGTGTATTACAGCCTGGTGGGGAACATGCAAAGTGTGCATGACTGTTTGGCCGGGCCAAGACGGCCAGCCAAACCGCCATGCACATTTAAGTGCTCACCACTCTTCCCGCTGCTTTATGTGCAGACTAGCCCACCCGCAAAACTGCCTCAGCAGGGAAAAATAAAATGATATCAACAGTGTGTTGTTATTTTATTTATTTTTCCACTGGTGAAAGCAGTGGGGTGACACTCCTCTGCCTTAGCGGAGGAGGCGCCACTGCTTCCGGGACAAAATAGAAATCTCCTGTGCGGACCGAAAAGAGTAGGGAGAATGTACTGCGGTGGGGCAAGGAGCGGCTGCTGCCGGCTATGAAATGAGTAGAACAATGCAACGGTCTAAAATGCCATCCAGAGTGAGAGTGGCGCCGGCCCAGATCTTTCTCACCTGAAACTGTCAGGTGAAAATAAGGCTCCGCAGAAGGTAGGGCCATGACTGAACATTGAGGCATGGGAGACGGCCCGAACTCCCAGATCTCCGCGCATACAGAACTGTAGCAGAAGAGGCCCATATAAACGAGCCTAAGAAGACTAGGTGGGCCGAGCATGGTCTATGGAGGCTCCGAAATGACAGGATTCAGACTATGGTCCTTATTTGTACAGTAGGTTGGGCGACGCCTGGGGTGGGCCTTTATTACGCACATACATTCAGAGAGCAGGGGACTCGTGGTAGAATACACAACCACGTGCTCCTGGAGGCCCTTGTGGCTAGGGCAGCAAACCCACAAAGAATCCTCCGAACGAGAAGGCAGCGAGCAATAGAAGCAGCAGAAGTATCAAGCTGGTGTAAACATTATTGAGACATGGCTGGAGATGCCGCATCTCATAAGCGGACCTTATAGTGCACACTCTCTCACTCGAACCACTTCAGTAATTTGCAATCTATTAGCAAAGAACAACCCTATAATCATAGAGGTTGCGGGGTGGACTTGGCTCACCATGAGACTTTGACTGTGAGCCACAGGAGACCTCGTCAGTGAGCTGCTCCCTAGTAGTGTCCAGTCAGAGCGCTGCTTCCTTTCTGCAAGGTTCACATTTCACAGACATGGTCGCTTTTAAAAATAAGTATAACTAATTTGTTAAAGACCTCCTGTGCAGATCTATGTTGCCTAGGGCAGTAGCAAGAAAACACAACAAACAAGAAAAGCAGTGGGTTGTTGACAATGAACAAGAGAGCTCATATGGTTGCTCAGTTATAGGGCAGTTTTTAAAAGACCTCTCACAAGGATTAAGAGAAGACTTCAATGCCTTACCCGATGGCCTTAAACAGGAATGAGATGATGCCAGGAGAGACGTCAATAATCTGGGATTTGCCATCGCACACTGCTGAATGAGATATGTTTGGCAGAAAGTGGTGTAATAACTTTGTCTGATTATGCCCCACTCACAGTGGGATTGCCATGGAGACAATCTGGACAGAGGAGCCACCCTAGATGGCATTTTAATGACTGCTGGTTCAGAGACAGGATAGCTGCAGAAGCACTAAACACCGATGCAAAAGATTTTATCTGGCATAATGATACAGGGGAATGTAGTTTAGCGATGCTATGGGATGTCATGAAGGGTGTGCTTGGAGACTTTCATTACTAGAAGAAAGCCACGAGAAAACCCTCTTCCAAAAGTCTTGGCTCCATATAACGCAGGCTGGATGCCAACTCCAACTGATGGTGATTAACAAAGCAGAGCGCCCTTTGGCAAACATTTAACAAATATATTATGAAGGGGGTAACAAGGCAGGGAAGCTTTTGGCTGCTAAACTAAGGAAAAACACATCCAATCTCACACCCTAGCTGTAAGACTCATTTTCCCTGGCCCATGCACATGGAGGATCAGCCTAAACCTCTTCAGATTTTGAAAAAATTAGGTGTTAAGGGCTGGACACAGCAGAAGTCTTCGCAGCTTTGAGGATTTTACCCTGAGGTATGGGCGATTCCTTTCTGCAGCCACTGTACCAACTGATGTTGGAGAAAACAGGAACGTTTCCAAGTAAAGAAACCACTGCTGAGGAGAGGAAAAGCCAAAGCAAAAACCCTCCGAAGATGACAGCAGGGAACTAAACTCCTGTGCAACACCAGAGGAACATAAACTGGAAGAAAATAGCACCACAGAGCATCAACAACACTACTAAGCATAACAGGAACATTGCAACACAAAGATTGGAAGTGACAAATCCTACACAGAAACTCCTTTCCTCCATATTGGATTGAGCGATTTCTAACCTGGAATGAGGGATACCATCTTGGATCAAATTTGAAACCCAATCCAAGATGGCGCCTTTACTCATATTGGGACACCGACACCATGTGTCCGACACTCTTTCCTTCTGCTGGGAAAAAGAGGCGTCCTGCCGGCACCTGACTGCTACCTGCCAGAGACCACCAAGGTAAGCAGTGACTCCGCCCGCCTCCTTGCGCAATGGAATACATGCAGGAGCCAATGGGTGGGGTGCCAAAGCTCAACAGTAGGAGTTCCTACATGTTAGCAGATAATACCCATTTACACTGGGTGGTAAAGACTAGGCATTTTGTCTAAGGCTGCCAAAGAATTTAACATCTTGTCTGGACATCCCTGGTGAAGGCAATATTTACCCTTTCCCTTTGCACCCTGAATGCCCCCCCCCACCTTCCAAATTCCTCGCTACCCCGATTACACGAGGGAAACCCATAGAGGACTTGCAGCAAAGACAATCAAACTTATCAACTAATTTAAAATGCAGAAGCCAAATTAACCAGTGGCCAGGAACTCTGGGATCATCTCAGGATAAGTTACACTGACTGCGGGTGCAATACTGAGTACATTTAAAGAGCCTATGCCGGGAACAACCTCATTTTTATTGACAAAGTCACCGTTGTTTCCAATCCAAAATAAGTGTGGATTCAACAGACCTGTCCTATTAGCGCATACAGTAAAGCTTGTATTGCCCTGGTTCAAGCTCCTTAAACAGAGAGGGTGTCTATGTGGGGAATGAAGGGTGCTCTCTGGATTGTATTCGGATTGAATATTGGGCAGATCAAATAGCATCTGTGGAGTCACAAACTCCTACAGACTCAAATTTTGTTAAAAATAATTTGAGTCATGGCTTCACTTTGAGTAAGTTGAGAGTTCCCGATAGGGTGAGCGCCTGAATTAGAAAAGCAATTGGCCAGTGAGGTATGCTCTCAAGGGGCCTTGGACACATTGTAAAACCAATTACCATGATGAGGATATTCAGTTTGCAAAAATGTGCAGGATAAGAAATATTGCATCAAACGCTGCCATAATAATGGTATTCCCTGAACATGTCTCTTCCCAAAGGAAAGCTCAGTCCTCTCCAGATCTCCCTTTATAAGAACATTAGGCGAAAAAGAAACCCAGCTACAAGAGCATTCTTTGCAACATACTCTGCCAGTAAAAATATTCATAACTGAACGCCTGGCTAAGGAAAATCCTCTCAAAAACAACTCCTGCTTGAAGCTCGGGCAATCCATGTGCTGTAATAAATGATGCATAAACAAACTTTAATGAGGGAACATTCTGGAAGTTCGCCATTACTTTATGAGTCAAAAACTCTTGAGCAATCCAATTGAGAAGTCAAAATAATTTCTTTTTGGTATGCTAAAGTACCGATATATTCAAAAGGCATTATTTTCAAAGTCATGGTTTGGATTGGTTACCTATTTTGGTTAAAATTATGCAGCAATGAAGGGCCCAATTATGTGGCAGAGTTGCCTAAATTATGTGGCAAACAATGCAAACTATCTGGCACATTTTGTGGCAGTATAACATCACTATTTTGTCATTTAACATATATAAATATGGTTGGGCAAAGGTTCCTCACCAGCACCACTTTAAGACCGGAATGAAGCAATCAGCATCTAAAACGTGACCAGTTAAGTATTGCAAAGGGAGTGCCACGCGCTTGACCCTGATTGGGACTTTTTTGGTAATGTTTGACCTGGTAAAGCTAGAAAGAATTTATTTTGGATGGTATCTGAAATGTATGCAGCAGATGGTGGGCTGTGTGGAAACTGTACTAAATCCTTAATTATAGGAAAAAGTTAGGGCTGTAGAAGCGCATAATTCAAGTGCTTCTGATGTATGTAATATTGTCACCTATGCAAAGGGGTGTGGGGGGTCTCCAAAATTCCTTTTGAATTGAAATATGAGTATGGTGCATTTCTGACAAAGCAATGTGTCCAATACTGCAAATCCCAGTGTGCACCACACTCGTGCACGGTGAATGAGTCCACATGATTTGGTGTCCATAGGGGTCCGCTGCTCTTAGAGCTGTCAGTGAGTGCATTACACCAAGATGGAGCTGGTCTTTAAGGAAGCCCTGGAGCACGCCAGACCTTACGAATATTCCGGTATGCAAAAGTATCCACCACATGTAACTTTCCAGAGAGAGGCGTGGGATCTAAGGAACTCCCCAGTGGCCCAAGGCTGAGAACCCTGCTATGCATCAAACGCCAGCTCTCCCAGGGAGGGTTATGTGTGTGTGTTAATTGAATTTCCTAAAACCCCGCACTTCCCCTTGTTTTCTTCCGAGCTCCGCAGTGATTGTTTCTTGAATCAGCTTGCAGACTTGTGAAGGGCTCCTTTTCTCAGTGGCTTCCGTGCATTTTCTTAGCAGCTGGCTCTAGGGCCTTCCAAAGCAACTTCCGTTGATGCAAATGGAAATAACAACAAAAACACCCCTGACTGAAAAGGACTGCCAGGCCTGCTTTGTCCTCAGCTCTCCCCACGTGTTGTAGCACCTGTGTACTTACAGTATTCTATGTCTTTCCTGTGTCTCCCCAGTTATCACCACATGTTGCCCCGTGCACCGTCACAGCAAAGTCATACTCGGGGACCTCAAGAAAGGGTCTCCAGACTGCTGCGGTGGCTGGCAGCCTTATTTATTTTATTTGTATTTATTTGAAAGGTTTTATATAGTGCTGGCTAGACCCGGAGGTGTCAGAGCGCTTCACATGAGCAATCAAGAAAAGCAATTGTTCAGGGTAAAAAACAAAACAAGCAAGTACATATACAATTAAGTTAAAAAGGGGGCAAAAAGCACTTTACATGAGTAGAAGCAATCAAGGAAATCAATTGTTCAGGGTATTCAAAACAAGCAAGTACATATCACTTTAAGTTAAGGGGGAAATAACAGGGAGGACGACAGGTTATATTCATCTCAAAATAAGATGGAGGTAACAACTCAGGGCAGAGAGGAGAGAATCGACAGGGAAGAACAAATAGTCGGGGTAGGGGGGTAAGGGTAGGAGAAGGGGATGTGATAAGCAAAGGGGGTCGGCTCAGGGTAAACAGGAATAAAATGTAAAGAAAAGGAGGGCGGAAAGAGGGCCAGGAAGAACAGAAAGATAACCAGTTTAGGGGAAACAGAAAGCAGGGTTAAAGGAGTGAACTTATGGACCCCAAAATTTATTGAGACGGTACCTGCGGTTAATTCACATAGCCTGCAAAGGTGACAGCAATGAAGAACATTCTTTTGAGAGTCAATATTCTCAATGAGCAACTGTGCATTCGCTCAAAAGTCGCGCACATAAAAAATGTTAACACTAAAATCAAGTCCCATTGTGGTGCAATGAACGATCTTTTAGGCCACCATGTCTAGGACAGCTCCAATGAAAGAAGTCCACAGCATGAGCTCAGCTGGGATCTCAGCTCATTGATGGAAAACCCAAAAGATGTCAGGACTTCAACCAGGTAGATGGCCCACAACTCTATTTGGGGAGGACACCCTGAGCAGCCAGTCTTGATTATTACTGATTGTGTGGGCTCAAAATAATGTGACGTCAGTGCCCATTACATCTGCCAGCCTGGCTGGTGACTGCCTGCATCCCGGTCATAAGTCTTGTATTATTTGTGTACCATGTTAATAGCCATAAATAAGGCACAAGTAAATCACAGCAACCTTCACAGGATTAAGAGGCTCTCTCCTGATATTCTGTAAAAATCTGGAAAACCTGAGCGGCAAAAGGTTCCAGAATTCAGGAAAACCTCTAGTAAATGATCTGTTCATTCAGGAACCCATACTGCATTCCTCATTTCAGGCCTAAGACTTGTAATGGTTACTTTATAAGGTGGTAGTAACACCTGGTAATTGTAATACCAGGATAATATTACCATTCCATTTTACCAGCTATTTCGTAAATAGGATCTACTCTGGTCCTTGCGGAGAAGGCAACATATTTGGGAGTCATGTTTGACTCGAGGCTCTCTTTCTCCTCACAAATCAAATAGAGTCTTCTGTCTGTTTTGCTAAATTTAAATCTCTAAGTAAGATGCTGCATTTGATCCTGGAAAAAGCACCCAAAACAGTTGGATTGCGCAAATAGTTTATACCTGGGACACCTTGCTTTTCTAAGTCACAGACTGCAGATTGTGCAGAGAGCAGCCGCAAGGTTGATCTGAAAAGTCCCATACAGGCAGGCCATTTCTCCTCATCTGAAGCAACTTCATTGGCTTCCGGTGATAAATCGAATCAAGTTCAAAGCTCTAACAATAGATTTTAGAGTTTCTCTGGAAAATCCCTGCTTAGCTGCAAAAAAGATTGTGCTCATATCAACAATGCAGAGCGTCCAGCTCAAACCACGTGCTTCTGTTCCATGTCACAAAATGTGTGAGGGCAAGACAAGGGGGCTCCGAACTCAATAATCAACCAACAGGTACAATAACTATAAAGTTCAGCCCAATTTTTGTCTTTTTAGAAGAGGCAGTGCTTTTTAATCGTTAAATTGTACTAATTAGCAAACATGTCAACCCAGTATAGAGAGAAGTTATCCTGGTCGCAATTCTCCCTTGTGATTCTACTCCTGCTGATTCTGCCTCATACTATCTCCCTCTCGGGTGACCCTTGATAAGCTCGTCCTTTAGGCCATTATGGAAGAAGCATGAATCAGTCTCAGTGTAGATTCTGATGCTCCGCAAAGCAAATGCACAATCGGTCCATGCTTATTGCGTGTTCTAACCCCAGCTTGCGTAGTGCGTAGGAAGTTAGTTTCTGAGCCTCTTGTGCTCGAGTGTAAACTGTTCACTAAGGTGTTTGCACAAACTATATCTCAAGGAGCACAACACATTTTCTGAATTATGTTGGTATGATAAAGCCCCAAATGCTCAGTTAGTGAATTCTCAGCAATCTGGTCCATTTCCTCACAAACAAGAGTTGAAACATTTAATAACCCAAATCTCTCACAGTAGAGATTGGTGTTTTTCGGAAAAGAGGCTTCCATTTCACTAATTTTAAATTAATTGCATGTGGAGGAACTCTATGCTGATATCACCTGATTACTGGATTCAAGAATGAGAACAGAGACATTCCTAGGTAGATTAGCATGTAATCTCTGTTATCAGCTCCAGGTATAGCATCTGCAATGTGGGAAAATGATGCGGAATGTGAGTGACTTTTAAATGCACATGTTCTTAAATTCTGTAGGACTGCTTTCTTTTGATAACATTAATTTTTTTATAGACTCTTGTCTCGAGAAACATTATTTAACAACAACAACAAAACACGGATAGCCAATTTTCAAAACTGTTATATGTAAAATGCAGGGCAATGTATCTCCGTTTAGCAATGAGACTTGCAGTGGACCTGCGAAAAATGGATGTAGCTATAGCTTTAGGTTGTTTTCCAACCTCTTTGAAGAAACAATTGCATCAAGGTAGGATTTTGCGAGTTCTTAAATGCGATTATTAAGGAATCGCAATTAAGGACTCGCAAAAGCCTATGCATGTAGGAATCACTATAAAAATAGCGATTCCTACACATTCCTTATTTGCGAGTCGCAAATTGCGATTAGCAAATAAGGAATGGCTTCCCATTCATTCCTATGGGCCTATAGGCCCATAGGAATGAATGGGAAATTGCAAGCGCAATTTGCGAGTACCATTTGGTACTCGTAAATTGCTCATGCAATTTCAAGGGTGTCAAAAGGACTCCCTGTTGCACCCCTGAAATTGATCTGTGCACAAATGTTGCGCACACACATGTCCCAAGGTTTTTGCAAACTACCATGAAGTTCAACTTCATGGTAATTTGCGCCCCCTAGTAGCGAAATCGCTACTTCAAAGTGGTTCTTGCATTGCATTTAAGGAATCGCAAAATGCAATTCCTTAAATGCAATTTGAAAACTCGAAATTAATTGTGAATTCTCAAATTGCGAGGGCCTTGACCCTTGATGAATCGCAAAAGCTAATTTTGCGATCGCAAATGACCGATTTTTGTGATTCGCACAGTTTGCGATCGCAAAAAGCTTTGATGCATGTGCCTGAATGTTTGGTAATGTGATTTTCTTAATGTGTGCATCTTTTTGATGTTTTACATTATTTTATTTTTCAGAGACTATTGCCTCAAGAAAGATTATATAACAACAACAAAACATGACTAGACAATTCTCCTTCAGTCACAAAACTCAGGGTGCTGGAGAAATATGCTGAGGAAGTAAATGGCCTTGCAGTGGGATAGAAATGTCTCGAAATGTTATCAGGAGCAAAACCTTTTCTGAAAAAGGTCAGGTGAAGAATTCACATTTTCAAAGCTTTCATACTTATTCATGGAAGATCTTTGTTGTTGAAAACTACTTCTTGATTATATTTTAGCTCCTGGGTTTTGACAATGCGCTTGATTAATGCAGCCATCTTCATGGAAAGTGATCTTTTAACAACTAATAGCTGGAGGAAAGTAAGGGCGGAGGGTCCGAAGTAATAATAAATTACTTTTGGCAAAATTTGTGGAACAGCACGAGAAATGCTTACTTTCACCTCGAAGTTCAGCTGTAACAAGTAGACTAAGGTGCCGATCACGATCCGGTAAAAACCGGGTACGAACCGTCGGACGGAGCATATTCTCCGTCCGACGCGTACCCGGTCGTCAAAATTTACAAACAAGGAATTACGATTCGCACGGAACACCATTTCCGTACGATTCGTAAAAAAGCCCGACCGAACAAAATAAACCTACCAATGCGATCCGGGAAAGGGCCGACCTGACGTCGGGACGCGCGCAGCCTGCCATTCACGAACCAGGAATCACGATTCGCACCGACGTCATCCCGCACGGTGAATATTTTCCGGCTGCCAAAAACTGCCGGGAAATCAGGACGACGCGAACAAGGACCACCAGTACGCGACGGACACACAGGACGACGTGAACAAGGAGGACCCGTACGCGACGGACAGACATGGACCCGAACCTACGGGTCATCCCGGCCCTCATAGCAGTCCACCTCCTCTACAGGTTACGACGCAGACGCCGCAGAAGGTCAGAACAACTAAGGGAGGGGGGAAAGGGGGGGGGGGTGGGGGTGGCAGGACCAGGGCAGGCCACAAAACCCCCACCAAAGTCACACACCACACATGCCCAGGACATACCTGACACCCATGCCCTGGTCACTACGAGGGGGTGGGGGCGTGTCCAGCTAAGCCAGCGACCGCCACAACGGAAGTCCGTCACCACGCGAACCGGCAACACAACCAGACCGGTACGTCCCGTACCCACGCCTCAAGAGCGTGGGTACGAGACGTACCACGCCCACACCCACGTCACCCCAACAATGGCGGGACGGATCGTACCCACGTGGCAAAGGCCTGGGTTCGGCCCGCACAAGCATCACATAGCGTGGGGATAGAGATGTACGGACCCTACCCCCACCCCCCCTATGCATGGAACGTACCCCCACCCCAACAGTGTAAGTACGACCCGTACCCTCACCCGCGTATCCATGGAGCGTACCCCCACCCCAACCGCGTATGTACGTACCGTACCCCCACCCCAACAGTGTAAGTACGACCCGTACCCTCACCCGCGTATGCATGGAGCGTACCCCCACCCCAACCGCGTATGTACGTACCATACCCCCACCCCAACAGCGTAAGTACGACCCGTACCCTCACCCTCGTATGCATGGAGCATACCCCCACCCCAACAGTGTAAGTACGACCCGTACCCTCACCCGCGTATGCATGGAGCGTACCCCCACCCCAACCGCGTATGTACGTACCGTACCCCCACCCCAACAGTGTAAGTACGACCCGTACCCTCACCCGCGTATGCATGGAGCGTACCCCCACCCCAACCGCGTATGTACGTACCGTACCCCCACCCCAACAGCGTAAGTACGACCCGTACCCTCACCCTCGTATGCATGGAGCGTACCCCCACCCCAACAGTGTAAGTACGACCCGTACCCTCACCCGCGTATGCATGGAGCGTACCCCCACCCCAACCGCGTATGTACGTACCGTACCCCCACCCCAACAGTGTAAGTACGACCCGTACCCTCACCCGCGTATGCATGGAGCGTACCCCCACCCCAACAGTGTAAGTACGACCCGTACCCTCACCCGCGTATGCATGGAGCGTACCCCCAACCCAACCTCGTATGTACGTACCGTACCCCCACCCGCGTATGCATGGAGCGTACCCCCACCCCAACAGTGTAAGTATGACCCGTACCCTCACCCGCGTATGCATGGAGCGTACCCCCAACCACGTATGTACGTACCGTACACCCACCCCAACAGTGTAAGTACGACCCGTACCATCACCCTCGTATGCATGGAGCGTACCCCCACCGTGTATGTTCCAAGCGTACATATCCAGAAATAGGAGGTGTGTGTGCAGAGTCCTCCCAGCAGTGCCCTGAGACAGGAGGGGTGGGTGCCTAACACTCCCAGCAGTGCCCAGACACAGGAGGGGTGGGTGCAGAGTCCTCCCAGCAGTGCCCTGAGACAGGAGGGGTGGGTGCCTAACACTCCCAGCAGTGCCCTGAGACAGGAGGGGTGGGTGCAGAGTCCACCCAGCAGTGTCCAGAGACAGGAGGGGTGGGTGCAGAGTCCTCCCAGCAGTGCCCTGAGACAGGAGGGGTGGGTGCCTAACACTCCCAGCAGTGCCCTGAGACAGGAGGGGTGGGTGCCTAACACTCCCAGCAGTGCCCAGAGACAGGAGGTGTGCAACACATGTGTGTGAGGCTGGAAGTACCCACATGCATACTGCCTACAAGGGAACATGTCCCCATGAACTCATGTCAACAGACTCCACACACAAGTACAGTGATCACCAAGGATGCCACGAATGTTGCAGGTGGAGACATGGCCCTGCATGCATGGCCAAAGTAGAAGGGCTCCGTCACACACACAGCTCATGTAGACACAGCTCTGCGCTAAAGATTGGGAACACCCTGCAGGGAAGATATCAGGGTACACAGAGGGAGGAATACACCCTGGGACAATTGCACCATGCAGTAACTGCTTACATGAACAAAGAAAGTTAGCTAACACCTTGTGATGGCACACAGATCCCAGGGTCCCCCCAATGAGCAGCCCACTACTACATTTCCCACACACCCAACACATAAACACCACCCAAAACCATGTAGCAGCGCAACCAACACCAATACCAGCATAGCAGTAGTGTCAGAATGAAAACAAAAATAAAGCTTTATTCAGCATGATCACAGTGTCCGTGGATTGCAGGCAGTTAAATATTCACAAAGCCCATAGGGCAGTCAATAAGTCTCAGCTGGATGGGGGACACAGTGGGATGCGTGTCCCCTAGCTTGCCTGCACAGTCACATGCCGTCGTCTTCCACAGGGGTGAGGCCATCAGGGGGGGGGAAGCACCAGGCACCGCAGGGACATCAGGGCAAAGGGGAGGCGTTGTGGGTGCAGGGATGGAGGACTCCACCACAGGGGGTGGGGCAGGGCCAAAGGCGGAGGCCAGGATGGCACTACACACCTTTGCAAGGTCCTCCAGGGAGTCCCCTGCACCCGAAGGATCCACAGGTCCCAAGGAGGGGGGGGGGTCAGAGGGATGGGTCGCAGCGCCTCCGGGGAAAGGCGTAGAAAGGGGGAAGAATCAACCACCGTGACCGAGGACTTCCTTGACCGCTTGCGGGGTGCTGTCACTGTGGGGCTCAGGGACAGAGCGGCCGTGAAGGAGTCCTTGGGCGAGATGTGGCCAGGAGAGCTGAGGGGAGGGGATTTGGAGGGAGTGGACTGGGTGGAATGCGGACTCCCACTATGGCTGCGTGTCACACGTTTGCCCCCCCACCCAGTGGGTGTGCCTACCTCACCCTGTGTGTGCGTGTCAGGAGGAGTGCGGTGGACCTTCCCTGCTGGTGTGGTGCCTGTGTCTGTTGATGTGGGTGCATGCCGACGTCTGGGTGTACGTGGGACAGGCATGGGAGTGGGAAGTGTGGATGGGGCAGGGGTAGGTGGGGGGAGGTCGCGCTGCAGGAGACCCACTGCTGCAGTCAGTGTCGAGTCTATGGACCTCAGCAAGTTGCGTTGGTCAGCCTGCGATGAATGAATGCCCTCCAAGTATGCCTCGATGTTGTTGAGTGTTTGCCCGTGGGCATGGAGGACATTAAGGATCGCAGCCTGACCAACCTGCAGTTGCCGCTGGATGTCCACAGACTCAGCATTGGCGGCAGCAGTAGAGACAGGGGCAGGGGGTGCGGTGCCTGGCATGAAGGAGACATGTGGTGACCGGGCACGCTGGGAAGGGACACGAGCAAGTGGGAGGCGGCTGATGGGAACTGAGGGGGCGGTGCGAGGTGTTGTTCCGCTGTCAGCTGCTGGTGCAGCCTCCGCCCACTCGGAGACATCCTCCTCGGACCTGTCAGCTTCGTATTCTGATGTGCCAGTCGACAGGTCCTCGGCCACACTCTCCTCCGCCTCTGTCCCACTCGATGTGCCAGCCCCGATGTCACGGCTGGCACTGGTGCTCGGTCCCTCCGCCTGGTCTGTGTCCATGTCTCCCTCTGTGTCCCCCGACGATGCTGTGGGCAGGGTGGAGAGACAGAAATTAATCAGACACCTGTACACATCTGTCACATGAGTCCAATCTACATAGGTAACATTGCATAGCCTGAAAAGGAAGATCCCTAACATCTACGAAACAAGGTACCGATGTAGGGCATGAAACACACAGTTGGTTGAGCCACCATGCCACTGAAATACCATGGAGAGCATGAGACAATAGCTAAAGACAGGAAACGGAGTCTGACATAGCACCCATGTCCTGGGGACAATCCAGCACTGCATCTGCACCACACAGCGTTGGCGAAAATACCGATGACCAGGGCCCATATCCATGAACTTGAGACACATGCTGCATAGGTAATGCAGAAAACATGCACAACATGACTCGGTCACTGCACCTTGCGTGTGTGTCCAGACAAACATCACACACTGCCCAGACCCAGCAAGTAGAAATCTGGATTTGACATATAGGCTGTGCCCGCCCCAACCACCCCCTACACGAGGCAAATAGTTGAGACACAGGTGGCACCAACATCTCATAGTCTGGGTGATAAACACAGGGGCAGGCAAAATGCAAGATTGGACGCCAAACAGGGAAGGTGCGCCTGTACAAATAATGAGGCACCAGTGCCCATCCTCAGATGAGTATAACAAGACACACAGGCACTAGCAACTGTGAGTATGAAGAAGGACATTCAGGTCAGGCTGCACAGTGGACACCTGTACAATATAGCACGTCTATATACATGGTGCCAGGGGACAATGGCACAAAGCACAACCTACGCTGTAGACACTGAGAGTGTCCACGTTTATGATGACACATACAACACCGATGAAAAGGTGCCCCAGGGGACAGTAGTGGCCACGCAACTCCATGCTCCTGAATGGTAATGACTGCAACCCACGCCACCATCCCTGCAGTATGCGTATCGCACACTCATGCACATCATGTCACAGGCCACTACATAGGACATGCGCACTGTAAGGCATGACACATGAGAGACCAACTCCCATGTCTGGAGTCAGCATCAGTGCCAACTGACATGGAACCCACATGCAGTGAACTTGACAGGGCACAGCCAAGGTCCCAAAACCTGTTACCCACCACCCCCACACATGATGCTACAGGCATAGTTCTCGTGGACAAAGCGCCAGCCTACATTACCTTGTGAAGGAGTGGCTACACACAGACCAGGGAACACATTGCAAGGAGGGGAAGGGTGGCAGGGGCGCAGCGCTATACTGGGGCAAAATGGATCTGCACAGCACCTTTAAACCCTGGCAGTGAATTCATGCTACTGTGCCCTTACAAATGCCGGTGACACACAACACACACATGTACCTACCCCCTTCCGGCTGCTGCTTCGCCTGTAAGCGCCGATCCAAGTCTGGAAAGACCACCGGCAGCACACGCCTGTGGAGGTGGCTCAGACGGCGGCGCCCGCGGTTCTTGTGGCTCTCAGGTGAGTCCTCCAGCAGGACCCGTGCAATCCTCCGCGTCCAGCACCGGATATCCTGCCAGCGTTTCCTCACCTGGGACAGGCTCCGCCTCCGACCATCCACACCCCTCACGGCACTGACGGCGGTCAGCCAGATCTGCTCCTTGGCAGTGGCGCCTACCTGTGAGGAAGAACAAGTGACACCACATCAATACACCAGCCACATGTCACAGAGAGACATTTGATAACAAATTAGCTGGTAACAACAAGGCATGTCATGCAGCCAACGCATTGCACCTTTGTCATAGGGACATGATCCTCTGGTGAGGGAAAAAGCAGTACGTGCCATAGTGGGTACACAGGTGGAATGATGGCAATGTCACAATCAATGATCAAGGCTCAGACTGTGCATCACACCCACCCCTCCTGTCTCAGGGCACTGCTGTTAGTGATAGGCACACACCCCTCCTGTCTCAGGGCACTGCTGTTAGTGATAGGCACACACCCCTCCTGTCTCAGGGCACTGCTGTTAGTGATAGGCACACACCCCTCCTGTCTCAGGGCACTGCTGTTAGTGATAGGCACACACCCCTCCTGTCTCAGGGCACTGCTGTTAGTGATAGGCACACACCCCTCCTGTCTCAGGGCACTGCTGGGAGCACTCTGTACCCACCCCTCCTGTCTCAGGGCACTGCTGGGAGCACTCTGTACCCACCCCTCCTGTCTCAGGGCACTGCTGGGAGCACTCTGTACCCACCCCTCCTGTCTCAGGGCACTGCTGTTAGTGATAGGCACACACCCCTCCTGTCTCAGGGCACTGCTGTTAGTGATAGGCACACACCCCTCCTGTCTCAGGGCACTGCTGGGAGACATCAGGCATCCCCCCCTGGGACCCCCCCAACAGTACATGGCATGTGTGTCACACCAGGACACAATGGCAGAAGTCACAGTCACAACATAGGGACAGTCTGTGCCAGTGGCCTATGCACTCACCTGATACCCTGGTCGCCCATACAGCATGGGGTACTGTGGGAGGATCACATCCAGCAATGCCATGTTCTCCTCCAGGGTGAATGGCTGTGACCTCTCCACAGCCCTTGACATGGTTCCAGGGAATCAGTAGCAGCAGCTGGGTCGACGAATTCAAAGATGTGCAGGCAAGTACTCCCTCATGGGACCTGGCTGCCTTATATGTGCCTTTCTGCCCTGTCTCATGCACAGGAATACAGAGTGATTGGTCACTCACATTTGCATCCTATGTTTCCACGAATCCCTTCAAACCTAGCAGTCTGTGTGTACTCTATCGGTTTCATTCTCGTGCATGATGTCAGCTCCACAAACACATTGCAACAAAGTATTTTCATTCCAACTGACTTCTGTTGTTCACCTTCCAGAAGAAATTTGAATTTAGAACTTGGTCTCCATGACAACCAGCATGCATGTAGGCCTTAATACTTGTCCCTCATGTGTCCCCTATGTGATTCTGAGCTCCACACACAGGTACGGTGCGTTCCGGGGCCCTAGGGCACCCCAAATGCATTGCAACGGCCCGTACACGCGTGACTACGTTCACTATCAGTATGTGTGGCCTCGCGTATGCGTACTCGTAGTGGTACGGGCCGTACACACGCCTGTACGCTCCCTATCACTACGAGTACGCATACGCGAGGCCACACATACTGATAGGGAGCGTACACACGCCTGTATGCTCCCTATCACTACGAGTACGCATACGCGAGGCCACACATACTGATAGGGAGCATACAGGCGTGTGTACGCTCCCTATCAGTATGTGTGGCCTCGCGTATGCGTACTCGTAGTGGTACGGGCCGTACACACGCCTGTACGTTCCCTATCAGTATGGGTGGTCTCGCGTATGCGTACTCGTAGTGATAGGGAGCGTACATGCGTGTGTACGGCCCGTACCACTACGAGTACGCATACGCGAGACCACCCATACTGATAGGGAGCGTACATGCGTGTGTACGGCCCGTACCACTACGAGTACGCATACGCGAACCACACATACTGATATGGAGCGTACACACGCCTGTACGCTCCCTATCAGTATGTGTGGCCTCGCGTATGCGTACTCGTAGTGATAGGGAGCATACAGGCGTGTGTACGCTCCCTATCAGTATGTGTGGCCTCGCGTATGCGTACTCATAGTGGTACGGGCCGTACACACGCCTGTACGCTCCCTATCAGTATGGGTGGTCTCGCGTATGCGTACTCGTAGTGATAGGGAGCGTACAGGCGTGTGTACGGCCCGTACCACTACGAGTACGCATACGCGAACCACACATACTGATAGGGAGCGTACACACGCCTGTACGCTCCCTATCAGTATGTGTGGCCTCGCGTATGCGTACTCGTAGTGATAGGGAGCATACAGGCGTGTGTACGCTCCCTATCAGTATGTGTGGCCTCGCGTATGCGTACTCGTAGTGGTACGGGCCGTACACATGCCTGTACGCTCGCCATCACGATGGGTACACATACGGCTGCACTCCCATAGTGATATGGGAACGTACACAGGCCCTCTTTGCAGCAGTACAGCGGGATTCACACATCACAGTGGTGACAGGCGGCACACAGGTAGGGATAGGGCGGACATACTTGTCCATGGATGGACATACTTGTCCATTAATTGACATTGAGGGATCGTCTGTGCATCACTACATAAGTGGGGCACAGGTGTGAGAGGCCTGTGATGTGGAACATTACTCCTGAGTCGAGAAGGCACCAGATGTATGATGAGATGTGTACAGATGTACTGTGTGATGGTGCGATGTGTGCCAGGCATGCCCTTGACTCCTTTGACATGTGTGCATGTCGTACTGCGCACTTGGGGTGAGCGTCACTGGCATGGCACGGACACCAACACACGGAAGTGTCCCCTGATGCCCGGTACAGGGGTTATGACACCTGACTTGTCACTACCCACGGTGCACAATGTGACTATGTCATGTATGTGTGGGGGCTTCACATCAGGTTGATGTTGGAGCACCCTCAAAAGCTGCAGCCGTTGCAGCAACAAACATGTGTCTGTGTGTAGATTGTCATTGCACACTGTTCCGCACACCATGCCACATGTGGTATCGGATGTGAGGTGCACATGTATGCATGGGACACGGGGTAGCGTGACAAGGACATGTCAGCATCCTCACAAGGTATGTGTGGTGAGTCATGACATGTGCACCTTCATGGCAAGGTGTGTGGGCTGGCCTAGTGTAATGTCATGTGACCTGTGGCTCCAGTGTTCCGCTACCAATCTCTGCAATCGGCATCCTACTGCTGCTGATGTGTGGGCGTATGTCACTCCTGTGTTGCGTCTGGCTGTTCACTTGCACTGGGACACAGCTATTCCCATGGCGTGGCATGGGGAGGTTCTCAATCTCCGTGTGTAGCTGGGTCTTTGAAGGAGTGTCACCTTGCATCCATACGTGTCCTGGCCATGTAGCACATACCTGACTCCCTATGTAGCATGCGTGTATTGCCAGATTAACATGTGCTCAGTACACATGAGTTGTTGTCGTAGTGCACTCACTCTTCCTTGTCACTTCAAAATTACTGCAGAGCGCCGCCTCTTGCCCGAAGAATTCCAGACTTGGCTGCCATGCAGGATAATGACAGCATCCGGCTCTACCGCTTCACCCAACCGTTGATTCTGGAGTTGACGGCGAGACTGGCACCACACCTGCAACCGCAGCACAGGTATCCCACGGCACTGACACCCCAGCTGAAGGT
Source organism: Triturus cristatus (assembly GCF_964204655.1). Taxonomy (NCBI): domain Eukaryota; kingdom Metazoa; phylum Chordata; class Amphibia; order Caudata; family Salamandridae; genus Triturus; species Triturus cristatus. Next base: position 797,728,142 of record NC_140583.1, on the reverse strand, counting down.
AATGGCTGCCCTACATTTTCTTGCCACGGGTACCTTTCAAAATACCATAGCTCATGTTGGTGGCATGTCCCAGAGCACGTTCAGTGGTGTGCTGCATGATTTCTTAGAGGCCATGTTGATTCACCTGGATGACTTCATCAAGTTCCCAACCCCTGAACAGATGACTGAGGTCAAGCGTGGATTCTATGCCCTGGGAGGGATGCCCCATGTCATTGGGTCCATAGATGGGACACATGTAGCTTTGGTACCACCACACGCACGGGAGGTGGCGTACCACAATCGGAAGCACTACCACTCCATCAATGCCCTTATGGTGTGTCTGTCCAACATGGTGATTTCACATGTCTGTGCTCGTTTTCCAGGATCAGCACACGATGCCTACATCATGAGGCGTAGCGGGATGCCTGACATGATGATGCAGCTGCGCAACGAACGGGCATGTGTTGTTGGTGGGTACAGTCTGTCTGTTCTGTATTCAGTATAGCCTACCAGCACGACCACTTCACCACTTCTAACGATGACCATGTGCTTTCCATGTAGGGGACGCTGGCTATCCCAACATGCCTTGGCTGCTCACACCTCTCCGCAACCCCATCACGCCGGCCCAGCTCCGATACAACACCGCCCATGGCCGGACAAGGCGAGTGATAGAGAGGACGTTTGGCATGCTGAAGAGCCGATTCAGGTGCCTCCACAAGACCGGCGGCGCACTCCCATATGCCCCGGCGAAGGTCTGCAAGATCTTCATGGTCTGCTGCATGCTGCACAACATGGCAGTTGAAAGAGCAGTGCCACTCATCCTGAATCAACATGACGAGGACCATCCACCCGTGGAAGACGAAGGGCTTGGCAATGGGGCTAGTGATGTGGAGGATGTGGAGCCGCAAGAGGACATCCCTACTCGGCTCATACGCGACTTCTTTGCATAGTGGTGAGTACCAGTGTCTGAGTGTGCACGCATTGGTACCCGTGTGGCATGCGTTGTGATGTGTGTCTCCACCTGCATGTATGGCACGTGAGTCAGAGGGGTGTGTGGGTGTGTCACTGGAGTGATGGTGCCAGTGATGGTTGTACTTCCGCAGTCATAATTGTGACCTAGCATGTTGTCATCCATACATGTGTCGAGTAAATGCACATGCAAGTGGCTGTGCTTTTTGTGGCTGACTTCTTGTGTGTTTCTCTTCCCCAGGTACCTGCGCATGCCGTCTGCTGGTTGCATTGTTGTGGCACTGCTATTCCTCATGGACATGACATCGTGGGCTGACTCAGCGTTTCAGGCACGGACACGTTTGGAAGTCTCCATGGGGTAAGGGATGCATCTGGGGTGTATTGGGTGTGGCAGTTGTTCACGATGTGTGCACACTGCCCCTGTCGGTGTTTGGTTCCTCTGCAGCCATGTCGCATCCCCATGGGACACGACATGCAGCTGTGTACACCTGAATAGATGGTCTGCCTGGTTGACAGTCATCAGTGATGGGATAGGGGATTGTGATGATGGCATCAATGTGTGTGACACTGCCCTCGGACACATTCGGTTAGCATTGGCTTGACATGGTGTGGGACTTCTACATCCGCGGATCTATGGTGTATGGCAGGCTCTCCGTGTGCAGCTGTGGGTATTTAGCTGTTAGCCGACGCTTGTGTGCCAGTTCCATGGCGAACACGCATGTGTGCTGCTGAAGGGGGGTGCCAGTGTTGGACCCACATGTTACTCCACATGATGTGTTCATGTGTACTTCGAGTTGCCTCTGCAATCCCGAAAACATGACTAATAAAGGTGTCCCTATGCCTCCAAGGTGCCTCTTCTCAGTCAATGCTGGTGTGTTGCCATGGTGCATCCTGCTTGTCTGGCATGGTATTCCCTGATTGTGGCTATGTGTCAATGTGTCGAGTGGCAAGATGCAAGCTGTGTGTGTGGGCTGAGACTGTGTATTGGGCATGATGTCCATGACTGTGTGGGTATTGTGACATGTGCCATCCCCATGCATCCAACGTTGGCCAGGCCCCCATTCTCTGCATCCACCGGACTCAAGCTTGCAGGACATGTTTCTGCCACCTGTCTACACATACCTGGGTGCCCCCCAGGACACTGGACTGGATCCCTGACCTCTGCGCATGACTGTTGCTGTACTCAATGTGTCTGTCAGCACGGTTGTTCGGTAACCCCCTCAGCTGGTTGGGCCCATCACGGGTGTGTATGGTGCTCCATGTCTGTCTTGCCTAATACACTGTGACCCATGTGTCCTGTGCCAGACTCAGGCCCCAGGGTGTGGGTGGTTGAAGACAAAAGATGACTCAGGCATGTTTTGACTTTACAAGACAACATGTTTGGTAATAATGCTACCAGCAGGCATCTACTCTTCATAGTGTGATTTATTATTTGGGGGGGGGGGGAACAAAGTGAGTGTCTTTCCGGGAAGTTTGAATCCAAAGTCCAGTAGGGGAGTTGGTGTCCTTGCCATTGGATGTCCTCAGAGTCCATGCCACAGTCTTTGTCAACATTGGTCAGCCAGTGACCAGCAGGGCCATGTGGCAGAGAATGTCTCTTGATGCTGTGATGCTGTTGCTCCAGTGGGCCAGGTGCCAGGCCAGGTGTCCTGGGAGATGGTGATGTAGCGCCGACCCTCACGGTCCTTTCCGTGGACGACCCGGCCTCCTGCGGGGAACCTCACCAGCAGGCCGTGACGACATCTGGGATGCTCCGTCGGATGTTTCCTCCTCCTCCTCCTGATCCCTCCCTGTGGGTGGTGATGTTCTCCGCCTTCTGGCACAGGGAGGGTCGGCCATGTTGTCGGCCATCCGACGGAGTGTAGCGTGAATCCCCTGGAATGCCGTCACTTGCTCAGCCTGTCTGTCCTCCATCCTCCGTTGGTGTACCAGTAGACAGGCATGTAGCTCCGCATGTTGCTGGGACTGCTGGGCCTTGATCCCCTCGAGGACGGACACAACCTGGGCCATGCCCGTGGTGTCCTGCCGGTATGAGTCCAGGATGTTACGGACATGGGAAAATACCGGATCCCCAGCCAACTGGTCAGGCTCGTGCCTCCGCCGTCCTCCACTCCCACCACCCCTGCCCACTTGCGCCTGGCCTGCCCTTGCGGGCACATCGGGTCTCCGGGACCCCTGAGGGGTGGCATTGGCGTTGTCGCCTGCCTCCTCCTGGGTGCCCGGGACACCGTGTCCCTCCTGGCCAGCCTGGCTGCATTGTGGTGTAGGGGCAGGGATCCTGGGTGTCTCCTGGGATGTGGCAGGAGTGGGGGTGGTGGTTGGCACAGTTGTACCTGACGCAGGTGCTGCAGGCGGTTGGACACCAGAGGGGCCAGGTCGGTCGGGGTCGTCCACAGAGTGGTGAGAGTGGTCGCTGCCGGTGGGATCGGGCTCCTGCAGATCCGGGTCCTGTGAGTGTTCCCCCCCAGTGTTGGGGGGTGCACCACGACGTTGACCTGTGTGTGAGAGAGACAATGTTAATTTTGGTCCATGCAACATCCATGTTTCATCATTTCATAAGTTGGCACATTTCCTCTTGGAATTAGGATCTGTCTTGCATTCCACTCACAGTGCACTTGTGCATGGGTGTGTCCCTTGGGCACCACTTTGGCACCTTTAACTATGTGTGGCACAGTCTTACTTGCTGCGTCAAGTGTGACTGCAGTCAGCAGTGGAGTGGGCCGGTGTTGCGAGCCATGCATTGGCGCCTTCCGTGTAGCACTGTACATGTGCACATGGAGTTGTTCCACACCCTTATGTGATGCAGGTAGCTGTCATTGTGCTCGTGCACAGGTTGTGACATGACCCTGTGTTTTGCCATGGTGAAGAGGGGGGGTTCTGGCACGGGCCACCCTTGGCTACATGCACGCAGTCTACCTGCTGACAAGCAGACATTCCCACACACCAACACGGCTGATTTGCTCTCCCTGTGTCTCCCTCCCTCTCTGTCCCCCTCTCCCTCCCTCTCTGTCACCCTCTCCCTCCCTCTGTGTGTCACCCTCTGTCACCTAAGCCCAGCTTCCTGGGCACACACTGTTAGCAGATCTTTGAGTGGCCCTTGGCTTGTTGATGTGAGTTTGTTTCTGATCTCCAGGCACCCATTGGGTGTGATGTGTGTCTGTGCGCTGCTGCTGTGGTGGTGTGTGCTGCCACTCTTTCACAATGTTGGCTGTTCATTAGCTGCTGTCATGTGCAAAACAGTGCCTTCACCCCCATGTGTTGATGCAAGGCGTCCGCCATTTGCTGGCAAGTCATTCCTGTGTTGGGACACACTGTTTGTCTGGCTGTGACCTAGGCCATATGGGCAGAGTGCATTGGTGTCTGCTTCGGAGTCGCACTATGTGATTTTTGGGGCCCAGCCTCCCGCCATCCGGGTTACCGTGTCATGTGTTGTTGTCTTCTGTGACTTGCCATTGTCCAGCTGGGTGCATGGGGCATGGTGGCAGCAGTGGCATGTGCGTGCTCATGGAGTGTGGTTGAGTAATGCGATGGCTTGTGGTGGTTGCGTGCCTGTTAGTGATTTTGGTTGTGGATGCCGTTCCCCCCATGTGATGTGCGTTGTTTGTGTACTCACCCGGGTCTCGGAGTCCTTCTAATCCTTCGACTGCCTCCACCGGCAGTATGGCCATCACCCTCTCCTCCCAAGGATGGTACTGTACGGGTCTGCGGGAGGGCCCTCCTCCGGTGGCGTTGGCCTGGTCGTGTTCCTCCTGCCTCTTGGCTCTGACCCTCCTCCGCAGATCGTACCACCTGTTCTGGCATTCCTGCCTGGTCCTCCTGGTGTCCGCAACAGCATTCACAGCATCGACGATGGTCTGCCACATGGCTGTTTTTGCTGCCAGGCTGGTATTTCTGACCAATGTTCCAAAGATCTGTGGCTCGACTCTGAGGATTTGATCAACAAGGACCTCCAACTCTCGGTTACTGAACTTTGGATTCTCGGTAGTGGGCATGGTGAGGGGTGTGGGTGGGGATGGTGGGGGGGGGGTGTGGATGTTGGGGGGGGGTGTGGATGGTTGTGTGTGTGTGTGTGTGTGAATGTGATGAGGGGGTGTTTGTGAGGGTGGTTGTGTGAAGGTGTGCAAGTGTAAGGTGTGGTGTAGCTTGTTGTATGGTTCTGTGGTGTCTGGCAGCAGTGAGTCTGTTGCAAAGGCTCATGGTTTGTGTGTGTGGGCCCTTTTTATTGGTCCATGGGTGGGTGTGGCAGTGTTTGAATTTTGGGTGGGTGTGTTATAAGTAGTGGTGGTGTTTTGGCCCTCTGTTTGTCTTTGGCAGTTGCAGGTCAGTGAAGGTGTATTTGTAGTGTTTGTTGGCCATGTTTAGTGGCTTTGTGCCATTCGAATAGTGTCTTCTTGTGTTGTTTTGTTTTGTCCTGGTTGTGTACGTGTGTTTTGAGCGTGTGTACGGTGTGTAGATGGGCCATTTGGTTGTACGGTGCTGTCCTTGTGTGTGGGTTGGTACGACTCGTACATGCGGATGTGATGTTGGGGCCTGGGGTGCGCACCGTACTTAGGAGGTTGTGTTGGGGGTACGACTGGAACGTACTGGGGTGTAGGTACACGGGGGTACGACACGTACTGGGGTGGGGGTACGACTGGAACGTACTGGGGTGTAGGTACACGGGGGTACGACATGTACTGGGGTGGGGGTACGACTGGAACGTACTGGGGTGTAGGTACACGGGGGTATGACACGTACTGGGGTGGGGGTGGGGCTAGAACGTACTAGGGTGTACATAGATGGTGGTACGACACGTACTGGGGTGGGGGTACGACTGGAACGTACTGGGGTGTAGGTACACGGGGGTATGACACGTACTGGGGTGGGGGTGGGGCTCGAACGTACTGGGGTGTACATAGACGGTGGTACGACACGTACTGGGGTGGGGGTACGACTGGAACGTACTGGGGTGTAGGTACACGGGGGTATGACACGTACTGGGGTGGGGGTGGGGCTCGAACGTACTGGGGTGTAGGTACACGGTGGTACGACATGTACTGGGGTGGGGGTACAACTGGAACGTACTGGGGTGTACATAGACGGTGGTACGACACGTACTGGGGTGGGGGTACGACTGGAACGTACTGGGGTGTAGGTACACGGGGGGTATGACATGTACTGGGGTGGGGGTGGGGCTCGAACGTACTGGGGTGTACATAGACGGTGGTACGACACGTACTGGGGTGGGGGTACGACTGGAACGTACTGGGGTGTAGGTACACGGGGGGTATGACACGTACTGGGGTGGGGCTCGAACGTACTGGGGTGTACATAGACGGTGGTACGACACGTACTGGGGTGGGGGTACGACTGGAACGTACTGGGGTGTAGGTACACGGGGGGTATGACACGTACTGGGGTGGGGGTGGGGCTCGAACGTACTGGGGTGTACATAGAGGGTGGTACGACACGTACTGGGGTGGGGGTACGACTGGAACGTACTGGGGTGTAGGTACACGGGGGGTATGACACATACTGGGGTGGGGGTGGGGCTCGAACGTACTGGGGTGTACATAGACGGTGGTACGACACGTACTGGGGTGGGGGTACGACTGGAACGTACTGGGGTGTAGGTACACGGGGGTATGACACGTACTGGGGTGGGGGTGGGGCTCGAACGTACTGGGGTGTAGGTACACGGTGGTACGACACGTACTGGGGTGGGGGTACGACTGGAACGTACTGGGGTGTAGGTACACGGGGGGTATGACACGTACTGGGGTGGGGGTGGGGCTCGAACGTACTGGGGTGTACATAGACGGTGGTACGACACGTACTGGGGTGGGGGTACGACTGGAACGTACTGGGGTGTAGGTACACGGGGGGTATGACACATACTGGGGTGGGGGTGGGGCTCGAACGTACTGGGGTGTACATAGAGGGTGGTACGACACGTACTGGGGTGGGGGTACGACTGGAACGTACTGGGGTGTAGGTACACGGGGGTATGACACGTACTGGGGTGGGGGTGGGGCTCGAACGTACTGGGGTGTACATAGACGGTGGTACGACACGTACTGGGGTGGGGGTACGACTGGAACGTACTGGGGTGTAGGTACACGGGGGTATGACACGTACTGGGGTGGGGGTGGGGCTCGAACGTACTGGGGTGTAGGTACACGGTGGTACGACACGTACTGGGGTGGGGGTACGACTGGAACGTACTGGGGTGTAGGTACACGGGGGTATGACACGTACTGGGGTGGGGGTGGGGCTTGAACGTACTGGGGTGTAGATAGACGTGGTACGACACGTACTGGGGTGGGGGTACGACTTGAACGTACTGGGGTGTACCTAGACGGGTGGGGGTATACATACACGGGGGGTACGTGTCGGACGTACGGGGGCTGGGGGGAGTGTTGGGCGCGTATGCGGGCACATATCTCCATGGTTGCTATAGGAGTTCGGTGCGGACGGTGTTTTTTCCATACGGTTGTACGCTCGGACGCACGGGATGGATCGTGATTCCTCGGTCGGACTTGGCTTTTCACGTTTGTAAGGTAAATCGTCCGAGGACGTGTCGGACACATTTTCCGACCCGAGGACGTGTGGGGAATGATTCCCAGTGCGGTTCGTATGGACTTTTTACCATGCGAATCGTGATTGCCAGTTCGTACGGCACTTGTACGATTCGTACGGTAAAAAGACCCGATACGAGTCGTACGGGGACATTTTTTACCGGATCGTGATCGGCACCTAAGTGGTTTGATACCACCTGCACTAAGGCCCATAACCTCCCATTGAAGTCTCTCAAAGAGACACCAAAAGATCTAGGACGGGTTTGTTCCCGTAGAAGGGACTACAAGGCCGCACTACGGTCCAGGGAACGGTTACTGAAGGAGGAAGTCAACCACAACTTGGTTAAAGCAAATAAATAAAATGACAGAAGGCTGTTCTGGACAATAGTGACCAAAAACTATCCAGATAAATATGAGGAAAGTGGTGCTGACACAGTAATCTCCCAGAGATATGGGTCGGGCATTTTTCACAGCTATACCCGGAATCTCCCATACTGGAAGGGCAGGTGTCCATGAGCCCCCACACAATGACACTGCCAATGCCGCTGATTCTTGCCCATCCCCTCTGCAATTTACATATAGGGGTCTCAAATGTAATAGAAGCCATCAGGAGGTGCCCCACAATTAAGGCGCCGGGCACAGATGGGATTCCAGCAGATCTCTTCAGGGCCAATACATCTCTGAGGGATCCCCTCTTGACTAATGTCCTTAAAGCTGCCTTCCATATGTGCTCCCAAAGGCAGGGTCACATGCAACAAGATAATCAAAATGTAGGTACAACAATTGATTTTTTTGGGTGGATTTGTCAAAATCGCTATAAAGTCTAGTTTGCTACTCTGCAATATACATTTTTTTCTTTTGACATATTGATATGGCCTCCAATTATCTCACAAAAGCTTTGTGAACTTCAAGGGAGACATTTGTTATCATGGCCACTTTGAACTTGGTTCCCTGAAAAGAAACATTTTTAGGAGGTTTGCTTTCTCATCTACCAGTGAACCTAGGATCATGCTATTTATAAAAACGGACAAATCACATCCGACATTGCTGCAGTGGCCTTATCTTGAGTTCTGCAATGGCATGCAAATGATGCGTGATGACATTATCTCTAGCATAAGTTTGTAGATCCACTAATCATGGTACATGACAACAAATGGGGAAAAAAGAACAAGAAATGAGAAGAAAGAACTCCCTTGTACTGTGAAAAGACAGACGTTGCACTTTCGTCAAAGAATTTCCCCCTGGAAAAACATCTTTGTAGAAGGAAGAGGAAAGTACTTCTCTTGGAGGGTAGACAAACTAACATGCAGAAAAGGCATTTGCACAGCTTCAAAGTTAACTTCTTTCAATTGTGTCCTGATGAGCTATTCATCCAATGAGAAGTAGATATGGATCCCGTGCCTCAAGCATTGGTCTGCAATGACCATGAGGCACTTTCTAAAAGAGCCATGAATCTGACATGAGATAGTTAGGATCTTTTGTCATGATGATGAGGACTCTGTGGTTTTCAATCACTGAAATAGGAATGGAAGTCTCTTGTTCTGTATTTATGTTATGTTACGTTATGTTATGCAACATTTATTAAGAGCATATATATCCTGAGAGGTGTTGTTGCACTAGCAAAAGAAACAAGCATTGGCATAGCCAATAGGTCTCGCCTTTGGAACCTTATAAGTATTTAGTTATGCAGTACAATATCCGTGGTGCAACAACATCAACTGTTGCATGTCTAAACACTTATAAGGTCCCAAAGGCGAGACCTATTGGCTATGTCAATGCTTGTTTGTTTTGAGAATCTGGTCACCCTATCTTAGAGCCAGGCAAGGCCTCTGGTTCGGCTCTTCCCATGAGTTTTTTCTAGCCTGGTAGCGCACACCTCCACCCCAAAGCGTCTCACTGAAAGGTGTGAACTCTGCCACTGCTACACTCGCACTGGAAGGGCACAGGTCTCTCCACATATCTCTTTAAAACTCCTACAGTACACCGGCAGGGGGCAGCAAAGCTCACACATGCAGAGCAGGGATATCTGGTGAAGGATGGAAGATTGGCATGCGCTTAGCAAGGAAATGGATGGGACTGAAGAGGAGGGCATGGGCTGCAGGACAGCGCAAGGTAATAGAGGCGAGGGACAAACGGGGAGCGTGGAGTAGAGCAGGAAAAGGTGAGAGGGAATACACACACACCACCCTAGCCTTTCACAACCGCACCCACTGCTGACTCCGCAGCTGCAGGAGAATCATTAACAGGCACCAGCCCTGAGCAGTTGGAATGAATGATGCACCACCACTGCTGGAGGCTTGACAGGGAGCAGAGGCCTGCCTGCTATCAAGCCATGGCCCTATTGAAAGCAGTGAGCACCAATGAATGCCTAACCGTGCATAGCAGAAGTAAAAAGTGCTTCGGCACTGCACACTACCACCAACACGCCACCAGTGCTGGAGGCCTGAAAGGGAGCAAGGGGTCCTTGTATCATACCATAGTCCAGCTAAAAGCACCAGTGAAGGTCTTACTGTAAACAGCAGGAGTCAATGGTGCTTCGGCACTGCACACCACACACTACCACCACCACGCCACCAGTGCTGGAGGCCTGGCAGAGGGGCCCTTGTCTCATACTAAAAACACCAGTGAAGGTCTTACTGTAAACAGCAGGAGTCAATGGTGCTTCGGCACTGCACACCACACGCTACCACCACCATGCCACCAGTGCTGGAGGCCTGGCAGGGAGCAAGGGGACCTTGTATCATAATAAAAGCACCAATGAATGACTTACCGTGCGTAGCAGGAATCAATGGTGCTTCGGCACTACACACCAAAGAAAGAGAGAGAGAATGCATGTGTGCGTGAGTGCGTGTGTGCGAGGGAGAGAGGGAGAGAAAGAGCATGCACGTGTGCGTGGGTGAGTGTGTGTGAGAGAGGGGGAGAGAGAGTGTGCATGTGTGCATGCATGCTTGAGAGAGCGAGAGTGCGCATGTGTGTATGCGTGGGTGTGTGTGAAAGAAAGAGAGAGATAGTGCATGTGTTTGTACGTGTGTGTGTGTGCGAGAGAATGTGCATGTGTGCGTGCCTGTGTGTGTTTGTGTGTGAGAGAGAGAGCGTGCATGTGTGCGTGCGTGTGTGTGAGAAAGGGAGAGAGAAAGAGAGCAGAGAGCCTGTATGTGTGCGTATGCGTGTGTGTGTGTGTTTGAGTGCGAGAGTGTGCATGTGTGCCTGTGTGTGTGGGAAAGAGAGAGAGAGCGTGCATGTGTGCGTGCCTGTGTGTGTGTGAGAAGGGGGAGAGGGACAGAGAGACAGCGTGCATGTGTGCTTGCCTATGTGTGAGAGGGAGAGAGAGAGAGTGTGCATGTGTGCGTGCATGTGTGTGTGAGAGAGAGAGGGAGAGAGAGAGAGAGCTTGTGTGCATGAAAGAGAGAGAGAGTTGTAGGGAGAGCAGGTATATCCAATCAATGAGAGGAAAGGCACCCCGCGGCACCTGTTCTCATGCAATATTTTCGTGTTTTGAGATATTTCAATTGCTGTGTTTTTCGCATCTCTGTAATGTACACACGATTACATTTGTCACCTCAATAACCTACTTCAGGATCAATAGCGCGATTTAACATAGAAAATATTCACCTCTGATGCAAGCGCTTGAGATAGGGAGTTTGTGCGTGTGGGTGTATTTGTGCGCAAGCACGCGTCCGTTGTCTACGCACCACAATGTAAAACTCTAATTAAATTGTTCTATCGCAGAATCTATGCCGTCGATAAACTGCCCTGTGTAATTATAACCTTTTCATCTAGCAAATAAAAACACATTAAAAAAAACAAGGAGAGAAAAGGAGCCTGTTAGGACACCCAGTTCCAGTTTATAAAAAAAATACATACTTTGTAAAACTAACTTTTATTAATAAACCCGTTGTGTGAAAACAAAAATAAGTACTTTGTGTCATATTTGTTAGAATAATAATGGTCAGAGCCCCCTCCCCCACCTCTGTTCATGTTTGCATTAATTGACCCCCACTTCCCACTCGATTCATTCATCCTTTACACACCCCGGAAACATAGAAACTAACCGCCAGATCTGTTTCTGGTGTCATTACAAATATTCATTGGCAACAGAATCTAGTGCGATGTGCGCGGAAAGAGCGGCTTGAAGCCATCCTATCTGGTGAGATTTACTGTTTCATCTAATAATCACAGAAAAACAGGGCAGTCTATGATTTCATTTACAGAGCAAACAAAAGAAATTATTTTTCACGCCAAACATGCCAGTCAAAAACTTCAGTTAAACGCAGCAGATTTCACAACTGAGTTATAAATGTTTTTCTCCATAAAATTTTAACGTGTCTAAGATCCCTGACCTTTGTGTATGACAAATAATCCCTAACCTTTCTTCCACACCGGCAGCAGTGACATGCGCACTCTGCGCCGAGCGTGCCCAAGTCAGTAATGCGCAAGAAATGCCCGTGAACAATTATGAACTCGAGTGGTGAAAGCAGGGTCCTAAACGGCTACTTCAAGGGCCGTCCATTAGAAAAGAAAGATCAGGACAATTTAAGCCGGCATCCCGTGAGTGCTGTGTGTGGCGGCAGCCATTGTAAAATAAAATCAAGAAAAAAAACGCGAGCACCATCTGTTTCCAATTAACGCCAACGCGATAATTGGAAACAGATTGCATTAATGCTCGCTCCCGAGGACCCTAAGCCATGGAACAAACAAGGCGGGACAAGCACCCACCCGCCTTGGACCAATTGCGTGCTGTGTTTTTAAAAAAGACGCATGCACAGGCCAATTGCGGGCTAATAAAAAAAAAGCACACGCACAAGCTTGTGTTCAGAGCTCAAATGCACTTACTAAATGCCTTGCAGAGCAGCACATGAGCGCTGGCTCAGGCAAGACCTAAAAATGACAAAAATGGGGAATAAAGAGTTAAAAAGCAAAGGGGCAGATTTACAAGCCCCGTGCGCCACTATTGCGCCGCCGTTGCGTCACTTTTGTGACGCAGCGGCGGTGCAATGCTAGCGCCATGCTGCGACAGATTTACAACGTGACGCATCTAGGGAGATGCGTCACGCTGTAAAGCCCTGCGCCACATTAAACCTGCGTCAGGTTTAATGTATGCAGGGTGGGTGTTACGTCGGAAAAAGCCTCGGAAAAGTGACGCAGTGAAATCTACAAGATTTCACGCAGTCACTTTTCCGACGCTGGTGCGTCAAATCCTTACGCCTGCTTCAAGCAGGCGTAAGGCATGATGCACCATGTTAGGGATAGGGCAGGTTGGAACAGTGCTGGAGTTGCGTCACGCATCTGCTTGTCCTTGAGCCACGATGCACCGCATTGTAAATGCTGCGCATCTGCAGTGGCGCAAGGGCAAACTTGCGTGACGCATCTTCCCTGGCGCATCCCTGCTGATTTGCAGGGATGCGCCAGGGAACGTAAATCTGCCCCAAAGTTTTTAGTTTCCTACTGAAACAGAGAATGTAAGTGATGGAATGCACTTCCATAAGTAACAAATTCCATTGCTGGAAGGGACAGCTGTTCCACCAGCCCTTGTCCTTCTAATATGAGACATCAGTAATAGATTGGTATCCGCCAAGCGGAGAATCTGTGAATGATGGAACAGTCTGAAATGTGCCCTTAGAAATGACAGGCAAATCCAAATAGACACTTATGTGTAATACACATAGATTTATACGTTTTCCATTTATGGATAGAAAGCAAGTGGATTTAAGCCAGAATTAAACTAGCTGAGGCAAATTGAAGGGCTTGCACAACTGCTCTGGCTGACTGATTTTGAAAAGCCTGCAGTCTGTTGAGTTGTTTGAATACCGAACCATATAAAGGGTTACCGTGATCCAGACAAGACCCAATAGTAGCCGAGATAACACATCTACAAATGTCTAGTGAAAATGGAGGCAGAATGGGCATACGTCTCCACATGGTAATGCGGTGGCGGGAAACAACGGAGATTTGATGTGTGAACTTCAATTTATCATCAAAATTCACACCCAGATTTTTCACAGTAGACTTAAGAGTAGGATGTTCACAAAGATCGTGCGGATTTGAAACCGCCTGACTGTCAGATAAATTGTTTCCTACTATGAGAACATTGACTTGCTCAGGTTTTCCCAAGCCTATTGCTGATCATCCATCTTTTATACACTAATTTAAAGTGGAGATGGATGGATCTGCCTTAGACACCTGGAAGATAAGCCGGTGCCATATAAGTAAGAATAAGGAAGGATCCTGGGTCTGCATTACATGTAGGTATCATTGTCCTTGTCTGGGCCACAGCGCACGTTTAAGCATGTGGTGAGGCGCAAACAGGGACATTGTGCCCTTTACAAAGAATGCTCTGCCTCCAGGGCACCCGTGAACTTGCACAGCCCTGTGGGCAGTGCATTCAGTGAAACACAGAGTGACTGCTTCAAAGCCACTCTGTGTTTCCCTTTACAGGCGGCAACCAATCGAAACTTCTTAAAGGGTTTAGAAATCCACCTGCAGGTAGATTCAATGAGTTACAGCACCGTCTCCAGGGGCATTCCAGGGGAGTCCATCGAACCCCATTTCCCCCTCCAGACAGCTGCCCCAAGGGGCACACTGACAGTGCACCACCTGTTTGTGGAGCACTTTCAGTGTGCCTCTTATGAGTACGTTGGCCTCTGCGTCCACCTTCGGAACACAGAGCGCGTGCAGAGGCATAGTGATCCCCTCATTAGCATAGGACCTCGAAACTATGCAAATGATGGATGCCCTCTTAAGATAGTGCTGTTGCTACATGTACACCTGTGCTATCAGTATTAGAGAAGTGGCCTCACAAGCATCCGTGGCCTTTACTGCAAAACCATAGTGCCCCAGGGTGCAAAACGTGGGCACACATGCCGATTGCGCAGCGGGAGCACTATGTGTAGTGCGGCACCTGATATTCTAAAAATAGATATCAAACATATAATATAAGTGTTAAAAAAGAACTGATCCTTGATTTACTCCAGTATGTACTACATATGTTTCAGACATCCATCTTCCTATGGAAACTACATGTAGTCTTTTGGTGCAAAGGATTCGAACCACTTAAGTGCCACCCTCTCAATACCTCACTCAGCCAGGTGAATAATGAGAAGATTGTGTTCAACTGTGTTGAAGGATTGCTGACAAATTAAGCAGATTTAACGCACTTGTGATATAGCCATCAGCAGCTCTTAATAGGTTATCCTGTACTGCAAGCGGGGGCAATTCCCTGCTACTGAACAATCTACAACCAACATGGGGCAGTAATTGTATGGGTCTTTGGGGTTTAACCTCATCTTCTTCAAAGCAGACTCAACAATCCTGATTTTAAGTTCCTTAGCAACAAGTCTATGGTTCAAAGAGGGTGGAATGGTCTGAGGAATCGAAAGGGTTGAGGTGGAGAAGTCAAGATGAAGAATATCGAGAGGAAGAATGTCAACAGGTGAGCTGGATTTACACTTTCTAAGTATGCAGGTATGTTGAAGGCTCATAAGTAAAAAACATTTGAGTTCTGAAAATGAACCTACTGCTTGAAAAAGTAGGTCTAACTTGTCTCGTTCCACAGTTATTTGGTGAACCTTGTAAAATATAGAAGAGTGACTCTTCCTCTTCTATGTTAACACATACGTGTCTGGGAATACTCCTGTGAAATATTTACCTAGTAGTGCTGACCTGATGATCCCTACATCTTCAATTGTAAAACTCTAAAACATTCTTTGTAGATAGGTCATTTTAGTTGCATCCAGCTTCATTTTAGGCCGTAGTCTAACTTGCTACCAAAGTGTGCTTTTTCCACTGCTGGAAACATAGTGTGTCATTTATCTTGATACTTAGAGACCACCTCCCTCCAGGTCACCAAGGACACTTTTTCCATTAGTGAACATTTGTGACATAGCCTAAGGCGTTAGATTAATACTCCTGAAATCAATCACTTGTAGTAGAAATTTCCGGACTAGAATGAGGTGGCCATCCTACTTTCCAAAATAGGAATATAGGTGGTCATTCTGTTTCAAAGGAGAGGCAGTCTTGGAAGATAATCCTAATGACTTGCCATTGAATATCTTACTCATTAGGCTTGGAAGTTTTGGACCTGGCTAGATGTTAACTAGATTTTTAAATCTGAAAACAATTGTGGACAGAGTCCCCTGTAATTGTGTTGAAAATTATAATTTCTTGAGGAAGTGATCAGATGGAGACACTTATTTTTCTGGTGGGCTCCTACGGATTTTGTGAACTTTGCGTTCAGTCTTATTATGCCTGATAGCTTACGACAGAGGAGGCCAGAAATTAAATGACCTCCATAAGGTAATATGGCTTGTCACACTCCTCGTATTCTAATCTGCAGTGTCCAAGTTGACCCTGAACTCTGATGTTAAGCTATTTCTTCTTCTTCAACAGAGCCTCTTATTGGTTGTCTTCCACAGAGGTTCTCTAATCTTTCTTATCAAGCCTTGCAGAATGTCATCTTGTACAAAAATGAGAGAGAAGCGTATGCAGCCTTTAAAGGGAGTAAAGACAAAGTGCCTCTTTTACCACCATCTGGCACAAGGGTCAACGAAACTGGAGTCAGAGATCTGAATGAACCGAGACATAGTGAATATCCCAAAATCTGGAGTTGGTGGCCATCTACCAATATGAAAGCTATTGAGAGAGGCCTTGTACTTTTCTTTCAAAGTAATGATCAGGACAATCTCTGCTCTAGTAAGAGCAATGATGCAGCTGTAGTAATAGGAGAGTTAAATTACATTTTCTACACAAGGGAAAGCTTAGCTTTTGCATTTTTGGAATGGGTATCCTGAATCCTGCAATGGCTACACCATATCAATGCAGAGGAAGAGTTGCATAAAACAGATTAGGTCTTGGAGGCGGTAACTCTTATTTCAAACACATGCGGTATCAATGGCACTGCCTGGACATATCACTCACACTCCTCCAGGATCACACCCTCTTAATAGTCATGAACCAGTGAGGATGAATGGTCAGGTATTGGTGCTTTAGGCATCAAGTGGTAAACTGATGTTAAGAAAACTTACTGACCACAAATGATATCTCAGCCTTAATATATATCCTTCCTAAGCATTGAAACTTTGGCAAATTTTGCTGAAAAGAGGAGAGTCATATGATCTCCCGCCTATTTCAGTGGTCGGGAGCTAAAGAAAATGACATCCTAGCTGCAGCATCATTTATAGGAAGAAAAACAACAATGACACTCATTACAGAGTTTTGGGGTCACGTCATTGTTTTTTTTTTATAACTCTTTTTTATTGAAAACAAGGCATGACATATGCGTGATCCAATTAAACACAGATTGGCAATACATTGGCACATTAGAGCATGATCATCTCCAAACAAAACGTTTTTCAATTGAACGTAGTTAGATCCCACTGAGAATATTTTCTCCTGATCTTGGAGGTTCACATATCTCTCCCCTGTGGACATTCCATTGCCCCCATATTTGCGTCCATTTATTCGGGCACCCCTGGCTTTGTATATGGAGGATTAAGGCTTCAAGGTCAATCCTCGCTCATAAGCTCCCAGTGGCATAGCAAGAGGGGGCAGTCCTCCACGGGCAGCGTGAGTTTTTTGGGGCAGGCAGCCTCCTCCCGCTCTTACCTGCCGCTCTATAATGCGGCTCTCGTGGGCGGCAATCAGCTGAATCTCGCCAGCAACCCCCCACTCCTCAATGCAGCCGCTGTGGGGCGGCAAACGCAGGGACTGCCACAGGCAGCCAAAGGGCTAGCTACGCCACTGTAAGCTCTCTCACTTAGATGTATACTTTCTGTAGTTATATTACTTTTGTAGCATCTACAGAAGAGAGATGCCTTTTATATCGACCTACTAATCGGATGAGCAAAGACATGTATTGTGACCTCTGCCTTGGCGTTGACTTTATGTCTAGGTAAAGTAGTCTAGGTTGTCTTGAAATCGGGCTGCCATTGTGAGCTTATTATTTGGCTGTTATTGAATAAAAAACCTACACAGAAATGTTTATCCCCTTAATAACATTTCAGAGTTGAAGACGGTATAGAGACAGAATATCGAGTTGTAAATGTCGACTTCCACTAATATCGAGTGCAAAATAAATATTGTGATACAAAAATATCGTCTGTCAGAATCTCGTGGTCAAGAATATCGAGTCTAAGGTAAGTAATATCGTTTAAAAAAATATCAAAGTCATTAATATCGTTTTAAAAAATGTTGTTAAAAATATCGTTGTTTTAGTTAATTAATATTTGTGAATAATTAATATTTATGCATTTAATATTTTATATTGTTAATTGTGGTAATTTATTATTAATTAGTTATTAATTGGTTGTTAATTATTAATCATTAATTGTTAATTATGTTAATTGTGTCATTTTTTTTAGGAGCGGATTGTGGGTTTATAGGGGAGTGGGGTGGGAAGTAATTTAATGATTATTAATTAATATTTTTTATGAATTAATATTAATGTATTTAATATTTTATATTGTTAATTGTGGAAATTAATTTATTTTTAATTATTTATTCATTGGTTACTAATAATTATCAATTAATTGTTAAGTATGTTAATTTTGTCATTCTTTTAGGAGCGGGTTGTGGGTTCATAGGGGAGTAGGGTGGGAAGTAATGTAATTATACTTAATGAATTAATATTTTTTATTCATCAATATTTATATATTTATTATTTTATATTGTTAATTGTGGTAATTAATGTATTATTAATTAGTTATTCATTGGTTGTTAACAATTAATTAATTGTTAATTGTGTTAATTGTGTCACTTTTGTAGGAGCTGGTTGTGGGTTGATAGGGGAGTAGGGTGGAAAGTAAATTAATTGTAATATATATGTTAATATTTTTTATATAATATTTATTTAATGTTATTTTATACTGTTAATTGTGTGAATTAATTTTTCAATAATTGTTTTTAATTTGCTTGTTAATTGGTATTAATTAAGTAATTCATTGTTAATTAATTTTGTTAATTTGTCATATTTTACGACATCGGTGGTGCCATTTATAGGGGAACATGGTGGGAGGTAAAATATTTTTAATTAATCAATGATAATTAATTTGCTGGAGTGGGAATAGTAAATTATCCCCCTGCGCTGACCAACACTTTCCCTACTGTTGCACTTGAGGAGTAGGAATAGTAAATTATTCACCTCCACTATCCAACACTTTCCTTAATGTTGCACTTGCTGGAGTGGGAATAGTAGTTTTTACCCCTCCGCTATCTAACACTTTCCCTACTGTTGCACTCGCTGGAGCGGGAATAGTAATTTTATCCCCACCGCTATCCAACATTTTCCCTACTGTTGCACTCATTGGAGTAGGAATAGTAAATTATTCCTCTCCGCTATCCTACACGTTCTCTAATGTTGCACATGCTGGAGTGGGAATAGTAATTTTATCCCCTCCGCTATCCAACACGTTCCCTACTGTTGCACTCCCTGGAGTGGGAATAGCAATTTTAACTACTACACTTTCCCTACTGTTGCTATCCGTGGAGTGGGTATAGTAATTTTTACCCCTCTGCTATCCAACACTTTCCCTACTGTTGCACTCCCTGGAGGGGGAATAGTGAATTATTCCCTTTGCTATCTAACACTTTCCTTACTGTTGCACTTGCTGGAGTGGGAATAGTAATTTGATCCTGTCCGCCATCCAACACATTCCCTACTGTTGCACTCATTGGAGTGGGAATAGTAAATTATTCCCCTCCGCTATCCTACACTTTCTCTACTGTTGCACATGCTGGAGTGGGAATAGTAATTTTATCCCCTCTGCTATCCAACACTTTCCCTACTGTTACACTCTCTGGAGTGGGGATAGTAAATGTTATCCCCTCTGCTATCCAACATTTTCCCTACTGTTGCACTTGCTGGTGTGGGAATAGTAATTTTTACCACTCCGCTATCCAACACTTTCTCTACTGTTGCACTCTCTGGAGTGGGAATAGTAATTTTTATCTCTTCCGCTATCCAACATTTTCTCTACTGTTGCACTTGCTGGAGTGGGAAGAGTACATTATTCCCCTACGCTATCCAACACTTTCCCTACTTTTGCCATCCCTGGAGTGGGAATAGTAATTTTTACCACTACGCTATCGAACACTTTCCCTACTGTTGCTATCCTTGGAGTGGGAATAGTAAATGTAACCCTCCGCTATCAAACACTTTCCCTACTGTTGCATTCCCTGGAGTGGGAATAGTAAATTAGCCCCCTCCGCTATCCAACACTTTCCCTACTGTTGTACTTGCTGGAGTGGGAATAGTAAATTATTCCTCTCCGCTATCCAACACTTTCCCTACTATTGCATTCCCTAGAGTGGGAATAGTAATTGTATGCCCTACGCTATCCAACATGTTCCCTACTGTTGCACTTAATGTAGTGTAAAATGTAGTTTTTAAAAAATATATATTTTAATATTTTAATTTATAATGTACATATTTTATTTTTATTTTTATGCTACAGGTGTATGTATATAGATGTATTTTTTAATTTGTAATATGTTTCTATCATTCATAATTTATTAAAATAATTATTTATTAATATTATGAAGTAAATATATATATATTAAATATTATATATGTATGTTTAATTTATTTTTACATTATATGTATCACTTATAATTTGTAACATTTTCTAATAATTCTACATTTGTTTTTTTAATTATATGTATTATTTAATTTATTTTACATTATTTTTTATACATTTTAAAAAACCGATATTTTTTACAACAATATTTTAAACAACGATATTTTTTTCTGATATTTTACTACTTACCATTATAAGGATAGGACGTCGATATTTTTGACAGCGATATTTATGTCCTGATATTTTGGTAACATGATATTTGTGTAGTCGATATTCTGTCAGTGATCCGTTGAAGACCATTGCATGTATTATTTGGGTTTAGGATTTGTGGGTTTTCCAGTGTATTTATCTGCTACTTTCGAAACCTGAAGAGAATTTAACAGCAAGTTAGTTTGAACGTTAGCATAAGAATAAATTCAGAATTTTTGATATTTGAGTGCTATCCTAAATATTCATGCAGTGCTTTTGAAAATTAGGTGTAATCTAGGTTAGGGTGACCAGACGTCCCTTTTTTCCCCGGACGGTCCCGGTTTTCGGAGCAGTGTCCCAGCGTCCCGACACTTTGCTCCTAATTACATAAATGTCCCGTTTTTTGTGCAGTGCCCGGGTTAAATGGAGAAATGTCCCGGTTTATAAATAGTGTCTCACACCGAAACACTATTTAAAAACCAGGACATTGCTCTGCTTACTTAGCACAGGTGCTGAGACGGGTCTCTATTGGGCTCTCCATTCTTGCCCTCAGGATGCAAAAAAAATCTTACTGCTGCAGCAATACCACCCTTCACTGCCCTCAAAGAGACCCGTTATAGTTCTTTCACAGTCTCATCATCCCAGAACTGAAGCATTTTCAATGTTATGTACAACGAAGCCAAAGGTTGTTGCTTATTTATTTTATGGAACTAAGAACAACTGACAAAGCAAATATTCCTGGCTTGTTGTAAGTGTAATGCTACATTCATAGCTGCCAAGGTTTCAGATTTCTATGTGTGACATTTTCAAAATTTCAGAGTCATTATGAGCAACATTTTAACGACTAGATGAGTGACTTCACTATTGTACTCGCTGCCTGCGAGTTTCTTGCCAGTTGCCTGCCAGAACCCTTCAATGACCGGGAGTGTTCGGGGAGAGACCGGGGAGAGACCCGGACTACATTTCCCAGGTTCCTGTGCACACCGCCAATGGACGATCCACGCGCCAGGAGGCGCTTAAGAGCGGGGCTGGTCTCCTGTGGCGTGGGACGCGCGTGGGCGTGCCCGGGCCAAGGACGGGCCCATATGCGCCTGTCCGCGGCAGGCCGAGGCAAGGCAGGTCCACCTCCCTTAGTCCCTCAGGAACAGCTAACTACTGGTAAGGCGATATAGCACCCTGCTTGCTTTTTTTATTGAATACTTTCTGCTGAAGGATGGGCAAAAGGAAATTAAGATCCACTGTGGGAAAATTACCCATGAAAAGCGGACCTATCACTAAGTACCTGAAAAATGCCGTGGGGCTGATTGACAGTGAGATTGTGCATGTTGAGAAACAACTGGCAGCCACCAAAACTACACTAGAGGCTGTTATAAAAGAGTCTGTAACAGAGGGTGGATATGATCCTTTAACACTCATGAGTAACGTGAAATATAAGGACACTGAGATAGAGCTACCTATTACTGATGTAAACAATAAGGACATCGCACCAGATCTGGCCAATCCAGGTATCCTTACAACCTCACTGTATATTTCAGTATTATCAAATAATACTGATCCGCTATCTCCGCCAGCTAAAAAAGCGAAACAATTTTTCCAAAAGGACAATGGACTTGAGGAGAGCCAGGTAGTAAAGGCTATAACTAAGCCAAAGCAAAAAAAAAGGGAGGAAAAAATGCAGGGGCGGCAAAGGGGGATAGTATTCCAACAAATTACACATAAAAGCCGCAAAATCTTGAAACCTTATTAAAAAAATAACATGGCAAACTAGAGAGCGTCGAGCGACGCCTGATGTCAGAAATTAAACTGATTCAAAAGGACGTGACGTATTTGACAGACCTGGTTTCTGAATTACTGCCTTCCAAAATTTAGAACAAGGTCATTTGTGCAAAATATCTAGTTGCAAGAACAAACAAATGATTAGGTACCCCTATCTCTGCTGGTGAACCTAAGCAAAGAGAGCCTTCTTCTGCAGCCCCTCAAAGGGACTGCCCAACCACAAGATCCACTGAAGACTTAAGGACCAATAAAGAAGATATGGCCCCCTCTTCCAGACCTGCAAAGATCCAACCTGTCGGCTAAAACAAATACTATCTTAAAAACTGGTAGGAATGTTGAGGAGCCATTACATCTTCCTCCCCAGTCGACTCCATATGTTATTATTTTGAACAATGTTCCAAAATTAGCAGAAAACCATAGTGAATCTTACGAGACATTGAAAAACCAGGTGGTTCACTGGATTGCTGTAAAGACTAAGGGGCTCATCAGGATGGCAGGCGGACTCAGTCCGCCCGCCATCCTTTCGTGGATTGGGACTGCCCGCCATTGGTGCGGGGGTCCCGTTGCAGACATTAGGATGCGCCCGCTACAATGGCGGGCGCATCCTGCATTCCTGACATTGTGGCCGAGCGGTGCTCTCAGGAAGGCATGTCGTGCACTTCCATGCACAACGTGGCAGGCACCACGCGGTGCCTGCAATGTTGTGCATGGAACTGCAGGGGGTACCATAGGTACCCCCCATGTGCACCCTTCACCCCCCAGAATCCCTGGGGGCCCGCGGGCCCCCAATGGCAAAAACCGCCTGCCTTTCCATGGCACAACCCTGCAGATATGCTAATATGGATGGCGGTGTCTCCCAGACACCGCCACCATGTTAGCTGCTTTTCTGCCGGGTCGACTCTGCGACCGGGCAGAAAACCGGCGGACGGTCTTTCCGTCCGCCAGGGTCCCCCCGCCATGGTAATGTGGCGGGGGGAAATCCTAAGCGTGCGGTGGTTTTTAGCGGGCGGATCGCCACCGCCATACGGGCGGTGGCGATCCGCCCGCTATCCAAATGACCCCCTAACTTTGGTATCAACATGCTACATCAGAATATTATAATGTTAAGGAGAGTGAACTGGGTGGGTAGCTCTAGAAAACTCTGTCAGGGAGACTGTGTCGTGGTGAACTTTCGCATCAGGGTGCTGGTAGGGAATTTGATGGATGCCCTCTCAAATAATCCCACGGAGGAATGTTTCAATCAGAATGATTATATAACTGCTGTTCCACTTGGCTTCTTTTATAGGCCCAGACATAGTAAAGCTAACATAATTCCCAGGTACACCCCAATCCCAATTGCTCCCTTGTATAATAAATATGCACCGTTCAGAAGATGCAGTGAAATTGATTGACAGAGAAAGGAGGTGGCTGCCCCACCAGTTAGGAACATGGACCATACCTTAATCTGTAAGAAGATAGACGCTGTCCCAGGCTTACAAACTCAGAAGGGGGTTTTGGGAGAGCCATTGGTTAGCGACAAAGATTATATCCCCAACTGTAACTTGATGGAAGCCGGATCTCGTATACGATCCGACGAGCATTTACACATAATGACCTGGCATGTTGCAGGGATTAAAAACAAGATTAATGATGAAGAATGGTTAAAAACGATAGAGGGGTGTGTTTTAATACTGATACAGGAAACCTGGGATACTGAGCCCATTTTTATTAATGGCTTCCAACCCGTCTTTACTGAGGCTAGCCCCTCTAGAATGGGGAGAGCAAAAGGAGGCTTAGCAACACTAATTGCGATAACCTCGCCTCTAACATTAAGGAAAGCCAACACTATGTCACAATTTTACCAGCTTCTATATTTCTATTCGGAGGGGAAATAGGACATCATTGTAATACACTTTTATAACAATATCTTCGATAATACAAGAATTAGGGCCATTAAGCAATTAGAAGAAGACTGGGATCATTTTTTAGAGGGAGTAGGAGGGGATTATGTACTTGTTTGGGCAGGTGATTTTAATTGTGATAAATGTGATATTGTAGTGGGAGAACCATGTGGATATTGTGATTGTTTTGGTGACCAAATCCCCAATTTTCCACATGACCCCTATGGGGAAGCAATTAACAATGCTGTCCATAAGTATAATCTTGCAGTTATGGAACCTAATATCCCTGTAAGAAAGACAACTATCTAAACATATGTAGGGGCTAGGTCATCCTTGACCATCGATCATTTTAGTGTATCAGGTAACTGCAGGAGCCTGGTAGAAAAACTTTCGATTTGTGTAAGTCTCCTTAGTGATCATCACCCGCTAATTATGTCCTTAAGACTCAGCTTGACACAAAAAGAAAGGGGGAAGACAGCGGACATAAATATCAAGACTGGAGGTAATAATGGAGTTTCCATAAAATGGTCAGGTGTGAACCCACCATTTTTATGGATAAACTTAAAGTGAAAAAACAAAGAGATATAGAAATCTGTCTGGACAGTTCCTCCATAAATTCGGCAATTATAACTGCGCTAGGGGTTCTAGGGATAGGGCAAAGAGGAGCGGCGAAAGGGGACATCCCTGACGGGTCCCCCGACCCAGGCCAAAGACCTCTGATTTTTTATTGTTAACTACCACCTGCGCCAGGGGCTCAGTGTACAGGAGCCGCACCCAGCCGATTAAACGAGGCCCGAAGTCCAATTTTGTCAGGACAGCAAAAAGATAAGACTACTCTATCATGTCAAATGCCATTGAGGGGGTCTAACGAGAACACTACTGCTGCTTCTTGAATTGTATCGAGTCTGCCCAAGACACCGTGAAGGTCGTCTTAGTTTCAAAGCCGTATTACGATGGGGCATAAAACCCGATTGGTCAGGGTGTATCAGCTTACAGATCACACGCACAATGCGGTTTGCCAGCACTTTGGCTAGAATTTTGGGTTCAGCATTCCACAGGGAGATGAGCCTGTAGGAGGAGCATGGACTCCTGGGTTTACCGTCCTTATGTATCGTTACCAATGTGGCTATACGCTGGTCGTATGGTAGGAGCCCCTTCACTCGGCTCTTATTAAACATAGTGCTCAGGTGGGGAGCAATAGCGTCAGGTTCCAGTTTGTAGAGCTCGATCGGCTGTCCATTAGGGCCTGAAGCCTTGCCAGGGTGAAGGCCCCGGATTGCTTGCGCCAGTTCGTCGTCCGTAAGGGCACTATCGAGCGTATTCCTTTCGTCAGCAGTGAGGGTTGGCCTGTGAATGTCCCTTAGGAGCTGTTCAGAGTCTGTAACGGAGAAAGTGGAAGTTGACCTGTACATGGAGCTGTAATAAACTGCGAATGCGTTCGAGATTGCTTGTGGGTCAGTCACTGTGTGTCCTCCCTCGTCTATTAATTCAGGGACCAGTCGATTAGCCACTTCTTTCTTGTCCAGCCAGGCAAGCAGTTTCCCGGCCTTATCCCCAAGGTTGTACAGTCTGTCAGCTTTTTCTCTCCCCAGCGTTTTGGCCATGTCTGTGGCAATGTTCCTGTACTTGTGCCACTTAACCTTCAGGGTATGGAGCGTCTCTGGTGTGGATCCCTCCGCCTCCATTTCCTCGAGGCGAAGGATCTCGCTCTCCGCCTGGACTAGATCTTTCATCTTGTCCTTCCGAGTCCCGGCAATCGAGGACAGTGCCTGTCCCCTGAGCACCGTCTTAAACGCTTCCCACAGGACCTGTGCAGATTGGACTGTGCCTTCATTGTCACGAAAATAGTTAACAATAGCTTGGAGGAGTGCTTCCTTAACAACGGGGTTGCGGAGGTACCAGGGGTTAATGGGCACAACCCTTCCAACCTGCACTCCCCAGGACCAGATGGACTCAGAGCGGAGAGTGGTCTGAGATGCCCCTTGCCATGTGTCTAGCTTCCTGTATCTCTGTGATTTGGGCCTCAGGGGCTAATAGGTAATCGATACGGGAGAGGCTTCCATGTGCGCCAGAATAAAAGGTGTGCTAAACGGTGTTGGGGGAAATGCACACCACAAATCTACGAATCCCATTGCGTCTAGGAAGTCAGGGAGCCTTCTCTGCGAATGTCCAATTTCCCTTGGGGGGTAGCGGTCCAGGAGCCCCAAGACCACTGAGTTAAAGTCTCCACCCATTACTAAACGGCCCTCAGATCTTTAAACGTCAGGCTCTGCAGTCCCGGAGGGACATACACCATCACTAGATTAATGGTTGAGCCCTCCCATTGTCCGGATATTGCCGCATATCTTCCCATGTTGTCAACCCACACGCATTGGACAGAGAACGGGAAGGAGTTCTTGATCATAATGCCAACTCCCCGAGACCCAGTGGTAAACCCAGAGTGCGTCACTAGTCTATAGCCCCTCCTGTCTAATGCTTTGCAGGAGTTGCCGATCAGGTGTGTCTCCTGGAAGAGCACCACCTCCGGGGAGAGTCGTTTAACGTGTTGCAAGACTATGCTGCATTTGAGTTTGTCCCCCAGACCATTAACATTCCAACTTAACAGTCTAAAATGTCTGTCTCGGTTTGTCCCCAGCATAATTGACAAAGTTCGTATCTTTTTGCGCCACCTCGAAAAATAAAACAGTCGACATGTATAAACAAATAACTAGAAGAAAACAACTACAATCCCCAGTTCCTACCCAACATCCCCCCACCCTGCTCCCAGCACTCTGGGCCAAGAACTGCCCATCAAAAACTCTGCAGATGGTAACTAACAGTAGTTTAACTTGGGGAGGGGGGGGGGGGTGGCTGCTCCCTCATGAACCCTCCCTAATGTGAAGAATCGTTAAGGCTCCTAAGTTCAAAGCTATAGGCGACAGGTCTACAACTTGTCGGTACATTCCCCAACTTTGTAGTGACTGGCCCCCACCCGAGTCTCTACAAGCCAAAAACCCTTCCTGGCTTAGGCCTGACCACCCCTTTGTGAGTCTCAAGGCGTGCATCTTACAGTTCAGCGATAGGCAGAGTCCACAGGCAGCTCACGGGCACTCATCTGCGACCGTTGTGTTCCTCCGCACTTCTCCAGCCCTCAAGCCAGTCCGCAGCGTCTTCTGGACAATCACAGAAGCAAGCTCTGCCATCCGCCTCTACCCGGAGACGGACTGGGAACAACATTGCATATTTCACCCCCCTTTCCCGGAGCTTCTTTTTTACTGCCAAGAATGATCGTCTCTGTTTCTGCACAGCGATGGGTAAAATCTGGAAAGAAGGAGATCACTGCATTCTCATAGCGGAGAGGCGGGGCATTTCTGGTGGACTGGAGGAGTACATATCGATCCCTGTAATTTGGTAATCTGGCCAGGATCGGTCGGGCGGTGCTCCAGGTTTTGGTTTCCCGCCAGGGACCCTGTGTGCGCTTTCGACCACAAAGAATTTGGATAATCCTTTGGGCTGGAGGTGAGTAAGGATGAGGTCTTCCATGAAAAGATCCATCCCCTGCCCTTACGCTTTTTCAGGTACCCCGATGATACGCACGTTGTTGCGGCGGGTGCGCCCTTCATAGTCATCCGGTTTTTCCACCGTTTGCTTCTAGAAGGTCTGTAGTTCATTGACTTCGCGCTGTAGCTGGGACGTGCCGTCGACCAGACTAGAAGTGGTTAGTACCAGTTGTTTTACCTTCTCCCCAATTTTCATGAGGTCTGCCCTGAGGAGCGTTACCTCCGTAGCAATAGAGTCCATCCTCTGCTCTAGGGACACCCTTACTCCAGATATGGCATCCAAGACATCCTAGAGCATCAGTTCCGCAGCAGCCCCGTCGGGCCCTTTGATGTGGCGACCACGTGCTGTGGATCTGGAAGCATAGACTTGGGGAGAGTGTACTTATCAAGTTTATTGGCTTGCACTATTTTCTGGCCTCTGGTCCCTGACATCGTCGCAACAACACACCAGTCCTTCGGAACTCCAAGACCGCTATGGGCACCAGTGTGTCCCAGGTGCAGGTATCAAGCAACCACGGGAGGACCGCGAACTGCAGTGGCCATTAAGGAATGAGCTATCCAGATGCAGTCTAATTCCCGGGAGCCCCACCTCAGATGGAGCCGACTGCTGGGTACTGAGGGCAATCCAGGTGGATGGCAGGCAGTTCCAGGGTAATGGCAGATTGAACATCTCTAGGATCGGATGTTGAGCACCCGGAAGTTACACCCACGGTCCCGGCGGCGCTCTCAGCTTATTGTCCAACACGGCTATGGGTGGGCAGTTGGTGGAGCCCCGGCCCGGGTTCTTGCTGTTTCAGGGTCTCAAGGAGACACGTTTTGCTGGATGTTTGGCCCCGTCACCAAGCGCCAGCCCCAGGCAGCCACGTGGAGCAACTTTCGGTTCCACACATGCCCAGGGTTCCTCAGGGCCGATGCAAGTAGGGCTGCGCCCCCCTCCGATGAAGAACACAAACCAGGATAGGAGGCACTCAGGCCATGTCCACTGAGGTCGAGGGTGGGAGGAAAGGATCAGGCCCCGCTCTGACCGTCTCCAGCCACGCCCGGCCTGAAGCCCTGGAGCCACGGCCGCAATGCGGTTGAGGGCGCTCACCCATCTCTAAGCAGGTGCGTGAGTCGGTTGTCCGCTGGACCCCCCGCAGCCCAGAACCTCCGCCAGGCAGTCCGTGGTGCCCTCCGTAAACCCTGGGCTTCACCTCACGCCGGGCGGGCCGCAGGCCGCAACCACAGCCTCTCGTAGATGGCGGCTCGCCGGCGGACGTCACCACGCCCAGTATTCTGCACCTCAGCCTCCGGATGGGGAGAAGCCGGCATGGCCTCAGTTTTCTGCCGGATGTAATCCGGCAGGCGCTCCACCCGAACCTTCGTCGCAGGGCAGGGTGGTGGCAGCTAGGTTATTTGCGTGTTCCGAACACGGTTGGAACCAGATAAGTGAGGCGGACAGTCAGGAAGTATTCACGGGTGCCGGAGCTCTACTGACTTGCGGCCATCTCGCTTTGTGGCTAGGCCACACCCTCACCCTGGATTTTAGGGTAATGAGTAGAATTCGACAAGGTTGTGTTTTAGCCCCCTTTTATTCTCCTTATATATTATAAATGTGGATCCCTTTCTACAAAACCTAGCTGTAGATGCTCCAAAAGTTGGGGCACGCTCCACCCCAGTACTCCTATATGCAGACGATACTGTCCTGCTATCAAGGACAGCGAATGGCCTGCAACACCTAATAAAAAATTTTGCGCTGTACATGTCTGAAAAAGACCTCCAGCTTAACCTTAAAAAAACCTTTTGTTATGACATGCGGGAGCAATAGGCTGTAGAATAGACAACATCATGTGGGAGGGACCATTAATAGAGTTTCAACTTTTTCATATCTGGGATTGCTTTTTACCAGGAGTGGTTCCTGGAACACACATCTAGAATCTTGCAACTTGAAATTCCTAAGAACCAAAGATGCTATTTTTAGATCCTCTGCAAAAATAGGAAATAAACCCATATGGGAAATTCTTTCCCTGTATAGGAGTATGTGTGTTACAGGTGTTTGTTACGGGGCAGCAATATGGGGGAGAGCTAACACTGCCTCCTTCCAAATTCAAGAAAACAAATTTCTAAAAAGAGTGTTGGCAGTCCCTAGCTCCACAGCCAACTATATAGTACATAAAGAATTATCTGTACCGTACCTACGTGACCAAATAAATATGGCAGACCTCACTTTTTGGCAAGGGATCTGGGCCAAAGACGAGACTAAATTTACAAAGGATTTAGTCCTGGATTGCCTGGTCCTTGATCATAGCAGAAAAATTCCCTGGCTAGAGCACATTTATACCCTTTTAACTTGCTGTAAGGTAGATTTTGATAGAAAGTATCCTGTACCCATCTGGCATTACAGTAAAAGTGACCTGAAGTTAAGATATATTAATGCTAGGGAATGTGTAAGAAAGGCTGAAGTTAGTCGAAAACATAGTTGACACCTACTGTGAACGCCCATTAGTGAGGGGCATACAAACATACCTAACGTTGGTAAGAAATATCCAACATAGATTCTACCTAACAAGGCTTAAGTTTTGCACACTTTACCATATAATAGCATTTCCTAGAATGGAAAAGTGGTGTCACAAACTTCCAAACTGTCCGTGTGATGGAAAGTCCCCCCAGTCTACCTTGCATTTTATACTTTTTTGTAGTTTTTATAGGGATGTCTGGAAATCAGTTATAAAACCTTTATTCTTATCTAATAGGCTTTTTTTTTTATTATAAACATGCTTTTAACTTTGTAGCCTGGAAAATTAGAAAATTATTAATGCTGACATTCTGTATATACAATTGGCAATTAGGAGAAGAAAGGATTACTCACACTTGGATGCACTGTTATATGAAAAGCCGGACGATTGCACTTAGCTATATCATCTATTTCTTAACCTGATATATAACAGCACCTCGCACTTTATGTATCTCTATGATGAATGTCTATTTTGCACATAAAGTACTGTATATTATATAAACGTGCACTGAACTCTGATGTATTGAGTGATTATGAAATATGCAGTTTTTTATCAAACTTATTTGTATTGAATTTTTTACCACAATTATCACAGTACATGACAATGCAAAGAATCATACATCCCGTAGACAGCTGTAATAATGCTAGTTCCGTGTACAGAGTATTATGGTATTATTGGTCCCAGGTTTTTCTACGAGACATATACACATTACCAGTACAACGCGGACAACAACTAGCCCCACCCATGGAGCCCTAATCCACCCCCCGCCCCAACCTCCAAAATATGAAGTTTTTAACCTGATGGACTTAAAAATATGTTTTCTAATTTTAACTGTGTTACATTGTAAAATAGTAATGATTCATGGTTTTTCTGATTAGAATGCTTTTATGGTGGTATATTTTACATCGAATAAAGCTAATTTGACTTGAGTGACACTTTCTTGCGAGCAAAATCAAGCTAGGAAAACGAGGGAAACATAAATATCATATATGACACCCATTGAGCAACTAGAAACTCTATGTTAACTGCTGCAAAGCGTAAGAAATAATGGTTAAACAACTTTCATTTATACTCATGTCTAAGTAAATATACTTAGAATCGTACAAATATCAGGAAACTCCCTTGCAACATATTAAATCAAGGCTCTTTCTGCACACTAAGTCAGGAGCTGTTTTTTATTTTTGTTGTGTTTTTTTTTTTTTTAGGCTTGTACCTTCAGCATTTGCTGACTTATACTGGACCTCCTGGTTCCTCCCTCATAATTAATGATGCTGCGTAGAGAGCATCAGTCAGTCCAGGGCCTTTCTCCAAGGCGGGACAAAGCCCAAACAGGATGTGAGAGGCCCTGCTAACAGCACTCTGGTGGTTACTGTTGTTGGATAGGCCAGCAGAAAAAACAACATAAAGATTGCCAGCCTTTGTGGTGGCCCCCCCTCCTTCCCTGCAAACTAAAGTCAGGAGAACATCAGGACTCGGGGCCACCCTCTGACGTCACATGAGTGACCCGGTGCCTCTCTCCATGGTGGGATCCAGCCCAAAAAGGATGTGCGAGGCCCTAACAACACTCTGGTGGCTACTGTTTTTGGATGGGCCAGCAGAAAAATCAACAAAGATTGCCAGCCTTTGCGGTGCCCCCCTTCTTCCCAGCAAACTAAAGTCAGGAGAACATCAGGACTCTGGGCCACTCTCTGACGTCATGTGAGTGACCCGGCCCAACAGGGAACCTATGTCAGAGAGGCCCCAACAACATAAAAGACACTTCACGCGGCGCCAGTCTTGCCACCCATTTCACCGTTTTGAGTAATACTGGCAGGAGCTGCAGCTGGCTGATTGCGTGCTGCCATTGGCACTCAGGCATATAACTTAAACTTACTTGGGCTGCGACACACTCTTCCAAGGCTGGCCAGGCTGCAGGCACTGGCAGGCTCAGGCCGCGAGCCACTGCGTGCCCCGGCAATTCAGGTTTGCTGCTCAATCCGCGCCTCCAGGCCATGTGGTCCAGGCTGTGCAGTGACTCATACTTTGCAATCCACAGGGAGCCATGAGTGTCACCAAGTAAGGATATCACACCGTGTAATTAGCGGGTCACCCGGGTGACGGTCACTGAAACCCTGATGTCTCTCTCGGCTAAGTTAGTCATGATTAATAGAATTTGGCAGGGGGCGGGGGCTGACAGCACCCTAGCCGTGGCCCGGGCCGCTGCAAGCTGTAGCAAGCAGCACGAGGCTAACGAGTGCCATGATTTAATTTGGCGCAGCCTGCATAGCCAGCCCCTTGCAACAAACAAAATTCTTGGCTGGCAGCAGGATGTGACATCCCCCAGTGGCGCCAGCACACAATGGGAGAATGATTTATGCTGCATACATTGTAGCAGTGAGTGTGAGCCTTGAGGCAAGCCCCAAGCCTGCGTGCACATGCCATGGCTGCTCGATGCCCGCTGCCACACTTTTAGGCAGCAGAGCTTCAGTGACAGCGCTGAGAGGGTGTATATGCGTGAAAATACATTTGAGTGCGGTAATGCGGAGTATCACACTGAAATGCGTTAGTCTCACGGCATATGCTTAATACTTGGCAGGACTGTACATGTTGTATTATTTATCTGAATACAATGACAGAAGAAGCAAATGTTTTGATCAGGAGACTATGGTAAGCGTAGATGTTTTAGCGCATGTGTTTTAAGCCACGCCCTTAATTACTTCGGCCACACCCCTTTGAGAGACCTCCCAGTTTTTTCATCCAGCTTAAAGCCTGGGTACTTCTGTCATGTCACCTGGTCTTTGTAGAGTGCTGTATGGGACTTCATCAAGCTGCCCTTTTTTGGAGAGCTGGGAGGGCACAGGGTGCATGAGTGATTGAAGGGAGTGTGGGGGGAATCGTCGGGTATCGTGCAGGAGTGGTGATGTGGTCAAGTTACTGCAGCCTCCAAGCCTGCTCGGGTAGTATTTCTACTACATCTGAAGGCCCTGTGTGACCTAGAAGCGGTGAGACGTCTACAAGTACAGTTGTCTCACGGGACAAGGTTGTGTGAGATGCACAGGTTCAGAGGCAAGCTCTGCTTGCTGTGACCTACAACATGTCTGTACTGTAGTGCTCTCCTCCGTACTACTCAAACCACCTACCTGGGAGGAAGCTGGGCACCGTACGGTTCTAGCAGACAACCAAAAATGCTGGCTTGTAATTGGACAGTAGAAAGGCACTCCCCAAAATGCACCCGAGAAAATGTTTTTGAGCACTATGATGTCATGAGTTTTATCACAGCAAAGAGTGGTTGCGTATGCAGTGCTAGAGGTGTTTTTAAAGCTGCTCAACTGGAGACACATATGTACGACAGCAGCGTGCACAGAGTGGACACCACCAGTAACATACCTCATCTATTTTAGAGTTAACCTTGTACCTGAGAAAAGCCACAGTCCCCGTCCCCATCCCCCCGCCCTCATCTCAGAGGCAGAGACAGGCGTGTAGTCACACCCCATCCACACCTCAGAGGCACAGACAGGCGTTCTCTCAGTCCTCCCCTCATCTCTGAGGCACAGACAGGCCTTATCTCATCCCTCTCCTCATCTCAGAGACACAGACAGGCCTACCTCCACAGCCCTTCCCGCATCATAGTGCCTTTTGTCTCCCTTTCTCTTCCTTCTTCCCCTTCCCCTTCTCAACTTCTGGCATGGGGCAAGCTTTTTAGCCATTTTTGAAAGTTACTAGTTTGGAGGCCGTTCTTGGCATTGTTAAAGCAAAAACCCAACATCCTATAATGCACATGCTGTTAGCTTAAAAATCCATTGGTGTCTGTGTCACACATCTGATTTGTCTGTAATTCTTCATCTGTGACTGTGGGGGCGGCTGCCATTTTAGTTCCTTTTTCTATGTCTAAGACAGCTGTCAAACAGTCCTACTTTTATGTTGGTTGTTACTGCAAACTGTAGTCCTACTTCTATGTCTATGAACTGTCCCGGTTTTTTGTTTTGCGAATCTGGTCACCCTAATCTAGGTAGGATTTGTAGTTTGGAAAGTAGCACTAAAATCCTAGTGGTTGAGCATTAATTCCTTTAATTAATTAATTAATTAAATAATTTATATATTTTTTAAACATAGCCACAATAATAGGATATGTAAATAACAAAGGAAATTATGTCCTGTTTAATTTTTCAGTATTGCCTAGAGCTTTGAGCTGGCCGCTTTAAATAAAAAAGACCAGCGGAAATAAAGTTGTAATATGTTCCTAAAATCTCTTGCAATTACTGTAATTGCCCAAAATTCAGGCACCTTTTTTAGTAATTTCTCTTGACACTGCCAAAATGACTCACTTGTTTTTATTAATTCTACACCTGCGTAGTTTCGGGCCCTGCATCCAGTTCGCCATTAGAGCCTGTAACAAAAGTCAATTTTTCTAATGCAATGTAAAATCAATTCAATCTTACGATTTTTGGAGTCAACAAAGAATGTCCCTGCAGTTTAATTTTTTTCAACAGAGAAATGGGAATAAGATCAATAAATATGTTTGAATTTTTTTTAAAGAATTTTCGAAAACTGGGTTTTGATGTTTTTTAGCAGCCATTCTTGCCTTCAGGCCCAATGACTGTTG
This sequence comes from Triturus cristatus, assembly GCF_964204655.1. Taxonomy (NCBI): domain Eukaryota; kingdom Metazoa; phylum Chordata; class Amphibia; order Caudata; family Salamandridae; genus Triturus; species Triturus cristatus. The sequence continues at coordinate 797,693,607 of NC_140583.1, read as the reverse complement.
CTGTTATTGTGTTCTGCTTCTTGACGCACAGCGCTGAAGGGAGTACTGTTACACCCCGCTATGTAGTGTATCTGTGCTCTGTTGGATGGATGGATGGTTAATGTTCAGTCTAAGGTGTGCAGTTAGATGTTATGCTTGTGACGGGTGCGTATGCTGTTGAGTGCAATGTGATACCGTCCTATATGGGCTGGCTTAACTAGTCAAGCATGGACCTGGGAATCTTGTCACCTATGACCTCTTCTGTCTTTCTCTCTCGCGCTCTATCTCAAAGTCTTATGCGGAAAAATAAGTCCCGGCCCCGAAAATGAGCGCATGTGCCACCACCTGTAACACTAATATAAATTAAGTACTGATTCGTGCCTTTGCTCCTTCACAGAGGCGGCAGTTTCCCCAACACATAAAACAAAGATAGCACAAACTCTGACCCTCCAATATACTGTCACAGAACAGGTACGGACGGGACAGACAGCGCCATTTTCTCGCTCACGCTTTGCACTTTGCTCGCAAGACACAGGTGCAGCCCTCTCTTACGGAGAAACATGTTGAGCTAAGTTCAAACATTAACAAAGGGCCCTTGCTTCGGGGCAAGAACATGACCCGCACGAATTCCGCGCCGCTGTAAACATGAAAATAAACGGCTCGTTTACATCTCCAAGTGGAACTCAGACTCGATGTTCGACAAAAGCCCTTTGGCGCTTTGTGCGCCCTGGGATGCCGTCAAGAGCGCGAAGGCCCAGGCAGGGCGCGCGCAGCCCCCTCTGCAAGAGCGGCCATCTCCTCAGGCCTCCCGCGTGCTCAACCCGAGCCATTGCTTGCACGACTCTAATGACCCAGAACCGACTAATGGAGCCTGCCTCGGCAGCCAGGGCCGCAGCCAACACAAACACACACATCCATAACAGAACGTTTCTGCACATGCACACCCCACGCTGTGTCATTCCGGTGCTTTTGGGAAACCCTGCACACAACGGCTCATTGCGTCGCAGCTCGCGGGACTGACTTTTAAGTTTCCTTTTTGATTAACGTGGCAACTCGGACAACTGTCAAAAAGACCATTAGTTGACCCTGAGGCAGGAAATACACTCCTCCGCTAAACCAAATTAGATTTTTTTGACTGCTGAATGGAGTGTTCAACAATGGTGTGACACGGGCCTTGGCGCAAGAAAGGAAATGGGCTCCCTGGCCACTGTTTGAAATGTGAAAAACAGCAATAATCAGGGTCCAGTGGACCCCTCAGGCCTCTTCTAGATCCCAGCGCCACTGCACCTGCTGCACCAATGGAAGCCACGCCCCTGTATTCAACACAGCAGAAACGATGTTGAAATCTACACTAAGGATTAATGCACAGGTAGTTATCCCAGGTGCAAAGCTCAATTCTAATTTCAATTTCTGAAGACTCCTCAAGCATTATTAATGCACATTCAGAATCTAATTCATAAGTTAGACCTGAGGCACCCAGCGCAGACCCAGACACAGAAGCCCCAACAGAAGGGACTGAGTGCTACCACCACCCCCGCTGTGCACTTCCTGTCTTCTCTTCTTGTACAAAGGCCCCTCTTAGATGGTCCCCATCTCTGTCTTGGTAATGCCCCAACTAGTGTTTCTCAGCGGCTGCACTGGTCCTTTTGGAATTCATCTTCTCCTTTGTGTGGGCCAGAGACTTCAGCTTAGTGCAAAATTCCGCATGTTGACTACTTCAAGTACGACATATGTTTCAAATTCTACTGAGGCTCTCACGGGGCATCTGATCCAGCGTCAGTCTTGATTCTTTTAAATGGTGCAGCCTTGTTTGGGGGTTGGACTGCTTGCAAAAATGTTTGACCCTCTTTGATTTTTAAGACAATGAACTGAAACAATATCCGTATCAGCTTCAGATCTTCACAGACTCTACTACAATTCTGAAAATAGTGACAAATGCACCCCTTCAAGGAGGACAGTCTACCCCTGACCTTCCACCAATAACTTTATCTTCCCGGGAGCAATGACTCTTGTTCATCTCTTCATTGCTCTCAAGCTAGGTTTGGGCTGTAAAGATACCAATACATACACACATACATACATACATACATACATAAGTACCATGGTCTTCTTCCACACATTTCCTTTTCTGGGAGAGCTTTTGTTGTTTGAATCTTATTGCCAGGGTCAGACTGGGACAGAAAAGGCCCTGGCATCAAAATAAAAGTGGCAACAATACATTATTTGATAGCAAATAAAAAGGGCCATGTTTGCAAATTGGGGCAGTTTTGAATTTGCAAAGAACACTATGAAAGTGTTTTTGCAAGGTATGAAAGGCTGAACGATTTAAACTTGCTGCAGACAATGCTTGTTATAATATTAGGGAAATCAACAGTTAAGACCGACCCAGTAGACCATAAAACAGGCCCACAGCCAGATAAAAAATGGGCACAGACACACTAACCTGTCAGACCATCCTGTTGGGCACTTCCTGAATGCTTTGTGGGCCAGTCCAGACCTGCTTTTTACCATACATGCCAACACTCCCGATTCAGGAGTGAGACTACCGATTTGAAGGCTAGTTTCCCGCCTCCCGATTCCTGCAAGCAAAAACCCGATTCCTCGGGGTTTCAGCTGACAGGGCTTGGTAATGTGTAACGTGCTAATTCTTCCAAGCAATAGTCAGAATGGCGATGCAGGGGCTCTAGAAGGGGTGAAAAACCAACAAAGCCCCATTAACAACCGAATGGTCTTTTAAACACCTGTGAAGTACTGGGGGGGGCGGCTGTGTGTGTGCCCGGAAGCTGTTTCAGCCCGGGCTGACGGGGGAGGGGGGGGTGTATGCACTGACCGCAACCTGCCAGTCCAGTGCACAACTCTTGCATCCCCCTCTTTCTCTGCCTGCCATTGCGCTCCATGCTTCTGAAAGGTGATAACAAAAAACATGTGAATTTGCTTTCAAATGTCCGATCCTGCAGCAGCACACTTCCAAAGTCCATACATGCCAGAAACCCGATTGAAGGCCCCATTCTCCCGATTTTTTTTTTTTTTTTAAATCTCCCACTTTGCTCTTCTGAAATGTTGGCATGTATGTTTTTACAACCAAATTCCAGCAATTCACTGATTTTCATAACCTATGTAAGGCTCACTCATTCTATGCACATTCTTCCAAACGGACATCCAACTCTTATTGTACTAAATCCTCCACAATATCAGCTGATTTACCTCCCAAAATATCTGCTGCAAAAGGTTGGCAGTAAAATATACCCCTGTGGTCCCTAAAATGTTGAAATGTTGAGGATCCCCACCAACATGCATAAAGGATGAGGACTATGGGCGCTCACAATGCATCTCATCAGTGGACCTGTTTCCGGTACTTCACATGCGAATGATAACTCTGATGGTGGCAGAAATACTGCTGACAATTCACAGACTGATTTGAGAACCAATAGGCAAATCCACCAGAGAAACAAGTCAAAATGTCTTTACAGCCTTGGTGGTCTTTCCACAGCTCCACCTTAATAGCAGAAAACTGTTGTTTGGGAGGGTATTCAACCTCCATCAAGACAGTAACAGATTTTTAACTTGGAGAACTTTAAATCGGGCTCTTAATCTCGCGCTAGGTGCGAGAGGATTCCATCAACACATTTACAAATTCCGGAGGATGATAATGCACAAAAAGGCAACTCACATCCACTTATCTGCCCAGTGCATGAAAAAATATTCTTTAAGTTATATATTGCTTACCCCACTATTAACAGTGGTTCTCTTTTCTCAATCTGTTTTCCCTTTTGGATTCTGAATGAATCTCTGCTCTTCATGTTTACACATGCTTAGCCGCTACTCGAGGGACCTGCGGATTAAACCACTGTGAACGATTTAAAAAAGGGAGACATTTAATGCACCTATGAAAAACATCTTCATATCCATCAAGACTGACCAACCCCGCTCCATTTTAGGAAGGACATGAAGACTCACCGCTTAAGGAACACTACATCGCAACACAGTAACAGTCTACTTTTGAGAAACCAGCTGCCCTCTAATGACACACTGACGTTGCCTTCCCTGTGGACCATGTACAGAATTCTGTTACCTTTCAGCAAGGATTGCACTATATAAATACCACATACATACATACATACATACATACATACATACATACATAAATACACACATACATATGAAGTCCGTAAAAGAAGACATATGCAGAAAAACGGTCTGGAAAGTTGAGTGTTACTTGATACATACAAAGCAACAATTTCGACGCCCAGAAGGGACAGGAACAGCCAGGCTGACATTCCTGGTTGCTGATAATTTTGAATGCTGCTGGTTTAAAAATTGTTGACAGGAGCAGACCTTTCTACTTTCAGGGTGGTCCTGTCTGAAATGAAACTGATTTCCATGAAACGTCACGATCTAAGGGCCATGCCAGGGGGATATTACAGGGCTGGCATCCAGGGGCATCTGGAGAGATGTGGCGTGCCTGCAGAGCACTTTACTGCACTTTGATCTTTGTAAACATAGTCACTCAGTGTTTCAAGGCTGATAAGCATCGCCAGGCCCACTCAGCCACTCCTGCCCCTGCCTGCTCTTACATGCATGGTTCACCCCACCTTCACCTTGCTGACTGAGTACTCCCATGCCCCATGCCTGTGCCTTGCCTTTATTTATTCATTGCACCGTCCTTGAAGTACCCTATTGTTTTAAATGTTTTTCTTACTCTTAATATCCAGAGAACAAAAGGACAGATAGCAGCAATTTCTTAAAATAACTAATTAGAAACATGGAATTACCGTGTTTAGATTTTCAAAATTAAGTAGCAGATGGAATATTTCCAATTCATTTACGCTGATAATAAATGCAACCACCGACTTTCCAAGATGTGAGGAGGGCCCAAGTCCCAGTGTCAACACATCCCATCGTCAAAAGTCCTGGGTGGGGGAATCCACGTTTCCTCTACCACTGTTCACACCCGTGTGAGGAGGGACACCTTTGTTACATTTTTATTACACCCGTGAAAAGTAGCGACATTCAGGTTGTGTGAAACAGAAAAGGGCTCGCATGGAACGTTTTCTCCTCAAACTAATCCCCTGCTGGCACCTCAAAATATGTTTTTTTTTATCAGTGTATGTCATTGCTTGACATGTTCACTCTAGATATCACCAACATAAGTTACATGTAATATGCATAATTGTGGGCAATCTTCACACAAATAACACATATAGCTTTTCTTTCTAATTGTGCCCGTTCCTTTTCTATTTCTCAGCTGTGAGTAAGTAGACGTTGATTGTTTTTAGTTGGGGGTATTGGGTGTGGCAGAGTAGCCATCATTACAAACCCTGAAAAGGTGAAAAAACGAATGTCCTCAAAAATGGGAAAAAACTACAACACTGCCAAATTATGCATGCAAAATGGTGTTCAGTTCAGTCTGGTACCTCAAAATGTCATCTCAAAGCTCAGCATCTCCTGGTGACCTTTAAGACATTTCTATTTCATACTTCCTTTGCCTTTAAATGGTCTTTGTAGCAGTCCTTTCTCACTGCCTTCCACATTCGAACATCCTCATGATGAAGATAGCTTGCCACGCTATATCTTTCATTAAGGTATTTCTAAGGAGTGAGTTGGTTTTATCATTTGGTGGTCTGTTGTTGGTCTATTGATTTCTTTGTCACTAAGGGAGCGTGTTTTTCTTTACTAACATTACCACTACATATGTGTCATGCACCTTGCCTAGCACTAATCACTAAGCGGACACACTCTGGAAATCGGTCAGTAATTATCCCACGGGTAATGTAACTTACCTGAAGTTGTTGTTTGTATTATTCTGATTACGCATTGAATAGTATGTAATATCATTTTCTCTTTTATAGGTTGCCCCTGAGAAGGGACGACAAGGTCCCGAAATGCATCGGACACTCTAAAATTGTTTATGCCATAAATGATGAAATATAGTGAAATATTATGTTTATTAAGCATACATTGTAACTTTTTGTTAACATTTCAGACAATATGAATTGTTATAAATAAGAAATGTTTATTGTTTTATTTTATTTTTGATGCAATATGAATGGGAAAATATAAATCTAAATGACATGAACTAAAGTTTATCGTTGAATATCATTTGGTTGTTTTAATCATCGTTAAAATTATTAATTTTTTCTTTTCATAATCCAGTGAACAGTGCACGGTGTCAGCAAGTCTTCTGGCTTGTATTTTTTCTGTCAGCCACACAGCTCCCATGTCACATGGTGCCACCTGGGATAGTTCAAACTCAAACATCCTCTATCACCTGATGGTATCTCAGATGTCCCATCACAGGCCGTGAACCTCCTAATGCCCCTTTTGATGGTCCAATGTCAGGGGTCTCCTACCTCCAACTGTTCTTTAGGATGGTGTGACAACCCCAGGTCTTTGGATGGTATCTGGCTCAGTGCTGTCAGAACAACAGTCCTTCTTCCTTAGAAACAGGCCATCTCACGGTCTACAAATGTGTAAAGCTACAGTTTTTTCATGCTCACTTGAAAGACAAACAGATACTGGGACCGATACTGGGTAAATACATCCAAAATGTGCACTCTGGCCCTCATTTTCTGTTGGGATGGGCGGTATGCCCATGTGAGGTACAGATTCCACATTTACCAGGTGTGGGAACAACAGGTAAAACCAAATGTGTTTCTGCACAGATTTTCCTCCTGCTAAAGCAGGATGAAAACGCGTGCTGAAACAGGCCAACATTGGAACCCACATGCAGAATTGGGACCAATAATTCCAGGTCCAAGGAATTATTCACCATTCCAAACTGAAAACTCAGAATGGTCAGTAATGGTGATGGAAATACCAACCAGAATCTATAACTGTAACTGTATCCATATCTCTTAATACCGACAGACTCGGAATACGGTCCAATGTTGAAATCAGAAAACAACGATAATTACTGACTGCCATGAGTGGGACTAACGGCCAGGATAAAACAAGTATTGGCAAAGCCAGTATTTTTATGGCGTTCCCTGCTAACCTTTTGGCTTTCTCAGTGCTTGTTTTGCTTTGTTATGGTTTTTGTAAAGCTGGATTGTTCTGTGAGCTGCCAGGTATTCACCATTATAAAAAACAGAAGTGACTAAAATCAAACAATATTTGGTCTCACACATTGTCATAGTAGTCCCCGGCACTAAAGCAAATTACTTTGTGTGCAGATGTGCACCTTGTCTTGCAAGACGTACAACGTAGTGTTTTTTTCATTGAAGAAGGACTCGAGGAGCAGGAAGGAGAGCGGCCAGGCAGGGGAGGCGGAAGACAAGCAGGGAAGTGCCTTCTTTATTCATTTTTAAATCATTTGGGAGGTGGGAGGGAGCGGCTAACTCCGCTCTGCCACGGAGGCGGAGTTTTGCCTACCTCCGTGTTCACAGCGGAGCGCACGGAGTGGGCAAATCTCCGCAAGCTCCGCGGGTGGAGCAGAGTTACCCGCCCAGGGTTAATAAAAATTAGGGGGCTTATTTACAAGCCCTTTATGCTTTTAACATGGGAAAAAGTGATGCACTGGTGGGGCTAGGGGCTTGTAAATAAGCCCCCAAATACCAATCTTAGCTCCACTTCCCACGGTGGTGTGCCTGAATGCAAATTGAGCTGGACAGCCACCACCTCCCCCGAAGTACTCAATCCGCTTAAAGAGATGGCCAGAGCAAGTCTAGACTACACGCCGGCCAGCAGCAGAGCTGTCAATCTGGCACCTTTTACCAGCATGACATTCACTGAGAAAACGGAAACTGTGGCACCATGCATGTATTTTGTTAAAGGCTACGCTGTTAGGGCTGACATGTCAGAGCTCCTCGAGCCCTGGCTCAGCATTCGCCCCGTGGCCCAAAGCCAGAAATCTGACCATCTGTCACAGAGAGGGAGCATGAAAAACTTTTCTAGAGAGCCAAATAAAACGCAACATTCACAGCCAGCATTACGAACTTCCAGAGATCCTGCGAGCAGTCAGTCTGCTGAGCACGCACTGGAGGGGATCTGGACTGGGGCTTGGTTTGCAAGGATTATTCCATTACTGTTCCCGAAGGCACTTGAGTGTTGAGTGAATAAATGGTTGAGTGACTGTTCGAGTGGGTGACTAAGTGACATCTGAGTCTGCGGGAGGGTGATTGAGTGGGTCGGTGAGTGTGCCAATGGCTAGGTGAATTAGTAGATGCGTTAATTGATGGTATGCACCCACCCACTTACCTTGTGGCCCACCTGCTGAGTGGGGGAAGGGAGGTACGCCTTGAAAGACGATTAAATAGATGGTGGTGTGGCTATGTGGTATATAGGAAAGTCAGTGAATGATTCCTTAAGTCAGTTTGTGGAAGAGTAGATGAGTGGATAGCTCTGCAGGTGAGTTAATGAGCTGAGATGCAAAATAGATGGATGAATGAGTGAGTAAGCATTGGGTAGGTGAAAAAATGAGTAGAAGGAAGAGGGTAGTATGGACAGAATTGTCAGTAGGAAAGTGCGAGTAGGGGGCAATGAGAGGTCAGAAAGCAGAGTGGAGAAGATTGAGCAGATATTCTAGTGGATAAATGAATCAATTGGCACATAATTGATCAGGTGAGCATGTATGTGAACCAGTGAGGAGATGACCAAGCATTTGCAAAGCCAATAAGTCTCGCATATGCAAGAGGTATTGGCTTTGCCAATGTGTTTTAGCCATGTTGTGCAGCAGCTTTCACCAACATATGGCTGCTGTTCAGCATGGCTAAAAGATATTGGCGTAGAAGAGAGTGGAGTGGAGTGGAGTAGAGTGTTGTAGAGTGAAGTGGCGTAGTATGTCATGGAGTGACATAGAGTGTTGTGGAGGGTTGTGGAGTGGTGAAGATGGGAGTGGAGAGGAGTGTCATTGAGTGTCATAGAGGGTAGTGTCATAGGGTGGAGTGTCATAAAATGCAGTGTAATAGAGTGGAGTGTCGTAGAGTAGAGTTGAGTGTTGTAACTTGGAGTGTCATAGAGTGGAGAGTCATAGAGTGGAGTGGAGTGTCATGGAGTGGAGTGTTGTGGAGTGGAGTATCATGAAATAGAGTAGAGTGTTGTGGAGTGGAATAGAGTGGCATATAGTGAAGATGAGTAGAATGGAATAGAGTGGAGGGGTGTAGAGTGGAGAGGCATAGAGTAGAGGGGCATACAGCAGAGTAGAGTAGAGTGGAGTGGCATAGAGTGTCGTAGAGTGGGTGGCATAGAGTGGAGTGGAGTGACGTAGAATGTTGTGGAGTGACATAAAGTGTTGTGGAGTGGTTTAGAGGGGAGTAGAGAGTAGAGAAGTGTCATGGAGTGTCATAAAGGATAGTGTCATAAAGTGGAGTGTCATAAAATGAAGTATCATGGGGTGTCATTGAGTACAGTGGAATGTTGTAAAGTGGAGTTTCCTAGAGTGGAGAGTTGTAAAGTTGAGTGGAGTGTCGTGGAGTAGAGCGTAGTGGAGTGTCATGAAGGAGAGTGGAGTATAGTGGGGGGTCGTGGGGTGTTATGAAGTAGAATGGAGTGGAGTGGAGGTCAGTGGAATAGAGTAGAAATGAGTAGAGTGGAGGGGCGTAGAGTGAGGGGGCATAGAGTGGAGCGGCATACAGTAGAGTGGAATAGAGTGTTGTATAGTGGAGTGGCATAGAGTCTCGTAAAGTGGGGTGGCGTAGAGTGGAGTGGTATAGAGTTAAGTAGAATGGAGTAGTGTGTCATTGAGTCGAGTGGAGTAAAGTGGCGTGGAGTGGCATAGAGGGAGTTGCGTAGAGTGGAGTACAGTGTTGCAGAGGTTCATAGAGTTATGTAGAATGGAGTACAGTGGGGTGGCATAGAGAGGAGTAGAGCATTGTAGAGTGGAGTAGAGTCTTGTAGAGTGGAGTCTTGTAGAGTGTCATAAAATGGAGTGTCGTACAGTGGAGTGCCATAGAGTAGAGTGTCATACAGAAGAGTGTCGCAGAGTGGAGTGTCATAGAGTGGAGTGTTGTAAAGCGGAGTAGAGTGGCCTAGCGTGGAGTGGCTTAAAGGGGAGTAGAGTATCGCAGAGTTAAGTAGTGTAGAGTGGAGTAGATTATTGTAAAATGGTGTATGTCCTAAATAGTATGTGCCAAAGTGAAGTGATGTGGAGTGTGGTGCAGTGGCGTAGAGTGGAGTAGGGCGGCATAGAGTAGAGCAGAGTGGCATAGAGGGGAGTAGGGTAGAGCGGCGTAGAGTGGTGGTGAGTAGAGTATAGTAGAGTGAAATAGAGCGGTGTAGAGTGGAGAGCATAGAGTGGAGTGCAGTGAGTGGCATGGAGTGGCAAGGAGTGGCGTAGAATGTCATAGAGTGGAAAGGCGCAGAAAGCCATAGAGTGGCATGGCGTAGAGCGGAATATGCATTGATGGTAGTTCATTGCACTTACGAACAACATATTTTCAATTGAAATGACCGTTACATATGCGCAGAAATACAGTTTTACTGATAAAACTATGCAAAGTACAAATTATAATGTGTGGAAATTGCATCACTTAGTGTATTGATTTGTTTTTATCGTATTTAAAATATTTCCAGCACACTTCAGAATTACAAAAATAATGTGCTTCATTTGCGCCTTCCTAATTATGATATACTCTGAAATATTTACACAGTTCATTTACAGACATTGAAATTTTGTATCTTAGAATGCACAGCAAATGTGACAAGGTAAAAACAAAATTTAAAGGCAAGTTTACAGAAAACGAGCCCTTGTGGTAGAATAGAGTAAACCAGCTCTGCTCCACGGGAAGGACAAAACAAGCATTTACAATGCAATAGGTCTAGCAATTACATTATTTTGAGCTACTGACATTGTAAATAGCAATGCCTTTAAAAAAACTTAAAAGGCATTGTTATTTACAATACCAAAAGCCACACCTATTGCATTGCATAGCGCGGTGTCCGTGAAGACGAGGGAAATTGAGGGGCGGGGTTTCAAGTCCCCTTCTGAAATCTCCCCATCCACAATATGATTATTAATACAATATGATTATTAATAAAAAATAAAATGCTCTCCAACAAAAACAAAAACAACAGTTGATGGACAGAATGCAGAACAAAGTCATACATTCACCCCAGTACAGAGATCTGGGCCTAAATCCATCGTTTTTTTGCTCACCATGCCGTTCCAGTTTGAACCCAGCCATATGCACATCAGTCTTGACCCTGTGCCTCATGTGTACAGTCCAGCCCAAACTGCCAAGCCAGGTCCTCCCTGGACTGGAAACAAGCATCCTAGGACCGGTTTCGGGGATTCACCCCTCTTCAGCTAGGATATCTTGATTCCAGTGCATGGAGAGCACGGGACCCACGTCTGGGCATACCCTTCCCACTCTGGGTGACAAATGCAAAAACAACAGTTGATGGACAGAATGCAGAACAATGTCATACATTCACCCCAGTACAGAGATCTGGGCCTAAATCCATCGTTTTTTTGCTCACCATGCCGTTCCAGTTTGAACCCAGCCATATGCAAATCAGTCTTACCCTGTGCCTCATGGATACAGTCCAGCCCGAACTGCCAAGCCAGGTCCTCCCTGGACTGGAAACAAGCATCCTAGGACCGATTTCGGGGTTTCACCCCTCTTCAGCCAGGATAGCTTGATTCCAGTGGCATGGAGAGCATGGGACCCACGTCTGGGCATACCCTTCCCACTCTGGGTGACAAATGCAAAAACAACAGTTGATGGACAGAATGCAGAACAATGTCATACATTCACCCAAGTACAGGGATCTGGGCCTAAATCCATCCATGCCACTGGAATCAAGCTATCCTGGCTGAAGAGGGGTGAAACCCCGAAACCGGCCCTAGGAAATCTCCTCTCTCACAATGTGTCTTGCCGAGCGAGCAACGCATGCGCCCTGCAACGCTAGGCAAGACCTAAACATGCTGGACACAGTTCTTAATTTGAGGTGGTGGTTTCTGGTGCTCAGCACCAGCGCTTAATTTTCAATACCAATGCCTGTGACAGTTTGCCACAACGGTGCGCTGCCTGTCTAATTTAGAGATGAGCAGAACGACAGTTAATTATAAATTCAATATACATAAAAAATTAATATTACCTGCCACCCGAGCCATTCTTACAGCTTTAGGGCCTGGAATTACCATAATTGTCACACTTGTAGGAGTATGATAGATGGTAGTTGTGTTATGTAGTAGTTGCGCATCATTGGCAGCAGTGACAGAGGCAATGAGTGTGCAAGCTGCAGTGCCTCCTGACGAGAGCCCTGGCATGTATGTTTTTACAAATTAAGCACTGGCTGGACAGTCTAAAACAAATAAGGATGTGTGGCAGATGAAGAGGATGGGAGCAAGTATCCAGCAACCGGAGGGAGGAGAAGGCGAGGAGACGGCAACAGAACCTGAGAAGGGGGCGGATCCCAGTTTTTTCAGGGGTAAGGTTGATTCGGCTGACTCAGGGAGAGGCGTGAAGGAAGAGGCTGCTGAGGTCCTAGGTCAGGACCGTGGCCTCAGGTAAGTGCAGGGGAAGGGAACTGGGCTGTGCGTTGGTGGGCGGCAATACGGGGGAGGTTAGTTTCAAGATGGCCTTGACCTTCTGATACTCAGGAGAAGAAGCCTTGAGGGCCATTGAGGGCCTTTTTTGTTTCTGCTTTGGTCGGTCTTGTCTTACCCCTTCTCCTGTTCCCTATCGGCACAAAATACACAATATATTTCACAGAAACTACCTCTATGAAAACTATTTTTGCTCTGGGTCTTATGACTACAGGGATTTAAGGAGACATTTTTCCCTTGCTGATAAAAAAAAAACACGCTGGACACATTGTGGTGCGTGGTTAAGTAATAAAACCGAGCACAAGGGTCTGAATACTAAGGCCTATGTCTTTCTTTTCCCGAGGGTATACCCAGCCGATCACACCTGAGGAAGAACCAAGACAGATAAGAGAAGGAAGACAAAAAAGACCCCGGAGGATTGTAGTCAGACCTTACTGGAACTATACCAAACGTTTCAAAAATAAAAGTTATTCAACCCAAAAACTTGGTGTTGTCAAGTCCCTTCCATCTTCCTGTCACAGTCAGCTTTCAGAATGTCTTAAGCAACCAGACAGCCGTGCTATCTGGTAGGCCTCGACCTAAAAAGGGATTGGTGGGTGTGCAGGTGTGGAGCGGCGTGGACTTCAAGAGAGTGAGAGCTTGGACAGATGATGTGGATGAGGACGTTGGTGGTTGCTTCGAGGCGTGGTGAGTGAATGAGGCAATGTTTCCGCTGGTGGGTGTTTTGAAGGGTGTTCGAGGCTGTGCAGGGGAGTTTGCTCATGCTGTGCTGCACACTGCTGAGGCTTACCAAGACAAGCTACCCACAAGAAGCCAGCATAATTGGGGCCCCCCATTCTGAAGAACCTAATCGTACCCTACAAAGCCAACAGACCACTCCGTTCAGATTATGAACGTTTGGTCACGGTGCCTAGAGTAAAAAAGGTACGCACAGGAGGATGGCGATTCTCGGTAAATACAGCCAAACTGTGGAACTCCCTTCCCTTGAAACTACGGGCTGAATCCTGCCATCTGCGGTTTCGGAAACTCTTGAAAACCCACTTCTTTCCGTAATCATGCCTAACTACTTCTCCGGTCTCTCTGTTCTGGCTTAGCGCTGGGATGCTTTTGGGTAGCTATGCGCTCTATAAATCCCTCATTCATTCATTCATTCATAATGAAGGCATGTACAAGAAGCTAAGCATTAAAGGCAGTGCAGGCTGTAATGGGGCGAAAATGAGCAAGGCAGGTGCAATATATCTGAAATCATCCAACTCCACAGCAGGAGGAGCTGCTCCTTTAACTCAAGAACAGAATTCAGATAGGAGACTGAAGACTGGAGGGCTTGTGTTTGTGCAGGGTGGAAGAGGGGACATTAGGACAGGGGATTAGGCAGAAAAGCACAGGGATGGGATGATATGGAGGCTCGGCAACACAAGCATGGACTGAATGATAAGAGAAGGTTCTATGACAGAGACAAAGCGACACAGGACTGTGGGACACAGAGGCAGTGGAACATGGAGATGGAGAGACGGGGATATGAAAACATCAGAGGCCCTTTCTCCAATCCAGGTGGAAGAACATTTCAATAACTTATAGCCCAAGCAAAGTATCTAACTGCTATATATTTCTAGCTGCAAACTCATTAAGGCCTTAGGGAACCAAAAAATCTCTACCAAGCCCATTAGAAACATTAGAAATGAAGACCCATGTGTGTTTGCTAAGCTGTGGTCCTTACCTCTCTCTGTTAGGTGTGTGACCCTTCAGGGACATTTTATCCACTAGAAAATCCTAATTTAGAACATCAGTGCCAGAGATGCGAAATGTTTTGGTGACTGGTGTCTGGTAATACTAACTCTGGGGCGTGTGACGCCCCCATGGCCAGGAGTCACATGAAACTCCTGAACACGATCCTCAAGTCTCACTGACATAACACCTGACCGAGGGAAGCCGAAAGCAGAGTAATATCCATAAATGATTTATCTCTATAGAATCTATGCATTCAAGTGCAAGATCGCAGCACTTGTAAAACCAGGAGGATGTCAATAAAATGGAACAGCAAGTGGTCACAAGCTATTTACCCGCCAGGAGATATATTTTGACACCCCAGAACCTCCAACCACACTCACAAGAAAAAAACTGAAAAAACCCTGGACAGCTCTGAAGCCCTCTGTGGTGTTTAACATCCATAAGCCTGGCCAGAGCCCATAGCTCTGCCCTTCCAACACTGGATCCCAATGCAGAGACTGTGAATAAGGCACTGGCTACCGCTGGCCCACTGGAGAATATTGGACTATTCCTTTATAAGAATGGACAGGTTATAGACATCACAAAAAAACAATTAATTAACATTGGTGAAAACATTGTTAAGAGAACAGTACAGCCAGTTGTGTTTTGGCTAATGGTAACGACAAGAAACTGTAGTGCCTCGTATTATCTGTATTTTTTATCTCAGTGCCTATTAAAGGAGTATTCGTTTGAAGCCTGATGCACGTGACTAGATAATGGCATATATTGATTGGGCGCAATATGTGTTCTATAGTATTTATTCACAACCCTCACACCACTGCCACTAAGGTTGGCCTTAAATGCTCTGCCACCGAGACAACTGCTGTCTCAACAAGTCATGAAGTCCTCACTAACTGCAGAGCTGTTGTTCAGAGCCTTGGGTCGGAAGGAAACACTGGCAGCATAGCTCCTCCATGCTTCCTGCACCCACCACAGAGACACCTTGACGCCAATCCCGATGGGCACGCGATGGCTCTCAACCCTTTGTATATTCCCCATGATTGAAGATGGGCTCTCTGGGCAAAGGTACCTGCACGTTTCTAGTGACCTTTCTTGTGGTTATTATAGCTGCTGAATTTGCTCCTTCAATAGAGGTTAATGGAATGTTCCCAACATCACATGACCAGACAGTTCACTACGGTAGGGCTTTCTCATGGCGTTTACCTAAATATGTGTTCATGGTAACTATGGACAAGCAAGATATCACCAAGCTGAAAAGAGGCAGTGAGAGGGCAGCAGAGCTTATTTTGAGCCGACGGTTTCTGGCACTTAATTTCTGCAAACGGCACTTATGACAGTCTGCCACATGGTGGTGGTGTTTTAGGACGAGCCTGGGCAGCGCATGTGCTGATCTGAGAGGCATGCTGTATTGAGGTATGGCGTAGAAGCTCCACCCATTTCTCTCCCATCTTTTTATTTGGCTCTTGTTACTGTCCTTGCGAAATCTTTGCTTTTCATTTGTGAATAGGCTTAATAGTCCCTCCTTGTCACAGCCTTGTCTGCATTTGTAACCTCCCATAACGACTGGACTTTTTACTTGTGTTGTTACATGGTCTGCTTTATAAGTCGGTGAGCACTATTTTCTTTAATGATCGTCCATCATTCCACTCACAACATCGCAGCATGCCGCTAGCTTTTATATTATTAGTAATGTATTTATTTAAATTACAGCGCATTCTGCTTTAACTGTACTCACTTTTAAAAAAAAGGACGATCATCACGTTGCATTAACCTCTCAAATGAAACATCAGTACAACAAAGTGTAACTAAGCAGATGTAACCTCTCTACATAGGGTCAGACACCCAAAAAAGTGGTTCCTAAATCGGAGCACCAGACTTAACCTAAGTCCGAAAAAAGGGGAATTTCTCAAACCTAAGGGAATATATATAATGTATGGATAATTTTTCAGTTTGCTTGGGCAAAGAACTTTAAAACAAAGGTACAGGATCATCTATGTAGCATACGCTCCATATCTAACTATGAAACGGATAGAAGGTGTGCTGGCTAGAAACTCTGAATTTCAACAAAATATACAACTTGATCAAGGGTGCACTCACATAACACATAGGTGTACCATTATATATGCATGATCCATAGTTGCACTTTACTTGGCGATCAACAATCTGGTTATTGATGCAATGACAGATCTATTAATGAAATCAAACTTGGCACGATAATGGCCTTGGCCATTTTGTTGTTGTCAGTAATACCAGAGTCACATTGTACACTGAGGGCTCACACAGCGATTTGCATCTGTGGTGGTAGCAATATCCATCATCTATAAACAGAAGCTAATTGGCCGTGACTATCGAGTCAAGTAAAGCTCATTCATTAGATCACCTTATGACTCGGGTATCCTATTCACCATCAGAAACTGAACATTGTATTCGTCTGTCACCCTCCCTCCCCCCACCCAACCAAGGTGATATTTTTGAGATCAACCCTACAACAGACCAGGAAAGGGAACTAGCATTGGCATAGGCAATGGGTCTCGCCTTTGGGACCTTATAAGTGTTTAACCATGCAACACTTGATGTTGTTGCACCAAGGATATTGTGCTGGATAACTAAACACTTATATCCCACATTAAGAGCACTGTTTTTAAAGCTCAGCGTTTTTACCCTCCTTTTAAGTAATTACTCCCAGGGTAGGTTTCTTGTCCTACAATGTCTGTAAAGCAGCTCATCTCTGAACGGTGCTTGTGCGTTACAACCTCTGTGGAGGGTAGTACAGGCTGCTGATTGTTGATATGTCACTTATTGACTCCCAACGGAAGGAGAGGGCCTCTTAAGAGCGATAAAAAACTGCCAGGGCGCATAAAACAACGGAGGGCACTTAACAACTGATGCCTGCAGCACGCCGGCATTACGATTATTAGTGCCCCTTTCTGAACCTCACCCCAGCACACAAGCTCCTTTGTCAGTCCCTTGTTCTCGCTCTCACTCGCTTCAGAAAGAAGTTATTATGGGGCATATTATCAAGCCAGGCGAAAAAAATATCGCCGCTTTAGCGGCAGAAAACTGCCGCTAAAATGGCGATAATGGGCTTGATAATATGCTCTATGGAATTCCAATTGAAGCTCAGGTTACATGTCCTTCACATCTAACATGGGCTTCAATTGAAATTCCATATGCCCCTATATCTCGACTCGGGCGAGTTTGTTCCAAAGTTTAGGGCCCACGTAAAAGAATCCTTCGTCCTGTTTGTTCATGGGGATTCCTGCAGCCAGATGAAGCTCTAGAGAACACGACTTCCAACACCGCTAACAGCAGCACCATATAGCGCCTCATATCGCACTTCTCCTGGGGTCCCTGTGACGCAGTTTACTGCTGCTCAGTCTGCTGACTTACAATGATAGAATGCTTTTTTGACCTTGCTGGTGGTTTACACCTGCTTCTCATATTACAGCACGTCTCAGCGGCGAGCGTTTAAGTAGCAGTCATTCTGCCATTATTTGCTGCCCCGCAGCTGGTGAAACGAGGTGCAAGCAGGAACGAGTGGTGAAAAACAGAGGTGAAATGGGCAGCACTGAACAAAGGCGCGCCCTCTGAAGTGTTGTGACAGATTTAACACCTCATCTGTGACGTGGCCGAGGTGCGAATGCTGGCGGTATAAGCTACAGTAAGGTCCCTGCGAGGGGACTGCAGAAACCCTTAGAGGGCTAGATGAAATGAAAGGGGGAGGAGGGAGGTCTTCATCTTCTACATCAGGAATCCTGGATGGGGCGTGCATAAAAGGAGGCAAAGAGGGGGAGGGATCCTAAAAGCCTTATGTGGTGTCTTACAGCAAGCAACTGAGCCAGCTGACTGGTCGGCCTTCAGTGGTTCTCTACGCCTGTAATTAGCTACTTATTTATGTTTTTAGACGTTGCTC
The DNA here is from genome assembly GCF_964204655.1 of Triturus cristatus. Lineage (NCBI taxonomy): Eukaryota > Metazoa > Chordata > Amphibia > Caudata > Salamandridae > Triturus > Triturus cristatus. The sequence continues at coordinate 797,675,500 of NC_140583.1, read as the reverse complement.
TTTGTCGGCATGCTGAATTGGTAACGCTTTGTGGCTGAGACATTCAGAGAGGAAAGTCAAGTACCATAGAAATGTTCATAATTTAAATTACTTAAAATAAGATTCGATCCTCCCAAACGTTATTCCCAGACGTTTTCTTAACCAACTTGTGTTTTTCCTGTACGCTGCATGCAGTTCACTCACATTCATTTATTTGCTCATATTAGCATAGAGCAAGCAGTGCTATTTGGGGTGCAAAGTGGCCCCTTGGACCCCGGTGCCATTGCACCTGCTGCACTATTGATAGCTTTGCCCCAGTGCAGACAACCATCGAACCCCTCACTGTGAAGACACCTTGGGAATTGCAGAGGCCGCCGTTCCTCCCCGAAGGGGGGGAGAGGCTCAGGGGCCGGCGCCATAACCCACGCCGCGCCAAAGGTGGTAGGAAAACCGGTTCTGGGCGCCTCCGGCGACCGGAAGCGGCAAGTGGTAGCCCCTCCCGCCCGCAGGCCAGCCTGGTGGCGACTAACCCCCCCCCCCTCGTCCAATGGGGGGGCGATGCAGGGTACAAACCCCCCAATGGGGGTGGCTGCCCGGAACGGCGGGAAGCAAAAAGGGGAATATAAGTAACCGCTCTCCCAAGCAGCTCCTAACTTCGTGGAGCGGGGAGAGCGGCGCACCGGCGTGGATTCTTGCTGTTGGAGGCCTTGGCGTGGTGTACAAAAGATAACTTTGAGCTGCTCCTGTTTCAAGCGGCTTTCGCCATAGCATTCTTTGGTGCGTTCCGCATTAGCGAACTAGTTGCTCCCAGGAGGCAGGGCCCGGTGGAGCTGTGCATCCAGGCTGAGGACGTCAAGCCAGGGGCAGCTTCAGTGGAAATCCTGCTACGAAGGTCAAAAACGGACCAGGCGGGAAGGGGCGCAGTGGTGCAGTTGAGATGCATCCAGGGCAACAAGTCATGCCGGTATGCTGCTTGCGTGGATATATGGAGGCGCGCCCAGCAGGCGGGGGGGCACTGTTCAAACATCAGGACGGAAGTAACCTGAGCAGATTTCAATTTACGGCCCTGATGCGCCAGGCCCTTGACAAAGCGGGGCTGCCCCCGAGAGCATTCGCTCCTCACTCTTTCAGGATCGGCGCAGCGACAGCGGCGTCACAACACGGAATGCCAGGGGCTAGAATTCAGGAAATGGGCCGGTGGCGGTCCAGGGCATACAAAACATACATCAGGCCACAGTTGCTTTAGACCCTGCAGGGGAGGGTGGTGCCACTCACTTTGGGATGCCGCACGGCAGGGTGAGTGGGCACAGCGTGCCACCTTGGGATGCCGCACGGCAGGGTGTTCACAAAAAAAAAAAAGTACCGCTGGCTGTTAAGATGACTGTCTGTTATGCGATTCCTTGTTCAACAGGAGAGCGCCCCCGGCTGGTGTGGGTAGTGGGCCATTCATTTGTTGCCAGGATGCGAACTTGGTGGCGGCAGACGGGCCACAAGCTGGCGGGCAAGCCCAGAGGCACGTGTATCCGGTGGCTGGGACAACCAGGGATGAAATGGAGCCAGCTGATGACGACACTTGGAAACCTGCTGGCAGATGCAGCATGGCACCCGGATATACTGATCATCCACCTCGGGGGCAATGACTTGACCAGCATGGGAAGGAAAGCATTAAGTCACACCATCCAGGAGGTCCTCACAAGGGCATCTGCAATTTTTAGGGGCACAACCATCATATGGTCCGAGATGATCAGCAGGGGGCAATGGAGGGGTGCGGAATCGCATAGAGCAGTGGAAAATGCTAGAAGGAAACTGAACATCGCCATGCACAAATTTTGCAGCACCAACGGCATGGAGTCCATCAGACACGGTCTGATCCACCTCGGGCACCAAGAACTGTATGGCCAAGACGGGGTTCATCTCTCAGAGGAAGGGATGAAGGTCTTCTGGGAAAACCTATGGGGCTCTATGGCCTTGGCAGGTTGCAGATAAAAAAAAACCAAAAAAAGCGGGGGGGCCACAAGAGCGTAGGGGGGGGAGCCGCAAGAAGACGTGAGCCTCCCTGCGGCGTGGCGGAAAATTGTACGATGGTTGGCAAACGAGACACACCGACAGGGTGGTGTGTAGGAGGAGGGCCGCTCACCTTGGGATGCCGCACGGCAGGGTGATGTGGCCTGGCCAACAAAGGGGGGTAGCAAACGGAGACGGCGCTCGCGGCCCAGACCCGGCCTGTCGGCAGGGCACAAAAGGTAGCAAGTTGGGGCCTAACTCCGGGGAGAAAAAGCTACCCCTCCCTACACGCAGAGAGCGTGGGTGACCAACCAAATGGTGGTCCCGGTGGTAACAGGACCAAAGAAGGGCTACCAAGGACCAACAACAGAACTGGTTGGGGGGGTCGGGTCATTTACGAACTGGATGTACAACAAACTACGAATGGGGGGGCACGGCTTTGTGTCCAAAGACATGGCAGTTCGCAATTAACCCAATATGACCAAAGTCATGCCATATATGTATGTAACCATAATAAAATCTGCGGCCAACAACGACCACAACTGTACCATCCTTGTTGGCTAAGTTTCTTGGGGTCGCCAGCGGGACGGGGGGCTGGATAATGAGTTCCACCGGTTAGGCGCAGTGCGAGGGTTATTGCAGAGGCCGCCGTTCCTCCCCGAAGGGGGGGAGAGGCTCAGGGGCCGGCGCCATAACCCGCGCCGCGCCAAAGGTGGTAGGAAAACCGGTTCTGGGTGCCTCCGGCAACCGGAAGCGGCAAGTGGTAGCCCCTCCCGCCCGCAGGCCAGCCTGGTGGTGACTAACCCCCCCCCTCGTCCAATGGGGGGGCGATGCAGGGTACAAACCCCCCAATGGGGGTGGCTGCCCGGAACGGCGGGAAGCAAAAAGGGGAATATAAGGAACCGCTCTCCCAAGCAGCTCCTAACTTCGTGGAGCGGGGAGAGCGGCGCACCGGCGTGGATTCTTGCGAACCCACCCACCCACACCTACGAAGCAGCAGTGTCGCAGTGCTGGACAGCAACACGAGCGTTGGCGGAAAATTGTACGATGGTTGGCTAACGAGACACACCGACAGGGCGGTGTGTAGGAGGCGGGCCGCTCACCTTGGGATTCCGCACGGCAGGGTGATGTGGCCTGGCCAACAAAGGGGGGTAGCAAACGGAGACGGCGCTCGCGGCCCAGACCCGGCCTGTCGGCAGGGCACAAAAGGTAGCGAGTTGGGGCCTAACTCCGGGGAGAAAAAGCTACCCCTCCCTACACGCAGAGAGCGTGGGTGACCAACCAAATGGTGGTCCCGGTGGTAACAGGACCAAAGAAGGACTACCAAGGACCAACAACAGAACTGGTTGGGGGGGTCGGGTCATTTACGAACTGGATGTACAACAAACTACGAATGGGGGGGCACGGCTTTGTGTCCAAAGACATGGCAGTTCGCAAATAACCCAATATGACCAAAGTCATGCCATATATGTATGTAACCATAATAAAAGCTGCGGCCAACAACGACCACAACTGTACCATCCTTGTTGGCTAAGTTTCTTGGGGTCGCCAGCGGGACGGGGGGCTGGATAATGAGTTCCACCGGTTAGGCGCAGTGCGAGGGTTATGCTCCACTGCTGTCAGTCGGGACCGCGTGCCCTGCAGGTGCTCTCTGCAGCTCTCATTACCACAGAGGAAGCACCGGACAGTCACTGCTGCTACCACGCTTGTCTGTAGTAAGGGGCTCGTGCAGGGAGGAGGGCATACAGGATAGCCCGCGCTTCGTTTGCTGACTGTGCAGTTCGGACCGCCATGTCAAAGATAATGCAGCTATCGGAGCTGAGGGGAGGGAAGGCTATGTGAGCAGAAACATTGCTGCTAATCTGCTGGAGAGAGACGAGGCAAACCAGTGCCGCTCTCGAGCCGCACGGAGAGGGGAGCTGAATGCAACTTGACCATGTGCCTGGAAGTCACTGCCGCGAGAACATCAGAGCATGGATAAAACGAAAATGTACCCTTAGGGTGGCTTGTGAGCTGGACCTACGACAGGGCAGCAGTGTAAGTGTCTGCCCCTCCTTCCTAGCCCGTGTGCGCGTGCAGTCAGGGAGGCTTTGCCGATGTGCTGAGGGAAACTCTGTTTTCTACTAAGTTTCACCAGATATTTTGCATACATCGCAATGGATGGAAACTAGGGGTCTGTCTTAAGGGACGAGGAGCGCGCGGTAGATATACAATCTGTTTTAGGGTATAGTTTTTTTGTTCATGTAAACTACAGGGACTCATAGAGAAAGTGGCAAGGCGTGTATTTTGACATGAACTATACCGGGAGCAAGTCTGTGTGTAAGAATCCTTTACGTTTTGTTTTGTTTTCAGCATGCTGCGAATGCTACAAGTGAGGGGGAGGGGTTTGCACTGCTCTGCCGTCTTCCGCAGTCCACAACCCTTGACTCCTTTTCCAGAGGCTGAGAAAAAAAACCAAGCAAAGATAGATAAAAATAAACACTAGCGGGAGCAGCGGCGCGCGGCCCATGTGCACGTGCTGTTAAGGTGCCCACAAGCGATGCGCTTAAAGAGCCATGACGACGGAGCGTCCCGTGAGAGCGAGCACCAGGCCATATGTTTTTAATTATCGCACCCGTGTCTGGGCACAATCATTCAAAACATATGGCGCCAGTGCGGGTAACCGCAAGCAACAGGCCACGCATGCACGAGCGTGTGTGTGGTGAGCTTTTGAAAGCCCCTTACTAAAATCTCGCCAGAGCAGCGAATGCGCGCTGCTACAGACTCGACCTATAAAGCAAGAAAAAAACACATGCTGAAAACATTTGACTCAAATTAAGGAGTGTGCAACGTGTAATGCTAAGTTGACGAGGATGAAGGCATTCAGAAAGGAGTTTAAGGAATAATTCCAGGTGCAAAGCAAGTGTGAAGTGCAGAGAAGGTTGATAATGCAGATAACTTAATTAAAGTGATGTGCAGTATCCTAAAATGTCTAGCTAATCCAGTTCCTCTACATTCTGCATTCTTCTGTAGTCACGGATGGTGTAATAAGTGTCAATTATTTTGAGGACAAAGTGGTAGACTTGGGTTAATCAATTTCATAGCGAACTACAGTAAACAGTGACTCCTAGCTACACGGAGCACTTTCTGTCCATGGGACTGACAAGGAGTCCATTCATAGAACATTTAATTACAGAAAGGTACAGTTGAGGAAATAATATTTTAGGAAACACAAATCTACTGCTTGTCTGTGTGATCACTGTCCATGAGATTCATTAGAACCTGCAGCTCGGTGCATGTGTCAAATATAATGCATATTGTAAATAAATCCTTTCAATCAGGTCTTATCCTTCAAGGAATAAAACAAGCATTGGCAAAGACAATAGGTCTGGCTTTCTGGTAAAGGAAGCATTTGGTTATAGTTGGCCAACTTTGTGTGTGTAGCCCCTAGCTGTCCTACAAAGAAAAGTCCATGATGAAGTAATACCCTGGGTTAAAACAACAATATGGAAGCGGGGAGTATGTCTCCTCTGCTGAACAGAATGCCTCAACAGAGTTTAGAAGAATGCTACAATCCTCTCTATTCCTCCTGTGTCACTTTTTTCCCTCTTCTTGATCTTTTTGTTTACTTTTTTCAGTTTTAATCCCCTGACAAGATCAATCCGTATAGATTTCTTTATTTACCTTTGCAATAAAAGTCTGAGGAATCCATTCCATTTGTAACCTCCATCACCCTTTACCTTTTAGTAATGCTCATGTCTTTTCACTAGCATTCGTATGGTTTGTACATTTCGCAGACAATATTAAGCTTATTTCAAAGAACGTAAATAAAACAACAAACACATTACATGATAGAGAAACCATGTGTGTTTTTCCATGAATGGAAGAATACTCTCTTGCTTTCAGGCGTGCAAAGCAACAGCTTAAAGAAGTGTGAACGGAACGCATCGGGTCGGCCATCTTTTTTTCATGCAATCAAGACAGGAGCAACAGTGACAGGTAGCAGACCAAGGTTTTATCATTCACACAAAAATGTGTAGCACAGCTTCAGCAGTACAATTTGATTGGGTAACAGAAACAATCTTTATAAATAGCGCTCAGAAAAGGCAGAAGTGTAATGCCCAAGTCTGGAGGGTGAGAGGGGTGGAGACAGTATCAGAAGCGCACCAAGTTCAGTTTTGCTCAGCGTGCTATCTGATCAAAGGTAGGCCCTATCCGCATTGTTGTTTTTGGGTTTGAGGGATTCCTTGGACCATGACCCGCCATTTGGCATTGGACATTACTCCATCAAACCCCTTTATGTCCATGAAATCAATGAGTGTTGGGGGAGGGCTGGTCTGTCATTCTGGATGGATCATGGGCAACGCTTTGGCCCACATAAACACTGGAACTTTAAACAGGAGTCCAGATCTCAGCAGAGTAAATAGATACATTGCTGACTGACGTGTAGCGACCTGAGCTTGACTGCCTGGTGGCCATATTGAACTGTATCTTGTAAAAGGCTGAGGTTGTGCAGGGTACTTTTGACTGAATCACAAACATCTCCAAATGTCCAAATGCTAGGGACTCCATTGCTAAGGTAAATTCTAACTCTTGGCACAAAGGTGTTATGTTAACATTTGCGGTGAAATCTTTGGCTAAGGAGGAGTTAGAGAGTACCTAACCCCATTTCACAGTGTTCTAGTCTCCGTCCAAAGTTCCATGACCTCATCCCACACCAATAGTGTTCTGGGTAATGACAAATCATCACTATTTGAATAGTACATTTCACCCAGTTGATTTAGGCAAATTGAGGGTTACTTTAAAGCTATACATGGATGGTGCAGAAACAAAATCCATGTTCATTAGTAGAATTCAGGGTGCTACCCACCCTTCCATTGCATGTGTTGCCTGCACCACCCGCCATCAGAAAAAAGTGCAATAATGTGGCCAGTGCTGTCAGCATCACAGAGCTTTTCTTTTCAGCTTCCCGGTCCCATGCAAGTGCTTTTGTTTTAGCCATACTGCACAGCAGCCACTCTTCTCAACAACATGGCTAAAAGACATTGACAAATTGCAATAGCAGTCACGTAGGTTAGGCCTATTGGCTTTGCCAATGCTTGTTTGTATTCCTCTATCTTGCTATGAAATAAAGTCAGATGAGGAAAAATAAGTGCCAGTCTCCAAAAATGATTGTTGGTGGGCCCTATCTGCAACCACTGCAAGAGCATGAAGAACAGATGATGGACGGAATGCTGAACAATGCAAACATTCACCCCCAGTCACAGATCTGGGTTTACTCCATCATTGTTTTGTTAACCACACCACCTCAGTTTGGATCCAGCCATATGCAAATCAGCCTTAACCCTGCTTCACATGGGAACAGTCCAGCCCAAACTGCCAAGACCGGAAACAAACATCCTGGGACCGGTTTCAGGGTATCACCACTCATCAGCCAGGCAAACATGAATGCAGTTGCACAGTCAGCACCGGACCCACGTCTGGGCATACCCTTTTCACTTAGGGCGACACAAGCAAAGAAAACAGATGATGGATTTTTTATTTATTTATTATTATTTATTTTATTTCTGTGTTTTATAGAGCGCGAACTTGACCCGTTAGGGTATCAGAGAGCTTTACAGGAAAACATAGCATTGCATAGACAGACTTAGAATCACCAGGTAAGGGATCGAGTAGTGGGGGGGTGGATACATAAGAGACAGAAGGGCACGTATTTACAGATTACATTTACAATTACTCAAGACGAGACAACATATTTACAGGCTACATTTACAATTACACAAGACAAGTTCCCAAGGTTCTTGGTGGGGTGACGTGGTAATCCGAAGGGAGGCAGTAGACAGCCATAGATCATGGCCATAGTGGTGGTTGAGGTAAAGATTAAACGAGAAATCTACCCATAAGGAAGGTTTTGGCATCCTTTTTGAAGTGAGCCAGAGAGGGGATTCTTCTGATGACAGATGGGAGAGAGTTCCATACTCTCGGAGCAGCCCCAGAGAAGGCCCGATTGTAAGTTTCTTTTCTCCGAAAGCGCCAGGTTGGAGCAAGAGGTCTCTGGCAGACCGGGAGTTTCTGATTCCTCCAGAAATCACAAGTTTTTGTGCAAGATATGCAGGGGAGTTAGAATATAAAGCCTTGTTCGTGATGCATGCTAGTTTGAGCTGTATTCTTGCCTTAAGGGGAAGCCAGTTCAGAGCTTTCAAGTATGGGGAAATATGGATAGAATGCAGAAAAAAGCAAACATTCACCCCAATCATCGATTTGGGTTTAACCTACTGTGTCTTGCTCACCATGCCACCCCAGTTTGGACCCAGCCATATTTTTTTTATTTTTTTTATCTTGACGGTTTTGTATAGCGTGAACAAGACCCTTGCGGGTATCAGACCGCTTTACATAGCAAACATTCGAAAAAGAAAGACATGTACATATAAATACAAAGAATTCTGTGAATACAGTATACAGAATACAGAGATTGGCACATAACTACAGGAGTGTATAGGATAAGTTCAAGTGAATTTGGACATGAGAATCGATTTCACTTCTTTTTTGAAAGAAGCCATAGATGGATTGAGTCTCGTTTCTGGGGTAAGGCATTCCATATCCTGGGGGCCATTCCTGAGAAGGTACGATTGTAAGTTTTTTTCTTGGAGAAACATTGCGGTTTAAGTAAAAGGTTGCTAGAACTCCTGGTAGACCTGTTACCACCTGATAGTACCAGTTTCTCCGCTAGGTACCTCGGGGTTTTGTGATGTAGTGCCTTATGAGTCATGCAGGCGATTTTTAACTGGATTCTGGCCTCAAAAGGTAGCCAGTTGAGGGCATGAAGGTCAGGGGAAATGTGGCAGTTTCTTTTGGTGCCTGTAACGAGTCTGGCGGCTGTATTGATTGATGCTAGGCGGTAAGGGCTTAGGTGCCAGCTTTGCAGAGGAATTAATTAATTGCCTGATGTGTATCTTGTCTGACAAGAGGAAACATTTTTAAAAACAAAATCTTTTACCTTGTAAATTGTAATTTGTGTTGTAGGGACCCCTTGTTGTCAGATATCTAGTGTCACGCTGTTCTAAAATACATTCACGCACGCATTGAGGGATCAGACGTTGCTTTAAAGTTTGAAAAAGTGCTTACTCGCCCGGTCCGACCCATCAGCCAATCACGGGTGAGGAGGGCGGGACAGTGACAGGCCTACACAGGAAGGCGAGCGGTTAGCGCTCTAGCTTCCATTTATTCGAGGGCTATTTAGGCTGCGGGGAGGCTCCGAATTTTGCGGTAAGGGCTTAGGTGGCAGCTAGTCCCGACCCCGCTTGGCGCCAGCTTTGCAGAGGAATTAATTAATTGCCTGATGTGTATCTTGTCTGACAAGAGGAAACGTTTTTAAAAACAAAATCTTTTACCTTGTAAATTGTGATTTGTGTTGTAGGGACCCCTTGTTGTCAGATATCTAGTGTCACGCTGTTCTAAAATACATTCACGCACGCATTGAGGGATCAGACGTTGCTTTAAAGTTTGAAAAAGTGCTTACTCGCCCGGTCCGACCCATCAGCCAATCACGGGTGAGGAGGGCGGGACAGTGACAGGCCTACACAGGAAGGCGAGCGGTTAGCGCTCTAGCTTCCATTTATTCGAGGGCTATTTAGGCTGCGGGGAGGCTCCGAATTTTGCGGTAAGGGCTTAGGTGGCAGCTAGTCCCGACCCCGCTTGGCGCCAGCTTTGCAGAGGAATTAATTAATTGCCTGAGGTGTATCTTGTCTGACAAGAGGAAACGTTTTTAAAAACAAAATCTTTTACCTTGTAAATTGTAATTTGTGTTGTAGGGACCCCTTGTTGTCAGATATCTAGTGTCACGCTGTTCTAAAATACATTCACGCACGCATTGAGGGATCAGACGTTGCTTTAAAGTTTGAAAAAGTGCTTACTCGCCCGGTCCGACCCATCAGCCAATCACGGGTGAGGAGGGCGGGACAGTGACAGGCCTACACAGGAAGGCGAGCGGTTAGCGCTCTAGCTTTCATTTATTCGAGGGCTATTTAGTCACTCGTCATCCCTAGCGCGCAGCATGGCGCCTAATCCTGCGCCTAAGACGAGCCAAAGACTAGCCCGTCTGTGCCCGTCCGTAACCGCACGGGGCCAGGGTCAGGGGGTATGAAGAATTGCTCACACACCTCAGAGACCATGCCCGGCCACCGGAGAACCTACAGCTCTCAGGTATTGAGAGATATGAGTAATCACCTCCTGAAGTTATGTAATGCAGTCAGAGAACCCATTTTAGAAGGCCCATTCACCTGTCAGGTATGTCATACACATTTTGGAGGGGAATGTAACCAACTGAATGAACTAGATGGCTTACACTCTAAAGTGCAAAGAACTGTTCCGATGTTTCACAAAATGGACAGCATGCCCCGGGGGAGTAAAAATCTGCTTTGTAATACTCGCTCATTAGCGAAGCATGGCACTCATGTATGGGACCTTATATCGACTGAGAAACCCGATTTCTGTTTCTTAACAGAAACATGGCTGAAGCCACATTCGGTTCCAGCCGTTACATTGGGTATCCCGGTGGGGTATAAAATAGTCAGGCTAGACCGTCCTAATAAAACAGGAGGAGGAGTGGCGATTGTTCATAAGGAGGAATTGAACATCACTACCCTTGATGAAATATGTACACCCGAGATGGAAGTACTAATTTTCAAAATTAATTTAACACCCAGGGAACAGAGGAAGGGAGCTTTGGTATATCGCCCACCAGGCCCAAGTGGGAATTTCTCTGTCGCACTCATAGAGGCCTTAGTGCCATATATTCAAGAAAACCAGGACTTCCTATTGGTAGGGGATTTTAATGTACATAGTGAGTCCGAGACATGTACAGAGGCTAAAACTCTCCTATTGGATTTATGAGGCAGGTCACACTTTGGATTTAGTTCTGTCGAACTCATCCTTCATTGAATGCATGACACCTACACAGGTAGAGTGGACAGACCACTTTATTTTAAAATTCTATACTACTTCCAGGTATAAACCACGAATACAGACCACCTTAGCCAGTAAGAGGAGACCTTGGCATAAACTCACCATGGAAGCTTTTAGAGAGAAGTATAAAACCTTCCCGTTTGAGAATTCTACAGGGGACATAGTAACTGCCCTTGACAGATTCGAGGAGACGGTTAGAGCAGTAATCAATGCCATTATCCCGGAGAAAGAATTTAAACCGCGCATGGCAAATAAACAAGAAGTTTGGTTCTCTGAAGAATTAAGATCTTTGAAACAAAAAAACAGAAAATTGGAAAAGCTATGGAGGCAGTCCCAAAGACCTTATGATAAAGAACAACATAGAACCTCTCTTAAGATATATCACAAAGGCATTAGAACGGCCCGGAAAAATCATATTGCAGCGCAATTAACAGCGGCTGGGAAAGACTCTAGAGTGTTGTATAATATTCTACAGTCTTTTACCAAGCCAGTGGCCTGTGAGACTGTAGAGGTCACGTCCCAGGATCTCTGTGATGAGGTCTCTCTATTTTTTATGAAGAAAATAGATGGGATCTATGACAGGATTATGGCTTCAAATATAAGCACTGCAGGAGGAAATAACATCTCTCACGAGATCACACGACAGGTACAATCTGTTCAGGGCCTTACAAGTTTTCCCCCTATCTCCCTAGAAGAGGTAGTCTCATTGATGACTCAAATTAAGAGTGGCAGCCCCTTAGACTCCATTCCTGCATGTATTATGCCTATGCTTGCAGATGTTCTAGGACCACAAATTCAGAATCTGGTTAATGTTTCTCTCAGTACAGGGAAGGTTCCCTTAGATTGGAAAAGAGCTTTGGTAAGACCACTGAGGAAAAACACTGCAATCCCCTGGACGGAATTGTCTAATCTAAGACCTATTTTGCTTCTCCCCTTTTTGGGTAAAATAATAGAGAAATTCGTAAACCGACACCTGTCAAACTATATCGAAACAACAGGTGGGTTAGACTCCTCCCAGTCAGGTTTTAGGCCAAGACACAGTACTGAGACCACCTTGCTGTCAGTCGCGGACGATCTACACATGTTCCAGGATAAAGGTTATTCTGTTACCTTGGTCCTGTTGGATCTGTCCGCGGCGTTTGACACAGTGTCACATAACATCATGATCACCAGGCTAGTTAACATCTGCTTGGAAGATAAGGCTTTAGCCTGGTTGGGGAGTTTCCTAACAGACCGCACTCAAAGGGTCACTTTGGGGATATATCGATCAGAGGAGAGGGAGATCTCTAAGGGGGTACCACAGGGCTCATGTCTGAGCCCTACTCTTTTTAACATCTATGTGGCCCCCCTAGCAGACATCATGAGATCCCATGGTTTCATCCCAGTGTCATACGCAGATGACACCCAACTCCTCTTCCCTTTCAAACCCTTACTGCCAAAGTTAGGAATGATTTTGCCCAGGGGATGAAAGCAGTGGCTCACTGGATGGCATCGAACTTCGTGCAATGTAACGTGGCAAAGACGGAAGTGATGCTGTTCGGGGAAGCCAAACACCTGTGGACTCCTGACTGGTGGCCTCAAGACCTTGGCCCAGTCCCTGAACCTAGACAGGTTGTGAAAAATCTAGGGGTCCGATTGGACCAGGAGCTTTCCCTAAAACATCACGGCAACCAAGTGGTAGGCTCTTGCTTTCACATTATAGGTTTGCTACGGAGAATCTTCCCTTTGCTGCCAGATTCAACTAGGAAAACTTTGATACAGGCGCTAGTACTAAGTAGGCTGGATTATTGTAATGGACTATTGCTGGCAGTAAATGAAGGAGTCACTTCTAGACTACAGGTAGTCCAGAATACTGCCGCCCGCCTAGTCCTAATTCGGCCTCCTTGTACTCCCTCCAAACCCTTACTTAACAAGCTACATTGGTTATCTATCAAACAGAGGGTGAAGTTTAAAATCTGCTGTGTTATACACAAATGCCTACATGGGAGAGGCCCTGTATATCTTTCCAACAAATTCTGCCCCTATGTACCCACGCGTTCTCTGAGATCCAGTGAGCAGGCTCTGTTATGTGTACCAAGAGCAAAAAAAGCAAGACAGGGAGATAGAGCCCTATCAGTTGCTGGTCCAACCCTATGGAATAGTCTCCCTATATCCTTGAGGTTATGTGACGATCATCTTCCTTTTAGGAGGCAACTAAAAACCTTCCTATTTCAGAACTATTAAGATATACTGCCTAGATTTCCTCCTCTGCAGTAATATGGCCGCCTAAGGCGCGGAGATACTCCTCTGGGAGTCGAGTCCAGCGCGGTACAAACCCATAATAATAATAATAATGCTCTGAGAGGAGCTGTCGTTGATTTGGGAAGACCACAAAGAGCGACGCTCCCATAGTCAACTCTGGGAATTACTAGAGATTGAACCGCCTGTTTGAATTCATTTGCGGGTATGAAGGGTTTCAATTTTCTCAGTGTGTTAATCTGAAAATATGCTCCTTTTGTTGCAGCGCTGATGTGCTTCTGCATGTTTAGCTTATTATCCAGGGATATTCCTAGAGATTTAGCGGCATCAATGATGAGAGGTTGACCGTCGAGTGCAATTAGGTGCTTCATCCACTCACGGATGATATTTGTTTGGTTGGGGGGAGAGATTAGTAGGAATTCTGTTTTTAGTGTGTTTAGTTTTAAGTGGTTCTTAGCTAGCCAGGTCTGTGTGTTTTTGAACGTTGAGTTAAGGGACTTGTTGTCTTCAAGAGATTGGACCTTAATGTAGAGTTGTGTGTCGTCTGCGTACATGTGATCTTGGATATTTTAGAAGTTGAGAAGCTCTGTGAGTGGTTCCATAAACAGATTGAAGAGTGTCGGGGAGAGGGAAGAGCCCTGGGGTACTCCCAAGGTGACTGGGGTGGGGTTGGATAAAGATTGGTTGATCTTGAATCTTTGTGTTCTGTTTTGGAGGAAGGAAGTGAACCAGTTTAACACTGTTCCAGATAGCCCCATTCTATGCTTCAGGAGGCCAAGTAGATTGTCATGTTTGACTGTGTCGAAGGCTGAAGAGAGGTCAAGTAGGATTAGAAAACATGCTTTGTTTTGATCCAGTATTTGTAATGCGTCATCAATTATGTGGGTCATTGCTGATTCGGTACTGTGCCCTGATTGAAAGCCTGATTGGAACTGGTCGAGCAGGTTGAAGTAGTCTATGTGCTTACTAAGCTGCATGTGGACACATTTTTCAAGTAGTTTGGCCAAGGTTGAGATATTGGATATTGGGCGATAGTTATTTAGGTCTGATGGGTCCGCTGATACTTTCTTAAGGATGGGGGTTACCTGGCCAGATTTGAGGATGTCAGGGATGGTTCCTTGCATGAGAGAGGAATTTATGGTTCTAGTCCATAGGGGCACTAGTGGGATGCTGGGAGGGGGTCTGTGAAATGATTGGAAGGATTCAGAGTAGTGAGCGTGTTTAGGATAGTTTCTTCGCTGTAGAGGTTGAAGGTTGTCCAGGAGGCATTGTTCTTGAGGTCGAGTATTGTGGGGAAGTTGAGCGGGGTCCTTGGTGTGGACCGTGAGGGGATTGTGTGTGTATCGGTAATGAATAATAGATCATTAAGTAAGTCTGTCTTTAATTTATCAGTCTTTGTTGTGAAAAAGTAGGCAAGATCCTCACAGTTGGGGATTGTATATGCAATTCAGTCTTGAGCCTACTCCTCATGGGAACAGTCCAGCCCGAACTGCCAAGCCAGGTCCTCCCTGGACAGGAAACAAGAGTCCTGGGACCGTTTTCGGAATATCACTCCTCATCAGTCAGGCTAGCTTGAATGATGAGTGGTACAGTGAGCACGGGACCCAAGTCTAGGCATACCCTTCCCACTTAGGGTGAAAAAAGCAAAAAGAACAGAAGATGGCTGGAATGCTAAACAATGCAAACATTCACCCTCAGTCACAGATCTGGGTTTAATCCATCATTTTTTTGCACACCATGCCACCGAGTTAGGGGTCAGCCAAACCACTGGCACAAATTAAGCACTGTTATTAAGAACAAAGTAAGAACTATTGGAGTTATATCAGACTCCTGTATACAAGCAGCCAAACGATCACCATGATTTCAACCACTAATCCGCACAATATCATCTTGTACTGTTAGTCAGAGATCAGCCTTAATTGGTTGAAGCTAAAAGATCGAAACTTGCATGTGCAACTGTGGGTACAAAGCTAGATTACTTAGGGGGTTAGAGAGCGATGAAAACCACTGCAAAGTTTCAAGTTGTCCAAAACTGAGTAGTAATTGCAATATTCCACAGTACTATCAGATATCACAAACTCGTAGTGATGTGCATTGGTTACTAGTACAAGAAAGAGTTAAATTCGAAGTTCGCTCGACAACACATAAGAACACATTTATTAAAGCCCCTGAGCATGTGCATTCCAGTGGCAAAAATCTGACAGAACCTCCTATGATCAACAGTTCACGGCTTCACACGCAGGACAGGCCTTCCCAACAGGCGTGAGAGACGCAAACTCCCTGATCATTTACGATGACATGGCCAACTTCTGCATTTCAGGAAAACACTGAAGAGTCTCCCGTTGAAATAAATCTCAGATGTATGCCTTTGTTTTCTCCTCTTTTGTTATGTGCGGCACTAAGCTTTGGTTATCAGCGCTTTGTAAATAATACATTGTTGAGGACGTTGCAGGAATCTTGGAGGATAAAAACTTTGCCAGAGTTCCCATCCAAGCCTGGCACCGATGCTTCATGGTACTGCTCTATCCATGGTGAGATGACCATCTTACACTTTTGTTTTGTAAGGAAATCTACGCTGATAAGGGTACTAATGACCATTAACCAACAAATGCGGTGTGCCCTGCTCCTGGCTTCTCCTTTAACACTCTTAGGCATTCTTCGAGGTGTAGTCCTGTTTCACTACAATGGATCAAACTTAACACACACCCGAACATAGTGGTTTGTTGAAGAAAATCCCAGGAATCGAGGCTTTGTCTGAAGTGACAGGGAGCAGCTGCTTACCATCAACATTGATCACGTTGCTTCGGTTTAATGAGCTTAGATTCCTTCAGGAAGTGTTTGTAAGCTCAATGCATGGCGGCTGCAGCAAAATTCAAGTTCAACAAGAGAGTAGTTCGTCCAGAATTCTTTCATATGTCAGTATTTGAGGCTAAGTAAAGCAGGTGTTTGTGAAATAATGAGCCGGATAAAGGAAACACTCTAGTTCTGAAGTTTATGTTTTAAAAATGTGAAATCAATCCCTTGCGTGCTGATTAATTTTTGGTATTAATAACCCAAGTCATACTGCTGAAAGGAATAGAAACCAAAGAAAGAGACGTGGCATCTCGGTTTTATCGCTTTAAAAATTAAATGTGCTGAGCTGTAACATTAGTCACGAATAAATCTGCAGTTCTGTGTTTTCCCTTTGCACGCATACCTCCTAACTCTAGGGTATTCTGGCAGCTACTAAAAAATTCTATCAGATGAACGCCCAAAAGACAATCAGCTCTATAATTTAATACCTTCTCCATTCTTTCTATGTGGTTACAGTATCATGTACATTAATCCCAAAGAAGTGTCTCGGTTTCCAGTTGTGTGAGGGTAGATCCGGTAATTTTGGCCCCGCGCGCTGTGGAACTCGTAACGCGAGCCCGAGTGTCTTCACTGCACCTGGATCTGTCAACACTTTAATAAAAGGAGTCTGTGAACCAATCAGTCATCAATAGGGAACATGAGCGAGGGGTGGATTAGCAAGGAAGTACAGAAAATGAGTAGAACTCGAAGAACTGTCTTCTGGAAAATAATATCTGAAATCTGGATTCCCAATTTACACCTCAAGATGGCCGGGAGATATTCCCAGAGGTTGGTGCTCTTTCCACATCTGAATTACCTCAGTCTTGGTACGTCAGTTTAGGGATCCGGTTGAAATTAAGTGCGTGGTCTAGCATGAGCACTGGTGACCGAAGACAAAGCGAGTAAAATGATTTCCATTGCCTGGGAATTTACACGGCTGCTTCGCCTGTGGTGCAGCATGTAAAGGAATTGGCCATTGCAAAGCAGTGTAGACGGGCTGCAGATGAAAATGGATGTCTTGACATATTGGTCTCATTACGCTCAACACAAACAGTAGGGTCGCTAGCTAGAGCAGCAGAATTTCCAAGTATTAGTCATTGTTTACACCTTGGTGTGCAAGTGGAAAAAGCATCTCTCAAGGGAAGGAAGGTCTGGCCATTCCCATAAGAACAGGTGGAGCCAGCCTCTTGTACCACACAGCCTGGGGGAAGGATACATATGATGACGGGTAAGTCAATGGATAGAAATGTAGCTGCCCTACAATTAGCTGGTATGTAGGCATTATGGGATAACAACACTCTGGATGTATGGTAGAGACATCAATAGTTGTGTATCCACTGAAAGGCAGACAACGATCTCATTGTGTACCAGTTTGGAAAATTCTTGGCTTAATCTTAGGTTGATAAGTGTGAGGGAAAAGAATGCAATTTTGCCGGAGTGCTGGGTGTTGCCTGAGTCTGGCTACCATTTTCACTAGATGGCCTTGGTGGTACTCCACTGTTGGAAGGCGTTCCCCGGGGAGGCTGCGGAATGTGTTCCTGACCCCCCTGAGGCCCACCTTTCCCAGAGTTAGGCCGAGCAAGAGCAGGGAGGCCCTTCCTGGAAGGGTCTCGCACCTAGGATCGCACACGCTACGCTTCTCTCTTCTACGGATAGAGGGACACCACACAGTAAATCGTTGTAAGATGATGAGCTTTTATCGGTGGTTATCAGGGATCTTTATGATCCGGCAGGCAGGTGCAGAATTAATGCCACAAGCGGCAGCGATCTTATGATGGAGGGGAAAGGGGTAGCGGGACAGTCTTTCAATCAGTGTCTCTGCGAGGTATCCGGCGCCCAGCTCTCAATCCTCGAGCTGAGGGGATGTTGCTTCTCTCGGCGATCTCTGCCGATTCTTCTGGAGCAGCGGGCCGCGAGTCACTTAGCAGGCACCGAAGGGTCTTAGTTCAGGGAGTCGCGACGGCGTCAGCAGGGCTCCGATAGTTCAGAGTTCGAGGAGCCGCGACAGCGTCAGCAGGGCTCAGATGGTTCAGAGTTCGGGGAGCCGCGACAGCGTCAGCAGGGCTCAGATGGTTCAGAGTTCGGGGAGCCGCGACAGCGTCAGCAGGGCTCAGATGGTTCGGAGTTCGGGTAGCGTTCTTCTGTTCGGGGAGCGATCGAGCCGCGACCAAGTCCGCAGGCTCTCGTCAGTCCAGGTCTTCTCTGCCTCTCGTCCCTTCAGCACCCCTTGTTATACTCCCCCTCCTCTTTGAAGTCCGGAGTCCTCGCGGAGAGGGGTCTGGTGCCTGGGGGGCGGTGTGTCGCGGTTTCCTGTCGCTCGGCCCCTTGATCTGTTCAGGTGTGTCCGGGAGGGACTCCAGACGCCCAGCAGGAGAGGCGCCCGCTCACCGGGGGCCTGGTGGTCGATCGAAACCTCCCTCGGGGAAGAGACCAGAGGTGTGACAGGGTCGGCACCTCTCGGTCTGGTTTGGGGGGGGGGTTTCGTTCTCCCTCGGCCGGGTCATGCGTGTTGGGGATCTGGTCGGCCCTCGGGATGTTGGTCCACGGAAGCCGGGAGGCCGTGCCCACGAGGTTCGGCGTGGTTGTAGTGTCATTTGCTGGTCGGGAGGGCCCACGCCACGAGGCCGGTCTCACACGTGCCCCCCCCAGCTGAAAGGCGGGGAGAACTACCCATCCACTTGGGAGTTCTCCTCGCTGAAGCGGAAGAATCGGGACAGGCCGTCCGCGTTGGCGTGGTCAGTCCCGGGGCGATGTTCCACAGTGAAATCCATCCCCTGGAGAGAGATGGACCAGCGTAGCAGCTTGGGGTTTTCCCCTCGCATCTGCATCAACCACCGCAGGGGTCGATGATCAGTTTGCACTCGGAAGAGTGTTCCGAACAGGTAGAGCCGTAGCTTTTTGAGGGCCCAGACTACTGCGAACGTCTCTCGTTCAATTGTGCTCCACCGCTGTTCCCGGGGCAGTAACCTTCGGCTGATGAAGGCTATGGGCTGATCTATGCCTTTGTCGTCGTACTGTGAGAGGACTGCCCCGATGCCGTGTTCCGAGGCGTCCGTCTGGACCACAAACTCCTGGGTGTAGTCGGGCGCTTTGAGCACTGGAGCCGCGCACATTGCGGCCTTTAGGGTGTCGAACGCCTTCTGGCAGGAGGGAGTCCAGTGTATTTTCTTGGGGTGTTTTTTGGAGGTTAGTTCTGTGAGAGGGCCTGCGATGCTGCCATAGTTTTTAATAAACCTTCGGTAGTAGCCGGTGAGGCCCAGGAAGGCTCGGACTTCCGTTTGGGTTGCAGGGGGTTCGCAGGACAAGATGGCGTCGATCTTCGGCTGGAGGGGGGCGACCTGCCCACTCCCCACCTGGTGCCCCAGATAGGTTACGGAGCCGTGCCCAATTTGACATTTGCTAGCTTTGACGGTGAGGCCGGCTCGGCGCAGAGCCAGCAGGACTTGACGGAGGTGCTGGAGGTGCTCGGTCCATTGGGAGCTGAAGACCGCTATGTCGTCGAGGTATGCTGCGCTGAACCCCTCTAGTCTGGACAGGACCCTGTTCACCAGCCGCTGGAAGGTGGCCGGGGCATTTTTAATTCCGAATGGCATCACCCTAAAGCGGTAGTGCCCATCCGGGGTGGAGAAGGTGGAGCGCTCCTTGGCTCCCTCGGTGAGGGCAATCTGCCAGTACCCACTGGTCAGGTCGAAGGTGCTGAGGTAGCGGCCGGCCCCAAGACGGTCAATGAGTTCGTCGGCACGGGGGATAGGGTGAGCGTCTGCTCGGGTGACCGCATTGAGGCCTCGGTAGTCCACGCAAAACCTCAGCTCGGGGGCAACACCCGGGGTAGTCGCTTTCGGAACCAGGACTACCGGGCTGGCCCAGGGGCTGTCGGAGGGTTCAATCACCCCGAGGTTTAACATCTTTGCCACCTCGGTCTGGATGCAGGTCCGGACCCGATCAGGGACCCGGTAGGCCCGACGTCTCACTGGCGGGCTGTCTCCGGTGTCCACGTCGTGGACACACCAGCTGGTGACCCCGGGGGTCAGGGAGAAGAGATCCGCGAACTGCCCTAGTAGCTGGCGGCAGTCGTCGGTCTGTTGGGCTGTGAGGGCGGTCGACAGTCTCACTCCCTCCACGGATCCATCGGTTTCCTCCGCCCCCAGGGGGTCTGGAAGGGGCTCGGTGTCTTCTTCGGCCACATCGTCGGTGGCCAGGAGTAGACTTAATTCGGTCCGTACAAAGTGGGGCTTGAGGCGGTTCACCTGGAGAACCCGGAGGGGGTTCCGCGGGGACTGCACATCGATGAGATATGTGACTTGGCTCTTCCGCTCGACCACCTTGAAGGGCCCAGTCCATTTATCTTGGAGAGCGCAGGGTCTCACCGGGGCCATGACCCAGACTTGTTGGCCCGGCTGAAACTCGACCAGCGTAGCATTCTGGTCATACCAGCGCTTCATTTCTTCTTGACTGGCCTCGAGGTTTGCTTCTGCGAGTTCCCTGAATTTTCAGGTCTGGTTGCGGAGCGCCAAGATGTATCGGAACACGTCCGGAGGGGTCCCCCGGGGGGTTGTTTCCCACCCCTCCTTGACCAGGCTCAGGGGTCCTCGGACGGGGTGTCCATATAATAGTTCGAATGGGCTGAATCCCAGGGATTTTTGGGGAACCTCCCGGTAGGCGAACAGGAGACACGGGAGGAGGACGTCCCACCTCCGGCGTAGTGGTTCCTCGAGGCCCATGATCATCCCTTTCAGCGTTTTGTTAAAGCGCTCGACTAGTCCGTTTCCTTGGGGGTGGTACGGGGTGGTGAATTTGTACGATAATCCGCACTGCTGCCAGCGGGATTTCATATAACGGGAGATAAAGTTCGTACCCCGGTCACTCACGACTTCACAGGGGAACCCCATGCGGGAGAAGATCCCCATCAAGGCCCGGCCCACCACGGGGGCCGTCACGGTGCGGAGAGGGATGGCCTCGGGGTAACGGGTGGCATGATCCACTAGGACGAGGATGAACCGGTGGCCCTGGGCGGTCTTGGGGTCCAGCGGTCCCACAATGTCGATTCCTACCCACTCAAAAGGGGTACTGACGACGGGGAAGGGCTGTAGCGGAGCCTTGCGCTTGCCCCCACTCTTTCCGCTGGCCTGGCACATGGGGCAGGACTTGCAGTGGGCCTCCACATTTGCTCGCATCTTGGGCCAATAGAAGTGGGTGACGAGCCGTTGGTAGGTCTTATCTTGGCCTAAGTGTCCGGCCAGGGGTACATCATGGGCCAGGCCCAGGAGGAGACTTCGGGAGCGCAGGGGTACCACTAGTACCCGGGCCGATCCCAACTCGGCCGACTTCTGTTCGCTGTACAGGAGGCCGTCCTCCCAGTATACCCAGTGGGTGCCAGTCTGGTCGCCTGCTGCTTGGGCCTCGGCCTGTTGTCGGGGTCCGATGAGGGACGGGCAGGTGGATTGTTCTTGGCAGAATTCTTCACGGGAGGGGTCCCCTTCGCAGGGCCACTGGGCCAGTTCCGGCAGGTCCTCGAGGTGGGTCAGGGTTTCGGGGTCGGAAGGCACTGACCCTTCGTCGGGAGCGGTCGGCTCGTCCAGCAAGGGGTCGTTGGCCTCTGGTGGTGTATTCTGGATCTCGGGGGTGGTGACGGTGTCTAGCGGCATGGGCTCTTCCCCCTCGGAGAGAGGCGCCCAGAGAGTCATTGAGCGCGTGGTGGCGCATACCCACTCGGGGAGGCCCATCATCTCGAGGTGGGCTCTTCGTTCCACTTGTCCCCACGGGGAGTTCTCAAGGTCGTTGCCCAGGAGGCAGTCCACGGGCTGGGAGGTTCGGACCGCCACCTTTAACTTGCCGGTGACTCCCCCCCATTCGAAGGGGACTAGGGCCATCCGACAGAGGCTCTCGGAATTGTCTGAGGAGATGACGGGGCAAAAGGCGCCCGGCAGGATCTGATCCTCGGAGATCAGGTGACAATGAACCGCCGTGACACTCGCCCCCGTGTCCCGGAGGCCCTCGATGCGGTGACCGTTGACCGTCACCTGCTGTCGGTACTTCTTCGTGTTGGCGGGCAGGGACGTTCCGGGGACCATCTCTCGATCCCCTAGGGAGACCAAGGCCATGGCGGCTGGTTCCCATTCTTCGGAGTCTTCTATCTCTTCCCCCAGGGCTACGGAGGCCATCTGTCGAGTCGGCGGGGTTGTTGTGGTGGACCGCTGGTACAGGGGACACTGGGGGTCGCTGGCATAGTGTCCGGTCTGTTGGCAGCGGAAGCAGGTGATCCTCACTCGGGGCCCCGGCCTCCCTGGTGGCCCGGTGCTGGTCGGAGGTGGAGCTGGAAAGGGCGGAGATTGTCCTCTGGGAGGGCTGAGCGGGGATCCCCCCGGAAGCTCCCTTTGCCGGCCTTGATTCCCTCCGCCCCTCTGGCGGGGGGGTCCCTGACTGTGGTGACCGTAGTCCCCCACGGGGCCCCGGGAGGCCCGGGTGTTCACCCATCGGTCAGCCTCGACGGCCAGTTTTCGAGGGTCTGTGAGTTTGCTGTCCAGGAGGTGCTGGCGCAGCTCTACGAAGCAATTCGCGGACAAGTGTTCCCATGCGATTAGGTCGAACAGCTCCTCGAAGGTGGAGACCTTGCTGCCCTTGATCCATCCGTCCAAGGCCCGGCTGTAGAAGTTCACGTACTCAACCCAGGTGGTACCGGGTATCTTTTTGCAGTCCCTAAACCGTTGCCGGTACATTTCAGGGGTGAGCCCATATCTGGCTACTAGAGCCTCTTTCATGTGACTGTAGGAGTTCATCACGGTGGAGGGCAGGTCCAGCAGGGTATCTCTCCCCTCGCTCAGGAACCGTCCCCACAGCCCGGCCCCCCAGTCCTTCTGCGGGACTCGGTGGGAGGTCATGGCGACTTCGTAGGCCTTGAACCATTGCTGAATATCGTCGTTCTTATAGTATTCTTTCACCACATCTTTGGGGATGTGGACCTTTGGTTCCACGGTGGAGGAGATGGGTTGGGTTTCCGAGGGTCGGGCCTCCGCCTTCTTAGCCTTGAGCTCGATTTCTTTTAGGCTACGTTCGTGCTCTAGTTGGAGTTTTTTTTCGTCGTGTTCTCTCTGTCGTTTCTTTTCCTCTAGTTCTCCTTGTAGGCGTAACTGTTCCACCGCCAGTTTTTTCTCAGCCAGCTTTAGCTCTCCTTCGATTTTTAATTTTGCTAGTTCTAGTTCGTGGTTGCGATCTCTTTCTCGGTCCGCTAGTTCCTCTGGGGATAGGCCCCTCTCGGGGGCGCCGTTCCTCCCCGGGTTGCTTCGTGGTTCGTTGGGGGGTTCTCCTTCTGTTTGTGTCCGGGGAGTTTCTGCCTCGACCCAGGTTTTTAATGCCCCCTGGAAGTCCTCTTTCGTGCTTAGTCCGGTGGTAGCGATTCCAAAGTCTTTGCAAAATTGTTTCAGTTCTCGGTGCGTATAAGATTCTAACTGGTCTTTTTGGAATGCCGTGCTCGGGTTGGTGCCTGCGGCACCTAGGGAAGTTTCTCCTTCCATTCTTCTTGGTAGTGCGTAAGCCGTCTACTGCACGATCTCTAGGTGTTGGCTCGGATCCCGTCGCCTGCCACCAAATGTTGGAATGCGTTCCCCGGGGAGGCTGCGGAATGTGTTCCTGACCCCCCTGAGGCCCACCTTTCCCAGAGTTAGGCCGAGCAAGAGCAGGGAGGCCCTTCCTGGAAGGGTCTCGCACCTAGGATCGCACACGCTACGCTTCTCTCTTCTACGGATAGAGGGACACCAAACAGTAAATCGTTGTAAGATGATGAGCTTTTATCGGTGGTTATCAGGGATCTTTATGATCCGGCAGGCAGGTGCAGAATTAATGCCACAAGCGGCAGCGATCTTATGATGGAGGGGAAAGGGGTAGCGGGACAGTCTTTCAATCAGTGTCTCTGCGAGGTATCCGGCGCCCAGCTCTCAATCCTCGAGCTGAGGGGATGTTGCTTCTCTCGGCGATCTCTGCCGATTCTTTTGGAGGAGCGGGCCGCGAGTCACTCAGCAGGCACCGAAGGGTCTTAGTTCAGGGAGCCGCGACGGCGTCAGCAGGGCTCCGATAGTTCAGAGTTCGGGGAGCCGCGACAGCGTCAGCAGGGCTCAGATGGTTCAGAGTTCGGGGAGCCGCGACAGCGTCAGCAGGGCTCAGATGGTTCAGAGTTCGGGGAGCCGCGACAGCGTCAGCAGGGCTCAGATGGTTCGGAGTTCGGGTAGCGTTCTTCTGTTCGGGGAGCGATCGAGCCGTGACCAAGTCCGCAGGCTCTCGTCAGTCCAGGTCTTCTCTGCCACTCGTCCCTTCAGCACCCCTTGTTATACTCCCCCTCCTCTTTGAAGTCCGGAGTCCTCGCGGAGAGGGGTCTGGTGCCTGGGGGGCGGTGTGTCGGGGTTTCCTGTCGCTCGGCCCCTTGATCTGTTCAGGTGTGTCCGGGAGGGACTCCAGACGCCCAGCAGGAGAGGCGCCCGCTCACCGGGGGCCTGGTGGTCGATCGAAACCTCCCTCGGGGAAGAGACCAGAGGTGTGACAGGGTCGGCGCCTCTCGGTCTGGTTTGGGGGGGGGGTTTCGTTCTCCCTCGGCCGGGTCATGCGTGTTGGGGATCTGGTCGGCCCTCGGGATGTTGGTCCACGGAAGCCGGGAGGCCGTGCCCACGAGGTTCGGCGTGGTTGTAGTGTCATTTGCTGGTCGGGAGGGCCCACGCCACGAGGCCGGTCTCACACGTGCCCCCCCCAGCTGAAAGGCGGGGAGAACTACCCATCCACTTGGGAGTTCTCCTCGCTGAAGCGGAAGAATCGGGACAGGCCGTCCGCGTTGGCGTGTTCAGTCCCGGGGCGATGTTCCACAGTGAAATCCATCCCCTGGAGAGAGATGGACCAGCGTAGCAGCTTGGGGTTTTCCCCTCGCATCTGCATCAACCACCGCAGGGGTCGATGATCAGTTTGCACTCGGAAGAGTGTTCCGAACAGGTAGAGCCGTAGCTTTTTGAGGGCCCAGACTACTGCGAACGTCTCTCGTTCAATTGTGCTCCACCGCTGTTCCCGGGGCAGTAACCTTCGGCTGATGAAGGCTATGGGCTGATCTATGCCTTTGTCGTCGTACTGTGAGAGGACTGCCCCGATGCCGTGTTCCGAGGCGTCCGTCTGGACCCCAAACTCCTGGGCGTAGTCGGGCGCTTTGAGCACTGGAGCCGCGCACATTGCGGCCTTTAGGGTGTCGAACGCCTTCTGGCAGGAGGGAGTCCAGTGTATTTTCTTGGGGTGTTTTTTGGAGGTTAGTTCTGTGAGAGGGCCTGCGATGCTGCCATAGTTTTTAATAAACCTTCGGTAGTAGCCGGTGAGGCCCAGGAAGGCTCGGACTTCCGTTTGGGTTGCAGGGGGTTCCCAGGACAAGATGGCGTCGATCTTCGGCTGGAGGGGGGCGACCTGCCCACTCCCCACCTGGTGCCCCAGATAGGTTACTGAGCCGTGCCCAATTTGACATTTGCTAGCTTTGACGGTGAGGCCGGCTCGGCGCAGAGCCAGCAGGACTTGACGGAGGTGCTGGAGGTGCTCGGTCCATTGGGAGCTGAAGACCGCTATGTCGTCGAGGTATGCTGCGCTGAACCCCTCTAGTCCAGACAGGACCCTGTTCACCAGCCGCTGGAAGGTGGCCGGGGCATTTTTCATTCCGAATGGCATCACCCTAAAGCGGTAGTGCCCATCCGGGGTGGAGAAGGCGGAGCGCTCCTTGGCTCCCTCGGTGAGGGCAATCTGCCAGTACCCACTGGTCAGGTCGAAGGTGCTGAGGTAGCGGCCGGCACCAAGGCGGTCAATGAGTTCGTCAGCACGGGGGATAGGGTGAGCGTCTGCTCGGGTGACCGCATTGAGGCCTCGGTAGTCCACGCAAAACCTCAGCTCGGGGGCAACACCCGGGGTAGTCGCTTTCGGAACCAGGACTACCGGGCTGGCCCAGGGGCTGTCGGAGGGTTCAATCACCCCGAGGTTTAACATCTTTGCCACCTCGGTCTGGATGCAGGTCCGGACCCGATCAGGGACCCGGTAGGCCCGATGTCTCACTGGCGGGCTGTCTCCGGTGTCCACGTCGTGGACACACCAGCTGGTGACCCCGGGGGTCAGGGAGAAGAGATCCGCGAACTGCCCTAGTAGCTGGCGGCAGTCGTCGGTCTGTTGGGCTGTGAGGGTGGTCGACAGTCTCACTCCCTCCACGGATCCATTGGTTTCCTCCGCCCCCAGGGGGTCTGGAAGGGGCTCGGTGTCTTCTTCGGCCCCATCGTCGGTGGCCAGGAGTAGACTTAATTCGGTCCGTACAAAGTGGGGCTTGAGGCGGTTCACGTGGAGAACCCGGAGGGGGTTCCGCGGGGACTGCACATCGATGAGATATGTGACTTGGCTCTTCCGCTCGACCACCTTGAAGGGCCCAGTCCATTTATCTTGGAGAGCGCAGGGTCTCACCGGGGCCATGACCCAGACTTGTTGGCCCGGCTGAAACTCGACCAGCGTAGCATTCTGGTCATACCAGCGCTTCATTTCTTCTTGACTGGCCTCGAGGTTTGCTTCTGCGAGTTCCCTGAATTTTCCGGGTCTGGTTGCAGAGCGCCAAGATGTATCGGAACACGTCCGGAGGGGTCCCCCGGGGGGTTGTTTCCCACCCCTCCTTGACCAGGCTCAGGGGTCCTCGGACGGGGTGTCCATATAATAGTTCGAATGGGCTGAATCCCAGGGATTTTTGGGGAACCTCCCGGTAGGCGAACAGGAGACACGGGAGAAGGACGTCCCACCTCCGGCGTAGGGGTTCCTCGAGGCCCATGATCATCCCTTTCAGCGTTTTGTTAAAGCGCTCGACTAGTCCGTTTCCTTGGGGGTGGTACGGGGTGGTGAATTTGTACGATACTCCGCACTGCTGCCAGAGGGATTTCATATAACGGGAGATAAAGTTCGTACCCCGGTCACTCACGACTTCGCGGGGGAACCCCATGCGGGAGAAGATCCCCATCAAGGCCCGGCCCACCACGGGGGCCGTCACGGTGCGGAGAGGGATGGCCTCGGGGTAACAGGTGGCATGATCCACTAGGACGAGGTTGAACCGGTGGCCCTGGGCGGTCTTGGGGTCCAGCGGTCCCACAATGTCGATTCCTACCCGCTCAAAAGGGGTACTGACGACGGGGAAGGGCTGTAGCGGAGCCTTGCGCTTGCCCCCACTCTTTCCGCTGGCCTGGCACGTGGGGCAGGACTTGCAGTGGGCCTCCACATTTGCTCGCATCTTGGGCCAATAGAAGTGGGTGACGAGCCGTTGGTAGGTCTTATCTTGGCCTAAGTGTCCGGCCAGGGGTACATCATGGGCCAGGCCCAGGAGGAGACTTCGGAAGCGCAGGGGTACCACTAGTACCCGGGCCGATCCCAACTCGGCTGACTTCTGTTCGCTGTACAGGAGGCCGTCCTCCCAGTATACCCAGTGGGTGCCAGTCTGGTCGCCTGCTGCTTGGGCCTCGGCCTGTTGTCGGGGTCCGATGAGGGACGGGCAGGTGGATTGTTCTTGGCAGAATTCTTCACGGGAGGGGTCCCCTTCGCAGGGCCACTGGGCCAGTTCCGGCAGGTCCTCGAGGTGGGTCAGGGTTTCGGGGTCGGAAGGCACTGACCCTTCGTCGGGAGCGGTCGGCTCGTCCAGCAAGGGGTCGTTGGCCTCTGGTGGTGTATTCTGGATCTCGGGGGTGGTGGCGGTGTCTAGCGGCATGGGCTCTTCCCCCTCGGAGGGAGGCGCCCGGAGAGTCATTGAGCGCGTGGTGGCGCATACCCACTCGGGGAGGCCCATCATCTCGAGGTGGGCTCTTCGTTCCACTTGTCCCCACGGGGAGTTCTCAAGGTCGTTGCCCAGGAGGCAGTCCACGGGCTGGGAGGTTCGGACCGCCACCTTTAACTTGCCGGTGACTCCCCCCCATTCGAAGGGGACTAGGGCCATCCGACAGAGGCTCTCGGAATTGTCTGAGGAGATGACGGGCAAAAGGCGCCTGGCAGGATCTGATCCTCGGAGATCAGGTGACAATGAACCGCCGTGACACTCGCCCCCGTGTCCCGGAGGCCCTCGATGCGGTGACCGTTGACCGTCACCTGCTGTCGGTACTTCTTCGTGTTGGCGGGCAGGGACGTTCCGGGGACCATCTCTCGATCCCCTAGGGAGACCAAGGCCATGGCGGCTGGTTCCCATTCTTCGGAGTCTTCTATCTCTTCCCCCAGGGCTACGGAGGCCATCTGTCGAGTCGGCGGGGTTGTTGTGGTGGACCGCTGGTACAGGGGACACTGGGGGTCGCTGGCATAGTGTCCGGTCTGTTGGCAGCGGAAGCAGGTGATCCTCACTCGGGGCCCCGGCCTCCCTGGTGGCCCGGTGCTGGTCGGAGGTGGAGCTGGAAAGGGCGGAGATTGTCCTCTGGGAGGGCTGAGCGGGGATCCCCCCGGAAGCTCCCTTTGCCGGCCTTGATTCCCTCCGCCCCTCTGGCGGGGGGGTCCCTGACTGTGGCGACCGTAGTCCCCCACGGGGCCCCGGGAGGCCCGGGTGTTCACCCATCGGTCAGCCTCGACGGCCAGTTTTCGAGGGTCTGTGAGTTTGCTGTCCAGGAGGTGCTGGCGCAGCTCTACGAAGCAATTCGCGGACAAGTGTTCCCATGCGATTAGGTCGAACAGCTCCTCGAAGGTGGAGACCTTGCTGCCCTTGATCCATCCGTCCAAGGCCCGGCTGTAGAAGTTCACGTACTCAACCCAGGTGGTACCGGGTATCTTTTTGCAGTCTCTAAACCGTTGCCGGTACATTTCAGGGGTGAGCCCATATCTGGCTACTAGAGCCTCTTTCATGTGACTGTAGGAGTTCATCACGGTGGAGGGCAGGTCCAGCAGGGTATCTCTCCCCTCGCTCAGGAACCGGCCCCACAGCCTGGCCCCCCAGTCCTTCTGCGGGACTCGGTGGGAGGTCATGGCGACTTCGTAGGCCTTGAACCATTGCTGAATATCGTCGTTCTTATAGTATTCTTTCACCACATCTTTGGGGATGTGGACCATTGGTTCCACGGTGGAGGAGATGGGTTGGGTTTCCGAGGGTCGGGCCTCCGCCTTCTTAGCCTTGAGCTCGATTTCTTTTAGGCTACGTTCGTGCTCTAGTTGGAGTTTTTTTTCATCGTGTTCTCTCTGTCGTTTCTTTTCCTCTAGTTCTCCTTGTAGGCGTAACTGTTCCACCGCCAGTTTTTTCTCAGCCAGCTTTAGCTCTCCTTCGATTTTTAATTTTGCTAGTTCTAGTTCGTGGTTGCGATCTCTTTCTCGGTCCGCTAGTTCCTCTGGGGATAGGCCCCTCTCGGGGGCGCCGTTCCTCCCCGGGTTGCTTCGTGGTTCGTTGGGGGGTTCTCCTTCTGTTTGTGTCCGGGGAGTTTCTGCCTCGACCCAGGTTTTTAATGCCCCCTGGAAGTCCTCTTTCGTGCTTAGTCCGGTGGTAGCGATTCCAAAGTCTTTGCAAAATTGTTTCAGTTCTCAGTGCGTATAAGATTCTAACTGGTCTTTTTGGAATGCCGTGCTCGGGTTGGTGCCTGCGGCACCTAGGGAAGTTTCTCCTTCCATTCTTCTTGGTAGTGCGTAAGCCGTCTACTGCACGATCTCTAGGTGTTGGCTCGGATCCCGTCGCCTGCCACCAAATGTTGGAAGGCGTTCCCTGGGGAGGCTGCGGAACGTGTTCCTGACCCCCCTGAGGCCCACCTTTCCCAGAGTTAGGCCGAGCAAGAGCAGGGAGGCCCTTCCTGGAAGGGTCTCGCACCTAGGATCGCACACGCTACGCTTCTCTCTTCTACGGATAGAGGGACACCACACAGTAAATCGTTGTAAGATGATGAGCTTTTATCGGTGGTTATCAGGGATCTTTATGATCCGGCAGGCAGGTGCAGAATTAATGTCACAAGCGGCAGCGATCTTATGATGGAGGGGAAAGGGGTAGCGGTACAGTCTTTCAATCAGTGTCTCTGCGAGGTATCCGGCGCCCAGCTCTCAATCCTCGAGCTGAGGGGATGTTGCTTCTCTCGGCGATCTCTGCCGATTCTTTTGGAGGAGCGGGCCGCGAGTCACTCAGCAGGCACCGAAGGGTCTTAGTTCAGGGAGCCGCGACGGCGTCAGCAGGGCTCCGATAGTTCAGAGTTCGGGGAGCCGCGACAGCGTCAGCAGGGCTCAGATGGTTCAGAGTTCGGGGAGCCGCGACAGCGTCAGCAGGGC
This sequence comes from Triturus cristatus, assembly GCF_964204655.1. Taxonomy (NCBI): domain Eukaryota; kingdom Metazoa; phylum Chordata; class Amphibia; order Caudata; family Salamandridae; genus Triturus; species Triturus cristatus. Next base: position 797,645,263 of record NC_140583.1, on the reverse strand, counting down.
TCAGATGGTTCAGAGTTCGGGGAGCTGCGACAGCGTCAGCAGGGCTCAGATGGTTCGGAGTTCGGGTAGCGTTCTTCTGTTCGGGGAGCGATCGAGCCGCGACCAAGTCCGCAGGCTCTCGTCAGTCCAGGTCTTCTCTGCCTCTCGTCCCTTCAGCACCCCTTGTTATACTCCCCCTCCTCTTTGAAGTCCGGAGTCCTCGCGGAGAGGGGTCTGGTGCCTGGGGGGCGGTGTGTCGGGGTTTCCTGTCGCTCGGCCCCTTGATCTGTTCAGGTGTGTCCGGGAGGGACTCCAGACGCCCAGCAGGAGAGGCGCCCGCTCACCGGGGGCCTGGTGGTCGATCGAAACCTCCCTCGGGGAAGAGACCAGAGGTGTGACAGGGTCGGCGCCTCTCGGTCTGGTTTGGGGGGTGGGGTTTCGTTCTCCCTCGGCCGGGTCATGCGTGTTGGGGATCTGGTCGGCCCTCGGGATGTTGGTCCACGGAAGCCGGGAGGCCGTGCCCACGAGGTTCGGCGTGGTTGTAGTGTCATTTGCTGGTCGGGAGGGCCCAAGCCACGAGGCCGGTCTCACATCCACTTAGTCAAATAAATAACTTTACATGCTCTCTGTTGTGCATACTTAAAAGACAACAGACAGTCCATACGACTGCCAACATAAAGTCACTGAAGCACAAATCCAAGCCTTTGGGGATTGGGAGAACTCTGGCTTGTTGTCCTCCATCCTGCGTGCCTTGCGTGGCAGTCCTGGCCAGGAAAAATGTGCTTTGAAAGGCCCAGTCTAAATACGACAGCCTTCTTCGCATAGATCTGGAAGACCTGGGCGGAAGGGCTGAGGGCCCGAGAGATCTAATGGCACAGCTTTAGACTGGGCTTACAGACATCTAGCAGTTCCTTCACCTCTGGATGAGGTGGGGGGCCTGCAAGTTTGGTCATGATTTAGGGCAGTGCTCCTGCTCCGCCAAAACCCTAAACGGAGCCCTCAGTTGCAATGACTTGGAAACTGTGAGGCGAAAGATATGTTTCGTTCTGTATAGGGACACATGTGCCAGTATAGTTCAATTGACACTGTATGTTGCAGCCCTCAAAAATAGTGTGCAGTATGCCACTTCTGAATATACATTGTGTCCTTGTGTAACGTAACTGGTGCTCCTGTAAAGCGCGCCAATACCATCGGGTCGAGTTAGCGCTATATAAATCTGCAAAAAAAAAAATACATGGGCAGCTGTGTCAACATGCATAGTGCCAATTTTCTCAGCACAATGAACACATTTTATGATTTGTGCTGCATACAGATCTTCATTTTCCTAGATGGCAACGAGCACATTTACACATGGCGGCCATACACAGACCTAAAGTTCTTCGAGCACCCACCCGCATTTATCATGAGTTGTTCCATACAGTAGGTTTTCCTTTATCTCTAGTTACTTTTCTCCCCAAAGGTATCAAAAGTAATGACAGAAATAATCACGAGACTAGTTTGAGTTGAAACGGTTTCATTTCAGGAGAAAAATGTCTCTCAGCAAGACATTTTATACTCGAACCAGCCTCCCACGATCAAACATCACACATAAGTTACTGTTATGCAAAATGGCAAAGAAGACAGCACATTTCATGAAAATTTGAATTTGGTAACAATCCACAGGGTCAGACAGATCAGAAATCACCCCTCTTCTGCTCCTCTAGGCATCGCACATGAGTCCTCAGATTTAACTTTCTGCCTGTGCGATGCGCCCGCACCGCCCTGGCCCCTGCTGAACCCTGTTTACTAACAATTGGCAGATTCGCATAGGAGGACGGGCACAAGAAGGGTCCGGAAATGGCTTATTTACGGGGCTCGATCCTTTGGCTGTAAACACAGGCGCGTGTCTTGCCTGAATTATCTGTGTACTGTTTACACAGACTGCTATTTATGAGCAGAATGGATGAGGTAGAAGTTAAACACCGGAAAGGGAGAGAACACATTTCTGGTCTATCCAATGCTCTTTACAGGATTTTTTTGTCTGTGTGCAGGGGATCACAGGAGCCCAGAACTGGGGACCCCATGGCTTCATTACATAAAGACAATACAGTTCAGTCTTAGAGCTGCAATAAAGAAACGAAGTGTGCTGGACAATGCACGTTTAGATCAAAAAGGACTACTTTGGACTACAATTACCAGAATGCAACGGGTCCCAGAAGGAATGCTCAGTAATGGTAAGATGGCTCCCAAGGGACATGGGGTCAGGTGTCCTCCTGGCAGAGCGGTCTGGGTGACTCAATATGGTGCCAGGACTGGAGGAAGGGGTGTTTTCCTTCTTTCGGGTTGGCTTTGGACTGGAGAGTCTTTCATTGATGCTGCTAGATGGCTCACGCGGTTGGCAGAGAGGCAGAACATTTCACTTTTATAAAAAAATGGGCCCATGTATTCTTCGCCATGCATACAATCCAGGGGCGTAACACAGGCCCCGCAGCCCCCGCGGTGCGGGAGAGCCCCAAGCACCAGGGGACCCCCTCAGCACAGCACTCGGGCTGCAGAGCTCCTCATTGAGCCCGGAGGGGTCCCCTTCTAGTGCCTTGCAGGGAGGCCCCCTCGAGTTTCGTAGCGCCAGTGATACAATCGACTACTGCTTCTGCCTCTGAATGTCGCCATGCTTTAGCAGAGCCTGTCCTCAGTATTGCTGAGTGCGTGCATGGAATTAACATTTCAATACTCGACTGTTCTAATGGCTGCTTCTCCATTTGTCTGTTGCCTCAGTGCCGAGATGCCCCTCGGGGGCGAGTTGCTGCGCTATACCAAGTATGAATTAACATAACATTACATAACATAGGAAAGGCTCTAGGAAAAGGTGTCTTGGAGAGTGGCACAGGAGTGCAGAACCAGATGCCACTTAGATTAGTGCTTTAGGTATTGGTCAGACTTGTAGCTGATGAAGCCTCCCACTTACCCTGAGGACAGTTCGCCACTGTGACAGTCTGAAATGCCAGGGTTTGCAGACTAAGCATCCACTTAAGCACCGCAAAGGGTTACAAGTGACATGGCAAGTGCAACTCCTTGCCTTGTCGCCAGCCGTGGTGGTGGTTTCATCACATGTACATCTAACTTCTGACAATTATTTTCAGCTCTTCTGACAATTATTTTCAGCAGGTCCTAAATTGGCTAGGAAAACGTGTGCCTGCCTCTCCTGTTAGACTTTTTGACCTATATTGTGATTTCCTCCACTGAATCCGAGAACCTGTGAGCAGGGCACAAGACCTATAAAAAGAAGTGGGGGGGCTGACGAACTTAGACACTATGATAGTGACATCATGGCGCGTGCCATCACAGCACAACGTCACGAGGTAGCGCTATAAAAGAAATAAAATAGTGCTATTTATATTATTTGTGTAAATACTGGGACAGACCACCCCATCTGACAATCTTACATTGTCTGCACTTATATACAGGGACAGCAAAAAGGCAAAAGCATGCATCTCTTAAGTACCTGTGAAGAGATAGCCAACTTTGTGCCTTTGTTTCCCTCTGTGCAAAAACAACAGTTGATGAACAGAATGCAGAACAATGTCATACATTCACCCCAGTACAGAGATCTGGGCCTAAATCCATCGTTTTTTTTCTCACCATGCCGTTCCAGTTTGAACCCAGCCATATGCAAATCAGTCTTGACCCTGTGCCTCATGGGAACAGTCCAGCCCGAACTGCCAAGTCAGGTCCTCCTTTGACTGGAAACAAGCATCCTAGGACCGATTTCGGGGTTTCACCCCTCTTCAGCCAGAATAGCTTGATTCCAGTGGCATGGAGAGCACAGGACTCACGTCTGAGCATACCCGTCCCACTCGTGGTGACAAATGCAAAAACAACAGTTGATGGACAGAATGCAGAACAATGTCATACATTCACCCCAGTACAGAGATCTGGGCCTAAATCCATCGTTTTTTTGCTCACCATGCCGTTCCAGTTTGAACCCAGCCATATGCAAATCAGTCTTGACCCTGTGCCTCATGGGAACAGTCCAGCCGAACTACCAAGCTAGGTCCTCCCTGGACTGGAAACAAGCATCCTAGGACCGGTTTTGTTTCCCTCTGCGGCATTTACTTTTGTGTGAGGTTGCAGGCCACCTCCAGTCAAGATATTCAAACAAAAGGAGGCCTAATGGCCCCTTACCCTTGGCCTGGCTGGAGGTGAAAAAAACGCAATCTTCGGTGCCTGCACGCTGCTGCTGGAAATGGTAAGCAGACAACGTACAGGCGCAGCTGAACGTGTCCTGGTGTCTTACATCAGGACAAGTTCAGCATATTTCTGTGGTTCCCAACGTATTGGCAGGGGGGACGGCATCAACCCTGTTAAAATAGTAGGTGGACGCTGTGTACCCAGATGTACACCCTGCATGTGTGTCCATTAAAGGTCCTGTAAATGTGTTCCATAATTTTGTGACTCTAAAGTATACCCTCACTAATAGTTGATGGCGGGTAATGTTCTCCTACACCATTTTTGGTTGCCTGGGAATACCTGTACCCCTAATTGGAGGTTGTGATGGGTTAGCTGACTGTTTGGTAAATGGACCAAAATGACATGTTTGGTGTGAGTAGAGTGAACTAGGACACACGGTGTGGGATTGCAAAATCATAGTTTGTCTATGGAAGCGACAATCTGCATGTCCTGCTTTATTAAGAGTCTCTGAGCTGAAATTGCAGAGGTATGTGGTGGGTAGAAGCAATCAAGCTTCCTTGATTCCTTTGCAGCATAGTGATGGGCGTTGCCTAGCAGGCATATAATTTTTTCTCGGGTGCATGGAACACAAACTCACTTAACAGGATGTCTGACTCTAGTGGAGTCACACTTTACCTCGCCCCCGTAGGCCACCAAATCGTCTACCTCCACTCACACCTCCAACAACTAGGGAATGTTACAACACCATGGTTTTGAACTTGGCCCCACTATCTATTCACCTCCACTCTCCCCACATCCTTGGGGTTACTTCACGTTTGATTCCCACTTTCTCTTTCTTTTTCTTTTGAATTAAATTTCCCAACAATGTGGGAATATTATCACTGAGCACCCAGGTATTGGGGTGCGACACCTCTAGATCACACACTTTCACAGTGAGCACCAATTGTGAGATGTTTTCATAATACACTCATATGTTATGAATCCTGTTTCTGTCATTTCCAGCCCTGAAGAAGTCTGGGGTTACGCCCGAAAGACGAAACAAGTGTTGGCTGGACTCTGTGGTGTTTCCAGAATAAAAGGGAACAAAAGAACATTTACATTGGGACTTGACTTTTTTGCTTTCTATCTTGGAACCTAGGGCCCGATTCACAGAACTAACTTAAGACAAAATCCTAAACTTACTACCATTTTGGTATTCACAGAAGGCACTTACTCATTTCGGTATTCACAAAAGTTAGGTGTCCTAAATACCTTCTGTGAATACCAAAAGTATTAAAGTTAGGATTTTTCTCAGTTTAGGAGTAGTAAAGTTAGGACTCCTAACTTTAGGACTCCTAAACTGAGAAAAATCCTAACTTTAAGACTTTCGGTATTCACAGAAGTTATTTAGGAGTCCTAAAGTTAGGAGTCCTAACTTTACTACTCCTAAACTGACAACAATCCTAACTTTAAGACTTTAGGTATTCACAGAAGGCATTTAGGAGTCCTAAAGTTAGGACTCCTAACTTCTGTGAATACCGAAATGAGTAAGTGCCTTCTGTGAATACCAAAATGGTAGTAAGTTTAGGATTTTGTCTTAAGTTAGTTCGGTGAATCGGGCCCAAACTTTCTAAAATTCGCACAAATTCGTGTGCCCAGGATTTGATTATTTGACATTTCAGACCTGTTGGTCCACATTGGAGGGTTTTAGGGTTTTCCTTCACCTGTTGCACCGTTTCAATCTTTTACTATTTGACAAAGAACACACTGCAGGCGCTGCACTTTCCTGTGCTAATTAATACACCCCCTTTCTTGTTTAGTATTCATTGGAAGAGTGTTCAAACTTTTAAATGAAGCAGACCTATCGGACAGCCCCTGCTTTCCACCAGAAACTACTGTAACCTGTCCAGAAAATAGAAAGATGGGCTGCCCACTGACAGAAGAGGAGCATGTTCCTGACTGGGAGGTTAAAGAACAAGATCTCATCACTGAAGCCTATGTGAGGAGTGTCTTAAGGTGTTTGCAGCCTGGGAGCTATGCCCACCTTGCAGCCTGGCATGACGAACAGAATCCACAGCAAAATGTGAAAATGTGTACATGCTGAGAAGAATTCCACGATTTCCACCAAATAAAAAACTTGACAGCTGCTATTTCAGAATTCTCACCAAACGAAAAACTTGACAGCTACAGGCCAACTCCAAGATGCTTGCATCTGAAGTGGGCACTCTCACCACCTAGTACCGTGACTTCAACTGATCCATCATGTGATTTTCTAACTTTAGGCCTGGCAGGGCCATGGTTCCAGTTTTGGTGGCGGGTTTTGGCCTTTACGTGCTTTTATACTGTTTTGAAGTGAGTTGTCCAGACACATACCTAGCAGCACCAACATGCTAATGGTGCAGAGGGCAGGTGCATCAAAACAAAGCTTGACACATTGTTGCATCCTCCTGTCTGACACTCTGCCTCGTTGAGTGGTTAGGGTGAACAAGGCGACACGTGAGGACACCCACACTTTTGCCCAAAGAATAAAATTGCCCTATTTTACTCTAGATTAATTACTGTGTCATGATGCAGCCGAGTTCATTGTAGGTCAGAACACTGACTATAGAAATACTGTCCTACCAGAGTATAGTAGCAAAAATATAAAATACCCGAAATTCTGAGGACAGATTTACCTTCTAAACTCTCCTCTACGTACTTGAAAATATATATATCGTCAAGGTACAAATGGAGTTAAGTAAAGTAAACCTACGCTTACTTACATATAATTACCTTGTTGATATTTATTTTTATTGCATAAAATATAAACTCAATATTTTGATACCCAGACTCTGAGTTTTTAGGCCTGTCTGGATTTTTTATTATGCCTCACATTCCTCGATCCCACTATTACAGGCAAGTCAACATTGTCATACTGGAGAGCAGTTGGATGTTGTGGCCCTGATGAAGGATGGTACCTACCACTGACAGCCACCACTGATACTGCGCAGTAACAGTGACTTCTCTGGAGCCCAAATAAAAGGCTTCACTCACATTTGGGACCTGTCTGGAACCAGATGCAAGTAGAATGCCAGGGAAAAGACTTTTGTCCTGAAACAAACAAGTCTGTTTTTTTTCGGTCAGTATAGGTTGAACCCGTGTGTGTTTGTGTTTCTGGGGTAAGAATGAGTTTGCAAACGTTTGAAACGGCTCTGGTGAGCGATTTTTACACATGAGATGCAAAGACAAAATGAGCAATGCGTTGTGAATGGTTCAGTGAAAGGACAACAAGATTTTCGTGCCCTGGACACAAAGAGAGCCCTGTTGGAATAGCCATGGCCAAATGTGTCCTTCCTGCTTCCCGATAACCCCAGCAAGAGCAATGACCCTCCACGCTTCCAATCCATCCATGTCCTGGAGAGCATGCATAAGAAAGCATGCTTAATGTATGGTACTCCGATGCGGATCACTCACTTGGGAGCGATTCACCTAACAACAATTGCATTGTAATTGTATTTATAAGGCACTTACCACCCCTGATGAGGCAGTGAGGTGCTTTACGCCAGGCAGCATGCAGCTCTGGAACCCAAGGACATTGGTCAGTCCAGTGATTGTTGTCTGTTACTGGGGTTACTCTTGTGCTTTCAAGCAGGGACGTAATGGAAGGACTCACAGCCCCACAATGTGGGACTTCCCCCATACATTACATTTAATAGGGGACCCCACGGATCCTGCTGGCAGACTGTGCCCTACATCCACATTACAGCAAACCAATGACGAACCATGGCAGCAGGCTGCTTGGACACAGAATTGACATCTGCGTTATGTCTGGGGTGGAGGAACCTGCTTGAGTCCACTCTATGGAGCTCGGGATAGAAGCATATTGTCGGACTACAGGCAGTGATTTTGCTCGAATAAGAGAGCTGTCTGATGCTGTTTCCACATGGTCTGATTTGGGGAGATCGAGGCACACATCACCTTGGGCTGTTTTTTTGTGGTACTGAGGATAGTTAACCATGGGCCTTGATCGAATAGGAAAAAGTAGATCAACACTTTAACTTTTCTTTGCACTGTCAAAAAAGAACAAGCTTTGGAAAAGCCAATTGGTCTCGCCTATGCGAGAGCTATTGGCTTTGCCAATGTGTTTTAGCCATGTTTTACACCAGCGTGGCTGCTGTTCGGCATGGCTAAAAGTTTGTGGCATTGAGGAGAGTGCCTTGGAGTGGCGTAGAGTGGAGTAGCGTGGAGTGGCATAGAGTGGAGTAGAGTGGTATGTAATAGAGTGGCATATTGTAGAGTGGAGTGTTGAAGCATCATAGAGTGCAATGGCATAGATTAGAGTGGTGGAGACTGGAGAGTGGACTAGAGTGGCATAGAGTGCAGTGACATAGAGTTCTGTGGTGTTGAACCAAGTGGTGCAGAGCGGAGTAGTGTAGAGTAGAATAGAAAGGCACAGAGTGTAAGGCAGAGTGTAGTGGCATAGAGTACAGTGGCATAGAGTGCAATGGTGCAGACTAGAGTATAGCAGAGTTACATAGAGTGCAATGGCATAGAGTGCAGTGTCGTAGAGTGCAGTGGTGTAGAGTAGAGTGGTGCAGAGTAGAGTAGAGTGGCACAGAGTGTAGAGGCATAGAGTAGAGTGGTCAAGGTAGAGTAGAGTGCAGTGGCATAGAGTGGAGTGTTGAAGATTAGTGTAGCATCAAGTGCAGTGGCATAGAGTGGACTGATGCAGAGTAGAGTTTCATGGAGTGGCATAGATAAGAGTGATGCAGAGTAGAATAGAGTGGTGTAGATTAGAGTGGCATAGGGTAGATTGCAGTCGAATAGAGTGAAGTGGCCTAGAGTGGAGTGGCACAGAGTGGCATTGAGTGGCATAGAGTGCAGTGACATAATGTAGAGTGGTGCTCAGTAAAGTAGAGAAGTTTAAAGTGAAGTGGCATTGATTGCAGTGGCATAGAGTGGGGTGGGGCAGAGTAGAGTAGATGAGTAGAGTGGAGTGGCGTAGAGTGGACTGGCATGGAGTAGAGTGATGCAGAGTAGAGTGCAGTGGCGTGGAATGGAACAGAGGAGAGTGGAGTGGCGTAGAGTGGAATGGTGGACAGTGGAGTGTTGCAGAGTACAGTGGAGTGACGTAAAGTGGAGTATGCATATTTTGGTAGCTCACTGCCATTATAGAGAACACAATTTCAATTGAAATGACCATTATATTTTGCACCGATATACAGTTTTACTAATAAAAATACACAGCTGCACAAACGATAAAGTGTGGAAATGACATCACCTAGGGGCAAATGTATCAACATCTCCATTTGCGATTCTCAAATAGCGATTTTTAAAGAATCACTATTTGGGAATTGCAAAACAGGATGTATTTAAAAAATCGCAAAAGTTTTGCGATTTCTTAAAATTCCTTAATTGCGATTAGCAAATTGTGAAATCACAATTAAGGAATACCTTCCCATTCATTTCTATGGGCCAGGAGACCTATAGGAATGAATGGGAAGTAATTCTCAAATTGCGATTCGCAATTTGCTAATCGCAATTTGAGAATAATTACAAAGGTGCAAGGGTGTCATGATGACACCCTGATGCACCCCTGAAATGAGCATGTGTGTGCATATGGCGCACATACATGCCCTAAGGGCATGTATGTGCACCACGTGGCACTTTGTAAAATTCCCAAAAGTGCATTTTTAACAGAAATCGCAAATTACCACCAACTAGAAGTTGGTGGTAATTTGCGATTTCTTAAGGATAATTCGCAATGCTTTGGTGCGTGTTACACATCATTTAAGAAATCGCAATTTGCGATTGCTTAAATGCTTACGCAAAATTAAGAAATCGCTAAATTAGCGATTCCTTAAATTTGCGATGAGAATTTGCCTCATACATCCCGTTTTGCGAATCTTTATTCGCAAACGCTGTTTTTTGCGAATCGCAGCGTTTGCGATTAAAAATTCGGTTGATACATATGCCCCCTAGTGTATTGATTTGTTTTGATCATATTAAAATATTTGTTTCCACCACACTTGAGTATCACAAAAAAATGTGCCTTATTTGTCTTTTCTTAATTCTGATGTATTCTGTAACAAATGCACAGTTCATTTACAGACATTCACATTTTGTTGTGTGCTAGAAAAAAGCCTTCCTTTCACAGCAAAATTGGCACATAAATCCTCTCACTTTGAACTCAGAAAAAGAAAAGTGAACACAAAGTTCCCTCGGAAGACAAAGAGTGACATTTGACCTCTGTCTCTGAATGCACAGCAAATGTGACAAGATAAAAATAGGATTTCAAGGCCTGTTTATAGAAAGCGATTTGGGAAAAAGGGGGTGGTGATGGACAGAGTTTCTGAATGATGCAGAATACTCTTACCAAGTCAAGAGATCATGGTTTTAATCCATCACCGTTTTTTAGCTCACTGCACCATCCCAGCTCAGAACCTGGCTACATGCAAATTAGTCTGTACCTGTCCCAGTGCATGATGGGAACAGGGCAAACCAAACTACCAAGCCAATTCTTATACTGGGAAGGAAACAAGCTTCCGGGGACCGGTTTCTGGCATCACAGCCTTCGTCGGCCCGGCTTGGCGGGTATGCTCAGACGTGAGTCCCTTGCTCATTGCACCATCAGGATTCAGGCAAGCCGGGCCGACGAAGGCTGTGATGCCAGAAACCGGTCCCCGGAAGCTTGTTTCCTTCCCAGTATAAGAATTGGCTTGGTAGTTTGGTTTGCCCTGTTCCCATCATGCACTGGGACAGGTACAGACTAATTTGCATGTAGCCAGGTTCTGAGCTGGGATGGTGCAGTGAGCTAAAAAACGGTGATGGATTAAAACCATGATCTCTTGACTTGGTAAGAGTATTCTGCATCATTCAGAAACTCTGTCCATCACCAGCCCCTTTTTCCCAAATCGATTTTATCCACACTCAGTGTGGGAGGGTATGCTCAGACGTGAGTCCCTTGCTCATTGCACCATCAGGATTCAGGCAAACCGGGCCGACGAAGGCTGTGATGCCAGAAACCGGTCCCCGGAAGCTTGTTTCCTTCCAAGTATAAGAATTGGCTTGGTAGTTTGGTTTGCCCTGTTCCCATCATGCACTGGGACAGGTACAGACTAATTTGCATGTAGCCAGGTTCTGAGCTGGGATGGTGCAGTGAGCTAAAAAACGGTGATGGATTAAAACCATGATCTCTTGACTTGGTAAGAGTATTCTGCATCATTCAGAAACTCTGTCCATCACCACCCCCTTTTTCCCAAATTGTTTATAGAAAGCGAGCACGTGGAAGAATATAGTGAGGGTATGCTCCACGGGAGGGAGGAACTCAAGCTGGACATCCTAAAATAAATAAAGCTAGCAAATAGAAAGCAAGCAATTATGAGTTACAAACCACTAAGCCAATAGAAAGCAATGGGCAGAAAGCATGTCCAGGGAAGCTCTCAAAATGTTTCTAAGATGTCTTTAGCGAGCCAGACGGCTGCACTGTCTGGTAGGCTTCCACCTAAAAATGTATTCAGTGCTGGCACAGTGATGTCAAATTTCCATTTGCTAAGTGTTACTCTCAGTAATTGGTGCTTTAGTCAGCACCACTAGGAATCGTGGGAATTGAAGTTTCATTTTAATGATTCTAAGTATGAACTCCAAAATCTGAGCATGGTCTTGGCTAAAAAGTGTATGGAGCAACTTTCCATATTTAGTGAGACCGCCTGGTTCAGTTTCTTATGTTAGGGGCAGTGTACAACAGTGCCCTTGAAAATAGTTTCAAGTTTGTCTTAAAATCCCCAGCAAAGGCCATATCAATGCCAAAAGATGATGAATTTTCTTGCACAAATTATGTTTTTCACCAGTGGTTTTATGTGTGGGGCCTCCTCCCTGCACCTCGCATGGGGGTACTCAAGGTTTTCTCATGCCACTGCTCTCAAGGAGACCATTCCATGAATTTAGTGTATTTGTGGTGGATTAAATTAGAAGGAGTTTGGTGTGAACATTCACGTAGATGGGTTATGGGATTAGAAGATGAGCTAGAGGATATTAGGTATTGCCACGTTGCAGGTTATGACTGTCAAAGCATGACAGTTTGTGATCTTTAAGATAATGCGTGGGCAGCTGCCAGTCATACAACAATAGATTAATGCACGCATGCATGTGTCTTAGAGCAGGTAGTACTCAGAGAGAATGCATGCAGAGGATGGAAAGTAAGGAGAAGGTCATTCAAAGAAAAAGGAGAGGTAACTGTCAAAGGTTTTAAGTCAAGTTCAAAATTTTCATGCAGGTTTTTAGGAACATAGGGCCTTATGTATCAAGCCTTTTTCCCATTCGCAAATGGGCCAATTCTCAGAATCGGCCCTTTTGCGAAAGGGAAAAAGCCTTTTGGGATGTATCATCCCAAAAGGCCATCTTAAAATAGAGAATCGCAAAATTTGCGATTCTCTATTTTGCAAATGCAATTAGGGAATTGCAAATTGAGATTCCTTAAATGCAATTCTGGAAGCACCAGAAGTTTGCTATTTGGTCTTAAGGAATCGCAAATTACCACCAACTTCAAGTTGGTGGTAATTTGCGATTTTCTAGAAAAAAGCACTTTTTTGCTTTTTTCAAAGTGCCATTTGGCGAACATACATGCCAAAATGAGCACATATGGATATTTTAGGGTGCAACAGGGTGTCCTTTTGGCACCCTTCCAACCTTGAAATTGCATTCTCAATTTGTGATTCTCTAATTGGTAATCACAAATTGAGAATGTCTTCCCATTCATTCCTATGGGCCTCCTAGCCCAAAGGAATGAATGGGAAGGTATTCCTTATTTGCGAATCTCAATTTGCGATTCGCAAATAAGGAATATGTAGGATTCCGATTTTTTTTTGCAAATCCTACATACATTGCATTTTGCGATTCTCTAATTGCGATTTGCTAAATATCGCAATTTGAGAATCACAAAACTCTTTTTTGATACATATGGCCCAAAGAGTAGACTTCTGCGGTAGCATGCACTCTGAAAATTAAAAAACGGTAGAGATAAACATCATTATGTGCATATGAGATAGCACTACGTTAGATTTTTTGACAGGCCCTGGAAACAGGCAAACAATTTGTCTGCTGACATACTACTGCAGGACCACTGCTCCAGTGAGGACAGCTGATGAACTCAGCAGTTTGAAGAGTAAAGAAATGGCTGAATTTATCGAAAGCAGTAAGCGGCACTTGAATGAATCATTAACCTCGTCTCAAAAGCAGCGTGAGAATGTTCACAAAGTAAGTGATGGATACATTGAAAAGGCGATTCTGCAAATACTGGAGAGGTTGTCTTCTTACGCCCTTAAAGTTTGCCTCACAGTATTAAATACCAAAGGAGAGTCAGGTCCATTTGGATGCCCCGGGATTAGCCTGGCACAGGATAGGGGTGAGAACAGCATCCCTGTGAGAACAGCATCCCTGACAGTGGGAGTTTACTGCCTGCATTCCTGTAACCGGGGGAAAGAGACCCAGACATGGAAGTGAGGAAGGAGAGGCTGAACAACCTGTAGAAATTAAACAGCGCCTTTTGTTTAACATAGAGATGCAAATGAGCACTGTTATCTGGTGGATGACAGGGAAGAGAGGTGAGCTCGCAGTTTCTCTTTTTCAAGGGGAAGAAGCTTCTAGGCCAGGCTTTGTCTGTCCCTGATTATTGCTTTAGGAGGATTGCACACTTCATTGTGCCCCTGTTGGAGTCAGCCAAGGCACTACCTGAGAATAATCCCACTACACAAAGATGTGTTTCCAGGGCAACTTGTGAAAAATACTTGAAAGAGACCCACCCCACCCCACTGTATGCTTTACAAAACAAAAGAAATTAATGGAGTCACACAGAGAAGTGAAACCAATACGTTATATTTATGTTTCACTCCATGTGTTCCGCATATTACTATGTAATGCAATACTATGAATAACAAAACCGTTTTAGGCATGTCAGGTCAGAGAATGAAAAAACAAAGTCACTGAAAGCATCATAAAACAGATGAAAGTGTTATAGAACAGCAGGCAGGTGGAAGTGTTATAAGAGAGTCAACAAGTTGTTACGACACTCCCACAAAAGCAGTAAAAGTGTGGTGAAACAACCGACAAACATGACAGTGAAAGCGACAAAGTGCATTGCCTCAGACAGCACATAATTACTAACATAAAAATATTGTGGGAACCCTTCCCATTGATTGAGCGCTCCATATATGGCAAATGTCAATATCAAGCTGTTCTTAGCTATACAACAGGACACGGTGGTGGTGGGGGGTGCTGGAGGGGGCAGGGGTGAACCTACAATTTCCCAACTAAAAGAGCTGTAGCTGCAGGGTGGAAGGGTGCGATGAACAAGGTTCTTGATGGAATGGTTCCATCAGGAACAGGGTCAGTACTGATTTGAATTAGGTGGGCCTCTTTCTAGAGTGGCACAGTGGCCAAAACATGGGTTGGAATGTTACCCTGAGCAATTGCCACTGGTTTGCTTGCATTTATCCCATCAACTGTTGGGTGTTTGCATGACAGAAGTGGGCATGGAAACCTGAGACTGGCACAGCTTGTTATGCCTTTTACTGCCAAGGTTTGTGAATTCCAACAAGTAGTAAATTTACACCCATTCAAGGAGCTCTTGTATAGATTTACTGCTGTTGTAGTGTCCCAATCACTATATGTATACAGAATCATCGCCCCTAGAAAATAGACTACTTGAGGAGCATATCACCCAAAGGGCGTTCCCGCTAACATATACGAAACTCATGAACAATGTCCCAGATATGTTAAAAAACGATTGCGGGAGAATTGGGAGAGAGATATTACAGACATGCTGGAAGATGAGTGGCCTGAGGCACTAGCTTCCCCATGAGAAGTAGCTATTAGGTCCGTTTCCGCCTAATAAAACTCAAAATATTACATAGTGCTTATATCTCCTGCACTACATTGGTAAGGGTGGGTAGGCGACCAGACCCACTCTGTCGCGGAGGTTGCAGATATGAGGGAACGTTTTTCCATGTAATATGGGCCTGCCTTAAAATTCAATCTTACTGGGACGTGATAACACAACGTTTGAGTGGGACATATGGGGTGGTGCTGCAGTTATCGGCCAAGTGGTGCCTGCTTAATGTATGGGAAGCGACGGATTTGGGGAGGTGGAAAACAGATTGGTGTAACTCTGGGCTTGATGATTGCAAAGAGAAATATAAAGCGTAATTGGGGGGCTCAAGCTGTACCATCCCTAAAAAACTGGGAGAGGGATATGGATTGTTTATTGTAGCTGAAAAGACTAGCTAAGAAAATAGAGGTTGCCCCCAAAAATGGGGAAGGGTGTGGAATAGATGGAATGAATACAGAGGCTTCCCATGCACCGCCCCTAGGGCCCAAATGAAACATTCCGTGTCTGATGATGATAATGGATAAAGGAGGGTCCTCGAGGGATGGTGATGAAATACAATGTATAGATGGAAAACGAAAAAGATTATAACTTGCTGTGGTGTGGCTTTGATACATAGTTGTGTGACACAAGCAGTGGTGCAATGTAATGAATTATCTGTTCCTTTTCAATAAGAAGAGGTTAAAAAAAGTAGTGTTTCAGCGCTCTCACGCTTCAACTAGCAGCAAATTTTCCTGAGGGCAACAGACCCAAAGCAAGTCTTACCCGCACCAGCAGGAGGGAAATGCTCGAAGTTGTGGATGGTGCCCAGTCCGCAGGCGCTCAAGCTGCTGCATCCCCATTCACGTGAGTTGGCAACACATGGACCAAGCAGCTCCACTCGATGGGTGCAGGATCTCTCACTTGCGGTCACCCCCCCCTCCCCCTGCAGCAACCTGAGGGATAGAACAAGTCACAGTCCTTGGTGCTCCAGGTGACCTCCCCTGACATACAGGGTCATCACAACTCACTGTCTATGGGCTCTGGTCTGGTCAGTATGGTGAAGTTCTCCACAGGAGCCCCTCCTGGCATAAGGGGTTACCATATTACTACAACACAGCGCTTTGGTTCTTTTGCACAGCAGTCTTTTTCACTGTAGCTCCTCTTGGGATACAGCATTGGAGCACCTCTACCGTGCAAGACTCCAGCCCTCACTGCCAGCAGTCTTTTACACAGCTATCTTCATGGCAGCCCTCTCCTGGCATACAGGGGCCGCCGACACAGTCCTGCACAGGGCAACAACCTGATCTGTGCAGCAGCCATTTCCTCACACCTTACACACGGAGTCCATTCGACAGGACTCCCCACTGGACTTTGCTCCCTTCAGCGCTCTCCTCTTCCTCACAGGGCACTTTGGTCTTGGCAAGCAGGCAGGTGCTCCAGACTCCGCTGCCGGTAGTCTTGGATTCCCTGGGTGATGTTACCTCACCCAGCAGGGAAACTAGCAGGCCTTAGCCCTCAGTACTGATCACTGGCAGAAGCTTTGCAGAGCTTCCATTTCTCACTCAGCACATCTGGCTGCTTAGCAGATTACAATTTTTGGGGTCTCAAAAACCCTTTCTTATACTCCATTTCCAGACACTAAATGTGATTTATGGCCAGAGGTTTTGAAGTGCATACTTTTCTGCTTCCTTTTCCTCTTGAAATGCGGTCTGTCACACCAGGGATATCTCTGAAGCTGGCAGTCCTACAACACTGGCCATGGAAGTAACTAGAGTTCACACCTGGATGTCAGCCACAGTGAAACATGCAGGTTAGCCCAGGGCCCCAGAACTACTCTTTTTGATTATCTTATCAGCCGTATGTCCTTCTTGAGTGGTGCCCAGGCCTATCCTTGTCACTTCTCACTGAATAAAAGAGCACCATTTGAAGTGTACAGGTGAGGCCTCGTCCTCCCCTCCCGAGTGTGTGTGTCACGCCCAGCTTACAGGAATACAGCAACATACAAATCTGTTGGGGGATTTCGTTATCTCCTCTCCATATCTCACCATGCAGGCCTGGGTCTCCCAAACTGGAAGCCAGGGCCCTCCATGTATTGCACCATCCTCTGGCACACATACACCAAGTGCATGTATAGAGCATACACACTCTTCACTGTATCCTCCATGTACTGTACCACTCAGAGGCACACATACATCCAGCACTTGCATTTAACATGCACGCACTAGCCAGCACTGTATCCTTCCTTTACTGTGACACTCGTAGACACACATACACCCAGCATATGCACTTACCATATATGCACTGCATTCTTCATATATTGTAACACTCACAGGTACACATGCACCCAGCTCATGTACTTATCATGCACGAACTGCAGCCTTTATTATTGTACCACTCGTGGGTACACATCACCCAGCATATGCACTTATCATGCACACTCTGCATCCTTCATGCATTATACCACTTGCAGGTACATATACACTCAGCACATGCATTTATCCTGCCCGCACTGCACAGCACTACATCCTTCAGGTACTGTACCACTTAGAGGCACATTCACCTCCAGCACATGCATACACCATGCACATACTACTCGGTATTGCATTATCCCAGTATTGCACCCTTACCACGCACACATACACCCAGAGCAGATACACCACTTTTACGCTGCACAGCACTTCACACCAATCTGATGTAGCCAAGGGTCAGTTAAGCACACAGGAGCTGGACTTTTGAAAGTGAGTGAGCCTTTAGGCCACACTCCAGTGACACAGGTTAACAAGCATTGGCATAGCCAATAGGTCTCGCTTTTGGGATCTTATAAGTATTTAGTTATGCAGCACAATATCCTTGGTGCAACAACATCAACTGTTGCATGGCTAAACACTTATAAGGTCCCAAAGGCGAGACCTATTGTCTATGCCAATGCTTGTTTATACATATTTATCTGTAGAGGTTTTATTCACATGATTATATGAATATTTACTCCTGGCTGTTGATTCAAGGGGCGAAGGATGAAACGCTGACCTGCCCTGTGTGGGATTCAACCTTCTGCGCTCGAGGTAAGTGCGGATTAATGGATCTGGTGAGTAGATCAGGTGTGTATCCCACGAGGAGCGGTGCAGTGCTGCACTTGTGAAACACGACACACACCCATCAGTAGTGGCAAATGTCTATTATGCTTACAGCTGCTACTCCTGCTTGTGGAAATGAATGTAGGGCGGAGAGTATGTTGTAGGCACAAACGTTTAATTAAAACCTTGTTGTATCTACAACTTGAGGAGAGCAAAGAGGGGAGTGCCTAACAAGGCAGCGCAGGTGGACCCGGTCTGTAGGGCAGTGTAACATACAACTGGACAGTGTAAACCGCATGACTCATCACTGTCCACATGAGTGGCTGCTTTGGGGTTACATTGGGTCGGGGTAGCAGTTTATATGCGGGGCGGGGCTTGATCACGGAGCAGGCATGCTGTGTGCACCCTGCAGTTGTGCCATGCTGTGTCGTACCAAGGGCCTCGGTGCTTGTGCCTGCCTTTGTTTGGTGTCAGTTGTCCTGTGTGCAGATGTGCGCCTCTGTGCAAATGACAAGTGCCCTAGCATGGTAGGCTAATTGGTTCAATGGAAACTACGAAAGATTACAACTCGAAAGAGCACAGCGTTGTCAAGTGAAAGCCCAGATCCGGAAACAGCGTCTTCCCAACACAATGTGAGGTGCAACCCCAAGTGCGGCAAGTTGACCAATGACATACCTTCAGCCAGACATGGGTGTAACTAAGACTGCTGCATGTTGCATTGTAGGACTTGTAGTTTAATTTTACTGTTAAGTGTAGATTTCAGAGCAAAAATATGACCTATATTTTATGTATTTATTTAGCATCTTGTATAGCACACTTTTACCTAACAAGCATTGGCCACGCAACAGTAATAGTAACACCGCGCGGCCGTAAAAGCAAAAATCATCGCGATCACTCGGAAAGCGAAAGTGATCGCGATCGCGATGGGATGTGTGCGCAGCAGCGGTGGGGGGGGGTATGGTGCTGAAGGCTGGCGCAGGATGGCTGGGCGAGAAGGGAGGGGGAAATGCGGGGAGCAGCTGTGCGCGTGCACGCCATCGTGCACTGATGCTTGTAGCCAGCACAAAAATGTGGGTAGCAATTTCCAAACCCACCTACTAAATGTCTCGCCAGACCAGCGCATGCGCTGGGTCAGGCGAGACCTAAAAAGGAGCTGTTCACCTATACTGATCACTACACGGTATGTTGCCATCAACGTGCTTGTCCTGCTTAACTCCTGGCGAAGACAACAGCATTTCCACCACTATGAGGGTAGCGCTTTGGGCGCCTCTCCCAGTCCAACAAGAACTCAGTCTGTGATACAGGCATATTTCATGGTATACACGCATGATTCATCTTTGCCTATGACAACATAAATCATGATTAGGGTTTCAGACATCAGTACAATTGAAACCTCAGGGCAGGGGTGCATGTCCATTACCATGCAGAGGACTGTTCCTTCCCAACATCTGCCAGCAAGCAACTAAGCGATGCCATTGATCAATCAGAGCTATGCCATCAGCCACCAGAGCTATACTATCAGCCAACTGGACTATATCATTGGCTAACAGAGCTATTCCATTGAAAATCAGGGATGCACCATTACTTAAATGCTGTCCAATAGGACAGTCAAGTTACCTATGCCAATTTACTGGACTATTCATTAAGCCAACAAGGCTATCCGTCTAAGTGAACAGTATTATCTTACACTGCACTCTTGACCCTCAAACAGAAAAGGTGCAACGCTGATGGATTTTTGGAATTCACGGAGAATAGCATGGCTCTTTACATTCCAACAACATTCTGCAAAGACCGCCTTCAATCTATCTGGATTTTATTTTAGAATGTATATACAGAACTCATTAATAACAGATTCTCTCAAAATGTTGCATAGGCCAATCAGATGAGAAAAGGTGCGGTAGTGGCAGAAAGCAGACATATTTCAGCAATGAGGAAATCTTACCATTCCAAGGAATATTAACTCCTCCTCCCTCTCTCGCCTGGTTTTCCTCCTCTGCATGAATCCACGCCAAACCTATGGTGAGATGGTAAATAGAAACAGAAATTAGGGCAAAAGGCCCTTGACATTCAAACCTTCTCCTGTAAGGACCAGCACACAAACGCAGACTATTTAGTAAAAGGGGACTGTGTAGCTGTGCTTAATTTGAGCCGGGGGTTTCCAGTGCTCGGCACCCAGCATTTGATTGTCAGCACAGGCACATGTGACACTCTGCCACATGGTGGCGCTGTTTGTGTAATTTAAAAGAACAGATGCTTATTAACTTCATATACATTAAAATGATTAATACCTGCTGTGCAAGCCATTCTTGTAGTTTTGGGGTCCTGTAATAGTCTGAATTGTCACATGTGCAGGAGTATGACAGCTAGTAGTTGTGTTGGTACAGTCAGTGGCAGCTCTGGAAGGGTCAATGTGCAGTGCAAGCTGTAGTGGCCTCCTGTTTAGAGCCCTAGCACTTATGTTTTTTCACAAATTAAGCACTGCTCTGCAGGCTGCTCCTGCTGCTTATCATGTAAGTGCAGTCTGCGTGCACACACAGCAAATCAAGTCTCATTATGTGTTCTTGGGAGCTCTCAGTGCATTGTCTGCCACCCATTTATTAGGCCTGGACACTGTATGACATCTGCTCCTTCTGTCAATGAGCTCACATTGCAAGCACTTACCAAGGTGTAGTGGTTTGGTCTAATCCCATGTGGTGGGAAAAACAAGTTAGCCACATTGAGTAATCAACCCTCAGCTCCAAATTGTAGGTTGGGCCTGGACAAAACACTGCTAGCCACCCAAAGTAAGGTTAGAAGGGGGTTCTCAAAGTGAAATACAGATTTTGTCTTATGTTACAACGATTTATTTATTTATTTAATATTTACCCAGCAACATGGACACATAAATCGGCTTCATGTCGCGTGGCAGAAGCCTCAAGGTTCTAACTCAGTCGGTATCCCGCATGCTTACAACAGCTTGGTCCAGAGATTCACATCCCGGATTGCTACAGGCTGCCCTCATGGCTACCCTCTGATTACCTTTAAGGATGGTGAGCCTAATATTATTATTTAACCACATGTACTCTCTGGTCCCTACCACTTCATAGTTGCCAACGGTCCCGTTTTTGCAGGGACAGTCCCAGCAAGTTGGAGACTGCCCCGGGCAATATTGTTACAGAAACTGTTCCTCTGTATTACACACAGATACGCAAACAAGAAATGTTCTATTTGCACCAGTCCTGCGCTGCAAAGCGTATCGGGATTTTTTTTTCCAAATGTTGGCAACAATGCCACCTGAAGACCTATTTCAGGTGGCAGCTGCCTTGCCTCACTGTGCACTCTTTATGCTGCCTGGCCAGAGGTCAGTGAGATCATTTCAGGCCAGGCTATCTTCTCACCTTAGAAATGCTTATTGCCACCTGTTATGCACTTTCTACAGTCTATGCAGTTTTCAGGCACATAGTCCATTGTAAACTGCAATGACATAATGGGGCATTGATAATACTGCCTTAGACTTGTGAACTTCTAATTGCCTCTAAGAATGACATTATGGCCAATTTGAGCTAAAAATCAGGAGCTCCTTATTTTTTCATGCATTTCTTTTTATATACAGATTGTGGCCAAAAAGAAGCACAAGAGTGTTTTATTACACGTCTTTGTCAGTGAAAAGGGCTACTTTAATTTATGACAAAGAAAATGGAGCTGGCAAAGGGACCACCGTTTCAAAAAGTATCAAAACAATGGCTAACTAGATTGCTCTTCCACATCTACTTCAAGATGTTGCGAAGGTTGTTGTGAATGTGTCTCTCAACCGCCACTTCCCAAGGCTCTTCCAGCAGTACCAGGAGCTAGGGGTCCTTGGAATTCCAGCATCCATGCTGTGACCTCCCCCTTTTTGTGGCTGCATGCAGGCATTAAGATGCGTGGAGAGCGCTGAGCCGCGAGGGACTCTATTGCTCACATGTCCACTCCAAGAAAGAAATGCTTCCATTTTCAGGAGACACAGTAACAATTGTAAGTTTAAGCATTTGTACACCCAGGCTCACATGCAAAGATCAATTCAGATCTTCCCTATCAAAGGAGCCACCTGCAGAGCCAGCCATTTTAGTAGGCAGGTGATGTTCTAAGGAGGATGCTGAACAGCTGGTCTTTACTAACCATGCCCCACTATCTGAAGATTTTGGTTTAAAGGTACAGAAATTCCTTTATCGTGACTTAAGGTTAAGGACTTGTGCCAAGCACTAACTATGGAGACACCTTGATCCTTCCAGATCCGCTGAATGTCATTACCAAAAGACTGCTCTTGCTCCATTACCAGGCACTCTGGAAGAATTACTTTGTTTTCCAGGCAATTGATTGTGCAAGTACCTGGGAAACTATGAATAATTGAGACTCACTTTGTTCTTCATAGTGAATTTGATCTGAGTGGTAAACTTCATTGTAAGCTTCTTTTGCCATATTTGCTTAACAGCAATGAGCATATCTTCTTATCCATAGTCTGTCCTATTTTTTATGCACAGTTTGTCCCATCTGACTCACTCTTCTCCTCAGCTGCCTGGGTTTTTGTTGCAACTCCTTGATTTGTAAATCAAACTTATGATTACTCCCTTTTTAGGGAGTTTATCCATTACTTTTCTGGGGATAATAGTAGATCCGGTCTGGAGGTCAAAGCTTTGCACAAGACCTGCATGTTAACATCAACTGGGCCTTCTGTGTTTGCATAAGCTCTCTGTTCCTCTGATCTAGTTGAAACTTTACACAGTCTGTTTTGGATCTTTTTCCTAATTGCACTGGAAATATTTGGGGTCTACTCTGGTTGATTTTCACTAAGGGACGTTTTGTTGTAAAACAAAGCATGTTGTGTCTGAAAAGAAGATAACAGTGTGCCGAGAAGGAGAAAGATCTAGATCAGAGCTCATAACCCGGTTGTGAATGAGACAATGTAAGGAGACAGAGTTTTCCTTCTTTATGCCACTGTTAACATCAATTCTGAGAAAACACAGTAGTAGAGGGGATCAGAATCATGGATGGATGCACAAATGGAGAATATCCTTTGTGGTACAACTGCAATAAATCTTCACATTGAATATTGGGGTAGAAGGGAGGATTGTTTTATTCATTAAGCACGGAAATATTTGCTATAGGGTAAGATATTGTGTACGCACTGCAGATGTTTTTTTGCATTGAATATACGTGTATATTTGAATGAAGTAAGGAAACCAACTACAAGGTATTGAAACACTTTTTCATGAAAATGGTTTGATTGGTTAATATGGATATCTGTCAGGGGCTGTTTTACTACATTGGGAAGCCCCGATAATGTAGTACGAATCTTTATTTGGTAAATAAAATCACCATAAAAGAATATAGATCAAAAACAATAAAATCAATTTCATGAGTAATAAGACACAGACAATAAAATTGCTCATAAGAACAAAAAGCATATAAAACAAATTATCAGGTTTTCCTGGATGCCCATTCAGCTCGTAAACAATATTAAACAGTGAAAGACACATACTCAGTAAGGAGCATCTGAAGATACAACAAGGCGGGCCTGACTTGTTTAAACCGCAGTGATTTCAGCAAGGGAATTAAATATAAAGTTTCCTGGGCCAAATGAAGCAGGAGCAAAACATAAAGTGGAGCAAGTCCTGCGGAGACGCATTGTCGCAGGGTAGCCTTGCCTCAGGCCGAACCCAGCCAGACGGGGAAGCCAAAAAAAATGGTGCAATTGATTAAACCTGAACCTAATCAGTAAAAACCTATCATGCTGTGAATGAACCAGGCCCAGGTATGGCTCCATCCCCTGTACAGTTTTTAAAAGCATGTGACCCCTTAGCTGATAGCTAATGAAATTCTAAACCTTCTCTCTCCGAGCGGGAGCGTTCCAGGAATAATCTTTAGATGCTCTTCAATGGTCTGTGGGGGTTATGCATCACTGTGCAGAGATTAATGGCCGAATGTACCTCTTTGCAATGTCTGGAAAGAAAACAGGAGGCACATCCTAAGCCGTTAGTAATGTTCTGGCACATAGGATTCTGGGCTCTGGTGGGATGGTGTTTCCCATGTCAGGCCGCTTGGTGTCTATTCTGTTCTAACATCTCCACCTTGTCATTAGAGAGAGATAATGCAGCTGGTGGAAACCGAGGAAGTTGGCATAAACAGTGAGTATGCTTGTTTACAGCATATTTTTACATTAGTTTAAATTAGCTCAGCCATGTAGTTCAGTGCACGGACAGTAAGCATGGAATAGACATGGCACTGCAACTACAACCAGTTCACTCTCCTTTCAAACCATCCCGGTGTTTGCAGAGCCATGGAGAGGAGCACAGAGGTGGGGGAAATCCTGGCAAAGTGCAGTATATTGCAGAATGTGTAAGAACATATTCCTAAATAATACCACATGTCATGCATATAGGACATAGCTATCAATAGTGCTCCAGGTGCAGTGACACCGGGAACCAGAGGTATGTAGGGCTCTCTGCACTCCAACTGCAATTATTTTCACTAAATAACTTGGCACCTGGGTCCCATCTTCCTTGCCGACCATGAAGGTCTGCTGCTCCCTTGCTCTGCCATTGCATACATACGAAAAGCAGCAAGCTTTCCATGCACCAGGAGAGAGTTCTCCATATCCTATCTATGCCTGATTTTTGCTGTGACCTCTCCCAGATTGTGAAAGTCCTCACAGGCAGAAGTTGCAGCAGCAGGTCCATCAAATGCATCTCTAAACTGCTTGGGCACCATGATTTTGTTCACTTTACTCTCAAACAACGTTAAATACAATAAAAAGGTTTTCTGCAGATGGAACAGGCAAATGCGAGGACTCTTTATCCCCAAAGAGGTTTCACCTTCTGAATGCGGACAGCGGCAACATCGGGGTCCAACAGGTGGTCCCCGTGGAGCCTGGCCATCTTCTCCCGCTTGTCCTCCATGTGAATCTCCTTCATAAATTTGGCCCTCAGCCGCCCCTGACGGGCCCGCTCCGAGATCTGTAGGATGCGCACTGCTTCATCCAGGGACATGGCCTTTTCTGGTTTGGTCTGAAAACAGAAGGAAGAGAGATAGGACAGGGAGGTCAGCAATATCCCTGTTTGTCTTGGATTGAACCTACTAGAACAAAACAATGCATCATTCAATCTGTAGTCTGAAGGAAAGGGTTGCATTTCAGCATACTACGGTCTTATCAACCTGCACAAATATAGAGTGCAGAATACCAACCACCATTATATCACATCAGTATACGGGGGTAAGTACAGATTTACCGATATATATGTCCTGGAGGTTGGGGTCAGTGGGTGGCAGAAAGCGGTTACTAATGATTTTTCTGGGAGAGGGCTTGAAAGGGAGTATTGTGGGATCCTCAAGTGATTTACCACTATTTTTTAAGGAGACCAGTATCTGCATGTCAGGTATTGCCTATTTTTCTGTACTAGGTGTACCGGGTGAAAGTGATATATTGCAATCTACTGTACTTTCCGTCTCTCATCTTGTTGGTGCACCACTGTTTTGTGCAACTGAGAAAATGTTTAATAAAAAGAATGCAACTGAGAAAATGTTTAATAAAAAGAATTAAAAAAAAATATATATATATATATATATATATTATTTTTTATTTTTATTTATTCAATGTTTCTATAGCGCAAACATGACCCAAAAACATGTGTGTCAGAGCGCTTTACAGTTAGATCGCACTTCCAGTTCAGATAATATCCCTTTTTTATGTAACTTATCCCCATTGCATGTTCAAAAAGTTACAATAATAGCACATTTGATAATACTAGACAACCGTAATACAAATCACATAACCCTTAATTACAAAACAAAACCAATACTGAGAATTACTAGGAATACACAATGGTTGAAATATTGAATGACAAGTTCAAAAGAAGTCCAGAACGACAGTGGATTGGTCAAGGAACCTGATGTAAGTCCTCTGAATTGAACTTAGACCACTCCGCCGTTGTTATGGGAGGAAATTACTCATCAGAAAGGACTTAGTCTCCTTCTTGAATCGTGTTTTCCCCATGCAATTTTCCATAGGAACCTTTAGTCGCAGCTACAGCCCGAACTACTGAACGGATTTACATCAAATTTGGCAAAAAGGTAGCCCTTGGTTCAGAGTCGTGCCTTTTGGTTAAATGGTGTAAAGCCGTTCAGTAGTTCCTGAGAAAATCAAAAGTAAAATCACATATATATCTATGGGCGCGGTGGATCCGCGCTCCCTGGGCGCACTCTGAGCGCACCCTCCCGATCACCAGCTGCTGTTAATTGGCTGTCAACACTCCAAACCAGGAAGTGTTGGCAGCCATGTTGTGCCTCGGTAGAACCGAGGCACAAGATATCCTTGAAAAGAGTGCGCAAACTCAAAAAGTGGGCAGGGTAGAAACACCCTGACCCCCTAGGCCTGCTTAGGGGGTCCCACAAGGACCCCCTGGGCCAAAAATTATTATTATTATTTTTTTTAAACGGGAAGATGAGCTCAGGGTGCGCGGATCCTGCTGATTAAAAAAGAAAAAAAAAAAAACGAAGCGCGGGCTCCCTCGTTTCGTTGGTAATTAGCCTCTGGGGGGCAAAGTCCCAGGGACAATATTATTATGTGAATAAGCCCCGGGGACCGCTACCCCCCGGGGCTTTATAAAATTATGTACGGGCGCTCACAGCCCCCCCAGCCCCAGGGACCGCCACCCCCCGGGGCTTCAATATTCATGGGTAAGCCCCCTCAAGCCCCGGGGACCGCCACCCCCGGGGCTTTTTAAAACAAAAAATACACCTATGTGTGGGAGGGACTTGATCCCCCCCACATGCCCCAGGGACCACCACCCCCCGGGGCTTTGTAAGTGGTGGGAGGGGGGCCGCGCGCCTTGGTAGCCCTGGGGATATATATACATATATACACACACTTTTACAGTGTAATAGGCTGTTAAAACTGTCTGGAGGTGAGAGTTAGCTCTACTTATCTCGATAACATATATATTACACTGTAAATGCCTTTCTATTCTCAAGAACCAAAGCTAGGCCAGAAACTTAGCATAATGTGGAAAGCCATCTTACATTCCGGAAGGACTAAAACCGTCTCCTAAAACAGCAAGAAAAGCTTAGGCAAGGGCATAGTCTTGGAACTTATATATGTAGATGTGATTGGGTTTGCAAACTGCATTACAAGCGGTGGATTCTATCCTGTTACTTTTTTATTTGAGCAAAGCTCCAGTTGAGGTGGTTTAAAAGGTATAGAAGTCTAAGAATCCCATCCTTACTTCTGCCACCATGAGAAGTTTCTCCTCTATGGTTGTGGGTTAGCGCTTCTGTGTTGTAGTGTAAGCCTTATGGTCAATAGGTGAATCTAAGTCAACATACATAACTTTACTTAGTAAAACCACTTCTCCTGAGTTTACACTATATAGGGTGAAGGGAATCATTCACCCACTCAGGCTTAATCCAGGAAACAGCAACAGGCTAAACATTATGCATTGGATGATTTTCACTCTCTCACGACAATGTGCATAACTGTGACCCACATATAAAACAATGCAATGCATAATGGGTCATCCATCAGTGATAATCTCCTACTAAGTTGCAAACCTAGAGCAATACAGCAGAATTATGTATTTTGTGAGGTACTTGTCTAAAAACTCAGACTTGCAAAAAAAACCAGTGAGTGCCCAATGGATAGAGGAGTTGGAACCTCTTATCAAGCTCCAAATCCAGATATTCTAAAATTTTCCAAAGGTGTGAAATGCAAAAATTCCACAGATTCCACAGATGTTCCATCTTCCATAAAAAGACATTTGGTAAACTGTGTATTCCATGTTATCGTTAAAAAAAAAATGGTCATCGATATTTCTTATAATTAAGCAAAAGCGAGAAATTCAAAAATACAACAGAAATAATGTGATTTATACGGTTATGTGTAATAAATAGCTAAAAATTTAAAATACAGAAAATAACATAAGAAACTCTTCATCTAATGGTAGATAATGCATACTGATGTTAAAACGTCATTGCTGAGTCAAGCATTTTTTTTAATTACTCCGTCTTGTGAAAATGTTTTTCACATACTTCACATTCACACAAGTTCTTGACCACTCCAAATAAATGAAGCAATTCTTTGAGTCAAAAATTCAAGTGGGGGAATCCGAATACTTCCATTGTTTCAGAATGTGCAATTGGGCAAGCAGAATTCTGTGAAATAGCAATCTATTAGAAGCTCTGAAACAGCAACTTAAAATGATGAAGCAATAATGTTGAAAGAAAGCCTCAATCTGTTCAGCAAAGGTTTCTCAATGTTTCATTCCCGTGATCCTGCAGCTATTCCACGAGGCTTGTTATTTTCTTTCTAATGTAAAAGTCAAAATACAATTTAGAGTATCTAGAAATGTGTATACCACCAATACGTTTTCCCTTTAGGTGCACAAGGGTGCACATTATTGGCATTTCCAAAGACTGGAGAAAATACATTACAGGCTTGTAAAACAAGAACAGTAGGGAATGCCAAAGGATACGTAAAGCTGATCAGTTTCACCAGATACAGTTCCAAGAAGACCCTCATTAAACCATAGAATTGTTATATGATGGGAACAGAAAAAATGTTACTAGTTATACAAGGAGTCTGGCACATGTACAAGAAAATTATTTTGAAGAAATTGTGTCCCAAATTCGGGATTGCTGGTAGCACACAGATACCAAGGCAGCACCACAAGACTTCATTGAATCAATTTATCATTAAAAGGACCTCTATCATACATAAAAGAGCTTCTTTCAGTTAGTGTGGGACGTCATAATATAGTACTTAATGTTTGATGAAGACTTCTTATCATGGGTGGCGTGGCTTGAAACGCCACAAGTTGGCCGTGACTCTGTGAAGCTCCGCGCTTCGGCAGAGACCGTATCTATATCGGAGCGGCTAATCCCGATTTTCGACCACATGACTTGAGGATTAATTGAGCGCTGACGCGGGGACCCAGGTAGCTGTTCTTTTTTCAGTTTTTTTTTCAGTTTTTTGCCTGTTTCCCCCGCGTCGCGTATTCTCTTCACGAGCGTTGTTTCCGGATGCCATTTTCTCTGCAGCGGGAGATGCCGGTTTTCATCAGCAGTGTGTGACAGTAACTTCCCTGGCCATTTGCAATGCCTTGGCTTTGGATATAAACTGCTTCCTTTCATATTTTGAGCATCTTCTTTCATGTATTCCTGCACTTCAGCACAAGTGTGGCTCTTCATCTAATGTTTGGAGGTCTGAGGTTTGTGAGCTTCTACGACTGAGACTTTGTTTCGCATAACTTTTGCTCGCCGGCTATATTTGAGGTTTGGGGTAATGCAGTGTCATTTTCTCTTGTTGTATTTATGGAAACGTCCTCCATATCTAACCAGAAGGGCATCCCCGCAAGCATGTCCTCCCTTCGCAAGGATTCTCCTACTGCTGCTTCTAAGCGTCCCAAGAAAGACCCTAACTCGCCTACAAAATCTCCACTACCTACCTACTACTATCACGCGAGAGGACCTTATGGAGGAGTTTAAGCTTATGAAACCTTTTATTCTTGATATTAATGCTACCCTTCAGAGGCTTGATGAGAAATGGTCCAATCTAGAATCTAGGGTCTCGGTGGTGGAGCAGAAGATCAGTAACGCTCAAGATGTCTTCCCAAGGGTTGAAGCTATGCCAAAGGAAATAGCTCTACTCAAACAGCAGATGGAGGACTTGGAAAGCCGCAACCGACGCAACAATCTTAGGATTTATGGTATTCCTCAAGGGGAGGAAGGGTCTGACATGCTTACCTTTCTCAAACTTCATTTACTTAAAATAGCTGGCCTCAAGAAAAGTACGTCACTTAACCTGCAGTGAGTCCATCACAATGGTCCCAGGCTTGGCGGATCTCCCTCTGCATCAACCGTCCTAGAGGGATTATAGTCCTATTTTTGGAATGCACTGAGTTGTTAATGGTTCTGTCTGTGGCTAAGCAGAGGAAGCAGATGTTGTGGTCTGGCCCAAAAGAATTTCTTTATCAGGATGTATCCCGCACCACTGCTGCTCGACGTAAAGAGTTCCTTTCATTTCGTCGTGATCTTCGCTCCATGAACGCTAGATATGGCCTTGTCCATCCCTGTTTTTTTAAAGTTACTCACAAAGAAAGGTCTTGCTCCTTTGATCACCCAGAGAACTTAAGACACTTTATTCTTCGTCATAAAGGAGTCAACATGAATATTGACTGCTTCACCATGTTATTCTTCTTGTTGCTCAGCTCTGAATACTGCGTTTTAGCTCATTTTTGGCTTATCCTCTCTTATTTTACGGGTTTTTGAGGGTTTATGCCTCATTTTTGCCATTATCCGTGTATCTTTGTTTGCGATTGTTTTATATCTACTGTTATCACTGGTTAATATTCGTCTTCTCAACTACTGACTTATTAATAATTGTTTGGTTTTCTTCTTCCACAGATATGTCTTGTATAGTTCGGATACCCCTCCCCGATGTTTTTCTCCTCATGGTGCCTTCCCGCCTACTCCCATTGTTATTATTCTTCATGTTTTGGTAAGTGTTTCTTTCTCCTTAATTGTTTGTGCACTTCTTTTGTCGTTATCTTTTAGATTTCTTGCTTCACTCTGTTCCATTACGCTGCTGTTATGAGGGAAGCTCTTTACTATATTTTTCTCCTTTGGGCTTTTTTGGTCTTTGCCGTTTCTCCTTGTCTTTGCTGTGTCTCGTCTGTCTTCTCTTTATGGCTCCCTGCCTCTTTATGTTACTCTCCTTTCTCTGTCAATATGCTTTGCTCTTTTTGACTGAAGCTTCTTTGCTTCCTGTCAACTTTCCTTCTTCTACCATTTCCCCTTTCTGGTTTCTTTCCTCCTCTCTCCTCCATTTCTTCTCTTCTCTTCTTTCTTTTCTTTTCTTTGTCCCTTAAATCTCTTCAGCATACCTTTTCTGATTACTTCCACTTCCTTCTTTTTTCTATATTATCACTATTTCACTGTTCCTTTTTCATACTGTTTATTTATCAGCTATATAAGTTATAAATTGCATATGTTGTTGCTCAATGTTTTCTTCTTTTACCATGACTGATAATGTTCGCATAGTTTCATGGAATGTGACTGGACTGCGCAATCCTGTTAAGAAACAGAGGGTTCTTACTCACCTTTCTAGGCTGCAATGTAAAATAGCAATGCTCCAGGAGACTCATCTTAATGATAGCGATATTAATTCTCTTAAAAAGCAATGGGTAGGCCATGTCTACTGTTCCCCAGCTAAGGACAGGAAAAATGGAGTGGTTACTTTATTTCATAAGTCCCTTTCTCTTGTTCTAGAGAAGGAGGAAAGGGATGTTGATGGAAGATGGCTTCTTCTACATCTCAATATAAATGGTTCCACTATCTCCCTTCTTAACATATATAACCCTACTGGAGTTGATTCACAAATTTAGATGAACATGTCACACACCCTTCATTCATGTCCTGACTAACCCTGGGCATAGTGCACGTAGTGGGGCTACGTGGAGCAGCGCGTAGTGTGGCAAAATCTACGCACACTCGATCGCTCCGCGTAGCCCCAGTACGCGCCACCGGCGCCCGCCCACCCTCATTTTAAAATAATTTAAAGAACATTAAAAGTAAATAAAACACCTTACCTGCAGTGCGGCGTCCAGGGGCTCCCTCTTCCTGCTTGACGGCAACTTCTTCACACAAATACGCATGCGCGGACGCCTGCGCATGCGCATTTCTCAGGAGGGCAGCGGATGGCGGGCAGCTCTGCTTCACTGCGGCGTGTGCGTAGAGCTGCCTGCTATGCCTACTTCGTAAACGGCGAAGGAGGCAGTGCTACGTGCACTCCGTGGGCGAAGCGGAGGACGACGCCCAGGGTTAGTCCTGATATACTGGTGGGTGGGGATTGCAATCAAGTCATGGACCCTTTCACGCATAGAAAGTTCAATGCCAGATACATTCTCAACAAAATGCAAAAAACTTTAACGAGTACAATTCACTCGAGGGGTTTGGTGGATGCTTGGAGGATATTTCATCCGGACACACTAGAATATACTTTTTATTCTCCTACTCACAACTCTTCATCTAGAATAGATAATATTTTTTTAGTCTCCATCTCCTCCCTAACTTAATCAATGCTGAAATTGGGTCTATTCTTGTTTCCGACCACGCCCCGGTTTTGATTAATTTAGATCTCCCTTCGGTGCCATCCAAGCCGCGATGGCGTTTTAATAATTACTTACTTAAGGATCATAATTTTCTGGATCGTTTTAAATAGTTTTTGCCAGATTTCTTCCTTAGGAACGCTTATCCTGATATTGCTTTCCACACTATCTGGGATGCCTTTAAGGTGACAGCCAGAGGATTCATTATTGACTATGATGCCATTAAAAAGAAACAATGTATGAAGGACTCTGCTTCCTTATTAGCCTCCATTAAACATCTTGAACACGCCTACTTTACTTCTCATCATGAAGATACACTTAAGAAATTAATTCAGGCTAAACTGTGTTTTAATAGAAAATCGACGGAGGAGGCTTCTGGGACCCTACTTGAAGTTAACTCTAAATTCTATGGTGGTCGCAACAGAGCTGGTAAACTTCTTGTGAACTACTTGAAGGTAAAATTCCCAAAGATCTAAAATAGTTAACATTACTGATGATGGTGGTGTTAATCATTTCAAGGACGAGGAAATACTAAATTGTTTTACTGACCTTTATGAGACACTATACACCCCGGAATCTTCTTCCTCTGACTAGGCATTGGAATCTTTCTTTGAACCGCTCCCTCCATGTTCCTCCTCATCTCTTGATTGCTCCATATTAGAAAATGATCTATCCCTTTCTGAACTTAAGTCAGCCCTAGCCCAATTGCCAAAGGATAAGTCCCCTGGTCCAGATGGTTTCACTGCCGAGTTATATTCTTGTTTCTCCCAGACTCTTCTTCCTCACCTTTTATCGCTATCCCAACATTTTATTTCTCACAAGGAGGCTCATGGCTCCTGTCTTGAATCTATGATTTGTTTAATTCCTAAGAAGGGCATGGATCCCTCTTCCTGTGCTAACTATCGCCCCATTTCTTTAATTTATTTAGACTGCAAGATCTTTGCTAAGGTTCTCGCTCTTCGTATTAATAAAGTTATTCCAGACTTGATTGGATACGAACAAACAGGCTTCGTCAAAGGTAGAACGATTGCAGATAATTCTAGAACTTTTTTAAATATTATACATCTTGCTTCTAAAAGTTCCTCTCCTGTTGCAGCTATCACCCTAGACACAGAGAAAGCCTTTGACCGCATTCACTGGCTTTTTAAGATGCGTGCACTTAAGGGCATGGCTTTGGTCCTGTTATTTTATCTCTTATTAGTTTGTTATAGTATTCTATTACTACCTCGGTTTTTGTTAACGGATTTTAATCCCCTTATTTTACACTTCAACGAGGCACTCCTTAAGGTTGTCCTTGTCACCTTTGCCTTTTATTTTGTCTCCTGAACCTTTTCTTCACTCCCTAAGACACTCTCCTGCTTTTCGGGGCTTTACACATAAATCTATTGAAATCAAGTTTACTGCTTATGCAGACGATATTTTGTTATATCTTTCTGATCCTTCTACCTCTTTACCTGCTTTTATTGATCTTTTATCTTCTTATGCTGCCCTGTCTGGATATAAATTAAACTTTTCTAAATCTGAAATCCTTCCATTAAATAAGCACTGTCTAAGAAGTAGGTTCGAAGGGACAGATTTTAAATGGAATACCAATTGGATTACTTGTATGGGGATAAAATATTTCTCTTCAGTTGCCAAAACAGTTCAGCTCAATTTGGATGATGTTCTATTAAAGATATCTAGCATGGCAGAGAAATGGTCTCCTTTATTTTTGTCTTGGTGGGGCAGGCTGGATACTTCTAAGATGAGGATGCTTCCAATAATTAATTTTTATTTGTCCATGTTACCAGTACGACTTCCTTTAAAATTCTTTAAAACTCTTATTGGCATCTTGAGTAAATTTCTTTGGAATAACCGGAAAGCTCGCATCTCTTTTTCTGCTTTGTCTGCTTCTAAAGATAGGGGAGGGGTCAACTTTCCCAATTTCCGTCAATATCACTCCTCCTTTTTAATCCGTCAGGTTCTGCCTTATCTCTCTTCCATGGATGATCCACCTGTATCGTTATGGTATAAAGTGGAAGAATCCGTTATTCACCCACTTCCCTTCTCCTCATTAGCTAGTTTTACTTATTTTCCTCGCTCGATTAAATACCCTACCATTCCACAACTTATATCGACTCTTTATCCGGTTCTTTCAAAATCACGTTCACCATTACAGACATTCCTTGACTACACTATCTGGCACAATAAATCCATTAAAATTTTTAATCTTCTGGAAGGATCGGATTGCCAAAGGGATTATCCGGGATAAACACCTAATGCAGAATATGCAGTTTTTGTCTTTCCAGAAAATTCAATCTAAGTTTGGTCTACCTGTTACTTACCTCCTTAAGTTTAAATCTTTAACATTGATTTTAACTCAACAGTTTTCTCTTATCTCTAAGACTCCCTCCTCTTCATCTGACCCTACGTTAGAACCATTATCTACTTTCCTTTCTGTCTGAGCTTCCCACATATATAAATATCTCCATTTTTCTATCCCCACCCATCCCAAAGCAAAATTTAGATTTTATGGGAAACGGATTTACAACGTACTCTTTCTATACACACATGGAATTCCATTTGGGCTCGGATACATCACACTTCATGCATTGCTAGCACCACTCAAACGCTATACTATTTTTATCAGAGATTATTTCTTGCCCCATTAGCTGTTTCCAGATTCAGTTCTGACCTATCTCCCAACTGTTGGTCCTGTAAGAATACTCCTGGCACGTATTTACATTCCTTTTTTCTTTGCCCTAATATTTCTATTTTTTGGACAAGACTATGTAA
This sequence comes from Triturus cristatus, assembly GCF_964204655.1. Taxonomy (NCBI): domain Eukaryota; kingdom Metazoa; phylum Chordata; class Amphibia; order Caudata; family Salamandridae; genus Triturus; species Triturus cristatus. Next base: position 797,610,332 of record NC_140583.1, on the reverse strand, counting down.
ATCAATTGCCTCCATTTGCTCCACTAATTTCCCCTTTGATATCTACTCCATATTTCTGGATAGTAATTCCATACATTGGTTGGGTGCTCGCAAATTGGGCTCATTTGTAGATTTGTCTATTGCAATTGCTCTTCAAGTAATTACATCTAATTGGAAGGACACCGCCAAGGTTTCCTTTTCTGCTTGGTGGAATCTTCTATGTCATCATCACAGGCTCGATAGAGCTTCTGTAAACACCTCGCAGCAACTTCTTCAAAAAGAAGCCTTTTGGTCTCCTCTTACTAATTACATATCCTCCTCTGCATTACATACCAAGGATAGTGATTATGTTTATCAGGCACTGTGTATGCTGTGTTTATTCCTTTTTAATTGTTCATATTTTATAGACAGTATTTTGTTATTTGCGATTTTATATTGTTTGTTAATGGAAAGTTTTACTAGATTATTTGATAAGGTTGTTAGTCTCCCTTCTTTTCTTTTCTTCCACTCGCCCTCTAATCTTAAAAATTCAAAGTAAAAATGCTAATTCATTATGGTACTCCTTTGTCTAATTCTGCTCTTAACATTGGTATTTGATCTTGATAATGTACGATAATTCAAGCTTTCATCCTTTGTTTCTCATGTATATTCTTTGGTTATCCTCTGTATTTGTTTTTTATGATCATTATTATAATTCTGTACCCTGCTATTTTACATGTTTCAATAAAGCTTTCTAAACTGAAAAAAAGACTTCTCATCATGTTTTATGAAAAAAGCGTACTCTCAATTCCAGCTCCGCAGAGGAGATTTTAAATTCCGAATTGATCTGGGAGTGATTGAGTGACTCATATTTAAACATAGCGATAAAAGGAAATGTAGACATTCCTTGTCCCTTGACCCTACTAATACCAAGAGAATCTTATTTCACATTCTGAGATACAAGGTAGCCAGATTCTTGAATAGGGTGAAAAATTAGAAAAATGAGGGGACACATAATGGGATACAAATCAGTTACTATTTGAGAGTGTGGCTTAAAGTTATTTACAATGGAAAAAGAAGCTCAAGTAACTAAGGAACATTAATAAGAAATGTATAGCTAAGGAGGGATAACAGACGTGCACCCTTATGCATCAAGCCAAAATCCAGTCGGTAAAATACCGATTCCTTATTAGCTCCCGGTATTAAGTAGAAAATACCCAATCCCAATGCATCAACCCAAAAGCAGAAATCGGTATTTAAGGAATCCTTAAATAGCGATTCTTTAAATAGGGATTCCTTAAATACCGATTCCTTAAATAGCTCTTGCATTTAAGGAATCCCAAAGTGAGATTCCTTAAATGCAATGCATCAAAGTTAAAAAATTAGCGATTTCGCTAATAAGGGGAGCAAATTACCATGAAGATGAACTGCATGGTAATTTGCAAAAACTTTGAAAAATGCACTTTTGTGCATTTTTCAAAGTGTCATGTTGCGCACACACATGCCCTTAGAGCATGTGTGTGTGCAACATATGTGCACATATCATTTTCAGGGGTGCAACAGGGTGTCCTTTTGACACCCTGGCACCCTTGAAAGTGCTCCAGCTATTAGCGATTCGGTAATACCGAATCGCTAATACAGAATGGCATTACATTCATTCCTATGGGCCTCCAAGCCCATAGGAATGAATGGGTAGGTATTCCTTATTACCGATTCGGTATTACCGATTCGGTAATAAGGAATGTTAAGGAATCGCTATTTGAATAGCGATTCCTACATGCATAGCCTTTTGCTATTCCTTATTAGCGATTCCTTATTTTTCGCTAATAAGGAATCGCAAATGCTAATGTTGATGCATATGCCCCGTGGTTGGTTATATTTGTTTTATAAATTCCTGTATGTAACCTTCCTAAACAGGGGGTGTAACTAAAATCACTGAATGATCCTATTATTTATCACACAAACCACACCATGTCCTGTGTCATCTTCAAAGCTATATTTGGCAAGGTACCCACCTTAGCTATTTGAGTACAATTAAACATATACCAACAGACAGGACAATCAATACAGCGGTGTAACTAGGCCAGCCTCACTGCTATGTTAACTAACCATGTCCTCCTCACATAAGTCTTGGCATATTGCATTTGTCCTAACCTTCAAATATTTAATGAGAGTCTTCTGAGGTGGAAATGTTGGCCATATTTGAAGTTTACAAATAACTGCATTGGAATAAAGGTATAATTCGTAAAATCTATGCGGGAAACGTACATTTTTCCAATTGTTGTTATTGTTTTTTGTTAAGTGCACATGCAGGCAAAAGGGCTTGATGTTGCTAAGAAGGATCGCAGGTGGGGATCACCTAACAAGCATAAGCTAAAGGTAACCAGCAAATAACCAGGTTTTTAGAGATCTGCTGAAAAATGAAATTTATAGTGGAGTGAAAAGGTAAATGAATTACAAAGTGAAGGGACTAGAACTTGATGCCGCCTCCTACAATGTAGTATTTTAAAGTTTGGGACTCTACAGTGTAGATGTTGATTTCCACATCTGACAGGGTTACTATAGCTACAAACAGTGGTATAGAATGCCTGGGTCATTGCCCTGGACCAACCTATGTTGTATATTAGAAATGTTCCAAGAAAATCCTCATCTGGATGGAAAGTTAGAGGAGAGGATGGAAGAAGGCCTTGGCATGGCAAGATCTGGGGGATGGGGGGCGCGGACCCAAGTATGACCCAGATTTCCTGATTATGAAGTCTTTGAAGTCTTTCCGCAGAATAGTTTGGGGGCCCGAGTAAATAGATTTCTCATAATATTTGTAGGACTAAATGATAACTGATATGGCAAGATATTTGCCATCACTAGAGTGGACAGACATTCATTTCCTAAAGCATCACAGACAGTAGGTACAGACTGCTACGATAGAGAAAATGTGTGAGATCTACGAGAGTTGCCAATCAATTTTGAACTTGAGGTTCCCAATATGTTTCAGAAGGGCACAGCCATTGCAGTGGGCCAGTAAGAATGACACCAATGGTCAGCCTTATCTCCCAACAGTAATACCTTGGTTTATTCTGAGTTTCTTTTACAGAGGTGTCTGCTTATCAACTAAGAGATTTTGCTCATGTTGAGTTGGAAGCCTTATACCATACATTTGTGAATGAATAAGCTTCACCAAGGTCTCAAAGTTAGAAAAAAGTGTATTGGGAAATTGCAGCACACCTGGGGTACAGCAAACGAGAGCAATGAGGGCTAGATATGAATGAGCAGCATAATCTTTTGGGGGGACACTACATAAAAGTACTAAGCCATAATGCTACTCTCGCTAAGCCTGGCTACATGAAACTAATGGTTGGTGGTGTTAAATGCTGCTGGCAGATCTGTTGAAGTCAAGGCACTTCATCGCTGACATCTTATCACATGTGCAAAGCCAGACTGAGTGGCTGGTAGCACTAACTGAATAATTCATTCTGAGCAAAAGCCAGTCTAAAAGTCATATAAGAAGTTGGAAGTTTTGAAGTCCAACGATTGCACTGAAAGAAAGACCTACACGGCCCTGACAGTGGCCAGTGGAAGAGAGACAACCTCAAGTTGGGCATAAAAGTAGGATCCATGCCAGTTTTGTTTCAGGATAGGTGAAACAACAATCGTCTGTTAGAATATAGAAAGTACTTGGCCCAGCAGAAGCAGGGAATTAAGACTGAGGGAGGGCCAGAGACTACTGAGATGATTAGCTTGAGAATATAAAGAGGACAGGGATGCGATGGTGAGCCCAATTTCAGCTTAAGTAATGCTTGCAGTCTAGCCAGTGGATCAGTAGGGTGGAATGACAGCTGTTAGGGATTATCAGTGTCTGGAGGTCCAGTAGAGAAAATGATAGCGGTCTAAAGGATTCTGACTGAGAATCTTTTTATCTTGAAAGAAAAGAGCTACTGATTTCTGAAATTCTTGGATGGGAAACACTGCGGAATGAGCAGATGGGGGTCAGTCTGTTCTTTAATGGTTTTCAAAACAGTTTTATGATGATTCGGAGTGGAAAAGATCCATGAAGAATATATTTAACAGTGGGAATCTTTAAGCTCTTTATTGTAGAGCTGAAACAAAACTTAATAGGTGGAACAGGAATCTTCAGTGTAATCCTCACACAAGCTGAGATCACAAATGAATGTTAAATTGTAGTTAGACCCTACAAATAAGAGCCAGTGTGCAAATGTGGGATATGCTGATCAGAAACTGGAATTGAGGATGAAGTCCACCATATAACCACATTCATCCCCTTTGACCATCTATTATATGGCCCTCAACCTTTCACATTTTTAATGACGACCTCTCCTCTAGCATTAAATGCTAGACCTGCTTGAATGTTTCCTGCTATATATCGTGCCAGTTATTAAATTCTGTTTGGGAGCCAGGAAGATATGTGATCATTAGGCCTGCGCAAACATTTAATTATGCTGGTGTGATTGGAGTAATCTCAGCAATTACGAATTGCTTTTCTGATGCGAATTATGAATATCATGCAATTCCACAAACGTAAGTAATTAAGAGTAATTTGGGCACAAATCCTACTGCAGACGAACAAAGTTCTAAGAGAGAGAGAACAGCTGCTGTCTACTGGTAGTTTCCTGGCCCATTTTAGAGGCACAGTTTGTATGGATTAGGACAGACCTACCAGAATCCACGATGCTGACCACATGATCAAAACAGTAAAAAAGAGACAGTGGAATTTGCACATCTGCCGACCAGCCAGTTTGCTGAGGCTTTCATGTTGGAGCCCTTGGTGAAGAGAATCTCTGTTTTTTCATGCATCTTTTACCCTATATAGTGGTCTGCATCCTGCCTGACATTGTGCTTCAACTAGAAACTACCCACATGTGCCACTGTATAAGTTTTGACAAGCCACTTTTAAAAGCCATCATACATTTGGTGGTTCATATCTGTCTGGAGTGCATCAGGGCTTCTGGTTCACAGAAGAGTAATAAAACAAAAGTAGCATGAACCACCTGAATAGGCAGCTGAGAATATAACACCCTATGTGCTTGATAACCTGCAGTACCTGCAATCTGTCAACTATGGCATCATTGGTCAGCAGAGTAAGGGCAATTATGAATGATTTGTTTTCTGTGGTTCTCTCGTCATGCCCACACCCACCATATCACCTAAAACGAGAAGCACTTGAAGGATCAGGACCTAATAACAGCTGGTGCAATGCTACTGTATTTAGTTAGGATCAATCAATCTAAATCAAGTGTCTTGTAGAGCGTGACTACTCACCCATAAGGGTCTCAAGGTGCTGAGGAGGAGGGGCTGCTGATCCATCAACCTTAGTGGCCAGTGCCAGAACCTCATATATCCCAGCACTAACCATCGAGGTTAGTGGCCAGTGCCAGAATCTCATATGGTCCGGCACTAAGCAACAGCCAAGCACTACTGATTAACCTCAAGTCAGCTACAGTCCTGTGCCAGCAATAGCTGTGCCTGTTGAATTTCCATTGCATACCCTGTATGTATTATATAGTGTGCTTTCTAAAGTGTGGTTAAATGAGTTATTCCTATTTTAGAACATGCCTCTGATAAGGCATCACAGATTTTCACACTATTTTATGTTGAGTTAAACAGTGGTCTAGTGCCCACACGGTCATGTTTGGATACACAATCAGGGGATTGGAGGATGCCTTACAAAGATCTGTCTCCACTACGCTCCAAGATCTTTGAGGCAACAGGTGGAAGCAAAGCAGCAGCAACCTACGAAATACAGAGGGCTAGAGCCAGAGGTTGTTTTTTTTAAATAAAATGCATGTCTCTTTTCTTCTTGAAAGAATGAAATGATTTGTAATGGATAGATAAGCTATTTTAGGACTGGTCCAGAAAAAGTTTTAGTTGTCCCTCCCATTTCATATAAATGTAAAAAGAATCTTTAGTAAAACAAACAGACATGTGATAGAGCGCTTACCCCACTCTATATTGTATGGGTGCACTATACTCATGGTTGATACGCACCTCTACATATTACATATTGTTTGCAGTGTTTTATAATCATTAACATGTAGCCGGTAGACTCATTCAACATTCATTATAGTGAAATGTTATAGCATGATTATATATGTATCGTAATGTCTGCATATACCGACAGCAGAACAGTCTTATAACCAAACACTGTATAGGTTTCTAGTTTAAATTGCCAAAGTTTCTAGGCCTAAGAACTGTAATTGTTTTTGCACCTCCTTTGCTTCTCGAGAAATAAAGAATTAAATGCATGTTGTTTTCACGAAATAGCAGTGTTCTCATCCTACTGCAGGTATTGTAAAGTCAACTCGTTATTTTCAAATTGGAAAAGATACAAAGAATGCTTTGAAGACTGTTGGAAGCGAGAAGGGAGGATGTCTCTCGTGTCTGGCTTGTCTGGGAACCAAGGTCGACTTGCTACACAAAGAACTGTAATTAACAGAGCATGAACCTCCCTAAAAAGAGAAACATCGTGTAGAGTAGGAAGAATTGAGTTACGGATGCTGCGGATGGAACAGCGGCGAAGAATGGTGGAAACTGGCGGACGTTGACGGTGCGAAGAAAAGTAAGGGCGGCGTGAGTATGAAAAGTTCTTTGAGGAGTGTTAGATTGCGGTGTGTTTTATTCGTGTGATGTTTTGCGGAGTTGGAATGCATGTTGAGTGATTGTGTTTATTGGTACTGGTCCGAGCACGTGCGGATCAGGGAATATGGTGAACGGGCTCAAGAGAAGTCCAAGATCCCAGGATAGTATTGTATCATAATTGTCTGAGTAACTGTGGGAGTCGTGAAGCACTATCGGCTGTTCACTTGTGTTAGGGAATTTTGTGTGAGTGTGGGAATAACTCGCTGTGACAAACCCCAGGTGCCGGGAGTGGATCTCAGTGATTAAGTGACCAACGCAGGTAGGGGTCACAGCAGATGCGTGTTCTTGTGTGCGTGTTCTATCGCTCTTTTAGCGTACAAACAATTACTTGTTGTGTAACTGTAAGTTATTGTGACTGTGGTAGGACCGGTTACTTGGTTAATAACTTTGGGTTATACAGTTACTTGTAGTGCGAATGTGTTAGCGAGTGTACAAAGTGGAATTGTAAAGGCGGGTGAGCCACTGCAAGGAGTGAGCAGTGAAGTCAGTGTGTGCCGCGCTGGGATTGGTCGGTTGGTGTAACGCCACGCTGCAATTGGTTGTTCTGCAGTCATAGTCGAATATTGGTTTGTGGGTTGCAATCGATCGGTTTTCATGATGCGTTGTTTTCGGGTATTGAGAGATTTGTGCAGAGGCAATAGAGGGGTGGTGACTCGGGTAGGAGAGGAAGCTCCACCGGAAGATACTCTGACACATTATATGGCAACGAATGTGGGCTTGCATACAATCGTATGGCTTCAGAATTGGCATACAATTACAGAGAATGAAGGGGAATTGGCTTTCTCTCATTATGGGTCATTTCGTATGGAGGTTCTGTACCAGCTGAGGGGGTGATGGCTGCCCTTAAACCTCCACCTCGACACCTTCCAAGGTGTTGTTTGGGCCACAGGTTGTGTGTGCAGGTAATCACTGGAGGAGTAGGAGCTGGGATAGAGAAGACCGTACAGCCCGAAGAGGGAAGAAGGAGCAATACCAAGGAGAACGCAAAGTTGTGACAGGGAAGATTTAGAAAAGGAAAGGAACCAGAAAGTGTTGCAAAGTGCAATAAAAGCGCCGATGTTGGATGTGGTTCGTTGAAAGGTGGAAATAGATGAGGTGGCTGAAGGGAATTTGCAGTTGGAGAGAATCGAAACATATGACCCAAATTAACTGTTATTTGTAGCCAAAGACATTACAAGAAAGGCAAAGTGGGCTTATGATGCCCTATGGCAGTTAGCATGAAAGTACGATGTACATGTGACAAATACCATGATGATGCAGGGTTCTTGCAAACTAAATTATACAGACAAGGAGTTGGAGGAAAAGCGAACTGTTGGGTTGAAACTAGCCCAGCTTAGAGAACTGGTTCTAGGAATGCGAGCTTGGAAAGCACTAGACAGGTGGGAAGAGAGATGGGCCAAAAAGAAATGTGCTAAGACCGGAATAGGTCCCCATTTACCCCAGGGGGGAGGGATGGAAGCCACCGGTAATTTTCCCTTGAGATAAGTGCAGAACGGAGGGTATGTACATGTGCCATGGAGGAGGGGTGATTTGGCTGCTTTCACAAATGATTTTCCTCGGCTGAGTGATTACTTGGTTGCAGTCTAAGGTAGCTCCGCAGATCGTTGATTGGCTTAAAATCGATCGTACGACTCAAGAGCCTAAGGAATCAGTGCATGACTACTCATGACTACTACGAATGATTGTTAATGGCTTTTAAACAGCATAGTGGATTGGATACTATTGATCAAATGGATATGGGACAGTTTGTCTCCAAGTTTGTGTTAGGCTTGAAATCTGACATTAGTTTGATGATACAACACCACCTGATATGTTGGCAGAATAAATCAGTGGACGAAAAATTGCGGTATGCCAAATATTGTAGTGATCAAGTGGAATCAGCATAAAAGAAATTGCAAGACAAAGTGATGTTGGCTCAGTTGAGAAACGCAGACTACATGCAGGGGGTTGGAGGAGGTATGGTTAGAGGCAGAGGAAGTGGCCGAGGCATGGGTCAACAAATGGCAACCCAACCAGGTCAGGGACGAGGAGGAGGTACAGAGATGAGTACAAGTGAGTGGGTGGTATACCAAAAGAAGGTGACTGCCTGTCATTATTGTCACAAGACGGGGCATTGGAAGCGTGAGTGCCAATTGAATCCTGCTAATCAAACCCAATATGAGGTGAGGGACACATATGCAAAACTCTACAGACCGTAACTAGACCTAGGTCCATGTATGGAGGTTGCGAGCCACAAGTACAGGTGCCACAGCCTCCCAGAATACCCATGCATAATCAGATATATCAGTATTTTGAAATACGAGACAGATATCAACAATCTCAGGGTCCTCAAGAGTGCCAGAGGGGGGTGCAGGAAGATGCCCTCTTGATACAGTACTGGAGGTAGATCAGAGTGGGCCATTCGTGGATGCAAATGTGAATGGATATCCTGTCACCTTTCTATTAGATACCGGAGCTGCGCACTTCACAGTAAGAACAGATGTGGTCTCTAACTTATCTCTTTCTGGACAATCGATCCAAGTAGTGGGTGTCAGTAATCAGAAAATGACTAACCCGTTAACAAATGCATTACCTGTTAGAATAGGCCCTTTCAAGGATAAGCATCAGTTTGTGGTGTGCAATACAAGTCCGGTTTGTCTTTTGAGCCGTGATCTTTTGTGCAAATTAAATTGTAACATCTTATGCACTCCGAGAGGTGTGGAGCTGCAGACCTATGATGATGATGCCGATTTAAAAATGGCTAATATGAGCATGTGTGCAGAACTGTTTCTGGTTCTCACAAAAGCAGAATTGCTGCATGATTTGAGAGACACAGTGGACCCGAAGGCGTGGGATTTCACAGGTGAAGAGATAGGGTTAATCCGAGGGGTGGAACCTGTTAAGATACAAGTGAGACCAAATGCTAAGTTTCCCCAAGCCCCACAATATAAACTGTCTGCAGAGACAGTGACTGGGATAACTCCTGTTATTGAGTCAATGATCACACAAGGCATTCTTAAGGAGATACGAGGAAGTCCCTATAATTCACCGATCATGAGATTGCAGAAGTCTAGTGGCAAGTATAGAATAGTACAAGACCTGCGCAGGATTAATGAAATTGTGATTTCCTGTTGTCCTGTGGTACTGAATCCGGCTGCTATTCTCTTTCAAATACCATGTGCAGCAGAATGGATTACCGTCATAGATTTGTGTCAAGCATTTTTTTCCATACCTTTACACGAAGAAAGCCAGTATGTATTTGCATTCCGGATGGGCGACCATGTCTTAACATGGTGTAGAATCCCTCAGGGATATACAGAAAGCCCCTCCGTCTTTAGCCAGTGTCTGAAAAAGAATCTTGAAGGGCTGGTGATGCCTCAGAAATCAGTCCTGGTTCAGTGTATTGACGACCTTTTGGTCACCTCAGAAAATGAAGATGCGTGCAGGATAGACACAGTGGCTTTGTTGAACCATTTAGCAGAAAACAGACACAAGGTGTCTCCAAATAAACTGCAGTACTGTTTACCTGAAGTTCAATATCTAGGACATCGTATTGAGAAGGGAAAGCGAAGGGTGTCATCGGATCGCACAGTAGCGATCCTGCAAATGGGAACTCCGAAAACACTAAAAGAAGTCTGCATGTTTTTGGGTATGGTCGGCTATTGTCGACAATGGATCTCAAACTTTTTCTTACAAGCAAAGCCTCTGTTAAGACTAACACGCAAAGACATCAGTGATCCGGTACCATGGGATGGAGAATGTTTCAGAGTCTTCCATGAGCTGCGAGAAAGCATATGTCGTGCCCCAGCTCTAGGAATGCCAGACTATAATAAGGCGTTTTCGCTGTTCTGATGTGAGAAGGAGGGATGTGCGTCAGCGGTCCTTGTACAGACACATGGGGGTGCCCGTAGACCAGTGGCTTACTTTTCAGCTACACTAGATCCAGTAGCTCCTGCAGTGCCCGGATGTCTTAAATCAGTTGCTACAACGGGTGTCAGCATTGAAAGATGCAAAAGCACCATGATGGTTCATCCATTAATCGTTTATGTGCCACATTCTGTGGAACAGTGGATGACCAGAACAAAAAACGAAGTATCTCACGAACAATAGATTGACCAAATATGAGCAAGTCATTCTGGCATCTGGCAATGTTACGTTGAGACGTTGTACTACCCTAAATCCTGCTACATTGTTGCCTGTTCCCCAAGAGGATGAGATGAAAATGGTGAAGAGCATGACTGTCTAGATGTCACTGAACTATCTACCAAGCCCAGACCTGACATTGTCGATGAACCTTTACCTGAATCTGATTTGATTCTTTTTGTTGACGGTTCATGCCTAAGAGACAATGAAGGGTACCTAAGAGCAGCGTTTGTACCATCACCGGAGTAGTAGAAGCTGCCTGTTTGAATAGAGTATTCTCTGCTCAGATAGCGGAGATCATTGCATGGATACGTGCTTGTCTTATTTCACATGGAGTCCGAGTAACGATCTATATGGACAGCCAATACGGGTTTGGTGTAGTTCATGATTTTGGTCAGTTGTGGTCGCAAAGGGGATTTTTAACATCCTCGGGGTCTCCGATCCGAAATGGTGAATATGTGAGCCATCTATGGGGCGCCTTGCAAAAGCCCAAAACTATTGCAGTTGTGAAGTGCGCTGCTCATGGAAAGGAAGAAGACTTTGTCACAAAGGGAAATAACTATGCTGATGAAGTAGCTCGTTTTTGTGCTATACATGCATGTGTGTTTAATGGTCAATATACAGGAGAGAAGAGACTGAGCTCAGCATGATGTTAGCTGTAGCTGATACCTGGGATGAGGTGAAGCGGTTACAGATTGAGGTCTCAGAGGAAGAAGCTGCTTCATGGGTCAGAGCAGGCTGTGAAAAGAGAGACAATGGCATTTGGGTGTCACCGAGAGGTGTGTCATAGATGTGTTACGTGTCAGCAAATGAATGCAGGAAAGAGAACGGTGGTTACAATGAGTCACATTGGAAGATCAGGAGGTCCTTTTAACAGGATAAAATTGGATTTTATTGAAATGCCAAGATGCAATAGGCTGAGATATGTTTTGATGGTGGTATGTATCTTTTCACGTTGGGTTGAGGCAGATCCAACTCGACGTTGTGATAGTCTCACTGTAGCAAAGCTGCTGTTGCGAGAATTAATACCAAGATGTGGATTTCCGACTTCATTGGAGACAGATAGAGGAACTCACTTGAATAGTGAATTCATGAAACTGTTGTGTGCGGCTTTAAACATAGACCAGAGATTGCATTGCAGTTACAAACCTGAAGCGTCTGGTCTGGCGGAACAGGTGAATGGTACGACCAAAATGAGATTGGCTAAGGTTTGTTCATCGACTGCATTGAAATGGCCAGATGCTTTGCCTCTAGTTCTAAAGAACCTGCGTAGCACTACTGATAGGAGAACTGGGCTATCCCCTCATGAAATACTTACAGGGAGAGCTATGAGATTGCCTATGGTGTCAGCCACAGCATTAATAAATATCACTTAAGATAGGGTGTTGGATTATTGTAGGGGACTGGCTGATGTGGTTAATTCTGTGTCCCACAAGGTCGAGGCAGCAACTGCATCCACCTCGAGAGACCTGCTCCATGATCTAAACCCCGGGGACTGGGCCCTTGTACACAAGGACGTGCGGAAGAGCTGTCTTGATACTCGATGGAGAGGACCCTATCAAGTGATATTGGTCACAAGTACAGCGGTTAAGTGTGGAGGATTGCCGCATTGGATTCACGCTTCGGATACCCGCAAGTTTCCAGAGCCTGTGGAGGAATCACCCATTCCTCCAGTTGTCCGAAGAACAACTGAATTTGACAACTTGCAGGGAGAAACAGACCAAGGAGAAAGAGAACCACCTGCTGAGGAGCGAAATATAGAGTCCGAGATTGACGACATTGTGGAAGTACCCTCAGAGCCAGACCCCGAGTGAACGGCCTGGCGTAGAAGGAACAGACAAAGAGGAAGAACGGAGAGCAGATGCCAAAACAGAAAAGTGGCCAACAAGAAAAGAAAGGCTAAATATAAGACTTGCATCTGAGAAAAATGTTGCTCTAATTCCTGAAACGTCTGAATATGAACAAAGCGAACAAGAAGATAATCCAGATGATCTAAGACTCTCAAGAAGGAAAAGAACACCATCTCAGAAGTACGCATCTCCTGAGTGGACATATCTGGTTGCACATGCAGAGCCCGAGGAATTCCAGGAGACTGGAAACTTGAACAGTGAGCTACAGAGGGGACACCCTCTCGATTGATATTCAATTGTTAGTCCCGGAAGTTGAAGCTTTTGGAACCATGACACTGCAAGTTCCAAATCCACCCAGATTGAGTGGGTTGCGATTTTTGATCCTTAATCAAGTTATTTTCCCTTCCTTTGGTCGACAGCTTACCGCACTGGAATTGGGAGAAATTTGAGCTGAAATCCTGCAAATGGTACTCAACATACTCGGCTCTAACCTCATTAGAGATGAAGCTTGAACTGTGATCGAAGAACTCATTAGGCCTTAGAAAGAAGATAACCTAGTGCCAAGTTGAAGAAGATTTAAACTTAGGGTCATTTCCATAGAGAGAAGAATTCAGGATTAGGGCTGACTACTTCTCTACAATAGGTTTAGCATTGATGAACTGAATCCGGCAATAATTGAGTGAGAAAAGCAAATAATTACATTGTAAAGTGTAAGCTACATACAAAGAAAAGAAGAACAGAAACTTTAAACGCATCCTTGGAGCTTCAAATCCAACAGTGACAACATGGCTTCCGAAACCTCTGTACGGAAACAGAAATGTATTATTGGAACTCTTATAGCAATAGTGCTGCTTGTTATAATTGTGAAGATTGTCACATCTTTGATTGGATCTCCCAACGATGAAAAGAATGAGGAGCAAACTACCCTTACCCCACCCGATTCAAATGTAGAGATAGAAGAAGGTCCATCTATAAAAGATAAGGAAATGATTAAAGAAACTAGTCGTAGATTACATGTAGATTTATCAAAAGGGGATTTCATGCTGAATGCATATGCCCGTTTGTTGTATGAGTATGTGGACACAATGGAAGCGAAAGATTGTTATGTGTGCATGCAATTACCAGCCTAAGTAGAGGAAGGCATAAGATATCATCACCTGCCTGTGACTTATGGCATTACATGCAGCGTGCTATTAAGCATGTTCTATAGTAAAGCACATTTTGAACATTATTTCTCGAATTATGATGTGGTACTCTCTGAAGTCCCAGTCCTAAAACACATGAACAAATATGACTATTATAGGAATGTATAACGCATGTCTAAGAATTTCGTGCCTACCATCACTTTAGATACATCCTATGCTCACAGACATAATCTGACCTGCATGTTATCTGACATTGAAAAGAAATTTGTAGATCAGATAGAAGATCGACATAGGCAAACTTTGTTTCGACCAGATCCAAAGCATAAGGTATTGCCATGGACCAAAGAAGAATTGGATCATAAGGCGAAAGAGAGTTCAGGACCCATAGCTTTAGACTTCCAGCAGAAAGGAAAGTTGTGCATTAGTCATCCTTCCACATATTACGACAAGATATTCGTGGGTGAAAGTGATAGTGAACACATTTTTCTGATTGAAGAGTCCATAAGAAAAGCACTATTGGATCAATTGACCATAGTGCCTAATGTCTATTTTGTATGTGGAAAGAATGCTTACGTGGAACTGCCCAAGAATTGGTATGGGACATGCTATTTAGCTATAGTATTTCCCAAGATATTCCATGTGGATGATTTATGGCCTTTGGAAGGAAAGGGATCTCACAGAGGAAAACGTGGTGTAAGTGCTGGAGAAATCATTGGTGATGTGTTTGGAGCCATGATCCCTAGTCTAGGTGTGGTTTTGAATGATGTAAAAATCCGAAAGCTAGCAACGATAGTGGATAAACTCTCCGTAAATACAGCACAAATCCTGTTATTAGTAGATGGTGAGATGGTCTCAATAAGGGCTATGGTTCTTCAAAATCGTCTTGCTTTAGACGTTCTACTAGCAAAAGCTGGAGGAGTCTGTGAACTTTTGGGAGTCCAACAGTGCTGCACTTATATTCCTGACAATGGTCAGGATATACGGAAGTATATTGCCAATATTTCAGATATCCATCAAGAATTGCGTAATTTGGCCGCTGAAGGACTCTGGGATCACATTGGCAAGGGTTTTGGACAGACTGGAAGTTGGTTTGGCAGTTTGGGACAGGGAATAATGGGTTACATCTTGAAACCCATCATAATAGCTGTCATTTGTATAATTGTCTTATGGGGAGCCATCAAAGCATACAAATGGCAAAAGGCCAGACATCAGGAAAATGTCCTGAGAAAACGTGAACAGCAGATGGAACGACTGCAGGACAGTCATTACCAGCACCTTAAGGGGTTAGAAAGATTTAGACACGGACAGCAAGCAACATTTTCTGTTTAGGTCGGTCTTTTCTACAAGGAGGCAAATCTGAAAGAATGAATTTGGTGTTATGACACTAATCATAAGAGGGGGGAACTGATAGAGCGCATACAGCACTCTATATTGTATGGGTGCACTATACTCATGGTTGATACGCACCTCTACATATTACATATTGTTTGCAGTGTTTCATAATCATTAACATGTATCCAGTAGACTAATTCAACATTCATTATAGTGAAAGGTTATAGCATGATTATGTATGTATCGTTATGTCTGCATATACCGAGAGCAGAATAGTCTTATAACCACACACTGTATTGGTTTCTAGTTTAAGTTGCCCGAGTTTCTAGGCCTAAGAACTGTAATTGTTTTTGCACCTCCTTGGCTGCTCGAGAAATAAAGAATTAAATGCATGTTGTTTTCACGAAATAGCAGTGTTCTCATCCTACTGCAGGTATCGCAATGTCAACTCGTTATTTTCGGATTGGAAAAGATACAAAGAATGCTTTGAAGACCATTGGAAGCAAGAAGGGAGGATGTCTCTCATGTCTGGCTGGTTTGGGAACCAAGGTCGTCTTGCTACACAAAGAACTGTAATTAACAGAGCATGAACCTCCCTAAATAGAAAAAGTTGCAATGGAAATTTTACCAGGATGAAGCAGCAAATCGAACTGTATGATGCGCAGGGACAGAGACCCCAGACTTCTGCTAGATTTCAGAGAGAAAGGAGCATCTTAGAACGAGCTCCTAGGCTTAAGCCCTTTGATCCATTTGACGTGAGTACTTCTCAGGAAGTCAAAACGTGCTGACACCTTTAGGAATTGATGGAAGGGTATCTCGGTAGCGTCTCCTTTTAGTACAGTGTAGGGACAGAATTGTTTATTCCCAATGCAAAGAGATTTAGACTCTGCTTCCATCCTGAGTTGTATCCTAATCCTTGAATTTACAATTGTATTTTTGTTATGCCGAATTACTTAATATTTGTAGAATCGGCTCTGTATTGATTTTCCTATATCTGTATATGCTAATTTTGCGAAGTGTATACATCCTATTATTTTTGGCCTTATAATAAATTGACAAACCCAAAGCCAGAGTCTGTGGTGCTTTCAGGTATTGTATTGACATCTGGTACTGAAGTGTTTCTTCCCCTCAACCACTTTTAGTAGGTAAATAAAAGACCATCAGCGCTATACGTAAGGAAGAGGACAGGGGTGCAATTTAGCTTAATCATATGCATGCGTGTATACTAGTGTTTTGGGACAGCCCTCTTAATTTACTGAACTGTTTAACTTTGATTCATATTTTGCCTCCAGACACCGAAGCGTACAGCACAGGGCAATGGTTGGCCCACTCCAGCCACTATATCTCTCACTGTGAGTGTTGGAATTTTGCCTTATTACACGCACATCCCCCTAAACTGAGTTACCTTTCAGTGCTGAGGCTGGATTACCTATCATTTACTATGCCATTACTTTTCCTTTCCATTCTTTATCCTTATTTATTTTTAGTGTTTCAACCATGTGTTACAAAAACAATAAAAGAAAATCGTAACTTTTTTAATTTAAATGCTTTTTTGACAATTACTATTTTTATTTCCACCATATGGCCTCTTTCTAATTATTACACAGATGCAGCGGCATAGCCAGACCTATTGCCGCCCGTGGCAATTGTTTGCCACCAGTGGCAGGTAGGGGGGGGGGGTGTGACCTGTTCCTTAGGGGGAGGGGAGGGGTCGACAGACGACTTGTTCTCGGGGGTGGGGTGGGGGTATATGTCGACAGATGACTTGCTCACCTCTGCCGCCCTCAAAAAGGGTGCCGCACGGGGCAGACCACGCCCCCTAGCTACGCCACTGCACAGTTGACCTTCCAGCCGGTCAAGCCTCTCTTCTAAGGTGGTGTACCCTTCCGTTGATGGCAGGACAGGGAAGAGGATCCTTTCCTCAAAGAGGGTGGCAACATGAGTCTTTGAGAGAGTTTGCAGTGATGCGAAGGGGGTACTCCTTGCGAGCAGGGATTTCAATTTGAGCTTCATTCTGTCGCTGTGCCTCCCCCTTATGGTTAAACATGTCACGAGAAAGGCACAGAACTCAATATGCATGAGAAACACAATGGGAGATTCTCCTTTATTGATATTTTTATTAAATATGCACATCATAATCTTTTTAAGGTAAATGCCCTACATATTACCCCTGGACAGGCCCTTATATAACTGATCACACGTGGGCAAAACAGAGCTCTAAGCCCAGACAAAGGTATTGGGAAAAATCCTTATACGTAGTTCACTAACACATAAATACAGCCTCTGCAGACTGGGTGAGGTTGAAGGGCAAAAATGAGGTCAAAAAGCCACTGACAAATTAGGGTGGTCGAAGTGGAATCCAATTGTGAGGACAAAGGTAGTACAGACCATGGGTTTGTCTCATGGCAGGGAATTTGAGGAACCAAAAAGCTTCCATTAAGATACACTCAGAAGAAAAATGTTTTTGTACGTTACCTCCCTTCCAAGCTGCTGGGAGCCGTGCATGTCCTCATACACAAAGGCCTAAGCTCAAGCAGTCATATCAGTTACAATCTCTAAAAATCATCACTTATTGAGGCAACAGGCACACTTTCAACCAATCACTTTCCACCACATTCTTACACCTTTCCTGGCAGTCTTCAGACGCCCAGCAGCTTCCATTTAATGACCAAGAGCTCCCAGTGAGTTGTATAGATCTGTCACCTTCAACAAATTGAGCAAACACATGACTACCTTGGAACAATGTAAAATGCCTGGCTGTTGAAATTCCGCAAAAGGCAGTGGCGGCCACCACAAAAGTGGGAGGGTGGGGGTTGGGCGGGGGGATATGGGAAATTTAGGGAGACATAATGATTTTTTTAAACGTACCTTTTGCTGCTGCTGCCTCAAACGCAGATGGCCGCCTCTATCCTTCAATCCCAGCAGTCTCTGGGAAGGCACAGGCTCCCTACCCAATCCAGACTCGGCTCTCATGCTATGAGAGCAGCGCCAGGATTGGTCTGAGTGGCCTGACCTTCCGCTCAGACACCTACAGGGAGCCTGCGGCTGTGAACACAGCTGGGTTGGAGAAATAGTAGTGTGCATGTCTGTTTGGCCTTTGTGACTGACTCTGACAAGTGGGGCGACGCTCCTCCACCATTACGGAGGGGCCATCCTGGCAAAAGGCAACGCATTAAAATGATATTCAGTCCCGTTCACCCGCTCAAAATATAGCCATCAGTATGATATGGCTACAATGAATAAAGTGTTAATGATGTATAAATAGTTATTTCTGTAGCAGTAGTGTAGCCAGTATGTCACAGGCCCTACTGCAAGGAAAGAAATGGGACCCCTGTCTGCTGTTTGAATAATAAAATACAGCAATAATTAGGGTTCAGTGATCCCCGGAAGCCGCTGGGTCCTCGGGCATTGCACCTGCACACTGCACCTGCTGCACCAGTGGAAGCTACTCCCCTGCTCTGTGAAGGAGGCACGAGCTTTGTTCTGCCCTTACAGCCCTGTGCTTAATTATCTTTTGCAAATGCATGTGTGTGGCTTCGAGAAACTCCATAAAGCCTTTCCCCGTTGGATCCTTTGCTAAACAAAGGGGGTAAAGACACGTTAAAGGTCTGCATTGGTCCGACCACTGACTGGGCTGCTGGGAGAAGCTTTTGGCATCTCTGTTGTGATCTTTTACTCAAGTCCATTCATGGGACACATGGAGAGCCCATAATGAAGGAAGAAGGTTCTTTATTGGCTATTCCAGACAAGATGTGGAAATGTCGTTTTATAGGGTACATAGCCCTAATAAACACTGGCAGCTTCAAAGACTCACAAATACGCTCAAGATGGTGCCCTGGTGCCAGGTGTGAGAAAGGGTCTTAGAACACTGAGCTTATTCTCATGTTTGTTTTCATAATATTTGGTTCCAATGACTTGGCCCACTAACTTGGCGGATCCCCGTGACTTCCACAGACTTTAAAAGGTCTTATGTATTGTTCTTGGAGATTAAAGGACACGGCCCAGACCCGTTGGTGTCCTGTGTGGGCTGCACGTGTGATGGAGGAAGAACCGTGGAGTTTTCAACATCTTCCTGTCGCACAATGCTTACTGGTTGAACAGTTAAGTTGGTAGAATGCAAAACATATCTTTTTTTAGTATTTTTTTAAACATATCTTTATTGAAATACAATGATCACAGATGAAATCAATTCACCAGAATCATTTGAGTGGACATCGTATTAAAGGCTATTACGACATCATCAAATTCGACATTAATATAAAACAATGTGCAGAGCCACAGAACAGATTAACTGGATGGGGTAGGCAAGCTGGGGAGGGGACTCTCTAAGGTGGATGGTAAACTGTAAATGGGTCTTCCGGGTGGGTGCTGAGGCCTGTAATACAGAGAAGGAGCAGAGAAGATAAACTAAAGGTGTGGACAAAACCAGAGTAAATGTTCATTGAATTGTCAATAAAGATTGGTTGCGTTCAGGTACATCAGAGCAAATATTAGGAAGTAAACCACCTTGAGTGGCCGTGGCTGGGTATAAATGTCCCTTCTCAGTGACTGTCATAGTCAGGTGGGTGTATACATTATTATAGCATCCAGGCATACAATCCTTTTAGCATGAGACACCAGTAGGTAATTTGAGAGAGGTATGTCAAAGTTAGTCAATTGGTACTTTTGCAGGTGAAGACATTAAACTGTCATGTGCTTGGCAGTGCGGTACATCACATCATGGCGGGTTCAGGTTTGTATGGCACAGGGGAGGAAATAGGACAGATGGGAGGTGAGGCATTCAAGAGAATGCCTTATATTCAGTTGAGATCCTCCTTAAAATAACTTAGGGCCTGAACTAGACATGATGACATTCCTTTTTGGACTTTAAACATGTATTTAAGTCATATGACAATATTTGTAGCAACTGAGGTGAGTGAGAGGAAATGTATTGTATAGAGAGTTCTTTGGCCCTCATTTTGAGTTGCCCGCTTTAATGCCAGAAATGGCCTCTCGTCCACTTAGAATTACCATTGGTGGGGGTCACAGCAATTTACTGGGGAAGGCTATAACAAGGAATGTAGGTTTTGGGGAATAACATCTGAGAATCAGTCTTGCATGCTGATGATTTCCCCCGGTATTTCACCCGGTTATTTTATTTGCTTGCAGCTGCCAACCTCCCCGGGTTGAATATCACTGCTAAACGTATAATTCTCAAGATGAGCATTGATAGTGTTCGAGAGTGAGGACAGAAGGCAAAATAATATGAAGCGTCAATAAAACCATTATTCTGGTGCCCCCATTGGATAGGGTTAAAAATCATGAGATGACAGGGGGGTAATAAGACTACCCTGTCTCATTTCAGAACATTAAGGAGGATATTTGCAAGGCTGCACATATTCATGTGTTTGACCCAATGCTGCGTAGAATTAAAACAGTAGATGGGAGCAAGAGGGGTTTGGGTGTGGTATTGACACAGAAGGATAAGCAAGAAGGACTGAGTTTGTTTCTCAAAGTCTTACCCCTGCTGAAAAAGCGGATTCTGTCATTGAAATGCAGCATTTTGGGACATTTGTATGGGGTACTGAATTTGATTTGAGGACGGATCATAAACTGCTGGTTAGCTTGGTAACTACTAGGGGTTTCCGGAAGGCGTCAGCAAGAATTGCAAGCTTTTCCATGAGGCTGCAGGATTTGAATTATTGGATATGATACGTACCTGGTCTGCAAAATAAGTGGCGAACTGTTGAAGTCGCATACCTCTACCTGTCACAGAGCTGCAGTGGAGTGTGTGGGATTAATTTTAGGTTGCTTAGGCGGATGATGAAGGTTTGTGACTCTATTGGGAAGGAAGAGTGGAGGGAAGCCTGTGAGAAGGGTGCTGTACTGGGAACGGTGAAGAAATGTGTCCAGGAAGGTTGAGTGGACAGGAAGAGTTGTCGGGTGTGGTGAAAGGATTCGGGGAGGTCAGGAATGAGCTAGGAGTGGAGGTGGATTTTGATATGTTGGGGGCAAAGGGCATTATAGTATAGTGAAAATTAAAAGGAGAGTCCAATCAGTGGACTGGTGGCTAGAAACGTACTTTGATATAGACTGAGAACAGCTCTGATTTCAATGGAGTGTCCAAAAATGGTTTGGGAAATGTTGCCAGTGGATTATGTGGGTCCCATCCAGACTGGTTTGGGGGAGAGTAAATATATAATTTTCTTGATAGATTTCTTCAGTAAGTGGATTGAACTGAACGTTGTACAAAAAGCAGATGCAGATACGGTGGTGAAACGTTTGGACACCGAAATTTTGAGTGAGGGTTTTCTTAAGACACTTTTGAGTGACAATGGACCCCAAATTAAGGCTGCTGTGGTGGAGGAGTTTCTAAAAAGACTGGTATCAAACATGTTAATACCTCTGTATATCATCCAGCTAGAAATGGCACAGTAGAGTGCTTTCATCGAGTGATTAAAGGGACCATTCAGATAGCCAGTGGAAATGGTCAGAAATGGGAGGTTGAACTATAGAAGATGTTGTTAGCGTATCGCCTAACTCCTTCACTCATGGGATTCAGTTCTTTTGTCCTAATGTGGAGAGGAGAACCTAACACTAAGGGCAGTTTAGGATGGATTGACAGTGCGAGAAAAGTAGAATGGTCCCTGGAAATGGTGAATGAAAATATTCTGAAAGCTCAGTGTGTGTAAAAATATTATTTTGATGCTAAGAAAGGGATCAAGGTGGAGAGATTAGTAGAAGGTGATTGGATGAAGGGCAGGAAGGTGGGTAAGCTTCCTAAAGTTGAAAGTGTGCATTCGGAACCATTGAGAGTTGTGGGATGTTTGAACAATTCTGCGAGGTTAAGTGATAACCGGATGTGGCACAGGAGTCAAATAGCAAAATGTAAGGAGATGGGAATTATGAAGAGGTGTACTGAGGAAAAAGGGTCTTCTGGGGATAATTGGTTGTGACAAGAATATGTGGTAATGGTACAAGAAGGTAGAGTGGAAGCCTCTGAAGAAAGAGAAAAGGGTCCTGGGGGAAGATGGCGTTAGTGTAGAAAGAACTGGGAGATTGGGTAGGATTATTCAAACTCTGGCTAAACTAAAAGATTTTGTGTTAAAGTAAAATGGCCGATATTTTAATGTGTTATTATTATCAATAATGCTTAGAACTTTTATTTAGCATTTTGTATCATTTTTTTTCTATAGTGTGTTGTTATTATTATTCCCCTCTCATGGTAGCAAGATGCTATTATCAAGATTTTATCTTTATGTTGTGATATTTATATATTTTGTAGTGATTTACTGTTATATATTTCTGTGTATAAAGAGGAAGGACGTGTGGTGTTGCTGCTTGTAAGCAATAGCATGTGTGCGGTAAGCTATCTATCAGGTAATAAAGAGTGTAGGGAAAGACATGGGCATATCAGCAAGGGCCAGCGATAATTATCGCTCAGCGCTCTTAGTGTGAGGATAATTACCGCTGGCCAACTCTGAATTTTATCGCGGAGATAGTGTGCTATCAGCAACGCTTATCTCCAAAGCGATAAAACTCAGAGCGCAAGCTGCCAATTGTGAGATTATCGCTGGAAATACAGCGATAATCCCACAAGGTTTGGCGATAGCTTGCTGATAGGGATAGACATACTTAGCCATGATATCCACCTTACATAGGATATCATGGCTAAGTCAAAAAAATACCAGATGTAAAAAAGCAGCGTTAACCGTGGTTAGCGCTGCTTTTTTTTATCGCTAACAGGGTTAGCGATATCCTTGATAATAGACATTTCTCCTATTATTTTACTCTGGAACGTCCCCTTTGCATCTCATTAGAGATGCAAGGGGAAGCGTAGAGTAAAAGGATGCTAACATGCAAATTTGCGTGTTAGCACCCTGTTGCTGATAGGGCGCTAGTTTTATCTCTGCTTTTTTGCCTTTTAAAGCCAAAAAAGCAGAGATAAAGCCCTTGTTGATAGGCCCCATGGTTCTATGGAGGGTGGTTGGGACTAGGAGCTTTGGTGAGGAAGGCGCTACTTCCTTGCTGTTCCCAGCTACTGCAGAATTGAGAAGAAAGGATCTTTTCTACACCAAGTTGGTGTGTGTATTTTCACTACACACAGACTGCGATGGGCCATTGACATTCTGTCTGCCGGCTAATTGTCACATACGGAATGACAATGGGCCAGCCCGGTAAGTTACAGCCTGTGGTCCGCCTCCTCCTGCCCTGGCCTAGAACATAGCATCCTGCTTTTGTCAAGGGGCCTGTCCAGCTAACGCTTCAGGGGGCACTGTGTCTGAAATTAAAGGATTAAAGGTACAGCCTTCTGAGTTCCTTGTGTGCCGCTAATTTTTAAGCAATAATGAAATAGAAGTATAACTCTGGTGACTACTGTATCGGTTTGAAAGGTCCAAGTTTTGTGTAGTCCAGTTTTGACTCACCATAAAGTAGCGCAGAGGGATAATGTGACTCCTGCACAGAACAACGTGTAACATGGAGATCAAAGAATTGCTTTCTTATGTAGATAGCTTAGTGGGTTACTGCTGTTATCACAGAGTTCCTTTTGTTACTTGTAGTTCATAAGCTATTGTCCTAATACAGCACAGCGAGCTATGAACTGCCATCAAATAACTGCATGCAAAAAGCAATGCATGGGTGTAGTAGTTTAATGTTTTTCCCCAATCTTTCAATATTTTAAGGTTGCTCAGTGGCGGATGGTGACATTTGAAAGTGGTGAGGCGTGAACTTTCTGTCGGAGTGCACCGTGGCGAGCGAGCGCAGCGAGCGAGCTCGACCACCTTAGAGGGGGGTTTTTGAAAAAAAAGTGGGTAAAGGGTGCATTTTCAAGCAAATTTGAGAAGCACAGAGACTAGAGCTGCAAACACACATAGAGCCCACTGCAGAGGTTATGTTCTTAGGTGAAGTCCTGCTGAAACTAAAATGCATTAACATTATAATCTCAGTTTCCCCACTTAACAAAGAGAGTCATCCCCAGAAAATGAGTTCCCCATCCTGTTTCTTCATTACATTTTCAGACAAAATTAGGAACATTAATAGACCATCCACACATGCATTAAGCACATTGTAAAAACAAAAAAAAGAATCACGTACAATAAAGCACAAATACACACACACAGTCGCACATACAGACATACATACCATAACACACACATACAGACATACACAGGCACATCTTGAGACTCAACATAATGAAGAACATGACAAAGAGACAGAGGGAGCAAAAATGTTTTGTGCTGATGGAGAGTTAATGTACTCACATCATGCCAGGAATCTGTGCCCAACCTACGGGTCAAAAGCTGTGACCTTGGATTTGACAGCGGGTCAATCATTGTAAACATCCTTACAATCATTTTGCTAACAGCAGAAAAGGGGCAAGTGCTCTGTTTGCATCAGAGATCCCTTCATTCCATATATGCCTTATGAAAACTGCACTTTTGAAATCTAGTCTCTCGCAGGGCTGTGTAGACTAGCGCATACATGGCAGGATAATAAGAATGTGCTTCTGGTGCTAACATTAGGAAGAGGGAGGTCAGAAGAGTTTCAGTACAAGTTGTTGCAGTCTAAACTAAATAAATTCAAATATAGTACACCGTTTTTACCGCCAAAAGCTCCAATACCCCGGGTCCATGCTTTTGGTCCATCGTACCGGGTCTGTGATCCAGTAATCTGCCAGCTTCAACGTACATGGTATTTTTGGCTTAGATTCTCATCTAAAAATATATATTTACGTACAGTTTGCCCGATACAGTCTGTGTTTTCCCACTAATAAACCTGCAGCAGTGATGCTCTTTTATATTAATGTGCTACGTAATAACAGCACTGAGGGAGTTTGCCAACACACAACATTCCTGTGCAAGAGCACGCTGCAGGCGCAAGGGCGCGCTGGAGGTAGTTACTACTGCCAGGAGTAGGCTGACATCACGAACAGTCAGTCACTTAGTATTACAATCCTGAGCCTTGTTAAGTTATTTGAACATACTCTTTTTTAAGACATTTTAGAGTCTCAAAATATCCTGAATCTGCCAATGTTTTTTGTGCATACATCCACCATGTTTTGAGAATTCCGCCAACTGTCTCACAGCTTACAGACAAACATAACCTCCTTCCCCCGCACTAACACTGTACCCTGATGGTGTTGCATAACCCAACACGTATTGAACAAACACAGTAATGCATCGCAAGTCGCAACCAAATGGTGTCCTGAAGTAGCCCACATCTTCTACAAATATTCTTCTTACTCCACGACTTCTACAAATAGTCAGCATAAAACACACAAAAAAATCAACTCTTTATGCTGCGACTGCGAGGAAATATGCTGACACCCTGATCCAACCTTGCCTCATGTGAATATTGAAAGCAAAATCGCTGGCGTGACTGCTAACGTGCTCTTGATCAACGAGCGTCTGTGTCCCTAAATCTGAATCATGATTCCATCTAGAGTCTCTAGACTCGCCGAATGGTACAAACTCCTCCCAACTCCCCCCTTGTGTAACGTAATTCCCGTTTCAGATCACTTTCCTTCTTGTCTACATAAAATAAACCATTAAATATTTATTTTAACCGAAATCCACAAAATATGAAATCTGGCCTTTAACGGAATAAAGAACAACTCTTAAAATGAAAGAGACTAAAAGTTGTTTACTCCGATGATGTTCCCATAAAAACGCGTTTGTATATTTTTGAAACAAGAGACGCCTAATCTGCGATAAAAAGAAAGGCTTGCCTTTGTGAAGGAAACCGCTTTGTCGGTGGTAGTAACAACTATATTAAAATGCAATTTCAATGACAAAGAAATACACACAAGTTTCAGGGGAGAAAGCCGTTCGCTGGAAACAAGAAAGACGCCCAGTTCCAAACTATTTTCAAATTAAAAAACCAAAATCACAAACACATAGATGTATATGTATTTGAAATGGGAATTCCAGTACCACCTGTTTCAAAATGAGCAGAAATGTCCCATTTTTTAATTCTTCACTTTATGTGATTATATTTGGCAATGTTGCCCCTCTAAGAGCCATGATATACAGTGCTTCAGTATGAGAGCTAGGGCATACCATACCGCTGTAGTATGAGCACAAGACACAGGACCACAATATGGGAACCATAACATTAAGTCCTGCAGCATGAGAGCCAGGACATATCGTGCCACAATAGTATCAGTACAAGACACAGGACCACAATATGAAAGCCATAATATACAGTTCTGCAGTATGAGAGCTCGGACATACCATGCCACCGCAGTATGGCCACAAGACACAGGACTAACATATAACAGCCATAATATACAGAGCAGCATTATGAGAGCTCAGCTAGGACATACTGTGCCACAAGAGATTGAGCATAAAGCACAGAACTATGATATAAGAGCCACGATATACAGTGCTTCAGTGTGAGAGCTCGGACATACCATGCCGCTGTAATATGAGTACATGACACAGGGCTACAATATGAGAGCCATAATATACAGTGCTGCAGTATGACAGCTCGGACAAATCGTGCCACCATAGTATGAGTGCAAGACATAGAAACACAATATTAGAGCCATAATATACAGAGCTGCAGTATGAGAGCTCAGCTAGCACATGCCACCAGAGATTGAGGATATGGCACAGGACTACAATATAAGAGCCACGATATACAGTGCTGCAGTTTGAGAGCTAGGACATACCATGCTGCTGTAGTATGAGCACAGGACACAGGACCACAAATGAGAGCCATAATATACAGTGCTTCAGTGTGAGAGCTAGGATGCCACCAAGTGGACTTGGAAATGCTTTTGCCATATTAAAAATAAATACCATCCTGCTCACTGGAAATGTTGGAACACGTCACTTCTTACTAAAATGCCCCTGCAGCGGTGGGAGGCGGTGGAACCAGTCTGAGACCAACTGAAGCTGTACATTTCATCCCAGGACACAAGGGGCTACCAGAACACGGCTCTGTAAACATTTCTTTCACGTGCCAAGCCTTTTCTCCGGGTTAGCCTGGGATGATTGAACAATGTCCTTGGTGGTCATTTTCGTTTGTTGTCCGTGCCCCATGGCTCGGATGCGCTGCAATTTGATTAGCCAAGTTTCCTTTCGCAAATGTTAGCGTGGTAAAGCAGTCAGGCCAATTCAAACAGGTGGGAGTGACGCTTTGAACTCCAACAGTGAGACGTAGTTGTCACACGCAATAATGGCCAGTGCAAGGTCAGACTATGTCTCAAAGGTCCAGAAATCGCCGTCATCAGAGAAGCATATTATGTGGCGTGGCTGCCTAAATTATGCGGTACATAAAGACAAACTACGCAGCATATGGAATCAATGGCAAACTTTGAGCTACATTCTGTGTCAATACACATAATAATCGATATATAAGAAATCTTAATGCCAGGTGGTTAAAGTGGAGTAACATAGTTATAGAAACTGATTTGGGAGCATTGAGTACGCATTGTTGGAATGGACAGCTTTGTCACCAAAAAGGGCAACATAACGTGAACCAAGTACTCTGTTGGCCTCTCGCTTATACGTTATTTTTTTTACAAATATTTAGTTAAGCTCCAATCTTAACTAACTGTAAACATGTCTTTATTTGATATCTAGAGCATACATTTCTGGCATCCAAATATATCCACATAAAGTGAGAACCACGTGATTTTTAAATACTTGGTCACAGAATGTTCCAGTCACTGCATTACCGTCCGTGAGAGATATCTTTACTAGGATTCAGTCGCGGCTCGTGTCGTGTGTGGGGGGGAAGGGGGAGGGGGGGGTGTCGCGCAGGGGTGTTTAAAAAAAAAAAAAATCCTACCTGTCCTGAGCAGGTCCGGGTCCGCGCTGCCTCACCTCAGGTCCGTTACTTCTGGCGCTGCCGCCTACACACTCACTCACTGGAACAGGCGCAGCCCATCTGACCCCTCTCAGCCAATCCTGGTGCTGGAGCAGCACCAGGATTGGCTTAGAGCAGGCTTACGCTCCGCCCGCCTACCCATTACGAGACCGAGGTTTGAGCCTTGGCTCAACCTCGCTCTCCTAATGGGCATGCGCCAGACTCGGGAAACACTAGTGCGCATGACTGGGCACGGTGCAAAAATCGCCCTCCGTCCCCACTCATGCGCACTTGTGTGCTGCTGGCTGCCTGTCAGTCAACATGACGCCAGACCGCCCACCCCCTTCAGACTCTGAAGGGGGTGGGCGGTCCAACGTCATACTGACTGACAGTTCTCCCTCACCGTCGTCACCGAGGAAGCTGCGGGCGCGAGGCGCGGGCGGGTGGGCGACGCCCCAACGCCCCCAATGGACGGACCGCCACTGAGGTTGCTAAGTACTGTTCCTTTGGATAATAATAACTATTTATTAGCAAAGACTCCCCAACTACTATGTTACATTTTTAAATCCTGAGTTTGTATGTCTCTAGACTCGGTATTCTTAACATATAATGCCTACCAGTATGGTTGGCATGTGACTCCTACAGCTTGTAGCTATCATTGGCTTAAGTAACCTGGCTATACATTGACGTAATACTTATATGAGTCATTGTCTCTGTTAAATATGTGTGTGATGTAACTTACTCTGGCTCCCTACTCTACATTAGAAAATTAAATGCACATGAGAGAAGGTCGGTGTAGAGATGAGTGGCACCATTGGGCATTGGATGCTGGAAGTGAGGGAATCCTTGGAGAACAAGGTCTTTGCGGTTGTGTTTCGGGGATAGCGGGCGGTGCCAACAAAGGTGGTCACAACAGCTGCCACCAGCAGTAAAGCTTGGCCTGTCAGGGGCATAGCTGAGGTGGGAGACCTGCTGAAAGCTCGAGCCACCCTCAAGCCTGAAGTCTGGCTCAGCTCGAGGTCCCATTGTTACCATGAGCCCATAACGAGTCGAGCTTTAATATGGCTTCTGACTTCCAACCTCGCTCTACCTTCATGCACAAAAAGGCAAAAACAAAGCATTAACATCTGCGGTAAGAAGAGACAAATAATTTAGCGGTTGATTTGTACAAAGTGAAACCACAAAACCTGGTTTGATCGCAGCTTCCCCCTTAACCAAATTGTGTGATCTTAGGCAAATATTTTATTTTACCGATCCTCCCTTTTTCTTCACTTTCACGTATGAATTCACCTTCAAATATGTGAGTTCACAATGCCAGTTGTACAAAACATTCTTGTTTGATGTGATATACTATAATGTTGCTCTTTCTATAACAATCTGGGCCACATATAGGGTTCACATGACAACTGTATTGCAAATTAAAAAACAACAGATTATGGAGTAAAGAAAGCAAAATAAAGAAGATTCTTTAAAACTAGACACTTTGGGCGCACCTTCACATATTGTTTTCTCTTCACATGGCAACTGTCTTGCCTCTTAGTTTACTAATGGCACTGTCGTCAAGACGAGGTGGGGCAGGAATCTAAGTTCTAAGTTTAGGTTTAAAAACTATCCCTTTTAATAAATACTTCTCAGTGCAGTGCTATAATATGACGTATTAATGTTAATGCTTCCACATGTTAAAGAAATACACTTTTTTTTAATTATGAAGAGACTTTACCATATTTTATGTGATGTCTGTTATATGATTCACATGTTAAACATTTTCAGGGTTTGGCTCATTCACAGGTTCTTAGAACCAAGCCAGACACTTGATTCAGCTCGGCTCGCCCGGGTAATTTGTTGGCTCGCCCACCTCTAGACTCATTCCTGCCGCCTGTGCAGTACCCCAGGCTCTGAGGCAAAAGCACTTCAGGGGCTGATTGGGGGATGGACTGGTAGGGATTTCATTTTATTGTAATCTCTATTTCTGTAAAGTTTTTATTTCAACATTTCCAGTTAATGGAGAATGAAGAGGATAATTAGAAATGCTAAAGATAACGTGTTGTGACTGGTGTGCACTAACCCCAAAAGTAAGCTGTGCAACACTGTAACCTGCCGAACACTGGTCCGTGCTGGAGCTCTGAATGGATTTGTCCTTCGTTCGCTGAAAAATAGCGTTCTCTTAACAAACAGCGATTTCCGGTCTGTCTGTATGTATGTATATGTTATTTCTGTAGCGTGACCATAACCAGAAGACAGCAGAGCACTGTACAAGCTCCAAAACAAAAGGTATGTCTGGACACCTGTGCCATGTCATCAAGGGGCACATTTACTAACATTTCACTCAACGCTGCGCGGTCAGTGCGGGTGCTGTGCTGCATTGCGTGAAAGGGAAAGAGCAGAAGAGCACCATGTTTTCAAAGAAATGGTGCACTGGGAATGGGATTGAAAGTTTTGACATGCCCTTTTCTTTATCGGCTCCCGCCTCTCTCGTACCTTACCGTTCGTCTCTACCTCTCTCACTCTCAAATGCTTTATCTCTGTTCCCCCATATGCCCCCATATGGCCCCCCTATTCACCTCTACCTTTTTTCTCTTTTCTATCTTCTCTCTGTCACCCCAGAATCTTCCTGTATCTGTTTTTCGCACCTTTCTCTGACCATCTTCTTCTGTAATCCTCTTGGGCCAAGAGGGGTGCAGCACAGACCACAGACCAGCTTGTTGGTGTGAAAAAGGCCGCTTTATTGGAAACAGGTGCACCTTACATCCAAAATTCCTTGGCCTGTGCCGTACAATACTAAGCCTCACTAAATATTGTCCTTCTACCTCACCCCCACCCCCTCCCCTAAAATATTTCCCCCCTGCAAACAATTATAAACCCCCAAAACTTGCAATTTCCTAACCTTTCTTCACCTATCTAACTATGTAAACTTCCTATGCTCCTTCCCCATCCTGCATGATC
Source organism: Triturus cristatus (assembly GCF_964204655.1). Taxonomy (NCBI): domain Eukaryota; kingdom Metazoa; phylum Chordata; class Amphibia; order Caudata; family Salamandridae; genus Triturus; species Triturus cristatus. Next base: position 797,579,536 of record NC_140583.1, on the reverse strand, counting down.
CCCGAGTGGAGTGACCTTCCCAACCAATAAACTGTAACTGTACACCGCTGTACCAAAAATGACCCAGGAAAAACGCCCCCATAGAATCATTGTGAGCCACACCAGCACCTGCTTCCAGTGACAACCCAAATACAATCTTCCCCCCAATGCACCTGTTCTCAACAAAAACTACCCAAAATAGAAGGGGTATAGACTCAAAACAGGCTACCCTACCCCACCATGGATTCCAGAAAACGACGCCCACTTCCTTGGGCAGGGAGGGAGGGAGGGAGGGAGGGACAAAAGCTACACCACAAACCCTCCCAGCCGGCTGTCGTGTCACAAACCACCAAAATGGTGGCCAGTGACCTAAAATGGCCGGCTATATACTCTCCCAGACCAAAAATAGCCAGGCCCAACAAGCCCAAAATTAGCCCAGGGCAGCCCAACAAGCCCACTGGGCTCTGGCTGCCCCCCGGGCCCAAAATCCCCCGGGTAGGGCAGGCCTCCCTGTGGTTGGCCGACCCCCCCAAAGCCCTATTCTCTCTTTTCACCATCCGTCCGATCTTTCACTTTCTCAGCTGGCAGACCCTCGCTTGCCTTCCTCTTCTCTCACTGTACACTCTCATTCATCCATCCTTCTGTCTCTCCATCTCTATTCATCCTTCTCTGCTCCTTTCTCACCACCATATATCTTTCTGTTTCATACTCTTTAGTAGTGCTACTGCTGTGAACATTCTGCAACACAGCACTGCTTCTGGCACTATCATTCATGGTACTGGGTAGAATTGTGAAAACTAGCCCTTATGTCGGCTGTCAAGTTCTACATGGAGTGTATATGTTTGCTAGTTTTTTCATCTTGAAATATGTCCAGATATGTGTGCATGTTTGCCCAGTTCTGTAATGTGTAATGTAAACTACACATAAACCCATTTTGGCAGTTGCTTTTGTCAGCAACTTTATAATTGTGCAACATCCTCAGATGTGGCCGTAAAAATGACCTTTTGCCCTGAATTTTGACTATTTTCCCTAACTTTTTTCTGTCACAATCCAGAATTTCCCTTCTTGCCAGGTGGTCACTCTAGTCCAAGTTCTGCTGCCTCCAACACATACACTAACTTGGATATGTTTAGGATTTATGTGCGCTCTAAACATGGGAAGAAGAAATACACAGACATTTCTGTGCCAGTGCAGGACAGAAAACAGACTCATGAGACGCCCCCAGTCCAACCTGGAAAACCTTGTGGTGCAAACACTGCACAAACACAGTTGCAAAGACTGATTTTGCACATTATTCTCATTTATATAGTGCGAAAATTATACCCGGGTGCAAAAAAACGGCCAGTTACCGTGTGCAACTTGTAATTCTCTGCGTGGTTTTTGCACCCGACACCATCACAGCACTCAGGTTAGTGTCTTACGTTCATGTTCAATAATCTTGGACAGCGCGAAGGAAAACTCCCAGCGACCCCATGAACTGATGCCCTGGTTGTCCCACGTGTATGTACAAGCCAAGGTCGAGAGCAGTGAAATATAGGAAGATATAAGAAAATGGCAGCGCGAAAGCCAGAAAAGATAAGAATGGAGACACAGATTTGGGGAGACCTCGGGTGGCAGTGAGAGAGGAACCGGGGCATATCTTATCTGGCAGCCCAAAGATTAACACAGAGGATCCATGCCAAAAAGCACAGCCCTAGTCCAGAGACTGTCACGCAGAGAAAAGACAATAGAAAATTAATGTTTTGCCAACTCCAGCTAAACTTCTTATCAAGGAGATGGCCTGAAGGGGTGTATAATTCAACGTAGTTCTTAAGATTCTATTTTTTTTAAGCCTAGGATTTGTTGCACTCCTGTAACCAAGGTGAAAAAAGTTTGTAGAAAAAAACCACTAAGACAGTAATGTAGGAGGGAGACCTAAATGAGAGTTTTTAGTTTTGCAGTTTGATATAGCGGGAACTCGACCCAAAGGTATTTGAGCGCTTTACAGGAGCACCAGTTATATTACACAATGACACATTAATGTTTGGAAGCACAGGGAAATTAAGGGACATATTTACAAACTGGCGATAAAAATTATCGCCGCTTTTGCGGTCGTTTTCGGCCGAAAAGCGGGGATAATTTTATCGGCTAATTAGCAAGGCCACGCTAGCGCGTGAAACCTTGCTTTAGCATCAGGATTCCTAACGCCCAGCTTTGCATCTCTAATGAGATGCTAAGTGGGAGTTCCTGACCTAACATGACAGGAGAAATGTCGCTAAGCGACATTTCTCCTATCATCAAGCCCCACGCTATGATGCATAGCGGGAGGAAAAGTAGCGATAACCCCTGTTATCGCTACTTTCCTTACGCCTGCTTCAGGACTGACTTAGTCATGATATCCTATGGAAGGTGGATATCATGGCTAAGTTTGTGAGTCCCTATCAGCAAGCTAACGCCACACTACGTGAGATTATCGCTGGGTTTCCAGCGATAATCTCACATTAGGCAGTTAGCGCTACGATTTTTATCGCTGAGGAGCTAAGCGTTGCTAATAGCACGCTATCTCAGCGATAAAAATCCACGCTAGCCGGCTATAATTATCCTAGTGCTAAGTGCGCTTAGCGATAATTATCGCCGGTTGTTGCTGATATGCCCCCAAGTGAATTTCCCAAAATCACCGCATGGTGAACCGACTAAAACCTGGTTCCCCAGCTCAAGTCCTGAGCCCTGGCCATTCCACTACTTCACCTCCACAGGGCTGCCGCATCTGTCCAGCAAAGTTTGGGATTTGTCCTAGCTGTTATGTGTTTCTCATTATATATTTAAAGTACAAATATTTACTTGCCCCTTAGTCCCAAAATGGCTGCCATATGTATGCCCTGGAAAATCCCCCAATGTATCATGTCCATGGATCCTAGCAGACTTTCTTCGGTTGCAAGTAGCCGGTCGTTTTCGTTTGTGCTGCCATTATATACAATTATTTATTCTATGCATTAAGCCACGCAGCGTAACACTTATGCCACAACGGGCATAGCTGGTTTAATGACATCCCCGAAAATGCTGAATTATTGGGCCTTAAAAAAAATATTTTAAATTCATCACAAGGCTTGCCCTTGTCGCTCAACACATCGCTGATTGATTAGCAAGCTTGTGTCTATGCACACTCACCGTCTCCGTGACTTGCATCCCAGCATCCGCTAATATCTGGGCAAGTATTTTCTCTCGATCCTTCAGTACTTTCATCTTCTCCTTCACGAAGTACTTGGGGATGGGAATCTCCAGGTTTTGCTAGAAGAGGGTGGGGGAGGAGGAAAAGTATGACAGATAAATGCTAAATAATACTTTCATGAGTAATCTTGCAAGTACAGCACACAGGGAGTGGCGGCGTTCAGTGCTCACAGGTGTGATTCAGCAGGAGAAGTTAGGGCTAGTGGGCTACATTTTGTCTAGACTAGAGACAAAGTTATGGTCCAGTGAGAAGGGACTCTTTGGGGAAGGATGGGTGGTATATTTATTGGAGGATGCAGGATCTGAGGAAAGATGTGTGGTCTAGTGAGCGAGTAAGGTAAGAATGCAGGAGGAGTGATTCAAAAGATCTCCCTAGGGTTGGCTAACACGGAACATTTGGCAGAAGCATTTTGAGGAGGTGCTTTCTAGTTTTAGTAGTGTGGTCTTGCAGATCAGGCCTATGAAGATGTATGCTGTAGTGGGCAGTGTGCTGTTTAGCACAGAAGCTGTGGTCTAGTGGAAGTTGTGACATCTAGCAGGGTTGGTAAGTGCAATCAAGTGCAGGACATGCAGTGTAGCAGTAACGCTGTAGACTGTGCTCCAGTGAAGAAAGTTGTAGGTCTACTAGAAAAGGAGCTGTCAATAGCCTAGATAATGTGATCTGACTGAAGTAGTGTGTTCCATTTCAAAATGAGTGATTCTGTGTCAGGTGTGATCTAACTGAGGATGCCATTTGCAGAGGAGATATAGTCGTGTAAGAAGTGTGGTCTAGGTAAGTAAACATCATCTAGTGAAGACGTTGTGGCCTAGTCAAAAGGAAAGTCTAATTGATGTAGTGTGATCTAGTCAAATATATGGACTCATGGACTGCATGTAATCTGCAAGACAAAGGGGCAACCTAGTGGAGGAGGTGTGGTCCATTGCAAGAGGTGTGGTCTAATGGTGTAGCTTAATCCGCCATTCATTTGTACAAAAAGTGCAGGGCCCAATGTTTTTCTTTGAAGCATGCCACTGGTACTGCTAAACCATGGAGTTGCTCACTACCAAATCCTCCTATTCTTGATTCCACCTCCTGCCCCTTTCTTCCACCATCCTCCTCTTCTTTTCTCTTTATCTCACTTCTGCAGTTCCTTTTTCCTCCTTGCTTTCTCTCTTTGTTTCTGTTTTCTATCTTTACTGTGCTCATTCTTTCTTCCCTTTCTACCTTGCTCTGGGTTAAAGTTTGACAATGGAAAATACGTTCCAGTCCCTAAAATGAGCTTCTGGTGCCAACTCGCACTGACAACCATTAACACAAATTTATCACTCTGATTAGTTTAGTTTGGGTGCTATTTAGAGGCAGAAAAGGTCCAGAAAGTGGGATGAGGGCCAGGAAATTGATCATGCAAACATGTACAGCCATGTAGAGGTGTGATCTCGATGTAGGTCTGTGTGCTTTTTTGTGAGAAGTATAATTTGAGGTATATTTTAAAACTGTGTATAGTAGAAAATTTGTTTTTTGTGGAGAAGACATGGATATAGTCTGCTGTCTGTGTAGACCAGAAATATTAATGTTACATAGGCTGTGTGGCTTAGTGGAGGAGGTTTAGTGATAAAGAAGTCTGTTCTAGAGGCTAATATGATCTGTGGTTTGAAAGTATGGTCTATGGCAGGGTTCTCCAAAGTCGGTCCTAGAGGACCGGATCAATGCCAGATTTTTAGCATATCCCCGTTTAGATAAATCTAGCTATCTTAAAGATCTGGAATGGATCCGGCCCTCCAGGACTGACTTTGGAGAACCCTGGTCTATGGGAAGATGTATAGCTACATGATCTGGAATTAAAAGAACAATTGCTGACAAATAACCCTGCTACTCTAGGATTTTGGATTAATGTTCTTCCTTCCACTGCTATTGGCAGTAAGAAAATCATTAATTTGCATGCAATGTACCTGGAGCCGCCATCTATATCGTGGTTCATGTTGTAAGCACTTGAAAGCCACATATGAAATTAGACATAGTAAGTTATAAAATCAGAGGAAGGTATTTTCTGCGAGCCACTTTGGCCATTAACCAATGGACTGTCATTTTATACAACATTTACTTAAGTGAACAAGGCACTGTTATCTATGTATCACCTCACATTAACAATAGCATATCAAGGAGGTCACTAGGATCAATAAAAATGGACATTGCCCTGATTGTTATTACTCTCATTGGTCTCAGGCCCGTTAGTATTACACAGTCACAATTAGATTATCCATATTACCATCGAAGGCCTCTAATTGGGCTAGGATATTCACAAACCTCAAGCACTAAGTTGCAGAACCCTTAGGGGTCTGCAGCACTACGCCAGGGCAATCAGGCACTAGATTTACTACCCAGACTCTTTGCCCCTTCTTCTAAGCTTTATTATTCAGCAGATTGGAAGGATACTCACTGGGCTCATCTTGAAATCCTGCAAGATGTCATCAAAGTAATGGAACTCAGACATCTCCAGCTCCACCATCTCATTCTTCAACTCGAGGATGCGCCCCATCACCCCATCTAGCACTAGGCGGATCACTCGACGCTTCTGCGGGTGTGTTATTTGGTCGTAGGCAGTTTCCAGGCTGCGAAAGATCTGAACATACTTGATGTAGAAGGTGGCCAGCATCTGAAATATCACCAGGCGGTCCTTTTGAGGCTTTGCGGGCTTGTCTGAGGCTTCCTGTTGGAGCAGTTGCCCCAGGGCCTCCTGTGCTTCCACCCATATTTTATTATAGGTGCTGCAAGAAAGAAGTGGGAAACCTTACTATGTGATCTGGTGTTGTAAAAACTTTGACCAGCTCCAACTAGCCCTTAGCAACCAAGAGCCCACATTTTCAATGAGATAAGATTGAAAGCCACTCATCCAGTAACTGGAAAGTTACCCATCAATATTTAAAGATATTCACTTATTTAATAATTAGAGACAGCAATCCACCATAAAACCAGAGAAATAGTCAACCGTCCAGAAATCAGCGAGAGTAGTCCAAATTCAAATTATCCATACACAAATTAGAGACCATGTCTCATGCACAGCCAAGAGTCAAGGAATCAAGAAATGATAGCTATACACTCATCCAGAAACTGGAGAGAGTACATCATGCCTTTTTCAAAGACAAAATGCCTACAGAGAAATCTATGACATTCACACATCCAAAAAAAAAGAATTGCTTTTCCATGAATCAGATGCAACCATCCACACAGAAAGCCAAGACAATTTATTGATTTCTTTTCAGTAGGTTGTAGAAATGTCATCAGAAATAATGTGCAAAGGAACATTGGAGAGAAATAGGCTAAGTGTGAATAGTTGACATAAACCAAAATGTAAGTAGTATTATGAGGGTCAATGAGGTCTACGTGTCACTGAGAAGCAAAGGCAATACTCGACAATAGAAAATAATGTTTTAACCTACAATGACATACATATTTACACTGTGCAAATGAATAATTACATTGTGATCACATTTTACTTTCCAGTAGTAGGAGATGACTCTTTAGGGCTATACTGATGTAGTGGTGTAATGTGCACGCTAGGATGTCTGGGGTAAGTGAGTTCCATTTAAGGGGTCTCAGGAGGTAAAGTCTGCAAAACCTAGATGCAGCACATTGAGGTCCTAGTATGAGTCGGAGATTTAAATTAGTCAATCATAGTTTAGGCACAGGAGTATAGTGGGTTGGGTAGTTATTGAGGTAATCAGGAGATACATTATGTACAGTCAATGTTAGTAATTAGAAGAGATTCCTTTTCTAGCTTACAGCCAGCCCCCTTGATAATGAGAGACTGAAGTGGGTGTGTTTTGGGGAGTTTCTATAATATTCTAGTAGTAAAGTTGAGAACTTTGCTCAGTGGCAGGAAAGACTATGAGAGATCCACTAGTAAACTATTACATAAGGCACTGTTGCTTCTTACTTGGGAGTTGGTCTATGCTTTGTATTTCTGAAATGAATGGTCAGATCTTATGTATATTTTGAACTTAGTAGTGAATAGCAGTCGTGGGGATAAAATTGAAAAGTGCATGGCCAGGCCGAATAGAATGTCAAATTTTCAGGTAGAGTGGTGAAGGTTAGTGAGTCAGGTGAACAGTGTCTGAGAGATACAGGTGTGTGTTAATCTGGAAAATACAGTTACTCTGCTGTTGATGATTTCAGCATGAGGGAATATAATTCATCCAGCGCGGTTCAATCAATCAATCACAGGTTTGTAAAGCGTGACAACTCACCCAAAAGGGTCTCAAGGTTCCTGGGAGGGGGGGAGAAGCAGGTCCATTGAAGCGCTGTGGTTCAGCCGAAGAGTCAGGCCTTGAGGTCCTTCCTGAATTGAGGCAGTGGAGGTGATTGACTGGGGTGGAGAGGCAAGGTGTTCCAGGTCTTTACTGCAAGGTAGGAGAAGGGTCTTGCGCATACGTGGGACGGCAGCCAGGGCCAGTTGGGGGGAGCAGAGGTCTAGTGAGTATGTGGAATGCGAGGTGGTTGTTGAGGTACGTCTGTCCCATGTCATGTAGGGCTTTGCAGGTGTGTTTGAGGAGCTTGAATGTGATTCTTTTGCTGACTGGGAGCCAGTGGTGGTCTCTTAGGTGGCTGGTGATGTGGTTGCGGCAGGGGATGTTGAGGATGTTTCTGGTAGAGGCGTTCTGCATGTTCTGGAGTTTCTTCAGGAGCGTCTGAGTGATGCCGGCATAGAGTGCGTTGCTGACGAGAGCATGGGTGACCATCTTTCTGGACTCATGGGGATCCATTTGAAGATCTTTCGGAAAAGGGGTATTGTATGGACACAGGATGATGAGATGGCATTGATCTGGCAGCTCATGGTGAGTGAGGAGTCCAGGATGATGCCGTGGTTCCGCGCGTGGTCTGTTAGTGTGGGGGAGGTTTGAAGTGCTGCGCGCCACCAGGACTCATCCCAGGTATTGGGGGCAGAGCCCATGATGAGGACTTCGGCCTTCTCTGAGTTGAGCTTGAGGCAGCTATTCTTCATCCAGGCAGCAATAGCCTTCATTCCGTCAAGAAAGTTGTTCTTGGCAACTGTTGGTTTGTTAGTGGGGGAGAGAATAAGCCGGGTGTCGTGGGCGTAGGAGACGATATTGAGTTTGTGGTTCCCGATGATGGCTCCAAGCGGGCCATGTAGTTGTTGAAAAGCTTCGAGCTCAGGGAGGAGCCCTGAGGCACTCCGCAGCTGATCTCTGTGGGTTTTGAGAGAAATAGAGGTAGGCTGAGTCTCCGTGTTCAACCGGTGAGGAAGGAGCAGATCTATTCCAGGGCTTTGTTGCGGAATGCCGGCGTTGTGGAGTCATGTTTATACGGTGCGGTAAGAGACAGTACTGAAGGCAACCGAGAGGTCCAGGAGAATGAGGGCTGCTGTGTCACCTCGCTGAGAAGGGCACGGTCATCGTCTGTGGCGGTGAGGAGGGTGGTCTTGGTTGGGCCTGGGCTAAATTTCCGTTCCGCTCGCGGAAATTGCGATAATTTGACATTTTCGCTTTCCGCGGAGAGCGCGAAAATGTCAAAATTTCCGCATTCCGCAGCTTAGCGATAATTTGGTTCTTGCTCGCGCTGTAAAATAATACATTCTCGCGCGCGCGCGATCGCCTTACCTGAATCCCCGCGTTCGCCGACAAGTTTTCCCGATCCGGTCGCGTTCTCCACGAGATGTTGGATTGTTGGTAGCCATTTGCGCTGTCTCGCGACAGTTCGCGCCCGCAGTAACGTCAAACGTCGCACGATCACGTCTTTCTTCTCGCGATCATGCACCGCGAGAAGAGTGAAAACAAGATGGCCGCACCCGCAAGCAACCGCATGGGTAAGTTGGCGAGCCGCGAACACGCAGAAAATACCGCGAACGGGCGGGAAAAAAACTTCCGCATCTTCGAGATATTTCCGCGTGTTTGCGGAGATTTTAAACATTTTCGCGATAATTTGCGAAAGTCGCTTTCGCAAATTCCGCCCACCCCTAGTCTTGGAGCTGTGTTTGCTCCGGAAGCAGGATTGTGAGAGGTCCAGGCGGTGGGTTGCTTCGATGAACTCTAAAAAGTCGGGCCTTGATGACATTCTCGATGACCTTGGCTGGGAAGGGGAGAAGCATGATGGCTCTGACGTTTTTGAGGTCTGTCAGGTCGGCAGAGGGTTTCTTCAGCGTTGATCTCTGCATGTTTCCAGTCTGCCAGGAAGGTGGTGGAGTTGATGGAGCAGTTGATGGTGCGGCAGAGTTTGGGGGCAATGGTGATGCCTGCTCTGTTGAAGATGTGATGTGGGCAGGGGTCCAAGGGTGTTCTGGAGTGAATGCTCTTTATGATCTTGAAGGTGTTGTTCTCTGTGAGGGTCTTGGGTATTGAAGCTGTCAAGGCTGTCATATATCCCCCTTTTCTTGTGGTGGAAGTAGGTGCTGAGGTTGTTGCAGAGGTCCTGGGAAGGGGGGATGTTTGCTTTCTTTGTGCTGGGCCTGGCGAATTCTATGATCAAGGCGAAACGTTTCTTGCTGTTTAGTGTGTTGGCGTTGACCCTTTCTTGTAGGGCTACTTTCTTTGCTGTTCTCATGAGGTGGTGGTGTGCGTTGACAGTGGTCTTGAAGGCTGAGAGGTCTTCTGGACTCATGACGGGCAAAAGCGAACTAGCTGGCTTTCCTGTTGTGTTGTTTGTTTGGGGCTTTCTTCATGGGAGCCAAGAAGTCGGCTCAGCCAGAGATCCATCGGTGGAGGTTGTGGGCTGCGGTGTTGCATCTGTGGATGTCGGTAGAGGGGTTTCGCTGAGGGTGCTGGTTAGCTGTTCTTCGGTGACATTGTTCCAGCTTCTACGAGGGTAGTGGTGGGTGTGGTGGTGTACGGTGGATTTGGTGATGGCAAATTGGACGCTGCAGTGGTCGGTCAACTGGAGTTTGGTGGTTTGGCTGGGTCGAGCATGTGTCCTGCTGAGTGGCTTGGGGAGGTGACCAGTTGTTTGAAGCCAACGGTGGCGAGGCTTCCCAGCAGGGACAAGGTGTTTTTGTTGTTGGGGTTGTCCAGGTGAAAGTTGAGGTGCCACAGAGGATTTAGTCTGTGGAGGCGAGAGTGTGGGATGCGATGAAGTCAATGATGGAATTGCTGGAGGGTGGACGAGGTCTGGAGGGTCTGTAGATGAGATTGCCATGGAGGGTGGTGTTCGGGTTGGTCTGAGCCTGGAAGTGGAGGTGCTACATATTGGCTGAGAGGTTGTCTGCATGGGTGGTAGGTAAAAAGGGTGCTTTTGTGTACAATGGCGACTCCTCTCCCCAGTTTGTTGATGCGGTCTATATAGATGATCTTGTAGCCATCCGGTATAGTGGTGGCGATGTCCGGGGTGGATGTGGGGTTCATCCAGGTTTTCATGAGGAAGGTGATGTCGGTGTCGATGGAGTCAAGCAGGTCCCAGATCTCCACGGCGTCTTTGTGGTGTTTAGCAGGATGCAGTTGAGGCAGCCGGGTCTGTTTTTGTCGGTCTGGAGGTGGGTGGGCTGGTGTGCAGTGGCAGGTGATGGTGTGGCCACAGTTCCGACAGGAAAAAGGGCCTTGCGTGTCCATTGGTGATGTCTGGTGGCAGGCAGTGAGGCCTCCGGTGTTGAGAGCATGGAGGTTAGTGGTGGATGGTCTGAAAAGCAGGGTCCAGGGTGCTGGGCACGGTACAGGCACAAACAGTCTTGCCTTTGGCGGTGCGGCTGCGCAGCAACCGCCATAAGTAGTGTGAAGGGGAGGTCTGTGTGCAGAAGCAGAAAAAGAGCAGAAAAACCAAAAAAGAGTAAAAACTGAAACAGAGAAGGAAAAACGAAAAAATAGATTAGAAGGCAGAGAGACAGAGGGCAGAGCAGTGGCAGAGCAGAGAAGCTTTCCATTGGACCACCAGGGATGAGGTGCAGGCGGGTGCCTGCGAGTGGAGGAGGCCCTCGAATTCTGACCAGCAAGAGTTAGGAGCAGCAGCTACTTTGGCAGAGCTATTTGAGAAGTGAAGCACCTCACTGACAGTCAGTGAGATTGTGTTTAACAGTAAGACAGCTGTTTAAGCGTTTCTGGAGATGGGGTGAGAGAGTTGAAATTTTGAAAAACTATCTGGGTGTCATCTGCCTATGGATGTATGTCGTTACAACGCACACTTTTACAACGCATGCACTTACAACGCATTTTTTACAACGCACAATCCATTACAACGCATGACATTACAACGCATGACACTATAACGCATTTTTAAAAACTACCTTTACAACGCATTTCCATTACAACGCATACTACCATTACAACGCATACCATTACAACGCATAATATTAAATTGCATTTAAGGTAAGTATTAGTTAAATTGCATTTAAGGTAAGTATTAGATAGTATAGGGGTAAAAATTACTTTTCTAACTCCAGGGGGTGAAACAGTAGGGTAAGTGTTGGATAGTATAGGGGTAAAAATTACTATTCTAACTCCAAGGGGTGCAACAGTAGGGTAAGTGTTGGATAGTGTAGGGGTAAAAATTACTATTCTAACTCCAGGGGGTGCAACAGTAGGGTAAGTGTTGGATAGTATAGGGGTAAAAATTACTATTCTAACTCCAGGGGGTGCAACAGTAGGGTAAGTGTTGGATAGTATAGGGGTAAAAATTACTATTCTAACTCCAGGGGGTGCAACAGTAGGGTAAATGTTGGATAGTATAGGGGGAAAAATTACTATTCTAACTCCAGTGGGTGCAACAGTAGGGTAAGTGTTGGATAGTATAGGGGTAAAAATTACTATTCTAACTCCAGGGGGTGCAACAGTAGGGTAAGTGTTGGATATTATAGGGGTGAAAATTACTATTCTAACTCCAGGGGATGCAACAGTAGGGTAAGTGTTGGATAGTATAGGGGTAAAAATTACTATTCTAACTTCAGGGGGTGCAACAGTAGGGTAAGTGTTGGATAGTATAGGGGTAAAAATGACTATTCTAACTCCAGGGGGTGCAACAGTAGGGTAAGTGTTGGATAGTATAGGGGTAAAAATTACTATTCTAACTCCAGGGGGTGCAACAGTAGGGTAAGTGTTGGATAGTATAGGGGTAAAAATAACTATTCTAACTCCAGGGGGTGCAACAGTAGGGTAAATGTTGGATAGTATAGGGGTAAAAATTACTAATACTTACCTTAAATGCAATTTAACTAATACTTACCTTAAATGCAATTTAATATTATGCGTTGTAATGGTATGCGTTGTAATGGTAGTATGCGTTGTAATGGAATGCGTTGTAAAGGTAGTTTTTAAAAATGCGTTGTAGTGTCATGCGTTGTAATGTCATGCGTTGTAATGGATTGTGCGTTGTAAAAAATGCGTTGTAAGAGTAGTGCGTTGTAAAAGTTGCGTTGTAAAGGTTGTTCCCCTCTGCCTATAGTTGGTAAGAAAAGCCATATGAGAAGATGCTATCACCAAGAGAGGCGGTGAAGAGGCAGAAAGAAGGAGGGCTCAGTACTTTTCATTAGAAGACTCCTGCTGGCTCTTTCTTGCATGCATTACTGCACAGCAGCTGTACTTTAAGTATGAAGGTACAGCTGATGTGCAGTAATGCATGCAAGAAAGGGCCAGCAGGAGTTTTAAAACATGCAGTAAAGTACAAGGTGCTGCTATTGCCAAGGAATCAGTGACAATGATCCCTCAAATTTAGAGATGGTCTGTGATCCAGTAATCAGCTATGGCGACCCCACGTCCTAGAAATCACAAACCTCTCCATAAATTAATGAGTAACAGTCTATTACAATCCAGATCAGAAAGAAACAGCCACTAATAGATAAATAAAATAGATGCATCCATGCACAAGCAGAGCCAGTCACCCGTCTACAAACACAGTTACTGATTCGGAAAGCAGGCACATCAAAATGTAGAGGTAGTTTCACTTGCAGTTCTTTTTAAAGTGCATGTACTAGTATCAGACCCTTCTGTGCAGCTGATTTCGTTTTTAAAAGAAACAAAAATGACATATGCGTTTTCCTAGAATCATATTTATTCCAGAGTGAAAATAAACATTTTAGATTTCAGGAATCGCGCACGACTTAGCCAGTAGAGCTACTGTAGACAGTGCCAGCATGGTCATGCTGTATGAATTGCCAAACTGGGTTTGAAGTTGTATCAGCTAGTAGTCCCTTATTATGCATCCCAAAAAGTAAGCTTGCGAGTGAGAGGAAAGACTAGGTTCACGATGGTCCTGCCTGTGCCGGTGCTAGTGCCTGCATTGTGGTTTTAACCAGCTCTTAATAACAAGGGGGTAGGATGATACAAGATACCAGGGGCCTCATTTATGACATTACTGGTTGAAAACAGCGGTGCAACACTTTTCAGTGCGCCCTCCTTACGACACCATGGATGCGCCATATTTACAGTACAGTGCTCCATGTCGCAAGGATTGACCAGGTACCTAAGGAATCCTGACGTATCTGGTGGTGCAGTAATGACACATTGCTAGAGTGTGTCGCAAAACAGACACAACTTAATCAATGTGTCATTGCATATGGGCGATTCCCATTTAAAAGGGCCCGCGTCAGTCCTTTCGCTTGCTGTGAAGTAGGCATAAGGATTTGAAACAGTGAACCCATATAAGTGGTGCAGTGAAATCTCAGAGGTTTCACTGTGTCACTTCTATGAGCCTTTTTTATGGGGGAACGCCCCCCTGCATACATTATAGCTGACACAGGTATAATGTAGCACATGGGTTTACAAAGTGACACATCTGCCTAGATATGTCACTTTGTAAGTATGGTGCAGTGCGGCGCATTGTTCACGCCACAGCAGCGTCACAAAAAAGTGACGCAACGGTGGCATAAGGCCTCCTAAATAAGGCCCAAGCTTTGTTTTAGGAATGAAAGCCCAATGCTCTATGAACTATCAGTCCATCCAGCCCCTTGTCTTTATATCTCGACTGACCCTTTGAGTTTTTCCCAGCAGTACGCATATCTATGTCCTCAGTGGAGATGATCAAGGGACTTTAATGTTACTTCACCAGCTGCTCACCATGTTTTATTGAAGTATGAATCCACCCAAAGTGTGTCTTCACCCATTGTAGAGTGTGCAGACTGACCCGGCAGAGCATGCTGTGGAGAGACTGTGTGTTGGTTGCAGGGAAACAGCTCCTACAGCACAAATGGAAATTTCCCTTCATCTTGCCCTCATGCTGGTCGACGTAACATCCATCAGTTAGCGCCCTTCCCTCCCTGCAGCAGCCCTATATACCATTATTAGCCTCCTTTCAAGCCAAGCACTGATACATAACACACAAGTATTGACATGAACAAGTATTGCGGCCCTCACAGCTCAGTCTGTAGATCTGCTCAGATTTAGCTGACCTCTGCATGTGATATCTGCCCTGTCACTCTTGAATATCATATTCGTGATATCTTCTGCGGCATTCCCCTTCATCCTACTTTATGGGCTATCGGGAAACAGGAGAAGCTTTGTTCATTTTGTGTCCACCTCTGGAAAGCGTAAGATCAAAGCCTGTAAAGAATGTCTTTACATTTGTTGGCTTGGTTTAGGGTCTGTAAATCTACTTCTCCGACTTTATTGTGCATGAGATCTCATTACAGATAAATAGTGCATCCTTGAACCAATAGATTGCATTAGTCCTACCTTCTGGAGAAGTTCAGCAGTATCATATGAGAGGACCGAGACTTTCCAAGCTGCTGTTTCCCCCATCACTGGGAACCCTCCATGAACACTGGGGAAGGCCCTGTTGCTGTGACGTGCCCTGAAAGAAAAGGAGGCTGTACTGCCTGGTGTGTGAGGAGGAATTGAGCCCTGTCCAGCAGGACACAGGCAATGTCCTGCGGAGTGGAGCTTGCGTGGGGATGGTCTGAGGAAGTGAGTCTCAAAGGAGCTGTTGAGCCTCTGCAGCCCATCTGGTCTCAACTATACCAATACCACTGCAATGGGCATTCCAGACTCATAAATAGAGTGGGTATCTTTCATCATTCTGACATTTCCACCTAAACCTTCAACAAAGATAGACATATTTTAACACATTTGTATCATTCCAACAAAATGCCTGTTCCTTTACTTTGAATTCCCATGTATGGTAAAGAGGGATCATACTAAACTCCATAGACGTGAGCAGCTACAGGGATTCCAGAAAACATGCAATCTCTGTTTCATAAGATAACCATTTTCATGATCACCCTTCTTATTTCAAGTACAAACCCTTAAAGTGCAAGCACTATACAACTCCACCGTTCACATGACTTCTTCCCTGTCCCAGACTTTCTTAATGGCAGACGCAGCATAAACGCAGCATAGACGCATACAGCAGGTGTGCTGCTAGAAAATGCAAAGGCAAGCTCATCTCCACACATCCACACCCCATTCGAGCCCAGCGCCAGGACCCTTGTTCTCCGACGACCCACCTCAGTCTTACATGCTAATTGGGCACAGACCTCCACACCCTAAACACCGGACAACCTTCCAGGTGCTGCACTTGAGCCTCCACCACTGGCACTCAAAGCACATTCTCCTGCACTGCCTGCCACTTCTCATGCGCATCTCCCCAACCGCATCCCTGCCCCTCACCATATGCATGCGACCAAAACCACACAACACTCCTATAAACAACACCCATCCCACCCTGATATGCCTCCTCTTTAACACCTGCACTCTCATCACATACACCATTGAAGTTTGGGACCTCCTGCACAAACTCTTCCCAGACCTTCTATTCGTGGCAGAGGCCTGGCTCAACCCGACATCACAGTAGCCATCCCCCTACGGCTTCAAGTCTGTAACACAAGAGAGAGTCTGCAAACTCAAAGGAGGACTGGCCATTGTCTACAAAGAAAACATCCACAGCTCCATCACATCAGCAAACTCCAGTGACTGAGTTGAAACAGCACCAACAATGCTAAAGAAATATTCTCCATAGTTAAGGACTTCACCTCCCTCACCACCAGCACAACAGTCACTTAATCACAGGAACAATGCACCTAGCTCTCCCAATACATCAGAGACAAAAGCTGCACCACATACTTTGCTCCCAACTGGACCTGTTCACTCTTGATGCCCTCCAACTCGATAACATAAACACTCCAGATAATCCTATGACCTGTTGGCCCACCATCGCCTAGATGGAAAGCGCCACCATGATGCTCTCCATCCACTCAGGAGACCATCAGATTCCTGCCCTCACTTTCTCTTCACTAATAGACTCAACCCCTCCTCCACCACCCTTCACCTGACACTCAACAACTCCCTCACCTATCTGGATACCTGGAAACATGTCACCATACTACCTCTCCTGAAGAAACCTTCAGCGGACCTGAAGATTCGGCCAAACTACAGACCGATCTTTCTGCTTGCCCACGCCGGCTAAAGTATTAAAAACTTGTCAAAAAATGACTGGCTGGCAATTTCAACAACAATCTCCTGAGCCCATCTCAATCTGGATTCAGGTCGAATCACAGGAGAGAGACCGCCCTCATTCCCGCGACTGGCAATATCTGTCTTATCATGGACAGAGAAGACACAGTGGTACTCACCCTGCTTAAACTCTTTGCTATGTTTGACACTGTCTCTCACATTACCCTTACCCAACGTCTCCATGAAACAACATATGCAGGCCTACTCTCTGATTGATCAGCTCCTCAATCAATGTGCACACTCAATCTGTAAACCTTATATCCTCAGTTACTGCGAACCTGATCTGCGGAGTCTCCTACAGACCCTTGTTCAGCCCCGTACTGTTGAATGTTTACATGGCACTGGGCACCAACATCTCCCGAGAGCATTGTATAATCATCATTTGATATACAGACGACA
The DNA here is from genome assembly GCF_964204655.1 of Triturus cristatus. Lineage (NCBI taxonomy): Eukaryota > Metazoa > Chordata > Amphibia > Caudata > Salamandridae > Triturus > Triturus cristatus. The sequence goes on along the minus strand of NC_140583.1, from coordinate 797,562,595 downwards.
CTCAGCTCATTCTCTACCTCACAGACCACTCCTCCAACAGCCAGAAGTTCACCACTTGCATGTCTAAAGTTACCAACTGGATTAAGACACACTAACTGAAGCTCTGCTATGACAAGATGGAAGTTTTACTCTTCAGCAAAGATACCTCACTCTGGACTTCAGCCTGGGGGCTTTCCGAACTAGGACTGACACACAACCTGTTAATCCAAGCCAGGAACCTAGGGATAGCTAAGGATAATCAAATCATGATGACCAACCAGATCAACATGGTCACCTCCTCCTGCTTCCACCCCTTCAAGCTCCACAGACAAATCTTCAGATGGCTCCCTCTCAACACCCAAGAACTGTCACACAGTCCCTGAGCACCAGCAAGCAGTACTACAGAAATGCACTATATGTTGTCATCACCACACAACTCACCATGAGACCCCAGACCATTTAAAACGGAGCAGACAGAATAACTCCCACTCCGCAATTACATTTCTACGCGTCTCAAAGACCTCCACTGGCTCTAGAGTCCACAAACGTGCACTCTTCAAGCTCCTCACACATACATGCAAAGCCCTGGCCAATCGAGGCCCTGCATTCATGAACAACTTCCACACACGACCAGAAAACTCTGCTCAGCTGGCCTCCTTCTCACCCACATTCCCCTCAACCGAACAGCCAGAGTCAGTAGGCGCAAAATCTTGTACCTGGCCGAAAAAGCATGAAACAACCTTCCACAGACCATCAAAGCCACCATCACAGCCCTTCAGTTTCGTAAGAAACTGAAAAAACATGGCTTTTCTAATAGGCCCCAGCCAAAGCTGCACCCCTTCTTAGGCGCCAGAGTACACCCCCATGGGTGTCATACAAATAAACATAAAATAACAACATGGAAAGGGCCAAAACTTTCTCATTTTTTTGTTGCCCTTCATTGAATTATCCTACATTTCCTATATATACATCAAGACCTGTGCTTTTCGAAAGATACCGAGCTGTCTACAGATTTAATTTATTGACTGTGATCATTATGGCAAACTGTATCTGATTTAAAGACCCACCTTCAGCCCCTTCAGTAAGCATTGATTGCCCTGCTTACCTACCCTTGGGGAGTAACATGGCTATCCAATATGAGTGCAGAAGTATAAGAGTTCTAGGGACATCAGTTGTGTACAAAATCAGCCTCCTCATATAAGACACAGTGGCTCCAGGACTCAGAACAACATAGCCCTGTGGCATTTTATGTACAAGACAACTGAAAATGAATTTAGCTATGAAGAACATGGAAGACATTTTAAGACAAGAGTTTGGGAATATTGGGGCAGGAAAGGGAGAGTTGTCTTTTTCTGTAGACTTATGTCTTGAGCCAAAGATGCCCATATGTCAGTACCTATTATCTGCACCATGACAGGCTGATAGAGTAAAGCACTGATGTGTAGAGCTGAAGCCAGAGGGTACTCAGACAGTCTGGGCCTTTATCTTGGAAATTAGAGACCTGTGTGATGGGAGGGAGTGATTACAAAGGAACCTTGGACACCAAACAGGATTCCACAGCAGATAGGAAGGGTGATTTAGGACAATACCCAACGCCCATACACCGACTGCGCCAAACCCTAAATCTGCCCACGGAGGGGAGGGATAATATAAACCCAGACGGAGGGGTCAGTTCTAAATCTTTTCTGCACACTTTCTACTGTAGTGTGCATACAGCTGCCTTCTCTCCTGGCTGTGTGAATATTAGCCTGATGACAGGGCACTTCAGTACCATTCATGCATGTAGTTCAACAATCTCCTTCATGTCTCCTGCAGTGGCAGTGACCCATGAGTGGGCATACAAAAGCTGGGAACGTGCCACATCACTGACCAACTTTACAGACCCCTTAATCTACCGAGGAATGTACATATGTGGTATTTGTAGAGCGCAAACCTAGCAGTGGAGCGTTGTACAGGGTCAAAGGCAAGCATACAGTCAACAAGAGACAGGAGAAGGAGCTGGGCTCTGGGAGCAGGAGAAGAGTGTTACTGCATGTGATCTAGTGTTCTTTAAAGAGCTGCATATTTAACTCTCCTAATTTCTCTCTCTCCCTCTTCGGCCTCCGTCTGGATGCAATACTTTAGCTCTATATCAGGCAGGGCCTAGATCATGATGAGCCTCTTTGTCCTGATTTGTTGTTACAAACTTCCATTTTCGCCCAAAATGGGATTACAATCCAGCTGCAATTTGCTGATATTTGCAGGGTTCATAATTATTTGCTGTAAGGAAAATCAAGTGCCAACTGTGCAAATGACCTATTTGCACATGCATCATTAGGGAATACGATAAACTTTATTGGTGTTGTTCACCAATCCTGCATAAATGAGTGCAAGTCATATTCTGGCTATTTGGCATCCGTTTTGCAATCCTCCGCAGGCGTTCCAGGATTCCGCCTAAGGCAGGACTCACTGCTGCAGCAGTTGTGTGCTGGTACCCCCCAGGACCACAATTTCTGCACACGAGTGTCACCATTTTGAGACCCATGCTAAATCTGAAGGCTTCACCATAAAGTATTATCACATCCTATTACCTACAGCTATTACCTATTACCTACAGCTATAATGTTGGGTCCCAGTACATGGTAGAAAAACCTGTAGTGTTTCCATTTGGCTTTTACCAAAATGTAACATTCAGCATTTCTGTGAAATAATTACTGCAATTTTGTGGCAGGGTAAAACATGCCATGATATCAATACTGTATATTTTTCACCACCACAGCAGTCTAAATGATCCCAGAAGTGCCCCTTGGGTACCGAGCAGCTCCTGCACAATTTGTGGGGCTTCAGGTTGTGCCATCGCTCTCTGCCTGCTGGTCTCTGCACACCACTCTCATTGCACACTGATGATTCACTGCCAGTTGAATTAAACTCAATTGCCCTCTAGAAGTCTAATTGTAGTGCTACTTGTGGAATAGGTAACATAACCTGAAACCTTGGATGCAAGCACATGCTGAATTATTCTCAGTTCAAATTTACACATCTCAATTCTCAATATGAACTCAGCAATTGACAGTGAAGCACAAATATTTTGAATGTCCCAAGCAGCATATTTTATTTGTAACCCAAAAATTCAGCAACAGATTATATTGCATGTTCTAAGCCCCCTGATTGATTAACAACTTTACTACTCGAAAACAGAACACATTGTAAAATATTTTAATGCTGCTCACCATATTTTAACATTGTTAATGAAACCCCACCCCGAGACTCCAGACCGTACACAATCTGATTCTATCACTCCTGATTCGCATGCTGTCTCTCTCCTCTCTCGCTCTCTGTTTTTGTCACCATCCGCCTCTGTGCCTCTCTATTTTCTCTTTATTTCCCTCGCTCTGTTCCTCTTAGTGTATCTCCCTTTAATTAACTCCCTCGCCTCAGTGTCATCTTATTGGGCCAGATGTATTAAAGCACTTTACATTTGCAAATGGTGCAATCGCAAAATTCAGACGTTCGCGAATGCAAAATGGCCTTTCCTTATGCATGAAAGGCTTTTTGATTCCTATTTTAGGTAATCGCAATTTTTCTCGCTTACCTAAATTGCGAATGAAAATAGGGAATTGCAATTTGCGAATCCCAAATGCACATGTGAGAAGCCTTTCCTAAATACGACCTGTGCATTTCGGAAACGCTAATTACCATCAAATTCAGGTTGATGGTAATCGTGTGCGAATTTTGAAAACTGCATTTTTCAAATTGCCATGTGGCGCACACATGACCCTAGGGCATGTGTGTGCTTTACATGTGCACAATTTAAATTTTGGGGGTGCTTCAGGGGGGCCTTACGCCCCCGGGAACTCTTGGCTTTTTGTATTTGCTAATTTGTGATTACCAATTAGGTAATTATCTAATGCAAAACCATACGCACCTATTGGCCTTTTGGCCCATAGGAACGAATATTACCTATAAGCGATTCGCTATTTACCAAATCCCTATTAGGTAATATCAAGGAATTGCAAAATATTTTGAGACTCCTACATACATAGCATTTTGCGATTACCAAATAGCGATTCGGTAAAAATCACTATTTGAGAATCACAAAATGCTTTTTACATGAATATGGCCCATTCTTTCTTCCTCTTCGCAGAGTTAAGCAAAAAGTAAAACCAGGGGACGTAAGAAAAATAGCAGTATGTGGTTTCGCACTAGCTCAGGCCGGTTTGATGTGACTGAGATCAATTGATGCTATGGCTAAAACTGGACAGAGGTGATTGAAAGTAGAAGCTGATAATGAAATAAGATGCCATGTGATAAAGTAAACCAACTAGGAGTAAAATGAGTGGAATCAGACATTTTTAGACTCTATTTTAATACCCTCCCCAGGCAGACTGATAAAAGTGCACAATGTTGCCAAGTATGTTACCTGGCAACTTTACGTATGTGTTTTTTAAACTTCACAAGCTTTACAATTTGCAAAGCTGGCACTTAAAAAAAAACACAAAAAATGTTAAAAAAGAAAAAAAGAAACAGGTTTAGTGGCCCTTCACTGCAGTGATAAAGAATCCCCGCTGCCTTGCAAAACAACAGGTAGACTTGTACAGGTGACATACATCTGTATTGTATTATATTGTATTGCAGCATTTATATAGCGCTTACTACCCCTATGCAGGGCACTGAAGCACTTGCCTTTATGAGAAGCATGCTACACCATGTTGGGTGTGTGGCTGGAATGATGTTGTCTTTGTTTTGATCCTATGTTGGAAGTGTTTCCACTTTGTGTGTGATGACCCCTGAGGTGCTGTTATCGTGTAATGGGACACAACGCCTAGCAGTGTGTTTGGATGATGAAGTGTGAGAGACAGACACACAGTTTTGTGGTGTTCAGTATGCTGGTAGCTTTGAAGAGCTCTGCGGGTCACTTTATGGTCTTTCATATGATATAGTCTACTTAGCTGGATACTGCACCGATTTGTCTAATCTGTGATTTTGTATACAGTTGTGGTTCTGAGCTGGAATGGTTGGAGGGATAGAAAAGTTGTCCTGCCCACAATATACTTTGCCCACCTTCAAGGGTGACATTTTATAAATAAGGCCCCAATTTTGAATTTTGAGGATCTCTATGAGGCGATTTCCAATCGGCGGAATTATCAATACCTGATGGAATCTCTGGATAGGATTCTTGAAAAATAACTGGAAAATACCTGAGTGAACTCAGATTTACCGAGTGGAATTCTACGCAGTATTCTCGATTCTAACATTTTGCCGGTGAGCTTAAATCAGTGGCAGCTGTGGAAGAAGGCCGTGTGAGAGGTACAGTTGAAGCAGCAGTGCATTAGATAGGCACAGTATCGAAAAGCTTCCAGAAAAAAATTAAAGTGAGTAATCATTGTGCAAAGAACTCACAGTAATCATTACAGGTGAAGGTACAGGTCTTTAAAGGAAGTAGCTCAATATTGAAGGAAACATCACCCAAGTTGACCTGCTGGCCACTGAGAAGAAACGGATAGACATTTCCAACCAAGCAAATAATCTGGGTGCAGCTGTGGCTGCAGTGTGCCTGGATCAAGGAATCCTGTCAGCAGCTACTCCAGTTAGACTGAAGTGCTTACTACAAGTGAACTGCAGTGGTAAAACCAGAAGACAGAGGGACCAGCATCGCTAAGTACAGAGGGACGAGCATCGCTAAGTTTGAACTTGAAGTGGGGCATTGGAAATGTATGTGCACCGCTAAACTCCCATGTTACCCCCAAACCACAGCATGGTATATGTAAAATGTACTTGACACCTATAAGCCATAACACTGCATAAATAGAGCACTGTGTATTGTAAAAATACACAATAGATAGTGCTGAGCTGTGGGCACTCTCTTCTGGGGTTGGATTTGGGGTCATTGGAAGTGTTAAGAAAAAGTAAAATCAAATCAAAACACAGCTTAAACATACGGCACCGTATAGCTACAATACACCATGAATACATAGGGGCCTATTAGGATGGCGGGCGTATCTGTTCCTTTTTCTTTGCTGACAATGCTTCCCATTCATCAGAGTTTTTTATCGTCTGAGCTACCACAGTCTCGGCTAGCAGAGACAGTGCAATAAGGATCTACGCCAGGACCTCCTCCCCGAACGAAAGTTCAGTGTCCATGGTTGAAGTAGGGCAAAGGGTTGGTGAGCAAGATCGGTTTGTGATCAGCTTCCACCTGTCTTTTGTATGAGACTGGGACTTCACTTTGTCGACCTGTCTCTTTCGTCTGATCTCCAAATGATCAGTACTTAGCCCTAAAGTTAGGGAAGGGTACCCCTTAAGCTGTTCCCACAGCCATCAGCTGTTCAAAATCATAATCACACATGAGCTCCACGATGCGTGGAGAAGGGAACAAGAGGCGCGGGGTGATATGTTAACTATATGATATTAAAACCAATGGGCGGTTGTATGAGGAAATAATTGTCCCCTAACCGTAGTGTATGCGGTCGACATGTTTCTGCCGTGTTGGCCCAAGTGGGTCCAGGGTATTCATCAGGACCTTAGAATAAAGAATGGGGGGCTTCGTTCTTACCAACTGGTGGCAAGAAGATACCACTGTGCGGGTGTGTCCTGTGTCACTCTCCACTATTGAAATGGCTTCCAAGTTCAAGCCTGGAATAGAAATTGAAAAATAGAACATGTAACAACATAACTGGCTCACGACAGAATACTGAAAACAATACATGCACTGATTCAGTTAAAAGTGAGTGACTACTCGTGTGACATGTGACACTCTATGTGTGTACGCAATTTAAAGAATGATGAAGTGAGATAAGATCTCACTGTTCTTACCCTAAATACCAAAACTACTTGCCACATGGGAGATGGGGTGGGGAAAACCCCTGTTGTCAAACCCTTTAAAGAAGAACACACAGACCACAATCGGCATGAATTGTAGTCTTGGGTCAAAGAAAATAAGTAAGTCACAATCATACATGGAAGGACTTGCAACCAGAAAAACAGTCGTTCTGCATTCAAGCACACTCTTACTGCCTCAAAGAAAGTTTTCCGCGTTGCTCCTAGGTGACTGCTCCCGATCCTCCCCGATGTTTCCCAGGTTCTATACACTTCCAAAAATCCACTAGAACCGGACGCCCACACCAGGAAGACCTATTTTGTCTGGGATTGGGTCAGGTCTAGAACCGCTCTCGCAGTTTTGCGACTGGTTTCTTAGACCAACTGTTAGAAAATCACACTCCTACCTCAGAGACACTAAGGATGTCCTTTGCCTGTTACGAGACTTGGAGGTGGATGCAACTAAGGACCTGTTCTATACACGAGCATACCACAAAGACGGACTTTGGAAGTCGTGGAACATATCATCTTGAACATGGACTGGGATTTCATCACTCCCCAGCATTTTGTGATGGAATGTGCTGAACTGGCCCTTACATAGAATTTCTTCGAATTCGAGGATGTCATCTATCACCAAATCGCAGGAACTTCCATAGGCAGAACCTTTGACCCCAGCATGGCATGCCTCTATGTCCAACAATTTGAGGACGACCACATCTTCAACCCAAACAACCCATTTCTGAAACATCTGAAAATATGGAAGCGCTACATAGACGACGTGCTGATTGTGTGGAATGGAACAGAGGAAGATGCAACAAAGTTTGTCAGGTGGGTTAACACTAAAGATAATCACCTTAGCTTCACACACACGATTAGCAAGGATCATGCAGTATTCCTTGACCTGGATATCACCCTCACAGGTATTGCTACGAAGGTACATAACAAAACCACTGATAAAAACAGTTTACTACTCTTTGAGAGCTATCACCCGAGAGCCCTGAGACAAAATCTGCCGGTGGGTCAATTCCTTCGAGTCCGAAGGAACTGTTCGAATACATTAACCTTTGAGGAACAGGCAGAAGAACTAGAGAAAAAAACTCCTGGAAAGTCACTATCCCAAAAAGATGGTGAGAAGAGCAAAGAAACGAGCAAGAAACAACCCAAGAGAATCGCGAGCAAGAAACAACCCAAGAGTATCGCTACTAGAGGATGTGATAAAAGAAGACACCAAGAGATTGGTATGTGTTACTACATACACCCTGGCCTCTAACACAGTCCAGAAAATCATCAGAAAAAATTGGCATATCCTAAACAGCACGGGAAAACAGTGGGAATTACCTCTGTTTGCTTTCAAGCGCAACAGGAGATTACGCGACAAACTGGTACATGCTAAAATGACAGTCCCTGAAGGAGAAGAACAGCAGACACTTTGGAGTTAACCACGACCAGTGGGCTATTTTTCCTGTGGTGGGTGCATGTCCTGTGACCTCACGACCAACACAAAGGAGGTGGACATAGGCACCGGAAAACCCTGGCAATTACGAGAATTCAGCAACTGTAACACAGAGAATGTCGTGTACCTTCTAACATGCCCATGGGGCCTCAAATATGTGGGCATGACCACTAGGAAAATAAAGGTTTGCATTAACGAACACCGGAGCACCATCAGGTGCAAAAAGACCTATACTAAACTGACACGTCACTTCATTGAGAAGAATCATAAAGACTCAGACCTCAGGTGGACAATCCTGGAGGTCATGAAAAAATGCAAATCTGACCTGACGAAAGCCCTACATGTTAGGGAGCAATGGTGGGTCTACCGCTTGCGGTCCTGGGAGAAGGGACTCAATGATGAGATCCCATAGCTACAGATGGGTCATTAATTAACAACCTGTGACATTACCTTTGCGGACAAACATGTAATACCATTCACAGTAAAACATTCTCTTTGAGAAACTTCTTACATCTCTGGTACTCCCAGCACACTTTGCCTTATCAGTTAACTAACCTTAAAGGGTTTTTCCGACCTAAGTATGACCTCCGCACTATCAGCCCAATGATATATATCAAAAATAGAATATCACGGTCACCCTACACCAAGGCGCTTAATGTTTACGTACACATAACAAGTACTATTTGTTTTCACTACCCAACGGCGATCAATCTCCACAACTAAGTCGTTAGTATATCCTCGTGAATGGCAGGCCTTTAGAGGCACACAGCTTTATAGTAGACAGGCTCATAGTATTGCATCCTTAGGGACCATTCCTTTATACTATAATTTGGATGCACTGTTATTTACATTGGCCCCTTTGTATTTTGTGACATTTGTCCAGCACGTTTTGTAGGGACACAAATACTCCTGTCCCCTAATTTTCATCAAGCGCTCATAGACTCACATTTGCTGCCTTTAATGTAATTTCATTTACCGGCTGCTGGGTAATTGTCAATTCCACCCGCACACTTTAAGTAAAGCGTTTCCGAGCGTCACTGTGTTACAACACACGTGCACAGCGCAGCCGCAAAGCATTGATTCATCGAGCACTCATAGACTCACATACGCTAACTTTATGTAACTTTATTCACCAGCTGTGGGGTTATAATCAATTTCACCCGCATACTGAAAGTAAGGCGTTTCTATGTGTTACTTTGTCATAACACGCGTGCACATGGCAGCCGCAATACAATTTGATTTTAGCTGCGCCCACAATTGGGCAGTACCCGACTTCACCAGGATACAATAGACATGCGCAGCCTTTTACACAGCTGTGGGTTCGCATCAGGGAGTGCGTAGCGATCACTACCCCTCTCTCCTACTGCTCGGGCACCCCTATGCAATGGCGGATTCAGCTTCACTTTAGTATACTGAGCATGCGCGAACCATCTCCAATACTAAATCAGGCACTTGCTCACTTGAGAGCGTTAGGCGTACGAGGACACCGGAAACTGCGCACCTGGCGATACTCTCCTCAAGTGCCGATCCACTTAACAACAATTACCTAATTGGGTCACACTATATATAGCAAAGCATTTTTTCCTCATTCCAACATCGGGGAGGATCGGGAGCAGTCACCTAGGAACAATGCGGAAAACTTTCCTTGAGGCAGTAAGAGTGTGCTTGAATGCAGAATGACTGTTTTTCTGGTTGTAAGTCCTTCCATGTATGATTGTGACTTACTTATTTTCTTTGACCTAAGACTTCAAATCACGCCGATTGTGGTCTGTGTGTTCTTCTTTACAGGGTTTGACAATAGGGGTTTTCCCCTCCCCTCCTCCCATGTGGCGAGTAGTTTTGGTATTTAGGGTAAGAACAGTGAGATCTTATCATCAGTCTTTAAATTGTGTACACACATAGAGTGTCACATGTCACACGAGTAGTCACTCACTTTTAACTGAATCAGTGCATGTATTGTTTTAAGTATTCTGTCGTGACCCAGTTATGTTGTTACATATTCTATTTTTCAATTTCTATTCCAGGCTTGAACTTGGAAGCCATTTTAATAGTGGAGAGTGACACAGGTCACACCTGCACAGTGGTATCTGCTTGCCACCAGTTAGTTAGAACGGAGCTCCCATTCTTTATACTAAGGTCCTGATGAATGCCCTGGACCCACTTGGGCCAACACAGCAGAAACATGGCGACCGCCTACACTACGGTTAGGGGACAATTATTTCCCCATACAACCGCCCATTGATTTTAATATCATATAGTTACCACTCACATTAAAACACAATTTGATAACTATAATGATTTTTACTCTCACTCACTTTCTCACAGGCCCCCACTTAGTTTAGAAGTGCATCCCTGTCGTCAGGTGTATGCCCGCCCTCTATCAAACCAAGGTTTTAGAGGGCGAGGACTGGTCGATGATGAAGCATGACACCAGGTGGTGTGTGAGACCAGTCCATCACATTTTGTGAGATGCCCTCACTCACAATATAACCATAACTTCACAGTGGTCACTACACTAGGAGCAGCTCTTATTGTGGTTAACATTTATTGTTGGAGGCTGCTAGCTCCTGGAACTCCGCACCTCTTGTTCCCTTCTCCACGCATCGTGGAGCTCATGTGGGTTTATTATACTGAATTTTAAATTCCATCTGAATTTTATCCATATCTAGCTGTGTGTTCAATAGGATAACAGACACTTTCCTGGACGATGTGGTTGCTTCTTCTCACCTAGACCAACAAAAGGATTGAGAGCGGAGACTCTAACACCGTCGTGCACAATTACATGAATCTCCATTATGTCATAGAAATACTTTTTTACATACACAACTGACACACAACAATTTGTTTTGCAATGTGTGTTGCATAAATAATCCTGCTCACTTTCCAAAGGGAGATTGCTACACACATCCATTTTGAGCTGGAGCACTATACTTCTCCCTGTTGAGATCAGGCTACTCTCTAGTTGGGCTGTCCGTATTTAAGGACTAATTCCAGGTTAGAGATCAGAAGAGGCCACCTTCATATCTAGGACCTTTGTGGATGAGAGCCTTGTTTGATGGTTAAGTAGCCTAGAAACCTACCTCCAGTAACCATACAGGTGACACCATTGTGCAACTCAGGTTGAGTCCATTAAAACTACATTTGTTTGAAAGGGATGTCACAGTCCTTTTCTGTCCTGGCTGACTTTGGGATGGGTTGGGTTTAGTGGTGGATGCATGGGAACACATGCCAGAGAATCCCTTCTGCATCGGCGCCTTTAGAGGTTGATTGACTGAGTATCAGACAAATAGCATTATGACAGACCCAACAGATGCTGAGCAGTTCTTTTCATGTATCGGCACAATGAGGCTTGGTCGGCAAGATATGAACGCATTTAAGAAATGCCCCTGGGTGCACTCCAGGGACTGGAACACCAATTAACAACCTATGAGTCCATGATTATCTACGCAACAACAAAAACCTGTATGGATAAGTCTGGTTTGACCCTAACTGGACACCTGCAAGTAAACAACGCCAGGGAAGTACCAGTGTGTTGATGACTGCAGCACTCGAGCAGGGTAATGAACATGTCTTCTCTGATGGGACTGGAGTTGGACAGCAAGCAGCACCAAAGTAAATGAATCCGTCCCTAAGCAGAGCGAGCAGGTGGGCAGAAGCCCCAGAAAATTATGATTCTTGGGTCTGCCATAGACAAGCGTGGCTAAATACCCTAATTAATCTATATTCTATTGCGTCCGCAGCAGGACAGCAACCATGCACCTCCTTCTCCTCTACCCTACGTGGGGCTGGAGTGAACAAAAGGTGCTAAACAACTGTATGATTCTGTATACAGATCCTGTGGTTGGACGGCAGTCCCCAACCAGCTGTTATTGTGCAACAGCCTCGAACACTTATATCTGTGTCCATTCTGTGGAGCGTACGACTGGACATCGAGGGCTGAACATCACCTTAAGTCTGTCCTTCCTGTGGCCCATGGTGTGACAGCAGGTTTGTACACCTGCACCACAAAACTGTCATCTGTGATGGTTATGATTGGACATTGTAGTAAGGTGACTTTTCCTCTTCTTTCTGTGCTCCCTCTTTCCCTGAGCAGCTAGGAGGCTGCTCCTGGTGGGGCGTACATACAGGCCTACTTACCATCGTGGCTATACTTAAAGCTTTGTAACTTCAATCTGAATAAAGTTACTACTTGGAACTACAACCTGGTCTCCTGTGGACGTTCATACTACAACAGACAGCATCCCCTAAATATGAGTGTTAAATTGTCTGCAAAGGTTGTCATTGGATAGCAGGACTTGAACACATAACGACTATCCTGTGATATCTGCGGTTCTTGTGTGACAAACGTGGGTGAATAGCTAAATGCTGTGCTCCCTGCGTGGCATTTGCTATTAGACAACGTCTACTGAAGAGAGGCAGTAATCTCGCCTCTGATGGGCCAGTGACTTCCAGCAGCCCCCACCAACTCTGAGACCTCTAGAATTAGTGGTGGATATGTTAGTCAGTTATTTGGATTGAGAAGAATAGTGGAGGGATAGAGAAGGGAAAAGGGTTTGCATTTATATAGCGCTCACACCTCTGTGGGGTCTGTGAGTGGACTACAGCCCATGCACACGAATAAGATATTTTTCTGTGAACTGACAGCAGTAACTCAATCCCTGTATTATCAAGTGTGCCACAAAGCAGGAACACATTCAGTGTTTCTGTGGAGTAATTATTGTACATTTTTGGTAGGGCGACCACGTGCAGTAACCACAATACCGCCTATTCTGGCTCCACCTTCATTGTCTGTCATTACTGAAATAAATATCTTTGATACGATGGATTGATGGTTCCTGTCTCCCACTGCTAGCGCCTGGAGGGTCGTCACTCGGTAGGTGCGTGGCTGGATCTAAAGCATACAATGAGCTCAGCTCTCCCCTGAACTCTAACATTCAAGCTTCGGTGAAAGAGCAGATGGAAGGACCGAGCCAGTAGCATTGCAAAGATGTCATATGCCCTGGTGCAGGCAAGGATAAAGGCCCCTTTGGACTCCTTTTGTGGTAGTAAAATACAGTATTGTATGGGTTCAATGGGCCCTCAGCGCTCTGGGCCCGGTGGTACTGCACCTACTGCACCAATGGTAGCTACCCCCACCCCACCCCTCGCCCACCAATCATTTTTCAAGGTGGCAAATGCTAATTGAACAATGCCTTCAAATAACTATATGTCACATGTTGGATATTTCATACTAACTGACGTCAGCTTGGAGACGGGAAAACCCCAGAGCCTATCATCCTTCTCAGGACGCTGCGCACAGGTGAACAGCCAATTTCCTCTGCAGTTCTCACTCCCTCCCCTCCCCCCCCCGTCATAGCTCAGGCCCAGCACCTGCTTTCATGGCAGAGGCCCAGACGTATGAAAAGAAAGTGAACACAACAGACTATTGTTCCAGTCTACTGAACTGCAAACACCAGCTCTTGAGTTACCTGGTCTGTCTGCTGGCGAGGGACGCACTTTCCATTTGGGATGGCTGACCTGAACTTGCCATCTGCCCTCCCCCCTTCCTGCCAGGTCAAGTCAGGTGAATGGAGAACGCTAAGTGAGCTGAACGCTCTCCACTGAGAAATATAGCGCTCTGGTAGGCCTTAGATTTACATCCCTTCAAGCCAGACTCAGATTTTCATCCTTGGCAACAGTAACATATTTTTTTTTTACTTGCTTATTTCACTTACAACACTTATGTATCAACTCATTTCACCATAGACACAGAATGGGTAAAGCTCTTTCATACATCAGGTCCTTAGAACTATATAAACAAGTAATCATGAGTACAGTGATGACCATACGGTTATCAAAATGCTTCCCTGGCATGATTTGTAGATGTAGCAATATAACAGTGGGTGAGCACTCGTATCAAGCAAGCCCAACCACCGCAAGAAATATCTGAGTGTCTTAGTTCTTTTCCAGATAGCCAAGACGATTTAGAAAGCACTGGCCCAAGTATTGACTCTAGGGGGTATATTCACAAAAACGTGTGCTAAACAGCACCAAAAAATGTTAACGCAACTTTACACATTGCAGCCTATCGCGGGAAAATAACCCTGTGTCAACGTGGAATTCACAACAAGGCGGTACCATGCGATAGTTTTCCGAAACCTCGGCCATAGCCCACGATACAACCACCTCGACGGAGATAAAAACACAAACCCCAAAAAACGCGAAAAAACCTGCGATGGGCTAAAGCGTGATGAGGAAATCAGCGATAAGCAGCGCCAGGCCTGCAACATACACCTGGCAGGTGGGAAAAGTCACCATAAAAGTAGAAGAAACACCCAAACACAAACTGATCAACACCCAAGCACCATGGAGGCAGCCGGAGCAGGCGCAGAAGACGAGCACAACCCCACAAGCACCCCGGATGACCAGCCCGGGACCTTAGGGACAGGGAAGGGCAAGGACAAGAAGAAGAGGAAGATGAAGTTCAGTCCGCAGGCGAACAGGATCATAGTCACGGAGGTGATGGAACACCGTCAACAACTGTTCGTCACCTCCAACGTGTCATTGGGCACCAAAAATGAAATATGGCGGGACATCGTGGACAAGGTGAATGCCGCCGGAGAGCACAAGAGGACAATAGACGAGGTCAAGAGGCGATGGAATGACATCAAGCGAAAGACCAAGGAGAAACTCGCAGCCAACCAGAAGGCAGCAATTCAGACTGGAGGTGGGAGACCAGCGCCACAGCTCGTGCTGGATGACATGGAGGAGCTGGTGTCGACAGTCATCAGTGTGGATACTGTGGCCGGAGTCGGGGGACTGGACACTGCTCGACAGGACACAACACAACCCCAACAGGGTGAGTGACCACCAGGTACTTGGGGGACGGGTGGAGATGGCCACGATGGCACACATGCACAATCATCAAGTAGAGCACAGTGCACATCCTCAATGACTCTGGGTCATCGCCAAGATCTATAGACTGTCACAATGTACAATGCCACGCTGTCTGAATGTCAACATGTACCGTGCGGCTACATACATGTGGACACATTGCAATACACCATCTCCTCTTCACATTGCAGGGCCACTGTCAACACCCCCTGCACTGATGACGAGGACAACCCCAGCATCGACGCACAAGCCCTCCTAGACATCATTGACATCCACGACTCACCTCCAGGATCAGGGCTGCCCAGCTAGATCGAGGAGACCCCACCCACCACCCAAATCACCCAGCAGGAGGCACACACGGCCAGGCAGTCTCCCAAGACCCCCAGGAACAACACACGGCCTTGCAACGCCGCGTGCTGGAGGGCCAGAGGGAGACGGCTGAGCAGGTGCAGGTGGGGTTCGACCTCATGGCTACCAAACTGGATGCCATCCATGGGTGTCTAGGCCCGCTTCATGGTCTCTAACGAACCCTGACTGACATCGCTGGAGTCATGACGTGGAGAGAAGAACACCTGTCCGCTCAGAGGGGCTCCAGCGATACCAGCCGTGAGCTGGCACACATGCGGACAACATGGTGCGGATGGAGGCGGAAAGGATAGCAGCCACCGCTGCACACCAGCAAAATGTAGCTGGGATCTACCATGCCCTGCAGATCCTCATCATGGCATTGCTGCCACAAGGTGTGGCGATGATGAATGCTGCTGCCCCCACACCATCCACATCTCCACCCCCTGGTGTGCCATTGCCTCACACTGCGGCAGACGTATCCACTCCAGCACCTGATGTGTCAGTGGCACACAGTGCCTCAGCCGGTACTGCAACACCCACAGGTGGGGCAGAGCACACATCCGGGGACGAGGACGTGGATGGGTTTGTGATCAGGAGGCACTAGCATTAATTTCCGAAACCTGGTCTGTTTCTGCTTGGTGCCGCACATAGCCCCATGCCCTTCCACTGACCCCTGATACACTCTGATGCACTCACCTTGGACAGCGACATGGACTGCCATATCCTGTTTGATGACCAATGACACAGCGAGCAGACTGCTAACTGTACCCTTCCTCTCCTGCAGTACTTGTCATCCCCGGATGGACTCTGACTGGCCCTCCACGGGCCCATATTGTGTAGTGTGCTTGGCATTGCCCTGTACCGCTTCAGCTGCAAAACTGCACTGGAAGTGAAATAAACATCCAGTAACGCACTGCTGTGTTATGTCTTTCATCATTCATGTATGAATGTGTCGATGAATGTAGGGACAGTGATTTCCCTTGCGTCAAAGATGCTCATCCTGTGGGATGCCAGTCAGAGGGTGCTACATTGCATATTGTGTTCCGGGTGCCGTGGATATTACAACAGGGAAACACGCATCAGCCACTTCCATGTCCGGACATGGACTGAACCACGCCCAGAGCCCACGAGTCATTGTTGCACGCCCTGCGCTGGTCCAGCATAGGGCAGGCCAGACCACTCCGCTTACGCTCCGAGGGGGGGGCCCTGATTGCTACCCGTCGCAGGCTTACTCGCTGGTGGTGTGCAGGTCACTGGTCTAGTCGTCAGCATGTCACAGCCACTCCCTGAGGGCAGGTTTGCACACACACCACACCCATCCGGCACAGGCGTCACAGGCCATGTGACTCCGCCAACATAAGGGGCGACAACATCACATTCCCCTCTGTCTGTGGTGACTGGATGACAGACGCTCCACGGTTCTCAATCATAAAGGGCCCAGGAGTTGTTGCGCACAGGGTTAGTGGCACCCGAGGCCTTGCGGCCGTCATGGGCCTACTACCACGTGGCGCTGACTGGGGTTGCAGAGGGTTAGTGGCACCCAAAACTTTGCGGCTGGCACAGGCACCCTGCCACGGGACGGTGACTTTGGGTGCACTGAGGTAGGGGCACCTTAAGTGCTGAGCGGGTGTGCAGCCTGCGATGATGCCCCGTCCCGGCAGTCTGGACAGCTCAGGTTTTGTGTGCCCTGCTGGACCGCAGTGTAGGCCAGAGCCAGCGGGCAGCGCGGGCCTACCGCCATGTGGCGTGGCTTCTGGGATCCCAGAGTTAGTGGCACGTATTGGGCTGAGCGGCCTGCAATGAGGCAGGGTGCACTGGTATGTCCTCTGCCATGGAGTAATCAAGACCCAGCACCAAACGTGAGACCTGGCGGCCTGCGGAGCGGGGCTGCATGATGTGGCGAGTACCATGTCCGGGGGCCCCGGGCTTGTGGCTTGTAGCGGCATGTGGTGGGACCTCCTGTCTGCACGCCGGTGGCAGAAGGTGAGCAGTGATGCTGGGTGTGCATGGGCGGGCATGCTCCGATGGGCGGTGGGCGGGTCTTGGGTGCCTCTGCCTGGGTGTGCATGGGCGGGCAAGCGATGTTGTCTTGTGCAATTGTGTGTACTGTGCCAATCATGTATCTGGTTCAGATGACGGGTCTGTCTCAGATGTGTGACCTGGTGAACTGCAATACATACCGGCAAATGGTTGGAGACACACCGGTGGCAGCATGTGAGCAGTGTGGCCTGGATGCGCTGGGGCGGCACTCTCTCTCTCTTTCCCTCTCTTCTTCTCTCTCTCTCCACCTCTCTTCTTCTCTCTCTCTCCCCCTCTCTTCTTCTCTCTCTCTCTCCCTCTCTTCTTCTCTCTCTCTTCCCCTCTCTTCTTCTCTTTCTCTCTCCCCCCTCTTCTTCTCTCTTTCTTCCCCTCACTTCTTCTCTCTCTCCTTCCCCCTCTCTTCTTTTCTTTCTCTCTCCCCCTCTCTTCTTCTCTCTCTCTCCCCCTCTCTTCCTCTTTTTCTCCTTCACTCTCTCTATGTCCTTTGATGTGCGCAGGACACACTTTCTCATCATGATTTTTGTCTTGCAGGCTGTGACCTACGGATTGTCCTGAGGGGAGCCGCCATGTGTCTTCATTTCATTTCAGTGTTCATTTTAATAAAGTTTCATTTGTTTCTTTGAAAGTGAATGTATGATGCTCATTTTCGTGATGTCACACGCATGCACCAGTTGTGATTGTGCGACATCATGCGGATTATTTTGTACGTGTTTAGGTGTAGCTGATGTGGCATGTCTTTGGTCGGGGGTGCTGGGGAGGGGGGGGGGTCCTGGGGGTGGTGGCGGCGGGTGTTGTTGCCCTTCCGGCCTCCGGGCTGCATGTTCAGTTACCCGGGTGCATCTGTTGTTCTTCAGGTGTGGCTCTGGGCTGGGCTCCCTTTTGTGGTGCAGGCTGTGGTCCGACCAGGTCAGAGCAGGTGTTATTTTCCTGCTGCTAACGCGCCTTATTGCCTGTTTTGTGTTCTTATCGCAGTTCTGGCTGTTCGTTGTGAATGTTGTGGAGTGGTGTTGTCGCGGCTTTGGCACAGGAACGCCTACTCTGCATCTCATTAGTGATAGTTGCGGGGGGTCATCTGTGGCGATGTTTTTTGCGACTGCTATCACGGGTAAACTGTTGCTGTGGGATGTTAACACCAGCTTGTGATTGGGGCGATACGTTTATCGCTACTTTGGCTGTGATAAAGTGCCGTTGACTCAGTGATAGATCCTTGTGAATATGCCCCTAGGAGTACTATTTCTTTTTTTTTTTAATATATTTATTAATTTCACCATTACACAGTTAGCACAATATATCGCATAATCTCCGATAGTAGATTTGGATTCTCATAAAATGTTACATACAGTGAATTAATATCGATACACATTCCAATATCACATACAACAGATTTATCCGGGCTTTCCCAGCTTAACCCTTTTAACCAATACCCTCCTTCCATTTTATTATAGGGTCCCATATCCTTAGCCCCAGTTTCCTTCCTGTTCTACCTTTCCGAGCATATATATTTTTCTCCAAATTATAAGTAGACAATAGGTTAGTAAGCCAGACTTGCATTGTAGGTGGGTTTTTATCCAGCCAGGCCCTGGCTATGCAGAGTCTAAAAACTGCCATTGCCACAAAAATAAAATCTCTCTGGATAATGTTAGTATCCGTAACAATTCCTAGCAGTATTTCCGGGGGGTTTAAGGTAACTTGAATGTCCAGGGAGGCATCAAGAAATTTTCATATATCTTTTAACACTGTTTGTAATTGCGGACAAGCCGCAAATATATGGATTTGATCTACCTCAGGGGAACTACACCTTGGGCATGTAGTGCCGGCGGTGCCCCCCCACTTTGCTATTTTTGCTGGAGTAAAATATAACGAGTAGAGAGTTTTATAGTGCTGTGATTGCAGCGGCGCTGAGCAGAGGAGAGTACGCCCTCGGTCCAATGAATCTTTAAACCAACTGGGCTCCCCTGCCAGCTTGTCTGCCCACTTTGCCATCTGCTTATCCAAGTCATCTGGTTTACCTGCTAGGAGATTCGCATAAAAGCTCCTAATGGAGCAATCCCCCCCTAACCTTATTTTCTCCAATATTTCTACCTTTTCAAACCCATTCCTTCCACCCTGTTTATCACCCAGAAAGCTTCTTAACTGCAAAAATTTGAAAAAATCCCTCCTGTCTAACCCAAAAGTATTTACTAAATCCTTAAATTGGATCATCACCTCCGTGTTCCTCAAATCTCCAAGCTGTACTACCCCCTTCTCCATCCAAACCGCCATTGTAATGTCCCAAAATATCTGCTTTGGGAAGGAGACATTTTTATACAGTCTGGTATATCTATTGTATCTGCCCAGGCCAAGATTTTTCCGCACTGCATTCCAAATCTTAATTGCTGCTTGTACCGTCTTGAACCTGGTTCTTTTATAGTATGCAAAATCAATACATTTAAGAAAGGAATTCTCCACCTCAGGTCCCAACACTATAGCGTATATTCTAGATGAGTCATTTCGTGTTCTGCCATCGAGGCCGCCCCCGCCTATTATCCCACGCATGTATTGTAATGCAGCTGCCCAGTAATACAATCTGAAATCAGGGGCTCCCCAGCCTCCTCTCTCTCTAGGCAGAGACATGAAGCGGTATGCCCTACGAGTCTTTCCATGGGCCCAAATAAATCTATTTAACATATTTTCAAGCTCTTTAAACCATTTCATCTCAAGCCATAGCGGTATTGTCCTAAAAAAAATAAGAATTTTGGCAGTATTAGCATTTTTATAACATTGATATAGCCCATTAAAGTCAGATGCAAATTATTCATTCGAACCAAGTCCGTCTTAACTTTTAGCATTAGGGGCGCCAAATTCTTCTGTACTAGTGACTCCAAATCTGCTGTAATTGCAACCCCCAGATATACCGCTGAGTCGGTGACTCTTTGATCGTTGAAGACTATATACTGGTTACATATTATTTGTGTTTTAGAGCTATTTAAGCTATACCCCGATACCTTCCCAAATCTTTGTGCTTCAGACTCAATTTCTCCTATGGCCATGCTAGGGTTGGGGGTCAAAATGGCCACATCATCAGCATAGGCAAGGGACTTCATTATACTTCCATTCAATCTAATTGGAGGGATCCTTACGTTATTATCTATATTCCTTATCAATGGGTCCAGGTAAAGTGCAAATAATAATGGGGAAGATGGGCAACCCTGTCTGGTCCCTCTTCCAATACTAACTGCTGCTGATTTACCCCTATTGACTCTTATCTTTCCTGACGGATTTTTGTACAAAGTCTGCATTGCAGTTGTAAAGCTATTCCCGAAGCCATTCCACTTAAGTATTTGCCATAGATATTCCCAGGAGACCCTATCGAACGCCTTCTCAGCATCTAAGAAGAGCGCCGCAATAGGGTCCCCCAGGCCAGCCGCCGCATCGAAAGCTGTAATTACCTGTCTAATATGTTGTGTGGTACCTTTACCGGGAATAAACCCGTGCTGAGTATGGCTTACCAAACCCTCTATTACTTCTGCGAGTCTTATTGCTAATATCTTAGAATAGACTTTTGTGTCAGCGTTCATCAATGTAATAGGCCTGTATGATCCTGGGAGCAGCGAATTTTTTCCTTTTTTAAAAATGACGATGATATCTGCTTCCCCCCATGATTCGGGGATCATATCCCCTGTCTGTGCTTCCAACATAACCTGAAACATATCTATTCCAAGAACTTCGTAAAATACCTTATAGAACTCGACCGGGAGCTGGTCAGGACCGGCTGCTTTACCCGATGGCAACATATTTAGTGCCATATGGAATTCCTCCAAGCTAAAGGGAGAGTCCAATCTATACTTTTCTTCCATAGATAAAACCGGAGGAATAATCTTACTAAGATAATTTTGAATCTCCCTTATAGACGCTCCCCTGTCCCTCGTGTATAGCTCTTCGTAAAATTTCCTGAACACTTCCCTCACCTCGATTGATGCAGTGACCCTAGTTCCATTCCTATCCCTAATCTCCTGAATATCTGATGCTGCTAATTTCTGTCTAGTGCGTACTGCTAATAAACGGCCTACCTTGTCGCTTAGCTCATAAACAGCTTCCCTCTTAGTTAAGTAGTTCTCTACTGCTTTTTTTGAAGTGCATTCTGTCGCCTCTGCTCTGAGGACCGCTAGTTTTAATAAATGTGCTTCTATTGATACCTTATCTCTTATATCCCTAACCAATTCCTCCTCTACTCTTAATATCTTTTGGTAAACCTCCTTAATTTCCAGCCGTGTCTTTTTTTGTGATGAGAACACATAGCTCATCGTCTCACCCCTAACTCCGGCCTTAAAAGCATCCCATACTATTCGTGACGGAGCCGTGCCTTTATTAATTTCCCAGTACTCCTTAATCCAATTAGACATGTAAACCCTGTATCCCTCATCCCCCAGCAGGGCTCTGTCGAATGTCCATTGCGTATCCTTTCGCCTTACCTGCCCTATTCTAATCGTCAATATCAATGGACTATGGTCCGAGATGATACGAGGTTGCTTTTCTATCTGCGCCTCTGGCATCAGGGAAGATGAAATCAAAAAATAATCTAATCTGACAAGCACCTTGTGAGGGGCTGAGTAATAGGTACTACCATCACTGCCTAAGTTTAGCTTAATCCATGGATCCCTTAATGAGTTGTTCAACACCATATCTGTGAGTGCCTTATGGGTTCTCTTTTTTCTCCCTGCGTATGTCACTCCCGGATATAAAAATGAACTACTGGGATCATGGATATTAAAATCGCCACAGCATATAATTGGCTCGGGCCATAATGCCAACTCGATGTCCAAAAATTGAAAGAGTTCGGGATCGTCCTCTGTTGAACCATACACAGAGACTATAGTGCATTTTTCCCCCTTAAATTTTATTTCGACGATTACCCACCTCCCCCATTGATCTTCCTTTTTCCTTATCACCTCCACGTCAGTGGATCTTCCTAGTATCGCCACTCCCCTATGCTTAGTCCCTTGCTTTGTATTTGCTAATACCGCAAATCCTAGGTGGTCCAATAGATAACCCTTGGATGCTTCAACATGAGTTTCTTGAAGACAAACCAAATCCAGCTTAAGCGTCCTAAGTAATGCCGCCGCCCTAATCCTCTTCCCTGGGTCGTTGAGTCCACAGATATTAATGGTAGCAATCCTACAACTCATTAGGACCCATCATAGGTTCTATCCAGCAATGCATACCTTATTCTATCTATTGTTCTGTTGTGACTTGTAAAGTGTATCTGATGATTTTGATTATCATTTAGACTCCACCTTATAGCAAATCTGTGTTGTGCACTATGAATTCCGGGCGCGTAGTATTGTGCTCTCCTGTGTTGCTTCTTGAACCCTACCTCCCCTTTTTTTCCATTTTTCCCCCTCTTTTTACCTCCGAACTCCACCCTCCCCACCCTCCCCACCCTCTGTCCTCTGTCCTCCACCCCCTCCCCCCCTCCCTGCATTTACTGGCAAATAGGTCCAGAGACCTATGTGCAGCCGCACTAGCTCGCGGCGAACGCTCCTCACTCTCCCCCCCACACCTAACCCCTAATTCATCCTATACCCCACCTATGTGTCTTTAACCTAACTTATTTAATCTTTTGTGTGTATTAACTCCTTAGTAGAATAAACCAATCTGGGAGATACCTATACCTAAAGTCTTCCTCTCCTAGTCTATAAATCTCACCTAGTGACTTTCAAGCTTTTAGCATTTAGGATTTGACATTTTTATCTTATAATTCTCAGCCCCCTTTCTGCGATTTAATTTCCTCTAACAACTGTTGGGCCTTAATCTCCGAAAGAAAGATACTCATTCTGCCCTTGAAGACCACCTTTAACCTCGCCGGAAATAAGAGGAACGCCTCAGACCCTAGTGCCTGAAACGGTTTGATAAGCTGTCTGAGTTTCCATCTTCTTTCTACCGTTACATGGCAAAAATCTGGTCTAGCAAAGAATGTGGTTCCCTCATATGTTCTTTTCTTATCAGGTCTAGCCTTATTTATAATTTCCTCCCTGAGCAAGAAGTTCCCCACATATACCAAAATGGCTCTTGGAAGTGGGAGTAGGCCTGCCTGGCCCTTGGCCCCTTGGTTTTTCCTAACCGTAAAGGGGAATCTGTGGGCTCGTTGGATCTCTCTTTCCCATTCCCACTGTGATTCAGGGAAAGCTCCCTTAAACAAATTAACCACGAACTGCATAATGTTGTCCCCCTCTTTCCCTTCCGCCACCCCCAAAATGCGAATGTTATTCCGCCTCTGACGGTTTTCGAAGTCTTCCAGTTTCCATTGCAAATCACTAGTCAGTTTTTCTTGTTCCTGTTTGAAATCCTGCAGACCCCCAAGATCATCCTCTATTTTCCCAGTCCGCTCCTCTACCTCAGTCACTCGCTGGGCAACCCCTTCATAGAGTTTATTGACCTTCTTAAGGGTGTTGTGGATTTTCTTTGTGGCTTGTCTGGCCCTCCGACTTTCCGACCTTGCCTCCCCTTGCATCTGTTTAAGTGTAGCACAGATCGTGTCGAAAGGGGCCAGGTACTGTGCAGGAATGGGAGTATTATCTAGGGGCTTGCCCTCCCCGCGTAAGACTGCGACGTTGCAGAATAGTCCCAGTCTAGCTTCTTCCCCTCTACTGTAGGTGATTCAAGTTTTCCGCCGTACCTCTTGCCCCTTGCCTTTCTCTTTTTCTGTGTAGCCTCTTTCATAGAGAAGTTTGAATCAGAACTTATTTCCCCGTCTGACTCCCCCTCTTCTGATATGTCATCAGTTGACTGGGAGATGTCTGTGTCCTCATTCAGCTAAAAGAAACATTCCCCGTCGGCTGAAGCTCCCTCTTTTTTCTCTGGGCCCGCATTTTTAACATCAATAGCCGACATAGGGTTTTTTCCTGTTGAGTTAAAGTCATTATTTGCTTCCTTGCCCCTTTTCCTGCCCATCTCAGCTTCTAATTGAATAAGTGCCTCTAACATGTCCGTATTTCCAGATACCCCAGGTGCAGATGAACACTTACTAGAATCTGGCATCAAGCTTTTTTTAGACCCCTTTGTTGCTTCCACCTCACTGTCATTGGGGGATATAGGTTGTAATACCTTAGAGTCTGTAATGCCTGCGTTACCTTCTCCGCCGTCCCCGTAGCTGCCGGCGAGTGCTGCCGTCGAAGCTTGTGGTTGCTTAGCAACGGGCGCCTCCGGTGCGTCCTCGAGGACGCTCGTAGTCACGGTTCGCTCGATTTGCTCGGTGTCCGACTCAGGCTGCAGAAGGGGACTTTTCCTGGCTGCGAAGACTTCCGTCAAGGTAGACTGCCTCAATGTTGCGTCTTTCCCCTTGTTCTCACCCTGGGTTACACTTGTGGATGTATCTTTGCTGAAATTCTCCGGGACTTGTCTGGAGCGGGTTCGATCGAGGCTATCTGGCCCTGTTGAGTCTGTTTTCCGCTGCACCTCGGCACACTCCGCTTTCTCCGTTGTCCGAGGTTTGAACACCTTTTCATTTTTCTTCATCTTTTGGGGTAATATTGTTTTCCGTATTGCACCTGACCCTCGTTGTTGTATTCCCGAGTGTGGATCGCTACTACTTTTCTCACCTTCTCGCTGGGTCTTCGCTAGATCGGAATTTGAAAGATTTGTTTTATCTTTCTCTTTATCCTTGAGGGCTTTTACCAATCGCGCTGGCATCCTCGTCAATTGACCCCGCACCGTGGTTTCCCACTTACTTAGTCTTAGAGCAAACCGTGTGAATTGGGTTTTAGACGTGGGATATTTTAACCAAAAGCTGGTTAGTCCTGCCTGTATCCAAACAGTGAAATCCATAGGATAGGTATAGGGTATACAATCTTCATCCACTAGCCATCAGGTGTATCAGGGGAGAGAGAACTGGAGCGTCTTCTCACCACAACCTCACGGCGGCCATATTGCCCCTAGGAGTACTATTTCTGAATTAATTGGCTACAAAAGACATGCGACTCAGGTACAAATTTGAAAGGGAGACTATGAAATATTCCAATAATTCAAGGCCTACTACATTAACAAGAAAAAGTGTTCCTGGACTCCAAGCAGTAGTATATTTATGGGTGAATCAGAAAACTGTGTGCTTCTTAGAAATTAGGATTGTGCAAAGTGTATATTTTCCTGCAAGAACGACTGGTAGCAGGATGTTATCTCCACAGCTGTTTTAAAAATTTGCATTATTTGAAGGGTATGATACGAAACCTTCTGCCACCTTTAGTTATGTGCGACCGTAGAGTTTAATGACCAGTTGAGAGAGCTTTCTGAGAAGGCCACCGGAATCTAACACCCGGCTGTTTGGAACTCTGATCACTGATTCAGGGCGCCCACTGCTGTCTAATCTGCACAAAGCATTTTGTGAAGACCACTGAGACAGAAATTACGGGTCAGAATTAGGTTTAGATTAAATGTTCAAGACTGTACAATTGTATTTTCTTGTTCCCTCTATTGGTTGATACGGTTGTCTGCATTTTAGTAAGGTAAAGAGATAGATACTTTCCATTCTCTTGTACTAAGACATCGTACCATACTATACTGGAGCACATAGATATCAACCATGTCAATTCCATTTTATTTAAAAAAAAATATGTTCAGCTCAAGTTCCATAATATACAAAACTGCTATGTGAACAGTGAACAAGATCTGCAAATAAAAGATCTCTGCTGACGTCAAATATTTGAATGTTTGCATTATTCATATGAAGCAATACTTTATCCATGTTACTGTATGAATTTTAGTTACTACTGTACAATTCTGCATCAGTGTTGTAGCCCCAATGGGTCTCCGTGCCCAGCTTCACAATCAGCCTGGACCCGTCTCTTCTCAATTCCTTTTCCCTATCACTTCCTCGACAATTCATCTTTACAAGCTTTATTCCATAAAATTTGAAGCCAATAAGTGATCGATCATGGTGTTTTTCAAAATGACAAGCCATGGGGTAACTCCTATTCCCATTCTTTATAGGTCACATTTGTTCCAATAACCTGATCCTTAGTCTATTGATGGTGCTGCCAATGTACAGTTTGTTGCAGTCACACTTCAATTCGTATACCACATAGTCAGTGTCACATGTTATTCGTCCTGAATTGTAACAACGCGACCCTCATATGTCTGATATGTCTGATATGTTTTTTGGTCTAATCCATATTGGCAGGTTTTTACAGGCATTGCATTTTATAAACCCTTTCATTTTGTTTGATAGCAAATTCCTTTCTTTTCCGGGATCATAAATACTCTGTGCACGAATGTCCCTCAAATGATCTTGTGTTTATTTGATGTTATTCGGGGACCTGTGCCAATGACTTCCTTGAGATGTTCATCCTTTTCTAATATACACCCACTTTTTTGTAGGATTTTCTTGCTGGACTGAGCAGGATCATATTCTAGAAAGAACCTTTTTACCTTACCATCTTTCCTAGTTCGTTCAATGTACTGTTGGTACAGTAATTGCTACCTTGTTTTTTTTATCAACCCTCTCCATAGCTTCCTTTTGTACGTTGGGCTGGTATCCTCGATGGATGAATCTTCTAATCATTCTGATTATTTCATTTGTATATTAATTCTTCGATGAGAAAATTCATTTTGCCCTCAACATTTGGCCGTATGGAGTGCTCCACTTTAAAACAGCAGGGTGGCTACTGTTATGGTGTAGGACTGAGTTTGTGGCCGTAACTTTTCTGTGTATTTTGGCTATTAACTCGTTGTCTCTGGCATCCAGTTCTATATCCAAGAAATCACAATGGGTTTCACTGATTGTGGTTGTTAGCTGAATAATTACTTCATTGGGATTCAGTTTTCAAATGAAGCTATCCAATTGTGATCTCTCTCCTTCCCATAGGATGAACTGATCATCAATAAATTGTGTCTATAATACAAAATTTTCTTAGTATTGGTCAATCTCATCAGCCCAGACAACCTCCTTCTCCCACCACCCCATGAACACATTTGCATAGGTGGGGGCAAAGGAGGTGGCCATGGCTGTACCCTGTTGTTGCTGGTAAGTGCTTGTTGTTGAATATGAAGACATTATGTGTGAGACAGTATCTGAACATGTTATCCACCATCTGCATGTGCTCCAAGTACTCGATTGATCTAGCCTCATGAAATATTCACACACTCGAATGCCGTCAACATGGTTTATTGAGGTGTACAAAGACACCACATTGAACGTGACCATGACGTATGCTGGTTTCCAGGATATCCCATCCAGTTTTTTCAAGAAGTCAGTGGAATCCCTTAAATAGGATGGCAAGCCAGTGATGTAGGGCTCTAGTAATAGGTCCTAGAATCTTGAGCAGTTGTCCAATAGCAATGCTAAAGATCTGATAATCAATCTGTCCAGTGGTGTTCTCTAGTCCTTACAGACTTTTGCGAGAAAATATATGGTGGCCGTGACATGTACGCAAGTACTGATGTTCATCCAAGTCAAGTAGATCTTTTTTGTACCATAGTTCCAATTTCTGATGGAATTCTTTCTCTTTGGTTTCCATTGGATTTTGTGGGAGGCATTTATAGTGAGTTCTGTTGCCCAATTGACGTTTATCTTCCATCAGTTATGCGTCATGATCCACTAACACTATGTTTCTTCCTTTAGCCGAAGGTTTGATAACCAGTCCAGCATTTTTCTTTAATATGGAAACATCATGCCAGTCCTTTTCTGAGAAGTTTTTCTTGATCCTGTGATTGTGCCACTTCTTCCTCAATCCATTCAACTCATCCAATACCAGTTCGTAAAATAGATCAATCTTATTGCCAGGTGGTAGTTGAGAGCAGAATTTTGATCTAGATTTGCACCCACTCAGTATAGTTGCATAGGTGGTAAATTACATTCTATTCAAGGCCATTATGTCCTCAGTGCTTTTACTTACACATTGCTCAACTATGACAGTGGGATCACTGTCATCTTTTCGTGTTTTACTACTAGTGGCTCCTTCTACATCAGGAGGCTCACTCATATCTGGGTTCGAAGGCTGTGCGATGTTCTCAGTTAAGTCTTGGATCTCCAGTAGTTCAGAGGCATCACCTATTTTAAATCCAGAAATCTTATGCCTTGAGTTCATGGAAGTTGCAGTTTTCTTGGTTTCACATGGAAATATTTGTGTAATATTAACATATTTCGAAGTCTCTATTCTGACACTGGCAAAATTAGGCGGTGTGGAGGGGTAGAATGTCAGTCCCAAATAAAGTATCCTTTATTGGTTGTGGGTCACTATATTTATAAATATAGTGACCCCCAACTGATAAAGGATACTTAATTTGGGACTGACAACGCACAACCAATAAAGGATACTTAATTTGGGAATGACATTCTACCCCTCCATACCGCCTAATATTACCAGTATATATATAACCTACTGCGGGTCGCCAGTAGGTAGTTACAGTTAGGATATAGTTTCCATAAGACAAGTGTTTTGTTCATTTGTCAATAACTTTGACGTTGTTTGACGAATCCTCGCAAAAACTAGTATGATGCTCACTCCAGATGCTGTTTTGAAAGTTTTGTGGTGATCTGTCAAGCAGGGGCCGAGAAAAAGGAGGAGTCTGGTAGGAAAGTAGGATCTGCTTTCATGGTTACCCCCACTTTTTGCCTGGTGCTAAGCTGTTATTGACTAGTCTGACTGGAATCCTGCTAATCAGGACCCCAGTCTATCTGCTTTCTCCATTAAATGGTTGTGTTCAGTACTTAGGTACCTCCCAGATTGGATACTGGGGTACCCTTATAAGACCCTAGTGTATGGTACTAAGGTACCGAAGGCATAGGTACCCCAGAGGTCTCCCATGAGCTGAAGCATGTATTATGCCACCCATGAGAGACCATTCAAAATGGAACTACAGGCCTGCCGTTGCAGCCTGTGTTAGCTGATGCTAGCACCATTTACTAAATATATAGGTTTCCTATATCTAGGGTCAACGCACTTAAAACCTATAAGTCACCCTTATAGCAGGCCTTTACAATCCTGAAGGCAGGGTGCTTGGTTCTACGTGAGAGGGTGCCCCTGCATGAGCAGGATACCCCTAAGGCCTACGAAGTCCATTCTCCAGGGTTGTCAGTGAAGCAGCCATATAACATATAGAGGGACACCGCGTAATTACGCGACGACCATCTCGAAACTGCCTGCACCGAATACTATCATGTTTGGTATCAAACATGTTGGAATCATATCCACACACCGTAAATGGTGTGGGAGGTATGATTCCAAGCACTGGAAGAGCCCTCCATTAGCATCTCAGTATTCCCGGTGCCAGCCTTCTAGACTTGGACAGCACAAAATGGTTGCTGCTGACCAGAGACACAGTTCTGCCCTCCTGCTGCTGAGCCAAGCTCGAGGAGGGGAAGGCAGAACAATAGGCATCCTGTCATAGGGAGGTGTTGCCACCTCCCAGACAGGATTTAATGTATTGGGACTGGGTGTGTGCGCTTGCCAGCATCACTAAGTCTGCATGAGGGGCACATTTGGTGTCCCTGTGCATAGTCCAGTTCAAACCAGCTCTGGGAGCTGTTGGCTCCTGCTCTGGAGCGAAACTGGACAATGGACTAGGGAGTAGCTTCCCCCCTGTCCAGACCCTCCCCTGGGAGGGTCCCCTGAATCGTCCCAACCCTTTCCTTAGGGTACTTAAGGGTTTACCTGTGGGTGGGTCCCTAGATTCGTAGTGGGACAAGATTCAGGTAAAAAAAACACTTCTTCTACCGTCTGGGCACTCTGCACTTCGCTGGACTTTATTTGTGCTCGACTTTATCTCCCTTCCAGTCAGCTGCATCGTCTGTGCCTGTGCACCATACAGTAACCTTCCAAGGCGTGGGCATCAAAGACACATGAAGGAATCTGGCAGTTGCAAAGGCTTGTTGGCTTCCTTCCACCAAGATCTTCGGGCTCCATATAGTCCCAATCTCAAGCACCTCCAGTGACCAAAATCTTTGTCCACATCGCATCGTGTGCACCGTGGCCTGGGTCTTTTGGTGAGTTTGCGACTCCAATGCCTCCGGCCTGTGGGTCCTGTTGAGGGTTATCTTTGTTTCTTTTGGGCTCCCTTGTTTGCACGGGGCCTACCCTGATTCCCCTGCTTGTGGTGAGTCCCCTGGACCTTGCTGGTTCCGACATTGCACCTTCTTCAACTTCTGCGTTTATTGCCTTTGCCAAGGCTCTCTCCGGACACGACCCCTCAGCTTTTGACATCCTTCATGGGATAGCTTGTGTACGGCTCCTGGTCTTCATCAGCGTCGCCTGGTTCTCACAGCTGCAGAGTCAAGGTCATTGTCAACTCTCCTGCAACACCCGACATCAGAGGGCATTTGTCTTCCAAGTCTCCTGGTCACTCTGTCCCCTCTGCTTGCAGGTACCTCTCAACTGGAATCCACATTCGGATTCTACCGGACACCTTCTCCTTCTTCAGCAGCTGCACTTTCCTGAAGGTCTTCATTGGGTCCGACAGCGGTTTCCTACACCACTTCACAAGTATACATCCGGCTTCCCTGGTGTAGGTAACGTGGGTACTAGGGTATCCATGGGTGGGGTGGCTCTCCAACCTTCTGTCTTCCATGGGGTTTCTTCAGGGTCCACTGGCAAGGGTCCTTAACCTTTAAAAATCCACCGAGACATACACTTAGACTCATACGGAGCACGCGGTCGTGTTCCAACACTGCACACCCTCTCCATGGGGGTCCTAGTCACTCATCTTGGGTGGTTCCTTGGGTTTCCAGCACTTCTACGTCCTCTCAACATTGTCTTGACCCGAGTCATGGTTCTTTTTACCACTTTCTTAGTATATTGTTTGCTCCCCACCTGGGGTCACTGTG
This sequence comes from Triturus cristatus, assembly GCF_964204655.1. Taxonomy (NCBI): domain Eukaryota; kingdom Metazoa; phylum Chordata; class Amphibia; order Caudata; family Salamandridae; genus Triturus; species Triturus cristatus. The sequence continues at coordinate 797,531,315 of NC_140583.1, read as the reverse complement.
TATTCTGTGCTATTTACTGTATTTCTTTGCAAAGTATTGTGTGCATTGTGCATAATTTCGGGTAGGAGATATGTGTACGTGTTAGAGAGTATTATACAATAAATAAATAGTTTTGTAAATACTTTGTGTGATTCTTTTTCACTTAATCTATAGTATTGGATTGCATTCTGGTAAACCAAGCTGCTTTACACCACTTCTGTACTAAGCCTGAAGGGTGCGCTCCACAGCTACCACTTAGACAGCTTTCCAAGGTTGTCTAAGACCTCTTAAATCACCGTAAGGGTTTTATGGACTGGTGCAAGGTGCCCACTTACATATGAGGACATCATATGCCAGGCCAGCTTCTCACAAGTCCCAAAACACGTTTTCCCCATGTTAATTCCCATCGAGATTTTAGACATGACTACAGCCCGAACTGCTGAATGGAATTGCACCAAATTTGGCAGAAACGTGGCTGTTGCTCCAGAACGCAACCTTTTTGCAAATTGGTGTAAATCTGTTAAGTAGTTTATGAAATATTAAAGAAAATCTCAATTTGTATATATAGGGACACAGCGAATCCGCGACCCCTTCCAATCTCGTGTAGAGCCGAGTCCCAGAAAAAACTTTAAAAGAAAAGAAAATCGAGCAGGGTAGAAATACCCTGACCCCTAGGCCACTTGAAGGGTCCCACAGGGACCCCCAAAAAGCATTTTATTTTTCAAAACTTCCGCATGAGTCGTGCTGGATTCACAGCTCCCGCTGAAAATGTTTAAAAAAAAGCGTTTCATTAGTAATCTCAAATCTGAACTCAAGCATAAATTATGCTTCGCATTTAAATGTGAACAAATACTTTTATGAGCTCTCTGGGAATATGGGTGATCAAACAAAGAGAACTAGAGCAAAAGATTCTCCAATAATACCCGCTACCCTAGAGATAAGATCAAATGGCAATCAGGTGAGGTTGCAGGAATCACAGGAAATCACTGGGAATGAGGTGAGTGACACCAAATACAAGTAATAATGCTCTGGATCCAAAACTTGAAAGTAAACCCTCTTTTTATCCAAACTTAAGCTCTGAAACAACCACTTCTCTGAAAACAACAACTTTGGAAGTTCAACATCTATCCCGGAAAAACAAGATTTAAAAAAAAAAATTAAACAAATCGAACAAAAGAAAATGCAACAAGGATGGGTCCATCATGCACTGGCTGCCGATGGAAAAAAAGGAACATAGTGTGGATATTAATCCCCCCAAGATCAAAATTTAAATGATAGAACCCCAGGAACACATCGGGGCGGTAGAACCAAAAGTGAAATTACAACTTCATGCGATCCATATCGAACTATGGAACGTCCGACCACAAAGGCCGCATTTTTTGAGCCGCCGTTGCGTCAAAAAAAGTGACGCAATGGCGGTGTAGGAAGGCGCAAGGGGCATGTAAATCTGCTCCATTGTCTTTATACTGCAGAGAGAACAATTTAAAAACAAATAGGGCAAAAACAAAGGCTATGATAATCTTGCGACAAATAAAAAGGAAAGGTGCATGGAACATAGAAGGTAAACCTATTGATATAGTCACTGCCTACAAGTACTTAGGAGTGTGGATCGATCATAAAGGACGGCCGTCCGCTCATATCACTGCAATTCAAGGAACGGCTCACTCTTTGGAGGGCGTTTTCTGTAGAGCAAGGAAAGCCTTAGGTTCACCTGATCTCACTCCCTTAATCCGAATAATGGGGGCAACATTTTTACCGTCAGTAGCCCATGGTGCAATAGCTTTCAAAGATAAGATGACAACATGGCTGGATAGAGCCCAGTCAGCCTGTTTACGTAAAGTCTTCTTTTTACCAACCGCTACTTCACATGCACAAATACGTAGGGAATTCAACCTTTCATCTCCAAAGTTGATCCTGAAAGCTAGATTCATAACCTATTGTCTAAAAGCCAAACAAGCAAGGGATAACACATTAAAGAAAAACATCTGAACAATGATAAACACCCGATGGTCCACATGGTCTGAATTTCTTGCGGTATTGAAAGCAAAGAAAATATGGTCAGCCCCTATACCCATGTCGGCGGCAGCAAGACTTTTAACAAAACAGGCGAAGTTATTTTCGGCTGACAGCAATACACAAACTTTGAAAAACTTAAGTCATGGAAGCGGGGTATTAAAACTCTATAATAGTGGGACCTTGCCACATTACCTGTCCTTCCCCTTAAAACCAATAATGAAGAGTCAATCAATGAAATTGCAGTTCAGACTGATTCCATTGTTGGCATACAAATGTGGGTGAGGGTACCAAGAGACTGTAGCTACTCAGTGCCGAGCATGCTGAGCAAAATTGGAATCTCTAAGCCACATACTGTGCATCTGCACAAAACCTTTTTTTTTTTTTTTTTTTTTTTGGTTTTAAACAAACTTTATTCAGCATTTAGTCACAATACACAGCTTATGCCTACAACCACATGGGGCCGGCAGCGTGACGGTATAAAGGAATGTAATGGTGTACACAGCGGGTCATCCACAACCCGCAAGGGGCCGACCGCGTCACAGTGTTAACAAAAAGTAGGATGTCGACTCAAATAAAGGCCTCCCGTCTTCTTAGTCTATGCCGTGTTCAGTCCATACAGGAAATCAAATACTGGTGGCGTCTCCTCCCGTCATATGTCCCAGTGTCGTATTACCTCCCCTTTTAGCACGTATTCAACCATTGACAAAGGGACTCAATGGGGGAATCCAGTACATCCCCTCCCTCTTGCATTCCCCTGACCCGTGTCCCCGAAGTCTGGAAGCTGTATCTCTCAGCCGTCGCAGCTTGAGTCGTCTTTAAATGTAAGCAGTGGTGCAGCTGTATCTGCCCGATCCCGTCTTCCATCGCTATCGTTCAAACAGGGTGGACCCATTGGGTTCGGTGCCATATGATCTATCTAGTAGAGCAATGAATGAAGTGTTATGTTATGGGGTGTGATAGCAGGTATGTCGTGAGAGGGCTCCATATGTCCACCGGACGAGACGCCGTGGGCAGTAGCTCCGCGTATAGGAGCAGCGTCTCCTGGCATTTCACCATGCTACTGACCCATTCTTTGAATTTCGGGGCTCTACCCCTGCCCCATCTGCAAGCTATCAGTCTCTTGGCCATAAGGAATGCGATCGTGGCGAAGCTGCGTACAGGCTTTCTAATAGTTTTTGTGTAGCCCAGTAACGCCTGTACCGGAGATGGTGACAATGGTATATTTATCATCTCCGAGACGCCCGAATATATCTGACCCCAGTAGTCGGCGACCTCACGGCACCCCCACGCTACATGTAAGAAATCTGCCGTGGGTGCATGGCATCGCCAGCAATGGTCATCCTCCCGAAGGCCGAACCTATGCATACGGGCGGGTGTCCGATAGAGTCTATGTAGAAACTAGTAGTGAATGACCCTGAACCTGCAGCTGGAAGATATTTGTTCGGTTTGTGTGCAGCAAAAATCCCAGATGTCGTCTGCAATGGGGTCACCCAGCTCTCCCTCCCAGCCAGTGCGCGCCCTACAATGTTCCAGCTCCGGTATGGCGTGTATTAAATGATATAGGTGCGAAACCGCATGCGCAGGGGTAGCAGCTTTGAGCAGCTGATGTAGAGGGGCTAGTGTGGGCGGCTCGGCCGGATACTCCTCTGATAGCGTTCTAATCCCACTACAAAGTCTTATATATAGAAATGTATCCATAGGAGTGGGTGTAAGGTCAGCGAACATGTGTGTCTGCGACCTAAAACGACCATTATGATATAGGTCTCCCCACGTTTTGATGTTGAGTTTGTTCAGAAAGATTTTGAATATTCGTTCCTGCAGAAGAGGTATAGCAGGATGATACGCCAATGGAAGCAGCGGAGAGTACGGTAGGGCTGTGTTAGTTTTTTCCGCGATACGACGCCACGCCATGACTGTACTAGAGACCGTTGTAGCGTCCGCAATCGGAGTTACGGGCTCACTAAATAAGGCACCTTCCAGCGGAATCGGGTCCGCCAACCAATGCTCCACCGCCACCTGAGGCAGAAAGGGCGTGGGGCGGATCCAATAGTGTATATAGTGTGCCTGGGCACTGTAATAGTACAGTTCGAACTCCGGTAGGTCAAAGCCGCCTTGTGCGAATGGGCGAGTCAAGACATCCCAGCGCAATCGTGGTTGTTTTCCCCCCCAGACCAATCGGATGAGCTCAGATCGCAACATTTTGAAAAAGGGCCTGCCTGGGTAGTATGGGATGTTTAGAAAGAGATAGAGGAGTTTAGGCAGGATCACCATCTTGATGAGGGACGCGCGTCCGGCGAATGAGAGTGGCAACGTGATCCATCTGGTCACGCAACTTTGGATATGTTCAAATGCACGGCCATAGTTCAGCCGCATTAGTTCGTCCCGGTCTCTAGTGAGATCTATGCCCAGATAACGGACCTCATCTGTGCACCATTTCAGTGGATAATCGAGGGGGAATGGTTGGGCCGCTGCCGTGAGCGGAAAGATAGTGGATTTTCCCCAATTGATATGGACACCCGACATTCCGGCGAACCGGATGAACTCTCGCAGCAGGGGGTTTAGGTTAGTACTGGGATCTCGTACGTATAGCGTGATGTCGTCCGCGTAGAGGGATACGAGGACCTCTCGCTGTAGGCAGCGTAGGGCCTTCTCTCTGTGGTGCTGTCGGAGTCTGGCCGCCAGCGGTTCTATCGCTATAGCGAACAGTAATGGAGATAAGGGGCACCCCTGACGTGTGCCCCTGGATATGGCAAAGGCGTCAGATATCCGACCATTTACCCCAACACGAGCAACTGGTTGACGGTAAAGTGTGCTTATCCACTGTGTGTAGCCTATTGGCATCCCCATGTTTCGTAGTATGCAGAGGAGGTAGTCCCATTCTAATGAATCAAAGGCTTTAGTGGCGTCTAAAAACACCGCCACCATTGGCAAGCCTGGGTCTACATTTTGCAATATGGAGAAAAGCGTGCGTAGGTTGTATGAGGTAGCTCTGCCCGGGATGAAACCCGCCTGGTCCGACAGCACCAACCCTCCCATCAGTAGCTGCAGGCGATTGGCCAGAACCTTGGTTAGGATTTTCGCATCACAGTTGATTAGGGATAGGGGGCGGTATGAGTCACAGCTCCCGGGCGGCTTACCGGGTTTTAGCAGAGAAATGATTAGGGCTTCCTGCATGGACGGGGGGAGGATTCCAGACTCGTGTGCCTCCAGGTACACCTCTCGGAGCACCGGTATCAGGACGTCTGCGTAGGCCTTATAAAAGTCCATAGGCAGCCCGTCTAGTCCAGGAGCCTTCCCAGGTGCCATCTGGTTGATAGCATCCCTTATTTCGTCTTGACTTATGGGTTCTGCCAGAAATTCTCTATGTCTGTCCGGAAGCCACCCCAGAGTGAGCTCCCTCAGGTAGTCATCCATTTCTAGGTTCCCCGTTCTGGTAGTAGTGTAGAGTGCGGAGTAATGGTTAACAAAGGCGCCTAAGATTGAGCGTGTATCTCTTAATGGCTGCCGTCCGTCTCCCTCCAACTCCAGTACGAAATTGGAGCCACGTCGGGGGCGAATAACTTCCGCCAGGAAGCTCCCGGGGCGTTTCCCCTCCCCATAAGCTCTAGCTCTGGAATGTTTATCTCGAAATTTTACCTCCCTATCCGCGGTGGTAGTATATTCTGACAATGCTTCTCGATACCGCGCCTGAGCGACGGAATCCGTGGGAAAGTCCGGCTGGGTTTCTAGTGTTCGGAGTGTGTTTTCCAATGTGTGTAACGTGTTGCGCAAGACCCGCAAGACGCCTGAGCCCTTAGATATGCAACTGCCACGGATCGTGACCTTCAACGCCTCCCACAGTGTGGCTACCCGCTCTACCGATCCCTTGTTATGTGATATAAACTCTTCGATATCCTGACGTAGTTCAAGGCGGAATAGCTCATCAAGTAGTATGTTGGGTGGAAGACGCCAGGAAGGGGGCCCTCCCAGTATGTCCGGTAAGCGGAATCTGGTCAGCACCGGTGAGTGGTCAGAAAAAGTGCGGCTCACATGTTGTGCTGCAGCCATGGAAGGGGCCAGCCCCCGAGACACCAATATGTAGTCTAGCCGAGCCCAAGTGGCATGAGCCAGGTTCCAATGTGTACCCTCCCTACTGATCGGGTGGAAGTGCCGCCATGCATCTACCATCTCCTGATTATCACAGATGTCTCGCAGGTATCTATGTGTGTTGGTGTAGTGGTGTGTGGAAGGGTTAGACCTGTCCAGAGTGGGGTCAAGGACCGCATTGAAGTCCCCTCCCCATATGAGATGTGTTGATCCCACCTCCCTGATCTTGTTCCAGAGGGCAATGAAGCTACTCGGGTCATCGCAGTTCGGGCCATAGGAGCATGCGAAGGTGATGGTGTCTGCACCCATCCTTCCCCAGGTGACAGAGTACCGTCCCTCTCGGTCCGATGCGTCCCCCAGTGGAGCATAGGGAACATTCCTTTTTATCAATATAGCGGTACCTCGAGCATAAGACGAGTATGCTGCGAAGACCGAATGTGCCGCCCAACGGGCAGCAAAGCCGCCTCTGCGGTGTGGGTCCATATGGGTTTCCTGCAAGAGTGCTACATTTACGTTGAGTCTGTCCAGTGCACCTAATATCTGTCGCCTCTTTCTCGGGTCTCCTAGGCCTCTAACATTCCAGGTGATGACTGCCAGAAGGCCCCCCTCCCTGCTATCCAGCTGCGCCCCCCGGCTCATATCCACATCTAGGTAATCGAAATTTACTGGTGTGTACAAGCCCCCGCTCATTCCAGAGCCCCGTCACCACGGAGGATTCAAAAGGCGAGTACGACCTGTGCATTGTGACGGTATACATGCTGTGTTCAAACAAAATATCAACCATCCCGTAAACATCCCCTCCCCCACCCACAACGACATCCCAATCATGCCGAGCATCTACCCCCGCCCATAACAATGCAACATCCCAACCCATAATCTGTTGGGGAATACCCAAGTGGGAAACACCAGGGCTCCAGACCCGCCACCCCAACTCGCCCGATTTTGCACCCGCCGTCCGCTGGGGTTAGTAGCGGCAATCTATGCGGGAGGGGTAAGGGTGTGCCAGAGCAAGATCAAGTTATACAGCAACAATTGTATCCTGGAATCAATCGGGGTATTATTCTACTTATCATCAATCCGAACTCAGAGTACCCAGCAAGGGAAATGGCAAGTAGTGAGGTTCCCTGTGCGATAGAGGCTAAATATTCCTATGCAGTGACAGTGTAATGAGAAATAAGCATATCAACCATACCCCTCTAGTCAGTCCAGCGCTGATGTGGGAGAGCGGGAGCCTTCTCTCCCAGGAGATGTTCGGGCAGGCTCGTGAGTACGTTTATGATCTTTTAGGAATAGTTCCACCTGTGATGTGTTCTGAAATATGTGCGTCTTGCCATGGATGACCACCCGCAAGCGCGCCGGGTAGAGCATGGAGTAACGAATATCACTTTGAATTAGGCGTTTCTTAACTGCTCCAAATTTCCGGTGTGCCTCCTGTACAGCCTGCGTGAAGTCAGGGAAAAATGAAAGCGTAGTGTTTTCATACTGAACCGGCTGCTTCTCTCGTGCCAAGCGAAGTAACGTATCGCGGTCTCTATAATTCAGGAAACGGATAATGATTGGTCTCGGGGGTGCTCCAGGAATGGGGCGAGGGCCCAGGGAGCGATGGGCCCGCTCCACCACTAAGTGTGGGGAAAAGGCCTCCTTGCCAAAGAGTTCGGATAGCAATTTCTCTATGAATAGTTCCATTTTCCCCACTGCGGTTGATTCTGCCAGACCAACAAGGCGCACGTTGTTTCGTCGCGATCGCGCTTCCAAGTCCTCATTCTTATCGGCTATCACTTTCAGTAATCGTTCCATCTGCGAGACAGTGCTGGCATTGGCTGCCGCCCCATCCTCAAGCCCCGAAATCCGCTGCTCCGTCTCCTTGACCCGTTCCTCTTGTTGGTCCAGTCGGTGCACCACAGAGTCCAGTCGTCTGGACATATTATCGATCTTTGAATCAATGGAAGAGAGGCTCATCTGCATGTTTAGAAGGAGCGCCTTCCAGTCCACTTCCTCCGCATCTGCCCCTTCCGAGTCACCGTCTCCCGCCAGTGGGGTGCGGGTTTTCTTCTTTTGCATCTGCACAAAACTTCGCACATTGAGAATATATTGGCTTCGCCCTATTTGGCGCATTTTAAATATACGGACATGTCATGTTACCCTGGTCGAGTGTATGAAAGGTGAATCTGTGCAGCTGGCGGCACGCTTCATTAAATATTTAACGGCAGTAAAAACAGTTTTGGATTCCGACCATCACACAGAACTATAACCTATAATGTAGTGCCAAGTATATTTAAGCTTCATGTTTATAGTCGCTTAAGCGGTGTTTAAACCTCTTAAATTTTAGAATAACAAAGTGATAAAATCTTTTATATACTCTTTTATAATATTGGAATATATGCACCTTACATTGTTTTTTATATGGCCTGATTGCAATGATTTTAATTAATTGTGCAAAAAAAATTTATCTTATCTTATATCTTATTAGTATTCGGCCTCGGGTGGGCAAGGTCCCTGGGCATTTTGATAATAAAGGAGGGAGGCACATGCCCCCTCTCCTGGGGCTTATCAATGCCCCAGGGACCACTACTACCTCCCCGGGGCTCATTCATTTAAATATGGGGGGCACTTGGACACCCCCCAGGCCCATCACATCCCCGGGATCACATGACAAAAAGAAATCGGGTGCTCTTGGACCCCCCCATGCCCTGGGACCACCACCTTCCCAGCGCTAATGTATTATTATGTTGGGTCTCTCGGATACCTTCCTGGCCCCAGTGACCACCACCTCCTCTGGGCCATAATGAATTTGTATTGGGGTGTCCTCATGGCCCCCCGGACCCTGGGTCCACCACCTACCTGGGGCCATTTTCTTTTTAAATAATTGGGAGCCCCCCTCCCAGGCCATTATCACCCCGGGACCTTCACCTCACCAGGACTGGCCCTACACACAAAAAAGAAGGGGGCCCTCCTCCTGGAGCCATAAATGACCCTGGGGACCGCCTTCCCCAGGGCCATCTCCTGCTGTGTGCTGGGGTGCCCACAAGCTCCCGCCAAGACACACCAAACAGAAATTTCCCAAGAGTGAGCATCCCGGGACATAGCAGGAGCCGACCCTGGGGGGTAGTGGTACCCAGGGCCATTATTGGTTCCAGGAGGAGGTTGTGCTGTCCCCCTCCATTCTTGTATGAAGACCAGCTCCGGAGAGGTGGTGGTCCCCAGAGCCAAGACTGGTTTGGGAGGAGGGCCGCATGGCCCCCCTTTGATTTTAGAAAACTTGATTTTGGCCTCTGGTCCGAGGGTGGTCAGTGAGGTCTTCCATTTCCAAATTAAACAGCCCCGGGGAGGTGGTGGTCCACAGGCCATGGGTGGGTGTGCGAGGCTCCCCCAAATGTATTACTATTATCCCCGGGGAGGTGGAGGTCCCCAGGATGTGGAGGAGGCAGTACGAGCCTCCCCCACATTAAGTTTATAAATAGCCCCAGGAAGGTGGCTGTCCACTGCATAATTAAAATAAGTGCGCTGGGGAGGTGGCTGTCCCCGGGACTTTTACAAAGCCTTGGAGGGGGGCCGATGCACCCCCTTTATGTGCTTTAATAATGCTTGCATGCCCCACAAGATTTGGCCCACCCGGGGGTTTTCTTGAAAAGAAGCGCGGAAGCCCACGCTTGTTTTAAAAAAAAAAATTGCCACAAATCTGTAGATCCATCTGTGAATTTGAGGCAAAATTGATTTAAACAGCAGTTTTTAGCCCCCAGCGGGTTTTCTGTGGGACCCCACCACCAGTTCTTGGGGGTCAGGGTGGTCCTACCCTCCCCCACTTTTACTTTTGCGTTTTTTGTGTAACTCAGCTCAAGTAGAGTCCCAAGATGGCTGCCAACACTTCCTGGTTGAAGTGTTGGCAGCCAATTAGATTACAGCATGGTTACTCTTAAATCTGCTTAGGGTTCACGTCCCTATATATACAAATTTGTTTTCCAGTAAATTTCTCCCAAACTACCAAATGGATTTACACCAAATCACAAAAATCATGATCTGCGTAGATCTAGCTTCCTGCCAAATTTGGTGTAATTCTGTCTGGTTCAGGATGTAGTCTTGTTGAAACGGCTATGGGGATTAACATGGGAAAAACGCATTTTGGGACCCCTGTTTTTTTCTCGGATCCCGCTTTACGAACTACCCCGAAACTTTCCAGACAGTGCCTGAAGTGCCAGGCACATTTTTGGGGGAAATATGATGAAGATTCATCAACGGTGCCAAAGATATAGGCATATATATATATCGCAAAGATTGTTTGCGATCTGGTGACCCAGTATCTCACAGGCGAAACATCCTTTACAACGCTGCCTTTACCACACAATGCCTTTTAAGACTTGCGTTGTAAAGGTAATGCGTGGTAAAGGCATTGCGCGGTAAAGACTGCGTTGTAAAGGATGTTTCGCCTGTGAGATACCGGGTCGCCAGGTCGCAGACAATCTGCGTGGTCTCGGACATGATTGAGTATGTCAAAAGCCATAAGGTTCAGAAAGCCTTGGTCAGTCTCAATCAGGAGAAGGCGTTCAACCACAACATGCATCACTGTGGGCTCTGTAATGTATGGTTTGTTTCCAGAGACTCAAGCACTCAGAGACCTCCAGGACTGTTGGAGGCTTCTGTGCTATTTTAAAGATGATCTTCTGTTTTACAGAAACCGCCTTGTAATAAGGAAGAAGAAGATATCAACTATGGCCTGCCACAAATATGACCTACTGCCTCCTGCGTGATTACACAGTAATTGATGGATTGGAAGATGACAGCGAGGAAGATGACTGAGGGCCAAAAGGGATCCCCCAAACTTGCTGGAGGACACCAGAGGTATTTCTAACACTGTTTTCTCTTTTTTTCCTTCACTCCAGGAACAGTGTGGTGACAGGGAAGAGGAGCAGATACATGAAGACAGATCGGGTAAGTATAATTTTGACTAACATGGCCTTTTCTCTTCACAGGTAAAAGGTCAAAGGGATAGTTTGTACACACGTTCTCAAATTTGTTACCTACAACTTCTGAGTAAGAGGTATTTGTGAAAGATGACAACTGTATTTATCTGAACTGAACACAAATTTCTGAGAAGGGAAAAAAAATAAAGCAATCCCAGATATCATTTCAAACCCGTATGGAGGAAAAGATGCTTTTACTAGTCCTTTGAGTCTGTGCAAATATTATATTATTGCGAGGTTCTTCGGAGAGGGGAAGAATTGAATCAACATTGATTATAAAATACTCTTGCATCCCCTCGGCTGCTATGATGTGTATTGGCAGAAAGTGTGAAAAGCTCCTTTTTCTGTAATAGATTTCAATCCCTCGTGCTCTCAGTTTTGCTTTTACTAGTCAAAATCGACATTTTAAATCCTTCCATGCACAGAGGTATGTTTCACTTTACACTGAGAACTCTACCACAATTTGTAGGATGAACCAGAATCTACATTCCATGTTAGCTTCTTCTAGATAATAACCACCAGCCTGAAAACCTCAAAATAAGGAATAGCATGATTCCACCTGTACAGAGACATTAAAGGAACACGCGCTTTGAAACTGCGAGGAGAATAAGATGCACAGTGCACTCACATTATTTAACATATTTACAAGTCTGAATTAAAGAACTACAGTCAAATTTGAAAAAACGCTTGACTTTCGACACATCAAATCACCGAGGCAACAGACTACTTACACTACCCAAATATATGAAAGAGCTCCATGGAGAAATCATAAAAACCCATCAGGCTCATCACGCCTGCCCATGTCCTCTCTATTCTTGGCATGCAGACCATGCATTATTGATGATTACTCAGTATGTTGCCCCATGTGTCTATCCGGGGTCTTTTTAATTAATTCATTGATTTCGAATCAATCACTTCTACAAGAGGTCATTCCATTGATTCACTGCCCATTAATGGAAAAATGATTTCCGTACATTTATCATTGACACCCTACTTGGACCCCTTCTGGTCTCAAAACAAGACATTGGACAAGGTTATCTCAGTTCAGCCTACATGAAAATGGTCAATGTGCCCAGTGGCTCCGCCCTCTTCTGCACTTACTTACTGAGTGAGCACAGTTCCACTTCTGTTGCAGCTCAGCTGGGATGGAACATGGGCAAATGGAGCTGGTTGGGACCAGAAAAATGCAAGAATTTTTGTAGACGTATGCAAACAAAATTTCACTGCTGCATAATCTGATCACAGAGCATAAGTGTGCTCTACTTCAAAATCAAGTATTTAATATCGTATTGCAACAAAAATGAGTGCAAGATAAACTACAGCTAAATCATCAAAGCAGGCACATACAAGTAAGAAATTCACTATGCTTAGCTCTACATCTATGTAACTTGACTATATGTGTGTGTTTGTGTATATATATATATTCACTTAAAAAACCATAGGTTTCACACATGTTATAGCTAGCTGGACATTTCCCTCGTAAAAAACCAATGAAATTCTCCCGTTATAGTTAGTGCAGGCAACTATAACTCACGCGACCGCAATCCTCTGCTGATGACGTCAGATATTACATCACTGATTAAATATGTGTCTTTCTGAAAATAAATATTTGCAATATATGTATAGCTAAAGATTAATGGAAGAAGACATGGGTAAATAGGTGTCTAAATACAGTGATGTAATATCTGACGTCATCAGCAGAGGATTGCGGTCGCGTGAGTTATAGTTGCCTGCACTAACTATAACGGGGGAATTTGATTGGTTTTTTACGAGGGAAATGTCCAGCTAACTATAACATGTATGAAACCTATGGTTTTTTAAGTGAATTTGCAAGGTTTTTTAAATGCTAATTCCTAAATATAACGTGTGTGAAACCTATGGTTTTTTAAGTGAATTTGTACGTTTTTTTAAATGCTTAGTTATGCATTTATTAATATATATTTTTTTCAGGTTCTTCACCGTGCGCGCACCGTGCGCGCACGTTGCGCTTCGCGCACCGTGCGTGCGCTGTGGGCTCTCGGTGCGCTTCGCGCACCGAGCACCCACGATGCGTTGTGCGTGCCGTGCGCGCACAGTGCGCGCACCCCGCGCTTTTTCGAAAAAAAAACAAATTTTTGTTTTCATCCTTGGGGTCCTTAAGTGACCCCCTGACAAAGGCTAGGGGGTCAGGAACTGTCCACCCTGCCCCCTTTTCACATTCTCTACCTTTGTTTTTCACTGCCTCAGACTGCGAGAGACAAAATGGCGGCCGACACTTCCTGATTTCGACCGACTGGAATGTTTACTGTCATGTAACCACCAATCAGAATTACGCTAGAGCACGTCAGCGTGCGCGTACGGTATGCTTACCGTACGCGCACGGTGCGCGCCTATAGATATATATGTACTTTTAACTGAAATTTTCTCAGGAACTACTGAACAGATTGACTCCAGATATTCAAAAGGCACATCCCTGACCTGAGGAATTTCTCTTTGCCAAATTTCAAATAATTCTGTTCAGCCGTTCAGGCTGTACCTTGGACTAAAGGTCCCTACGGAAAAATGCATGGGGAAAACGCGTTTTGGGACCCCCCTTTTTTCTCGGCCCCCGCTTGACTAATCACCCTGAGACTTTCAGGGTCAGAGCGGAGCGCCCCACCTATTTTGAAAAATTCACGAGGATTCGTCAACCGGCGCCAAAGTTATTCAAAATAGAATTTTCAGATTTCCTATGGAAACACGGTTTTAACTATAACTATCTACTGGCGACCGCCAATAGATAATATACATATATATATATATATATACATGTATATATATATATATTCACTGAAAAAACCATAGGTTTCACACATGTTATAGTTAGCGGAAATTTTACTGATAAAAAACCAGTGAAATTCCCCCGTTATAGTTAGCGCAGGCAACTATAACTCACGCGACTGCAATCCTCTGCTGATGCTAATACTGTATTTAGACACTTATTTGCCCATGTCTTCTTCCATACATTTTTAGCTATACATATATTACAAATATTTTTTTTTCATAAAGACACATATGTCATCAGCAGAAGATTGCAGTCGCGTGAGTTATAGTTGCCTGCGCTAACTATAACGGGGGAATTTCACTGGTTTTTTATCAGTAAAATTTCCGCTAACTATAACATGTGTGAAACCTATGGTTTTTTCAGTGAATTAGCAAGGTTTTTTAAATGCTAATTCCTAACTATAACGTGTGTGAAACCTATGGTTTTTTCAGTGAATTAGTACGGTTTTTTAAATGCTAAGTTTTTTTCCCTTATAATAAGCCCTGTACATTTGGTGGCCTTCGGCCACGAAAAGCACAGGGGGTGGGGTAAGTGTGGATAGTGTTTTTTGCCCTTAACATAAGCCCTGTGCTTTTGGTAGCCTTCGGCCACCAAAAGCACAGGGGGTGGGGTAAGTGTGGATAGTGTTTTTTTTATTTTTATTTTTTTACCGTACGCTTACGGTAAGCGTACGGTAAGCGTACCCCGCGAAATTGCCGAAAAAAAAATAAAACCGTTTTTGCACTTGGGGGATGTTTGGGGACTCCCTCAACATGACTATGTGGGAGGGAGTTGTCAAAACAGCCCCTTTACATGTTTTTGGGCTTGATATTTTAAAAATCACTCTCAGTGCGAGAGACAAAATGGCGGCCGCCGCTTCCTGGTTTCGGCCGATTCGAATGTTTACTAAGATCTAAGAGCCAATCAGAATCGCGCTCGCGCACGCCACCGTACGCTTACCGTAAGCGTACGGTAAGCGTACCGTAAGCTGGCTCAGATATATATATTGATTTAAAGGCTATTTTCTCAGAATCTACTGAACAGATTTACACCAAACCTACAAAAGGCACTTCCTTGACCTAGGGACTACCTCTCTGCCAAATTTTGAGTAATTCTGTTCAGCCGTTCGGGCTGTAGCTCGTTCTAAAGGTCCTATGGAAAAATGCATGGGAAAAACGCGTTTTGGGACCCCCCTTTTATCTCAGCCCCCGCTTGACGGATCCCCCCGAGACTTTCAGGGTAGGAGCGGAGCGTAGCGCCCCACCTATTTTGAAAAATTTGCGAGGATTCGTCGACCGGCGCCAAAGTTATTCAAAATAGAATGTTGAGGTTTTCCTATGGAAACGTGGTCCTAACTATAACTACCTACTGGCTATCGCCAGTAGGTAATATATATATATATATATATATATATATATATATATATATATATATATATATATTCACACCCATATATAGGCAAAGATCATTTTCACCCGATAGTAGTGAAAGAATGAGACACTCTAGATCCAGCCTAGCTTCTGACAACTCGAAAAGCACAGTTACACTGAATACACATAATAGTATACTTTTTAACTTATTTCCAGTTAATGCTTTGTTGAAACACAATAATAATTAGTGAAAAAGTAAATATACTCCACTGTGCAAAATAAGTGTATATACAGTGTTAGTGATATACGGTCTCATAGTGGGAAGATACTCTTAATGGCTTAAAGTAGCCTAGGACTACATAAACCACAATCCTTCTGGTTTGTGGAAAGCCACGAAAAAATGGAGAAAAGAATACAGTTCCTCATACAATTTTAGCCATGTAACTTACTTATAACCATTGTCAATGGGGAAGTATGTGGTAATAATCTTTACTGCTTGATTACTTAAAATCATTGCAATCACAACAACTTCACATCTCAATCTTAAAAACTAGATGAATCATTAAAAAATTCAGTACAAGCAAAACATCTTCCCAACACATAAAATAAGAAACTGTCCTATACATACAATTTAAAATGTATCAATAAAATCAAATCCAATCACATAACATCAATAATTACTGAATAATATTGCACATTTTATATTTTAAGGTGACGGTGTGCACAGCATACTATTTCCTTATACATAATGGAAAAATATTCTAACGAATAACCATTAATTTCAGCTGAAAAACTTTACACATGTTGTACTTCAAAGCATTAATGCTAAGGTGCAGAATTACCTGAAACAAAAAAGTTTCTAATGTACATTTCATGCACAAATTACATTTCAAGGTGCTAATGTGCAATTATTGCGTCGACCATCATATTAAAGCAATAATAAAGTACATCAACTTACTGTAAAGTGCTAATGTGCGATTATTACAATGACCATCATATTAAAACAATAATAAAGTGCATCAATTTACGATAGTATTGGCACGTCTGTTTTGACATTTCAAGTTGTCACCCTCACAACATGATTATTAAGCAGTAAAGATTATAAGCCGGATAATACTATTAATCAACACAGCCATAGAAATACTGGAGATCTACCTTATTGTATCAAACATTTTTCAACTGCCAATAAAAGTTTTACCAAATGACACAATAATGGAATCGATTTGCCAGATAGTGACATGATTAAACCCGGACGAGCAGATCTCACCCCGCTCTTCAAGAAATGTGGTCTCAAAACTGTATGTCGAAGCTTAATCAACTTGGGGCACACACACACTATATGGATAGTGTTTCCTGTGGCCAACCACAAAGTCTACAGTTAGAGTCCAGCCACTGCTTGATCCATGATTGCGCGCCCTCCTTTGTTGGGTTTAACCCTAAACGGAACCTTAAAAACTTATTTTTAAATTTCGCTGAGAAAAAAACATTCAAATACGACTGAATACGCAGGGATTGGTATGAATTAATCACATAACATGCATCATTTTTCTCAGCTAATTCAATTTTATCCAATTTAAGCGATTCAGTTTTGATAAGCTTTTTTAAAATTAACTTGTAATCGGGCATTTTCAGATCTTGCAATGCAATTTGCAGGCCGATACCTCTTAGGGAAGTTAAAATATAAGATCTCAATTTAGCCGCATAGACAGACTTGTCTATTTCTTGCCAACAAATGTTCCCTAAGGATGCTGGTGCTGATGTTGACAATGCGGCCATGCATTTTAAAAAAGCTCCTTTTGATACCAGGCTCAGTCTCTGGAGACCAAACTCCAGTCTTATTCCTGCTTGACACACTGATTTGGCAATCCCAAAAGTTGCTTTGAAGACCTTCACAACCAAAGGTCAAGCACCTATTCAGAGTAGGGGTAATTTTTAGATACATCATTGTTAACATTTTGATTCTATCTGTATTCTTGACAGGGAAAAGTACCATCTACATATTAAAACAATTAATCACATTAAATATTAGTACTTAAATAAAACTCAGCATTTGGTTAGAAGGTAAGAAAAGAAGATAAGATATTATTTCAATCAATATGTATATACATATATGTGTGTATACATACCTTGGCAATATGTAAATATAGATATGTGTGATTATTTAGGTTTTGTATGTATTATCTAGGTTATGTATATATATAACTATAACTCGCGCCCCCGCAATGCACTGCTTATAGTCTCACATATTACATCACTCATGACATGGTCAGTGACATCACTGATGATATCTCAAATGACATCACTGATGACATTATTCACAGAATCTCTGATGCACCCACTCACACCCTCATATAGCCGTTCATACACCCACTCCAACTTCCACACTAACATTCTCAAAACCATTGACACACCCATACAGTACTTACACACCCACTCACTGATTCATAGCTTTACACACACATCCACTCAGTTACCCATACAGCCACTCATACACCAACTCACTCATTAATACAGCCACTGATATATCCATGCATACACCTATACAGCCACACACACACCGTGAGTGGCTCTATGAGTTACTCATAGAGCTACTCACACACCTACTCACTCACCTGCAGAGTCAATCAGACAGCTATTTACTCACCTATACAGTTATACATACACCCAAAAACGTATTCATACAAATACTAACACATACTCTCTCTCCCATACAGCTCCTCCCGCAAGCACATACTCACCGATACATCCACTATCACAATCCCTCACTCACATACAGTCACTCATATACTCTAACACTCACCTATCCTGACTTTCACATATCCAGTTATTCACCCATATACCACTGACACATCCATTCACTCACTGACACAGCCATACACACACTCAGTCATCTATACAGCCCTTCACTTACACAGTCACTAACCCATACAGCCACTGACTCACCCACTCACTCATCCATGCAGGCAGTCACACACACCCTCATCCCACCCACACAAACACCCATACACCCATACAGGTACTCAGACAACCTATCAATCACCTATGCAACCACTCACGTACCCACTCATTAACCCATACAGCCACTTAGACACCATCTGGCTGACTGATACAGACATTCAAACAACCTAGTCAGTGACCCATACATTCACTGAGACACCTAATCACTCACTTATAAAGTCAGTCATGCACCTACTGAACCCTCCATACAGGCACTTATACTCCCACTGATTCGTCAATACACCTTGGTATATATATATTTAACACTCATAACCATTTTAAAAACATTCACAGTCACTGGATGATGTCACCAGTGATGTAATTTTAGATGTCATGAGTGATGTCACTGACCATGTCATGAGTGATGTAATATCTGAGGTCATAAGCAGTGCATTATGGGGGCGCGAGGTATAGTTAGCTCAGCTAATTATAACTGCTGAATTTCTCTCGTTTTGTACGAGTGAAATGTCAGCCTAACTATAACATCCCTGTAACCTTTGTTTTTTTCAGTGTATATATATATACTTTTTTTTGTACGGTGTGTACATTGTAGACTTAAGAATTGTAAATATATACATAGCTATATATGCAAATGTTGATGATACTGTGGTGGTCGACAGCCTGCACTCCAGCACAGACAAAAGCTGAATGTAGGCCAGCCTTGGGGGTTGCCTCATTGGGGCATCCTAGACAGATCCTTTGTCTTACCTTGCCCCAGATCTGGCACTTGGTGGAAAAGCAAAATGGGTTTGGCTAAGACAGCAGGTCAGGAGAGAGTGGGCATGAAAAGTGTGGTGTGGTGAGTCAGTGGTAATGGGCAGAGCACTGACAGAAATTGGATGGCTGTTGGAAAGGAGATGGGTAAATAAGTTAGGTCAGCAGGCAACCAAACCTCTGTCTATCCAATAGGCCATGACTAGGTTTGACAGCAGCAGAACTGACAGCATCAAACCATCTTGTTGAGCAGAGCCTGAGTCAATCTATCAGTCATTTGTAAAGCGCAGCACTTTCACCCATAGGGGTAACTGGGCACTGAGGGTGCTGTGTCTCCATCGAATAGCCAGGTTTTGAGTTTCTTCCTGAAGTCTGCCAGGGAGGGTGCTGTCCGGAGGGAGAGAGGCAGGTTACTCCAGGTCTTGGCAGCATTGTAGGAAAAGGAGCGCCCACCGTTGCGGCTCTGTCAGATGTGGGGGAGCGTGTGAGGGAGAGTGACGAGGAGCGCAGGTTCCTTGAGGGCTTATGGAAGTTCAGTCAGTGTTTGATGTAGGATGGTCCTTGGTCACGAAGAGCTTGTAGGCATGTGTGAGGATCTTAAACTAGCATCTCTTATGGATGGGGAGCCAGCGGAGGTTTCTGATGTGTGGAGTGATATGGCTCCTGGGGGTGGAAGCAGGAGGAGGCGATTGTGTTGACATGGTCAGTTGACTGTTGAGGATGCTGCCAAGGGGTTGCGTGCATGGTCAGTCGTGGTGAGCGTGGGTCTGAGTTCCGGTGGCCACCAGCTGTTGTTTCAACTGGAGGTATTCTTCCTGAAGATCAGTACTTATGTTTTGTCAGAGTTGAGTTTGAGGCAGTTGTCTTTCATCATTTTGGCTTTGTTGGTCATGATGTTTAACAAGTTGGTCCTGGCAGTGGAGGGGTCCTCGGTGAGTGAGAGGATTAACTGAGTGTCATCTGCGTAGGAGATTATGTTGAGTCCGTGGTCTCTGATGACATCTGCCAGTGGGGTCATGCAGATGTTGGACAGGGTGGGGCTAAGGGATGATCCATGTGGTACGCCACATATGATGTCCTAGGGGTGCGGAGGTGAAGGGGAGCAGTCAGATGCTCTATGGGTGTCCTGTAAGTAAGGAGGCGATCCACTTGAGGGCATTTTGCTGCAGTGTCGAACCCAGCAACAAGGTTGAGGAGGATAAGTGCACAGTTTCTCCACAGTCAAGGAGGGTTCTGTCGTCATCTGTGGCAGCAATCAACATGGTCACGGTGCTGTGGTTGGTATGGAATCCTAATTGTGAGGCATTGAGAAGGTGGTTGTGTTACAGCTATTCAGTGAGCTACTGATTGATGGCTTTCTCAAGTACTTTGGCTGGGTAGAAGAGCAAGGAGATCGATCTGCAGTTTTTAAGCTCGCTGGGGTTGGCAGAGGGTTTCTTCAGGAGCGGTCTGACCTCTGTGTGTTTCCATCTTTCCGGGGAGGTCACTGTGGAGATGAAGGTGTTGATGATACTGGTGAGTTCTGTGCTGATCTGACTGGTTCTGCAGGTGAAGAGATGGTGGGGGCAGAGGTCGTGGGCACCTTGGAGTGGATGAACGACATGACGGTTGTGGTGGTGTGAGTGGTGAGTGGAGACCAGGTGGTGATTGTTCTGCTTGTGTCTGCTGGGAGGTTGAGTTTACTGAGACTGAGAGATGTGGGTTGATGGTCGAAGTTGTTGTAGATGGTAGCGATGATGCTGTGGTAGTAGTCCGAAAGCGTGTCGCAGAGTTCTTGGGAGGGGTGAATGGTGTTCTCTGTGGATGTTGGGTTGGAGAATTCTTGTACTATTTCAAAGAGCTCTTTCATGTTGTTAGCCACGGTATCAATGCAGGTGTTAATAGCTGCTCTCTTGGGGTCCTTGAGGCGTAGGTGGTAGTTGATGAGGGTTGCTTTGTGTGCGGCACTGTCAGAGGGATTCTTAGTGGTTCACCTTATCTTCTTGAGTCAGTAGCAGTTGCGTTTGGTGGTTTTGAGCTCTGGGATGTACCAACTCGCTTGCTTTGAGGTTTTGTTGGGTTTTGCTGGTTTCCATGGGGCGACTCTGTTGGCACATTTGCTGATCCAGATAGATAAGTTTGGTATGCCCTGGTCGAGGTCTGCTGCCATTTTGGGTTTTGTGGAGCTGAGGGCCTGAGTCCACTGAGTCTTGATTACCTTGCTCCAGCTTCTGTGGAAGGGGGAATGGTGTTTGTCAATTGTGTGCTGGGGATCGGAGATGGTGAAGAGTACGATGGCATGGTCGGTCCGGGTGAGATCTGTGAAATGGGTGAATTTGACTTTTTCTCTGGAGGTAAAATTGGAGTTGAGTGCATGTCTGGCTTTGTGCATGGGTTCGGTAACCAGTTGGGTGAGACCGATGTTGTTCAAGTTCTCCAGGAGGGAGTTGGCGTTGTTGGGGTTGTCGACATGGAAATTGAGTCTGCTGAGTAGGATTTAGAGGTGGGACTCGATGGCTAGGGGGATGATGAGGTTGGAGATGATGTCACAGAAACCTGGATGGGGTCCCGGAAGTCTGTAGGCGGGAGTGCCTCTTAATGTGGTCTTAGCGTCAGTCTGTAGCCGGAGGTTAAAGTGCTCCTTGAGAGGTGTCGGGTTGTCTTTGGTGACGGTGCATCATATAGTTTCCCTCAAGATGTTGGTCGTGCCTCCTCTGTGTTTTTTGGAGCAGTCTTGGTGAATCATCTTATAGCTGTTGGGAGTGGTGGTGGCGATGTTGAGATTCAAGGAGGGGTTGATCCATGTTTTGGTGATGAAAAGGCAAGGGAGAGGGTGGTGATAGTATCCCAGATTTCTGTGCCGTGTTTGCAGAGGGAGCAGGCTTTGAGCAGGATACATTGGAGCTGTTGAGGGTTGTTTGTAGTCTTCTGACTGGGAGTGGTGTGGGGTTCCATTCAGGAAGGTCCTGTGTGGCAGGCGAATCAGCAGTGTTGGCAGGTGAGGGGTCCTTTGTTTTATCCCGGAGAGGACGTGAAGCAGTTGTCCAACAACTGCTTCACATCCTCTCTGTCCAGGGTCCAGGGCCCAGGGCCAAGAGCTCCTTGGAGGTGTAGCGATGGATGGTGGGAGGGCCAGGGTATTGGCACTGGGCGTGGTCCAGGCATGGACGGGCGCAGACGAGCTTGCCTTTGGTGTGCCATCAGGGCGCCGGGGGCACGAATGTGCAGTGGCCTCCATAAGTAGTCCTAGGAGTTGGCAAGGGCTGTCAAGGAGGAGGGAGAGGGGGGGCAGGGAGTGGAAATGGCAATGAGGCAGGAAAAAGGCGGCAGGAACAGATGGGAACAACAAACGCTAGAGTCCTACCCCAAAGGAAGTGTATATAATTGGATTATAAGATTACCCCCAATAAAATAAAAATAATAATGGACCTCTGGTGATATTCAACCCCAGCAGAGCAGAAAGAAACAGCAGACCTCTGAGCAGTGGTCTTGGAGTGGAGGCATCAGGGACTGGGATCGCAATCCGGGTCTTGAGCGGCTGTCAGGATCTGTCAGCAGAGGGTAGAGTAGCGCAAGACCAGAAGGACAAGAGCTGAGTAATCAAGGTTTTTTGTTATAAGAGTAAACTACCTTTTAACAATACAGTACCTTATACTTAATTCATCCCTTCTAGGAATTTGAGACAGCCTATCAAATGCCCATGCCTCAGGACTAAGATGACTGCATCTTAAATCCCTGCAAGGGACACATTACACCAGCTCGGGGACGCAGTGATCCATCAGGTTGCTCTTTTTGGCAGTACAAAAGAAAGTGAGAGAAAAAGAAATCTGTCTTTCATTAACACACATGTGGGTTAGTTAAACTGGTGGAATGAAAAACACATTTTTGCTCATCATCTGTCACGTCATATCTTCGTGTCTCTAAGAAATCAAGCATCCAGGCATGGCCTATGCAGGTTAGAGCGGTGAGGCGGGGCTGGGGTGGGGCCAGTGGACAGACGACGACCAGGGAACCTTATATATTAAAAAACAAAAACCACTTACCTTGCATCATCTAGTTGGCGTTGCGGTGAGCGCAAGGTAAGTGGTTTTCATTTTTTTAAATGTAAGTTTGCCTTGTCATCGACTGTTGACTCGTACCCCACCCTACCGCCCACCCCACTGCTCTTGCCTGCACGGGCCACGCCTGCAAGCATCTGTAGCAAAACAGATGTATCAAATCAAATGTGTCTACTAAAAGTAGAGGTTCTTCTGATAAGTGTCTTACTGCTTCATGATATATTGCAGTAGTTGTAAAACGTTTTCACTTTGAGGTCGAGTGTCCCCTTCTTACGTATAATAATAATTTAGAAGGATCCTCCTGTAAACTACATTACATATTCTCACAATTATTATGCAGAAGGTTAAATATTGAGGGAAAGCTCAGACATTGTGGTCGTGCTTGAGGGTGTTTCCTCTGAGAACATAGGCAAAGACTCCCTTTCTGCATTGATTTTCAACTCATCCCAAAAAATGTAGACCCTGTAAAACATTGCAAGTGAGCAAAATATTTCAAGTGAGAACAGAAGGCGCCACTTAGACAGAAAATTCACCACAATAAATGAAGCATGTGGAATAAAGAAATGTGGAGCATATCAGCAAGGCGAGGCGATAGAATTATCGCTGCTTTTGCGGCCGTTTTCGGCCGAAAAGCGGCGATAATTTTATCGCCTAATTAGCAAGCTCGCGGTAACGCGTGAAAACTTGCGTTATCGTAGGAATTCCTAACGCCCACCTTTGCATCTCTAATGAGATGCAAAGTGGGCGTTCCTGACCTGACATGACAGGAGAAATGTCGCTTATCATCAAACCCCACGCTATGAAGCATAGCGGCAAGAAAAGTAGCGATAACCCCTGTTATCGCTACTTTCCTTACGCCTGCTTCAGGAATGACTTAGCCATGATATCCTATGAAAGGTGGATATCATGTCTAAGTATGTGAGGCCCTATCATCAAGCTAACGCCACATTGCGTGAGATTATCGCTGGGTTTCCAGCGATAATCTCACGTTAGGCAGTTAGCGTGAGGATTTGTATCGCTTTTGAGATAAGCGTTGCAAATAGCACGCTATCTCAGCGATAAAAATCCACGTTAGCCGGCGATAATTATCCTAGCGCTAAGTGCGCTTAGCGATAATTATTGCCGGTTGTTGCTGATATGCCCCGTAGACCCTGTAAAACATTGCAAGTGAGCAAAATATTTCAAGTGAGAACAGAAGGCGCCACTTACACTGAAAAATCACCACAATAAATTAAGTATGTGCAATAAAGAAATGTGTATTTTAAGCATTGGAGCCACGGCCGTGTGAGATATCGAGTTTGAATAGCAGGGCTGTGTTCTTTTTTTTTAATTCACAAGGGTAGTTCACGATTATTTGTTGTGACAAGGTTTGCGATACTTCCTGCATTCTGTTGCCCTATGACCAAGCATGTTTGTCCTAAACTTGAATTCATAAATGCAACATGGTCTAAATACAAAATTACTTTTCCTTTTACTCTCCATCTCTCACAATATGTGAATGGGGGCTTGAAATCATCATTTTATACGACGGAATTCATGAGACAAGGGTACATCAAAGGAAATTTGCATACGAAATGTGAAAACGTGGTGTATGCTATATGAAAAACGCCACAACATTCCTTATTTTCCCATGAAAGCCCAGTTGCGCATAACTTCGAGACAGCCACCTATGTGTACAATTTTTGTGAAAAATAGAAGAGGGTTCTGGGGGAAAAATCTTCAAAATGTGCACCCTCTAAATAAAGTCCAAGAAAGGTTTACAAAAGTTAGTCGTCACTTAGTTCAGTTCGAATGCAATCCATAAAACGTTTAAAAGTCAATAAAACTAATTATCGTCAAAATGCACATACATACAGTAAAAAATGGCATTAACTTGGATCAACAGAGAGGAAAATGTATATCCGAGCTGCTAGCAACTAGCAGGACACTGAAAATTCCACAGTGCTTGAAGCCTCAGTCTTCATCAAATCCTGTGATGATCACAAATTCTGGATATCCAGATCATTAAATAAGGGGCCAAAGTAACTTTACTCTTGGAACAGCATACAACAGACAAACAAACAAACAATTTGAAACCAGTGCAAGCAACTCTAACACTGTATTTCAGGGACATACCGAGTGCTCCAGTTGTGGGTAATAGTAGTATACCAGTCCTAAGCTTAAAATACAGGACCTGGACCAACACTGGCTCTACCTCATCTAGATAAGCATCTAGTTAGGGGCAGTCACGGCCAGTGCAGGTAAGAGTGGTGGGGCCGGGTGGTGGGGGGGATTTCGACGGACGATGACGAGGTAAAAGTAATTATTTATTTAATTTTCCCCCGTCATCGTCTGTCGAAACCCACCCCCCACCTGGCCCCACTGCTCCACCGCTCTTACCTGCATGGGCTGCGGCTGGTTTGAGGGCGCACTTATGAATCAGGAGAACATTCGTCAAACTTCCCTGTATCGTACTTGAAAGCAGCGTCTCATGAAGCCAAGCTTTAAATGTTGACTTTACCTCAAGTGCTGCTTGGGTGGTAATGGAACTGAGGGAGAGCCAAATATGCCGCAAACCTGTTTGCCTCAACAAGTCCTGTACATCCATGAACCAGCCGACAGAACCACTACCAGGCCTAAACCATCACAGAGATCCTCCCTATAATAGTTTAGTTCAGCAGTCCCCATACTTTCACCCAATATAACAGTGGCCGTCGCTTGGCAACGAGGTGATGCTCGTAAGCCTATGGTACAATGCAAGTACCAAGTACAAGTGGAACTGCAGGGGTGCTACACTGGAAACTCAATAAGCATTTTACAAAACATTTTTCACATGTTGATAGTTGTGTAACATTAGAATAAGCCAATTACTCGGCTCCATCGAGTGAAGCCTTATAGATCTATGCTTTATAAACCTTAAAACGATACCCCTAATTCACTATAGCTTAGGGAAGCTGACCACTTAGGGCTGATATTTTACAATCTCAGAAACTGTTAAAGGGAATGAATTATCCCCCCTTCAGAAAAGCCTAAGCTGGGGGGCGTGGCTTGGCGCCCGAGTGAATGGCGGCACCCGGGTGAAGCTCCGCGGTCTGCCGGGAAGACTCGGCGCTCCGAAATCAGCTGCTGCTCGGCTGAGCAAATAAATGGACGTCTGAAGACTCAGAGCGCGTTATGCGACCATCAGCGGACTTTCATGGCGGCATTGGAATACTAACTTTACCGAAGTGAGTTTCCTAACGGCTCCGTCTTCAGCGCGGCCGCCATTTTGAATTCAGCGCGTGAGCGCGCGTCTCCTCAGACTGTCACTGGAATGGTATCTTTACCCCCAAAATTACTTTGCTCATTGTTTTTACATCACTAAAGCTATCTGGCAGCTTTTTCATGGGGAAGCTGAGGCGTTTTAGTGCTGTCCCCTCTCATTTTTGACATTATTTCAGCCGTTCTACTTTCAGTATTTATTATGCTGGCACTTTCGTTTTTTCATAACTTGCCCTCAGGGTGCAGAGTCACTTGACTGAAGTAACATTGTTTTCCTGTACCTTCAGCATAATTTTTAAATGGGACTGTTGTTGGCAAGAATATCATAATAAGACTCTGAAACGTTTAACTTACTGTAACTTTTTCCCACTTCAAACACTAGTGATACACGCTGTAGCGCTCCTTCTCTTGGCGCTCGTATTGGCTTCAGGCTTATTCATCCCTGTTTATATCACACCAGAGCTTCGAGAATGGCATGGTGACTGGTCACCAACTAACGCTTTCACTAAAAGAGATCTCCCTGCTCCATTTTGCTGGTGTTCTTCTGCGTCCTGCGCCTGCCTCATTGTGTTGAATTACTGATACACTGGCACTGGCTCGGAATATGTGAACAGCGTTTTATGGGTACAACAAAGACACCACTTTCTTCTTTTTCCAAACCAAAACGCATTTTTATAAAGAATTCGAAGATTTTTTCGGAGTTCTCTAAATTGGATGACTCTTTAACTTCATCTTTTCAACGCCTGGATAGGATAATGGAGCCCTCACATACATCTACAGCCTCAGGGAAATACAACACCAAACGCCGCCTAAACCAGCCTCACCAGTGTCAATGGAGCTACTATTGGAGGAAATTAGAGCTCTTCGACCATTCATGGAAGAAACTAATACTAAATTACAAGTCTTAACGGACACTTGGTCTCAATTGGAGGCTAGGGTATCGTCAGTTGAGCAGAATGTATCCTCCTTTAAAGAAACCTGTGTTACTGTGTCTCATCTACACTCTCAAGTTTCTACGCTTCAAAAGCAAGTTGAGGACTTGGAAAATCGCAGTAGGCGCAACAACCTACGCATTTATGGCCTGGGGGAGGGCCTTGAAGGGACAGACTCTCTTGCTTTTTTCAAGTCATTCCTTCCTAAGTTGCTTCATATGCCAGAAGGGACGGTCCTTAACATTCAATGAGCGCATCGATTAGGTCGTCCCCCAGCTCACACTATGCCTGCGCCAAGACCCAGAGGAGTCATCTTATACTTTCTTGAGTATACGGATCTGTTAAAGGTTCTCTCAGCAGTTAGAGCTTCTCCTAAAGTCACATGGTCTGGCTCGTCCTTGTATTTTGCGCAAGACTATGCGAAAGCCACTGCTACCAGACGCAAAGCTTTTTTGAACATGAGAGCTGACTTGCGCTCCATAGGAGCCAGATATGGTCTCTTCCATCCGTGCCTCTTCAAAGTCACATATAATAACAGAACCACCACATATGAAGATTCAGTGCGTTTACAAAGTTTTATCAACTCATGCAAGCCGAACGACATGGATTCTTCTGGTTCTGCATCCTCTCTTTGAGTGAGTACAATGGGTTTTTCACTGACATGTTGACCGAATTTCCGTTTTCTCCTTTTAGAAGTTTGGTAATTTGTTTGTTGCTAATAGTATACTTAAGGATGTTTTTGTTATGCTTTACCTTCTGAGATTTTGTCTGTTAATGTTTCCCCACTTTTCGGTTAATGTCTCTTTGTGCGGAACGTTCTAACATTGATTCTTTTTTGTTGCCACAGATTCCCTACATTTGCTTTATGATGCCTTCCCGGTTTCCCGTTTTGCTGATCCTTGGTGCGTCGTCCATTCAATGTGGTTCCACCCCCCCCCCCCCTTGTCTCTGCCTGGTTTATCCTTATGTAGGTATGTTTACCCCTTGTACACCCATCCTTTTTGCTTCCTTGTTCTTTCTGCTTTTTTCTCTCCTATTTACTCTCTTTATCTCCCTTTTGGCTGCAATTGAGTTATTTTTCTTCTACGTGTTTTGTTTTGTTCTTCTTTTTGATTCGTTTGTTTTTCCTTTTGAGGTGGTTATTCTTCAGCTCTTACTGTTATTTATTCTTCTCGTCCTATATTTATTTTTCTATCATTCTCCTTTACATCAAAATTCCGGACATACTTTCTCCGGCTTCTTGACTTTTTCTTCTAGGTTTGTTCATCTTCCTTCTCTATCATTCCTTTATCTTCTCTCATATTCTCAGGCCTTGGTAACTTTTTCCCTTTCTGACGTACTGTATTTTTACTTGGAGTATTTCATTGTATCAATTTGCTATTGTTCCTTTCCCTGGTCTTATTTTATTCCTAAACTATTATGCCGATAAGACTGGTATCTTGGAATATTATAGGGTTGAACTCTCCCATCAAGCGACAGAGAGTGTTGGCCCACTTAGCGAAGATGAATGCTGATATTGTGTTTCTACAGGAGACTCACCTAACAGAGAATGAGTCATCAAAATTAAAACGAGGTTGGGTGGGGGAAATATATTATTCTAATGGTGATGGCAAACGCAATGGGGTTATGATGCTCTGTCATAAGTCACTTGATTGTAAATTTATTTCAAAGGAATCTGATACAGAAGGCTGTTGGCTCCATGTTAAATTGCTGCTAAGGGATGTTCCAGTTTCCTTTTTCAATGTATATGGTCCTACTGGCGGGGATTCCTCCTTTTGGTCTTCAATTGCCCAGCAGATCGCCCTTTGCATGGAAGATAACTTTATTTTACCCGGGGACTGTAATCAGACTTTTGATCCCTTTGTTGATCGACACTCCAAAGTTCCATTAATTCCTAACAAACCACATAAGTCCTTTGTTCATGCTATTACCCAGAACAAACTTCTCGACGCCTGGAGGTTGTGTAACCCTACCACCAGAGAGTACACATTTTATTCCCCGGTGCATCATTCTGAAACACGTATTGATTATTTTTTTGTTTCCCATAACATCGCACAAGCGCTTTTACTTGCTGAAATAGGACCTATTCTGTTATCTGATCATGCCCCTGTCTCAATCGATTTAGATATTTTACCAAAAAATAACGCACCCAGAAGATGGAGATTCAACAATTCTCTTCTTTTGGATCCCGCATTTTCTTCCTCATTCTCTACCTTCTTTGATGACTATTTCTCCTTAAATGATTCTTACCTTTTTCCACTATTTGGGACGCCTTTAAGGCCTCAGCGAGGAATTTTATCATCAGCATTGCCCGCCATCGATCAAATACCCTGCTTCAAGAAATTAAGAATCTGGAGCATTCTTTTTACACGTCTAAATCAAAAGCGGTTCTTGATACCCTCATAAAAGCGAAATTGCAATTTAATAAAGAGTCCACTGACAGTGCCTCTTTTTACCTCCTGAAGTCCAGCGCAAAATATTATGGAGGGAAAAATAAAGCAGGTAAAATTTTGGCTAATTATCTAAAAACCAAACATAATAAACTAACAATTGATTCTATTTTTGATGGGAATTCTGTTTTAAAATTCAATGACACGGAAATTTTGGATGAATTTGCACTTTTTTACAAATCATTGTATGCCCCCGAAATGAATCCCACAAACCTTACCCTTTCACAATTCTTTTCAACTATACATAAAACCCTGCAAACGTATTCCGATTTATCGTCTCTAGAAGAAGACACTACGCAACAAGAACTCTTAGAGGCACTTAAACATTTAAAAAAAGATAAAGCACCTGGACCTGACGGATTTACTGTTGAATTTTACCTCCACTTCTCTAAATTATTATTACCTAAATTATTCCGTCTGATTAACTCTTTTACTTCTCTAGGAGGATCAACAGGCTCTTTCTCAGAGGCTCATATATGCGTAATTCCTAAAGAAGGCAAAAATTTGCAATACTGTAAGAACTATAGACATATTTCATTGGTAAATATAGATTACAAGATCTTTTCAAAGGCACTGGCATTACGCTTAGACCCTATTCTACCAAGTATTCTAGGTAGGGAGCAATCTGGCTTCGTGAAAGGGCGGGTCATTAGTCATAATACGAGGTTGTTTTTTAATATTCTATCTAAGGCTCCGCATTTACAGCATTCTCTTGCTGCTATAGCGCTCGACGCAGAGAAAGCTTTTGACAGAGTTGAATGGTCATATTTATTTTATGCCCTCCGATGGTTTGGCTTTGGTCCTAAGTTTATAGCCCTGATCTCGCTTCTGTATTCTAGTCCACGCGCTGCGGTCTGTGCTAATGGTCTCATCTCACCCTTTTTTGACCTTGGTAGAGGTGTACGTCAAGGCTGCCCTCTTTCTCCTTTCCTTTTTAATTTGGCTTTGGAACCCTTCCTATATAGGATTCGTCAAAACACACAAATACATGGATTTCAGACCCCGACCACCAGTGTCAAACTAGCAGCATACGCGGATGATATTCTGATACGAATCAGTTCTTGCCTTTCTCAAGGAAGTTCAATCTTTTTCAAAGGTTTCTGGATATAAACTGAATAGCGATAAGTGTGAAATCCTACCGTTAACCAAATTTACTTTCAAAGTTGATTTTGACTCAACGAACTTTACTTGGAAATCTTCTCATATCAAATACTTGGGATTGTGTTTTAAGCCCACGATAAAAGACACAGTTATTTTATGTTTGAATACTTGCATTAAAAAATGTTCTGATCTTACTACGAAATGGCATCCCCTTTACCTTTCCTGGTGGGGCCGTTTAGATACCATAAAAATTATGCTCTCCCCTATGGTTTTATATATTATCTCCAATATTCCAGTCCCTATCTCTCCTAAACTGTTTAAGTCGATTAACTAATTATTATCGTCCTTCCTATGGAATTCAAAAAAAGCTTGTATGTCTCTTTCTAGGTTAGTACGCCCTAAAGCTGAGGGTGGGATTAATTTTCCTAACTTCCCTGTTTATCATAGGGCTTTTTTATTGCGGCAAGCCTCATATTGGTTGCTTGATTCAACAGATCATTGCCCATTATGGGCTTCAGTTGAAAGTTCGTTTTTGTCCCCCTTTTCATTTCAAGAATATCTTTCTTATTCCCGCAAACCCCAAACACTGTCTTCTCCTATATTTAAATTTACTTCCAAACTTCTCACTCCTTTATTTCCGATAGTCCCTGATACTCTTGAGTCCTTGATGGCGTCCACTATTTGGCATAACACAGCTCTATTAATATACAACAAACCTTTTTACTGAAAGTCTTGGAGGCAACATGGTTTGATTTGGGTCCATCAATTATTTTTGAACAATGAATTTATTCCCTTCCCGTTGCTTCGACAGACTTACAACCTACATGCCACCCTGATTTCTAAATACCACATCCTCCGGCATACGGTACTTGACGTACACACTAGGCTTGTCAGGGACTCCAGCACTTCTCGCGTCGTTGATACACCTAATGGCCTATCTACTCTTTTGCGTACCAAACCTAAGGCCTCTATTCTATATACTCTTCTTCAATCCAAGGCTACGCCTAGACCTAATTCTATGACTGAAATCGCTTGGGAAAGAGATTTCAATGCAGTTTGGTCCCCATCAACGTGGAATAAGATCTGGACTAAGATACGTAAAACTTCCAGAACAGCTAGTTTAACACAAACTTTGTTTTATACATACAATAGGCTATTACTGTCTCCTCAAACTTTAAATAAAAGTTTTTCCGATGTACAGGATACTTGTTGGTCCTGCTCTTCTCCTAATGCTGACTTGTTTCACATGCTTTTCACATGTTCATTTGTAGATAGGTTTTGGAAACAGGTTTGGTCTCAAATTAATTTAATTTTTGGTGCTAATGCCCCATTTTGTGTAAAAAACATTTTTCTAGGTAGCCTTTCCCCAATCTGGGATAACAATGAAATTGATATCAGAATTGTTGATTTATTAATAGCAGTTGCCTTTCAGCAGATTATGAGAAATTTGAAAGATTTCACGAAGATTTCTTACAAAGCTTGGTGGTATGATGTATGCCATAATCACAGATTGGACACATCTCTCCTGTTTTCTCTACAAATGGCTATGAAACGAATTCAGTTATGGATGCCTGTCACAACCTCTTTTGATAAATGTGCATTTAAACACTCTTTACCAACCCCTTCTCAGCAAGAAGTACTTAAACCCCCCTGATTTCTAGTGTTGATTTTTCTTACCTCTCATTTATATATGCACTATGTTTCTCCATGATTATCCTATTGCTCTGTTTTTAATTTTTTTTATTTTTATTCTCGTATTGATGCCGGAATTTGTACATGATGTATTGCTTCTCTTTTGACCAGTAATGTGTATTATTTGTATCCACCTTTATATCTTTAATAAATTAATATTTTGAACTAAAAGAAAAGCCTAAGCTAAATGATATTAGAATATATGCAATTAGCTTTGATAGCATTTTAAAGGTGAGTACCTCTAGCAGTCTAGAGGTGAGTACCACCAATTCAGGATCTTTTCCTACTAATTTCAGGAGATGTGGTCCTTCTTAAGTTGCCTTGGATACAACTGACAATCAAAAGCATGGATACTTTCAAAATTGTGTGAGTGGACATTCAGTTTAGTGTTGCTCTTTTGCTATATTCGATTGAGGGGATCACTGAGTGTGTAGCTTAATTCTTGGCTTAGGCTTTTGCAAAGGAGACATTGTGTGAGGAGCTGGAATCTACATTTGCCTTTCTTTAGTACCTGCAGAGATTATTAGATTTTAGGAAGTTTCAGAATTTAACAAAAATATACATCACTGCATTATCCTCAAGTGAATTAAATGGTGGAGAGATTGAACTATCTACTGTTATCGATAAGTGGTATGATTTTAGGGCAAGAAAAGTTACATTTCTAGTTGCATTTCTAGTTGGAAGGTCCACACAAGTGCTTTAGTTTATAGACTGGTGTATACGTCAGACTGTGCATGATTTCCCCAAGCATTGTATTAATGAATTCTGTGGTCCTGCTAAACTAAATAAGTTTAAAAAGTTTCAGACTTGGCAAGATTCCTACATGAGAAATTGAAGAAGTCTGGTACGGGATTAACTGTGAAGATTACGTAAGTAATTTCTGCACTAAGAAAGTTCAATTTGTTAGGCATATAACTTTCCAATGTGCAGCATGAAAATTGCCATTTCTCAGATATTACCACCTGTTTGATTGGGAATTTTTGTTAAATCTGAAATTAGATCAGCTTTATTGACATATTCTGTATTTGTCAGTTACAGAGTTGTGAAATGAAAAGTTTTTAGCAACTATTACATTGTTTATTTAGACAAGAATAAATGCATTTACCCAATTAAAAGTACACATTTAAAATAGAGAATCAGTAACGTATCAAAACATGATACGAATAGAGCAAGATGTATATTATTTTTTCCCCAAAATAATTGTATTTATTTTTAAATAAGACAAGTTCTCAAACACAGACCGACAGTTTAAATCAAACGCAGCAGTGATACAGCCTACATTATGACCATCAGATTGGTGCCGAGTCCCCCTCAGTGTTCGACTATTCACAGATTGGGTTTTATCACCTATATGCTTTGTTGTTCCTATTGCCAGACTGCCTCTGTAACCCCCTTCCTAACCCATGGCCAACTGTCCGCCCCAGATCTCTATATCCGTTCTCCATCCCATGTCCATTCCACCCCATATTGTCTCATATTTGCGACAGCATGCTCTGCCTTCATACTCCATCTTTTCCCTTACCCTACAAAGCTCCATTCCCAGATCCCAGCCGTGCAGTTTTGGACCTATTTTATTACCCCATTTTTTGTGCTATCTCCCTCTTCGCCACTATGTACCCTAGGTTAATCAGCAATTTGTCATACGATGACGCTGCAGAGTTATTCCATAAACCCAGTAGTATCAGGGTGGTAGTCGCCTCTAGAGCAAGATGTATATTCAAATGTAAGAGATGTATACGGATGAGTAACTTAAAGGCACACGTTAAGTACTGTTGCAATTCTCAAAACTAAGGGATAGTATAAGCCAGTGGGGTAGTACTAAGTAATGGAAGAAGCATTGGGAGGGACCAATGTTGAGGAAGGAATTACAAAGAAGAATTATGCCTGGTGATCATAATCTGAGGAAGTAAGAGGGAGTGTATTGGATGATTGGCACTATTGAGGTGATACTCCTAGATTCATGAATGGCGAGCCGGGTGGGCAAGGGCTTCTCACAGGCTCCCATTTAGGGTTCTGCTCTATTCAGTTCCTATATCTGAGAACTAATTTGGTCTGATTATGTATCGATTCGGCTATCCCCACAGATTACGTCAACAAATCTCTGCTTTTAAAAATTACCAGGATGATATTCAATTTTAAGCTCTAAGTGGCTTGTTGCTATGAACAGTGGCAGAAAAATCCTCTCACTGCACATTTTCAGTATGAAAGGGTTATGCCTGGTGTTGTTGATGGGGTCCAGTGAAGCTCTCCTAGTTGATATATGATCTTGAACAAAAATGCTACGAGGGTTGGGCCAGTTTTAGAGCAATTCAAGACTGCAGGAACACCTGTTGTGCCATTAGCAGGGTGACAATAGTGTCCTTAGAAGCAACAAATATGGCTGATCCACATGTGAGTGAATCTAAATACAAACTTCACCTAGGGAAGGAAAGTCATTTCAGTGCGCCTGCGCGCCATTGAATAGGATACCTAAAACATTTTAGAGTATATGGTCACAGAAAGCAAATTGAGAAAGGTTGTTGATGAAAAAAGAAGTGCTAAAGCGGGAGTCTTCAAAATGTGGGGTGCGCTTCACATCCTAGAGGGTCGCAAAGGAGTGTAGCAGGGGTGACACTGCACCAAGGAATGAATCTTTCTCAGCTACTGTGCAAGATCGAGACTGAAACTTTCTCAGCCTAGAGCATTTTCTCAGTTTACTTAGCAAAATATACTTTTAAAAGGCAACCGGATCACCACTCACTACAGTCTGTTGGACACTAGCTGGGGAGCCCACATAGCCTTTTCATGTCAAGAAAGGTGCTTGTAAATGCTGATAATTGTCTTATTTTTATTCTCTTTGTATATTAATCAGGTGAAAGAGGCTCTGTGCACATGTACTAATGCCCCGGTGTTACCAAAATTAAGACTGTGATTCTTTTATTAGCCGATGACACTCTTCTGGTCTCCAAGTCACCAAAGGGCCTGCAGACCATATTGTTGAGGCCTGCAGACTAAATGGTTTGGTTATCAACAGTGACGTTGATAATGTTCAACCACAAAGGTGTTCAGAACAGTTTTTAATTGGATTATTCCTTGCTTGAACAGGATTATATGTATAAATACTATAGAGAGTGAAAAGTGACTAACAAAGAGTGACACTAATAACAAAACACCACTGGGTGGCTGAATAATACACATGAAAAGAGTAAACTTACAATTGTGCATCATTTTTCACTTAAATAAAAGTAAAATTATCAGCATGTTTCATTGTACTCTCGACAACTGCTGCTGCACTATTGAGTAAATGTGATTTTTGAGAGAATCATAATTATTCAGCATTATTACTATAACTTTGATAATCTTTTTACCACACATGTTCAATATAAATACCTGAGTCTTATAAAAGTATTATAGTCTTAAAATAGCATACTTACTTGAAATGATTGATTCCTAACTGTGATGTAGTACTTCGACCTCGTGTAGTGTGGGGTTGTCTGCTAGGCCTGACCTTCGGCCAAACCCTGCACCTAATCCCCGTGGGCATGCATGGCTGTGATGTAGCAATATAAAGTGTGTCATTTTAGTTAAGGCAGACCTACTGACTTTATCATAGGGTCAGAACATAAAAATATAAAAAGTGGGGCAATTGGCTTCATTAAGGAGTAAGTATACTATCAAGAATAAAGTAGACCTGTTGTCTTTGTCAAGGAGTCAGCAATAATCGTAACCAAATGTATATTATATAAATTCTCACATTGCAATGTTTAAAAGTGATTATCATAAAAAAATTTAAGAAAACCTTATCTGGAGAAAAATCAACATGGCTTTGAGTCTTTACTTTAACATATTTCAGACCACAAAGTGCAGCATAGAACTCACCACAAGGTGTCCCTGCTCTCCAAGTGAAGAGCATAGTGCTCCAGCTTGGAGTGCTTTAAAATAAATAAGGTAGCTCTCGTGGGAATAAGGATTTAAAGACCCTGAAGACTTACTGTGTTTTTTTAAATGTTGATTGGGGCTTCTGGGCTCCCAGCAGCCCTCCACAACATTAAATAAAAGTTTAGTGGTGCCCTTCCTGCTTCTAGCGGCACCAACAGGATACAGACATATTAAAAAAATACGCTTGCTTCTTCCTGGAAGGCTTTTGGGTGATCCATCAAGCAGGTGCTGAAAAAAACAAATTCTCCCTATTCATTTTTCCATAGGAAAATCAGGCAGGGATGCAGCCAAAACAGCTGAACATAATTACACCTAATTAAATTTGGCAGAAAGCTAGATCTTGGTCTAGAAAGAAAAGCTTGCTTTTTGAGATTTAGTCAAAATCTGTTCAGTCATTTTTGAGAAATTTGGGTTGAAAAATATAGATATTTCATGCCGCAGACTATCCGCGGAGCCGACAGATATATTCATTCACTAGTGCCCCCACCATGCACAGTTTACTCATCAATAATTTCATTTAAAATGTTGCAGTGATATCATCAACGATGCCATAGAAGATGTAATAAGTGGGGTAATTAGCAGTGCATGGCGAGGGTACAAGTTATAATTACCTTAGGGCATGAGTTACAGTACTTGGGATAACTTTTAACTGGTGAATTTCAGTGGTTTTGTGCATTTATACATTTAGAATGATGTGTTTTAAGTGATATTTACACCTAAGTATAACCAACCAACCCCGTCGGTAGCATGTTGCTGTCACATTTATGGTAGAAGAAATATATTTTGGAATACCAACCTTTGGAGTGCCATGGCCTGTTTTGTTTTTGTGAATAGTAATATTTGGAGGTAGGCCTGACCCTCCAGTGAGCACCAGCCATATATTGTTTCTGAGTTTTTTTAATGTAAGCTTAACATTTTGGGGCCTTACCCAAATATAACGTCACTCTAACCTTTGATGTTTTTAGTGAATTTCCGAGGTTTTTTTAATATAAAGAAATATCTTAATACCATACCCTTTGACGATGAATTCCTGGGAATTTCTTTGCTATATTCACCCAACTCCCTCACTGAGCATAGCTATTGACTGTGCATAGTAAGGGTTTGGACGCAGGGCCTGGCTGAACATATGTTACATACATATGTGTGTGGGTGTTTATGGTGTCAGTTTGATTTATGATGTGATGGGTCATTTAATGAATTCCATTAACTAATGGTAATTCAGGAAATATTATTGAACACAAAGCTTTGTTCAAATGGGAAGATAGAACGATTTTACCTACAGTGGCTGAAAAACCTGTAATCAAATGCCTGCTTCCCCACTAGACCAAATTGTGTGATCAAAGACAAATTGCTTTAATGTACCATGTTTAATTTTCCTTGACCAATCAATTTGAGAGCACAATGAAACAAGTTCAGGATGTGCACTATTTAAAAACCTCACTTGTATATGGTTAGTGGAGAATACTTTTGCTTCACACATAATACAATATACACCACACATACAGATAACACGACGGAATGAAACTTCAGCACATGGAGGTAATACTGAATGTTTTTTAAAAATCGTACTTTCAATAAATATTACTCTGTGCAGTGGTGTAATTATATGCACTAAAATGAGACAATCAGAGATGTTAAAAAGTCACTATAAAATGTTTTTGTCCTAATTTTTCATAACATTTGTTGTGAGGTTTACATTCAGTTGCTTAGCCAGTGTGTCCTGGGCCTTATTGCAAGGAAAAATATGGGCCCCTCTCGCTGCTGTTTTAATGATAGAATATAGCAATAATCAGCGTTCAGTGGTTACTCAGACCTCTGGACTCTGGTGCAGCTGCACCGGCTGTACCAATGGAAGCTGTTTGCAGCCTGTGTACTGTCTCTTTGAGCCGAGCTAGGCACCCGGCTCGGCTCTGGCTCGGTCCTCTCTTTGAATTGTAAGGCGTCTCACCTCCAGTAGCCTCCGGTCGCCTGTCACCACGGGGCTCCCTCCATTACTGTAAATGTTCGCAACGAACTCCAGCTGGTGAAAACCCGCGGGCCTTAAATTGTCCGCAAGGCCTGTAATTCGGTGTTGGTCTTCCTAATGCGCACTTGATGTCTCGAGCACGGAAATTTAAACTCTGTCGCGTTAAGTGCACGTGCGCGGGATCTGGGCCTGCACTAGCTCAGCAACCAAAAGAACTTTTTTTTCCCTCCATTTTTGTGATGGATGATATGTGAAATATTGTTCTATGGCAACACGAGCCGTGCAGAGATTACTCGCTTTATGAAAATCTGTGCACTAACCCTCCCTCCAACGCATCTCTTGCTCCGATCTAAGAGCCTGGGGGGAGGGGGGAGGGGGGAGGGGGGGCCGAGTTACATAACACAAGCCTTCTCATGCTTAGGGTAATGGATGGGCTGGGACTGCGACCGAATAAAAAGTATGCAAAGAATCAGCATTACTGGGACAGAAATGGGCCAGGTCATCAGAAAACGTCCTATAAATCTCTACAAAGTGACAACCTGATTCCTCTAAATGTTCTTCCAGAGCTCAGGGGTATTATTAAGGTCGCTTAATGTTCTCAGAAGGGGAAAGCCTGAGCGGGTTAGCACTGGTGAGACCGCAGCAGGATTTGCTGCTCTTGGGAGGTAACTAGGAATTAATAATATCCCTATAACAATAGTCTTTTACATACCAACAGCTGAACTGCCGCTCACCTAGACCCAGGTGAAATTTAAAGTACCTCTGCGTAATTCACATATTTTCAGGAATTTCACTTTACAACTTATTACGTTACCTCGCGTAATTATGCTGTGATTGCGGCAAAACTATAGCACGGGGCGTGAGAACAGCGCAAACAAAAAGAATGCAAGCAGCTGTTGCTCACAGAACGTATGTTTTTGGTGCTCATTTTTAGCAAACACAAGGATGAATGAATTTCACACTACAATATAGCGCTAAATGCTCTGAGGCACATTACCGTGCCCCTTACGCCCACAGAGCATCACTTTTTTTTACGCTGAGGTGGTGCAGTGTGCTGACCCATATTTACAAGGTCACACTAAGCCACCTTGCGTGACTCTTCATGGCCTTGTAAATATGGCCCCCGTTCACGCATTACTCTGCGTGGAAAGGGGCATTCCATGGGTGTTGCTGTGAGTTTTCCCACGCAACACCCATGGATTCTGATGCATTCCCAGATTTACAAGGTTTCATAAACCTGGAAATGCGCCAGATGCTATCGCCTCCCCAGGAGATGCATAAAAGTAGCATAATGTGGAGAAATACCTTTATTTCTCCTTGTTTTTTCTTCTTTCTGTGTGTGCTGCATTCAGCACACAAAGAAGGAGGAAAAGGCCATCAATTATTATTTTTGTGGAGGAAGGTGCCCCTTCCTGAACAAAAAACATCAGCCCTGCAACTCAGGCAACCTTGCACCGTGGTGGAAGGGTGCCCGCATTGGCGCTAGGCAGCCTATTGTGCACCAGCACAGAGGTGCATCGTACTGTTGTAAATATGACACAATTCTGCACTTTCCTAATGGCACAGCTAGGCGCAGCAAGATAGCGTGCAGCGCAGCGCTGCATCATTATCTTGTAAATATGTCCCTGTATTTGTATCTTGCATGTAATTTTATAGACATTTTGTGTAATTATGTAAAGCTGTTTTCTGCAAATTTCGTACACCATCACTCTTCACTTTGTAACAATGCATGTTCTTGTTATCCAACCCAATCGAAGTAGTTGCTTGAACTTTTATAGATGAAAGACCGAATCAATCTTGTGTGGATTTGAATCTGTGAAGTTGAGTTTTGCACAGACCTCTGAAGTGGACATTCAACCACTGACTTTTCTCACCACCGGCAGTTAAACCCCAAGGTGGTTTGAGCCTTTTTAGTAAACAGCCAATAGGATCTAAAGCCTCCAGGTACCTTTGGTATGATATGTGGAAGCCCGTGACTTGACTCAAAATGAAAATCAGCCCAAGCAAGAAGGTTCAAACCAGCCCTGCCGCCTAGAAGGGGCATGGTGGGTCATGGCAGCCCATCCTGCTCTGATAGCAGCCCCTTAGAATGCAGCTTACCAGCAGTGGCAGCTACCCTGTATGGAGGGTTTTGACAAAAAATAAAATTAAAATAAAACAAACATACCTTCCTCCGTGACGTGATGTCCTCCTTCGATCATCTAGTAGGCTCCACCGTGAGACCCAGCAGCAAACTCCCCATCCCAATCTTGGCGCTACTCTTCCCAGCAGGAGAGCAGCGCCAGGATGGGAGGGAGCGGGCTCACCCAGCGCTCCTAAGAGCACTGAAGGCCTGCTCTTTCTCTAACCTAGCTGTCTTATGGGTTAGAGAAGTTTTAAATGCGCCTGTCTGGCTGGTCGTCGCAAGACTGCCAGCCAAACAGACATGCGTATTTTTAAGAGCACATCTCTTGCTTGCTGCCACTTGGCGTGGCAGCACTAACCCCGCCCCGCCCTGTCAATAAGTTCAGGACGGGTCGTTGCTGAAAAATAAAACAGTAATACATAAACTGGATTACCGTTTTATTTCTCAGCTCTAGTCTGCGGGTTTTCTTAGTGGGGCGAC
The DNA here is from genome assembly GCF_964204655.1 of Triturus cristatus. NCBI lineage: Eukaryota > Metazoa > Chordata > Amphibia > Caudata > Salamandridae > Triturus > Triturus cristatus. Next base: position 797,490,472 of record NC_140583.1, on the reverse strand, counting down.
GCTCCTCTGCTCAAAAGAAGGATCTGCCTCCTTCAAGTACCAGAGAATGCCACATTGGCACAGTGGCCAGACTGGCCCTGTTTAAGTCTCAGTGTCTTTTGCGGGAGGCAGGAGATTCATACAGCAGTGGTACAGCGCACTAAAGATCTGGGGGCTTATTTAGAAGCCCCTTGCGCTGCTGGTACGTCACTTTTTTTCAATAGTAAAAGTGATGCACCAGTGGCGCAAGGGGCTTGTAAATAGGCCCCCTAGTGCCTGGCCGATCCCATAGGCAGGGAACCACACACTCTCATCGACCAGATGCCCCGTTGTGATGGTTGTCTCAGCAACTGAGTTTTTCAAGCTGTTAAATGTGCTTTTGAAAACGTGCATTATTTTTCTTTTTCAAACGGTCAAGCAATGCATTGAGGAAGAATAGACATATAGTAGCAATACGCCATTTCATTGTCTCTAGCAATTTAATAATGATGTGGGAGATTATGCCCCTAAACTATGGGCTGCTACCGGGCCGCCTCGACCATGAGAATGTTTAGAGTCCTCTAGTGTGAAAGGCCTCACCAGGTTCTACAAGGCCGCAGGGGCCCAGTCCAGCATTCTGGAATGTTCTTCTGCTACAGCTAGAGCCCAGCCCACACCACAAGCATGTCTAGAAGAACACCCGGGCCACAGACCTGTAGTTACAGGGTCTAATTGACTGCGAACCCTTATTGTGCGGTAGAGCCCTCCCCTGGCCCACAGCACATTTGATACATTTCCCTTTGAAACCACGAACTTGCATTCATGGGATGCAGATTGAAATGATAGCTCTCAAGTATCCCCATGAGTGGCACCACCAGCCATTCTTGGACTTTTAAGTTTTCTGGGACCTGTGAAAGAATATTTTGTCAGGGAAACCTGGAGCTACTTGTCCACTTATAGAAAGTGCGTCATAGGACCCCTGGGTCAGTTCAAAGGCTACCTCCCCAGCCCTTCTCCGGTGCCAGGGTCTCCGCAAAGGGCAGGTGTGCGCGGGGCCGGGTGAGCTGCGCGTGTACCTTTGGAACCCACAACATCAAAGAGACGTATTCCCTCGCTGCCCACCGCCCCTGGAAACAACAAAAGACTTCAAAGCATTCCCCTGTTCCCCTTTTGAAGGAAAACCTCAAAGAAAAGTATAATCAGTGAATGCACTTTCCTTCATTCCAATCCCCCTCCCCCGAAAAAGGTTTTACTTACACGTGAGACATGGTGCTTGTGTCAGCTCGGGGGGTGCAGCAGGGCTTGGAAGAGCTGTGGGCGGTGGGGGCTGTAGTCGAAGGGGGCAAGCAAGCCAGCTACATTACCACCAGCTGGTTACAGAGGGCCTCACCTGGACGCTTCCTGAACCCAATTATCCTATTGGCTTTGTGAGGTATTCTCTCGAGGTTCACCCAACCCTCCTCTCAGCAGAATCCTGGCGCAGATATGGTGCCCGTTTCTGCTGCGTGTGATCCTGGTGTCATCACTTTAAGCACATCTGGCTACTCCTGCCCTTCGCCTTGCTGCCCTGACTTGCTGAAAGCATGACTAGACGGACGTGCCATCCCTGCTCTTATCACACAGGAGGGGGTTGCCTCTGCCCCTGCTCACGCTTTCCCAGTCCAAGCCTCACTGGATCTTTGGGGGTCGCCGTTAATGGTCGCCCTTTAGCCCGTGCTCTCACTCCACTGCCGAGGCAGTTCTTGGGGTTGCCGGAACTCTATTGCCCTGCGCCTCTGTCCCCTCCCCCACGCGGGGCAGTTTTACCGGCCTTGTGGTACCTGCTGCTAGCACTGCTGCATCTACTGACCTCAACCACTGCACTATTGGGGCAGGTGTGGGGCTGTTTTGTCCCCACGAGCCCTATCAGTAATCCTTTACGGGGCGTTGTTTGTCGGTGGGATACAGCTGCCCTGCTCCCCCCAAACCCTACGGTCTGGGACTGAGGATGCAGTGGGGTGGGAGGGCTTGTTGCTCCTAACGTCTCCCTATACTTGACGCAATTTCAGCTCTTCCTGCACTCCCTGCTGCCCCGAGCCCCTACCCCTCTGCAGCGCTGGTGCCAGTGCCCCCTGCTCCCCCAAGGCTGTAATGACGGCAATATGTAGGCCCCCCACCTTCGCAGAACACCGTGTCTGCTGCTCCGAGCGCCCGCTCCTCGCTGCTCTCGTTGCCTCTCGCCGCCCGCGCCGCGTCCCCTCCCTTGGATACAGTGTTTGTGGCATCGGCCGGTCCCTAGTGACGCACCTGCCCTCCGTGCGCGGCCGGGGCTGATCGTTGTCTATCGGACTAACCAGGCTGCCTGTGTCTCGCCGTCCTGCCTGTAACTTGCCTCTCGACTGCTGCTCTCTCAGCCTGTTTCACCTTACTGCCCGTTTCTCTGCTCCCTTCCTGTGTCTCACCTCCTGGCCTGTTTTTGAATTCACTGCTCGTGTTTCACCTCAACGCCTCTGTCTAATCGTGCCTATTACCCTCGCTGCCTATTTCCCACCATCCTTACCGCGTCTCACTTCCATGCCTGTGTTTTATCTCACTGCTTACTCTACCGTGCCTCACCTCTCCGTCCTTGTCTCACACTTCACCGACTGGACTCACCTTTCTGTCTCTGTCACATCTCCCTCTTTGCTTCTGACTTTACTACCTGACCACTTCCGTCTCTGTCGCCTCTGTTTTGTCTTAGTGTTGGTCTCAACCCCTCGTTGTGTGTCTCACATTCCTGTCTGTGTTTCACCCCTTTTACATCACTGCCATTGTCCTAGTTCACTTCCTGATATCCACCTCCTTGCCTGTGAGTTTCTTCTCTGACTTCACATCACTGCAGGAGCTGCCTGGACCTCCCTGACCTTGGCTCTCTGACTGCTTCTAACTCCATGACGGTGCCTCTCCTCTCTGCCTGTGACTCACCTCGATGTCTGTTTCACCTCACAGCCTACGTCTTACCGGACTGCGTGGTCTCACCTTCCACCTGTGTCTCACATTTTTGTCAGTGCTTCCTTTCACCTTCTGATCTCACCTTTCTGACCTTGCCTCACTTCGCTGCCAGTGTTTCACCTCACTGCCTGGTTCACATCATGCCATTGTCTGCTTCTCACCTCATTGTCTGTTTCTCACCTCATTGTCTGTGTCTCAACTCATTGTCTGCTTCTCACCTCATTGTCTGTATCTCACCTCATTTCTGTGTCTCACCTCATTTCTGTGTCTCACCTACCTGTCCATGGTTCTCCTCACCGAGTGGTCTGAAGTTTCTGGCTGGTCTCACCTCTGTATCTGTGTCTCATGTCTCTTCCATTGTCACTCCTCCTGGCCTGGTCTCACCTCTCTGCCTGCATGTCGCCTGACTGTCTGGTCTCACCTCCATGCCTTTGCCTCACCACCTGCCATTGTCTCACCTCAATTACTGGTCTCACATTTTTGTCTGTATCTCACCACCGTGTCTATGACTAGTCTCGCTGCCTGGTCTCACCTCCCTGTTCTGATTCACCTCATGGCCTTTGTCTCATCTGTTCACCCCTGTCTCGCCTCAATTCATGTTCTCACCTCTCTGTCTTTGTCTCCTGTTACTGCCTTGTCTCGCATACTTTAAAAAAAATCTCTTTATTGCTATTTTACATGAACAGACAAAGAGAATAAAAAGCATCAACAATTCATCGGTGCAGCAGTATCACCAATAGACATATGCGATATACAGTCCGTGAGATGCTCAGACCGGGCGCTCCGTCTCTCTCACTGGCTGTCTCTTGCACCACAGGCTAGTCCCATTCCTGTCCGTGTCCCACAGCACTGTGATTGTCTCACCTCACTGCCTGGTCTCGCCTCTAAACCTGTCTCTCGCCCCTCTGACTGTACCTCACCTCACTGCCTAGTCTTACCTCCTTGAGGGTATCACCTTTCTGTCTTGGGCTTAGCAGTTTTTCCTCAAATCTCACTAAGAAAGATGAATAAAAACAATGGCACACGGACTCTGGAGCCTTCTCCAGCCTCACCGCTCTGTCAGTGTGCTTGTAAAGTCACTGGATAGTGAGTGAGCGATTTCCTTTTTGCCTAAGTGAAGAAGACAATCAGATATGTTCACTGAAGGCATCCTGTGCAAATAGACCGAAGCCCAGTGCATAGCTCTTATGTCAGGAGGGGCACCCAAAGTGCACACCTCTTTTAGAGAGGGGGGGCTGCAATGCTTAATTTGACTTGGTGATTTCCGGTGCTCGACACCAGCACTTAATTGTCGGCACCAGCACTTATGACAGCCGCCACATGGTGGCGCTGTTTGTATAATTTAGAGCTGAGCAGTCCAGCAATTATTTATTAATTCAGTATGCATTAAAAACAACTGATACTTGCCACCCAAGCTATTTTTATAGCTTTGGGGGACTGTATTGTCAAACTTGTAGCAGTGTGCTGGCTAGTAGTTGTGTAGGTACTATCATTGGCAATGCAGTTATTGGCAATGGGTGGTGCAAGCTGCAGAGGCCCCCCGACTAGAGCGCTGGCACTTATGTTTATTACAAATTAAGCCCTGGGGGACTACTGTCCTGCCACTGGGCAAAGTGAGACTAGTTGTGTTAGGGTAGCTATGCGCCCAGAGGAGTATCCCGGTGCTAATACTGTAGACTCCAAAAAAGGCAGCTAATAATACTAATATAGAAAACCCATGTTTTTAGTAATTTCTTAGACCTACTGAAATCCTGACAAGATCGAATTTGAGGGGCTGGCCTGTTCCAGTGATGGGGGCTAGGTAAGAGAACAAACAGCCCTCATTTCAGGTCGAACATATGTGCTGTGAGGGTAGCCCTGCTTTAGCCTTAGACCTCAGGTTTCTACCCGAGTGGCACCATGAGAGCCTTGTGCGAAGGTAGTCAGGGCATTGTGAAATGGTGCTCTGTGTGAGGGACGTGTGTTTATACGCTTCCTTACGGGTAGCCAGTGCAAGGCTCTTAAGGAGGGTTCAGAGTGAGAGCCGGAAGGGAGCTCACAGACCTAACGGGCTGCTGTGTTTTGTCCCACCTGTAGTTTGCACAGGAGAGTTTCGTTCACTGCCACCATGAGTGCTTTACCATAGTCCAGACGACTCATGAGGGCCAGGCCATCGTTTTCCTTGAGCTGAGAGGAAGCCAAGGGCGCACTCTCCTGAGCAGTCGCAGGGTGCCGAAACAAGTACCACAGATGGAAATCACATGTTCCTTCAGAGAGAGCTTGTCTGCTAGAAAACCCAGATTTTAAACTGTTCCCTTAGGAAAAGGGGCAGCACCCCGCTCTTTGGCCATCAGTCTTCTGACCAAAGTTCCTGCGCCTCACCGAACAGGAGGATGCATTGGCCCATGTTTAACCTGATGGTCGACCTTAGAGCTGCCACTGTAGCTGCACCGCAATGTTTTGGGGAGACGGTGGTGCATCCTCTGTTTCGTTATTTGGCTGGACCTTGTCATCATAGCTATCCCTATCTTTACCCTGTGTAACAAGTATCGCGGCTGCACCTGTTTCAGTCTAATGGACAAAAAGATAGCACCCACCTGAAACTAAGTTCGGAGCCCTCCTTCGGAAGACACGTATGCTGATCATGCAGGGGGGGTGGTGGTGGGGGGGGGGTGCAGGATCTGAGTGCAGGCAGCTTGCATAATGTAAACATTGCACAAAGCTGACTGGCCAGCCAGAGTACAAATATCGAACGTATTTTCTGCTCAGTGTATTGAAAATCGTCTTTAGCAGGGATAGGAGACGGTGTATGAAATCGAGGGAGCTCCATGGATAGAATATCTGATTACCAGCTCCCCTTTAAGTTTGGAACTGAACGTAGGTAATAAAACCTCCCGGAAGGGACGCCTGGGTGTGCCCTGAGAGAAGCCAACCTGCTGGGGGCAGGTTACAGGATGGACATTGTCTAGAAGACGGGGCAACCGCCGAGGTGCCTGGGGATCAGGGAACTGTGCAGGAAGGACAAATAACTAGCAATCCTCGATGTGGCCTAGAGGGAGGATCCGCTCTGCAAGGGTCTCTGTGGTAACCCTCTTTGGCCTTGACCCAAGCGCACTGTTACGCCCCCTCCGTAGGACCTTCAGAATTACTTGTTGTTTTTGTCTCCTGGCCTCGAGGTGATTAATAGAGTTATTAGGTGAGGTTTTTCTGAGCAAGATTGAGCAACCTGCATGTAAAGCCACGCAGCATATCTCCTTTCAAGCCCCCCCTTCATGAGAGATGTTTTGTTCTCCACCATGCCCCCTCCGTTTGTCTGAGTGAACTGGCATAACGAAAATTGAGGGGCCTCCCTGCGTGGTAAGAAGAGGGGTCCCCTCCAGGCTCAATCAGGAGCTCTCTGGCCAGAGTGCAGTGCCGAGGAGGCCCGGGCTGCGGGGGGCCTTTGTTACGCCCCTGTCTGTGTGCATATGAAGAGACATGCGCATTCGGAGGTCTCATAGATGCTGCTTGTAAAGTGTTGCAGCATGAAATATTCCAATCACGTTCTGCAGCTTAGTAGATCAGCGTGAGTGAAGTGTGACAGCATATTCTCTGGAACCCCTCATAGCCCTTTTCTCAGAAGGAAAAGTATAACAGGCACTGGCAAAGCCAAAAGTTCTCGCCTATGCTAGAGCTATTGGCTTTGGCAATGTGTTTAGCCATGTTTTACACCAGCGTGGCTGCTGCTCAGCATGGATGAATGTTAGTGGCATGGAGTGTCCTAGAGTGGAGCGGTGGGAGTACAGTGTCGGACACTGGATTTGTCGGAGTAGAGTGCGTTGGTAGAGTAGGGGGAGTAGAGTGCCATAAAGTTGAGTAGAGGTGATCAGAGTTTAGTGGCTCAGTGGCATAGAGGGGAGTGGCTTAGGGGGCAGTGGAGTGCAATGGGGTAGAGTGGGGTGGAATAGGGTGTAGTGGGATGGAATGGATTGAGGTAGTGGGGTGGATTGGATTGGAGTTGATTTGGTGGATTGGGGTGAATTGGAGTGGGTTTAATTAGAGAGGTTTAGGGTGGGGTGGGGTGGATTGGATTGGGTGGGGTGGATTGGATTAGAGTAGGGTGGTTTGGAATTGAGTGAATTAGAGAGGAAGGGGTGTCCTGGAATGGAGGTGGGATTGGAGTGGGGTGTACTGGATTGGAGTGGAGTAGATTGGACTGGAGTGGGGTGGATTGGATTCAAGTAGGGTGGATTGAACTGGAGTGGGTGGGGTGGATTGGGTTGGAGTGGGGTGGATTTGAGTGTGATGGGCTGGATGGATTAAACTGAGTGGAGTGGACTAAACTGGGGTGATATGGGTTGGATTGGGGTAGAGTGGGTGGATTGGAATAGATTGGGGTTGATTGGACTGCAATGGAGTGGGTGGACTGGAAGGGGTGTATTAGACGGAAGTGGGGTGGATTGAAATTGGGTGCGGGTGGTTTGGGGTGGGATGGGGTGGGGTGGATTGGAGTGGGGTGGAGTGGAATCGAATGGAGTAGGGTGAATTGGAGTGGGGTGAATCGGATTGGCATGGGGTGGGGTGGAGGAGTGGAGCAGATTGGATTGCAGTGAGGTGGATTGGATTGAGTGGGGTGGTTTGGATTGAGGTGGATGGGATTGGATTGGATGGGATGAACTGAATTGGTGTGGGGTGGATTGGTTTGAGGTTGGTTGGATTTGGCTGGATTGGGTTGAAGTGGATTTGACTGGGGTGAGGTGAGGTGGATTGTACTGGGGTGAGGTGGATTGGATTGAAGTGGGTGGATTGGAGTGGGGTGGATTGGAGTGGGGCAGATTGGAGTGGGTGGGTTGTTTTAGATTGGAGTGGGACAGATTGTTTAATATTGGATTGGGGCTGATTGGGGTGGGACATATTGGAGTGGGGCAGATCGTGTTGGATTGGAGTGGGACAGATTGGAGTGGAGCAGATTGTTTTGAATTGGAGTGGGGTGGATTGCTTTGTGTGGGAGTGGGGCAGATTAATTTGGATTGGAGTGGGCAAGTTGGTGTGGTACAGATTGGAGTGGGGCAGATTGGGGTGGGACAGATCGGAGTGGGGCAGACTGGAGTGGGGCAGATTGGAGTGGTGCAGATTGTTTTGCATTGGACAGGGGCAGATTGGAGTTGGATGGATTAGAGTGGCACAGATTGGAGTTAGATGGATTGGAGCTGGGCAGATTGTTTTGTATTGGAGTGGGGCGGATTGGGTGGGGTGGATTGTTTTGGATTGGAGTGAGGCAGACTGGAGTGGAGCGGATTAGAGTGGAACAGATTGTTTTCAATTGGAGTGGGGCAGATTAGAGTTGGGTGGATTGGAGTGGGGCAGGTTGGAGTTGGATGGAGTGGAGTGGGGCAGATTGTTTTGGATTGGAGTGGGGCAGATCGGGGTGAGGCAGATTGTTATGGATGTGAGTGCGGCATATTGGAGTGGACAGATTGTTTTTGATTGAGGGCACAGATTGTTTTGGATTGGAGTGGGGCAAATTGGAGTGGGGCAGATTGTTTTGGATTGGAGTGGGGCGAATAGGAGTGGGCAGATTGTATTGGATTGAAGTGGGGCAGATTGTTTTGAATTGGAGTGGGCAGATTGTTTTGGATTGGAGTGGGTCTGATTGATGCGGGGCAGATTGTTTTATATTGGGGTGGGGTGGACTGGAGTGGGGCAGATTAGAGTGGGACAGATTGTTTTCAATTTGAGTGGGGCAGATTGGTGTTAGGTGGATTGGAGTGGGGCAGGTTGGAGTTGGAGTTGGATGGATTGGAGTGGGACAGATTGTTTTGGATTGGAGTGCGGCATATTTGAGTGGGACAGATTGTTTTTGATTGAGGGGACAGATTGTTTAGGATTGGAGTGGGGCAGATTGTTTTGGATTGGAGTGGGGCAGATTGGAGTGGGGCAGACTTTTGGATTGGAGTGAGGCAGATTGTTTTGGATTGGAATGGGGCAGATTGTTCTGGATTGGAGTGGGGCTGATTGTTTTGGATTGGAGGGGGGCAGATGGTCGGAGTTTGGCAGATTGTTGGAGTGAGGCAGATTGTTGGAATGGGGCAGATTGGGGTAGGGCGGATTGGAGTGGGCAGATTAGAGTGGGAGGATTGGAGTGGGCAGATTGTTTTCGATTGGAGTGGGGCAGATTGGAGTGTTGCAGATTAGAGCGTGGCAGATTGTTTTGGATGGGAGTGGGGCAGATTGGAGTTCGACAGATTGCTTTGGATTGGAATGGGGAAGATTGGAGAGGGGCAGATTGTTTTGAATGGTAGAGGGCAGATTGTTTTGGATTGGAGTGGGGAAGATTGCAGTGGGCAGACTATTTTGGATTGGAGTGTGGCAGACTGGTGTGGGGCAGACTGTTTTAGATTAGAGTGGGGCAGAATGTGTTGGATTGGAGCGGGCATATTGTTTTGGATTGGAGTGGGACAGGTTGTTTTTAGAGTTGGGCAGACTGTTTTGGATTGGAGTGGGGTGTAGGCTGGAGTGCGGAGGATTGGAGTGGGGCAGATTGTTTTGGATTGGAGTGGGGCAGATTGTTTTGGATTGGAGTGGGGCAGATTGTTTTGGATTGGAATGGGGCAGACTGGAGTGGGGTGGGTTAGGAGGAATGGAGTGTGGTGTATTGGAGTGGATTAGATTGGGGCAAGTGGTTTGGATTGGAGTGGGGTGGACTGGATTGGTCTTGGGTGGATTGGATTGAGTGGAGCGGATTGGTGTGGAGTGAGTTGAGGTGGATTGGTGTGGATTGGATTTTGGCGGATTGGGATGGCGTGGTTTAGAGTGTATAACACGATTATGTGTTAAAGCATAATTTCAGAAACTACATAAATCACTTTGCAAAAAGATGATCCTCGTCTTTTGAGAACAGTGCCCATGAGCAAAAACATAAGAAAACATGAGTGCAAAGTGAGAAAAGAAGACTTGGCAAAATAAAAGAAAGTTTACTATAGAAAATAAATCTTTGCAATTTTTTTTTTTTTTTAAACCGTTTATTACAGAATCCAAAAAATATACAAAGATGGGCCTACAACCTTCAGGCCGGCCGCTAGCAGGCAAAAGGAGCATGTAATACAGACAATAGCACGCATGCTGCGGCAGAGGGAAATGCACAGGAGTTAGAAGCGTTGGTAGCCACACCATCCGGACCCCACGTAACGGTTTCATTTTAGTATAAATAACAACAAAAAACAAATCCACAAGGCAACCCACAATCGGAAACAACAGCATGTGCTCCCCTAGCAGGGGGACCCCACCAATCCATAGGAGCATCAAGGGGGGGAAAAGGTCAGGACGGGGACTAAGTAGACTCAGTGCCCGGAACCGGGAAGATAAACTGGCTAAGGGGACGGGGCCGGTGACGGATCGGGCAATAACGGCGGGGTACAGATTCCCCCACGGTAGGCGTTCCAGGGGCCCCATACTTTCACCCATGTCCCAGGCTTACCTCTCGCAACATACACCACCTTTTCCCGAAACATGCACCAATCCATGTTATCCTTCCATGCCGAGACAGTCGGCGACCTCTGGGAACCCCACAGTTGAGCAATGTCGCGTTTGGCCACCATATATCCCAGAGTCGCCCACCACGTTTGCGGCACCGAGTAGTCGGTTGGCTCCCACACATTCAGAAGACATCTCCTCGCCTCGGGCAGCAGCGACACACGCGTAACTACCCGCAGAACCTCATGCACACCACGCCAGAATCGCGCCACCTCCGGGCATTCCCACAAAATATGGAGAAAGGTCCCCAAAGAACCACACCCACGCTTACACAACCCGTCCACAGCATAGCCCATACGCAGTAGCCTTGGCCCCGTAACATAGACCCTATGGAGTATCTTGAGCTGGACGAAGCGAAGGCGGGCCGGTATGGCCACCTCTTTCGGGGAGGCCACCGCAGACACCCAGTCCTCGTCATCCAGCTCCAATCCATCGGCAACCCATGCCTCACGAAGGTTAGTCAGCAGTCCCGAACGGTCATTGATAAGTTTTGTGTAAATTAATGAAATCGTGCTGTCCGGTACATGCCCATCTAGCACTCTATCCTCCAGAGGGGAATACACCGGGATGGAGTCAACGTCCGGGAATACGGAGCATAGCGCATGACGGATCTGCATATATCGAAAGTACTCCCTGTCATGCAACTGGAATTCCGTCTGCAGTACCTCGAACGTTTTGAATCCCCCCCTCGTCCAGAGATCACCCACCCTGCTGATGCCTATCATGTCCCACTTCTCAAAGCCCTTCGAGGTCCACAGGGAGCCCAACTGCTCAGATGCGTATAGTGGCGACGCCCGGGTCAAACGATCTTTCCACCCCATCGCCACATTAGCCGCGTGCCACACTCGTACCATGACACGCGTGGGGCCCGTCAGACGTGCGTCGAGCGAGCTGGAGTAAAGCGCTCGATTATAGTCACCACCCGGCAGCAACATCTTATCTATTTCAAAGGCCGGGTTTAGAGCGGGCTCATACAGGCCGTGATTGATCGCAGCCAGCTGGGAGGCCCAATAATACCGTTTGATATCCGGGAGGGCAATCCCCCCGTCATACCACGGGAGCGTCAGCTTCGCCAGGGCGATACGCGGTCTACCCTCCCAGAACAGTCGGCGCTGCAAACTCTCCACCTCGCGAAAGTAGCGCGCCGGGACGACGTCCATTGTGTTCTGCAGAGCGTACAGGAAACGCGGCAGCGACATCATCTTAAACAATGCCGCCCGGCCGAGCGGCGAGAGCGGCAAGCGCCTCCAACGCGCGACATCCTCCTTCAAACGCTGGAGGGGGGGAAGCAAGTTCTGACTATATCGGGCCTCCGCGTCCAGGGTAATGAAGACACCCAGGTACCTAAATCCCCGCGGGGCGATCTGGATAGGACAACCCCGCGGAAGGATAGGATCCTCCCCAGAGAGAACATACACACACGATTTAGCCCAGTTGATGACAAGGCCGGAGTTAAGGCCAAATGAGTGCAATACATCAACCAGTACTATCAGTGATTTACGTGGGGAAGCCAGGTACAGGAGAATATCATCGGCGTATAGAGATATGCGGTCCTCATACTCGGGGGTCCAACGGAGACCACGGATAGAAGGATGCCACCGCAGCCACTCCGCCAGGGGCTCCAAGGCAAGCGCGAAAAGGAGCGGCGATAACGGGCAGCCCTGCCGCGTGCCCCTGCCCAGCTCGAACGGAGCTGACACTCTACCGTTCACAACCACCTGCGCCAGCGGTCCAGAGTACAACAATTTTACCCAACCGATGAATCCTGGGCCAAACCCAAACTTCGTGAGCGTCGCCCAAATATATGGCCACTCAAGTGTGTCAAACGCCATAGTGGCGTCCAAGGACGCCAAAATGGCCGGCTCCCGTATGAACGGGACACTTGCGAGCACCCCATGCAAACGCCGCAGGTTGAGCGCTGTGTTGCGATGAGGGATAAAGCCGGACTGATCCTGGTGAATCAAGTCGCACACTACGCCAACCAGCCGATTGGCCAACACCTTGGCGAGAATTTTGGGCTCCGCATTCAACAGCGAAATAGGCCGATAGGATGTGACCCGGTCCCGCGGCCTCCCCTCCTTATGAATAACCACGATAGTAGCCAGACGCTGGTCTAGCGGGAGGGAACCCGCCGAGTGGGCCGCGAGGAACATAGCACGGAGATGCGGCGCCAATCTTTGCAATTTTTTTTGTCCTGCTGGGCACATTTTTGCCAGTCACACGCATTCTGTTTGCTGGGCACTAAAAGTGAAACAGAACAAATTAGCACCTGAATCACATCGGGAGCAGCAGGCGGGCACTGAATAAGTTGAATAGATCGGTGCCTGATCCCTGCTCCACAGAGAGGAACGGAAATGATGTTAGGCCTGCCTTGATGAATTACGAAGCAGTAAAGAAGAGAGTCACACAAGCCAACAAATGGTAAGCAACAGGCAGGCTACAAGCCATTTTTGTTAACAAGTGTCTCGCAGGCTTGACTCTAAAAACAGACTTAAAGTTTCAGCACACATGTGCCTTTGCCAGTCCTGCCACTTCTATCATCCTTAATAGACCTGAGTGAAATTTGCATAATTTCCTGTGCAGAAATTGCATGAAAAATTGAGTGAAATTATGCGCTATCGCATGAAGTGCTGACTATTGCACTTGGCACAAAAATTGTCCTTGCATCCTTAAAAAATAGCGCAAAATCATGCATGACATGGATAACAGCTCCTGGCGTTCCGTTTCCCTGGGCTCTTCCTGCGTTCCCGCAATAGGATGTTTACCCTAATGAAGTCTCGATTACACAGCATTGTGTAATGGCGTAACCTCATGCATTTCACATAACAATAATAACACGAAATGCCCAAAATTATGAGAGATTAAGCCAACATAAATGAACTTTTCCCCAGGACTACCCCAATCAAGTTTTTAGCTTCTTCTGTATTTCTTCTCTGCCTAGGTTTTAACTCTCAGGGTTTCACACTTGATAAAATATGACTTTGACCCAGCAAAGATATAACAGCTAATGAGTGACTTTACTAAGCCTTACCTCTCTTACTCAAAGGCACTTGGTAGACTCATGGGAAATGAATGACTCTTTCCCAGCCCTACAGGTCTACCAAAGACAGTACAAGAAATGTAATTTACCTAACTTTGTCTGGAAGGCCAGAGGTCATAGGAAGCTGGAAGGTCAGAGGCTAGATCGGAAATGTCTCATTTTTTCCACGACTTCACGCCTCTATTCTCTTCTTTGCCTGTTCCTCACCTCTGTAGCTTGCATATTGCTTCATCTCAAGGCACGGCTGCAGCCTGTCTTCTTCCTGGTTTCTGCCCATCCTGTTCCTCTCTGTTCAGCTCTCTTGCAAGAAAACATCTAATTTACGAGGTTTTGGCACAGGGCAGCAACGCAAGGAATCTTGCAGCGCTGCCCTGTGTCAAAAGAAAAGGGCAGGTTTGTGCCCTATCTATGCGATACAGCGCATTCCAGTCCTTTTCACCTGCGCTGGTGCACAATGGGTGCCCATGCACCAACGCAGGCATCCTTGCACCATGGTGCAAGGGTACCTGTGCTGCGAGGTTGATTGATTTTGTGCAGGAGGGGACACCATTCTGTACAAATCAATCGAGGCAATTTCCTCTTTCTATGTGTGCTGCACAATGCAGCACACATAAAAAGAGGAAAAACGAGGAGAAATTAGAACATTTCTCCTCATTGTACCTCCCTAATGCAGAATCCAACGCATTCCCACGTTTACGATTCCTCGTAAATCTGTGAATGCTTAAGATTCCATAGGTGTTGCGTGGGAACACCCACAGCAACACCCATGGAAGTTCCCTTTCACGCAGTTATCTAGGAGCACATATTTACAAGGCCATGCAATGCCACATAATATGGCTTTGAGTGGCCTTGTAAATATGCTTTGGCACATCTTGCCACCAGAATTTCAAAAAGTGACGCTCCACCGGCGCAAAAGTGCCACAAGGGGCCTCTTAAATGAGGCGCCATGTCTTTTGGGAAGTAATTTATCTGTGCGCATCCTTCCAGTGGATAAAGTGGAGGAGAGAGGTGGCAGGGAATGATGGTATAAGAAAAAAGCCAGGGACATGACAGGTAAACTCTACATTGGCTGTGACGTGGCAGATATCAAACTTGCGTGCAATCAAGAGAGGAGAGAGCGTATGCACACTTCACGGTCAAACCATCGTTCATCAAGCTGCTTCTAGGATAGGACACTTAGAGTTAGGAGAAGGTAGCTAAAGTCTGAACATCCATGACTGCAATACAATGAGCAACGGTAAATCTTTCAATCTCCAATACAAGCAAATCCAACTAGTGAAGGACTACCAAATGTAAGTCTGAGGAACATAATTTACCAAGTATTGGCTTTAGGAGGTTGCATAAGCGACACTAGAAGCAAGTATTGGCAAAGCCATTATATCCTGCCTATGCAAGATCTATTGAGTTCGCCACTGTTTTTAGCCATGTTGCAAATGGCTGAAAGTACAGATAAAAAGCTTTATGACACAGCAAGCATTGACTGCGTCATCGTGTTTTTTTTTTACTTTCAGCTATGCTGCACTGAAATTTTATTTTCAGCTATGCTGCACTGAAGCCAGTGCTGCTGTATGATCTATACTTTAATGTCCCTATAGATCTATAGTCGAGGGGCTGCAAGTGCACTCCTGACCTTTTTATGCGGCCCCTATTCAAAACAGGCCAGCATCTATTTACAAGTTAATCAACATGAAAGAAAACAAGTAACTAGGGTGTTCTGCACAGCTAACATTTGGGCCACCTTCCTTTGGAAGAAATTTTGCAACAAACGCGTAAAATATGAAAAAGTCGAAAAATGCATTTTATTCACAGGCAGAACTGTTTCATCTTAGTAGTAGTAGTACATCAGACTAAATCAGTGCAAGTATTTTTTAATGAATAGTTTTCAAACATGAATTTTGAAACGTTCATGCATCTCCCCACCCTGACAATGCCAATAGAGAACTAAGAGGCAAGTCAGTTATGCGCACCCTTTGGCTGGCCTGGGTTGCTATTCTACATTGTCAACATTTTAGTAAAATCAAATGTTGGAGACGTTTTCAAACAGCACACATCCTGAAGGTATGTATTTCAAGATTATATGTAATAATAAAGAACAAGCATTGGCAAAACCAATAGGTTTTGTCTATGTGAAATCTATTGTATTTGTCAATATTTTTTATAAATGTTGCAAATGACTATAATAAAGATGTTAAGTAACCGTAAGAGCTTGGGGAATCAGGTTCGAGTCTCAGCGTTAGCTCAACATCATGTGATCCTGTGATCCTGGAATCAGATTAAGATTCAATTTATTTGTATCAGTTCATTAAAACCATTACAAAAGGATAAAAACTTTCAAAACTGCGAATCAGTTCATGCAAATATATAGATAAATTGTTAACCCACCCTTCTTTCCCTGTATTGAACCCTTTAACAAATGACTGCTCTATTATCTGGGGGAGGTGGGTTATATGATTGTAACAGTTTTTGGGTTATATGATTGTAACTGTTTTTGGGTTATTTGATTGTAACTGTTTTTGGGTTATTTGATTGTAACTGTTTTTTCGGAGACAACAGAGCAGTATAAAGTGCTAGTGCCATACTATATTCACTAAAGTTCGGA
The DNA here is from genome assembly GCF_964204655.1 of Triturus cristatus. Lineage (NCBI taxonomy): Eukaryota > Metazoa > Chordata > Amphibia > Caudata > Salamandridae > Triturus > Triturus cristatus. The sequence goes on along the minus strand of NC_140583.1, from coordinate 797,474,414 downwards.
AAAAGAACTTAAAGTGTGTTAGAGTTTGCTCAGTTGAGCATTCTTAGCTCAGTGATAATTATGGTTCTTGGAAGGTCGCTCTGGAATCCTGGGGCGAGCCTTGCTTTGGCATTGCAGGGTACGTCAATAACAACATGACACCAAGGCATTTCTCCAACTCTTTGTGTTTCCTGGAATATCCGGTGTCAAAGTTATTTGTCTCCCACTTTATTTGTGTAGTAGTCCGATATTATTTTCTGGACTTTTGAAGGACGTTGCAAAGGTTCAGGCTGTGGGAGTAGTGCATCGCTGAGTATTTTTACAAATCTCCCGCAACGAGCAGGGTGGGAACCTCCACTTATGAAAAACATACTACCAATGCCTCAGTGCAGGTGCAGGTGCGGGCCACTTGTTTAAGAAATAATTGCTTGAGTAGAACTCTCCTTTCTTTGATTATGACAACAGCACAGAAGGTGTGGTCATGATTTGTGTTTGTAATTGCATAGCCTGCAAGCACCTCCGTTGTCCTGGTTGGCCCATGCTGGGTTGAAGTCCAGGATCGGTAGGCCCAGCAAACGCATATACATGATCTCTCTCCGGGTTCTAAATTGAGGGTAGCTGATAGATAGGTCTAGGCTTTTGCTACCAAATATGAAAAGTTTAAAGGGCACAAGAACTCTGTTGATTTTACGGAAGCTTGATCTTGCTGAAATGAGGCCGGTCGCACTTGTCTGTTGATGGTCTTTTTCCATTTTGTGTAGGACATAGGCTCCAGAGTGATCACTGCTTGATTTATCGCAGTAGTTACTACCACACTCTGAAGTTGTTTATTCCACGGGGATCCTGGTTTTTTTCGAAAATGCTTCTGCGGCAGGCCTTGAGCGAGTTCTCTGGTGATTTTAATATGCAAATGTAAAATTTGAGGAAGTCTGCCTCGATAATGAGGGATTGTTTTACCAACCCAAGATCCAATCTGGGTCTTGCTCTACGGATGTATTTCGGCGGTTGAAAGATTTTCTCATATCCATGCACTGAGCATATTCCAGGTCTTCCGAGCATGCTCAGGGAAGGCTTGATGGCCATATTGTGGTGCTGGGAGAAGAGAGGGTTGAATGACTTTGCTTATTTCTTCTGCAGACGGGCTGTTTAAGTTGTTAATAAGCCTGTCTAAGCCATAGATAATTGCTGTTGATTTCTTTTTTAAAGCATTTTTATGAGCAGATGATTGAGCAGATTCAGTGAACCACAGACCCAGACTCCTATATTTGAGGGCTGAAGTGAGGATCATAGGTCGCATTACATGAAACTTGTTTTTTGTTCTTGTAGCGAACAAATACAAGTATTTTGGTTTTATCTGGGTTGATGTTGAGAAAGTTCTTTGCATTATATGGATGTAGGCTGGTCAGTGCTCGTTGAAGCCCTACTTTGGTGTGGTCCATGATAACAATGTCTTCCGCATATTGAAGAATTTGGAGTGATCTATGACCTAAACGAGGGAGGGCACGGCAGCTGTTAGCCGAGGCTTTTCCCAGGTCTGTTGTGTATAGACTAAAATGCAGGGGCACTAGCACACACAGCCTTATTTCAAAGTCGGCCCGGTTTCACACAAACCCATGTTGCAGAGTACAGGGAGATTATGGCTGTTAAAAGAGGTGATGGAATACCCCAGCATGCCAGTTTCCTCCACAAAGTCTGTCTGTCAACTTTGTCACATGCTACAGTAAAATCATTAAAACAGCAAAAGAGTGGGAGTTGTTTATGCTGCACGGCTTGATGGCTAAGGGTGGCTAGTGCAATGATATTGTCGTTAGTGGCTGCTCCTCCACGGAAGCTTGTTTGGAAAAAGGGGAGCAGCTCATTTTCTATTACCCAGCTTTACAGATTTTTTTGCAAAATTCGTGCATAAGATCTTGCCTTCGAGTCTAGCAAAGCTATTAGGCGATAATTACATGGCTTTAAGGGATCGCCTTTTTTAAATATTGGGCATAGGTTGGAACCTCTCCAAGCTTCTGGAATTAGACCCAAGCTGTAGGCTGGGTTGAAAAGAGGAGTCAGAAGAGATGCCCAGTCTTCTGGTGCACTTTTAAAGTTCCCAGCCGGGAGACCGTTTGGGTCAGGCGCTCCGTCGCCTTTCATATCCTTAATTAGTTTTACAATTTGGGACGGTGCGGTTAATTCTTGTGGGTCTCCTATTTGCTGCAGGGTAGACCTCTTTTTGTCTATTTTGTGATGAGCGGAAAAAAGGCCGGTTACATGTTTCTCACATTCGGATTCAGAAACTGCGTTTTCCCTTGTTGGGTAAGGTGATTTTAATTTGTTCACGTAGTTCCAGAAATGAACGAGATATATTTCCTTAAGCATCCTGAATATCTTTAGCCACTCCTTTTCTTTTTGTCCCTTCTTAAGTTTCCAAACAACCTTGTTATGTGCTTTCCTCAAGTCTTTTACTGCCTTTACATTTTTGCTTGTGGGGTTGATTTTACATAATCAAATGGTTCTCCTTAGGTTCTTCCTTGAGGGATTGGTTTCCCAGTTGAACAACTGTTTGTATCGGTAGCATTGCAGTGGCTTTATGGATTGCGAATGGCACCTGCGCCCCAGGATGGAATCTAATAGTTCTTCGTTCATTGTATCCCACTGTGTTAGAATTTGCCCCCAAGTCGGTTCATATAGCTGTTATTTCTGTTGCCAAGCCTTTTGACCACCTGTGTGGAATGAAAGAGTCACCATTTGATTCTCCTGACTAGAGTCTTTATTTCTGCTCCAGTTGAAATGCCTAACCCCAGAAATGTGTCCGCTTTCGGATGATTTAGGTCCAGGGTTAAGACTAGGGGATTATGATCACTTTCTCCTCGATTTGATATTTCAAAATTCCGAAGGTGGTCTGCCAAGGTGGAGGGGGGGACATAAAGATGTAGTCAATTGTTGAGATACCTTTAAATGTGGGACAAGGCGTGTTCGTGGGTCGTGTCATGACTTGGTACGCAGACTTTAAGTTGAATGAGGCAAGTAGCTCATTGACTTGTTCCGGTTCCTTGCTCATTTGTACCCTCTTGGAGTATTTGCCCAGGGACTTGGTGTTAAAATCCTCCGCGATCATTACTTCTTGGGAAGGATAGGATACAAGAATTTATTTTAAGCTTGTACAAAGAGAGACCATTACATGTGCTTTCAGGTATTTTTGAGAGTTGAAGTAACAGTTGATTAGGAGCAGAGGGAAAGTCCTCTGACCGAATCTTAACCCTTTTACTATTGATACGACTTGCAGCCCACCGCGGTTTTGGGAGCATGGGGATACTTGAATTTTAGCTGATTGCTTGATAAAGATTGAAAGGCAACCTGATGGCCTGCCAAATAAGCTTGTACATGTGTCCGGCTTAAAGAGCTCATGGAAACCTTATAACACTGTGGGGTTGAGTGCCCAAGTTTCCTGCAGGCATATGATGTCACTGTTTTGAAGAAATTCTCGTCCAGATTTCGATATCAGGGTAGAGGTGAGGCCTGCCACATTCCATGAGGTAATTAAGAGCTCCTTTTTCTTTAACTGTTTCCAATCTGGAGGTTCAAAGGTCGAAGAAGGAGATTTTGCGTGGCGCTAGGAAGAGGGTTTTCAGGTGCCGCTCTGAGAGCTGGGCAGCTGGTTCCAACCCTCAACATTCTGGGCTGTTGACTGTCAGCTAACATTTTTTTGATTGTTTCCACAGTATACTACCAAGGAATTAGATGCTTTTGTGGAGCATGGTAGCCCGTAGTGGGTTGCGCCCCATGCGCCCTTCAGGACGCTTCCACGCTGACCAGCTATGTCCTCCAGAAGTAATACATGCAGTATTGTGGTGGATTTATCTTCTGAGGCTCAAAGGCCCACTCCTCAAAGGTATGGCTTCTCTCAGGATGGCGTCCCTGATGACAGTAGATCCCCATTTAGTGATTGTGGTCTCTGATGTCCTTTTTCCTGAAGTTTGGGCGAATTTTACCTAAGAGATCTCAGCCGATGTCAGGTTTTTCACAGGTGGAGTATGTTGCAGTAATCGTAACAGAATCCCTCTGTTTCATGTATCCAAGGGGGGCTATTAGAGATAAAATGAGGGATAAATGCCAGGCCCCTCTCGACATTGCCCTCACCCATGTGTGCTGCTCCCAATGTGGTAATTGTGCCTAACTCACGTTTCTGCGGGGTAGTAGATACGTTGCTATTCCTTCTTAGGGAGTCGCTTGACTGAGCGCTCCTGGGATGGCAGGTCGTGTGAGATCGGCTGGGATTATCCTCAGGGGGGGTATATTGGATCTTGGCAAAATCATGTAATTTCCCCAGTGCCATAAAAAGGGTCTTTGTGGAGTATTATTGGTGCTCTTATAAGGCACTGAATTACATTATAGAACTTATAAGTGCTTTTATAAAAGCTACCCGTACTGTGAAAAAGGTGATCTGCACACTTTTAAGGTGTGCCAGTGCCCTAGGTGAGGAGAAGAGGAAGCCTGCAAGGGAGGAAGCCCGTGAGGGGAGAGTGGAAGGGTTAGAAAGCACATTGGTGGAGGAGGCAGTGTTCGCTCTGCACAACAAGGTACAATGGGACGGCAGAAGGTCACTAGGGAGCACAGAGATATATGCAATAGCTGGTTCTGAGTTGGGGTAGTAGTAAAATATATCAATAATTGGTATTCAGTGGGTTTCCTATACCTTTTGATCCCTTTGCCACTTCATCTGCTGCATCATTCAAATCATGACCCTAGTGCCTGCAAGGCAATTGTACTTGTGACTTCTTGTTTAGTAGTAAAATATATCAATAACCTGTTTAGTAGTAAAATATATCAATAACCAGTGATCAGTGGGTTTCCTAGATCTTTTAGCCCCTGTGCCACTGCACCTGCTGCACCATTCAGATCATGACCCTAGTGCCTGCATGGTAATTGCACTTCTGACAGCTTGTTTAATAGTAAAATATAGCAAAATGTGGGCCCCTCTCCCACTGCACCCGCTGCACCATTCAAATCATGGCCCTAGTGCCTGCAAGGTAATTGCACTTGTGACTGTTTGTTTATTCGTAAAATTTAGCACTGATTGGTGTTCAGTGGGTTTTCTAGACCTTTTCACCCCTGTGCCACTGCACCTGCTGCACCATTCAAATCAGGACCCTACTGCCTGCAAGGTAACTTCACTTGTGACTGCTTGTTTAGAAGTAGAATATAGATATAATCGGTGCTCAGTGTGATTTGTAGACCTGTTGGCCCCTGTGCCACTGCACCTGCTGCACCATTCATATCCCAAACTTGGTGCCCGCAAGGTAACTACACTTGTTACTGCTTATTTTGAAGTAGAATATAGAAATAATCCTTGTTCAGTGGGTTTTCTATACTTTTACGCCCTTGTGCCACTGCACCTGCTGCACCACTCAAATTACGACTTAAGTACCTTCAAGGACAAATGTAGATTTTTTTTATATCCAGTAATATATGTGTTCCAAAAAGGTACATTTGCAAACGGAATACATCATTATTGTGTAGCTAAACATAAACACAAAAGCTTTCATAAATATGCCTTTAAACTTTTACAACTCTCCAAAACGAATTGCCACATATGTCATAAATAAAGCATAATGCTTTACACATCAGAGTGAAAACCAAGCATTGTTAAATTGTGTTACAAAGTGGCTTGCATTCCTGTGAAAAGATCTTCTCCTGTGCTTGACAGTGAATGGGCCATGAACAGTGTAAAATGCCCAAGATCACCATATGTAGGCTGACACTGTGACTGAAATTAGGTTTTTCTACTTTGTTCCTAAAAAGGCAGTTTCACAAATTAAATGGGCTCAACAAAGAAGAGGAATTTTGTATGAAACGTGTTATATATGAAAAAAGTCTCTGCAATAATACAAAAAAGGTATTTCATTCACATGCAGAACTGTTTAATCTTAGTAGTACTAGTACATCACACTAGATCAGTGCGGTCCACAAGCACTCTCCTGAACTTTGCATGTGGCCCCCTGTTGAAAACGGGCATGCATTTATTTATAAGTTAATCGACGTAAAGAAAGCAAGTGACTAGTATATCAGACTAAATCAGTGAACGTTTTTTTTGTAAGTAATAATTTTCCAACAAGACTTTAGAAACGTTCATGCTTTCACCCACTCTGACAATGCCAATAGTGAACTTCATGCCCCATGAATGAAAGGCAAATGGTTGGTGTAGCTGAAGAACGTGATACCTTTTGAGTTGGCTATGTCTAAAATAAAAAAATATATAAAGGGCTCAAGCAAGCTCCATGGAGAAAGTATGCTGCATTCCTCTTTCCTGTAAATGCTCTTACTATGATGTTAGCCAAAAGCAAAATAAACACCAAGCTCCCTCGAAGACACAGCCTTACATTTGACTTCGGTCTTTGAATGGCCACAGATGTGATGAGATGAGAACAAAATGTAATAGCCTGTTTAATACAGAAAACGAGTTTTCTAGAAGAATACTGTAAACTCGGCTTTAGCATGGGGTGTTATGAACTCGAACTGAGGAGCCTAAGGCAAATAAAGCCAGCAAATGGAAAGCCAGAACATGTGAGTTAAAAAACACAAAGCCAATGGCAAGCAATGGGCAGACTGCATTTCCTGGTCAGTTTTGTGACAGTCCGCAAGATGTCTTTTACTTACCACACAGCTGTGCTGTCTGGTAAGCTGCAACCTAAAAATGATAAAAACAAAAAACTTCCTTAAACCCTTAACTGCTGAGGCTTCATCATCCCAGTGCTGAGCTCTTTTTTTGCTATTTTGGGTTAGTTTGTGCTTAGACCTCCATAATGTTTTGTTCACATAGGATATCCACACCAAATGTACGTATTTTTCCCCAACATTCTGAGGATTGTCAAGGTACCCACGGTTTGCAGATACCCCTTGAGGGGTCTGAGAAAATAGCCGAAATATAGTTACATTTAGTTTTGGGGGGGGGGGGGGAATAGGAAAGAAGTGCTCTGCAAAAAAGTGTCTGGTTTCCTTCCTACAAATGGCATCAATGAAAGGTTTGCTGTGGTAAAGTCATCATCTTCTGGGCTTTCATGAGCATGCAGAGATGAATAAAAAAACTACGTTTTTTACCAAAGTTTTTGGCATTTTTCAATGAGGTAGCCCAGTTTTACAAATGTTTGTGCTTTCAACCTCGTTTCAGTTTGTGGTCAAAATAGGTGGGAAACCTATTGGTTATATGAGGGAGCTATACATGTAGGAAAAGTAGGCAACATTCTAAATTCAGCAAGGGGTCCTTTGTGTAGATCCCTCAAGGTGTTCCAAAATAAACTAACTGTTAAGATAAAGATATGGAAGGTGAGTTGGAAGAAAGTGAGGTTTGTTGACAAAGTTTGATCCATCACTATGGACGATTTACAAAAACCAATATACCATTACATCCGCTAGACTCTTTTAATCACGGGGATATATATATAGTTCTCTAAGAACTTGGGGTACCCAGAGCCAACAACTGAGCTGCATATTACAATGGTTTTTCATTGTGTACTGACTATACAGTCATTCGTATGGTAAAAAATAAAGCGTGAAAAATGGGTATGAAAGGAAACCTATGCATTTCGGAAAAGTACACCAGATACTGAGTTTAGCAGCAGTGGTTATTTGTTCATCTCTGAATTTGTGGGTACCCATATGACCGCTAGATTGAGAGGGAATTTTTCCAAATCTCTTCTTTCTTACACACTGGCATACATTTGGAAATCATAAATACAGAGAAATCCATTTGATAAAAACAAATTGTCTACTATGCAGTATTTCCTAATTTCTCCTAATAAAAATGGTATAACACTTGTGTGAGTAGGACTAGTGCACATAACAGGAAAGGGCTAAAAACACAACATGGACACATCACATTTTTCCATTAAAATCTGACTTTTTTTTGCAATTTGGATAGCTGTGGATTTTGGGCCCTAGCTCAGTTGGCACCTAGAGAAACCTAGAAAGCCTGAACATATTTGAAAACTAGACTCCTGAGGAAATCCAGGATAGGGTGACTTGTGTGGCTCTCCACAGATTTTCCTAACTAGAAGTTCTTAAAAACCTCAAACGCTGACTAAAAAAACACATTTTCATCACATTTCTGTGATGGAAATGTTCTGGGATCTGAGGGGAGCCACACACTTCTTAACATTCCCACAAGTTTCCAGATAAAAATGGTGCCTCACTTGTGTGGGTAGACCAAGTGCCCATGAGAAGGAAAGGGCTCAAAACACAACATGGGCATATCCCATTTTCGCACTAAAACAGACTCTTTTTTGCGATGTGGGTAGCTGTGGGTTTTGGTTTCTAGCTCAGCTGGCACCTAAGGAAACCTGGAAAACCTGCAATTTTTTAAAACTAGACTCCTGGGATAATCCAGGGTAGGGTGACTTGTGCGGCTCCAACAGATTTTCCTACCTAGAAGTTCTTACAAACCTCAAACGCTGACTAAAAAAAACCACAATTTCATCACATTTCTGTGATGGAAATATTCTGGGATCTGAGGGGAGCCACACATTTCTTAACGTTCCCACAAGTTTCCAGATAAAAATGGTGCCTCACTTGTGTGGGTAGGCCTAGTGCCCATGACAGGAAAGGGCTCAAAACACAACATGGACATATCCCATTTTGTCACTAAAACAGACTTATTTTGTGATGTCGGCAGCTGTGGGTTTCAGTTTCTAGCTCAGCTGGCACCTGAGGAAACCTGGAAACCTGCACATTTTTAAAAACTAGACTCCTGGGGTAATCCAGGGTAAGGTGACTTGTGTGGCTCCCACCAGAGTTTCCTACCCTAAAGCCCTTGCAAACCTCAAAGCTTGACTAGAAAAACACATTTTCCTCAAATTTCTGTGATGGAAAGTTCTGGAAACTGTGGGGTGCCACGCTTTTCTACCACCCAGTGTTCTCCTAAATCTCCTGATAAAAATGGTACCTCACTTGTTGCCTACGACACAAAATGGCCCAAAATACAATGCGGAGACATCAACATTACCTGTCAAAAACTGCCTTATTTGCAATAGAGGTAGCTGCAGTATTGGGGCCCGGGCTCAGTAGGCACCCAGGAAAAGCTACCAAACACAGACATTTCTGACAACTAGATACCCAGGCAAGACCAAGGTAGTGTACCTCACATGGATCTCGCAAAGTTTTCTTACCAACAGTGTACTGGAAAGTTCAAATTTTGTCAAAAGACACATATTTGTCCTCCATTTCTACCCGCGCCAGTCATGCATCAAAGCAGAGTCAATGGGAGTCTCACCCTGGACTTCTACGGATGTCTAATTTTCAAACATGTCTTGGTTTGGTAGGTTTCCCTGAGTGGCCATCAAGCACTTGCCCAAACATTGGGGCTACCCCTAATGCTGAATTCTCCTCATTGTGTTTGGGGACCTTTTGTATCATGCATGCTAGGCCCAGCCTCACAAGTAAGGTAGTGTTTTTATCGGGACAAGTGAGGTAGTGATGGATAGGAGAAATTTAGTGCATTCGGGTGGTTTCCGGAGGTTTACGTCATGGAAACGCAAGGAAATTGTGCAATATTGGTCAAAGTTTGAGATTTGCAGGGCATTGTGAGTCAGAAAATGTTGTGGGATCCATGTAAGGCACAACATTTTGGACTCACCCAGGTGTCTAGTTTTCAGAAATGCCTAGGTTTGATAGGTTTCCCCAGGAGGCAGCTGACCTGAGCCCGAGATGTGCAGTCATTCAGCATATGAGTAGAACGATATTGGTATTTAACCTCACTCTTCTAACCATACATTAAAAGAAAATCCAAAAGAATACAATTTTCCCCATTTGGCATAAGGATGGAGATTATTTTGTCCCCAAGGGGGCAGAAAGACTATTGTCCATTCTGGGGTAGAAATATTGGCTTGATGCCAGAGTAGGTCACCCTAGGTTTTTATTTGTTTTGGCGCCATGTTGAAATCCCCAGTGTATAATGGCTTTTAAGTCCACCAGGGGCAGGTTTTGGGTAAACACCCCCAATTCATCCTCTTGTGCTTGGGGGAGAGGGGTGCAGAAAGAATGATGCAGCTGTTCTGGGGTGGGAGCACGGCGCAATGCCTGGTTAAGCTGTCCTATTCCAGTTTTTTATTTCTTTGGGCCTATTTTTCCCGTGGTGGTTGGTGCCTTTCTGTCCCACAGGGGCAGATTTTGGCTAACCACCCTCAATCCACCCCCAAAGAGGGGGACAGAAAGACAGATGCACCTATTCTGGGGTGGGAGCATGGCATGAGGCCTGGGTGAGGTGCACCCCACACTTGTTGTTTTTGTCCCTTAAAGGATGTTTTAGAGAACGAGAAGGCAGGACCTGATGGCAAAGTCTCACATCAAGTATCCAATTTAGGGATTGGAAGATGATTACTCGGTCAGAAACGTGACAAATATCCCGTCCGCCTTATTAGAAGTGTATTAGAATACAATGCACTTGTAATAGGACAGATGTGATATCCGTCACGCTTATGAGGTAGTACCTATCTGTCAAAGTCTAAATCAGGTCCTAAGTCTCAACAGGACAGCAATGTGAAGATCAACCTTGAGATGCTGATGGGAAGGTTAAAACAAATCAAACACTGAACTGTTGACAGAGGAAAATGTCACAACAGAACAAGCAGTGGATTGACAGGCACTACCCCGTGGTGTTGGTGGAGCAGTTCCTTGAGGCAGGGCCCAAGCTGAAGAGCTAGTTCTTGATTCAAGATTATACTAACCCTAACAGTGTTGCAAGGCTGCACTGGCTGCTCCATGGAAGGCACTGAAGAAGGATCAAGAGCTTAATCTCCCACTCCTTCCTGAGAGGGGACACACTGATGATGTTTTCAGAAAGGAAGGGTCCTACTTAAGTTGAGCAGATGTTAGGTCAACAAATTTAAACTCAATATCTGCCACAAGGTCAATGGACAATCACTCGGGTTCTATGTTTGCAAGCCTTACATTTTCACAATGTAATGCACCTAATGACACATTCTGCCATATCAATAGTTAACAATTAGGAAGTGGATCATAATTCCGACCTTTAGCTGTAAAAACGTCCACGACAGGAGTCTTAATGACGGTGTTTAATCTTTCAGAAAGAATGTTATAAGTTCTAGTAATTTCTGTAAAATTTATAGGACATGTGCTCACTTAGAAGGGGATTTTTTTGTGAAAGGTGGTGTTATGCACAAGAAGGGTTGATTTTGCGTAGTTTATTTGTTAGAAGAGCTATGACGTATGCTTTCCATATTTTTGCAAAACACAGGATAGGCTTATGTTTCAGAAGCTATTTAAGTGTAAATAGCGTCACCATAAGGATTAACTTTACAAGACACATTTAAGGTGTTCAGCAAAGAAAACTGGGGTCATCACCAATACTCAGCTTCTATTCTTCCTGACTATTCATTGGTGTGGACCTACAGTTACCCCTACATAAGACCAGCCGAAAAGAGGTCAATGAAGCCACAGCTTTGATTGTAAATTTACTAAGGTACCATGGAGCGGCAGGCCTGGTCAGAGATAAGATATGGTACTCAGGTTCATCCAAGCTGAGCTGGTTCAGGGCTTCAAACCTAACATCCTCGTAGACCACTTGGATGGAGATGGACTTACCAGTTAAGGTACTTGATTTAGATGAGCATCATTTTGGCTAATACAGAGTTAATTTTGTTGTGAAATATTAAGGAGTGGGCGTAATTCGCTGAGTTTCACCCTCCCCACCCCTCCCGGGAATTCCGAGGAGTTGCAGAAAAACTCTGCAAGATTCTGTGGAATTCTGAAAATTGGCAGAAAATATGCACATTGTGTTGCTTGAGCTGCAATTTAGCACAGGTAGGGTGAGTAGCGCTGGAAATCAGCACGGTCTCGGCCATGTGTTACGCAAGAGCATGTAGCCTTTCAAGTTGATTTTACTGCCACTCGAGTAGAATATCTACTATAGCTGCAGCAAATCTACATGAACGGCAGCCCTCTGACCACGACCGCTTGCAAACGCTGGTGACCCACCACATTAAATTATTGATCTAGGGGAAGCCAAATCTGGCTCGTCAGCTCACATATTCTGTAGCCTCGCAAGAGAAAACTTTGGCTATTGGTGAAATTTGGCTAAAACTCTGCGTTAAGGAGTAAAGCGGAGTGGCCAAAATTCTACCCATTCAGCGGGCTGACCGGAACATACCTCTCACCACTTGAAATAATTGACAGACCCATCTGACACAGCTCAAGATCACATATATAGTTGAAAAGTCCCTCTGATATGGTAACATACCACTAACGTTTTGCTGCTCTATATGTCAGTAGCTCATCCATTCTATGTGTATTCTGGTACTTGTAGTAATACATTTATAATACATAGATATCAATCAATTTTCAGAGCTACCCACTACTACTTGTAGCCAGATTGAGTATTCAGTGATCTAGTTAGTAAGACCCCTATTATACTGACATTTAAACAGCTTGTTGGCCCCTGAAACTGTGTACCCTGACAGTGTATGGACACACTGTGTCAAAAAAGAGACATTTGATTCCAGATGGACTGAATTGTCTGAAGTGATGAGTGTTAATCTTTGTAATCTTGCATAAATACCCACCAACAATTGCACTAAGCAAACTTTACTTCCTCCTGGTAAATCTGAGAATTTTTTTTTAAGTGAGCAAACTGTGCATTTTACTTCATAATTTGTACACACGTGCTAAAAAGCGATACATTCTTAAAAGGTACTGATTAAATGTTTCGATACTTTCATGGCAGGCCGAGCAGGGTTGTCTCTTACATCCGAGGGAAAAAGCTGCATTTATCTTCACAGTTTTCCCTAAAAACAAATGAACTGCCATTGCTGACACAGACAACTCTAAAAATCAATTACACATGGCCTATCATTGTTCCTAGCATTCTTATACACTTCTATAAATCACTTCCTTCATTGTTTCTATCATGTCTGTTCCAAGAAGACTCTTAATCATTTGTTATGACTGAGAAGCTCCTCTTGAGGGATACGGTGGGAAAATATTAAAATACACAAATCTCACAATCTCTGGACATAGACAGGAAAGTTGAGCAGATTTACAAGCTCATCCAACAGTGCTATTACTTAGTCGATGGAGACTTTACAGTTTAAAATATGAGACAGATTACAGCAGTTTTTTACAGGCCAGGGCCGCAGACAGCAGTAGTGATTATCACTCAAATATTAGTTTTGAATATGTTTTTCACAATGCAATACTTTTGTCGTCAATCATCAGATTTAACCCCTTCCCCGCTCATGACGGAACCACTCCGTCATGAGCCACGGGTGCGCTGTGCTCATGACGGAGTGGTTCCGTCATGCTGCGGCCGTTGGCGGCCGCTCCGCCCACGCGGCGCTAATTCCCGCCTGTGCGGGCGATCAGCGCAGTGGGCGGAGACGTGACGGAACCACTCCGTCATGAGCACAGCTCACCCGTGACTCGTGACGGAGTGGTCCCGTCACGAGCACAGCGCCACCGCAACTGCCCCCAAACGCCCACAGCGCCGCGGCGGAATTCCTGCCGCGGCGAAGGGGTTAAGTTTCATGAAAACGCGAACGTTTTGCTATCACATACAAGCTTTTTAACTTGGAAGATTAACTCACGTCCTTACCAAAAAAGTGCATTGCTTTCTTGGAAAAAGATACAATCTTTGTCCTGAAATACCTACTTTTCATTTTTAGTCAATGCATGTTTGGTGCCCAACTATCATTGTATCATTTTCATTAAGTATTCACATGTATGGAAGCCACATGTTTCTTTGCATATCCATCATGCAATGAATGCCAACAATATGCTCAGAATTACCACCATTATACCAGGACCAATATTACCAGATAAACCTAGAAACCTATATTAGTGGTATTCGCATTTCAGTCACATGCGTGTGTACTCATGCACACACATCACATGAGCATTCATGACTTTTTTTATACTTACTGTGTGAAGTTGTGAGAGTTGTATGTATGAAAGTATATGGCATTTCTATAGCGCAAACGCAGCCAAAAGACAGCAGTGAGCTGTACATGGTCATAGATAAGCTAAAAGTCAAGGAGTCATAGAAAAGGAAGCCGGGCTGTCGACAGTTAATGCATTGTGATGTAGTGTTCTTTAAAGGGGTGAATCTGCAACTCCTTCCTAAATTGAAGCAGAGTTTGGGTGGTCCTGCTGAAAGTTGTGCTACAGCTGCCTTCCACATCTCTCCCTCGCTATCGACCACAGAAGTCCTGGTTCCCACCAAATGGCAAGCACTGCACACATACTAAAACTATAATGGACTGTGATTGTTCAATAACACTGCTATTCACCATGCAACTTAAGAGGGGTCAGTTAAACCCATTCTCCCTCTTGGTGGTCTCCATAGAATCAGTGCTCTTGTGTAGTTGGGAAGTAACGTCTTCCAGTTGGTTGCTCATCTGCCACTCCTGTGCGGCCATTATAGGAGACCGAAAAATGTCATAAATGACATACAACTCTTCCACTTAGACCAAATTATACACCTTCTTCATACCAAGCATCACAAACATCAGAATGTCTTCTTAAGCAATAATCAAAAGATGATATGCACCCTAAGTAAACACAAAAGTGACCCTATGTCCTACTTTTCTTTGCTTCAATCTATGTTTAATCGCAGCACCACATTTCCAGCAACAAATTTGTAGCACACCTGTGAGACTCACACAGCACACAAACATGATTTCTCCATAGTCTATTGCACCACATGCTATCAACCATGCACAACAAATAGAGTAGCCTTTCTTGAAGATGCTAAATATACATAAATGCCTCTCCGTCTCTCTGATACCACTCTGGTCTACTCCATGCCTAAGCACAGCAAGGTTTTCTTCAATATGTTATGAGCAGTCCTCCAAACCTCACACACAACACCAAAATGTTTCCCAGAAAGGATATTCTATAAACCCGTATACTCCCAACCATCTACAAGAAGAGTGGCATTTTCCTCGAATTTTGTTCAATTGTCAGGGTGTCAACATTTTTTATAAAGGTGCTACAATACAATGCAATCCAGATAAGTGGGAGACACCCTGGGAACCATGACTTCTTTGCCTCTGGTTTAAAGATAATAATGTTAACCAACTCCCTTCTCAATCCCAATGTGGACCTTTTCAAGATTTATGGACTTTTTTCCTATTGTTGTAAATTTGTAAATTGCCTGTTAAGTAAATATGGAGTCAGCGTAATCATTTTTGCAGACTGTGTTTACTATATGTCTGTGTAAGTAGTGTTTTAAAGCTTGTAGATTCTGGGTTTTGAGTTTCAACTGCATTACTGGCTTCCCAAGGCTGGCCTCCACAGTTGCTGTACCTCTTCACAGTCAGAAGCTACAAAACAATTGACTTGGAAGGACACTCCTGGTGGGCTTGTCAGTATGGATGAAGAAAGGCCTAGCTCCCCAAATCATGTCAAGGAGCCTCGGATATGGAAGGCTCAAAAAAGCTTCACTTAAACACAATGTAGCTGTAGTTCAGGGGGCAAAAATCATTATTGAAGGCATGAAGGGCGGGAATGATTTTAAATAATGCAAATACTATTTTTTTTATAATTTAACAAAATGATTGTACAGACACCTCTTCCACAGAGCATTCATTTCCGGTTTGGATTTTTCAGGTACAACCTCTTTCTCCAACATATTATGATTCCTGCTTAAGAGTGTTTGGGGAGGACACACATCCCAGGGACTACCAACAATGTCCTTTTATAGGTTTCTTCAATGCATTTTGCGTCTAATGCATAGTAATGAGGAGGAGGAAATGTACATTTTCAGAATTTTCTGTTGACAATTAACTGCTTTCACTCGCAACTAGAAGGTTCCTAGGACTGTAATGGTATTTTGTTTCTAGAGTGGAGAAATGTTGGCCTTAAATGAGGAGCATACGAATTCAAAAATAAAAAGGCACATTTTCCACAAATATGAGTGATAGGTTGGGTTAAAAAAACATTTTTAACTCGATCTGAGGATACATTTGGATTTCAAACTAGAGCTTTGGAGTCCTAAATTTGAGAATTTTTTTTTAGTCGAAAGGAGCAACCCTTTGGGACTAATTTAATAAAGTTCATAGTCATTTTAGAGTTTCAAAGGACATATTTGCAGATTTTCATTCCTCTCTTCAAAGTCTCCAGTGCACAGGAATGTATGCTCACATGTAGGACAGATGTCCACTTTGAGGGCAGGTTAAGATGATGACCAGGTCCAGTTTTAAAACAAAATACATAATATTAGAAAAATGCTTTGGAAAGCCTAAAATGATAAAGAAAAGTTTACAGTTAAAATGTCGTTCATGACAACAATTGTACCACTCCCAAAAAGAGAGCAAGTTAAGAGCAATGTTTTGAGTCAGAAACATAGACACGCTTCATCTCATTAGTGTTTACATCCATTGAACAAAATTCTGTAAGCGCAGGTATTTTGGTGGGTAAAGACAGGACCCTGCAGCTTGCAGTCCTCTCAGATCCACGGGCAGGTTTCAAGTCATAATTTCCTGTTTCTGGAACATATGATAGGGCAAGGATCGAAAGGTGGGAGACAAGAAAGATAAATTAAGGCTTCATAGAGGGCACCAAGATAAAGAATAGTAGAAGAAATGTACCTACCTCAGTGTCACCTGTTCTAGATCACACAATACAACAGCACATACAAAAAAGAAGAATAAATCAAAAACAAATATTTGGGTATCAAAAGTCCTGACCTTGGGTTGAGGAAGAATTTGGGCAATTAAGGTCAAAAGCAACTTTCTCATATTATGAGCTATGCAGCTACTCATCAGAACACAGCCTCTCTATTTCTTTTTTGCAAAATGTAAGCATTTCCATTGGCCTTATTATTTTATATCTTATGTTATACAATTTGATCAACACACTTTAAATATCAGTTTTAATGAGGCAGTATATCGAAAGCCCCTGCCCATTGCCTTACAGACAGGCAGTATGCCTCTCTAAACAATTCTATTTTTGAACAATATACTCCCACCCCTAAATACCACCCTTCAGAATTTGTCACACTTTTCCCTAACAACCCTCACTCAAACCCTTTTCTTCATATCTCCTCACAGTCACTCCGACAGCCTTCATTTCTTGTATAACTCTCATCCCTGTCCCCACCGCAGCTGATCCACCCGCTGAGCAGCGTACCCAACCGTAAGGTGGCCTATAAGCAATCGCCATACCTGCCATGCAGACAGCACCTGCTTACCAACAACAACATAAAATATTTCGCCCTACGCACAGGTATAACTCTGCCACCTTCCTCCATATACCCAATATCACACCCCATTATGCTAAGGGTTGGTAGGGTGGGTATGTCTGAAATAACTGCCTGCTCCCTTTGAAGTAGCCTACGTGCCATGTGACCCTCAAAGAGGGGGAAACTAACCTCTTTGCCTCTTGCCGCTTACTCCTGCCAGCCCAGACCCTTATACCAACCGGCCAATAACCCCCTCCGCAGTCGAGGGGCTGCACTATCCTCATGGAAAGTCGGGGGTGCAGGGCTCCTCTGTGGCCTACCCCCCAAACCACCATTGGGCAGGTTCCTCCAAATGTTGTCAATTGCTCAAAAATGTGATTTAGAATTGCTTTTGAAAGATGCAAACCTCAGTTGTAAACACACAGCCCTACAGTCTGGGCCATGTGTTTGATGTCTCACACAGCTACAGTTTTGAGAAATCTGTCTTTTGTGACTTTGACTGCTGTTTACCAAAGGGATTCTGTGAAAAGTGCCCGGCCTCGAAGCCAGAATGAGTCAGGCCCATTCCTTGAGGGTGAGACTTGATCTGTCTGTGGTTGACAGCTGTCAGCCCGCCATCTGCAGGACAAAGCCCAAAGCACGATCATATTTCGCTTTTCGCCCCTCTTACAAACCCCCTCACTCTCAGGAGTGGAGGGTGTACTATCAAGAGAACAAATATTCCATTATACTTGTTGAAAATCTGGACACACTCTACAAAAATCTGTCTGCTGAATCTATCGCTCCCCTTCCTGTCTGAAGAGTGTGGGCGAAGGTAAACCATCCAGTGAGGCTGTGGAGTGACACATCTTGGCATCCCACGGCAGCAATCGTGAGAGAATTATGGCGGCTCATGGTCACTGCCCCGTAACCAGTCGCAACATTTTGAACAGGTGCAGCACCTGGACTGGGAATGCACAGCGCCTGGCGCATGCGCATTCCAAACCTCTTATAAGAGTTTGCCACCTGTGTCCCTCTCTAGAGCATAGTGACTTAGGCAGCAGCTTGGCTGTTCCAAATGACAATGACCTACTAGATCACGGCTATTTCTCGACACATGGTCTCCGAGTGCGAAGATGACGTGGAATATCACGTAAGTGATAACTAATCCATATCTCACATATTCACTAACTCCTCCACCTAAAGCATTCCTCACAGTGAGGTGAGCACCTGCTCCAGAGATCCCTCAGGGACCCTCATCTCACTCATGCCTTAACTGTAAAGGTTCTGTATTGCAAGACATTTGTAGCGCTTACTAACCCCATGTGGGCGCTGAAGCTACTAAAGCTTATGCTAGTCTGCAATGCTGGATACGTTCTTCAAGGAATGGAAGATTGCACTTGCTCCCTTCTGTGGGGGTGGTGGGAAGCATGCCATGCTTCTGACATGAGGTACCTGTTCTGTGAGGAAGCAGAGCTTGCACTGTTGCTGCCCGATTTGTGTGATGGAGAAGGTCTGCACTGCTGTCGTCCTAGCAGAATAGCCCTGTGAAGGAGGAAAACTTGCACTGTTTCTACCCAAGGTGTGCCTGTTCCATGAAGAAAGGGTAGTTCTACTGCTGCATGATATGATACAAGCATTGGCGAAGCCAATAGGTCTGGCTTTAATGTACTAACAAATGTAAACGCAGACATTCACACATGCTGCTTTCATGTAGAATGCATGTTGGAGAAAAAGAACTGAAGATGACAAACATCATAGTTGAGTTATGTTTCGGATTTAGAATAACCTTGTATATTTTAATTGAAGCACTTACTGGAAGGTGCAATGATACATCACCAGCAGACTGCATGAGGTAAGAGAGTGATACTTCTCCGGGTGGACCCAAGCCCTCTCTATGCATATTTGAAAGAATTGCTAAAAATATGTCATCCAGACAGCAGAGCCGTGAAGCCAGAACTAAAATGGAAGTTTATCTTTACTACATACTCCATTATTATAACAAAATGTCGGATAGTCATGCACTAATATTGGGTGCATTTTGTCATTCACCTACATACTACTTTGGGAGTCATTTAGAATATGTGGGAAGCTGTAAAATCCAGTGAAATGTGTTTTTCGGTGCTTTTAATGCAATTTGTGCGTGAAGAAGAAATGACTACGTTCCGTGCCTTCTAGTACCAGAACAAAAGCAAAAAACTGGTGCTAATTTTACACCAAGAATTGTGGAAAAGGGCACTAAAACAATGCTTGGCCATTTAAATCTAAATTTCGATAATGTCATGATAACTGTGGTATAACATCAAAACATCCGACCATCTGTAAATGGCTCCATTAGTGGGTTGGTGCTCATTTCTCCCAAATGACAGTGCAGCTCAGTGCCAGTATTCATAAATAACAGAATGTATTTCTGAAAGTGCTTCCACGGGTGCCCTAATACGTTCCTCTAACTCTTTAAAGTGGTAATCTTTTCCATGTTGCTTAATGCCACCAAGAGCTTTATAACAATGTCCCCGGTATCACCCAGTGACTCTACCCCAGGACTCCCGATACTGGGAGCATTGATAACTTCAGGGAAGGAGGTAATAATAGAAATAACAGGTATCACTAGCGGTTACCATGAGGGTCGTCTTATAACTGAGGACGCGTTATGAAGTCACTCATCGATTCTCCTTTTTCTGGGACATCTGGTTGAAATTTTATTGCTCATTATCATTGTTTTATTTTGGCAAGATTTTTGCATTAAGTCTGTGCCACACACTTTGATAGGTAACGGTCTGAGTGGTAGGTATTCGTGAGGACCATTTGTTTTTTATCTGTTTCACTTAACGCTTCAATGAAATCATCAAAATCATACATCCATTCAGCATGTTAGGGGCCCTTGTAGGTTTCTGGAGTTATTACGAATTGATCTGGGAGTCTTAGGAATGGGGTTTAGCCTTTGCTTGGCTAGCTTTCAGTCAACATTGTTTTGTGTGTGTGTGTGTGTTCTTTGTGCTCAGATTTGGATAACTCAGTGTTCGGGTCACTATTTGTTTTTCTCTCTAAGTCCGTATCCACATTATTTTTAACTTATCTTGTTCTGTTTGATTATTTGCCACACGTGTCTATTTTTGTGTTCCACCTGACCTTGCAATGGTGCACTTCATTTATTCCTATGGTGGTATTCTTGATTTCAAAATGGCCACCACACTACTCGTTTGATCCTTTGCCTGTTTTGTCTGTTTTGCTGAAAATGGCTCCTCTCACTAACGTATCTAGAGTACAGATTTGCACTTTCGTGGAAGGGAATCAAAAAACGTTCTTGCTGCGCCTGATGCTGTTGGCTGTTAGGGAAACTCCTTTACTGTTATGAAATTCACTTCCTGGCCATTTGTAGGTAGAGTGTGAGGACTTGCCTCTTCCCTCATTTCTCATGTCTTTAGGCTGTGGCCTCTATCTGCTGACAAAGTGTCTCTGCCACTCTCCCCCTTTTTAGGTCTTGCCTAGGCAGCGCTATATTCAAGATATGGTCTTTAAGCTCCGCCCATGTTCGCCCATGTTTTTAATTGGCTCCTTTAACGGCCTTTTAGAAAAGATTGATTTTCGTTGGTTAATGTCTTTAATAGTCCCTCTTTAGTACCTTCTTTTCTCCTGTTGTACCCTCCCACAAGGACTGATCCTGTTACATGTGTTGTTACTAAGGATCTGTTATTTACAGTTTGTGAGCACTATTTTGTTAAATTACTTTTTCCGAGCTGCTGTTGCATGCACAACAAGCTCTCTCATTTCCAGAAAGCAGAGTCCAAACGTTTTCCTGGCTGAGCATGGTGCTTATTTTCCCTGTACCAACTGCTTGCCCTCCCCTCCCTGATTGCTTACCCCCTCCACCCCTCTGAGGTCGCTGCTCGTTTCTTTTCTTATTCTGTTGTTTTCATTAACTTTAAAGCATGATGTAGTTTGTTAAGCTGCCCAGCAATTGTTTGCAATGTGCTCCTCCCCTGTGTTAGCTTAGAACGTGCCACCCGTTCATATTTCAGTCCACTGCAGCCACATCAGTCGCACCCCGGAGAGCCGTCAGTTAAAGCAACCACACTCCTATGAGCTGCAGCCCCATTTTGCCAAAAACATGTGGCCATTTGCAGGTGGAGTGTGAGGACTTGCCTCTTCCCTCATTTCTCATGTCTCTAGGCTGTGGCCTCTCTCTGCTGACAAAGGGCCATATGTATCAAAATGTCCATTTGCGATTCTCCAATAGCGATTTTTTGCGAATCGCTATTTGAGAATCGCAAAACGCTATGTATGTAGAATTAGCAAAAAATAATGCGAATCGTACATATTCCTTAATTGCGAATCGCAAATTGCGATTTGCAATTAAGGAGTACCTCCCCATTCATTCCTATGGGCCTAGAGGCCCATAGGTATTAATAGGAAGACATTCTCAATTTGCGATTACAAATTAGTGAATCGCAAATTGAGAATGCAATTTCAAGGGTGCAAGTGTGTCAAAAGGACACCCTGTTGCACCCCTGAAATGTGCATGTGTGCACATGTGGCACACATACATGCCCTAGGGGCATTGTGACCAAAACTGGAGGTAGGCTAGTGGCAGTAAAGCTGAGCCTCTGTTAGATTGAACGAAAGAATTGCTAGTACTGCATTGCTTTTTTGAACTCCATTTTATTTAGGAGGACATTTTTTTGAAGAAAAAACAAAAAAATGTATTGAGCTTATCTTTTTGCTTGTTTTAATCAATATTTAATTAAATCATGTAAAGAATTGCACCTTCCTATTGCCAAGGCGATTTGTTAAAAACACAAAGAAACTGAAGCAAAACAATTTATACTTGAAGAGTCGCACCAATTATTCACTTTTCAACTCACATACTGTTCTTACATACCAAACATCCAAGTCCACTCATACATTCACACAGGCTGTGGAATCAAAAAAACCGAAACAAAAACGTATTTTGTACTTTTTCAAGTTAGGACCACAGAAGAGTGAGTATGTATATCTCTGTGATTGATTCTTATTTGCAGTTTTTCTAATTCTTGTGGTCTTTAATGAAGGTCTACGCGTTTCAAGACCCTTAGGTTACTGGGTCTCTCATCAGGACCTGTAGGGTGATAAAGGAAAAGCCTGTAGTAGGTTTGTAGGATGACCCCTATGCCCTGTTAGCAAGGATTATGACATTGAAATTACCTTTGTTAGAGTGAAGACAAGCAATTTGGAGTGGATTGTAGTAGACCTGGGTGAAAAGAAGTAAAAAAAGGAAATTGTGATCACATACATTAAGGGTCTGACTCAAGAGAATGAACTTATTGGGAGGTTGGCTTACTTGTTAATAAGGCAGACGGAAGGGTAGCAGCTATGTCTGCAAAGTAGAAACCGGCCTCGTTTGGGTGCTGTGGATAGGTCAAGGGAGTGTATTAGATATATTGAGAAAAAGCAGGAGTTCTGACAAATCAGTTTATATAAGTTTTAGTAAAGTTTGAGAGATTACCTTCTTGGGGGCCGATTTGGGCGCGTCTCGTTCTAGCGCTGGGTTGTGATCGTCATGTTGATTCCAGTTGGAATATCCATTCAATTGTTTTGATGCTGTCAAGGATAGAGCCGTTGGTTAGTTAGAATCATTATGATTTCTTAGTCGTTGTTGTAGGCATTCGCTTCCGAAAGCTTACCCGCGTTTGTCGGTTCGTTGCTTCCGCATTAGTCCATCAAGTCCAACAGCGTTGTCCGTCTCGTTGGTGTTGACGTGAAACGCATCATCCTATTTTATAGTAATCTGATTGGTTCTTAAAGATCAGCATAGAAAGGAGACTAAAGCAAATAGTTGCTAGTCTCGAAGTTGTCCACTCTGAGATTAAAAGCAATGTTAAAAATGCGGGAGAATATGGAACTTACATTTAGCTTGAATCATTGTGGTTACGTAGTCGTTATTTGCAAGCATTAAATCCCAACGCATGCCCGCGCTTGTCGGTTCGTAACTTCCGCGTTAGTTGATCACATCCCCGAGCGTGATCAGGCTCTTTGGTGTTGACGTGAAACGTGTCGTGTTGTTTTAAAGTAATCTGATTGGTTCTAAAAATTCAACGGTAGAAGGAGACTAAACCGCTGCTCACAATTTCCGAGAATATTTACTTTGAGGTTAATGACAAAACTGAAATTGTATAAAATGCTAGACTCGTGCTAAAAAGAGAAATTATGTTTTCAGAGAACCACAAAATATTAGATGATTTGTAGGTGTCAGCTAGACATCTTGTGGATGAATAAGATTGCAGGGTTCATCTGTAAATGAGTGATGAAAATTGCTTGTTCAATGTTCGCTTAAATGAGAGTATTTTAATTTAGATTGTGGAGTTCAGAGAGTTCATTGAGGCCATTGATTGCAGTATTGAATTTAATTTTTAGCATGGCTTCTGTCCTAGACAGTTTTTGTTCTAAATCACCTCCTCGTGAGTCCCGTGTGACTTTGGCAAGAACTGTCCATTTTAAATCTTCAGTTGATTGATTTTTCGCTTGCCAATGGTTGACCAGAGGAGCTGTCAAGACGTTTTTATTAATCCGAGATTTATGTTGGGAAATTCTAGTTCTGATTTCTTGGCTGGTCTTTCCTATATATAGGAATTTGCAAGGGCAGCATATTGCATACACGACCGATCTACTTTTGCAGTTGGTGAACGATTGGTGTTTCCAATAAATGGAGTTGTGTTCAAAAAGTTCGCCTTCAATTGTGGAGTCGCAGCAAATACAGGTGCCGCATCGATGATGTCCTTGAATTGGTCGGAGTCCTATGAAGTCCCGCACAGTGGGAGCTTTCTTTTACGGCATTGCTGCTCGAACTATTTGGTTAGCAATATTACGATCTTTTTTGAAAGCAAACAATGGGTTTTCGTTGAATGAAATGTCCAAGTTTTTAATCAAATGCCAGTTTTGTATAATGCACTTTTTCATTTGATTGGAGTTGGGACAAAATGTAGAGACACAGACTATCCTTTGGAGTGGTTGCCTCTCTGTTTTTTGTAGTAAAACTTCTCTTGGAGTCCACCAAGCTCTTTTCATTGCTCTTTTCAAGAGTTTTTTGGGGTATCCTCTTTTTAACAGATTTTCAGACAATGTTGTGGCATGGGTCATGTATTCATCTTTGAATTGGCAATTACGTCTTAAACGTAAAAATTGGCCATACGGTAAATTCTCGCGTAAATTCCTTGGGTGGTAACTTGAAAAGTGTAAGGTTTTATTTCTGTCAGTTGTCTTTTTGAACAGGGTAGTGGCTAAGGTATTATCAGATGGATACATTTCTACATCCAGAAAGGCAATTTTTATCTGGGAATGGTTTAAAGTAAACTGAATGTCCATAGTTCGATTGTTTAGCCAGTCATGGAAGTTTCTTAGGTGTTCAAGAGGCCCTGTCCAAATCATGAACACGTCGTCGATATAACGCATCCATTTTCCAATGTACTGAGTAAAGGGATTGTTGTTATAAACAAATTTCTCCTCATATTTGGCCATGAAGAGTATCGCCAATTCGGGTGCAAATGGACAACCCATAGCCACTCCTTTTACTTGGAAATAGAAGTCGCCATTAAAGTTGAAATAGTTCTTTTTGAGTGCGAAAGTCGCTAATTTCATAATGAAATCAGTTGGGACTTTTGGATTTTGCCTTGTTTCCAAGTATGTTTTAATTACACACAGGCCTTCATCCTGAGGAATTTGTGTATAAAGTGACACCACGTCAAGTGTGACTAGGTGGTGCAATTCTGAGGTGAAGTCCGTTGATTGTAATTTATTGATTAAGTCTGTGGTATCTGCTAGAAAAGATGGTATTTCAGCGATGAACGGTTTCAGGAAATAGTCCACAAATTTTGAAATCGGTTCCAACAAAGAGTCGCAGCCAGAGATAATTGGTCTACCGGGTGGTGCCGTTTCACTTTTATGGATCTTTGGGAGGACGTAGAACAAAGGTGTCCTCGGGTTTTTATTTTGCAAGAATTCAAATTCTTTTCTTGAGAGGAAACCTTCTTCAAGACCTTCAGTAAGAATTGGAAAAAGAATATTCTGGAGTTCTGAAGTTGGGTCTTTATTTATTTTTCTGTAGCACTGGACATCATCCAGTTGCCTTGTAACTTCCTTTATGTAATCTTCTTTGTCAAGGATGACTATTGATCCACCTTTGTCAGCCTGCTTTATTATAATAGAAGTATCTTTTTGAAGTTTATGAAGGGCTTCAGTTTGAGATCTTGTTGTGTTGAATTTCACCCATTTTCTCTTGTTTTCCATGTCTGATATGGCTGAAAGTAGAGTTTTTTCAAAAGTGATTACCTCTTTTGGGATTTTATTAGAGGGTGGACAAAAGGTGGATTTCTTCTTGAGACCAGTGTTATTTTGAGTCTCAATGGAAGTGAGTGGATTGAACAAGAAGAAGGTCTTAAGTTTTATTTTTCTACAGAATTTGATTGCCTCTGTTTTAAGTCTTGTGAAGTCTGTGTGTTTTGTAGGGACGAAGGATAGTCCTTTCTCAAGAATGCTTTTTTCATCTTTGGTTAAGGTTCTTTTTGATAGGTTAAAAACTAAAGATGGATCTAGTTTTTGTAATTCTGTCGTCTGGTTGTCATCTCCCATGGTTGTGTATTGAATCGTACTCTTCCTCTTGACCGTTGTTGGCCTCTCCCTAAAAAAGGAGTCTGTTGTTGTGGGCGTTGGAAGTTACCACTTTGGTTACTACTCTTGAACCTGTTCTCTGGTTCTCCTTCGCTGCCACTCGATGAGGAGGATGTCTCCGAGAAGGTAATGAAATTTTTTGAGGATCGACCTTGATATGTTGGAAGATATCTACGGGATTCTGATTGTGAATAAAAATCCATTTGTAGGTATGGATAGACTTTTAACAAAGAGAAGTTTCGTTTCTCTTTTTCAAAATTGAATGTTTTTTGGTTAACCGTGTAGTCTTTGAATTCAAGGATCTCTTTTTCAACTTTTTCCAGTAATATTTTTGAATCAGTGATAGTCTGATTTGCCTTAATTTGTGTTTCCAAGGTTTCAATCTCTTCTAATTGTTTTTTTGAGATGCGTTGAGCGGTTTCCACTGTAAGGACCATCAGGTCTCTACTACATTTGGTCTCTATAAGGCTGTAGCCTTTCTTGTAGATTGGGTCTTCTGTAAAGATTACCGGGATGTTTTTGATTTGGAGGCCGCTGGGAATTGTACCAGTTTTTAAGTGTTGTATTAGGAAGTGACCATGTAAATCAGTCCGGATTTGTTTCTTTTTTAATCTGATGAGTTTATCAGATTCATTTTGTTGCTGAGCCGTTATACTTAGTGAAGCAGATGCAAAGAGGTGAGGGGCGTCCAACAGGTTTTTAATGTGTTCTTCACTATAGGCGAACGTATCACTTTCAGACATCCTTTCACACTAACTGAAATTGTGTACAAAAAATGATAAATAACAAAGTGAGAAAATTATAGAAAAGTGACTTTAGAGGAAGGGAGTACCTAATAAAGAGGAAGGAAAGATAAACTGTGATTTTTACACAGGGTAACCTCTCGCAGAAGATCTTCTGCTAGGAAAATTGTGACCAAAACTGGAGGTAGGCTGGTGGCAGTAAAGCTGAGCCTCTGTTAGATTGAACGAAAGAATTGCTAGTACTGCATTGCTTTTTTGAACTCCATTTTATTTAGGAGGACATTTTTTTGAAGAAAAAACAAAAAAATGTATTGAGCTTATTTTTTTGCTTGTTTTAATCAATATTTAATTAAATCATGTAAAGAATTGCACCTTCCTATTGCCAAGGCGATTTGTTAAAAACACAAAGAAACTGAAGCAAAACAATTTATACTTGAAGAGTCGCACCAATTATTCACTTTTCAACTCACATACTGTTCTTACATCCCAAACATCCAAGTCCACTCATACATTCACACAGGCTGTGGAATAAAAAAAAAACGAAACAAAAACGTATTTTGTACTTTTTCAAGTTAGGACCACAGAAGAGTGAGTATGTATATCTCTGTGATTGATTCTTATTTGCAGTTTTTCTAATTCTTGTGGTCTTTAATGAAGGTCTACGCGTTTCAAGACCCTTAGGTTACTGGGTCTCTCATCAGGACCTGTAGGGTGATAAAGGAAAAGCCTGTAGTAGGTTTGTAGGATGACCCCTATGCCCTGTTAGCAAGGATTATGAAATTGAAATTACCTTTGTTCGAGTGAAGACAAGCAATTTGGAGTGGATAGTAGTAGACCTGGGTGAAAAGAAGTAAAAAAAGGAAATTGTGATCACATACATTAAGGGTCTGACTCAAGAGAATGAACTTATTGGGAGGTTGGCTTACTTGTTAATAAGGCAGACGGAAGGGTAGCAGCTATGTCTGCAAAGTAGAAACCGGCCTCGTTTGGGTGCTGTGGATAGGTCAAGGGAGTGTATTAGATATATTGAGAAAAAGCAGGAGTTCTGACAAATCAGTTTATATAAGTTTTAGTAAAGTTTGAGAGATTACCTTCTTGGGGGCCGATTTGGGCGCGTCTCGTTCTAGCGCTGGGTTGTGATCGTCATGTTGATTCCAGTTGGAATATCCATTCAATTGTTTTGATGTTGTCAAGGATAGAGCCGTTGGTTAGTTAGAATCATTATGATTTCTTAGTCGTTGTTGTAGGCATTCGCTTCCGAAAGCTTACCCGCGTTTGTCGGTTCGTTGCTTCCGCATTAGTCCATCAAGTCCAACAGCGTTGTCCGTCTCGTTGGTGTTGACGTGGAACGCATCATCCTATTTTATAGTAATCTGATTGGTTCTTAAAGATCAGCATAGAAAGGAGACTAAGGCAAATAGTTGCCAGTCTCGAAGTTGTCCACTCTGAGATTAAAAACAATGTTAAAAATGCGGGAGAATATGGAACTTACATTTAGCTTGAATCATTGTGGTTACGTAGTCGTTATTTGCAAGCATTAAATCCCAACGCATGCCCGCGCTTGTCGGTTCGTAACTTCCGCGTTAGTTGATCACATCCCCGAGCGTTATCAGCCTTTTTGGTGTTGACGTGAAACGTGTCGTGTTGTTTTAAAGTAATCTGATTGGTTCTAAAAGTTCAACGGTAGAAGGAGACTAAACCGCTGCTCACAATTTCCGAGAATATTTACTTTGAGGTTAATGACAAAACTGAAATTGTATAAAATGCTAGACTCGTGCTAAAAAGAGAAATTATGTTTTCAGAGAACCGCAAAATATTAGATGATTTGTAGGTGTCAGCTAGACATCTTGTGGATGAATAAGATTGCAGGGTTCATCTGTAAATGAGTGATGAAAATTGCTTGTTCAATGTTCGCTTAAATGGGAGTATTTTAATTTAGATTGTGGAGTTCAGAGAGTTCATTGAGGCCATTGATTGCAGTATTGAATTTAAGTATTAGCATGGCTTCTGTCCTAGACAGTTTTTGTTCCAAATCACCTCCTCGTGAGTCCCATGTGACTTTGGCAAGAACTGTCCATTTTAAATCTTCAGTTGAATGATTTTTCGCTTGCCAATGGTTGACCAGAGGTGCTGTCAAGACGTTTTTATTAATCCGAGATTTATGTTGGGAAATTCTAGTTCTGATTTCTTGGCTGGTCTTTCCTATATATAGGAATTTGCAAGGGCAGCATATTGCATACACGACCGATCTACTTTTGCAGTTGGTGAACGATTGGTGTTTCCAATAAATGGAGTTGTGTTCAAAAAGTTCGCCTTCAATTGTGGAGTCGCAGCAAATACAGGTGCCGCATCGATGATGTCCTTGAATTGGTCGGAGTCCTATGAAGTCCCGCACAGTGGGAGCTTTCTTTTGCGGCATTGCTGCTCGAACTATTTGGTTAGCAATATTACGATCTTTTTTGAAAGCAAACAATGGGTTTTCGTTGAATGAAATGTCCAAGTTTTTAATCAAATGCCAGTTTTGTATAATGCACTTTTTCATTTGATTGGAGTTGGGACAAAATGTAGAGACACAGACTATCCTTTGGAGTGGTTGCCTCTCTGTTTTTTGTAGTAAAACTTCCCTTGGGGTCCACCAAGCTCTTTTCATTGCTCTTTTCAAGAGTTTTTTGGGGTATCCTCTTTTTAACAGATTTTCAGACAATGTTGTGGCATGGGTCATGTATTCATCTTTGAATTGGCAATTACGTCTTAAACGTAAAAATTGGCCATACGGTAAATTCTCGCGTAAATTCCTTGGGTGGTAACTTGAAAAGTGTAAGGTTTTATTTCTGTCAGTTGTCTTTTTGAACAGGGTAGTGGCTAAGGTATTATCAGATGGATAAATTTCTACACCCAGAAAGGCAATTTTTATCTGGGAATGGTTTAAAGTAAACTGAATGTCCATAGTTCGATTGTTTAGCCAGCCATGGAAGTTTCTTAGGTGTTCAAGAGGCCCTGTCCAAATCATGAACACGTCGTCGATATAACGCATCCATTTTCCAATGTACTGAGTAAAGGGATTTAACTTTCAACTTTAATGGCGACTTCTATTTCCAAGTAAAAGGAGTGGCTATGGGTTGTCCATTTGCACCCGAATTGGCGATACTCTTCATGGCCAAATATGAGGAGAAATTTGTTTATAACAACAATCCCTTTACTCAGTACATTGGAAAATGGATGCGTTATATCGACGACGTGTTCATGATTTGGACAGGGCCTCTTGAACACCTAAGAAACTTCCATGACTGGCTAAACAATCGAACTATGGACATTCAGTTTACTTTAAACCATTCCCAGATAAAAATTGCCTTTCTGGATGTAGAAATTTATCCATCTGATAATACCTTAGCCACTACCCTGTTCAAAAAGACAACTGACAGAAATAAAACCTTACACTTTTCAAGTTACCACCCACGGAATTTACGCGAGAATTTACTGTATGGCCAATTTTTACGTTTAAGACGTAATTGCCAATTCAAAGATGAATACATGACCCATGCCACAACATTGTCTGAAAATCTGTTAAAAAGAGGATACCCCCAAAAAACTCTTGAAAAGAGCAATGAAAAGAGCTTGGTGGACCCCAAGAGAAGTTTTACTACAAAAAACAGAGAGGCAACCACTCCAAAGGATAGTCTGTGTCTCTACATTTTGTCCCAACTCCAATCAAATGAAAAAGTGCATTATACAAAACTGGCATTTGATTAAAAACTTGGACATTTCATTCAACGAAAACCCATTGTTTGCTTTCAAAAAAGATCGTAATATTGCTAACCAAATAGTTCGAGCAGCAATGCCGCAAAAGAAAGCTCCCACTGTGCGGGACTTCATAGGACTCCGACCAATTCAAGGACATCATCGATGCGGCACCTGTATTTGCTGCGACTCCACAATTGAAGGCGAACTTTTTGAACACAACTCCATTTATTGGAAACACCAATCGTTCACCAACTGCAAAAGTAGATCGGTCGTGTATGCAATATGCTGCCCTTGCAAATTCCTATATATAGGCAAGACCAGCCAAGAAATCAGAACTAGAATTTCCCAACATAAATCTCGGATTAATAAAAACGTCTTGACAGCACCTCTGGTCAACCATTGGCAATCGAAAAATCATTCAACTGAAGATTTAAAATGGACAGTTCTTGCCAAAGTCACACGGGACTCACGAGGAGGTGATTTGGAACAAAAACTGTCCAGGACAGAAGCCATGCTAATTCCTTAAATTCAATACTGCAATCAATGGCCTCAATGAACTCTCTGAACTCCACAATCTAAATTAAAATACTCCCATTTAAGCGAACATTGAACAAGCAATTTTCATCACTCATTTACAGATGAACCCTGCAATCTTATTCATCCACAAGATGTCTAGCTGACACCTACAAATCATCTAATATTTTGCGGTTCTCTGAAAACATAATTTCTCTTTTTAGCACGAGTCTAGCATTTTATACAATTTCAGTTTTGTCATTAACCTCAAAGTAAATATTCTCGGAAATTGTGAGCAGCGGTTTAGTCTCCTTCTACCGTTGAATTTTTAGAACCAATCAGATTACTTTAAAACAACACGACACGTTTCACGTCAACACCAAAGAGCCTGATAACGCTCGGGATGTGATCAACTAACGCGGAAGTTACGAACCGACAAGCGCGGGCATGCGTTGGGATTTAATGCTTGCAAATAACGACTACGTAACCACAATGATTCAAGCTAAATGTAAGTTCCATATTCTCCCGCATTTTTAACATTGTTTTTAATCTCAGAGTGGACAACTTCGAGACTAGCAACTATTTGCCTTAGTCTCCTTTCTATGCTGATCTTTAAGAACCAATCAGATTACTATAAAATAGGATGATGCGTTCCACGTCAACACCAACGAGACGGACAACGCTGTTGGACTTGATGGACTAATGCGGAAGCAACGAACCGACAAACGCGGGTAAGCTTTCGGAAGCGAATGCCTACAACAACGACTAAGAAATCATAATGATTCTAACTAACCAACGGCTCTATCCTTGACAGCATCAAAACAATTGAATGGATATTCCAACTGGAATCAACATGACGATCACAACCCAGCGCTAGAACGAGACGCGCCCAAATCGGCCCCCAAGAAGGTAATCTCTCAAACTTTACTAAAACTTATATAAACTGTTTTGTGAGAACTCCTGCTTTTTCTCAATATATCTAATACACTCCCTTGACCTATCCACAGCACCCAAACGAGGCCGGTTTCTACTTTGCAGACATAGCTGCTACCCTTCCGTCTGCCTTATTAACAAGTAAGCCAACCTCCCAATAAGTTCATTCTCTTGAGTCAGACCCTTAATGTATGTGATCACAATTTCCTTTTTTTACTTCTTTTCACCCAGGTCTACTACTATCCACTCCAAATTGCTTGTCTTCACTCGAACAAAGGTAATTTCAATTTCATAATCCTTGCTAACAGGGTATAGGGGTCATCCTACAAACCTACTACAGGCGTTTCCTTTATCACCCAACAGGTCCTGATGAGAGACCCAGTAACCTAAGGGTCTTGAAACGCGTAGACCTTCATTAAAGACCACAAGAATTAGAAAAACTGCAAATAAGAATCAATCACAGAGATATACATACTCACTCTTCTGTGGTCCTAACTTGAAAAAGTACAAAATACGTTTTTGTTTCGTTTTTTTTTTTGATTCCACAGCCTGTGTGAATGTATGAGTGGACTTGGATGTTTGGTATGTAAGAACAGTATGTGAGTTGAAAAGTGAATAATTGGTGCGACTCTTCTAGTATAAATTGTTTTGCTTCAGTTTCTTTGTGTTTTTAACAAATCGCCTTGGCAATAGGAAGGTGCAATTCTTTACATGATTTAATTAAATATTGATTAAAACAAGCAAAAAAATAAGCTCAATACATTTTTTAGTTTTTTCTTCAAAAATATGTCCTCCTAAATAAAATGGAGTTCAAAAAAGCAATGCAGTACTAGCAATTCTTTCGTTCAATCTAGGGGCATTTAGGTGCATCACATGGCACTGTGAAAAATGCAAAAAAGTGCATTTTTCAAAGAAATCGCAAATTACCACCAACTTGAAGTTGGTGGTAATTTGTGATTCCTTAAGGCCAAATCGTACTCTTTTGTGCTTCTTACATTGCGATTCCTTAAATGCAATCACAAAATAGGGAATCGCAAAATTAGCGATTCCTTAGTTTGCGAGGGGTTTTTTGTGTGCTACATAGCATACTGCTGATTTGCGATCGCAAACGCTGAAATTCTGCAAATTTCAGCGTTTGCGATCGCAAAAGTGCCTTCATACATATGGCGCAAAGTGTCTCTGTCACTCTCCCCTCTTTTTAGGTGTCGCCTAGGCAGCGCTGTATTCAGGATATGGGCTTTAAGCTCCGCCTATGTTGACCCATGTTTTTAATTGGCTTTTTTAACAGCCTTTTGGAAAAGATTTCTTTTTCTTGGTTAATGTCTTTAATAGTCCCTCTTTAGTACCTTCTTTTCTCCTGTTGTACCCTCCCATAAGGACTGGCCCTGTTACATGTGTTGCTACTCAGGATCTGTTATTTACAGTTTGTGAGCACTATTTTGTTAAATTACTTTTTCCGAGCTGCTGTTGCATGCACAACAAGCTCCCTCCTTTCCAGAAAGCAGAGTCTAATTGTTTTCCGGGCTGAGCATGGTGCTTATTTTCCCTGTACCACCCCCTCCCAAAAAAACTGCTTGCCCTCATCACCCTGTTTGCCTGCCCCCACCACCCCACTGAGGTCGCTGCTCGTTTCTTTTCTTTTTCTGTCGTTTTCGTTTTCGTTACGTTTAAGCATGATGTAGATTGTTAAGGTGCCCGGAAATCGTTTGTAATGTGTTCCTCCCCTGTGGTAGAAAACATTATAGGACCGCCCACCGCCACCTTGGCAGTAGCTTAGAACGTGCCACCCGTTCATATTTCAGTCAGCTGCAGCCACATCAGTCGCACCCCTGGGAGCCGCCAGTTACAGCAACCACACTCCTATGAGCTGCAGACCCATTTTGCCAAAAACATGTGGCTTTCTGAGACCAAGGGCAGCAAGCATGTGAACGGCAAAGGGGGAATACCAGCAAATCCCAGCATTGCAGCCAAGTGGTTTCAAATTTGTCACTCTGCCCTGCTTCCTTTCTTTATATGGATCTTTTTAAAAAAAATCTTTAAAACAGCATCCTGTTTTAGATCAGTAACATTTCCCTTCCGGTTTAAATGGAATTCTGATTTTTTTATTTTATCTAGACGGTCTTTTTATAAGTTTAGCGTGATCGGGCAGTGTGTTTTTTTTAGTTACATTGGTAAAATTCTGCTGGTGCATACAGGTTAAACGTATACTTGGCTCTGAATCATTTCAAATTGAGGCTTGGCAAGGACTGTTTCTGTTCCCTGGAAGTGTTTTGTTTCTACTCTTAGCGCCAACCACAGACCTACCGGTTACAACGTACAAGCTGTGGTTTTCTCTATATTATTCTGCTCGTTCTGGATCCATGGATGGTATCCCACCAGATTTATGGCAGCCACCCAACTTGGGTGCCGATTCCGATCCGGTAAAAATAATTTGCGTACGACTGGTATCCGTATTTTTTTACGTACGAGTCGCACAAGTACCGTACAAACTGCCAAGTACGATTGGGACGTAAAAAAGAACTACGAATAGTGTTGGGAAAAGTCTACGAGAGTGCGTCGGAAAGTGTCCACGTCCGAATATCGTCGGGAAAAGTGTACGAAAGTGAGCCGGACAGTTTCACTTACAAATCGTAAAACACAAGTCTGAGCGCGCAAGTACGATCCCGACCGCCCGTCCGAATACACATTCGCACCTAAAAAGGCCCGTACGGAGCCAACGCAGTAGCACACATGTACACGGGTAAACTCATGCCCGTGTACGAGCCGTACAGCCCCCCCACACCCAAATATGTCAGCACCGTACAACACCCTGTCCGCACTGCACCCCAGGCCCAGCAACCGTATGCGCCGCACCCCCCCATGTACGCGCAGCACCCCCTCATGTACGCGCCGTACCACCGCATGTACGCACTGTTCCCCCAGCCCCCCACCACATGAACGCACCGATCCCCTGCACCGCATGATTGCACTGTACCCCCAGCCCCCCCACCGCATGTATGCACCGTACCCCTGCACCGCATGTACGCACTGTACCCCCAGCCCCCCCACCGCATGTACGCACCGTACCCCTGCACCACATGTACGCACTGTACCCCCAGCCCCCCACCGCATGTACGCACCGATCACCTGCACCGCATGTACACATTGTACCCCCAGCCCCCCCACCGCATGTACGCACCGTACCCCTGCACCACATGTACGCGCCGCACACCAACACCGTACCCCAGCCCCCTCACCCAGCATCGCGTATGTCCGGATCATACCTACGCGAAAAATACTCTTAAAGAACCAGGACACTGTAAAACAGCACAAGGAGGGTCAATCCGACTCGCACAACAACACAAAACACGTCGACATGACAAAATACATCTCAAAGACTGACCTGGCACATCCAAACAGACAAACAGAGGCCCCAAATCACAACCACCACTTATAACACACCCACCAAAATTCAAACACAGCCACACCCAAAAATGGACCAATAAAAAGGGCCCACAAACACAACCCATGAGCCTTTGCAACAGACCCACTGCTGCCAGACCCCACTGACAAACAACCCCACACAACTCATACCTTCGCTACAGCTTCACTCACACACCTTCACACAACCACCTCCACAAACATCCCCCTCTTCACATTCACATACACACACCCACAACCATCCACACCAACACCCACACCCCACACCATGCCCACAGACAAGAATCCAAAGTTCACCACGGCGGAGCTGGAGCTCCTTGTCAACGAAGTCATCAGAGTCGAGCCACAGCTGTTTGGAACATTGGTCAGACAGACCAGCATAGCTGCAAAATCAGCCATGTGGCAGAGGATTGTCGACAAGGTGAATGCTGTTGCGCCCGTTCGAAGGACCAGGCATGAATGCCAAGCCAGGTGGTACGATCTGCGCAGGGCGGTCAAGAGGAAAATGAATCAAGAACATGCCCAGACCAACATCACTGGAGGTGGGCCACCCCGCAGACCCGTACACTACCATCCCTGGGAGGAGAAGGTGATGGCCATGCTACCGCCGGTGGGACTACACGGAGTCGAAGGAGTCGCAGAGCCTGGTGAGTACACAAACAACTCACGTAACTTGGGGGGAATGGCATCCACACCCCAACCACCAGAGGCGTAACTAGAGCCAAATTTCGGGGGAGGCTAAGAAAAAATTTCGGGGGGGATGAATCTTTTAAGCCATAGGCAGAGTGGAGCTGCAGGGGCTCTTAAAGGGGTGAAACAACAGCGAGGCCTCATTAACATGCAAATGGTCTGTTAAAGACCTGTGAAGGTCTCGGGTGCGGCTGTGAGTGCGCCGGGAAGCTGTCTCATCCCGGGCTGCCACACACGACGGGGGGGCTGAAGCCCTGTGAGTCCAATGGGTGTTGCGCGCCTGCCAACCACAACAAATGCACGCACCTACCCCCAAGCACTCACCGCACACAACCACACCCAAAAACCACGCCCATGCCACGAACGTCACCATTCACCCATCACAAATCAAGGCAAGGCCATGTCCAAGGCTACAACAACCACAAACACAAGACTGGATGTCCGGGAGGCTGGGAGGGTGGGTTACACACAACACATTGTCAAAATGAGACGCAGACAACAATGTCCTCAGCCCATATGGCATAGGTACATAACCATGCACAATGCACAGGGACTGGCAAAGTACTGACAAGGTAGCTGACACTGGGCCCTGCTGTATGCAGCACAAGGCCCTCCTGGGACCACTGTACACCCAAGCACCAACTCCACAAGCACAGGTATCTAGCACAGGAACTCACACACACTGTCATACCAGCATGCACCATGAGGGGACACACACATCACCTGGGAGACCCAATGACAACTCACACTACACACGACAGCACGCCCGGTCACACCCCCCCCCCAACACAAGCACACCCCCCCGGAGCAGACAACGGATTCACACACTCCCACAATGGACATGTGACACAACAAGACCAATCCAGAGCCAAGTAAGCATCAGAGCCAACTGTCTACAGGTCACACACTCAGGAGAACATCCCAATCTGTCCCCCGCAACATGCCCATCCCCAAGTGGACACTGAGAGGAATGCTAGGGACATCCAACTACCTGGATGAACTGTGTCCACTTGAATATGTATGAAACATGGACGTGGCATGAAACCGCATTAACATTGTCTCTCTCTCACACACAGGGCAACGTCGGCGATCTCCCCCCAACACTGGGGGGAAGAATCACAGTCCCAGGCACCGCGTGAAGACGATCCCACCGGCAGCGACGACTCTCACCACTCTGTGGATGACCTGACCAACCTGGCCCCTCTGGTGTACAAGCCCCTGCAGCACCTGCGTCAGGTACATCTGTGCCAACCCCCACCCCCATTCCTGCCACATCCCAGGAGACACCCAGGAGCCCTGCTCGCACTGAACAACACAGCCAGTCTGACCAGGAGGGACAAGGTTCTCCGGGCACCCAGGAGGAGGCAGGCAACCCTGCAAATGCCATCCCTCAGGGGTCCCGTAGACCCGATGTGCCCACAACGGCAGGCCAGGCTCGTGTGGGCAGGGGTGGTGGGAGTGGAGGCAGGCGGAGGCGCAAACCTGACCAGCCAGCTCAGGACCCCGGTATGTCACACATACGCAACATCCTGGACTCATATCGGCGTGACACCAGATGCATGGACCAGGTCGTGTCCGGACTTTCCGGGATGCAGGGGACCCTCGATGAGATAAAGAACCTGCAGGTCAAGCATCGTGCCAGTCATCAACAACACCAAGGACGGATGGAGGCAAGAATGGCTGAGCTCCTGGCAGTGCACAGGGACGTGAGCCAATCACTCCGTCAGATCGCCCAAAGCCTGGCAAACCCTCCCTGTAACACCAGGCGTAGACCAGCACCAGACACAGGGAGGGAGGAGGAGGAGGAGGATTCATCTGACGGAGCGTCCCTAGCATCGTCAAGGCCTGCATCTGAGGGTCCCCGGAGGAAGGTGGGTCGTCCACGTAAAAGACCGTGAGAGTCAGCGGACCATCCCCATCTCCCAGGTCACCTGGCCTGGCACCTGGCCCTCTGGCGCAACAGCAGCACCTCACCTAATGACATTCTCTGCCACATGGACTTGCTGATCACAGTCTGACCAATGATGACCAACACTGTGGTCTGGACTCTGATGACTCCAACTGACAAGGATGCCATCTCCCCCTGTGAACTTTGGATTCTATTCCCCCGGTAGAGCACCTTAGCACATCTACCAAAAGACTCACTCCACCAAAAATAAATTCATATTGTTCTGCACATGAGATGTTGCTGTCATTTTGCATTATTCAACGACATATGTGTGTGGAAATGTCTAACTATGCCTGAGTGTTGAACCAACTCCAGCCATCCATACCCTGGGAACAGAGTCTGGTACAGGACACACATGGGTCACAAGGTATCATTCAATGTAGGCATGGAGCACAACACTCACCTGTGATGGCCTCTGGCTGCTGAAGGGGTGCTTGCTAAACTGTGCGGACAGACCTATTTGGGAGATCATCATCAAGGCGTAGAGGTCATGGATCATGTGGAGGTTCCCGGGGAGGGAGTCCCAGGTATGTGTGGCCAGGTGGGAGAACAACGTCCTGTATGCTGGAGTACGGTGGATGTGAAGAACGGTGCCCAGGGCAAGGTTGGATGCACGGAGATGTACCAACGGGATCTAGGATGACAGACGTACAAGGTTGGTTTGGGGTCGGGGTTGTGGACTGCCTCCTGAGTGTGGGTGGGGAGTGTGGAGGTCATCCTGCAGCAGACAGTGATCCATTGCAGCTATCTATGGTGGACGGTGAGGTGGCTGGGCGCAGGGTGTAGAAGCTGAGGTGTGCAGATGCCCCCTGGAAGTGGACCAGTTTCCTGGGAGTTTGGATGTACTTGCTCCATAGAGGGCAGGGCAGTATTTGACACGGATGTTGTCATGGACCTGGGGGATGGTCTGTCGTAACTTGGAGTGGATCTATCTGTGAATCATGTGCATAATGCAGAGGGCGTTGCAGCATGAGGTACAGATGCTGTGGACTAGCATGGCATATGTGAGCGAGCCAAACATGATGCACACCATCTTGTGTGTGTGGCCACTGGGTGCTTGTGCAGGGCCCGCAGCAGCAGGCACCATCTCCCTGCAAAATGCCCCATTTTGCACACAAAGACTAGGATGTCAGAAGGACAACTGCAACAGGCGCGTGTGGAAAGTAAGGAGTGTCCAGTGTCACATGGCACACCCAGAGACAATGCATGCACAACCACCAAAGAGCCATTACACCGGATCAGGAAACTGAAGGGTGACCTGCGCACAGGAGACACACCCTCAGCAGCTGGTGATGGCCCATTGTGTGGTCGACCTTGCTAAAATACATACACTACCATGTACTTCATGCCCAATAGAGAGCCTAATCCATGAGCAACTGCATGCATGTCGCTAGACTACACATGGACTCCTATGCATTATCGACAGCAAGTATGCCAGAGATGCCGCATGCCAAGTGGCAAGAAACCTGCATTGACAGAGACGAGGCACCTTGGAGTGTGACGAACACCTTTATTACTCAGCCTCACACCAATGGAATTGCATCCATTGGAACAGAATCACAGGTCATTCGGCTGACCATGTGTGACCTACACTGGACACCTCCTGCAACACACAGATGTGGTAAATCCTACTGAGCTGGCACACAAGTGAAGGGTTTGAGCCTCACACCCCTTGCTGCACACGGAGAGTGTACAATTCCCCATTGAGCCTCATATGGGGATGTCCCACACCATGTCCACCATTGGCATCCCGTATGTTCCTGAGGGACGTTATACACACATTGATGCCTTCATCAGAATCCACAATCCATGACAGATGACTGTCAGGAAGGGTGACAATCAATTCATGGGAGCCATGCAACACGTCAGGTGGCCCATGGTGAGTCGACATGTATGCACGGTAACACAACATGCACAGGAGCAGTCCCCACATATCACTAACACGTACCACCCACAAAACGCCTTGCTGCACTCCTTACCCAAAATGACTTTTCACCATGTCTGTGCATGTAACTCTGATCCAGCACACGTTGCAATACTCATGAGGAATAGCAGGAGTGCAATGATGACATGAGCAGACGACAGCCGCAAGAACCTGGGGAGGACAGACACACAACAATTCAGCCAAGAGCTAGTAATCCGCAGACATGTACATGCACTCTACAGGATTTATGTTGTCACCATGCCAATAATGAATTTTGTGTACCCGCTAAAATTTGGGGAATGACATCATCACTTGAATGACACATCAGAACACACCTCCAAGTCACTTAGCACACAGTCAGCTCGACACACACATTGCAACACATGCCACACAAGGCTCTAAGCGTGCACACTCAGACACAGGGACTCACCATCATGAGAAGAAGTTGCGGATAAGCTGACTCCGGATGTCCTCATCCTCATCCTCATCCTCACTTGCCCCGTGCCCGAGCCCTTCATCCTCCACGGGTGGATTATCCAGCTCATCCGGATCCAGGATGAGTGGCACGGCCTTCTCCACTGCCATGTTGTGCAGCATGCAGCACACAAGGAAGATTTTGCAGACCTTCACTGGGGCATATGGGAGTGCGCCGCCAGTCTTGTGGAGGCACCGGAATCTGCTCTTCCGGAGTCCAAACGTCCTCTCAATCACGCGCCTCGTCTGCCCATGGGTGTCGTTGTACCGGTGTTCTGCGGCTGTTCGGGGGTTGCGGAGCGGCGTCATCAGCCATGGCATGTTGGGATAGCCAGCGTCCCCTACATGGAAACATCATGGACAGAAGTGGGTCAGGAGAAGCAGTAAGATATTAAGATACCGCTTAATACAGGACTAACAGAGTATCCCCACCAACAAGACATGCACGTTTGTTGCGCAGCTGCAGCATCATTTCAGGCACCCTGCTACGCCTCATGATGTAGGCATCGTGTGCTGATCCTGGAAAACGGGCACAGACATGGGATATCATCATGTTAGCAAGACATACCACAAGGGCATTGATGGAGTGGTAATGTTTGCGGTTACGGAAGGCTACCTCCTGTGCGTGTGGTGGTACCAAAGCCACATGTGTCCCATCAATGGCCCCAATGACATGGGGCATCCCTCCCAGGGCATAGAACTCACCCTTGACACCTGTCAACTGCTCACGAGTTGGGAAATGTATGAATTCATCCAGGTGTACCAACATGGCCTCTAACACATCATGCAGGACACGGCTGAACATGGTCTGGGACATGCCACCTACATCAGCTATGGTCAATTGAAACGTACCCGTGGCAAAGAAATGTAGGGCTGCCATCACCTTCATCTTGGCTGTCAGTGCAGTAGGATACCTGTGTAGCGGTTGGAGGTGTGGTTCCAGCCTTGTGGCCAAGTTGTCAATCAACGGTTGGGAGAAGCGGTAGCGGCGTATACAGTCACGTTCCCTCATGGCAGCCAAGTCTGGCATTGGTCGGGGGAGAGGCGGTGCCCTGCAGAATTTTGGAAGGAATAACGAAGATTGAGTACAGCACTACACCACTGACAATGAACTGAGCACATGTTCAACAGCTAATACACATATGCTACATACAGAGTCTGTACTGTGCAATGCATCCAGGACACGTATGCCAGCCAGGTGACACCCCTACCAACAGTCAGCTACACACGTGGGTGCTCAAGGTCAACATGACATGCCATGGAACTAGCTGTGGGCCAGTGTAAGTGAACAGGCAGACGCATTACAGGAGTGACAGACAACCACATATGTGCATGAGAAGGATGTTACATCATACAGACCGGTTGCGGAACACTAGAGGCACAGGTCACAGGTCCTTGAAATAGGACAGTCCACACACCTTGCCATGAAGGGGTACATGTCAGGAATGATCACACATGCATTGAGACTACGCAGATATGTCCTTGTCTCGCAAGTCCATGTGCGATGCATACATACACCCGTTACATCTGATTCCACATGTGGCCTGGTGTGCGTAATAGTGTGCCATTCCCATCGACACGCACACACATGTTGGATGCAGCAACAGCAGATGCATGTCACGGAACAACTACAGCAAGCTCACGGGAACACATGACACACACATGACATAGTCACATCGTGCAACGCCGGTAGTTACATGTCAGGTGTCATAATCAGTGTCCCTGGCATCAGGGGACAGTTGCGGGTGTAGGTGACTGTGCCATGCCAGTGATGCAGTGCTCGACTGTCCCCAGAGAGTAGCTCCTCTGTATCAATTGATATCAAGTAAATTTCTGTTGTGTCATGCTCCCCATTGTTTCCCAGTGGCATGGTGGGTAAACCAACTGTGTGGGGCAGGGCCTACATATGTTTGTAGTATTGTAGATGTCACTCATGTTGCTGTTCATGCTATGCGCTGTGTCCTATGTAGTTTGTACTCATGTGTCATATGTATACAGGTGTCTGATCATTTCCTGTCTCTTCATCTTGCCCACAGCATCGTCGGGGGAAACCGAGGGAGACACTGGCACGGACGTGGGGGAGGGACCCAGCACCGGGGCCACCAGTGCTGGGGAGTCTGGCGCAGCAAGTGGCACGGAGGCCAAGGGGAGTCAGGCGGAGGACCTGTCCAGTCCCATCACCGCCCTCCCACTTGCTCGGGTGCCTTGTGTCCGTGCTAGGCGACAACAGGTGCGTGAGAGACGACAAGGAGGTGTATTTAAAAGGCCAAGGGTGCACTTCCACTCCGGATCATTCTGTGGAGTGTAGCCAGATTAAATTGCATGGTGCTTGTCATATGCACGCTCATGATTTAGCTTGTATTCTGAAGTGGATTCGTGTGCCAGTTATGACCCCGTCTTGTACGCTGCTTGATAACGGTAATTATGTGCTGTTCAATGATGAAGCTTGCTGTGGGATGCTTCGGGAATTCCTCACATCGTGACTGTATCACTACGAGTGGTTTTCTGTCATTACGACCTTTTCCCACCCCTGCATGGCCGGCTCGATGTATCCATCTGGCCTTCCATTCCAACCTTGAAAGCAGAGTTCAACAAGATGAGCAGAATAAGGGCTCTATTGTCTCAACAACAAGTCGTGTTGACTTCATCCCGAGAAACATTTGTCCTTCACGTAGCTCACATGCGCACAGAGGTGCAAGCGCTTTTGGACACTGATCTCCCACTACATATTTGGGACACGGATTCAGACTATCTTTCATGCCTCGTCAACAAGTGGCCTGGATGTTTTTTTCTAAATTGTGTGATCCGGCCTCGTGACCTCCTTCCATACTCTGTTTGGTGTGTTCCCCGCATTTCATCATTCGATTTTTGCTAGCGTCTTCGGAGGTCTCCCTTTGCTTCTCGCACTCATGGCTGGGGTGCTATTATTGATCTGCGTACTACGCTGTGGCTTCACAACTTGCGTTACAAGACAGCATGCACCGGCTGCTCCATCTTCGGCAACAGATGCTTGAATTCTACGGCACTCTGCCGCTAGCGACCTTAAGCAGTGCCTATGGATTGTCCTTCCGGTTTCCCTTCTTTACCTGCGTGCAACCTGTCTTTCATTGCCTAGATTGTCCATTCGAATGGGCTCTGGATTTGTGCCTGACTAACTCGGTGCCTCCTGACCCGGATTATGATCGACTGATGAGCCCCTTAGTGGCTCATGAGTTGGACTGTTCTGGCGTCAGGATTATGGCCTGTGCTGCAGCACATGGAGTCCTAGGGAATTGGGACATCGGAACGGCTGCAACTGAATTCTTATCCAGAAGTTATCTTGATGTCCCCACCTGTTGTCCACAAATGGTGCTGGATGCCCCGATTGTTGAGGAACACATGTGTTCTTTCCCCCTACTGAACTGGATGGCAGATAATTTTACGGAACGTTCTAATGATTTCCTCTTGGAAGCTGTTGCAACTTATTGTGCTTAAACCTTGATGGATTGACTTTAGCCCTGCTCATTTCATGTTGCATCCATCGAGGTTATGTTTTTTCCCCTTTTACATGGTTCATTTCCCTGCAACATCGTTCATCATTGACATTTCTTTTCTGACTTTTTCGCTTCCCTTCTATGGACTTCCAGTTCATGCCCTTGGTTCTGTTCCATCAAACTTGAACTCTGCGTTCTCGATTTTGCGCCCCTAGTGGTTAGTGGTATGAACAAGGGGGGGTGTAGTCCTGATTCCTATCTCCCTATGTACAATGCTATGTTGGCACCACCGCGTTAGTTGTTAGTGAGCCATCTTGCCAATTTTGCTGCTTTTGCACACAACACTGTAGTTGCGTGTTATCAATTTTCAAATGCCTACTCGAGTTTGCTTCACATGAGGACTGTCTGTTGTTTGACATCCTTTACAGTGAGCAGCGAGCTTGTACTGTACATTGTGTATACAAACAGTCTGGGTGACTAGACGGTGCATGTTGTTGTGTGCAGGTTGATCGGCCCACTAATTAGCCTTTACATGCATGCAACTACAGATACCTGATAGACGAATGCTTGCCATATTGCAGTGCAGCACGTTTGAGTTTTATTGTGATGGGGAACTTTCGCAGGTGAAGAGACTAGATGATCCTGTGATGTGATACCACTGAGCTGATCTGTACGGTGGGGGGTCCCCCGTTAAAGCCTAGAGACCTTCTATTAGTCGAATTATACTACTATTGGTTTACTGGCGACAGGAAGGTTGCTGTTTCCACTGTCATTTTCTCATGATTGCTCCTTTCATTGTCTATGATATTGCAACAATGCTAATGCTTATGAACTTAACCATTTGTCTGCTTATGTTAGCCACAGTACTGCATCTTAGGACGTGAGGTTCATTGAATGAACTCTTTCAACTTAACCGTGTCTGTGTCGATTCTGTTGTGGACTGATCTGAGGATGACGAACAGG
Source organism: Triturus cristatus (assembly GCF_964204655.1). Taxonomy (NCBI): domain Eukaryota; kingdom Metazoa; phylum Chordata; class Amphibia; order Caudata; family Salamandridae; genus Triturus; species Triturus cristatus. The sequence goes on along the minus strand of NC_140583.1, from coordinate 797,429,824 downwards.
TGTGTCTGATTCCCACCATTCCAGAGAATATTGTCATGCGCTTGTTCTGGGTTGTCTATACATTGGGACCGCCGAGCTCAACCTCGGCTGACGAATGTGACACTAAGCTAGTCGGATAAGGGCTTCTGGGTTCTGAGGGGAGTTTGTGGTACACCAGACATGTCTCCTTCGTGCCAGGCACCGCACCCCCTGCCCCTGTCTCCCCTGCTGCCGTCAATGCAGAGTCTGTGGACATTCAGCGCCAGTTGCTGGTTGGTCAGACATCGGTCCTGCGTGTCCTCCATGGCCACACCAGAGTGCTGACACGGATGGTGTCGTACATGGAGGGCATGTCATCAGCGATGTCTGACAAACGGATGTTGCTGAGGTCCATTGACTCGTCACTGATGGCAGCAGTGGGTCTCCTGCAGCGCTCTGTCCCCCCCCCTACCCCGGCACCATCCGCACTTCCCACTCCCATGCCTGTCCCATACACACCCAGACGTCCCCATGCACGCACCCCACCAGACACAGGCAGCACACCCCCAGGGACGGCCAAGCGCACACCTCCTGTCACGCACACAAAGGGGGGAGAAGGCAGAGGCACTGGGTCGGGGGGAAAACAGCAGCCACGCTGTCACAGTAGGAGTCTGCAGTCCTCACGACCCACTACCTCCAGAACCACTCCCCTTGGCTCTCCTGCCCAACAGTCGGACAGAGAGTCCTTCATGGCCAGTCCGTCCCCAGCCCCAGTGTGACACCACCCCGCAAGCGTTTGAGGGATTCCCCGGGCAGGGTAGTTGATTCCCCCCCCTGTCCACACCCTCCCCCAGTTGCGCTGCGACCCATCCCTCCAACCCCCCCCCCCCTCCTTGGGGCCTGTGGTTCCTTCGGGTGCAGGGGAGACACTGGAAGAGCTTGCTGCCGTGTGCAGCGCCATACTGACCTCCTCCTTCGGCGCTGCCCCACCCCCTGTGGTGGAGACGTCCGTCCCTGCACCCACGACACCTACCCATGCCCCTCCTTTCCCTGCGGTGCCTGGTTCTTCCCCCCACATGATGCCCCCACACTGTGGATGATCTGGTACAGTGCACTGTGCAGGCAAGCTATGGGAGACGCGTCCCAACGTGACCCCCCAGGACTCCGCATCTGCCGTGGCCCATGGGCTTGGTGAATAGTGTACTGTAGCTACTTTTCTTCGAAATGCTGAATGTGGTTTTTTGTTTTCCCTATGCACACTATGGCTTTTCTGGTATTGCTGTTGGTGCTGCTGCTCCCTGAGTTGGGGTGGTGATGATGTGTTGTGTGTCTGGGAAATGTTGTAGTGTGCTGCTCATGGGGTGGACCCTGGTATCTGCATGAAGTCACAAGGTGACTGCATGTATTCTTAGGTCATGTTAGCTCTTACTGCATGGTGACATTGTCCCAAGGTGTGTTCCTTACTCTGTGGCACCTGCCATCTTCCCTGCAGGGTGTTTCCCAATTGTTGTGCTGAGCTGTGTCAACCTTTCCTCGGTGTGTGACACATCCCTTCGACTTTGGCCATGCATGCTCTGCTATGTCTCCACCTGCATCGTTTGTGGCATCCTTGCTGGACAGTGTACTTGTGTATGGAGTGTATTGACATGACTTCATGTGGACATTTTCCCTTTTCAGCACTATGCATGTGTGTACTCCCTGCCTCACACACATGTGATACGTGTTCTGCAGGGTATTTGGGCACCTGACTGACAATTGTGGGCATTGTATCTGTGTGTACTCCACCCTTTTCCTTCCATGGGAGGCTACAACTTGTTGGCTGCCCCGGCACCTGTACATTCCTATCATTCCTGGAATGTGGGTGACAGTGTGTGTTCCCTTAGGCTCCCTTAGTTTCGTGGTGTTTGACATGAGGATACTGTCTTGTTGCATGATCTCAGTGTGTGTATTGTGCTGCCTCCGCCAGGGGTGGGTATGCATGTGTAATTTGTCATCACACCCACATGTGGTGTGTCATGCAGTGGGGGAAGGAGTGGGACACTGCAGTCAGTGATGTGTTGTCATGGCACTCTCAACATTGTCGCACATTGTGTATGCCTTCATGCACCCATGGAGTTTTGCTCATCGGAGGGTGATGTACACACCCCCATGGCTCTGTCCACTGCTGGGGGTCCTCTACACCCACCCCTCCTATATCTGGGCACTGCTCGGAGTGATAGTCACCCACCCCTCATATGTCTGGGCACTTCTGGGAGTGATAGTCACCCACCCCTCATATGTCTGGGCACTGCTGGGAGTCCTCGGCACCCACCCCTCATATGTCTGGGCACTGCTGGGAGTGATAGGCACCCACCCCTCATATGTCTGGGCACTGCTGGGAGTGATCGGTACACACCCTTCATATGTCTGGGCACTGCTGGGAGTGATAGGCACCCACCCCTCATATGTCTGGGCACTGCTGGGAGTGACAGGCGCACACACCCCTCATATGTCTGGCCACTGCTGGGTGTGATGGGCACACACCCCTATGTATGTGTCCACTGTCGTGGTACGAGCCGTACCCACGCGCTGATGGCCTGGGGGCGGCCCGTACCCCTACGGCACCCCAACTTTGGGGGTGCGGCCCGTACCCATGCCTTTGGGCCGTGGGTACCGGCCGTACCGCCATTGTTGGTGTGATGTAGGGGTAGGCGTGGTATGTGCCGTACCCACGCGCTGATGGCCTGGGTGCGGCCCGTACCCCTACGGCACCCCAACTTTGGGGGTGCGGCCCGTACCCATGCCTTTGGGACGTGGGTACAGGCCGTACCGTCATTGTTGGTGTGACGTAGGGGTAGGCGTGGGTACGGTCCGTACACGCGCACCCCTACATCACCACTACAATGGTGGTACGGGCCGTACCCACGCTCTGGGGGGCGTGGGTACGTCCCGTACCACCATTGTGGTGGTGACGGGTACGCGTCCACGTCCACTTCCGTTGTGGCGGGACGTGGGATTGGTGGACACGCCCCCCGAAGTGACCAGACCATGGAGGTAATTAATGTGCAGGATGTATTAGTATTTTGTGGGGTGTGGGTTCTGTTTCCTGCCCCTTGCACCCCCCCCTTTGCCCCCGGGGGTTGTTCTGACCTTCTGCGGCGTCTGCCTCGGTTTTTGTACACGAGGTGGTAGGCTATGAGGGCCGGGATGACGCGTAGGTTGGGGTCCATCGCTGTCCGTCGCGTACCGGTGCTCCTTGTTCACGTCGTCCTCAATTTCCCGGCAGTTTTTGGCTCCCGTAAAAACTGCTGCGTGCGGAGTGACGTCGGCACGAATCGTACTTGCTGGTCCGTAGAACGCTGCCTGACTCCGTCCGGACATCGCATATTCGCCTTCCAGATTCAGATTTGTATGTATTTTTTAGCCGGTCTGTGTTTTTTATGACTCGTACGGAAATGGTGTTTCTGTGCGAATCGTACTTGCGAGTTTGTAAGGTGTTTTTCCCGGGTAGGAGTCGGACGGAAAAAACGCTCCGTACGACCATTCGTACCCGGGTTTTACAGGATCGTAATCGGCACCTTGGTGTTAGAAACCATATGAGATTAGCACTATCATGCTGCTTAATGTTATAAAATACCCATGAGGAGTAAAATGATCAGGTGACTCCTGTTCTCTAGGACAACAAAATATTCATACCCGGCATTTCCCCTTATCAGTGGAGGGCGCTACAAACAAAAAGTGGAGGGTGGGTGGAGACTGCACAGGGGGAGTGCAGGGGGTTGTTGATAATCATTTTAAGAAAAAAAGAACTTACCTGAAGCTGCCGGCCCCCTCCAGTGTCATGCCTCGGTGTTCTATTACTGAAAAGAAAAAGGGCCCACTGATATCAATGCGAAGTACACTTGGGCAGGGAAATACATACTGTAAAGTTTCTAGGGCTACTTCAACGACAGAGCTAGAACATAATTATATTAATAATGGTAGTGAGGATAGAAAAATACAAAATATTTATTATGAAATAAATTCATTAAAAAGAGTTTTGATTTCATGTACATTTTGTTGCAGAAAAATCATATACACAACATTCTAACTACTGTCACTCATCCATTCATTCACACATATCTCAGTTGATTATTTTGTACATATTATCAGCATGGTAAATTGATTCAATGTCTGACAGAAAATATTACAGTACATTAAATAGTGCAATCTCATGGATTAATATAATTGTAGTTATAGGGTGGTGTCCAAGATGTCTCAACGCACGTTTAGGCAGAAAGCTGCCTTCCTCAGGAGAACCACCTCCAAAAATTATATTTCTGTAAAAACAAAATATTATCTCAACAAAATGTCACAATGTCACTATCCCATAGAGAGTCTAGCATGTATACACAATAGATACTATGTCCACATTATAGAGCCAATGGAAATGTGTGATAGTTAGGTCTAGTTATCAACCCAGGAGGGAAGAGTGTAATAAGAAGGAAGAAAAGTCAAATTACTAGATAAGAGAGATAAAGGTGTGCAGCTTATGAAGATACGTGCTACCAGAAAAAAAAATTACCAGATCGCGTGAGCAAAGGAAATAGAACTATTATAATAAAAGAGCCTCAGACCAAGACTGTGAGGTTTGTGCCCATGCAATAGATGACGGGAAAAAGTTACCAGACTTTCTTACCAGGTAACCAACTTCACAGGTTTTGAGACTATGTTCATACAGACGGACTACGTAGCCTTGATAATGACACGTTCTAATTATAGATGGAATCCTATAACAATAGACATTGCTGTAATTTCGAAATTGGTTAAAGGATTTAAGAGTTGTATTTACACAAAAATAGCGAGACCTCAGACGTGAATAAAACCTAAGTAAACATAAAAGGAGAAACGATGTAAAAAAGTGACCACCTGGGCTTATCACTGATGTGGATATGGCTACTTACCCACGTCATAAATGAAGTACGTGGTGCTGGAGATAGAAAACTGAGCATTGCTTGATGAATATAATCAAGGATGTGTAGCTGGGTCCCGCATGTGCCTGTAAAGTCATAAATATGAGCTAGAATTAAGGGAACTGAGGCACTAACTGAAAGGAGATAACAATAATGGTGCCCCGAGATCAGACCGAAAAAAATTACCTTATTATTGTGGATTAGAAACTCATAGAGGGCGAGCTGTCATTCCCTTCAGCTGTTAGAAACAGCGTGGATTAAAAGGAGTCTATCGATAAATAAACACGCAAAAAAAATGAGATCATTAGGGTGCTGACAGAGCCGGGACAATGGTCAGTTGTGTGAGACGATAACTCAGCAAACTTAATATAGGGCCCAAGAGTGGAGATGATTTATAGGTAAATAGATCGAGACATAGGGGATGCTTGAAAAAATTAATTAATTAACTAGCAATCAACAGACCTAGCTCGTTTAGCAATGGCGTACAGGAACTGGTAGCCAACGTTTCAGTGGCGGGCGCCACAAACAAAAAGTGGTGGGTGGGTGGAGAGGGCACAGGGGGAGTGCAGGGGGTTGTTGAGAATTTTTAGAAAAAAAGAACTTACCTGAAGCTGTCGGCCCCCTCCAGTGTCATGCCTCGGTGTTCTTCCTGGTCCCAGCAGACACTGCATCACAGACTCCCTGTGCAATCTCTGCGCTGCTCTCATCCCATGAGACCAGTGCGGGGATTGGCCTGAGCGGGCTGGTTTGATGCTCGGCTCAGGACAGAGTCTGTGCTGTTTCTCCAACTGTTCAATGCAGCCCGGTTGGAGAAACTTAAGTGCGCATGTGTGTTTCACATGCACACTTAGAAGTGCACCAGTCCTCCTCCCCCCTTCCCATGGCCCCAACCCTCCCTAAGCACGCTGGCTGAGCCAGCAGGTGGATATTAAAACAATGATAGAAAATTGTTTTAATTATCACTGCTGGCTCTGAGACAGTTGTGCGACACTTCTCTGCCATTGCGGAGGAGCTGTCCGGCCCTTTATATAATAGAGCATTCTCATCAAGTTCTTGATGACTGCATAGTATCGATTTTCAAAAGGAAATACAGGATTGCTTTAGACTGTATCCCAATTGCAATGCAATAGGTTTTGCATTACTGAAAGTTTGAGCTATTGGCGTTTGCAAATAATAATGCTTGTTCGATTTTTGTAAAATATCCTAGCAGTAGGATTAGTATGGGTGCAGTACCTTATGTTGCTGATAGAGGGCCCTTTACAACTCCACAGGGATACTTAGTAACAGCCTGTGGTACTGCACCCGTTTCTTACTTCGTTGATTTTATTTTATTACTTATGCTACTGCTGGGATATTTTTCAACAAAAAAAAAGTCTAACAAACATTATCATTTGCAACGGCAATAGCTCAAACCTTTAGTGATACTTGTTTTGCTGCTGCGCTCACTGGGGTCACATGTGCTTTTTGCCTAGTTATTATTCTCAGTTACATGCAAGCTGCCTGTTGAAATGCCTTTCTAACGATTCGTCATGTTGGGTGACAGCTTTCCAGGAATGACATAATATTAGTCAGGTATTTACAGCTTGCTCTGTTTTGTTTTAAAAGAGGAACGAGTGCCCACAGACAAGCTCTCCCAACTCCCTGTGTGTTTGATAGTCCCCAGCTCCTGGATTCCACCCCTTTCTCACATTCAACCATAGCACATTTTACTGCTCCTATGAGTGCTGATCAGTTTGATGGCCATCCAGACCTTGCCCTTCATTAGTCACAATTGCATCTGGTAGGGAGTAATGAATGAGTGTTGTACTTTTAAATGTGTGTTTTGAGGCAGAGCTGCAAGCAGATTAAAAGGGGTTGAAAGCTAAGAAGCAATTTTTCTAAGATGGTAAAAGGAAATGGCTTAGAGTCTGATGCAGTGCAACCACATTAGAAATAGAAACGCAGGGAGGGGAGCTAGAAAGAGTGGACAGAGAGGGCCATAGCTGTAAAATAGTCCCTCAATCATTTCAATGCAAAGAGGACACTATGTGGAGGCAGAAGGATACACTCAAGCAGTAAATAGCATTAGGTGAGAGATGAATATTCGAGTGGGATGAGCCAAGATGTGATTGATAATGCCTCAATATTTCTGAAAGAGGCTTGTTGCAGAAAGCCAATGGTTGAAAAGGATGTTCTTCCGTCAGAACCAAGACTTACAATTATGTTTCCTGGACTCTTATTGGGTAGTAAAAGGCAGCTGCAATGGGGGTACAGTGATCCCCTTGGAGACCTGGAACGCGTTACACATATCACAGCAATGCCCTTGGAACTGGATGGTTGGTTCAGTATCAGGCTCTTGAACTTATCTTTACAAGTACTGCTGCTCCTTATGGGCAGCCCCTGCAGTATGTGCTTAGTCTGATAATTGGATTTCTTTCAGGCACATTGTCTGCCCACATTTGCCTTATGGACTTAGTGAACTCTATTGTAAGTGATTATTCAGGGCTGACCATAGTTGTCATTGTCACTTTTCTCACCACGCCTTTTTGACTTACTCTATTACAGACATTTCTGCTTGTATAATCTTAGCAAGAACCTGGGTTAGCTTGGGTTTACACTGCGAGTTCGACAAATTTTGAGATGAAGCTGCCTTCTGCTTAAGGGTCATCGAAGGATAGCTGTCAGAATCCCTTCAGAACTCATTGCTAAGAAAACTGCCCTGCTAGACAAGATTGAAAAGAGGACACGACTTCATGACCAAACAGAAACACAAAAGAAGCAATCAAATGAGGAAAAAGCATTTTGGTTACAAAAAAAGCAAAAAAGAAAACTAAAGCCACCCACAGAAGATGGTCCCGGTCAAAAGACTAAGGCAAAAGCAGTGGCAAGGCCAAACAAGAAGCACAGACAAAAAACACAAGAATGCTACACATGCGGTTCAGATTACCCACATGAAGAAAAATGCCCTGCAATGGGTAAAGTATTTCAGATGTGTAGCAAATAAAACCACCATGAGAGGATGTAAAACGGCATGAAAAAAAGAGAAACTCAGGCGTTAAGAGACAACAGAGCTTGTCACAATGCATGTTCAGTAAGAGGCAAGAGCAGAAACTCGTGAAGATCCTGAACAAGGTCACAGTGAGTATCATCACAAGAATCTTACACAAGTCATCCTAATGATACCTCTGTGACTGTAAAGAATATCTGCTCACTAGTAGACAATACTCACCAGTCGCTGATGCCCAAGAGATGTCCTTAAGATGGGAAATCATGTGGCACTGTTTGTGTTAGACAGCAGTGAACCCCTGAACAACATTGGTGTCACAGAATATTGGCGAATGAAACCTAAACTCATTCAAGAGAAAGGCGAGGAGAACAATTGCACCCGAAAGGTAAGTTAACATCTGAAGTTCCTGGGAAAATAAAGGATACCATGAACCTACAAAAGATAGTCCTATAAATGTACACATTTACGTAACAGATGGAGTGACTTTTGCAGGCTGTCGGCTCAGCCTCCCAGCTGCCAAAGAACTCATGCTAGTTGCCATCCTATACAAAATGGTTGAAGACACTCTTATAGTAAGGAAGTACCCCAAATTATTTACCGGGAGCAAAAAAATAAAAGCTTTTGAAACAAAATTGCAACTCAATGAGGCCATTAGACCCATGGTCCAGCTCTACAGAAAGAGTCATCATTCCTTCAAAAGCCAGCAGGAAATGAGATTCAAGAGCTACTTATCACTGACATCATAGACGAATCGAGTGGGCCTACACCACTGCTGCTAGTCTCTCAAAGGAAAGCAAGAAGAGCAGGTCTGCCTATGTGTTGACATACAGAATCAAACGCTTCAATTGAAAAAGAAATACACCATGGGACGCACATGAGTGACATAATCATGCTCCTGAACAGCTCTGCAATCTTTTCTAAACTCGACTTGAATAAGGGATACCATCAGCTACAGCCGCATAAGGACTCAAGGTACATGACTAAATTCACCACTCAGCTTGGGCTGTTCTGATACAAGAGACTAGGGGCCAAATGGACGATCCTCAGTGTTTACGACTCACAATTTGCATTTTTTTGTAACTTGCAGATTGCAAGTCACAAACACTGATGTACAACAGTGTCTGAGATACTATTTGCATTTCCCAAATGGGTCGCAAAGGACCTGCCTCATTAATATTTATGCGGCAGGTCACTTTTTGCAACCTATTTGGAATTGCTGGCACTCACAGAGATGGTGGCCTGCTGGGGTCAGTAGACCACCATGTCTGTAACTGCTTTTTCAACAAAATTGTTTTTTTTTTTTTTTTAAATGAATCTCGTTTTCCTTAAAGGAAAACAGGATGCATCTAAAAAAAGAAAAATGAAACCTTTTAGTTTCATTTTTTAAGAGAAGGCAGTGGTCAGTGGGACCACTGCCTGCTCGTAATTTTTTTTTTTGCTGTCAATCACAAAGGGGAAAGGGTGCCCTGGGGACCTCTTCCTGTTTGCAACTAGCTTACCACCAATCGAAATTGGTCGTAAATGCAATTGTTTTGTGGACACAGTTGCTGCTGCAAAACAATCTTACACCCCCCTGCGACTCGCTATCAGGAAGGGCGGCCCTTCGCACGCCCCTTCCTAATAGTGACTTGCAAACCCTATTTTGCGAGTCGGTAAACTCACAAAATAGGTTTGGTACATGCTACAACCCTTTTTAGCGGTTGCAAATGGGACGAGTTCCTGTTTGCGGCTGCTAAAATGGCTGTAGATCCAGTGGCGACTGGTGTGGCGGGTGGTGATGGACTGGATACAAATTTTTTAACTTACCTTCTCTTCACCACAGCCGCTGCACGCCTCTCCTGCGGCCTCTTCGTTCTGCGCTGGAAGCAGGCACCAGAAGCAGACTTGCCCAGCCAATCACAAAGCTGCATGAGCAGCGTCGTGATTGGTCTGAGCATCCTGTTTGGACGCTCAGGCAGTGCCTGGGGAGGCTGGGCATGTTCTCCACAGTGCTGTGCAACACAGCCCAATGGAGAACATTCCTTCTGGGCCGGCCAAACAGTCATGTGCACTTAAGGAGTGCAAAAAACACTTCTTACTCTGCCAAGCTGTGCCCAGCCCCGACCTGGCTCAGTCCCTCACAGAAAAATAAAATAGTAATAACGGCTCATTATTACCATTTTATTTTCCTTCTTGCACTGCTCAAATAGCAGTGGGGTGACGCTCCTCCACCTTAGTGGAAGAGCTGCCACTGTGTACATATGGCCCTGAGTTTCTGAATATCCTCCATAGCGGAGATATTCCAGGAAGGCATCAGTAGATTAATCAGGCCAGTCATGAATGCCCACAACTACAGTGATGACATTCTTGATGTGACAATGTTAGAAGTATTTTAAAAAATATTGATAAAGCTTCATGCCAAGTTTGTTTAGTGCTACATCAGCCAAAACTGTTTCTAATGCTTCCACAGAACTCAACTCACCTTTTTTGGATACATTTTTCAGATATGGGCATGGGTCCAGACAAAATCTAGGATCTGAATGAAATGCTAGCTCACACGGATGGATATAAACAACATACAGTCCTTTTGGGAATGGCTGGCTACTGATTGAGGTATATCAGAAACTAGGTCACCATCAGCAGCCCTCTGACACACTTCACAAAATAGGAGTATCTTTACAAGTGAACACAGAAGTGGGAACTAGAATTCCAAACTCTCCAAAAAGTTGTCAGCAACACCACAAACATGTCCTATTTTACACCACATTGTGTACAGAACTCAGAGTTATTTATCACAAGAGAGGAACAGACCACATACGCAGTGCCATATGCCAATTGGAGCCTTACACAAATGGAAAAGGCAAATTTGCAACCAGAAAGGCAAAACTTGGCAGATCTGTGCATCTGTGCAGACTACCACATTTTCAAGTATGGCAAACTCTTCACCATAACAACCAGACGCACGCAACTCTGCTATACTACCACATATTGAGAGATGGAGACTTCACCTGCAAGAATATACCTACTCTTCAATGCACAAACTAAGAAAAGAAAACAACCTGATGGATTACACATCCAGACACCCACTGCCGACATGGAAGACCAGAAGAATACATTATTGTCATTAATCAAGCCACACCACTGTCTGTTCTCTAGAGATCCTAACATTAGACATGCTCAGTGACTCGATGCAAACAGAGGTGAAGAGGAAAACCGAGCACAATGTGTGGCAACACCTTGATGACACACTGGCGGACAATAACAAGAACTGAGCGATTTCTGGTTTGTGGAAGATAACTATCAGTGACTGATTGTAGCCTCATACTGAAAGATAAAAGAATCATAATTCCAGTTGCACGAAGACAGCAAATTGTTGAGCCGGCACATGAAGGTCTTATCCTGGGATGGCCGGACATAGGTAGGTCCCATGTTAGCAGACACTCTGACTAAGTTTGGTCTCTCTTGCAACACTAGCGAGCAGCCCGGCATGTCTCAGTTGGGGCTGATCAACCCCCCTAATTAGCCGGTGCACTTTTTTCCAGAAGGTATAACATTTACCTCTTGCTTTCACCATTTAATAGAACTACAGTTGAGTACAGACTTTAGGGGACGTTACTTCTTTTTTCTATACACAGTACATGCCGTCCCCTAGGAGTAGATGAGGATACTTCGGTCCTGATGAAATGCCTAGATCCCTTTGGACTGTATAGGGCATGAAACATGTCGACCCCCTGGACAACTTACACATTCCTTAATTTTTCCCTCTCCAGTTCACGACTTTCCAGTCAGTGTTTTTAGTCATGGCACACGTACCCTCCAAATAAACTACCATTGGAGAATCCTGTAGCTATTTTCAAACCACACTTACACTATCCCACTTCTATTCACCACACATCGGCTCCCTCCAAAACATCTTAAAGCTTCACAACGACAAACCAAGAAGATCTCAGTGAAAGAGCCCCCCTGCGGGGCCTGTTGGGCATTGCAGCACGGGCCCAACGAGGAGCTGCCCTATGATGAAGCATGACATCCCTCGGGGTGTGTGAGGGCCCTTGCTCCTTATTGGAGCACCTGTTCATAACTAACATACCATTTCCTGCCTGCCACCCAGGCTCTTTTTCCCGCTCTCTCTTTTCTCCCCTCCCCCTGCCGTTTCTTTCCCCTTTTTCCTAATTCAAACAGCATACTCTTTTTGTTTCACCACAACTGCATGGGGCCTGTATGATGGAGCGCCTAAGCCCCTGTCCCTCCTTGTGACATTAACAAGGTCTTAGCCACTAAGTAAGCAGCCACTAAGCGAGCATTGCAACAGCATGGTTGGTTCCCCAATCTAGATCTATTAGTAGAAGAGACACTGTAGGCTTGCAAACCATGTCAAGTAGTCAACAGGAGTACATGTCCACTCCTACTACAGATGACTCAATTCCCAGAATGGGCAAGACAAAATGTGGCTGACAATTTCTTTGGCCATTTTGAGGAATGGCAAGCACAAACTTGCTGTCATTGGCAAAATACTCCTGCTTTCCACTGGTCAAGTCACTATCGCCAGCCAGTGCAAAGGCTGTCATACCTGCCTTGGATAAAATGTTTGCCAGGTGAGAAATTCATAAAGTCATCAAAACAGATACTGGGCTCCCATTCAACAGCAAATAATTCACTCAATTTGCAACACATCTAAATTTTGAACACCAGCGAGTCACACCCATGTGGCAATAAGTGGAAATCTAAAGAACACAAAAGAGTAGACAGAATATTAAAATACCCTCATTTGAAACATACTTCTTATAACCCTGAGCATGTGTAGCTTAGAAGAGTTCTTTTCAGTCTTTCTTTCTTCCTTACACACATTATTTTTTCATCCTTCCAACCTATTGTTCACCTTTTTTCCTTCCTTCAGTTCTCCTTTCCTGTTAACATTCCTTTCTCCTCCTGTTCTTTCCTTTACCTTTCTACAGTGCTTAATTTGAGTAACCCTGGGCGAAGTACTACGCTACACTCCCGTAGTTTGCGAAGTTTGCACTACTTCACACTACGCAAATTGCACGTAGCACAGTGCAAACACGCGTAGCAGTAATTTTTTACTTGCTCGCGGTCCTCAACGTCAAGTTGGCAACCGCGAGCGAGCAAAATGACATCCCGGAGAGACTTTTTCCTTGGTCGCGATCAGCAACATCAAGTTGCCGATCGCGAGCGTGGAAAATAAACCTCCCGGCGAGATTCTCAACGCGGGGAGGTCAGGTTTCTCATTGCGAGTGATCGCATATGCTCGCGACCGCTCGTGATGAGAAACTACCAGTCCGCGTTGAGAAAGCTGCCACTCGAGAAATCAACTCGAGCAGCAGAAAAGGACCGCTTGCACTGTGCAAGATGCGGTTTGCCCTGATTGCACAGTGCAGACAAGCATCCGGCACTGTGCAATCAGTGCGAACAGCATTTTGCACAGTGCACTACGCAGTTCGCGTAGCTACGCATAGCTCGCGTAGTGCGAAGTGCACTTCGCGTAGCTATGCGTAGCGCTGCGACGCGAACTACGTCCAGGGTTAAATTTGAGCAGGTGGTTGCCACTTATTTTTCCTCATCAGACATTGACTGCCAGCGAGAGAGGTAAAAACACACAAAGAGGAAAGAAGTAGGAAGAAATAGATGGACAACCCAATGCAAAGGGAGAAAGCAGGAACCTGCATGCTTGAGATAAAGGGGCAGAGGGTGTCTGATAGAGAATTGAAGAGCCATGAGGCTGGTTCAAGACTAGGCAGCCTTAGCATTACGGTTCACTGGCCACAGTTTTCTGAACAGAGCTTTAGGCACTAACACTCTTTCTGTTACAAATTAAGCAAATCCAAAGGGGATGATGGACGGAGTGTTGAACATTGCAAGCACTCACCCCCAGTCAATTGATCTGGGTTTAATCCATCATCATTCTTTAGCTCACTCCGCCACCCCAGTTCAGACATGGCCATATGCAAATAAGTCTGACCCTGTGCCTCATGGGAACAGTCTAGCCCGAACTGCGAAGCCATGTCTTCCCTGGACCGGAAACAAGCTTCCTGGGACCGGTTTCTGGCTAATCAGCCGTCATCAGCCAGGCTAGCTATTATCCAGTGGCAAAGTGAGCAAGGGACCCACGTCTGGGCATACCCTGCCAACTCAGGGCGAACAAAGCAAAACCAAAGGGGATGATGAACGGCGTGTTGAACATTGCAAGCACGCACCCCCAGTCAACTGATCTGGGTTTAATCCATCATCATTCTTTAGCTCACTCCGCCACCCCAGTTCAGACATGGCCATATGCAAATCAGTCTGACCCTGTGCCTCATGGGAACAGTCCAGCCCGAACTGCCAAGCCATGTCTTCCCTGGACCGGAAACATGCATCCTGGGACCGGTTTCTGACTAATCAGCCGTCATCAGCCAGGCTAGCCTGAATCCAGTGGCAAAGTGAGCAAGGGACCCACGTCTGGGCATACCCTGCCAACTTAGGGCGAACAAAGCAAAACCAAAGGGGATGATGGACGGAGTGTTGAACATTGCAAGTACTCACCCCCAGTCAACTGATCTGGGTTTAATCCATCATCATTCTTTAGCTCACTCCGCCACTGTGTGTTTTGCTGTTTGCCCTTTGTGGGAAGGGTATGCCCAGACATGGGTCCCGTGCTCACTACGCCACTGGAGTCAAGCTATCCTGGCTGAAGAGGGGTGAAACCCTGAAACCGGTCCTAGGATGCTTGATTCCGGTCCAGGGAAGAAATGGCTTGGCAGTTCGGGCTGGACTGTTCCCATGAGGCACAGGGTCAAGACTGATGTGCATATGGCCATGTCTGAACTGAGGTGGCATGGTGAGCAAAATACCGATGGATTAAACCCAGATCTGTGACTGGGGGTGAATGTTTTGCCATTGTGCAACATTCCGTCCATCATCTTGTGTGTTTTGCTGTTCGCCCTATGTGGGAAGGGTATGCCCAAACGTGGGTCCCGTGCTCACTACGCCACTGGAGTCAAGCTATCCTGGCTGAAGAGGGGTGAAACCCTGAAGCCGGTCCTAAGTTGCTTGATTCCGGTCCAGGGAAGACATGGCTTGGCAGTTCGGACTGGACTGTTCCCATGAGGCACAGGGTCAAGACTGATTTGCATATGGCCATGTCTGAACTGGGTTGGCGTGGTGAGCAAAATAACGATGGATTAAACCCAGATCTGTGACTGGGGGTGAATGTTTTGCCATTGTGCAACATTCCGTCCATCATCTTGTGTGTTTTACAAATTAAGCAATGCCTTTCTAGCTGCCCATCCAATTTCTCTCATCAGTTCGTTTTTTTGCTTTCTCACCTTTTTGTCTCATGCTCTTTGTTTCTATGTGTGCCCCTCTCTATGTTTCCGATATTTTAGTTTTTTTCTAGTTTTTTGTTTCTTTCAATGTACATGCCAGCAGAAACGGCCTGTGATTACGGATGTGGGAGCTCCGCCCCCCATCACCTTTTTCAAATATGGTGAGCATCTGCCAGGCTGAGGGAAAGGGCAGTTTGACAGGCACTTACCTAGATAGGGTTAGATAGCTAGGGACAGTGGTGTAACAAAACTTGAGGGGGGCCCCCTGCAAGATAAGCTGATTGGTTCCTCACTCCAAAGAATCAAGTAAATATATATACTTGTGGGATGAGTTATAGTCTAGATATGGAATTGTCCTCAGGGAAACCTGTAGACCTAACTTCTATGTATGATATTTGTATTTTGTTTTCCGGTACACAAAACAGAAAAGTAAATATTTCACTGAAAAACATTTTTTTTAAAATGACATATTTAACAGCTACATACCACTTGAATATAAATTAATTCTTTACCTAACATAGAACCTTCAAAGCAAACAATTTTGGAGGATTCCCAGTCCCTGCTATTCACAAAGACATAGGGTTTGCAACCACAAAATTACTTTTTAATATGCACTAAACCATTTTGCAATTCAGTAAAGCCTTTCAGACTCCCCTTTCAGCAATAATTCCCTTACAGCCACCTGGCATTATCATCATCTGCCCAATAAAATCATGTGCTTGGTCCCCTTCCTAGCAGGCCCATAGACACTGCTTTGGTATCCCTTGTTATGCACCAGAGAGGGATTTTAGTTTGGAAACTAAAATTGCAATGATGCTGAACATTCCTGTTATTCCAGTATGAAAACACAAACTTACTTTTTGGAAACAACGAAGTAAAAGGCTTTCATGCTGTGTATGTGTATAAGAAATCATCCATTAGACCCTACACACAGTGACCTTGCATGTTTCCATTTCCAGTGTGAGTTGTTGATGCACTGCATTCTAGTACTTGTAGTTCTGTCTATAATGGGAACAGCAAAATAACAAGAACCAGGTTGCAAAAAAAGATACATCTGACAAGAGAGGGTGAGGTCCCTGGTTTACAATACTGCAACTCAAAATGGTTATTCAAATATTGAATTCACTGAATCTTTTATGTAACACAAAGGCAATCTATTTATTTATATATTTTAGAGTTTTAAACAGCGCTAGCTAGACCCAAAGGTATCAGTGCGCTTTACAAGTTGTGAGCATAGGCTAATTTGAGATATATGTGAGTATATGTGTGGGTCAAATGCCGTTAAAGGGAAGTATATACAAAACATCACTAAAATAGTGAGATCCATCAGGAAAAGTACATGACAATTACAGCATTAAGGTAATGATGTTAGTGCCAAAGTAGGGACGGACTGGGTCAGGAGACCACAATGAAGAAGTCTGTAGAGTGGGGCAAGCTCTTTGGGGAACGTGGATCAACTTGAAGTGTGTTGAAGTAGTTGTTAAGTAGCAGAGATTTGCGGTCTCGTTTAAAGCAAGAAAAGGAGGGGTTCCGGCGGAGGTCTTTGGGTAGTTAGTTTCATATCCTGAGGGCATTTTCTGAGAAGGAGCGTGCCAGAGTGGATTTCGTTTTCAGATTAGGGGGTATGAGATGAAGTGAGTTGGAACTTCCCAGTGCCCGGCCTCTACCTGCTCTCAAAATAAATTTGGTTTCTAGGTATGTGGGTTTTTTTTTATGAAGGGCTTTGTAGGTGATGCAGGTAGTCTTGAAGATGAATCTTCCTTCAATGGGAAGTCTAGGTGGGACTCTTAAGGGCAGGTGACATGTGCTTAAACCACTTTATTCCTGTGAGAAGTCTGGCCGCTGCATTGAGAGTGTCTCTCATGGGTGCAAGGTGACTTTTTGGAGTTCCAGTGATGATGGCTTTGCCATAGTCCCGTTTAGAGAGGACACGTGATTGCACTACAGTCTTAAGATCATTGGGTTGTATAAAAAGGTTTGATTTAATTTTAGATGTTTTAGTGTGCAAAGGGATCTTTTGGCTGAGTTGTTGATGTGCTCCTTCATTGACATGTTTCTGTCCAATGTGATGCCCAAGGATTTTAAATGTTTTAATGTTGTGCTTTTATTGATAGACATTTTTCAATTATTTTTAAATTATATGTATTGCATGTTGCTTTTAACTTTTGTCTGACCCCTCATTCAAATCATGCCCGAGGGAAACAAGACCTCTTGAGTTCTATCAAGATCCGTTAATAAAAATATTGAAATATTTTGAAAAATTCCCAAGGATTCGTCAACCGGCGCCAAAGTTATTCAAAATAGAATTTTCAGATTTCCTATGGAAACACGGTCCTAACTATAACTATCTACTGGCGACCACCAGTAGATAATATATATACATATATATATATTCCAATCGAAAGCACTCCAAATTGAAAACACCACTCGTAACGTGATTTTCTCCATCATTTATTGGCAGGCTACAGAGTAACTGACGCAGCAGTTTCAGCAGTTCATGTGCCTCTCTTTTGCCATACGAGTTTCAGGTAACTTCTCCCTTGTTCACTGGCTAGGCTTCGTGGAGACCAGGTGGGCAACAGTGACACCGCATTTGCAGCGTGATTTTCAAGCCTTCCATAGTGGGCGTGTCTTTTCAGGCATTGTGGTACTTGTAGTATTTATAAAATACCCCACAAACTTGCTCCTGTAAGTATCTCTTACCCGGTTGGGTCTGCCTTCTATGCCGTGTAGCCACTCTGTTGTTCGTAGTCCACCAACAGGTCACGTTGCTCCTAGGCACCTTAATTCACAGTGCTGCGGACTCGCTCAGTCGGCGATGGGGTGTTTTCGCGACCTGGAGTCGGCCGCTATACATTCCAATCGAAAGCACTCCAAATTGAAAGCACCACTCGTAACGTGATTTTCTCCATCATTTATTGACAGGCTACAGAGTAACTGACGCGGCAGTTTCAGCAGTTCATGCGCCTCTCTTTTGCCATACACGTTTCAGGTAACTTCTCCTTTCCTTGGAGCAAGTTGGTGGGGTATTTTACAAATACTACAAGTACCACAATGCCTGAAAAGACACACCCACTATGGAAGGCTTGAAAATCACGCTGCAAATGCGGTGTCACTGTTGCCCACCTGGTCTCCACGAAGCCTAGCCAGTGAACAAGGGAGAAGTTACCTGAAACGCGTATGGCAAAAGAGAGGCGCATGAACTGCTGAAACTGCCGCGTCAGTTACTCTGTAGCCTGCCAATAAATGATGGAGAAAATCACGTTACGATTGGTGTTTTCAATTTGGAGTGCTTTCGATTGGAATGTATAGCGGCCGACTCCAGGTCGCGAAAACACCCCATCGCCGACTGAGCGAGTCCGCAGCACTGTGAATTAAGGTGCCTAGGAGCAACGTGACCTGTTGGTGGACTACGAACAACAGAGTCGCTACACGGCACAGAAGGCAGACCCAACCGGGTAAGAGATACTTACAGGAGCAAGTTGGTGGGGTATTTTACAAATACTACAAGTACCACAATGCCTGAAAAGACACGCCCACTATGGAAGGCTTGAAAATCACGCTGCAAATGCGGTGTCACTGTTGCCCACCTGGTCTCCACGAAGCCTAGCCAGTGAACAAGGGAGAAGTTACCTGAAACGCGTATGGCAAAAGAGAGGCGCATGAACTGCTGAAACTGCCGCGTCAGTTACTCTGTAGCCTGCCAATAAATGATGGAGAAAATCACGTTACGAGTGGTGTTTTCAATTTGGAGTGCTTTCGATTGGAATATATATATATATATATATATATATATATATATATATATATATATATATATATATATATTCACTGAAAAAACCATAGGTTTCACACATGTTATAGTTAGCGGAAATTTTACTGATAAAAAACCAATGAAATTGCCCCGTTATAGTTAGTGCTGGCAACTATAACTCACGCGACCGCAATCCTCTGCTGATGCTAATACTGTATTTAGACACTTATTTGCCCATGTCTTCTTCCATACATTTTTAGCTATACATATATTACAAATATTTTTTTTTCATAAAGACACATATGTCATCAGCAGAAGATTGCGGTCGCGTGAGTTATAGTTGCCAGCACTAACTATAACGGGGCAATTTCATTGGTTTTTTATCAGTAAAATTTCCGCTAACTATAACATGTGTGAAACCTATGGTTTTTTCAGTGAATTTGCAAGGTTTTTTAAATGCTAATTCCTAACTATAACGTGTGTGAAACCTATGGTTTTTTCAGTGAATTTGTACGGTTTTTTAAATGCTAAGTTACTTTACGCCATTCGTGGCGTGTGCGCCCACTTAACGCAGTTCGTTCCGTGCGCGCACGGTGCGCTTCGCGCACCGTGTGCGCACAGTGAGCACGCGGTGCGCTTCGCGCACCGCGCACCCACTTTACGCAGTTAGTGCCGTGCCCACGTTACGCTAGATGGGCCATGTACGCACGATGCGCTTCGCGCACCGTGCGCACATGGAGGACATATTATGCGCTTCCTTGTGATCGGTAATCTGTTGAATTTTTTTTGGGAATTTCTGTGCTCTAATAAGCCATGCACAAATGGGGGCCTTCGGCCACCATTTGCACACGGGGTGGAGAAAGTGTTGATTTTTTTATTTTTAACCGTACGCGTACGGTAAGCGTACGGTAAGCGTAATCGGCGAAATTGCCGAAAAAAAAATAATACCGTTTTTGCTCGTGGGGGATGTTTGGGGACTCCCTCAACATGACTATGTGGGAGGGAGTTGTCAAAACAGCCCCGTAACATGTTTTTGGGCATCATGTTTGATAAATAACACTCAGTGCGAGAGACAAAATGGCGGACGCCGCTTCCTGGTTTCGGCCGATTCGAATGTTTACTAAGATCTAAGAGCCAATCAGAATCGCGCTCGCGCACGCCACCGTACGCTTACGGTAAGCGTACGGTAAGCGTACCGTAAGCGGGCTCAGATATATATATTGATTTAAAGGCTATTTTCTCAGAATCTACTGAACAGATTTACACCAAACCTACAAAAGGCACTTCCTTGACCTAGGGACTACCTCTCTGCCAAATTTCTAGTAATTCTGTTCAGCCGTTCGGGCTGTAGCTCGTTCTAAAGGTCCTACGGAAAAATGCATGGGAAAAACGCGTTTTGGGACCCCCCTTTTATCTCAGCCCCCGCTTGACGAATCCCCCCGAGACTTTCAGGGTAGGAGCGGAGCGTAGCGCCCCACCTATTTTGAGAAATTCGCGAGGATTCGTCGACCGGCGCCAAAGTTATTCAAAATAGAATGTTGCGGATTTCCTATGGAAAAGGGGTCCTAACTATAACTACCTACTGGCGACCGCCAGTAGGTAATATATATATATATATATATATATATATATATATAATGTTGTGGGTAACACCAGGCCTAAACATTTACGAAAAGCAAAGAATGGGGTTGGCAGCTGATCTGCCCCACAGAGATCATATGTCTGATGCTCGAAAACGGCATCGCCTTTTGCTGCAAGAATCAGTCAAAGGCCTGTGTCTGATTTTCAGTTGTATCTCTGACACATCTCCAGACACTTAAAAAAACAATTAATTCTGATGCTCGTAAGAGAGGGCATCCTATTACCCTACAGCACATCCCCACAAACCTATTCCGACTGTGGCATGGAATGGTCACAATGAAGCGTTTAGAAGGCCACCTCCACGACTACAGAAAGCACTATGACGTCATATTATTAGTGGCAGTGCACTACTTAAATGTCGAATACCAAATAAAATCTGCCTTTACTAAGGCGAGAGAACACTTTGCTCTTTCTCGGCGTGATTGACTTGTTGTTTCAGCAAAATCTCTGTGGGAGGTTAGCACCTTCCTGAACCTTGCATGAGAGTTAGACCTTGCAATCAACTTCCCTCAAATAGATCAGGTTTCGCTTTCATGAAATGCATGACTTTATAGAGAAACTCAATTATTTAAATCCACAAATTTAGTTTAACGTACTGCATGTCACACAGAGATGCTGGAATGGAATGGAATGGAATAGGTTTTTGTATAGCACGATAGCTACCCGCAGGCGTCCCAGCGCTTTAGCAGAATACAGGTGGGTGAAGCGGGTCGAGGTTATCGCCTGAAGAAGAAGGTTTTTAGTTTTTTTCGGAAGAGCAGGATGTTAGGTTCTGAGCGGATAGAGAGTGGAAGGGAGTTCCAGAGCCTTGCCGCGTTTGTTGAGAACATTCTTCCTCCACTTCTTTCTCTTTTGAACCTGGGATTGATGACTTGGAAGGCGAGGGTCGACCTCAGCTGCCTATTGGGATGGTAGGGGGTGATCAGGGTGTGATTCAGGATTGCTCCTTTCCTCCAGTAAGCACGGTGGGCGATGCACATGCTTTTGAAGTTGACTCTATCCTTTACTGGCAGCCAGTGAAGTACTCTTAGTTCAGATTTCACTGATTGCCGGCGGGGAATGCGCAGGAGAGTGCGAGCAGCGTAGTTCTGAATAACCTGCAGTTTTTTCAGGGTGGAATCGGGGGCTCCTAGGTATAGGGCATTTCCGAAGTCCAGCCGGGAGAGGATTAGACCCTGGACCATGATCTGTCTGGCCTTAAAAGGGAGGAGCGGTAGGATCTTTCGTATGAGTCTAATAATGCCCATGCAGGTGGCTGCTAGTTTGGTTGCCTGGTGGCCGAAGGTTAATGCGTTATCCAGCCAGATAACCAAGCTCTTGATGGTATCCCTGGCTGGGGGTGCTGGGCCTAGTGCCGGCGGCCACAGAGAGTCAATGGATTTTTGGGGGGAGTTGCCCAGCACCATTAGCTCTGTTTTGTCGCCGTTCAGCTTCAAATAAGACTGGCTCATCCAGGAGCATACTGCTTCCATGCAGCCTCTGAGATCGCTGGAGTAAGAGGAGGGATGAGTCAGGGTAACCACCAGTTGCGTATCGTCGGCGTAGGACACGACTTGAACGCCGAAAGGGCGTATTATTTCTGCGAGGGGGAGCATATAAATGTTAAACAGTGTGGGGCTCAAGGACGAGCCCTGGGGAACCCCACAACTGAGAGGTTTGCTGGGCGAGGTGGTATTACCCTCACAGACTCGGAAAGAGCGGTCTGAAAGAAAGGAATGTAGCCAGGCCGCAGCAGTGGAGGTTATCCCTAGCTCTGACAATCTGTGGCATAGGATGTCATGATTCACAGTGTCGAAGGCGGCACTGAGGTCCAATAAGATAATGGCCGCAGTGCCGCCCTGATCCACGATCTTTCTAGCTCCTTCTGTTACTGCTAATAAAGCAGTTTCTGTTCCGTGCATGGGACAGAACCCCGTCTGTGAGGAGTCCAGAGAGTTGTTTGTTTCCAGGAATTCTTTGAGACATTGATTTACGTGTTTTTCCGCGATTTTAGTTATCCACGGTAACAGGGAGATCGGGCGGTAGTTCCCCGGGTTCATCTGATCTAGATTGGGTTTTTTCAGGAGGGCCTTAACTGTAGCTTGTTTCCACTTCGGGGGGACAAGCCCTGCTGAGAGAGAGTTGTTGATCAGGTTCTGGATGATGGGGAGGATGGTGGGGGTAATTGTTCTTAGGAAACGAGCTGGGGCTGGGTACTGGGGGATCCAGACTTTACCTGTAGTATTATAGTTTCTAGGCTGGTAGGTTCCAGAGGTGGAAAGGTTTCCAGGGAGGTGGGAGGGGTAGGTCTGGTGTGCTGCTGTACTGACAGGGGGTGAGGGGGTGGGGGGAAGAAGGAGTAGATCGTGGCTATTTTGTTATAGAAGTAGTCGGCCTTTTCATTGCAACGAGTTTGTGCGGTCAGAGGATCTGGTAGCTTGTCGGGGAGTTTGAGCAAGCTTTTTGCGATCTGGTAAATCTCCTTGGGTTTGGATGCTGCTTCATTAATCTTATTTTCGAAGAAACTGGCTTGAGCTTTTTTTATGTCGATTTTATAGATTTTAATGGACGCCCGATATTCAATTTTGCTGGTGTGTGAATAGTCGAGGCGCCATTTCCGTTCCAGTCTTTTGCATTCTCTCTTAAGAGTGCGCAGGTCCTGTGAGTACCAAGGGGCATTTTTTGGTCTCTGTTTGGATTTGATGTCCTTGAGTGGAATAATAAGGTCTAAAGAGGTGGTGATCCAGTTATTAAAGTTGTCATTGCTGACAATCGGATCGGGGTTGTTCTCTGGAGCAGAGGCTTCCAGTGTGGATGTCCACAAGTTAGTATTGAGTTGCGACCATTTGCGGTCTCTGCCAGTGGCGGGGGGTGATGTGGTGCTAGATCCTGATGGTGCCCAAAAAAATGGGATCAGAAAGTGGTCCGTCCATGGGAGGGTGATGGATGGACTAACTGTGAGATGGGTACAGTTACTAAAAATTGGGTCCAAAAGGTGCCCTTTTTCGTGGGTGGGTTGCAGTACTAACTGGGAGAGATCTAGTGCTAGTAGATTATTACGTAGTTCGGCGGCTGCCGAGTCCAGGGGGTCGTCCAGGTGCACATTAAGGTCACCTAATAGGGTGTAATTAGGTGAGGAGCAGATACCACTGGCTACCTCTGGGGCGAGCTGGTTTATAAAGTTAGTTGGAGTGCCAGGTGGTCGGTAAATAAGAGTCCCTGAAAATGTGCAGGTGGGGGAGAGGTCCAGCGAGAAAGTGAGGTGTTCGCAACTGGATAGGTTGGTAGGAGAGGAGCGGCAGGTGTAGCAATTTTTATAAATGATAGCTATACCGCCGCCCTTTCCAGAAGAGCGATCTGCTCAGAGTATTTGGTATTCTGCAGGGAGTGCTTGAATGACATCGGGGTCGGAGTCAGTTTGGAGCCATGTTTCCGTGAGGAAAATGGCGTTGGGGTCTTTGTCCGAGATCAACAGGGATATTTCTGTGGCATGTTTAGGGAGGGATCTGCAGTTAAGAAAAAGAATGCGGAACGAAGGGGGGGGTGTGGCTGGGTGGCTTTGATACTTACAGTGTGGGCAGTTGAAGTGTTTTGTGGTGGGATCCCATGATGCGAGGCAAAGATCATTAGTGTAGCCTCGTAGTTGATGTAGCGTGTAGGAGGAGTATTGTGTGGGAGAATTTTGGCCAGCGGTCGTGGCCCCTGCTCCCGGTCGGTCGCGGACGGGCGCAGACAGGCTTGCCTTTGGCGCGCCTTCGGCGCCCCGCCGGCTCCGCCGCTGCGCCCGTCCGCTGCGCCTCCTGGGAAGGGGAATCATTTTGTAGTGGCGAGGGCCTCGGGGTGGGAGGGGCCTAGCACAGGTGATCGGGTTCCTCCCCCAAGATGGCGGGCCCGGAAGTTCAAAATGCGGCAGGAGAGCCGAAGGCTCTGTCGATTTCTCGAGGGGGGGCAGGAACCGCTCTCACTCAGCGGCGGCCTGGATTGTAAGTACCAGAATACAATATGTAAATTTTAAAAGGTGCTAATTCTACAAAATTCGATTTTCTAAGTGCGCGAATAAAACCAATAGAGGGCTTCTCAATCAAGCGGCAACGTTTTTAAGCGCTGTCCCTGCTTAACAAATGTACTTAACAAATGTTTTTATTCAGCGGAGTGGGGTCACGTGGTCTGCTGGATGACTTCTGCTCCCCAGGGGAAGCGCGTTCACCCCACAAGCCTTCCAGGCTGCTGGCCACAACAGTTGTTTATTTTTACGTTTGGGCATAGGATGCGTCACCCATTTACACTGTGATATTAACGTCATTAGTAAAAGCAGGGCAGCTTGTAATGATAGGCAGTCACCTCTACTGCCCCTCCTGAGGGGGACCGGAACCATCAACGGGAAGCAGCGCAGTATTTCTTCAGCAGGTCTGAAGCAGTGTGCACAAATAATGGCCCAAAATATGTGCCTCGCCTAAAATGTTTTGAGATGGCCCGTTCCATAAGGAGGAATAACCAGTGTGTACAATAATTATTGTATCATAGGCTAATGCATGTACGTCTGAAGCAAAAGTTAAAAATAAAGTTTTAAAAATCACACGTTCTGGTGTCTGAAAAGGCAATGCGCCGCTTGAGTCTGGAGAGTAATGTGCTGAAAAGAAGCCAAAACAAATGTCAAATAAATTCATAATGGAGGCCTGCGGAGGTTACTGCAATCTGCTGGGCCACAGGCACGAACAAGCCCGGGAGTGGTGCGTGCGTGCGTGTGTGCGCGTGCAGTCTGCTCTTTTTGGAATCACATACTCGTGCTTGTGGAGCGCCCCCTGCTCGCTCCCACAAGGTGGATGCCGCCACAAGCACGAGTGTGCGCTTCCAATAAGAGCAGAGCGACGGCTAAATGTCCTTCTATGCAGCGCATGCATCCTGCGTAGGCGAGACCTAACAACTCTTCAAGTAAATCAGTGAATCCAAATTGCCTTTCACCACCCTCTCCCTCTTGTGTGCTTTGCATTCACAATTACTTGATCATGGTGTTAATTACATTCGTTTTAATGCCTTGCAATTTTTGTAGACTCTGCTTTACAAAAATAAAGAAAATAATTAAAACAGAATAAAGTCTTCTCCAAATTCTCCAAATCTGCGTGTGCACTGGATAATATTAAATGAAAGAGTCTGTTTCCTCTAGTGTCTCGGGGTAGTAGATATGATTACTTGCAGCAAACAGTGCCCTTTTGTGTGGTGGTGGAGGACTAGCAGACAAGGCCTACTCGGAGGAGATGTTGCAAAGGCTGAAGTAGAATACTATATAGCGCACACCTTATAACTCTTAATAATGGTCAATGTCCAGTCAGTTCTGTTTTCTTGGAAACGAATTCCTCCTGAAGAAGAGGGCGAACTTAAAAGAAAGATTATCAATGGAAACTAGAGGCACCTTGAACTTATGGTGCTTAAGACTTGACCCCAAAGTATATTTTACACACTATAATGGGGCACAAAACACAATAATGGCTGCTACCTGTACTTTGTTTAGGCTTACACTACCCTATGGGAAAGTATTTACAATCACCTGGAAGCATTGAGATGTTCAGAACTCACTACTTATGTTTTCAAATACCCACAAAGTAAGCAGAAGCATACACTATGTTTCTGGGTGCCAGACAAACTTACTGCAAAAGTGCCTTGATAACTGGTAGGAATTCCATTGCATCAAAGGATTATTTTACAGAAGGACAAATATTAATTGAACTTCAAATGAACTAACTACCTTGTTTGGCAACAGGAACTTTGGGTGTTTCCCAGTTGAGGCTATAAAGTGGATAAATTAGCTAATAGTTTGGAATTTACCAGTTGTGACCATGTTTTTCTGGCCTTTTCAGTAGATCCTGAAGTTGTTGGAACCATTTAGTTGTTTAAATAGCCAAGGCCGATGCAGGTAAGAGTGTCTGGGGCAAGGGGGTGCGGTGAGGGGAGTCAACAGTCGACGACGAGGGAGAATAACATTTTAAAAAACAAAATCACTTACCTTGCGCTATCCGCATCACCGACTCGCCGTGTGGCGAGTGCAAGGTATGTGGTTTTCATGTGTTCCCTACTGATTAAGCTACTGAATGAAAAGATGGGTCAGTTGCACCTTGCCAATTCGAATTTTTACTGAAAAATGGCATCGGGTATGTTTTTTAACACTTTCAGTTGAATCACTTTGAAACGGATGTGTTTTTACAATTAATTGATGTTACTGAGAAATGCAATACAAAGATTTTTTTCTTCATGTAGGTAGGCTAAAAATAATTGTAAAATTCATCACCGTACCTTATATTAAAGAAATTTCCAACATTGACACTAAACAAAGGCAATTATAGAGGTTAAGACTGTACCTCTTAACCCGTAACTCCTGTAGCCCAAATCTATAACGCTATAGTCTTAATTCTATACCTACAATTAATTCTTTCGAGCAATTATGTGAAATTATAGCACAATTATGTGAAATTACACTGATTTACGTGTAATGCTCATCTCTAATTTCACGCTATATTTTAGTGCGAAATGCAACATCATGTACATTTTTGGTGTGAAGATGCATTTTACAAAGCGCACCATGAACAGCAGCAGCACACGTTCTCTTATTCCTGTGGGAACCACAAGTTATACTATTGGCAGTAAACATTTACCACGGAAGATGCATAATTATGTGAAATGTTGTATTGTCATAATTTAGGAATTTCACATAACAAGCGTAATGTGAAATTTCCAAAATTATGGAAAATACGCCGGCATCATTTAAATTTCACCCAGGACTATATAATTATATACACAGTTTCATTAACCTCTAAACCCATTTATACCTAATCCTACGCCATTAATTGCAACCCATATACCCTAAATGGGTAAATTAAAATCTAAACCCCATATATTAACGCTATTACTTTAATCCTTCACCTTAACATTAACCCTATGCCCCAACTTTATATACTTAACCCCTTGCCCTTAACCTTTAACCCTATACCCTTAATCTTTAACTTCAACTCTTAACTCTATGCCCCAAATCGCTATACTCCAAATTCTTAACCATTTATTCTAACTCCCAACCCTTTATCACAAACCAGTGACCACTATATGCTTAACCCTTTACCCTTACGCCAAACCTTTAAACATGACCCACAAACTCTAAACCTTTACCACTAATCTTCAAACCCATAACCCTCAACCATATACCTAGTCCGTAGTGATTCAGTCTAAACCCTTAACCATATATCTTTAATCTCTAACTCCAAATCCATATCCTTGATCCCTTAAACCTACACCCCAAACCCGCAAACCCCATAAACCGCAGCACCTAGCTGCATACTATCAAACGATTGAAACCAATGTGCCCTTGCGCATAGGAGCGCACACTTCTCCCAACCATACGGTTTTCTTTAGCAGTCCTCTTCTCTGCACCTCATTATTTTGCTTTTGCCGCCCCTTCCTCATGGGCTCAAAAAGAATACTGGAAACACTCACTGCTTCTGAATCCGGTCACTTTTATTTCCAGCATTTATATAGCAACAGCCCCAAGTGGGCATTTACATAGTGCAGTTCGTTTTTTAACGGAATGATGGGACATGAAGTCCCGCAGTGGTATCATTTTCCTTATAGTAAGCCCAAGTGTTCTCTTTGTATTTCATTATCAATTATTACCTTAGGAGGCTGTGGTGCAAAGAAGCAGACTCACTCTGCTTTAGGTGAAGTGCTGATCCGCAGCTGATGTACAACCTGGCAGCCTCGCAGCTGGTCTATTTCCTTTTCCAACCGCGATGGTGCAGCTCCCCATGGCTGGACCGCCGTGTAAAATATTGAAACCAATGTGCCCTTGCGCATAGGAGCGCACACGAATTCTCCCAACCATACGGTTTTCTTTAGCAGTCCGATTCTCTGCACCTCATTATTTTGCTATTGCCGACGCATGTCAGAGCCACCGCCCCTTCCTCATGGGCTCAAAAAGAATACTTGAAACACTCACTGCTTCTGAATCCGGTCACTTTTATTTCCGGCATTTATATAGCAACAGCCCCTAGTGGGCATTTACATAGTGCAGTTCGTTTTTGAACAGAATGATGGGACACGAAGTCCCGCAGTGGTATCATTTTCCTTATAGTAAGCCCAAGTGTTCTCTTTGTATTTCATTATTAATTATTACCTTAGTAGGCTGTGGTGCAAAGAAGCAGAATCACTCTGCTTTAGGTGAAGTGCTGACAAAATTCCCATCAGCATAACTTCACTCAATGCCCCACAGTTCCATGCCACCCAATTCAGCTCAACGCATTTTCATTCCACACCACATAATTCAACTAACCACATAATTCAAATCAACACAATTCCACAAAACGCATGCATCCAATGCACAACACAATTCCACATCATGCCACACAATTCAACAGCACACCTCATAATTAAACTCCAGTACATACCACTCCACATCACAAAATGCCAATCCTCATAATTGCACTCCATGACACAATCCCACTACACAATTCCAATACACTCAATACCACATCATTACTATCCATATAATTCCGCATCACACCATGCCACATTTCCACTCCACAAATCCATGCAACACAATTATGCAACTAACCATTTCAATACAATGCACATGATTGCACTCCACTCACATCCACTCCATAAACAGAAGTAAAAGACATTGTCATATACAACGCCAGCAGCACCAGACTTACATTACTAAGCACCACTTAAACACAAAAACACAGCACCAACAAAGTATCACTCAGCACCACCTAAGTATCATTCACTACCACCACCCAAGTATCATTCACTACCACCGCCCAAGTATCATTCACTACCACCACAGCATCACTAAGCAGCACCCCTGCATCAATCAGCACCACCTAAGAACCAGCACCACCTAAGCACCTTATCACCACATAACAATATTAGCATCAACACAGTAACACCTCCTCATCAGTTCACCACCACCACCACCAATGCAGCAACAAGTCACCATCAGCACAGCACTACCTCAGATGCACTGCAGCAACACCTCATTATCAACACAACACCATCTCAGCATTAGCACAGCACCACCTCCACATCAGTACACCACCACCAGTGCAACACCAACTCAGCACCTGCACAGCCCCACACTAGCAGCAATTCAGAACAAATGCAGCACCACTTCAGCATCAATACAGCAACACCTCAACACAGAACAAAAACATCACTTGACACCACATAAGCACCAGTTCAGCTACACAACATCGGCATAACTCATCACCACAACATCACTCAGCACCACCTCAGCATCACACAGTACCACCTATGTATCATTCAGCATCCCATAAGAATCACCTCGGAACCAGCGCACCACCACTTCAGCATCACCTCAATATCATTCCGGATCACCTGAATATCGCCTCTGCCACTACTCACAACCGCCTCAGCATCACTCCACATCACTTCAGTTTGGCATAAAAATTTCGCATCTATTAATTCTCCACAAATAACTCTCCACTACTCCTATCTAATTAAAATACTATTTCACAACATCCACCCTCCCGTGGTTTATATTTCACACCTAACAATAAAAAGTATAACAAAAATTAATTACAACAAGCAAGGAAAAATTGACAGCCTTGCATAAACAAATAAACTAGAACACATTTTTAATATTAATTTTGGTTTGTAGTACAATACTTCAGTTGTGTATAATTTTTTTTCGGTGAGATATAAGGTGACAGAAATAGTTATAACACTTTTTTCATTATACCTTATACATTTCCAACATGCTGCACAACATTCATAATGCTCTACAACACACATTAAAAAAGTTAACAAAGCCAATAGCTCTGTCTAAACACTTATAACGCCCCAAAGGCAAGACCTATTGGTTATGCCAATGCTTGTTTTATTTGTGGATAAATTACAGATAAGTAAATATGATACAGGAAGCAGGTTCTACCACCTTCTGAGACCCAAATACAGGTTCAAACCTTTACCAGTTAAACCATAGATGCTAGATTTTCCATACTATTAGTAGCCAATGTCATTATAAGGGGCTTTGCTTAGGCCAACACCGAGGAGTAGGATTTGTCTGGTTGCTTTGAAATAGTCCTCTGATGCTACAGTTGATAAGAGGCCAGTCTAACAAAGTAGCAAAGATGCTATAATATATCTGGCCCTCTGTTTAGTTGCTCTGGGTGCAGAAATAGCTAATTTAGCCATCGGAATTACCAGTCACAAAATTAAAACAAGCACTGGCAAAGCCACTAGGTATTACCTTTGGGACCTATTGGCTTTGCAAATGGTTTGCAGTGCAGCATGGCTAAAGAATGTATTACATTTTTTTAAAGCATTGAGCAGGGCAGGTATAGTAGATGTGCAAGCACAAATCTTTTTAATACCAATTAGACTTGGCTTTGCAACCAAAAAGGATAAAAAAGAGCTAAAGCTTTTTTCTTTCTAAACTGGTGGAAGAAATGCAGGTGGGGAAGAAAACAACATAGAGGCACGGGTGGATGAAAGCAAGAAGGGGATACTGGGAGGCGGGTGGCAAACAGAGGTAGCCGGGTGGAGAAAAGGAAAGTGGAGTGCTGGGGAGCAAATGTTCAAGAGAGCAACAAGGAGCTGGCAAGGAGAAGCACATAGGTGAGAGAGCAAGTAGTCAGGATTAGGCACACGGAGCATGGTGGAGAAAAGTACTAAAAAGACAGCTGGAAAAAACCAACATACTCTGGAGGAGTGCTTAAACAAAAAGAAAAATAATTGTGCGTGAAAAGTGAGCAGAGGAAGTGCACAAGTAATGCGTCCATGATCCAGGGGAGGCACAAACAAGACGAGGAGTGAAAGACCACACACGCTAACAAATAAGCATTGGTAAATGCATTAGGTTTCACCTATATGAATAAAAATAAGCAGTTTTTGTTGGAAGTTGTAGCTTGTTGAGTAATTGTACAGAAAAAGTTACAGAAAGTCTGAGGAAAGATGGAAACATATACTGAACATAAATGGGCTCATACAGACCAATGCCTGGACCTCATCCAAAGGCTATCAATGCTCGTATTGCTAAACTATAAAGACAGGGATGCAATTCTCAGACTGCCAAGAAAGAAAGGGAATCCACAATATGCTGAGTGCCAGATATCATTCCACCCTGAGTTTACAACTGAGGTACGTGTAGTCCACTGCAAATTCATCAATCTAAAGAAAAATTTGCAAAGAATGCAAATCTCGTACGCCATGCTCAAGTGCGCGCGGCTAAAAGTTACATGGTGCAACGAAGCACATTGGTTTCCAGATGCGTGAGCGGCAGCTTACTCCTTCAAGAAGATTGTTGGGAAGGGGGGAGATGCAGCTGCAACGTCCCTGCCAGAGAGTGGTGCAGAAAAAGGTGCAATGGAACGCTTCAGACGTTCTAGTAAAATAGTATGCATTACCATGGGCACTACCTAACCAGCTACTTTCACTGCAATTAACACAGCCTCCACTGACTAATAACGTTTAACCTAATTGGTGCAGGTTAATTGACTAGATTGTGAAATGCTGAGATCGTGACTTTAACTCACCATACACAATACTACAGCAACAAGGTAAATGATGGCCGGGTGCCCAACACACTACCTGGATGCACAGAAACACTGCAATGCCATGATGAGGGGCCATGAAAGTGCAGAGAGCAAGGTCCTTGGCAATCCGGACTATTAGTGGCATTAGCTAAATCTTTACTAAATGTTAATTTCTGTATTGCTAATTTACATTAACATGGTTTTTTTGAGGTTACGCGCTGCAAGGGCAGGACAGCAAGCAGTTAGCTGTTGAAATACGCACCAAAAGTACGTGCCGCTTTGTGGGATTTCTTACATGTGGAATAAGGTCTCTTCAATCATCTTGCCTATGCTGAACATTTGTTCATCTTGTTACACAGACACTGCTCTGAGTACCTCCAATGCCTTAATTTGAAAGGGAGAGAACCTGGATTTCTGAGCTATGCTACAATACATTTAAAATACCGGCACTGCCTAAAAGCAGTCAAGTACACTGGATAGTGAGTAGATGCACTTCAGTATTACCACTTAAAGGATTGCTCTAATCACACACCATACACACGGTACAGCAGACAAGATTTTCAGCACCCGATTTAGAGGTAACCCATGGCGCTAGTAACTCAAAGGTCACCCTTCTAATGGAGTTTGTCCAATGGGATCACATCGGAATCGGGTCACCGCGAATGTTCCATAACAATACCCCCGGATCCCGCTATTCCAGTTACATAGCTCACCTGGTGCCAAGCCTCAAAGCCTGCAACCAGCACCGACCTCCGCTCAGCAGCAAGCTGAAGCAAACGGCACCTGCTGCAGCCATGCCTGTCGCCACACAGCCTGTCGGTAAACATTGTCCGACCTATCAGATAGCTGCGTAGACAAACGATTGGATAAAGTGGACCCACGGAGAGTAAATATCGCAATCTTCCAAGAGGTCGTATTTTTTTTTAGCTATTTAAGGAGAAATACAACCATTTACTTACTGTATTTAAAAAACAAACAAATATATACAATTGAGAAACCTAATGTTCCCAGTTAAAGGTTAATATAAGAAATACATTACTGCTGCAAAAACTGTGCCAATAATTATTACAATTCACAGTATGTTCACTTTTTTAAATCAACAACGTTACAATCAATTTTTTTTAATATAAGTTCAACATAGTTTACTTGTAGTTGATCTCGACATATTTAAAGATGGCTGTTAAACCGAGGGTAGCTTATTACTCCCTCACCCTTAGGCAAAGTTGTCCATGTCTATGATTCGGTGTATGGGCCATGAACAGTGACAGAAATTGGCGCAACTATCTGCTCTAACGGCGGGGTGGGGAAGTGAACGTGCGCATTATATATGATGCCGTAACACGAGAGTCTCACATCTTATAAATATTACACTCCAAAGTAGATTAATTGACTGTATAGCACGAGTTTTGATAATATCGTCTTGCTACTTTCAGTGCTGGTATCAGAGGACATAACAGTCGCCCCCGCGGTTCATGTACAGGATGGAGCAATCCAGTCCAGTACCATAGCTCCATGTGGATGTGCCCTGGGCATGTTTGTTGCTAACTTTCAACATGTAAATCAGTGACTTCTATCTTGGTAGTGTAACACCGGATGCCACCGGCAGCCACCATGGTGGTCGGCAAAGACATACCTTGGAGACGCTTGCAAGGAATCTCTTTTGGGATCTACTCAGCCGAGGAGATCAGATGAGGGCAGCTCTTGAGTTAGAAATATAGAAGTGCAGGTACTCCTTGCATCAGACCTGTTTGCTGCTGAGAAGTGGCGGCACTTTCCCATTAAAAACATTGAAGCAGTGCTGAAAAGTGCCGATAGTGTCCCTTTTAAATTAAAGAAGTGAAGGTACCTGATGGTTCTCTCTGGGCTTACCACTTTTCCCATAGAAAGATATCGGCTGTCTGTTCAATTTTTAAGATTCTGCAAAGGCCCGGACATGATTCTTAAGTAGATCTTTCCGGGGCACAAGTCCTAAACAAGCATTGGCCTCGCGGCCATGAAAGCGAAAGTAATCGCGCTCAAAGCGAGAGTGATTGCGATCGCGAGACGCGCTGTGTGGTAAGCACGCGAGTGGTGTGCGCGCAGCAGTGATTGGCGGCTGCGCGTGTGCATGCTCGCGTGAACGCAAGCGTTAGGCCAGCGAGGTCTGGTAGCACTTTGGAAACCCGTATACTAAATGTCTCTCCGAGCAGCGCATGCGCTGGCTCAGGCGAGACCTAAAAAGGGCAACTGCAAGTTTTTCAGTGTTTGGCCTTCAGAAACTGTGCCCCCTCCCCCCATCCTGAATACTTTACACATTTGCCAGGTGACTTAAGTGAGTGTCCTATGCTGGTAGTTTGGAAATGACTAAATGAGTAGCAGCAATTTTAAGGGCTTTAACCTTTGTGCTATACTACCGAGTGTTGGTCCCTATCATTTAGTTACATCTCTACGTGTAGATGGAGAGAGACTGGATGACTGGTACTGAACAAGTCATAGAAACCCATTGCCTTTTGCAGGAAAAGGTAGCCAAATTAGCACAATTGCTATATGTGAGCAGTAGAATAATGGCACCTACTGAAGCCTCGCCTTCACTCCTGAGAAAACAATACACAAAGCACACACTACCAGCTTCACTGTCTTGACAGTTGCCACCCAAATAATAGGCGAAATGAGGCCCGGGTGCATATTATTGTATTCTATTCTATATGCAGTGATATAGCACTTCATACCCCAGGTGAGGTGTTGAAGAGTATTGGCAAATGAGTAGGGGTGGGCGTAATTTGCGAAATTAACTTTCGCAAATTACCGCAAAAATGCTAAAAATCTCCGCAAACACGCCGGAAATATCGCGAAGACGCAGAAGTTTTTTTCCCGCCTGTTCGCTGTATTTTTTGCGTGATCACGGGTTGCCAACTTACCCATGCAGTTACTCACGGGCGCGGCCATCTTGTTTTCACTTGTCCCGCCCTCTCGCGATGCTTACTTCCTGTTCCGGGTCACGCAATGCATGTTCGCGCCCGTTCATGGTAGATATTTCCTGTTCGCGACCGCTTTTACTTGATCGCGTTGCTTTTTGCTTGCTCGGGGAGAAAATATCACGCGAACTTGATCACGTGGTCGCAATGGGCGCGGCCATCTTGTTTTTCACTCTATTGCATGGTTCTGGGGCCTGATTTTCAATCCTCTCCAAATCTTTTCAATCCTTTGTTTCAACCCACTTTTTTTTTATCTTTCTTATTTATTATTTCTCTTACTATTTTCCAGCTTCTATATTTTTGGTTTTTGTCTCCTTTTTAGTTTTTAGCTACTTTTTCTCTTTCTATTGCCTGCTATTATTTATTTCCTTTACTTCTTTAATTGTATTACCTTTTCTTACCCCAGAACCATGTCTAAGGGTAGGGCTGGTCGCCGTCGCAGCCAGAGCCGCGACCGCCTTCCTTGCGGAAGGCGGCGCCCACATGGGGTGCAGGCACGGGCCTTATTTGGGGAGGTGGAGTTGGCTGCACTAATTTTCTTTGTGCAGCGCCACCTCCCCTCAACCCTGGCAGCAGGTGGCAGGCCTGGGTCCGGGTACGACCTCCGGGAGCGTCGGCAGCGGTGGGGGAAGGTGCGCCGGGCAGTGTCGCGCTTCTCTGGGGTCCGGCGCACCCAGGCGCAGCTGACGCACCGGTAGTCCGACATGCTGGACCTTGAGCAGGACCTGCTGGACCTGCTAGGAGTGGAGGTCCCGGGGCTTGGTGAGTACCTATTTAATTATTACTACTTTGTGTCTGTTCTTCTACTCTGTGTTATATATTGCGAATATCTTTATTTTCTTTCAAACAGCTAGAAGGTTGCTGCTTACATTCCAGGTTAATTACGTTTAAAAGTCTTCTGTGATTTTTTATGATACAGGTGCTCTTCTGCGCTACTACTAATCTTACTTGTTTGCAACTTTGCGTTTGCGCTCGCTTAGCGTGATTCTGTACGAGTTTATTTTAGAGAAATTAAGTTACGTAATGCTACAGTGACTCTAGTCCACTCCTTACTTTGTCCTGTCACTAATATATAGGGGCGGATTGATACTTAGGTTTAGGTACTTTGTATGAGTTTCTAATTTGTTAGTGGTATGCGTGATGCCCCCTCAGTTACGTGACGTGCTGCTAGTACGGCAGTCTTTATTAGAACCTTTTCTAGTTTGTTCAATGAGTGGTGGTAATTGGCTTAGCACTAGCAGAACATCAGCATCAATCAATCAACCCAAAGTTTGGTGTATACAAAAAATGTAGTCATGTGCCTCCATTTGACCATATGCATTGTTGAGGAATAAAAGAAGTGGAAATGGATACTTAATGTACAATTGGCATGCCTGGAATAGGTGGGCTAGGTTGGGTGGTACGTCGTACTTAGGCTTAGTTGTAACTTAGTATTCTGGAATCAGAATGGAAGACAGGATTACTGTTGATAAATAGTAACTTAAGTAGTCGATCCGCGAATCCCCCAATACTACTTGTTGACCAGATGAGATCGGTCAATTTAGTTATTGCAATTGTTGTTTACATAAGTGTTTTTTGACCGTTGTTGAAAAATATTGTATTTGTTTGACACCATCCATCAATGTTTGTCTCTTTCTTATATCTTTCCTGTTCATCAGCACCCAGGGGCAGACAGACAGGGAATGGGGGTTCGGCGGGACAACAGTCCGAACAGCACCAGGAGGACACCAATGAGGGCTCCTCTGCTGGCCCCAGTAAGTCTTTTTGTTTTTAATAATATTTCTTATTCCATAACTTATACTGCACCATATTTTTCACGAACTATTGTTTCAGTTTCCAAATGCTGTTTTTTTACCAACAATTATCCTTCGATCTGTACGGTTTCAAAAATCTTATCCCTGCCTCTGCTATGATGACTCTCAGTACTACTACTACTAATACTATCAGTCTGTCTGTACTGTAGTAGCTAGTCTTGCCCAGTTGGCCAGTGCCACTCTTTATGTGAAAGGTTGACATTTCGCGCTTTCTGCGGAACATGAAAATGCCAAATTATGGCAATTTCCGCGAACGGAACGGAATTTTGGCCCAGGCCTACAAATGAGCCACATGCAACCACAGTAGACTTGGACTGTAGGTCAATCAGGCAGTGCCCGATGGGATGGTCTGACAGATCAGTGCGTGGGCCAGTTTTTTTTTTAGCAATTTGTGGGCCTGTTTCATAGTTAGGTTGACCGGTTTCACAGTTGATTTCTCTGATATAAAAACAGACACTGCCTGCAGCAAACACATGCCTTCTTCCATATCTTGCAAAATGAAACCCACGCAGGATGACTTTCCAAGTCGTAAGCTGACCTTTTTTTTGCAATTGTGGACAACTTTTTTAGCTATCTGGTTCACAAATGGGGGCCACTTTTATTTTGGTCCCCAGGCCTATTTTTGTCTCAGTCCGACCCTTATTGCAACACTGTGGGAGACTGCTTACTTGAAAGAGTGTTAAATTAAAGAGTGTCTTAGATGGAAAGCATTTCAGTGTCATGAGTGATTGGCCCACATGGTATTCATATCCTGACTTATGTAGCAACAAATGTCATAGATTGAACCCATGTGGTTTGAATTAACCCATAGCTGTGGTGTAGCAACTGAAATACACTGGATACTTATCGCCAAGGCAAATGGACTGAAAAACCCACTCTCGAGTGACAGAGGGGTAACTCTCAGGCGTGCCCTGTGTCCTAGATGCTATGGTATATGGACTGAAGCATATGCTCTTGGTGACATATGGAGTGACCGACAGCTATACATTAGATAAAGGCAGCCACTGCTAATGACCTGATGGGTCTTAGCAAAGGTGACAGAGAAGTAGACCACAGGCAAGCACAGGAGGGGTGCAGCAATGGTAAACGCTATTTTGTGCCCACCCAGAGGCAATAGATGGGAACCCCCAAACATGCACTGCATACAGACCGCCATGGTAAATGATCCTAAGAGTCCACGCAGGCAAAACGGACGAGCAAACCTGGACAATGATCGTCATAATAGGTGATCCATGTACGGCACCCATGAGTATTACGCAAGCAGCCCATATGCATGAACTGGCTACTGGAAGCAATGTTCAGTGATCTGAAGAATAAGCTAGGAATGGCAGGGAGGGAGTCCATGAGTATGCACAGAAGTGAAACGCAACCTTAGCAGATACTCTTAAGGGACTATATACGAGCAAGCGGATGCAATCTAGAGGCCACCATGTACTGAGGTCACGATCAGGTGAGCAGACTCTTGCTGAAACTAGGTACTCTATTTTTTTAAATTTACTGAGTTTTATATAGCGCGAACTTGACCCGGTATCGGGTATCAGAGCACTTTACATAGCAGTAGTTGTGTTACATGAGGACACATTCATTTTTGTTAGGCACGGGGAGATTAAGTGATTTGTCCAGAATCACAGGATGTTCTGCGTCATTACGGAGACTGGAACCCGGTTCCCCAGATTCATCTTCAACCACCCTAGCCATTAGGCCAACTCCTCTCCACAAATACTCTACAAAGAAATAAGACAAACAAATGTGGTGTCAGCTATGCATCTTCAGAATAATCTCTTGGCATCACAATGTATATTCTGCTCTCTGTCATTAGCAGCTTAACTGTTCCAGGAAGGACTCAGTGTTAGCTTGTTCCGGTAAGATCTCTACGGAATGCAACCAGGAGTGACAGTGAAGAAACCCACAGCAAAGAAGTGGGTATAGGCAGCCATGGTGAGTGCCCCTTTACATCCATCCACGAGCGACAGAGGAGCAACCCACTGATGTGATCTGAGTAGAGACAGTCAGAGTAAATATTAAGCAGTACATGCTTTGCAGAGTCTATCCAAGAGCAACAGAGGAGCAACCCACTGATGTGATCTGGGTAGAGGCAGTCAGCGTAAATACTATGCGGTAAATGCTTTGCAAAGTCTATCCAAGAGCGACAGAGGAGCAACCCACTGATGGGATTTGAGGAGAGGCAGTCAGGGTAAATATTCTGTGGTGCATGCTTTGTAGAGTCTATTCAAGAGCGACAAAGGAAACACCCACTGATGTGATCTCGGGAGAGGCAGTCGGGGTAAATATTCTGTGGTGCATGCTTTGTAGAGTCTCTATGGTACTGACAGAGGAGCCACCCACTGATATGATCTGGGGATAGGCAGTCAGGGTAAATATTCTGTGGTGCATGCTTTGTAGAGTCTATCCAAGAGCGGCAGAGGAGCAAGCCGAGGATGTGATCTGGGTAGAAGCAGTCATGGTAAATATTCTGTGGTGCATGCTTTGGAGAGTCTATCCAAGAGCGGCAGAGGAGCAAGCCGAGGATGTGATCTGCGTAGAAGCAGTCATGGTAAATATTCTGTGGTGCATGCTTTGGAGAGTCTATCCAAGAGCGGCAGAGGAGCAAGCCGAGGATGTGATCTGGGTAGAAGTAGTCTTGGTAAATATTCTGTGGTGCATGCTTTGGAGAGTCTATCCAAGAGCGGCAGAGGAGCAAGCCGAGGATGTGATCTGGGTAGAAGCAGTCTTGGTAAATATTCTGTGGTGCATGCTTTGGAGAGTCTATCCAAGAGCGGCAGAGGAGCAAGCCAAGGATGTGATCTGGGTAGAAGCAGTCATGGTAAATATTCTGTGGTGCATGCTTTGTAGAGTCTATCCAAGAGCGACATAGGAGCAAGCCACTGATGTGATCTGGTTAGAGGTAGTCAGGGCAAATAATCTGTGGTGCATGCTTTGTGGAGTCTAGCCAGAAGCGACAGAGGAGCAAGTCCCAGATGTGATCTGGGTAGAAGCAGTCAGGGTAAATATTCTGTGGTGCATGCTTTGTAGAGTCGATACAGTACTGACAGAGGAGCAACCCACTTATGGGATCTGGAGAGAGGCAGTCAGGGTAAATATTCTGTGGTGCATGCTTTGTAGAGTCTATCAAAGAGTGACAGAGGAGCAAGCCGAGGATGTGATCTGGGTAGAGGCAGTCAGGGTAAATATTCTCTGGTACATGCTTTGTAGAGTCGAGCCAGAAGCGACAGAGGAGCAACCCAATGATGGGATCTGTGTAGAGGCAGTCAGTGTAAATATTCTGTGGTGCATGCTTTGTAGAGTCTATCCAAGAGCAACAGAGGAGCAACCCACAGATGTGATCTGGGAAGAGGCCGTGAGGGCAAACATTCTGTGGTAAATGCTTTGCAGAGTCTATCCAGGACCAACATAGGATCAACACACTGATGGGGTCTGGGTAGAGGCAGTCAGGGTAAATATTCTGTGGTGCATGCTTTGTAGAGTCTATCCAAGAGCGGCAGAGGAGCAAGCCGAGGATGTGATCTGGGTAGAAGCAGTCATGGTAAATATTCTGTGGTGCATGCTTTG
The DNA here is from genome assembly GCF_964204655.1 of Triturus cristatus. Classification (NCBI taxonomy): domain Eukaryota; kingdom Metazoa; phylum Chordata; class Amphibia; order Caudata; family Salamandridae; genus Triturus; species Triturus cristatus. The sequence goes on along the minus strand of NC_140583.1, from coordinate 797,389,399 downwards.
TAGAGTCTATCCAAGAGCGGCAGAGGAGCAAGCCGAGGATGTGATCTGGGTAGAAGCAGTCATGGTAAATATTCTGTGGTGCATGCTTTGGAGAGTCTATCCAAGAGCGGCAGAGGAGCAAGCCGGGGATGTGTTCTGGGTAGAAGCAGTCATGGTAAATACTCTGTGGTAAATGCTTTGCGGAGTCTATCTAGGACCAACATAGGAGCAATCTTGAGGCCTTGACTGAATTCCTGTGCATATGACCGATGCGCCCCAGTCCTTATTCGAGCAATGGCGGATGCATACAGGCAGATATGGTAAATGCTCTGTAGCCCCATCCTGAAGCGGCATAAAAGTGCTCTCTGAAATCAGTTTATCAGCCTTGCAAAAAGGAAGGTCAATCCTGCTGAGTGCCAAACTTGTGCCACCCACAAGTAATGCCCAGATATATTTTCTTTGTGGACTAGTCTCACAAACCTGTGAATAGTGGCTGCCATTGGGCCAGCTGGTCTCGTCACTTTGGTATATTTTTCTGCTTTGCCCACCTCACACATCTGCTCCCTGCGTTTCAACAGGGAGGTGGGGGTAGTCCCCCTTCCGGGCACCAATAATTGCCCTGTAGGGCACTTGTGGCCGGTGGCATGCACAAGGGAGAGCAGGGCGAGGAGGGAAGACTAGCTGCTGATCACAAGATCTGACGGCCAGCTTTGGCCTTGTTAGGGAAACATCTGCTGCCGCCTCCAGTCTTTCTAGCATCGGTGATTCGTCTTTGAAGGGGATTTCGCACCATTAATGCGAAGGAAGTCAACACACTTTGCAATTTGCAGGCACCAGATGTTTTCATTATGAAAGGGAAAAATATACGAAGCGCTCGGGTTTAGGGTAATGGCTGAAATTCAAACAATTTGTTCAACTCATGCCGGTGTGTGGAAATATGTTTCTGCTTATTTGAATCCGTGTGTTTGAAAAATCTGATTTTTTTCTGATGGAAGAAGTGGGCTCTGGAATGCTGCCCTCGGCTGCGCCAGGCAGTCAATCTGCGTTGTGGTGGATGAGCACCTGCGTAAGGGCCGCGGGTAACAGCATTTGCATGAACCGTCCAAGGGGGTTGCGATGAATGACATCATCTCTATGCGACTCCAGTAGAACAGCTCCAACAGGAAGGCCTAATTATAAAGCAGTTGCAGGAGTCCAGGCACTGGTCATGAATCCTGCTGGGTGATAATTGTTCAGTTCTTTCTACAGTGCGGTGTGTCTTTGTAGCACAAGTATTGGCTGAGAATAGAGCTGAAACCATAGTTAACATCTTAGGGTTGCACTTGTTTGTTCTTTATTAGCATGACACTTTATGCAGTGGTTATGTGAAATGAAAAAGGTGATAGGGAGATCGGGAGTGCGGTCTCTAAAAGGGGTTAGCCAAAGAAGGAGTCCTTTCCAACCAAGGAAGGGGGCTATGTAATTAATTAAGAACATAGCTTAAAAACATTGGATGGGCACAACAACTCTGTGCTCCACACAGCAGGCCCTTTGCCCCGTATTTTAGTTCCTTTCCGAGAGTTTTCTATTATTGCATCCAGGCATACTACACTACAACGAACATTTGCTGAAAGCAAGCCAGACATGAAGGGGCCTATTCACAAAGGCACTTAAAGTACATAAAGCAGTACTCCTTTAGTACACTTTTATTACTCTTAAATGAATACAATTTTTCAAAAATCGGAACAAAGAGGGAATATTCAGGGAATACTCAGATATTTATTAAAAAGAGACATTTGTGCCCTCGTGCTTTTACGAATAGGGAGTTGGACTTTTCGGGCCCGATCCACAGAGACATGTAACAGCGTGCCTAAGAGTACATGTGACAGCGCACCTAAGAGTACATGTGACAGCGCGCCTAAGAGTACATGTGACAGCATGCCTAAGAGTACTCTTGTAGCCATTTTTTGTCCTCCTAAATGCTTTTGTGAATCTGCCCCCTTGCCTTTGCCAATGCTTGTTGGCACTATAAGCAAAAGGAGTACCAATAATCATTTGTGGTGAAGAATTAGAATAAAAAATATTTAATGCCTAAAAGAAAAAACTGCGAATAAAACATTAATAAGGTCTGTAGAAGGAGGAGGGCTATTTTAAGTGTCTCAATCACATCTGCACTGACCTACACATGGCTTTCCTCTGCTATCTCTCTGTCTGTTGGACACTTACATCTTCTTCTATCCCACAACTTGTTGAAATATTCCATCTACATGTCTCCCACATAATCTCCTGCCACTACATCATTGCCTCTCACTCTGTCCTTCTGCATGTATTTCCTTCAAACTATACCTTCACTATTTACACCCCCCACACACACACTCACACTCTTTCTCTCTCACTCCTCATCTGTAAACACAGCATTTGTATGTCTCTGGTGCTGTCAATATTTTAAAAGCTGTGTATATCTCCTTCACACATGTTTACATCAAATGGTAATTGCAGTTGGTATTATGTACTCTGCATACCGGCGACACTTTGAATGAGCATGTAGTTTGAACATCTTTATGAACCACTGACAGGCCTTAAGAGAAATGTGATTTGTGTTGCTTCTAGCTTCAACTCCAGAGCTCTCAGTAGTGCACTGTCATGAACAAACAAAACCTGAACTCACCCACACTCCTGAGTAACTCAGTTCACAGTCTGCACTATGCAAGAGTCATCCGTTGCACGAGAAAAAGGAAAACTAAACACATCTGCGAAAAGGAAATACTCTTAGGGAATACAAAAAGAAGTACAACATGTAGAAGTAAAGAGATGCTGCATCCCTGACATGGAGTACCCTGAAGGATTTTATAGTCATTGCTTTGGAGTGCTTTACCCAAAAGAAGATAGTGGTGCTTGAAAAGAAAGCAGTGAAGCATAGAGCAAGCCATTTAAAATAAATGGTAAAGAGGCTATGCTCCATGGGAACGACAAACACAAGAATGACAAGCAAGAAGACAATTACGAATTAGGCAAATGAGAGTCAGAGGAAGGCCAGTGGTAAGCAATGGGCAGGCTCCATGCCTCTGAACGTTCTTGATAAGCCCACAGTATGTCTTACAACAAAAAGCGCATGGGCTGTTTAATAGGTTCAAAATAAAAATCTGTTTATTCACAACACTACTGAGATGGTGAATTACGCCTTTTAAAAAATAGATTTTTCTTGCTAATAGTTTAGGTCTGATTTTTAATTAATCAATTCTTTGATTGTCACGTACTAATTGCTTTTTTAAGGCTTCATTAGTTGCTGTCAGGAAACAGTAGTGATTATTAACTAATCGATTTGTATTTTTTTTCGGTTTTCTAGGGACAAAATCTCTGAGGCAAAATAGAGGCCATTTGGAAATTGTCTGCAAACGAATTTGATGCCAAAATCCCACACTGTACAAATTAAATTCACCACATATAGGAGATTGTTTGTCTAGCGTTTAGATACCTGACCCATGTGCATTATGTGGCATAATACCAACTAAATGCGGTCAGCATTTTAAAGGCTGGGACTTATAGTTTCATGTTTCTTTTCATAGGTATGATTATAGAAGACCAAACTTGCCTAACGCCATTGGCTAAAAAAATCAAAGTCTTACAGAAGGTGTCCCCCTCTGTTAAAAATAGGGAACTCGTATGGTCTTATGGAAGTTGGAATAAATCTATACTCAATGTATGTCTCAGTGAAACAATGAAGACAAAGCAACAGTAGCCAGGTGACATACCAGATGCCAGTTTAGGCTACTGCCAAAGTTGCAAACTCAGCCTTCGAAATGGGGGTACAAGTGTTTACCAATGGCCAAGGGGGCTCAGACAAGTGTTTTATGCAACAAGCCTAAGGTGAAAACGCTCTGGCAGGGGAAGATTTATAAATAACTCACTAATCCTCATTCGAGTAAAAAAAAGATACAGACTCCGAATGTCTTGTGGCAGGGACGATGTAGCCAGTGTAACAGACCAAAGTCCACTTGTGAGGCAGCCAAGGACGGACTTTAGTTCTGCAGATGAAATGGGTATATCCGTCTTGATGTCAACGTTTGTGTATCAGATATAGATAGGCGCTGTATTGGAACCACTGTCTTTTTTTGTAGATTGGTTTCCGCAACCCCTACAAACACGCATGCCCTTCTACATAAAACAAACACTAAACATATGCTTAATAGACTTAAGGTTATCCCTTTCAACCCAAAATCAAAAATAATGACGTGCATTGATGTAGAGGCCCTCTACTCAAGCATACCACAGGAACAGAGTTTAGGGGTAATTCTAAATCATTTTTGGTAAGTGCCAACTCAGATTGGGACACAGTAAAGTATGTGGTGTTTTGAATGTATATTCACTATTGAGTAGAAGTCCTTCATACACTTTACTGTGACCCAGTCTGAGTTGGCATTTACCAAAAACTATTTGGGATTTTGGGGAACACTGTATTTACAACAACATGGAACATCCATGGGCAGGACCTTTCGGTCTGCTTATAAGTGTATCAATTTTAAAAGGATATGATTTGGACCAATAACTCATATCAGGAATATGTTTGACTTTGACAGCGATACATCAATGATGTGTTTGCGATAAAAATAAGGTAGTAACATTTCTAAATTAGTTAAAACGAATATTAAAAATTCACTTATTCAATGAATAACCAGGAGATCTAACTTCTAGACTTACTCATACAGGCGAAGGAAGGTACTCTACACACACAAATTTACAACAAACCTACTGTTTGGAAAAATCTACTACATTCTGACAGTGCACATCCTCGTTCATTCAGAGAGAATTTGCCACTTGGCCATTTCTTGCAGATCAGGCACAACTGTACAAATTTACAAGATTATGAGACTGAGGCCAACAAACTGACAGTAGAGGTGCTACATTTTCTATTCCCCATCTAATCCAAGCAACAGTAGAGAAAGTGTTGAACTTCGGAGAGGTTGGGTTTACTATTCCTACCCCAGTCAGTGCCACAGTAGGGAAAGTGATGGATTTCTTTGGTGATAAAAATTAAACAACACAACAAAAAAATACATACATTTTTTATAAAAAATTTTTTACCATATAACTTAGAAAATAAAAAATAGAATTACACATACTAATATCAACTTCACTAACTATAAAATACAAACTCAATAATAAATCATCACTTATCTATTTTATTTAAAACAATAAATAAAAATATAAAAATAAAATTTTTAAATATCAAATGTCATCTCAGAAACAAATTCTCACACAATTAAACAAAACATATTTTAAAAATGAACATAAAAGCATGATACATAACTCATACCCAATTAATAAAATACATACATATATACATTAATATGGAAAAATGCATATATTTTTATTTTCTTAGCAACCGACTCACCTAAACAAATTACACAGTATACATTTGCTACTCGCCAAATAAGAGCTTCAACACCCCATCAGGGGTAAAAAGCGCTGTATAAATACAAACCTTTTTTTCCCTCTTCCATAATTCCGCTATCCATCTGAAACCAAATAATTGACTAACCTATCCACCACTCAAATCACTTTCATATTTCACTATACTAATTCAACACTAATTCTTTATGGGTTCTGGAGTAGCGTGCTACTCGCCAAAAAAGTGCTTTGACGCCTTGTCCGGGGTATAAATGCAATTACCATACAATACAATAATACATGCTTAATAAATATATAAAAACAAACATACATAATAAAATTAAACATTAGCCCTCCCAAGGCTCATTATGAAGCAGGTTGGTGAGTGGGGCTCGTGGGAGCGAGAGAATCCGAAGCGCTTGGCCTGAAGCTGAAGACACATGCAGGAGTAACTGAGGGTCCGGTGGGTGCTGGGTGCTCGCAGACGAAGGAGCCCATGATCCGCACCAGGGTCCCTACCTTCCCTAAACCTTACCCTCGGGTGAACCTGGTTGGGGATTTGGAGGCCTTCTGGTCTGTGTTTTCTCCCTCGCCACTCGGCTGCCGAGCGAGACTGTTCCAACATTCGGGGCCTCCCGCTCCAAGCAGTGCTCCTTGGCCCGAGTTGGGAGTTCCAAAGCTCCAGTGGGCATTTGAATGGATGACTCCTAGCCTCGGGGTGCTGATCTGGCCCACCCTGCAGCAATCGGATGGCCGTTCTGCCACTTCGCCTCCCTTACTGAAAGCCTGGATCTGAGAGAGCGCTGGGGGCCGCCTGGTCATTGTGGGCCCTCACTGCCTTGCTGATGCTCTAGAGTGGGAAGCCGGATCCTACACCATCTGTTGTTACTTGCCAAGCCTAGAGGCATCTGAGGAGCACCCCATGGTCTGGATTGCTGTGCGGCAGGGGTGGCCCTACACTTTATGACCATCTGGCCCCACCCTGCAGATTCTGAGGCATATTGGGCTGGGTGACTTACTGCTGTCCCCGGCTATTGGAATTCATGGAGGACAACAGTTGTCCTCAGGAGTGGGGCCTAATGTCAGGAGGATCCTTAGGGCTCAGGTGAGGAGTACGCTGCTGGATGGGGATGGTGACCTCACTTCCCGGATTCTCCTGAAATAGGCGCTGCCCCCAGATGGGGCCTAGAATTCTGGCTGCATTGGAATGACAACCGGTGGAGGAGGTCTTTTGTTCTGTGTGGTGGGGGCCCTCACCTTTCTCATCTCTCCTGTGAGGCACTGAGTTGGATGGTGTTATACCAAGACTGAGATGCATGGAGGCCACATGGGATGTTCCCTTGACATCTACCATGGTGGAGGCTACAGGATTCGAGTCCTCCCACTGTCAGGCCCAGAGGATCTCCCTTCTGGGTGCCCTTCCTTCCACATCAGTCTTTTTCACCCGCATATTGGTGACATCTAGAGTGGGGTGGACTTTACTTGGGGATCTGATCTTCCCTGAAGCTCAGCGATGCCCTTCATTGCTACATGTTGGACCTCTCCTCACAACCTCCTGGACCCCTGACACGCCGAGGGAAAGACCTAACCAGCTCCTGGCTGCTCGTTATGCTACAGACATGGTGTAGACACTGACCTTAAAAACAAGGTTGCTTGCCTCCTCACTGGTACAAACAAGCTCCATCATTGAGCAGAACATGCAGAAAATTGCTCAAGGTGAAATAATTAGCATTTCGTGGGTTTCCCAGAAGGCGCAGAACATAACTGACCCACAAAATTCTTGGAGAAATGGCTCAAGTCATGGATGCCACCCTATAAACTGGCACCGTGGTTCGCAGTGGAGCGTGCCCTCAGAGCACTTACTCCGAAGCCCCCTCCTGGAGCATTGTGCTGGTCTCTGATAGCGTGATTTTCCAACTTTAAGGACAGAGACACTATTCTTCGTGAGGCTCGGGCACACACAGATCTTAATTATCAGAACTCAAAAATCCAAAATTTTCCCGACTACATATAAAAGGTCCAAGCCAGGCGCAAGTCTTATTAGTCTGTCACGCAGAAGCTCCTGGCTCTCCTATGCACTTTTGTTCCTGTCATTCCTCAAAGTAATTAATGCAGATAAGACTCACTTCTTTTTTTTAAATTGTGAATCAGCATGGGAATGGCTGATGGAAGAGAGACAACTACACAGTCCAACCCACTCTCCCCCACCATCGACTAACCAGATGTCCAGGGTTGGTGTGGACATGAGTGGACGCCGGAGGCATGTTCATCCCAGGTCTCGACGCAGGATGCGCAATGAGCAGACTGCTTCTATTTCGCCAGGTTCTGGTTCCTCGGTGCCACCACTGCCGCAACGATCGGATGCCCCCTTTAAGGACAGAGGGTGATCCTCAAGGAAAGCCCTGCAATGAAGAATGATTGAGGCAGACACCCTATCCCTTTTAATGGTACCACAGGCCGGGCCATGGGTTCCCAGGCCTGGCCTGTATTCAGAGAGCTCCTAACGTATAACACCTGACAGCTGGTGCACAGGCAGACATTGGACTAAAGTGATCCTACACTTGGAGTGGTCCACCACTCCACATCCAGTTAAGAAGAACTGGTTATCAGTTGGATAGTATGTTAAAGGGCGACAGATGCTTCCCGGAGGAAAGTATGAGGTGGGGGATTTGGGGGGAGGTGGGGTTTTTGCCATAATGTTTTATCGTCTTGTGTTTTTGCATGCCTTCTAGGTTTCTTTCCAGGTTGTCACAGAGTCCCATCCCAATCCAGTCACGTATGCCCTTTGCAAACTCTTCCACATGCACATCACGTCTGCGCCCAACTCCTCTCACACACTAGGCGCATGCCTAACTAAAACAGAAGTCATGTTCCTAGTCCTGCCATGGCCCAGAACAGTGTAATCTCCTGGAAGGTAAACAGTCTTTTGGACCGGTTTAAACTATCAGCTGTGTTGCAGTACGCCCACTGCCAACTCCTTTCTATTTTAATGCTCCAAGAGACACAACTGAGGGGTACTAAATGTCCATTTCTTGTACGACAATGGTTTGACAGAGTCTACCATGCGGGCTACGTGCGGGGTTTCCTGGGGGTGGTGGTTCTGCTGTGCTGCTCCTTCCCTCTGGTGGTGGTCCAGACCTGGATATATCCCCGGGGTCGGTATCTGGCACTTGCAGTTACAACCGATGGCAGTCCATTGAATATTCTCTGCCTCTATTTCCTCTCCGCAGTGTTGGACTTCTTCTTAGCCAAACTCCTTGATGTCATTGCTCAAATGCCCATGGCTCTCACTAATATAGGAAGGGTCTTTAATGTGGTTAATACGGTCCTGGATTCAGGGCTCAACTCTACTTGTCCCCCATCTGATGTCCTTCGACAAAGAGCTAACTCCTTACATAAGTGGGTGACCTCTCTGAATTTGTGTGATGCGTGGCGAATCTGGAATCCTAGATAGCGGTAATACACTCACACTTCAGCAGCACACCACAGTTATGCACACATTGATATGCTTCTGATGCGGCCTACGGATATCTTATCGATTTCACAAATTGAGGTACTATCTCAGGGAATCTCCAAACATGCCCCTGTGCTTCTTTACATCAGTACACAGGACTCCACTAGACGTCCTGTCTGGCGACTTAATGCTTGGCATCTTCAAGATGTGACGTACACTGAGGATGCGAGGTGCGCAATAATGCCACATTTCCAAACAAACACAAGCTCGGTCCAATTAATGGGTACCCTCTGGGCGGCCACTATCGCGGGACACTCCAAAACTCTTCTCCTGCAAAAAGAAAAGGTGCAACATGATTGTGTCACCCAGCTGGAAGCGCATGCTCTTTGCCTGTATACTTTACTCTTGGGCAATGGTTATGGCACCAACACTAGGGAGCTGTCCGGTCATGTAGTTCATATAAATCTATATAGGATCTGCGCGTTTAGACAACATAAACTGTGGGATTGGTGTCGAGACCGATTCCAGACAACCCCACCGGATATGTTTGCCTGTATACTAGTAAGCTCACAGTGCCACTGTAAACTCCTCTTACCAAGGAGAGAATAGTTCCTGGCAACTATTAAACATGACTACTCTGTCACATCAGGGATCACGGAATCAGTACAGTTCTTTTCTTTCAGTCACTCGTGCTCACTTTGTCTTGGAGAGATACACAGAATAAACGGTGGGGGCGTTTTTCAATAAGTATTTATTGAACCAGCGTCATCCTAGTGTAAAATAGGTGTGCAGAAACAACCATAAGACAGAAGAAGATATAAGTGATTATAAGCACCATCAGAGTAAATGGATGGTAGATTACTACCATAGTGCTAAAACAATGAATAAATGCAAGCATATCAATACATCACAGTAATAATGCGTACTCCTACGATGCAACCCTAACTAGATGTACCTAAGTGTACCTAGCATGTATGTAGGTGAATAGCGAAGAATCCCTCTAGGAAAGAGACAACCCCATTACCTGGTGTGAGAGAATGAAGGACCCAGTCTTGGTCTAGAGATGGACATCCTGTGAGGAATGTCAGACCACTGCATGCTGGAGTGTCTGAGTGCAGGAACCTCAGCATCTCGCGTCAGTGTGTGTGCATGGAAGTCTTTTTCCTCTGCCTACTCCGGCAAAGGATGACAGAAGGGATGGCCCTTATACATAGCTATTATGCAGAAGATGGTAATTCTGCTGTGGTTCTGAGAATCCTCATGCATAATTAATGAGGCTAGTTTTCGGGGAAAACCACACAACATTTATGCAGTGTTTAACTAGATAAAAGGTTTAATACCAAAAACCGTTATCTAATACAATGGTGTGGTAAATGTAGGTGAAGGGTAAGGTGACTACTAAAGCCGATATTGGGGTACCCTACGAAAAATAACAGTCCGGGATCTGAGAGATTAGAGCCCACTCGCTTAATGCAGTGAAACAAATCTGGCGGTCTACGACAGCATGGATGTACAGGTGGGGGTGACAAAAATATCAAATTGTTATATTGGCTGGCTTTTCGTATCTTGGCTGGTCGAATTATACCTGAGGTGGTGTACAGCCGGGGATCTATGCACCGTTCCACCCTGGGGATCGTTCAGGTCTTTGCGCACTACTATGCCATCCTGTATGCAGTCGCACCCATCCTGACTATGAACAGGCCACCCCCCTTCTCGATGAGGTGTCATTGCTCAGCCTCTCTACTACTGAGCGGTGAGAGCTAGACCAGCCGATTACCCTTGAGGAAATCAGAGAAGCCATCTCAGAAATGGCAAGGGGGAAAACACCCGGTCCAGACGGCTATCCCATGGAATTCTATACTAAATTTAAAGATTTCCTCACACCTCACCTATTAGCCCTTTACAAGGAAGCGCTGCAGACTGGATCATCCCCCCGAAACTTTGATCAAGCAACTATGGTGGTTATTCCAAAGATGCACCCATCAACCACCTCCTGTGCCGTCAATCGGCTTATTTCTCTTATTAACGGAGAAGTTAAAATCTTGGACACTGTGTGGGTCAAATGCATATGACAAGTTCTCTGGTCTCTTATCCATTCAGACCAATGGAACTTCATGCCTGCTAGGAGGACGAGGCACTGCTTGAGGCATTTACACAGCTCACCATCGCAAACTTTCATCCCCACTGGCCTTATTTTTGATAGATTTTGAGAAGGCCTTTGATACAGTGGATTGGGGCTATCTGGCATGCGGGCTAGAGAGAGCGAGATTTGGGCCTCGATTTCAGGGACTTGTACAGATATTATATTCTAACACAACGGCCAGAGTATAAAATCAACGGGGTGATCTCCAATACCTTTACCATCAGGCGAGGGACCAGGCAGGGCTGCTCCCTGTCCCCCCTCCCTTTTGCATTCGCCATTGAGCCTCTGACTTGACTTATATGGTGTTATTAGAGGGTGGGAGTGGGACGTAGGACACGCATGACAGCGGCCCACATGTCTCTTTATCTTGCAGCTGTTTTCAGAGGCTTCAGGCTCAACAATCGCCCCGGCCAAATCGATTCTCATGCTGCTCGCCTGCTCTAGGGATTGTATAGACTGGCAAACAACTCTGCCCAATTGTCATCTTAGCTCTCGGTATCTGGGTATTCAGGTTGCCCTCGACCCAGCACTGACCTGGTCCCTCAACTTCACCCCTCTAATCTGCAAGGTCAAAACAGACCTTAAAAAATGGCAGACCTTGCCATTAAATGTTATGGGAAGAATTGCGCTCTACAAAATGATGATATTGCTAGGCCTGGGCGGAGCTCTAACCAAAAAAACCTGCTGAATTCCCCGTAGTTCCACGTGCCGGCGGAGTATTGCTCGTCCATCCTCATTATGAATCATAAGTGCCATCGTATGGAGATGAAATGGTCCTGACTGTTGAAAACTATTGTTGGTCACATGAGAGCGTAGTCGGTCTGAGGATGACATTTGAGACAAGCTTCAGTATCAATGTTGTGGAGACAGAGGTTTGGGTCTCTCAGCTTGTCCCCAAACCTTGCCCCTAAAGTACAACCATATTTGTCAGTATTTTTAAAAATATAAGACTTTCAGAAAATAAACAAGGTGGGCACCTTTAATGCGCTGCTGCTCAGCCTCTGACCCTGCAACCTGTCACAAACGTGACACGGTGGAGGAATGGGTCACTTCAACATGTGATGCCTAGCATATGTACATTATCAGGGGGTTTGCATTCAACAATTTAATGACACTATAATTTGTGCCACTTTGCCTCACTCGACCTCCTGTGCAAAGCTTTACTGGATCTAAGCTTCACATTTCACATCCAATCCGCTGTGCTGACATAATGCTTCCAATATATAAAAATGTCTTCCCTGAACCGGAAACAAGCATCCTTGGACCGGTTTCTGGGTAACACCCTTCATCAGCCAGGCTATCTTGAATCCAGTGGCAAAGTGAGCAAGGGACCCACATCTGGGCATACCCTACTAACTTAGGGCGAAGAAAGCAAACGCAAGGAGATGATGGGCAGGGCGCTGAAACTTTTTAGACGCTCACCCCAGTCACAGATCTGGGTTTAAGCCATCATCATTCTTTAGCTCGCTTCGCCACCTCAGTTTAAACCCAGCTATATGCAAATCAGTCATGACCCTGTGCCTCATGGGAACAGTCCAGACCGAACTGCCAAGCCAGGTCTCCCCTGAACCGGAAACAAGCATCCTGGGACCGGTTTCTGGGTGACACCCTTCATCAGCCAGGCTAGCTACTGGTCCCAGCCAGGCCAGAAACTGGTCCCAGGATGCTTGTTTCCGGTTCAGGGAAGACCTGGCTTGGAAATTCGGGCTGGACTGTTCCCATGAGGGACAGGGTCAAGACTGATTTGCATATAGGTGGGTCTGAACTGAGGTGGCAAAGTGAGCTAAAGAATGATGATGGATTCAACCCAGATCTGTGACCGGGTGTGAGTGTCTAAAAAAGTTTCAGCGCTCTGTCCATCATCTCCTTGTTTCTCCTCTTTGTGGAACAATTCTAGACCTTGCTTAGCCCTATCCATTTGTCAACGTGCTTCTAATGAAGGGGGCCTAAGAATGGCTAACTTATATTTGTACAATTTGGCATCTCACCTCTTGATCATTAATGATTGGCTCAATGGAAGGTGATAAGACCCAGGATATCAACGTGAACTGGTCCCACTGGGATTTTTCTGAATTTTGGAGCTGCGTTATGGCTGCCCCATACCTAGAGCACTTCTGGAGGTGACTCGGTTGGCATTCGATGGGTGGAGGGCGGTGTGCAACGCATGGGTTGGTGAAAATAACTCAGCAAACCCCTTTGTGGCACTGCATGTGGTTGGGAGAGGCAGCCGCATTGAAGGGGTTTGCTCTTTGGGACACAATTGAAATCACTCTCACTGAGCAACGTTTGGGTGGGCTCACGCTTGGCTTCCTTTCAAGATCTTCAAGATAAGTACAAGTAGTCCAAAACACAGTTTCACAAATTCCTAAAGTTATGCCATGCGCTGCAAGTGCATATCTCCCGAGATACTTGTGACCCCGAGTTCAGCCTCATTGAGCCCAAATTTATGACTGGAGCTTTGGAGAAAGATAGCACCTCCCAGATCTATCGCACATTGATCATAAATACCCCAGACACTATTCAGGCCTTTCAAACCCTTTGGGAGACGTGGCTTGGACCCTTGGAGGATGAAGATTGACAGGATGCTCTAATGGCCCCTAGGGTCCTTACGATTTCTACCAGGCTCTGCTCACCCCTGCAAGGCAGTTTCATGCAGGCCTTAGAGCTGATCCCCGGTGCAATTACTTCTACCAAACACTGGCAGATTTCGTTCACATGGTATGGTCCTGCCCCATCATAACAAGCTACTGGGAGGCGGTTGTAGAGGAATTATTGCATGTCTTAGATCTGATATTGGACCTCTCTTGATCCTTTTGGGGGAGGACGAAGGTGTGAGGGACTCCAGGGCTGACATGGCGATGTTGGTTACCGCATTACTGTTAGCTAAGAGGGACATAGCCGCCCACTTCCAGGCCCCCAGGGCAACGAACTGTTGGTATGGAGACAAGAAGTGGACTGGTGCACTCAGCAGGAGACACCAGTGTATGAGGCACTAGGTTGCCCTTTTCAAACATGCCAAGTTCTGGGGTAAATGGTTGGGGGCGACAGAGGGAAGCGATGATGAGCTATAACAGAACTGTATGTATGATGATTATTATTTCCTTGTGCCAAGGGCATACAATTTGGTGCTGCAACTGTTTATAAGTGATGTGATTTTAAGGACCTCAACTGTGACATGTTGTTTTACAAATAAAACAATATAAATGGGTTTATAAAAAAGAAAATTATTAAATTGATTATCAATTAAAAACTAATCACCAATATATATATATATTTTTTTATAACTTAATTAATCTTTCCACTCTATACTCCTCCAAACCCAGCAACCCTCTACTAAAATATTACTTACTATAAACTAATAATAAAATTAAATTAAAATACTTACTATAACTAATAAGGAAACTAAATTGAAACGAATTGATATTTTACATTTTGTATATAATATAACATTAAAAAATGCATAATTAATAATCAATTAAAAAATGAATTACCAATTAAAAATACATCATCAATAAATTAAACGTATTTATTGTTTAAATAACTTCCCATTCTAATCCCCATACAAAATCAACAACCCAGTATGATGCTATAAATCACTAATTATATTAAAATGAACATTTAAAAATCATTTAAAATTACAAACTCCATTTTTAGAAATTAATAACAACTATACCAACAAAACTAACAACTAAAACAATATAATACCAGAAACTCATTAATTTTTTTAAAAAACTATATTTTTACAACTATATTACTGTAAACGATATTAAAAAAAAAGTATAAAAACGATATTACTTACCAAAAATTGATATTCTATACCACTGTATTTTTGCATCATAATATTTTTTACAATATTTTTGAGTTCTGAAATTTCTAACTGGATATTTTATCCAAATACCTAATTTGTGGGATGTTCCTTCAGTGCACGGACATTCCCCTTGTGAGCAGTATTTAGTCTGTAAGTGTACTACAACTGGATCTTGGTCTTCAAAGGAGATGGGAACTGAGGAATCACAAAAATTGTAATTCCACAAATGTGAAATATTTGACCATGTGGCCCTGAGGCTTGAAATATGTCAGTATGACTTCCAGGAAAACACAAGATCCTATATAAGAACACCATAGTAACATTAGATGTCACTGAATCATGACCAAGATGACTCCTCACTTCATGGTGGAAGGCTACTCTCAGGCTGATCTCAGGTGGGCAATTATAGAGAGTAGCTCTTCATACTAACTCAACAAAAGACTTACTTGAGAAGGAACAGAGATGGCTATATGGACTCAAAGCAATCATTACAGAGCTAAATGACAAATTTCCTTGCAATGATCTCAAATCCCTACGTAATCCATGACCACATGTGACATTTAACACTGATGTTATTCATCCAGTAAAGACCCGTGAAGCAAAAATTATGGGTTATCAAAATGTCTTCCATCCTGATAAGTGACATTGGGACCGCATACCCTCTCCTTGGTACATAACCCGAACTGGATATTTTATAAGATCACATAGAAGAAATGTCTCTTCCACGGATCTATGTTGAGAGCATGCCAGTATTAACAGAGAAGACAAGAGACATTCTTCTAATAAAAACATAATCCACAACTCAAGGTGACCCATAAACCATAGATATCCTAGGGAATACCGTAATATAGGCGACCAGATGTAATCTGAGAGGATTCAAAAACATATTTTATATGTGACTGCCTTTTAAAAGCATTTTGCCAGTGCTTAATTTGAGCAGGAGCCCACTGGCACACATTTTCGGGGACCAGCACTAATTTTTCCTCATTGGACATTTGCCAAGAGCAAGGGAGGGAAAAACAATCAAAGGTGGAAGAAGGAGAATGAGAAAGACAGCACTCCGCCACAAAGGGAGAAAGCAGTAACCTGAAAAAATGAGTAAAAAATTCAGGGTGGGTCTGGAAGTCAATTAAAGAGGCATGATGAGGATTCCAGACTATGCAGACTTCGTATTTGGAGCTCTGACGTAATAGAGCCAGCTGCAGGCTTACGTGCTGAGCTTTGTCCACTGGCACTCATTCTTTTACAAATTAAGCACTGCATTATGTTAAACTAAGATATGATAAAACCTGTATATATAAAGTAATAAATAAATAAAAGTTTTCTTTGTCAATATAATTTGAGTCTGCCATGTAATACCTGGTGAGGTAACAAAGACTGATCTCTTGACTGGATGTGAGTGTTTGAAAAGTTTCACCACTCCATCCAGCAACTTGTTGTGTTTGGTATGTTCGCCCTAAGTGGCCAAGGGTATGGCGAGACGTGGGTCCCTTGCTCACTGTGCCACTGGATTCAAGCTAGCCTGGCTGATGAGGGGTGATACCCTGAAACCGGTCCCAAGATGCTTGTTTCCGGTCCAGGGAGAACCTGGCCTGGCAGTTTGGGCTGGACTGTTACCATGGGGAGCAGGGTCAATCAATCAATCAATCAGGGGATTTGTAAAGCGCGCTACATACCCGTGAGGGTCTCAAGCCACTGAGGGGGAGGGGGGGCGCCGCTACTGCTCGAAGAGCCAGGTCTTGAGGCGTTTTCTGAAGGTGAGTAGGTCTTCAGTCTGACGTAGGTGGGTAGGTAGGGTGTTCCAGGTCTTGGCGGCAAGGTAGGAGAAGGATCTGCCGCCGGAGGTGGTTCGTTGGATGCGGGGGACGGTGGCAAGTGCGAGGCTGGCAGAGCGGAGCTGGCGGGTGGGGGGGTGGAAGCTGAGTCTGTTGTTCAGGTAGGCTGGTCTGGCGTTGTGGAGTGCTTTGTGTGCGTGGGTGAGGAGTTTGAAGGTGATCCTCTTTTCAACGGGGAGCCAGTGTAGGTCTTGCAGGTGGGGGGTGATGTGGCAGTGGCGGGGTACGTTGACGATCAGTCGGGTGGAGGCATTTTGGATGCGCTGGAGTCGTCGTAGGTGTTTGGCTGGGATTCCGGCATAGAGTGCGTTGCCGTAGTCTAATCTGCTGCTGACGAGGGCTTGTGTTACCGTTCTTCTTGTTTCGGCTGGGATCCATTTGTAGATTCTGCGAAGTGTGCGGAGGGTGTTGTAGCAGGAGGAGGAGACGGCGTTTACCTGTTTGGACATGGAGAGGGTGGAGTCGAGGATGAATCCTAGGTTGCGTACGTGGTCGGTCGGTGTTGGTGCTGTCCCCAGAGTGGTCAGCCACCAGGAGGCATCCCAGGCTGAGGGAGTGGGTCCGAGGATGAGGACCTCCGTCTTGTCCGAGTTCAGTTTCAGGCGGCTGCTCCTCATCCTGTCTGCGATGGCCTTCATTCCGTCGTGGATGTTGGATTTGGCGGCGCGTGGGTCCTTGGTGAGGGAGAGGATGAGTTGAGTGTCGTCCGGGTAGGAGATGATGTTGAGGTTGTGGTGGCGGGCCACTTGTGCGAGGGGGGCCATGTAGATGTTGAATAGCGGCGGCTACGGCGGGAGGCGGACGCTCTGGGATCTGCCGGAGAGAAAGGATGTGGTCCAGTCGAGGGCCTTCTCTTGGATACCGGCTTCATGGAGGCGAGTCTTTAGTGTGCGGTGGCAGACCGTGTCGAAGGCGGCCGATAGGTCAAGGAGGATGAGGGCTGATGTTTCGCCGTTTCCTAATTGGCACCTGATGTCATCTGTGGCGGCGATGAGGGCTGTCTCGGTGCTGTGGTTTCGTCTGAATCCGGATTGGGATGGGTCCAGGAGGTTGTTGTCTTCCAGGTGGCGGGTCAGTTGCATGTTGACGATTTTCTCGATTACCTTCACCGGGAACGGGAGCAGGGAGATGGGCCGGAAGTTCTTGAGGTCCTTGGGGTCCGCCTTGGGCTTCTTGAGGAGGGCGTTGATTTCGGTGTGCTTCCAGCTGTCCGGAAAGGTCGCAGTTTCAAAGGAGATGTTGATGACCTTCCGTAGTTGGGGTGCGATGGCTGCGCCTGCCTTGTTGAATATGTGGTGTGGGCACGGGTCTGTCCGCGATCCTGAGTGGATGGAGTTCATGACCTTGCGTGTCTCGTCATCGCAGACATTGGACCAGGAGGCCAGGTGGTTGGCGCTGATGGTGTTCGCAGGAGGGGTGGGGTGTGGTGCGGTCGGGCCGGTCGTGGTGTCGAAGCTGTCGTGGATGTCGGCGATCTTGTGGTGGAAGAAGTTGGCGAGGGAGTCGCACAGGTCCTGTGAGGGAGGGATGTCGTTGGCGTTGGCGCTGGAGTTGGAGAGTTCTTTTACAATGTGGAAGAGTTTGTGCTGTCGTGTGCGTTGTTGTCCAGGCGGTCTTTGAAGGAGGATCTCTTGGCTAATCTGATGAGGTGGTGGTGTCTGCGGGTGGCGTCCTTGTGGGCTGCGTGGTTTTCCGGTGTGCGGGCGTGGAGCCATATCTTCTCCAATTTCCGGCATGTGCGCTTGGAGGCCAGGAGCTCGTCGGAGAACCAGGGGGCTCTCTGGTGTGGTTGTTGGAGGGTTTCTTCAGAGGGGCAAGGGTGTTGGCACAGTCATCGATCCACTGTCTGAGGTTGCGGGCTGCGGCGTCTGAGTTGGTGGGTTCGGTGGGTGGGTTCAGGGAGAGGGTGGTGGTCAGCTGGTCTTCGGTGATTTTGCTCCAGCAGCGACGGGGTAGCTGTTGGGTGCGGTGGTGCGTGGTAGGTTTCCTGTAGGTGAAGTGAATGCAGCGGTGGTCTGTCCAGTGGGGTTCGGTGGTGTGGTTGAATGAGACGTGGGTACTTGTGGAGAAGACGGCATCTAGCGTGTGGCCGGCAGCGTGGGTGGGTGCAGTGACGAGTTGTCCGAGGCCGAGGTTGGCGAGGTTGTCGATCAGTGTGGCGGAGTTGGCGTTGTTGTTGTTCTCGAGGTGGAAGTTCAGATCCCCGAGGAGGATGTAGTCCGTGGAGGCGAGAGCGTGGGTGCTGGCGAGGTCGGCGATGGCGTCGCTGAACTGGGCCCGGGGTCCGGGGGGTCTGTAGACGAGCGTTCCCCTGAGGGTGGTGTTGGGGTCGGTGTGGATCTGGAAGTGCAGGTGTTCGGCGGTGAGGAGGGTGTCGTCTGCGTGGGTGGTGACCTCGATGGTGGATCTGTGGACGATGGCTAGTCCTCCTGCGGGTGATCTTGTAACCGTCTGGGATGGCGATGGCAATGTCTGGAGCCGAGGAGTCGTTCCACCATGTCTCGGTCAGGAAGGTTACGTCCGGGGTGGTGGTGTCGAGTAGGTCCCAGAGTTCGATGGCGTGTTTTCGAGCGGAGCGGGTGTTGAGGAGTATGCAGCGGAGGTGGTTGGGTCTGGTCCTTGAAGGTTTGGTGGTTCTGTTGTAGGTGGAGCTGCAGTTGCGGCAGGAGAAGGGTCTGTGGGTGCGTTTCGGGGCTGCCTGGATGCAGTATTGGTCTCGGCCGGAGTTGAGAGCGTGGAGGAAGTCGGCGTCGTAGCTGAGTCTAGGGCCGGCGCGGTGGGGTGTGCGGGGTCCAGGGGTTCTGGCGCTGGGCGCGGTCCAGGCGCCGAGGGGCGCAGACGGGCTTGCCTCTGGCGCACCTCTGGCGTTCCAGCGGCGCGGCCGCGCAGCGGCCTGCATTAGGAAGGGTGGAGGGAGGGAGGAGCAGCTGGGAGGCGGGTGGCGAATGGGAGAGGATGGGAGCGGGGCCGCAGGGAAGGCAGCGGCGGGAAAGGAGAGCGGGGGCGGGCGGGGGGAGAAGGGCACTGAAAAAAAAAACAACAGCACCGAAACAACAGAGAGTGAGAGGAAAAACAGGCAGGCTAATGGCAGAAAGGCTTATGAAAAATAAAACGAGCAGAGGCTAAAGGCAGAATACAATTAAGAGGAAAAACAGGCAGGCTAAAGGCAGAAAGGCTTATGAAAAATAAAACGAGCAGAGGCTAAAGGCAGAATACAATTAAGGGCAGCAGACAAGCAGGAGGAGGGAAATCGGGAGAGAGAAAGATGGACAGAGGAAGAGGTCAGACTTGATACTTACCGCCCACCACTGGGCCACCAGGGATGAGGCGCAGGCGGGAGCCTGCGGGTGGAGGAGGGCCTCGAACTTCCAGCAACAGCAGCAGTGGCGTGGGCAGCAGGCAGAGCACCAGCAGGGAACGCTGGCGCGGTGGGGGAGCGGTCCTGGCCTGAGAACAGGTCAAGGTTCGCCAAGGGTCAAGACTGATTTACATATGGTTGGGTCCAAACTGGGGTGGCATGGTGGGCAATAGAACAATGGATTCAACCCAGATCTCTTGACTGGGGGTGAGTGTTTGAAATGCTTCAGCACTATTTCCATCATCCTGCTTTGTTTGCCATGTTCGCCCCAAGTGGCCAAGGGTATGCCCAGACGTGGGTGCCTTGCTCACTATGCCACTGGATTCAAGCTAGCCTGCCTGATGAGGGGTGATACCCTGAAACCGGTCCAAGGATGCTTGTTTCCGGTCCAGGGAGGACCTGGCCTGGCAGTTTGGGCTGGACTGTTACCATGGGGAGCAGGGTCAAGACTGATTTACATTTGGTTGCGTCCAAACTGGGGTGGCATGGTGGGCAAAAGAACAATGGATTCAACCCAGATATCTTGACTGGGGGTGAGTGTTTGAAATGCTTCAGCACTCCGTCCATCATCTTATTGTGTTTGCTATGTTCGCCCTAAGTGGCCAAGGGTATGCCCAGACGTGGGTCCCTTGCTCACTGTGTCACTGGAATCAAGCTAGCCTGGCTGATGAGGGTTGATACCCTGAAGCCGGTCCCAGGATGCTTGTTTCCGTTCCAGGAAGGACTTGTCCTGGCAGTTTGGGCTGGACTGTTACCATGGGGAGCAGGGTAAAGACTGATTTACATATGACTGGGTCCAAACTGGGGTGGCATGGTGAGCGAAAGAGCAATGGATTCAGCCCACGTCTCTTGACTGGGGGTGAGAGTTTCAAAAGTTTCAGTACTCCGTCCATCGTTTTGTTGTGTAATAAAGACTGTTGACATAATGATCACCAGATATATCCCTTTATCAACATCGAGATCACAGAGCAGCATGTCTTGGGCCGGTCCTTATGAGAGAACATTTTGTATAATCACTCAGATACCTCTAGATGAGTAATTTGATGTGCACACCACTCACTCAGACAGGCGTGTGTATATGCACCTGCAATGGGCTCCCTAGCCAGAGAACTTTTAAATAGTGCCAATCCAAATAGCCTGGCACCCGTAATGGAGAAAGTAGTTGGGCAAAGGACTTGAGCAATATACTTATAGAGAAATGATTACCCCATAAACAAATGTAAAGTATGTGATCTCCCTTCATCCTCCTTACAATACAGTGTGTAACTACAGGGGCATGCCACAACTTGTTCCTATAAAGTGCAACAAGATGATAGTACGGTGAGATACAGAACTGCTTTGTAAACAATCACAGTATGTTTTTTATCACCTTGGGTTTGCTATGTTGTGCGTCTCACATGTTTACATTGCATGGAGAGAGGTGTCTGTTGTTTTGTCAAATATGATTATGATATGGCATACCACCAATTACCAAAAACTGTTTTTCTAAATGCATGTATAAATGTGCCATTCTGGGCACTAGTATGTGCTTTATTGATTGGCTAAGCAAGCCTGCATGCTTTCTATATGTCTTTCCCATTATACGTATGAGTGTGGTCGGAACATGACTATACACAGACTAGAATAGGAGTTCACCTTTGGTCCTGACAAAGGTCGAGGACCCAATGAAAAAGCTGAAACAAATTGACAAGCATGCATTGATAATAGTATCTGTAAACATTCAGAAATATTTATTTGAAACATGCAGGGGGCATTCAAAAGATAGGGAAACTGGGTGTCCACCAGCTATTTTGGGGGTATAAACAAAACCCTAATCAGAAAATATCTAAAGTGCTCCCTTTAACACGCTTGAACCCATCCAGGTTCATAGGGACCATGATGAAACCCAATGATGAAGCATGCTACTAACAGACTTGTTAGACCTGGCACCTTGGCGTGAGTTTCCCTTCCACCTTTTTTGATGGTGTGCCTCGATTGTTTTGCGGGTGTTGTCCGCTCAGGGCACTGCGCCACGGCTAATCCGTGCCGCAGTGCAAGTGCTCCCTAAGTAAAGTGTACCTGTAATTGATGTCCATGATTGGTTTATTGGATTCACTGTCAGTCCCCAGTAAAGTGCACCAGGGGTGCCAGGGCTCGTGAATGCCAATGCTGCTGGTGGGCTTGCAGCGCTGGTTGCGCCACCCACGGAAGCGGCCTTGTAAAGTGTGTCTAGGGTCTGCCACCGCAGACCCTGTGCGCGGTCCGGGACCGTCGCGCTGACTACGCAAGTGCCCCCACTTGCCAGTCCCTAAACCTTCCCTTACCTACATATCAGCCACCCCTCTGGTAGGCCCAAGGGCAGGGTGCATTGTAGGCCTAAGGTAGGACATGCCCTGATGTGTGTGGCATGTCTTAGTAGTGAATTACAGCCATTTTCGTTCTTCACTATTGAAGGCTACCTGCTCTCCATAGGCCAGAATGGGCTGCCGGGATCACGCCGACGCTGTGACCCCAGTGGACTCAGAGAGCATGGTAGAAGTGTCAAGTTTAGTATGCCTGAACTCAGGATGGTAAAATACTTCTTGTAGTCAAGTTTATTTTAATATCCTGGGTTTGTAAATACTACTTTTAGAAAGTTAGTATTCACTGACCTGACCATCTCAGTCTGCCTCTGCTGTGTGTATGTGATCTGCCTGGCAACCGTAAGGAGCAGGGTTGGGGAAACCCCAGAGACAGGTTGGCTGCCAGGTGGTGGGTAGAGAGATTACACCTGGATGGGTGGGAGGAGTACACCTTGACTCTTGAATAGACCTGTGCTCTGCCACCACAAAGCCGGCGCCGCCCCCTGTGGGGCGGCTGATGTCTCTGCCCTGCTGCTGAAAGGAAAGAGCAGAGTCACCATAACAAAGTGCTCCAGAACTGGACTGAGCCAGGCCTAGGCCCCCTGGCGCTAAAGAACAAAAGAATCATGGTATAAAAGTAGGAGCCTGGCTCCTAAGAAATCAGAATCCTGTTTACCACAAAGAACCTCTGCCCGACTAGAAGGAGAAGAAGACGCTGGAGGAGCTGGCCTGCTGCTTGCCTTGCTGAGAAAGGAGAGGAAGAGACTTACTGAAAAGACTTTGCTACTTTGTGCTTGAACATTCTCCAAGGGCTTGATCTGAGCTTGCCCCCTGAACTGAACCCCAGGACCAGTGGGTTCTCTGTGCTTCTTGCTCATCCTCCAATTCGAGCCGTGTGGGCATCCCGCTGGAAAAGAGACTGCGCCCCTCATCGCCCCTCCTAGGGCCGTGACACTCAGAAGCTCGCCTGCCTCCAACCCGTGAGAGCCCCGCTCCGTCCCGAGCCGCTCTCTGTTCCCGGGCCAGGCCGCCTGCATCCCTGTCACCGCCTGCTACTGGAGCGCGCTGACCGCGCTATCACCCCTCCCGCCGGAAGCCGTCCGACGACTGTGATCTACGCCGGGTCACCCAGCTGCACTAACCGTGCCCTGCGACCCCGCTTCGCTATCCCCGGGCATCTCTGGCCGCGCCGCCCCCGCTGTGGAGACCCTCTTGCACCGCCGTGCTAAAGGGTCGCTGGCCGCGCCTGCCTACGTGCCTACACCTGCTGATTGAGGACCCAAGAACACTTCCCAAGCCGAGAGTCGCACCGACCTGTGCCGACTCTCCACATCACGAAAGAAGTTCCAGCATCGGGCTCGGGGCCCGCAACGCCTTATTTCCCCGTTCGCAGGAGTCGATCTCTGTGAGTACTGGAACCACAAGTAACATTTGCAAGAGACTACAAGGTCTCCATTTGAAGCTACGAACAAAGAACATTTGCCTGCTTTATAACCTGGTGGCCTAGCGAAAACGTTATTGGTCTTGTGATAAGTCTGCTGAGATATATATACCTTATTTTTACATAAAGAATCGTATTTTTATATATATCCAAGGCTGGTGTCCGTTTCTGGGGGGATTGATGTATTTACTGTGTGTATGATTGTAAGTGCTTAACCAACAACGCCTGAGGAATCGCCTTGGCTGCTCACGCCACGCACCTAGAGGGTGAGCAAGGGTCATTCGCGAGGGGTTATCCTGCGCCCGGACGTGGAGGAGAGGGTTCCTGCTTGACACAAGGGCAACCTTGCGCCAACCAGAGATCCCCGACTCTAACATTGGTGGCAGCGGTTGGGATTTCGGATTTGCACTTGTAATTTGCATACAGTGAATTATTAATCACCAGATAGTGAGAGCAGACCAAATAACGCAGCCACAGGTTTGTAGTTGTTGAACTTTGTTGAGACATCTGCCATTACTGCAACCATGCCTGGCTCGCACTCTGCTGGAAGAGCACTCTCTGTGATTTCTGGAATAGATGAGGTGGATTGGGAGAGACTGGAAGGCTACACGATGGAGCAATTGAAAGGCTACAGTGTAAAATTCAGAGTCCCCCATGCTGGATGCAAGAGGAAGCCCCAGTACACCAAGGCGTTGAGAGCCTGGAAGGAGTCACGAGACCCACGGAATGCGGGGGACACCGTTCCACCCGACAACCTTGAGGAGCCCAGCAGAGTCCGGTCGCCAGAGGAGCTGGCAGATAGGGCAGCAGACAGGGCGCATGCAATGGAGATGGCAAAGTTGGCAGGACAAATGGAAATGGAAAAGCAGAAGTTGGCCCTGGAGGCACAACAACGCCAAATGGATCATGATATCAGATTGAAGGAGTTGGAGCTGAAGGCGAAAAGTTTGGACACCGCTCCTTCTGGTGGCAGCACTCCACCAGTGCAGGTAGAGTCCAAGGTGTACATCCCCAAAGATGTAGTAAAGGAGTATTTTAGAAAGGATGACATAGGGCAGTGGTTTAGAGCCTACGAGGTGGCCATGTCCTCACACCGGGTCCCGGAGAAAGACTGGGGAGCGGGGTTGTGGGGAAGGTTCCTTGCTGAAGGGCGTGACACACTGTTAGATTTACCCTTAGATCTCCAAACCTCATACCCCCATATGAAGGAAGCTTTAATGACCAGGTATGGGTTAACTCCGGAGCTATATAGACAGCGGTTCAGGGAGACGAAGAAGATCCCTGAGAGTACGTATGTGGAATATGTGACCTTTTTCTGCAGAGCGCTGGATGGTTGGGTGAAGGGTAGCAAAGTGAATGATTATCAAGGGCTGCTTGATTTAATTGCATGGGAGCACTTGTCCAGTCAATGTTTTCCTGAGCTACGCCAGCACCTGATAGATAGCAAGCTGTCCAACCCGAGGAAGCTTGCTGAGGAGGCGGACCGCTGGCTCAGCACCAGGGTCCACAAGGGTCAAGTGGGAGACTCCGCCAAAGGTGGGCAGGGTCCCCAGCAGAAGAGTGGGGGGGACAAGGGTAAACAGAAGGGGTTCCAAAAAGGCCCCCAAAGTAATTCCCAAGGGAACCAGCAGAAGGGTTCTCAGCCTCCCCCACCCCCGCAGCAGAACGGGGCCCCGACAGGTAGACCTGTTCCAAAGGGGCCCTTCAATTGTTATAAGTGTGGTGACCCGGGTCACATTGCCTCTGATCCTAAGTGTCGCCTGTTTGGTAAGACCGCACCCACTGGTGCTCCACCCCGGCAAGTAGCTAGTGTTAACTTTGGGGAGGAAGTAGCAGTCCAGGAGGGTGGGGGTCCCGGGCAGATGACCCTAGTCTCGCTAGGAGACAGTGAGATGGTCCCTGTAACCTACCTGCCCTCTAACACTAAGAAATATGGGCAGGTGGTGACCATCAATGGAAGGAAGGTGGAGGCTCTTAGAGATACAGGAGCCAGCGTGACCTCGGTGAGGCAACACCTGGTGTCTCAAGGGCAGATTGTACCCAATGCCTACTGTAGGGTTGTCAATGCTGACAACGTAGAGAGTCGTTGTCCAATGGCTCAAGTTCCCTTTGAGTGGGGGGAGGTCTCTGGTACTCTACAAGTCGCTGTGAGAACTGACATGCCTGTAGATTGTCTGCTAGGGAACGACCTGGAGAGCTCCCCTTGGGAAAAGGTGGAGAAGACCACGCATCTGAGGATGGTGGGTCTACCCGACTGGGCGTGCGTGACCACCCGGTCCATGGCAGCCGGTAGGGGTGTTGAGAGGGTCCTGGAGCCTGAGGGAGAGGTCCAGGAACCGGCCTTAGGGAGAAGGCGCAGGAGGCGCGGGAAACCGGCCCCCGAAGTTCCCACGGCCCAGGAGGAAGTAGACCCTGAGGGGGATGCTCTGGAGCCTACCGGGGAACAGATTGCCGAACTGGGAGATCTGCCTGAGCTGACCCATTGGCAGCAAGAAGGAGGTCCCTCCAGGGAGGAATTCTGCAGGGAGCAGAAAGAATGCCCTTCTCTCGTGGGTATGCGGCAGCAGGCTGCAGACCAGGCCAATGGTGTTCAGGCCAAAACACACTACGTGTACTGGGAGAGTGACCTCCTGTATTCCGAGCCTAAGGCTGCTGAACCTGGGTCAGCCCGTGTGCTGGTGGTACCCCAGAAGTTCAGAACCTTCCTACTGGGGCTGGCTCATGATGTGCCGTTAGCAGGACATTTGGGGATGGACAAGACCTATGACAGGCTTGTCACCCACTTTTACTGGCCCCAAATGCATAAGAATTCAGATTCCTACTGCAGAACCTGTCAGACTTGCCAGGCAAGTGGTAAAAGCGGAGGGAAGCACAAGGCTCCTCTGCAACCTTTCCCTGTGGTCGGTACGCCATTCCAACGAGTGGGTATTGATATTGTGGGGCCTCTGGACCCCAAGACAGCCCTGGGCAACAGGTTCATCCTGGTCTTGGTGGACCATGCCACCCGGTACCCTGAAGCCATCCCTCTGAGGACAGTGACGGCCCCCGTGGTGGGACGGGCACTGATGGGGATTTTCTCCCGAGTGGGATTCCCTCTAGAGGTGGTGAGCGACAGGGGGACCAATTTCATATCCACATATATGAAATCCCTGTGGAAGGAGTGTGGGGTAACTTACAAGTTCACCACTCCTTACCATCCCCAAGGAAATGGGTTGGTTGAGAGATTCAACCGAACCCTCAAAGGCATGATCATGGGCCTGGACGGTCCAATGAGGCGTAAGTGGGACGTCCTCTTGCCATGCCTGCTCTTCGCTTACCGAGAGGTGCCACAGAAGTCTCTAGGGTTCAGCCCCTTTGAGCTTCTGTATGGTCACCCGGTAAGAGGACCTCTGAGTTTGGTAAAGGAAGGCTGGGAGCAATCTCCCAGGAAACCTCCCCAGAATGTATATAGTTACATGCTGGCCTTCCGAAACCAGACTCGGCGTTTCAGGCAACTTGCTGAGGCAAATCTGGAAGCCAGCCAGGAGGAGATGAAGCGGTGGTACGACCGGAATGCCACTCTGGTAGAGCTTCAACCTGGACAAAAGGTGTGGGTCTTGGCCCCAGTGGAGCCTTGTGCACTTCAGGATAAGTGGACAGGTCCATTTGAGGTTGTGGAGCGCAAAAGTCCTATCACCTACTTGGTGGACATGCAGACTCCCAGGAACCCTTTGAGGGTCCTACATGTTAACCGCCTTAAGCCCCACTTAGAGAGGACCGAAGTGGGCATGCTGCTGGCCACTGATGATGGAATGGAAGAGGAGACCGAGCCTCTTCCTGACCTCTTAGTGGCCTCTGAGAAAGATGGGTCAGTGGATGGAGTTAACCTCTCACCCACCCTGACGCCCGAACAACAGGAAGACTGCCGCCACTTGCTGGGACAATTTTCCGACCGATTCTCCCTGGTTCCTGGTGTCACAGATTGGTGCGTCCATGATGTGGACACAGGAGACAGCTTACCCGTGAAGCACAAGGCTTACAGGGTAACTGACAGGGTCAGAGCTTGCATTAAGGAGGAGGTCTCCAAAATGCTTGCGCTAGGGGTGGTTGAGTCCTCCAGCAGTCCTTGGTCCAGCCCCGTGGTCTTGGTCCCAAAGGCTGCTGCGCCGGGAGCCACACCTGAACTCCGGTTCTGTGTGGACTACAGAGGACTCAATTCAGTCACGAAGACTGACGCGCACCCCATCCCCAGAGCTGACGAGCTCATTGATCGGCTGGGAGCTGCCCGGTTCCTCAGTACGTTTGATTTAACGTCTGGGTACTGGCAGATCGCCTTGACCGATGGGGCCAAAGAGAGGTCAGCATTCTCTACACCAGATGGGCACTTCCAGTTCCGAGTCATGCCATTTGGGATGAAGAATGCCCCTGCCACCTTTCAGAGGTTGGTCAACCAGGTACTGGTTGGGCTGGATGCGTTCAGTGCCGCCTACCTGGATGACATCGCAGTGTTCAGTGCCACCTGGCCTGAACACCTGCGCCACCTCTGGGAAGTGTTGATGGCTCTGCGCCGAGCAGGCCTCACGATCAAAGCCAGCAAGTGCCAGATCGGGCAGGGTTCCGTGGTGTACTTGGGACACCAAGTGGGGAGTGGCAAGGTGGCACCCTTGCAACCCAAAATTGAGACCATCCTGGCTTGGGAACCCCCCAAGACGCAGACCGCAGTGAGGGCCTTCCTGGGGCTCACTGGGTACTACAGGAGGTTTGTCAAGGGCTATGGAACGATCGTTGCCCCCTTGACAGAGCTGACTTCGAAGAAGCAGCCCAGGAACGTGATTTGGACTGACACCTGTCAGAAAGCTTTCGACACCCTGAAGACTGCCATGTGCACGGCGCCCGTGCTCTTGGCCCCTGACTTCTCCAAGGAATTCCTAGTCCAGACAGACGCTTCAGAGCATGGTGTAGGGGCTGTTCTTTCACAGATGACTGAGGAGGGCTGGGACCAACCCGTAGCCTTCATCAGTAGGAGGTTACTTCCACGGGAAAGTAGGTGGAGTGCAATTGAGCGAGAAGCATTTGCTGTGGTCTGGGCGCTGAAGAAGCTAAGACCCTACTTGTTTGGGTCTCACTTCCGGGTTCAGACGGACCACAGGCCCCTCAGATGGTTGATGCAAATGAGGGGTGAAAACCCGAAGCTGTTGAGGTGGTCCATCTCCCTACAGGGTATGGACTTTACGGTGGAACACCGTCCTGGTACAGATCACGCCAACGCTGACGGTCTGTCCAGGTATTTCCGCCTTAGTGACGAGGAACCCCCTGGGCAAGGGTAGTTCTCCCCACATTTCAGCTGGAGGGGACACGTGTTAGACCTGGCACCTTGGCGTGAGTTTCCCTTCCACCTTTTTTGATGGTGTGCCTCGATTGTTTTGCTGGTGTTGTCCGCTCAGGGCACTGCGCCACGGCTAATCCGTGCCGCAGTGCAAGTGCTCCCTAAGTAAAGTGTACCTGTAATTGATGTCCATGATTGGTTTATTGGATTCACTGTCAGTCCCCAGTAAAGTGCACCAGGGGTGCCAGGGCTCGTGAATGCCAATGCTGCTGGTGGGCTTGCAGCGCTGGTTGCGCCACCCACGGAAGCGGCCTTGTAAAGTGTGTCTAGGGTCTGCCACCGCAGACCCTGTGCGCGGTCCGGGACCGTCGCGCTGACTACGCAAGTGCCCCCACTTGCCAGTCCCTAAACCTTCCCTTACCTACATATCAGCCACCCCTCTGGTAGGCCCAAGGGCAGGGTGCATTGTAGGCCTAAGGTAGGACATGCCCTGATGTGTGTGGCATGTCTTAGTAGTGAATTACAGCCATTTTCGTTCTTCACTATTGAAGGCTACCTGCTCTCCATAGGCCAGAATGGGCTGCCGGGATCACGCCGACGCTGTGACCCCAGTGGACTCAGAGAGCATGGTAGAAGTGTCAAGTTTAGTATGCCTGAACTCAGGATGGTAAAATACTTCTTGTAGTCAAGTTTATTTTAATATCCTGGGTTTGTAAATACTACTTTTAGAAAGTTAGTATTCACTGACCTGACCATCTCAGTCTGCCTCTGCTGTGTGTATGTGATCTGCCTGGCAACCGTAAGGAGCAGGGTTGGGGAAACCCCAGAGACAGGTTGGCTGCCAGGTGGTGGGTAGAGAGATTACACCTGGATGGGTGGGAGGAGTACACCTTGACTCTTGAATAGACCTGTGCTCTGCCACCACAAAGCCGGCGCCGCCCCCTGTGGGGCGGCTGATGTCTCTGCCCTGCTGCTGAAAGGAAAGAGCAGAGTCACCATAACAAAGTGCTCCAGAACTGGACTGAGCCAGGCCTAGGCCCCCTGGCGCTAAAGAACAAAAGAATCATGGTATAAAAGTAGGAGCCTGGCTCCTAAGAAATCAGAATCCTGTTTACCACAAAGAACCTCTGCCCGACTAGAAGGAGAAGAAGACGCTGGAGGAGCTGGCCTGCTGCTTGCCTTGCTGAGAAAGGAGAGGAAGAGACTTACTGAAAAGACTTTGCTACTTTGTGCTTGAACATTCTCCAAGGGCTTGATCTGAGCTTGCCCCCTGAACTGAACCCCAGGACCAGTGGGTTCTCTGTGCTTCTTGCTCATCCTCCAATTCGAGCCGTGTGGGCATCCCGCTGGAAAAGAGACTGCGCCCCTCATCGCCCCTCCTAGGGCCGTGACACTCAGAAGCTCGCCTGCCTCCAACCCGTGAGAGCCCCGCTCCGTCCCGAGCCGCTCTCTGTTCCCGGGCCAGGCCGCCTGCATCCCTGTCACCGCCTGCTACTGGAGCGCGCTGACCGCGCTATCACCCCTCCCGCCGGAAGCCGTCCGACGACTGTGATCTACGCCGGGTCACCCAGCTGCACTAACCGTGCCCTGCGACCCCGCTTCGCTATCCCCGGGCATCTCTGGCCGCGCCGCCCCCGCTGTGGAGACCCTCTTGCACCGCCGTGCTAAAGGGTCGCTGGCCGCGCCTGCCTACGTGCCTACACCTGCTGATTGAGGACCCAAGAACACTTCCCAAGCCGAGAGTCGCACCGACCTGTGCCGACTCTCCACATCACGAAAGAAGTTCCAGCATCGGGCTCGGGGCCCGCAACGCCTTATTTCCCCGTTCGCAGGAGTCGATCTCTGTGAGTACTGGAACCACAAGTAACATTTGCAAGAGACTACAAGGTCTCCATTTGAAGCTACGAACAAAGAACATTTGCCTGCTTTATAACCTGGTGGCCTAGCGAAAACGTTATTGGTCTTGTGATAAGTCTGCTGAGATATATATACCTTATTTTTACATAAAGAATCGTATTTTTATATATATCCAAGGCTGGTGTCCGTTTCTGGGGGGATTGATGTATTTACTGTGTGTATGATTGTAAGTGCTTAACCAACAACGCCTGAGGAATCGCCTTGGCTGCTCACGCCACGCACCTAGAGGGTGAGCAAGGGTCATTCGCGAGGGGTTATCCTGCGCCCGGACGTGGAGGAGAGGGTTCCTGCTTGACACAAGGGCAACCTTGCGCCAACCAGAGATCCCCGACTCTAACAAGACTGAATAATGGTTTCTGATGAATAAGAATGTAATTCACATTAGGGTTCCATTTCCTCGACATCTGGATTATTTTTTGGATTGCAGGATACCTGTTTAAATTTGTTATGGTGATTAAGGTGGAAGTATCCTAGACCTGTAGCAAACATCTCTCTCCCCCCTCCAATGTTGGTCTGCAGAGCTGTTTGTGAAACAACATACAAGTGGGCAGCCAATACTCATCAGGGAGTGATTCAAAATGCATATTCTCCACAACGATGTCATACTTCAGCCCATATTGATGCTCTTGTTGCCTGCTTTATGGTGCTCGCAAACTAACCCCTGTTCTGCCATGGTAAGATGAGCAACATCGAGTCTGTAACAGCCAAAAGGATTATTATTTTTCATTCCTAGCAAAGACTGGGAGAATGTACCAACACATTCTGGCAGCCTATGCCCTTGACAGAACAAATCAAGGCAAGTTTTACTTTTGTTGAGGAGCACTTTTATCAAAGACACACCTCTACCTATGTCAACAGGCAAATAAGTGTAGATCCAGCAGGAAGAAGGATAGCAGTATTTCTGAAGCAACAATATGTAGGAGTTTTTCATATACACTGAGGGGCGGCCTCGCCCAAGGACAGCTAGGTCTTTTGAAAACTCCTTGTTCCACAGCAAAGATGTGTCCCACTAAGAGTCAGAGACTGAGGGCAGTGTCGAAGATAGCAGACCAAACCCACAGAACAATCTAGTATAAAGTAACCAAGTGATAGTCGCTTACCTTGGTGCAGCTGGTGGTAAGGAGGAGGAGTGATGGGTTCAGCATTCTGTGGATATGGAGGTGCAGAGGAAGAGGGTAGGTACTGGAGATCGGGGTCACTGGCAAGTGCCAGTGCAGCAGCACAAACCATTTCAGAAAAAGATCCCGGCTTGGGACTTCATGCAAATCCTGGAGACGGCAATGGTGTGTCAGTGTTTGAGGGGGAGCAGCACGCCTGTACTAGCAAGAGTAAATCCACGTCACCAGACCACAACATTACCAGCGGTTTTGGTGATGAGCAGGACCTGGTAGGGGCTGCACTGGTGAGACTGCAAGAAAGGCTTCCTCTGATGAGTGCTTATGAAGACTCAATCCACAGGCTGAATGGCAGGCTTCAGTCAAGCACTCAGATAAGGCAGCTTGGACCCGAGAACAGAAAATGTAGAGACAATCCATAAGCTTTCTGCCCCATTGCAAAATTGCATTATCATTCAGTAAGTCAATTTTAGCAGCAGAGATGGGAAGGTTTGAAGGTAACATCTGAGGGCATTCCATCACTATTTCATATGGGCTCAACTTAGGTTTCTGAGTTGGTACAGCCCTAATAAACCACCACAAAGCTAATGGCAGAGCACCGGCCCACTTCAAATGTGTCTCAAAACATATTTTTGCCATCTTATTCTTGAGTGTACCATTGTTCCGTTTCACCTTGCCCGCTGACTAGTGCTGATACATCCTTAGGACTTGCAAATCTCCCACAGGTTCCTGAGCCATCTCTGTTGGGAGGGCTACGAGGAGTACCTCTCAAACACACGCTTAGGCCTGTCTAGGTAATCTGTGAGCTACTCCCTATTATTCTGTTTGCAGTTGGAGATCTTAGTTCAATCCATTTCTACCAGGCACACATCTGCAACTACATTCAGCCATGCATCCTTTGCTGTCTTCAGTGCCCTGTCATTTCTGGGTCTAGTCTCAGACACTCCAACTTCTTCACCCACCGGTCTCTCACCTTACTCTGTACTACCAACTGCAACAACTGGCTCCCTTCCGCCCAATTTAGTTTGTATACTTCAAACACTCTCTGCATTCAAGGAATTGGGTTGGGTTGTATTCTATGCTGGGGAACAGTTTCTTAATATTTATTAAATTAAAGAGGGGGTCTATAGAGGGGCATGGACCGTAACTCTACCCCCAGCCATGTGGCAGTTCCTCAATGGGAGGAGGGTATCAGGACCAGATGGGGAGGGGTTCTCATTGTGGTCATAACTAGAATGAGGGGAGCGGAAGCCTCTCCTAGCCAGTGGCTACACCTAGGTTGGCCTGATCAGACTTGTTCTCTGGACCAATCCACAGAAGAGGAATCAGCATCTTGTCTTTTAACTGACCCCTCTCTACCAGGGGCTATACTGACAGTTGCATCTCAGTGTTTGCTTATGTGCCGGTGCTCCAACCGCCAGTGGTCCTGCAGGTGCTGCTGTTCTGTTTCCGGGTGTATCAGTGATTGCACCCCCAGCCTCCTTGGCCAGCATGGAAAGCATATCCAACAAATTTCCTCTGTTGGCTCTTCACTTTTGTCTCGTTCTCTTGTGGTTCAATGATATGGGGGAATAGATAGGGATGATGTGAAGCAGGAGGGGCACACTCCCTGTCCTTAAGGTGATTTACTTGGTATTCCAGTAATATCTGGGTATTTTTCATACCCAGGACTTGAAATTCATGCTTTCGTTTGTTGGTACCTCATAGCATTGTAAAAAAAACTATTGACCACTGTTCATTATCTATCTTATTTGTGGGATCTTTCAACTTCTTTTGTAAATTCCCTAATCTCTATATCTCGAAGATACTGTGTTCAGAATAGGACTTCGTCCCATCCTTTGTAGTGTGCCCCACTGACTCTTTTAAATATTTACATGTGGCTTTACTGTACTGGTGATGCATAGTGTGAACGGGAGTCCCTTTTGGCGGGGGCTTGCCGGGTTTAGATTTTCCAGCTTCATCACTATTTCTTACCATTCACGTGCACACAGAAAACAGGGGAGAGGGTCTGCTGGGCTTGTGCCCACAGCTCACCGTATGGAGGGGGGTGGAAAGGAACTGCAGAATAGGGCATGGATTCCCTCATTTATTTCTCTAACTGACATGGATTACACCCAACGATCTCCTTGTACATAGCTAGCCTTCAGTGTTACAACCAGAGCGGCTAGTGATGGGGCCAGTGCGGCTAGACCAACGAGCCTCTCAGTTATACATGTTTCAAAGGTCTGTACTTTGGCTCCCGGCACACCAGTCTATCTTCTTCACTTCTGCACTATTTCTAGAGCCCACTTGCTCTAAACCATGGCTTCACACAGACGCAACTTCTGTCTCTGTATTCCTTTTATTTAGGCCTGGGCAGAATGTTTAATTCCGCCGGGTGGAATCAGAGGAATTTACTAATTCTGCGTTACTCTTGAAACACGGAATTGCTGATAAATTCCGCCGTTCTGCCGACAGAATTAATCTGCAGTAGACTAAGTTTCTAAAGAGTGCTGGAAGAGGGGGCAGCCCCTTTATGTTTAAAAAACACTGCAGATTAAACTTTAATCTGCAGTGATTTTCAAAATATAGAGCAGTACAGCAGTGCATAGCTCTCAGCGCCCTTACATACACTGCAGTGATTACTGCAGAGCATGTCAGGGCACTGATGGGTATGCACTGCACTGTGATATGCAGTGGTTTCTAAATTTTAAATGCAATCACTACAGATTATTAAAAGGTGCAGAGGAGTACTTGACCGTGCTATTTTCTTAGCACAAAATGCATCCTCGCATCATTTTTTGGAAGTGAGGGTGCATTTTGCACTAAGAAAATAGCGCCAAATGGCCAATCTGCCCCGTCGCGGAATTCTGCAAAATCTTAAGGAATTTTAATTCAGGAAATTCCGCCAAATCTGCCCACCTCTTCTTAAAAGGAATACAAATAGGGATCGGCAGAACTGGTGGAATTGGATTCCGCCTAATTACACAGAATTACATTAAAATTAAGCAAGATTCCGTGGAATTCCGCGATGGGGGAGTGGGCATTAGGCACCTTTTTCTTAGCACAAAATGCATGGTCACATTCAAAAATGGATGAGAGTATGCATTATGCACTAAGAAAGTAGCACAGCCAGGTACCCCTCGGCACCCTCACATACTCTGCATTGATCACTGCAGAGCATGTAAAGGCGCTGCCGCCGAGTGTAATGCAGTGGTTTCTAAACATCATATCACTCTGCAGTGCATACCCCTCGGTGTCCTTACATACTCTGCGGTAATCACTGTCGAGTATGTAAGCGGCACCGAGGCATATGCACTGCTGTGCTGTGCAGTGATTTTTAAACAGGGCTGGAAGAGGGAGCAGTAGCTCTAGGTTTAGAAATCACTGCAGATTAAAGCTTAATCTTCAGTGGTTTTTAAACATAGAGAGACTGCTCCCTCTTCTTGCCCTGTTTCAAAATAATTGTAGTGCATACCCCTCCACGCCTTACATACTCTGCAGTAATCACTGCAGTGCATACCCCTCAGCACCCTTGCATACTCTGCAATGATTAATGCAGAGTATGTTAGGGCGCAAAGATGTATGCACTGCAGTGGTTTCAAAGAGGGTTGCAAGAAGGAGCAGTCCATCTATGTTTAAAAACCACTGCAGATGAAATTTATTTTTCTAAACAGATTTTATTGGTTTTAAACCACAGAGGTGGTAAAATTAAACAATTGACACACATGCATCATGATACAGAAGAAGGAGCAGCAATTGCACAATTCAGTAATTCTCAAGCAGTACGTCATATATCAAGTATAATAGATACCAACCAAAATTCTATACCAGGTACAATTCCAGACAAATTGACCCAACCACTTCCCCCAAACCCACCCATGTTTGTGGGGGCAACCTCTGTAGATAACACGTTCCCGTTGCACGCACCAGCCCACTCCTAGCCACCACCCAGTCAGAGTGGGAGGAGCAGGGGACATCCATCGAGCAGCAATATCACGTTTCGCAACCAAGAGGGTTGTACCCAGGAACGACCATTCATCTCTCGTGCCTCCAGAGGTCTCAAACATAACTAACAATATCACCAAGGGGGAGAGAGGAACCTCCCACCCAAGGACATCCGATAGATCTTCGATCACCATGGTCCAATAGTTCGTAACCACAGAGCAGGACCATACAATGTGATAAAAATCTGCTGGATCCATTCAACACTGGGGGCAGGAGGGACTAAGGTGTAGGCCCACCTGATGCTATTGAGTGGGGTAGAGGTAGGCATAATAAAGATAATATGGTTGAACCAGCCGCAATCAAGTGGAAATAGTAAGCTCTTGAAGGGCCATAGGGCGTCTCGCCAATCTTCATCTTCAATGGGACCCAGCCAACCCTCCCACGGGGTTCTAAGATGATGCAGCATACTGGGTGAATTAATTATCAAGGTACGGTAAATCTGGGAAATTCTGCCACGACCAAGGTTTCATAGAAGGAGGTTGGCTTCAAGAGGACTAAACTCTGGCAAGGGTCAGGTACCAGGACATGAATGTGGAGAGCATGTCAGAGTGGAAGGTATTTATAGAATTGGGTATTTGCTAGGGCGTAGGTGGCTTGAAGGTCTTGGAAGGAACATATGTTCGTTCTGAACCAGATATCCCCCAGTTGAGTGATGCCTATAAGATCCCAGTCCTTAAAAACCTGAAGCATTACAACACCTCTCTCAACCAGGTGCCATGTCAGAGAGGTGTCTGCTGTGTGAGCTTGGCATCCCATTGCACATGTCTAAGTGCCGCTCTCAAGGCTAGGAACACCATTCTAGTTACTTGAAGCATGGAGGTAGGGATTGGAGAGTGATAGAGCAGGGTTTGTGGGCGAGGAAAACCCAACAAGGACAATTCTGGTCAGTAAGCAGAGTCGGACCATCCCAAATTAAACCAATCATGAATAACAAGGAGGTGAGAAGCCAAATAATAAAGATGAAGATTGGTCATCCCCAGGCCCCCATCACAGGGACCTCTTTGACAATGTGTGGAAGCAAGATGGGTTGAACCCATGCCACAGAAGCATTATGGCCATCCTGTCCAGAGCTCTAAATACATCCGCGGCTGGTGGAGTGGTACATTTTGAAAAATGTACAGGAACCATGGGAGAATCATCATTTTGTATAAAGCTATACGCTCCATTACATTTGAGGGAAGGGATTGTCACCTAAGAAGATCAGATTTGGCCTTTCAGACTAGGGTTTGGAGATTGAGGGTCCAGGTGCGTTCCAGATGTAAACTAAACCAGATGCCTAAATAGTTGAAACTGAGCTTACGAAAAAGAATATTCGTCTGCCAGTCAAAGCAGTCTCTCGTTGAGGCCAGGGGAACCAGTAATGCAATGCCTCATGCTATGGTTGGCATAAAGCTGCATTGATACAGGTGGATCAATGTAGGGAAGATGTATTTGGGCTGGGTAGCTAGCATAGTTGTGAAGATTTTGACCTCTCTATAAATGAGTGATATTGGACGGAGAGTCCGAACATGATGTGGAGGGAGGTTGTGTCACTACTATAGTGGCCGAGTCTAGGTCCGGAGGAAAGGTGGTGTGACACACTTCCCTGTAAAGGGACAGGGGGTGAGGAGTTAGTGTCTCGTGGAATGTAGTATAATATTCTGTAGGGAAGCCATTTGGTCTGGGAGATTTCCCCGGCGCCAATTCAGACAATGCTTCCCCAACCTCTTCAGCTGTAAAGGGTTTGTCAAACATGCAAGTTTCAGCAGGAGACAAGTGAGGGAGAGGGACCGCATCAAGGAAGTGCCCAGGAAAATCCATGTTACCCCCCTACCCCACCGTGGAAGCTGTGTACACATTTTTATTAATTAATAGCAGGCGAACGCTTGTGCAATCTCTGAAAGAATATGACATGGGCGACCACGTTCATCGATAATTTCGGGTATAATTCCATTCATCCTGCTGATGGGAGGCAAAACAATATAACAACTTCCTATTTTATCTACCCTGCCATAGATCTTGGCTGTTGTGAGATGTTTGGCAGCATCAAGGGAGTGACAAAGGATTTCTTTGAGCAGGAGACCCCGTTGCCGGGAGACGTACTCCTGGGGTTGAGATGCAAGGCGTCGTTCCAGGAGAAGGGCATGTGCTTCTAATTGGGTACCATGAGAAGAGCAGGCACGCTCCTGAGCTCTAATACGCCCCTAGCAAAGCCCTGTATATTCACCCTGCTAGATGTCCACACAGTGCCAACCTTCACGACCGCGACCCCACATTACTGCGGAAGTAAGCTTGGAGTTCAGCAATAAGTTTTTGAACAAAGGCCATATCCTGGAGATACCAGGCATTAAGATGCCCCAAAGGGTGTTGGCCAGATTTAGGGGGTCCAAGATGAAAGAGTAGAGGGGAATGGTTCGAAATCTCACGAGGTAATATTTAGATTTGTGAAAGCACACAGCAGTCAGAGGCGGGTAAAAAAACTAAGTCTACCCGTGAGTGAGTGTGATGGGCTGCTGAGGTATGTGTAATCTGACAAAGTTTCGGGTGCCACGTCCTCCAGACGTTGCAGAGGCCGAGAGTGGTGGTCAAGTCTGTGAGATGACGTGTCCCACCACATCTAGAGCTGGTGGGAGACCCAGTTGTGTCAAGCTCTTGGTTGTGCGGTGCATTGAAGTCACCTCCTATTAATGTAAGACCCTGTGGGAGGCTCATAAGGAGTTTGCAAAGGTCCCAGCGGCAGGCGCTGAGAAATGCAAGCAGAGGATTGACGCACACTAAAGTGATCATCCGGCCCTCCAATGTTCCTGTCAGGGTGATAAACCGGCCCTGGGCCCATGTGTTTCATGGGAAACAGTAAGAGGGAAGGAATGCCGCAGCAGGATAGCAACTCCCCGGGACCCGTTGGTGTACCCTGTGTGAAAGACCCTGTCATATTCCATAAGTGCCAGAAAGGGGCAACGATTCCCCATAAAACGATTTTCTTGAAATAGAAGTACTCCAGGGAGATGGCGGTGGGCAAAGGTGAGAACCCCGGAGTGTTCCATGTGGTCCAGGAGACCATTAAAATTGTGTAGTGTTGCCGCGCGGATCTCCGCTATCAGCGTTTTTATCGTTTTTACTATAATTTTTTAAAACCTTGCTTAGAAGAATATTGTATTGTAATTTGCTGTGACAACTAAAAAAAACTTACCTTTTCCACTGATCGTTGCTCCATTTCCCTGCACCTCTCCACCCCGCGGCCTCAGCCTATCGGCCGGCAGGAGGAGGAGTAGGAGGCGGGGCTTAGGATTTAAACGAAGGCTGCAGCGCGGGAGCCGGCATACTTGTGTAGTGTTGCCGCGCGGATCTCCGCTGTCAGCGTTTTTATCGTTTTTACTATAATTTTTTAAAACCTTGCTTAGAAGAATATTGTATTGTATTTTGCTGTGACAACTAAAAAAAACGTACCTTTTCCACTGATCGTTGCTCCATTCCCCTGCACCTCTCCACCCCGCGGCCTCAGCCTATCGGCCGGCAGGAGGAGGAGTAGGAGGCGGGGCTTAGGATTTAAACAAAGGCTGCAGCGCGGGAGCCGGCATACTTGTGTAGTGTTGCCGCGCGGATCTCCGCTGTCAGCGTTTTTATCGTTTTTACTATAATTTTTTAAAACCTTGCTTAGAAGAATATTGGATTGTATTTTGCTGTGGCAACTAAAAAAAACGTACCTTTTCCACTGATCGTTGCTCCATTCCCCTGCACATCTCCACCCCGCGGCCTCAGCCTATCGGCCGGCAGGAGGAGGAGTAGGAGGCGGGGCTTAGGATTTAAATGAAGACCGCAGCGCGGGAGCGCAGCGGACGCGCGCAGCGGGCGCGCCGGCGGCGCGACAAAGGCGCGCCTAAGGCAAGCCCGTCAGCGCCCGTCCGCGCCCAGACGGGTCCAGGGGTCTTGCCTTATGCTAATCTCATTACATACTCCTCCTCCGACCTCCGGTTTCTAGCTGACCTCCACGCCCCCCTCAAACCATCTATTCATAGGATCCTCTTGGAAAACAACATCTTTAATAAACCTTCGACCCTGACCACTCCACTATCTCTTACCCCTTTTCCCTCTCGGCCTCCTATAGCCAAATCTCTGCCCTTGCACATCTTTTATCTCAACACTCGTTCCCTGGTTAAGCATCAGCTTGACATTTTCCTGTTATTGTCATCTCAAAAACCTGACATTTTTCTGGTCACCGAGACTTGGCTTACCGAGGATTCTGCCCCTGACATCTTGGCAGCACTCCCTGCTGATTATTACATCTTGCACGCCAATATAACCTCTGGCAAGGGTGGCGGTGGGGTCGCTGCTATCATTCACAAAAACCTGAAGTTCGCCTCCCTCCCCCCCCTTGTTTTGCCGGACGTCGAGAACATTGTTTTCAAACTCGACACCAACTATGGCTCCATTGTCTTTGCGCTCATTTATCGCCCTCCTCAGGCTATGCCCACCTTCCCCACACCACATAGCGAACAAATGGCTAACCTTGTTACTAATTACTCTAATGTCTTACTTGTAGGTGACCTAAATTACTGGTATCTAGATGCCCGGGGTGGCCCCCATGCTACAGAACTCTCTGAGCTGCTCTCTAACTTAAACATGACCCAACATGTACTAGCCCCCACTCATGAAAAGGGGCATATCTTGGACCAAATTTGGTCCTCTAATTCCAGCATCTCCGTGCCTTTAATCTCACCCTGTATTTGGTCCGATCATTACTTGCTGAAATTCATGGCCTCTATAACCGCCGGGGTCAAAACCCCTTCTACTACAGGAGGAATGATTAGAAAATGGAGGACACTTAACGAATCTAATTTCGTTAACACTCTGTCCAGCACTGCCCCCACGCCCAACCCCGATATTAACATCATGGAAACAAATATTTCTAATTGGTTACTGTCGGCCTCCAATATTCATGCCCCCCTCACTAAATTTTCCCGCGCTCGTAACTCAGACGCTCAGAAATGGTTCTCGGCAGAGCTAAACAAACAAAAACTTGCGCTCCGCCAAAAAGAGAGGAAATGGAGGTCTAGATACTCCACGGAAGACAAAATGCTTTTTGTACAGGCGCGTAAAGTGTACAAAAAAGCAATATTGGAGACTACGGCAGACTACTTTTCAGCCAGAATTCTTATCGCGCAGAACAAATCGAAAGAAATCTTTACAATCGTAAACGATCTATGTAACCCTGAGCGAACATGCCCTAACCAGGCCCTGACCCAAGAGTTATGTAACTCTTTGAACAACTACTTTCTGGACAAAATCTCCACCATTAAAGCCAGCATACCGACTTGTATTTGCACGGACCCCCGCCCGGCGGGCCCACCAACCCCGTTACTCTATCTCACTTTCCACCAATCTGCCCTCAGCTTTTCGTGGATCTGATGACCCGTGTGAAATCTGGCTCTCCAAAGGATTGCTGTCCCCCTCAAGTTATAAGGCTCGCCCTTACCAACCTCCCTCAGCATGTGCTCCCCTTCCTTAACCAATCTCTAGCACAAGGTTCGGTCCCCATAGCCTTTAAGAACGCTATTGTGATCCCCCTGCTGAAAAAACAAGGATCCGAGCCTTCACTTTTATCAAACTATCGCCCTATTTCTCTCCTCCCTTTTTTGGCCAAAATCGTAGAAACCCACGTTACAGTCAGCCTCTCCTCCTTTATTGAACAGACAGAATACCTAGAGCCCCATCAATCCGGATTTCGGCCTGCCCACTCCACGGAATCGGTGATTCTTGCAGCTCTGGACACCCTTAGAGCCAACTTAGACAAAAACATCCCGCAGGCCTTGGTTCTACTGGATTTGTCGGCCGCTTTTGACACGGTCGACCATAAGATCTTGCTGGACCGTGTCACACAGGCCGGCATCCGGGGCTCCGCATTCAACTGGATAAAGTCTTTTCTTGAGGACAGGACACAAGCAGTTCGCCTCGGCTCTTTTACGGCCCCAGAACTTTCTACCTCCTGTGGGGTGCCTCAGGGCTCGTCCCTATCTCCACTCCTTTTTAATTTATACCTCAAACCGTTGCTTCTTTCACTAAAAAACAGAAAGGAGACTACCTTTAACTATGTTGACGATCTTCAGCTAGTGTTCACTCTTGACTCTGCTGACTCAGGGGCTGAATTTCAAGCCACCATGCTGCATATCCAGCGTTGGATGGATCTTAACCACCTTAAACTTAACCCTGGTAAGACGAAACTGGTCTTGCCCGGGAAGAGCGAGACCCTATGGGGCCACCACTATTGGTCCACTGAACTAGGAGCCCCTCCTAACCCCTCATCTGCTGTGAAGAGCCTGGGGGTGACCATTGACTCCGCCTTGTCTCTTAAAGAACAGGTTGGGGCGGTGGTCTCCTCCTGCTTCTTTCAACTGCGTAAAATCCGAAAGATCTCTCATCTACTATCTCACTCAGCACTTACACAAGTTGTAATCGCCTTGGTCCTCTCACGCCTCGACTTTTCTAACTCTATTTATTTTGGCCTCCCCCTGTTCTTACTTCATCGTCTCCAACTAGTGCAGAACCAGGCTGCAAGACTAATTTTCAAAAACCCAATTGGCACTCCGCTAGACCTTGTCTATTCGAACTTCATTGGCTCCCTATA
This sequence comes from Triturus cristatus, assembly GCF_964204655.1. NCBI lineage: Eukaryota > Metazoa > Chordata > Amphibia > Caudata > Salamandridae > Triturus > Triturus cristatus. The sequence continues at coordinate 797,346,768 of NC_140583.1, read as the reverse complement.
GCTCAACGCACAGCATTCAAGATTGGCTGTGTGATATTTAAAGCACTACTCTGCAGGAGTCCCAAATTTATCAACGACCTGATTTCCAAACATATACCTCGTTGCAACCTGCGCTCTGCCCACCTTCATCTCCTCACCCTCCCCCGCTTTAAGCTCCAACGGCAAGGTGGCCGTAGGTTCTCTTACCTCGCCCCTAAATTCTGGAATACCATACCTCTACCAATTAGGAGCTGTGATAATCTATTAAGCTTCAGAAAAGCTCTCAAAACTTGGCTGTTCATGCAAGCATATGCTTAAGCCTTGTCCGCTGTCAACACTACACAAGTTTAGCGCCATGAAACCCTCCGGTGTCCGTGCGCTCTACAAGTTCCTTATAACATAACATGGCGACAAAGCACTGCAAGAAGTCGTGACTGAAAAGGCACTAGTGTATCGGTGTGTCAATACCGAAGGAATAAAAGAAAAAAGGAACATACATGCAATGCATATTGAAAAACTGAAACAATGTCAACAGGTGACCAGATCCCTACCCCCCAACACCCACACCTCACCACACTTCTACCCCAGCAGCATCTGTCACCCTTAAAACAATGTCATTAAGGAAAACAATGTACACAATGATGTAGTGAAGGGGGGAACCCCAACTTAGTAAAGGATAAGTTGATAACTGCCATTCAGTTCGGTGAAGACGTCTGCAAAGAAGACATAAGGACAGATGAATAAGTAAGCTTAGAACAAGTCAAGTAAACAAGCAAGAAAATTCCTATATTTCGGAACCTGGCACTTGCTGGAGAGTCATTTCAAGTTAAATTGTGGGGCTGTGAGAGAGTTCAGTGTCTGAGTGAGGAGCAGCCAGTGTAGATGATGGAGAAGATGGATATTTATCCTGATACGGTCCCCGTTCCTCCTCATCGGAGGCACGATTGGATGGAGGCAAAGATGATGAAAGTGGGCGTATCTGGGGATACCGTGAAGGTGACTTGGATCAAGCGATTCTCTGTTTCCTTTGGGAGTGAGTGCGCCTCCTGCATGGGTTGGGCTGCAGCAGCGATGTTCCCTGCATGTCAGTAGAGTTCAGCCAGTGTGACGTGGAGGTGGCATGGCTGCGGAGTGGATGGTCCTCGGTGACCAATTGCCAAGCAGACTCTGGATTGTCAAAGAAGTGCGACTTGTTGGCATTAATGACACGGAGGCGAACTGGGAACAATAAGCGGTACTGGAGCCCCATAGCTCTGAGTTTTTGCTTGACCTCTGTATAAAAGCAGTGTCTCTGCTGCACTTCGCGCGTGTAGTCAGGGAAAAGGAGGACCTTGGTGGTACCCAAGACTCCCTAAGGATCGCATCCCTATCCATGTAATTAAGGATTCAAGCAATTATCAGTCTAGGAGAGGCTTCTGGGGAGGCTGGGGAGTCAACGCACACTGGGCCCTTTTATTGCAAACCAGGAGGACAGATGTTCTGGGGCCATCCAGGATTCGATCCAGTGCTCCAAAACGTCTGCAACCCATTGAGGTTCAGTGCCCTCTGTACCTTCAAGGATGCCTATTATGTGCACTTTATCGCGCCTGGAGAGGTTTTCGGCATCCTTGGAGCGTCAATGATGCTCCGCTGTGCGGGTGAGTAAAGTAGAGACCTGAGTTTTAAGGGTGGAAATGTCGTCCTCCATGGTGGAGATCCGGGACTAAACTTCTGTAATGCGCTCAGTGGCATTTCGGAGAGCCTGGCGAAGTAGCGCTACATCCATTCTCACTTCTTTTTTTGGTTTCCCAGTAGCCTGTAATGTCTGGATCGCTTGAAGGATAGTGGTTCGGTCATTGGGTGGAGAGACTGACTCATCTGCCTTGGGAGGACCAGACAGCCCTCTGGTAGGTCCAGAAATGTATTGATCTATGGGAGTTTGCGATGTGGTAGAGCGGGTGGTCCTATCTTTTCCAATCGTGACTAAATCTCAGGTCGTCCACAACCTAGAGGAGTCGGCCTGTTTGCCACGGGATCACAGCAGCACGAGCAGCCAGCACCGTGAATGCGGAGTCATACTACGCTGTGTATAAGGGAAGTAAACAGAGAGCAGGGTAATAGATTGTTATTTCTGTAAGGCATGCTGCATAATTGCCCGGAGTCTACATTGCCAAGCAGCGCATAGGAGTGTGGAACTCAGAGAGTACCTCGATAGGGTGACCAGCCGCAGGATGAAGTAGCTATAAGGAGAGAGGGAAGTGGGGCTAGTCAGGCTGGTAGGTTACCACGGCAGGTGCACAAATGGCTGGGAAAGGACATCTAAGGTACCCCCACCTCGTCAGGTAAGAACTCAGGACATTGCATATGGGGGACTTTGGAATGAAGAGCCCCCATAAAGAACTCACTCAGGACCAAGAGTAGCTACTCAAATTCCAGAGATCCTCCTGGGCTAAGAATGTGTTCCTGGATAGGGCTAATCCTTGCCTTGTCCTCAGGTATCTCACCCGCCAGGGCTGCGGACGGGAGTGCAGCCCCACAGGGAAGTCCCACAACAATGGCAGGGTCGGACACAGGCCCCCGTGGGGTCCGCAGGTGCCAGGGGCCCAGCACACGGAGAGGCCTGAACAGGTGCAAAGCAGCCGCTGTCAGGTTCGCTCCCCCCAATCGGTCCACACCCAGCACCAGGAGATGCAAGTGGCTGAAGCAGACAATCGAGCTGCCGCGGCTCAGCACCAGTCTGAGCGCAAGGTGCAGTTGTCGGGGGGGAAAGACAGGGATCCATGAACAGCGGTAGGCCGCAGACACCGATCGCCACTAGGAGAGGAAGAAGCCCTGCAGGTGGCGCCTGCAGAGTGCTACGGAGCACTGTGGAGCTGAGGCAGGTGGGTCCCCAAAAACTTTGCGCAGACCACTTACTTCCGGATGGCCCTGGTAGTAGGACACGGGCTGGCAGGCTGCCCACATGCAGGGTCCTCCATGAGACATGTTTGGCCTGCAGCCGTAGGTGGCCACAATGGGGCTTGGGCAGTGTCACCAGTTCAGGGGAGGAGAAAGGCTCAGCCATTTGTGATGCAGGACCCTGGCAGCACCATGGGTCGCACCCCAAAGCTGGAGGGAGGAGCAGGTGGGTAGGCCTCTCGAGGCCCCCTGGTTGACACCTTACCTCCGTTCATCCCGGCTCCAGTGGGCAGGCAGCTCAGACAGGTCCTGGGGGGGGAGGGTCAGCGCCCGCCAGGTCGGTAGTGAGGCTGTGGCCTCACATCAACAGCCAGTATTTCAGGTCCCGTTTCTTCGACAGGCATCCAATGCGCTTTTAGGAGACTATCGCGGGCAGGGATATTCCTACCCTGTTACACAAGTCAGGGAGTCATATAGAAATGCTCAATGGTGGTTAAGTTGTCGGATATCCAACAGATTAGAGGGGTTTAGAGCATAGCCGAGCTAAAAAGCGGTCATCATGATGGTCTTGCAAGGCACACCCCCCAGATTAAACTTTAATAGATTTTTAAACATAGAGGGGCTACTTCCTGTTCCAGCCCTCTTTTAGAAACTTAGTTTACTGCAGATTACAAAAGTAAGGCGGAATTAATAAATTCCTCTGATTTTGCCGGCAGAAGTAAACATTCCACCCAGGCCTGATTCCTACCCGCACAACTAGTCTATTTTCCTGTGTTCTACTACCCGACAATACATTTTTGTGCACTTTTAACACATTTCAGACAAGTATAAGACAACACATGCTAAGCAAGTGGAGCACAGTGAGCGCAGTTAGACTTTTCCCAAATTTTGGTACAACTTACGCTGTCTAGCTGAATCGCCAGGGCCAACACTAAGTCATGCTTCATCCAGTTCCCTTCACCTCTGGCGCCTTGGGTCACTGTTTGAAGCCTGTTTCAGTGGTTTCCTGTTCACCAAACCTAGACATTTCCGGGTATACAATGCATCAGGCTGAAAAAGAAAAGAAACAGCACTCAAAATAGCGCATAAACCCTAGCATGTGTTTAATGTAAAATAGCCTGCAAGCAATCAAAAATAATAAAAGGTAATTGCTTTTTTAATGGACTGAAGCTTTGCCCTTGTTCAGCTGGATCATGTATTGCTTCATTCCATACCATGTTTACACATTTGTATACATTTTCTCTCAATGAAAATGAATTTGAGAAGACCATGTGATAATGCAAGAACCGAAGATAATAACTAATGAGCAGGTGCCAGGATCCTCTTGCAGGAAGGACGTGCGAAGTCCTTGATGATGTGAAACAAGTAACATTAACAGGAGCTGATTTCACAAAAGAACAAGCCTACGCTTCACCAACACAGTTCAGTATATGTGCATTGTACAACAGGAAGGTATCTGGCCACAGGGCATTTAAACCACATGTCAATGTGTAATACTGAGACTTTGGTGGTCTTCCAACTGACATAGAAACAACAGAGTAACTGATGGAAAGCAACAACATGTTAAGGCACACTGGAGTGTTAGAATTTTCATAGTAAACATATATGTATAAAAGTGAAGGTAAATTCACTTTCTCACAGGATAAACCTGAAGAAGAAAATGGTGTGTTTCCTACAAAGGATGCAAGATTTGTTGAATGTCTGAGAGGCTATAGAGAAATCATATTGATAATGGCGGGGACGGTGGGGAGCGATTCAGCAAGCAGTTTTAAGGTGAGACCATGCTGAGGACATGCATGTTTGAAATTGCCTTCAAGGGTGAGAAAGGAGAGGTGGAGGAATACTTTGTAATCATTTAGACTATAGTTGTTCTTCCATTATGTTAGACGAGGTAGGGACGTTTATTGGGCATGTGCGAGGTCTCCTGGTAGCTACTGCTGCAGTTATAGTTGCTAGTTGCAGCCCAAATTTAAGTTGATTACAATACAACCATCAAATTTAATTTAACATTAAGGGACAAACATTCTCAGGTAAGTGAAGCTGGGTCCCTTCTGATAGATGGAGTCCAATTAAACTTGTCCAAGTGAAAAGCCACCAGGTGTATCATCGAGGCCCTTAACAAAGAGAATGTCTGATAGAATTGGTCCAAACCTACAAACTATAATGCCAGATTGAAGGCAATCACTGTATTATGACCATGATTATGGAAGGGTTCAAGGCACTATGAGGGAAAGTCAAAGGACCCAATACAACAATCTCAGAAGTCTCCATCCTCCACACCACTACATGACAACAACAGAGATCAAGGAAAAGTGGTCCGGTCAATGAAGTCAAAGGGGAGGACCAGCACACTGTCATTTAGACTACAATTGTTCTTATCATATGTTAGAATGGGAAGGGAAATTAATTGAGCAAGTGAAAGATGCCCAGGTAACTACCAGTGCAGTTACAGTTGCTAGTTGTAACCCAAATTTGAGTTGATCACAATACAACACTCTCATTCAAATATAATTTAACATTTTGGTGCAAAAATCTCCAGCTAAGTGAAGGCGGGTCATTTCTGAAAGAGTCTAAAGGAAAAACAGTGCTATTAAAGGAAAGTCCCCTGCCGAACACACAGATTCAGTAAGTAACTTGGCATCCCAGCAATGATCTAAATCTCACAACAACAATGCATATTTGACCAACCTCCGATGGTGTGCAGGGTGGTTGGACCAGCAGGTGAAAGAAAGGCTGATTGGAAAGATTGGGAATCATGAAGATTTGGAGTCAAACAAGCGTGGCATACCTGGCACAAAATGGAGGGAGGTATGAACTAAATTCCTGATTGAGCCTAGGAAGGCTACTGCTGTGTGTTCTCACAGGAATTCCCAGGAGATGAAGTAACTAATGAGTTCTTGCCAAACGTGAATACACAGGCCTCTACTAAGAGGTGTGTTCTGGCAGGTAATGTACAGAGTGGCACAGGTGTGTCCAGCGGTGTGAGCCGCAGGTCACCCAACTAGAGATATTGGTGGGTAGGGAGGGCAGAGACAAGGCGCAGAACGGAGATCTGCACTACACAGAAAAGGGAAGAGAGGTTTAAATAGCCCACTAATCCCTCCTCCCTATTATAATATCTAACACAAAATGAGTAGGGCAACAATATCCCACTAACCATCACAACTGTCTCTATTTTAAACCTGTCAGGGTAGCCCTAAGAAAAACGTAAAGGTGGCCTTTGCCCTACACTGTTTTAACCTCTCAAAACTCCTTAAGGTGACACTAGTTTTGCGAGACAGAGTTGGAGATTATGGTTGACAGGATGAGAGAGAGATTTTGAGGGGACTTGCTGCTGATCATAGCCAGTGTTACAACCCCAATCATGGTCAAAATCAATTCTTCACCATTGCCAGCCCAACACTCAAGTGACTCGTGGAAGGGAAATTAGCCCATTCAGATGACTTTATTTAAGCCATGGATCAGCTCACAACGATGGAAGGCTATTGTAAGTGTAACCTCAAAATAATCCTGAAGTCCACTTGGTGACCTTGATCCGCATGGTGTGTGGAGATCCCGGCACTCCTTGTTCTTCGTGAACATGAATCCGCATTGAAAAGAGCAAGGATTTAAGTTAAGTGAGACCTGCACAGAGATGGGACAATAACAATAAAGACCATACCCCAGCATTTGTTATACCTTTCCAGCAATTTCGCATTTATGAAGTGCCAAGCTGGTTTAGGAGAAAGACAGGTCAGGTTGGTAGATCTAGAGTGTGAGGAAAAAGCAAATATTGAAATTACCATAGGTAACATAGAACTTAGCAAATACTGGGGTAATTGGAGCCTTGGAAATAGCCTCACAGGCTCTCCCTCGCCATCTCCGCCATGAGGTGGATTGCCTAAGTGAAACTGATTAGGATAATGGGTCGGTGCACAGCCTTGGAATTGTATCATGAAACATGGGCATGGAAGAATGGAAAAATGTGAAAGCCTTAAAGAGCTATCTCAAGGTTTGGAAATGTTGTGTTTGCAAGAAACATGGCTATGCGACTGATAGAAATGGGGGTCTCTAGTTGGCAAGGGCTTGCACCTTTGTCCAAATAGAGACCCTTCTTCCTAGTCAGGATAAGGGAGTTACACTCCTAAAATAACCCCTGCTCACCCCCTTGGTAGCTTGGCACGAGCAGTCAAGCTTATCTTAGAGGCAGTGTGTAAAGCATTTGCACATAACCGACAGTAATACAGTTAAAGCACTACAAACGGACACCACACCAGTTTAGAAAAGTATCCAATATTTTTATGTACTTAAGACAAGACCAAAACGATAAAAATCCACAATACAGTACTTAAAAATCTTCAGTTAAAATAACCTTGTAAAACAGTTCCTTGATGTCGATAGCTCCGTCCGGGGTTATCATTGCGTCGTGAGCAAACAGTACCTTTCAGAAATGCAGGGCGTCGATGACCTCTCGTTGAGCTTCTGAACAGAGGTCGGTGCAGGAGTCATCAGGGCCCTTGAAGTCACACACATTGCAGATCGAACTCCTCTTTGCTGAAGTCAGGAGCGCTGGCGTCGGCAGGTGTCGGGTGCTGCAGAGCAAAGTGCAGCGGTGTGGCGTGTGGTGCCCTCAGGTCGCGGTGCGAGCAGCGGCTCGGTGGCGGTGTCAGAGGGTGTCATCGGTGAGACCAGGGTCGCAGTGTGAGATGAAGGCGGTGCTCGTCGCGGTGCTGGCAGGTCACGATGCAAGCAGCGGCGTCATTGTGGCTGGAGCGCTGTTGTCGGCTGAAGAACTGGAGTCGATGGCACCGGCGTCGGTAGGCCAAGGCTGCGGTGCGGGATGAGGGTGGTGCGTCGTGTAACTTTACGAACGGTGCCCTCGAACCACGGTGCAAGCAGCGGTGTTGATTCCGGTGTCGAGCGGCGCCGTCGGAGATACCAAGGCGTCGTCGTGAAGGGAGGGGGTGCGGAGTGCGGTGCCCACAGGTCGTAGTGCGAGCAGCGGCTCGCTGGCAGCATCAGCCGGGTTTGTCGGTGAGACCAGGGTCGCGGTGCGGCGTTGCGGCGGTGCCCTCTGCGGTGCCTTCAGGACACGGAGTCAGCAGCGGCATCGTAAACGCCGTCGAGCTTGAAGTCTTTGCTGTTCCTGAGACTTCTTGAACAGGGGGCAAGCTCTACCTCAAGCCCTTGGAGAAGCTCACAAAAGTAGATTGCAGAAAGTTCAGTCCAGTCCTTTCACTGCCTAAGACAGAAGCAGCCACTGCAGGCCAACACAGCAAAGCACACAGCAAAGTGGTAGTTCCTCCTCACAGCTTCTCCAGCTCTTTTTCTTGGCAGTCTTCTTGATCCAAAAGAGTTCTGAAATCTTGGGGTATGGGCCCCAATATTTATCCTCACAAATCCTTTGTCCTCTGCAGACAGAGGGTCCTTTACCTAGTTCAAACCAGTTCTGGGTGCATTCTACCAGTGTGCACCTTCTTCCTTTGTCAGTGTGGGCCAGGGTCCTCAGACGCACCACAGGAGGTGGAGCCAGCATTGTGGAAGGCAGGCACAGCCCTATTCAGACCCAGGTGCTACTCCTCCCACCATTCTACATGCAGATAGGTCTTTTCAGCCCTGTGCTGACTCACCCTGTCTCCTGGAGTCTCCCCCAACCCCTGTCTTTCACAAACCAGACAGACAATACACAACCTAGCAGAGGCAGGCTGGATGGTTAGGCAAGAAAATACCTACTTTCTAAAAGTGGTATTTTCAAACACAGAATGTTAAAACCATCTTCACTAAAATATATATTTTATCATTCTGAGTTCAGGCATACTAAACTCGAATTTCTACCATGTTCCCTGGGTCAGTTAGGATTATAGGATGTTATAATCAAACTGCCCGTTCTTAGCCTTGCAATAGTGAAAAACGAAGTTGGCTGTAATTCACTATCAGGACATGCCACACACACCAGGGCATGTCATACCTTTCACATACAATGCACCCTGCCCACAGGGGTAACTTGGGCCTACCTTAGGGGTGACTAACATGTAGAAAAGGAAAGGTTTAGGGACTGGCAAGTGTGTGCACTTGCCATGTCGGCATGGCAGCCCTAGGCTGCACAGGCTCTGCAATGGCAGGCAAGAGTTGCACTTTAGGGGCTGGTTGCGTGGGTGGCACAATCTAGTGCTGCAACCCACCAACAGCATTTGATTTATGGGCCCTGGCACGTGCAGTGTACTTTACTAGGGACTGACACATAAATCAAATAGGCCAATCATGGAAACACCAATCCATAACACATTTTACACGGAGAGCATATGCACTTTAGCACTGATCAGCAGTGTAAAGTGCCCAGAGTCCTAAAACCAACAACAGCAGGTCAGGAAAAAATAGGAGAAAGAAGCAAAACGTTTAGGGATAACCCTGCAAAAAGGGATATCTCCAACAGCGACGAACCCCCATAATCGAAAGATTTGTCCAACTAAACAGGCTGGTGAAGAAAATAACTGTGGGGGTACCCTGCGGGGGGGGGGGGGGGTGTTATGACCCTAATATCAACTAAGATTGCAAAAAAAGTGACACCTATAACCATAAAATGTAAATGGTTACTTGCTTGCAGAGCATCCCTGTTGAACTCTGACATCACGTATTTTAATTATGAATGTGTATATGCAGTAGGAGAGCCCCGAAGAAAATAGGATGGAGATGGGGAATTTTAAGGAAAATGTGGACAGTCTGTGTGAAAATTATGACAATGATATGCTTCTATTAATGGGAGATTTTAACGAGAAAATGAACCCAAAAAGTATAGATCCTTGGTTTACAGAAACATTGCATTCATATAATATAAGAATGGGCAACTTTCCTGACAGTACACCATATTGACGAGATTTAGCATTAGGGAAGTGTTTGGGGACAAAGGGTTTGTTTTGTCTGAATGGCAGGATAGAGGCTGACTGCCCCGCTAAGCAAACGTTTAAGGTAGGCACTCATCATTTTCCAATTGATTATAGTTTCCTTCATGCTTAGAATTTTGAAAAAATAAAAGGGTTTTGAGTAAGAGAAGGAAGCAACCAAAAACCTTTGATACGTGAATTAAACAGAGGTATAAAGAGCTTACGAGATAGTGAACCCCCTACATCTAGATTATCCTAAGCGTTTAACAACTAGATTAACTGAGGAATGTTTGGCAAAATTAGCTAACTTCCAACAGAATTTAAACCTGGAAAACGTTAGGGAACAGAAACTGGAATGGTATGAAAAAACGATTAGACAAGTGGTACAATGCCTTAGGCTAAAACTTAAAAACGAAAAATCAAGGGCCAAGGAAAATCAAATGACCTATGGAAAGAGAATACAAAGGTTTAGCGAGGAATGTAGGAAATTAAAAAGGCTGATATGAAAAGGAGAGAGAAGCCTCAGACCTACATATGATCTGGGCAGCCATGCTAATCTTGTCAAGATGAGGAAAGTGTATACAACGTTAGTCAGAAATCAAAAGAGGAATTGCAAAGATAAGTGTTGGGAGAAGCTGCTGGAAGCAATTGAATTAAAAAATGTACGGAAATTTTGGAAGTTAATACAGGAAGCCTCAGCAAAAGACTCAAGGGGCTATGAGTTGTTTGGTGCAAGAAGGTGCATGGGAAGAATATTTGGTGGAAGTGTATGGCAAGAGAAAAGAGTCAGTAGAAACATACATAATACCTTGGGTAGGGATGGCTGAACTTATAAAAGCACACCTTACAGTAGATAATGTAAAACATACTATAAGAAAGCTAAATCTAACTCGTGCAGCAGGGCCAGATAATCGTCCCGCAATTATAATAAAGATGCGGATGGAGTGGTGGGCTGAAGTGCTATCACAAATGTTTTTGATTATATTAGATTGAGGCCAAATCCCTGATAGTTGGCGGGGAGCCATATTTCGACCAGTACCTAAGAAAGGAGATATGAAGTCCCGAAAAATTATAGGCTGATCAACTTCCTGGATGTGGGAAAGAAAGTGTTCACGAAAGTAACTCTGGGAATGCTGAAGGATTGGGTGGATTGGGTGGAGGAGAGGTCAATTGTGCCCGTGGAACAGGGTAGCTTTAAGGAGGGCTACTCCACAATTGAACACTGCTTTGCTCTATGGTCGATTGCACGAAAGTCAGTTGAGCAGAAAAGGAAGTTGTACTGCTGCTTTGTAGATTTTCGTGTAGCGTTTGATTTGGTAGACCAGGAGTGCCTTTAGGAAACCTTGAATAAATATGATATCCCAAAGGGGTGACTGACGATAATACAGGAGCTACATAGCAGAGTTAGGCACAGGTCATTAAGGACACGGAGGGGACACTGACTTGCAAAATAGTAAATAACAATGGTTTAAGACAAGGGAGTGTGCTGGCCCCCCAACTCTTTTCCATATTCTTAGCAGATTTGCCTACTGCGTTAGAGGTGGATAAAAGTGCAAGTCCTAGAATGAATGGAAAGCAAATATCGTGCTTGCTGTACGCAGACGACTTAGTAATTTTAGGCCTGACAGAGTTGGGTCTTAAAAGAAAGTTGGATGTGTTTAAAGTATATTGTAGGTTAAAACACCTAACTGTAAATATGGATAAAACCAAAGAACTAGGCTTTGGCTCCATAAAGCTAGAAATAGTAAATGAATCTAAATATCTTTGGGTCTGGTTTGAAAGGTCCCTGAAATGGTATACTCATATGGAGGCCCTAAAAGCCAAGGCCCATTTATCAGTATGCGTTTGAAAAAAATGTAACTGTGTTCATGGGGAAATGTCCCATAGACCACTGATGAAATCTCATAGTGCCATGATACCCCCACAATTGCAATATGGTGCAGAATTACTCTACCTAAGTGGCAAAAGTGGTTGGGATATCACAGAAGGGAAGTGTATAAAGTCCCTAATGCCCTTACCAGGTTCATCCATGATCGAGGCAATAAGACTAGAGTTGGGTATGACGTCATGGAACATACAGGCCCAAGTGGCTTTGTTACGATTTTGGAATAGATTGGGCCCGGGTGAGGACCAGAAAGTTTCCCAATGGTGTTAGAACGAGAGCCAATATAGTGATTTAAAATGGGCCAAAGGAGTTAGAAAGAAAGGGGAGTTTGAAGGTGAGAATATGTCAACAGATGCTACAATTAGAAGTTACTAAGAGTGAATTAAAAACCTTAAGGAAGGAACTTTCTCAAGAAGATGATTGGCAGTATTTGAGAGAGAAAAAAAATCTGTGCAATTTATGTTAAGGAGTTGGCAGAAGGAAACCTGGTTGCCCTATTTAGATATATTACCAAATCATTGGCTCAGATGTGAATTATTAAGATTAGGAATTGGTATTAATCCCTGGGTAATAAATGAGAAAATAAAAGCGGAAATGATGGAACCGATGGGAAATGTACATGTTCGTTAGGTAACAAGAAAGCTGATGAGAGGCAACACAAAGGAATAACAATGGGTTAAGACACAAGAAAAGAGTTATTTCGCAGGTACTGTTGGTGTGCGATGTAGGTCCTTTATATGAAACAATCCTTTAAATACTTTAGGATACAGCCAATGCGTTTCACCCTTCAAGAGGGCTTCTTCAGGGCTGTAACGTTGCGTATCACACAATTGATGTTAGCTGTGTAGTTTACCTGCAACCGGAAGTGGTGTGCACGCTGGTTACGTTGGTAACCATGTGGACGCTGGCGAGCGTAAATAGGCTCCACAGTAAGTGGCACCACGATCTACTGGAAACCGTACACTGGACTAACTTGATGACTAACTTGATGATTCTTTTAGTAAGTACCTTGATGTGAAACGTCTTTGGCATTTTGTTGTGGGGGCTCACACGCTTCTTGGCGATTTGTTGAGGGGGTTCACACGCTTCTTGGTCGAGCACATTAGCATTACTATTTAAGCTACTGGAACGCTACGTTAAATCAATGTGCTCATCTTCCACTTTTATCCTTATTTTAAACCTTATAATTTTCAACCTTTATGCTTAAACTCTGTATTCAATTCATTATATTCATATCCCTGATTAGCGTTGATATTCACAAAGGCTCAGGAGCAGAAGTGGGTTCCATGTCATGATTTTATTTAAAAAATCCAATGCATTTCGGGAAAGAGTCCATTCGTCAGGGGCATCTAGAAAATACAAACACATATGTTTTACGCATCTTTATCAACAAAATTATTACACCAAAAAATCCATTTGTTATACAAAAAGTATTGTTTTCAATGAACTGTGACGCTACGCGACAATCTGGCCTGTTCTCCAAGAGTTTAAATCCCTTCCTTAACATCAACATACTGCCTATAATCCATTCTATAACACCGTGTTATTTGTTAAATGTTAAATAAAGCGCAGTAACACAAATTAAATCCAACTCCTTTAACTTCAAGTTTAGTATCACCTATTCATTAGCCCAGCTGCTACTTTAAGCGCGCTCAATACCATGACAATCAGTTCATCCTGTTGTTAAAATAAAGTTTCCGGAGATTCCAACTCATTCTTTAAAAAGACAGACAGAAAACCAAGTTCCATCACGTCATTTTTCCATTTCCTGGCTTGCCAAAGCATGCGTGTCCCGTTCAGATGCTAACTGAATCTCCCAATGAGAATAGCTATTTTATACATCTCCGCCCTCATTAACTATCGACAGGTGTTTGGTAACGTATACCAAGATCTTCACTGCTATAAACAACAGACTTTTCTCCTTACTTATCACCCTCCCCCTTTCTTTTGGTTTTCGTCAATATAACTACATGGCCCAGGGTGCAGTATGCCCCGTCCCTCGGATCACGATCTCTATTGCAGTCTCCAAATCCAATATTCCCATCAATTTGATGTTTCTAAGTGATGGAAAAAACGAACGCAACAACATTTTAAGGCCACATATACAAAAGTCTCATATTGCATTAAAAACAGTTCATTGTTGTAACAACGCTACGTATTTCTCCTGTAATGAATTCCTTGTTAGTTTCACTTATCCATAAGAGTTCGTTGTGACAGGAAACCCGGCTCCTATGCCAATCATTTTACGTTTGCTTACCCTTCGTTCTTTACTTGCCATTTATCTTGTTTGTCAATCCGTCATTCTTCTTTCCTTTTTATTATGGGTGCAGCCTCTCAGCTTTGAGACGAACAATTCATACAATGAGTTAAGTGGGGGTGAGAGATGCACACCTCTTTTTACACATTTCATCCAGTTTACTCTATTCCAGACTTTATCGGCGTGCAAACTTGCTCCGCGCTTCGTCCCTTTGCGCTGCAATAATCCAAACCACGGGGCAGCCAACCAGTTCCACCAAGCTGCACAGCCACAAGGCTTCTATGAATCCAATGCGTTAAATTCCATTAATGTTTGTCCACTGTTATCCTTATTTTAAACCTTATCATTGTCAATTCATTATATTCGTATCCCTGATTAGCGTTGATACTCACAAAGGCTCAGGAGCAGAAGTAGGTTCCATGTCATGATTTTATTACAAAAACCCAATACATTTCGGGCAAGATTCCATTCATCAGGGGCATCTAGAAAATACAAACACATATGTTTTACGCATCTTTATCAGAAAAATTATTACACAAAAAAATACATTTGTTATACAAAAAGTATTTTTTTCAATTAACTGTGACGCCTAGCCCACATTATCTCAATTTTTATCTAGGCCTGGGAACATTGTAGATATCGTTCATCACAAGTGACGCCCTCACACAGTGACCGCTTTTGGCGCACTATTCTGATTTGTAAAACTTTGGTAAGCTGATGGTGTTAGACATTTGTGTTTTTTCTTGGGTTGCACTTGGGGTGCACTTTTCTGTTTGGGGACCCGCACAAACGATTTTTTAATAATTTTAATTCTTCGTAGCAAGACCTTCGGGTTTGGAACAACTCTTATGCTGCACTTTCACAGATCACAATGAGTTCACTTTTATACAGTTTCATTCCACGCGGTTGGTTCCTCTTCTGACACAGATTTTACTTTTACTTTTTCTTTTCTTTGGACATGACAGTCCCGGTTTACTTCACCTATCTTTTTTGCTTTTTTTGTTTTATAAAATATTTGTATTGATAGCTTTCAACACAAATAAACGTACATTGGCATTGAACAAGTCAGTAGTCAGACCATTGGTTTGTGCACAAACATTCAGAATTCAACTTCACGGTACATTAACATAACGGTATTGTGGGGCCCCTCGCTGGTCTTTAGTTTTACCAAGTGTTTTCATAGCGGTTCTTAATCTACTATTGATCAACTGTAGTCTCTCAGTCACTCACTTCTGACTCTGAGGTAGCTTTTCGGGGGTCACATATATTCCCTATGTAAGTATTCCATCCTCCCCATATCTGGGTCAATTTTTTTGGTCAGCCTCTATGTACATATACTGTTTTTTCAACAACCATTATGGTATCCATATCTCTACACCATTGGGGAAGGGTAGGGGGCTGTCTGGATCCCCATCTTTGAGCTATGTTTCGCTTTGCCAACATCATTCCCAATGTCACCCATGTTTGCGCCATGCGACTAAGATCTGTAGGTTCCCATACATTAAGGAGACACCTCCTCGGTTCCGGGAGAATCGTAATTTTTGTCACCTGTGAGAGTGTGCGCATGATCGCCTTCCAGTACTGGACTATTACGGGGCATGCCCAGAGGGTATGGAAGAGACTCCCTTCCACACCACACTGCCTAAGACAAAGCAATGAGTCCGTCTGTTTAAGTTTATATAGGAGTGTGCGGGTATAATATGTACGGTGTAGAATTTTTAATTGTACCAGTTTAAGTTTTGATGGTATCCCTACCTCTTTGGGGGAGGAAAGTGCTGTCTGCCAGCCTGTTTCGTCAAATTCTCCCAATTCTGTCTCCCATTTAGCCTTAAGGGCTATTAGCGGATCTGGCTGGTTATGTATTATTTTCCGATATGTTAGGGACATGGCTTTTTTAGTCAAATGCTCCATGAGAAGTCTATCCTCCAGCGGCGAGGACTCTGCTAACCGTGTCCCTGACGGAATTGCAGCCCGGAGTGCGTGTCTGATTTGTAGGTAGCGAAATTGTTCAGTGTCTGCCAGGTCATACTCTGCCTGTAAGTGGGCAAACGCGACTATTTCACCTTATTTCCAGAGATCTCCGACCCTCGATATTTCTATCAGATACCATTGCAAAAATCCCTTGGTATTACGCATCACTCCCAACCTTTTAGTATCCCACAACGGTGTGACCTGAGTTATCTTTCCCTCCCATCCTAGTGCGCGTTGCGTCTCGAACCATATCTGCAAAGTATGTGCCGTTGGGCCCGTGAGGCCGCGTCTCTTAGTTATACAGCGCCCCCATAACCCCTCCGGTCCCCAGCAGGTGGCGGTCCATACGATATGCCGGGTCGTCCCCCGGCACATGTAGCCACTGGTTTATGACCATAAGCTGTGATGCCCAATAGTATATTTTGATATTAGGGAGGGCAATACCTCCGTCATACCAGCCACTTGTTAGTTTATGAAGTGCTATTCGTGGTGTCTTATCCTCCCATAATAAACTGGTCACTTCTGCGTTTATTGCGATAAAGTATGCGGGGGAAACCGGGAAGGGTGTGTTCTGGAGCATGTAGAGAAATCTGGGGAGTGCCATCATTTTAAAGAGGGCTGCTCTTCCCAGCAGTGTCAGGGGTAGGGAGCGCCAGTGTTTAACATCACGTCGAAACCGGACCAGGGGTTGTGTCAGGTTTTCCGCGACAAATTGCGCTCTAGCTGCTGTTACATATATCCCTAAATATTTGAAACCATCCTCTGCCATCCGGATTTCACACCCCCTAGGAAGCTTCGGTGGGGATCCTTGGAGTATATAAAGATAGGATTTTTCCCAGTTTATCGTGTAACCGGACACCCTCCCGTACGATGTACAGATATCCAGGAGACAGCGTATTGAGCGCGCCGGCGAAGCCAAGTACAACAGGACATCGTCCGCATATAGGGAGATGTGGTCTTCCCACCCCATCGTCCACTTCAAGCCACGGATGACCGGGTCCTGTCGTATCCAGGCCGCCAGCGGCTCCAGTACCAGCGCAAATAGAAGTGGGGAGAGGGGGCAGCCCTGTCGCGTCCCCCGCCCCAATGGGAAGGCGCTCGAAATATGCCCATTTACGACCACCTGCGCCAATGGTTGGGTATACAAAAGCTGGATCCAAGCGCATATCTTGGGGCCAAATCCCAAGTGGCGAAGAACAGCAAAGAGGAAAGGACACTCCACCAAGTCAAATGCCATCCTTGCGTCTAGTGATAAAATGACTGCATCTTCCTCTATCGAGGAGCGATGCGCTAGGACTCCATGCAACCGTCGTATGTTCAGGGCGGTATTACGGTTTGGCATAAACCCAGATTGATCCGTGTGTATTACGGTGGCCAGGTGCGGCTGTAGTCTTGTTGCCAAAACTTTTGCTAGAATCTTTGCCTCGGCATTAAGCAGTGAGATTGGACGATATGATTTGCACTCATGCGGTGGTTTATTAGGTTTGGGTATGGCCACTATGGTGGCCAGTCTCTGATCTCGGAGTAGAATCCCCTTCTTTAAACTATCTGTGTACATGTTTAATAAGTGCGGAACAATGTGTTTCGTTGCTTTCTTATAAAAATCCACTGGAATTCCATTTGGCCCCAGCGCCTTCCCAGTACGGAGGGCGGCTATTGTAAGTGTGATTTCTTCTGAGATCAGCTCTTTTTCAAGGGCCGTAACCTCGGATGGGGCTAATGTGGGCATAACGATGTCTTTAAGGAATGCCAGGTTTTCCAATACGGTGGATGTGGCCTCCGGAGTATATATTGTTTTGTAATGCGTCGACAGAGCCTACGCAATCCGCTAAGGCTCCGTTGTGAGACTACCATTATCTAACTGGATCCGCGCCACCCATCTAGCCGCATGCTCCTTTTGTTCCAGCCAGGCCAAAAATCTACCCGCTTTATCCCCTAGTTCGTATATCGTGTGTTGTGTTTTGGCTTGTCTGGCTTTTGCCGCCTCCCAAACGTAGGACTTATATTCTTGCTGCGCCATGAGTACTCTATGTGTAGTGTCGTCATCTATGCGTGCTGCATGGTCTGCCTCTGCCCGGGCCACCCCTTGTTCGAGGTCGCATACCTCTTTTTGTTGGTTTTTCTTGTGATCAGTCACCATCGAGATGGCCTGTCCTCGAAGAACCGTTTTGTAGGCCTCCCATAATGTCGTCGTGCCTGTCACTGAATCCTTGTTTTCTTCTAAATACTGCCTGGTTGTTACCAGAAGAGCTTTATTAATTTTAGGTACTTTAAGGTACCCGGGATAGATTGGGAATACCCTACGCCTCTGTGGGGTGAAGGCTGCGTATGCGATGAGGACTGGAGAGTGGTCTGAAATGCCCCTAGGCAAATGTGTTGCATCCGTAATCCCCCTCGTCCCCGTCGCCAGTGTAAAAATGTAGTCTATTCTAGAGAGACTGTTATGGACCCCTGAGTGGAATGTATATTGCCGCTCCGCCGGGCGTCTGGCTCTCCAGGTGTCTATGAGGCCAAGTGCCTCCGTAAATTCTAGCAGTTTGAGATTGGCACTACCGGGATCTCTGGTGGACGACCTGTCCATGGACGGATCCATTGTCGCATTAAAGTCTCCTCCCATTATTAGTTCCCCCTGCGGAAGTGACAGAAGGAACTCTCCCAGTGCCTGGAAAGTAGTCTGATGGAGTGTCGGGGGGACATACACTGTTACTAGGTTATATATTTTCCCCTCCCACTGGCAGGTCAGCGCCGCAAATCGACCATGCTCATCCTTGCGGGAGTCGGCAATGATCAGCGGGAATCGCTTATTAACTAATATACCCACCCCTCGGGAACCTGATGTAAAGTCAGAATGTACCACCATTTTAAAGCCCCACCTATCCAGGGCCCTGGTAGTCGTGCCCACTAAATGCGTTTCCTGAAGGAGCGCCACTGCCGGCCCCTTTCGCTTGAGATATTGTAAAACCAGCCCTCGTTTTATTTTATCCCCCAAGCCATTCACATTCCAGGACAGCACTTTAAATAAGGGGCTGGGCGGCTGTGGACTCCCTATATCTGATCTTGTGTTAGCCTCTAGGGTAGGCATTCGTACTCTCTCTGTCATTTAGGGTAGTGTGAAGTTGAGTTAAATGTTAATTTATCCTCCTGTCCATGCCATACATATTGTGCGTCAATAGCCAATGTGTAATCTTGAAACACAGAATCAAACATAAAATAACTTCTGCATTTTGCCCCCAACCCTCCACCCCCCTCCCTGCCTCCCTGCCCAGCGGATTTTGAACTACCCGCCACCCCAACTTAGCAGAGTGCTTAGTCCCCATAACTTTGTACTTGCGTATAGGGGAGGAGCTGCTCCCTGCCATTCGCCCCCTCCCTGTACCGATTGTGGGTCAATGCGAGAAACCAGAGATTTAGGATAACAGAGTTTAGTCTTCAAGCATTATATGGTGGTTCTTTCTCTTGTAGCCGGGGGGACACCTCAGCCATCCAACCAGATAGCCACGTGACAGTCCGTTCTTTCCCCTTCTACTTCATTCTAGTTGGGTATGCTCCGTTTCCTCCATTCCAGCTTTCTCCGGAGCTTTTGAGGACCGAGAATGATGTTTATACTCATGACCTGTTCGCCTAGTGTCCCTCGTCGGGTGCCAACACTCTAACCAGTCAGCGGCCTCCGTCGGTGTGGTGAAGAACCATGCCCTTCCTTCCGCCTCTACTCGCAATTTTGCTGGATAGAGCATCGCGTATTTGAATTCACGGGTGCGCAACTCTTTTTTTATGGCCAGAAAATTGCGGCGTTGCTTCATCACCGCTGCAGTGTAGTCTGGATATAGGGTTATTGTACAGTTGTCCACCTTCAGCGGGGGGCAGTACGCGCCGCCTGTAGGATGGCGTCCCGATCACGGAAATTGAATATACGTGCCAGGATCGGTCGTGGGGGGGGCTCCCAGTCTAGGCCTACCTCCGGGCACTCGATGCACTCTTTCCACCGAGAAAACTTTTGATAGTCCGCGTGGTTGCAGCTGGTCCGTGATAAGTTTTTCTCTGAAGAGGTCCAGAGCCGGCCCCCTCTCGCTCTCCGGCACACCTACTACGCGTATATTATTCCTTCTGGACCTTCCTTCCTGGTCATCAAGCTTTTCCAGCAGCTGTTTTTGCACAAGTTCTAGTGTCTGTATCTTCTTTTTAAACACCGCCGCGTCGCTGGTAAGGGTCGCCGCAGCCGTTTCCACCTCTGTCAGTCTTGTGCTTATTTTAGATTCATCGGCTCTCAACAGCGTTATGTCCGTCGAGATTGTCCCTATCGAGACCTGCATCTGTGTCAGCGTGGCCATCACATCTTGGAGGGTAATCTCCTTCAGCTTGTCAGGGGGGGCGCGCCACTTGTTCCTTATGGTACGCGTATTTCTCAAGTTTGGCGTGCGGCCCCACACGTTGCCCCTTGCCTCCCATGATGACCAAGGCAAGTGATATTGCCTTCTGACGATCTGGGTCTTCAGGGAGGGGGAGGGGGGCGTCAGCAGTAGGGATCCAGCAATCGCCGCCGCCTGCCATGGGGGTCTCCCACGTGCGGCCTGTCGGTTTTACCGGTGTCTCGCTGTACCTCCCTTTTATCAGATATCGCTGCCAGCCACCCGCTCCTGTGCACTGCAGCCCCCTTCCCTGTGCCTCGTTCTGCAACCGGGAACTTCGCTGCTCATGCACCACCTCCAAAGCCAATGCCGTCCCCCTCACTTATACTGCCAGCCTGCCTGCGGTGTTCCACTCCCGGGTTCACTCCACCAGGGGTCCGTCACGGCTCCAGCACAGCACACAGTCTTCTTAGTGCTCAAGGGGCCGCTCCGCCGGCGTCCGCTAACTGCACTGGCTTTCCGCTCCTGTGATTCTGCCAGCCTTTCCAGCGCAGTCTCGAGCAGGCCTCTATTTCCGAGGGGGGCAGGGGCCGTCACAGGGCGATGGACTCCCCAAGCCTTCATTACTCACACATACATCGCCTCATACACCACTACTTGCGGCTGCGTAGTACTCGCTCCAGATGTCTGTAAGTTCGGGCCACAGGGACGAGGTCGCGCCAGTATGGGATCTCCGGCCCCGGCTGGCCGTTACTCGAGGTCCCGGCTTCGCTTCCTCCCTCAGGCTGCACGCACGTTGCCTTGCAACTCCTCACCATCACTTCCACTACCAGGCTGATATCGCTCTCATCCACTGCCCCAGTCGCCCAGGGGCTGTCTCCGATGCTGTATCTTCGGTTTCTCTCAGGATTTATGCCAGGATAGTTGCGGGAGTGGGCTTCAAACCCGAAGTTACAATAGGCTGCGGCCATCGTCGTTGGGTGCAAGCCACGCCCTCCCCTCACCTATCTTTTTAGCGTTCTTCTGTCATGACTTTACTATGTAGTAGGGTTTTAAAACAAGTTATGTTGTATGTATTTATAGTCCTAAAGAAGTCCTCTTGAAGGGTGAAATGCGTTGGCTGTATCCTAAAGTATTTAAAGCATTGTTTCAAAATAAAGGACTCACATCGCACACCAACAGTACCTGCGAAAGAACTCTTTTCTTGTGTCGTAACCCATTGTTGTTCTTCTGTGTTGCCTCTCATACGCTTTGTTGTTCTCTTGAATTTATCTGTGGCCATGTGGCAGCTGGCCATTTGAGATGGGCAATAGAAGTGTTAAGTATTATTTGTGACTAGCCTAGTTTGTGCAATTGCCGCTAACCCTGCTGCCTTTGCTAATGGGAAATGTTTGTTGGGTACAAAATGTGATACTTTGCACATATTAGTGGATTGTTTAGAAATATTAGCCTTGCGGAAACTGTTCTTACGTCCCATCGTTTTAAAATATGGAATCATATGCTGCGCCCAAGCTGTACAACACCTTGCAGATATTCCTAAACTTGATATTGCAGTAGCTATTGGAAGGTATATGGTTGCAGTAAAAAGGTTAAGTATGGAGAAATGAGCCGAACGACGAAAGCCAGGTTGGGGTTAGGATTTTTAGCTTGATCTTGGCAGAAGCACTTAGAAAGGACAACGTTTATAGAAATTTTAAAACTATTTTTCTTTTTATTTAATGGGCAATTAAGTGGTATGATTACCATTTATATACCAAATGGGGTATGTGCAATGCAATGTATAGAAAACTTGATCTTCTTTTATAATATTTTTTTGCTTAATTGATAACTGTTGATGAAATTATTTATGATATTAGAGCATATATAAAATGTTATGTTTTTATGTTGTTTAAAGACCTGTGGTCTAAATAAACATTATCTTGACTGACTGACAAACCTCAAAATAAAAAACTCACCAAACGAGAAGATACATCTCTGTATGTGTCATTTTATTAAGAGTGTGACTACAGAAGAACTTTCCCGCTCTGACCCTGTGTTGAGATCGGCAACAGTGAAATTCAGGGAAGATGGATACCTTTTTCTTGGCAACTTTGCCGGTGCTTTTAATCACACTGAGACGGTGTCTTTTACTTCCACTGGGTAAGGGTCGCAATGTAAAGGTCTTGAATTCCACAAGGATTTTATAAGGTTATATAACAGTTAAATATAATTAAGGGAGGTATACCTTATAATAGGATTGTACCAGATTTAATAAGCATGTTCTTTGAAAAATTATTTTTGTTTCCTTAGGAACATGCCCTGAGTGTGTTGACAAGTAGGGAAGTATTGCCAGCACTATTTATCCCTGCAATTAGGTATTTCCTATTTAGAGGGATAGTATGTAAGAAACAGAGGGATATGTATCCTGAAGAAGGCCTATGACCCGTAGAGGCAGTGGGTAGAGGCTGAAACATGTTGATACTGGCAGCGAGGGAAATGGAGACATAATCTCTCCAATATACCCTCCTTTACTTTTAACCCTGTCAATGGTGAACAGGAATAAATTTAGGTAGGGCACTTGTTGTGGTTTGCCGGAGCCGCCATCCATCCGTTACCGCCAATCATAACGCCAGGAGGCGCTTGAAAATCAAGAAGCGGGCTCCCGCAGAGCAGGATGTGCCAGGGCCAAGGGTGGGCCCATCTGCGCCCGTCAAAGCCCGGAAGAGACTGGACTGGGCTGGTCTTACTCTCTTGACTGAGCTGTTCTTCGCTGGTCCCTGCAGAAGCTCCATTTGATGTAAGTCGCCCTGCTAATACTTACTTTGGGTTGCCAGAGTTTTCCTCCGTATAGTGGTGTCACTTGATCGTGCGCTGACCCTGGTTTCCAGGATTAAATAAGCATCTTTTTGCTATCTCCTAATGGCTAAAAAGAAGCAATGGGTGACTAGGGAGGAGGGGACACCCAAGACTCTTAATTCCACACTTGATTGTTTTCTGACCAAAGCCACCACTGCCATTAATAAGGAAATTTTGGCAGTTGAACGTTGGCTATCGCTGGGGTGTAGCTCTCTTGGACCACTGAATCAAGACCTCTTGTTTGGTGGGGAGGTCGAGACAAATGATCATGGTATACACGGATGTGAGTTGTCTCAAATTACTTCCCAAACTGAGCTACTCCCACACCCAGCCAACTCAGTTCTCCCTCTACCAACTTCTACGGACCCTGGTCCTCCTGCAAAAAAGAAGAAGACGAGACATATGGAACCCACAATTGGAGCTAAGACTAGGGCAAATAAAAGGTTGCAGGACCAAACGCAAAGGTGCTGTCACTGTGCAAGACTCTGACCTTTCCATCTTACCAAGCTCTACATACGATAGTAAAATTTTTATAAATCAGTTGCAAGAACTTTTATCTAAGAATCTTAACCCAATTCTATCTAGACTTGATAAGCTTGAGCAAAATGTGGATCTTGTAGTAAAATCTGTCATATGTGCCTCGGAAGTGGGAGGGAAAAATGCACCACATTTTCAGGGTAGTTCCAACATAGTGGGGTCTCATGGCACTACAGATATCCAACATAGGCAGGGGTACCATTCTACTGTAGATCGTTCTGTAGTACTGCCCCAGTCAGGAGGGGTAGCTCTGGGGGCTGCCAAAAAGGGCTCCGAGTACACCAGCCATACAAATGCTTGTGAAGCTGTTGGAAATAGACCAAGGCCTGGTACTGTGAGTTCTAACATCACTCCCATGGGGGCCGGTGCACCAAGGCGCCGACCCAGCCAGTTAAATGCTTTGGCCCACCCTGTCATTTCACCACATAAGGCGGTCCTGGATCTACCTCTCGAATGCTGCCCATACGTTGTTATACTCACCAATGTTCCCTTGTTACACCCTAATACCCAAGTGTAGGAGAGTAGGGTCTGCTATCCTATGGTCACCCCAAATTTTTGCTTTTTGCTTCACTGGTTTTTGACATATTGAGGCTGTGGGCCTGCTAATCAGACCCCCAGCCTGCTGTTCTCTCTAACTAAATTGACACTATGCACCCTAGGTGCATAACCAATTGGAAGTGGATCACCCTGTGAGCCCCTGTACCAGTGTACACTAGGTACCCAGGGCATTGGTGTATCTAAGGCCTGCCAGGGACTGAAGCATGTATTATGCCACCCCAGGCTTGGCCTAACAAATTTGACACAACTGGCTGATCTCTCAGCTGGGGTAAGTTGGTGTAACCACCTCTAACTTAGGTGTAGTATACCTATACCTAACCTTAAATGGGACACATGTTAACCTATAAGTCACTCCTATTGCAGGCCTTAACAATCCTGAAGGCAGAGTGCTTGGTTCCATGTGAGATGGTGCTCTGGCATGAGCTGAGCCTGTCTGCAGTGGTCGGAACAACTTCCTTCTACCGTTTCCAGATATCGTCATACCATATACTCTTAAGTGCATTATGAACCTCGCGGTTAAATGCTATCTTTGGTTTGGCTTTATCAAAACATGTCGAGTAAGGTGTCATACGAATTGGAATACTAACCCCTCGCCAATTCTGGCGACGGGGTTAGCATTCCACCCTTCTAGAGGGACACGACATGTACAGTACCTGAAACTCGGGTAAAATCCGACATAGCCTCAGCTCCACAAAATGGATGCTGCCACCACAGACACAAGTCTGCCCTCCTGCTGCTGGGAGTCCTTCCAGCTTGGGAGGAGTGGACAAAGGGTTTCCTGCCAGGGGAGGTGCGTGCACCACCCCAGACAGGATTTTGTGTATTGGTCAGGTAGGGCTTGAAAGAAACCAGACATGCCTGAGGCTCACAAGGAGCCTCGGTGCATATGCCAGTTCAAACCAGTCCTGGGGCACACCAGCCCCGGACCTGGGGCGAGCTGGACAAAGGATTGGGGGTGTAACCACCCCCCTTCCTGGTCCCACCCTTAGGGAGGGACCTAGCAGGTAGTTCGGCCCCTAGAATCCGCTTAAAGGTAGGAGCTGTGTCCTAAGACTTCAGACATCCTGGAATCAACTTAACCACAAGAAGAAGACGGGAACTTCGACGCTTTGCTGCACAGAGGACTGAAGGAAATCTCCCCTATGGTCAGGGAGTGACAATCTTGCTAACGCAAGCACCAACCAGCTATTGAACGTCTGCTTTGCCGCCGCCTCCAGCCGGAGCCCGAGCCCAGAGCCCAAAAAGACCTGGACCTCCAGACCTCTCACCGCCCAATCCACAGTCCCTGAGAAGAAGGAACCCGTGGAGGCACCGAGACACGTGGAGCCAGCCATCTTGGAAGACCGACGACAAGCTGCAAGCGCAACGACAGAGGCTCCCTCCAAGTTGTGCTTTGGGTCCTGAGAAGCCCAACACCCAAGCAGCATCTGCACCAAAGGTGAGCCCTCCAGCGTCTCCACGATCTGCGTGGGGCCCCTCTGCACTTTGCATCTCAACGCGCCTGCCCGGTCCCTGGCCCGTTGGCTAGTGGCCATTTTGGCAACCTATTTGAAAATCAACGATGCTGGTCTGGTTGCTCCAGACTGGCCCTAGCTGCTCTCCAAATGAGCAGCCCCTCTGACCTTGCTGGTCAGAACAATCAGCTTTCTTGAACTTCCATGACTCCTGCCTTTGCCAAGGCTTGTTTGCTTCTTTCGAGTCGCCGACACCGCCGACAGCGAGAGCCTGCGTGGGACAGCTCGTGACTTGACTCCTGGATGTCGTCGACCTTCAGGGACCACGTGGCTGCGGAGACAAGCTACACCTAACCACCTGTTTGCACCCGACATCGCCTGGTACCTACCTGGTGCCACGCCGGTCACTGGCTAGTGACTGTGAACACTGTCCCCTCTGCTTTCAGGTCTTCTACAACTCCGATCCACCCTTGGATCCAACGCAGCTCTTCTGGACCGACCGCCTGCAGCATCTTTGTCATCAGGCTCCATTGAATCGATAGAAGAAACCCAACGCACTTCGAGACCTATGCACCCGCTTCCTGTGGGTGAGGTAAAGCTGGCACTCCGGTGCCCAAGTGTAGAGAAACATCTCTAGTGTCAGTGTTTTGAATCTTGAGATCGTAGTCCATCCAGAAGACCCTTTCTGCAGTAACTTTCAAACTTTTACACACCCATTGAAAACCTATGGGAGCACGCGTGTGACTTTCTGCACTGCACACGCGACCCGTGGACCTCCTGGTCACTAACTGAAGTTAGCTCCTTGTAGGCCCAGCGATTCTAGAGGCCCTAGGCCTTTTCCCTCTCCTGTTCGTGGTACTTATACCACTATTTTAGTATATGGTTTGAGTGGCCACCAGGGCTCATCCATATAAAGTGCAACTTCTGTATATTATAATGTTGTCTTGTTTAACGATTTGTGCTCCTGTGCTCATAAAGAGTCTAGGGGATGCTTTGAGAAATAAATACATATATATTTTGAATATATATCTGTGTGGTGTCCTTTCATTGGTATAAAGGGGGGTTACATTTGGTAAAACAGCCTGCTTGACACGCTTTAACGAGTTTAGCCTCAAAGACTGCTTAGCCTACGCTACCACTAGGGCAGCTAGTCCGAAAAGGTTGACTTACAACCACGCCATAAGGGTTGCTTGGCATGGTACAAGGTGGTCACTTTAACTAGTGAACAGCATATACCAGGCCAACTTCTCACATTGGTGAGCAGCGGTTGGATTTGAGCTTGCTGTGTTTTACCATTGTAATCTCTTGGTTACCAATTGAAAGATCACATAGGTACCTGTAGGTACATATAAAACAAGATAGATATACTTAAGTTCTACTGAACTTAGTTGTTGTAGAGAAAAGGGAGTAGCACACCCTGACTACAACTACTAGATAGGTTTAGTAGGAAAACCCAAGTGTAGGTAGATTGCAACACATCCACCCACACTTAAGAGCAATGGCTGGGGCAGAGGGGTCCAATGTACCCATCTCTGTTGAGAGTGACCCCCAGAGGGCACCATCCATCTTTGCTACCCTAAACCAAAATGAGCTCAGGCGGTTGGCAAATATCAGGGGCCTTAAACAGCCCAAGAACCCTACCTCTGCTGAACTCAGAGAGCTTTTAAAAGCTGATGAAGATCAGAAAGCTCTCAAGAAAGCCTCCCAGTTAGACCCCTTAGGGACAGGAACAGGAGGCCCTCCTTCTGAAGATGCCACTGAAGTACCCCTTTCCCACAGTCTCCCCTTAGTTGAGAATCTGACTACAGATGATGAGAATCAGCATAGGGACAGGGATGACAAAGGGGGTGAATTTGACAGTAGTAGCAGTTCAGATGGGAGAGATAGCCCAGTGCCAGGTGCCAGACCTGGCTCAGCTAACTTAAGGCTACTGGGGACTGATAGTGGGTTCACCCCATTGGATCTCCCTAGTGGACTTAACCAGGGGCTTGGGAGGCAAAGGAATCACTCAGGTGAATCTAATGCTTCTCATACCTCTAGAGGCTCTCAAGGTCACTCCAGGAGAAGGATGACCACCCCTCAGAGGAGGGAGCATGAGGCCAGGATGAAGGAAGCTCAGCTGAGAATCAGGAGACAGGAGCTAGAAGTAGCTCTGATGGAAGAGAAACTGAGTAAGGCTAGGCAACCTAGAGAGAGTGGGTCTATACCCACTGGTGGCAGCATTGTCCCTAAGGACAAAGATAGGGTCTTTGACAATAGGAACCTGTCCAAGGTTGTGCCCCCCTACAAAAGTGGGGATAACATCCACAAATGGATGACTGCTCTTGAGAGAGCCTGCAAAGTGCAGCAGGTTCCTGAAGACCAGTGGGCAGCAATCTTATGGCTCTCCTTTGAAGGAAGAGGCAGAGATAGACTCCTCACTGTTAGGGAGGAGGATGTCAGAAATTACAGAGTCCTGAAGAGTGTCCTAGTTGATGGGTTAGGCTTAACCACTGAACAGTACAGGTTAATGTTCAGAGACATCCAGAAGACACAGACTCAGGACTGGTCTGAATACATTGAATGTGCCACTAAGGCTTTGGAGGGTTGGTTGCTGGGAAGTAAGGTATCTGATTATACAGGATTGTACAATTTGATGATGAGAGAACAGATTTTAAATAACTGTCAGAACCAGCAACTGCATCAACACTTGGTTGACTCAGATCTGACCTCTCCCCAAGAATTGGGAAAGAAGGCAGACAAATGGGTCAGAACCAGGGTTAAGCAAAAGAACCAGAACCAGGGCCTAGGGGGTGATCAGAAGAAAACAGACCAAAAGGGTGGAGATCAGAAATCTAAAGACCGGAAGTCTTCAACAGGGCCCCAAACTAGTACTAACGAGGGTGGGTCCCAGCCTAAAGGGAAGAAGAAAGAAGGTCCAAAGAAACCCTGGTGCAAATCTTGCAAGAATACAACTCACTGGACTAGTGATTGTAAGAAGGGTGGAGCCCCCAACACTGTTGCCCCTAAGGCACCTGCTCCCAGTACTACTGTTAGCAGTGTTGGTCCCCAGACAAAGGGGGTAGTGGGAATCACTATGGGAACTGAAGGAGATTCTGACTTAGACAGAACCCTGACACAGGCAGTCTTGATCTGTGATGGGGACATGGATTTGTCCCTGACTGTGAGCCCCAGTAACCTGGGCAAGTACAGACAGACTCCTTTAATAAATGCAAAAGTGGCTCAAGCCTACAGGGACACATGTGCCAGTATCACTATGGTGACCCCAGGCTTTGTGGACCCTGGACAGTACATACCAGGTGAGAATTACCTGGTGACCAATGCCAGCAATGCCACTACTTCACATAGTGTGGCAGTTGTTAACTTCTCATGGGGAGGGGTAACTGGCCTCAAAAGGGTTGTGGTTAGTGCAGACCTCCCAGTAGAATGTTTGTTGGGCAATGACCTAGAGAGTTCTCTATGGTCAGAAGTGGAGTACAGGACACATGCAGAGATGTTAGGTATATCACCACATGTCCTTGCTGTGACCAGGTCACAGGCCAAAAAGTGCCTTACTGAACCACAGGTCTTGGATCCTGGAACAATGGACCAAGCACCTACCAAGAAGAAGAACAGGAGGGTTAAGGCTGTGCCTTCCCCCCTGCCTCCAAGTGATGATCAGCCTTCCCAGGAAGATGATCTAGAGAACCCTGAGGTAACTGTCCCTGAAGAACTTGAACCTGATCAGGTTGAGTTTCTGGGGACAGGGGGACCTTCCAGGGCTGACTTGGGGCAGGCTCAGTTATCCTGTCCATCTCTTGAACCCCTCAGACAGCTGGCTGCTGCTGAGGCTGCTGGGAATGCTCAAGGTACCCATAAAGTGTATTGGGATGATGGGCTCCTTTATTCAGAGGCTAGAGACCCAAAACCTGGTGCAACCAGGAGGTTGGTTATACCTCTGCAATTTAGGGGCTTCCTTCTTACCTTGGCCCATGATATTCCTCTAGCAGGACACTTAGGCCAGAACAAGACTTGGGACAGGCTTGTCCCTCACTTTCACTGGCCTCACATGAATGAAGATACAAAGGAGTTTTGTCGCTCCTGTGTGACCTGCCAAGCCAGTGGCAAATCAGGTGGCACAACAAAGGCCCCCCTAATACCACTACCTGTGGTGGGGGTCCCCTTTGAAAGAGTGGGAATAGATATAGTGGGTCCCATGGATCCTCCCACTGCATCTGGGCACAGATTTATACTGGTGGTAGTGGATCATGCCACCAGGTATCCAGAGGCAATTCCCCTTAGGACCACTACAGCTCCTGTTGTGGCCAGGGCCCTGCTAGGAGTATTCTCCAGGGTGGGGTTTCCTAAGGAGGTGGTTTCTGACAGAGGTACCAACTTCATGTCAGGATACTTGACAGCTATGTGGAAGGAATGTGGTGTCAACTACAAGTTCACCACTCCTTATCACCCACAATGCAATGGGCTTGTTGAGAGATTCAACAAGACCCTAAAGGGTATGATCAAAGGATTACCTGAAAAGCTCAGGCGAAGATGGGACATCCTTCTACCCTGCCTTCTGTTTGCTTACAGAGAGGTCCCACAAAAAGGAGTTGGTTACAGCCCCTTTGAATTGTTGTTTGGGCACCCTGTAAGAGGCCCGCTGTGTTTGGTGAAGGAAGGATGGGAGTTACCTCTCAAAAAGCCTAAACAAGACATAGTGGACTATGTACTTGGTCTCCGCTCCAGGATGGCTGAGTATATGGAGAAGGCATCCAAACCTTGAGGCAAGCCAGGCCTTACAGAAAGCTTGGCATGACCAAAAGGCTGTCTTGGTTGAGTTTCAGCCAGGACAGAAGGTATGGGCGTTGGAGCCAGTGGCCCCAGCAGCACTCCAAGACAAATGGTCTGGACCCCATACAATCCTGGAAAAGAAGGGAGAGGTTACCTACTTGGTGGACCTAGGAACTCCCAGGAGTCCCCACAGGGTACTCCATGTTAACAGGTTAAAAGCATATGTTGACAGGGCAGACATGGGCTTGCTCATGGCTACAGACGAGGGACAGGAGGAAGAGAGTGACCCTCTCCCAGACCTGTTGTCTCAGAACCCTGAAGATGGTTCAGTTGAAGGAGTGACCCTTGGAGGCAACCTCACTGAGCATCAGCAGATTGAATGTAGACAGGTTCTACAATCATTTCAACACATGTTTTCCTTGATACCTAGTCAAACTGACTGGTGCACCCATGTGGTGGACACTGGTGACAGTCTGCCTGTGAAGAACAAACTTTACAGACAACCTGACCACGTCAGGGACTGTATAAAGGCTGAGGTACACAAAATGCTGGAACTGGGTGTCATTGAACCCTCAGAGCGCCCCTGGGCTAGCCCAGTGGTTCTGGTCCCCAAACCTCACACCAAAGATGGCAAGAGAGAGATGAGGTTCTGTGTGGATTACAGAGGACTCAATGCTGTCACTAGGACAGATGCACATCCTATTCCAAGGGCAGATGAGCTCATAGACAAACTAGCTTCTGCTAAGTTTTTGAGCGCATTTGACTTGACAGCTGGCTATTGGCAAATCAGATTAGCTGAGGAGTCTAAGGCCAAAACAGCAATCTCAACCCCAGGTGGGCATTATCAATTTTTGGTGATGCCCTTTGGTCTGAAGAATGCACCTGCCACCTTCCAAAGGTTGGTGAATCAAGTCCTTACTGGGTTGGATGACTTTTGTGCAGCATATCTTGATGACATTGCTGTCTTTAGCTCCACCTGGGAGGATCACCTGATCCACCTGAAGAAGGTACTTGAGGCTCTGCAAAAGGCAGGCCTCACTATCAAGGCTTCTAAGTGCCAGATAGGGCAGAGTAAGGTTGTGTATTTGGGCCACCTTGTAGGTGGAGGCCAAGTTCAACCACTGGAGAGTAAGATACAATCCATCAAGGACTGGTCTCCTCCAACCACCCAGACTCAAGTTCGAGCTTTCTTGGGCTTGACTGGGTACTACAGGAAGTTTGTTAAGAACTATGGGTCCATTGTGACTCCTCTTAATGATCTGACATCCAAGAAGGTGCCCAAAAAGGTTCAGTGGACAGTAAGCTGTCAAAAGGCATTTGAAGACCTGAAGAAGGCCATGTGCTCTGCAACTATCCTGAAAAGTCCTGACTACTCCAAAGAGTTTATTGTCCAAACAGATGCTTCTGAGTTGAGTGTGGGAGCTGTGCTGTCACAACTTAATGTAGATGGTCAAGACCAACCCATTGCTTTTATTAGCAGAAGGTTGACCCCCAGAGAGAAGAATTGGTCAGCTATTGAGAGGGAGACCTTTGCTGTGGTGTGGGCCCTGAAGAAGCTGAGGCCATACTTGTTTGGCACTCACTTCAAGATTCAGACCGACCATAAGCCCCTCTTGTGGCTAAATCAGATGAAGGGTGAAAACCCCAAACTGCTTAGGTGGTCCATTTCCCTACAGGGGATGGACTTTACAGTGGAGCACCGGCCAGGTACAGACCATGGGAATGCAGATGGTCTCTCCAGGTACTTCCATTTAGGACATGAATACGAGACTGGTCAAGGCTAGTTTAATGTCCCTGCGTTTGGGGGGGGGGGTGTGTGTAGGAGAGTAGGGTCTGCTATCCTATGGTCACCCCAAATTTTTGCTTTTTGCTTCACTGGTTTTTGACATATTGAGGCTGTGGGCCTGCTAATCAGACCCCAGCCTGCTGTTCTCTCTAACTAAATTGACACTATGCACCCTAGGTGCATAACCAATTGGAAGTGGATCACCCTGTGAGCCCCTGTACCAGTGTACACTAGGTACCCAGGGCATTGGTGTATCTAAGGCCTGCCAGGGGCTGAAGCATGTATTATGCCACCCCAGGCTTGGCCTAACAAATTTGACACAACTGGCTGATCTCTCAGCTGGGGTAAGTTGGTGTAACCACCTCTTACTTAGGTGTAGTATACCTATACCTAACCTTAAATGGGACACATGTTAACCTATAAGTCACTCCTATGGCAGGCCTTAACAATCCTGAAGGCAGAGTGCTTGGTTCCATGTGAGATGGTGCTCTGGCATGAGCTGAGCCTGTCTGCAGTGGTCGGAACAACTTCCTTCTACCGTTTCCAGATATCGTCATACCATATACTCTTAAGTGCATTATGAACCTCGCGGTTAAATGCTATCTTTGGTTTGGCTTTATCAAAACATGTCGAGTAAGGTGTCATACGAATTGGAATACTAACCCCTCGCCAATTCTGGCGACGGGGTTAGCATTCCACCCTTCTAGAGGGACACGACATGTACAGTACCTGAAACCCGGGTAAAATCCGACATAGCCTCAGCTCCACAAAATGGATGCTGCCACCACAGACACAAGTCTGCCCTCCTGCTGCTGGGAGTCCTTCCAGCTTGGGAGGTGTGGACAAAGGGTTTCCTGCCAGGGGAGGTGCGTGCACCACCCCAGACAGGATTTTGTGTATTGGTCAGGTAGGGCTTGAAAGAAACCAGACATGCCTGAGGCTCACAAGGAGCCTCGGTGCATATGCCAGTTCAAACCAGTCCTGGGGCACACCAGTCCTGGGGCGAGCTGGACAAAGGATTGGGGGTGTAACCACCCCCCTTCCTGGTCCCACCCTTAGGGAGGGATCTAGCAGGTAGTCCGGCCCCTAGAATCCGCTTAAAGGTAGGAGCTGTGTCCTAAGACTTCAGACATCCTGGAATCAACTTAACCACAAGAAAACGGGAACTTCGACGCTCTGCTGCACAGAGGACTGAAGGAAATCTCCCCTATGGCAGGGAGTGACCATCTTGCTAACGCAAGCACCAACCAGCTATTGAACGTCTGCTTTGCCGCCGCCTCCAGCCGGAGCCCGAGCCCAGAGCCCGACAAGACCTGGACCTCCAGACCTCTCACCGCCCAATCCACAGTCCCTGAGAAGAAGGAACCAGTGGAGGCACCGAGACACGTGGAGCCAGCCATCTTGGAAGACCGACGACAAGCTGCAAGCGCAACGACAGAGGCTCCCTCCAAGTTGTGCTTTGGGTCCTGAGAAGCCCAACACCCGAGCAGCATCTGCACCAAAGGTGAGCCCTCCAGCATCTCCACAATCTGCGTGGGGCCCCTCTGCACTTTGCATCTCGACGCGCCTGCCCGGTCCCTGGCCCGTTGGCTAGTGGCCATTTTGGCGACCTATTTGAAAATCAACGATGCTGGTCTGGTTGCTCCAGACTGGCCCTAGCTGCTCTCCAAAAGAGCAGCCCCTCTGACCTTGCTGGTCAGAACAATCAGCTTTCTTGAACTTCCACGACTCCTGCCTTTGCCAAGGCTTGTTTGCTTCTTTCGAGTCGCCGACACCGCCGACAGCGAGAGCCTGCGTGGGACAGCTCGTGACTTGACTCCTGGACGTCGTCGACCTTCAGGGACCACGTGGCTGCGGAGACAAGCCAGACCTAACCACCTAATTGCACCCGACATCGCCTGGTACCTACCTGGTGCCACGCCGGTCACTGGCTAGTGACTGTGAACACTGTCCCCTCTGCTTTCAAGTCTTCTACAACTCCGATCCACCCTTGGATCCAACGCAGCTCTTCTGGACCGACCGCCTGCAGCATCTTTGTCATCAGGCTCCATTGAATCGATAGAAGAAACCCGACGCACTTCGAGACCTATGCACCCGCTTCCTGTGGGTGAGGTAAAGCTGGCACTCCGGTGCCCAAGTGTAGAGAAGCATCTCTAGTGTCTGTGTTTTGAATCTTGAGAACGTAGTCCATCCAGAAGACCCTTTCTGCAGTAACTTTCTAACTTTTACACACCCATTGAAAACCTATGGGAGCACGTGTGTGACTTTCTGCACTGCACACGCGACCCGTGGACCTCCTGGTCACTAACTGAAGTTAGCTCCTTGTAGGCCCAGCGATTCTAGAGGCCCTAGGCCTTTTCCCTCTCCTGTTCGTGGTACTCATACCACTATTTTAGTATATGGTTTGAGTGGCCACCAGGGCCCATCCATATAAAGTGCAACTTCTGTATATTATAACGTTGTCTTGTTTAACGATTTGTGCTCCTGTGCTCATAAAGAGTCTAGGGGATACTTTGAGAAATAAATACATATATATTTTGAATATATATCTGTGTGGTGTCCTTTCATTGGTATAAAGGGGGATTACATTTGGTAAAACAGCCTGCTTAACACGCTTTAACGAGTTTAGCCTCAAAGACTGCTTAGCCTACGCTACCACTAGGGCAGCTAGTCCGAAAAGGTTGACTTACAACCACACCATAAGGGTTGCTTGGCATGGTACAAGGTGGTCACTTTAACTAGTGAACAGCATATACCAGGCCAACTTCTCACACCAAGAATCTACAATCCATTTAAAAAACAAGGTTTGCCACTGGCTCTCTCACTCGACGGAATTTAATATCTTACATTATAAAGACATTTTGATGGTAAGAAGAGTGGGATGGGTTGGCCCCCTAAGTAAGTCCATTGATGGTGATTGTGTGGTTGTAACCTGCTGGAATCCGGATCTTGCAGGGTTTACAATCAGGAGTTGGAACAATCATCCCAGTAGGGGTTCAGCACAGGGGATCGGCATCATGCCACTAGGTTCTTTTTATAGACACCTTAAACCAGGAATCTCATCCTACCCACAAAATGTTTGTTACCACAACCCGCCCGGTTTAGAGAGGCACCCTTTCTCCTCCAAACCAGCAACAGATTTGAGACACTTTCAGTTTAGACAAGGTCGATTGACTGGTGTTTAGCAAAGACGCTCATGTTATTCCGCACGGGAGCCCAGAACAGAGTTTAACTCAGGCAGTCCCCATTGCTGAGGCACTGATACCGGCTATTACTATTAAACTAGAGACCCATAACTTAGCTAGCACATCTGCCAAGTGGCCGACTATTACACCTATAAATGGCCCTACCCTTGAGGTTACAGCAAGCAAACAGCAGGGTTATACCCAATTGACCCTTTATATACCTGGGTATGGGACGTAGTTATATACAATCAGCAAAGATGGCATAAAGGAATTAATATAGGTGGAAAATTTACAAAATGTCCCTATTCAGACAAATCAGAATTGCTTATGAGCATAGACAGAGTACTGTTGTTATTGGAACAAATTATTCGGGTTTATAAAAACACTGTTCATATCAAAAGCACTTTAGGAAAGCTCTATGTGAGACAAAAATATTAAAAATTATCATTTATACCCATTCATAAAATAACAAATAGACAGATACCTATAACTCCCAATATTGGGTTACAATCTATAATCCTTATAAAATGAATTGATACAATACATTTAAAACACAAAAATTAAAAGTCGACGCAGCGTTTCGGTGTTGTGTGCAATATTTCACCTTCTTCAGGACTAAAAAACTGTTTATTTCATCTCATCTTTTTTTAAATTTGAGAGTGTATTAGGAAGTGGAGGATGACCTTCCAATTTCGAATTCCTGCCAGGTTAAATTATTTTGCCTTAATCGTGTTTAAAAAATTTTCTTTTTGTACCACGAGAAGCCACCAAAATTGTGTCTTTTTTTCAGAGACCAAAACTACTTAAAATAATTGGTATTTGTAGTCTCTCAGTTTCGAAAACAGATCAAACTTTTTGTCCTTGTCATAAATTCTTAGGACGATATCATTGCATCAGGTTGAAGATATTTCAATTTTCTTCAGTTTCATAAATGCCTCATCAAGTTAATTCAGCCTCCCTGCTCTCGTGGTACATCCAAATCGGATTAATAAAGGAATTATTATACACATTATTTTTAAATAGAGCACATTTAATTACTCTCTTTCTAGTTATCAATCTAGATAGATTATATCAAAACATTTTGTTGCAATCTACATAGATAATGGCATCTGATCAAGAAAGAAACAACACTACATATATACACAAACGTTGTACATACACCAGGGACTTATTAAATTTTCAAAAGCATGTGACTCTAGGAGCCTGAAAATTAATTGCCTCAAAACTAAATACATGGTCTTTAACCCTTACAAATCAGCCATGGGTGATGCTGGAAGGACAACCCTTAGAGCAGGTTAAAGCCTTCGATTACTTAGGCGTCAGAATTAGTGAGAACCTGGCATGGTCCCCACACATTTTGAGTAGATGGCGCAATTGTTAAAAGAGCCAAATATTCAGCCTTTCGCCCAGTTTCCACTGCAATAGAATTTCATAGGGCAAAGGGCTTGGGCGCAGCACTCTACGGTGCAGAACTTTGGAATTTAGAGTCCACTAAACAATTAGAAGTAGCAGAAATTAAATTCCTAAGAGCTCTTTTAAATATCCCAAAATATACTCCCCTACTACCACTATGCACTGACCTTGGGTTAAAATCAATCTCCCATTGTGCTGCACTAAAGGTGTTTGTGTTCTGAGTAAGACTATGGACCAGCAAAACCCAAATACCCGTAAAAGATGCTGTGGAAGAACTGTTGTCCACAGAAAGGAAATCAGGTCTCTTACCTTGGTTTAGGGAGGTTAAGGGATGGTTTATAAAGATAGGGATAGGTACCCTCTGGGGACGAACCCGCTCCATCTAAAGGAATATACTTCCTCAACTAAAAATAATGTTTTGGAATTTTATTAATACTGGTCAAAATGAATTAACAGACCTTTGACCCTGTTCACCAGGCAGGTCGCTCCCCTCACCGCCACGCAGCCCCCTGTGTGACGCTTGCCGCTGCCCAAGACCTGACTGCCTGCCGAGTGCCAGTGTCCCCCTTCCATTCTGTTCCCGTGTGAGTGCCTGCCTGCCTGCCTTCTATTGTGACTCTTTTGCCTCCTTTGTGCCTCCCTGTGCCCTCCATTTGTGACTTGTTTCTGCCTCCTTGTGCCCCCGCTTGTACCTGTATTTTTGCCCAGTGGTGCTCCCTTCGTCCGTTCCCGTCCCTCGCTGCCCGCTTCCCGCCGCGTCCCGTTGCTCCGCCCCCTTGCACCCTATTGGCCGCTGCGACCCGTAGCTCCGCCCCCCTCGCACCCTATTGGCCGCCCCGCTCCCACCTCCCAGCTGCTCCTCCCTCCCTCTCCCACTCATATGGAGGCCGAGCAGCGGCTGCGCCGCTAGCACGCCGAAGGCGCGCCTAAGGCAAGCCCGTCTGCGCCCGTCCGCGCCTGGCCCGCGCCCAGCGCCAGACCCCCTGGCCCCCGCAGATGCCAGCACACCCGCAAGATCTACAACGCCGCCACTCTCATCGCACTCAACACCGGCCGGAGCCCCGGCTGCTGCAGAGCCACCCCAAGACGCACCCACGGACCCTTCACCTGCCAATCCTGCAAGTTCTCCTGTATCCGGACCCGTACCGCACCCGCCAAGCCAAGCACCAACAGCAACCACCTGAAGCACCTGAAGTGCATCCTGCTCAACACCCGCTCCGTCCACAGGCACGCAGTGGAACTCTGGAACCTGCTCGACGCCACATGCCCAGACGTCGCCTTCCTCACGGAAACCTGGATGAACGCCTCCTCAGCACCCGACATCGCCATCGCCATCCCGGACGGATACAAGATCACCCGGAGGGACCGCGCCAACCAGAATGGAGGAGGCATCGCCATCGTCCACAAGAACACCATCCGCATCACGACCAACTCCGAAGACACCCTCACAGCCGCCGAACACCTGCACTTCCAGATCCACACCGACCCCAAGACCACCCTCAGAGGCACCCTCATCTACAGACCCCCGGGACCTCGCACACAATTCAGCGAAGACATCGCCGACTTGATCAGCCCGCACGCCCTCCCCTCCGCTGACTACATCCTCCTTGGGGACCTCAACTTCCACCTGGAGAACAACAACGACCGCAACACCACCACCCTGCTGGACAACCTCGCCAACCTCGGACTCAAGCAACTGGTGACCACCCCCACCCACTACGCCGGCCACACGCTCGACCCCGTCTTCTCCTCCAGCAAGGACATCACCTTCAGCCACGCCACCGGACTCCACTGGACAGACCACAGCTGCGTCCACTTCAGCTTCAGAAGGACCACGACTCACCATCACCCGCAACTGGTCCCCCGCAGAAGCTGGAACAAGATCACTGCCGACCAGCTCATCACATCCCTGAGCCAGAACCCCCCCACCAGATCAGCGAACCCCAACCAAGCCGCCAACAACCTCACGAAATGGATCAGCAACTGCGCAGACTACCTCG
The DNA here is from genome assembly GCF_964204655.1 of Triturus cristatus. Taxonomy (NCBI): domain Eukaryota; kingdom Metazoa; phylum Chordata; class Amphibia; order Caudata; family Salamandridae; genus Triturus; species Triturus cristatus. Next base: position 797,308,055 of record NC_140583.1, on the reverse strand, counting down.
CTCCACTGAAGACCCCCCCCACCAGACCCGGCACCAAGAAAGCATCTTGGTTTACCGACGAACTCAAGAGCTCCAAGAAGAACTGCCGGGCCCTCGAGAAAGCCTGGCGCAGAGACCCAACTATAGACAACATGACCACCCTCAAGCTCGCCACTCGAAGACATCACCAGCTGATCCACGCCACCAAGAAATCCGCATTCAAGGAACGACTGGACAACAACGCCCGCAACAGCAAGGAACTCTTCAACATCGTCAAAGAGCTCTCGAACCCCAGCGCCGGAAACAACGACATCACGCCCTCGTAAGACCTCTGCAACTCGCTCGCCTCGTTCTTCCACAGCAAGATCGCAGACATACACAACAGTTTCAGCACACAGCCATCACACCCTACGACCGAAACAACGCCCCCCACCACTACCCTCCGCGCCTGGACCCCAGTCAACACCGAAGACACCATCCGCACGATGAACTCCATCCACTCAGGATCTCCAACCGACCCCTGCCCTCACCACGTCTTCAACAAGGCCGACTCCGTCATCGCACCCCACCTGCGGGACATCATCAACGCCTCCTTCGATACCGCCACCTTCCCAGAGAGCTGGAAGCACGCTGAACTCAGCGCCCTACTGAAGAAACCATCAGCGGACCCCACCGACCTCAAAAACTACCGCCCCATCTCGCTCCTTCCTTTTCCGGCCAAAGTCATCGAGAAAACCGTCAACAGACAACTAGCCGCCTTCCTCGAGACGAACGGATCCCTCGATCACTCGCAGTCCGGCTTCCGGGCCAATCACAGCACCGAGACTGCCCTCATCGCAGCCACCGACGACATCCGAGCTTTGCTCGACAACGGGGAAACAACGGCCCTCATCCTCCTGGACCTCTCTGCGGCGTTCGACACGGTCTGCCACCGCACGCTAGTGCAGCGCCTCAACAACATCGGTATCCAGGAGAATGCACTGGAATGGATCATCTCCTTCCTCGCCGGAAGAACACAGAGAGTCCGCCTACCCCCGTTCAGATCCGAGGCCACCGAAGTCATCTGCGGCGTACCACAAGGATCATCACTCAGCCCCACCCTCTTCAACGTCTACATGAGCCCCCTCGCAGCCATCGCACGCAAACACAACCTCAACATCCTCTCCTATGCCGATGACACCCAGCTGATCCTCTCCCTCACCAACGACCCTGCCACCGCCAGAACCAACCTACACGAAGGGATGAAAGACGTAGCCGAGTGGATGACGAACAGCCGCCTGAAACTGAACTCAGATAAGACGGAAGTCCTCATCCTGGGATCATCACCCTCCGCCTGGGATGACTCCTGGTGGCCCCCTGCCCTTGGCAGCGCACCCAAACCAACAGACCACGCACGCAACCTGGGCTTCGTCCTGGACTCCTCCCTCTCCATGACCAGACAAGTCAACGCCGTCTCCGCATCATGCTTCAACATCCTACGCATGCTACGTAAGATCTTCCGGTGGATCCCCACCGAAACCAGGAAGACGGTCACCCAGGCCCTCGTCACCAGCCGACTGGACTACGGCAACTCCCTCTATGCCGGAACCACAGCCAAACTCCAGAAACGACTCCAGCGCATCCAGAACGCCTCAGCACGCCTCATCCTGGACATTTCCCGACACAGCCACATCTCCGTACACCTGAGAAACCTGCACTGGCTCCCCGTCAGCAAGAGAATCACGTTCCGACTCCTCACCCACGCACACAAAGCTCTCCACAACCAAGGCCCAAGATACCTCAACGACCGCTTGACCTTCTACACTCCCACCCGCCAGCTTCGATCAACCAGCCACGCCCTCGCCGCCGTCCCCCGCATCCGAAGAGCCACAACAGGAGGAAGATCCTTCTCCTACCTGGCTACCAAGACGTGGAACTCCCTCCCCATCCACCTCCGCCTGACCCAAGACCACCTCTCCTTCAGGAAGCAACTCAAGACCTGGCTGTTCGAGCAGTAGCGGACCCCCCTCCCTCAAGCGCCTTGAGACCCTCCGGGTGAGTAGCGCGCTATACAAATGATTGATTGATTGATTGATTGATTGAACAACACAATTTTTAAATGCTAAAAGATGCCCCAAATGTGAAAGGAACATGGATGAAGTAGAACCCCCGCAAGCATGTGCACTTTACTTTCAGTTTGGATTCGGCACCCTTCCCTTAAACTCTGTGAGAAGCAAATGGTTGAACTCTACTCTCACCCCAACGTTCCCGACTCGTAATTCTGCCCCTGAAACTATTGCTCATTATCTTTTTTTTTGCCCCGCCTATGCTACATTGAGGAAAAAATGGATTGTCCCTGCATGCCGTGTGTTGTCTTTTACATGCCACTCAGACGCTTTGCGTGTTTTTACTACGGACACTACTAAATGGCTTGTTTTTACTTTATCCAGATACCTCCTTTATGCCTGGTGGTTGAGGGCTAAGGTGATTAAAGGATCTTCTTCCACCAGGCTGGGAGACACTTTTAGGGTTAGCCATGATCGAAGCCCTGTGTAGTTTGCTGGCCTTTTTTAAGACTTTTTTTTTAATCAAACATCGCTATTGTATGATTGTAACCCATTTTTATTCTGCATCATATTATGATGGGTGACTCAAGCTGCTATATTCTTTTATATTTGTTGTATTATATGTATGTTATGTGTGTATTGATCGAATAAACAAATGATGATGAAACCAACGTCATAATTAAATAATAAATAAGTCTTGAAATATTGCAGTGTTTGATTAAGTCTCAAAAAGCTCCGGGTTGTGGGGAGAGTGACCTCCGGGGTAGCACCAATTCACCCTTAGAGAGCAGCGCGGTGATTGTGTCCTTGCGTTGGTGCATGGCCGTAGCCAGCTAAACAACAAAAAACATAGCTCTGGATCTTGGCATTTTCCGTCAGCTGGCTGTTCTTTTTATTCTGTATAAATAAACATTTTCCCAGTGTAAAAAGAGAAAGAATCGCACGAACGAAGGTATCAAGTGCCGGAGGCAGGAAGTTTTGCTTCCCCCAACCCCTCTGTTTCTGGTAAACACGCGTTTGTGGCGCAGGTGCCACGCTCAGTGCGCATTGTTCTGACACCTGCTGTCCTCCCAAACAGTGGCTACTTCCGGAACCCTCCCTACCCCTGCCGGAACAAACCCCCACCGGTGCGCAGACGATGGGGGTGGCAAAGTCTGATTATTCTTCGATAAAAGTATTTTAACAAGTACGAACGATCCAACTTTTTTATTAGCCCCCATCTGGGCCACGAAAACAAACGCAGAAAAAAAATGGAACACAACAAAAGCCGACTTTGTTGTTTTCGTTCCCTTCCCTTGCGCAGTCATACAATGGTTTCCCGGAACAATGTGTTTTCCAGGCCCTGAGAGCCGCGGAGTTCTCACTCAATGAAGGCCAGAAATAGCTGCCAGAGAAGAAATTCATGAATGGACCCTTGGCCGGTACTGACGCAGGTTACTGCCCAGACTGAAGGGTTGTCTGGCGGTCGAGAGGCTGCGAGCGTTTCCCTCCGGAGGTTACAGTCAGCCCGTTAAGAGTAAGAGCAGGAGGCCCCGTCTGTGAAGTGCCTTTGTGTTCCGTCCTCAGCGCCTCATTAGGTGACAGTATGTGGTGCGTTCCGCCTCGGCGAAAAAACAAACATGGCGGCAGACAGCAGCTGCTGCTTCTGGTTAGCCCAATTAAAGTCAGGCAATGCAGACCCGGCAGCCCCACCCCGTTTGCACGCTCCCCCTATCCAGCACACACGACCCTGTCATAGTTCTGTTGCAAAAATATCAACATGCTGCTGTGTGCTGAACAGGCTTCCTGCGTATGCTGTTTTCAGTTTAGCAGACAGCGTTTCAGTGAGAATCAAGACCATGTGTGGATTCCACTGGGGAAATGTACCCTAGAGGGAAGATTGTTTTTGTGGCAGAGAGACCGAAAGTGGAGTTGTGTGATTCCGCTGTGGAAAAGGAAGATGGCATGCTATTCATAAAGATTGAAGGATGGTAGGTTTCAAGGTGGGAACTAAGCGGGTGATGTAGCGTAACCACCTCACTCGCGGTCATCATGGTCTCAGGACCCAGGCCGGGGAAGGCAAAGCCGGACCCAATAGAGGCCTAGGGTAAAACGCCGGCCGGCGGCGGGACCCCTCCATGCCACGCCCCCGCAATCAGGAAAACCCGGCTAAGCCGGGGAGGGCATGATAGGCCCACAAACAAAGGAAGCTCCCCCCCCCAATCAGGGGGCGAGAAAGGTAGGCAAGGGGGAGATTAAAAGGGGCCAACGGCCCGGGAAAGTCAATCACAAGGCTCCCCCTCGCCAAGAAGAAGAAGAAAAAGCCTGGACGTACCTGCGGAGCTTTCGCGCCAAACACCAGCAGGACTAAGGACCCCGGCAGGCTCCAGGCGACTTTCCGGCCAATGGGGGCGCCCTCCCACGCGAGGGGGACTGCAGAGCAGCGGGGGAAACTGGGCGCGAGCACGAACCGGCGACGGGTAGTGTGCAGCCGCACAAGAATGGGAGCAGCGGGTGCAAGAGCCTCCACGCCGGCCGGCAGTATCCGAGCGGTAGAGGCAGGGACATCGGGCTTCCCTTCACCGGCAGCGGCGGATGCACGCGAGGTGTCCAGAGGGCCTCGCAGGGAATCGCGGAGTCACGAGTGCGCTAGTCCTTTTTTCCAGGTCAGTGCCGCTCTGCTCCGAATCCGAGACTTTGCATGCACTGCAGCAGGACCTCACGACCTCCTTCGTAATGGTGGAAGAGCGAAGGGAACAACGGCATCGGGGGTTAGGAGGGGGAAGCCACCTGACCGGAGAAGAGGACGCAAGGACGCTACATGGCGTTTCGCGCCGTTTTGTGGAGGGAAAAAATGCAGCGATCACCCCCGTCCCATCTGTCGTCGAGGGTCGGGCAGGGTCCACCACAGTTGCAGGACACACGAGCACTTGTGGCCAATACGGCAGTGCCCGGAGCAACAAGAGCAACGACCTGGGCGGGGAGCTGGATCGGTGCCACCCGGAGGCACAGGGAGCAATTACAGCGGGATCACGAAAGAAATCACGAGGCAATCCATGGAAGGATCTTCTTCGTTGGGAATAGATACCATTCCTCCTCCGCTCCGAGCAGTCCTGTCTACACAAGAGCCCCTATATTGCAAACCTCGAGCAAGCAACTGGCGGAAAATCACGGTGGGACCACGCGGGGGTCGGTGCGGGCGGCAGTGCCCCCAAAAAGGCGGAAGACTGGTGCGGGCGGCGGTGCCCCCTTAACGAGCCCGGAAGTAAAATTAAGCGAGTGAGGTAAGGAGCGGGGCTGCACGAAGCCAGGGTACAACCAAAGCAATTTGCAAAAACAGAATTTTGGCAAAAAAAAAAAAAAAAAAAAGAAAAAAGTAACCCGTTTAGCAAAACAAAGGAAGGGAATTATAACGTATAGTCTGCGGTTTATAGGCAGTTCCGTTATGAAAGTTATGAGTTATTCGATATTGGAGCTTTAAGTTAAAAAGCCCAAGTAACATAAGATGTCTCTTTTGAACGCAGTAGCCTGCGGATAGTTACACCATATGCAGTCTGCAATCTACGTTGGGTCACGCTTTTGGCAGCAGGCATAGTAACCCGCTGCAATACCTTCGGCTAAGTCGAAACCTCTACTTTACAAGCAGGGAGCTCGCTTTCGAACACGGCGCCTGAGGGAAGCCATGGACCAGCGTAAGCACACATTTCAGGGCAGACTGAGCACTTGCAGATACCTGCGTGTACAGTAAACCAAGCCCAATACATATCCTTTGGAAAGGGGCAAAAGAGGAACATACGGACTGAGGTCCGGATATGTTACACTATCTGTTGAAAAGTCTGTGGAAAGTAAGCAGCTAGACAATGCAGCCCCCCTTGCGGCCTGATTAGCAACAGTGTTTTTAAAATACGATTGCGTTCGAAAGTGGGCTTCGGTTACATTTTGGAAATGTCAAGAAATTTCTGGTTTAAAAATCCTGGCTTTGAGGATTAGGTTCGAAGGCCACGCTGCTACTGGGTTTACTCAGTTTATTTCATCCAGCGTGAGACTTGATTTCTGCATAGCACTGCATAATGGGAGCCTAGGGAGAGGGGTTGGCCTAACGGCTAGGGCTTTTGACCTAGAGAACAGGGTTCGAGTCTCGGCGACGACGCTGACTGTGCAAATCACTTTAATCCCCCCGTGCTAGATACATATTAATAATCACATGGGGAGTGGAAGCCTTTCCTAGGTACTGGAATATGTCAAAAAGAATAACCCCAGCGGGAGCACGCCGCCTCACCCCTAGCACGGCAAAGGTAGGGAGTGGTTTCCAAGGTAAAATGCTGCGCAACGGTTGAATGCGCAACACACACTAACTAGCGGCAGCCTGCCTACAGGTAGAAACAGGACAGGACTTACATTGGGAGCACGGTGCACAACCATCTTCTATTCAGGCGGTAAACGGGCGAGTGCGCCCGTAAATACGGCAACCGATAGAACCATGTGCTGCGGAGCGTTATCATGCGGCCGGCGGAAATTGCCCGCTAGAGGAAACCCCCTGGCGCAAGGGTGCTGCTTGCTATTTAGTAGCGCAAAAAATGCTAAAATGTCTACTTTGGCAATTACAGTTGCAACACGGGCTAGGTTAAATCGAGTGTGTAAACTGGGCTAGGCTCGACAATTAAAAAGGAGCCAGTTCTGCTGGCCTTGCCAATATTTGTTAATTACAGCAATAAAACGTCATGACATCAGCTTTCCTTACCCGTTCTAAAATAATTGACAATCTTCAAATCTAAACCTGGAAAGTTGGTAGGTTTAGATTGCCTATCGGGGTTCTCTGCAGACTGGTGCGTTAAACTTGAAATCCAGAGATAATAAAAGCATACCTTATAGTAATCACATGGATGGCGCAAAGGCGTTTTTGCTTGGAGCAGGTCAGCCTGCCGGCAGGCTCGAGTTACCAAGAGTACGAGCGAAGATGCATGTTTTTAGCTCCGGACTGGCTCCAGGGCAGTGCGACCGCAGCGGGGGATGACTGTTGTGTTACTTTACGTTGTGATCAAAAAGCTATGCTGCCCATCCCCGCCTCCAGCAATTGTCAGGAAACAATGGTAAGGCAAGATAGCTACTAACGTGCTGGCGAGAGCAGAGTCTGGTGTAGTAGCGTTGACTCGGGGGAGTGGGTTGTGTTGTTCATATTAAACAATGCTGAGGGTTAATATGCCCGCGGCAAACAACATGGACCATGCAGATCATAAAGGGAATGCAAGGTCAACATGTCAGTGGGTTACCATGCTATCGGAAAAAAAAAAAAAAAAAAAAAAGCCCCGGGTTAGCACATGGGGAGGTTGACTTACCCGGAGAACAAGGCAGTGCCAAGAGGTGTGGCAGACCACCATCCTCTGAGATTGATCGAGGGGGTGAGGAGTGGCCTAACGAATGAAGCGTTGACAACTTTCGGGTCTCCGGGCAGAGCATGTAGTTTCCACGGGACTTAATAGACGGGCTAGGGTTCGGGCATGCGGAGGTGGCTTTAATTGTTGAACCCACTTGAGCCCACTTGAAGCCGTGTGATGACAAGGATTTATTCGTCTGACGGGAGCGGGATGTTGATAGATTGGGGACAAACATCCCCTGGCAGATGCAAGTATAGAGGCGCCAGGAATGCGATCGTAAACTAAGACCTGTGTCTGGCTTGTGACAGGCGGGCTCCCAGAATCAAGAGTGTTTATGTCGGCACTAGGCCGCGAGGTGCCCGCTCTGCTGTGCTCCAGCAGAGGCGCGAGGCCAAACCAATCCGTCCACCTCCAGTAGACAAATAGCAGGGTTCAAAGGGTGGCCGGCTTATCAAGGCCAGCCTCAAGCACCTGAGATGGGAAGCTTGACAACAAATCCCATGCTGGTTTAGCACAGCCACGACAAACGACCCGACCACCTCACAAGTCCCAGTACCTTACAGATTACCGTGCAGAAAAGACTCAACCGGTACCACCAGATTAAGTTGCTCAACTAGCAGAGATAAACGCAATTACATAGAGTACACAGGGAGAGTTGGCTCCTGGGAGACCTTCCTTAGCTAGAACAAACCAGATGTATAGTGTCCAGCGGAGGTGCTAGCACTTTCCAGACTAAACGAAGATCTGTGAGTTGCAAATCCTTGCAGGTACAAGACGCGTTGGTAAGAAAAAACAGAGCAAAATAAATAAATAAATAAATAAATAAATAAAATAAATAAAATAAATAAATAAATATACGCATAGCGGCGGTAGCAGCAACAGTGGGGCATACACAAAATGATAGTGATGTGTCCCGGAGGCGCGCAGGTCAACCCAATGGTTGCGGTCATATTAAATATCATAAGTTTCGAAAAGAGCAAAACCCGGACAGGGCTGTGCAAAAGCTACCCGCGGTCAGGGCGATGGTCAAGTTAAGACCCTGGGGAAGCCGCGTTTAGGCTAGGGGAGGGCTCCCCCCAATCTCCCCAATGTCAATTACGATCAGTTAGCCAGCATACCTGCGCCACGCAGCAAGCATAGTTAGAGGAGGCGAAGCCAGAGGGCATAGGTAAAAATCCTGACGAGAGCTGAACACCATCAGGGACAAAGCGTGGATGTCAGGCAGCACGGGTGCATAAAACTGGTAGTAGCCAGGGCAACGTCTCGATGAGGGGGTATACCACACGGAGACAGGAAGAGACAAGTTCACGCGATACATCGTGGGCATATTCGAGCTAGGAGGTGGCGAGTAGGTAGCGAGGTTAGGCCGAGCTAAGGGGGGAGCTCCCTCCGATCGAAAAACCGTAGGGAGCGTGGCGGAGCTGACACGAGGAACCTAGTAGAGAACGAAAGTACTAGGAGATAGATGAAAGGCTCACACAGTGTCCTTGGATGCCTCACGCCAGGGGCACTGGGGGAGCCATTGGGCGGCGTGCCGCCAGAGAAAGAACAGAGATGACACTCCCGCAGGACCCCGGGGATGCCTCACGGCAGGGGTACAGACGGAGAAGATGACAAGGACCCAGCCGCAAGAAAATAGAGTAGATGCTCAAGTAAGGTCCTTGGGATGCCAAACGGCAGAGACCCCTGGGAGAAGGGAGGGCCCCGAAAGGATACAGGACGAGCGGGACGGCACTTGCAGCCCGGGCATGCCCAGAAAGGGACACCCTACAAATCGGTAGCAAGTTGAAGCCTAGACCCGTGAATCGAAACCCAGGGATTGGGGCCCCTCCCTCCCCTCCCGGGCTTTTGGGGCGGCTGGGGTCCAGAATGTGAATAGAGAAAATAATGAACAATAGATAGAAGTGAAACATGGTCGTTGAAGGACGATGGTAAGACCATGAATGTTGAAATTTGAAATATGAAGATTTCCTGTTACAAAAATGCTTGTTGTAAAAAATAAAACTGCGACCTTTTCAGGCACCAAGAAGTGGTCAAGTGCTGATTAAGGGAAAAGCGCGCAGCGATGGCAACAACCAGGGGGGAGCGGGGAGGGAGTGCTCGCCGCCTGGACGGGGTTAGGACCCAGGCCGGGGAAGGCAAAGCCGGACCCAATAGAGGCCTAGGGTAAAACGCCGGCCGGCGGCGGGACCCCTCCATGCCACGCCCCCGCAATCAGGAAAACCCGGCTAAGCCGGGGAGGGCATGATAGGCCCACAAACAAAGGAAGCTCCCCCCCCCAATCAGGGGGCGAGAAAGGTAGGCAAGGGGGAGATTAAAAGGGGCCAACGGCCCGGGAAAGTCAATCACAAGGCTCCCCCTCGCCAAGAAGAAGAAGAAAAAGCCCACCCACCCACACCTATGGAGACGGGCGTCGCAGCCGTAGGGGGGGAAGGGTAGCGGAGCTGACACGAGGAACCTAGTAGAGAACGAAAGTACTAGGAGATAGATGAAAGGCTCACACAGTGTCCTTGGATGCCTCACGCCAGGGGCACTGGGGGAGCCATTGGGCGGCGTGCCGCCAGAGAAAGAACAGAGATGACACTCCCGCAGGACCCCGGGGATGCCTCACGGCAGGGGTACAGACGGAGAAGATGACAAGGACCCAGCCGCAAGAAAATAGAGTAGATGCTCAAGTAAGGTCCTTGGGATGCCAAACGGCAGAGACCCCTGGGAGAAGGGAGGGCCCCGAAAGGATACAGGACGAGCGGGACGGCACTTGCAGCCCGGGCATGCCCAGAAAGGGACACCCTACAAATCGGTAGCAAGTTGAAGCCTAGACCCGTGAATCGAAACCCAGGGATTGGGGCCCCTCCCTCCCCTCCCGGGCTTTTGGGGCGGCTGGGGTCCAGAATGTGAATAGAGAAAATAATGAACAATAGATAGAAGTGAAACATGGTCGTTGAAGGACGATGGTAAGACCATGAATGTTGAAATTTGAAATATGAAGATTTCCTGTTACAAAAATGCTTGTTGTAAAAAATAAAACTGCGACCTTTTCAGGCACCAAGAAGTGGTCAAGTGCTGATTAAGGGAAAAGCGCGCAGCGATGGCAACAACCAGGGGGGAGCGGGGAGGGAGTGCTCGCCGCCTGGACGGGGTTAGGACCCAGGCCGGGGAAGGCAAAGCCGGACCCAATAGAGGCCTAGGGTAAAACGCCGGCCGGCGGCGGGACCCCTCCATGCCACGCCCCCGCAATCAGGAAAACCCGGCTAAGCCGGGGAGGGCATGATAGGCCCACAAACAAAGGAAGCTCCCCCCCCCAATCAGGGGGCGAGAAAGGTAGGCAAGGGGGAGATTAAAAGGGGCCAACGGCCCGGGAAAGTCAATCACAAGGCTCCCCCTCGCCAAGAAGAAGAAGAAAAAGCCCACCCACCCACACCTATGGAGACGGGCGTCGCAGCCGTAGGGGGGGAAGGGTAGCGGAGCTGACACGAGGAACCTAGTAGAGAACGAAAGTACTAGGAGATAGATGAAAGGCTCACACAGTGTCCTTGGATGCCTCACGCCAGGGGCACTGGGGGAGCCATTGGGCGGCGTGCCGCCAGAGAAAGAACAGAGATGACACTCCCGCAGGACCCCGGGGATGCCTCACGGCAGGGGTACAGACGGAGAAGATGACAAGGACCCAGCCGCAAGAAAATAGAGTAGATGCTCAAGTAAGGTCCTTGGGATGCCAAACGGCAGAGACCCCTGGGAGAAGGGAGGGCCCCGAAAGGATACAGGACGAGCGGGACGGCACTTGCAGCCCGGGCATGCCCAGAAAGGGACACCCTACAAATCGGTAGCAAGTTGAAGCCTAGACCCGTGAATCGAAACCCAGGGATTGGGGCCCCTCCCTCCCCTCCCGGGCTTTTGGGGCGGCTGGGGTCCAGAATGTGAATAGAGAAAATAATGAACAATAGATAGAAGTGAAACATGGTCGTTGAAGGACGATGGTAAGACCATGAATGTTGAAATTTGAAATATGAAGATTTCCTGTTACAAAAATGCTTGTTGTAAAAAATAAAACTGCGACCTTTTCAGGCACCAAGAAGTGGTCAAGTGCTGATTAAGGGAAAAGCGCGCAGCGATGGCAACAACCAGGGGGGAGCGGGGAGGGAGTGCTCGCCGCCTGGACGGGGTTTTTCTCGGGCCATGAACTGTTGTTGTGTTTGTTAGTGTAACTACTAGTTCAATAAAACCAAAATAAGACCATGATTTTCAGAATGCCTTTGATTACCACAGGAAAGTCCAGGACAGGACACTGCGTGGGGGTGGTCGCCATAGGGACATGGCGCTTCAAAGGGGGAGGAGAGAGGGGACTCAGAGCAAAGAGGTGACAGACATCAAATTTGAGACTATATAATCTCGCACTTCTTGTGCAAGAGGCATCATGGACCATCCTGCCAGAAAGGTAACTCGTTTTTAGAAAGGGGCAAAGGCCCTTTGAAGTAGCATGATTGAATATTCTTTTGAGAAAGTAAAAGATGAGTTCGTGAAAAAGGTAGTACAAAGAAAAACCCACTCACAGAGCAACCAGTCAACAGGTAGAGACAAAATGAAAATGTGTACCTGAAAACTGGTGGAAGTATTGTATTGTATTGTAATTGCATTTATATAGCACTTACTACCTTGACGAGGCGTCGAAGTGCTTTTTTGGCGAGTAGCACGCTACTCCGGGAAACCATAAAGATTAGTGTTGAATTAGTATAGTGAAATATGAAAGTAATTTGAGTGGTGAATATTAGTCAGTTATTTGTGATGCTCTTTTGGAAACCTAGCAAAAGACACACAATTGATGGCCGGAATGCAGAACAAATCAAAACATTCAGCCCCAGTTAAGAGATCTGGGTTAAATCCATCTTCTTTGGTCACCATGCCACCCCAGTTTAGACCTGGCCATATGCAAATCAGTCTCGACCCTGTGCCTCATGGGAACAGTCCAGTCCGAACTGTCAAGCCAGGTCCTCCCTGGAATGGAAACAAGCATCCTAGGACCGGTTTCGGAGTTTCACCCCTCTTCAGCCAGGATAGCTTGATTCCAGTGGCACAGTAAGCCCAGGACCCACGTCTTGCCATACCTAGCGCACTTAGGGCGAAAAAGCAAAAGATACACAATTGATGGACGGAATGCAGAACAAATAAAAATATTCACCTCCAGTCTAGAGATCTGGGTTAAATCCATTGTTCTTTTGCTCACCATGCCACCCCAGTTTAGACATGGCCATATGCAAATCAGTCTTGACCCTGTGCCTCATGGGAACAGTTCAGCCCGAACTGCCAAGGCAGGTCCTCCCTGGACCGGAAACAAGCATCCTAGGACAGGTTTTGGGGTTTCACCCCTCTTCAGCCAAGATAGCTTGATTCCAGTGGCACAGTGAGCCCTGGACCCACGTCTGGGCATACCTGGCGCACTTAGGGCGAGAAAGCAAAAGATACACAATTGATGGGCGGAATGCAGAACAAATCAAAACATTCACCCCCAGTCAAGAGATCTGGGTTAAATCCATTGTTCTTTTGCTCACCATGCCACCCCAGTTTAGACCGGGCCATATGCAAATCAGTCTTGACCCTGTGCCTCATGGGAACCGTCCAGCCCGAACTGCCAAGCCAGGTCCTCCCTGGACCGTAAACAGTCATCCTACGACCGGTTTCGGAGTTTTGGAAATCTAGACACTCAAAGAAGGACATCCCACCTCAAAGAGTTGAGAAGGACTATTAGATCTAGAACTGGGAGGAACGATGAAGCTTCACAAAGAGAGTGATCTTCAGACAGAAAGAGTTGAGGGAATTGTCACCACAAAGAAAGTAAAATATCTAACGTAAGGCAATCATCCCAAACATCTATTGCTCAACTGAAAAAACTTCAAAGAAGTTGATTACCTAAAGAATAGTGCTAGAGGTAGTCTGATTCAAACCCATTCATACAAAAAACAACATTCCCAGAGTTAATAGGTTCTGTAAATTCGGAAACAGTGGAGTAGGCTATGGTCCTAAAGAGTTGCACCTGACCTGCCCAGCTATTAGCTTCTGTTGGTGCAAGGATGTCCCCAAAGTGTTCCCCTGCAATTTGTCTCAAAGGACCATTTCACCTTCATGAGCATACTAAATACCTTATTGGCCTAGAATGACCTTTCTAGGAAGCTATTGACCAGTGTCATTACTTTCATAGTTTTGGAAATAACATCAAGTGACCTTCCACTATACCAGGAGCCCTTTTCATCTCAGTTCATATTTGTGTTTGGGGGGAGATAATGTGAATATGGATTAAACTGTGCCTTATTAGAAAAAGGCTGTGTGCATCAAAATGGCAGGTATGTACAGTCACTACTACATGGCTATCTACACTGTGGAGGAATCTACACACTTTCCAATCCAGAGGGCCTCTCTAAATCTGCTCAGCGGTAATAGTGTTGACTCTTCCTGCAACACGCTGTAATCTTTGCCCTATCTAGCAACGTCATACTCCTGGTTAGGATGCCTGACTTGTTGCTTTGTAAACCATATGTGAAACACCATAAAGGGCATAAAGGGCAATTAGAAGGACTACAAAGATGCAACCAGCGTAAAGCCAGATCTCTGAAGACGAGCCTTCTTTTGATTGGAAATTGCCTGATACATAGGTGTTGCAAACCATGAATAAGGGCCGGAACTCCAGTCCCCAAGTTGAAGACTGCTATCAATTTAACCTGCATAATCTGAGGCATGACTAATTGTATGCTCCATGCCCCCCTAGGCTGAGTCCAAGCACGAAGTGCCCTTAGATCTGCTGTCTGAGAGCAAACCTTAGGCAAGCTTGAGGAGAGTAGCAGATGAGCTGGTGTAAATGATGGGAAAATTGAAGATTAGCTGACCTTGTGGAACTTGGCAAGAATGTTTCCCTGTATAACCCTTAGTTATCCCCTGACGTAGACTAGCCTCCATCTAGTTTAGAATTAGTTTGCATACTGCATTAGGATGTAAAATGACCTACCTTTGAAGTGGATGAGTTCCTCATAGCCACACTGACGCTGCCAAGCTGTGCCATGTTCCAGCAATGGGCTATCCTTGGCATGCATATAGTTTTAGCTCATTCACCTGGTTCACAAAGTCGATTTAGTGAGTTTCGCCCACCTGAGCTTGAATTATCACTCTCCTTTTTAAATTGCAGTTTGCTAAAGACATGATGAGGACTTTCAGAAAGTTGACATAGGAATGTATTCCGCCCCTTGATTACCATTGGCTTTGTGGTTTGTAACTCACATTTTCGGACTTTCTATTTGCTGGCTTTATTTGCTTTAGGCTCTACAGGTTCAGTTTTTTGCTCCCTTTGCCTAAACAGGCCTTTAAATCTCATTCTTATGTTGTCACATTTGCTGTGTATTCAAAGACAGAGGTCAAATGTCATGCTGTGTCTTCCAGCGAGCTTGGTGTTTATTTTTCTTTCTCCAACTTCAAAGTGAGAGGATTTAAGTGCCAATCATGCTGGCTCTGGATAAGTGCCCGAGGAGGGCTTTAAGATGCTATTTTTTTCTAGCACACCTCAAAATTTAAATGTCTATGAATGAACTGTGCTGACGATCAAATCAATACACTAGGTGATGACATTTCCACATATTGTTTGTACATTGTATATATTTAATCAGTAAAACCGTATGTGAGTGCAAATGTAACAGTCAATTCAAGATGTATTGTCTGTAACAGCAGTATGCTACCATACCATCCATACTCCTCGTTACCCCACTCCACTCTACTCTGCACCATTCCAAGCCACTGCACTTTACTCTTCACCACTACACACTGCATCACTGAACTCTGCTCTGCACCATTCCACTCCATGCCTCTCTACTCCACACCGTTCTACTCTACGCCAACACACTTTACTCTACTCTACTATGCACCACTGCACTCTTCGCCACTCCACTAGATGCCACCCGACTCTGCAATACTGCACTCTATGCCAATCCATTCTACTCTATACCACTCCACTGTATGCCAGTGCAGCCTATGCTAATCCCCTCTGTGCCACTCTACTCTGCACCACTGCACTCTACTCTGAAACAATCTACTGTACGCCACTGCACTTGGCGCCACTGCACTCAACGTCACTCCAATCTACTCTGCACCACCCTGTGCCATCACTCTTTGCCAAAGCACTCTACACCACTTTACTCAAAATGAATGCACTCTATGCCAATCTACTCTGCACCACTACACTCTATGCCTCTATCCTCTATGCCACTGCACTCTATTCCACTGCGCTCTACACCATTGTACTCTGTCACTGCACTGTACACTACTCTTTTCTATTCTGTTCCACTGTACTCTACACCACTGAACTCTATGCCAATGCACTCCACGTCACTCTACTATATACTACTGCACTCTGTGACAGTATACTCTACCACTCTGCTTTATGCCAATCTACTTTGTGCCACTCTACGCCACTGAACTCTGCATCGCCTCACTCTAAACCACTG
Source organism: Triturus cristatus (assembly GCF_964204655.1). Taxonomy (NCBI): domain Eukaryota; kingdom Metazoa; phylum Chordata; class Amphibia; order Caudata; family Salamandridae; genus Triturus; species Triturus cristatus. The sequence continues at coordinate 797,292,197 of NC_140583.1, read as the reverse complement.
CACTCTACACCAATCCACTCTAATCTACTCTGCACCACTGCACTCGATGACAGACAACTCTGTACCACTGCACTCTACGCCGCTTAACTCTACTCTGAAAGAATATACTCTATGCCACTATAGTCTACACCACTCATTTCCACTTTGCGCCACTATACTTTAAGCCACTCCACACACACCACTCCATACCACTGCACTGTTTCCCACTGCACTCTACGCCACTGCACTCTGCACCAATGCACTCTACACTTTATCCAAAACTAATATACTCTAGACCACTGATTCTATGCCAGTTTACTCTGCACAGCCGCGCTATGTGCCACTATTCTCTGCACCACTGTATGCCACTGCTCTCTCCACCAATGCACTCTCCACCACTCTATTCTACACCACTTCACTCTACAAAACTCTACTCTGCAGCACTCTACTCTATGCCACTCTACCCTACTCTACTCTGTGCCACTCTACTGCACTCTATACCACTGCACTCTATGCCACTTCACTCTACGCCTTTCTGCTCTACTTTCCAGGGACTTTACTCTATGTCAGTATACTCTACCCCAGTCTACTATGCACCATTGCACTCTTTGCCATTGCACTCTACATCACTTCAGTCCAGGCCAGTCCACTCTGCATTACTCAACTCTGCAACACTGCACTGTATGCCAATGCACCTTACACCACTACTCTATACCACTCCACTCTACCCTGCACCACTCTACGCCACTGCACTCTACTCTGAAACAATCTACACTACGCCATTGCACTCTATGACAATTAAATCTTCTTTGCACTGATCTACTCTGTGCCACTGCACTCTATGCGACTCTACATCTCTGTACTCTACACCAATACACCACTTCACTCAAAACCAATGCACCTTAGGCCACTGCACTCTATGGCAATATACTCAGCGCCATTATACTTTGTGCTACTTCACTCTAGGCCACTCTGGTACACTTCACTCTGCAAAACTCCACTCCACAATATTCCAATCTATTATGTTCTACTCCACTAAACTGTGCTCCACTGACACTCTACTCCATTCTATGCCACTCCACTCTACAGCACTCTACTCCACTCTATGCCATTCTATGACACTACTCCACCCTATGATGCTCTATGCAACTCCCTCTGTGCCACTCTACGCCACTGCACTATACGCTGCAAAACTGTATGTCTCTGCAGTCTACACTATGCCACTGTACTCTAAACCAATGCACTCTAAGCCAATGCACTCTACACCACTTTATTCAAAACCAATGCACCACACGCCACTACACTACGCCAACTACTCTGCACCACTGCACTTTACACCATTATACTCTACAACATTCTACTCTATGCCACTGCACGCTACGTCTCTCTACACCATTGCACTCTACATCATTGCACTCTATGTCACTGCCCTCTACATCACTCTATTCTACTGTGCACCACTGTACTCTGCTTCACTGCTGTCTGGACCAGTCTTCTTTGCACACCTATACTTTGCACCACTCTACGACCCTACACTCTGACACTCTATTATGTATGACTGCACTTTATGCCACTGCCCTCTACAATGCAGCACTACACCACAGCACTCTACACCACTACACTCTAAGCCACTGTACTCTATGCCACTGCACTCTATGCCACTCTACTCCACTCTGCGCCACTCCACTCTCCGCCATTGCACTCTACACCACTACAATCTACTTTGCACCACTCTACTCTAAGCCACTGCACTCTATCCTACTCTACGTCTCTGCACTATATGCCAATGCACTCTACACCACTTCACTGAAAACCAATGCACTCTATGACAATTTACTCTGCACCACTGTCCTTTACACCAATCCACTCTAGGCCACTCTACTACACTTCACTCTATAATATTCTACTCCATGATACTCCACTCTGTGATGGACTACCTCATTAAACTGTGCTCCACTGACACTCAACTCTACTCTACAGCCCTCTACTTCACTCTATGCCATTCTGTGACACTATTCCACTCTGCAATGCTCTACGCAACTCCCTCTATGCCATCCATGCCACTTTATTCTATGATGCAGTACTCCACGCCACTCTACTCTATGACAATCTACTGTGCTCTACATTACTCTACTCTATAATACTCTACTCCACTCTATGCAACACCCTCTACTCTACTCCACTCTATTCTACACCACTCCACACCACTCTACTCAACTTTGACACTGTACTCACTCTATGCCATTCAACTCTACGCCATTCCACTTTACGACACTCTACACCCTCCACAACACTTCACAACAATGTATGCTACTTCATGACACTCCACTTCACTCGTCTCCTCCCCACTCCACTCAATTATAATGTACGCCACTCCATTCTACTCTACACCACTCCATAACACTCCACTCTTCTCCACTTTATGACACGACACTCCATGCAACTCTCCTTTACACCAATAACCTTTAGCCAAGCTGAACAGCAGCACGTGTAAAACATATTGGCAAAGCCAATTGCTCTTGCATAGACCTATTGGTGTTGCCAATGCTTGTTGAGTTTGCAAGCACTTTTAGCTCTTTACATAGCCAAGTGGAACTTTGCCTGAACATAGGACCAATAACCAAGTTTGATTAGCACCTATACAATTGGAGCTACAGGCCCCTCAGCACGGGGGAGTTTCAGCACGGGGGAGTTTCGAGCCCTGAAAAGAAACTATTTTCAATCTCTTTATTTCACTATATTTCTATGGTCCTTATTAAAGTGTAATCTCCTTTTAATTAGTAATCCTGACTTAACATTCAGATTTTCTCCGTTTGTATAATCACTGCTTTCTAGCAGTGAAATGAAATTAATGTCAAGGTCCTTCGACATGCACACTTGTACATAAAGCACCCTGCAATCATCCCTGATAGGAGCGGGCACATAATACTCTTTCAGTTACCCAGTATGAACCATTGTTAAATGAGTCCTTGAACAGATGATTTCTAGTTATACACAACAACACTAGAGCACCTCAACTCTGGTCAAGGACAAATCCCAGAACCTTTTGGAAAGTGCATTCATACTCCGAAAGTGCTACAAAAGCATACAAATAATGGATGTGATTTATGGAAATGAGCACAACTAAACTTGATGTACTGTATCTGACTCACCCTTCACATCACCTCCCATGAGCTAGACCAGGGTTCTCCAAAGTCAGGACCGACTGGAGGGCCAGATCCCTCTGTTTGGGGAACCCTGTACTAGACCATTACTGTTTATCCTAGAAACCCAGGAGAATCAAAGAGCCATTGGAAGAGCTGAAGGATCCCATGTCCATCTCTTTCCCAGTATCCGCGTAACTGGGGAACCCTTGCAGTCTTGCAGTTGATACTATAGCCTTAAAACCCGACGTAGCGGGCTCTACCGGCCATTAAAGACCCGCTCCAGCTTTTAACAAGGGAGCTGGCCTTTAATGTCCGGTAGAGCCCACTACGGTGGGCGCTAAGGCTATTAAAAAAAATTCTGTCCCTAGAGGGCAGGATGTTCTAATTTGTGTAAAACAAAATCCTCAGGGAGCCCGAGGGGCTTGAAATCCCCTTAGGCTCCGCCTCGGGCTTCGTGAGGCCTTTGTTCACACCAACTGCTGTGAACAAACAATGGAATGTCGATGTTCTGGGCTTCTACCAGCAATTAGAAACCCAGAGCACTCCATTGTCTTCAATGAAGGTCCCAACATTCCAATGTTCTAATATTAATAGGTCCCTAAAACTTCAATATCTTGGAAAAAGCCTAACAAGATGCAACTGTATTGATACAAAATGAGACTTTACTCTGAAACATTGAGGAAAGGGATACCAGTCCAAACAAGCAGTGAATAACCAACAATTTGGAGATGGACTATTCGAAATAGGCCACAGGAGTGGAACATCAGGGCTGATTAAACTTGCTGTAAACTATGCGTTCTTATGTTTTTATCCCTGAAAATTCATTGTCACCATCTTGTGGTCTATGACCCTAGAGAGATGACGCTGGCGAATCTGCTTCTCCCACCGGAGAACTATGCTGTTGCGAGCTGGTAATTGACCCAAAGTGCACCAAGTCCTCGACGTAGTAGTATTCCCCAACTGGATATGGGGAGACTCTCTGCTTGATGTCTCAGTATCATATATTTGGAGCATATCAATTTTTGTACCTATTGCCCCATTGTAAATTCCACGCAGTCCAGTGTTCTGAGGCCAGTTCTTCGATCTGTGTGTGGTGATCTTGATTTAGAATAACGGATGATCGGGAGAGCTGTGCCTCTCATTATGCTGTCTTTACCCAAGTGGGCCAGTCCTCTGCCTGTACTGCTACTCTGCTGGGTCCCCTCGGAAAATACTCCTGCCCTAATATTCAGTTGTCCAGCTGGCAGGAGAACACAAACTTTCACACTGTCAGATCAACATGAATTGTAATGAACAGTGGTGATGCCTGGCTATTGTATCTAATAACACCCATGTTTTTTTTACTACCATGAAACCCTGCTAGCCGGAACTTCCCATCTCCATTATTATGGGATATGAAGAGCTCTTGGCACCCAAAGAAAGCATTTTTGAAAATGTGCTGCTTCTGTAAAAACCGTGCTTGTATTTTGATACTTTTGATGGCCATCTGCTCTCGATCCCATGAGCTCACCCTTGCACCTGCTTGCTGAAGTTTTGAAACTCATAGACATCTGACCAAATTCAATAAACTTCTGTATTAAGGTATAGACAGGGCGCTGCAATCGTGCAATTGTTTCTAGATTCAAAGAAAACTGCACAGCGTTTCAGAAAAAAAATATTTTTTTCAAAATGTTTTATTGAGAGTTGGCATTGGACCTGCAGACCACTGCCAGCTCTCCCTGTAAATGTTTTCAAGATTGATGCAGAAGCGGAAAGGGGTCCGCTTCCCCTTCTCCTTTGTAGACCCCTTTGAGAATCAGATACCACCCCTTTGAGATGTGGCTACCTGCTCAATGGTTTGTGACCGCAATTACGTCCAAAACCTTTGATACATTCTTCTCTGACTCATAAATAGAAGCAGTGCTTAGTTTGTAAAAACATTTAAGTGCCAGGGCCCTTCTCAGGAAAACACTTGCCTGTACCCCTCATTGCCCCTACCAGCTCTGCCAATGACAGTACCAACACAAGTACTAACCATCACACTGCTACAAGTGTGACAATTCAAAGTATCCCAGACCACCCAAAGCTATAATAATGGTGTGAACAGCAGATGTTATTACTTTGTAATGTATATTGACTTATTAAACATTGTTGTTGTGTTTATCTCAAAATTTTACAGAGAGCACCACCATGTGGTGGACTGTCACTAGAGCTGGTGCTGACAATTGAGTGCCAGTGCTGAGCACCACAAACTACTGGCTCAAATTATGCACTGATAATAAGTGAAGTGCCCCTTTCATGCCCCTCCTATTTGCAGTTTGGACAGGGTAGCAAAAACCTTTTATAAAGCCAGAAAGAATTTTCTGACTTTTAAAAGAGCGTCCATACATAAAGGTAAGCCTGCATGTGGTCGCAAATCCTGCGATTTAGCGAACTGCAGACTTTGCAATTGCAAACGGGCTTCGAACATGCGCCCTGATGCCCTTATTAAACAATTCAACAAACTTCTAAATTAGTCTAAACTTTCCCTTGACTCCAGTACTTTCAGCCTAAACACTCTCCTGAAAATGTACCTTCTGTTTTTTCTTCTATTAGTCATATACTGGGGTGCGTGGTGACATCTAGTAGTAAGTGCTGATGATTAACCTTGCCACAAAGCATTCTTATGAATAGTTGCTTATTTCTGTACTGGACCAATTCTCATTATCAATCATAGGCATTTGTATAGCGCACTGCTCACCCGGAGGGTCTCAAGGCGCTGGGGGGGGGGGGGGGGGGGGAACGCTACTGCTGGAACAGCCAGGTCTTGAGTTGCTTCCTGAAGGCGAGATGGTCTTGCGTTGTCCGGAGGTGGATGGGGAGGGAGTTCCATGTCTTGGCTGCCAGGTAGGAGAAGGATCTTCCTCCGGCGGTGGCTCTGCGGATGCGGGGGACGGTGGCAAGAGCGAGGCTGGCGGAGCAGAGCTGGCGGGTGGGCTTGTGGAAGGTCAGGCGGCTGTTGAGGAACTTGGGGCCCAGGTCGTGGAGGGCCTTGTGTGCGTGGGTGAGGAGTCGGAACGTGATTCTTTTGTTGACGGGGAGCCAGTGCATGTCTCTCAGGTGTCCGGAGATGTGGCTGTGTTGGGGATGTCCAGGATGAGTCGTGCTGAGGCGTTCTGGATCCGTTGGAGTTTCTTCTGGAGTTTGGCGGCGGTGCCGGCGTAGAGGGCGTTCCCGTAGTCCAGCCGACTGGTGACGAGGGCCTGGGTGACCGTCTTCCTGGTCTCGGTGGGGATCCACCGGAAGATCTTTCGAAGCATGCGCAGGGTGTTGAAGCATGAAGACGAGACGGCGTTGACTTGTCTGGTCATCGAGAGGGAGGAGTCCAGGATGAAGCCTAGGTTGCGTGCGTGGTCCGTTGGCTTGGGGGTGGCTCCCAGGGCGGGGGGCCACCAGGAGTCGTCCCAGGCGGAGGGTGATGATCCCAGGATGAGGACCTCTGTCTTGTCTGAGTTCAGTTTCAGGCGGCTGTTCTTCATCCATTCGGCGACGTCTTTCATCCCTTCGTGTAGGCTGGCTCTGGCGGCGTCCGGGTCGCTGGTGAGGGAGAGGATCAGCTGGGTGTCGTCGGCGTAGGTGATGATCTTGAGGTTGTGTTGACGTGCGATGGTTGCGAGGGGGCTCATGTAGACGTTGAAGAGGGTGGGGCTGAGCGATGACCCTTGTGGAACGCCGCAGATGACTTCGGTGGCCGCTGACCGGAACGGGGGGAGGCGGACTCTCTGGGTTCTTCCGGTGAGGAATGAGGTGATCCACTCCAGGGCCTTCTCCTGGATGCCGGTGTTGTTCAGGCGCTGTACCAGGGTGCGGTGGCAGACAGTGTCGAACGCTGCGGAGAGGTCCAGGAGGATGAGGGCCGCAGTTTCCCCGTTGTCCATTAGGGATCTGATTTCGTCTGTGGCTGCGATGAGGGCGGTCTCCGTGCTGTGGTTGGCTCGGAAGCCGGATTGCGAGTGGTCGAGGGATCCGTTGGTCTCGAGGAAGGCAGCTAGCTGTCTGTTGACGGTCTTCTCGATGACTTTGGCAGGAAACGGGAGCAGCGAGATGGGGCGGTAGTTCTTGAGGTCGGAGGGGTCTGCAGTTGGTTTCTTCAGCAGGGCACTGATCTCGGCGTGTTTCCAGCACTCCGGGAAGGTGGCGGTGTTGAAGGAGGCGTTGATGATGTCCTGGAGGTGGGGTGCGATGATGTGGTCGGCCGTGTTGAAGATGTGGTGTGGGCAGGGGTCCGTAGGGGATCCGGAGTGGATGGTGTTCATTGTGCGTGTTGTGTCTTCGGTGCTGACTGGGGTCCAGGTGCGGAGGGTGGCGGTGGGGTGCATCGGTTCGGTGGTGGGGTTCGTGGTTGGTGGGCCGAAGCTGTTGTGAATGTTGACGATCTTGTTGTGGAAGAAGGCTGCGAGGGAGTCGCAGAGGTCTTGCGAGGGAGTGATGTCATTGTTTCCGGCGTCGGGGTTGGAGAGCTCTTTGACGATGCTGAAGAGTTCCTTGCTGTTGTGGGTGTTGTTGTCCAGTCGTTCCTTGAAGGCTGTCTTCTTTGTGGCGCGGATCAGTTGGTGGTGTTTGCGGGTGGCGTGTTTGAGGGCCGTCATGTTGTCTGTGGTCTGGTTGGTGCGCCAGGTGTTCTCCAGGGAGCGGCAGTTCTTCTTGGAGGTGATGAGCTCGTCGGTGAACCAGGAGGCTTTCTTGCTGCCGCGTCTGCTGGGGGGGGTTCTTCTTCAGTGGTGCGAGGGCGTCTGCGCAGTTGGTGATCCACTGTGTGAGGTTGTTGGCGGCTTCGTTGGGGTCCGTTGAGCTGGTGGGGGGGTTCTGGCTGAGGAAGGTGGTGAGCTGGTCGCCGGTGATCTTGTTCCAGCTCCTGCGGGGGGCTTGTTGAGGGTGGTGGTGGGTCGTCGTTTTACTGAAGCTGAAGTGGACGCAGCTGTGGTCAGTCCACTGGAGATTGGTGGAGTGGCTGAAGGTGACGTATTTGCTGGATGAGAAGACTGGGTCAAGCGTGTGGCCGGCGTAGTGGGTGGGGGTGGTTACCAGTTGCTTGAGTCCGAGGTTGGCCAGGTTGTCCAGCAGAGCAGTGGTGTTGCGGTCCTTGTTGTCCTCCAGGTGGAAGTTGAGGTCCCCCAGGAGGATGTAGTCGGTGGAATTGATGGCGTGCGGGCTGATGAAGTCTGTGATGTCTTCGCTGAACTGTGTGCGTGGTCCCGGTGGTCTGTAGACGAGGGTGCCTCTGAGCGTGGTCTTGGGGTCGGTGTGTATCTGGAAGTGGAGGTGTTCGGCGGAGGTGAAGGTGTCATCGGAGTTGGTCATGATGCGGATGGTGTTCTTGTGGATGATGGCGATGCCTCCTCCTGTCTGGTTGACGCGGTCCTTCCTGGTGATTTTGTAGCCTTCCGGGACGGCGATGGCGACGTCGGGCGCTGAGGAGGCGTTCATCCAGGTTTCCGTCAGGAAGGCGATGTCTGGTGCTGTCGAGTCGAGGAGGTTCCAGAGTTCGACGGCATGCCTGTGAACGGAGCGGGTGTTGAGCAGGATGCATATCAGGTGTTTGTTGCTGGGGCTCGGTTTAGCAGGTGCAGTGTTGGGTCGGAGGCTGGTGAAGCGGCAGGTCAGGCAGGTGAAGGGTCCATGGGTGCGTCTCGGGGTGGCTCGGTAGCAGGCGGTGTTTCGGCCGGCATTGAGTGCGTGGAGGGTTTTGGCGTCGTAGATGTGCACGGTGTGCTGGCGAGGGCGAGGACCAGGGGGTCTGGCGCTGGGCGCGGTCCAGGCGCGGACGGGCGCAGACGGGCTTACCTTTGGCGCACCTTCGGCGCTCAATTGGCGCTCCTGCTGCACGCGTCCGCTGCGCGGTCGCTCTGGGGGCGTCATAAGTAAGGAGCCGGGAGGGAGGAGCAGCTGGGTGGCGGGAGCGGGGCGGCGAATGGAATCACAGGGGGGCGGGGCCGCAGGGAGGAAGCGGCGGGAAATTCCAAGAAGCAGCGGGCAGCGGGAAATTCCCAGGAGCAGCGGGAAATTCCCAGGAGCAGCGGGCAGCGAGCGAAGGAATCTGCAGGCAGGAGGCGGCACAGGCAGGCAGGAGCGGCAGCAGTGAGTGGGGCGACCAAGCCCCTCATTATAGGGAGTTCAGTCGCATAAAATGCTGATTGGGTCAGACAGAATTCTTTTTTTAGATCAGTTGATATCTACGCTGCAAAATGTATTTGCTTTACTTGCTTAGTTTGTAACACGCCTAAGCCATTTGTAACCAATCTCAGAAAACTACTGATTCTGTCTTGAATCAGCCTAATAAAAGCTTAAAGTGAGATTTCATGATATGTTTCAAATTCATTCTGCTCAGTTGTCCCCCAGTGCTGTGTGATGCATTGGCCCCTTATTGCTTGGGAGAAAGCAGGAACATAAACAACACCCTATTCATCTCAAATATACAGAGAAACAACACACACACCCAACCAGAAGCATATACCCGAACAGTCCACAAAGAAGCACCTCTAAGGCCTCCTCCCTACTGTGTTGAGCTCTTGCTGTGATTGTGGGATCCTTGCAGAGATGATGCAGTAACACCACATGGATCCTCATTTGAGCCAAGGTACCACTTTGCAGACATTTCACCTATACTAACATTCCAAACCCCAGTAATCACTCTGGTCATTCCCCAGACCAATAAAAAGGTTTCATTCTTCTCACGTTTTCTAGATGTTTCTTTCTTACTTCCAATCAGTGGTGGCTAGCAGAGGTAAGAGCGGTGTGGCAAAATCCACAGATGATGGGGTAGGTAAAATTAAATAAAAAAATAAATAAAACCACTTACCTTGCTGACTCAGCGATGCGGCGAAAGCAAGGTAAGTGTTTTAAAATATATATATATATTACCTGCCCTGTCGTCTGTCGACTTACCCCCACCCCTGCCCCGTCTCACTGCCTTACCACTCTTACCAGTGCCAGCCGCCACTGCTTCCAATGCACCAGTTTTCCCTGGAACTTTATTCCTTACTTCTGTATGCGTATACTTATTAAGAATCTCTTTATCTTGTTTAATAAACAGAATTTATTTTTTTTAAAAAGAATCTCTTTATCTTACCTGAGGTTATCTTGGACTTCAAGAATTTCTTTTGTCGCTGACTCCCTTTGAACTGTTTTAGTCTTTATTTCTGATGTTCAAAATCTTTTGTTTGGAGTTTATTTTCTCACTATGTATTTGTAGAAGGCTGTCTTGTGTCTCTTTACTTTTATAGGTCAGTGCTAAATTGTCTCTTTATTTTGTACCGAACTTTGACCCTGTCATCCATGATTATAAGTATCTCCATACACTATTGGTTATTCATTTCTCCTTTTACACTTGAAAGGCATGTCTGCCTTTTAGAGAACATATTTAATTACTGTAGCCAGTGCTTTCAGTCAGCTGAGACCATCCAGGTCTCTGGCCCATTAGTAATTACAAATGGACATTGAAACAGGTCCCTATCAGACCCTATATTCATGTCCTTAACTGTAGTAGCAAAAACACTGATCAATTTCTGAATAAGAAATGTGAAAAAAATTGAGATAATCTATATCAGCGATTTAGATGCTGTTTATATTTCACGTTTTGCTTAATCTTCCATGATGTTGTGTTTCTGTATTTTATTTTACATGTAGTATATTACTCTAATATACTGCATACTTTGTAATTGTTTATAATGGGCCACTATTGAGAACTCTAGAGTGGAGGCTAAAGGCCGTTAGAGTTTCTCATAGTGCCTGTCAGTGGGTTAAAAAGTGTTCACAATATGTGGCCATCCAATCCTTGACCGCTCTGCAAAGCGCACAGGGCAAGGGTTACGTATTGCAGTTGCAATTATGATTCTCTACAAATGTGTCTGAAGGAGGTATACAGATGTCAAAATATTGACAAGGGGAAAGTAAAAGAAAATGCAGTGCTTGCAGAAAAGTAAGTGTGTTTTGCGTTTGGGTGTGGGTGAAGTGAAGGAGATCCAAGGAAGTGCATTCAGAAAAAAATGAAAAGAGAGTGCTGAAGAGGAAAGAGATGAGGTGTAAGATATGCAGATGGATGAGATGTGAAGAGAAAAAGAGCATACGTCTTACATAGAGTGGGCATAACAAGAGTGATTGAGGCACCTTGAAGACTAGTACCCCTTCCAAAGTCCTCAGTAATGTATAATTCACTTTCTCATAATTTTAGAATGTAATCATTTTCAATATTAATAATTTACAGCAAAATACTTGTTGTTACTTGTTTATCTTAAACAGCTGACAACTGTTGACAGAACCAATAGTCCTGGTTAGACTTAGGTGTATGTCAGTTGTTGTGTATATATCTGGATGCAATAACAAAAAGGTTAGAAAGGAACCAAAATACTGGTCGGGTGATACACTATAAGAGAAGCACTCATTTACATATTTAAGCCACACCCTTCATGATATAGGCCACACCCTTTTAGAGATCCCTCACTTTTGTCATCCCACTAAAGGCCTTGACTGTATCTATGGTATCTACTGCATACAGCGGTCCCTTTCTGCCTTACAATGAATGGCTACTAGCTGTTAGGAAGGATCACCTGGTGCATTAACATCTCTGGCCTTTCCTGGATGACAAACAATGTCATGTATGAGTTGCCACTAGAGGCCACTGCTGTAACACTGCCCTTTGATGTAACAAGACTCACAGTGGGGGCGGTGTTACCATCAATAGGGCAGCAGGAGCACTGGGTCTAGGGCTCTGAGGCGCCCTCTGCTCCCAAACTAAGGTTATATTTCAGTATCTAACCAAGGGTTGCTTGAACTAGGGTCCACGCATGCTTGCAAGGCCATTGCTGACAGCACAGTAGTCCCTCTGGCTGGCAGACAGAATGCAGGTGCCTCATTGTATTGCATCATTGCATTACCAGGACTGTCCATCAGGTGTCACTGTTGACCCAGTGTTTTCCATTGCCTTACTATCAATCAATCAGGGTTCTTGTAAAGCACCTGTTAGGGTCTCATGGCGCTTAGGGTGAGGGTGGATCTGCAGTTCAGTCGAAGAGCCTGGTCCTGAGGTCCTTCCTGAATTGCGGCAGAGACGGTGATTGCCTGAGATGTAAAGGCAGGGAGCTCCAGGTTTTTACAGCAAGGTAGGGGAAGGGTCTTCTTTCAGCCGTGGTCTTGAAGAACCGTGGATGGTGACCAGGGCCGGTTGGGCAGAGCAGAGATATCTGTTGGGTGTATGGAAGGAGAGGCGGCAGTTGAGGTACGCAGGTCCGGCGTTGTGGAGGGCTTTGCGGGCGTGCGCGAGGAGCTTGAAGGGGATTCTTTTGTTGATCGGGAGCCAGTGGGGTGTCCAGCAGCATCCCCAGGGCCCCACCCTAGGTGCCACTGGACTGAAATGTCCTTCTTTTGCAAGCAGTGAGTTCGGTGGATTTTGTTTTTGCATGGGAGAGAACTAGAAATAAGAAATTACTTAAAAACAGTCAGTTTTACTGTGTGGAATTTTACAGAAGGCATAGCACATAGTCAAATCCCACCGATGTAGAGACGAAAGGCAGTGAATGAAACAGAAACCATGAGATTTCCTTGACAGATCGACGCCACAGGGCTCTCCACACTCAGTCAAAAATCATTTTTCCATGCCAGGGACTCTTCCCCGGGCCTGCCATCTTCCTTATTTCCACATCCGTGGCTTGACGGGGCACCTTGTCGCCTCTGAGGTAGCCCAGAAATGCTGCTCGGTTGCTAGTGAATACTATTTTTCTAGGATCATCAGGACAGGAGGGACTCTGTGCCTGCCCCCTCCCGTCTACTCCCCTCCCCCCTTCAATCCTAAATTCCTCCTAAATTGGATATGAAATGAAAACAGCGCCTGGTGCTTGAGATGCACCCCACGCACCGTCTCCCCCCCCATCTTCCTTCACCAACTCTGACACACGATAACATCTTCATATTTCCGAGGCCTGCAGTGCCTCAAGCCGGCACGCTGGGAGGCGCCTGTGAGTGGTTCCACGCATTCCCCCAATTCCCCAGCTGTTCCCTCTTGACCGCAGGTCCCTGCACCTCCTCTCCCTGATGTAAATTGTATAAGGCTTTCCTAAGTGGGGAAGGTTCGAAGCGCTTCTTTCAGGCGCCAGCACGGCACGAGGACTCTGTGAATGGGCGTGGTTCCCCCCTCAAGATGGGACGTGCTTTAGATCTCTGCTGATATGTAGCAGATGTCAGGCGCACACCGCTAGGCCTCGGAGAGAGAGAATATTTCCTCACGGAGCTCTACTCACATTGGTCCTCTCCCCACCCTGAACCGCGCTTATTTTACAGTGCTGTACCACCGGTATCGCTGCATTATACAGTATGAAATGGCGGAAAACTACGAAACCTGCGGTTGCAGGAAAGGCAGCAAAGGTTGCCATCTTGGGTGGACATGAGGCAGAGGCGTGACCACTCTTCCATGTGTAAAGGTAGATTGCAAAAACATCTTTCGAGGTGCCCATCATTGGTCACATGGCCACAAAACATGAATCCAACGGATGCGGTTCATTGAATGATTGCAACTTGTAAATCACATGGAGAAAGTGTGACCAATGAACACAAAGCGTGACCAACCTTGTCCTTAATGGGTGCATGACACAAGTCAGCTGGACACCGTTCATTCAAAGAGTGCAGGCCATGGAGCAGATGGGCACAGGCTACACAGCTGGTGCAAGTCACACTGTATACTGCCTCAACTAACGCTAAGGCTGCTAGTCACCAATCAAGTGGGCACAGCAAACACACAACGGAGTCATTGTGAATTGTGCAGCTTAATTCTTATTGAAACCAGAAACAGCCATGTTTGCTTGATAAACATATTAAGTGGATTTTCCTGCCTGGTAGGTGTGGAACACGAGTGGCATCCAAAAATCTGCTTTTCAAAGCTTTGGTACTAGTGGAAAATATGTGCGAGTGTTGCCATTTTTGAAGGCCACGCGCTCCTTGTGCACTCGGATCCTCTCGCTCCCACGAGCCCACCCGTGCACCTGCTTGTTAGATTAGTGAAACCTAGGAACATGTGACTAATTCTGGAAACTTCGGAAAGTATGTAACTGTGTGTGCTACCTTCTTGGGGGAGCTGCAATAGTTAGCTGATGCAGGGGAACCGCTGTGGGGTTTGGTACCCTGACACTTTCAACCTGGGCTTCCGCTATAGAGCCCCGGTTTAGGCCTAAAACGAAATTAAAATAAATAATAAGTGTTGCAAGACAGTTCTTTGCACACACGTCATTTGGGTTGTATCAGTATTGACATTTTCTGCGAGCAGTTATTTCTAATCAAATCTTCACATTTCCTTCTCACAATGAGCTACTTTGTTTTATGTTAGCATTTTCTTCATAACAGAGTTACTTTGTACTAATGTATGTTTTTTTTTTTACCTCAGTATGAATTGTATTGTATCAGAGTTCAAGTTCTCCATATAAAGGTTACTTTGTATGGTGACATCATATTCTCGAGGACTGAGTTTACCATGTTTATATTTCCCAGGGCTAAGCAACTCTTCTGTCTGTGGTGAGAGGGAAGTCTCGGTGGTTCCTGGAATGTACTTTTGGGGAAGGGACTTCCAGAAGATCCCGCTGCCTCCTTAAATTGGCTGAAGTTGTCATAGGTCAGCCAATGATTGGAGGACCTTCCCTTACTCATCGGAGAGTGGGGTGGGGTCAGTGAGTCTTGCTGACTCCACCCAACTCTGTGACAAGGTGTCACTGAAGGACTGTAGCCCCGTGGCACATAAGACCTTAAAACTAGGGCTGGGCGGAGGGCGGTGGTAATTTCTCATGTGGACTTGAATATTTCTCAGCTTGTAAAAGCAGTTCTACATTTTACATGTGCAGTTTTACAGCATGGTAAAACTGAGTGTGTTTCCACATGTAAAATGGGATGGAGAAAATTAATGCATAAACAATGTAGTCATTTCACTACGCCCCAGAATTCCTGTCAGTTCAGACGCTTTCTAATGTTAGCAGCAACCCCTTTATGAGGTATTTACCACTTCATCTGATCCACAACACCTCATATGAATTTTCTATAGAATTTCACCAACACCTCTCAAAAGCAGATTCTACAGGTTTGTCATTTTCTGGGGGATTTGGAGAGGGGGGTGTTAGCGCCTAAAGGATTGCCAAAGTGGTCTCTTAGATCAAGCACTACAACCCTTGGAAATCCAGATGGCACTTGACAGGTCGGATGGACCTTTGCCACCATATTTCAAATGGAGCTGGAACAAAAACACAGGTCATTCATATATCATCAGCTGCCAGATCCTTAATATTCAGTGAATGATGAGATGTTGAAGATGTTTTCAGAAACTTTATTTACTTTAGGATTTAGTAGGTTTGTTAATCTTTATTCAGATCAGTCCAGTTTGGATGTATGACGTAACAACGCGTGTGTTTACAACGCGTGCAGTTACATCGCGGTTTTTACAACGAACGCGATGTAACCACGCGATGCCATTACAACGCAAGTCTTTACATCGACTTGCGCTAGATGGCGTGCTAACATTAGAAGAGCGTAATTTACTATTCCAACTCCAGTCCACTTAACAGTAGGGAAGGTGTTGGGATAGTAAACTACACTATTTGTAATGTTAGCACGCCATCTAGCGCAAGTCGAAGTAAAGACTTGCGTTGTAATGGCATCACGTGGTTACATCGCGTTCGTTGTAAATTCCGCGATGTAACTGCACGCGTTGTCAAAGTTTCGTTGTAAAGGTTGTTTACCGTCCAGTTTACAGAAATTATGAATGAAAGGTTGATTAGTGACAGCATAAATCAACTCAGCATGTTTCACAAAGGAAATTGTCACTAAACTAGCTAAAGGACCTAATCTACCCTAAGGTTGGACCTGTGAAGGGTACTGTCTAGAAAACAGCAAGATTTTCCAAGCATAGATAAAGACTAAAACGTCCCATAAAGAGTTGTTCTGGAAACTCAGCCTAGTTTCCCACAGCTACAGTAGCAACCGTTAGAATATCAGTGATAGAGGTATGATTGTTGTAGTAGCACTGATCAAAGAAAAATCAGTATAAGGAAATAGGATAAAGTCACCTTTATCAATAGCGGTCGGTAACAAACGGCAAGGCTATAAAAGAGTGACTGTCCCATAGTAGAGTCATAAGGGATCTCTCTCTCTCTCTCTAATTAGGAACACGTAATATAATATATAAAATCACACAATGATGTAACCAAAAATTAGTAGGTGTCTTAAGTCTTTTGTCCAGTGGAAACTGTTCATCCGATGGTGTCGTCAACATCATGAGAACCTTCTTACCTAAGCTAAGAGGTGTATTCAATGTCCCATTGTGAATACAAAAGACTAGTCAGATGCACTGAAACAAATCTACCAAGAATATCCTAGTTAAGCATACATGAAATATATCTAAATCATTATTCATTGTAGTAGTCTATTATTATGAATTCACAGCAAGGTTCATTTTGTTATTAAAAGTGATCTAATATGGTGTGATGAAGCAAAAAGAACATCATCTTGAAGTCAGCACATTCTTTAGGAAGGTGCTGGTGCTAGGCAAAGTGCCCTAAATAAACGTCTATTTAGCTATAAGCAGAGTCGAAAGAAAAGGCTTGGCCCTAATTATTGGGGCACCTTTAAGAATGATAGCCTAGTACACAAAACTTTCTGCACTTTATTTGTCACATATGGTTAAAGCAGAATTAAAATGCATTCTAATGGATTACTACACGTTGTAAAGCAAGCACATTTTTCCAACGTATTATTTTTCTATGTGAAAACATTTCTGCACGGTTTAAACACATTCTAAAGTGCAATTCTAACATGGTCTGCAAGTCGTAATTTGTTTCTAAAATTAATGCCTTACAGGTGTCTCTAAATGGGACAGCCAGCTGCTCAGAGATGAAGACATAGGATCTAACCAGTCTAGAATAAGGAGCTAAAGGGGCAGAGAACAGGTTATCCCCCACTCAATACACTGTATACAAAAGGACCTGTTCACAATGTGAACGATTATTTTATACATCCGTTTCAGTTGTCATAGGTTTTAGACACTCTTTTCAGCTTGCGATTGTTTTGTCTAAGCTATTCAACGGTGTAGTTCACTCAAAAGAAGAAAGAAAGAGAGAGAAATTTTGCATACGAGGTAAGTCAAGATGACTGTCAATGTGTCTTAAACTTATGTCTCCAACACCCAAATATGGTGAAAAAAGAGTGAGGAGGAGTGTTGGTGCCTCACGGTAGCGCCACCAAGGAGGGTTAAGCAGGATGGTACTCGCCTGCTACCTCAAATTCTCATCATCAGCTACCAACACTCCAAAAGCAAGAAAATTGTGTAAAGAAACCGATGATTAACTGTACAGGTGCTAAGGTGTGTAATTGAAGAAAAGAGAGAAACAAAGAACTGTGCTATAATGTGTGCACCGTATCGAACCCCTTAGTGATATACACTGATATCGAAAAATGAGCTAAATCACACTGGCTTGCATATTTTATTCTAAGCTGCGTGATGGCTCATATGTTTAAAATGCCGACATGTTTCATTGCCACTGGACAAAACTCACGGCAACTTCTTCAGGGCGTGGGGTCTGTTCGTTTCACCCTGCACCTCTGTTTGTCAATTAAAAACAGTTCAGGATATTGCCCACCATGGGCATACCTTTACCCTTGAGTCCTTGCGGTTATGTATACGCGTTCAAGGCTCCGCTTATTCCACTCCACTCGTGAGTCGTGAAAGTGTTCGTAACTGGCGAGTTACGAACACTTTCACGACTCACGAGTGGAGTGGAATAAGCGGAGCCTTGAACGCGTATACATAACCGCAAGGACTCAAGGGTAAAGGTATGCCCATGGTGGGCAATATCCTGAACTGTTTTTAATTGACAAACAGAGGTGCAGGGTGAAACGAACAGACCCCACGCCCTGAAGAAGTTGCCGTGAGTTTTGTCCAGTGGCAATGAAACATGTCGGCATTTTAAACATATGAGCCATCACGCAGCTTAGAATAAAATATGCAAGCCAGTGTGATTTAGCTCATTTTTCGATATCAGTGTATATCACTAAGGGGTTCGATACGGTGCACACATTATAGCACAGTTCTTTGTTTCTCTCTTTTCTTCAATTACACACCTTAGCACCTGTACAGTTAATCATCGGTTTCTTTACACAATTTTCTTGCTTTTGGAGTGTTGGTAGCTGATGATGAGAATTTGAGGTAGCAGGCGAGTACCATCCTGCTTAACCCTCCTTGGTGGCGCTACCGTGAGGCACCAACACTCCTCCTCACTCTTTTTTCACCATATTTGGGTGTTGGAGACATAAGTTTAAGACACATTGACAGTCATCTTGACTTACCTCGTATGCAAAATTTCTCTCTCTTTCTTTCTTCTTTTGAGTGAACTACACCGTTGAATAGCTTAGACGAAACAATCGCAAGCTGAAAAGAGTGTCTAAAACCTATGACAACTGAAACGGATGTATAAAATAATCGTTCACATTGTGAACAGGTCCTTTTGTACATAGGATCTAACCAGCCAGTAGTTTGTGAGCTACATCTTCCAGTGGACTGTGCCCTCGCCACTCCCGCACACACGAACATTGTTTGGTCAATTTGGGGAGTCAGCAGCTAGTGGAACTAGTATAACTGGTGATTTAGCCCAATAATGTCCCATTCCAAACACTACATCTTGCTGAAACATTCCTGTATGCACTTTCACTTCCCAGAGATGTCTTTCCTAAGCATTCCATCTTCTTTTCTGGTGAACGCCAACCCACCCCTTTACCTCTCTCTCTTTTAGGCCTGCTCCCTTCCAAAGTTCCCCTCTCCCTTTTACCTCATCTTTCTCCAACCATGATTCTCTTACTCTACTCCATGCTGCAACCTTTCTCCCTCCTCCTCATTTGCATCCACTACTTCCCTTAACCTTGTTAGCATTTCTGTCTCACACTTGCCTTCTTCTTCTCTAACCCTGATTCCTCCCTCTCCTCACTCTTAATGCAACCCTTTTCCTCCCCATTGTATCTACTCACCCTTTTTGTTTCTAAAAACAACCTTTTGTGCTCTGTAGTTGTGTTTGTGCCTGCAAGCACATCATTAAATAGATGCGATCACAGACAAATTTGAGCAGGATGTATCTCAGCATCTGCCAAGCAGTTGACTCAACGTGGAAAGATAGCACACATATTTAGATCCAAATTTCAGAAGCTTCGAGAATTAATCACTTATCTCTAGGTTTCACTATTTTAATGATCAGAGCATGAATGAAACCATGGAAGATGTTAAAAAAAAACGAGTACAAGGTCTTCAAATGCATCTATATAATGTCAGAGTTTCTACTAGCACAGCAGTTTTCAAAATTCACACTTTGAATGTGCCAGGTATGTTCCTCACCTCGGCTGAAGGACGGGAACTTCAGGTTAACGTTTACTATTGTCAAGACAACATGGCAGTTACTTGTTACATTATTAAAGCAGTGTGCTTGGCAATTTTCATTGAGTTCACACTTCTCATCTCTTTCCACTAAATGCCAGTAACATTTCTGCTTCTCAACTGAAGACTCCTTTTTATCTAACCACGTCCCCCAAATGCTCACCTTCATACCCTCTCTCCACTGCCTACCTACTTCCGCTCCCTCAATTCCTCTTTTTCATAATATTTACTGTCATCACCCGTCTCCGATCCATCAGCGCACTCCTCATGGATCATGTTGATCACCTCCTTTAGCTGACTCAAGACTTCCGAATTATCTCCATGCAATAAAACAAAGATAAAACCCTAACTCTCCAGCTCTGACAGAATTAAATAGGATTCCTAGCAGTCTCTAGTCTGTCTTTTCCAATCCACTCTATACTGGTCTGAGCCCTATCCTTTTGTTCTCTTCCCCTATTCTGCGCTTCCCCTATTAAATACCCCATATTTTCCACTCCTGTTATAAACTCCCATCTCTCTATCCTTGCTACACAAATCCATTGCACTTTCTGTCTTGGTGTCAGAAATCTACCTTTCCAACTATACAATATATCCTACTCCTACCCATTGTCTGTTTATCTACTACAGCAATCTTACTTTTATTCTAGTCACTCATTTCTCCATTTCCCCACCATCCTCAACCTCTCCCAGGTTGAGATTAGGCCTGGACTAAAAATCCGTTCAGCTCGTGGAAATTGCGATAATTTGACATTTTCGCGTTCCGCGGAGAGCGCGAAAATGTCAAAATTTCCACAATCCGCATTTTACCGGAAATTATTTGCTTGCTCGCGCTGTAAAATAACACATTCTTGCGTGCGCGCGATCGCCTTACCTGAATCCCCGCGTTCGCCGACAAGTTTTCCCGATCCGGTCGCATTCTCCATGAGATGTTGGATTGTTGGTAGCCATTTGCGCTGTCTCGCGACAGTTCGCGCCCGCAGTATCATCATTCGTCACGCGATCACGTCTTTCTTCTCGCGATCATGCACCGCGAGACAAGTGAAAACAAGATGGCCGCGCCCGCGAGCAACCGCATGGGTAAGTTGGCGAGCCGCGACCACGCAGAACATACCGCGAACGGGCGGGAAAAAAACTTCCGCATCTTCGCGATATTTCCGCGTGTTTGCAGAGATTTTTAAAATTTTCACGATAATTTGCAAAAGTGAATTTCGCAAATTCCGCCCACCCCTAGTTGAGATGCCTTCTAAACAATGTAGAATTGATTAACAAGAACCGCATAAACATTGATAACCTGATCTCAGATTCCAACCCTGCCCTTCTGCTTACCACCAAAATATCATGGGTAAACATAGCACCCACCTTGCACGATGCTATCACTCCTGGATATGGAGCCTTGACCAGGAGCTGACCTAATAAGATAGGATGAATAAAAAAGAACAAGAGGCAGCCCTGTAACCCTGGGACCTGGGTCATTAAGTGATAAAGAGAAACAATGGTCCTTCGAGGGGGAAGTGTGAACCTCTACTTCCTCGGAAAATATTGGTTTACTCATACACAGATTGGTTCCTTTTCAATACAAGACAGTTTTATTCAATTTGTTCAACATAAAAAAATCATTGGAATTTCATAATCAAGCCAATTTAAAGGTAAAAAGGTGATCCAAATGGTGCAGCGGCGCACTGCAAGTGAGATACATGATTGTAAAAGTGCGCTCGTGCTAAACAGTCTATGTGCATAAATAGTGACTGAGTCAGGATGCAATGGTGGTTGGTACACACTCTGATACAGAGTGAAATGCTCCAGAGTTGAATAAAAAACTATACACTATTATTGTGTCTACGTTTCAACTGTATACATTCAATTTAAACAGGATGATCATCAGGCCGTAGGTTGGGTAGCACCTATGGCGGAGAAAATGTGTTTCAGTAGGTGTGCTAATGCTTAACACAATTTTTGGCTATCCATTGAACTGTTGGGAGGGTCAACTAACCTACCCAGGGGCATATTATCAAGACAGGCGATACAATTATCGCCGCTTTAGCGGCAGAAAACTGCAGCTAAAACGGCGATAATGGGCTTGATAATATGCTCTATGGAATTCCAATTGAAGCTCAGGTTAGATTTCCTTCACATCTAACATGGGCTTCAATTGGAATTCCATAGAGCATATTATCAAGCCCATTATCGCCGTTTTAGCGGCAGTTTTCTGCCGCTAAAGCAGCGATAATTTTATCGCCTTTCTTGATAATATGCCCTCCAGTTTGTGAGATGGATGTGAAGAAAGGAAGGAATACTTTTGGAGGGTACTGTCACATCAGATGACTCAGGTGTGGCAGAGAATTTATTCAAATCTGTGGTAGAAAAACAATGCGGTTATGCCCTATGTGTAGGAGTCTCTACACATGAGCAAATTGCACTGGAATCACCGATCTGGGTGAACACCTGTCGTGTATAGTTATGTTAGAAATGGGGGTCTCTAGTTGGCAGTGGTATACTATACACCCTGTCCAAGTAGGGACCCTTCCTTCTAGTCAGGGTAAGTGAATTACACAACCAAGATAACCCCTGCTCGCCTACTTGGTAGCTTGGCAGACGCACGCGGGCTATCTCAGAGGCAATGTCTAAAGCATTTGTGCATAAAACACACAGTAACACAGTGAAAACACGACATTTGGAAAAATAACCAATCTTTATCTAAACCAAACAAGACCAAAACAAACAAAAATCCAACATAAATAAGCAAAGATATCACTTTTTTAAGGTTTAAGCAATTCAGTCCATAGAACTCTATGGATGCATTGATTTTAACACAAGGTACCTTTCAAGCTTCAAAATCCGAGATTGAAAAACCGCCGCAAAGGGGGGAAGCATAAAAAAACACAGCGATGTGTTGATTCTGGAGTCCCAGGAGAATGGAGGCATCAGTTCTGCTACACGCAGGTGAAGTGTTACGTTGATTCCTTACTGCGAGGAGAAGCGGTGCAACAAATTCCAAAAGAGTCTCCTTATTGCGGGGCGATGCGCTGGAAACTTGGTGCACATGTGCAAAACAAGAAAAATCCGGATGCACTGGGGTAAATGCAGCGGCGACAAACAGGAGCTGGGATGGTTCTTCCAGCCATGAGCATGTGCGATGCCGATTCCTTCAGCTGCACAGCAGGGCCTACGTCAGAATCGAAGCAGGGGTCTCCGACGTTGGAGACATGGTGCTCTGGACTCAGGCTGTGGTGGTTCTTCCAGCCATTAACAGTCGCACCATCCATTTTCCGGCTGCACTGCGGTGATGCGTTGGTTTTTCAACTGCATGGCAAGCTTGCGGTGGGAAAAACGGCGCTGAAGGGTGATGAGTGGGGTTTCAGCTCATGAAGCAGCAAGACCACCTCCAAGGGCCCAGAACTGGTGTTGGCACCACATGGTAGGTTAGAACTCACAGCAGAGGAGTTCTGGAGAGCTGCAGATGAAGTCTTTGATGGCCCTGAGACTTCAACAGGAGGCAAGCACACACAAGTCCTTGGAGAACCTTGATAAGCAGGATAAGAAAGAACAGTCCAGTCCTTCCTCTGCCCAAGACCGAAGAAGCAAGCAGCAGGCCAGCACAACAAGGAAACAGCAGAGTGGCAGTTTTCTTCCTAAAGCTCTTCCAGATCTTCTTCTTGGCAGAGTCTTCTCTTGATCCAGAAGCGTTCTAAAATGTGGTGTTACAGATCCAATACTTATACCCCATTTCGCCTTTAAAGTAGGCATACTTCAAAGGATAGTCTTTGTAGTGCACAGATCCTTCATTGCCCTGTCCTTGCTCCAGACACACTACGGGGGGGGGGGTGGAGACAGTATTGTGAGAGGACAGGCAGAGCCCTATTCAGTTGTCAGTGACAACTCCTCCCACCACTCTAGCTCAGGAAGGCCCATCAGACTGGTGATGGGCAATCGGGAATTGCAGGACACACCTCAGCTCCCTTTGTGTGACTGTCTAGATTGAATGCACAAACCGCCCAACAGGTCAAGTCTAAGCCAGGCGTAGATTCTACAGGCAGGAAGAGGCACGGGATGGTAAAGCAAGAAGACGCCCACTTTCTAAAAGTGGCATTTTCAAACACACAATTTAAAAAACACCTTCACAGAAAGATGTGATTTTAAATTCTGACTTCATGGAACCCAAACTCCAAATCTCTATCTCTTCCCAATTGAAAATTACACTTGTAAGATGTTACAAGGCAGCTCCAATCGTAACCTATGGGAGAGATAATCCTTGCTATAGTGAAAAACGAATTTAACAGTATTTCACCAGTAGGACATGTAAAACATACCAATACATGTCCTACCTTTGACATAAATGCGCCCAGTCCATGGGGCTACCTTGGGCCTACCCCAGGGGTGCGTTACATTTAATAAAAGGGAAGGTGTGGGCCTGACGGTTGACATGCCAGTTAAAAGCTGCCATTGCAGACACTGCAATGGCAGGCCTAAGACATGCTTACAGGGCTACTCATGGGGGGCACAGTCAGTGCTGCAGGCCCACTGGTGCATTTGATTTACAGACCTGGTCACACACAATGCACTTTACTAGGGACTTACCAATAAATCAAATATGCCAATCATGGATAACCAAACATAATCACAATTTACACAAGAAGCACTTGCACTTAAGTACTGAACAGCAGTGGTAAAGTGCCCAGAGTTAAAAACCCAGCAAAAACGGAGTCCAGCATACTTAGAAAATACAGGAAGTTGAGGCAAAAAGACTAGAGAAACCATGCCAAGGATGCCAGGTCTAACAGGCCCGAGTCAAAACATGTATGAAATAACATGAGATTCCGAGCGGGATCCGTTCGGTGTGAAGTGGATTGCCCACTGGGAATGGTTCTTTCAACAAAAGAAAAAAGCTGCACTGGGTCAGACACTGGATAAAGAAACCTGCTGGGGAGAATGAGCACATCTGGTAAAATGGTGCTGCATGAAGCAGGCGCGAGAAGTATCTTGACAGTCAATGTGTGACTCACCAGGTAATTACTCATCACCATAGGCACCGGTGCGCTGTAGTGTATGTGGATAGTGACTCATATTTTGGTGTCATTTAGGCGACAGTGCACCAATGACGCTCTACAGTGTCATTTTTAATTACCCGGTGAGTCACACATTGACTTTCAAGGTACTTCTCACCCTCTGTTTCCGAGGAAGTAGAGGTTCACACGTCACCCTTGAGGGACGATTGATTTTTCTTTATCACCTAATAAGACAAAAGGCAGACCTTCCAAGAGCTTGCCTCTGCAGAATACTAATCACTTCTTTCCAGCTGCTGTCTGACCCCTACCTACTCTTTCTCCTTCCATTTCATGTACTGATCACCTACACCTCCTAACAACCAATCATTCGTAGATGCTTACCTCAGTGTGAACACTGTCATCACCACACAGCACAAGAACCCCTGTGCCCCGAAAGACCTGAATCTCTAGATTGACTACACCTGATCCAAACAAGTTATTTTAATTAGCCCAGAGGCTCTCAACTTCCAGTAAATTATCACTCTGCCAACACACTTGACTGGACATATCCTGGATGCAATTTTCTCCCTGCCTAGAGAAACAATTAATTTTTCCATCCTCTCTGGTGACCACTTCACCGGATACTTCCAGGTCACCCTGCTCACAAAAATATGAATTGCCTACTTGTAGCTTTAACAAAATAAAGCACTTTTAACAGCGGCCTTCTGGATGCTTTGAAGGCTTTGACAAATTGATTCACCTCAACATATCATTGTGCCCTAACTTCAACTAATTACCTTGTCTAAGAAGAAAATATGTTGAAGGCACAAATCTGTGCACTAGAATGGAGATAGAAGAAATATGTCTCCATTGTAAGTCGGCTATCTACGTAGTAGAGTGCTGTAGAGTGGTGTGGCATAGAGTGGAGTAGAGTCTCAGAAGAGCAGAGTTTAATGGAGTAGAGCAACATAGAGTGGAGTATCGTGGAATGAAGAGTGGTGAAGTGGAGTAGAGTGGTGTAGAGTGGTCCAGAGTGAAGTGGCGTAAAGTACAGTGGTGCAGAGTATGTTAACGTAGAGTGCATTGGTTTTGAGTAAAGTGGTGTAGAGTGTATTGGCTTAGAGTGCAGTGACAAAGAGTAGCATATAGTGCAGTGGCATAGAGTAGAGCAGTGCAGAGTAGATTGCAGTGGCAAAGAGTGCAATGGCATAGATTGAAGTGGCACAGAGTGGAGTAGAGTAGCGTAGAGTGAAGTAGTTGAAGTTGAAGTTGAAGTAGAAGTTGAAAAGAATTTATATAGCGCTCTATCACCAAACGGTTTCTTGGCGCTGTAGGCCGGAGAATAAACCTGAGAGAAAGGGGGGAGGAGAGAATTTAGAAGGGGTAAGCTAGGGAGAACAAATGAGTTTTAAGTTTGGCTCGAAAGTCCAAGTAAGAAGGGGTGGAACGGATCGCAAGAGGAAGTGAGTTCCAAAAGAGAGAGGCAAGAGTAGAAAATCTGGTGCCACCGAATTTCTTCTTATGGAAACGGGGCACCTCAAGAAGAAGAAGAAGTGGATGAGCGAAGGTCTCTGCAGGGGACATATGCAATTATTTTAGATCTAACAAAAGCAGGGGCAGTACCAGTGAGGGACATGAAGGTCAAACAGCCTACCTTGAAAAGTGAGCGTTCCCTGATGGGAAGCCAGTGCAGAGTCCGTAATACAGGAGTAATGTGACTAGATTTAGGAAGCCTATAAATAAGGCGGGCCGCTTGGTTCTGGATGAGCTGTAGGCGGCGACATTCATAAGCAGGAATGCCGGCGTAAAGGGCATTGCCGTAATCCAGGCGGGACAAGATAAGTGCTAAAATGATGAGTTTGAGAGCTTCAACTGAAAAATATCGTGAGATTTTGCGAATGGTTCTGAGGGCCAAAAAACATGAAGAAACTACGGAACTAATCTGAGGGCGCATGGAGAGGTCTTGACTGACTTTAATGCCCAGGGTTTTCACGGAGGCTGAAGGTAAGGGAGGGGAGCCAAGGGTGGGGGGGCCAGAAAACAGAAGACCAGGGATTGGAGGGGCCACCGAAAAGAACCAGCTCGGTCTTATCGGGGTTCAATTTCAATTGGTTGGAGTTCATCCAGTTGAATATGAACGTAAGTGTGGAGTGCACCTTAAAAATAGAATCAGGGGAGGGAGAGAGATTGAAGATGAGCTGGAGGTCGTTGGCGTAATTAAACGCCGTGACCTCCATATCCTGTAAAGCAACAATGAGGGGGTAAATGTAGAGATTGAACAGGAGAGGAGATAGTGAAGAGCCCTGGGGAACTCCACAGGTGACAGGGTTAACGGGAGCAAGAAAGCCCTCCAGGCGAACAGCCTGAGTACGGCCGGTTAGAAAGGAGGTGAGCCAGGCCAGGGTCAAACCCCGCAGGCCGATGCCTCCGACACGGTCGAGAAGGATGGAATGATCGACCGTGTCGAAGGCGGCAGAGAGATCGAGGAGAACTAGGGCCTGGGGGGAGTTGGTGTCGGCACTGCGCCTAAGCTCATCTACTACAGAGAGGACAACGGATTCCGTAGAGTGAGCCGTCTGAAAGCCGGCCTGATTAGTTGCTAGGAGGTGATGGGCTTCAATGTGATTGGAGAGTGAAGTGGTAATATGACTCTCCAAGATTTTACTTAAGAGTGGCAACAATGAGATGGGTCTGAAGTTTGAAGGGACAGCAGGATCGGCACCAGGTTTTTTTAGGATGGGTATGATGGTGGCATATTTGAAAGAGTCAGGTACAGAACCGAGGGTGATGGAGGTATTAAGAAGAGTAATAGGAGGGACCGGACAACGGGAGAAAATGTCTCTTAAAATGTATGCTGGGCAAAGATCAGCAGGGGAACCCGAAGTAACTTTTCCCAGGAGAGAGCGGAAGGTCTCTTCAGAGATCAAAGGAAATTGATCAATGAAGGAGGATGGCAAGGGTCGTGGGGAACAGGTAAAGGAGGCAGGTGCCAAAGGGATATTCTGTTTTATGATGGCAATCTTCTCAATGAAGAAATTGTTGAGGGCATTACAGAGGGTTTGAGAAGGGCCTAGGAGCGGCTCTGTCAGAGGCAGACAGTTCGTGCACGATGGTAAAGATCTCCTTAGGTTTATTAAGTGCCAGAAGAATTTTCTGAGAGAAATATTCCTGCTTGGCGGAGAGGATGGACTTTTTGTACGCTTGCAACAGGGCCAAATAGCGAAGCTTGGAGTCAGGACAGTATTTGCGGCGCCAGATGCGCTCTGCCTGACGAAGTGCGAGTTTCTGAGATTTAAGGGTATTAGAAAACCATCTGTTAGCATCGTGAGGGCGACGAATTCTGACATGTCTGAGAGGAGCAATCTGATTGCAGGCTTCAGAGAGCCAGGTATTGATAAGGGCTACCTGCTTATTTAGAGGGAGATCAGTTAGAGTAGGAGCCGAAGAGGCTAATGAAAGACCTAGAGTGACCGTATCTACTTTATTCCAATTTCGAGCATAAGTGTTTGGACAAGGGGGAAGGTTGACCTCTGCCAAAGGAGCGGAGAAAGTGATCAAAAAATTATCAGACCAGACGCAAGGGGATATGATAGGTGTGGAAATGGGAAGATTAACAGTCCAGACTTGGTCAAGAGTATGACCGTGAATGTGAGTGGGAACAAGAATATGAGGGATGAAATTAATATTGTGGAGGGTGTCAGAAAGATCTTTAGACATAGAGTCTTCACGTGGGTCCCCTGGCCAAAAATTAAAGTCACCTAATAACAGAAGAGAGGAGTTGTTAACGACCAGGGTGGCTAGAAGATCCTGTATGGCTGGGATAAAATGGGACATGGATTGAGGGGGACGATAAAGCAGTACAACAGTGAGAGGGGTCGCGAGATTGGTAGAACGCACACCAGAAGGTCGACTGATGGAATATAGAGGTAAGGAAGAGGTTGAAATAAAAGGTTAGAACGAACAATCATAGCCACTCCGCCCCCCAACTTACCCTCAGGGCGGTCAGCACGGAGGATATAGTAGGAGTCTGGAAGAGAAGTGAGAACGTCAGGTAGGGAATTGGCAGTGTACCAGGTTTCAGTTAGACACAAAATCTCAGAACTGGAAGTATTAAGAAAGTCAAAAAGCTCCAATTGGTGCTTGACAGCAGAACGAGTGTTGAGAAGGGAGACCGAGGCCAAATGAGGGGGGTAGCATAACGTGGCGTGGTATAGAGTGCAGTAGTGTAGAGTGGCAAAGAGTGATTTAGAGTTGAGTGGTGTAGGGTAGAGTGCAGTGGCATAGAGTGCTGCCATGCAGAGTAGATTATCATAGTGCAGGGTTAAAGAGTGTAAGTTCATAGAGTGTTGCAAAGTAGAGTGGTGCAGAGTACAGTGATGGAGAGTAGAGTGTTATTCAATCAATCAATCAAAGCTTTATTTCGACATGTAATGTCATAAAAGCACAAAGTGCATAAAAAACAATTTCATAGCAAATACATTTTAAAACATGTCGTAAGAAGATCTAATTACCTAATATACAATAAATATCTAAAAATTGATTAAATTTAGCAGCTTTGGAAATAAAAAAGAGGGGATTTAACTGGGACTAGTGAATCTCTGCCTTATCAACCATGCCCAGCCTAAGAATTTGGCCACCCCGCAGACTATAGTGGTATTAGTGGATGTTTTGAGGATTCTCAGGGCTTCAATATGATCCCTTGTTCCTAGGTGTAAACAGACAGGCCTAAGCCATTTCATTCTTGGTGGTATATAAGCTGGGCAGGCAAAGAAGAAGTGGGAGATATTTTTGGCAGCACCAGAGCAGAATGGACAATCTGGAAGAGTCTTATGGGGGGGATTCCACTTACTGGTGCGGTCACGGAGGGGGAGGGTCCCGAATCTGAACGGGATAAAAAGAGATCTATCCTTGGGCTTCGTAATGAAGTCCAGATAAGGTTCTAGAAGAGGGATAGATTTATGCTGGCGAAATGCCTCTGTCAACCTACCAAGATTAGGATCTCTTAGTTCCAAGGCATCCATCCATACCCAAAATGCTCGTTTAGCTTCCTCCTTGGATATTGGTGCCCCCAAAGCCCGGTCAGATGCGAGGCCAGTTGCGACCAAAAGCTTTTTGATATTTGTGAGCCACTCAATTTTATGGGCTCCTCGCATATTCATAACCTCCCTTAAGCCATCGGCATAGTTGGAAAGCTCAGGGGTACGCCACAACCGCGCCCAGTATAACAGAGGGCGAAGGGTGGCTAAATCTCTAATAGAGTGCCTACCAAAGTCGCTCAATAGTGGTTTAGTCGGGGTACCCCTAGGGAGTAATGCAAGTTCTCTAAAGAACTTGTTTTCATTGGTCACAAGGGCATCTACACAACTGAAGCCCCATAGTTCCGCGCCATAGAGGGCACTACCTACCGCTTTTGCAGCATAAATGTCTAGTACTGGGGCAATAGGTTTGGTAGTAGAGGCACGGAATTCCTTTCCCAGGGCTCCAGTTACCCGTTTGTGGTTAAGGACCATTTTATCTATGTGGGGCTGCCATTTGAGCCTGTCAGAGATTCTAATCCCCAGGTAATCAAACTCCCTGACACGCTCAAGTGGTTTCCCATCTAGAGTCAAGGTGGAGCCAGAGGATCTAGTTGGATTAAAATAGAGGAGTTTGGTTTTGGAAGTGTTAATGACAAGGCCTCTCAGCTCGCAGAACAAGGAGAAGCGCTCCAAGAGCTTCTGCAGTCCTGTGGGCGTTTTTGAAATTAGAAGCGTGTCATCCGCAAAAAGAAGGGCGGGGACTTTGTCACCCGCCAGTGTGGGGACATCCGCTTCAACTTCGAGCAGGTAGGAGACTACGCCATTCACAAACAATGTGAAGAGTGTTGGTGCCAGAACACAGCCTTGGCGAACCCCTCTATTCACCGGGATTTTGTTGGTTTTTTGACCCTAGGGTCCCCCATCTGATGCAAGCGAAATTATCTTCGTGCATCCGAATAAGAAGTTTCAAGATATAAGGTGGGATCCCCAACTCGTCCAAGATCAGCCACAGGCAATCGCGAGGGACCAGATCGAAGGCGGTCTTAAGGTCGATGAACGCTAAATATAGGGCGCCCTTGCCAATAGTGACCACCTTCCAATAGAGAAGCATTAGCCTAAACGCTTGGTCTATTGTGCTGGTGCAGGCCCTAAAGCCTGCCTGGAACTTTGTCATGATCCCTTTTTCGTCCACCCAGGAATGGATCCTCTCTAGGAGGACCCTACCGACCAATTTCTGACCAGAATCTATAAGGCTGATTGGGCGGTAGTTCGCTGGGTCTCCCCTAGAGCCCTTCTTGAAGATGGGGATTACTTCGGCTGCCCTCCAAGACTCAGGCACCGGTGATCCATTCAGTAAGCCATTGATAAAGATTGTGAAGTACGTAGCCCAACCATCAGTGTTGGCTTTATATAGATCACCCGGGATGCCATCTGGTCCTGGGGCCTTGGCAGAAACAATTTTGTCGATGGCAATTTGAACCTCTTTCTTCTCAATCCTTGGGAATGGGAGGGGGTCAGAGAGTGCGGCTATGGGCCTCAGGCAGGTGCAAGGGTCCTCTGCGTGCTCCACCCCCGCATACAGGTTCCTAAAATGGTCAAACCATTCTCTATCCGTGATATAATTTGGGATTTGAGCCTGGT
This sequence comes from Triturus cristatus, assembly GCF_964204655.1. NCBI lineage: Eukaryota > Metazoa > Chordata > Amphibia > Caudata > Salamandridae > Triturus > Triturus cristatus. The sequence goes on along the minus strand of NC_140583.1, from coordinate 797,261,029 downwards.
CGTGGTTAATGGATCTTCTTAAAATAGACCAAAATAGCTCGCCATTTTTTGCGTGGCTCTCTGATTTTAAAGAAACCCAACACTGCTCCTCCCAGTCTTTCTTTGCGGAGATAAGTGCTTGTCTATAAAACAACCTCGCTTGCTTGACCTCACCTGGGTTGTTAGATTTGATCGCAAAGATTAGGCTGTTTTTCTTTAATCTACAGTCTTTGTTAAACCACTCGTTTTCTGGCTTAACTCTTGGGTTGGGTTTTTTCCTGTGGTCAAGGAACAGAGTGCCAATCGAGTCCATAGTTTCCTCATAGACTTTGGTATGGCTGGGCATGTCCTTGGGTACTGAAGAAAGCCTGGTGGTATAATCAATGAGGGTTTTCTCCAGGGTAGCAAGTTTTATGTTGCACAGGACGAATTTAGACCATTTGAGGAATCTATTACAGTTAGAGGGCTGGAGCATCTTGGCCATCATTTGCATTCCATAATAATGGGTTGTGTCTTGTCTATGCCAGATCTCCCGCATGCTGAGGGACAGAGGGTTGTGGTCGCTATTGATTGATGGTGTTACAATCATGTCAACGACAAATTTCCATCCCCTCCTGTCGATCAATATGTAGTCAATTCTGCTTTGGCTGGCGACCCTATTAAAGGTATTGGCGCCCACTGGGTCGGAAGATGTACGCCCGTTGGCAGCTCTTAAGCCGAATTCTAATGCTAGGGCATTAATTTGGATCACGACCGGGGACCATCTTTTTACGGGGTTGAGAGAAAGTAAGGGAATGCCCCATCTGGTGTCCTCGTCGTGTATTCCCAACATGTCATCTGTGGCGAGCGGTTCAAAAGAACAGTTAAAATTGCCAGCGACAAGGAGAAGGGAATTGGAAGGACAAGTGGAGAGCATTTCTGAGAGGGCTGTGATGGTGGAGGACTTGGCACCCCCTTGGGTTCCACGGGCATAGACATTAAAAAGTTCCCAAGAGAAACAACTCTTGGTGCCTTTGATGGTAAGCCTCATTATGTCTGGCGTGGAGCAGCTATTAATGGTGACCCTAAGGTTAAGAGCTGCCCTAATGCAGACCATGAGTCCACCAGAGGGACGGCCACGGCCGATTGAGATGGCTGATATAAAAAAACAACAGAACCCCGGCTTGTACAGTGGTTCGACACTCCAGGTTTCCTGGAACATGCATATATCATGTTCCTCGATGAATTCACTCCAGTCTGGAAGATTTAGCTTGTTACGTAGGCCTGCTACATTCCAGGAGACAAGCTTAAAGAGGCTGGAGGGGATTTCCCGGGGAGTAGAAGCACTTGGGGGATGGGTTTGGGGGGGGTCAAGATTAATAGTGGGCCTCTGAGGTATCATTAATGAAGTAGATGGGTCCAGACCCAGGTGGTCAGGAGATGTAACAGACTCTAATGTGCGACAACCTGGGGGAGGCGAAGGGATGAATGGTATATCTTTGTTACCCTGCAGTCAGTCGACAGCCTCTAGGCTGCTGTATCGATTTTCCGTAGGGATAAAATCTAGCGGCAATGGAGGTGTAGGCCGGCTCCCCAGTGAAGGACCCCTCCCTTTCCGATGTACAAGCGTCCAAGCTTCCGTGAAATGGCCAGGGGGATAAAAATAGGTCAAGGGAAGAGCTGTAATACATGTTCCTGGGGTAGTATATCTCCAGTAACAAATGTGCTCGACAGTTTTGGGATCATTGAAGTTAATTAAAATGCAGTCCCCCCTTATGTTCTTGGCTAGGTGGCCTACCCATGGGACCCTTCTTACCATGAGGATTTTGGAGCTAATGTGCAATGGCAGTGGTCTGTTTTTGTTGAGCCAGTGTACCACCCTGTTCCTCAGGGTTGTAGGTGACTCAACTTCGTTTTTGGCCAATTCGGGGACTCCTGCTAAAATTACAACGTAAGGGGCGGTTTCAGGTGGCAAGTTGGGGATGTTAGCCCCATTCGGGGTCCTGGGTGTCGGTGTCCTAACAACCTCTTTCAGCTGAATTGTACTAGGCGGCTTGGATTTCCTATGGTCAAAAGCAGAAGTGGGCATATTAGTTACAATTGTTGGTTGACATTCGGAGTGAACATGGGGGACCACCAGGTCTTTTTCTGCTCTTGCTCTTGAATTAACCAGTGTGTTTGGGGCCCCTGGTTGGTGGATGTTGTTTGGAGCAAAGGTCAAAACCCCTAGGCTGCGTTCGATCCTAACTAGATGTTGTTCAATTTTAAGTAATCTGTCCTCCACAGGGCGAAGGGAAGACCTGATTACATCAAGTAAATCGTGTATGTAAGATAGATCTGAGGTCCCTCCCTGGCCTACTACATTAAGCCCCCCAGTATCATCCTGACATATTATTATAGTTGGTGATAGATGTGGTTGGAGAGCAGCCTTGTCCAATAGTACCACCTGTAAGGGTTGCTCAGGGACATCAGGGTTTTTTTTCGATTTTCCAATTTGGTTTGTCACTTTTTGCTTTCTTTTAGTGCAGTTGCCCTTTCCACCAATAATGGGTGGACACCCTTGTTGGCTTTTGGGAATTGCCCCGGGGTTACGCTCTCGAAGCTGCCTGGTGCCAAACTCTGGGACTACACTAGTGGCAGTCGGCAACAAGCGAGGGGATGATAACAGGGAATCAAGGGCCATGGACTGGTCCTCCACGGAAACAGCAGCGACTGTTCCACTGGCTGGCAAATCCTGGGCCGTTAAATCCACATGAGATCCAATAGTGGTTGCAAGAGTTAGTGTTTGTTGTGCAGGAGAACGTGCATTAGCGAGGTAGCCCAAGGAGGACCTCCTGGCTGCTGCAAGGTCCTGCGAAACACGGCGTTCCAGGAGCATAATTTCTTGGTCAATAACACAATTGACCTTAGTAACAAATTGATCCATTGTACCAGTAAGGCGTGCATTGGCCACCCTGTCTTTGGAGTCTTTTGGTGGCATAATAAGGTCCAAAGAGTAGGTTGAAAAGCGACCTGGAACAACAGAAGCAGTAGCAATAACTACGCAAATATACAGGATCAGATGACAGTGTTGCTAGCAATAGACCTGATAGAATAGGGGGACAACAGTACCTTAGCACGCGCGATGAATGTGCGGCGTTAGAGGGATTGCCCAGTCCAGTCTGCTCCAGGCAGCGACGGGCAAGGACGGGCCTGCCCTTGGCCCGGGCTTCGCCCGGGCGCGTCCCGCGCTGCGGGTCTCGTCCGTGCCTTTTGACCCTCCCCGGCGCTGCCTGATGACGAGATTGGCAGGCGCCCGGGTGAGGGAGTGCTGGGGGATGTAGTTCTTAGGGGTTCACCCCGCCGTTCCCCTCACGGCTCCACGAACAAAGCAAACACCAGGACAGAGGTTCAAAGAAAGTAAACGCCGTTCTCCTCACGGCTGGCAGAGCAAAGGGCACCTTTGGAAGTGTGCTGCAGGGCGTAGAGTGTTGCAAAGTACAGTGGTGCAAAGTACAGTGATGCAGAGTGGAGTGGTGCAAAGTACAGTGGTGCAGAGTAGGGTGGTACAGAGTAGAGTGGTGCAGAGTGACATAGACTGCAGTGGTGTAGATTGCAGAGGCATAGGGTAGAATGTTGTAAAGTATATTGGTGTAAAGTGTAGTGGTGCAAAGTAGTTGCAATAGGGGAAGTGGCATAGGGTCCATTGGATTTGAGTAAAGTGATGTAGAGTGCATTGATGTAGAGGACAGTAGTTTAGTGTAAAGTTGCACAGCATAGACTGCAGTGGGATAGAGTGGAGTAGAAGGGTGAAGAGTGCAGTTGCATAGAGTGCAGTGGCATATAGTAAATTGTTTCAGAGTAGAGTGGAGTAGTGCAGGGTAGAGTATAGTAGTGCAGGGTAAAGTGCAGTGGCATAGAGTAGAGTGGTGTAGAGTAGAGTGGCACAACATTGATTGAAGTGGTGCAGAGTGGAGTAGAGTGACTTAGAGTGCAATGGCATAGAGTTTAGCGACGTAGAGAAAATTGTTTCAGAGTAGTGTGAGTAGTGTACAGTGGAGTGGTGCAGGGTAGAATGGAGTAGTGCAGTGTAGAGTGAAGTGGTATTGAGTAGTGATGTAGAATGCATTGGCATAGAGTGCAGTGTTCAGAGTGGAGTGTTGAGGTGTGGAGTGGAGTGGTACCGAGTGGAGTGGCCTGGGCTGGAGTGGCGTAGAGCTCAGTGGCAGAGAGAGCTGTGTTGCTGAGTAGAGTGACGTAGAGTTAAGTGGCATAGAGTGGAGTGGTGAGAAGAAGAGTGGAGAGGTGCAGGGTAGAGTGCAGTGGCATAAGAGTGGAGCGATGCAGAGTAGAGTTGGGTAGAGTGCATTGGCATAGAGTAGAGTGGTGTAGTGGTGTAGAGTACAGTGGCATAGAGTGAGTGCAGTTGTGTGGCATAGGGGGCAGCGGTGTAGAGTGCCGTAGAATGGCATAGAGTGCAGTGGCGTAGAGTGTGGTAGTGTTGAGTGCAGTCATGTAGAGTAGTGTTTTTGAGTGCAGGTAATAGAGTGCAGTGTCGTAGAGTGCTGTGGCGTACAGTGGTGCAGAGTAGAATAGAGTGGCATAAAGTGCAGTGACAGAGTACAATGATGTAGAGTGACATAGCATGCAATGGCGTAAAGTGCAGTGGCATAGACTAGAATGTTTGTAGATTATATTGGTGTAAAGTGCAGTGGTACAAAATAGTTGGCATAGGTACAGTGGCTTAGGGTGCACTGGTTTTCAGTTAAGTGGTGTAGAGTGAATTGGCACAGAGTGCAGTGGTTTAGAGCAGAGTGGCGTAGCGTGACATTGAGTACAGCGGCATAGAGTGCAGTGGTGTAGAGTAGATTGTTTCAGAGTAGAGTGAAGTGGAGTTGTGCAGCGTAGAGTATAGTGGTGCAGGACAGAGTGCAGTTCATAGAGTAGTGGCATAGAATGCAATGGCGTAGAGTACCATTGAGTAGAGTGGCACAGCATTGTTTGCAGTAGAGTAGAGTGGAGTGGCGCAGAGTGGAGTAAAGTGGCATAAAGTGCAGTGCCATAGAGTACAGTGGCATAGAGTATATTGTTTCAGAGTAGAGTGAAGTGGTGTAGAGTAGAGTGATGCAAGGTAGAGTTCAGTGGCATATAGTCGTGGCATACAGAGCAGTGGCATAGAGTAGAGTGGTGTTGAGTAGAGTGGTGCAGCATTGATTGCAGTGGTGTGGAGTGGAGAATAGTGGCATAAAGTGCAGTGGCATAGAGTGCAGTGGCGTAGAATCGATTGTTTCAGAGTAGAGTGAAGTGGCGTAGAATAGAGTGGTGCAGGGTAGAGTGGAGTGGTATAGAGTAGGGGCGTAAAGTGTATTGTCATAGAGTAGCATCGACTGGGGTAGAGTGCAGTGACGGAGAGCGCAGTGGTGCATAGTAGAGTGGGATAGATGCACTGGCATAGAGTAGAGTGGAACGGAGTAGAGAGGAGTAGAGTGAAATGGTGCACAGTGCATTGTTGGAATGCAGTGGTGCACAGTAGATTAGAATGGCGTAGAGTGCATTGGCATAGAGTGTAGAAGAGTGGTGCAGAGAAGTGCAGAGTATAATGCAGTGCCATAGAGTAACATTGAGCAGAGTAGAGTGGTGCCAAGTAGAGTGGTGCAGAGTAGAGTGGCGCAGAGAAGAGTGGTGCAGATAGAGTGCTAAAGAGTTCAGAGGCAGAGACTGCAGAGCTGCAGAGTAGAGTGTCGTAGAGTGCAGTTGTGTACAGTAGAGTAGACTCGAGTGCAGTAGTGCAGAGTATAGTGACAGGGTGCAATGGCATTGAGTAGAGTATAGTGCCGTACAGTGCAGTGGTGCAGAGTAGATTGGCATAGATTGCAGTTGCATAGAGTGTATTGGTTGTGAGTACAATGGTGTAGAGTGCATTAACATAGAGTGAAGTCCCGCAGAGGGCAGTGGTGTGGAGTGGCGTGGAGTGATGCAGAGTGCAACAGAGTGGAGTAGACTGCAGTGATAGAGTAGATTGTTTTAGAGTAGAGTGAAGTGGCATAGAGTGCAGTGGTATAAAGTACAGTGCCGTAAGTGCAGTGGTGCAGAGTAGATTAGAGTGGATTGGCTTAGAGTGCAGTGGCGTAGAGTTCAGTGGCTTAGAGTTCAGTGGTGTAGAGTTCAGTGGCGAAGAGTTCAGTGGCCTAGAGTTCAGTGGCATAGAGTGGCATAAAGTAGAGTGACAGAGTGTGCAGTGTTGCAGGGTATGCTGTCATAGAGCGCAGGGGTGTATAGTAGAGTAGCGTGGAGTGCAATGGTGGAGTGCAGTGGTGGAGTGCAGTGGTGCAGAGTAGAGTGGGGTAGAGTGCAGTGGCACAGAGTAGAGTGGCATAGAGTGCTATGGCACAGAGTAGAGTGGCATAGAGACCAGTGGCATAGAATACAGTGGTGCAGAGTAGAAAAGAGTGTCGTAGTGTGCAGTGTAGCAGAGTAGAATAGAGTGGTGTAGAGTGCAGTGGTGTAGAATATAGTGGTGTGACTGTTGAGTGATTTGGTGCAGAGTTGATTGACCAAGTGCTTTGGTTTTGAGTAAAGTGGTGTAGAGTACATTGGCAAAGAGTGCAGTGGCATAGAGTGCAGTGTTGCAGAGTAGGGTGGCGTAGACTGGACTGGTGCCGAGTGATGTAAAGTTCAGAGGCCAAGAGTGCAGTGGTGCATAGTAATGTGAGGTAGAGTGCATTGCCATAGAGTAGAGGGAAGTGGTGTAGAGTAGAGAGGCATAGTGGGGAATGGTGCAGAGAAGAGTGCAGTGACGTAGTGTGGAGTGAAGTGGCATGGTGCACAGTAGAGTTCAGTGGCGTGGAGTGGTGCAGAGTAGAGAGAAGTGGGATAACAAGGAATATGCATGGTATGGTAGCATACTGCTATTACAGACAACACATCTTCAATTGAAATTACCATTACATTTACACTCACAGACAGTTTTACTGATAAAAGTATACAGCGCACAAACAATAATGTGTGGAAATGTATTCGCCCAATGTTTTGATTTGATACCCAGTACAGTTCAGTTTCAGACGTTTACATTTTGTTGTGTACTAGAAAAAAAAAATAACACCTATAAATCCTTCCTCAGGCTGGTCCCCACTAGCCAGTGTGATTGTCACATAAATTCCCTCCCTTTGAAGTCAGAGAAAGAAAAATAAACACCAAGCTCCCTAGAAGACACAGCCTGACATTTTACCTTTGTCTTGAGTGCACAGCAAATGTGACAAGATTAGAACAAGATTTAAAGGCCTATTTACAGAAGCGAGTACGTGGAAGAATAAAGTAAACAAGGTTTGGCCAATGGAGTGACAACCTCGAGCTGGACAGACAAAAGCAAATACAGCCAGCAAATGGAAAGCCAGTAAATGTGAGTTACAAACCACAAAGCCATTGGTAAGCAACGGGTAGAATACATTCCTACTTCAACTTTCTGAATGTCCCCAAGATGTCCTTAGCAAACCATACAGCTGTGCTTTCTGATAGGCTGTGACGTAAAAAGGACGTCAGATGATACAAACAATTTTTAAATTGTTGAAGAAGTACAATAAGGTTACTGTGGTACTACATAAAATATATAAATAAGGTGGAAGGTGCAATTTAAAAAAGGGGGACGAATGTACATTTAAAGAGATGTGTAAAATAATAAGAATAATATGCAGTGAGTTTCTCAAGGTAGACATTTCATGGAGGGTAGAGCATGATATGATTTCATTTTTTTTAAGTCCTCATTTATGACACAGGCCGGAAACCTAAGCTGGGAGCAACCTCGGAGTGCAGCAGAGCTGGTAATGGCTTAGTCTCCTTTTTACCCGTTCTTCAAACCAATTGTAGGGAAGTTTATGACAGACATCACCAACCTCCTCAACTGTTGAAGTTGGTCTTAATCCTTGGACTGTTTTGGGTCTATTAATCATATGGTAGTGCATAATGCTTGTGGGTCTTGCCACCTGGCAGTGCTGATCCGCCCCACCATGTTGCATTTAGCATCGCCCAGTATGTGAAAATAAGGGGCCCCACATTCTCCTCCTTTTACTGAACCATTGGAGCAGTTCAGCCTCCGAATGTGTTTAGCGTAATCCACCCATTCAGAAATAGGTGATATAGGGGAGACCCACTTTATGCATATTTCTTTTGAGCAATTATTATCAAAATAAAAAGCAGTTGAGCATGAACTTTCCCTAGTTTATAAGAGTCCCCATCTCCAGCTAAAATCCCAAAGATGACAAATTCAAGGCTTACCTATATAGGTAACCCAAAGAGTCCCGACAGAAATGTACCCACGTCTTGCCAGAAGAGTTGGATGGCTGGACACTGCCATAGTAGATGAACATCGTCCACGTTTCTCTAGCACACACTTAGGGCAAAGCCTCTTCTTACTTCCTCCCATCTTCGAAAACGTCTTAGGGGACCAGTACACCCTGTACAAGGTAAACAGATGGTTTCTACTAAGGGGTGCAGATCTCACCGTTACCCAAAGTGTAGACATAGATACTTGCCATAAATGTTGAACTTTCCCTAGTTTATGAGAGTCCCAGTCTCCAGCTAAAATCACAAAGATGACCAATTCAAGGCTTACCTATATAGTTACCCCAAAGAGTCCCAACAGAAATGTACCCACGTCTTGCCAGAAGAGTTGGATGGCTGGACACTGCCATAGTTGATGAACATCGTCCACGTTTCTCTAGCACACACTTAGGGCAAAGCCTATTCTTGCTTCCTCCCATCTTCGAAAGCTTCTTAGGAACCAGTACGTCCTGTACAAGGTAAACAGATGGTTCCTAATAAGGGGTGCAGATCTCACTGTTACCCAAAGTGTAGACATAGATACTTGCCATAAATGTTGAGTGTCAAGACCAGGCAGGTCCACCTTCCAGATCTCCTCAGGCAAAGTTGGGGGGGCCGTCATCCTCTCGAACCGGGATCCAGTACCACTTGGACACCTCTTTTGTATAAGCCTGGTTTCTCATTATCTCTTCCTCCCATTCTGTTTTGAACCCGATATTGGATTGTTTACGGGACCAACTTGCCAACTGGCAATATTTAAATCTGGATAGAGTGAAATTAGTGTTCATTGCTAGGGAATCCCATTACACCAAGGAACCTCGTTCAAATAACTGACCCCAGCTTGCCACGCCTGCTGACAACAATGGAGAGGCTAAGGCATCCTTCAGGCACTGAGGGGTCCCAGGTGATTTCCATATCGGGGCATTGCTGCTGTAAGAGGGAATTCCCAAAATCCATTTAACTTGGATCCATAGTTTACAACCTGCAATTAGAACTTTAAATTTGATCTTCTTAAAGTACTTATGGTGGCCGAATTTAAAGAGAAAATATTTGCCTTAATCCGGGAGGTTTTTTGTTCACACCCTAAATCAAGGAGGAATACTTTGACTGTTATCCATTAACAGCTGTCCTTTATTTTTCAAGGAGAAATCCAATAAAATAGTTGGATGTCCAGGAGTGCTATCCCTCTGTCTACTTTCTTGTAAGTTGTTACTATGTTTTTTCCAGGCTATTCGCACGCTCTTGTTCTTCCGTCTGAAGCTACTCAAGGCTCCTTGTAGCTTTCTAAACCACTCTGTTTTAAAATGTAATGGAAGACCATTAAAAATGAACGTGTATTTAGAGAGGATCATCGTTTTAACTATGTTTGTTCTCTCTAAAATGGATAGAGGTACATGCGCCCATGAGTGTAGCAGAATTTTAGGTTCCAGCATATTTCTATTGAATTTTGTCCAAATCTTTTACCACTCTTACCCCAAAATATCTAATTTCTGATGTTTCTAATGAGGAGTCAGAAAGGCCATGGCTAGTCATAATCTCAGTTTTATCCTCATTAACTAGATACCAGGAGACTCTCCCAAAGGCCCCCATTAGTTCCATTATTACTGGTAGTGATGCTCCTCTGTTAATTGTGTAGCTTATAAGATCATCTGCGTATAACACTTCTTTTTTAATCCAATCTAAGTATTGGAAAGGCAGGATTTTCTGTTCTGTCCTTATTCTTCTTGCCAAAGGTTCTATGTATACGTTGAATAGCAAGGGCGACAATAGGCATCCTTGCCGAATTGCTGAATTTTGATGTGAGGGACCCATTAATCACTATCCTTGCTCTAGGGGTGTTATATATTGATCTTATAGTGCTGAGGAAGTTGTTCCCTAATCAATTTTTCTCGATTACTTCATATAAATAGGTCCAACTAACTCTGTCAAAGGCTTTTGCGGCATCAATCATTATAATGGTTCGAGGAGTCTTTATTGTAATAGTGACATTGATCGCCCTCACCAAATCATGAGTTAAGTCATGTAGCTGCCTATGCTTCATAAAATCCTATTTGATTTTCATGCACAATATCTCCTAGCATGCTACCTAGACTTTTGGCAAGTATTTGCGTATATATTTTGTGATCACTATTGATCAGAGATATTGGTCTGTATGATTCACATTTATTTGGATGCATACTAAGTTTTAAAATTAGTGTTATGACTGCCTCATTCCAAGAGGGTGGGGAATGCAGGTGATTAATGTAGATACTGTTCAGTAATTTAGTAAGATACGGGGCGAGCACTTCCTTTAGAACCTTATATAGCTCATTTGGTATGCCTTCTGGGCCTGCTGCTTTCCCTCTCTTTAATCGCCTGATTGATTTATCTATTTCCAAAGCAGTGATTTCCTGATTAATAGACATTTGTTTCCGTAAGGTTAATCTGGGGAGAATGTCCTGTTGTATTCACTCCTTCACTTCTATGTGTGTTGATTTTGTGTCATCAGTGTATAAATCTTGAAAAGAATCCATAAATGCCCTCCCAATACTGTAATCTTCCAAACAGCGTTCTTTGATGGAACAGATCTGTACCTCTTTGATCTCATTTCAGATAAAGTCTAGCCTTGTTTTCAAGGCTAATAATTTCCAGCAGCCATCCCCATACTCATAGTGAGCCAGTTTACTAGCATCCCACCTCTTCTGTACCCTATCTTCTAAGAATTCTGCTAAGCGTTCCTTGGCCTCTTTCAATTTCCTATGGAGCTCTGGTTTTAGACTAACATATTTACTGTTTGGAAGGTCCTTCTGAACCTTATCAATTGTAGATTCATGTTCTCTGAGTTTTTTTTGCCTTCTTTTCTTTCATACGCTGCGTAACTTATTAGCCTCCTGCGTATATACGCTTTAAATGTGTCCCACACAATATGCGCAGGAGATGAGGTTCCATTAATTGCAAACAGATCTACAGTATCCTTTTTCAAAGCGTTTACAACCTCTTGCTCCCCTAAGTCCATCTGGACTTGGGTTGGTAGTTCTCAACAGACATCACTAGTTTTACAGCGGCATGATCCAAGAGATGTTCTGGTTGGTGCACAACTGTAGAGATGTATTTACTTAGCCTTACATCAACTAAAAAGAAAACTATCCTAGAGGCATGGTAGTATTTTTTATGCTGGTGAGTGAACTCTTTGCTAAATCCCGCCTTAGACCTCCAAATGTCTATCAGATCCAAATTCTTAATTAATTGATGTTTTGTCTCCCTCATTTTAGGTGAGTTTACTGTAGATTTATCAAGAGCAGGATCCAACACTGTATTGAAATCCCCCTCCTGATAATATAGTACCTTGTGTCAGGTAGGTGTTTATGTAATTCCCTGAGTGGAGAAGGTTCATCTGCATTCGGCCCATAGTAACCCACCAATGTGTATCCTATACTGTCTATTTTAACATTGCTTATTACCCATCTGCCCCCTATATCCACAATGGAACTCTCTAACTTATCTTGTACTGATCTTTTGAATAAAATAGCCACCTCTTTCACATTGCTCGATTGATCAGATGATGTCACTATAGCAGGTAGGGGAACATGGCGGCCAGTTAGCGCGTTGGTCACGAGCTCTGCTCTCTCTGGCACACACGTAGTGGATAGCATGGCGTCGAACTTGTGCGCATTTCTATTATAATAACCCCTCAATGAAGCATACCTCGTTTATGCCCCCTTACTCGGATTTCACGGACGCTCCTGGAGTTTTCGCTGTGGTAACCCCAGGCTCCTCAGGCTCTCCACTGTTGCTCACTGCTAGGCAGTTGTGGCGAGATCGCTGGGCAGCAGCCCGCATTGGCTTCTGGGGCTCTGCAGCAGCGGTAACAGGCAGTGTCAGCACAAGTCGATGGGTGCCACAGTGCACGCCTAGAGGTGAGGAGGAGGTAGGGGAGACGTGTTTCAAACCTATGACCCTAAAGAGAGGTACCAGGGCTGGTGCTAAAAAGAAACATAGCGCCCAAATTGTGGGGAGACCAGCTACTCCAGGAAAGATAGCTGGAGACAGGAAAAAAAGGGGACCACCAATTAACTTATCAGAAAATACTGCCACAGAAGCTGCTGCAGCTACAGGTAAAAATAGATACTCTCTGTGAAATGCCAGGTTTGGGCATCTGCTAGGCCAGAGGATGGGAGAGCTTAACAAAGACCGGAGCACGAACAGCAGATATCTCTCCCTCCTTACCTGTACATACAAATATTTCCATACAGTCTACAACCCAAGCCGAGAAACAGTTGGGGGCCCTGAGGAATCCACAGCTGGCCAAAGCGTTAGATTTTCCTATTTCTAATGAATTCTCGGCACTCTCTGAAGACAACCTAGAAAGGGGACGGACACAAATGCCTTTTTGTGTGGAAGGTGCCACCTCATCCAACAGTATAGAGACTTCAGATATGAGTTCCCTATTGCTCTCACTCTCTAGAGACATTAAGGAAAAAATTGTAATTTCTGAAACAAATGAGGCAAAAATTCAGGAGGCCCGTGAGAACCTTGAAGCTAAAATGGCAGACATCACAGAAAGATTATATACAATGGAAGCATCATTTGAAGTATTACGGGAGGAGGTCAAGTCTAACTATATGGAAATTCAATCTCTAAAAACAGGAGAAAAAGAGGACAAATTAGAGTTGCTAGAGAATAACTCAGAAGAATTAACCTAAGGCTCTTAAATATTCCTGAGGCAGTGGGAGGGGGCAATTTAAAAGTCTTTGTTACAGGCTTGCTCATAGAATCTATTCCTTAAATTACTGCCTGTGTCCTAGAACAAGATATCCAAAGAGTACATAATGACCCATTTAGGAGAAACCCAAAAAGAGATAAACCAAGGAAAATCTTGGTACATTTTCGTACTTATGTAATTAAAGAATCAATTCTTTCAGTAGCTCTCAAAGTCAAAAACTTTCAGAGAGGTGATTGGTCTTACAATATGACATAAGACCGCCAGTGGGAGTCAGGGAAATGTATTCAAACTTTGAAATCACTGGGGGCAAATGCACAGCTAAACTTACCAGCAACACAAAGGGTCATATGGAACAATAAAATGTACAACATGAAGGAGGTCTCCACGGTCGAGGGTTTAATCAGCTGGATCAAAATTCAGAGGAGTTTATGAGAAGACAGCCTAGAGAGTTAGAGCTCATGGGGTATAATGTACTATCCCGTGTGGACAAACGGAGGGTGCCCCAGGGTGGGTATGGGAGGGTTCAGGAAAGTGGCGTTATACACAATCAGTTATTTTTGTAAGCACTGGGTGGTGAGCACTTGAGGAAAAAAACACAGTCCTCATCTATGGAATTAGGTGGTGCAGTAGAAGGTGTTGGCCTTTTCAAAAATATGTAAAGTGATGACAAAGGAAGAACATAAACCCCATGAAATAAGAGTACTATCCTGGAAAGTGAGTGGTCTTGGGGGGCATAGTAGAAGAAGGAAGATTTTGGAATTACTAACACTTTCTAATATTGATATTATAATACTCCAAGAAACGCACCTGTGTTGTGAGGAATGGGATGATATTCTTAAGAGCCATAGATGGATAATGCAACATGATTTTATTTTTTGTAATTAGTCAGGAATATAGCTGCAGCATAAAGCATCGTTCCTAATGGCGCTAGTGTGCTTTTCGGAAGGCCAGTGAGGAGACCCTTATTCTAAGTAAGATACACAATTGACTCAACAGTTAATCTGAGATCCAGATATGTCATGCCTCCCCTTAGTGTGAGGCAAATTTCACACAATGCCTATGGAGGGAATGTTGACAATTGCCACCCTTCAAAAAATTAGCTAGTGCTACCAGGTGAAAGACTAATATATCGAGTCCTAGATTCACCATGGACTAGATGAGAGGTGGGTTTCACCTCATGCTACTAGGCATGGGGAAAATGTACATTTCACCAGTGTCATTTCAAGAATTTCATGTATTTCACGTTATCATCCCTACTCAAAATTCCGACATTTTGCCACCCTGCGTAGTAATTATGCAGTGTTCAATGTAAAATATTACCAAAAGCGATTGGGAAAAATTTCAGTGGCGAGAACGTAAAGGGTTGTTGAAGCATCACTTGTGTTTTTCCTGCTGATTTTTTAAGCACAAAATGTGTTCTCGTGTCAAAAATGGGCATACAGATATATTTTACGATAAAATATAGCGTTAAATTATAGATTTGCATTTCATGTATTTACACAGAATTAAGCAAAAACCAAAGGAAATGATGGACGGAGTGTTGAACATTGCAAGCACTCACCCCAGTCAACTGATCTGGGTTTAATCCATCACCGTTCTTTAGCCCACTCTGCCACCCCAGTTCAGACATGGCCATATGCAAATCAGTCTGACCCTGTGCCTCATGGGAACAGTCCAGCCCGAACTACCAAACCATGTCTTCCCTGGTCCGGAAACAAGCTTTCTAGGACCGGTTTCTGGCATTTCAGCCGTCTTCAGCCAGGCTTGCTTGAATCCAGTGGCAAAGTGAGCAAGGGACTCACGTCTGAGCATACCCTGCCAACTTATGGCGAACAAAGCAAAAACCAAAGGAAATGATGGACAGAGTGTTGAACATTGCAAGCACTCACCCCCAGTCAACTGATCTGGGTTTAATCCATCACCGTTCTTTAGCCCACTCTGCCACCCCAGTTCAGACATGGCCATATGCAAATCAGTCTGACCCTGTGCCTCATGGGAACAGGCCAGCCCGAACTGCCAAGCCATGTCTTCCCTGGACCGGAAACAAGCTTCCTAGGACCGGTTTCTGGCATTTCAGCCGTCTTCAGCCAGGCTTGCTTGAATCCAGTGGCAGGGTATGCTCAGACGTGAGTCCCTTGCTCCCTTTGCCACTGGATTCAAGCAAGCCTGGCTGAAGATGGCTGAAATGCCAGAAACCGGTCCTAGGAAGCTTGTTTCCGGTCCAGGGAAGGCATGGCTTGGCAGTTCGGGCTGGACTGTTCCCATGAGGCACAGGGTCAGACTGATTTGCATATGGCCATGTCTGAACTGGGTGGCAGAGTGGGCTAAAGAACGGTGATGGATCAAACCCGGATTTGTTGACTGGGTGTGAGTGTTTGATTGGTTCTGATGCTCCGTCCATCACCACCCCCTTTTGTACCGCTTTGTTCGCCATAAGTTGGCAGGGTATGCTCAGACGTGAGTCCCTTGCTCACTTTGCCACTGGATTCAAGCAAGCCTGGCTGAAGATGGCTGAAATGCCAGAAACTGGTCCTACGAAGCTTGTTTCCGGTCCAGGGAAGACATGGCTTGGCAGTTCGGGCTGGACTGTTCCCATGAGGCACAGGGTCAGACTGATTTGCATATGGCCATGTCTGAACTGGGGTGGCAGAGTGGGCTAAAGAACGGTGATGGATTAAACCCAGATCAGTTGACTGGGGGTGAGTGCTTGCAATGTTCAACACTCTGTCCATCATTTCCTTTGGTTTTTGCTTTGTTTGCCATAAGTTGGCAGGGTATGCTCAGACGTGAGTCCCTTGCTCACTTTGCCACTGGATTCAAGCAAGCCTGGCTGAAGACGGCTGAAATGCCAGAAACCGGTCCTAGGAAGCTTGTTTCTGGACCAGGGAAGACATGGCTTGGCAGTTCAGGCTGGACTGTTCCCATGAGGCACAGGGGCAGACTGATTTGCATATGGCTATGTCTGAACTGGGGTGGCAGAGTGGGCTAAAGAACGGTGATGGATTAAACCCAGATCAGTTGATTGGGGGTGAGTGCTTGCAATGTTCAACACTCCGTCCATCATTTCCTTTGGTTTTTGCTTTGTTCGCCATAAGTTGGCAGGGTATGCTCAGACGTGAGTCCCTTGCTCACTTTGCCACTGGATTCAAGCAAGCCTGGCTGAAGACGGCTGAAATGCCAGAAACCGGTCCTAGGAAGCTTGTTTCCGGACCAGGGAAGACATGGCTTGGCAGTTCGGGCTGGACTGTTCTCATGAGGCACAGGGTCAGACTGATTTGCATATGGCCATGTCTGAACTGGGGTGGCAGAGTGGGCTAAAGAACGGTGATGGATTAAACCCAGATCAGTTGACTGGGGGTGAGTGCTTGCAATGTTCAACACTCCGTCCATCATTTCCTTTGGTTTTTGCTTTGTTCGCCATAAGTTGACAGGGTATGCTCAGACGTGACTCCCTTGCTCACTTTGCCACTGGATTCAAGCAAGCTTGGCTGAAGACAGCTGAAATGCCAGAAACTGGTCCTAGGAAGCTTGTTTCCGGTCCAGGGAAGACATGGCTTGGCAGTTCGGGCTGGACTGTTCCCATGAGGCACAGGGTCAGACTGATTTGCATATGGCCATGTCTGAACTGGGGTGGCAGAGTGGGCTAAAGAACGGTGATGGTTTACACCCAGATCAGTTGACTGGGGGTGAGTGCTTGCAATGTTCAACACTCCGTCCATCATTTCCTTTGGTTTTGCTTTACACAGAATTATGCAGCATTTATTCTAAATATGTTGCAATTACGCAAAGCAAATTACACAAGTTTCTCACACCTCTATATATTACACCTGAACCAGGAATGTATGATGTTACAACGCATACATTTACAATGCATGGCTTTACAACGCAGTTTTTACATCGCAACATCCTTTACAACTCATTCTTTTACATCGCATGCCATAACATCTCATTTTCAGAAACTACCTTTACTATGCATTCCATTACATCGCATTATACCTTTACAACGCATACCATTACAATGCATACCATTACATCACATTTAAGGTAAGTGTTGGATAGTATAGGGGTAATAATTACTATTCTAACTCCAGTGAGTGCAACAGTAGGGTAAGTGTTGGATAGTGTAGGAGTAAGAATTAATACAGACTCAACATTGCGTCATACACAGACGACACCCAACTCATCCTCTTCCTATCCAATGAACCCAACACCGCCAGACACAACTTTCGAGAAGGCATGGAAGCTGTTGCCAAATGGATGAAAAACAGCTGCCTACAACTAAACGCCAACAAAACGGAAGTACTCATCATGGGCCCAAACCCCGATGCCTGGAACGACACCTGGTGGCCCCCCGCCCTCGGAAGCCCACCAAGCCCCACGGACCACGCACGCAACCTGGGAATCATCCTTGACTCAGAGTTCAAAATGGACCGCCAGATCAACTCCATCTCGTCCTCCTGCTTCCACACCCTCCGCCTCCTACGTAAGACCTTCAAATGGATCCCCCCCGACCACAGAAAGGCCGTCACTCACGTCCTGGTCACCAGCAGGCTCGGCAACGCACTCTATGCCGGAATAAACAAAAACCTCACCCGCAAGCTACAGAACATCCAAAACGCCGCCGCAAGACTGGTCCTCAACCTGCCAAGACACTGATATATCTCCTAGCACCTGCGCACACTCCACTGGCTCCCCATCGAAGCTAGAGTCACCTTCAAGATGCTAACCCACGCTCACAAGGCCTTCCATGACACCGGACCAGCATACCTGAACAGCCGACTCAAATTCCACGCACCCCAAAGGACCCTATGATCAGCCCAGCTCTCCTACGCTGTGGTCCCCCGCACCAGAAAGACCAGATAGGGAGGCCGCTCCTTCTCCTTCCGCACGGCCAGAGCCTGGAACGACCTTCCGCTCCACCTCATACAGACAACATCGCTCCCCATCTTCGCAAGAAACCTCAAAACCTGGCTCTTCTAAAGACCCCCTCCATGATGGACTGGAACCTGCGACCCCCTCCACTCCCCAGCGCCTTGAGACCCTTATGGATGAGTAGTCGCTCTCAACAAACACCTGATTGATTGAGTGATTGACTATTCTAACTCCAGTGAGTGCAACAGTAGGGTACGTGTTGGATAGTGTAAGGGTACTATGCGTTGTAATGGTATGCATTGTAATGACTTGCGATGTAATGCCTGAGTTGTAGTGACATGCGTTATAGTGACATGCAATGTAGTGGCAGCTTTGTAATGACATGCGATGTAAAGAATGTTGCGATGTAATGACTGCTATGTAAAGGTAGTACGATGTAATGACTGTGTTGTAAAGGTTGTTTCCCCTGATCCAGACCACTCTAGCAGCTCTCTGATGCATGTCTTATAGTCACAACATTATCAGCATTCCATTATTTACTGCAGGGCGCACTAATGCTGCAACCACCAACCTGCAGATGATAGCCAAGTAGACAGGGCAGGGCTCGATGCTGCAGGGACCCCAGGGATTCTAGGGTGAACCCAGGAGAGCGTGTGGATTGCGCCAATCTGGTACTCCGTATGCGTCCCTCTACCTAGCTGCCCACTAGAACCTTTTGGCTAATGCATACTAATACACTGATATGAACACACCTCATATACTCATGAACCTATTTAAGAACTAAGGGGCATATGCATCAACATTAGCATTTGCGATTCCTTATTAGCGAAAAATAAGGATTCGCTAATAAGGAATAGCAAAAGGCTATGCATGTAGGAATCGCTATTCAAATAGCGATTCCTTAACTTTCCTTAATTGCTACTAGCAAATAGCGAGTAGCAATTAAGGAATACCGTCCCAATCATTCCTATGGGCCTCCAGGCCCATAGGAATGAATCGGAGATTGCATGAGCAAATAGCGAGTACCAGTAGGTTCTCGCAAATTGCTCATGCAATTTCAAGGGTGCAAGGGTGTCAAAATGACACCCTATAGCACCCCTGAAAATGATATGTGCACATATGTTGCACACACACATGCTCTAAGGGCATGTGTGTGCGCAACATGAAACTTTGAAAAATGCACAAAAGTGCATTTTTCAAAGTTTTTGCAAATTACCATGCAGTTCATCTTCATGGTAATTTGCTCCCCCTATTAGCGAAATCGCTAATTTTTTAACTTTGATGCATTGCATTTAAGGAATCTCACTTTGGGATTCCTTAAATGCAATCGCTATTTAAGGAATCGGTATTTAAGGAATCCCTATTTAAAGAATCGCTATTTAAGGATTCCTTAAATAGCGATTTTTGCTTTTGGGTTGATGCATTGGGATTGGGTATTTTTAACTTAATACCGGGAGCTATTAGCGATTCGGTATTTTACCGACTGGATTTTGCGTTGATGCATGAGGCTGTAAGTAGTAAATTACTGAACTCAGTAGGTCATCTTGCTTGCTTTAACACAACATGTCATGCATCAGGGCTTTAAGTGGTCCAGGTCCCTTCGAATCTCAGACCCGGTAGTAATTTAAAACGGGCATTGAAAGGGGTCTCTTTTGGGTCTTGTATTCATGTCCTTAACTGTTCATGCTAAAACACTGATGCTCTCTGAACAATGCGTGTAAAAATTGTAAAGGTAATCCATGTTGTTCCTGCTTATATTCACATGCTTTATTTAACCTCTTCAGTGCCCATGATGAGATAGTCTCGTCATGGAGCACGGTTGCGCTGTGCCCATGACGAGACTATCTCGTCATGAACTCCACCCACTAGTGCAACGCCCGGCACAGGAGGGGGAAAGGGCGTGGCACTGAAGGGATTAACCCTGCATTCCCTATGAGTGTTTACTTTTTCCAGGATGCTGTGTTACATTTTTTTTCCAGGCAGCATAGTACTTGTCTAGTGCATAATTTGAATTGAGTAGCACAGGTGTTCATAACAGGGCAGAATTAAGTTGTGACTAAACGCAGTGCAAGTTTCTCTCAGTGCCTATCAGTGGGGCAAAAAGGTTGCTCAGAATACATAGTCATCCAATCCTTGGCCTCGCTGCAAAGCGCATATTGCAACGGTCACGCATGCCAGTTGCAGTTGTGATTCTATGCAAATGTGTGGGTGGGGTGGCACTGAGGGTTTTAGACTCTATGTCTAAGCCACACGCTTAATTATATAGCCCCTCACCCCCTTTGCTGACACTGCCCCCCCACTATTTCCTCCCACTAAAAGCACTGTTATCAGGTCACAACTCCTAAAAAAAGAAGTGGGAGAACGCTGACGTCACGACAGGATGTGACGTCACGAAAAGGTGGCTTGCACCATCAGACTCATTGCCTCCCCTCGCTCACCCCTTAAATGCAATTGCAGCAGAGAAGCCAGCACTTGAGCAGCGTTCTCAATGAGCTCCGATCTTGCCCCAGAGAGGCCAAAGAGTTAATGTGTGGCTCCATTTGCTCCAGTTATCGACTCCGTCCACCCGCGTGGTACCCCGACTCGAGCCCTGACTGTTATCCACTCTGTATGGTTTTTTCCTATTTCTTGTATATTTTCACCTTTTCATATCTTCACTCGCTAACCGTTGTCTGCAGCACTTCTAAGCGCCAACCCGTCGGGGACTCGTGCCCCACTTCTGTTACTATGCAAAGCGCCCGCAGAAGGACTCCTACCGCCTTTTCACGCTCGGCAACAAAAACAAGCATTTGCAATGCAATAGGTCTCGCATTTACACGAGTTTGAGCTATTGACATTGCAAATAACAATGCCTTTTATATTTGTTTTTGTTTTAAAAACATAAATAAAAGGCATTGTCATTTACAATGCCAATAGCTTTAACTCGTGTAACTGCGAGACCTATTGCATTGCAAATGCTTGTTGTTACTGGGGGTTGGCAATATCGGCCCCCTATAACAAAATCAGCCGAAACCGGCCCTCACAAACAGCTCAGTTGCACCACCCCCCTCCCAACAGGGGGGGCGGCCGAGCAGTTTGCCAGGGCCGGTTTCTGTTCCCAGTCCGGCCCTGATCCAGATATATAACACAAGTAACATTACACCTACAACCAGCCAGAGCTACTGGCTTTGTTAAAGGTTGTAAATTGCATACGATAAATAAGCAACAACTATGACTTTGTTGTATATCATTTTCAAAATGCTTTAGTTCTTGTGGGCGAGGTTGTGGGGTAAGGCCTGACGTCGGCTCAACATCCTGTGATTCAAAGTAGGTCCTTGTGTAATGTAACTTGTGCTCATGTAAAGCGCTCCAAGTTTACACTGTATAAAACTGAAACACAGTCCCAGAAGTTGCATCAAAAGCAGTGAGGGATGGTACCAGGCATGCAGCGCCCATTGGGCTGAAAGGGATTCACCCCCACCCCCAGCACCCCACCTCCCCTCGTGTGTAGCAGCCGGGCTGAGACAGCTTCCCGGGCACACACACAGCTCACCGAGTACTTCACAGGTTTTTAAAAGACCATTTACTTGCTAACAAGGCTTTGTTTTTTTTCCACCTCTTCTTAGAGCCCCTAGATCTCCACTCTGACTATCGCTGGAAGAATTACCCCTCCCTCCCGAAATTTCTAGTAGCCCCCCCAACCCCGAAATGTGGCTCTAGTTGTGCCTCTGGGTGGAACTATTGCAGAGTTAAGTATTTTCTTTTTCTTGCTTCACCCTGAGGGTATAAATGGAGAGCCCGATAGGGACCCGTCTCGGCCCACTTAAATCCCTGCTGAAAGTCCACATACAGACTGTGCTGGCAAGAAGCGCGCTCTTGGAGTTCTTTCTGCAGATAATTCAAATAGAATAAAGCGAGGGGCATCGAGAGAGCTCAATTGCTGCCTCGTTGCTGAGACAGCCAAAGTGCGCCCGAAATCAGAAGTCATTGTGGGAGCTACGTGGATGTACTCGCACTGGGCTACTACAGGTGCATCACGAGAGCCAAGATAGAGGCGCACTGCTCTGCTGGAGCTCAGCGGACGCCTCAGCGCACGTGCACAGTGCGGAATGCAGGCAAGCATCGGCATTGTCAAAGTACGGCAGATCGATTCATTATACGGCATCAGTGAATGGTACAGTTCAGGATGGGGGAAGGCTGCTAAAGCTATGAGATGCATCACTGATTAATCCATCCGTATTCCGTAAATATATACAATATTTGTTTACCATCTAGCGAGCGAAAAGGACTTCTTTTGAAATAAATACATATGTCTTCCTGGCATATAAAACGCTCCCCTTCTGCTCTCTTCGTACATAAATACAGTAGTAGTGTTCCCCAAATTACTGCATGCTCTTTTAGTCACGTGATCATTCGGACCTATCGCGTGACAGTGCAAGGAAAGCCCTTTGTTGTGAGTTTGCACAGTATGAGGAGAAGATGAATGTGCATTTGTGCCGAGTTGTTGTTAATGCATCGTAAAACAAAGACACCATCATTCCAGTTCTGAGGCCCTTATTGTTTGATTGTTGAGCGGAATGGAGTTTAAAGTGCGGTGCTAGAACGTTCAACTCAATATGTTCTTTTAAAGAAAGAGGCTAAACCGCAATATACTCTGACTCGCCAAACTTCCAGCTAATATGTTACACTTAACAGTTACCCGTTTTGGGGCGTAGTTGCACCTATTCGTTTTCATCCATGTTCCATCACTTATCGAAACAGTGTAGCAGGAGCAAAACTACAATTCCCAAGCATCATGGAGGCATGACGTCACAGTTGCCGAGCTATTCACCATTTATGAATCTCATACATTTGTCATTAGAACCAAGCTATCGGCAGCATGTGAAAACCAAGTGCAAAAACATCTCCTGAATGTATATATACTGATCAAATTACATCTCTCCACTACACTTCTTACTACAATAAAGTAAAGTCGTTTTGCACCTTTTCCCAATGTCAACTAGCACGGTCTGCTTTCACTTTCGTCCGTTGTGAAAGCTTTCTTGTCTTTATGGGGCCATGTGTTTGAAACACATGGCCCCATAAAGATAAGAAAGCTTTCACGACGCACGGAAGGCAGACGACCAAATGGGACGGCTCAGACAGCCGGACGAAAACATCACAAACACCTCTTTTCCAAAGACTGGCCACCGTTTAGCATAAACGGTGATGCCAACCAATGGAAAAGAGGGGCGGGGCTTAATGCCCTTTTCAGAAAATACCCGAAATCATTAAATCTCGCCAGCGAGACTGCGCATGTGCTCAGCCTACGCCAGGCGAGACCTAAAAAACCAAGGGGGAGAAAGTCAAGAGACGGACACATCCCTTCTCCATGGCCAATGGCAGGACACTCAGCTCAGTGCCAACAGAGCCAGAATCACGGAGATCAGAGGTCATTGCATTTGGTGGAGTTAGTGTGTGAAAGAGTTGACGGGTTTCAGTCAAACTGCCACTGGACTGGTGTCCATTTTGCTCCCAAAACCACAGCCACGCATTTGTCACTGATTCATACTCCCCTTTGGCCCGCTCTGCAGAGAGGCCAAGACGTTTGTGCTTGCAGTGTGAATTACATTCTCTCACCCCACTGCAGGAGCTGGCACTTTTGAATGAGTGGGGGGAGAGTATTTCAATTTCTCTGGTGTAATCAGAGCCATTTCAGTAAGTCTGCGTTACTCTCTAATGCGGAATTACCTATATTAACACAATTGCACCCGGTTGCATAATTAAGAGTAATTTGAGGAAAAAATCCAATTGCAAGAGCACATTTAGCAAGCGCTAGCGGCGTTTTATGCTGCTGTTTATGTTCTGTTGCATTTAGCGCTATTTTGTTAACGCAAAATGCATCGGCGTGAGGATGCATTTTGCACTAAGAAAATAGCTTTAAACGTCTGGAGTAAATTGGGGAAAACTCTAGCCCAAGACCAATTAGCTGGAGCAAGCATTTCATGTTTTGTTGCATTTAGCACTATTTCATAGTTCAAAAAGCATCCTCAAAACCATTTTGGATACGTAGGGACAGTTTTGAGCTAAGAAAATAGCGCTAAATGCAGACTTATTCTTCTTGCGTAATTCCACTTAATCTCGCAAAATGTTTGGGTTATTCTGTGTGATTACACTACACGGAATTATGCAGGTTACGCCCACCTCGAATTACCACCATTGGGCCAGGCCAGCATGTTGCAAGAGATTACCGTTGTTCTACCAGGGTCATCACTGTGACTTGACCCAAAGTTATCACTATTGTGTCAGGGCGAGCATGTTGCTGGGAATTAACACTATTGTGCCATGCCCAGCATTTTACCTGGAATTACCGTCATTGTGCCAGGCCCAGGGTGTGTCCCGGAATTAACTATATTGTGCCATGGGCAGCATGTTGCCAGAGATTACCACCATCGTACCATGATCAACATTTTAGCACAAATAACTACCATTTCCCAAGGATTACTACCATTTTGCTGGGCTCAGCATTTTAACAGAATTACATCCATTGTGCCAGGATCAGCATGTTATCAACTGTGCCAGGGTCAGCATATTGCAAGGGATTATTACCGTTGGGCCAGGGCCGGCATTTTGAAAGGGAGTACCACCCTTATGCTAGTAGCAGTATTTTACTAGAATTACCACCATTGTGCCAGGGTAAGCATTATCACTATTCTACCCGGGCTAGCATTTTGCCAGAAATTACCACCATTGAGGCAGGTCCAGTATTTTGTGAGAGGGGGCAGTGCATTAGGCAGCCTGGAAGGTGGAGATTGGAGTAAATGCGGAATTGGGTATGTGTGCCTTGCAGGGCCCAGGCAAGGCACGCATTAATGAGGGGCCAAAGGGAATGCCGGGCTGAGGAGAGGGAATGAAGCAGACAAGCAGGAGTGGAAGGGAAGAGTGGATGCAAGTGCCTGGCGAATTCTGGCGGCCAAACTGGAATGCAGAGGAGAGATCGAGAGGGAGCGCAGGGTGGGAGAAGGGAACAGGCAGAAGTGCCTGCCTGACAAGAGGGTGTCAGCAGCCATCAGATATTCGGTGGAGGTGGGAGTGTAGTCAAAACGGTGGCACTTGTGGAGGGATTTACTTCTCTCAGCCATTGCATCTCCACTGAGAGGGAGAGGCAGATCAGGTCCTGCACTCTCTATAAAAGTAAAAGGGTAAACCTTACAGGTCGAATAGCAGCGGTTGTTCAGTATGCTTAGCAACCTGGTGAATACCCTTATATGTTTTAACCAAAAGATTGATAAAAAGAATTTAGAATTTTTAAAGTAAAATATTAGCCACTCATCTTGATACTAAGCGGCAGATTTACTTTTTTTTCATGTAGCACCCTGCAGCAGCCACATATGCTGCGCTACGTGAAAAGGAGAGAGGAGGAGCGAGCCCTATTTACTAAAATAAGACACTCTCCTCCCCTCTTACTAGCGCCAGCGCTGAAATCTGCAGCTGTGCACCACAGAGACACCTTTGCACCATGGTGCAAGGGTGTTTCCGTGAGTCTTGCATAGGTTTTGTACTGGAAGGCAGCCTTCCAGTACAAAATACTATGCACAGACTCACTTTCACTATTTTCCCACTTTGTATGTGTGCTGTTAAGTGTAGCACACATGCAAAGTCGGAAAAAGAAGGAGAAATGAAAGCATTTCCCCTTCCTTGCGCCTACTTGAAACAAGTTTAGTGCTGGAAAGTAAATTGGGAAAAAAAGATTTTACGCCGATTTGTGTCAACACGGTGCAAAATCTTAGTAAATCTCCCCCTAAGTGCACTTATTATTTGGCAGATTTTCTCATTTGATCAGGAACACACTCAAGGTGCAGGAGAGCCAATGACTTACATGGGCTGACCCACTGCTACAAGATCTATGATGTGAATGTTAGTGGAATAGACCAATGGCTGAAGAGGGCTGCCTCAAAGCACCTCAATACCTTATATAAGGCTAGTGAGATAGCTGTAGCCAAAGCCGTCTCTAGGTCAGAGCTAATAATACTGTCAAATGGCAGGGAATACCTGACCCATTAGACAGCCAGAGCAAAAGTCTTTTCTTTTATGAACGATGGCTATGTTTTGGGCAAACATCACTAGCTTACTACACCATTGAAGAAAAGGAACTAAATATTGTTCAGTGTTGTTTCAAACAACACAATGGAAGGGCATATATTTGGAATAGTTTGACTGGATGGTACCAGTCTGCGATGTAGTCATTTATATATTTACATACCTTTTTTTAATTGGTTGCATGCCACCAGAAGCAACATGTCAAACACTTTTCTAGGAACCCGCCGTATCAGAGATTCCCACTACCTCTGTGCAAGTACCTGAACATGTTGATGGTAAATCTTTAATGAAACAAGATCCAGGGTATTCAGTGGGTGACTTCAATTTTTGGGTACTGATGGGGTCACCCCCATTGTTTGGTCTAGATGCTCTCTTTATAGGTCTGGAAGTGCACTGGGATCAGCTAACCAGGCCCCAGTGCCAGTGATTTTTCCCCTTAAACTGCAAGTGTTGAATTGGTACACCCAATTGGTAAGCACTAATCACTGCTTATAAGTCCCTAGTAGATGGTAACAGGGGTACCCAGGGCAAGGGTGATAAGAGGGGTCACCAGGGCTACAGCACTTTACTGTACCACCCTCAGTGAACCAAGTAAAAGCATGTCCGCAGATCTGCCATTGCAGCCCTGCATGAGCAGCCTGTCTGCTCAAGAGTGACCTTGCACACAGCATGTGCTGAGGAGCCACACCACCACCTTAGTGTAAGCATGTCACTCTTAAGGTTTTCCTCCTATTATATTTAGGGCTCCTGGTTTTATGGTATGTATTTTTGGGACATTTCCGTCTGTATTTATCCATATTTATTTTTTGTCAACTTTAACTGTATTTATCCTCATTTATCATGGGTCTTGTGAAAGCATAAAGCAGAAACTGGTATATTTCCATATTTATTTAACCAATAAATATGCAGTCATGCTTGACTGCCTTCCAGGTTTCAGTGATGAACACCCACAGAAGATAAATCAATTCATTTATTTGAAAATATGGACATTTCAGTATCAGCCTTGTGCATATCTACTGCTGTTTAAGCTCTTTAATCAAAATCCTTTGTAACCTCCTTACCTATCAATCCACACAGTTATTGGCCTTGTAGTCATAGCAAAGTGTATTTAGAATCACTTAAAATGCACCCAACTCCGTTTTTATCCACATTTAAAAATAAATACAGACAAGAAAATAAATGTTTTTCTGTCTGTAGGGATATATATATATATATATTCACTGAAAAAACCATAGGTTTCACACATGTTATAGTTAGCGGAAATTTTACTGATAAAAAACCAATGAAATTCCCCCGTTATAGTTAGTGAAGGCAACTATAACTCACGCGACCGCAATCCTCTGCTGATGCTAATACTGTATTTAGACACTTATTTGCCCATGTCTTCTTCCATACATTTTTAGCTATACATATATTACAAATATTTTTTTTTCATAAAGACACATATGTCATCAGCAGAAGATTGCGGTCGCGTGAGTTATAGTTGCCTGCACTAACTATAACGGGGGAATTTCATTGGTTTTTTATCAGTAAAATTTCCGCTAACTATAACATGTGTGAAACCTATGGTTTTTTCAGTGAATTTGCAAGGTTTTTTAAATGCTAATTCCTAACTATAACGTGTGTGAAACCTATGGTTTTTTCAGTGAATTTGTACGGTTTTTTAAATGCTAAGTTACTTTACGCCATTCGTGGCGTGCGCGCCCACTTAACGCAGTTCGTTCCGTGCGCGCACGGTGCGCTTCGCGCACCGTGCGCGCACAGTGAGCACGCGGTGTGCTTCGCGCACCGCGCGCCCACTTTACGCAGTTAGTGCCATGCACGCACGGTAGGCACGCGGTGCGCTACGCGCACCGCGTGCCCACGTTACGCTAGAAGGGCCATGTAAGCACGATGCGCTTCGCGCACCGTGCGCACATGGAGGACATATGATGCACTTCGTTTTGAAAGGTAATATTTTAATTTTTCGTATATCTTATAAGCCATGCACAAATGGTGCCCTTCGGGCACCATTTGCACACGGGGTGGAGAGAGTGTGGATAATTTTTTTTTTTTTTTTTTTTTTTTTTTAATATTTTAGTTTACATCATCTTTAATTAGCCATGCACAATTGGTGCCCTTCGGGCACCAATTGCACACGGGGTGGGGAGAGTGTGGATATTTTTTTTGTTTTATAATTTTTTACCGTACGCGTACGGTAAGCATAATCGGCGAAATTAGCGAAAAAATAAAAATTCAGTTTTTGGCCTTGGGGGATCTTGGGGGACTTCCTCAACATTGCTATGTGTGTGGGAGCTGTCTAAACAGCCCCTTTACATGTTTTTGTGCTTTATATTTTAAACATCACTCTCAGTGCGAGAGAGAAAATGGCGGCCGCCGTTTCCTGGTTTCGGCCGATTCGAATGTTTACTAAGATCTAAGAGCCAATCAGAATCGCGCTCGCGCACGCCACCGTACGCGTACGGTAAGCGTACCGTAAGCGCACCGTAAGCTGGCTCAGATATATATATTGATTTAAAGGCTATTTTCTCAGAATCTACTGAACAGATTTACACCAAACCTACAAAAGGCACTTCCTTGACCTGAGGACTACCTCTCTGCCAAATTTCTAGTAATTCTGTTCAGCCGTTCGGGCTGTAGCCCTGTCTAAATGTCCTATGGAAAAATGCATGGGAAAAACGCGTTTTGGGACCCCCTTTTATCTCAGCCCCCGCTTGAAGAATCCCCCCGAGACTTTCAGGGAAGGAGCGGAGCGTAGCGCCCCACCTATTTTGAAAAATTCGCGAGGATTCGTCGACCGGCGCCAAAGTTATTCAAAATAGAATGTTGCGGATTTCCTATGGAAACGTGGTCCTAACTATAACTACCTACTGGCGACCGCCAGTAGGTAATGTATATTTATATATACATATATATATATATATATATATCCCTACAGTAGCCCTGTAAAACAAGGCTTTACTGTAAGTTCATAGAGTAACATGGACTGGCTACTGAAAAAACTCGAAATAGTCAGCTCCATTATGAAACGGCCAAATTGTGTTGTGCTTGGTATCAAACACTATGATTTTTCACCCCAACACAATTCTCATGTCGACAGTGAGCTGGCATGCCGCCCTTCGTGGGTACCCCCTTTGATACAAAGCTCCAGTGCCTTGGGCTTCCCTGACCCATTTGCCGCCAAGACAATAGTCTTCCCTCCTGGTGGGATGTGCTAACACTTCCCCAGGATGGAGACAAAGGCCTGGATAGGAAGGAGGTTTCACCTCCACCCTCCCAGGACCTCTAGTGTTTACTGGTATCAAGAAGGTGAACCTCAAAGGCTTTCACCAACCTTGGTGTGTATTTATCTTGTCCCCCACGTGTGGAAAAGCCTTTCCAGCTCTGCAGCGTAGGCAGGCGTGAGAATTCGTTATTCAGAAGTCGTACACTCCCAAAGCCTAGTCACACCTACAGGGTGGGCTAGGAGGTCCGTACAAACGAGGATGTGTTCTGCCATTTTGGGAGACCCTAAAAATAGAGTATTCTGGGTAGCACGGTGACGTACACCCACAGGATGTTGTCACAACAGGGGTGGGTTAGCCGCAGGTACAAGTAGCCCTTTGGCCACTGCCTATCACGCCTTTAATGCCCGCTAAACTAGGGTTTAAGAGGCTCCCCTGGCACCAAAACGTCAGTTCTAACTTGGAATCTGAGAAGTGGGACAGAGAAGACGCCGACAACAGGGATTTGGACTATGCCATAGCACAAAGAGAGGACACTTAAGTGCCCTGAAGAGACCATATACTAGAACCGTGTGTCGACGTGTGTCCATGGTGAAAGCTCATTACTCACAGCAAGAGGGACTCCAGTGGACAACAGAAATCTGTGTCAGAGTCCCCTGGCTGGTGGAACCAGTCAACTACAACCTGCAGAAGAATCGACGTGCGGCATCACAAGAATTGTGACCTGCTGGGCCTGTCGAGAGTAAGCCCAAAGAGAAGTGGTGTGCTGCAAGCCAGGAGTGGTAGCTAAGCTCGTGCCACGCTTCAAGCTGCTAATGCACTCTTGTCAATCTCCAGCCACTGAAGCACCTGAGGACTACATTTGGTGCAGCCAAGGCTTCGTGATCACCAGTCGAGTGATCGACCTCTTGACTTACATGTCCAGCTCAAGAGCAACTCACAACAATAGCGACCGACATTGGCAATGACCTTTCTGCTGTGTCCCTGCATCCTGAATTTTAGTTTTCTTGAGTGTGTGGCAAAGCATCTTTGGCGCAACCTGCCCCGGTGAATGACAGCTGCCAGCTACCTCTACATCCAGAGCTGCTGAGCAAGGTGGAAGAAATCCAGCTGTTGCACCCGGGTCCTGGGACCCCAAAGGCCTCTACTCTCTGAGGGTAGACTGTAACTCCATCATCAAGTGGGGTTTTGCCTAGTGCTGCATTTTTGACAGCTCCTGCGGTTCCTGTCAGCACCAAAGACAGCCAAGTAACCTCTGCTCCAGACTCCCTAGGCAAGGTATCAAAGTAATGACAGTTGAGTTGTTCCCTAGGGGCCCGCAGAACTTTAACCACAAGAGCGTTATTTTCTTTTTGTGTAAATGTTTTTATTGAACAAGCTTAAAGTACAGTACGTATGTCAACTAGTATGAATTTATATCACCAGATCAACTCGAATCAGTAATACTTCATCTGGTAGGTGGGCGCCACTCCGTTTTCCAAAGCATTTAAAGAGTAATATCACTACAAGAGACTCTGCTGGAAGCCTGAAGTGTGCATACACAATGGGCAACTAAGTCTTTACATATTAGCAAACTTTATGAAGTATATTTCAGGTCGCATTATGTCCCCCTGTATCTGCGCCATGGTGTCCAAATCTTCTGCCATTTCTTAATACATCCCCCGTTCTTATACACAGATCTCTCTCCCACTCAGTCACTGACAGGGGTTGGAGCGCGCCCCAGTGTCTGGCTATGTTTTGTTTTGCGATACCTGCCGCCAGTGTCAACCAAATGCTGACATATCTAGATCTCTCTGTCTCCCCCCTGATCATCAGAAGGATCCATTTGGCATCTATTGAGACCTCCGTTCCCGACACTTTTGCCATTATTGTTGTGACTCTTTGCCAAAACTGTGCAATCTTGGGGAATTCCCATAGGATATGGAAAAACCAGCCCTCCCACTGGCAGCCCCTAATGCAGTGCACTGTTGGTGCCCTCCACCATTTAAACAGCACTGTGCATGGGTAGTATGTGCGGTGCAATATCTTAAGCTGTACCAGCCTAAATCTTGTACAGATTTCTATTTCTCTCGGACTTTGCAGTGCCTCTGTCCATACCTCTTGGTCTATATTGCCTAGATCGTCTATCCAGGCTGCCCGGAGGGCCATCGGGGGATCTGGCATATTATTCATGAGTTTTCGATAAATTGTTAAGGCCGCCTTTTCAGGGACACGGTCTGCCAGGAGTCTATCCTCCCGGGGGGAGTTGTCTGGGAGGGTCGTACCCCGCTGTATGTGCCACCACAGGGAATGCGTGAATCTCAAATAGGGAAATCTTTGAGCCGGAGTCAAACTGTATTCTTCTTGTAAATCCTCAAAGGGAAGAGGAGCATCGTTCCTCCACACGTCTCCCAGTCGCTCGATGCCTATTGTCTGCCAGCCCGTGAAGCCTCCTAATGTCGCCACTTCTTTCAGCTGGTCACCGCCGCACAGGAGCATCATGCTCGTTAATTTGCCCTGCCATCCCAGAAGTTTTTACAGCTACTCTTGAGGCGGAAGCCGGGGGTGTTTGCATCTTAACTTTTTAAACTTGTATCTCACGCTATTTTGCACATTGTTATTGATTGAAATTGTACTTGTGTTTTACCTACGCTTCTGGTGCTTTTGGGCCGGTCATCTTCCCCAATTGCAGATCCAGTGCTGGGACGAGTAGGGCGAGTCCTTTGCCGCCATTGCCACCCACGAGTCGCCTGGCCACGCCCCTCGCAGTTAGCCACACCCCCTCCCCTCCTTACAAGTATGCACACGCCTTGGAAGCGCAGCGGACAAGCGCAGCGGGCACGCACTCTGCACGCCGAAGACACGCCAAAGACTAGCCCGTCTGTGCCCGTCCGGGTCAGTATGGGGCTCGGGGCAGAGGACTATACACCCCTCGTCCACAGACAGCTGGTCAGATCCTCGCTAGAACTGCGTGCGTACGCCCATCTTCCAACCCAAGTTGCTCCACACTTAATCTCCATAGCACTGGAGTGGTGTTGTGTAATAAGTGCAAGCTAACCACAACCATCCTCCAACCTTTCCCTGATGCTGTTAGAAGACACAGGAAACACAAACAAGCTCGTCATATCGAGGGAAGGGAATTCGTGCTGTATAGTACAAACTGCCGTTTACTTCCCAAGCACAGACTGGACATTTTCAACCTCTTATTAGAGGCAAATCCCAGTGTCCTCTTTCTGACTGAAACATGGCTCCACGAGAGTGCGGGCCCTGATGTGGCTACTGCCCTCCCCGCTAACTACGCTATCACTAGGATTGATAGACAAAACCAGTCAGGAGGTGGAATTGCTATCATTTTCGACAGAAATGTCAAGTGTACTTTTGAACAAATTTCCATCCCTGACTGTGAAGCGGGTCTTTTTAAAATCTCTCTGAATCCCAATTATACAATGTCCGGCATATTGATGTACCGGCCCCCCGGAAATTTTTCCACATGGGCTTCAAACTTAGCAAACTATATTACTCCGTACTATTTGGCATCGAAAAATTTCTCACTTATTGGCGACCTAAATTTGCATTTGGAGGATTCATCCATTCCCGCTTGTACTAATCTACTTGATGACCTGAAGGCCCTTAACTTGTCTTTAATTAACACTGGGCCGACTCATAATAAAGGTCACCTGCTCGACCCCATTTTTTCCAACCTGACCGAGCTCAAATGGCATAACACTTCTCCTATCTGTTGGTCGGACCACTACTTAATTGAACTGAGTATTAAACTTCTACCCATCGCTGTTACGACACCCGACATTCCTGCCATATCCAGGAAAAATTGGAAATCACTTGACATGGCCAAATTAAATGAGGCACTCTATGAAAACCCTCCCAAGAAGGGCCATAACATGAATAGCCTGGCTGAAGCCACTCATATATGGCTCAGCGATGCTGCTGACCACTGCCTATCTTCCACTTCCATTAAAAGTAACAGACACCGCCATCCTGCTCCATGGTTTAATGACCTACTAAAAATAGAAAAATCAAGATGTAAGGCATTGGAGCGAAAATGGCGTAAAGACTATGACCCTGAAGCTAAAAACATCTATCACGTGGCCAGGAATTTATACCACTCTGCCTGTGCTAAAACACGTGCAGCTTTTGTGTCCCAGTCTATCACTGAAGCTTCAAACAAATCGAAAACTCTGTTTAACTTGGTCAAGGATCTAGCTGGTGCCCACACCACAGCTGTGGCTCCCCCATTAAACTCACAACAATGCCAAGACCTTGCTTGTTTCTTTTTAGATAAAATTGAAAAAATCATCAGGGACATTAAAACTAACAACACCATATTTCCCTCTTCTATTGATTTGGATTTTGCCCCATTCGGTGAAACTACCTTGGAATCGTGGCCACTCATAACGGTAGACACAATGAAATCCATCCTTAAAAACATCAAGTCCGGTTCCCCCAGGGACCCTGTCCCAATTAAATTCCTCAAACAACTTGATGACCAGTCCTTAGGAGTTATAGTTGATATGCTCAACGCTTCCTTTGAACTTTCTTCAGTCCCGACTCTTTGGAAACACGCTATGGTTACGCCACTGTTAAAAAAGCCTACAGCTAACCCAGAATGCCTGGCAAACTATAGACCCATTTCCCTGCTCCCTGCATTTTCCAAGTGCTTGGAGAGACATGTTCACACGGCTTTGTCCACCTTTGTCGAAGAGAACTCTCTCCTACACCCCTCACAATCTGGCTTCCGAGCTGGTTTCTCGACGGAAACCACTCTTCTTGGAGTCACGGAACATATTCGCAATCTCCTTGACAAAAGTCAGACGATTGCGCTCGTGCTCCTCGATCTGAGCGCGGCCTTTGACACTATATCACACGACATCCTCATTAAGGCACTGTATAGAAATGGTGTCCGGGGTAAAGCGCTTGATTGAATTCATTCTTTTTTGGGAGACCGGACATTCCAAATAACATCCTCTACGGCCTGCTCTGAATCGTTCAACGCCCCTCACGGCGTGCCTCAGGGATCAATTCTGAGCCCCTTATTTTATAACATTTATCTCAGGCCCCTGGCTGATCTTGCTGAAAAATCCGGACTCTCCCTTATGACCTACGCAGATGATTCCCAAATCATTTTTTCCCTATCCCAACCAGTCACATCTTCCTCATCTCCCCTCAAACTTGGTCTTCAAAACATCCTTAATTGGATGATGAGAAATCAATTAAAACTTAATGGAGACAAGACAGAGGTTCTTCTCTTGGGAAAACAGCAGGAACTCTGGAATCCCATTCACTGGCCTGACCAGTTGGCCGCTTTTCCAACACCAGTGACTCAAGTTCGTAACCTGGGTTTTATCTTGGACAGTGCCCTTTCTATGAGCAAACAGGTCAATAAAGCTGTTGGGCTGTGCCTCACCATTATCAAATGGTTGAGGAAAATTATCTGGATGCTGCCCCCTTCCACCCAGAAGACTGTAGTCAATGCCCTCATCACTTCCCAGCTTGACTACGGTAACATTCTGTATCTCGGGTCAAATAAAGCTGTTGTCAGTCGACTGCAACTTGTTCAAAATGCCGCAGTCCGTTTGCTGTGTAAAATTCCTAAAAACTCTGAGGTCTCTAGCTACCGCCGTGAGCTTCACTGGATCAGGGTTGATAGCAGAATTCGCTTCAAAGCCTTGACGTATATGTTCAGAATCAAGGCAGGTACAGCACCTAAATACCTTCTTGCTTTGGCCCATCCCTACTTCCCCAAACGTAATCTCCGTTCACAATCTCATTCAAATTTCTGTGTTCCAAGATTTAAATTGGCAAGAATGGGAGGCAAATCATTTGCCTACCTCGGTCCGTCCCTCTGGAACACTCTTCCTCCCTTCATTCGAAAAGAGGATAACTATGGCAGGTTTCGAAGAAATGTTAAGACCTGGCTTTTCGAACAATAACTTGAATAGCCAGTTTTTTCGCCCCTGACTGTCTTGGCTGTATCTCGGCGCCGGGAAACCCTTTTTGGGTAGCTGTTGCGCCTTACAAGTTCAAAAAATAAAAATAAATAAAATAATAATAAAAGTCTGTTTGCCTCCCCCCAGCCCGCCACCACATTCGCTGTGTGGGAAGGCCGCTCGGGTTCTTCTTTTTGGCATATAAAAGTGATTTGCATCTTCCCTCTGTCATTGCGTCTCTGTCTACTCTATCGGCTGGCTCTCCCCTATCTGTAGAAATCCAGTCATTTACAACCAGTAGCTGCGTGGCCAAGTAATATAGCTTGATATCTGGGACAGCAAGGCTGCCGTCGTAGACCTCTTTCTGTAGTTTATGCAGTGCTATTCTGGGTGAACCACCCTGCCATAGCAATGTCCAGACTTCTTGGGTCACGCGCTTGAAGATTATTGGGGGGATTGGGTACGGGGTATTCTGCATGATATATAAAAGGCGTGGTAGGGCCATCATCCTGTACAGCGCAGCTCTGCCCATGAGGGACAGCGGCGGAGTGCGCCAGTGCTGTACGTCCATATGAAGCCTGTATAGTTGGGGGGTAAGGTTTCTCCTCAGAAACAGCTGTTTATCTCGGGCAATATAAGCACCCAGATATTTAAACCCATCAGTCTCGATTGAACCCACACACCTCGCTGGTAGTCGGAGGTGACATCATAGGAAAGATCACCGGCTTGGCTCAATTTATGGAGAATCCAGAGTAGCTGCCGAACAATTCAAAAATATGCAGTACCCGTGCCATGGAGTAGTATGGTCTTGAAAATTATAGGATTATATTGTTGGCGTACAATGATATCCACTCTTCCCAGCCCCACAGCATTGCAATACCCCAGATCATCGGACGCCAGTGGCTACAATGTTGAGGCAAACAGCAGTGGTGATAGGGGACAGCCTTGCCTCGTGCCCCTTTGCACCTGGAACGACCTAGACAGCGCTCCGTTAACTCGTACTCGAGCCAGCGGGCCCTGGTAGAGCAGACGCACCCAACTGCAGAAGGGGGGCTGAAGCCCAGCTTAGTGAGCACTGCAAACAAGAATGGCCATTCTATACTGTCAAAGGCCATCGAGGCGTCTAGCGCCATTAGTGCAGTCTGCTGCGAGGTGGGGTCTTTTGTCAAATGGAGCACTCCATATAGCCTTCGCAGACTATGATGAGTACTTCTATTGGGCATAAAGCCGGATTGATATACGTGGATTATGGTTGTTATGACAGACACTAGTCTTCTGGCCAAGACCTTTGCCAATACCTTTGCCTCCACGTTGAGCAATGAGATTGGCCGGTAGAAGCTGCATTGATCTGGAGGCTTGCCCGTCTTGTGTATGACCACAATGGTGGCGGCTCGCTAGTCTACAGGCAATTGTCCCTCTTCCCGGGCTTCTACTAGCATGTTATGTAATGGTGGTATAATTTTGGAAGCAAGGCTTTGATATAATTCGACTGGAAGACGATTTGGGCCAACTGCTTTCCCTGTTTTTAAGGATCCCAGGGCCTCAGACAGTTTCTCCCCCATTAGGTTAGCATCTAAGGCCTCGCGACTCCGCAGAAAAAATTGGCAATGGAAAGCCCTGCAATAGTTCATCACAATCCCTCTCAGATTTTGCCCACACCGGTGCATATACACCTTCATAGTAGGCAAAGGTTTCTGCTGTTTCCACACTGTATGTGTGTAGTGCCCCAGTTTTGTCTCCCCCACTTCGCCTCCCCAACCCACACAGGGACGGGAAAGTCACTGGTGGTGATAGTCCTCCCTCCCAGTCACTTATCTGTTCTTTGCCGCTGTGTAGGTCTATCTGGCATGGGATCTGCTTCTTGCCGCTCCGGATTCTGCTCTTTTGAGGTGGATGGTCGGGGCGTTCCACCTTTCCGCCAAACCATCTGCCAGCCTTCCAACCAGTCGCTTGCCTCATCCAGTGTCGTGAAAAAGTAGGATTTCCCTCCGTCGAGAATCTTTAGTTTCCCTGGGAATAACATCATGTACTTCACATTCTGTGCCTGAAGTGCCCTTTTTACTGCATCGAAGGTGTGCCTTTGCCGCTAAACCTGCAGCGTGAAGTCAGGAAAGAAGCTAATGATGGCATTTTCGTACTATAGATTGCCTAACTGACGTGCCATCTACAGGATAGCGTCTTTGTCCCTGTAGTTCAATATACAAGCTTTGATTGTTCGGGGGGGCCCCGGGTGCGGACGGGGGCCCAGCGCACGGTGCGATTGTTCCACAGAGAAAAATGTTGACAGGCACTTCGGCTTAATCTTGTTCAGGATAAGATCCTCCAGGAAGAGGTCCACCGATGGCCCCTCCATTCCTTCTGGAACACCTACCAATCAGATGTTATTTTGGCAGGCTCTGCACTCCTGGTCTTCCAGCTTAGCCAGGATTTCTGTCAGATTTTTGGTTAACGTAGACACCTGGTCCTCCAGGCATTTTGTTTTGGACTGCAGGCCCCCGATCCTTGCCTCTGAAATTGGAAACCTTGTCTGCCAGCTTCCGGAAGTGTGCCCTAAGCAGGTTTACTTCCTCCGTCACAGAGTCCAGTTTTGATTCCAGTGTGCCACGCAGTTCCCTGATCACTAACATAATGTCTCTTAGTGAGGGCTATTCCTTCCCAGCTGGTGAAGTCACCTCTGCAAGGTTCTCTTCACTGCTCATTGTTACTGTGTACTTGTCAATTTGATCAGTCTGACCGGACCTCACGTGTTTGGTTTGAACCATTGTCGTAGGTTTCCGGGATAGTAAAATTCCTGGGGGCCGGCCCTGGCCTTTAGTGGAGTATCTTATCTTCGGGCTCTGTAGAACCTGGTTGTCTCCGGTGTCTCCAACTGGCCAGCAAGGCATCTCCGCACCTCCCGCTCCTACCCTATTCCGCTCTGCCACTCTTGAAAGTGCGCGCCTTTCTTTATTCTGTCCACTTATCTCTGCGAGTTCCCCTAAGACACCCCCGAGAGAGGAGGGGCCCCTCCAGCATTGCCACCAGGAAGCACGACACACTTTGCCAAGCCTTGAGCCACTATCCCACTAGGCCGCTTCGATTATGTTCTCGCTTGCTGCGCAGGGAATCCCCTGTCTACAAAAAGACACGTACCTGGCTCGTCCATCCCGGTCTCAAGTTCTTTAAGGGCCGGACTGCTCAGTTGCCCAGACGAGGTCATTAGTATATTTCCCCACGTCTTCAGGATGTCCAGGCCTAAATGTGGGACCCACACTCAGTTTCTGGGCCTCCCTCCCAGGCCCCAGATCTCTCACCTCCAGGAGGCCCACAGTCAACTGCTCCCACTGCCGGCAGAACTCTGCACCTCTCCGCATCTTCATTATGTCCGGGCTTGAATGTGGGGCTCTCTTGTGGCCTCTGGGCCTCTCTCCCTGGCCCCACACCTCGCGCCTCCACCAGGCCCACAATCGACTGCTTCCACTGCCGGCAGAACTCCCAGGAGAGGGCCTCCACACGCTGCTCACTGGGCCGCTGCCTATCAGCCTCACCTGGTTTCACTGCTGGCTAATGGGAACCACGGCACGCATGCCGCGTCCACTCACTGCCATTTGGTGCAGATGTCCCGTATGTCGTCTCTCCTCTGTGGGCCCTTTTGCCCTGCTGCACGCCCATCAAACTGGGGCTGGTGGGAGCGTAGCCATCACGTCCCCCAGCAACCCTCTTCAGGAGCATGCATGCCTGGTCCGCACCCAGAACCGCAGGCTCACAATTTAGGGAGCGTGCTCTCCAGATTTACTCCAGCAGGCACAGAGAGCACGGCCGTCGTCACTGTGTTCGGGCGAGCGATCGCACCCCGGGCAGGTCCCGCCGGCCTCCACTTCTCCCCCTACCAGGCGGGTGGTGCCATCATGCCTGTGGGCCTCGCTTCACTCTTGTTCCAGTCTCTCAGGTCCTCTGCTGCCGATAGGGATCTCTGCCAGCCTGAGGAGCCGCGATTTTGCTTCCCGCTGTTTTCTGCAGTCAGTACTCTAGCTGATAGCGGATGATGATGGATTTAATGGGGCTGGCAGCTATCGTAGCTCGTTCAGCTTGCGGCCATCTTCGCTGGCTACTAGCCACACCCCCAACAGGGTTAATTTGAACTGTCCCTGCAACTATTGTTTTGCTAAGTGTGTTTTCCCCTCTTTAACTTCAAGGGTGAACATTTGACAGCTTTCATTGCATTTATTGTTTAATCCTTTGAAAATCTATAACTCCGGTTATATGCACTGTATCAAGTTCGTTTTGGAGTCTATACTTTATTACTTACATAAAAATGCAATCTATTTTTAATAATTGGTGTCAAAGTTTCTTTCGACTCATGTCACTTGTTTATTGTCAATGTTGCTACTGTGAAATTCAAAACACATGTTCCTCTGAGTATGACTGCCTGCTCTGCGCCACACTACCAGGACTGAGCTAAGGTTGGTAAAGGTGAATCCGAGGTCTGTCTCAGTTTATTGTGTTAATATTTCATGATAAGGTCTGCCGGCCATATCTCATAATGCTTCCACCTTGCAATACTCAGTTAGCTCTGCTGTCTGAGATGTGAACCTGCAAGGTCTTGTCGCCTGACAGAGAACTCTCCTGAGACTTGAGCTTGTAAAATCCGTGTAACCTGAGAGATGTCTTTTCTATCAGAGTCATAAGTCTGGTATGCATCTGTAACCTATAGGATAGCTCTGCTGTCTGGGACCAGTGCCTGTAAACCTTTTATAACATGAAGACAGATGCAGCCAGATTAGAAACATATAACATGGCTTGATTATTGGATGAAGCAGTGATTTATTCTTTGTGCGGGAGGCTACTCATTCTGGTACTACCTACCATACCGCCCCCCCCCCCCCCCCGTCTGATCTTACTCTCTTTATGATTTAATCATTGTCTGAGGAGAGCATGGCAGAGACACCTGCATTACTGCGAATACTATCTGTGTGCCAGGCAGCGGGCGTTCCCAGACTTGGATTCACATGTAAACAGGGGCAGCCTCAGCTGCTGCTTCTCAGATGAGGGATTGGTACTTGGTCCGGTGTTCTCAACAGCCAGGCTTCCCCGCCTGTGTAGGCCTTCCGGAAGTGCCTGTATCTCTATGCTTCCTATGAAACCCAGGGGACAGGCACAGAAATGCCCCAAATATTTGAGTAGTGAATGGTTTACTATTCTTACTCCAGTCATTAACTATTTGGGGGAAACGTTTGTTTGTGAACATTGCTGTTCTTTCAGCATACGGGTAGTTTAAAAATACATGCATGTCAGCGCATGCGTGAAATACATTTGCAAGCACAATGGCGGCTGTGGGCATTGATAGACAGGGAGATTAAACAGATAGAACACAGGGTCTGCTTCAAGGAAGTGTTGGTTTTTGACTCATAGCAACGAGGGAAAGTTTCCAGTGCAGTGGAAAGTAAATACGAACTCATTGCTTTTGTGTTTCATTGCTTTGTGTTAAATCTGGGCCTTTTATCTTTGACCTCCCTGAGACCTCTAACGTTGAACGACGTTCCATTTCTATTAGGAGATGGACTCCTGTGACCTCCAGAGCCCCTTCAAGCCAATAGATAAATGGCCCTGAGGCCCTGCGTGGAACTGTAGGGCGCTTTCATGAACTATGCTTGGTGTAGTTTGTCCTTCAAGCTGAGACCCTGCTGTATGCTAGGACGGCTTAGAGTAGTGCGACCGGTGCCACCGCACCGGGCGGTGACCGGCGCAGGGGAGGAGGGTGCCATCTTTGCAAGCATATCAGAGTTTTAAAAGCACCTGCTGCCGCATTCCTGGCCTCCAGAAATGTTCAGGCTACAATTAAAATGTCAAGAAAACTGGTGATTAATGTTCTTCCTGGAGAGAGACTCTGAGCCTAGTGGTTTTCCTTAACAATAATTGATAGTTTACCACACTGTACATAGAGAAAACAATACCTTTTTTTGGGTTGCAATAAGGTAAGTGCATTAAATATTATTTGCTTCACGTGATATTAGTGTTGCTTGTGCAAGGTAAGGTACTTGTGCTTTATAACATTACGCACCCTGATGACGGAACATTACGTATATGGATTATAACTGTGTTGCTCCTCCATTATACATATTATAATCTGTTTATGAAGTCTTTATGCATGTGTTTCCGTTGTTACTTACAATACTT
The DNA here is from genome assembly GCF_964204655.1 of Triturus cristatus. NCBI lineage: Eukaryota > Metazoa > Chordata > Amphibia > Caudata > Salamandridae > Triturus > Triturus cristatus. The sequence continues at coordinate 797,219,840 of NC_140583.1, read as the reverse complement.
GGAAGCAACACAATTATGTTGCATAATGTTGTTTGATATGGACAATAATTGGGTTGCCTCTAAGTTGGTAACTAGTCACAATATCGGAAAAAAATGATCGACTGAACAGAATATCGAGTTTTTAATAGTGAATGGACAGAATATCGAATTGCAAAAATATAGTGGTGCAGAATATCGAAATGCAGGTAAGAAATTTTGAGTTCCACAATAGTGTTTTAAGTGTTAGTATATGTGTTAAAAGTATGTATTATTTTTGTAATGTATGTTTGAATTTTGTAAAAGTAATGAATTTTATGGTAATTAATTTTTGTGTAATTTAATTCCGTAGCGGATTGTAAATTTATAGGGGACTAGGGTGGGAAGTAATTTAATTATAATATATATTTTTAGCATTATTTAGAATTAATTAATTAAATGTTAATTTTATTTGCGTAATTGAATTCTGTAGTGGTTTGTGGGTTTATAGGGGAATAGGGTGGGAAGTACTTTAATTGAAATAAATTAATTTATTATTTTATTACTGAATAATTTAACATGTAATAACTTGTATTGTTAATTAGTTTAATTAATGTATTATTAATTGTAAATTAATAAATTGATTAATAATAATGAATTGGTAATTATATTGATTATGTATTTTTCATTAATTAGTAATTAATTAGATAATTAATATTAACAAATTAATTTGTAAATATGTTAATTAATTAAATTGATAATTGTAATTCATTAATTGATTAATTGTTAATTAATTATGTTAATTTATTAATATGTTACAATATTGTAGGTGACGTTTATAGGGAAAATGGTGGGAGGTAAATTAATTTCTATACAATATATCATTGTTAATTAATATTAATTATATTGCAGGAGTGGGTATATTAAATTATTACCCTATGCTATCCAACACTTTCCCTACTGTTGCACTCACTGGAGTGGTAATAGTAATTTTTACCCTCCCGCAATCCAACGCTTTCCCTACTGTTGCACTCACTGTAGTGGGAATAGTCATTTTTACCCTCCCGCTATCCAACGCTTTCCCTACTGTTGCACTCACTGGAGAGGGAATAGTAATTTTTACCCTCCCGCTATCCAACCCTTTCCCTACTGTTGTACTCGCTGGAGTGGGAATAGTAATTTTTACCCTCCTGCTATCCAACGCTTTCCCTACTGTTGCACTCACTGAAGTGGGAATAGTAATTTTTACCCTCCCGCTATCCAACACTTTCCCTACTGTTGCACTCACTGGAGTGGTAATAGTAATTTTTACCCTCCCGCTACCCAACACTTTACCTACTGTTGCACTCGCTGGAGTGGGAATAGTAATTTTTACCCTCCCGATATCCAACACTTTCTCTACTGTTCCACTCGCTGGAGTGGGAGTAGTAATTTTTATTTACCCGCTATCCAACATTTTCCCTACTGTGCCACTTGTTGGAGTGGAAATAGAAATTTTATCTTTTACGCTATGCAATTTTTTCAGTATTGTTATATTTAATGTATTGTAAAATAGTATTTATTTATTTTTAATTAATTTTAATGTTTTAACTTATATATAATTTATTTTTATATTTATATTATAGGTTTATTTATATATATATGAAATTATATTTAAACTTATGTTTGTAACATTTAATTATTAAAAAATATTGATTATTTTTAATATTATTAAGGTAATATATATGTAATACAAAATAAAAATGTATGTTTTTTTTACTTACATTTATTATTTATTAATTTTAAGGTCATTTAAGTATTTGTAAGTATGTTTCACTTAATTATAGTTATTATTTCATTAATTTTACATTACTTTAAGGAGATTTTAAAAAGTCGATATTTTAGCAAACTATATTATTTACAACAATATTTAGGATTCGATATTTTTGTACTTACCTGTTTGTAGATAGCAATTTGATTTTCTGGTAGTCGATATTTTGTCAGCGATATTCTGGCAGCTCGATATTTTGATCATCGATATTCTGTCAGTGATTCCTCTAAGTTATCTCCCAAACCGCTTTTTCAGCTACTATGTCCTATATTTGTGACTGACAATGTGATGAAATTCGGCATTATGATTAAGGCGATTTCAGAATTACTAGGGGTTAGAAGAATAAGACTGTTTTCACGTTTAACATTTTTCTATGTAAATTAATGGTGAACTTGCTTCTTAATTACTTCAGGCCCTCAGAAAGTTCTTTGCAATGAAACATTCTGGAGGGAAACGCGAGTTTTCATGCAGAAAGTTTACTATAATTAAAAGTGGGATTTTATAAATATAGTAAAGATAATTTGGATGTAATAAAATCGAGAAGAGCCTTCTTGGATCAATGAACACAATTCTAAGTTGAACTGTGGACAAGGGACTTATATAGCATCAAATATTAGAAATGAGAATTCCAGCAGTTACTGGAGAGTGTGCTAGATGATTCTGCAATGGTATGTGACATGTGCCGGCATTCTTGCAGTATGGATATTTCAAGCGACCAAATATTTAAATGAGCTTCAGCCCCTGATTCGTTTAGAGATCGCGAGATAAATGTGAACAGTAAAGGCGTGCATGCTAGTTGTTTCTTAAATTGCTAATTTGCAATATTTGACTATCAAAGTAACATTGGACTAGTATTACTAAAAAGACTCAAATCTGATGGCTTTGCATGCTCTGCTGTGGTCACACCTCTTTAACCAGGTAAGCGACAGAATAGATCACTGCTTTTCCATGGAAACCATCATTTTATCTATTGCATCAATCTTACATGATTGCATCCAATCTTTAATAAATAAATGCATATTTATTGAAAACAGTACCTTTCACAGTAGTTGGCCTTTTCTGATTGTAATAACCTGTGTTACGTCGCATCTTGTGCTATTTTCACTCAATTTCATTGATCATCCACAGCTACGTCTTGAAAGGTTGTATTACCAAAATATTGCCTGACATAAATATTGTGTACTGAATATTATTTACAAAAATATTGCTGAGTTGAAGTTAGTAATAGAAAATTTGCAATCAATGGTATAATATTTTTGTTAACCACACGTAGGACACAATATTTATGTGAGGATATTTCTGCATGACTTTGACATATAACCCAAACAGCCTATGAACCTCCAGCATACAGCCTAACCATTGAAGCCATAATATCAGATACTGAGCCCTTAAGGAGAACATTCAGTATCACTTTTTACTTCCTATAATCAAAAGGAGATGAGGAAAAAGTCTGACACTCACAATTGATTGAAAATGAGTGCTTCAGTGTTGAAGATCCCTGTGGCCAGTTCACCAGTAGAGACCCGGCATGAGGCGTCCAGCTAACTGCACTGGGAGCCAGTGCCGTCTCAATGCATGTGCATGCCGGGAGCTGCCCGGGGGCCCCACGAGCATAGGGGCCTGATGCTAATCTATGCAACATTTGTATTCCTGTGAGTGGCTGTGTAGGCAGGGGCCAGTGCACTGCTTTGTACGGGGGCCTATAATGCTGTTAAAATGGCCCTGCTGGGAGCCTGCCTCTCCATGAGAAAATATACTCCTAAGTACCCAAATGAAGAATTTGGGAGTGTTTGTTTGATCATAACTGAGAGAAGCATGCATACTATGATCATTACAAAGTTAACTTTACTAACAAATAGTTTTGAGAACATCCTTTGTTCATTACACTTCCATTCTCGAACCAGATCTGTCCATGGTGTATGATTCCAGCAGTGTCAGGCTTGGACTTCCCAAAATTTGATGTGTCACCCTGAGTGGTTACAAAACTCAGCCGCCTGGCTTACTGTGCAATTGAAAGAAGAGAGAGCTTCTCTGCCACTCTCTGCATCCTACCCTGGCTCCATATGGTCTTCCAGATTGCCTTTAAGTCTCTCTGCAATGTGCATTGCCAGTACCAGAGTACAGACCCTCATTTCCTGCTGGAAAAGTTCAGACCCTACTTCATTCTTATAATGCCTTTCTTCTATATATAGTAGGCCTGGGCGGAGTTTGCGGTGTTCCGCGGAACTCCGCTGTGCTACGTGGAGTTCCGCTATCGGCGGAGTGCATTAGGTTGCGCGGTGCGTGCTGATTTTTATCACCGGGTGGTTGTCCCGCACTGGAAAATCAGCGCAAACAGCACTGTGACCAGCGCAAGAGGGCACTGCTTCTTTCTGCGGCTCGAGTAGATGTTCTACTTGAGTGGCCCAAGTTGAGAAATCTCACCGGAAGGTGGTTTGGAGTAAGATTTTCCTTACTCGCACTCGCCAACTTAACGTTGGCGAGCGAGGAAAATACTCTGCGCTCTGGGAAAAACTCTGCAAACTCCGCCAGCGGAACGGAATTTCAAGATGAAGTCTAATGTATAATGAAGTTCAAGAAGATGACAAGTGCTCAGACATTATCTCCATCCTCACTGTTAAAACACATTTATGCCCGAGGCGACTTGATCTGAAATGAAACACAAGAATTTCAAGGAATTCCAGAGGGTGATAACTTTAACCGAGAATCAGTATCCCCTAGTCATGAGCAATGGCAGCGAAGGATTGTCAGGATGGCCAAAGAAGCAGAACTAAGAAAGCAAGACAGGGCATAAGACACAATCATACTATGCAGATAGACTGGGCCTCGGGAGGGAAGAGCAAACTCGATTAGCAAAAGAAAGTTAAGCTGATTTCTGTTTTTGACTATTAGGCAATGATGGTTGGCTAGGAAGGATGAGACCGAGTACTAAAGGTAATGCTGAGCAAGAAGCAGGCAGCCCAATTCTTAACACTACAGAACCTCAAAAGAGGCTGGCGAGAGGCTATGGATGCCTGGAGTATGTGTCCCCTGCCTTCCACATGGAGAAGTGTCAGATCTTTCCTAAGAGTACTCAGTAAAAGATAACACGCAAAGGACACTTTGTTGATTAGAAGTGATGCCGGGTGAAACTTGCAAGCTTCCGTTGCATACATGAAAGGCCCCATACTGATGCGAAATTACATAAAATGCCAGTCCAGTATCTCACATCCAAATTTGATGTGAAGATGCCGTCCATGTCAAAAATAGTACATAATTGTCTGCGATGGACACTACAGATGTTGGTATTCAGTTGTACTGCATTGTTCTCATGCAGCTGCAGTCGTTTTTTAGGTCTCGGCTGCGAAGGCTGCGCTTGCGCAGTCTCGCTCCGAGATTTAATGACTTTGAGAAGAGGGGCTTGCACCCGCCCCTCTTCTCTCCTGTTCTCCATTGGCTGGCCTCTTAAATGCTGGCCAGCCACTGGAGAAGAGGTCCAGTCACTCCGTTGAAGCCCCGTCCTTTTCGGATCGGGGGGCGTGTTTTTTGCGAGAAGTCTCAGGGAGGAGACAACAGCAAAACACGCCCCCAAATCCGAAAAGGACGTGGCGTTTCTCCGAGGCATTTTCTGCTGTGCCTCGGAGAAAGGCGGTGGTGTCCCGGCGTTGCTCCCTCGGCGTTGCTCCCTCACCTGATCTCCTTCGTCATCGCGAGAGTTCATGTAGTCGGGTGAGTCCATTCCGCTAGTGGTGTATGTGTTAAGTCTTCCTATTCGCCTTTGGATACACTTCACGCCTGTAATACTGTAAGCGGTCACTGAAGGGAGTTATTGCGGGCTGAGCAGACCGCAGTACCTTCTGTATCGCGCTATTCGGGCGCGTGTTCGGTAAAACAGCGCTTCTCGCGGCGCTCGAGAGCCAGCAGCTGCTGTTTTGTTTAGCTGGAGGAGCCCGGGCTGTGCCTCGAGGAGGAGGAAGGGTCTCTGGGTGCGCCGTGGGCAGGAGCAGAAGCAGCCACGAGTCATCCATCCCGCCCCCCGCTCGCTCTCTGAGAAGTGTGAAACACTCCTTCAGCGTGAGCTGTGCCCCCGCTGCAGTGTGTCGAAGCCCCCCCCCCCCCCAGCATCGGGCAAACAAGCGTCCGAAAACACCGCCAACAGGAAGCATGACTGGACAACTTTATGTTATGTTCGTGACTAGACCAGTCAGGATAATTTTACTGCTGACGTCGAACACTATTCTCGCCTCTTCCCCATTATCTCTCTCTCTCTCCCTCTATCACTCCATTATGCTCTTCCCATCTGTCGGTTTATCTCTTTTTCTTTTTCTTCTAACTCTCTTTGGCTACTTAATTTAATTTCATCTTTTCTTTATCTCGCCACTCTCTCTCTATCCCCTCTTTATGTCTTCCTTCCTTGTAGCCTCTCTCTGTCAATCTATCTCTGTATTTCTGTAACTCTCTCTATATCAGTTTAAATCCCCTCACCCTCTCTCCCGCAGTTCTTACCCTGTTGCAGAGTGCTTTGCCCGCGCTTGCTCACCTCTGATACACATACTGTTGTCTGTGAGTTCACCGTCTGCAGGCCCAGCTGTCTGTGTCTACCTGGCTTCCTGGGGCCGTGTTATGACAACCGACCTGGCCAGCGTTTGCCAGCATTGTCTGAGAGGGTGCCTTTGCAGGTAAACGACTGCCGTTTAGGTAAAATATCAATTAAGCAACCCTCATGAATCGTGTCTCTTTAGGTGTCAAACTGCATTCACTGAGATATGTTGCTGCTCTGCAGACTCATTTCACGCCCCCAAGTGTGAAATGTCCCCTCGACCAAATCCCCGACTCCTCACGCATTTCACGGTTTGATTTAGCAGACACCCCGACACTTGTACCCCTCGCACGGCGCCAGTGCTCTGAAGCGAAGCCTACCCTTCACTCCCAGGAGTGTGGAATCCAGCAGGGCCGCATACTATCTTCTTTTATGGGGGATTTGGCGAGGACCGAATGAGTGATTGATTAAAATTGCAGGTTTGACCGCAGATAAACTGCGAATAATTATAGTCTGACTGTCTGCGGAAGTTTCACATTGTTATGGTGTTTGGCCGGGGTGCTGCGTGGTGATTGGGTTAGTGTACGTGGAACCTCCCAGGAATGTCCTTTATGGCAGCCCTGGCTGTGCGCAGTGGCAGGATGGGGCCGGGTGCACGTTCGAGCTCCGTCTCACACTTAATGCAGTAGTCTTAGCCCTTCCACTGGCTGCATTCCCCCAGTCTGCTTTGGGGCCAACCTGGGGAGAAAGAGTGGTACGTCCTTTAAAATGTAATTCTAAATTGTATTTATGTAGCTCTTACAACCCACTGACTAGGCTTTTGCTGCGAGTAGGACGCTACTCCAGAACCCAAGGTTAGCGGCATATAGGTAATATGTTAGTAATCTCTGCATTCTTTTCCCAGTAGATTTAGTTGTGTTAAGGTTATTGGATTAGATGGCGACATGATACTTACAGTGCTTAGAAATAGCAAAATCGCAGTATGAAGTGCTATATAAAAACAAGTTGTTACTGTATGTTACCAAAGAGGCATACAAACAATGCAGCTGTGTCTGTTAGAAATATATTTTCGTGCACGCATTTCACGGTTTGATTTAGCAGACACCCCGACACTTGTACCCCTCGCACGGCGCCAGTGCTCTGAAGCGAAGCCTACCCTTCACTCCCAGGAGTGTGGAATCCAGCAGGGCCGCATACTACCGCATACTATCTTCTTTTATGGGGGATTTGGCGAGGACCGAATGAGTGATTGATTAAAATTGCAGGTTTGACCGCAGATAAACTGCGAATAATTATAGTCTGACTGTCTGCGGAAGTTTCACATTGTTATGGTGTTTGGCCGGGGTGCTGCGTGGTGATTGGGTTAGTGTACGTGGAACCTCCCAGGAATGTCCTTTATGGCAGCCCTGGCTGTGCGCAGTGGCAGGATGGGGCCGGGTGCACGTTCGAGCTCCGTCTCACACTTAATGCAGTAGTCTTAGCCCTTCCACTGGCTGCATTCCCCCAGTCTGCTTTGGGGCCAACCTGGGGAGAAAGAGTGGTACGTCCTTTAAAATGTAATTCTAAATTGTATTTATGTAGCTCTTACAACCCACTGACTAGGCTTTTGCTGCGAGTAGGACGCTACTCCGGAACCCAAGGTTAGCGGCATATAGGTAATATGTTAGTAATCTCTGCATTCTTTTCCCAGTAGATTTAGTTGTGTTAAGGTTATTGGATTAGATGGCGACATGATACTTACAGTGCTTAGAAATAGCAAAATCGCAGTATGAAGTGCTATATAAAAACAAGTTGTTACTGTATGTTACCAAAGAGGCATACAAACAATGCAGCTGTGTATGTTAGAAATATATTTTCGTGCTGTAACCAGCCCTGGGCTGTGCTCCCCTGCACACTGACTGCATCTCCAACAAAACCAATACGTCGGCTTGAAATTGCGTCTTAATCGATTGCTTATTTATATACGCGTTTATATGTACTTCCTGATTTACAAAAAACAAGCTTGGTTAATACGTTGTGTTTTTTACATGTACAGCAAAGCACTGGCATTCTTTTCCTGAGCGTGCCTCAATGCACTGCTGCTAACGTGAGCAGATACCCGAAGAATATGTACAGGCTGTATCCCTTTGTCCTACATTGTTTACACATCTCACATGTATAAATTACACCTGAAGCTGCAACAGGGCCTACAGCATGGCAGTGAGCACTCCCTTGGGTGCGCTACTCGATCTTCCCTTTATAATATTGTACTGCAGCACTTCTGCAGTGCTTCCCTGCCTCTTGTTGATGTTCCAGACCGCTTTGCAGAACAAAGTTTAATGGTTCTAATTTTGATATTAATGGATGAGAGAAGGCCATTGTTTGTGTGTTATATATCAGTATTGGTTTTGTTTTTAATACAGTGATAATAACATAGTATTAATTACTGCATTAAGCTTGCAAGATTTTACCCGTAGAAATGATGTATTAGTGAGTCAGTGAGTGTAGTGAGACTCAATGACACTCATTAGGTTTCAGCGACCAGACAGCTCCAGCTGTCTGTTTGCTAAAAGACCTATTGTCAGCCTGAAGTGAGTTTGACAGAGGCTTTCCCCACCTAGGGAGAGCCTTCGATATGACGGAGAGCCGGGGGCCAGCAGGATGGACGGGTGTGGGCGCATTGACCTTCCGGCTGGGGATGTCGCGGATTGGTCTGCGCACCTGCTGCCCCGGAAGCACTGAAGTGCTGGGCAGGTGGTGTTGATACCGCCCCTATTTAAATGGCTGCGAGAAAAGGTCTCTTGTATCCTGCTCGCGGCAAGGTGTGGTCGCCTTTTTTTCTGGACGCCTCCATCGCCCTGGGAACCCACGTGCTGTGTTGTGGCTGGTTGTGGGCCACTTCCCCTCACATTGCCTTACCGGGTGCCGCCCGGGGCTCGAGTTTTACCCACCCACCATCCCCAGAGCAAGGGGCCCACAGGGGTGCTCATTGGGGTTTAGGGCAATGAAGGGTTTTTATTTAATGGTAGCATTATATGTAGTGTTTGATAGATCATGTCATAAGTGTGGTGTTTAATCATGTGTTTTGTTCTCTTGTTTGGTTTGATAGTAACGGTATTTTGGTTCTCTTGAATTGTCGTATTTAAGTTCGCGGGTGAGGTCTAGATTGGGGGACACTTCGGGTCCTTTACGGCATTTTGTTTTACCAAATTTAACATCTGCATCCATTGACCCTCCAAGGGGTGCTGCCACCAGGTCGGAAGGAGGTGGCAGGGTTGCGGGGGTTCTGGTCAGTCACTGACACGCAGCCCTTTACCTATCAACCACCCGCTCAGGCGCATTTGGGCACAACCTAGCTCTGGCCCTTGGGGGACGACAAACCTGGGTGTAGGGGGTCCGCGGTAGGTATCTGAAGGGCTGCCGGGCTCCCTGTGCAAGAATTTGCAGAGGTTGGACACTTCCCCGTAGAGAGAGGAGAGGGAAAGTGGGCTCATCCCATAAGGAGGAGGGCCCCAGAAGAGGTAAACAAGCATTTACAATGCAATGGTCTCGGCATTGGTAAAGTTAGAGCTGTTGGCATTGCTCATGACATTATTTTTGTTTATGTTTTTGTTTTTAAAACATTTAAAGAAACGGCATTGTCATGAGCAATGCCAATAGCTCTAACTTTAACAATGCCGAGACCGTTGCATTGTAAATGCTTGTTTTGTTTTTAACCTAACGAAATCTTGTTAAATGCCAGTCTAGCTCCTCGCATCCGAAATGGATGTGAGGATGCAATATGTGTTAGAAGGTTGCACAAAATTGCTTGTGATGTAAACATTAACCACTCGTATTGAGTTGCCTTGCTAACCTCGTGCTCCTGCAATGGGATTATTTACTCGATCAAAATGTTGTACGTGCAGCATGGCACAATGGTGTAATCTCGGGCATTTTGCTTAACAGTCATGAGGTGAAATGTGTGAAATTTCACGAGATCCAACTGCCCCCCGCCTAAATTAAAAGCAGAAAGATAGCGCTTCATCAAATAGGAGCCCCAAAGTACACAGCTTGGAGACTGGAGTACACAGAAGTCTAAGAACCAATTGCCACAGTGCAAGGAGCCAGGTGATAAGAAGGCCATTCAGTGTGGAGTGTCGAAAATCAGCGTTTAGCATACTCAGCATCAGCCTGACAGTAAAAGCGCTTTTCGTTTCCGTCTTCGAGTTGGAAGGCTTTATTAGTCAGTGTCTGTAGCACCGAGGTGGATACACCGAATCCGCAGACTTCTGACAGTCAGAGAGACACTTTTTTTTAAAGGTAACATGACGTAATATAACGTAACGCAACATAATATAACACAACATAAAATAGCATTGGGATAGAAAATGTTGCTGCACAGATTTGCACCACTAGCCCTCGAGTGAACTATCACCAGGTGTGCATTTGTGTGCAGGACCTCTTGCATGATGGCTCACAGGTCCCATGAATCACTGGTGCTGGAGACCCCTGCATGACAGCATCTCACATCCTTCAGCACACCAGCCTTCCATCATTTCAACTTAAATTCATTCGGCAACAAAACAGACAAAAACACAACTCTGGTCCTGATGCAGGGCATTGAGAAGACCCATACAGGCCCCATCACAGACATGCTCTTTTATCCCTTTCAGTTTTACAAAGTGTAGTTCTAACTATTTTCAAAGGCCCTGAGTGCTTTATCGGGCTACGTAATGCACCAACTATACAAGAGAATGACAGACAGAAGTCGGTAATGGCCGGCACATGGTGAGAGCAAACGACAAAGTGCAAGCATGACATTCATGATACAAGAATGACCAACTAAAGGTGGGAATACCAGACGTGATATGGAAATACCAGAAAAAGGGGGACAACCAGGCACGAGCTGGGACTGAAATACCCCAGCCAGGAATGTTGGAAACAAGATCACAAAGACATGATGTAAGATAGCAGGACCAGGCGCTGGTGGGAATGACTGACGCAAGTGGGGATGATGGACACAAGTCAGGAGTGACATGCCTGAGCGGAGAACACCAGGCTCGCGGCACTAAGGCATGCACGAGGCAGCAGGAGTGCCAGGCCTGTTTAGGAATACCACATCCTAGGCAGGAATGGCATGCACGCGGAAGGAATGCCTAACTTGGCTGGAGAACAACAGATAAACGCTAGAAATGTCACACACACGACGGGAATGCCAAGCACGAGGCAAAAGGGGCAAACACTAATCAGTCAGGACAAACAAAAGGCGGAAATCTAATTCACTGGGAATGTCAGACCTGAGGTGGGTGTAACAGACACAAGGTCATAATGAGGAAATTACATTTACAGGCATGAGGCGGGAAATGAGATGATAAATGACAGTCATAAGAGCAAAGAAACTGACGCTAGGCAGGAATACAACACAGGTGAGTATGCTGGCCATCAGATGACAGCACCAGACACCAGGCAGATGACAGGCACTAAGCAGCAACACCCTACATGAGGCCCTAATGCCCGGCATAAACGAGGGGACGACTGAAGAGCTTAAGAAAGGACAAACATAAGCCGAGAATGGCAGGCAGGAATGACAGACTTACAGAAAGAATTGTTGGCAATAGGAGGGAATGTTGGCCACAAGGTTGGGGAGCCAGGCATAAGGCAGGAATGGCAGATATAATGCGATACAGGCTGGGCTGGATGGAGGTGGGGTACCAATACTAGATGTAAGTCAGAAACAATGGTTATCAGGTACTTCATGCTGCCCAGGTATTTCTTCCTCACCTCGGCCACCCCGCGGTCTCTACCCATAAAGCACAGCTTCATGGTCTAGAATCATTCGAATGACTTCCACCCAACCTGGACCTTGCACACTGCACTCTGGCCAACTAATAACTGCCTTTTCCATCACCTACAAGCATCTCCTCTCTGAGAAGACCTCCAAAAGACACCGTGGTACCCATGACGAGACATCAGGTTATATGGTCATGACTGCTTGTGTAAATTACACGTACAGCCATGCAGCATGTCTCATGGTCAGGATGAAGAACCTTTTCTTAGGGTTACATTTCTATATTTGACCGCCAGCATAAAAATAATTGAAATATCGGAATACAATCTGAAAGTTCCACTGCTGAAAAAGACAGAAGTTCCTGCTGGTGACAGTGACCAAGGAAAAAGGAGTGAGGTGGATGAACCTAAAAAAGAGAGATTTTTTTTTTGGAAGTAGGCTCAAGTCTACAAAATGAGTCACAGCTGGTCAAAAGTTAACCAATAAATGGTCAAAAGATGTTCCAATGCTTCATAGGACGACCCCTAATTGCTTAGAAAATGTGCCAATATTAATTACATGAGCCACCTAAAGTATGTATGATGATTGGTTAGGTGAACAGCTACTTTGGAGTAAGCTGGTTGGTAAACTCTACTCTGCCAGCGGAGTTAGCAGAGTTGTTTGAACTTCCCACTCTGCTTGGAACGCTGAGTTCAGCAAAAACTCCACATTCCTCTGTGTAGCGGAGTTTACTGGAGCACAGGAGATTAGGTTTCACTTTCATCATGATCATCATCACAGTTACAATAAAAGACAGCACTATGCATGTAATTAACTGACTAGTAGATGGAAGCGTGACACAAAATAGGCTGCTCTAAGCTAGCATCATGTGGTCAGTCTTGTCTAAAAGCCTCGCACTCTCTATGGTGCACAGTGCACATTCTCAGACCGAATGTCGGGCAATCATGTGAAGCTCTGGATGGGCAGTGATGGGGAGGTGCTGCAGCATTTTTGCTCTCTGGGGGGTGGAGTGAGCCTTATGAAGCCCTCGGGGCCACCGCAGTACGTCGCAGCTGGAGTGGAAGGGGCTCCTGGAAGCCCGAGAAGAACAAAGCCCTACTGGGTCCATCCCAGTGCTGGCCTGGCGCAGCTGTAGGCAGGGCCGGACTGGCCAGAGCGAGCACCGGGCATTTCCCCAGTGGGCCGCCAGGGTGGGGCCGGTTTTGGGCCCTTGGGGGCCATTTTTGTTACTGGGGGCTGGCAATATTGGCCTCCGGTAACAAAATCGTCCAAAACCAGCCTCAGTAAACAGCTCGGCTGCACCCCCCCCCCTCCCCCCCTAGCCTTCAGAGGGGGCCTGGCCGAGCAGTTTGCCAGGACCGGTTTCAGTTCCCAGTCCGGCCCTGGCTGTAGGACAGCCAGAGCCTGGACGTCATTAGCCGGGAAATCACCAATGGCAAAAGCCACCATCTCCAGTGCCCTGGAGCACCTTGAACCACGAGGGGGACCTCACCTCACCTGACACACTTCACGGCAAACAGCAACCTGCAGCTGCGAATCCGGCTGAGCAGCATGCTGCATGGGCTGAACGATTAGTGAGGGGGAGGGAGAGGGGGGCAGGAGCTCAACAGTGAGAGAGGAGAGAGCTGCAGGGGTGGTTCAGTGTGTGCTTGTGAATGTAAGTGTGTGTGCGCTTGTGCGTGAGTCTGTGTTTGTTCAAAGGAACACGTGTGTGTGTATGCGTGCGTGCATCTGTGCAATCTGTGAGTGACAAAAAGTAATTTTTAACTGTATTTTCAAAATAGTGATTCTAGCATTGTGATTTGTGCTTCATGCGTACTTTGTCATGTTTCTTGAACACGTAATATCATCATTATTTACAAAAAAAAATGTTTCCCCAAGCAGATTTCACATTGGGAGGCACATTTGTTGGCAATTACTTCTGCGGCCCACAGCTAATTCAATTTGCTTTAAGAGGAGTCTTTGTTCCCGGAAGTCTTTTTAAACACTATCATTTTTAAATTAAACCAAGTCTTCTTCCATAAATCAACTATATGAATAACATTTGAATTTTGTGTTGACAATTATGTGTGCCGCTGATCTGCAGCGAACACCGAAAGGACATTCTCTGTATTTGTCTCTCAACAAAGATTCATAAAACGACAGCTGATGAGCAACAAATCTAAATTATAAAGCGAACAGCTGCCAAACTAGGCATCATGGATGCTGGAAGGTGGCTACAGGGCACATGTATGCTAAAGGTGGAATAACATTGTTTTAACTAGGCGGAGCGGAACTTTGTGGAATTCCACTGAGTCTTTATGCAACTCCGCGAAATTACGCATAGTGCAACTCCGCGAGCTCCGCCCACCCCTGCTTTAGAGTAGTAGACAGAAATGATAAGAAAAGAAGAAAATAAATTACAAAATGAAAATAAAACATGTTTCTTTCGAAAAATGCATGTGTTAAGCATGTGCCTGCCCCCGAGAAGGTGAAATCTGTTTAGTCAGAAAAGAAGAACTATCACAGAAGACTGTTCATAATTGGTTGGTACCAGTACATTCAGAAGATAGGACACGGTGGTAGGAAAAGCTATTAAATAGGAACATATTTGTTGAGAAGATATAACTTGCTCAGTTAAATAATGGCCATGGCTAGTTAGTTGATTGGGTGTACTAAGGTAGAAGATGGCCTCTTGTTGGGAGAAAATGAGATATACTTGGAGAGAAAAGACAGGCTGTAATAGAAACCAGAATTATTAACCTCTTCCGTGCTCATGACGTCTCCCGGCCGTCATGAGTCACGATGGGCATGTGCGGACGATGGCCGGGAGACGTCATGACCACGCCCGCGATCGGAATGTCAGCACTGCGGGAGCGCTGTGGCGGAATTTGCGCTGCAGCGAAGAGGTTAAGTATTTCTGAATGATTAGAAATGTAATGAAATGTATATAATGTAATGAAATGCAATACATGTAATCAAAACGATTGTAAAAGCATCAATAAAAGATGGGGACTGATTGCTTAATCAATCAATCAATCAATCAATCAATCAATCAGGATTTATATAGCGCTGCTAATCACCTGCTAGGGTACCCAGGTGCTGCAGGTCCCGGAGGGTCCGTCGAATAGCCAGGTCTTGAAGGCCCTTCGGGATTCTGGAAGAGAGGTGATGGTCCAGAGCTGCAGGGGAAGGCTGTTCTAGGTCTTTGCTGTGATGTAGGAGAAGGCTCATCCTCCACTTCTGCTTCGGTGGATGCAGGGCGTATGGGCAAGTGATACAGAGGCAGAGCGTAATCTTCTCAACAGTAGGTGGAAGTTCAGGTGGTGGTTAATGTAGGTGGGTCCTTGGTTGTGTAGAGCAATGTCTGCGTGGGTCAGCAGCTTGAATTGGCATCTCTTCTATACAGGGAGCCAGTGGAGTTACCTGAGATTGGGTGTGATGTGGGTTCATCGGGGGATGTCGAGGATGAGTCTGGCTGTGGCATTCTGTATGGTTTGAAGTCTCTGCAGGAGGTGCACGGTGATTCCTACATAGAGAGCATTGCCATAGTTCAGTCAGATACTGACGAGAGCCTGTGTCATGGTGAGTCTTGTGGGCAGGGGTAGCTGCTTGAAGTGCTTTCATAGCATGCACTGAGTGAGGAAGCAGGCGCAGATAATGGCATTCATCTGTGACTTCATGTTGAACCTGTTATCAATGATGATTCAGAGGTTGAGCAGGGTGGTGAGGTTCCTGGCCGATCCTTTGGCTTCTGAGGTTGAAGATATGGTGCAGGCATGGTTCGGTGGGAGTTCCTGAGTGGTTGGATTTCATGATTAGGTGGTGTCCTGGGTGGAGAGCTGGTTTCAGCTGGTCAGTCTGTGGTTTGTGTCAGTTGAGGTGAGGGCGTATCAGTTGAGGAAGTCGATGGATGTAGGTTAGGGTTTGAAGTTTCTGTATTTTGTTGTAAGCTTGTCATGGAAGAAGTTGACGAGGTTGTCATAGAGCTCTTGTGAGGGTGTGATGTTTTTACTGACAGCCGGGTTGGGGAACTCCTTAACGATGTTGAAAAATGCGTTCCTGTTGTTGGCGCTGATTTCAATGCATGGGGCTAGGGCTGTCTTCTTTGTTGTCCTCAGCAGGGATTGGTAGAGGTTGAGGAAGGTCTTGAAGGCCGCCCTCTCAGGGGTGTCCTTGCTGGTGTGCCATCTCCTCTCCAGATGTTTGCTGTCACGTTTGGCTGTTCTGAGTTCTTGGGTGTATCAGCTGGCCTTTTTGGAGGATCTTCTGTGATTGTTGCCCTTGATGGGGGTGATGCTGTCATTGCAGTTGGTGATCCAGGTGTTGAAGTTCTTAATTCCCTGTTCCAGGTTGGGTGTGACAGCTGGGTTGAAGGTGTTGAGGGTGTCCACCCAGCTGGTCTCTAACATTATGCTCCAGCTGTAGTGGGGGGGGGGGCATCTTGGGGGTGGCAGTGTGGGGGCTGGAGATGCTGAAGTGAATGATGGAATGGTAAATTCTGTGACGTGGCTGTGTTTGACCCAGTTGCTGGAGGTGAAAACGGGGTCCAGCATGTGTCCTGCTGTGTGAGTGGGGTTGCAGCCGATTTGAGTCAGTCCAAGGCTGCTCATACTGTTGAGGAGGCAGGTGGTGGTGTTGTTAGGGTCATCGAGGTGAGAGTTGAGGTCGCTGAGGAAGAGGTAGTCCTTGGAGTCCAGGGCGAGGGGTGCAATGAATTCTGTGATGATATTGCAGAAGTTGGAGTTTGGGCCAGGGGTAGGTATGTGAGGGGGGAAACAACCTTTACAACGCAGTTATTACATCGCACTACCTTTACAACACAGTCATTACATCGCAACATCCTTTACATCACATGTCATTACAACGCAGTCATTACAACGCATGTCACTACAACGCATGTCATTACAACGCATGTCACTACAACGCTGGCATTACATCACAAGTCATTGCAATGCATACCATTACAACGCATAGCACCCTTACACTATCCAACACTTACTCTACTGTTGCACTCACTGGAGTTAGAATAGTAATTTTTACCCCTACACTGTCCAACACTTACCCTACTGTTACACTCACTGGAGTTAGAATAGTAATTATTACCCCTACACTATCCAACACTTTCCTTAAATGTGATGTAATGGTATGCATTGTAATGGTATAATGCAATGCAATGGAATGCGTTGTAAACGTGGTTTCTAAAAATGCGATGTAATGGCATGCGATGTTAAAGAATGCGTTGTAAAGGATGTTGCAATGTAAAAACTTCATTGTAAAGGCATGCGTTGTAAATATATACGTTGTAACGTCATACATTCATGTGAGGGTGCCTCTGATGGTTGCATTGTCATCCTAATGAAGCTTGAAGTTGAGGTGTTTAATGGGAGGGGTGGTATTGATGATGCTGGTGGTGCACTGTATGGTGACTTTGTGGATGATGACTATTCCTCCTCCTAGCCTATTGGTGCAGTCCTGGCGAATGATTTTATATCCATTGGGAATTGCTTTGGTGATGTCAGGGGAGTAGGAGAGGTTGAGCCATGTCTCGATGAGGAGACAATGTCAGGTGAGAGGGTGGCGAAGAGGTCCCATAACTCCGTAGAGTGCTTGCCAAAAGAGTGTGTGTTGAGGAGTAGGCAGTGGAGTCAGTGGAGTGCTTCTGGTGTGGCCTGGTGAGAGGTTGTCGTGGGGCTCTGCGATATGATGGTGGTCATGCTGGTGCAGGAGAAGATGCAGCTGGCACAGGAAAACTGGCCTACTGTAGAGTGTGGTGTGGCATGGCAGCAGAGTTCACTGGGCCGTCCTCAGTACAGAGCGCAGAGGGCAGTGGCGTTGTACCTGCAGGTGGGCTGGGAGCCAGGGGTCCTGGCACTTGCCGTGGTCCAGGCATGAACGGGTGCAGACGGGTTTGCTTTTGGTGCACCTTTGGCACGTCCGCTGCACGGCTGCGGCCTCCATTAAGTAGGTCTTGGGAGGAGGGAGGGGCACTGGGAGACAGTTGGTGGGGCTTGGTGGGAGGCAGGAGAACGGCCAGCAGTGATCAGTAGAGGAGCTTTGGGAAGGCGGGAAGAACGGGTGGGTCACAGCACTCAGGAATGAACAAAACATTAAGCACAATCAAGAGAAAAGCACAAATAAAGAGAAAAGCACAAAAGATAAAAGCACAATGAAAGAAAGGCACAAAAGAGAGAATCACAACCCTAGAGAGAAAAGCACAAAGGAGAAAAACACAATGAAAGAAAAAGGCACAAACATCAGGCACAATCAACGGAAAGGCACAATCCAAGAGAAAAGCACAAAAGAGAAAACACAATCAAAGAGAAAAGCTCAAACAAGAGGCGACCATCGAGGAGGAGAAAACAGGAAATAGGCGGTCAGCAGAGAGGGCAACAGGAGCATATGTGTGTGTCTTAATAGCCTTGAATAGTGGCATATATTAATGTTGTATTTTTCAGTTTTTTTGAACATTGTTAAATCTGACTATACACATGGCATGGTTCTTTCTGGAGTTATAATGTGGGGGAAAAAAATATTGAGCTTTAATGCAGCCCAACTAATTACCAGTGATTCAAGCATTTAATTTATAATTTTTTGTTTCTATAAGCTCGAGTATGGATATGTCAAAACATGGGTCACCTGCCCACTGTGTCATTTGACTCAAGCTGCAGCTCATGGACGAGGCCCAAAAAGGCTGAAAATATTCTGGGGTACTATGTGTTTCCGTTTAGAGGAAACCTGCCTGGTATCTTACACTGGACTGTTCCTATTGGACACAAAAATGGACTGGAATGCAACTCCAGCCAGAAGCTGAGGCGAATTCAAGTATTCCACCCATCATTTTTAGGTCAAGCCTGGCCAGCGAATGCGCTGCTCTGCAAGGCATGCTGTATTCAGGTATGGACTTGAAGTTCCGCCCACTCTCCGCCCATATTCTTCATTTCCTTGTGTCATTGGCTTTTGTAAACTGTGGCTTTTCATTGGTAAATAGACTTAGAAGTGCCTATTTAGTACCGCCTTGTCTCATTTTGTAACCTCCCATGAGGATACCCCCTGCTACATGTGTTGTTACTCGGTAGGCTATAATTACAGCTTCTGAACACTATTTTGTGAAATGGTCTTCACCTGCCTGCTGTTGCAAGCTGGATACGCTCTTCCGCAACGGTAATAGTAATGGTAGCCTCACTTCATCCTTTAGACGCGGCTCGTCTAAAGAAAGATGCGTGGCCGCCATTAAAGTGAAACGTTGGCATGGGGCGCTTTTGACAAAAAAAAAGCATTTGTTTGTCAACTTGACAAACAGATGCTTTTTTGTAAAAGCACCGCATACCATGCTTTCACTTGAATGGCGGCTGTGCCCCTTTCTTTAGACGTGAGACGTGTCTATAGGAAGGGGCGCGGCCGCCATTAAAGTGAAAGTGCAGCATGGGGCGCTTTTACAAAAAAAGCATTTGCAATGCAATAGGTCTTGCATTTGCTAGAGTTTAAGCTATTGGCATTGTAAATGGCAATGCCTTTTATCTGTTTTAAAAACAACACATAAATAAAAGGCATTGTCATTTACAATGCCAATAGCTCAAACTCTCGTAAATGAGAGACCTATTGCATTGCAAATGCTTGTTTGTTTTTCAAAGGCAGTAAGATGGGCCTTAATTATTAAGATGGGACGTAATTGGCTGAAAGATGTGATCTTATGTATGATATCCATTTTATGAGTCTGTAAACTTTTACTGACTACTAAAACGGGTATCCGAATGGTTGCTGATTCTTTATTTGGAAGGGGCAGGTTTATGGCGTTCCGTCGAAATTGCGAATTGGTACCATATGCATCAATGGTTTGCGACCAGAATTCCGGTCACAAACCATTGAAACATTACCGACTGAAGTTGGGGAAGGTAAAATTTACGCAAAACGGAAGAGGTTCCCTTTGGACCCCTTGCCTTTTGAGAATTTATGTAAAAGTGTCAGTGGAAGTAGGCAGTGGTTCAGGGGAACACTACTAACTCTCATGGAAACTTTTTTTAAAGCAATGCTTTTTTCAAGCAGTCCCATTTCCTTTAAGGAAATAAAGCTGCTTTCAAAAGTGCTTTATTTAATATAAATCTCAGACGTGGTCGTCTGCATGGCCTTTCTAAGCCACCATCCCTGTGATTGTGACCAGCGATATTAGGTTGCAAATTGAGACCTGCCGAATAAAAGTTCATTAGGCATGGTCGTCTGCCTATCACAACAATTCCTTATCTTGCCAGCAACTTATTAGCAATCTGAATTGATTCGTAAAAAGATTGTGCCCATTTTGTGACCTCTTTTTTAAATAGTTTGTTAGTGCATCTGGCCCACCCTTAGGTTGATAAAATTAAATATTTTATCATACATGCTGGATCTAGGTAATCCTCAGATGATGTGACATGCTTGCCTAGGTGATGGAGCGACTGTTGTACAAGATCCCTTGGGGCAGATTTATGTTGCCTGACGCATCTCTGCAAATCAGCAGGGATGCGCCAGGAAAGATGCGGCACGCAAGTTTACCCTTGCGCCACCCATGATGCGCCGCATTTACAATGCGGCGCATCATGGCGCAGGAATAAACAGATGCGTTTCGCATCTGGGGCGTAAAGTTGGCGCAGTGCTGAAGTAGTGTTGCGTGCAACACGCAACTCCAGCACTCTTCCAACTTGCCCTATCTGTTACGTGGTGCGTCAAGCCTTACGCCTGCTTTAAGCAGGCGCAGGGTTTTGACGCATCAGCATTGGAAAAGTGACTCTAATCCTGTAGATTTCACTGAGTCACTTTTCAGGGGCGTTCCTGCGACGGAACGCCCCCCCTGCGTAGAAACGCCCACATGAAACCTGACGCAGGTTTCATGTGGCGCAGGGCTTTACACCGTGACGCATTTCCATAGATGTGTCACGATGTAAATAGGGCGCAACGTGGCGCAGGGTTTACGCCGCTGCGTCACAAAAGTGATGCAACGGCGACGTAAAAGTGGCGCAAGTCCAACATAAATCTGCCCCCTTGTTTGTAAGACAGGATATGCCCAATTGACAAGTGTATCATTCCTATTCAGCTCGCCATAGACAAGGGCCAGCCACTCGAACCGACACAAGACTATGAAAGACAAGCTTTGACCACAGTCTAGGAAACGCATCGATGAATGGAGGCAATATCTTTAAACGTCATTGTGCCTAAGGCACGATGGGCCACACCACCATAAACGGTTTAGAACAAAACATTGCAAATAAATAGTAAAGGAGCTATGCGGGGCCAGGAGAGACTGAGTCAAGGGGCCCGAATAAGCACGACTACTATTAATACTGAAAACGAGTCAAAGGCCTTCCCAAAAAATATGAATTGATAAAAATGGTCTGACCTGAGTTAATGGGACCATGGGGGTCGGTCTTATTCTAATTAAACCATTGTGCTCTAAACGAGATCCAGATAGGCCACGCATTTCTGCTTCCTTCATTTCCTTTCAGTGACTATTGCTTTGTAAGGCCTATGCTACCTTTGCCTGACCTGAAATGCTGAACTAAAATCATATTAGCCTAATAACCTGGGATAGCTACGGAACAGAGCTGTTATTGTGCTCAGCCGGAGCCTCTGTCTTTATGGGACAGCGGGGCCTCCTCCAAATGGAGCAAGATGGACGCCCCACTTGTCCTGACAGACTCGCGCGCGCCAGATATGGCTCGCTTCCGCTGCACCGTTTAAGGACCCTCTGCCCTTAAAGGGGATTTATTAGCTGCGGCGTGTGCATTTGTAATCCGTGGGGACATTCGCGCGATGGATGCTAACTTGCAAATTTATGTCAAGGGCTTTTTCGTAAGCGGAGGTTGAGCTTGCCCCCAGGCCCCGCGAGCTGAGGTAAATAAAAAGATATGACGCCTTAAGCCTTTCTATTACGGTTTTATTAGCATCTCTAAATTACGAGGCTGAGGCGAGCAGTGTCAGCGGAGGCCTCAGTATCATGCCCTCATACCTCTAGACAGAGGTCAGAAACGTAAATAGACCGCTATCAACTGTCAAGCCGAACTTTACAACTATCGGGAACTGGCGCCAGCGCTACGACGATCACCTCCAACTCGGACTGTACCAAGATCATGAGATCCGAACTAATGCTTAGATTACTTACTTGCCATTACTCCGAGATTTAGGGCCATATTAGCAAGGACTTGCGATAAACATCTCAAAGTGCGCTTAGCGCTGTATTTTTTATCGCCGGCTATCGCTGGTTTAGATCGCGGAGATAACGCGTTATTATCAACGTTTATCTCCAAGGCGATAATAAACCAGCGATAGCGGCGATTCTTCATCAATAACGCGGGAGTGCCAGCGATGAATTCCCATTGCTAAGGAAAACGTCGCTAATAGGCAGGGGAGGATTCAGCCGTAGAATCCACCTCCCATAGGATACAATGGCTAAGTCAGGATTACACAATGAAACCCATAGGGGCATATCAACAAGGCGGCGATAATTTGTTATCGCCGCCTTAGCGTCGAAAAAGCGGCGAAATTCCTATCGCCCAATCAACAAGGCGACGCTAACCCATGTTAGCGTGAGTTTACCGGCGATAGCAACGGGATTTTTATCGCTTTCCAAGCCAGCGATAAATATCGCTAATGATATGCAAGGTAGGCGTTCCTGACAGAAATCTCCAGAAAAACGTCGCTAACACAGCTGCTCCATATTAACAAGGTTATCTCCAAAACGCTTAGCTACAAAAAAACGCACGCTAACTCCCGCTAACTCCAGTTCCTAACACCTGATAAAAAGCTGACTCAAACTGGAGATAAGTGCGTGTATATAAGGCAGAGTTGGTCCGAGCCTCCCAGAACAGCCACTGAAGCCATGGAGATACTCATCCTGCAACTTGGACTCCCACCAGTGCTGCGGCAGCAACTCCAACAACCACTGCCACTGCCACCACCACCAGGACCACCACCACCACCCATGCAGCGACGAAGAAGACAGCGCACACTGCGCAGACGTGTCTACCTCACAGACTTAAGGCCTGAGGAAGTCATAGGCCACTACAGGCTCAAAAGGACATCCATCGAGCACATCCTGACCCTCATTGCCCACAGGCTGACGCCACCAACAGAGCGGACAACCAATATCCCTCCGCAGACAAAACTGCTTGCTGTGCTCCACTTCTTGGCCTCTGGGACATTCCAACCAACAACAGCCAGAGTCGGTGGAGTATCACAGGCATCCTTCTCAACCTTCCTCCCCACTGTCTTGGATGCCATACACAGCCTGATACCTCAGAACCTATACTTCCCCAACACTGTGCAGGAGCAGATTGCCATCAAGCAAGGATTCCATGCCATTGCTGGCATACCACAGGTGATCGGTGCAATTGACTGCACACATGTACCATTTGTGCCCCCTGCGGACAGCGAGCACATCTACCGCAACAGGAAGCACACCCATTCAATGAATGTGCAGGCAATAGTGGACCACCGCGGACTGTTCACAAATGTTGTAGCCAAATTTCCAGGGAGTGTGCATGATGCATTCATCTTCAGACAAAGCATCATAAACCAGCGATTCCAGGATGGCACATATGGAAATGCATTCCTCGTTGGTAAGTACCAACTGAACACACCACATGGACAAAAAACACTATCATGTTAATTTTGTATTATACATTGTAATTGGCATTTGCACAAGTTATCATATGACAAGAAGAAAAGAAAGGATCACCGTGATACAGTACAGTTTGCATAATACCCAGATTAGGAAGAAGACGAAAACAAAGAAAATCCCCATTACCATGAGTACAGTGTCTGAAAGCCAACATTCCTATGCCTCATATGGGTCATGTAGGGATCTGTGCCAGGAATCCCCCCATTCATAGTTGCAAGGGGGTTGCCAAGGTCTAAATGTCTCCTTTGCTCCATTCCTCACATGACAACCACTATAAGGCCAAAACACTCCGTAGATACTCCAAATATTCATTGCTGAGCCCAATCCCTTCATAGGGTAACCAATCCACCAAACAATAACAGAATCCCGCCAGGGCCCTACCCCTTTCCCATGGTCCCCTAGAGACATCCATTACTACCAGTGTGGATACCCCCCAACAAAGGCCGGGTTGTGCAGGGGGCAACAGAAAACAAGAAAAAGAGAAAGCCCAAAAATAATAAACCAACAGAGGGCGAGAGGCAAGAAAATACACATATCACCCCGTGTCAAGCCCAGGGTCCGCCTAACCAATTGTTTGGCCCCACCATTTCACCAAACCCATGTACGGTCCTCCAGTGTCTCTAGCTCCGCACTATCACTCCTCTCCGGATCATCCCTTGACTCCCATGCCTGGACAATAGCTCCCCAGCGCTCGGCAAGTGGTGTGCTGCTCGTGAGGATTCTGTCGTCTGTAATAAGGGCCTTCTCCTCCGCCCGTGCCCATCGTGTGACCTCTGCCCCCCAGTGCATCATAGACGGGGTAATCATAGCCTTCCACCGAAGTGCTATCTGCCTCTTCACCAATAAAAGTGCCAAGTCTACAAACCGGTGCCCCAGCTTGTGAGCCTGTGGTCTGGGATAGAGACCCAGGAAACAGACCTCTGGGGTACAAGCCAGTGTCCCATTCAGCACTCTATTGACTTGCGCCAGGAGCTCACCCCAATTCACAACAAGCTGGGGGCAAGACCACATCATATGGTCAAAATCTGTGTAGGACTGCACATCTAGTGCAGGAGATGTCTGTGCGCTGATAAATGGTATTTAGCCAATGCGGGGTCAGGTATGTCCTGTGGAGCACCTTCAACAGTAGCACCTTAAATGCTGTGTTCCCAGATACCGTCTTGGGGCTTCGTATGACTGTCTGCCACTCTTCATCGGTGATAAGCCTGCCTATGGAACCTGCCCATCCCCCCCCTAAGGCCTCCCAAGTTTTCTGGCGTCAAACCCCGTATTGCCAAGTATAGCCATCTGATCAGGTGGCCCGCCGAGCACAAAGTTGCCACTGCGCCCAGTGCCGAGTGTGGACCCAGTTCAGTAGTGTGGGGTCCCCATAACTCAACTATGGGCCATCTTAGCCCATGGTAAATCAGGAACTGTCCCGCCGGGAGCACATGGTATTCCAGGAATTCCCGATCCCTATAACAATCCCCAATGGTGTGTATCCCCACCCCATACCACACAGTCAATTGTCGGTGGGTAAGCGGTGGTCCTCTTCCCGCCTGCGGGACACCAGTGAGGGGGATACCTGGAGCATACCGCGTTTGGCCACGGGAGCGTGTCACACAGTGGACCCAGCATTTCACCGC
This sequence comes from Triturus cristatus, assembly GCF_964204655.1. Taxonomy (NCBI): domain Eukaryota; kingdom Metazoa; phylum Chordata; class Amphibia; order Caudata; family Salamandridae; genus Triturus; species Triturus cristatus. The sequence continues at coordinate 797,194,556 of NC_140583.1, read as the reverse complement.
CACGGAAAGCAGCACCCCCATAGGTAGTATCATTTGGCGCCCATCCAAAAGTCGAGGATATAATCTAGCTGGAGCCATACCCATCGGTAGTGATACAGTGTCATTGTCTCTACCGTACAACCAGCGAGTCAGCCACTGCAGCTGTGCCGCCAGATAGTACCCTTTGAAAGCAGGGGCTCCGAGTCCTCCAGAAGCCAACGGCAGCCTCAATGTTTGCAATGATAACCAGTTCCGGACTCCATCCCACATAAGAGAACGCAGGAGTTAATCCAACGTCTGAAACAAAGCCCTGGGGACTGGCACTGGAAGGTTCACAAAATGATAGAACAACCGGGGGAGCATCACCATTTAAGAAAGTGCCAGGCGGGCCATAAGGGGCAACTTTAGTGAGCGCCAAAATGTGACCTTGCACCTGAGGTTTCTTAAAGGAGCCCCCAGATTCCCTTCGAACATATCCATCTGTGTGTGGGACATCTGAATACCGAGGTATTTACTGGAAACCGGTGCCCATACCAATTTGCTCGGCATTGTCACAGGTCGAGGCATGCTAGGCCTAAGTGGGAAGACAAAGGTCGACAGTGTATTCACTCGTAGGCCTGAAAAGGCTGCTAATCATTCAAACAAGTCCATGATCATCCGGAATCCTGTAGAGCCGTCTCTCAAATCAATCAGGACATCGTCCGCGTATAAGGAAATGATATGATTATCTCCCTCCATCGGTATCCCCACTCCCTCCGCCTCCCTCCATATACGAGTGGCCAGAGGTTCCATGGCGAGTGCAAAGATTAATGGGGATAACGGGCATCCCTGCCTAGTCCCCCTATAGATGGGGTAGGGGGACGAGATGGTGCCTCCTGTCTTTACTTGTGCACTTGGGCTCCTGTAGAGGAGCTTAATCCATTGCAACCAGCCGTCTCCCAGCTGCATCTCCATCATAACTGCAAATAGAAAGTCCCACCAGAGGCAATCAAAAGCCATTGCCAGGTCGATGGCGATCACAACGGCATCAGGGAAATTGCCAAGGGAGGGGTGGAACATCACATGATGAAGACGTCTCTAATTACTTGACGTTGAGCGAGCTCGAATAAAGCCACATTGGTCCGTGTGTACCAGTTGCCGCATATGGGGAAGAAGTCTCAACGCGAAGGCCTTACTCAGGATCTTAAAATCCATATTCAACATGGAAATTGGTTGCAAATCGGATAGTGGGACCTAAACCGATTTGGTTTTCGGGAGGGGAATCACCAATGCTTCCCTAATCGAGGGAGGTAACAGTCCAGCTCACAGGGACAGAGCATAAACCTGTTCTATTTGAGGAGCCAGTATATCCATATACGTAGCATAGAACTCTGCCAGCAGGCCATCCGGCCCGGGTGTCTTCCCCTTCGCCACCTCTCTTATCGATTCTTTGATAGCTCCTACCCCCAGCCCAGCAGCCAGTTGTGTCTGATCGGTACGGTCCAGCTGCACGAAAACTTGACTCTCCAGGTACCGCTGCATTGATGCAACTTCCCATGGGTCAGGGTCATCGTATAAGGCCTCATAGTACATCCGGAAGTCTCCATTGATATCACATGGAGAGGGTAGTATCTGGCCCGTACGATCCGTAACACTGCTCATGGGGGACCTCCTGCCCTCCGGCCTAAACAGCCACGCAAGTAGTGTACTCGCCCTTCCTCCTTCTGCATGCTGGGCAGCGTGATGCGCCTGCCAGTCCATGGCCCTCAGTTGGTCCCAGGCATGATGATACTGCCTCCTCAGCTCCACCAGTCTGTCCCCTGTTTGCCCCCCTCTGCCGCTTAATTATCTGCCTGGAGTATCCGGGCTTCTATCTCTTCCAACTGCTGTGTTACCAAACTTCTTGTTCCAACTGTCTCCCCTAAACAGAACCCCCTCACCACCAACTTGCACGCCTCCCACTCTACTAGCCGAGAACTAGCTGTACATTCATTAATGTTGAAGTAGTCTGTCAAGCGTTCAGCAACATTGTGTTGAAATTCTCCATCTACCAGCAATATAGGACTAAGGCGCCAGATGGCAATCAGAGTCCGCTCCCGAAGTGGAGTCAACCTCATAATCAATGGGCTGTGGTCTGATAGTGATGGACCCAGATACTCAGTAGCAGAAAGTAAGGAGGACAGGGATGAAGAGCACCAAAACATGTCTAGTCGGGTATGCAGATCATATAAATACGAGTAATAGGAGTAGCCACGTGTCCCGGGATCATGTAGCCTCCAAACATCCCTTAAGTCCCATCCCTGGGCCCATGCTCTCAACCCTCTAGCTGTTGTGTCAAGCGGAGTCCCATTGAGCGGGTGTGTTGATCTATCACAGTGCACATCAGCTATGCCATTAAAGTCCCCCACTATTATCAGATCTGTATGTGGTAAGTTGGCCAGGACCCCTGAGAGGTCAGACATAAAGGAAATCTGATATCTATTCGGGCTATAAACTTTCACCAATGTCACCACTCTGCCTCCCAAACTAACTGTAATTATCACGTATCTCCCTTCCTGATTGATCCTTTGCCTAAGGAGCCTAAAGGGAATCCCCGGTTTGATCAAAATCCGGACACCCCTGGATCAAGCCGAATACGTAGTAGCATACAGCTGTCCCTGCCAGCGCCTACCCAGACGTGCCATCTCCCCCTCCGCCATATGCGTTTTCTGCTGCATTACCATCTGCGCCCCTCTACGCAGAACATAGGACAGTAGCTGATAGCGTTTCATCGGTGATCCAATCCCTCGAACATTCCAGGTCACCAGTTGGAAGTGCTCAGCCTTACCACCTGCCATCGCCATTCTGCAATATCGTGCTCCCCCCCCCGCTCCACACTTGAAACCATTTCTGTGGCCCTGGCATAAGCAAACAACCCCCGTATCTAATACTCCCCAGCCCAAGAGCGGATTGCCAACGGACAACCACACAAAACTAGCAACAGAACCCATGGTGATGCATCTCACCACGCTACAAAGGCTAAGTATACAAAGGACTAAAGGAAACCAGCCTCAGACCTGCTGTGGGTGCTTGGCAAGATCAGTCACGTCTGCCAACATAGCCCGCCAACCGGCGACTAACCTCACAATTAACCCAGGACCCCCTTCCAATCACAGTCTCACCCCCAGAAAGCCACTCCCCCGCAGGACAATGCTCCTCCGTCAGGCTATACCTCCCGCAGTGTTCTACCGCTTTCCCCCTGTAGCAAGGCCAACCCCCACTGCACCATAAAAGTGATCATAATCTACACCCTCTCCTACAATAACCCCCTACAAGTCATCAGCAGTCTGCGGTGTCACCGACAGTGGGACCCCACTGGTAGCCTGCGAGCTCTCTGAGTCTATGTCCTCCTCCCCATACTTAGCCTCCGAGACCGTGTCAGAGGGAGAGTCTCTGGACAGCTTCACTGTGCTCACCGTCTCCAGAACTGCAGCGCGCTGTGCAGCCAGACGTGTTGGCCTGGGTTCCTGAACAGTTGTCCGGCGCCTTCGTTGTCGCAAATGTTTCCCTGCATGTATCTGTCCCATTGTTTGGTGTCTTGAGGTCGAGTGAGGGGAGCCACCCGCCCGATACGTCTCCAACCATTCCCAAGCTGTTTGTGGGTACTTACAGAAGAGAGTCTTTAACTCCATCCTAATATTTAGACGAGCAGGAAACAGTAAGGCGTACTGAACGCCTTATTCCCTTAGGGCCTTCTTCACTTCAAAGAACGAGGCTCTCCCTCTTCGTACCTCCAAGGTGTAATCAGGGAATAGCGTCACTTTGCTGTTGCTTACTACAAAGGGGCCCTCTGCTCGTGCTCTCCTCAGCAAAAGGTCTCTGGCTCTGAGGTGCAGCAACTTAGCCACCACCATCCGTGGAGGCCGACCAGGGGCAGGCAGACGTGCCGGCACTCGGGGCGCTCGTTCAAGGGTGTAAAATGTGGAGAGGCCCTGCTGCGCCACCACCCTCTGGAGCCAGTCTTCTAAGTAAGCCACCATATCCGTGCCTACTTCACCTTCCGCCAGTCCCACCACTCGAATGTTACTACTACGGTCCTTCCCTTCCACATCCTCTGCTCTCTTTTCCAGTAGCAGAACTCTCTGGGATAGGTCCCCCACCTGCTCTTGCAGCCCCTGCTGTATCGGTACCACAGTCTACAGTGATCCCTCCACCTGCTTCACCCTATCTGAGATCTTTGCATGTTCAGCTCTCAGAAGGCCCAGCACCACCGAGACCGTTGCAATGTCTTGGTGTAAGTTATCCTCACTGTCTTTGATGGCTGCAAGGAGCGTTTCAAATTGCCCTTGTGAAAAAGTATCCGGTTGGTCAGCCTCCATGTCCTTACAGTCCTGCGTCCCTCTACTTACATCCCGTTCAAGAGTGGGACCCGTCTGCCGTGCAGTGTGCGTCCCCATGTCTGTTGTTTGTCATGCTCTTACCATCCGAGGGTTACTGACTCGCTGCGGGACTAGCTCCCCCTCTGGGCAAGGGGGTATCCACCACTCCAATGTCTGACAAGGATGAGGAGTAAGAACAACTGCAAAATGGTGAGTGATGGGAACCCTATAGTACCGGTCAAGAACACAGCAGAGCGTACCTGTTCCCAGAACAACGAGTGCTTCTCGGAACCCGGCAAAAGTCACATTTCCATCTCAAGGATTTCACAAAAAGTGGGATTCATAGTGTGACATCCTAAGTACTCTCACGTCGTCACCCAGCCTCCGATATCTCATTCTGGCATACAAACTCCATGCGAGGTGGCTGTCCTCTCAGCCCTGGCAAACTGGCGTTGCTCCGCTCCCCCGGGACTCCCGCCTCTTATGTCACCTACTCTTCAGAGGGCCGCAAGGTCTCCCCGCCCGTGCGCTTCTCCAGGTGTTGGTATTAACTCAATGCCTGCAATCTCTCTTCCCCTCGCCGGATCCAAAAACGAGGCCCCACCGCTAGCGACGCCAACGGAGCTAACACCTTCCACCTCGTCTCCTGTAGGGACCCTGCAGTGCGTCACCTTAAGCACTTCCGCATCGCCTTCCAGTCTCCAATGTTACTTATCAGCCTATGAGCTCCGTGTGCGTCTTCTGATAATTCTGATTGGCCCCTCCTGCCACCTCTTCAAACGTCAGGTGGGCCGCCCAATCTCTGCACCCCAGTTGCGCCTCCAGCCAGCCCTCGGCCTCTGGGACAGAGTACCTGCGCAAGCTTCTCTGGCCGTACGGATGCGGCCTATCTCCCCTCTCTTCGCCGTCCATCAAGGCAAGGCCGCCGTGTGAGTGGCGTAGGCGGGGCGCCAGCAGTCACCGCACGTTTGTCCGGGACCCAGTTCCGCACGAACGGTGCTGCCCACCGGGAGGGTCAAGAATCACCTCAGGCCGATCCCTGGCAGGCCTGGAGGGGGAACTGTGAGGGGAGCAGGCCCAGTCTTACCGCAGCGACTGGCCGCCCTCACTACCGTCCTATACTGCTGCCAAGGCACTCACCGCCAAAGCAATAGGGGGAGAGTGCGTCTCAGTGGCCAAGACAGTAAACACCGGCTTCAAGAACCCGGGAAGCGCCCACGCAGACCGAAATGCTGCTGATGTTGAAAATCCCCCAGGCCCGGCTGGATTCAGGAGGGATGGAAGAAGGCACGTAGCTGCTGGGGCCCCAGCCGGGTCCGGTTACTCCCCCGCCGTCTCCGTGGCTTCCCGCCACTCACTCCGTCACCCTTCACGCGGCTCGATTGGGCCGCCAATCCCTGGCTGGCATACAGGGGGAGGGGGAACTGCAAGGGGAGCATGCCCCAGTCTCACTGCAGCGACCGGCGGCCCTCACTACCGGCCTACACTGCCGCCAATGCACTCACCGCCAAAACACAACGGGGGCGGATGTGTCTCAGCGGACAAGGGACATGATCGCTAGTCACAGGTGCTGCACCCCAGCGTATCTCCTCACCGTTGCGTCCTGATCTATCCGCCGGGCCTCCAAGTCAGGCACCTACCACGGGCTGTGTCCCAGAGCAGCGGACAATCACCCGCTAGCAGCCGCGGACCCACAACCCTTCCCAGGGTGCATCCCTCCACTCTCCGCAGCAACAAACGGGTCCAAGGCCGCCCCCTGCAAATCAGTCACTGCCCGCAGGCTCAGACGCGATGTCCCGGCCTCAGCGCCGGCAGCCAGACCGCGCCCCCTCGAGGCCTCACACCGGCTGATGCTCCAGCACTCCATCGCCCGCTACAGTCGGCGAGCCAAAATCACACCGGGTGACAGTGCGTAGGTCCTGGTGCTGCAGTGATGTTGTGGCAGTCACTCATATGCGGGGGTAGGCATGATAAATGAAGGATATTTGGCGGGCCGGACGGAGCTCGCTCAGCACACGTCCGCCATGTTGTGTCGCTAAGCCACACACCCAAAAATACACTATCATGTTGATCCATCTAGAGGGAGAATGAAAATACATTGTCTAGGTCCTGAAGGGGGGGGCACAAAATGGATAGCCACAAGTTGATGTAAGGTGTACGAGGATGAGGTATACAGGCTCCACTGTGTAGAGCATGGCAACTCACTGGATGGCACACGTGCTGCCAGCGGCCTGGCAAGACTGTCTTGTTTGGCTGTGTCCGTTGCCAACATTGTACCTGTGTGCCATGTCTGCAGATTTCACAAGACTGCCACCAAACACTGCGGCAACAGCGCAGACTATGAGATACCACGCCCCACGGTGGCTGTGTGAGTCCAGCAATAGACAGAGTGGAGTTGCATGTGCACCAAGAGGTGAAACACAGCAAAAATTAGTCAACAAGTAAATGCACCATGAAATACCTGTGATGTACTGGGCTGTGGATGTGTGTGTGTCCAGGAAGCTGTCCCAGGCCAGGCTGCCAGGGGGGGAGGTGACAGAAGGTGACAGAGGGAGAGAGAGGCAGAGAGACACAGGGAGGGAGACAGAGTGATGAGGGCGACCGAGGGAGGGCGACCGAGGGAGGGAGACTGAGGGAGGGAGAGACAGAGCAAGGGAGGGAGAGACAGAGTGGGGGAGGGAGACAGAGAGAGGGAGGCAGAGAGAGAGAGAGAGACAGAGAGAGTGAGAGACAGAGATGTGTGTATGCCAGTTCTGGTGGCTCAGTGACCAAGGGTGTGCGCACCTGGGGTCTGTGTCCAACCACATGGCAGTTCCCTTACTCACTAGCCCTGCACCCTTCCCCACTGACCCTGCACCCACCTGTGTGCCACAGGGACACACCACACAGCAAAATTGGGACCAGAGAGAAAGTATGTGAGTACCCATGGTGTAGAGTAACCCACAGTACCTGGCTATCCATGTACCTCATTAAAGTCATCAGGACGGGTATACCAGTACGGTGTGTGGTCACATGGTTGATGAAGATGATCATGTTGCAGTACTATCTTCACGGTGACCTATAAGGGTGAGCCAACGTTTCACAAGTACTCACACATGTCCAATCAGTGTGTCAATTATGCGGTCTGTTGTGACCAAGGTTGTAAGAAAGCACATTGATTGTAGGAATTGCAGAGTGGGGAAAATTGGCATGCATAGGGCGGAAATTGTGTCATTAAACCACCATACTGTGCCATTGCTGTTGACTGCAGTGTTGTTGGATGCTGCAGTTGATGGTGTTTAGTAGCATCTCCTCTCTCACTCTGCCACTAATATTTCCCTGCCTCAAGACTGTCATATGGTGTGTCATGTGGTTGCAGGATGAGTAAGTGGATGTGTATGTTGTCACCACTTGTGTCTAGTCATTGACCTGTCAAAGGCAAATCCATTACAAATGCTAAGAAGTGTGCAAAGGTGAGCCATGCCATGTGTATCAGCGTGGGGAAGTGTGTGGACAGTCTGATCTTGTTGAAGAAACCACATAGTGAGAATGAGTGTGTCATGTGAATCTAATGCCCTGATAGTGACAGATGATGCAGGCCAGTAAGTCCACGTGGTGTCACAAGTCAGTGTTGATGGTGTGTGCCAACCTTCACAGTCCCCATTGGGCCCTGCGGGTGAGGTGGCTGTGGTCTGTTACTCCGTGTTTCCTTGGGACACACAATTGCGTGGCTTGTGTGGTGTCACAGGTCTACCATCAGCATGAGATGCATGTCTGAACGTCAGCTGTGCCATGTGTGGCTGAAGTCATCTGAACATTCACATGGCGGTGACTGCAACAAATCAGGATCACTGCTATGGCTAGATGTTAGGAGAGCCAGACTGCCTGTCGGTGTCATTGGTTATTCAGCAGGCATCATTCCCATTTTGGACACTTTTAGTGACACACATGCAACCGTGCCATCAAGAATCTGCAAAAAGGATGGTTGGAGAAACAACACTGAGACAATGTACTATGCATTGATGCCGCTAAATAGCCAGAAGCAACACATGTCCAACCTAAGTCAAAATATATCAAAAATAACAATAGCCAAATATGTCAACACCGCCAACATCGTATGCCTAATGAATCATGTACACATCTCCCTATTCCATCCCATAGGTGATCAAGGATATGCTCTATGCCCGTGGATGATGACACCAATTAGAAACCCCACCACCCAGGCACAGAGGCAGTACAATGCTGCACATCGACGCACACGTGGGATCGTGGAGCGAACATTTGGCGTGCTCAAGTCACGTTTCCGGTGCCTGGACATTACAGGTGGCAAACTTCTGTACAGCCCAGAAATGGTCAACAAAATAATAATAGCATGTTGTGTATTGCATAACATTTGTGTCCGCACAAATGCTCCCTGGATCGAAGTGCCTGCAGCACCGGCCGATGACCAAGATGATGAAGAAGATCAACGAGGTGGCCCACACAACACTGCCAATGCTGCTGGCATTGCCCGGAGGGACAGGATAATAAACAATTATTTCACTTGAGCACATCACTTTGTGACTGACAAAAAGCAATACATGTATATTGAAATTTGCCTCTAGAAGTGTTTGTGACAATAAACAAATTCAACAGACATACCCTGTCTGCCAGTCATTTTCCTGCATCAGTATATCACAATGAAATGTTACCATTGTACAATAATAGCAAGTAAGACTCCAAAATGACAATCCTGTGGTGTATGTACCTGCATCACAGAGACTCAACAGGGTGTCAATTGTGCACTACTTGATTTAACAAGCAGTCAAATCTGGCACAGAATTCCTCAATGCTTGTCTCACAATGCATGCCAACCATGATTCACAGGGTGTACACATCATTCAAAAAGAAAATCTCATGTGGTTGTAAGTGCAAAATGATGAATTTCATGGCCAATTTGTTGTTAAAGTTTCTGGACAAATCTGAACATTGTCCATGGAATGTGTTACAAATCTGAAAATAGGGTGTTGAATGGTGCCAAGCATGAAAATATGTATCTGCATGCATTGAATGAGCCTCCAGCAGAGGTCACATGCACACCATCTCTGGACACTTTCTGGAAGACCGTGTAGACCGGTCTCTACTTTCAAATAAGCTGCACATTGGCAGTATGAGCCAACAGACAAGATGAACTATCTGACCATCTCCCTGCACCCCGTGGTGGACAAAGTCACAGAGAGACACATGAACACCCAGATGACTGGCTACCTTGAAGAGAACTCCATCATGGACCACTCCTAGTCTTGTTTGTGTATCAAGCACAGCACCAATAACGTACACCATGCTGACAATGCTTAAATATGCATGCCACTTGACATGTGTCATATTGTGGACAACACATCCTACTACACCTCCATGCAGCCACAAACACCCTCTCACCCACCACACAACACATGCCAGACACCACCACAAGGTGAGAAAAGGAAAAGGCCCCTCCTGGAGTACAACATGGAGCGTCACTAACACACACGTTTGTATAAATGCACATGTGCCCACTCACTGCCACTGCTAGACAGCTCGTGGTAAGCATATCATACCACACAGACAACACACAGCACATCATCCCCCCCAAGAATAACGCTGAAGACACAAAAGGCAGCTCCCAGGAATGAATGTGGGAACTAGCAGATTGGATGACACACCTCGGAATAAAGATCAACTGTGAGAAGACTGACCTCCTCATCTCCAATCCATCCACATCCGCATGGGACAAACGCTGGTGGATGACAGCCCGTGTGAGCCCCCCAACACTGACAGACCATGCACACAAGTTTGCCATCATCCCAAGTCCTACATCATCCTGCCCAGCAAGATCTTCTCCAGTGTATGCTCCAGCTGCCTACAGACCCAACCTAATCCATCCCAACGTATAATCCCAGGAAGTATAATAATATCCCAAAAGGCACCCATCCACAGCAGGCTGGACTACTGCAACAAAGTCCACGCAGGGAGACACAAAACGCCACTACACAAGTTATATCACAGCCTGAAAGCGGCAGACACACCTGTCTTCAGAAACACACATCCCAAACACAAGATGCAAAACACACAGAACATCCAATCTAGCAACAACAAGGAGAAATTAAGCAAAAAACTACTCACACACATATTCCAATCACCACACATCATCAGCCACAAAGACATCCATGACAGAGTCAACCTCAAAATCACCAAGAGGAACAGCTGCTCTGACAACCTTGCCCTTGCAGACTCCACCATGATCGGCAAATCACAAGGCAGAGGGAGAGCAGACCCTTACGCCACAAGCAAAGCCATGGATGATATGAAAGTCAAAATCACCCAACCTCACACCCAGCATGCTAACATGCGGAACTACAAGACATGTCTATTTGGATGACTTGGAGCTGCACTCCCACTCCCCACAGTGCTCTTGGAGCTGCATGTGTGAGTAGGGCACATCATGGCCACCCTTATTGTCGGGTCAATATGCACACATACCCACACCTACAGACCAACCCAGGGGAGTAATACCACTACAATTCACATCACTTGTTGCAAAGATTGTCTGTGAAATCACACATAGATGTGGGGATGAGTGATGTTACATGCCATTTTTGGTGTTGACTGTCATTGAACATAAAAGGTAGTCTGAGTATACCCCTGAGGAAGTGTTGGGTATGGAACCAAATCGCCCATTCTGTTGTGTGCAGTGGGATACACAGTACCTGGCCCTACTACTTGCTCCGACCCATGCCTGTATAGCGATGATAAAATATCCCACAACGGTGGATGAGACGGATAAGGCGCTTGACTCCTGCTCAAAACTGACCCTCACATGTTTTCCCGCCTTAGCGGGAAGGTAAATGTTGAGCAGTCCCCGCATTTTAAATTTATGTCAATTTGGACACATGGTGTCCCACCACCGTGCACTCACACAATTTCAAGCCATCATAACTAAGTCTGTCAGGGAGGGCAAGCGGACTTGCCTCCCACATGTGCAGTTGACATGGCCACAAATGAAAGGCTGCCTGGGATTCCACCTCATTGGTGGCTACTAACAAGCCACATGCCCCTGATACATAGTTGAATGCAATAGGCTGCTATGGGAGAAGCTACAGAACATCATGGACCAGGCTGTGGTGGTTAAAAATATCTGAATCTAAAGGTGGCTAGCCCATAAGCCCTGGCCCTGGGGCTTTGACTCTTTGCCGGTTAGGGCGCACACCCACCATGTCTTGGACAGGGTGCCAGTATGGAAGGGGTGGGCCTCGTTGCCCTCACCAACAAACTACAGCGTGGACTAAATAGACTTGCCCCCGGGTCAGGAATCAGCCATATTACATTCTGGCAAAACACTGGGCTGCAAGAGCATAGGGTCTATCTTTGACCTGGAAGGGAATGTGCCATGTCTGTGGCCCATCCAGGATTATGATTACCACAATGCTCTTGTGTATTCAGAATCACCAAAAATACACTGGGTCACGTGCCTCAACGTTGGTTACGTCACATGCAAAGTGGTCAGTGTAATGAGGACTAACATTCCCTATATTGGAGCTGTACAAAATGCCCATCACCACTCAGAGTGGTCAGTGCACAAAAGTGCCTTTTTTCTTTGAAATGTATCTGCGGAGGGCAACATAAGGCAAGGAATAGGAACATATTCTGTATTGCGCACACCAGACTGTGCACAGTGTAGTGGGGACTGGAACCCCCTACAAGCTTTGATCTCATTGTTGTCACACACACGTGCAACTACATGTCTGGTATAACAGCCAGCCAGATTGCTGCTGTCAGGGCTGCAGGATGCCTGGTACACCTGTGCACTTACTCAGGCATTGCAAAAAATAGCAGATATATTGTGGGGAGTCCTTCGATGACATGGAGACAGGGTGCGACATAGCAATGCCCGGAGCAACAGAGTACACTGTCCTTGGCCTCTCACAGCGAAAGCCCTTCTCAATGACATCCCTCAGGGCTAGGGAAATAGTCACAGCTTTGCTGGCAGACAGGCCGGGGATCACATCACAGTGAGGGGAAATGGCATATCCAGGGCACATGTTCTGGTTACAATGTCTAACTAACCTATTGGCTCTTGAGCGCCTGTCTTGGGCTGCCGATGGAAGGCTGAGAGAGTTCGTTCACTCAGTGTTTGCCCTTTGTGACTTCATTGTCGAGAGATATGAGGGAAGTCACATGTCCAAAGTACTTGCAGGTGTGACGCATAACAACGATGGGGCAATCATCCACTGCTGGTCACACAGTGGAGTGACGAGGGTGCCCCCTTACACACATATCGTGTATGCTTACTCTCATTCATTTAGAAATCAGTTTATTGAGTTTGCAACCGGAATCAAACAATACATTTCAGGCGAGCTGAGAGCATAGTTACATATACCACATGGTAAAGTCTCATAACACATCATATGTAATCCTAACATCCAGTACCAATTGCGTGGCTCGCAGCATTGCCCCAGGCGAGAAACCTTGAGGATTGTGAGGAAAATGACCTCTGCATGCGGGTGTGCAGTCTTATCACGCATGGAGTTTAACCCATCACCGTGTCTATCGCCAAATGCGTATTTTTCCAGGTGCACCAGCAAACAGATAAGCAAACATTAATAAACGGCCCAGTCCGCAACTGAGGAGCTGTCTACTCCACAGCTTAGCAACCAAAACAATATCCAACAGCAGCTCTTAACACGATTCCATGCGCCCGTCCCCGCCCAACCCCTCTCCCGCTGGGTCCCTACCCCTGGCCCCTGCCTCCAGGAGTGTCCTACCTACTACAATCTATGCAGCGCCATGCATCATCGTCTGTGTCAAAGTAGCAATACCCAGCGTCGGGACCCCCCGTCAGGCAAGACAGTCCCCTACTTCCTAACGCAGCTCCTGCAGTTCACCGCCATCATCCTCCGGGGTTGCCCCCTCTGACTGCAGAAGGGCCCGCAGCATCTCCCCCCATTGGGTTGCGATAGGCGTTATCCGAAGGGCCAGTGTTTCATTTCGCCGAAGTGCCACCTCCTCCGCCTTTGCCCAGACTGAGAAAGAGCCGCGCAAAGCCCGTACATGTGGCGCAGTGTCCGCCTTCCAGCGCTTGGTGATAAGTCGCTTTTCCACTATGCTCCCCAGGTCTGCAAATCGAGAGTCAACTTTTGCCGGGTATGGTCTATGGAAGAGGTCCACTCAGAGGGGAGTTCCTGTCTTGTGCACCTGCGTAGTACCTCCTGTATTGTCCGCCAGTATGTGTCCAGTGCCGGGCAACCCCACATCATGTGGATTAGATCAGCATCAACTTCCGTACAACGGGGACAGCATGCGTCCACGCGATGGAAATACCTAGTAATGGTAGCCGGCGTGAGGTATGCCCTATGGATGATGAAGAATTGTATCTGGCGGAATCTCATATTCCTAGGCACCCTCCTCGGTCCCTGTAGCACCCTCTCACATTCTTTGTCAGTCAGAGGGCGGGCAAGGTCTACTTCCCACTTCTCACGCAGTGGCCCCAGGCTCAGCTCCGCCTGCGTTCGCAAGGCCGCGGCAAACCATTTAATCAGGTGGCTCCCACGTCCCATGACATGAAGATATTGCACCACGAGGTGCTGTTCCGGCTCCTCCCGTAGGTCTCCCCAGTGGTCTGCCAGCGTCTCCACCAGAGCCCGATGGCGGAAAAACTGGCCTGGAGCTAGCCCAGCCTCCTCCGCCAGGGTCGTGAACGGCAGAAGGCCTCTAAAGTGTGGATATCAGCTGCATGCCAGTCCCTCAGCTCCACAGCCCCAAGTACTCCCCGTCCACAAGGGGAGCCCTCCAAGGGTATAGCTGGCGCGTACGGGATCCTGGCGTTGGTAAGCCGGAGACTTCTGCGATAGCATTTACAGGCCACCACTAATGGCAGCGGCTTGGGTCGCACTGCACCCGTCGTCGGGTGAAAAAGCCAAAGTATTTCGGCCAGCGGAGGGTCCTCTGCCGTTGCAGTATCCTCACGGCCTCTGTCTGCCAGCCAGCGGGCCACCCATTGTAATTGCGCCGCCAGATAGTAGTGTTCAAAGCATGGTATTGCAAGCCTACCCTGGCCGACGGGGAGACACAGTTTGGGCAGCGCGACCCTGTGACGTGCCGTTCCCCATACGAAGTCCCGGAGCGAGCGCGTGAAACTCGCAAAGAAGGATGCCGGAACGTATGGTGGCAGATTAGCATAATAATACAGCAGTCGAGGCAGCACTACCATTTTTACCAGTGCTATTCCGCCGGTGACCGAGAGGGCAAGTGTGCTCCAGAAGGTCATTTGAGCCCTGATCGAATTTACGGCTCTCCCCAGGTTACCCTCCACCAGATCCGCCGGGCGGCGATATATCTGGACTCCTAAATAGCGAAAGGTGTCCAACTGCCACTGCACTCGTACTCCGTCTAGATGATAAGCGGGGTCCTGAGTGTCATCCCCGAATGCATATAGGCAGGATTTAGCTGCATTCACTCGAAGCCCTGAGAGCTGCGCCAAATTGGACAGGATGCGTTCAAGCCTCACTGGGATAGAAGACACGTCCCTAACAAACACCAGGAGGTCATCCACATAAAGGGACACTTGATGTGTCGCATCTCCCAGCGGGATGCCATCTGCCAGCTCCTTGCGAAGCATCGCCGCCTGCGGCTCCATCGCGAGCGCAAACAGGAGGGGTGACAGTGGGCAGCCCTGCCTAGTACCTCGGCCGACCGAGATGGGGTCAGAGATGTACGGACCAGTTCGCACTCGCACCGTAGGGCCCTTATACAGAAGAGCCGCAAGCTGGAGAAAGCCTAGACCCAGTCCGAAATGTGACAGCGTCGTCACCAGATATCCCCACTCCAGACAATCGAATGCCTTCTCCAGGTCCAAGACCAGGCAGCCTGCTCTGGGCCAGCGCTGGACGCTGTGTGCCGCTACTCAGGAAAACCGGCGCAAATTAAGAGAGGTACTACGTGTAGGCACGAAGCCGTTTTGATCGCTGTGTACCAGTGTGGGCACCACCGCCGCCAACCTCTCCGCCAGTATCGTCGTCAAGATTTCATAGTCCGTATTAAGCAGGGCCAGTGGTCGGTAGGACCATAGCTGAGTGGCGTCTCGTCCAGGTTTGAGTAGGGAAATCAGATAGGCCTCCCGCATGGACTCTGGTAGAGCGCCTTTCTCTAGAGCGGCCAGATAAAGGGTGTGGAGTTTGGGTATCAAGGATTCTCTGTAAGATTAATAGTATTCCGCCGGAAGTCCATCTGGACCCGGCGCCTTCCCCGTAGCTAGAGAGGAGATGGCATCTCCTATCTCGTCTGCGGTGGGGGGACCCTCCAGGGACTCGTGATGTTCTGCCAGGACCACTGGTAGCTCCACAGCTTCTAAGAACTCATCCATGTCACACGCCTGCCTCCTCCCGGTTGGTCGGTACAAAGAGGTGTAATGGACTGTGAACGCCTGATGGATTTGCCATTGTGTATGTACCAGTGAGCCATCAGGGCCACACAAGGCGCCTATTGGGTCATGAGCAGTCTCCTGCCGTATCAGCCAGGCCAGGAGTCTCCCAGCCCTATCCAACGTGGCATGCACTCGATCCGAGTGAGCCGCATAATTGAGGCAGCGCAGCTGCTCTAGTAATTCAGTATGGCGCGCCCGAAGTTCTAGCAGGCGATTTGAGTCTGTACCCCCACCCTCCCCACGTAGCTCGCATGAGAGTAGGCGGGACTCCAGCGTAGCAAGAGCACTCGCCAGTTGCTTTCGGATATTGCAGGTCGCACCCAAGCAGTGCCCCCTGATGTACACCATATGGGCGTCCCATTCTATCAGTTTGCTATCAGTGGAGCCCTTGTTAAGATCGAATTACTGTTCAATCTCCGTGCCCAAGGAGGCACAAAACTCTGTGTCCTCCAGGGCCACCGTCTGAAGGCGCCATGTCGGAACCGGGGGTCTGTCCGGCTGCCACCGGCGCCCCAGGAGAAGGGGATTGTGGTCCGAATGCGTCCGGCCCATGTATTCTGCACGAACCACCCATGGGAGTACCAAAGGGGTACCCACCACCCTGTCTAACCGGACGTGGAGGCCCTGTACCGCTGAATAGTATGAATATACGCAATCAGCAGGGTGAACGCTCCGCCACAAGTCAATCAGGTTCCAGTGTGACAACCAGGTGGCCAGAGCTCTTGCATTTGACCCCACCTGTGTGCCTCGTAACGGCGGGAAGGACCTGTCCATATGCACATCTAGTACTGAGTTAAAATCCCCCCCCAGAAGCCAAGGAAGGCCGGCACACGGCGCCAGCATTGCCAACAGATTAGCCAGGTATGCGGGTTGCTCTACATTCGGCGCATAGAGGGACCCCAGTAGTACCTGCTGCCCATCTATTCTCCCGTGTACTAGGGTGTATCTCCCACCCGGGTCTACCAGCGCCTCCAAACAGACAAACGGGGTTCCCGCCCTTACCCATATCAGTGTGCCTCTAGCGTGTGCTGAACATGTGGTGCCATACACCTGCCCCCTCCAGCGCGTGCGCAACCTGCCCAGTTCCCTCGGCGTCATGTGTGTCACTTGCAGGAGAGCTATGGCCACTGCGTGCCGCTGCATGTATGCAAAGACGGAGTATCGACGCGCCGGTGTATGCATACCTCGAACATTCGATGTAACTATATTCGTATTGGCCATGCGGAAATCCTAAGTGTATACCTGTGGCAGTGCCTGGGGACGCCCCTCCAGGACGAGGAGTGGTGGGTCTGCGCATGACAATCCTGTGAGCTGCGGAAAACCATCCAATCAACATCGCACAAACATAGTACCGTGTGCATAAACAAATCAACAAAACCTAAGTAACCGCTAGGGCGAACCCCTCTACGGGTATTCGTCCAAACCATGAGGCAATGCTCACAAAATGTAACTAAGCCCAATGGTTGTTAGTGAGGCTGGCGTGTGGTAGTCGGCACGCGCGGATGCTTCCCTACAAAGGTGCCTGTGTACATGTGTTGGAAGGGACTCCCTTGACCGTGGCGCAGCGCATGCCAGGGAGGTATATGGCCCTTGCTACATAAGCTGACAGGTGCAAGCATGCGCCAACACGGGTGCCCATACCTCTGCAAAGGGGCATTAACATGGCTGCCTCCCACCTCCCCCTCGCTGCCGACCCCCCAGAGGTCCACCAACAAGGCCCCCCATGTCCTTATCTCACCATTCCGCGGACCACATGGGTTAGAACCAAGAGGCACCAGTCTTCGGGTTCCAGAGCCCGTCTCCAGAGGTTACGCTCTGCAGGAAACACAGTCTCCCCTTCGTCCACACATTACATTATGTGTTCCGATGTCTGGGGGGTTACCAGCGCCATCAGTTGTTCATCTGAGATCACTGTGGACGGGGAAGACGAGCCGCTAGTCCCCGGATCACTCCGATCCCGGGTGGTCTCCCCTCGTCGACTCTCAGGGGATCCAAGCGTGGGCAACGCTGCCAACACTTCCTGTCGTTCCAGTCTACTCCTCTCCGGACTAGGAGCTACCCCCAGTCCCTGACTCTCCTCCCGCCGGGGTCCTTTCCCCCTGCGTCGTCGAGACCTCCTGCTGCGTTGTGGGGCCGGCTCCAATCCCTGCGGTCGCTGGCCATTGCTGCGCCCAGTTTCATCCAGCCAGTCCCAGACCTCTGACGGAGTATCAAAAAAGCGAGTGCCATTATCGGCAACCACACGCAGACGTGAGGGGAACAGCAGTGCATACGGAATCTCTAGTTCACGCAGTCGGCGCTTTACCGCCAGACAGTTCCTGCGACGTTTCTGCACCAGTGCAGTATAGTCCGGGAAGAATTGCACCCTGCCACTAACAACTGTGATATCTCCCATCTTCCTGGTCTCACGGAGCACCGCATCTCTGTCCCGGTAGTTAAGGAGTTTAAATAGGAAGGGTCGAGGTCGAGACCCTGGGCTGGGCCGCTGTGTTGGAACCCTGTGGGCTCGTTCCACTATAAAGTGTGACGAGAGTTTCTCAGGTCCGAGCAGAGTCCGCAGCCACTCTCCCACGTAGTGCCCCAGCCGACTGCCTTCTTCACCTTCCAGCAGGCCCACCACGCGTACATTACTGCGCCGAGAGCGCCCTTCTGCATCGTCCACACGATCTTCCAGGGCGTGAACACGGTCAATTAAGTCTTGGAGGGCGGCAGTGTGGGTAGTCACTACGGGTCGCACTTCCTGAAGAGTCTGCTCATGCAGCGTCACCTTATCTGCCAATTTGCCGTGATCCGCGTGAAGCAGGGTGAAGTCTCCGTGACCTTATCAATGCGGGACTCCGGCAATGACCTCGTCTGCTCCAGCGTGGAGCCGATCCGCTCCACCGCGGCCAGCACCGAATCCAGCTTAGCTGCCAGGAGCTCAGTCTGTGGGGTTGTGCCAGGGTCCCTGGTCTCTGGGACCTGGCCCGGGTTGCCAGTCGGGGCCTGGCTGTCCCTCGGGGCGTTGCGCAGCCGGCCCATGACTAGCTGCTGCGCCGTGGGCATCCTCCCGCGGTCCGGGCGACCAGTAGGCCAGCCGAGCCCAGTCGCCTCAGGGCTCCACTCCTCAAAGCCGCTGTCTGCGCAGGCCCGCCTTCACATTCGCAGAGCCGCAGCGCCAAAAGCGAGTGTCCCAGACTAGCCGGACCAACTGGCTGACTAATCCTGCCCCCTTGTGCTCGTATCTTCACCCCCGTGGAGCCGGGCACCGCTGGCACCCCAAAGCGCTGCGAGTCACCGTTGGGGCCACCACTCCACCGACCGCGGACTTGTGCCGAAAAACCTCAAGCCAGCCTCCAGCAACGTCCCACCACAGAGTGCCTCGCCCATGGTGCCTGCAGTGGGGGCTACAGCATAATGGCCGCCAGTTGCGGACCTCGCACAGTACACCACGTGTGGGTCCCCCTTTTACCTCCACTGTACTCCTGTGTGTGAGTCGAGTGCTCAGGGGTATAGGTTCCGCCGCGTTGTCACTCCTCCGGCATGTTGTCGTCACCACAGGGCAGTCAGCAGGGCGCCACAGCAGGGGGCACGTCACCTCAGCCATTGCGTCCAGGGGACCGTGCTCTGGCGATCACAGGACTGTAGAGCGCCTCCGACCGGAGTGTCAGGAGTATCCTGCTCTCGTGGCGTCTGGCCGATGAGTCCCCTGTCCGAGGCCAACTGCCCCCAGCACACTCAGCGCAGGCCGCCGCCCGCTCCGCACGTCCACCGAGTGTGGGCGTATCTCCGCATACCCATCGGGCGCAGACCGCCTCAGTCCCGCGGCAACTTTTCTAGGCTGCACTCGTTGACAGCTGCCGCACCATTCATTAGCGAGCTGGCTACACCGCCGTGTCACCACTTCCGGTGCTGCAACCACCACGGCCCAGGGAACACATGTCCGGCCTCGGCGTGTAGTCGGGCGCGCGGCCGTCAGCGGCGCTCCAGCGCCAACCGCACGGCCACCGGTCCCAGTCTTTAGGCGGTTGCGGGCGTTGCACGGCAACCATGCATGCCGACTGCCACGCCGATATGTCGGGAGGCGGATGGGCTGCCCCCCCCCCAGCTTGCAGCGCCCAGCAGGGGCCCCTTGCAGGAGAAATCACAGGATGAAGGCACCAGTCGGACGGAGCTCTACGGGCTCGCGGCCATCTCGATCGCGCAGGTGTCATCATGACACCCTTGCATTCTCTAATTGTGCAGTGACCACAGTATTGTCATGAATGTCCATCACTGGCCAATGACTTCCAGGATGTGATATCCACATTGCAAACACAATGATACATCCCACGCGCATTGTAAGGCACATGGCTGGACACACTCCCCAATACGGTATCAGCATCAGGCGAGTATCAGCCTCTTAGCGTTCAGAAACCATTGAAAGCAATGAAAGATGCCGCAAACACACTACAGTAAGCATATTAACATTAGCGGTTCCTTAGCGTCCAGATTTTCAGCTCTAATCATGAAAACGGGCCGCATACCCATTACAGTAATCATATTGACATTAGCGTTTGCTTAGCGTGCAGATTTTTATCGCTAATCATGAAAACGGGCCGCATACCCATTACAGTAATCATATTGACATTAGCGGTTGCTTAGCGTGCAGATGTTTATCGCTAATCCAGAAAACGGGCCGCATACCCAATACAGTATAAGCCAGAGTACAGTAGCGGCCCCTTAGCGTGCATTTTTTTGTTGCTAAGTGGGAAAATTGTCTCTAACACACAGGAAGTGATCTATGCCTGCTTCCTGTCTCCATGTGTGTGGCATTCACTTTCACTTTCTCTTTTGAGCACATTTTGGTGGATTTGGATGAGTGAGGAGGTGTTGGTGTGATTGTGCTGTTGGAGAGTTGGGCTAGGAGTGTTGCTGTGGTGCTGTGTCCTGTATATTGTGTTTTTTTGATTTGTTTCACATTCAATTAAATTCATACAGTATAGATTGTGCTGTTGGAGAGTTGGGATAGGAGTGTTGCTGTGGTGCTGTGTCCTGTATATTGTGTTTTTTTAATTTGTTTCACATTTAATTAAATTCATACTGTCGATTGTCCTCAGTCTTGTTGTGTTTTTCGTGGGTTTTTGTTACTATTTTCCTCATTGCGTTTTTAGTTTTGTCTTGTGGTTTTGAGAACTGGGGTGTGTGGAGATGCTGGGCGTGGGCAGGTCAGGGCGGATGTCTGAGGAGGCATTGGGGGGATTCCTCTGGCTGGTGCGGTACTACCTGCCTCTGATGCTGGAGAGGGGAGGGCGCATCCTCCAGGGCTATGGTGTTGCGGTGCGCAAGTTGCGTTGGGAGCGCGTGCGGGCGCAGATGCTCCGCTGTTTCAAGCTTAACCGGACTGTGTGGCAGTGGAAGCACCGCTGGCAGGACATGCTGGCGCGGGAGGCGGACCTGCTGGATTACACCGGTGTCATGCCTGGCATCCAGGGTGGTAAGTACCAATTCCCTTGTTGGCCACAACTAATGTTACGTACATATATTAGTGATGTGTGTGAGAAGAAGATAATGGTGCTTATGTCTCAATAACCGTATTTGCGAATCGCAAATGACGCTTAGTCGCAAATTGCAATTTGAGATTTGCAAAATGGGAGGTAGGTCACATTTAGCACATATGTACCAAATTTTGATTATTCCCTCAGTGCTAATGTTAAATCGCAATTCTGCCATTAAGGAATACCTTCACACTCACAACTAAGGGCCAGGAGGCACATAGGAATGAATGTGAAGTCAGTCTCAAATTGCAAATAGGACTTGGTAATCACCAAATCAGAATTCTTCCTAAGGTGCAAGGGTGTCATGAGTACACCCTGATGCCCCCCTGAAATTAGCCTGTGTGAGCATATGGCGCACATACATGCCATAAGGGCATGAATGTGCGCCACATGTCACATATGAAAATGCTATATATTGCTATTATATTAGATTTTGCTTCATACCACCAACTTGAAGGTGCTGATAATTCGCAATTTCTAAACGATAAGTTGCACGACTTGGGTGCTTGTTACCGAGCATGTAAGGATTTGCTATTTGCAATTCATTAAGGGGCATATGTCTCAAAATCCGTAATTGCGAATCGCAATTATCGATTTTGTGCAAATGGATATTTGAGAATTGCTAAACGGGATGTATGTAAAAAATCGCTAATATATTGCTATGTCTTGTTATTCCTTAATTGCGATTAGCAAATTGCAAAATTGAAATTAAGGATTACCTTCCCATTCATTCATATGGTCCAGGAGGGCCATAGGAATAAATGGGAAGTGAATCTAAACTTGCTATTCTCTATTAGAGATTTGCAGATTAAGAATCATTTCAAGGGTGCAAGGGTGTCATAATGAGCATGTGTGCACATATGGCGCACATGCCATATATGTGCGCAAGGGCATGTATGTGTGCCACATGGCACTAACAAAAATGCCAACAAGGGCATTGACCAAATAAATCACAAATTACCACCAACTTGAAGTTGGAGGTAATTAGCAAGTTCTGAATGAGGAATCGCACAACCTGGGTGCTTGTTACATAGCAGTTAAGGAATCGCAAAATGCAATTCCTTACAGGCTAAAGAAAAATTGATGATTTCCTAAATTAGCAATTTGTCAATAATGCAGTGCGAAAATGGCTGATGCATCACGTTTTCCTATTTTTGATTTGCTAGCGCTCTTTTGTAGCAAATTGCAGCGTTAGGAAAAAAAAAAACGTTTGGTCCATATGCCCCTAAATGCTCATGCCAAATTTGAGAAACACAAACATGGCAAGTAATCTATTTTGGCAATGTTCAAAAGCCTTATACATCCAGTTTTGAAATTTTGGCTTAACAAAAGCTGGGTTCTTGCGAATGTCAGTGTTTGCCAATGAAAAATTACTTGATACATATGCCCCAAGATGTTTTCATGCAGTCCGAAGACCGTGATACCGTAACTACCTGGTTAATGTACAGGAAATTGAAATTAATACTTGAGCATGATGTCCTTGACGTTGGATTTGCATTACACACTCTTCACACTACAGTGTGTGCAACAGTATGGAAGGTGTTGGGATAGTCTGGAAATATACGCATTGATGATGTGCGCCATGCAGTGTGCAAGGTGGAGTGGCAATTGGCGTTGCAATGACCGCATCTAGTAACTGTGCCACTGCAAATACAACATAGGAATGGACATCCCCGGTGTCTAAATTCCCATTACACACATGGCTAATGTGAGCTAATACTCTGCAGGAAGGGTTGCAGGGGCATGGTGGTGTTTGCATGTTGAAGTATATCCAGGGGTGTGTCTGTTTAAGAGCAATGTACAGAGTTGGTGCTTGGAGATGGAGAACAAATTTGCCTGTCAGAGGTGTGGCATAATTGTGCCACAGGCCATATGAGCAAGTTATGAAAAGGAGCCGACTCACAATCAGGTCCCTCTGGTGCGGGGAACATGCAATGGCACAGCTGCTTGGATTGTCGGGTCCTTTGATGTGCCATGGAAATGTAGTTGGATGTAAAGGTATGTTTGCACAGAGTTGTGGATGGCTGTGTGATCCTGGGTGCACATTTTGAATGTGACTCGAGCTGTGATGTGGAGACAGTGGAGTGTGCCCAGGTGGTGGGAGGTGTGCCAGGGTCCTGGCTGTGTGATGATCTGTCCTGTGGTTGCATTTGAGATGTCCTGCAGCTTGTGGTTGTGGTTCATGTTACATATGTCATGGACTGTGTTGCCGTAGTAGGGTCTCTATGTGTGTCTGAGTAGGAGTCATTTGAGTGTCTGACATAGGGGGCAGAGTGTGTGGAAGCACGATGATGAGACCGGATATATCTAGCAATTATCTTGGACATCGAAGTCCATGATGGATTACATGTCGCATGCTTGGGCCGTCTTGGGGTGTGGGTCCCCCATGTCGTGTGAGGAGCCTGTGTAATTATATGGCTGTATGTTTTTGTGCATGATGGGTACTTCTATTTAGTTGTTGCTCACTTGTATGCAGCTCTTTGACATACATCTAGCAAGCTCTGTCATTGGTTCCCAATACTTCTGTATGCTGTAGTTGTGTTGGCTGGATGTGTCGAGGAGGATTTGCCAGTCGTAGGCCTATGATACAATGTTGAGTCCATGGCTAATCACGATTGTGGCGTGCCCAGACATGTAGATGTGAAAGATTGTAGGGCTGAATGAGGATCGCTGGGGGACCCCACGCCTGGTCTGACCCACACGTATGTAAGCTGAGGAAAGAGCAGATAGAGTTGAGGGCCCTGGCTTGGATCCCTTTCTTGTTTAGTCAGCATATTTGTGGCCTTTGTGAGACAGTGCTGAATGCCGCTGCAATTGGTCGAGGATGATGATTAAAATAGTAGATGTCGCGCTCTGTGTGGATGAGGTGCCTTGACATTGGGTGGAAAAACTCTGTAGTGCATCTCGGCCAGCAGTGATGTTTTGGCTGTGCAGCATCTGCTTCTACATGTTTGTGTGTGGATGCCATTCAGGGTAGGCCCAGTCAGGTTGACAACATGCAGTCAACACCACAGGGATGTAGCATTGTTTCTCACTGTGACTATACACGTTTTGAATATGCCACCTTTGCTGGGGTTCATTAACACCACCTATTTGCGTTTGTCCTCTCACAGATGGCCGGCAACCGATCACCCAAGGGGACATTGACCGTTTCCGGGACCCACACACCACCGGTGAGTAGTGACCAGAACCATTGGTATGTTGCGTGGTCATGAGTGTCTGTGCCAAATGCAGCATGTTGTTGATCTTTAGTATGGGTGTGTATGGCATGTAAATAGCCTATGAAGTGTTCAGGTATCCAGCCTTTCCGTACAGTGTCTAATATGGTAGGGATAAGGAGTACAATACATTTCAATCTGACTTGTGATTCTGGCTATCAACAGTTATTGATACACATGTCAATGTATGTGCCTATTTGCCAGCAAATAATGCTGCCAACTAGGCATTTACACTGCAGTTGTGATGGCAATCGGCCACTAGCATTTTCTCCCATGTTCCTTTGCGCAGCCTAAGCAAGATGGCACACATACATGCGTTTGACATCGTCAAAGGGGCGTGCAGTGGGTGTAGCATTGTGCAGAATGAGGCAGTGCCATAATGTCCGTACAAGTTCAGAAATCTTGGCACAGTGATGCCTAAGGTATGCTGCATGGCACAGAAGCAGAAGTGGCAGGGTGTAGCTCTGATCCAATATTGTCAATGGTGTGTTACACAAACACATTCCTTTGATGTGTTTGGCAATTGTGAATTAATATTTGTGCACTACAGTGGTGTTGACAGGCTATGTCCGTGTGGACATACCAGCCTAGTATCATGTTAATGTGTACAAACTCATCGGACTCATTTTGTGACATCACTTAACACACATTTCCTTGGCATGCATTAGCTATGCATCATTTCTTTGCACATAGATGACCTCATCAGGACTGACGCAACAAGATGTGTGTGTAGCAATTACACAATCCTCATGACCCCAGTGTGCCATTACAAAGTGTAATCCATTGTAACAGTTTGCGTAGTTGCAGCATGCATACTCATCTCTACTATGGATTGCAATTGTGGTTTATAACATATGCATGACTGGCATTTGTGGGTCAATGATGTATCCCCCTCGCAGTGGATGACTATCACCAATTGCATAGTAATGGTGGAGTGAGTAAGTGCCTAAGTCATACCATGTGTGCGGCATGATGCAGCATGATTACAAGTGTGATTAGGGCAGTCCCAGCCCTGTTATTGTGCACGTAGTGTGAGAGTCCAATAGGTATGTATTCACACCTGCACACATACCCCCTATCGTGTCTTGCCACTGACTTCATGTGCTGCACACAGTTCCTGGGGGACACACATGTCTGCACATGTGCATTGTAATTCCAATGCAGCTGTCTGTCACAGGGTGGGAGAGGTTTGAGCTGTGCACGTAGGGGTAATGCCTCCCGAATGAAGTCAATTGTACAGGTCACACGCAGCACGGTTGTCCAAAGGTGCCATGTTTGTAGTGTATCCTTAGCTTTCTGGTGTGTCAGTGCATGTCCCATGCCATGCACTGTCATGTCAGTCTCAATCGCATGTAGTTATTTAATCATGCGTACACATTGTGTTTAACAGGTCAGTCCTTGACGTAACATGTATTTTTCCACTTGTGATACTGATCTCATGTTGTACGGTTACATAGTGTAAGCCAACGAAAACTGACATAGATTTTTATTCTCTCTCAGACAACATGACACCTGAGGAACGGCACCGGTTCCAGGTGGCCAAGGACCGGTACCTCCATGTGCGTAAGGTACACAAGGGATACCGCTTGATGGCACGGAGGTACCGGGCAGAGAGGAGGGCAGGGACCTGGCCAACGCTGCCAGAATGTGTCACCCCTGGCAGCGGCTCAACAACGTCCACCTCAGGTGTCGTCGTGGGATCCCGGGATGTAGGTCCCCCTGCTGCCACACCCGCACCAGTGCCAGGCCTGCATGCACCGCCACCTGCGGCAGCACCGGCACCAGCACCTGCACCAGCGCCTGCACCCACGCCAGACCCGGCACCAGCACCAGCACCTGCACCCGCACCAGACCCAGCACCAGCACCAGCACCTGCACCGGCACCAGCCCCGGCACCAGCACCAGCACCTGCATCCGCACCTGCACCGGCACCAGCCCCGGAACCAGCCCCGGAACCAGCCCCGGAACCAGCCCCGGAACCAGTAGCAGCACCTGCACCGGCAACAGCACCTGCACCAGCAACGGCCACCATGGACCCTGGACTGTCCCTGATCATGCAGACTCTGAATAGGCACACAAAGCTCCTCGAGGACATCCACCATGGATACTCCACCCTTAACCAGCAGATGACTGAGATCAGGGAACACCTTGGCCTGCCCTGAAACACTACCCCAGTTCTCACCTCCCCCTCTCTTCTCACTTCCCGCACTGTCCCCCTTTTCTCATTATTTTGTGTCATGTCCTAGTTGTATGTGTTGTTTAGCATAGGTTTAGTGTAGGGTTAGTTAGGGTTAGTTTTAGACTGTTTTTACTATTTGTATTTCATAGGATTTGGGGATAGGTTTCATTTATCTTTGGGGGGGGGTTGATGTCTTTATTCATGTTCTGTATTTGTAAATAGTTATTTAAGATATTTTGATGTAGCATTCTGATTTGTACTTAGGTTAGGGATAGAGTTAGGGACATAGATTAGTGTAGGTTTCATTTTCATAGATCTGTCTTTGTTCAATAAATGTGGTTTAACATGGATTTCTGCTCGCACCTATATCATGGCTGATGCGGGGGAGTGGGTCTGGCACCATCGTGTGCAAATCATACCATCTGTGGAGAAAACTGTGTATGTGTAAGTATGGTCGGGACCTGTCACTAAGCAGGATGGATAGAACCCAGATACCTTAGATGTGAGCACATTGACCACGCATGTCTGATAGGTTAGCAAGTGTGGTGTACGGCCTACTCTGGTGACAGTTCATGGTGACCTCCAACATCTCACATGTTCCTGGCCATGGCCAATCAATCTCCATTCCATGCATGCTGTTTGCAATTTGTGGTTCCATTGTTAATGTCACATGGCACTAATGTGTCAGTGAGTCACATGAGTGATATGAGTCTGAGTAATGACTTTGGAATAGTGGTCACTCAGAGGTGTCTTGGAGTATTGGCACTGTCTGGGATACCGATTTAACTTTGTGACACACTTACTCAGGACAGCAATGGCTTGGGACCTGATGTTTGTTTGCAGATACACTGTTGTGCCGCACACAAATGGTTACCTGCTGCATTGCTACCTGTACCAACAGTGCCATAGCCACTCATCCCAGCTGTTACTATCGCATTGTCTCATAGTGATGACACCCTTGTAATCTTTACACTGAGCAAGAGTATATGCAGAGTGCAGTTCACATGACATCCGTGGGCACATTGGGCGATATGTGTGCACTTCATGGCAGTGTTCAGAAGTAGCTATTGCATATGTTTTGTACAGGTAGGAGCTAGCTGACGCAATGCACTTTGGAATCAGTAAGTATTGTGGACTCAACTTCAGTGTGGCCTAGTTTGTTGTTCCATATATGTAGGTTTGACCAGTGCCCTTGGGTCTCCTCTACAATGTGAATCTGTTGTGAAAACCTAGACATGTGACATGCAATGTGCTACATCACATCAATCTTTGGCTAACACGTCCCGTGTTTGGCTATATGCAGGGAGAGTATGCTTTGCTATCATTCTTTGTGACACTACTTCTGTCCTGCAACAGACTTGAACATGTTGTCACAGATGCATCTTGTTAGTAAGTGGCAAGGTGTATGCTGTTTCTAAATAGGTATGGTGTGCACAGAGTCCACAGTCACCAGAGTTTGTGCAGAGTTTAAAGTTGGATATGACCTTACTCTATGGAGTGTTACCTTGGTCAAGCAGTGAGGCAGGATCAGAGGACTGTACTAATCCTCTGTTGTACACACTCATTCAGCAGGTTGTCTCACACACTCAATAACTGAACTCAAGGCCACTGTTTTTTAGCCAAAAATAGATGTAAGTTTAATTTTATGACCAACAATAGGTATCAACAGATACTCACTCAGATAGCGAGACCTTAGTTACATACTTTGGCAATGTGCCATTGACTTTGTTAGTTAATAGTTACAAGTTGTTGCAATAGGCAACACAATTTCTAACACAACAATACATTGAGCTCAATGTGAGTTAGAAGTGATTTGTTAATGATTACTTCCAGATTTTCTTTGTTAAGTCATGGCCTGGATCCTATATTCAGTCCTGTGCAAGGTCTTGGAAACATGTGAGTATATCCATTGTAGTTGCTGTTGTTATTTTCAGCAAATAATTTGCAAGTACTAAACGTGACCCTAAGAAGAAATTTGACAGTCACTGCCAATGCTTTCCTATGAAGGTAAATAGTGTGATTGGTAAGTACGGTTGTGATTGTTTTTCTGGGTCAGTGCTGGGCAACAAGATCCAGCATTGGTATCTCTCCTAATGGCAGTCGAGTTTTTCAATTTCTGTTAGTTGTAGATTTTCAAGCTAAACTTGTAGGGGCCGATTTATGTTCCCTGGCACATCCCTGCAAATAAGCAAGGATGCGCCAGGGAAGATGCATCACACAATTTTGCCCTTGCGCCACCGCAGATGCGCGGCATTTACAATGCGGTGCATCGTGGCGCAAGGACATGCAGATGCGTGACGCATCTGCCGGCATAAGGTTGGCGCAGTGCTGAAGTTGTGTCGCAGGCGCGACGCAACTCCAGCACTGTTCCAACCTGCCCTATCCCTGACATGGTGCATCACGCCTTACGCCTGCTTAAAGCAGGCGTAAGGATTTGACGCACCAGCGTCAGAAAAGTGACTGCATGAAATCTTGTAGATTTCACTGCGTCACTTTTCCGAGGCTTTTTCCGATGTAACGCACACCCTGCATACATTAAACCTGACGCAGATTTAATGTGGCGCAGGGCTTTACAACGTGACGCATCTCCCTGGATACGTCACGTTGTAAATCTGTCGCAGCATGGCGCTAGCTTTGGGCCGCCGCTGCGTCACAAAAGTGACGCAACGGCAATGCAAAAGTGGTGCACGGGGCTTGTAAATCTGCCACGTAATATTTAGGATCTCAACACTTACAAGGACTTTATAATGAGACCAATCAATGTTATCCTATGGAATGAAATTAGCTTATCGGCTGTGTGTTAATTACTCGACTGGCAGAGTGAAGGTTCTGACCACAGACTCAAGGTTCCCCCAGGCTCAGGTTTGTACAGTTGGTACACCCTCTGTGGGACTGTTTCAGACGGGGGCAGAGTGAGTGTTGCACGATGTTATCCCATGGGAGGCAGGAGGTCCTTGGTTGCTGGCTGCTGACTAGCTAGCCACACAGCTGTGTGAGCTGGGGTCCAGGTCAGTTGCTCAGGGCAAATGTGGGAAGTAGGTAGGATTAGAAGTCACACTGCCGGGGCCACTCAGGCAGGTGGGTGGAGGGTGCCTTTGACCCTTTGTGCGCTCCTTGCATTTCAATGGGAAAGCTTCTGGGCAGACCAAGGCTGCAAGCTTGGGTTTGCAGATTGTTCATGTGCCCCCACCACGTTGTAAGTTAAATAGGGTATTTTGAGGATGGGTATGTCCCCCATAGTCGGGCATAGTGGGCCGCAGGGCGCCGGGTGCTGGGGTGACTTTGGGTCAGAATAAATTTTACCCTCTGATGATTGTGACCGAGGGGGTCCGTGGTTGGGAGGCTGCAGGCGCTGTAATGAGCGTCGCGGTGATACCTTCTTGGCCAGAAGTGGGCTCACAGTTTTTGGGGGGGATGTCATCGTGGTCTTTGTCCACTCCAACACAGGTCAGGCTTGTCCAGTGCAGGGTGTGCATGCTTTGCGGTTCCGTGATGATGCCAGGGGTTGGAATCTTGCTTTGGCCAGAGCTACTGCTCATGGGCCTCCCATATGATCAGAGTCACAAGGTAGCCAGGTCCGCAGGGGTTAGTGATGTTGCTGGCCACAAGTGGGTCTGGGCTGTGGCCGGAACAGTTTCAAGGGCCAACAGCCCGGTAGGGCTGGGGCATAAGCAGTTGGTGTACTTGTCTCCTTAGCAGCTGCACGGTAGTTCATTTAATCTTGCTCTTTATTTCTTTTTCTAAATCAGGCAAAGGTAGCTTCAGGGAGCCTGTTCAGACTATGTGTCTTTGCATTACAGGTAGATACAGGGCAGGGACCAATGTGTCCCTGCCCTGGGGTGGATACACACAATATCCTACCACTCACCTGTGGGAGTGGACCAGTAGCCTAGTCCTGATTGTGCGGTGCTTGGCATCTTCAAGATGGACTGCGCACGGAGATGGCCTTCACCTCGCATGCCCCAGCTGAGGGTTGGTGTGGGCAGGCTGGAACATACACCTGTACTTATTATGTATTTCCAGCCACTCTTCCTGCAAGAGTGGGTGTCAGAACGGGGTGTTGGGAACAGTTTTCTGGGTACAGCCCGTGGCCTGTCGAAGCTCACTGAGTCTGCATGCCTTTGAAGGTTCCCCCTGGCCATCCTGGGGGAAGATACCTAGCACCCTGCCCAGCATGTGCATTATTGCAGGCCCAGGGGAGCGGGGGCTGTGCACCCTGGGGTCCATCAACATGTCTGATGTGTGGCAGCCCAGGCAGCCTCACAACCAGACGTGGATTGTAGGTTAGTTGTCCATGGTTAGACAATTGTGGATATTAGTTGTTCGGGAAGGAACATAGGCCCTGGGCACCTGATTGGCAGGAGTCCAGGGCACACTCACTCAAAGTCCATTCAGCAGTTCCTCAACAAGTGGGTGAATCCCATGCATGAAAGATACTAATTTATCACACACATGTCATACATGTAGTGTGACCCGATTTGGGAGATTGCTAGTTGTGCCATGATTTCAATGTTGTCATTGCAATTTTGGCAGTGAAATCTTGTTAAGCACCCTGTGGAACTTCTTCACTCTCTGACTCCAGTTGTCTCATCTTTGCTGTCATTGCAAGTGTCCTTTATTTTGGAAGACTGTGCCCCCTTCTGATGGGTTTAGTTGTATTGCTCTTTCACATTTCTTAGCCTGTATTTGGACAGGTGCTTTTCTAACCACCTCTGCTCTCCCTTCCTACCACAGTGTCCCCTGCTGAGCCGCACAGCGACACGCACCTTCGTGACACCCGCATGCCAGGCTGATCCTCCATAATCCCCTTCCACTTGCATACCTCCACGGCGGGTCCACACAAAGTGCAGGGACATCCTGGGTCCCATGACGCAACTACACAAGTTGCCACTACGATGCTAGCACACTCAACGCCCTCAACATAGGACAATAACACACCAGCTTCATCGACAGCACAGTACGCACACAAGGACACATCTCCAGCCGGTACTGCATTGTCACCATCATTGACTCTGGAACTCCAACCACTCAGTTGTAAGCTAACTACCTCAGATGCATTGTCCCCAACACCTGCCCTAGATGCCAACACACAAGTGAACTCTGGGACCTACTCAACTCAACCTCCCCAGACATGGTCTCCATGGCAGTGACCTAATTGTGCACCGCCTCTGAACACTCCCTCGCCATAGCTATCCTGTGCAGCTACAAGATCAACCACAGGGAGCGCACCAACGGAGTAGGACTATGAATTGACATATTCAACATAGAAACTCAACGAGTCTGAAACAACCACTGCAACATCCTCATCAACGCATGGGTGCCCTGAGTGATTTCAAGTGTATAACGTGGAATGTCAGGGAGCTGCACACCATGAGCCGCCAACATAAGGTCCATGCCTACCTTGTGCGAAGGGGGATACACGTAGCGTTCCTCCAAGAGACTTACAATACGGGGTCTGAGGGTCTGGCACTGCGGCGCAGGTGTAGGGGTCAGGTTTACCATACTTCGTACTCCGCATTTGCGCAAGGAGTGTTGGTGTGGATTGGAGCCGGTGTCCCCTTTCAACTGGTGCATCAGATTGTAGATCCGGAGGGGAGGTGTGTACTAGTGCATGGTAAATTGAATGGGAGAGATGTCACACTGGGCAGTATCTATGCCCCAAACACTGAGCAGCAGGCCTTTTTTACTTTACTGTCCCGTAAGTTGTCATCTTACCTATCTGGCCCAATCATGCTTGGGGGTGACTTTGACTCAGTGACAGACATCGCTCTTGACAGGTCCCACCCACCGCTCCTGATGGCGCCGTCTACTGCAGCTGCCAGGGCTCGAGGGACATGGCAACTGAATTGGGGGTTGGTGGATACTTGGAGGGAGCTGCACCCGGGTGAGAGGGTCTATTCCTTTTACTCTTCTCTTCATGAGTTACACGTTAGATCAGACGACATTCTCAGCTCCCCTGATATACACACGGTGGTTCAGCCCAGTGAATATTTGACCTGTAAAATCTCGGATCATAACCCTCTGCTGCTGAGGCTTTGTTGGGTCGCCCAGCACCCGGAGATCCCGGTATGGCAATTAAACCCGGAGCTGCTGGAGGACTCGGTATTCCAAGAGGCGATAAGGGAGGGGGTGACCCACTACTTTCAAGTGAACACGTGCTCAGCCTCCTCGTTGGCTGTGGAGTGGGACGCTTTTAGAGTGGTGGTGAGGGGCCTTTGTATTGCTCATAAGATCGGAGTGCGTAGAGTCCTCCTTCAAGACATAGATGCGGCGGACCGGCGATTGTGAGAGTTGGAGCGTGTTCGACCGGAGCGTCCTGAAGGGCAGGGGGAAGAGTTGGCGGGCCGGGAGGCAGTCGAGGTGGGGGTTGAGAAGCTACGGTGCTATGATTACAAGCAGTATTTGATACAGGCCCATGCGGAGCGTGATGAGGCGGGGACATTGTTGGCGTGGCTTGCGAGCCCACTAAAACAGGCGGCCCACATATTGGCGCTATGCGATCCAGAGGGACGAATGTGTTGCACCCTACAAGGTATTAATCGTCTGTTTGCCAGCTACTACGAGGGGCTATATGCTAGTAGGGTGGACCTGGATGGGGATCGACTGGAGGGATTCTTGTCTGGGGGAGACTTGGCGGCCCTTCCCAAAGCGGCAGCAGATGTGCTGGGTCAAGACATTACTCTGGGGGAAGTACGAGGTGCAATCAAACATATGGCGCAGAAGAAGACTCCGGGGGTGGATGGGTTACCGATTGAATTTTATGCGTCATACGCGGAGTTGTTGGCTCCTCAGCTGGTGACCCTCTATGACGAATCGCAGAGGGTGGGCCGCCTCCCGGCCATGATGCGTGAGGCACTTATAATTCCGCTGTTGGAGTCGGGGAGGCCTCCCACTGACGTGACCTCCTACCGTCCGCTATCCATGCTCACTACCGACTATAAGATCCTGAGTCGGATACTGGCCTCGCGCATCTTGCCGTATATGACCCAACTGGTACATGTGGATCAGGCGGGGTTTATTTCCAAACGCAATACGGCTGGTAATGTTCGGCGCATGCTCCTGATGTTGGAGGCTGATACGTATGCATCGCACACCGCTGCTGTGTTCTCGGTCGACATAGTAAATGCCTTTGATAGTTTGGAGTGGCCCTACTTGTTTCAGGTCTTGCGTACTTTTGGGCTGGGGGAACGCTTTTTGGGTTTGACGGCTCTGCTGTACAGAGACTCCACGGCTAGAACTAAGTCAGGAGGTGTGATATCACCCCCCTGTGCAGTGGCTAGGCGGACACGCCAGGGGTGCCCCTTATCCCCTCTGTTGTTTGCGTTGGCCATAGAGCCGCTGGCGGACCAAGCCCGAACGGGAAGTTGGTTCAGGGGGCTCCAGGTGCACGATGATACCCATTACATTGCCCTTTATGCGGATGATCTCCTTCTGTTTTTTGCCGATACCCAGGGGGAGTTGATGGTAGCTAAGCGACTGCTGCAATGTCTTGAAGAATTTGCGGGGCTGAAAGTGAATAGGTACAAATCATGTCTTTTCACCACCTCCAAGATAGCTGGAGATCCTCGATGTACGGAGGAGGTGCAGTGGGAATCTACCTGTATCACATTTTTTGGGACACGTATTTACCATGACCGTAAAGATCTGGTGTAGGGTAATATTGGCATAGCTGTGCGAGGTCTTCGGGCCAGTATGGACTTCTGGCAGTCGCTGGCGCTGTCCCTGATGGTGAGGGTAGCGCTTCTTAAGATGTTGGCACTCCCCA
Organism: Triturus cristatus; assembly: GCF_964204655.1. Lineage (NCBI taxonomy): Eukaryota > Metazoa > Chordata > Amphibia > Caudata > Salamandridae > Triturus > Triturus cristatus. Next base: position 797,160,146 of record NC_140583.1, on the reverse strand, counting down.
GGTTGCTGTACTACTTCCGAACGCTCCCTGTTTGGATCCCTGCATCGACGTTTAAGAAACTCCAACAGATGATAACGGGGTTTCTCTGGGCTGCTGGCAGACGTCGGGTAGCGTTACACGCATTGATGCGGCCGCGTGGGGAGGGATGGTTGGCGGTCCCAGACTTTGAAACCTATTATTTAGCCGCTCTGCTGCAATGGCTGACCCAGGCGGTGGCTCGAGAGTTCAGAGGGGTGTGGGCCGGAGAGAGGGGTGGATTCCTGCCCACCTGCTTTCTCAGACTATTTTACTACAGCCAATGCGCCTTGGGGATACCTCTGTCGAGGTGCAGACCTCGCGGTTGTGGTGGAATAGGAGCCAGCAGAGAGCGCGGATCGCACAACTGTACGTGCCAGAGATCCCACTGTTGATGTGTCAGCAGTTGCCCCACGGGGGCAGCTGGTCGGCACTTGAGGGGTGGTGTGCTTTGGGTTTGACGGCGGTGGGGGATCTGTACGAAGACAATGTTCTGTTGCCTTACGAGACCATTCGCAAGCGATTCGATCTCCCTCGCGGGGACTATCTCATGCATGAGGGCTTGGTGTCGGCTATACAGCGGCGGTGGAAGGGAGGGCTATCTGAGCCTCAGACATCCATGGCTTGTCAGTATGTGGTGCTGGCGGCAGGAACCATTAAGGCTGTTGCTTGTTTATACCGACGGATGACTTTCAGAAAACGTAGCCCCCCTTACAGGGCTGAAGCAGCGGTGGGCAGAGGATATTGAAGGAGTAATATCTGATAAAATATGGGCGGAGTTGCTTGAACGTCCCTGGAAATGCTCTAGGAATGCTCGGTTCCAACAGATCCAGTTCTTTGTCTTGCACAGGGCTTATCTCACTCCAGCTAGAATCCAACTCTACTTTTGCACGCACGCGGCGCCCTGCCCTAGGTGTCACGAAGAGGGGGCGGACTTCCGCCATATGTTCTGGAGCTGTCCTCGGATCGGGGCTTACTGGAGGGAGGTGTGGATGTTGCTGTGTGATGTTACGGAAAGGGAGATCGAGATTGGTATAGGTCCGTGCTTGCTACACTGGTTTCCTCACACTTTGAAGACAAAAATCACTAGCAAATTTATAGATATGGGGCTGGTTCTGGCCAAGCGGGAAATTACTGTTAACTGGAAGGCACAGCGAGGGCCGAGGTCACAGAAGTGGAGGGCGGAATTCAATCGGTGGGCAGGGTGTGAATCGGTTGTTCGGCTGCAGGCGGCTACTCGAACTCATAGTGATAGGGCAATGGATTCAGCCCGTGCCTGGGGAGCTTAGACAGAATTACAGAAACCCACAGATTCAGATACTGATGTAGGCTCGGAGATGAGTGAACCGCAAGATCCACCTACTCCTGGGCCTGGTTAGAAAGGAGTTGGGAGGGTAGGTGCTATCCCAGTTAGGGTGTTAGCGGTCCTCTGTTATGAAAGCCCAGGGTGTACCTTGTAGCGATAGGAGCTGTTATACTGAGCAAAGAACTGAATGCCTTATTATGTACTCCTTCAATGAGTCATGCCGGGGAAGTTGTGGGGGTGGGGGCGGAGTGAGGGAGGAGGGGGATTAGTATGATTGAGATGTTAGGTTTGCTGTTCTTGTTCCTGATTACGTGATGGAACTTCTGCATGTCTGTACTGTTAGTCAGGATGCCAGCTGCTACCTTGATATGGAAGCGGGTGGGTGGAGTTGGTGGGTGGTACACTGCGAGAATGTTTGGTGCATGTGGGTAGTACCGCCTGTGCACCATGGGATAGCCATGGCTGCGTGTGCACAAGGTTAGCTATATGTCAGGGTTATTTATTGCACGCAGGGAGGCTCCTGACCGGATCGTCACTGAGTGTTATGTGACGTTGGTCCATGCATATATCTGCAACTGTATCCGGTCAACGAAACCTTGAAATGCCAATGAAAATATGTTATACTTACAAAAGACAGAAAAAAGAAATTAACAAGATAAAAAACATTAACATCCTCATCAACGCAAGACACATGCACATCCAGTTCCACAATTATTCTACATCCCCCCTCAGAGTAACCCGCATCGACATTGCCTCCAGACCACAAACACATTTCCACATCTCCATCACCAACTTGGTCGGTACACACACCCTCACATCCACAGACTACATCCTTCACGTCAGGCAGAACTTCAACCTCGTGTCCATTGACGGCACTGTATCCACCACCCTGAACAACACCCTGGCCACCCTCAGGCTCATACAAGTTGGCACAACACCCACCCACCACAACAGCCACACGCTTGACCACATATTATCTGCAAGCTCCCACGTACACTCAAACCACCCAGCCTACCTCCACTGGAACAACTATCAACGCAGCAAATGTGCTTTCCATGTAGACAGCACACACACCCCAACCCTACAAATCCACTGGCACTGCTGGTGCACAGTCACAGAGGCACAGCTAACCATCAACCTTGCCTGGAGCACAAACACCCACACTCACTCCAGCAGCCAGAACGTCAGACAAGGGACAGGCAGCTGCGCAAACACACTTGCCAAGATTAAGACACACTCCAACAGACACACCAGCAAGTGAGCCAGCTGGTCCAATGCAGAACACCATGCATCAATGCTGCCCTGCCATGAGCTAGTGAAGAGAGACACCATCAACTCCACAGATACGCAATTGTCCCTCCTTCAAAGACCGCATTGCCAACAATGCACACACCAGCCAAGTGCTCTTCAACCTAGTGTAAGGACTCTCCTATCCCAGCTCCACCAACAACACCATACCACCTTTGCAAGACCTGTGCAACTCCTTAGTTACTTTTGGCCATCGCAAGGGTGCAGCCATCAAGGAAGGATAAAATGCCACGAATGCCACGACTAGCACTGAGGCCTCCATCACCACGGATGACAGACACAGCAACCCCCTGCTCTCCTGGACCAACGTACACAACACAAACACAATGCACATCTGGTACTACATCCACTACGGATCTACCTCAGGCACATGCAGACACTACATCTGCTCCACAGCCAGCCCCACCATTGCACCCCATATCCAGATGAGCATCAACAGCTCCCTCGTACATTCAACATTGATTTGGAGCTGGAAGCACGCCAACATCAACCCAATACTCCACATACAAATGACTGAACCCAAGGACCACCTTTTGCTTCCGTCCTGTCTCCCTGCTGCCATTCGTGTGAGGTCCATCAACAGACAACTGACCCACAAACTCTTTTGGAAAAGCATCCATGATCTGTCCCATTTGCGCATCGGCGGCAACTCCTGCAGCTAACTGGACACATCTGCCCCGCCAATGGCATGAGGCCTCAGATGGACAACAGTGAAAGGGCAGCACTCATTGACCAGTAGATGTGATTAGACTTCAAAACAGTCTTGCACTGCACACTATGCACACCCATATCCGACAATGAGATCCCAGACAAGGCCCGTGACTGTCCAAACTCCTACCTGTACAGCAAAACCCATTCCGCCCTCGTCCACCCTTCCTGCTCAGAGTACACAGTGATCTTCTGCGGATTACCCCAGGGCTCAGACATCACACAACATTGTTCTAAATGTACATGTCACCACTTGCACACATTACCCAACTGCCACACCTCAATTTCATCTCCTACGAGAACAACAGCCAGCTGATCTTCTCCCTCACCATGGCCACACTCACTTACACAACCATACAACATGTAGGACAGTAAGACGTTGCTGAGTGGATGAAGAACTGCCAACAGGAGATAAACATCAGACAAGACAGAAATGCTCATCCTCAAATCCACCCCCACGCATGTTGCACCTCCTGGTGTGCATTAGCCCTGTGAACAGATCCATCAACAAACACCCACGCATGCACCATGGGGTTCAACATCAAGTCTACTCTCTCCATGCCAAATCAGGAAAACACCATCTTGTCCTCCAGCGTTTTCACCCTCCAGATGCTTGTCAAGTTCAACAGGTGGATTACCACCAAGACATGGAGTACACTCACACAGGCACTCTGCAGCTGCAAGTTGGAATACAGTAACATCCTCTATGCAGGAGACTCGGAAAAACTCTATTAACGACTTAGACGCATTTATGATGCCTCTGCACGCCTGGTCCTCGACATCCCTTGACGACACCACATCACACCCCACCTGTGAGACCTGCACTGGCTCACCGCCAACAAGTGTCTCACCTCCACGCACAAGAACCACGCACACAAGCCACTCCACAACTCTGTACATGCATACCTCAACAGACAACTCAGCTTATGCACCCCAATCCAGCAGCTCTGCTACGCTGACATTGCAATAGCCACAGTCACCCGCTTCTGGACAGCTAACTCCAGCAGGGGTTCAGTATACCACCTCAACACAAACAACTGGGACACTCGCCCCACCCTCCTGCAGCAGGCACAGCACATGCTGACATTACTGTGAGTCCTCAATAATGGCTTTTGCAAGCAGTGGCAGACTCCCACCCACCCCCACTCCTTGAGACACGCAGGGGTTAGTGGTGCACTTTAAAGATGTTGTCATAGTAAAATTGTCTACATTGCTTTTGCACATACACAGCCATCTCACTGCCTATCCGTGTCTGGTCACACATGTACATTGCTTGATTTAGCATTGCTGGACCTTGTTGGGAATTCACTGACCCTTACTTGTTACCTAAGTTGATAAGTTGATTGTTCATGGACACACACCTGTGTGATTAAAGTGCATTTATTTACATGACAAAGTGGATTTGCATTGAGCATAACTTGACCATACGACATGGGATTGGCAGTCCATTGTGAGCGACAGAGCCAGGGGAGGAGGCGGATTTAGCAGTGCCAGTGCCATTGTCAATGAACAAGAGGAGATCTGCTGTGGGTCAATGTGTGGGTCTACGCTGGGTGTTGATGGATGTCGGCAGACAGTGGGAGAGGAAGGGCAGTGAATTGTTGTTGTGTACAAACCAACAGGCCTTTGTACGTCACTGCTAGCTGGACTTGCGCATCACCATGGTGGCAGTTTCATCCTCAGCTTCGTCCGATGATGTGTCATGTGTCTCACATGTGGCCGGTGCTATGGTGGGAGCAGCACTGTGAGGCACAGACACATCAGGGTGCGGAGCTGGGGATGGAGATGCGCAACCAGCAGATGTCACTAGACCGTGGGGAGGTAAGGCTGTCATGTGGAGAAGCATGGCCTGCCATATCTGTTCCAGATTGCGCTGATGTTGGGCCGTGGCAGCCAGCTGTTGGAGCTCCCTCCGCTCCCTAGACTCCATTACCCCTGCCAGTCGGGATAATGCAGCAGAGACACTGCTGGGGCTATCCTGCTGGGAGAGTGTGTCCACTCTCCGGATCAGGACCCCAGCAATGTCATCCAGGGAGTGTTGGATGTGATTGAGGGAGGTGTGGATGTCTGGCAGCCATGCAAAGTTGTTTTCAAGGCCATTCAGACACCCCCTGAGCTCCCCAAAGTTGACTGCCAGGCTTTCCAAGCCCACCCGCACAAAGTCCCGTGTCTCCCGTTGTACCTCCAGCACCATGTTTTGAAAGGCCACATATGTGCTGGCTGGGTCCTGGGAGTCAGCTGTGGTTGGAGGTGTTTGCTGCCGGGTGGTTTGTGCAGGGGGTGGGCTGGGCGCAATGCTGGTGGGTAGCCCTGCTACTGGAGTTGGTGTAGCAAATGAATTGAGGATAACGTCTAACTCGTCCATATTGATAGTTGGTGTTATGGTCGAGTCAGCTTTGTGGAGTGGGTCGTCCCGCTGTCCAGGAGGTGTTGTCGCTCCCTCTGAAATGTTCATGGGAGATACAGTTTAACAGTGGTATCCATGTATGTGCATGCATTATTTGACTTGACAATCAGACATAGGGAGACTATATTTAGAACAATAAGCATGCTAGTTACTGGATGGTGATTATTTCTGAGACGTCACAGATTTGTGTGTGTACTTGTACATTGTAATATCACAAGTTGTCTAGGTGAGAAATGTGTCTTGACAGTGTCTACACAAACATGCTACCTGATGTGTTTTGGTTTGTGTTATGTGACTGATGGCGTCCAACACACTTATTAGGCAATGTTGATGTACTCCGATTACTATGTGTGTACACTGCATTGTGTGATGGTGGCACCTGCTGCCTTTGTTTAGCTACCCCTTGTCCCTTTCATGAGATGGGCCTTTGACGTCTGTGTATGGATAATGCAGACATGTGTAAATTTGTGTGGGTGGTGTATCCTTGGCAGAGATGTGTCACTTGTGCATAGTAGGTCATCAAGTGTCTTGTTCACATCAGGGGTTGTGTGTACATAAATTAGTGCCAGGGTGTGACATGCTCCCATGAGGATGAGTTCCACACTTGGCCACATCAGTGAGGTGTCCTGCAACATGTGAATCTCTTGGTGCTGCAGGCATGCTATCCATCATGCCCTGTCACATGCCTTATCAGGGTGGCTCAAGGAGTTGCAGTTTTGCAGGGGCTTGCACATGTGCATGCGTTACGTGTGCTATAGGTGATGTGTGATGAGTGCCCAATATTGCCACATTGGCAATGTGTGCCTACTTGGGGGCATGTTATCATGGAGGTCAATGTTGTTATCTGCGCTTTGGCATCAGGAGACGTACGCTCCATGCAGCAAAAATGTCCTTGGAAATGTGCCACATATAATTCCAGGATGGGCACATGTTCTGGTGTGAACATGGCCTTTGATTAGAATTCTCTGCTGCATGTTATCAGGCACATTATCATCACTTTGGTGTCTGTTTCAGGCCACAGTAGTGGTAATACTTTTCTGAACTTCCTTGAGTCTATGCTCCATGTTTTTTCTACATAGCTGCACTGTGTGGGACACATGTGCCTCTAAGTTGCTTTGGCTCGTTGCAATTTGTGTTGTGTGCATTGCGTCTGTCATGTTTAATCTTGCTTCCTGCACTTCTTTGTGATTACCCTTTCAGAGTATGGGGCAGCATGTATGACAAATATTCGTTGCAATCTGAGCTGCTAGTGTCCACACACATTATACACAGATTTTGACCCACATGTGGTGTGTGTGTGGCAGTGGTGGGTCGTATTGTGCATCATTGCAGGCGCCAACATTCTAGACTTTGCATGGGCGGTTAGATTTTCTAAGGGGGGACTACATACTCCATGCAGCGCTCACAGCGGATATTTGTGCGCATTGTAAAGGGGAACAAGCATGACCTAAGCCTACTTTAGGGTGACAATACATATTGACAGCGCTGTATAGTTGAAGTCTGTCACATGCCTGTTCATGCGCATGGGTTTCATGGAGCTGACCCCTTGGACACTCTTAATTGCAATGGGAGGAAGATGTTGTTTGAGAGATCCCTAACAGGGCTTGTGCAGAGCTTGTGTAGTACGCATGGAGGGGCAGCAGGCACACCCGCTTCCAATGGCTTATGTAAGATGTTTTACATTGCCTTACCTCACGCCGGCCGGAAGTCTATGCATGTTTCTACACTGACTCATGGGCATGCACAAGGGTTAAGGGAGAGGGGGCAGACTTTCCTCACATGATTTGGGTGTGACCAGTTTACGCAACTTATTGGACCACACTGATGACAGTATTGAAGGTGTTGAAAGCCAAGGAGGTTAACCGGTCAAGGGGGCTTGCATCCTACATTGATTCCCACACACGGCTCAACGTGTGCTTTCCGCAAGTTAATGGATAAGGTCTTATTATTTCCCATGAGGGGATATTCCGATGCACTGGGAGGCAAGTGGGACCACGAGTTTCGATCACTGGGAGTGTCAGCTCACTAAATGTGCAGGGTGTGATGGGATAGTTAGGCTACTACTGGTCAAGGGTACAGTAGGCAAGGGATCACTTGATGCGGCTAGGGCATGGGACCATTTATTTTGGACATTTGTGGAAAACGACAGCGAGTGCAATGTCAACACTGAGCCAGGTGAGCTGGTACCAGGCTAGTGCCTTTATGGCGCGCAGATGTGACCATTCCACACCATTTTAGCCTTGCATGATGGGTGAATCTCAAGCGGAGGGCCTGTATATAGTGTTTGTGGTGTTTATCTTCTGGACAACACAGATTACCACAGATTACACACTGGTGAGGCTATCAAGGAGTACAGAGCAACATGGGAAGTGACATTGCTTGAGGCATTGTGAAATAGACTTTCGTATTGATTAGTGCTGGTGATGTTGGTTTATATGGCCTGTGTTGTTATTGGTTTGCTATGGCCCTTTTCACATGGTTCTTCATATTGATGGTAGTAGAGGAGACATGTCATTGTAACATGCCAATGATCCTATGCTCTGAATGATGAACACCATAGTGAGTGTAGTTGAACTAGGTGCCATATTCTCTGGATCAGCCTTAATATGATTGTGGCTTGGGCGGCAGGTTACAGCCACTCTAGCGGCGGTGTTGTGCTTGATGATGGGCCCTTGTGAATTCCCATGAGAGTCCATGTTCTGGTGTGTACATGGCTTTCTGTGGGAATTCAAAGGGGCATATTATCAAGGCAATTGTCGCCACTTTAATTGCAGTTTGCAGTTTGCTACAGCAGCAAGGATTTTAACGCTGATCTTGGTGTTATGTCCCTAGGTTTGCACAATGCATAGATCTGATGATCGAGCTTACGCACACTTGAGGATTTAACAATTTTCATAGTGAAAATTGTACATACTATGCGTTGACATGGTGCGGGAGAGGGTGGTGTGTATTATGGACAGGGATATGTGTGCATGCAGGTGAGTTCCCTTGGGATGACAGAATGCCTTTCATGGTGCGCCAAACATTGCATTTTGCAATGGTGTGCATACAACTAAGGGCCAAATTATCAGAGACGGCATGAAAGATTATCAGCACATGAGCAGCAGGGTACTGCCCCTTAGGCCGGGATCATGGCCTTGAAGTCCATGTTCTGGTGTGACCATGGGCTTGTATTGGAATTTGCCAGTGCTTTTTGTCATGGCCATTTTTGCCACTTTAGTGGCAGTTTTCTGCCGCTCAAGCAGCTATTATTTTAACGCTGTCCTTGGTTATATGCCCCATAATCCGTCTTTTTGTTGTGACATTGCATGTGTTGTCGGTATGCGGGTGACTGTTTACTTTCTTATCTTGATGTACACAGTGCTACATCGCATGTACAGGCAAGGGGGCACTTTTGTAGTACAGGCATGCGGTTGTCACCATGTCCCCTGTAGTAAGGACTCCCTTAATACGTACATACATTGTTAAGTTAGCATAACCGCGTTAGAAGTTAGAAAGCCATCTTGCTACTTTTGCACACGACACTGCGTTCACATGTTATTGCTTAAACAAACTGCTGACTCGAGTTTTGCCTCACACGAGAGCAATCTGTTGTTACCATCCCGAGCTCTGCGCAGCGACCTTGGTCTGCACACGATGTGACAAACAGTCTGAGTTGTTAGACAATGCATGTTTTCCACTCTAGGTTGATCGACCCACTATTTAGTCATAACACACGAGCAGCTGCACATACCTGAAAGTTGGTGCTTTTAATATCACAGACATCATGTTTATTATTCAGACCGAAGACGAGCCTTCCTGAGAGAAGACTCCTGATGCTCCTGTGATGTGATTTCACTAAGCTGATCTTTGAGGTATGGGGTCCCCTATTCAAGCCTAAGAGACCTTCTGTTAGTCTAATAATAATATTAGCTTCTTAGTAAAGGGAAGGTGGTAGTATCCACTGTCATTATAACATGATCACCCCTTTTATATTCTATGGAATTGTAACTATGTTGATGGTTTTGATTTTAATCATTTGTCTGCTTGTATTAGCCAAAGTACTGCATATTAGGACACGTGGTCTCTAAAAATAAACTCTTTTTATTTTCACCGTGTCTCTGTTGATTCTTGTTGTGGACTGATGTGAGAATAATATACGAACAGGTATTTCCGATTCCCACCATTCCTGAGTATGTACTGAGTCGCTTGTTCTGGGTTGTCTTTTCATTGGGACCGCCGAGCTAAATCTCGGATAACGAATGGGACACTTATGCTAGCCGGATACTGGGTTCTGGGTTCTGAGGTGAGTTTCTGGTACACCACAACTCACTGAGGTCCTGGGGTTCTACGCATAGTTCTGTGTATAAGCAGAATCCCTGCAACACCCCCTTGCCTCATCACCACACTTATCCTAATCTTCTTCTGCAGTCAGCAACTCCCATGTGGCGAAATGAGTATACAGTGTGAATATGAGTGGTCACGTGCACAAGTACACATGCCAGCAACTGGCTCAGCACAGCTGCTACATTGCACATGTGTCTGCCTCGTGTGCAAGGTTGTGTGGGTCCCTCCAAGTCACCCTTGTTGGCCATGCACATCCCTGCACTCAAGTCAGCAACATGTGCTAATTTGCAGGTGTGCTGTTGTTGCTGTTGGCATGCTTACACGTGCATGTGATCAGTCACATTGACACTGCATACTCATTTTGTCACCTGTGAGTTGCAGCCTTGTGGAGATGATTTGTATATAGGTTGGGATGGTGCAAGGGGTGCATTTTGTGTGCATTGTGCTTCTCTACATGATGTGGCATTTTGGTATGTGATGTGGCACTAATTTTGTGGTCTGATGATGTAGCTGGCCTGTGTTTTTCTAAGGTTTCAGTGCACATTTGGATGGCAGTGTGTCCGTCAATGTGTGCGTAGCAATGTTTATGTGTGTCCATGCCAACATACACAGGGCTATCTGGGACCTGACCCACAGTAATTGTGGGTATGCAATGCTATTTATCATACATGTGTGCCATCGTGGACATCCACCCCCGTCCACCCACTCCATAGTTTGTACTCACCCTGTGGTTGTGTCTGTTGACCTGCAGCGGTGTCCCGACCCGGCACTCCAACCACCGTCTCCTCTGTGATGACTTGCGCCACCAGTTCCTCCTGGTCATCCAGCTCCAGCTGCGGCGCAGGGCTACCACCTCCGGTGGCCATGGCTGCCCTCCGGTTGGCGGCCATCTTCTCCTTGGTGTTCTTCTTGCTGTCGTTCCAGCGTTTTTTCACCTCCTCCACGGTCCTCCTCTTCCTCTCTCCCACAGCATTGACTTTAGCTGTGATCTCCTCCCAGATGCGTTTCTTTCTGGACAATGGCACTGTCTTCCTTATGAAGAGCTCCTGCTGGTGTTCAGCCACCAGGCTATACAGGACCTGATTCTCCTGGTGGCTAAACCTGGGGTTCCTCCTCCTCTTTTCCTTCCCCTGGCTCGCTCCCTGCTCCTCCTGGCTGGCTGTGGGGTTCGCTGCAGTCTCTGCGCTTGGTCCTGCTTTCTCCATGTCTCTGGTCTGCTCTGCTCTCTGGTCACAGGATTCCATTTTTCTTTTCTTTTTTTTTTTTCCTGCTTGGGGGCCTTTTATGGTGCATTTTCCCGCTTGCTGCGTGCAAAATGCAGGCCTGTTTTCACTTTTCAGGCTAATTTTGGAGTTAAATTGTTTATCTCTGCTTTCGCGGCTTTGCGTGCGTTTTTTTATCGCCGCCGCGTAGATTTTATCGCCATCACTAAGCGCCGGAACTGAATGTTATCGCTGGCTGGCAGCGCCTTGTTGATACGTCGCTACGGCGGCGATGATCAGAGGACTTCGCCGGCGATAAAATTTCTCGCGCTAACAGCTTTTTCTTGTTGATATGCCTCATACTTCTTCAGCAACGTAGGAACAGGCCACTCCACTCACGCTTTTAATGTTTCTTTATTTTGAGTCTAACAGGTAGGCATTACGCGTTTCGGCTCGCATGAGTCTTAATCATATGCCACTGTATACTGGTATTTAAATAACGTGACATATCAACATTGAAAACGGACTAGTGTCCACACTTCCAGTTATTAAGGAGGCAGTCAATTTTGAAAATTCACTTAGTTTGTTTTGAGCAACAACGGTAAGTACAATTCTTTTAGTTATTCAGGTTCAATCCTTTGAACACAAGTGTTCATTCCATATATGTTTCCCTTTGTGTTGCAGTAAACGGTCATTGTTTCTTGTAGTTTCGGGACCACATTTCCCATAGTACTTCATAACTGCCATTTTCCATTTCGTTTAACTTTCAATGTTGTTTGATGTCAACACTACCCTTGCTTTCTAGTGCACCAAGTGCAATCACTGCTTCAACCGGAAAAGTTCCATAAAACGGGCACTATTTTAAACAGAAGAGTCCTGCTACCACCAGATTAGTTTAACAGTTTTTCACTTGCCTTTCAAGCTGGTGACCTCATAGCATGATGTGCATAGGAAAAATCCCTCTTGCAAACCCTGGCTGCTACAAAGTTCACTTTCTCAGTTCGAGGTGGGCCTCTTTTCGTGGCCCTTCTGTCAAAACTCTGGTCGTGTCCAGTATCGCAGCCGGTGGGCACTCCTTTCATACAAAATCCAAATGCCAATCTGACTAGCAGGAGCGCTTCAACCTCACTGGTCGGAGCCTGTCTCAGGTGTGTCAGACACCTCCAATATTCCACAATGAAACCACGTACTTCTTCAGCAACATAGGAACAGGCCACTCCACTCATGCTTTTGAAGTTTCTTTATTTTGAGGCAAACAGGTAGGCCTTACGCATTTCGACTCACATCAATGTTGATAAGTCACGTTATTGAAATGCTAACGAACCCACCAGTATACAATGGCATATGATATGATTAAACCCTTCGTTGCTAGGCCTTCCCCCCCCCTGTGCAAAGCCTTTTTATGGCTATTTGGGGGAGTTCGCGCTTTGACCCCTGTAACTTTTTGTCCACATAATGTATGCACGCCAAATTTGCGTCCTTTTCTTCCAACATCATGGGGATTCTAAAGGTACCCAGTGTTTGTGGATTCCCATGGAGGGGACCCAGAAATTAGACAAAATACTGCAAAATTTTGTTTTTTTAGGGAAAAATGAGAAAAAACTGCTGCAAATGAAAGCGTCTGTTTTTTCCCCTGAAAATGGTATCAAAAAAGGGTTTGTGGGGCTGAAATCACCATTTCCCCAGCTTTTAGAAAATTACAAACCTTCGTCAGAAAACCAAACATTTTTACACACTTTTGGCATTTTTCTGGGACATAGCCTATTTTTGCAATTTTTTGTGCTTTCAACCTCCTTCCAGTAAATGGTAGAAATGGGTATGAAAGCAGTAAGGGATCCTGGAAAGCTATACATTTGTGAAAAGTAGACAAAATGCTGAATTCAGCAAGGGGTCATTTGTGTAGATCCTTCAAGGTTTCTTTATAGAAACTAACAGTTAAATATAGGAAAAATTGAAAATTAGTTGGAAAAAAACAGCCTTTTGTGTCAACGTTTTCACCTGTAACTCCTTCTAATTATGACACCTCTTTGAAAGCCATATACCGTTACATCCGCTGGACCTTATTGGTTGTGGGGATATATAGGACTTGTAGGGTTACCAAGAACCCGACGAACCCAGAGACAAAAACTGAGCAGCGACTTGCAATTTTTTTTTATCATGTTCCGGGTATATAGCAATTATTCTGGGAAAATGTATACATGGAAAAATAGATATGAAACACACCTATGTATTTCTGAAATGGGAACAAAATATAGGGTTTAGAAATAGTAGATATTTGCACATTTCCGAAATTGGGAATACTCATACTAGCATGAGAATTATCGGTCATTTTTCAAAATGTCTTCATTTTTACACATTGTCTTTCATTTGGAAGGCAGAAAGGCATCGAAAGTCAATAGGTAATAACATTTGCTTTTGACATCTGAATTACCCTAAGTCTCCCGATAAAAATGATACCTCACTTGTGTGGGTAGGCATAGTGCCCACGACAGGAAACGGCTCAAAACGCAACGTGAACACACCACAATTTCACAATGAAAAATTACCCTATTTTTGCAAAGTGCCTAGCTGTAGTTTTTTAACCCTAGCTCCGCCGGCACCGAGGGAAACCTTGCAAACCTATACATTTTTGAAAACTAGACAACCAGGGGAATCCAGGATGGGGTGACTGGACTGCCTCTCACCAGGTTCTGTTACCCATAATCCCTTGCAAACCGAAACAATTGTCAAAAAAGCCACATTTTCCTCACATTTCTGTGGTGGAAAGATCTGGAATCTGCGTGGATCCACAAATTTCCATGCACCCCACGTTCCACAAAGTCTTCTGAGGAAAATGGCACCTCACTTGTGTGGGTAGACCTAGGGCCCGCAACAGGAAACGGTGCAAAACGCAACATGGACACACCACAATTTCACAGTGAAAAATGACCCTTTTTTGGCAAAGTGCCTAGCTGTAGTTTTTTAACCTTAGCTCTGCCGGCACCTAGGGAAACCTAGCAAACCTATACATTTTTGAAAACTAGACACCCAGGGAAATCCAGGATGGGGTGACTTAACTGCCTTTAACCAGGTTCTGTTACCCAGAATCCCTTGCAAACCTAAAAATTGTAAAAAAAAACACATTTTCCTCACATTTCTGTGGTGGAAAGTTCTGGAATCTGCGTGGTACCACAAATTTCCACCCACCCCGCACTCCCCAAAGTCTTCTGAGAAAAACGTGGAATCTGCGTGGATCCACAAATTTACACCCACCCCGCGTTCCCCAAAGTCTTCAGAGAAAAACGGTACCTCACTTGTGTGGGTAGGCCTAGCGCCCGCGACAGGAAACGGAGCAAAACACAACGTGGACACACCACAATTTCACTGTGAAAAATGACCCTTTTTTGGCAAAGTGCCTAGCTGTAGTTTATGAACCCTAGCTCTACTGGCACCTGGGGAAACCTAGGAAACCTATACAATTTTGAAAACTAGACACCCAGGGTAATCCAGGATGGGGTGACTTGACTACCTCTCACCAGGTTCTGTTACCCAGAATCCCTTGCAAACCTAAACAATTGTCAAAAAGAACAAATTTTCCTCACATTTCTGTGGTGGAAAGTTCTGGAATCTGCGTGGATCCACAAATTTCCACCCACCCTACGTTCCCCAAAGTTTTCCGAGAAAAACTGTACCTCACTTGTGTGGGTAGGTCTGGAACCCGCAATAGGAAACGGTGCAAAACGCAAGGTGGACACACCACAATTTCACAGTGAAAAATGACCCTTTTTTTGGCAAAGTGCCTAGCTGTAGTTTTTGAACCCTAGCTCTGCCGGCACCTAGGGAATCCTAGCAAGCCTATACATTTTTGAAAACTCGACACCCAGGGAAATAAAGGATGGGGTGACTTGACTACCTCTCACCAGGTTCTGTTACCCAGAATCCCTTGCAAACCTAAACAATTGTCAAAAAGAACACATTTTCCTCACATTTCTGTGGTGGAAAGTTCTGGAATCTGCGTGGATCCACAAATTTCCACCCACCCTACGTTCCCCAAAGTTTTCCGAGAAAAACTGTACCTCACTTGTGTGGGTAGGTCTGGAACCCGCAATAGGAAACGGTGCAAAACGCAACGTGGACACACCACAATTTCACAGTGAAAAATGACCCTTTTTTGGCAAAGTGCCTAGCTGTAGTTTTTTAACCTTAGCTCTGCCGGCACCTAGGGAAACCTAGCAAACCTATACATTTTTTAAAACTAGACACCCAGGGAAATACATGGTGGGGTGAATTGACTGCCTCTCACCAGGTTCTGTTACCCATAATCCCTTGCAAACCAAAAGAATTGTCCAAAGAACCACATTTTCCTCACATTTCTGTGGTGGAAAGTTATGGAATCTGCGTGGATCCACAAATTTCCACCCACCTCGCGTTCCCCAAAGTCTTTGGAGAAAAATGGTACCTCACTTTTACTCTTGTGTTCCAAGAAATATGACAAAAATGAGAACCGGTACCTGACCGTCCTGTACTCAATAACACAAATCTACCAAGGTGCTGTGATAAAGCACACAGTTCTGTGTGCTATCGGAGCCGAAACTCCTTTTATCGGGCTCGTGCTGGCTCGTGAAACCCCCCCCAAGAACAAACCCCCCTCCCCTGAAACTCCCCCCACCCCAACCAGTGTGCCAAGTCTGTACCTCCAGAAGATGTTGGGCATGAAAGCAGGTAAGTGTCTACATTCCAGAAATGGCCTGTTGGGTCTGTGCTTCAGTAAGTCGCAAGAGGCGGAGATACTGTGGGCAGGTTATTTAGTTAAATTCCGTTGAGAGGAGCGACAAAATGGGTTACCAAGTTGTGTGAAAAGATGCAGTAGATTGTGTAAAAGTGGCTTGGATGTGCTCCATACCCAGCGTATACTATACTTTATGTAGCCAGCCAGTGTGAGTGGGCCGAGTGCAAGTACCCCATAGAGATAAAATGTGCTGAACAGCTGCACTCATGACCAACCCCATCTGTCGTCCTCTGATTGATTTCAGGGGAAATGTAAGTGCGTTCGGAAGCCCCAGTAGTGTGTAGGCAGGGAAACGGGGAATTGCGGTATCAAAGTGACTGTCAATATCATTAAGGACTGCTGTCCAATAAGTCTTGACCTTCCTACAATCCCAAAGCAGGTGTGTTAGTGTACGTTCTTCGTCACACCCTCTCCAACAAGTCGGGCTGTGGTTAGGATTACCTCAATGGAGCCGCACCGGAGTCAAATACCAGTACATCACGAGTTTCACCGCTGATTCCCTACTGTCAGTGTTCCGGGCCGTGTGATGGGCCCTGTAATATATAGCCTGCCATTCCTTTGTCGTGAGGGTTCTCCCCAACTCTACCTCCCAGCGCCGCTGCCCTGCTGATTTATGCCCATCTGGGAGAGGGAAGGTCATCTTATATAAGTCTGTGATAAGTTTGCGATCAGACTCCTTGGTAACTAGCCACTTTTCAAATGCCGTCAACTTCCTACCAGCTAGGAAGCATGTTTCGGGATGTGTTAGCCAATGTCGGAGTTGAAAGTATTGAAAGCGTCGCGGGGCGATGATGTTGTGGTGCTGTGGGATCTCGGCAAACTGTAGAAACCCCCCAAGGCCAAAAAGATAGCCCGCCGATCGGCATGCTGATACTCGCCATTGCGGGAATGCGTTTGCATCCATTCCTGGGGGGAAGTTGGGATTGTCGAACAATGGTGTCAGTGGTGACGGGAACGTAGTAAGCCCTCTTTTAGTTGCCACTGAGTCCCACACGTGTAGCACCGTACGAGTTATGGGGGATTTCTGAAGGTATGCAGGCCTGTCCGCACGCTTTAAGAAGGGTATCTTTCATAGCGAGGTTTGCGCCAACGCACTATCCTGGAAGAGCCATCTCTTCTCTGACTCAGGTCTGTACCACTCCACAAGGTATCGTAATTGTGTTGTTTGGAAGTATTGTTGTAGATTGGGGATCACGAGGCCCCCCACATCTGGTGCCTGATAGGATAGGCTTCGTCGCATCCTTGGCCTTTTCCCGGCCCATATAAAGTGCTGCAGCTCGTCTTGCAGACTTTTGATGGTACCCCTGGGGGGAGTTACCGGAACGGTTTGAAAAATATACAAAAGCTTGGGGAGAGTGGACATTTTTAGCGCAGCAATGCGCCCCAGCAGCGACAAAGGCTGTTTCTGCCATCTCCTAAGGTCCCTTTGAATTTGGGAAGTGAGATTGGAATAGTTCAGGCCGACTGTACACTCAGTGGAGGGGGTAAGGGTTATCCACAGGTATGGGAGCTCCGACTGGATCTGTAAGTCAGAGATGCTCCACGGGTGATTTGTGAGTTACACCCCAATGGTAGGAGCCTGAATTTCCCCCTGTTCAGTTTGAGGCCCGACACCCTACCAAAGGCCTCTATCTCGGCTAGGAAGGCGGGGACTGACTGTGTGGGATTGTCTAGCACAGCCAAGATATCATCCGCATATAAGCTGATTGGATGGGATTCCCCCCCAAAGGTGGTCCCGAGGATGTTAGGGTTGTCTCGAACTCTCTGCACTAGGGGTTCTATATAAAGCGCACAAAAAAGGGGCGAGAGCGGGCACCCTTGTCGTGTGCCCCGATGAATGTCGAAGGGTTGTGAGCTCATGCCATTGACACGGATCCTGGCTCTTGGCTTGTCGTAGCAACTGGCAACCCATGCTCGAAAGCGGTCCCCAATGCCAAAGTGTATTAAGATTTTCTCCAAAAAACCCCAGTCCACACTGTCAAACGCTTTCTCAGCGTCTATGGACAGGAGCATAGAGTCTGACTGCACGTAGTGGGTTTTGTCTATTAAATGGAGGATGCGCTTAGTATTATCACTACATTGCCTGCCGGGGATAAATCCGGATTGGTCGGGTTCTATGATTCCAGGGAGTCGAGGTCCGAGCCTGGAAGCCAACACCCCGGTGAAGATTTTAAGATCCAGATTAAGTAGGGAAATTGGCCTATAGGCCGAACAATGAGTGCTCTCTTTACCCGGCTAAGGTAGTACAATTATGTCGGCCTCCAACATGTCAGCGGGGATTGAAACTGGCTCCTGGAATGAGTTCAAAAGTCTGGTAAGAAGTGGCGCTATTAATGGGCAGAAAGCTTTGTAAAAACTGGAAGAAAAGCCATCAGGCCCAGGTGACTTCAGGGGCTTGAGGCGGGATATTGCGCCGATCACTTCTTCCAATCTGATAGGCGCATCTAGTGAGGCTGCGCCTTCTGCAGAGAGAGCAGTTGTGGCCGCTCCTTGCAGGTATGTCTCACCATTTCCGTCGAGAGCAGGGTCTGCACTGTATAAGGATGAGTAATATTCTCTAAAAGCCTCAGCAATGTGCTTGTCATCTCCGAGCTGCTCGCCCCGATCATTATATAAGGTTGTGTTTTTGGACCGTTGGACCTTAGCTCTAAGTGCGCTTGCAAGGAGTCGTCCAGTTTTGTCACCCACCCACGTAATATGTGTGTTGGAGCTTTATCAGCCTTCAGCTGTTTCCAGATCCTCGGGCCCCCTGTGCGGCTGTGCACCCTCTCAAGTTCAGTTACCTTGGCCGTTAAGGAGTCCCGCTTGTCTTTGCGCTCTTTAACCTCTGCCGCGGAGATGGCTATCAGTTCCCCCCTCACTACTGCCTTTAAGGCTCCCCAAAGAGCCGCTATAGGTGTATCAGGGCAGTCGTTAAGTGTAAGGTAATCAGTGATGCGGTTGCAAAGTTGTTGGACTATCTCCTTACGTTGTAGTAGGGCCTCACGCAGTCTCCACTTCCCCCCTGATGCCCTGATGCGCGGAACCCGTATGGTTGCCACCACCGTGTCGTGTTCGGAGATAGCAGCTGGGTTAATGTCTGCACCCTCCACTAACGCGCGAAGCTCCGAGGAGCCTATAAGATGGTCCAGCCTGGCGTATGTGTGGTGCACATGAGAATAGAAGGTGTAATGTATGCTCTGAGGGTGCAGGTCCCGCCACAAGTTCACCAGCCCCCTTTGACGCATCCAATCCCTACCATCCGGTGAATGTGCCCCAGAGTTACCCAGGCGGTGACCCGATCTGTCCACCTCCCTGTCCATGACTAGATTAAGATCCCCACCAGTAAGTAGCGTTCTTGGGAGTGTAGGGACTCAGAGAGGGCACCTTTAAAAAAGGATTCCTGACCAGAGTTAGGAACATACAGGGACCCCACAATCAAGGACAAGCTGCCCACCCGGACATTATAAGCTAGGAGCCTGCCTTTAATCTCGCCCACCTTGTCCCCTATTTGCCCACGAAAGTGTTTAGCAGATCGAATTGCGACTCCCGCTTTCTTATCAGTGGTAGAGGAATAGAATTGCTGGGGGAAGGCCCGAGATCTCATCCGGTGCCAATTCTTAGTTAGAAGGTGCGTCTCTTGTAGCAGGCATATAGATGCACCAGAGTTCTCGAGGTATGAGAGGACTGCATGTCGTTTAATGTGATTGTTAAGTCCCTTCACATTTAAGGTGAGAACTGTTAGGGTGGTCCCTGTCATTGTACAAGTTGAACAGGCACTAGCTTGGTGTCGGAGGGGACAGCCCCTGCGTGGAGGCGCTCACAAACTCCGTTCCCCACAGGCACACTGGTTCCCACCCCCCTTCCATCACCCCAACCCAACCCCAGCCCCCTCCCCCTTGAATCCCAACCCTGACCTCGACCCTTTCTGAACCTTCGGCCCAAACCCCTCTTCCCCCGCCCTAACCCCAACAAAACAACCCCAACAAGTTACCATAGTCCCAAGCCTGTGAACTTGCGGCGCAGGCCTGCAGTGGAGTCAATTGAATGAGCGTGCAGCCGTGGTGAATCCCCCGGCCCCCCGCCCCTCACCCCCCGGGCCAGCTGTGCGGTAATGCAATCGAGTCCCCATCTCGCGAGTAGATCATTCTGTAGGCGACGTATCTCTAGTCACTGCCTTAAGGGCCGACGCCCTTTCCAGATACATGGTGGCTGGGCCCGGTTTCAGTTCTGCAATGGATGAGCGTCAACGACCAACTCGTCGCCAGCCTCCCCCCGGAGGCGTCCTGGAACGATCCGGGGAGGTATTCGTCTCCGTGTGGTCGAGCCCCAGCAGCGCGCAGGTCTCCTGGAGGGATCGCAGCTGTTGCAGAGTACCATTCCATTTAAAGATCAGACGGAAAGGGTGACCCCAGGAGTATGGTATCCCCTTAGCCCTCAGGAACGTCGTGACTTCTCTGAATGCTTTTCTTTTTTTGGAGCGTGATGGTTGATAGATCGTGGAACAGCGCTACCAAATGTCCTTGGTAATGAAGAGGTTGCTTCCGACGTGCCTCGCGAAGAATTCTCTCTTTCAGCGGAAAGTCCGGCAGGAAGGCCAGAATGTCTGGGGGCGGGGCAGGTGCACGCCTCGCCAAACCCACTCTATGGGCCCGGTCGATAGGAAGGGCAAAGTCCGTAGGTTCCCCTAATATCTCCCGGAAGAGGCCTTGTAGATACATGGTGATATCCGCTCCTTCTGCTTTGGATGGAACTCCCCAGACCTGGATATTATTGCGTCTGGATCTATTTTCTAAGTCCTCCGCGTGCACCTGCAGATCTGCTTGTTGATCTCTAAGGAAGAGAATTTCTTGTTGGAGGTGTTCAACCCCTTCACTTCTAGTGTGGTCGGAGTCCTCGATAGACGTCACTCGTTCACCCAGGCTGTCCACTTCACGGCGTATCTCTCTCACCTCCCCAGTCACCTCTTGCTTGAGGGTGTGGAAGTCATCGCGCAGGGAGTTGAAGAGGGTTTCCTGGAAAGACCTGGTTATAGGCATCTCCCTGTCCCCCGGGTCTGTGTGTTGCTGTGGCGTGGTAGGGGAGGGAGGCCCCCTGTTGCCCTTCTGGGGACCTTTAAGGAGCATGTCTGTGAGCGAGCATTCTCCCTTTTTCCTCGTGTTGGCCATAATGTGACGCCGTCTATTGGAGCTCCCTTCCCCCTAGTAGCTCAGGCCGACTGGGACTCTCACCTTGTAGCTTGGGTGCTGAGGGTAGACGTGCCAACCAGGGAGTCCTGCACGGGGCACCAGAGTACCGTGCTCGCTGCCGAGGAATGCTGCAAGGGTAGGCACGGGCCAGCGCACAGCCCACCCGCCGAATCAAACGCCCCCAGCCGGTGTAGCGCTAGGCCTTGGATGCAGTCCCAGGAAGGCCGCCGGTGTGCCAATGTAAAAGTCCCCCCGAGGGTTACTGTCCATTGCTGCCAGTCACTTCCTGCCCCCCAAGTAAGAGGACCAGCCATCCGCACCCCCGTGTGTCCCCCTCCGGCTGTGCTCCTGATGCAAGTAGGGGATGCGGGCGCTCAGTCGCGTGGGTACCCACTAGATGGCCAAGTCTCCTAGTCCTTCAGGTACTGTCAGGATGAAGGGCCCCCCATGAGCACTGTGCTGGTGGTGATGTCAAGGCAAGCACCGCGCTTCTGTACACCGCCTCGCCTGACGGCGCTCAGAGGCGGTCGGTGCTGGGTGCACACGCTGGAGGAGTGGCGGGCTCCGTACCTTAAGATATAGGAAAATGGGCCTCCTCGAGATCTCTCCCCGGTGCCCCCGATTGAGTGGCACTCGGCTGCTGGCGATGGAGTGCTGCAGGACTGCAATCGGCCTCTTGCTCTGCCACCTCGATGAGTCCTGCCGGGGGGCCGCACAGTCACGCCATGCCGCCGTCTGCTCCTCCGCTCCCCTCCACTGTGGTTGCAGGGCGGCACCCGTTAAGTGCCCAGCCGGGGGTCTGGTCCAACTCCGCCACCGCCGGGCCTCAGGGAACTCCTGGGGAAACCAGCAGCATGGCCCCCAAGGCAACCCCGGAGAGGACAGCCGCTGTCCGCAGCCCTGCAGGCCCAGGATCCCTGGCCTCGATTTCCACGTACCCTCCGGTGGTGCCGCCGCTCTGTCGGATCTTCAGCTCTGCCGCCACCCAGCCGCTGCCGCACCTCCGCAGCGCAACGAGGGCCGAGAGCAGCGACAATCGAGACCTAGCTGGCACCTAATCCTGTCTGTAGTGCCGCCCCGCGAAGACCGCTTCAGTGGCCAAGCGGCGCCGGCGCCATTTTGCGATCTTGCCGCGGGAGCCACCGCGGGAGCCGCCGCGGGGCCGAACGGGAGCGGCACACTCCCCAGAGTTGGTCTCCAGGCTGGTTCCCGGGCTCCGCGCCGTCCTCCACCAATGTCAGAACCACAACAGGGAACTTTGTGCGCAGAAATCGACCCGGAGATGGGTCTGGCGCGAGGAGCCACGAGGTCCCGCGTCCTCTCAGGTCACCATCTTGACCACGTCCCCAAAACTATACATTTTTGAAAACTAGACACCCAGGGGAATCCAGGATGGGGTGACTTGACTGCCTCTCACCAGGTTCTGTTACCCAGAATCCCTTGCAAACCTAAAAAATTGTCCAAACGAACACATTTTCCTCACATTTTTGTGGTGAAAAGTTCTGGAATCTGCGTGGATCCACAAATTTCCACCCACCCCGCGTTCCCCAAAGTTATCCGATAAAAACTGTACCTCACTTGTGTGAGTAGGCCTCGTGCCCGCCACAGGAAACGGTGCAATACGCAACGTGGACACACCATAATTTCAGAGTGAAAAATTACCCTTTTTTGGCAAAGTGCCTTGCTGTAGCTTATGAACCCTAGCTCTGCCGGGACCTAGGGAAACCTAGAAAACCTATACATTTGTGAAAACTAGACACCCAGGGGAATCCAGTATGGGGTGACTTGACTGCCTCTCACCAGGTTCTGTTACCCAGAATCCCTTGCAAACCTAAAAAATTGTCAAAAAGAACACAATTTCCTCACATTTCTGTGGTGGAAAGTTCTGGAATCTGCGTGGATCCACAAATTTCAACCTACCCCGCGTTCCCCAAAGTTATCCGAGAAAAACGGTACCTCACTTGTGTGAGTAGGCCTGGTGCCCGCGACAGGAAATGGTGTAAAACGCAACGTGGACACACCACAATTTCACAGTGAAAAATGACCCTTTTTTGGCAAAGTGCCTAGCTGTAGTTTTTTAACCCTAGATCTGCCGGCACCAAGGGAAATCTAGCAAACCTATACATTTTTTAAAGCTACACACCCAGGGGAATACAGGATGGGGTGACTTGACTGCCTTTCACCAGGTTCTGTTACCCAGAATCCCTTGCAAACCTAAGAAATTGTCAAGAAA
This sequence comes from Triturus cristatus, assembly GCF_964204655.1. Classification (NCBI taxonomy): domain Eukaryota; kingdom Metazoa; phylum Chordata; class Amphibia; order Caudata; family Salamandridae; genus Triturus; species Triturus cristatus. Next base: position 797,136,705 of record NC_140583.1, on the reverse strand, counting down.
ACCCACATTTTCCTCACATTTCTGTGGTGGAAAATTCTGGAATCTGCGTGGATCCACAAATTTCCACCCACCCCGCGTTCCCTAGAGTCTTCCGAGAAAAATGGTACCTCATTTGTGTGGGTAGGCCTAGTGCCCGTGACAGGTAACAGCGCAAAACGCAATGTGGACACACCACAATTTCACAGTGAAAAAGGACCCTTTTTTGGCAAAGTGTCTAGCTCTAGTTTTTTAACCCTAGCTCTGCCGGCACCTAGGGAAACATAGCAAACCTATACATTTTTTAAAACTAGACACCCAGGGGAATAGAGGATGGGGTGACTTGACTGCCTTTCACCAGGTTCTGTTACCCAGAATCCCTTGCAAACCTAAGAAATTGTCAAGAAAACCCACATTTTCCTCACATTTCTGTGGTGGAAAATTCTGGAATCTGCGTGGATCCACAAATTTCCACCCACCCCGCGTTCCCTAGAGTCTTCCGAGAAAAATGGTACCTCATTTGTGTGGGTAGGCCTAGTGCCCGTGACAGGTAACAGCGCAAAACGCAATGTGGACACACCACAATTTCACAGTGAAAAAGGACCCTTTTTTGGCAAAGTGTCGAGCTCTAGTTTTTTAACCCTAGCTCTGCCGGCACCTAGGAAAACATAGCAAACCTATACATTTTTTAAAACTAGACACCCAGGGGAATAGAGGATGGGGTGACTTGACTGCCTTTCACCAGATTCTGTTACCCAGAATCCCTTGCAAACCTAAGAAATTGTCAAAACAAACACATTTTCCTCAAATTTCTGTGGTGGAATGTTCTGGAATCTGCGTGGATCCACAAATTTCCACCCACCCCGCATTCCCCAAAGTCTTCCGAGACAAACGGTACCTCACTTGTGTGGGTAGGCCTAGTGCCCGCAACAGGAAACGGCGCAAAACGCAATGTGGACAAACCACAATTTCACAGTGAAAAATGACCCTTTTTTGGCAAAGTGCCTAGCTGTAGTTTATGAACCCTAGCTCTGCCGGCACCTAGGGAAACCTAGCAAACCTATACACTTTTGAAAACTCGACACCCAGGGCAATCCAGGACAGGGTGACTTGACTGCCTCTCATCAGGTTCTGTTACCCAGAATCCTTGCAAATCTAAAAATTGTCCAAAAAAAACACATTTTCCTCACATTTCTGTGGTGGAAAGTTCTGGAATATGCGTGGATCCACAACTTTCTACCCACCTCGCGTTCCCTAAAGTCTTCCGAGAAAAATGGTACCTCACTTGTGTGGGTAGGCCTAGTACCCGCAACAGGAAACGGCGCAAAACGCAATGTGGACACACCACAATTTCACAGTGAAAAATGACCCTTTTGTGGCAAAGTGCCTAGCTCTAGTTTTTGAACCCTAGCTCTGCCGAGTGGGTTTGTGAGTGGCTGTTTTGCACAGTTAGGGTGGATTGCCACCGCCCAACTGGCGGTGGCGAGCCTGAGGAAATATGAATTTTTATGGTCAATTGTGTCCCCTATCTTAGACCCCAACAGCTCCATGTACATGCTACAAGTACATGTATGTTCCCTCCGGTTCCAGCTATGAAGACGCAAATACATGTGCGTCCAACGTCAACATGTTTTCTTTCTGCTCCGCCATGAATGGGTCGAATATTCCATTCCTAAATATGATTGGCCACTGACTTTATATGGTTCACTTTTCACGTTTTACAGTTCAGGCGAGCAGGCCCTGAATTCTACCATCAAGCCTTTTCCTACTTCTGCCTCTAAAATGCTCCAGCTTGGACCTGCATCTGTATCCATGAACTTTGTCCTACTCCCTGCGCGGCTAACGGTGCCTGACGCGGCCTGTTGCCTGCCAAAAACTGTATTCAGCCTTCAAGTTATCTGCTCCGCTCCTCATCCAATGCATTCCTGTCTAGTAGTTTAGGTAAACATCCTTCCAGCTACCGAGCAAAGAGCTTGGCCTCGCTGTCTTTATGCAAGTAATTCATAGCCCCTGTTACCATGGAAGATTCCTGCCCCCTCGCATCTCATGTAGACACATAGACGCTTGTACATGCACTAACAGTCAGTATAGAATAGATTCTGCCCGAGAGACCTTTCCTTTTGGATAAAACAGTTCTTTAAACAAAGATATTAGATACGATTTGGGATTAGGTTGACCTGACCCCCCAGACTTTTGTCTCCACATGTAGAGCTAAATGTCAATTCCCCTTCACCCTCTAGTTGCACGTCAATCACACGTCATGCGACTGCGCGCGCATCTCTGCCAAACATTTCTGCTGACACTGCAGGATTCTCTTATGGATCCACCCACTTGTGACATCATTTTAAATGACGTTTCTAGTATACGCCTGTTATTACGCCCATTTTCATTACGTATGTGTATTCTTATCTGTATTATCAGCTGTTACGCCTCCTGCATCTGTCTTAATGCAATGCTTTTCATATATATATTGTTACTTGTCAATAATGTATTGCCTATCCCTTCCTGAACCTTCGTGGTGATGGAATAAGATTGCCTAGTTCGAACTATGATTCCTTTGCAAGGAATAAAGCCCTTTTCAGAACCTCTAATACCACGGATTCTGCCTCTTATTTTGACTGAGTTATTCTTACTAGACTTTACCGCATAAAAATAGTACAGGTAATTTAAATATTTACCACATAAATTGGCGCCCGAATAGGGACACTTTCTCATCTCACGCGCCGGAGGTGCGTTGCAGGCCCGGTCCTCTGCCACAGCTGGACGGACAAAAACGCGTACCCGCAGGATTTCCTGTATCTCCCTCCGGCCAAGCGGGGGTGACTGAGGCTGCGATCAACACCCAGACGAGGCGGTGAGACGTGCGAAGTATCCCGACCAGAGCCTAGCTGAGAGAGCAAGATCCGAGGTATACAGAGGCCCACCAGGTTCCGAAGTTTCCGAGTCGAGTCGAGTCGAGTCCGGTCCAGTTCAGTTCAGTTCCGAGGCCTTCCGTTCCGTGCTACCCGGTGAGTACCATTGCTGGGGAGGCAGTTAGACGTGCACATTGGTTTGTGCCGGTCCTGACGGGTTTGGGTACACAAATCCGGTCTGCACTGTTTTAGCAGTGTATCTGTACTGTTTAACAGTATATCCAGTATGTTCATGTATATAATCTAGTATTATCTAGTATTAGTATTATGTCAGTAGTTAGTTTTCTCTTAATTATCATTGTTCGTTAAATGTTAAATGTTAAATGTTTTACTGTGTTCAAAAATTGTGGTATGAATGAGTGTTCATTATCGTGTTTTTCGTATTAATTGTGGTCAAGTCCAGTTTGAGTAAGAATCAAGTAGCAAGGTTTAAAGATGCCGTTCTTTTCAAAATTAAGACAGATCAAAACTAGAAAAGGAGTACTCGAAGAAGCTGTTCCCATTCCACCTAGGGATACTCCAGGGTATTTTATGTACCATAAGCATGGCCTAGATGCCGTATTATATCTTGATTTATGGGTGGACTACACCAAGGATTTAGCAGAGAGTCAGAGATGGCCCGCAGCTGGGACATGGGATGCAGATTGCATCATGAGAGTAGAAGAAGAATTATGGAAAAAGAAAGCCAGACAGTCACAGAAAGATGCCATTGAACTATGGCGTAAAGAATCGCATAGGCGCACAGAGAAAGCACTCAGACTGGAAGAGAAAAGTAGGGAGAACTTAAATAAAGCCCGAGAAAATATGTTGATTGAGGAAGGTACCCGAGTAAAAACAGAACAAGTAGACAGACAACGAAACACTCTTATGAATGGTATGTATCCTCTTTTGGCCGAAGGTTTACCTAAGGCCACCCCGGAAATATCGAAAGATTTGCCACCCCCATTACTCCCGATTAAAGCACATCCCAAGACCGCAAAAGATATTTTCCTTTCCTCCTATTTAGACGATGTAGCTCCCGAATATGTTAATGTTCCGCCACATACACCACCTGTCGATGGTGCTCAACGCCGAGATCATCCGCCCCCAACTCCGCAACCACAAACTCCTCCGCACAATCCAACTTTTCCTGCATCCACAGTTTCTACCTTACATCCCACAAACCCTTTTATGCCTAGCACCTCAGAAGGTGCGACAGGAGGTGCGGCAGCAATTTTTGCCACACCACCATTACGAAGTAAATCGTCTCTTAGAGATTTAGCAAACCAACGTACACCACAAATAGCAACGTCCGACATGTTTAAGGAACATCTTGTAGATTGTAGATATGATCCAGTGCCCGGTAAAAATGACAGAATGCTGCTATCATCACTACGTATATGACGAGCTTCAACGTATTTAACGACATTACCAGGAATGATTAAACATTTAGACAATATATATCGCTTTGTCCAAACAGGGCAAGGCCCTGAAAGTATTGACGAAGCCATGGAATACCAGAAAGTGGATGTACAGAGACTACTGTTACGCTTCTTCATAAACTGCTTGATCAGAGACAGAGATAGGTCCGAGGTAGATCAGGATGAAATGCAAGTCCTTACCAGATGGGGTCAGAATATATCAGAGGGAAAACACGATAAACAGACATGTATAGTAGCTATGTGCCGAAAGATCCGCAAGGAAGTAGAACGAACACATAAAGCCAGATCGGAGGCAGACAAAACTGAATCAGAGGGAGAGGAGGAGGAAGAATCAGAAATGCCCACAGGACAATTAGAAACGATTGCTTATGTAGGTAGGGGAAGACCTTGTAACAATACCAGATACTTTAATGACCCGATACGTCCAGAATGTAACAGACATTTTCAAGCCCCTATGCTAAATGCGAAGTCCCCTGAACACTTATTCCAGGCTGCTGATAAATTACTCCGAGACCGAAAGGGGTATCATATGCTCGACTCTATGGATGAACAAGAATTAGCCAGGTCAGCAGTACAATGGGCTGACAGTTCTGAAAAATACAGTGATGATGCGTTAGCACACACGTTTTTGAATCTTACCCCAGACGAACAGCGTTTAGCTGGTATATACATGATACAACACCTCGTTATATTGTATAGAAGCCAACGTTCCGATCCTGGTCCCCTACCTGATATATTGATAGAATTACTCACGAATAAATGGAGAGGTTCAGGTACTGATTTAATTAAAGAAATTCTAGAATATCGACACCAGTACATTGTCTTCGTATGCCCAGAACATGTTTTAGTTCCCCCCAAGTTGGAAAGAAAAACGTATCACATAGACAGACAGAATCCCTTACGCGAAGTACACCCAATCAGAGGTGAAGACAATACTTTTAAACGCGTGTTTGTGTACACGCCCATAACAAAAATTGAATTATTAGAAATGAAGAAAGTAGTACCTAGCCATGACAAAGACCCAGCAGGTTTCCACCGTGAGATAAAAGACATGTTACTCATGGGAGAGTATACTTATCCGGACATTATGAAAATATTAAAAGTTTTATTGCCTGCCGGTATTTACGAGAAACTCAAAGAAAAGGAATGGGAGGTGGGAGACCAAAAGATAGAGTGGACAGCATTAGAAAACGAAGAAAAAGCCCGAGCTGCAGGTTCAGGGCTTGGGGAAAAGACTACAGCATTACCAGGATTATTAGTGCAGGTACTACCACGTTTATTAACTACGAAAAAGGAAGACTGGGGTGCAATTTCAGCCTGTAAACAGAAACAAGATGAAGACACTAGTGATTTCTATTCCCGATTTGAAAAATGTTTTGGTATTAATAGTGGCATAAAAGCAAGTAGTGAGTCGTATCCACATCTGTTTGTGACAAAATTAGTTGAGAATTCCCTGCCCCAAGTTAAGAGTAGAGTATTAAAATTCGAGAGTACTTGGCAAGGTAACACACCGTGACAGATGTTACAAATGTTACAATATCATCACAATAGAATTAGAGAAGAACAAGAACATGAACAAAGACGTATGAAAGACACGAAAATGAAAATGCTTGTTGCTCAGTCAGTTCCAGCTGACGGTCATAAAAAGGGTACAACACAGTCCAATGATTCAGTAGGTCCTGTTAGAGGGACATGCAACTATTGTAAACAGCCAGGTCATTATATACACGATTGCGCAGTTCTAAAACATAATATCTCTACGGGTATAACTAAAGAGAGACCACGTCCGCCTAGACAGGATCAGATCCAACAACAAGTACCTCAGAATATACAGCCTATGCCAGTTCCACAACAGACCGCACCACAATCACAACAACAACCACAACAACAGCCACAGCCTATTGCTGCAACACAAAACACGACACAACAGATGTACCAGTATGCACAAAATGACTATCCAGAGTATCAGCGCTACACATGAAATAGCCTAGAGAGGGAAGTTGGCCTACCCCTTATTGAGGTTCCCGTAGATCAAGAAGGTCCTTACGTACAGAGTCAAGTATTAGGGAAAGACAGAAAGTTTCTACTCGATACAGGGGCAAGCAGAACTACTATCCGTCACAGCGAAGTCCCAGGGGTACCCCTCTCAGGCTCACAAAATATTTCCCTTGGTTTTTCAGGAAAGCCTACTATTAATGAAGTATCGCAACCGCTTGCATTAACGGTCGGTCGATTAACACGGACTACAGATCTATTGCTCACAAAATCATGCCCAGAAAACTTGTTAGGTATAAAAACATTGAAAGCTCTAGGAGCTGTAATATGTTGTTCTCCGGAAGGAGTACGACTATTTTTGCGTGACTTTAAAGGTCACTATGTGTCTAGAGACATGGATCATCGGTTACAGAATCTACCTGCACATTTATGGGCACAAGGCCCCACTGATGTAGGTTGTATGCACATTACACCATATCGAGTCACACTCAAAACGGGAGTAGTATTACCACGAATACGACAATACAAGTTACCGCCAGATGCTGTTGTGGCTTTACTGCAAATCATTGACGAGCTCATTGCACAAGGAGTGGTTGTAGAAACGGACTCCAATATATGTAATTCCCCGATAATTCCGATTCTTAAACGAACTGATCCAAAAGCACCACCAGTATATCGATTAGTTATTGATCTGCGAGAATTAAATAAATGCATTGTACCACAATACCCCGTGGTCCCAGATATCTCTTCATTGCTAACAGCCATAGATTCAGAAGCAACGTTCTTTACTGTAATTGATCTCAAAAACGCTTTCTTTAGCGTCCCAATCGATCTGGAAAGCCAATATTTGTTCGGATTCAGTTTAAACGGACGAAGTTTTAAATTCGCACGCGCACCTCAAGGATTCACAGAAAGCCCCAGCATCTATAGCCAAGCACTGAAAAGAGAACTTGACAGTATTCACATGCCAGCTACCACTGCCTTACTTCAATACGTCGATGATCTGCTGATCACCGCCCGAAGCGAACCTGAATGTGAAAAAGCATCACTGACGGTTTTACATTTCCTAGCCGACAAGGGGCACAAGGTGTCCCCTTCAAAGCTGCACTTCTGTGTCCAGCAAGTTGTGTACCTTGGGCACTTGCTGTCCAAGGGGGGAAGACAGCTTACACCCGACCGTATCCAGTTAATTGTTAACATGCCGACACCCAAGACACAAAAGGAGGTACGGGCATTCATAGGCCTCACTTCGTACTGTAGGCAGTGGATCCCTCAATATGCATTTCTAGCAAAACCACTCATTCAGTTGACAACACAGGAGGCAGCGACATCAACTGTCCTCCCTTGGACTCAGGAACATACGCAAGCTTTTGAAAGCTTAAAGAAAGCTTTATGTCGAGCACCTGTTTTAGCAACACTATGTTACAGCAAACGTTTTACACTTTTTGTTACAGAACGAGAAGGTACTGCTTTGTCAGTACTCACGCAGGAACAAGCAGGATCACATAAGCCATGTGCTTATTTTTCCAGTACATTAGATCCTGTAGCTCAAGCTCTTCCTGCGTGCCTGAAATCAGTCGCAGCAACAGCTTTAGCAATCAGACAAAGCGATGCCATAGTGTTAGGACATCAATTGACAGTACAAGTACCACACGCAGTAGAGGTTCTCTTGAACCGGACCCAAACACAACACTTGACCATAGCAAGACTGACGGGTTATGAATTAACATTGTTCCAGCCACACATAGAAATCAGACGTTGTAGTACATTAAATCCTGCCACACTTTTGCCAGTAAGTGGAACAGACCCATTGGCACATGATTGTATTGAAGTCATTACTATTACGACGAAACCCAGACAAGACTTGACAGATATTCCATTATCAGATCCAGACCTGACATTGTATGTAGATGGTTCATGCATGAGAACAAGTACAGGAGAGTTAGTGGCCGCTTATGCAGTCACAACAAACACTGAAGTTATTGAAACAAATTGTATAGATACCTTGTCAGCTCAAGCAGCAGAGCTCATCGCTCTGACACAAGCCTGTATTCAAGCCAAAAATAAGACAGTCAACATATACACAGATTCACGTTATGCATTCGGAGTCGTCCATGACTTCGGCGTGCTTTGGCGAGAGAGAGGTTATTTAACTTCTCACGGTGCCCACATCCAGCACGGTCCCCTTATTCAAGCTCTGTTAGATGCAATACATCTGCCGACTGCAATATCGATTATGAAGTGTAAAGCCCATACAAAAGTGACTGACATTATTTCTCAGGGTAACGACCTAGCTGACAGAACAGCTAAACAGACTGCTCAGAATCAGACTCATACAACTGACACGACAAAGATAATAGTTCCGACACCAACACACTGCATGACAGTTAAGGATCCCGCCCTTGATGTAATTGACATACAGACACATGCTACACCAGAAGAAATAAAGAGATGGACTGAATTAGGAGGGATCCAAACGGATCAAGGATGGATGACGAAGGGAAAATCTATATGGTTTCTCCCCGACTCAATGGTTCAAGTCATCATTAACACAATACATAGTCCAGCGCACCTAGGAGAGAAAGCTATGCTAGACAGTATTCAACACATTTGGTTCAATAAACACTTTTGAGCAGCAGCTAAACAGAAAGTACGTACCTGTATGATTTGCTGTCAGTTCAATCCAGGAAAAGGCGTACCTGTAGAACAGGGTGGATTTCAACCCCCCGATCACCCTTTTGAAGTCCTCCAGATGGATTATATCCAGATGGAACGATGTCGAGGATTCAAATATGTCCTCGTAGTTGTATGCGCTCTTTCCCGGTGGACAGAGGCGTATCCCGTCTCAGATTACACTGCCCCGACTACTGCCAAACAGTTCGTTCGAGAATGGTTCCCACGGTATGGTTTGCCCCGTGTCGTGTACTCAGATAATGGCCAACCGTTCTCATCCGAGCTAATGAAACATGTTTCACTTTTGTTAGGCTATCAATGGAAATTCCACTGTGTCCGACATCCCGAGGCAGCAGGTCTCGTGGAGCGGCATAATCAAACTTTGAAAATTAGACTGTCCAAAGTATGTAGAGAAAAAGGTGTCGACTGGATAGTAGCTTTACCAGTTGCGCTCTTTTACATGAGAATGGTAGCACACTCTCGAACAGGGCTATCCCCGTATGAGGTGATCTTCGGTAGACCACCAAATATGTGGGGGACGCCTATACCCCGTAAAATAACTGATGTTGATTGTAATATGCTGACAGATTACCTGGCTTCCTTGATGTCTGCACTACAATCTTGTCGTTCACAGGTAGCTGCAGCTTTTCCCGATAACACTGAGGTGAAGCCCCATGACGTGGTTCCGGGAGATCTGGTACTGATAAGGAACTTCGACAGAAGGAACCCGCTGGAGCCTCGCTGGCAGTCGCCTAAACTCGTCTTATTGACCACAAGGACAGCTGTGAAGATTGAGGGACGTAAAGGGTGGTTGCACTCGAGCCATATCAAAAAATTTCATGGACTATCATCCGACTTGAATTATCAGCCCTGCATTCCCTCACAGACTGACTCAAAACTCCCCCTGGTTGACAAGACAGAAAAGGAAAACTATAAACTGAAATTAAGGTCTAGCAAGTCAGACAATTTGATTGTTTAAGTCCTCTCCAAGGTGAATCGGTTGAATTTGTCTCTGACATGTATCCTCTAGACCGAAATAGAGAGAGAAATAGACAGAAACAGCTCAAAAAATATGCGTACTGTAAATCACTTCGTAGTCACTGCATAGTGACATTGTTAATTATGTTTTTTCTAAGTCTTCTGATTATCATTGCCAGTATATTATTACACATGTATTACCCTATTTCCAAGCGTGCTTTCAATGTTACTGCCGAACATTCTTTTAGCGAATTACCCCCGCATGAGTTGTCCTATAGATTTGCGCTGCGCAACAACACATTCATTAGTATGTTACATCATTCTCATCAGACCAGCAATGCTACAAATTGTTGGATATGTGGCCGACTCCCTCCCTATCAGAAATACAAGGGAGTTCTGCCTCTCTTTCCGTATCCATTCACCCACAATGGCTCCTGTGGAGCATGGTTTAGTTTGATTAATTCCCTAGATTCAAATTCAGTAGTTTATCAAGACAACTGGGTTTGGGGAAACCTGAACCTAGTTTTACTTAAAGTCTGCTACCCTAACAAGGAGGGACTTCCCAAAAGAACAGGAACTGATCTAGAAAATGAAGTATATGGATTAGGTAACTTTACACTTAATCTCATGATCCTGAATGTTGAATCTGAAGCTACACCAATCCTGCCCGCTATGTCAGTATTTCCAGTTAGAGGCGAATTATGTGTAAGAAAGAATGGTTCAATTCACATGGGCCATAGTAAATGTACCACTGTAATAGAATTCAGTGATAAAGGCAAATCTACGTTTAGAGCTTCTCGTCACTCCTACTTCATCTGTGGTCACACCGCATACATACGCCTACCCCTAGATTGGGATGGTACCTGTTACATTGCATTCCTTCTGCCACCTGTTTTCCTAGCCCCGCCTGATTACCATAGGAATACCCATTTAGTACACAACAGACAGCAGAGAGATCTCCCGATTGTCGACTACACCGAAACAGCATGGGAGCAATACACAGATTTCAATAAAGGTTTCTTTCCCTACATAGGTACAGTCACTAATAGTAAGTTGATACGTAGATTAACTAGAACCCTTGAAGCAGTAGTGAATGAAACTACTTCCGCCTTAGGTAACTTAACAGAGGGGCAGTCTGCGATGCGGATTGTTGTTCTTCAAAATCGTCTTGTTCTTGACGTCATCCTGGCCGATAGGGGCGGAGCTTGTAGGGTCATCGGATCAAGTTGCTGTGTTTTCATACCAGAAAACGCGCCGTCAGTATATAAAGCCACAACTCGACTTCATAAGATCGTAAGCCAGATACACCAGAATCCAGGCACCTGGACTTGGTCCGGTTGGTTCTGGAGCGTGTTGTCAGCCTGGGGATGGAGGATCCTATCCTTCCTAGGTATTGGCTTTCTCATTCTATTCAGTTGCTGCTTGTGTCTACAATGTGGGCCAGCGATTTGTGGTCTGTGTGCCACATCGTGTATCTCGCCTTCGAATTTTTATTCAAGATCCCGGAAGAAGAAAGAAGAACAAATGATGCTATATGAACAGATTGATGGATTGATGAAGATGGATATTTCATAAGGGTCCGTAGGGGACAAGGAGGGAATGAGGAAATATGAATTTTTATGGTCAATTGTGTCCCCTATCTTAGACCCCAACGGCTCCATGTACATGCTACAAGTACATGTATGTTCCCTCCGGTTCCAGCTATGAAGACGCAAATACATGTGCGTCCAACGTCAACATGTTTTCTTTCTGCTCCGCCATGAATGGGTCGAATATTCCATTCCTAAATATGATTGGCCACTGACTTTATATGGTTCACTTTTCACGTTTTACAGTTCAGGCGAGCAGGCCCTGAATTCTACCATCAAGCCTTTTCCTACTTCTGCCTCTAAAATGCTCCAGCTTGGACCTGCATCTGTATCCATGAACTTTGTCCTACTCCCTGCGCGGCTAACGGTGCCTGACGCGGCCTGTTGCCTGCCAAAAACTGTATTCAGCCTTCAAGTTATCTGCTCCGCTCCTCATCCAATGCATTCCTGTCTAGTAGTTTAGGTAAACATCCTTCCAGCTACCGAGCAAAGAGCTTGGCCTCGCTGTCTTTATGCAAGTAATTCATAGCCCCTGTTACCATGGAAGATTCCTGCCCCCTCGCATCTCATGTAGACACATAGACGCTTGTACATGCACTAACAGTCAGTATAGAATAGATTCTGCCCGAGAGACCTTTCCTTTTGGATAAAACAGTTCTTTAAACAAAGATATTAGATACGATTTGGGATTAGGTTGACCTGACCCCCCAGACTTTTGTCTCCACATGTAGAGCTAAATGTCAATTCCCCTTCACCCTCTAGTTGCACGTCAATCACACGTCATGCGACTGCGCGCGCATCTCTGCCAAACATTTCTGCTGACACTGCAGGATTCTCTTATGGATCCACCCACTTGTGACATCATTTTAAATGACGTTTCTAGTATACGCCTGTTATTACGCCCATTTTCATTACGTATGTGTATTCTTATCTGTATTATCAGCTGTTACGCCTCCTGCATCTGTCTTAATGCAATGCTTTTCATATATATATTGTTACTTGTCAATAATGTATTGCCTATCCCTTCCTGAACCTTCGTGGTGATGGAATAAGATTGCCTAGTTCGAACTATGATTCCTTTGCAAGGAATAAAGCCCTTTTCAGAACCTCTAATACCACGGATTCTGCCTCTTATTTTGACTGAGTTATTCTTACTAGACTTTACCGCATAAAAATAGTACAGGTAATTTAAATATTTACCACAAGCCGCCCGCCAAAACACCGCACTGGATGGCCTGTTACCCCCGCCACATTAGCATGGCGAGGGTACTGCGGCGGACGGAAAGATCGCCCGCCGCTTTCCCGCTGGTAGGCAATTGTCACGATTGCCTACCAGGCCGAAAAAGGCCCATAATATGCCAAGGCCATCCATATTATGATGTGGCATTTTCAATGCCTTTCCATGGCGGAGACTCTATCATGGAAAGGCATGCGGAGTTCTCTTTGGGGGCCAGTTGCGGGCCCCACGGGGTGTGGGGGGCTGCACTTGGGGGTACCCATGGTCCACCCCAACACTGGCATGCACAAGGTGGCAGGCCCCGCCGGTGCCTATCACGTTGTGCATGCCAATGCACAACATGCATATATTGCATTGAGGCGGGTGCTGCTTACAGCACCGCCCGCCACAATCTAATATATGCGGGATGCCAACGCCACCGTGGTGGAGGCATCCTAATTGCCAGTGCAGGACTGCCGCACCAGTGGCGGACAGTCTGAGCACTGCTAGGGTGTCGCCCGCCATCCTAATGGGCCACTAAGTATTTGTGTGAGTGGCTGAGATGAGTGAGTGACTGCATGAGTTATTGTGTTGATGTGTGAATGGGTATATAAGTGCTTTGTGGATGAGTGAATGGATGTGTGAGTGGCTGAAAGGGTGAGTGAGTTGCTCTGTTAGTAGCTGTATGAGTGAGTGAGCTTGTGTGTCAGTATTTGTATGGGTCTGTGAATGGGTATGTGAGTGGTTGTATGGGTGTGAGTGAGTGTGTGAGTGGCAGTATGGGTCCATGAGTTGGTGTGGGAGTAGTTTTGTGGATATGTGAGTATGTGTATGGGTCTGTGAGTGGCTGTGTGAGTGGCTGTATGGGTGAGGTGTTTTGTGAGTGACTGTATGAGTGAGTGAGTATGTGTGTCAGTATTTGTGTGGGTCTGTGAATGGTTATGTGAGTGGGTGTATGAGATGTATGGGGACATGAGTGGTTGTGTGAGTGGTTCTATGGATGTTGTAATCAGTAATGTCATTTGAGATGGTACGAAGGATGGCATGAGCAATGTCACTGACCATGTCATGAGTGTTGTAATATGTGAGGTTAAAAGCAGTTCATTGGGGGGGGTAAGTTATAGTTAGCTTAGGTAACTTGAACTGCAGAATTTCATTGGTTTTGTATGTGTGAAATGTGAGCTTAACTATAAAATTACTGTAACCTTTGTTTTTTTAGTGAACAAAGGTTTTTTAAATTCTATTTCCAAACTATAACATCCCTGTAACCTTTGGATTTTCAGTGAATATATACGTTTTTTCAAATTCTATTTCCGAACTATAATGTCCCTGTAATCTCTGTTTTTTAAAGCGAATTTTTGCGTTTTTTAAAATATTATTTTTTTAACTATAATGTCACCGTAACCTTTGTTTTTTAATTGAATTTCTAAGGTTTTTTGAATTTTATTTCCCAAATGTAATAACTAACCTTTTACAGTGAGTGAGTTTATGCATGTCTCAGTTTGTCTGCAAGCGGGTGTTGTGAGTCTCAGAGTGGGCTGTTAGTCGGTATGAGAGTGTCTGAGTGGGTTCGTGAGTGGGTGTGTGTGTCTGACTGGTTTCTGTTTTGCCCACTTCTGCTCGTTCTCTGCTCATTTTCTGCCTTTTTCTGCTCACTTCTGACCTTTATTTCCCCTCTTTCTGCTTGTTGCTGACTTTTATACTGCCTCTTTCTGCTCATTTCCACCTGTATTTCATTTTATTTTACCTGTTTCTGATCGTTTCTCACCTTTATCAGATCTTTATCAGACCTTGATCAGACCTTTATTTTGCCTCTTTTTGCTCATTGCTGACCTTTATTTTGCTGATTTCTGCTCATTTCTCACCTTTATTTTCTTCTTTTCTGCTCGTTTCGGATCTCTATTTTGCCTCTTTCTGCTTGTTGCTGACCTTTACTTTGCCTCTTTCTGCTGGTTTCCGATCTCCATTTTGTCTCTTTCTGCTTGTTTCTCACCTTTATTTTGCCTCTGTTTGCTAGTTGCTGCCCTTTTTTCGCCTCTTTCTGCTAGTTTCTGACCTATTTTCTGCCTATTGCTGCTCATTTCTGACCTCTATTTGGTCTCTTTCTGCTAGTTTCTGACCTTTATTCAGCCTCTTTGAACACGTTTCTAAACTTTTTTGGGCTCTTTCTACTTGTTACTCACCTTTATTTAGCCTCTTTCTGCTTGTTTCTCATCTTTATTCTGCCTATTGCTGCTTGTTTCTGACCTGTATTTTGCCTCTTGCTGCTTATTATTGACCTTTATTCTGCCTCTTTCTGCTAGTTTCTCAACTCTATAGTGCCTCTTTCTGCTTCTTGCTTACCTTTATTCTGCTTCTTTCTGCTCGTTTCTCACCTTTATTTTCTCCTCTTTTTCCCCCTCGGACAGCAGGGGAAGCCTCAAGGCCCCCACGGTCCCAGTCAGCTCCTCACCTCCTGTGGGAGCTGACATTGCTCTCACAGACAGGGAGCTGTTAAACATGCAGCTCCGTCTGTGAGATTAATCGTTTCATCTGTTTCCAGCAAGCGTGAGCATTTTGTCAGTTCTCACTTGCTGGAAACAGAGTGTTTGCCCATGATTTGGCAGGAAGTGTCAATTGACCATTAGTGGCTTAAGGAGGGGGACCACACAGCATCCCTCCTTTCACATTCATGGGCTTGCCCCTAGGAGGTAGTGGTCCCATGGCCCCCTCCTTTTTTAAATAAAAGGAATGCCCCAGTGAGGTGGTAGTCCCAGGGGTGATAGAACGCCACGTTATTCAGAAAATTGTAGGGGTGCATCATATTCACTGTTAGTCCACACCCACATATTAATCGAAATTGTATCAAAGTGTGACTTAGAGATGTATTACTCAAATCTGCTTATATTACTATGATTAGAAATGTATCAATGCTTTTCATGAAGAGCAATGTCGTAGTTCACTGCAAATGTATTTTAGACAACGCATAATGATTGGTTTTCATGTAATGCGGTGCATTAGGTTTAAACGTGCCTCATATTAAAGTCTGCACATGTAGTTTGCTTATTCATATATAAAGTCTAACGAAGTTAATGCTTATAATGTGATTTTAGAAGTGTGGGTTTAAAATGTGTAAAGGCCTGATCGCATATATGTTTAAAGAGAAAGGCCTGTCAATTTCTTATGTTAGCCAGTTGCTGTAGGCCGAAAATGATTTCCCTTGGTAAGGCTTTGGGTTTCAGGATGCTAGAAAATCTCATAGAAGTGGAAAGTTTTCGTTCTCATGTTTCTGTTGCAGGTGCAAGGACACTTAGCTCGTTAGAGAGACTAGACCTTTGTTTTAGGAGTTAGGATGGTACGAGAAGCCAATATGGGAGCACACCGGAATTTAGGGATGATACTTTCGGTAGAGAAGGTGCCTGGGACCCAAGGTCAAGCTAACCGTCGTTGGATGGGATACAAGTTTCACTGGAAAAGTACTGGAAGAAGACCTGGCTGAAGAGGTGTGCCGGAGGGCGTGTTCTATGTTTTGGGGATTTTGTATTAGGGACAGTGCTCCAAGGGTTGAGCAGTTGAGGCTTATATGGGAAGCTAGAAGGAGCATCTTAGAGCGAGCTCTGACTAAGTGAGTGCACTTCTAAGGAAGTCTTCACTTCTGACACCTTTTACTCTCTTGCCTGGGAGGGAAAAATGCTAAGTAGGGATGTCACCTTAGAGATAGAGTAGGGATAGACTAACTGATTTCTTTTAAGCTAATGACTTCTAATATAGACCCTGGAGTAATTATCACATTTCTGATGTTATTGGAATTGATTATTCTTCTTATTCTGAGTCAGATGAGAGTCCTGCGTAGAATCTCTTTTGTATTAGTGCCCATTTATTTTCTTCACCTTATACTGAGGTGCTTGTATGTGCAGCTATTCTTGGTTGTAATAAATTCCTAAATATTTGAGTCAGTGGTCCTTTAGAGATTAAACTCAACTTATTGATTATGTGTTAAAATTTGATTTCCCCCCCCCTACACTATTTAGCAGATAAAAAGATCCTGGCGACCTGAGAGGATTCTTGGTGATGGCAAGGTACATAAGAATCCGGCGTCATCAGTTGGTAGCAGAGTAGGATGGTTATCTCTGATAGTGAGGGGAGATCTAGATCAGGATAAGAGATTCTAGAATCCCATAGAATTCGAGGGATGGTGACCCATCAGATGGTGTGTGGCAAACAACAGCATTGATGGAGATTGATGGAAAGTAGCAGTGCGGCGGAAAGCAGCAGTTCGTGGAGGAGTGAGTATGAATGAATAGGGTGATGTATTTTGTAGATTGCGGTGTTGATTTGATTGTGTGATGTCTTGCGGAGTTGCTATGAGAGTTAAGTGATTGTGAGATAAGGCTGTGAGCGCGCACAGCCTGGGGATTCTTAGAGTCGGCGAGTAGTCTGAGAAGTTGTGGTTTAGAAGACACCCAAGGTAGATTTTGTTGACCATTGAAAGGGAATCGTGAGACGTCATCGATTACCCAGACCGAGATAAGGGGAGCGAATGCGTGAGTGCGTGAGTAACCGACGCTGGTCGTGGGTTGTTGTATATGGAACATTGAGCGTTTGAAGCCTATCAGTTGAGGTGATTGTCCGGTCGTTTCGCGGACAGACAGTTGCCAGGTTTGAGGTCAACAATTTCGAGAGACTGTCCTAGGCGGTCAGAGAAGTGATTGTCCGGTCGTTTGTGGACAGATAATTACTTCAGAGTGTGAATGGGACGAATGCAAGGGTGAGACGCGAATTGTGAAGGAGGGGAACTGCTGCGAGCGGAGGAAGTGTGACGTCAGAAGGTGTCGCGCTGCGATAGGTCGGTTGGTGTGAGTCGCGCTGCAATTGGTGGATTGACATCAGGAAGTGAACGAAAACATTGTGCGCGATCAAAAACTTGTTCATCATGAAATGTTTTAAGGTTTTCCGAGAATTATGTATAGGCGACGAACAGGTGGTTACTCGAGGGGGAGAAGAAGCCCCTCCCGAGGATACTCCAGCGCATTATATGGCAAAGAATGTGGGATTGCATACTATAATTTGGTTTGAAAATTGGCATAAAATGACTCATGGTGAGGGAGAACTGACTTTCCCACAATATGGTACCTTCAGGTTGGATGCGTTGTATCAGTTGAAATCTGTGATGTCCTCATTGCGACCTCTGCCTAGACCATCTCAGTTTGAGGCATTACATGCATGGATCAGAGCAGCGTATGACAGGAAAAGAGACAAAAGTCAAGAAAGAGTGAAGAAGTCAATCAGGGCATTCCAGGATGCAAGGTGGGATGCGCTAGAGAAGAGGTGGAGAGTAGAAGCGATTGAGGGAGATAGATTGTACCCGCTATTAGAGAAAACAGACAGTGCGAAAGCAAGGAGTGTAGATGAGGATGATAGTGATACGGATGACAGCTTGACAGAGAGGTTGTCCGAAAGACCGCCTCCGTTCAATCCAGATTCCTATGAAGGAAAGTCGGCTCCAGCGGAAGGGACTAGTGGATTACAGACTCAGTCAGAGGTGAGAGTAGTAGGGAAAATCTCGACAGGAACGGAGGACATGAGAATTCAGTCTGTAGCGAGTACAGAGGTTGGGAGAGGTGTGAGTTTACCGGATGCCTTAAAAGTACCGGTTACCATTGAACCCATTGTTTCAGTCTATGACCCAGACCAAGAGAGAGTTGGTAGTCGAGCACAGCCACGGAGTGTGGCTGAGGTAAACGGGTCAGCGAACGGGATGGAGCAGACTCCGAGACCTATAGAATGGAGTACGCCATTGCCAGCCACCGCAGATTCCTCTAGGGAACAGGTTGATGCGAGACCGACTAGACCAAGGTCTTTGGCCGAGTCGAGATGTGGGTACCGCCTGAGAAGAATCAGTGTGAGAGAACTGTAGAGAGTGAGGAACAAGGTAACTCAGGAAACCGACCAGTCTCTAGGGACATGACAGAAGAGAGTAGGTCTCGAGATCAGAGCTGCGAGTATAACGAACGGAATGGTGCAGCTTGTCGAGAAATATTGAAAGGCGCCCTGAAAGAGAGGATGTTAGATGTAGTGAGATTGAAAGCAGAGTAGACGAAATAATAAATGGAAATTTGCCTCTTGAAAGAATATACATGTATGAACAAGATGAGTTACTTTTTGTAGCAAACGATGTGACTCGCAAGGCAAGAACTGTACATGAAAAACTGACAGAGTTGGCCAAGAAGTATGAGGTGGACTTGTCTAAAACTAAGTCATTACAGGGAAACCATAGGTTACAGTATGGTGACCAAGAACTGGAAGAGAAAAGGGTCATGGGGATGAGAAATCATATTAGAGATTTGATCATAGCGATGCGTGCATGGATCATGCTTGATAAATGGGAGGAAAGATGATCCAAGAAGAAGAGTTCCAAAAAGATAGTAGGAGAGATGCCATCTCCAGGTGGAGGGTCGGGAGGCATAGGGAATTTCCCTTTACGGGAGGTACAGAATGGAGGGTATGTGCATGTGCCTTGGAGTAGGGGTGATTTGGCTGCATTTACGAATGATTTCCCTCTGTTGAGGGAGAAGCCTGTAGAATGGTACAAGCAGGTTGATCGTTTGTCAAGATGAATGAATGAATGAATGAATGAATGAAAGGACATTTGTAGAGCGCATGGCTACCCGGGAGTGTCCCAGCGCTATAGATTGATCAGGGACAGGTACGGACTAAGGAAATAGCAGGGTCTTTAGTTGCTTTGCGGAAGGCTATGTGATTGGAGTTTGTGCGAAGTTGGAGTGGAAGGGAATTCCAGAATTTGGGGGCATTATAGGAGAAAAGCCGCCCACCGCTTCTGGACCTTTTTATTCTTGGGACCTTTGCGAGATGTAGATTGTCCGATGTAAGTTCCCTATTGGATTTGTAGAAACTGATAAGGGTTGAGTTAATGGGAGGGCCTGTCCCTAGCAGTGTTTTATGCGCAATACACAGAGATTTGAACTTGATGCGTTCCAACACGGGGAGCCAATGGAGGGAGCGGATTGAGGGCTTGGCCGATTGTCTATTAGAGGATCCTGTAAGTAATCTGGCTGCGCAGTTCTGGACTAATTGGAGTTTGGAGATAACAGATGCGGGGTAGCCAAGATAAAGAGCGTTCCCGTAGTCCAGCCTTGAAAGAATGAGGGATTGTATCATGACCTTTTTTCCTGTGGAGGGCAGGAGGGGGAGAATTTTATGTGCCGTTCTGAGCAACCCAAAGCAAGTGGCTGCTGTCTTCCTGGCCTGAGTCCTAAAGCTCAGGTCCTGGTCCAGCCAAATACCCAGACTCTTGATCTCGGTTTTGGGGGAGGGAGGAGGGCCCATGATGGGAGGCCACATAAGGTGGGACTGGAAGCAGCGTGGGTTACCTAATAGTACCATAATCTCCGTTTTTCCCCCGTTTAGTTTGAGCTGGGATAGGTCCATCCATTTGGAAATTTCTTCCAAACAAGAATGGAGCCTATTAGCATTGGGATCCAGGAGATTAAGGACGACCACTAGTTGTGTGTCATCCGCATAGGTCACTATGCGGATTCCTGAGGGGGCTACGATGTCAGCCAGGGGGGACATGTATACATTGAAAAGTGTTGGGCCAAGCGAGGAGCCCTGTGGGACCCCGCTGGCTAAGAAAGCTGGTTTGGATAGAATATTCTCCTCGAAGACCTGGAAAGTTCTTCCTTGTAGGAAGGAGCGTAGCCATTGAAGAGCGGTGCCCGTAACACCGACTTTTCTCAGGTGCTGGATAAGGGTTGAATGGTTCACGGTGTCGAATGCCGCGCTTAGGTCGAGGAGAATAATGGCTGTGGAGCCTCCCGAGTCAAGGATTTTTTTACATTCCTCTGTGACTGCTTATAGGGCGGATTCCGTGCTCTGGTGGGGGCGAAATCCAGTTTGAGATGGGTGGAGGAGATTGTGTGATCCGAGAAAATCAGATAGAATGTGATTAACACATTTTTCTGTCACTTTGCTAATTCCAGGGAGGAGGGATATTGGGCGGTAGTTGCCTAGTTCGGTAGGATCTAGGCTAGGTTTTTTTAGAAGGGCCCTGACCACAGGTTTTTTCCAATTCGGGGGGACCATTCCAGAACTGAGCGAAGTGTTGATCAGGTGGAGTATGTTAGGGGCTAGGGTAGTGATTGCTTGTTTAAAAATATTCAGAGGGTTCTGAATCTCAAAAGTGTTGTGGATTGATTTGAACACGTTGTTTGACATCGTGGTTACAGGGGACTTATGGTCTGCATGTACAATTGCTGTTAAATGGCCGACTTCAGAGCCAGAAAGGAATCCTATCACGAATGGCCCGTCACCTTTAGTTATGAAAAAGTTTGAGCAGGTGATCACGTGGTTAAAGTCCAACATTTCGCCTCAGGATATTGATTGGGTAAAGATAGATCGGACAAAAAGAGACAGTGCATGAGTACTATGAACGCCTCTTGCAGGCCTTCAAACAGTACAGCGGATTAGATGCCTTAGATACAAAAGTCATGGGACAGTTTGTTTCGAAGTTTGTGTTGGGGTTGAGACCAGAAGTCAGTCTCATGATACAGCAACATCTGATTTGTTGGCAGAACAAGCCGGTGGATGAGATCTTGCGGTATGCCAGATACTGCAGTAATGAGATAGATTCTAAGCATAGGAAGTTAAAAGACAAATTGATGCTTGTTCAGATGCAAACAGCTCAAGTTCAGCCTAGCGGAGGTACGTTAGGAAGAAGACAGGGAAATAACCAAGGAGGAAATCAGAATGTCCAAGGTCAGGGAAGACCAAAGCCAGTTGATCCTAAGACAGGAATGGATGTGGCAACATTGAAGAAGACCACTGCGTGTCATCTTTGTCACCAGATTGGACATTGGAAACGCGAGTGTCCCTTGAATCCAATCAACCAAGTGCAGCAAGAAGTAGAGATGGCTCAGGTACCTGTCCCTGAAGCAGTCCCTACAGTGACTAGACCAAGGTCGATGAAAGGGGGGTCTGCAGGTACAAGTTCCCCAGCCACCTAGAGTTCAATATGTTTAGCAGGGAGCTCAGATTTACCAACAGATGCCCTTGTTCGAAGGGTATGAGGAGTTCAGCCCAGACCCATTGGGATGACAGTGCCTGAGAGGGGAGGAAGACTGCACCCTTGGAGCAGTCTTGGACGTAGACCAGAGGGGACCATTTGTAGAAGCAGACATTGATGGTCACCCTACCACCTTTTTGATTGATACGGGTGCTACCCGGTCTACTGTGAGATCCGCAGTAGTCCCTAACCTACCCCTCTCAGGACAATGGATCCAAGTTGTTGGAGTAGCAAACAAGAAAATGACCAGTCCATTGACAGAGCCAATTCCTGTGAGAATAGGAACTTTCCAAGATTGACACCAGTTCGTGGTGTGTGACTTGAGTCCAGTTTGCCTGTTTGGAAGAGATCTGTTGTGCAAACTAAATTGCACCATCTATTGTACACCGAAGGGAGTTGAAGTACAGACAAAGGATGATGATGCGACCTTTAAAGCTGCAAATCAACATTTGTGCATAGAAATGTACCCAGCGCTGAGCGTTGGAGGAACTTCCACTTGATTTGAGGGATTCTGTGTCACCCGAGGTGTGGGACTTCACCGGAGAAGAGATTGGGTTGATCAAAGGTGTAGAGTCCGTGAAGATTCAGGTCAAACAGGATGTAGAATTCCCTAGGACACCCCAGTACAATTTGTCACCTGAGACTATTGGAGGGATTAAACCTGTAATCGAGTCCATGATTAAGCAGGGAATTCTGAAGGAGATTATGGGTAGCCCATGTAATTCACCTATCATGGGATTACAGAAACCCAGTGGGAAATTCAGGATCGTGCAGGACCTGCGAAAAGTCAACACGATAGTTGTTCCATGCTGTCCGGTGGTACCAAATCCATCTGTGATACCGTTTCAGATTCCGTGTGACGCTGAGTGGTTTACAGTGATTGATCTGTGTCAAGCATTCTTCTCAATCCCACTCCATGAGGAGACCCAATTTCATTTTGCTTTCCGGCTGGAAAACCGTGTGTTAATGTGGTGTCATATCCTCTAGGGGTACACAGAGAGTCCATCGATCTTTAATCAGATCTTGAAGAAGAATCTTGAGAGTCTCGTATTGCCGCAGAACTCGGTTCTGGTGTAATACATCGATGACTTGCTCATTGCCTCAGAAACAGAAGACGGTTGCAGGGTTGATACCATTGCTTTACTGAATCATTTGGCAGAGAATAGACACAAAGTGTCCCCAAACAAATTGCAGTACTGTCTAAGTGAAGTACAGTACTTGGGCCACAGAATTGAGAAGGGCAAGAGGAAGGTGTCACCAGATCGCGTTAAGGCAATTATGAACATGCCTGTGCCTACCACACAGGGAGAAGTCAGAATGTTTTTGGGGATGGTTGGCTACTGCCGCCAATGGATTCCCAATTTCTCCTATGAAGCAAAGCCTTTACAGAGGCTGACACACAAGGATGTGAGTGATCCGGTACCATGGGACAACGACTGTTTAATGTCGTTTTTGAGGCTGAGAGAGGCCATGTGTCGTGCTCCAGCTTTGGGAATGCCTGATTACAACAAAGCTTTCTCGTTGTTCTGTTGCGAGAGAGAAGGTTGCGCATTGTCAGTTTTTTTTTTGTGTAAAATTTTTTATTGTTTTCACAACAGTTAGAACAGGAGGACATCGAGACAGACCTTGTTCAGAAATCTTATGACAAATTCCCACCCAAATGCACAATTCCTCAACCAAGCCCCCTTCCAATGCAGTGAGAAGGACCATGTTTCCCCCTCTCCCCGCCTCCCCACAAACCAACCTAACCATCCGAATCAGAGGAGTCCCCATTACACACAGGCGGCGGATCACATATTCCTCCCCTGTACCTGTTCCATGCCCCCCAAACCTTGGCCCACTTGCGAGGGCATCCCCGCCTGACGAACACTGACCGCTCAGCAAACATGGCTGCATCCATCTCCCTCCTCCACACAGACAGCAACGGCGCCTCCGCCGCTCCCCACCTCTGGGCTATATTCCATTTGGCCGTCATGATCCCCAGCGTCACCCAGCCCTGCGCCTGACGATCAAGATCATTGGGCTCCAACACATTCAGCAAACAGCGCCGGGGCTCCGGCATCAGCGATATCCTGCACACCTGTGACATTGTACGCAACACCCGCTTCCAGAACACCTGAAGAACGGGGCACTCCCAGACAGTGTGGTAAAAGGTTCCCTCCTCCCCACAACCCCGCAGGCAGAAGGGGTGAGTCGCTCTACCCATCTTGTGTAGCAAGCATCTGGTTAAGTACGAGCGATGCAAAATACGTAGCTGCACCAGCCGCAGTCGTGAAGATATACCCGCCTCACGCGGCGAGGCCAGCGCCTCACGCCACTCCGGATCATCAAAGTCACCGATCTCCGCAGCCCACCGTTCCCTCAGGAGCCCCAAAGGGTCTGGCAAGTTGTTGATCAGTTTGCGGTACGTGAAGGACGTAGCCTTCTTTGGCATGTACTCCGTCAACAGTCTATCCTCTAACGGGGACGCCTCCGGAACTTGGGCGCCAGGAGTCAATTGCGCCATCAGTGCATGCTTCATCTGGAGGTATCTAAACCATTCTGAGGGAGCCAGCTCGTATTGCTGTTGTAGACATGAGAACTGGACGACCGCCCCTTTTTGCCACACGTCGCCTACCACCGAGATTCCGATATTGTCCCAAGCGTCGAACCCTTTGCTATCCCTTAAACGGCCCAGCTGCTTGGCGTCCCAAAGGGGCGTAAGTTGAGTCAAGACCCCTCGCCATCCCAACCTGGCCTGTGCCGCATGCCAGATAACTACAGTCTGCTTAAGGGGGCCAATCAGCTGCGAGGCCAGTCGGGCATCATATAGAGGGGACAGCATACCCCTCTCCCCCAACACATCCCTGTCCGCCTTAAATGCGGGATCAGACTGAGGCGCATGAAGCCACTGGTTGATCACCTTAAGCTGCGCCGCCCAGTAATAGAGTTGGATATCCGGGAGCGCAAGTCCCCCATCGTACCACCCGCGAACTAATTTTGATTGCACAATGCGCGCCGGTTTATTGCCCCAGAGTAAGCTGGAAACCTGCGCTGCTATCGTGCGGAAGTAGGTCGGAGGCACCGGGTACGGAGTATTCTCCAACACATAGAGAAACCGCGGCAGGGCCATCATTTTGAAGAGCGCCGCCCTCCCCACCAGGGTCAGAGGCAACGCTCCCCAGTGCTGCACATCGCGCCTGAGGCGGTCCACCTGAGGGCCTAAGTTACGCTTGAAAAACTCCACCTGATCCATCGTCACCTGCACCCCTAGATATTTGAACGACCCCTCCACCACCTGTAGCCGGCATCCCGCCGGTAGCCGCGGAGGGGGGCCCCGTAGCAACAGGAGGACCGATTTCGACCAGTTTATTGTATAGCCCGATGCCCGGCCAAATATGTCGCAGATGTTCAGCAGTGTCAAAATGGAGCGTCTAGGGGAAGACAGGTAAAGCAGTATGTCATCCGCATAGAGGGAGACTCGGTCCTCCCAGTCGGCGGACCACCGAAGGCCCCTCATCCCGGGCTCCCACCGTATTCAAGCCGCGAGCGGTTCGAGCACTAGGGCAAAAAGCAGTGGCGACAGTGGCCTGAAAAGGATTGGGCCATCGATCTTTCCTTCTTGAAAGTGGGAGGTTCAAGCAATACATTTTCTGCATTACGTGATGGTCTGGAGCCTCCAGAGAGTCTCAGTTTATTCGCCAGGTAGCGAGGGGAGGAGGAGTGCAAGGCTTTGTGGGTGATACAGGCAGTCTTGTAGATAGATCTTACCTCGATGGGAAGCCAACGGAGGGTGGATAAAATGGGTGTGATGTGGTCGCTTCTTTTGGCCCCATATATGAAATGAGCTGCTGAATGGAGAACAGACTTCAGGGGGGACAGGTGGGATTTGGGGAGGCCAGTAAGAAGAGAATTGCAATAGTCCAATCTGGAGAGAACCAGCGATTGGACCAGGGTTTTAAGGTCGTGCTCCGGGAAGAAGCGACGAATCCCCCACAGAAGGCGCATTTGGTATGGAGCAGACTTTGCAATGGAATCGATGTGGGAGAGTAGATTGAGTTTTTTGTAGGGTATGACACCAAGGGATTTTGCGCTGTCGACAATGATGGGTTTATTGTTAAGTAGATTCATCTGATCCATCCATGATTGAACTGGGGGAGGAGAAAGTGAGGAGGAGAGGAGGAGGAATTCAGTTTTGGAGGGATTCAGAATCAGTTGATGAGTTAACATCCAGTTTTGAATGGAATCGAGAGTAGAGCTTAGGAAGGAGAGATCGTGAGTGGAGGCCACCTTAAGTTAGATTTGAGTGCCGTCCGCATAGAGATGATAGTGGATCCCGGATTTACTAAGGAGATTTACCAAAGGTTCTATCAGAAATGGGGAATATGTGAGACAATTGTTGGAAGCATTAAAGTGTCCCAAGGAAATTGCAGTAGTCAAATGTTCTGCTCACAGTAGAGGGATTGATTTTGTTTCATTGGGTAATAACTATGCAGATGAGGTTGCCCGTTTCTGTGCAGAACAAGGATGCATATTTACAGGAGGTTACACTGGAGAAAGCCAAGAAGGAACAGAGCTCAGCATGATGTTAGCCATGGCAGACACTTGGGAGGAACTAAAACGATTGCAGGATGAGGTTACCGACCAAGAACGAGATGGCTGGATGAGGTCAGGATGTGAGAAGGGAGATGTGGATGTGTGTGTCTCGAGTGATGGTCGGGCTGTGTTGCCGGAAAATCTGTTGAGCCCAATGGCAAGATTGATACATGGTGCAGTACATCTTGGCAGAGATGCAATGGTGCGAGTGTTTAGACAGACATGGTACAATCCAAAGTTTCGTGCAGTTGCTGAAGCTGTATGTCAGAGGTGTGTCACGTGTCAACAGATGAATGCAGGAAAGAAGACTGCCGTAACTTTGAGTCACATTGGGAGGTCAGGAGGGCCTTTCAATAGAATGCAGTTGGATTTCATTGAGATGCCAAAGTGTAATGGGCTGAGGTCCATTTTAGTTGTGGTATGCATGTTTTCAAGGTGGGTGGAGGCTTACCCGACACGTAGATGTGACACACTCACTGTAGCTAAACTGTTGTTGAGGGAGCTCATCCCAAGGTTCGGTTTTACGACCTCTTTGGAGTCGGACAGAGGGACTTACTTCCACAGTAAGATCATGAAATTGCTCTGTGCTGCCTTGAATGTGGATCAGAGGTTACATTGCAGCTACCGACAAGAGGCTTCTGGGATTATGGAACAGGTTAATGGAACTTTGAAAGCACAACTGGCAAAAGTGTGCTCTTCGCAATCTCTGAAATGGCCTGATGCCCTGCCCTTGGTCCTCATGAGCCTTCGTAGTGTTCCAGATAGGAGAACGGGGTTGTCACCTCACGAGATCCTGATTGGGAGGGCAATGCGATTACCAGCGATACCTACTACTGCTCTAATTAGCATCACTGATTACTTAATTCTCGACTACAGTAAGGGACTGGCTGACGTGTGTCTCAGCAGGTACATGCAGCAACTGTTCCAGCCTCAAGTGACCTGTGCCACGACCTGTGCCCGGGAGATTGGGTGCTAGTTCGCAAACACGTGAGGAAGAGCTGCCTGGATGTTCGTTGGCGTGGCCCCTACCAGGTAATACTGGTCACGAACACAGCAGTGAAGTGTGGAGGGTTGCCAAACTGGGTGCATGCCTCTCATACCCGCAGAGTTCCAGCACCCTTGGAAGAAACAGTCCCTCTCGTGAATGAAAATCCAGCTGAGGTGGCAGGGCCATCTGAGAGGGCAAGTCAAGCTGTGAGGGTTGCTGACGCAGTTGGTTGTGCACTGGATGGAGCTGAACGGGTGGTGTCAATCAGAGCCCCGAATTTGACTCGAACGGAGAAAGCATTGATGTGGGTGGAGTAGAGTCAAATCCAGCCGAAGAAGGAAGTAGTGCACAGGATACCCAGAGGGAGAGCAGAAGTGCTACAAGAGCAGAAGATGTTTGGCCCGTGAGCCAGAGGCGGCTGAACCTGAGGTTGGCACCTGAAAGAGATCTTGAACTTGAATTTGTGAACTAATTCTGGAGAAGCTGTTTTTTCCAACCTTTGGTTATGTACCACCGCATCAGGAATTAGTGTGGCTTCGTCTTGAACTTTTGCAGCATGTTTTAGAGATTCTGGGAGCTGATCTTATCTTGGACTGAAGGTGAACTTTGTTGTAAATAAAAGTCTAAAAGAAGATAACCTAGGCCCTAGTGGAAAAAGAAGAAATTTAGGGGCTTTCTGTCAA
This sequence comes from Triturus cristatus, assembly GCF_964204655.1. Classification (NCBI taxonomy): domain Eukaryota; kingdom Metazoa; phylum Chordata; class Amphibia; order Caudata; family Salamandridae; genus Triturus; species Triturus cristatus. The sequence goes on along the minus strand of NC_140583.1, from coordinate 797,108,638 downwards.
GACGATGAAAGAGGGCTAGGGAAATATTTTGTGGACTGTGTAAATAAGAGACTGAAATTGCAAGGGGATTTCCAGCTCTTGAAGTATCGTTCGAACTGGCTAGCAAGTGACATCTGTAGGAGAAAGGAGACTCTTAATTGTTTGCTGCTGAAACCAAGAACTTTGACAACTTTGCGAGACCATGGATGCTGGAAATACTCATCGTAGATCCAAATTAGTAGTAGGTACACTTGTAAGGTTAATGATAGTTTCTATAATCGTAATAGTTGTAGCCTCATATATCGTTTCACATGAGCAGGAAGCGGAGGTACAGGGAACACCTACTAGGCCTGGGCCAAAATTCCGTTCTGTTCGCGGAAATTGCGATATTTTGGCATTTTCGCGTTCCGCGGAAAGCGCGAAAATGTCAAAATTTCCGCATTCCGCAGCTTAGCGATAATTTCTTTCTTGCTCGCGCTGTAAAATGATACATTCTCTCGCGCGCGCGATCGCCTTACCTGAATCCTTGCGTTCTCCGACAAGTTTTCTTGACCCGGTCGCGTTCTCCACGAGATGTTGGATTTTGGTAGCCATTTTGCGCTGTCTCGCGAGAGTTCGCGGCCGCATTAACGTCATTTTTCACGCGATCACGTCATTTGTCGCGCGATCACATCTTTCTTCTCGCGATCATGCACCGCGCGAGTATGAGAAGATTGAGATCTCGAACATGTCATTCTACATCGCGAGCCAGAGGATGAGGACGCGGGCACGTGAAATCGAACGCGAACAGGAGAAAGAGACCGCGAACACGTCATATCCAACGCGACAGGGACAAAGAAGAGAACGCGATCATATCGTTTTCGACACGCCGGCGGAAGTAATGTGAAGCTCGAGAACTCAACAACGTATAATTTACAATTTGGAGAGGAATATCGGCTCTAGCAGCATGAAACCATCTGCAAATACTGATTTTGGATGAAAAGAACTCCTTACATTGACATTTGGCTTTCCTTTTTTGTGCAAGGAGTCATTTTTTTACAAGGTGGAGAGAGGGAGGAAGTGACACAGAATCTCCAACTTCCTGTTCCTGTCCAGCAGGCTCCTCCCAGTGCTTTGTCCATCTCCTGCTCATTCTGCCTCTGGATTTGGAGCTGGAAAGATCACTCTTTTTGTCTGCTGCATCATTGCAATTGGATTTCAGGATTTTTGGAATAGGATATTTTACAAGTAAGTGGTTGTTGTGTTTGATTGTGGGCATTGCAGTTGTTGTGTAACTACAATTTATTTTTGTTAATTAATTATCATCATTCCTTTTTTTTTTATTTTATTTTGTGGGTTGTAGTAGTAGGCCCGAGCTAGCCATGGGCATGGCCTCATGGGTGTGTGTGTGCATGATGAAGCAACTGTTCCTTTTGTTTTTTGAATATATTTCATTTTCAAGCACATTTAGGGCATGGATGGCATTGGATTGAGTTGGGGAAGTGTGTTTTTTGGGGTGGCCTTTGTGATGTTGTTGGGCCTGGCCATGTGGCTGGTGGCCATTTTGAGGCCTAGGCCTGCTAGCTTGCCTGGCCTTGTCTGCCAACAGGCCTGCTTTCATCCACTAGGACCAGAGCAGGTAGCCACAGCTTTAGTAATCTACTGTTTTCTGTGTGCTCTGTTGAATTTAGACATCATTTAGGGCATGGATGGCATTGGATTGAGTTGGGGAAGTGTGTTTTTTGGGGTGGCCTTGCTGATGTTGTTGGGCCTGGCCATGTGGCTGGTGGCCATTTTGAGGCCTAGGCCTGCAAGCTTGCCTGGCCTTGTCTGCCAACAGGCCTGCTTTCATCCACTAGGACCAGAGCAGGTAGCCACAGCTTTATTAATCTACTGTTTTCTGTGTGCTCTGTTGAATTTAGACATCATTTAGGGCAAGGATGGCATTGGATTGAGTTGGGGAAGTGTGTTTTTTGGGGTGGCCTTGCTGATGTTGTTGGGCCTGGCCATGTGGCTGGTGGCCATTTTGAGGCCTAGGCCTGCAAGCTTGCCTGGCCTTGTCTGCCAACAGGCCTGCTTTCATCCACTAGGACCAGAGCAGGTAGCCACAGCTTTATTAATCTACTGTTTTCTGTGTGCTCTGTTGAATTTAGACATCATTTAGGGCATGGATGGCATTGGATTGAGTTGGGGAAGTGTGTTTTTTGGGGTGGCCTTGCTGATGTTGTTGGGCCTGGCCATGTGGCTGGTGGCCATTTTGAGGCCTAGGCCTGCAAGCTTGCCTGGCCTTGTCTGCCAACAGGCCTGCTTTCATCCACTAGGACCAGAGCAGGTAGCCACAGCTTTAGTAATCTACTGTTTTCTGTGTGCTCTGTTGAATTTAGACATCATTTAGGGCATGGATGGCATTGGATGAGTTGGGGAAGTGTGTTTTTTGGGGCGGCCTTGCTGATGTTGTTGGGCCTGGCTATGTGGCTGGTGGCCATTTTGAGGCCTAGGCCTGCAAGCTTGCCTGGCCTTGTCTGCCAACAGGCCTGCTTTCATCCACTAGGACCAGAGCAGGTAGCCACAGCTTTATTAATCTACTGTTTTCTGTGTGCTCTGTTGAATTTAGACATCATTTAGGGCATGGATGGCATTGGATTGAGTTGGGGAAGTGTGTTTTTTGGGGTGGCCTTGCTGATGTTGTTGGGCCTGGCCATGTGGCTGGTGGCCATTTTGAGGCCTAGGCCTGCAAGCTTGCCTGGCCTTGTCTGCCAACAGGCCTGCTTTCATCCACTAGGACCAGAGCAGGTAGCCACAGCTTTAGTAATCTACTGTTTTCTGTGTGCTCTGTTGAATTTAGACATCATTTAGGGCATGGATGGCATTGGATTGAGTTGGGGAAGTGTGTTTTTTGGGGTGGCCATGCTGATGTTGTTGGGGCTGGCCATGTGGCTGGTGGCCATTTTGAGGCCTAGGCCTGCAAGCTTGCCTGGCCTTGTCTGCCAACAGGCCTGCTTTCATCCACTAGGACCAGAGCAGGTAGCCACAGCTTTAGTAATCTACTGTTTGCTGTGTGCTCTGTTGAATTTAGACATCATTTAGGGCATGGATGGCATTGGATTGAGTTGGGGAAGTGTGTTTTTTGGGGTGGCCTTGCTGATGTTGTTGGGCCTGGCCATGTGGCTGGTGGCCATTTTGGGGCCTAGGCCTGCAAGCTTGCCTGGCCTTGTCTGCCAACAGGCCTGCTTTCATCCACTAGGACCAGAGCAGGTAGCCACAGCTTTATTAATCTACTGTTTTCTGTGTGCTCTGTTGAATTTAGACATCATTTAGGGCATGGATGGCATTGGATTGAGTTGGGGAAGTGTGTTTTTTGGGGTGGCCTTGCTGATGTTGTTGGGCCTGGCCATGTGGCTGGTGGCCATTTTGAGGCCTAGGCCTGCAAGCTTGCCTGGCCTTGTCTGCCAACAGGCCTGCTTTCATCCACTAGGACCAGAGCAGGTAGCCACAGCTTTATTAATCTACTGTTTTCTTTGTGCTCTGTTGAATTTAGACATCATTTAGGGCATGGATGGCATTGGATTGAGTTGGGGAAGTGTGTTTTTTGGGGTGGCCTTGCTGATGTTGTTGGGCCTGGCCATGTGGCTGGTGGCCATTTTGAGGCCTAGGCCTGCAAGCTTGCCTGGCCTTGTCTGCCAACAGGCCTGCTTTCATCCACTAGGACCAGAGCAGGTAGCCACAGCTTTATTAATCTACTGTTTTCTGTGTGCTCTGTTGAATTTAGACATCATGTAGGGCATGGATGTCATTGGATTGAGTTGGGGACATGTGTTTTTTTGGGGTGGGCTTTCTGATGTTGGTTGTCTTAAAGACATGCTTTTGTTGTGTGTGTATGGTGAGTGTTGGTGTGCGATGCATGCACCCTGCAGACCTTTTTGGGGCCTGTGAATGTTCGTATTTGCATTTTGTTGCATTAAAAAGGCAGAGCAGTGTGCTTCAGCATGCATCCTTTACCTGACTTTCATAGGCCTTTTGTCAGCTCCTGGTGTTTCCCAGGCCCCCTGCTTGTTAGTGATTTGTGAGTGTCCATGTGGCTGGTGGCCTTTTTTTGTGTTGGGAGTTATTAGTGTCCTGCTTTTGCCATATAGGCCTGCATGGTTTTCCTATTGGCTTACTGCTTCCATCCATCCACCCCCTTTGCCAGCAGCAGCTCCATGGATGCTGAGATGCTCAAATAATGCAATGGTCCACCCCACTTCCATTAGTTTTTTATTTTGTTGTTTATTATTAACTTTCCTATCCTTCCTGAGAGTGTAGTGTGTGGCTGTACACAGTACTAGTAGTATAACATAGCTCTAGTTAAAAAAAATAGTCATAAATGGTTAGACTATCTTTTGTTTGCACTAGTACAGTACTAAGTAACTGAACCACAAAAACAAATGCAACATTTCACTGATGTTCTTCTCCTGTCTTCTTTGCTTTTAGGTGCACAAAAGACAGAGTAGGAGGTGTCATCGGCATCACCTGGCTACCCGTTGCACTGCCAGCCAGACAGAAGTCCTGCTGCGCATCACGCCCACGTGTGACCAGAACTTGTTGTGCATCTGCCTCCTGCCTGACATCTGAAGAAGATGGCCCCAAAGAAAGGTACCAGGTCCAGTACCAAGAAAGTTGCCGGTGAGAAGAAGGAACAGAAAAAGGAAGTGCCATTAACCACGACTGGTGGTGTGCCGGCCAATGTTTTTTTTGGCACCAAAGCGTTGTCTGGGAACCAAGCTGGGAGCAGCACAGCGGTCCAACCCCACCAACCTAGGCCCAAGGGCTTTAGTGTCGCAGAGGTAGCCAGTCTACTAACGAGCAGTGATGTTGAAGAAATGTCATTACCGCAAAGTAGTACACAATCAAGTTCAACGCAGGCGCAAACTCAGCAGATCAGTGTCAAGCCGCCGCAACCAGAACAGCAGCAGCCGCCGCAACCAGAACAGCAGCAGCCGCCGCAACAGCCCACCATAGTAGTTGTTGCTCCTGACGTACGGGCATTTCAGGAAATCGAGCTTCCTGCAGACAAAGTGGAGCAAAGTCAAACCACTGTTTCAGAAGATCAATTGTCTTCCAGACCACCAGCAAGGAAAAGGAGGCTTAGTCCATCATCTTCTTCTTCAAGCCCCGCTTCTGATGATCGTGATGACACTTGGGTCCCACCAGCTCGGTCTGAGAGTGAAGTACGCCACAAGACATTGCTTCTGAAAAGGAAGGTCCCAGAAAAACTTAGAGTTATGGAGGTAGATGTAGAAGAGGGGGGTGATGATGTTGATGAAGACGAGCCAGTCATCACGCACATTACTCCCGCCCCAAAGGGATTGGAGACCGACATTCTCACCCTATCCAGAAAGGCTGCTACTGAGCGGGTTGTGTTACAACAAACAAATGATGGACGGAATGCTGACAATGCAGACATTCTCCCCCAGTCAAGAGATCTGGGTTAAATCCATCGTTCTTTTGCCCACTACACCACCCCAGTTTAGACATGGCCATATGCAAATCAGTCTTGACCCTGTGCCTCATGGGAACAGTCCAGCCCGAACTGCCAAGCCATGTCTTCCCTGGACCGGAATCAAGCATCCTAGGACCGGTTTCTGGCTATCAGCCGTCATCAGCCAGGATAGCTTGACTCCAGTGGCGTAGTGAGCACGGGTCCCACGTCTGGGAATACCCATCCCACTTAGGGCGAAAAGCGTTACAACAAACAAATGATGGACGGAATGCTGACAATGCAGACATTCTCCCCCAGTCAAGAGATCTGGGTTAAATCCATCGTTCTTTTGCCCACTACACCACCCCAGTTTAGACATGGCCATATGCAAATCAGTCTTGACCTTGTGCCTCATGGGAACAGTCCAGCCCGAACTGCCAAGCCATGTCTTCCCTGGACCGGAATCAAGCATCCTAGGACCGGTTTCTGGCTATCAGCCGTCATCAGCCAGGATAGCTTGACTCCAGTGGCGTAGTGAGCACGGGTCCCACGTCTGGGAATACCCATCCCACTTAGGGCGAAAAGCGTTACAACAAACAAATGATGGACGGAATGCTGACAATGCAGACATTCTCCCCCAGTCAAGAGATCTGGGTTAAATCCATTGTTCTTTTGCCCACTACACCACCCCAGTTTAGACATGGCCATATGCAAATCAGTCTTGACCCTGTGCCTCATGGGAACAGTCCAGCCCGAACTGCCAAGCCATGTCTTCCCTGGACCGGAATCAAGCATCCTAGGACCGGTTTCTGGCTATCAGCCGTCATCAGCCAGGATAGCTTGACTCCAGTGGCGTAGTGAGCACGGGTCCCACGTCTGGGAATACCCATCCCACTTAGGGCGAAAAGCGTTACAACAAACAAATGATGGACGGAATGCTGACAATGCAGACATTCTCCCCCAGTCAAGAGATCTGGGTTAAATCCATCGTTCTTTTGCCCACTACACCACCCCAGTTTAGACATGGCCTTATGCAAATCAGTCTTGACCCTGTGCCTCATGGGAACAGTCCAGCCCGAACTGCCAAGCCATGTCTTCCCTGGACCAGAATCAAGCATCCTAGGACCGGTTTCTGGCTATCAGCCGTCATCAGCCAGGATAGCTTGACTCCAGTGGCGTAGTGAGCACGGGTCCCACGTCTGGGAATACCCATCCCACTTAGGGCGAAAAGCGTTACAACAAACAAATGATGGACGGAATGCTGACAATGCTGCATTCTGTCCATCTATTGTTGTTTTTGAACTGAGCGGGATGTAGCACGGATCTCACCAACACAGGTTACACCACCACTACCTCCAGCTGCCATATTTTCCAAGGCCCGGCAGGGACCTACATCCAGCTCAACCATCTCAGTAGGAAGTGGTAGTAAAAGTCACAGTGTAGGTGGACAGGGTCACATATTTTCAAGCACCCCCTCAAGTTCATCTGGTGTTGAAAGTGGCACATCCAGCAGTGCCAGAAAGTTCTCCTCCCCAGTTTGGGACTTCTTTTCTGTTAGCGCCAAGGAGGAGAACGTTGCTATATGCGCAATTTGTCAGCAAGGTGTTCGGCGTGGTAAGCTTGGTACAAACTATGGTACCGGAGGACAAGCAAGTCATCTAAAAATACACCACAATATCGTGTGGGAGGATCACCTACGTAAGTTAAAAGAAAGTAGAAAAACTAAACCCTTTGAAGTTGGTCAGGAATCAGGGAGCGATATTATTGTGGTGGCAGGTGAAGAACAGGGAGGCATTTCTAGCCCTGTCTCCAGTAGTGCAGTCACTGCAGTGGTAACGCCCACATCCTCCTCAGTAACATCAGAATGGCACCGCAGTAAGAGCCATACTCAGAGTGTGGGTGAGACACCAAGGCGACCGGCGAGTACCTCAATGAGACAATCTGTGTCGTTGAGCCTTAGTGGGTTAATGAAAACAGCACCACTAAGGAAAGTAAGCCAGCCTACCATTGACAGCATGTTTAGGTTGGAGGGGCAGTTCCAACGCAACCACCCAACGGCACGATTGTACAATGCGAAGCTGGCTAAAATGTTAGCGCTGGACCTTCTTCCTTTTTCATTTGTGGAAGGGGTGGGTTTCCTTGAATTTGTGTCTGCCATCTGCCCGAAATGGAAAGTTCCCAGCCGGTCCTATTTCGCAAGAATTGCTGTTCCGGCACTACATCATGATGTGCTGGAATTGGTTGGTCATGGTTTGCGGCAGAGTGCTGTGCACAATATCCACCTGACAACAGACATGTGGAGCAGTTGCCAAGCCACAGATTACATGTGCATCACTGCACACTGGATCTCTTTTGTGGGGGTTAGAGATCAACTATCTGCACGAGGTGTTGTTGACACAGCTGCGATTTTTTAAGGTACCCGGAAACATGCAACTGTAGCCATGTTCGCCATGGAGAAATCTCATACGGCTGAAAACATTTTAGAAGAGTTTCGCACCAAGGTTTTGGAATGGCTGCGGCCCAGAGGGCTTGGTATTGGCTTTGTTGCCACAGACAATGGCAGTAATGTACTGAAGGCCATGGAACTTGGTTCCTCTTTCAGGGTTCCGTGTTTGGCACACTGCATAAACATTATAGTGCAAGACTTTCTGAAAAAAGAACCCATAGTAAGCAATTTACTGGCCATCTGCCGAAGAATATGCACTCATTTCAGCCATTCTTTTAAAGCTCGGAAGCAGCTGAGGATCATCCAACGTGAACTTAGGATGCCGGTCAAGGCACTCATCCAGGAGGTGGCAACACGTTGGAACTCAACGTATTACATACTTGATCGTCTGTACGAACAGCACAGGACACTCAATGAATATGTCTGGTACAGAAGCAGTGATGCTAGTGTTAAAGGCATGACCCTTCAGAGGGAGCAATGGACCCTAATTCAATGCCTGACTGAGATGCTGTCTCCTTTTGAGGTCTTCACACGTGAAGTCAGCAAGGAGGACTGTACAATGTGCCAAGCTATCCCATTGTTGCAAATGCTAGAGCATGAGCTGAATAATGTGTCTGAATCCTACAAAGGTGTAGAGGACAGAAGGCAAGCCCATGACTTGGTGGAGAGCTTATCCAGGCGCTTATCAGAAAATGTAAGGATACAAAATAAAATTTTGTCACAAGAACATTACATTTGTGCCACAATTCTGGATCCACGTGCAAAATTAGGACTATTCCTTTCTTTTTCCGAAAATGATGTTGCCCGCTACAAAAGTTGTGTAGCTGAAGCAGCCATCAAGTTTGAAAACGAAGGGCTGCTAATTAAAAGCCCGCCACATCAACCCACAACAAGTACTGATACTGAAGCAGGCCATGCAGAATCAAGTGCAACTTCGTCGGCTGAGGGCAGTGCGGTTGGCTCACAATCGCAACACTCACCATCACCATCGACTACAAAAACAATAACTGGATCATTCGGCCGAGTACAATCATTATCAGATTGGTATGTAAAGATGGGCCTTAAGCACAGTGCTGATGCACAGAAAAAACAGCACAAAAGCTTACCAGCAGCAACCCTGAACATTGAGCGGATGGTCCAAGCCTATCTGGATGACCCAACAGAGGTGTACGTTGATCAAAACCCAGTGCAGTATTGGTATAGGAAAAGGTCTGATTGGCCACAGCTCAGCAGGCTGGCGATAAGCTATCTGGCTTGCCCTGTCGCAAGTGTCTCTTCCGAACGTGTTTTCAGTGCTGCTGGTTCCATTGTAACCTTGAGAAGGACCAGTCTATCTCCCAAAAACGTGGAGAGGTTAACAATGATCAAAATGAATCAGCACTTCATACCACCGAATTACACAATGCATGAATCAACAGAGGAAGATGAGGACAGCGGCTCAGGTGACGGAAGTATTGTGTCAGATGATTACCTACTACTGGAAGATCCCCCAGAGTTTGAGGACGAGCTATACTTCCCTGACAATTAGGCTCGCACTTACTGTCTTCCTCCCTTTTTCCCCCTTTGTTTGTGTCTGTCGTTCCGGTTATAAACTTGTGAATCGCAACAAATGCATTATCACCGTCTTCTACTCTTCTAATTTAAGATACAAGTTTCAGGTGTCTGCCATTTGACACTACAGTCCTCAGAATCCAGCTCCTCCGCTCGATCATACTGCATCTCCTGGTCAATTCTATTTCCCTCATGAATGATGATTGGATAATGGTAACAACAAATTCAAACTTTCCTCGTCCTTCCAAAACAAGTGGACCATGAATCTGATGACTTCTATAGCTATCCTCCTTCAGAGCCGAGAGAGACTGGCCATTAACTGAAAATAAGATGCAACAGGTAATGATTGATGCCATGCATTGGCCGCAGAATGGCAGACTGAATGATGTAGATTTTGTTGTGTGTGTTGCGCATGAATTGATGTAATTGTGCACTGCCACTAATCAACTTTCTACAGAACACACTAATTTTCCCCTTCTTGCAAACAAGAAATGTGTACTTCTCCTGCATCTTGGTGATACATTGCTTTTAATGCAATACAGGAAGGGGACTCACTCAATCTGCGCAAGGCAAATGACTGTGACTTAACAGCACCGTCCATCATGATGATGGCGAAAGAGACGGCCCGTTAACTTAAGATGAGAAGGAACAGGTAATGAATGATGACAATTAATGGCATGCATTGGACACCTGACTCTGAGCTATTGGTCTTTGTGTTTGCGTTGTTTGTTGTGCACAAAGTGATGTCAAAGTGTACTAGTAGTAATCTATCTTTCTGTACACAATAAAGAATGACTCAAGTCAGTAATATTTATATTTCTACTCTGGGTGATTCATAAAAATTATACTTATACTGCAGGCCGATCTTCAGCCAGTAAAAGTATCAGAGATGATGATGAAGTCAGGAGGAGGATGTTTCAGGAGTGGCATAAAACGGAAAAGCCTAAAGGTAAACACGTCAACAACAACCACAGCAGACCCAAATGTCTGTGTAGAAGTTGAATAGAGTGTAGCGGTGGGATGACTGCAGTGCATTGATTTTACTAACTTTAACTGTAAAATGCTATGTTTGGAATGGATAATGTGCTTTGCGTTTGTCCAACTCTTTGAGAGAAAAAAAAAGGACTCTAAAGTGTTAACGTAGGATGTGCTAATGGTAAGCACTGTATGCCTGATCTCTCCTGTTACTGTTGAAGGTCAATGCTGGAAACAGACTAGAGTAGAGATGATGCATATGCATACATGCCACCTCGGAAAGTGTTCTTGTTGCACTACACCATCACTTGTGCATTTGTTTTCACTTTCTTTCTCAATATCCCCTTTGGTTTTCAATCTAAAATTACAGGCCGGGCCTTGGCCAAAACTTTGTAAAACATTACAATGCATATTAATTACCTTACCAATCAATCACCTTTTTTTTCCAGCCGGGCAGTGGCGAGTGGCGAGGCGACACACCCAAGATTGATGGACGAGAGGAGCAAGAGGAATGCCGAGATGCAAAAAACCAGTCCACATTTTTGACCAGGATAAGACAGTAACAGTATCCACTTTTAACTTTTTTTAAATAATTTGATTAATATCTTGTATACAATCTTTACAACAGTGTGTTCTTGGAGTTGTTATTATCAATCATCATTACGTTTGCTCTGTGTTTACGATTCTTCACTACCAATATTTAAAATTTCTATTTGCTATCTGTTAAAGTATTAAGGCCGGAACAGAACAAGAAATAGAAGTGTATGTAATCCGGGTCTCATCATCATGCATGCATTGCCTTTTTCTCCCTTAACATATGGAATGGATATGGTATGGTAGTCTTCAATGATTGTCGTTTGTTTGTCTATGTATGCATACTGTTTTTCTATGTCAAACCTTTCCCAAAATCCCCCTTCCCATCCATTCAACAAACCCTAACCCTCTTCCCCCGGGCTGTGTGACTTATTGTCGAGGTGTAACTAAATTAAATGTACACCAATACTTAATCACACACTTGCTGGGGCGGATGTGGTGAAAGCAACACTACTTCAATTTCAATGCAGAGCGATGATCTTCTTCTGCTTGCCCACCCATGAGTAGGATATTTCAGAGGTTATTTTATTTAACAAAGGAACATATACCTCAGCATGAAATGCCGGCATTGATTGGAATTGTTTGTTGTCATTCCTCATATACAGCACTAACTGTTAGACTGTAGGCATAGTCAAGTGACTCGAGTCGACAAAACTATAGTTTGTAACTCTGTCTAGTAGGCTATCCTCATAATAACCACCATTCAGTTTTTTTGTCAATTATTTGAGCATATAATTGTTGCTCGGTAAATTCTGTGATGTACTTCATTCAACTACTCCTCTAACAGTCTCTCAAAGGCGATTGATTATCTCCTTTTCTTTTTTTGGAAATGCTGCCACCCTGCCAGTGTATACTACTGCTACTATACTACCACCACCCCAATCATGGCATGTATGAAAAAGGAAACTATCTTCACCATGCAGCCAGTGCTGTGCCACAGTTGGACATAAACATCAAGCACCGGTAATAGAGAAGTTTGGGGGAGGCAGAATTAATAATGGACATGTTGTCAATGATTTTATTTTCAAACACCACTCCAAAGAATGCATAGACTAGAGGACAGACTGAAAGTACTAGAAGGACCAGTCAATGAGTGAGGTGTGTCGCATCTGTCTGTTTGTGTCTTATACAGTCAGCAAATTATTGAAATCAAACACAGGCTATGGGCGGCCATGCACCAGCAAGGAAACAGTGTGATGTAAAACAGTTACCCCACCTACAAAACATTAACAACATTGCATGTAACATAGAAAAATATATTTAATTTACCCTAACAAATAAACTAAACCCACAAAAGCTGACCCACCCACCTCCCTAACCCCAACCACTGTCCACAGTAGAAAAAAGTCAAACGCCAAACGAGTAAAGAACAGGAATTAAAAAAGGGGCAGTAACAGGGACTAACTGGTGGGGCGGGACTGGAGGAGGACACGCATCTGGCGCATCTCGTCCTCTAAATGGGCGATGCGGCGTCTAAGGCCGCGGCAGTTGCAGCCACAGTGGGGGGGGCACCGGAGATGACACGGTGGCAGCGGGCAGCCGCCAGGCGGTGGCGCCGTAACGCTGGAGGGCGGTGGCTGGGGCCCGGGGCACTGGAGGAGGCTTCAATAGCTGCTGCAGTCTCCTCCTCCTCCTCGGCTAGGACCACCAGCCGCCGGTATTCATGCTGGATTGCCTCCAGCTTCCGGCGCCGTGCCTTGGTGGCCAACTCCTTCCGGTTGAGTTTCGGAGTTGCTGTGTATCAAAAAGAAAAAAACAAGACAATTGTAAAATATAGTCTTAATAAAACAGTAGGACAAGGTAATTATTTATACACATAGTGGCATGGTAGAGTAGCACTATAAAATAAAGCACAGTAGTACATAACATTTTAAATGGTGCCCGTCCTTCTTCCTTCCACCTGTCTTACACTTTTTAGTTGAACAGTGCACCAGGTGCTCTTCTCCATAAAACTTTCAAAGCGGAGTTCAAATCAGATAGATGAGGCCATTGGTTACTCAATACTCCGGCTCCTAGTCCTATACCAATTAAAGGGAATTCTAGTCTTCTAGTTCACTCTTCAAACGTCCCCAAGAACTCATACTTACTTACGACAAAGTCCGCCCGCCATCCGACTGCTAAAAAGGGTGGGGGTCCCATGGGGACAATTAATTAGGATGATGCGCCCGGCACAGTGGCGGGCGCACCCTGTTTTTTTTAATTTAAATTCTGGTTGGCTTTGCTGAAAGCAATGCTAAAATGTTGTGCTGCTTTTCCAAGCACAACATGACGGGCCCCGCACGGAGCCTGTCACGTTTTGCTTTGAAAGTCGGGGAGGTACCATAGCATCGGTAGGTACCCTCCATGGGGGCCCCCAAGCATACTCTGCAATGTGTGCATGTCTTTCCGTGGCGGACGGCAATGCCGCCACGCAAAGGCATTCCAAAATGCAGATTATATGGCTGGCGGTGTGGTGAGAGAGACACCATCGCCATATTGAACCCTTTTCCGCCTGGACATGTCTGAATATTTTCTACAGGGATGGCGGGAGGTTTGCCCCTGCGGTGACGGCAGTGAATTCCAGCCGGCCCGGCGGGGGCAATACGCCCACCATCCTAATGGGGGCCCTAAGTCACAACTGTACAGTATACATATACATACAGTACACCCTTGCAGTGAGTGTGCTGTCAAGTTCAACAATAGTTAAAGATTATGAATCTAACTTACCACCGCCTGCCACTGGTGCTGCCACTCCCCCTACCGCTCCGTTGCTATCTGCAACTGCCGCATCCTCACCCTCGGCGTCGCCTTCGCTGGCCCCAGCAATGGTGGTCGGTAGTGCGCCTAGAAAACATTACACATTTATTAGGCGTCATATACACCTCCCCCCTATTGATCAGTAGCAAGGTTGAAAAATGAGTTAATACTAACATACATCACTAGTACAAATCAGGTAGTAGTAGAGTAGACACTAATAGTTATATGATCATTGTAGCCTTTGCTTGATTAGCCCTAGCCATGCACATGTGACGTTACCTTTACCTTGCAGCTTCTTAAGACACCTTTGAGCCCACATGACCTGCCTCACACTGCTACTGTCTAGTCTACGCGCTGCGTACAAGCGGTCAACAAACATTAACAAGCCACTTTTTTAGGAAGAAATGGTGTACTACTGTTACTGTTAGTCCATATTGCTTATCCATAGATGCTACACTTTTTGGCACGGCTGAGAAATGCTTGCAAGTTGCAATATACTAACGCACACCATTTCTTTTTTCGCATTACAGACGCAAGATTCCCTTCTACGAACCAGAGCTTCTGAACGATGCACCAACTACCAGTACTAGGTTCTTCTGAGGTGAGGGGTCCATTCACTCACATCTTAATTTATAAATGTATATAAACTAAATTGCTATGGGATGGTGGTGCTGCCTTCCACCACTGTTCAGTTATCATGATTTAATTCCCAACTGTATAAGTGTAACAATATATATTGTTTTAATGTTATTGATTTGCCGGTTGGTGCTGCTAAGAAAACAGTGTACAGACCTTCTCAAATTGAAATAAACATTTTAAACTTACATAGACTTCGTGGTATTTGGTGTGGAGTGGACTAAGTTACACGAGTGAGCAAATTAAAGTAAGGGTGTGCATGTGAATTGCTTCCACGACAGAGGTTGGGTGTGTTATGTTCTGGGTTGTCTACTTGTTGGGTATCTTGGGGGGAGGGTTCCGAGACCTAATAGGTATGACAAGACAGTACTATAGTCAAGCAGTGGAATTGTGGTGGGTGCGGAATTTCTGATTGAGGTGTGCAAGGAAGGTCCAACCTACCATCACCAACATCCTATTTTCTGGTGCAAATGTATGTGCAAGATCCCTACAACAGTGGTATGTCCTATAGGGTATCATATCAAAATATTAAGAAATCTGGTAGGGCTGTTGCTGTGAATTTTCAAAGCCTCAACATCAATAAGAGTAAAAGTAGTACAAGACAACGACCCAACGGATTGTACGAGCTACTGGTGAATATGAGTTTTATATTACAACCTTTCACAAAGAGTGGCACTGGCCAACTGGGCAAGACTAGCTACTACAGTACAGACAGATTGATAGGATGTAGTAGTACTCAGAGTCATCATAGCGGAGGCAGGGATAAGATTTTTGAAACCGTACAGATCGAAGGATAATTGGTGGTAAAAAAATAGCATTTGGAAACACACTATAGTTCGGGAGAAATGGGGCAGTAAAAGTTATGGAATAAGAAATATTATTAAAAACAAGAAGACTTACTGGGGCCAGCAGAGGAGCCCTCAGCGGTGTCCTCCTGGTGGTGTTCCTGTCCCGCCGACTGCCCAGTCCCTATTGGTCTGCCCCTGGGTGCTGATGGACAGGAAAGATATAAGAAAGAGACAAACATTGATGGATGGTGTCAAACAAATACAATATTGTTCAATAACGGTCAAAAAACACTTATGTAAACAACAATTGCAATAACTACATTGACCGATCTCATCTGGTCAACATGTAATATCGGGGGATTCGCAGTTCGACTACTTAAGTTACTATTTATCAACAGTAATCCAGTCTTCCATTCTGATTAAAGAAAACTAAGTTACAACTAAGCCTAAGTAGTAGTACAACGTACCACCCAACCTAGCCCACCTATTCCAGGCATGCCAATTGTACATTAAGTATGCATTTCCACTGTATTCCTCAACAATGCGTATGGTCCAATCATGGAGGACACATGAACATGACTACATTTTTTGTATACACCAAATTTTGGTTTGATTGATGCTGATCTGCTACTGCTAAGTAACTGCTAAGCCTACCTCCACTCATTGAACAAACTAGAAAAGGTTCTAAAGACTGCCGTACTAGCAGCACGTCACGTAACTGAGTGAGGGGGGGCATCACGCATACCACTAACCAATTAGAAGGTCCTTACAAAGTACCTAAACCTAAGTATCAATCCGCCCCTATCTATTAGTGACAGGACAAAGTAAGGAGTGGACGTGAGTCACTGTAGCATTACGTAACTTAATTTCTCTAAAATAAACTCGTAAAGAATCACGCTAAGCAAGCGCAAACGCAAAGCTGCAAACAAGTAAGATTAGTAGTAGCGCAGAAGAGCACCTGTGTCATAATCACAGAAGACTTTTAAACGTTTTTAACCTGGAATGTATTGTAAGCAGCAACATTCTAGCTGGTTGGAAGGAAAAAAAGATATTCGCAATATATAACATAGAGCAGAAGAACAGACACAAAGTTGTAATAAATTAAATAGGTACTCACCAAGCCCAGGGACCTCCACTCCTAGCAGGTCCAGCAGGTCCTGCTCACGGTCCAGGATGTCGGACCACCGGTGCGTCAGCTGTGCCTGGGTGCGCCGGACCCCAGAGATGCGCGACACTGCCCGGCGCACCTTCCCCCACCGCTGCCGACGCTCCCGGAGGCCGTACCCGGACCCAGGACTGCCACCTGCTGCCAGGGTTGAGGGGAGGTGGCGCTGCACAAAGAAAATGAGTGCAGCCAACTCCACCTCCCCAAATAAGGCCCGTGCCTGCACCCCTTGTGGGCGCCGCCTTCCACATGGAAGGCGGTCGCGGCTCTGGCTGCGGCGAGCCCTACCCTTTGACATGGTTCTGGGGATGAGAGACGGGGTGGGAAAGAAAAGGTAATAAAATTAAAAAAGTAAGTAAAGGAAATAAATAGGCAATAGAAAGAGTGAAAAAGTAGCTAAAAAACAAAAAAAAAGTAGACAAAAACCAAAAATATAGAAGCAGGAAAATAGTTAGAGAAATAATAAGTAATAAAGATCCAAAAAAAGTGGCTATAAACAAAGGATTGAAAAGATTTAGGGAGGATTGAAAATCAGGCCCCAGAACCATGCAATAGAGTGAAAAACAAGATGGCCGAGCCCATTGCGACCACGTGCGCAAGTTCGCGCGATATTTTCTCCCCGAGCAAGCAAAAAGCAACGCGATCAAGTAAAAGCGGTCGCGAACAGGAAATATCGACCGCGAACAGGCGCGAACATGCATTGCGCGACCCGGAACAGGAAGTAAGCAACGCGAGAGGGCGGGACAAGTGAAAACAAGATTGCCGCGCCCGTGAGCAACCGCATGGGTAAGTTGGCGACCCGCGATCACGCAAAAAATACCGCGAACAGGCGGCAAAAAACTTCCGCGTCTTCGCGATATTTCCGGCGTGTTTGCGGAGATTTTCTGCATTTTCGCGATAATTTGCGGAAGTTAATTTCGCATATTCCGCCCACCCCTAACACCTACACCTACCACTTCTAGCCAAAAGGAGGTCACTATAGGAGCTAAAAGAGCTTTATAAATCAAAGAGAGTCGTAGATTTCACATCGATTTGTCTATAAGTGACTTTAAGCTTAATGCGTATGCGAAGCTGTTATATGAACATGTGGATGCGATGGATGCGAAAGACTGTTACGTGTGCATGCAGTTACCTGCCTCAGTGGACGAGGGTATCAGATATCATCATCTTCCACTGACGTATGGAATTTCTTGTAGTTTGTTGCTTAGTATTTTCTATGACAGAGGTCCGTTTGAGCATTTCTCTTCCAATTACGATGCAGTGCTTCCTGAAGTTCCATGCTACAAGCATTTGAATAAGTATGATTATTACAAGCCGTAAGACAGACTCCGGACGTATTTCATACCGTCTTTGGAACTGGATACGGCTTATGCCCATCGGCATAATTTGACCTGTTCATTGTCAGATGTAGAGAAGAGATTTATAGATCAGGTAGAAGATAGATATTGAAAACTAACACATACACAAGATACAGGAGACAGCCCAGTAGATTGGACTGATGAGGAAAGATTATACAGATCCAAAGGGAGTTATGGTCCCATAGCATTGGACAAGGAACAGAGAGGAAAGCTGTGTGTGAGATGTTATCAGACCTATTATGAAAAGGTTCCGGTAGGCCAGAGTACGTATGATCATGTCTTCACCATGGAAGATTCTGCTAAGAACTTTCTGCAAGGCTCAGTGCAAGTGATTCCAACTGTTTATTATGTATGTGGAAAAAATGCCAATGTCAGGTTGCCTGCGAATTGGTATGGTACGTGCTATTTGGGTATTATTTTTCCGAAAATCTACCATGCAGAAGATTTGGAGCTTTTGGACAATGGACAGCATTCGAGAGCAAGGAGAGCCGCGAGTGCAGGGATTGTGATTGGAGACATCTTTGGACCAATGATACCGAGTTTGGGTGTGGTCTTGAATGATGTGAAGATCAGAAGATTTGCGACTGTAGTTGATGAGTTGTCAATGAATACAGCGAAGTCATTGATACTTGTGGATGGAGAGACCATAAGGACGATGGTTTTGCAGAACCGCCTTGCTTTAGATGTGTTATTAGCAAAAGAGGACAGAGTCTGTAAATTGTTGAAAGTTCAGGAATGTTTTACGTATATTCCAGATAACAGCAAGGATCTGGAGAAATATATAGACAACATTACCATGATCCATCATGAGATAGAGGATTTGACTGAAGAGGGTGTGTGGGAAAAGATTGGTAAAGGATTTGGTTGCGTGGGAAGTTGGTTTGCCAATTTGGGGAAAGGGTTCCTTGGTTTTGTGCTAAAACCCCTCATCATTGTTGTGGTTTGCGTGGTTTGCTTGTGGGGATTCATCAGAGCTTATAAGTGGTACAGAGGAAACAGAGTCGAGAGAGCTCTCAGAGCGAGTGAGATGCGAATGGCCAAACTGCAGGACAGTCAATATCAGAACCTTAAGAATAGAGAGAGACTCCAGCGGGGGAGGATGGCAACAAGTACTGTTTAGGTCGGTTCTTTCTCCAAGGGAGTTGTGAAATGGTGTGATGACATTTGTCATCAAAGGGGGGAACTGATAGAGCACCACGTTATTCAGAAAATTGTAGGGGTGCATCATATTCCCTGTTAGTCCGCACCCACATATTAATCGAAACTGTATCAAAGTGTGACTTAGAAATGTATTACTCAAATCTGCTTATATTAGGTGTTTGGGAAATGTTTGTGAAGATTTGTCAAACGGTGTCAAAGATATAGGCAAGTTAAAAAATGCCTTTTCGATGGAAACATGGTCCTAACTATAACGACCTACTTGTGACCACCAGTAGATAATAATATAGGTTACCTACTGGCAGTCATCAGTAGGCAGTTATAGTTAGAACCTAGTTTCCATAGGAAAAATGTTTTTTGGTTTGCTTATAACCTTTGTGTCGTTTGATGAATCTTCACATAATTTTCCAAAAATAGTTCCCGTTTGTGTCTTGTTGTGCATAGAAAGGTTCAGGGTGATTCGTCAAGCAGGGGCTAAGAAAAACGGGGGGGGGGGGGAGTGTGCTTCCAATGTTAATTCTCTTAGAGATTTTAGACATGACTACAGCTCGAACCGCTGAACGGAAATACACCAAATTCGGCAGAATGCTAGATCTTGGTCCAGACAGATCTCTTTTTAGGATTTGGTGCAAATCCTTTCAGTAGTTTTTGAAATATCAAAGGAAAAAGATATTTGTAAATAGAAGCTCCCATAGTGCCCTCACTTAATGTTGTTGTGAGAATAATACCTTAAATCCTCTGCAACATAGGCAATATTACGAATGGCAAAATCGAGATTACCCCCAGTGGTGTAGTTAATAAAATCAAGCCTCATATTCATGGACTGTTGATCTTATGTACCTACAGTATAGAAGGTGGTCTATTGTCTGTCGTGGGTAAGCCCAAGGCAGTATCAATATGAGAATAAAATGCTACCTTATAGGTCCTACATTATAAACAATCAGAGCAAGTGGCATCATCATATCTCCTGTCAATGCAGTATGCGCCCAACCCCTCGGAGAGCCCAACACCACAATGTGCACGGCCTTTGGCAATGTGCAGCATTGGGGTGGCTGCAGGGCCTGGCCTGAAGCCAGGCCCTGTGGCCAACCAAAATCCTGCAGGCGGACAACACTCAAACAGATACCTACTCCACGTTAGCGATTTCTGAAATGTTTTTCTTTTCTATTTTGCCGGTCCTGCTGAACTCTAGTGGGAGTACACTGGGATTGCACCCGCTCCCTTAGGAGTCCTATGGGACCATGTGACCTAATTTTTTTTTTTATGTTGTCACCAGGCAAGGTTGCTCTGGACACCTGGTCTAGAAGGCCAGGGTATCCCTACCCTGCCCCCTTAAATAGTTATTTCCATAATTTTTTAGGGCATGACCTCAAATCATGTAATGGAAGCTGCAACACTTCTCTTTTTGGTTTTTATCCTACATGGGCTACTCCTGAAAACGCAATCCCATGTGATTGTGATAATTTCTCTGCCCAGGACACACTACATTTTATTATGTTTTGCGAACACTACGCACAAATTAGGAAAAAATATCTGTTACCTATTCTAAAGGAGGCTGTTTTTTTATAAGTGAGGCCAGCGCTCCTGTTCTTGCAACTTTTACCAAGTATTACTATTGCATTTCATGTAGCAAGTTTCCTAGTTGCGGCCGTTCACATAAACAAGAAGCGTGCTAATGCACGGCTAAGTTCTATCATGATCTGACTTGATGTGTAGTGTGTGAATGGCTGGTGGTTTCTCTTTCTGGAGTTAATTTTTATTTTTATCTGACTTTTCCACACTGAAAATATATTAATGTGTCATATTTATTTCTTTTAACTTTGAGCTGAACGCATGAAATATGTTCATTTTAAAAATTTTAATCTTGATGATGTTATTTATAATCATTATTGCAATTGATGAACTTTTGTCCTGTTTCCTATGTGACTATCTGTTTGTTATGTCTTTCTTTGATTTTTATTAATCGAATAAAAGTAATTGACTGACTTCTCTTACTGTTGCAGCCGCCAATCACAACTTGCAGTCCCATGGGACCCATTTGGCTCTTGGTTCCACGGGAGTCCTGCAGTGCTAATAATTTCTTTTTAACCTTTATTTCTCAAAAGAGGCTGAACAGATGCACACCAGATCACAAAAAGCATGCTTTCTGGGTAAAGGTCTAGCTCTATGCAAAATTTGGTTGTCGTTTTTTCTGAATCATTGTCTATTTTACTCTATGGACATTGCATGGGGAAAAAGGTGTTTTGGGACCCCTCCTTTATTTGGCCCCTGATTACCCCACAACCTTCCAAGACGGTGCTAAGGTGGATGTACTTTCTTTTTGTCGTTTTTTGAGGATTTGTTAAACGGCACCAAATTTCTTAGCAAAACACAAAATGTTTGTCCTATGGACACTCTGACACACATATAACTACACTGTGCCACTATATATACCCAGAGTTCTCTGCTTCTTTTTTTCATAATTTATTCGTCACTCTATGCCTGAAAGGGTAATGTTTTAACTTTGTACTGAGTGCTCCCTTGTGTCTGGACAAAGCTATACCTCTCTGAAGAGCTCTAATGAGAGCGAAACACGTGTCAGGGGTTGCTATTATTAATTTCAGGTTGGCTTGGTTAGTATTTCACCAATTCAAAGCTGTAATACTGTGCCTGGAGTGGGAGAAGGCTTTTGTCATTTTACAGCTCGGCATGGACAGCACAGTGCTAGACCTATGCTTAAAGACTTTGCTGTAGAATGGCAAAAGACTTTGTCCCTTTCTATCTCAGTGTGGATGGCGCTGTGCTAATCCTATGCTTAAAGACTTTGATAGAAAAGCAGACATTTGAGGTGAGCAGATCTAGAATGTTGTTGGTGTTAAGGGTGCTCTTTACAAGAGCTGCTATATATATATATATATATACATATATATATATTACCTACTGGCGGTCGCCAGTAGGTAGTTATAGTTAGGACCCTGTTTCCATAGGAAAACCGCAACATTCTATTTGGAATAACTGGCGCCGGTCGACGAATCCTCGCGAAATTTTCAAAATAGGTGGGGCGCTACGCTCCGCTCCTACCCTGAAAGTCTCGGGGGGATTCGTCAAGCGGGGGCTGAGAAAAAAGGGGGGTCCCAAAACGCGTTTTTCCCATGCATTTTTCCATAGGACCTTTAGACACAGCTACAGCCCGAACGGCTGAACAGAGTTACTTGAAATTTGGCAGAGAGGTAGTCCTCAGGTCAAGGAAGTGCCTTTTGTAGGTCTGGTGTAAATCTGTTCAGTAGTTCCTGAGAAAATAGTATTTAAATCAATATGTATATCTGTGGCAGCTTACGGTGCGCTTACGGTGCGCTTACGGTAAGCTTACCGTACGCGTACGGTGCCGTGCGTGAGCGCGAATCTGATTGGCTGTTAGATCTTAGTAAACATTCGAATCGGTCGAAACCAGGAAGTGGCGGCCGCCATTTTCTCTCTCGCACTCTGAGAGGGGGTTAAAAAACAAAGGCCAAAAACATGTAAAGGGGCTGTTTAGACAGCTCCTAAGCACCTAGCCATGTTGAGGGAGTCCTCAAAGATCCCCCAAGGCCAAAAACGGAATGTTAATTTTTTCGATAATTTCGCCGATTATGCTTACCATACGCGTACGGTAAAAATTAACAAAAAAAAAAAAAGATCCATACTCTCCCTACCCCATGTGTAAATGGTGCCCGAAGGGCACCCTTCGTGCATGGCATATTACATATGTGAAAAATTAAAATATTACCTTTCACAACGAAGCGCATCATATGTCCTCCATGTGCGCACGGTGCGCGAAGCGCATCGTGCGTACATGGCCCATCTAGCGAAACGTGGGCACGCGGTGCGCGTAGCGCACCGCGTGCCCACCGTGCTTGCACGGCACTAACTGCGTAAAGTGGGCGCGCACGCCACGAATGGCGTAAAGTAACTTAGCATTTTAAAAAACGTACAAATTCACTGAAAAAACCATAGGTTTCACACACGTTATAGTTAGGAATTAGCATTTAAAAAACCTTGCAAATTCAGTGAAAAAACCATAGGTTTCACACATGTTATAGTTAGCTGGACATTTTACTGATAAAAAACCAATGAAATTCCCCCGTTATAGTTAGTGCAGGCAACTATAACTCACGCGACCGCAATCCTCTGCTGATGACATATGTGTCTTTATGAAAAAAAAATATTTGTAATATATGTATAGCTAAAATTTAATGAAAGAAGACATGGGCAAATAAGTGTCTAAATACAGTATTAGCATCAGCAGAGGATTGCGGTCGCTTGAGTTATAGTTGCCTGCACTAACTATAACGGGGGAATTTCATTGGTTTTTTATCAGTAAAATGTCCAGCTAACTATAACATGTGTGAAACCTATGGTTTTTTCACTGAATATATATATATATATATATACATATATATATGTATATATATATATATATATATTCTCCACAAAGGTCACAAATGAATGCGCTCTCAGCAACCAAAGGACGCCACATCCAAATTACTTCAAAAGGTGTTTAATTAACCATCAACCCAACCTCTCGTCAGGTGAATTTTTTAGAGGAATACCAACATATACGCCGGAGTCGACGGATTATACAAGAGACCCCGGTACTACAAACACGAGGACAGATGGGTCGGCGGGGACGTGGCAGAGGGCGCGGAAGCGGAGAAACAGAAGAAAAAGAATACGTCAGCGATGGCAGAAGAGTCAGATCAAGGGGCAACGTGGAAAACAGAAGATCGCGCTCCAAAAAAATGTACTGATGGATTCTGAAACGGTTAATAAGACTATAATTAATCTTTCTAATAGATCTATGAGTGATATTGAAAAACAAACTCTCTGTTTAGGACTTTCCTTTTGTCCTTCTAAACCATTTGATTTCATTGAGACCAGAATAGATCTATTCAAGTTCACTAGGAAACTTAAACTAAAAAAATGGCATAAATTGAAGAGACTTAGGGCCATATGTAGGTAGCCTAATACCGGTCGGTAACGGCCGATTTTCGGTAAAAATCCCGTTACCGACCGGTATTCAGGCTTTTGGTATGTAGGGGGGACATTTCAGGATTCGGTAATTTACCGAATCGGTAAAATTACCGAATCGGTAATTTTACCGATTCGGTAAATACCGAATCCTGAAATGAGATGTAGGGGGAGTGTGTGGGTGTTGTGTGGATTTGTTATTTACCACCAACTAAAAGTTGGTGGTAAATGACGAATGTCTTAGAAAAAGCATTTTTTGGCCCTTAGAAGTGTGCAATGTGGCAGACATACATGCCCTTAGGGCATGTATGTGTGCCACATGTGCACACATGTAGGAATCAGGGGTGCAACAGGGTGTCACTGTGACACCCTGCCACCCTTGATTGTGCTCCCCCCATTACCGAATCGGTATTTACCGATTCGGTAATGGTAACTGGCTTCCCATTGATTCCTATGGGCCTCCTGGCCCATAGGAATCAATGGGAAGCCAGTTACCATTACCGAATCGGTAAATACCGATTCTTAATTACCGACCAATTCCGAATCGGTAATTTTTACCGACTGATTACCTACATAGCATTTACCACTTCATAAATACCGAATCGGTAAAATTCGGTATTTATGAAGTGGTAAATGTTAGGCTACCTACATAAGGCCAGTGACAACAAAAGACCCAAAACTGTCATATCCAAAAGTCAAGACAATATCAACACAGGGGATATAGCCACTTTAATTATGATGATACAACTAGGACAGGAACCAGAAAATAACACCAATGATAATACCATTGAACTTTCACATGAATATACCCCCATTATTGACAGTGAATTGAGCACTACACAACTCATAGACATATTAGAACTGACTACAGATTCATCTACTCGTTCAGGTTTTAAACCTAAATCGACATTCTTACCCATGCTGTCTCATGACAATATAGATACCTTTCAGGATTGCATCAGTAAAGCACTATGCACATTTAGACACAAGGGTCATTTCAACAGAAATACCAACAATCTCTCATACAAACAAAGAGGGGCTTTGAAGTCACTTGCAGAGGATACCAACATTGTCATCCGTCCGGCGGACAAGGGTGGCAATGTGGTAATATTGGACAGAGACAAATACATTCACGAGGCACTCAGACAACTCTCTGATACCAAATACTACATGCCTATCCCCATGGAGGTATACAATAATAGCATAACTACCATTTGGGATAAACTTACTTCCTGGCATGATAAGGGCATTTTAGAATGGGAGGAGTATTGTTACTTAAAAAACGATCATCCCATTCTCCCTGTACTCTATCTATTGCCCAAAGTACACAAGGATCCCATTAATCCATCTGGGCGTCGTATTGTATCATCTAGGGGGAGTGTCTCAGAACATGTTTCGAAGTACGTGGATTTCTTTCTTAGAGATTTTGTTACCAACCTGCCCAGCTATGTTAGGGACACTAAAGATTTTCTGAACAAAATCCAAAACCTACTGTGGGATAAAGATCTTTTGTTCATCTCCTTGGATGTACAATCATTATACACCATCATTAATCACCAGCAGGGCCTTGATGCCTGTAACCATTTCTTGAAGAACAGATCCATTCGTTTTAGAGAACTCAGCAAGATGATATTGGCCATGATAGAGTTTTGTCTTATCAATAACATCTTTCTGTTCAATGGTGTTCTGTACAGACAAACCACCGGTACTGCGATGGGATCTTGCTTCGCTCCCAGCTTTTCGAATCTCTTTATGGGGCGCTGGGAGGAAGAGGTTTTCACTGACCCTGCTTACACTAAACATCTTGAGTGTGTGACAACATGGATGCGCTATATTGATGATCTGTTCGTCATAGGGAAGGGCACTGAATGTGAAGCCACCAAATTCATTTAACAACTCAATACCAACAATTACAATATTGCCCTCACAGGTAATATTAGCAGCACCATGGCTGAGTACCTTGATGTCAGACTGGACATTAAGAATAACTCCATCTGCTCTTCCCTCTTCAGAAAATCAACTGCAGGCAACAGCATTCTCCATGCCCTCAGCAGCCATCCTGATACACTCAAATGGAGTATCCCTTTTGGGGAACTGCTGAGGGCAAAAAGAAACTGCAACACTGAGTCAGCCTACCAATCCGAAAGTGTACTTATGCTAGACCGCTTTAGAGCCAGGGGATATCCCAATTGGGTACTGCAGAGAGCCAAAGACAGAGCTGATGGGGTCAATAGGGCTACCACCATCTTAGAGAAACCATCAGAAACTAGCGATGCAGGTAGTGATACCAGGATCATCATGACATACAACTCTGACTTTAGCAGCATAAAAAGAATCTTAAGTAAGAATTGGGAGATTCTCAGATGTGATACCATCATCGGAGACAACATTCCCACGAGACCGAGCATTACTTACAGAAAAGGTAAAAACATCAGGGACCTTTTGGTACAGAGTGATGTCACCCTATACCCCAAAAAACAGGAACATGGTCTCCAAGATTTCTTCCGATGTGGGCATTGCAAGGCATGCAGAAATAGTACCTTTTGTAAGAAAGTCAGCTGCAACGGTACCAACAGAGACATCAACCAATTTCTCACCTGTAGTTCCACCTTTGTCATCTACGTGATTTAATGTCCGTGCAAATTGTGGTACATAGGTAGTACCACACTCATGGCCAAGAAACGTATTTTGGAACACTGCCGGGCAATCACACACATTGATGAAAAATATCCTGTTGCCCGCCATTTCAGGGACAAACACTTTTCGAATCCTGCGCTCCTTAGATTTTTTATCTTAGAACAGGTTCCAAGCAACCCCAGGGGTGGCAATCGAGTTCTCAAACTCAGACAAAAAGAGTCGAAATACATTGGCAACTTTCAGACAAAAAATCCTGGTGGTCTTAACCAGGATGAAGAATTAGCGATTCATCTGAGAGAATAATCATAGATATGATCATTCAATGCAACCTTCTCCATTCTTTGTGTTTTCTGTGCCTTTCCTGTGCAGCATCAGAGAAGTTGCAATTTTAGTCATGTAAATCTCTTTCATCTGATTTTTTCGAAATCCATCTGTGCATTGATTAAGAAGATAATGTATTGTTTTTAATATGCATGTTACCATGCTGGAGTTATTTATTGTTTTCTTCTTTTCCTTTTTTCTTCTGTTCTTTGTTGTACTTTTTCACAGGAGGAAAGGAAGGGGCCCAGACACCGACACTCACGTTCACCGGCAACCTACCCTTTTCCCCTATCATCACTTAATATATCGACTGATGGGTACAGTATGAGAACACATAAGATTTAAGTCTTTGGATGTCTTTCATCTCAATGGAACCTGAGGGCACTTGCCCATTCATACTTCCTATGTGATTTTTTGTATAAACCCAGGCAACACATGTTGCTCTGATTCCTGTAAGACATTCAATCTTCATTTGCATTTATGTATAACTATTTTGTGGACCTTGGAAATTATTTTACCAGTATAAACATACGCGCACGAACTGGCATTGCAGTCCATTGCGCGACATGGATTGGAGAGTATTGCACTATGCATATACAATTAGTTGGGGCACTAGTTTGGAGACATGCAATACGTAGAGATTTAGCATATGCTTGTCATTTATGTTGATGTGTCCATACACAAGATTGTATTCTTTTCATTTTCTGGTACCATTTATACCTTTCCAAGATGTCTGCCGCATTGTGTGCAATATGAGTGTGACATATCTACATTGTCCTTTGTTTGTTTTCATGCCCATAACTTTATCAGTCACCAAGTTGTATGCACTATTCTACGTGAACAAGGCTTTGCAACAAGCTGAAACGCGTTGTAGAATTAAACACCTTTTGAAGTAATTTGGATGTGGCGTCATTCGGTTGCTGAGAGCGCATTCATTTGTGACTTTGTGGAGAATTTACAGCCGGCGTGCTCCGCCGGCATATGCGCCACCTCTCTCGGGTCCCCCGCGATCAGAAGGAGCGGCGAATTTGGGATATATATATATATATATATATATATATATATATATATATATATATATATATATATATATATATATATATATATGTATATATATAGATGTATATATATATATATATATATATATATAGAGAGAGATTGATAAAGGCTGCTGGATCAGGCAAAATGCATCTCTCTTTGCTTCCCGGGCTGAGGATGGCTTGCTGAAATTAGAAGCTTTTTTACTTTGCAGCTTTGTGTGCGTGCTATCTGTCCGTCTGTAGTAGGAGGTGTTCTGCTACATCTATATATCTATCTATATATGTGTATATATATAGTAATGCCACAATACACGCGTTCTCAGGAACCACATAACAGGGGATGTAGGTACAGAAGATTTATTAAGTCGTAAATCTAAAAGTGATGCATTTCGGGCGTCCAGCGGCCTTGATCACACAAAAGTGAAATGGCATACAGAGCGTCATATATACATGATACATGAAACTGAAACAGGACTCAAGTACAGAGTAACGTAAACAGCGTTTAAATGGCGGCCATCTTAGAGTGGATACAAGTATATACACAAACATTACAGTGCTCGCCCAGGTGAGGAGACATACCAATATAATTTATAATGTATGCAAAGTACTGGTCTGAAGAGTATGGACAGTAGAGGAGGAAAATGCCATGCTCATAGTATACAATCTCAATGAGTTGCATTGGCAGTGGACCAACTGATAGACATAGTTATAAAAGTGATTGAAAAATTCACATCCCCAAGTGGAAAAACAAGGCAAAAGTCGTTCATTACGTGTCATACAATGTAAATTTTTAGGTCGAAGACTACCAAATAGTGCAACTTTCTGGTTGCTAAAGACGTCTTGGGAACATTCTGAAAGTTAACCTAAGAAAGCATTCTATCCATTGCTTACCATTGGTTTGTAACTCATATTTGCTTGGTATTTGCTGGCTTTAATTGTTTTAGGCTGTCCTGCATGTCTTTGCCCCTCGTGTGGAGCATAGTCTGCTTACTGTATTCTTCCATGAGTGTTCGTTTTCTGTAAACAGGCCTTGAAATTTCGTTCTTATCTTGTCATATTTGCTGTGCATTCAAAGACAGAGGTCAAAAGTCAGACTCTGTCTTCGAACTTCAAAGTGAGACGGTTCATTTGACAGTCTGAGGGTGTGAAAGGAAAGGTGTTTTTCTAGCACACAATAAAATGTAAATGTCTGTAAATTAACTGGGCAAATATTTTAGCATATCTCAAGATTAGGAAAGCACAAACGATGTGCATTTTTTGTAATTCTGACTTGTGCTGGAAACAAATATTTTAATGAGATCAATAAAATAAATATACTAGACAATGCCATTTCCATACACTATCTTTTGTGCACTGTATACTTATATCACTAAGACTGTATGTCTGTGCAAAAGTAATAGCCATTTCAATAGAAAATGTGTTGTCCGTAATGGCAGTGCCACACCATGAACACTCCACTCTACACCACTCCACTCTATGACACTATACTCCACTCTATGCCGCTCTACGCTCCTCCACTCTACAATACTCTACGCTACTCCACGAAACTCTATGCCACTCCACTTTACGACACTCTATGCCACTCTGCTTTATGCCACGCTACTCTACGACAGACTCCTCCTCTCCACTGTATGACACTCTACAACACTCTACTCCACTCTACACGATTCCACTCCACACCACTCCACTCTACTCCACTCTACACGACTCCACTCCACACCACTCCACTCTACTCCACTCTATGCCAAGCTACTCAAAGCCACTCAAACCCACCATAGGCCACTCCACTTTATGCCAAGCTACTTCACTCTACACCACTCTATGCCACTCCACTCTACTCCACTCCATGACTCTCAATGACACTCTATGTAACTTCACTCTATGACACTTCACTCTGCAACACTTAATGGCACTTCAGTCAGTGACAGTCTACGCCACTTCACTCTTTGACATTCCACTTTGCACCACTCTACAACACTCCACTCTATGACACTCCACTCTATGATACTTCATGACGCTCCACTCTGAGACTCTATGACACTCTACTCCACTCTTTGCCACTCCACTTTATGACACTTTACTCAATGCCACTCCAATCTATGACATTGAACACTAGTCTACTCTATCACACTTTACTTATCTCTATGTCACTCCACTCTATGACCTTCTATGCCATTCCACTCATGCCATGACACTGTATGCCACTATACGACACTCTAAGCCGCTCCACTCTACTGCATTCCATGCCACTTACTCCACTCTACGACACATCACGCTATGCCATTCCACTCTATGACACTTTGCTCCACTTTATGCTATGGCACTCCACTCTACTCCACTCCACTCTATGGCAGTTCTCTTTACGTCACTCAACTTGACTCGACTCCAATCTACTCCACTCTGACATGTTTCTCCACTCTACGCTATGCGACTCTACGACAATTCCCTCTATGCCCTTTTGCCTATGTCACTCCACTCTATGAAACTCTACTTTCTCCACTCTATGACACTCTTCTACATGTTAAGCCACTCTACACCACTCTATTCTACAACACTCTACACCATTCTACGCCACTCTATGCTACTTAGCACTAGGTCATTCTACTCCACTCTATGACAGACTAATCTACTCTAGTGTATGACATTCTACAACACTCCACTCTATGACACTCTACTCCACTCTACACCACTTCACTCTATGACACTCTCCTCTACTCTATGCCACACCACTCTGCCACTCTATGCCACTCCATGTCACTCTAGCTCTCCACTCAGTGCCACTTCACTCCTCTCTATGCCACTCTAAGCCACTCTACGACACTCATCTCTATGACACTCTAGGACACTCCACACCACTTCACTCTATTACATTCCACTCTACGCTACTCTATGACACTCTACTCTATGACGCTCCACTCTATGACACTCTATGCCATTCCAATCTATGACACTTTACACCACTCTACTCTAGGCTAATTTACTCCTCTCTGCGCTGCTCCACCCTACGATACTGCACTCTATGACACTCTACTCTACGACACTCTATGCCAATCCACTAACCTACATTCCACTCCACTTAACTCTAGTCTACGACACTCCACGCTATGCCACTCCACTCTATGACACTTTTCTTCACTCTACGCTATGTAACTCCACTCTATGGCACTACTCTCTATGCCACTCAACTCTACTCCACTCCAAACCACTCCATTCTACGACACTTCACTCCACTCTATGCCCCTCCACTCTATGTCACTTCACTCTATTCCACTCTATGACATTCTAGTCCATTCTATTACACTCTACTCCACTCCCCTCTGCGCCACTCTACACCACTCTACCGCTCTCTATGCAAATTAACTCTAGGCCACTCTACTCCATTCAATGCCCTTCCACTCTACAACACTCTTTGCCCCTACACTCTATGCCCCTACACTATACACCCCTCTACAACACTCCACACCACTCTACGCCACTCCACAACACTCTATGCCACTCCACTGTACTCTACTCTACGCCACTCTCGTCTACGTCACACTATTCTATGACACTCTGCTCTACGAGACTCCACTCCACTCTATGCAACCGTACTCTACTCCAGGACACTTTACGACCCTCCACTCTATGAACCTTCACTCCACTCTATAACACCCCACTCTACTCTACGACATTCCACTCTGCTACACTCCACTCTACAACACTCCACTCTATGACACTTGACTCCACTCAATGGGTCAGATGTACGAAATAAATTCAATTCTTGCATTTCCTAAATAGCGAATCCTAAGAAATTGCTGTTTGTTAAATACAAAATGGAATGAACAAAAATAGAGATTTCCTAATAGTGATTCCTACGGAGTAGGAATCGCTATGATTAAATTGCTATTTAAGAAATGCTAAACCATTCGTTCCTATGGACCTAAAGGCCCATAGGTACGAATGGTTCTGCATTTCCAAATTTGCAATTTCCTAATAGTGAATTGTAAATTTGGAAATGCAAAACCAAGGTTGCCTATGGGCCTAAGGCGCCCCTTGATGCACCCCCAAAAAAGTGGTGCATTTGTAAAGCAACATGCCCTATGGGCATGTGTGCACATTATGGCGCTTAAAAAAGCATTTTGGGGTGTTTTTTTAGAATTGCACGTGGTTGCCATCGGCTTGGAGTCGATGGTAATCGCATTTCCTCAATGGCCATTTTGCTTTTAGGAAATGTTTTCTACATGTGCTTAGGAATCCCTACTTGTGATTTCCTATTTAAGGAATAACAAAATGCAATTTCGACTTGCTAGAAATCACATTTTGCGATTCCCTATTTGCCTTTGTACTTATAGAAAGGCAATATTAGCATTTCTTAATGGACCGAAATTGCGATTTGGTCCATTATGAAATGCTAGATCCTTTTGTGCATCTGGCGCTATGTCACTCCACTCTACGACACTTTACTCCACTCTATCCCATTCCACTCTAAGACACTCTACTCCATTCTACGACAATCTACTCCACTCTCCTCAACTCCCTCTATGCCACTCCATGCCACTGTACTCCTCTCTACACCACTCCCCTTTATACCACTCCACTCTGCAGCATTCCACCCTATGATAATCCACTCTGTGACACTCCACTTCATCTTATGTTACTCTATGCCACTAACGTGCTATGCGGAACAGTAACTACGCTGGTGTACAACATGGCTTGCAACACATTAATAAAGCCAACAGCTCTTGCATAGGCGAGACCTATTGGTTTTTCACTGTACTTGTTTAGGTGAGTACACACCTCGAATTATAATGACAGTAGCCTTATTCAAGCAGAAAATACATCTGAGCAACATATTTGTTGGGCAAACCAGTCTTTATATCTCACAAGACTTTTTCACATGAGGAGCAGTCACTTAAAAAAAATCAATATCTGGTATTGTGACATTTTGAGATATTTCACATAATGCGATATGTGTACATTTCATGATTCTCACTGACATATCTGTAGTTTTACCTAGCCTTAATATATAGCCGCAATGATCAAAATAACAGGGAAATGCTTCAGAGATCTCTGCCCATGAAGGACCTTCTCTCTAACAGCCGAGTGGGGGCCTCAGCGTCCATTATTAGGGGATGAGTGACAGCCTGACATCTGAAGCACTCAGCATTTGTCATAGACAAATAATAATTGCCTCCATTCACTCTTATTCACTACAGACTCATAGGATTGTATGGGTCTCATTTAGGGTTAGGCAGTAACAGGCCATCCATCAAAATGCGGCTGATGCCCAAATGCCCAACCATTGGTTCTCCTGCCTCAATCAGATGTATGGGAACTGATATGTTTAGAATGGCAGAACCTCAGTTAGCTGGGGTATCGAAAACACCCACTATCCCTCTCCTCCACCAGTGAGGATTTTGAATGGATTGCCCACCCTATTATGGGGTGCTTTTACAAAATCAATAACATCAACCTCTTCATGTCTGAAACCGCCATGCTGATATCTGAGAGAAAACTTCCAGCACATCACCAACGTTATTTTCGTGTTCTTCAAAGACAAACTCCCTCTTGAAAAACCCACAGAAAAATTGCCAACTGGTCCGCCATGGCATGCTGGTTGCCTGTAAATCCATCTTTTTAGAAAGTGTCAGGAAAAAATCCCCAAAGAGCTGATGGGATAATCTATATTGGATTGACTGGCTCTTACTGGGTTGAAGGAAGCTGTGTATTTGCTGGTCGGGTTACATGGTGGCAGATCTTATCAACTGTAAGCGATGTCCAAAGTTCAGGACTACTAGAATGATGTGGTATTGTGGCTACTGCATTTTCTGAATAATTTGGTATTTGCCACATTTTCCGTCATGTAATTAATTAACTATATATTTTACAATTGTTTCTAGTTCAAACAGTTCAAAACGTACTAAAAACGCCACAACATGGGTTGCCGCACAGTGGAAGACTCCTTGCTAAGGTTGACTGGTCACCTTTCTGTTGCCTATTGCTGTATTGATTGTTTAACTTGTGCCTTTGCCCAGACATTGTTAAGGTGTAAAAATGACAAGAGAGTGAAATAATAGTATCACAAAATATGCCTCATAAGGCCAAATAATTTAGTCAGCCCTGTCGCATAATTTATTCCTTCCCTGCAGCATAATTCCACTGACTCTGGCAAGTCCGCATGAAAGGGGACTCTGGTGAGAACTTGGGGGCAGATTTACAAGGCCCTTGCGCTACTTTTGCGTCACTTTTCCCATGTTAAAAGTGACGCAAAAGTGACGTAAGGGGCTTGTAAATTTGCCCCTTGGAGTGGAGGCTAGGGACACTTAAGCAATGCCTGAGATGGGTCATTTTTAGGGCTGAGCCTGAGTGAGCCACACGCTAGTTAGTGCACGCTTGCTTGTGAGACACGATTGCGTACAGAAAAGGCTTGGAGCCCACTTATTACTTGCCCCTTGTTGATTTGCGTGGCACTCTTCTTTGCAACCTTGTAATTGGTCAAGGGTGACTTCCAATCCTTTTTGTGGAGTAGGGACCAAGCAGGCGCGTCCAGTGCAGGTGAATAGTGGGGGGGGATTTGACAGACGATGACGAGGGAAATAATGATTTATTTAATTTTCCCTCGGCGTCGTCTGTCGAATCCCCCCACCCACCGTTCTTACCTGCACGCGCCGCTCCTGGGGCCAAGCACTGATTGATTCAGCTTAATCAGTGCCTGTCTGCTGCTCCCGAGGATTGAGGTACTATTATTCTCTTTTTAACTTCTAATGTCATGCAACTAGAAGGCAGTAGACTCGACAGTGTGAACCCATGCATAATGCAGGCAGATGATAGGAACAGACCTGTACTTAACCCAGGGTTCAGGAAAAGTGAACTTGCTTTTAGCTGCATGCCAGCATTATTTGCAAACCACAAGCTGAATCGGCATTTTCAAGGGCAGCTCACAAATTATTTTTGAAGTTCAGTGTCACTGGCAAAAACGTGAGCAGCAGCACAAACAAAATTGCAAGATTTATTCTCTATAGTTGACTTTCTTTCATTTTGCCAAGTCTTCCTTTCTCACTTTGCAGGCTCATGTTTTATTTTTGCTACTGTGCGCAGTTCTCTAAAAATGGCAATGACGATCTTGTTCTAAATATTGCAAAGCAACATCATTTCTTTCTAACATGTAATTTCAGAAAGGATGCTATAACACCTGATCGTACAGTACACCCCAATCCACCCCACTCCAATCCACCCCACCCCATCCTACCCCACACCAATCCACCCCACCACACTCCAATCCACCCCACACCAATCCAGTCCAATACACACCACACCAATCACCCCCATCGAGCCCAACCCACCCCACTCCAGTCCAATCCACTCCAATCTAATCCAATCCACCACACCACACACCACCCTACTCCACCTCAAACCAGTCCAGCCCACTTTACCCCAATCCAAACCAAACCACACCAATCCAACCCACCCACCACAATCCAATCTACCCACTCCAACCCACCCCATTCCACCTCACTTCACTCCTTTCCACCCCACTTCAAATCCTATCCACTCATTCCAATCCAATAAAATCCACCCCACTCCAATCTACCCCAATCTAGTCCACCCACCCAATCCAATCCACATTCCCAAATCCATTACACCCCGCTCCATCCCAATCCACCAAACTCCAATCCAATCCAATACACACCTCTCCAATCCTCCACAATCCACCCCACATCAATTGACTCGATCCTACTCCAATCCACCCCACTCCAATCAAATCCACCCCACCCCAATCCAATCTACCTCACCCCACACCAATCCACCCCAATCCAATTGACATCACTCCAACCACCCCACTCCTATTCCAACCCACCCCATTTTGATGCACCATACTCCATCTCACTCCTACCCAATCCACCCCACCCCACTCCAATCAACGAACCCCAATCCAATCCACCCCACCTCAATCCACCCCATTCCACTCTGATGCACCCCCACCCAAACCAATCCACCCTCCCACTCCACCTAATCCATCCCACTCCAATCCAATCCACCCCACTCCAATCCACCCTTTTCCACCCAATGCAATCCACCCCACTTAACTCCAATCAAATTCAACCCACTCCAATCCATCCCGCTCTAATCCACCCCAATACAATTCACTCCACCCCACTCCAATCTGGTCCACCCTAATCCAATCCACCCACCCCAATCCACTCAGCCCCTCTGCACCCCAATCCAAACCACCCCTTTAAAATTCAGGGGGTGGCCAGCATGGCTCGCGGGTAGGGGAGTGATTGCAGAGGGCGGGGACGGGGGGCACATTACTTTACAAAATAAAAAAAAGACTAATCCAAAAACATACCTTGCCGCCCCTCCGGGTCCCGCGTCTTCTCCCCTGCTCGCCTGTGTCGGACTCCAGGTCGGAACAGGAAGCAGGCAGCCATGCTCCCACCCCTAAGCTAATCACAGTCCTGCAATACAGCAATGTGATTGTTCTGAGCGCTGTGACTGTAGAGGTGGCCATGTTCTCCATGCAGGATGTAATGCAGCCTTCATGGAGAACAGAGGAGTGCGCATGACTGTTTTGGGAAGCCGGGGAGGGCCGACCAAACAGTCATAGCGCACAGGAGTGTTCTACCACTACTCTCCTGCAGCTCCATCCGCCCCCTCATGCACTGCCGCAGCAAGAGGAAAAAATAAAATGATA
Source organism: Triturus cristatus (assembly GCF_964204655.1). Lineage (NCBI taxonomy): Eukaryota > Metazoa > Chordata > Amphibia > Caudata > Salamandridae > Triturus > Triturus cristatus. The sequence goes on along the minus strand of NC_140583.1, from coordinate 797,072,157 downwards.
ATAACATTCCGTTATTATCATTTTATTTTTTCCTTTCTTTGCTGCTCCTGGCAGTGAAGCAACGCTCCTCCACCTTAGTGGAGGAGCCGCCACTGCTCAAATCCAATCTATCACAATCCACTCCCCCACACCAATCCAACCCCCTCCAATCCAATCCACCCCAACACACCTCACTCTAATCCAATCCAGCCCGCTCCAATCCAATCTGCCCCACTCCAATCCAATCCACCCAGTCTACCCACTCCAATCAAATCCACCACACTCAAATCAAGTCCACCCCAATCAAATCCACCCCACTCCAACCCACCCCACTCCAAACCACCCCACTCTACCCCACTGAAATCCACCCCACTCTACCCCAGTCCTATCCACCCCCTACTCCATTCCACCCCACTCTATGACACTCTATGCCACTGAACTCTAAGATACTCTACATCACTGCACTCTACTCTACCCTACTCCAATGTATCACACTCTACTATCCCTATTCTTTTCTACAACACTCTACTCCAACAACTCTACTCTATGGCACTTTACTCCACTCGACAACATTCCACTAACTTTTAGCCATGCCGAACAGCAGCCACGCTAGTGTACAACATGGCTAAAACATATTGCCAAAGCCAATATGTCTTGTTAGATATGTATTTGCAGTGAGTGTGGAACCCATGTGAGCACCTGAATCTTTTTCTTGGTTAATTTTCATAAAATAAATAACATATTTTATTTTGACTTACATGTCCCTGTGCATATTACTTATCGCTCCCTGAGATATTGATTATCATTTACGACTCTAGTTCATTGTCCCCATATCGCATTCCCACAAGCATAGCATTTTGCGATTCCCAAATAGCGAATCGGTAAAATTAGTTATTTGGGAATCGCAAAATACGGGCTTGATGCATGTGCGCCATGATCTTCCCCCGCTGCACTGAACGAAATGTACTTACCTGAGGACAACCTAACTGTCTCAGACTGAAGAGCATACTATGTAACTAGTCATGTTGCATGTGCAGACTCTGGGAACACCTGAGTCTAAAGAAGTGGAACAGTGAGAAAATCTCGGAATGTATTCTGTAATAATTGTTTCTTTTTATTTGCTTCTTATTGGTGAAAAGCCTTTTGAACCATGTACTCATGTAGAAAATGTATGAAATCCTGTTTTTAAAGTCCTATAAAAGAATGTAATTTCTCCATGCCAGGGAGGACCTCTTTCCCCATTCTTTGCCAGTTTGCTTATTCCACAGCACTTAGAGTTCTTGGGTTCATACTTACTATTGATTTATATGCTTATTGAGATAACTAAGTGATGGTCCAGCTTATGCATTTCTGTAGCTGATAATCTTTGAGTACATCTTTAAACTTTAGCCCTTGTCTGGTGTTCTTTGAGCAGAAATGCTTACAATCTAGTATTCCATTTGTAAGATTTAACTAATAGAGAGCGAGACAAGTCCATAGCGGGGAGCACCAAAGTCCAATGGGGACTACACCGCTCCCAGTCCAAGCCTTTGACGTGCACAGGATGATAATGATATACAGGTTTGCGCCCTGACAGACCTGTTAGCAGAGCCGGTGGTTCCGACTGGAGCCATCCGGCACTGACTGGACCTACTTGAACATGGTTAATTGTCCACAGACCAACTACTGTACCTTCATGGTTCAGGAGCTTTTGCCCTGAAATTCTATTTGACCCAGCCCCAGCCCGATCCTGATTCAGGAAGACTGTGGGCAGATGAGGTGGCTGACTCTGTAACCGGAAGAGAAATGCGTATCAATAGGGACAATTAGATTTGCAGTCGGAAATGGTGTGGTGAGATGCAGTGGAAGGAGTTTGAATTCAACTACTATGTGACATTATTTTTTGGACTTGTAGTGACACCAAGTATTGTGTTCTTGACACTGTTTCGACTTTTGAAATGTCTAATAGTTTTGGCGTAAATACACTTGGGGTATAAGGTTGCAGAGTGATACCTCAGTCAGTTGTAGCTTGAAATTTACTGAATTGTTGAAGTAGTCTGCTAAGGTGAGGTGTGCTGTGAGATACTATCAGTCACACCAGGATAGGGACGTAACATTGCTGTTGTGTGATTATAGTAAAACAAGGTGGGCAGTAATTCATTTCTTAGTGCACTGGAGTGAGCGCTGAGTTACGGCAAGGTCCCTCTAGTCAAGAGCCTGCTACTGAGTGAAAGTGGAAAGTATTCTGCGTATTCTAGAAATGTTCCATTTAGAAGAAACAGGCAAAGTTAGCAGTGAGAAGTGTGGAGAGAGTTCAGGGGAGACCAACAGTACATGGTTGCTTATGTCAGAAGGGGTCATGTAGGGATTGGCTGGCAAGCGCTGAAAGGAGTCCTACGATTGGTTGGCCTTTGATTGGGATGTACTGGTATTGGTGGATGAACCATGAACTTGGTGAGAAAGGAGAAACAGTGCATGAAACCACAATAAAGAATGATTGTTGACTTTTGACAAAATGGGGAATCCATTTTAGAAACACAAAAAGATACAAATAAGGAAGAGATATTTCCATACGAAGGTACACCAGCTACGGAAATGGCAGGAAAGAAAAGGTTACACAAGTGCATGAGACTAGGCCTATAGCATGAATACACTGTGAAAGATGCGGGATTACGGTTTCCATTTGGTGGCACATTCCACATACTTAGAAGTGAAAACATGAAAAGGAGGATGTATGACTTAATGCCCCAGCCTAGACCCACCCAATTCGAAGCCATAAATCTTTGGCAACAAGTTGCCAATGAAAAGAATAGGAGGACATTTGCAATGTAAGACTGTAACAAAGCTTAATCTTGGATAAGAGCACAAGACGATGAGAGACAGAGAAGATGGCAGGAGCATGTGATGGAGATAGTAGGAAAGTACCCATTGATAGACTGCGATAACATAAAGAAGGAAAAATTCACTACAAAAAAAAAACAGAAATGGGGCAGAAGCAGAGAGTGATGAGGAGAATGCCTTCATAGACGAGCTCCTAAGAGTAAGACCACTCCCATATCATGCAGCACCCACAACAGGTGCCACAGTCCACATACCATTGGAGAATGACTCTGTTCTCGTACCCTTTGCCAATGCAAGTGTTACCCCGAGTTACACTGAGAACACTATCACACTCACTGCTCCGACATCGACAGCTGCAACTTTGACCAAGACCCAGACCCTGACTAGCATAAGTATTTCTTCCACCCCAATTGATATTAGCACGTTCCATGTTCATTAACCTTTACATTTTCCCGTAAATATGGTAGATGCATCCAGAATATTAAATCGCAGAATGCCAAACTTTGACAGTTTCTCCCCTGAGGCGGAAGCCGGGGGTTATATTTTTTTTCCTGCCTTGTAAAAACCTTGTAAAACTTTAGTTAAACCTTTTTAAAATACTGTAAATATTTTAACTTGCCGTTTTTAACGTGGCACTTGTGAGTGTGAGATCCGACGCAGCGAGGCTCCTGGCGCTTGACTCTATGGTCCCAGCTCAGCCAATTGAGGGCTGACGTTGTGGGGTCGAAGGGCGCTAGCCGCCATCTTAGGGGAGCGACACAGGTTGCGCTCTAGTTGTCGGACGCCTCCCGTCCTCCCTGGCTACATAAGGGGTGTGTTCTCAGTAGTGTGGTGACTTTGACAGTTTCTCCCCTGAGGCGGAAGCCGGGGGTTATAGTTTTTTTCCTGCCTTGTAAAAACCTTGTAAAACTTTAGTTAAACCTTTTTAAAATACTGTAAATATTTTAACTTGCCGTTTTTAACGTGGCACTTGTGAGTGTGAGATCCGACGCAGCGAGGCTCCTGGCGCTTGACTCTATGGTCCCAGCTCAGCCAATTGAGGGCTGACGTTGTGGGGTCGAAGGGCGCTAGCCGCCATCTTAGGGGAGCGACACAGGTTGCGCTCTAGTTGTCGGACGCCTCCCATCCTCCTCCGCACTGCTTAAATTTCCATGCTCTTTCGACGGCGCAGCGGGCGGGGGCAGCGGGTGCGCCGTCAGCGCGCCGAAGGCGCGCCAAAGGCAAGCCCGTCTGCGCCCGTCCGCGCCGAGTTCGGGCCGTCGGCCAGAACCCCTGGCTCACCTACGCAGGGGGTCCTGCTTACTTATTCCTCGGACACGTTGCTACTACATAGACCAGTACATACTAATGGCTGTATCCACTATGATCCTGAGTCGGTAAGATGGGGAGATGGTCTAATCAAATGCCCAGAATGTAAGTGCGTCCCACCATTCATGAATAATATAAGATATGAAAAAATGAGAAAGGAAACTAAAAACATTACTGTGGCATTAGTCAATGCGCGTTCTGTGGGAAGACACAGACAGGAAATAGCAGATCTAATTCTGGATCATAATATAGACATTTTATTCATGACAGAAACCTGGCTTAATGACTCCTCAGACCCAGATTTAATTATTGCAGTCCCACCGAACTACTCTATGCAGAGAATGGATAGGCAAGGAAGGAATGGGGGTGGTGTAGCAATAATATTGCGGTCACAGTTCCCTACTAGGACTAATCCTATTCAGTCCTCGTTCTGTGAAGCACTATACTTTAACATCTTGCTCACACCTACATTCAATCTCAAAGGTATACTTTTATACCGACCACCGGGCTCCCGTAATGATTTTATATCTAATTTTAGTTCATTGCTGGAAACCCTAGCTATTGAGGATGAATGTATGATACTAGGGGATTGGAATTTTCATTTCGATAACATTAGTGATACAGACACGCAAATGTTATTGGCAGATCTTGATGCCTTTGGCCTCTCCTCGGAGATTACCACACCCACTCATGAGGCTGGTCACACGTTGGATGCTATGTTTTCCAACATTAATGGGCTAAAGATTCTCGATATTCTGCCACTGGAGTGGACTGATCACTATGTTATATTAGCTGGGATTGTTGTTAACAATGCGTACGGTAGGAAGCATGCGCCTACAACCCAAGAGTATTTCAAGAACTGGAAAGACTTAAACTATGTAGCCTTCCAACAACACCTAGAAAGATCGCGTCCCGTGACTTCCCTTGAAGCTAATACAGCAGCCGTTCAATATACATCTTGGATTGGAAATGCGATCGACACTCTTGTCCCCATAAAATCAATATCTAGAAATAGATCTACACCATCTGCCCCATGGTTTAACGAGGATCTGAGGAAAAAAAAGAAACAATGCAGAGTGCAGGAACGTTGTTGGCGCAGATCGTATGATAGTGAGAGCAGAGAAAAATATAGAAATACTCTACATGACTATAAAAGGATGATTAATGAGGCAAAGAAAAAGTTCTGTACACATCAAATAGAAAATGCAAAAAACTCCAGTAAACAATTGTTTGGAGTAGTACAGCAGTTGGCTGGCAAAGTGGTAGACCTAGCACCCCCCGCCTCACAGAGCTTTTGTGACTCCATAGCAACATTCTTCTTTACAAAAGTTAATGATATTTATTCAGAGTTTACATCTAAAATCAATGCAGACCATAATATTGCTAATCAGGGAATGTTGCACTGCTCTCTAGATCAATTTACAGATATAGACACTGCATTTATGAGGACCATTATTCAGCAGATAAAATCAGGATCGGCCCTGGATCCTTGCCCTCCAAAGATTCTTCTCCCAGTTTTGGAAACAATTATAGAGACTATCACCATAGTTTGTAATACCACATTTAAAACTGGTATTTATCCTGATAGCCTTAAAAAAACGACAATTAAACCGTTGCTGAAGAAACCCTCTTTAGATAAAGAGGAACTTAAGAACTATAGACCTATTGCAGGCCTACCTTTCCTGGCAAAGGTACTCGAGAAAGCCATAAATTTCCAACTGGCAGAATATATAGAGCAAAATAAATTGCTTGATGACACTCAATTTGGTTTTCGGAAGCTACATGGTACGGAGACCGCCTTGATTAAAGCCGCTGATGAAATCAGAGTCATCAAAGACCGAGGGGGGACCGCAGTCTTAATACTACTGGACCTCTCGGCAGCATTCGACACGGTCAATCACTCTATTTTGATTGACCGTGTTGGAAATCTAGGCATTCAAGCAAAAGCCAAGGACCTGCTTACCTCTTTCTTATCTGGCAGAACACAGGTGGTAACAATAGGCCCTTTTAAATCTGTTAGCCTGGCGTTGCCTTGTGGGGTTCCGCAGGGCTCATCCCTAAGCCCGACACTATTTAATATCTATGTGTCTGATTTGGCTAGGGTTATTAAACAACATCGGATGAGCCTGACCTCTTACGCAGATGATACCCAGCTTGTGCTTGCCATTAAGAACGATGGGAAGGAGGTAGCAGGAAGGTTCCAGGAAGGTATGCTCGCAATCAGAGACTGGATGGCAGGAAATTGCCTTAAACTAAACTCGAAGAAAACGGAGGTGATCATTTTTGGAAAACTAGTGCCTGATTGGTCCTCCGTCTGGTGGCCTCCATCTATGGGCACACTACCGACTCCGGTATCTAAAGTTAGGAACTTGGGTATCATCTTTGATGATAAACTCAATTTTGCCTTACATGCAAATCAGACTGCTTCATCTGCTTTTCAGAAATTGAGGACTATTAAGAAGGTCATCCCGTTCCTACCTGACAATGCGGCAAAATAGTTGTGAGCACTTTAGTACTATCTTCCCTGGATTACTGCAATGGTCTTTTTGCTAACGCTCAATCCCGGGTGATAGCAAAATTGCCAACAATTCAGAATGCAGCGGCAAGACTGCTTTCCAAAACACCTAAATTTGATCCCATTAGTCAAACTATTAGGGTCTTTCACTGGCTTACTGTCAGGAATAGGATCAAATTCAAGACCTTATGTCTCACGTTTAAAGCTTTAAACAAGCAAGGTCCACAAGTTTTTCAAGACCAATTGTTTCTATATCAACCCCCAAGATCCTTGAGATTAACAACAAGTTTCCAAATTTCTGTCCCGCGCACAAAAACCGTGTCTTGGGGAGATAGACGCTTTGTGGTAGCGGCCGCAAAAATGTGGAATGTGTTACCGTTACATATTAAATTAAGCCACACTCTGCTTCAGTTCAGGAAATTACTGAAAACTTGGCTTTTTAATCAATAATTATTGTTAACCCCCTGCTTTCCTTTCCAATGATAAAGTCCTTTTTATCTGGATTCTGTTGAAGTCTCAGCGCCAAGACGCCCAAGGGCATACGTTGCGCTTAATAAATTGCAAAAATAAATAAATAAATAAATAAATAAATAGGAAGGAATCCCAGGAACCCCTATCACAGGAGGGACTGCAACGCTTACAACTCTATTATCCACTTCACAACCCCGTGGACAAACCCCACAGAGACTACGCATAGTTAGTTAAAAATTGAGTTTGAGGAGATTGTGAAGGGTAATGTGGGCTTGGATTTCTTAGGACACTGCAGCGAGAATGAATTGCTTTACCTGAGCAAAGAGGCTGCAAGAGTGGCATGAGAAGCTTATGCGAAGATGGAAAGGGCTGTTGATGAATGTGAGTTTGACTTGATGCAAAGGAAGACATTGCTGAAGCATGTCAGGATGATCATGAATGACAAGGATATTGGGTCACTAATGCCGAAGGGGTTGAAAATGCATTCAAGGAAACTGAATGAAAGTCTCAGGGAGTGGAGTAATGTTGATAAATTTAGGCAACTGTGGTCCAAGAAGGAAAGGTCGAAGGCAAAGCGGAAAAAGGTAAGTAGTAAAGGAGTATCCTTTGAGGGAACTACAGAGAGGGATTTATGTGCATGTCCCTTGGTCTCAAACAGATCTCTTCCACTTCATGAACAATCTCCCAAAGTTGAGGGAAAATCTTGACAAATGGTACACTCAAATAGATCAGATAGTAACAATCTTAAAGGCCTTATGGGAGGACTTGGACTTCCTCTACGAGGTGACAGTCCCAAAGGACCTATGGGATGAATGCAAGACTAGGGTAAACTGTTCAACATAAGAACACCCAAGAGTAGCAAACACAAATGCCCCATCACCATTGTTAGAGACCAAGTATGATGCAGTCATTGCCCACCTCAAAACCAATGTCCTCCAGAAGGAAATGAATTGACTCAAGATTTTCAGAACGTTTCGAGAGCCCAAGGAGTCAGTTCACGCTTACTTTGAGAGATTAATGTACGTGTACATTTAGCACAGTGGTATGAACTATCCCCTTGGGGACAACATGCAAGGATTTCTCACTTTTATTTTGTATAGGCTGTAACCGGAAATCATTACTCAGAAAATACAGGGTGTCCTTTACTGGCAAAGCAAGACATAAATAAGATACTGCAATATGCAAAATATTGCAACAGCACATTAGACACCAAGTGGGGAAGACTGAAGGAAAAGCTCATGGTCACACAGTCCAAGATAGCACAGCATAGAGGGATGAGAAGAATGAATATCCCTGTTTTAGGGCTAGACCTTGATACAAGTATAGGGCTGAACATGCAGGGAGTCTCTATGCCCTATGGAGGTAATACACAAGGGATTGGGAGAGGATGGCGAGGTGTGCATGGAACAAGTGTAGGCACTCTGAAGAAAATTATCTGCTGTCACATTTGCAACAAGGACAGCCACTGGAAATTGGAGTGTCAATACAACCCCAACCGAGTGATGGGTGATGCTCAAGTACCTAATCCCACGATGCAAGGGGAACTTCCCCCAGTGCCAAGAACCCTATGAAGAACCCAAAAACTCAAAGACCAGGACTACCACAAAATTCCCTGGTGCCCATACAGATGCAATGAGGGAACCATTACTTCCAACCTAGTGTTAGAGCTCAGTACAATCCATATTTGATGCAGGCTTCACATTTCCCATTATGTTTGAAAGCTTAGTGGGATCCGACCGGGTCCAATGATGGTGCCTGATGGGGGAGAAGTACTTACAGTGCGTACTTGGCACAGTTCTGGAAGTGGATCTGAATGGCCCTTATGTAGAAGGGGGTAATGGACATCTTGTATCCTTATTGATATACACCAGAGCAACTTGTTCAGTCATTAGTACACTAGAGATTCTGAACCTACCCCCTCAGGGAAAAAAGTCCAAGTTGGTGGCATCATAAATTACAAATTAGCAGCATACTAATCAGGTTTTGGTCTCAGACCCAGTAAAAATAGAGACCATCAGAGGATGTCCCCAATTTGTCATATGCAATTTAAGCCCTGTGAATTTGTTGGGGCGAGACCAACTCTGTAAACGTAATTGAGTGACATATTGCACAGTGGATGGAGTAGAGTTAAAGACTCGGGTGGCAGATGGCAAGTTTAAAAATTGCAGGGGCAGGTGTCAGTAGTGAGATTGGATGTATGATAGAACCCACCATGCCATTACAATGCATTCCCTTACAATGCAATTTTTTACCATACATATGTCTTTACCACGCGTGCCTTTACTAGGCACATTTGTACCATGCATGCCTTTACAACGAAAATGTAAGTATATGTATGTATACAGTGGCGGCTCCTCCGATATGGCGGAGGAGCGTGTCTCACTGCTCAAAAGGAAAAACGCAATGATAATAATGTATCTTTGCATTTTTCCTAATGAAAACAGTGGCTCTCAGAGTGACGCGGGGTGCTGGCAAGAGCAGGCGAGAGAAGTGGTTTGCACTCCTCAATTGGGCATGACCGTCGCAGACCGGCCAAACAGCCATGCGCACTTTGCATCTTCCCCAGCAGGCTGCAATACACAGCCGGGTGAGGAACATGCAAAGCCTCCCATTACCCAGCAGAGCGCCGATCCACGGCGCTCAGACCAATCTCAACGCTGCATTGCTGCGTTGTGATAGGCTGTTGGCAGCCTGGGTGGGTGCTTCCTGTTCCTGCTGCCGGCGAAGTCAGGAAGAGGACCGGGGAGAGGTGGCGGCCGGCTGGCTGGCCAGCCAGCCCAGGTAAGTGGTTTCTTTTTTTAAATTTCAATTCCCTCCTGACGCCCGCGCCTCACCACTCCCCTCCGGTAGCAGTGGCACATGTGTGTGTGTTTTTTATTTCCACAAAAACTCCAAAAGGAAAAACACAAGCACTCACAGGGCCAAATATACAATTTTAATTGTAAGTGGCAGGTAAACGTGTTTTGGCGAATCTATGTACCGGCCATATTTCCATGTGCAAATACTATTAATCCAAGTGGTAGAGCCTGTGTTCCTCCATCAAAGCTGTTGAACTCCAGGACTTTGAATATACATGTTATGCAATGAACTACTGCTTTGGAAGTGTGACGGCACATAAGGGCGTAATTTGAAGAAAGACTGCAATTCAATTTCCCATTTTGAATGCTGGCTTGTAAACTATGCCTTCTGTGTTCCCCGAATACAGACTATTTAAGCCCAATTGTATATTTGAATTACCAGGACTATACTAATTGGGGGAATATAGGCACCACCATGTAGATTAATGGCATTTGTACATGCCAATATGGCCGGTTCAGAGATTATTCATAAAAACAGATGTCCTCAGTCCTATTTTTATTGTTTATTTATGTCATCCAATGACAGCGCTTTGGGACAAGTTCAAAGGTAACTTCTCCCGTTGAAATGTAAGTTCAAATGTAACTGCCTCATTGGTGCTCATTTAGGAGTTACGGGCGTTGAAAAAAGCATGCTTGACGCCTACCACTTGCAATTAAAATGGGATATTTTAACACATAAGTGCCCGTGTTATTCTTTCATGAGTCTTTGTGAATATTCAATAAGTCAATCCTCACATATGGGGTACCCATCCTCGAGTTGGGCAGCTTTGATGTTTTTACCTAGTAGGTACTTATAGTTAGGACCAAGTTTCCATAGGAAGAGCATTTTTTGTTTTGCTTATAACTTTGGCGTAGTTTGATGAATCTTCATGAATTTTTCCAAACTAATTCTTTGTTCATATCAGCTCCTATGTTGAAAGTTTGGGGGTGATTCGTCAAGGGGGGGCCGAGAATAAATGGGGGTCCCAAAACGTGTTTTCTCCATGTTAATTTCCATAGGAAACTTTAGACAAGGCTACAGGTCGAACGGGTGAACGGAATTACCCCAAATTTGGCTGGAAAAGGGTCTTGGTCTAGAAAGCACGCTTTTGTTTATTTGGTGTAAATCCATTCAGTAGTTTTGGAGAAATATCAAAATTTACAGATATCGATATTTGAGAATTCAGCCATCTGATTGGCTGAGGCGTTACGAGCACGAGTTTGCTTCTTATTGGCTGCGAGCGGTGTGAGCGGTTGCAACTAGGAAGTGTTGGCAGCCATTTTGTGTTTCCGTTGAAATGATTAAGGGGGAAAAAGGGCAAAAAGAGTAGGAAACAGGAGGATAGGAGCACTATAACCTCTGTGGGGGAGTGTAAAGCGAAGTAGTCACTCCTACCGGACTGAAAGTACGGTGTTGCTCAGAGTGACATGGTGCTGAGATGAGATGCTGCTACACTCGGGTATGAAACCGAGAGCCTAAATTGTGAGGTCATTGCTGTAAAGTGATGTGCTCTGGTGTTTGTAGCATACCTGTGGAAGTAGTGTTAGTAGGCGTTTATACCATACAGGGAGTGGGAAGCGAACTACTGACCTCTACCGTGCGTTTATACTATACCGGAAGTGGGAAGCGAAGTACCCACGCCTACCGCACGAGAATACACATGGGTAAATAATAATATATTATGCCAACGTTCACATACAAAGGAACAGAGCGCATGCTAGAAGGATAATGTGCGCGTGGAATACAGTTGGGCAAGTCTGTGTGCATGTACACTTAGTAATCAGCTCACTACAGTGCCCCAAAAGCCAACGCCACGTGTCTGTAGGGCAGCGCTGCCCGCTGGCTCAGGCCTACAGTGCGGTCCAGCAGGTCCTTAAAATGAGAGAGAGATTTGACTGAATGAGGTCAGAGATCACATCATTACGCACGGCAACATCGCTTGTTTGCACCTGGGCACCCAGGCTGATACACCCCATCCCTTCCGCCGCACCACGCTGAATTGCAGCCCACCTGCTGTCATTAGTTTGTGTCCAAACACGACGTCCAGCAGGGTTCACAATTCAGATGGAGTTTTGATTGCCAGGATGATGTACACCTCATGGATACCTTTTTTTTATTGCGCATTGTGATATGCGAGGTGGATGCGGCCATATCACCTGAAGCAGTGTGGAAGAACTGGGACATGTGGCGTCGTCGTTATTCTATTTATACGTACACAAAGTGGGCTGGGCTTGCGCACGCCAGGCCAGCATAAGGGTGTGAATAATTGTTCCGGGGACCTGGGCGTTGTTCAGTTCCTGCCTGGGCAGGAAGTGTACTTATGTGTGTGTCCCTGTTGCAGTTTTGACATCGCACAATCCGCAATTTACATTAATGTAGCATGTACCGGGAGGACGGCAACAATCGCTAATGAGATGCTGTCCGAAAACATTGAATGGACAACATCTCATGTTGTCAAGCTTGTGGATATGCGCAGACACGCATGTCAATGGTGTGCGGTATTATTGAAAGTGTTGCTATCGCGAAGCGCACACATGTGAATGTGCTCGGATGGAGGGAGGATCAGCAGTGAGGCTACATCATACACAGTGATAAGGGTCATTACAGTTAAGCAATGCATGTCAAACGTGAATCTGAAAGTCTCACATATGACACACTACTATACTGGTAAAGCCTGACAACAGAGCATACTGCAACACAAATCTACACTTTGCTCTTTACTCTTTGTCACATGTGATCTAGGATGTGCACTCTGCCCGTGACTGATGATACCCCTTCGAGCCACCAATACCCGTTGCATGTTGTGTGTACTATAAGATATGTGTACACAACATCTGTAAGCAGAAGAGGTGTCTCTCATCAAACGGTGTAGAGAGAATGACTAAAATGGGTGGGGTCCTCCAACTGTTACAATGGGAAATGTTATGAACCAATCAAAAGCTTTTTTTTAAGGTCACATGGCAAGCGCGCACCGAGCGCGCAAGGAGGCCGCACCCGACACGATTTTGAGAAAATATATTTACCATAATATAAGTTTATTACAGTTAGAAATATATAAATGTGGAAAATATTTTAGATTATCGCTTGCTCTCATATACACTTTAAATTTATTTAGATATAGTTTTGAGACATAAAAAAATAAATGAGGGAATGGCGTACCCGGCGTGATACCATACGTCTATGACGTAACACAGGGTCTGAAAACAGCAAAACAAACTGTCCAAGCTGAGGATCACTGAAAACAATCTCTTTTATATCTCCTATCATGAGAGATAAAACGTGAAAGGAGGGCTTTATGAATTGCCTTTTATTCAGAAGAACATTTATTGTTTATTTCTCATTTGTGCGCTCAACAATTATTCATTGCGCATTTACATTTTACAAAATACATCATAATATATACACAAATACATTAAACAACAGAAAACAATAATCTTGATCCCCTATATGGAGGTTTCAAACTACATTCATTCATCAAACATTCTTGGCCAATTCATTCATACACACAATCAACAAACACTGGACAAAGCGGTCCTAATGACACCTCTCCTTTTTAGTGAAATGACTTCCAAACTCTATATATGTCATAACATTTTCTCTTTTGTTACACAATGAAAGTCCATAAGAACGTTTTTACTTAGAGCCTATCAAATGGGTGCAAAAAAGGACCGGTCTGGTCGACGCGTTTCGAACCTCTATCTTTTTGAGGTTCTCTTCAGGACCAACCCATTTCTTAGAGAAGTACGTCAATGTGGAACCTTAACTATCCGTAAATCATCCAGCTTAACCTGGGGCCTTCGAAGTGAATCTGTTGCCTTAATGGGACAGCCTGAGTCCCATTTAAGAGACGGCTGTCTCCTAAACCGGCTCCCTCGGTGGACAAACCTCTTTTCTTCCTATGTGAGTTTACTAGATGTGTGATCATGCCTCGTTGGAGTTCCGTGCCGGCATCGAGAGTTCTCCACTTATACAGCGTTCCGCGGCTCCGTTAGTCTGTCAGTGATGCTTCAACAATGCACTGGTTCCACACATCGAGTAAACTCACATAGGAAGAAAAGAGGTTTGTCCACCGAGGGAGCCGGTTTAGGAGACAGCCGTCTCTTAACGTTATAGTTAGTTGGACATTTGACTCATATAAAACCAGAGAAATTCGCCTGTTATAGTTAGTTGAGCTAACTATAACTCACGCGCCCGCAATGCACTGGTGATGACGTCACATATTACATCACTCATGACATGGTCAGTGACATCACTCATGACATCTCAAATGACATCACTGATGACATCATCCATGTGATAATCTGATGCACATACTGATGGCCTAATATAAACTTTGATACACGCACTCTAAAATACAGACTACTATTTTTGAAACCATACACACAACAATGCCAGATACTACATACCACCCACTATTTCCTAGGTCTACACTCACATCCACTCACTTATACATGCAGTTGCTCATCAATACAGTACTATAATATGCACTCATACACCTATACATACAGTGACAGTCCGTCACTCATCCATAGAGTTACTCACACACCTAGTCAGTCATGCAAAGAATCAATCACATAGGCATTTACTCATGTATACAGTAATACACACCAACAGTATTATTTATACACACACCACATCACTTATTTATGCAGATACTAACACATACATACTGTCATATACAATCAGTGATAGAAGCAGACACTATTTTATACACCGACTCTTCAAATAACTTACTCTCACATATAGTCATTTCTATACTCCAACACTCACATATACTGCCTTAAAACATATGTAGTTACTCACACATATACCAGTGAGACATTTATTCACCTACCAACTCACCCATACACACACCACTCAGACATGTATGCCCAGTCACACACCCCACGCACCAACCCATACAGACACTCAGGCACTCATACAGATACTTAGACAACAAATCAATAACCCATATAGACACTCATGTAGCTACTCACCATACCGTGGAGCCGCTTATACACCAACTGAGACACTAATACAGACTTAAACGCAGTTTAGTCACTAACCCATACATTCAGTAACACATGTTCAATCACTCACTTCAGCCATGCACCTACTAAATAATCCATTCCGGGACTTGTAAATTCACTCTTTCTTCAATACACCTTGGCATAGATTTACATGAAAAATATTTAAACTTTACAGAAACACAAATTCACTGGATGATGTCATCAGTGATGTAATCAGTGATGTCATTTGAGATGTCATCAGTGATGTCATGAGTGATGTCACTGACCATGTGATGAGTGATATAATATGTGATGTCATCACCAGTGCATTGCGGGCGTGCGAGTTATAGTTAGCTCAACTAACTATAACAGGTGAATTTCTCTGGTTTTATATGTCAAATGTCCAACTAACTATAACATCCCTGAAACCTATGGTTTTTTCAGTAAATATATATCTATCTATCTATATATATATATATATATATATATATATATATATATAAATTTTGGACTTGGATTCAGCCCCATCGCGACTGCACCCGTCGCCTGAGCGCGCCGCTAAGTGAATCAAATTGTTTTGTCATATATATATATTTTTTTCACTGAGAATGACAAATGCTTCCCAATACAAAACCAGTGAAATTCAGCAGTTATAGTTAGCTGGGTGAACGAAAACCCACGCCCCCGCAATGCACTGCATATGACCTCACATATTACATCACTTATGACATGGTCAGCGACCCCACTGATTACATCAGTTATGACATTTCAAATGACCTCACTGATGACATCACTGATGGCATCATCCACAAAATCACTAACGCACCCACTCACACCCCATAGAACCTTTCATACACCCACTCCCACACAACCATTTACAAACCTATTCACAGACCCATACTAGTACTTACACACCCACTCATGTTGTAGTTAGGCTCAGGTTTCACTTGTACAAAACCAGAGAATTTCAGCCGTTATAGTTAGCTGAGTTAACTATAACTCGCACCCCCGCAATGCACTGCTTATGACCTCATATGAGTAAAATCTGACCCTAACTATAATGTCTCTGTAACCTTTGTTTTGTTCTTTTAAGTGAACTTCTAAGGTTTTCTAAATGTGAATTCCTAACAATACCGTCCGTGTAACCTTAAGTTTTTTCAGTGAATTTCTAAGGTTTTTAAATTGTTAATTCCTAACTATAACATCCCTGTAACCTTTGTTTTTTTCAGTGAATTTCTATGGTTTTTGAAGTAGTGGTCATGTTTGCATAGTATTGGTGAAAGGGGGGGCCACCGACCAGCTCACAGAAATTCCGCTGTGTGGGACTACAGGAGGTACCATGAGGGCTTCTTGGCCCCCAAGGTCCCTCTGGGGCCAAGGGTACTTCTTCATCCCCCAATAAGTAGTGAGCCAGGAGGCACGTTTGCAGAGTGGTGGAGAAAGGGAGCATGATTCTGACAACTTCTCAGCAATCCTGCTGTGTGGAACTTACTGGAGGTAACAGGAGGGGTAGTTGGCCCCCTACGGCGTCCTTGGGGGGCAACTACCCCTCCTATTACCTCCAGTAAGTCCCATACAACAGGATAGCTGAGATCTGATAGCAGACCACGTCTCTTTGACCACCACTCTGCAAACGTGCCTCCTGGCGCACTACTAGTAGGGGATGAAGTCCCCTTGGCTCTTGAGAGTCCCTGGGGGCCAACTAGCCCTCCTGTTACCTCCAGTAAGGCTAACACAGCTGGAGTGCTGAGAGGTGGTCAGAGGCCACACACCCTTTCTCCACCACTCTGCAAACAAGCCCATTTATTCATTTCAGGTGGGCTTGGTTGGTATTTTACCAATTCAAAGCTGTAATACTGTGCCTGGAGTGGTGAAAGGCTTTTTGCATTTTACAGCTCGGCATGGATAGCACTGTCCTAGTCCTATGCTTAAAAACTTTGCTGTAAAAATGGCAAAAGACTTTGTCCCTTTCTATCTCGGCGTGGATGGAACCGTGCTAATCTTATGTTAAAGACTTTGATAGCAAAGTAGACATTTGAGGTGAGCAAATTTAGAGTGTCGCTGGTGTTGAGGGTGCTCTATGCAGGTTATATATATATATATATATAGTTTTAGTTAGGATGTAGTCCACAGGAGGAACACGTTTTGTTTTGACAATAACGTTGGTGCCGCTTTACGAATCTTCGCAATATTTTCAAAACCTTTACTTTAGTCTGTTCAGCTGCTGTGTTGAATGTTTCGAGGTGATCCATCAAGCGGGGGCCAAGAAAAGAGGGGGGGCCCAAAACACGTTTCTCCCTTGCATTTTCCTATAGGGATTTTGAACACCACTACAGCCCGAACTGCTGGACGGAATTACACAAAATTTGGCACAAAGCTAGATGTTGGTTTAGAAAGCGTGCCTTTGTGATTTAGTTTAAATCTTTTCAGTAATTCTATAGATATTTAAGGTTAAAAATATAGAGATCTGGGGATGTGTATCCTTGCAGTGGACTTGCGGATCCCTGCTGCAATTTGCTTGGCTGCCAACACTAGAACCAGGAAGTGTTGGCATCCATCTTGGGACTTGGCTTGAAACCGAGTCCCACAAAAAATGTAAAAAATAAACAAAAAAGGGCAGGGAGAGAATCCCTTGACCCCCAGAAATAATAGGGGGTGCCACAGGGACCCCACCAGGGAATAAGAGCATTTTTTAAATTCAATTTTGGCAGATTTACAGATCCGTGGCAAAATTGAAAATAAAGATGTGCAGGCTTCCGTGCATCTTTTTCAGGAAGCCCCAGGTGGGCCAAATCCAAGGGCATGTAAAAAAAAACATTGGGTTTATAAAACCCCGGGGACCACATCCTCCCTGGGGTATTACTTATAAATTATTCAGGGGGGCGGCATGGCCCTCCTACAGTCCCTTGGCCCCCAGCTCGACCAGGCTATTTTGAAAATTAGTTTGGGAATAGGCCCTTATGGCCTCCCCAGCAGCCCAAGAACTGCCACCTCCCCAGGCTAATCTAAAAAAATCAAGGGTGCCTCACAGATCCCCCATTCCCCGGGGACCACCTCCTCCTCCGGGGCCTCCAAGCAAAATCATTGTTTTTTAAATGGGAGAGGGGCGCTGCCCCCTTCCTGGGCTGTTCTCAGCCCCGGGGATGGCCACCTCCCAGGGTCGGCTCCTGCTGTGTCCAGGGGTGCCCACCCCTGAGACATTTCTGTTTGTCATGGCTTGGCAGGAGCTTTACCGCTCCCGCCAAGCCAAAGCAAACTGAGCTCTGTTTCCAACAAGCAAGCTTACATTTAAAATGCTCTCGCTTGCATGAAGAGACCGCCTCAACCATGAAAGGCAGCCACTCGGGGGCCCCTACCAACTCCACCGCCAGAACCCAAAGAAACAGACAGACACCCTTCCTCTCCAAACCCACGGAAATCAACTGCCGAGAACCCTAAGGATCATCTCTCAGCCCAACCCTCTTCAACATCTACATGGCCCCCCTCGCCGCCATCGTCAGACAGTACGGCCACAGCATATTATCCTGCGCAGATGACATCCAGCTCATCCTCTCCCTCACCAAAGACCCCACCACCACCAGACTCACCTTCCAGGAAGGAATGCAGAACGTCGCATCCTGGATGAGAAACAGCTGCCTCAAGCTCAACTCGGAGAAGACAGAAGTACTCATCGTCAAAACCTCCCCGTCAGCTTGGAACAACACCTGGTGGCCCGCCTCCCTCGGCAGCCCCCAACCCACATAGACCACACTCGAAACGTTGGCATCATACTCAACTCCTCCCTCTCCATGAACCGACAGGTCAATGCCGTCACCTCCAGCTGTTTCAACACCCTTCTCATCCCCCCCGAATCAAGGAAGACCGTCACCCATGCACTCTTAACCAGCAGTCTGGACTACGGAAACACCCTCTATGCCGGGATCAACAAGTCTCTACTCCACAAGCTCCAGACAATACAGAACACCACTGCAAGGCTCGTCCTCGGCATCCCAAGACACAAACATATCACCCAACACCTACAGGACCTCCACTGGCTCCCTGTCGAGAAGGGAGTCACTTTCAAGATACTCACCCATGCCTACAAATGCCTCCACAACACCGGACCCCAATATCTCAACGAGAGAATCTCTTTCCATGTATCCAATAGAAACCTCCGATCCACCAACCTCTCCCTCGTTGAAACCCCACGCATCCACAGAGCCAGAACAGGAGGAAGAGCCTTCCTCTACATTGTGACCAAGACCTGGAACGAGCTCCAGATTGACATCAGACGTGCCCCCTCACTGAGCATCTTCAGAAAGACACTCAAAACCTGGCTTATCAGCTGAACGGAGCTGCTCAACCCCGCCCCTCCTTCCAGCAGTAGTGCGCTTACAATCCTCTGATTGATTGATTGATTGATTGATTGATTGATTGATTGATTGTATGAGTGAAAAATAAGCCTAATTATAGCATCCTTGTAACCTTTGTTTTTTTCAGCAAATTCTTATGTTTTTTAAATTCTGTTCCCTAACTATAAGGTCCCGGTAACCTTTGTTATTTTTGGGAATTTCACTGTTTTAAATTTTTTTTATTTCCTAACTGTAACCTCTAACCTTTCAGAGTGGGTGTGTGAGTGGCTGTATAGGTCAGTGAGTGGGTTTGAAAGCAGATGTATGGGTCGGTAACTGGGTGTGTGAGTGGCTATGTGGTTGCCTGAGTGGGTGTGTAACTAGCTGTGTGGGTGTCTGAGTGGGTTTGTGAGTGGATTTATGGGTTTGTGAGTGGCTGTGTAGGTGACTTTATAGGTTTATGAGTGGGTGTGTGAGTGGCTGTATGGGTCTGTACAGTGGGTGGATAAAGGAGACAGGGTCTCTGCTGAGCTCTCAGCAATCCCGCTGTGTGGGACTTACCGGTGGTAACAGGAGGGGGTCTTGGCCCCCAAGGACCCTAAGCAACCATAGGGACGTTATCCCCCAACTAGTAATGCACCAGGAAGTACGTTTGAAGAGAGGTGGAGAAAGGGGGCTGGGCCTCTGACCAGCTCTCAGCAATCCCTCTGTGTGGGACCTACTGGAGGTAACAGTAGGGGTTCTCGGCCCACAAGGACCCTCAGCATCCAAGGGGACTTTATCCCCCAATAAGTAGTGTGATATGAGCCTTGTTTGCAAAGTGGTGGAGAAAGGAGTCGTGGCCTCCGATGACCTTTCAGCAATCTGGCTGTGTGGGACTTACTGGAGGTAACAGGTGGTGTTTTTGGCCCCCAAGGACCCTCAGCATCCAAGGGGAGTTTTACCCCCCAACAAGCAGTGTGCCTGGAGGTTCATTTGCAGAGTGGTAGAGAAAGGGGGCGTGGCCTCTGATGACCTCTAAATCCAGCTGTGTGGGACTTACTGGAGGTAAGAAGAGGCACCACAGCATCCAAGAGGATTTCATCCTCCAACCAGTAGTGTACCAGGCAGCACATTTGTAGAGTGTTGGATGAAGGGAGTGGGGCCTCTAATGAGCTGTATCAGGTTTTGCAGTTCCACAGGAGACGAAGGTCACATTGAGCATTCTGGTGGATCCGCGGATTCCCACGCTTTGAGAAAACCTTTTTATAAGGCAACTTATTGACCTTTATGGGTCCCTCTGGGACCCCTCCAACTCACCCATGGGGTCAGGGTCCCTTTACCCTGACCCCTTTATTCACTTTGCACAGGACATTTCCCGGGGACCATTTCCTGACAAACAAAATAGAAGCCGCGACTTTTCTGTGAGGTTGCAGCCAGCCAAACCGGACTTTGCTTTGGTGCATTGCTCTCCGGATCCCCCGCTGGGGAATCCACGAACGATGTGAGTCCCTATATATTCAAATTTGCTTTTCAGTTAATATCTCTAAAACTACTGAATGTATTTACACCAAATCACAAAAAGCGTTATCTGTAGAACAAAATCTACATTTCTAATAAATTTAGTGTAATTCCATCCAGCGTTTTGGGCTGTAATCATGTTCAAAACTCCTACGGGAATTAACATGGGGAAAAATGCGTTTTGGGACACCCCCTTTTTCTTGGCCCCCGCTTGATGGGCCACCCTGAAATTTCTCAGACACAAGCTGAAGTGAGTGTCAAATTTTTGGGGACGATTTTAGGAAGATTCGTCAACCAACACCAAAGATATAGGCAACTGAAAACCGCTTTTTAATTCCCACACTTTTTATTAGAAATCACGCTTTTTAATAGAAATCAAGTCCTACCTACAAGCACCTACTGGCAACTGCCAGTAAGGGATATATATCTCGTAAACAAGACATTTTTGGGGTCAAAACGCATAGAGCCTGTTGCTCAAAAAACTGCTAATTGCAAATTACCCGCTCGGAGTGCTTATTCTTTTCCTTGAACAAGCACAGTGGAAATTGTTGTTGCAAATATATATATATTCACTGAAAAAACCATAGGTTTCACACATGTTATAGTTAGCTGGACATTTTACTGATAAAAAACCAATGAAATTCCCCCGTTATAGTTACTGTAGGCAACTATAACTCACGCGACCGTAATCCTCTGCTGATGCTAATACTGTATTTAGACACTTATTTGCCCATGTCTTCTTCCATTAAATTTTAGCTATACATATATTACAAATATTTTTTTTTCATAAAGACACATATGTCATCAGCAGAGGATTACGGTCGCGTGAGTTATAGTTGCCTACAGTAACTATAACGGGGGAATTTCATTGGTTTTTTATCAGTAAAATGTCCAGCTAACTATAACATGTGTGAAACCTATGGGTTTTTCAGTGAATTTGCAAGGTTTTTTAAATGCTAATTCCTAACTATAACGTGTGTGAAACCTATGGTTTTTTCAGTGAATTTGTACGGTTTTTTAAATGCTAAGTTACTTTACGCCATTTGTGGCGTGCACGCCCACTTAACGCAGTTCGTTCCGTGCGCGCACGGTGCGCTTCGCGCACCGTGCCCGCACAGTGAGCACGCGGTGCACTTCGCGCACCGCGTGCCCACGTTACGCTAGATGGGCCATGTACGCACGATGCGCTTCGCGCACCGTGCGCACATGGAGGTCATATGATGAGCATCGTTGTGCCAGGTAAAATATATGTTTTTTTTATCTCTGATGAGCCTTGCACAAAAGGTGCCCTTCGGGCAACTTTTGCACATGGGGTGGGGAGAATGTTTTTTATTATTATTTCTTACCGTACGCGTACGGTAAGCGTAATCGGCGAAATTTTCGAAAAAATTAAAATTGCCTTTTTTCACTTGGGGGATCGTTGGGGACTCCCTCGACATGGCTAGGTGCTTGGGAGCTGTGTAAACAGCCCCTTTACATGATTTGCACTTTGTTTTTCAACCCCCTGTCAGAGTGCGAGAGAGAAAATGGCGGCCGCCGCTTCCTGGTTTCGACCGATTCGAATGTTTACTAAGATCTAAGGGCCAATCAGAATCGCGCTCGCGCATGCCACCGTACGCGTACGGTAAGCGCACCGTAAGCGCACCGTAAGCTGCCACAGATATATATATTGATTTAAAGGCTATTTTCTCAGAATCTACTGAACAGATTTACACCAAACCTACAAAAGGCACTTCCTTGACCTGAGGACTACCTCTCTGCCAAATTTCAAGTAATTCTGTTCAGCCGTTCGGGCTGTAGCTGTGTCTAAAGGTCCTATGGAAAAATGCATGGGAAAAACGCGTTTTGGGACCCCCCTTTTATCTCAGCCCCCGCTTGACGAATCCCCCCGAGACTTTCAGGGTAGGAGCGGAGCTTAGCGCCCCACCTATTTTGAAAAATTCGCGAGGATTCGTCAACCGGCGCCAAAGTTATTCAAAATAGAATGTTGCGGATTTCCTATGGAAACGTGGTCCTAACTATAACTACCTACTGGCGACCGCCAGTAGGTAATATATATATATGTATATATATATATATATATATATATATATATATATATATATATATATATATATATATATATATACACATATATATACATATATATATATATATATATATAGATAGATATAGATATCTTCACTTAAAAAACCATAGGTTTCACACATGTTATAGTTAGGTGGATATTTCACTCGTAAAAAACCAATGAAATTCCCCCGTTATAGTTAGTTCAGATAACTATAACTCGCGCGCCCGCAATCCACTGCTGATGACGTCACATATTACATCACTCATGACATGGTCAGTGGCATCACTCATGACATCACTGATGACATCATCCTTGTGATAGAGTGGCGGTCGCGCGAGTTATAGTTATCTGAACTAACTATAACGGGGGAATTTCATTGGTTTTTTACGAGTGAAATATCCACCAAACTATAACGTGTGAAACCTATGGTTTTTTAAGAGAATTTGCAAGGTTTTTTAAATGCTAATTCCTAACTATAACATGTGTGAAACCTATGGTTTTTTCAGTGAATTTGTACGGTTTTGTAAATGCTAATTTATTTATGTATTATTATTTTTTTTATACATTTATTTTACAATAAACTACGTATTAAAATGATTATTTTTTGGGGGGTTTTTCACCGTGCGCGCACGGTGCGCGCACCCCCGTGAATTAAAAAAAAAAAAAAAAAAATTAAATTTCTTCCTTCGGGGTCCTTCTGGGACCCCCTGACAAAGGCTAGGGGGTCAGGTAATCTGCCTCTTCATGACTCTTGAAACAATCCGATGAGATCTGACCTAGTTTGTTTTCTAGTTATTTTTCACGTGTTCATTGTGTACACTTCTTCTCCTTTTCATGTAATGTGTATTATTTTAGAAGAACTTCATGATGCAGTATCAATTGGCTAAATTAGCCATCATTACTAAATCTGTAATGAAAAATGGTCAGTGGTTATCGATAAATGTATAGTACTAGGCCCACTTGGGCTTTACTTCACTAAATCACAATGTTCACAAGGTTTCATCAATAATGAATTATTATGTGTATTTAACTGACTGGTTATTTCATGACATATTTTATGTCGAAATGAATTAGATTATGTAATGATTTATTTATTTGTTTTACGGCTACATTTTCATGGAGTAGCACTAGTCTGAAGAAAGACTCTTTTTATGTTAGTCATTTGTCTATGTTAATTGTAGGTTCACCAGTTGCTAAGCAACTTAGGAGTTTGTGTCACATGCACGTAATATGTATATAAGTAACCTATCGGAGCCAGGTCAGACACAGTGAACAAGGCGGATTCGTTCGCCGAAACGCGTCTGGGCCATAGCTTTGAAATAAAGCATTATCTTTGAAAATATATCCCACGGAGTCAGTGCCTGTTTCGAATATGAGAAATCAGGATTGGAACGAATATATATATATGTATATATATATATATATATATATATATATATATATATATATATATATATATATATATATATATATATATAGATATATTCACTTAAAAAACCATAGGTTTCACACATGTTATAGTTAGGTGGATATTTCACTCGTAAAAAACCAATGAAATTCCCCCGTTATAGTTAGTTCAGATAACTATAACTCGCGCACCCGCAATCCACTGCTGATGACGTCACATATTACATCACTCATGACATGGTCAGTGGCATCACTCATGACATCACTGATGACATCATCCTTGTGATAGAGTGGCGGTCGCGCGAGTTATAGTTATCTGAACTAACTATAACAGGTGAATTTCATTGGTTTTTTACGAGTGAAATATCCACCAAACTATAACGTGTGAAACCTATGGTTTTTTAAGTGAATTTGCAAGGTTTTTTAAATGCTAATTCCTAACTATAACATGTGTGAAACCTATGGTTTTTTCAGTGAATTTGTACGGTTTTGTAAATGCTAATTTATTTATGTATTATTATTTTTTTATATATTTATTTTACAATAAACTACGTATTAAAATGATTATTTTTTGGGGGTTTTTTCACCGTGCGCGCACGGTGCGCGCACCCCCGTGATTTAAAAAAAAAAAAAATTATTAAAAATGTCTTCCTTCGGGGTCCTTCAGGGACCCCCTGACAAAGGCTAGGGGGTCAGGTAATCTGCCTCTTCATGACTCTTGAAACAATCCGATGAGATCTGACCTAGTTTGTTTACTAGTTATTTTTCACGTGTTCATTGTGTACACTTCTTCTCCTTTTCATGTAATGTGTATTATTTTAGAAGAACTTCATGATGCAGTATCAATTGGCTAAATTAGCCATCATTACTAAATCTGTAATGAAAAATGGTCAGTGGTTATCGATAAATGTATAGTACTAGGCCCACTTGGGCTTTACTTCACTAAATCACAATGTTCACAAGGTTTCATCAATAATGAATTATTATGTGTATTTAACTGACTGGTTATTTCATGACATATTTTATGTCGAAATGAATTAGATTATGTAAGGATTTATTTATTTGTTTTACGGCTACATTTTCATGGAGTAACACTAGTCTGAAGAAAGACTCTTTTTATGTTAGTCATTTGTCTATGTTAATTGTAGGTTCACCAGTTGCTAAGCAACTTAGGAGTTCGTGTCACATGCACGTAATATGTATATAAGTAACCTATCGGAGCCAGGTCAGACACAGTGAACAAGGCGGATTCGTTCTCCGAAACGCGTCTGGGCCATAGCTTTGAAATAAAGCATTATCTTTGAAAATATATCCCACGGAGTCAGTGCCCGTTTCGAATGTGAGAAATCAGGATTGGAACGAATATATATATATGTATATATATATATATATATATATTACCTACTGGCGGTCGCCAGTAGGTAGTTATAGTTAGGACCCCTTTTCCATAGGAAATCCGCAACATTCTATTTTGAATAACTTTGGCGCCGGTCGATGAATCCTCACGAATTTCTCAAAATAGGTGGGGCGCTACGCTCCGCTCCTACCCTGAAAGTCTCGGGGGGAGTCATCAAGCGGGGGCTGAGATAAAAGGGGGGTCCCAAAACGCGTTTTTCCCATGCATTTTTCCATAGGACCTTTAGACAGAGCTACAGCCCGAACGGCTGAACAGAATTACTAGAAATTTGGCAGAGAGGTAGTCCCTATGTCAAGGAAGTGCCTTTTGTAGGTTTGGTGTAAATCTGTTCAGTAGATTCTGAGAAAATAGCCTTTAAATCAATATATATATCTGAGCCCGCTTACGGTACGCTTACCGTACGCTTACCGTACGCGTACGGTGGCGTGCGCGAGCGCGATTCTGATTGGCTCTTAGATCTTAGTAAACATTCGAATCGGCCGAAACCAGGAAGCGGCGTCCGCCATTTTGTCTCTCGCACTGAGTGTTATTTATCAAACATGATGCCCAAAAACATGTTACGGGGCTGTTTTGACAACTCCCTCCCACATAGTCATGTTGAGGGAGTCCCCAAACATCCCCCAAGAGCAAAAACGGTTTTATTTTTTTTTCGGCAATTTCGCCGAGTACGCTTACCGTACGCTTACCGTAAGCGTATGGTAAAAAATAGAAATAAAAAAAACACTATCCACACATACCCCACCCCCTGTGCTTTTGGTGGCCGTAGGCCACCAAATGTACAGGGCTTATTACATCAGTAAAAAAACTATATTTTGGCAACATGAAATTATAAAATCGAAATAAAAAAAACACTATCCACATTGACCCCACCCCCTGTGCTTTTGGTGGCCGAAGGCCACCAAATGTACAGGGCTTATTAAAGTTGATAAAAACCGTGCACGGAACGCACTGCGTTAAGTGGGCGCGCACGCCTCGAATGGCGTAAAGTAACTTAGCATTTAAAAAACCGTACAAATTCACTGAAAAAACCATAGGTTTCACACACGTTATAGTTAGGAATTAGCATTTAAAAAACCTTGCAAATTCACTGAAAAAACCATAGGTTTCACACATGTTATAGTTAGCGGAAATTTTACTGATAAAAAACCAATGAAATTGCCCCGTTATAGTTAGTGCTGGCAACTATAACTCACGCGACCGCAATCTTCTGCTGATGACATATGTGTCTTTATAAAAAAAAATATTGTAATATATGTATAGCTAAAAATGTATGGAAGAAGACATGGGCAAATAAGTGTCTAAATACAGTATTAGCATCAGCAGAGGATTGCGGTCGCGTGAGTTATAGTTGCCAGCACTAACTATAACGGGGCAATTTCATTGGTTTTTTATCAGTAAAATTTCCGCTAACTATAACATGTGTGAAACCTATGGTTTTTTCAGTGAATTTGCAAGGTTTTTTAAATGCTAATTCCTAACTATAACGTGTGTGAAACCTATGGTTTTTTCAGTGAATATATCTATATATATATATATATATATATATATATAGATATATTCACTTAAAAAACCATAGGTTTCACACATGTTATAGTTAGGTGGATATTTCACTCGTAAAAAACCAATGAAATTCCCCCGTTATAGTTAGTTCAGATAACTATAACTCGTGCGCCCGCAATCCACTGCTGATGACATCACATATTACATCACTCATGACATGGTCAGTGGCATCAGAGTGGCGGTCACGCGAGTTATAGTTATCTGAACTAACTATAACGGGGGAATTTCATTGGTTTTTTACGAG
Organism: Triturus cristatus; assembly: GCF_964204655.1. Classification (NCBI taxonomy): domain Eukaryota; kingdom Metazoa; phylum Chordata; class Amphibia; order Caudata; family Salamandridae; genus Triturus; species Triturus cristatus. The sequence continues at coordinate 797,044,708 of NC_140583.1, read as the reverse complement.
TGAAATATCCACCAAACTATAACATGTGTGAAACCTATGGTTTTTTAAGTGAATTTGCAAGGTTTTTTAAATGCTAATTTATTTATGTATTATTATTTTTTTATATATTTATTTTACAATAAACTACGTATTAAAATTATTATTTTTGGGGGGGTTTTTCACCGTGCGCGCTCCCCCGCGATTTAAAAAAAAATAAATAAAAAAAAAATGTCTGCCTTCGGGGTCCTTCAGGGACCCCCTGACAAAGGCTAGGGGGTCAGGAACTCTCTACCCTGCCCCCTTTTCACGTTCGCCACCTTCCTTTTTCACTCTCGCACTGAAAACAAACAAAATGGCGGCAGACACTTCCTGATTTTGACCGATTTGAACGTTGACTAACATGTAACCACCAATCAGAATTACGCTCGCGCACGTTAGGGTGCTCGCACGGTGCGCGCACAGTGCGCGCACAGTGCGCGCACAGTGTGCGCTTATAGATATGTATATGCTTTTAAATGCTATTTTCTCAGGAAATACTGAACAGATTGACACCAGACCTGCAAAAGGCACTTCCCTGACTTGAGGACTACCTCTCTGCCAAATTTCAAGTAATTCTGTTCAGCCGTTCGGGCTGTAACTTCGACTAAAGGTCCTATGGAAAAATGCATGGGGAAAACGCGTTTTGGGACCCCTCTTTTTTCTCGGGCCGCGCTTGATGAATCACCCCGAGACTTTCAGGGTAGGAGCTGCCCATTAGATTTGAAAATTTCGCGAGGATTCGTCAACCGGCGCCAAAGTTATTCAAAATAGAATTTTCAGATTTCCCATGGAAACACGGTCCTAACTATAACTACCTACTGGCGATAATATATATATATATATATATATATATATATATATATATATATATATATATATATATATATATATATATATATATATATATATTACCTACTGGCGGTCGCCAGTAGGTAGTTATAGTTAGGACCCCTTTTCCATAGGAAATCCGCAACATTCTATTTTGAATAACTTTGGCGCCGGTTGACGAATCCTCGCGAATTTCTCAAAATAGGTGGGGCGCTACGCTCCGCTCCTACCCTGAAAGTCTCGGGGGGATTCGTCAAGCGGGGGCTGAGATAAAAGGGGGGTCCCAAAACGCATTTTTCCCATGCATTTTTCCATAGGATCTTTAGACAAGGCTACAGCCCGAACGGCTGAACAGAATTACTAGAAATTTGGCAGAGAGGTAGTCCTCAGGTCAAGGAAGTGCCTTTTGTAGGTTTGGTGTAAATCTGTTCAGTAGATTCTGAGAAAATAGCCTTTAAATCAATATATATATCTGAGCCAGCTTACGGTACGCTTACCGTAAGCTTACCGTACGCGTACGGTGGCGTGCGCGAACGCGATTCTGATTGGCTGTTACATCTAAGTAAACATTCGAATCAGTCGAAACCAGGAAGCGGCGGCCGCCATTTTCTCTCTCGCACTCTGAGGGGGGGGGGCTGTAAATAAAGGCAAAAAACATATAAAGGGGCTGTTTAGACAGCGCCCATGCACATAGCCATGTTAGTTGAGTCCTCAAAGGCCAAAAACGGTAAATGTTTATTTTTTGAAAATTTCGCCGATTACGCTTACCGTACGCGTACGGTGCGCTTACGCTAAAAATTTTAATAAAAAAAAAAAACACTCTCTGTGCATGGCATATTATTGTCATCACTTACAAATTAAATTTAACAGATTACCTATCACAAGGAAGCGCATAATATGTCCTCCATGTGCGCACGGTGCGTAACGTGGGCACGCGGTGCGCGGTGCGCGTAGCGCACTGCGTGCCCACCTTGCGTGTATGGCACTAACTGCGTAAAGTGGGCGCGCGGTGCGCGAAGCGCACCGCGTGCTCACTGTGCGCGCACGGTGCGCGAAGCGCACCGTGCGCGCACGGAACGAACTGCGTTAAGTGGGCGTGCACGCCACGAATGGCGTAAAGTAACTTAGCATTTAAAAAAACGTACAAATTCACTGAAAAAACCATAGGTTTCACACACGTTATAGTTAGGAATTAGCATTTAAAAAACTATAACTCACGCGACCGCAATCTTCTGCTGATGACATATGTGTCTTTATGAAAAAAAAATATTTCTAATATATGTATAGCTAAAAATTTATGGAAGAAGACATGGGCAAATAAGTGTCTAAATACAGTATTAGCATCAGCAGAGGATTGCGGTCGCGTGAGTTATAGTTTTTTAAATGCTAATTCCTAACTATAACGTGTGTGAAACCTATGGTTTTTTCAGTGAATATATATATATATATATATATATATGTTTGTGTGTATAAATATATACATGTGTGTGTGTTTGTATATATATTTATATATATATTATTTATTTATTTAATTATTTTTTACCTACTGGCGGATGCCAGTATGTAGTTATAGTTAGAGCCTAGTTTCCCTAGGAAAAGCATTTTTTAACTTGCTTATAACTTTGGTGGCACTTTCTGAATCGTCACAAATTTTTACAAAAAAGAAGTGGTACAGTACGTGTTGTTCTGCATGGAAACTTTTTGAGTGAGCTGTCAAGCAGAGGCCAAGAAGAAGGGAGAGTCAAAAAATGTGTATTTCCTAAGCAAATTCCCATTGGACTACAGCCCAAACTGCTGGACAGATTTAAACCAAGTAGCTCTTTGCCCAAAAAGAGCCCTTTTTTTGATTTGGTGTAAATGCGTTCAGTAGTTTTTGTGTTATAAAAGAAAAATCTAATTGTATATCTAGGCATGCTGATCCTCCCCAGAGCCACCAGATCTCATGTAATCCTATTCCAATATCCCCTAGAAGCTGAGTGGTTCCCGGTCACTGACTTGTGTCAGGCATTCTTTCCCATTTTTCTTCATTGAGAGAACTAGTCTCTGCGTTTATATTCCAAGGGAAAACTCTTTAGTGGTGTTGTGCTCTTCAGTGCTGTACAGAAAGCCCCTCATATTTCAATCAGATTCTAAAGAACTACTTAGAGCCCTATAGCTACCATGCAGTTCCACTTTAGTGCAGCGCATTGATGACCTACTTGTGGCATCAATGACAAAAGAAGTTTGTAGGCAAGTTACCATCGCCCTACACAACCACCTTGGTGAGAATGGGCACAAGGTTTCCCCAGAAAAGCTGCAGTACTGTCAGAGAGAAGTTAAGTGCCTGGGACACCAAATTGAGAAGGGAGCCAGAAAACTGTCCCATAAGTGCATTGAGAATGAAATTCCCGACCACACAGAGAGGTGTGTGAATGCTCTTGGGCATAGTTGGCTATTACCCAATGGATCCCAAATTTTTCCCTTGTGGCGAAGCCTTTACTGAGGCTGACCCATACAGATGTCAGTGATCTGGTACCAAGGGATGACGAGAGCTTGGCGCATTCCAGGAGTTAAAAAATATATTCTGTAGTGCACCCACTCATGGACTGCAGACTACAACAAACAGTTTGTACTCTTCTGCTGTGATTGTGATGGGTGGCCCCATCTGTGTTGACACAGACCCATGTGGAAGCAAACTGCCCGTTGCATACTTTTCGGCAACCCTTGATCCAGTAGCCGCAGTATTGCCTGGTTGTCTCAAGGTGGTTGTAGAGGTTAGTCTGACCATGCAGCAGTCAGAGGGAATCGTGATTGGTTACCCACTGATTGTAATGGTGCCCCATTCAATTGACGTTCTCATGACTCACACCCACAAACAGCATTTGATCAACCCTTTATGAGAGAACTATTATGGCTGCAGATAATGTCTCTTTGAAGAGGTGTAACGCTCTACACCCTACCTCATTATTACCCACATCTGATGAAGGTGAGGAAAGCAAATTCAACCATAACCGTATTGATGTTTTAGAATAGTGCACAAAGCCAAGACCGGATTTACTGGATGCAACACTTCTTGAGCCTGGCCATACCATGTTTGTTGACGGCTCTTGCCTGAGAAACAGATGTGGTATTTTAAGGGTTGTGTATGCTGTCTGTACTCTAAATGGAATTATAGTAGCATCCTACCTACACAAGTAACCAAACTAATTGCCCTTGCTAGAGCCTGTTGTACCTCAGAGGGCCCTTGAGTCACCAAATATACTGACAGCCATTATGGATTCGGTGTTGTGCATGACTTTGGCCTACTGTGGTAGCAGAGAGGATTCTTGACTTCAGCTAGCTCACATATCAAGAATAGTCTGTATGTCCTGAGCCTGTTGAATGAATTTTAGATGCCTAAAGAAATAGCAGTGGTGAAGTGCGCTGCACACAAGAGTGGTGGGGACTTTGTCATGAGAGGCAACTGCTAATGAGATGAGATTGCTCAATACTGTGCTCTTCCTTCTCTCTGAACGAGCAATGCAGTTCTGAGGGAGCAACAGTTTCAAACATACTCTTGAACACTGCAAACATTTAAAGAGTTGAAAAAACTGCAACTTAATATGAAGCCCCAGAGATCGAAAAGGGAAAGTGGGAAAGGGCAGAAAGTGTGAAGGATGCTAGCAACATTTGGGTATCTAGTGATGGGAAACCTGTTTTATCTGACTCTATCTGCCATGGTGAGACACATGCATAGCCCAACACATGGGGGACAAGATGAGATGGTGATGACCTTTAGGCAGTATTTGTATAATCCTCACTTCCACACAATGGTAAAACAATCTGTGGCAGCACTGCATGTCTTGCCAGAGGCAGAAATTAGGCATGGTTGTGATGACTATGATTCAAACATCACAAAGATTGCAGTGCACACCTTTTTTTCCATGTATTCCTTCGTTTTACCATAATTAATTTGAACTTGCTCTTTTTTGCGTGCTCCCTGAATTGCGTGATCTACCCTGGTATCACGCTGAGTTAAATGACATTAGCAGAAGGAGCGAAGTGTCACTCCTAAACCAGGTGCCCAGCTATGAATTTGGGTTGTCCCATTTTTTTATCCACAATTTTCAATTTTTGACGAAAATTAATCAAAGTACTCCAACATGTTCGTTCTGTTTCATTTATTTTCTTAGTTTCATTCACACGTGAAAAGCTTATGAATGTGGCAAGAAGCAATGAAGGTATGAGTAAATTCAATTCATAGCTGTGCACCTGGTTTAGGAGTGACACTTCGCTCCTTCTGCTAATGTGATGACTATGAATCACATACGAAAGGCAGATGGCCCCAACCATCTCCAGATTGATTTTGTGAAGATGCCCTGACGTAATCAATTGAGTTACATATTGGTCATCGTATGCTTGTTCTCCCCATGCGTTGAGGCATACCTCACCAAGAGATGTGACAGCCTGACAGGTGCCAAACTATTACTACGGGAATTGATTCTGTGATTCCGAATACCAGTTCACTCTCAATCAGATCAAGGAGATCATTAAAAAAATGAAGCAATGCAGTTCTTATGCACAATGCTAGGGATTGACCAAATTATTCATGCAGTTACAGACAAGAAGCATCAGGTGTGGTAGAGAGGGTAAATGGGATGATCAAAGCAAAATTGGCCAAAACCTGCACCTCAAAATCCCACAAATAGCCTGATGAACTGCCCTTTGTACTGATGAGCATTGAAAGCACTCTGTGTAAGAGAACAGGACTATCCCCTCACTTGGTGTTAAGTGGGAGAGCCATGAGAATCCCTCTCTGCCCAGTCTGCTGCTCTTGTGAATACCACAGATGACTTGGTTCTTGAGTACTGCAAGGAATTGACTGAAATGTCATCTGTACAAGAAGCTCTATGCCGTGATTTGAGCCCTGGTGACTGGATTCATGTGAAGAAACACATCTGCAAGGCATGACTGGAGTAAAGTGTGCCAGACTGCCGAACTGGATAAATGCCTTCCATACAAAGACGGTGAGAAGAACAGAGGAAGAAGCAGAGCCAACAGCCACTAACTCCTTGGGTTGACCTAGGTTTTAGGTTTGCGAGGCATCTGAAGAGGAAGAGGAGGGCCAGTCCGAGACTTCTCAGCCCTCCACAGCAGAGCGTCAACAACCACAAGGGCAGAATGGCAGTACAGATTCCTCACTTATAACTGACACTCACAGCTCCAGACTGAGGCTACACATATGCAGAGAGCAAAACTTGTAGAAAGCAGAATCTGATCTGCCTCCGGATGAGAGAGTGAAATTGGCAGAGAAAGTTCAGCATCTGAAAATGAATCCACCTCCACTGAGCCAGAAATCACAGGTACCTTGAGGGAAGTAGTGCAACCAGAAGAAGACTGGGCAAAGACTAGAACTAGGCGAAAGAGAGTGTTGACAAGAGTTAAGAGACCAGAGACAGTGAGATAAGTAAGTGACCCAGAGGAAAAAGAATGCCAAGAACTCCAAGACGTCAGTAATGAGGACTTAGAGGCAATTACCCCTTGAAGATCTAAAAGAGAGAGAAAGACAAATCACTAAGGGTGGGTGGAATTTGCAAATTATCGCGAAATTGCACAAAATCTCCGCGAGCATGCGAAACTTTCGCAAAGATGCGGAGAAAGCTTTTCCCGCCCGTTCGCGATGTGTTTTTGCGTGCACGCGGGGAAATATATCTCCAACTTGCCCATGCAGTCGCTAATGGGCGCGGCCATCTTGCTCACGATGCTTATTTCCTATTCGCGATCGCAATGACGTGTTCGCGATCGCAAACTCTCGCGGGATAGCGCGACCGGCTACCAACAATCCAACATCTTGTGGCGCGCGTGAACGGATAGGAAAACTCGTCGGCGAACGCAGGGACCCGGTAAGTCGCGACCGTGCGCGCGAGAATGCATTTTTAAAGCACGAACAAGAAAAATACTTGCGTTTCGTGGCAGGTTGCGAAAGTTTTTACATTTTCGCGCTCTCCACGGAACGCAAAAATTTCAAAATATCGCAAATTCCGCGAACGGAGCGGAACTTACCGCCCAGGCCTACAAATCACACGTATTCAGGTTCTGATTGGATATATTTCACAAAACTTGACATTGAATCTGATGATTGTCTGGCACATGTTGACGAACCTCCATGAGTTGAAAGAACAGACGAGAAGGTTCAACTTACGCAGACTATTAAGAAGGTTGAAAGAACAGAAAGATATTAAGGGCAATGGTCAGAAGGACTATAGGGCCCTTAGGCATCCAGCTGACACAGAATAAAAGTCACTATAGATTCCTAGATAGGGTAGTGACCACAAAGTACTTTTAGAATGCCTAATTTCCATAACAAAAATATAGTCTTTTCACTTGATCTGATGTAAGCTAAAATGGCGCAGCAACGCTGCAAAATTAGCCTAGTTGTATTGGTAGTTGCCCTTGCTGTTTCTGTAGTTGGGTGGATGTTAGACATCTATCTGCTTGAGGAAAAGGTTTAACTCCTGCAATATACCCAAACCAATAAACCTATAACTGATAAGGAAATGCATGTGGGTAGACTTAGACACACCCATTCTTTTGAGAGTGTGATTACAGCTATAAGGTATACTATCAAATGCTTGTTGAAAATTGTTAAAATAATGCAGATTGAAAATTGTTTTGTCAGTTCCTAACTTTTAGCTTCCGCAGCCGAAGGATCGTGCATGCTTCCACTTGCCACTATTGAATGCATTCTCGTGTAGTGTTCCCTTGATCTGTTATATCAGCAGCATTCAATTAAACTGTTCTATACAAACTAAGAATGCCTGTTAGAAAATGTACCTGTTGTCAAAGTACCAAACATGCATTGAGGGCAACTAAGCATGCTTACTAATTTTCTAAAGCAGATTAATAGCCATGTTGCCAATATCACCAATATCAGCCATGAACTAACTGAACTGGAAGAGACAGGTGCCTAGGAAGGAATGGGCTCTGTATTTGGATCTATTGGTCAGGGATTTGCCAAATAAGGAGAATGGCTAGAATGTTTAGGTGGAGTAATAATTGCCTTTGACCCCTCTCTTGGTCATACTAACTGATACACAATGTGTGCTTTTATTTCTAAAACTTTACAAAAGAAATTAATCAAATGTCCAAAATATTCCATCATGCCGTAACGCGAAGTAGGCAAAAATTAGCTAACTCAGCCGCCAGAGCGGAATTGTGGCACACCCCTAACAGGAAGCAATGAGTAGAACACAAAGGAAAAGGACAGATGTAAAAATCGAGGTGATGCAGAATGAATCTCATGATGACCAGATGAAGAAGTTGGAAGGATACAAGCAGAAGAATACCAGATTGATGACGAGTGTCCTGTAATGCATAACTCAATAAATGTAACCCCTCCCCACCCCCCATCCAGAGGGAGGTTGTGGGATCTATTTTACAAGTTGCAGTGCATAGTGTACGAGAAATCAAGCTTTCACTAACTTAGCACAACTTTCTTCTGTCATCCATCTTGATTGTGACACCATGTTATATCACATGATCATTGCTGTTACTATTATTTTGCTATAATAAAGGTTTGTAGGCTTTTCTATGAAAAGACTAAAGCTTTCCAAGCCGCACTAAATGAAATATACTTATCCAAGGAAAACATAACTGTCTCAGCCTAGACAACATATTATGTAATGAGTCGTGTTGCAAATGGAACGCCTGAGTCTAATGTAGTAGAATGCTGCGAAAATCTCCAAACATAATACATGTTTCTTTTTGTTTGCCTCTTATTAGTGAAAACTTTGAAAACCATGGACTTATGTAGTAAATGTATGAAGTCCTATAAAATAATTCCTCCAGGCTAGGGAGGACCCCAATCCCCACTCTTTTTTTATTGAGTTTTAAGACAATGCAAAATACTGTTCCAATTAACACGCAAGAAAAACATTGCCGGCAGTATTACATGTGTAGACAATGCCAACCATACCGAATCAAAGTCATTGGTCCAATGGTCAGTCATCCCTGTGTATACGGATTGTCAAGAATAAACAGTGAACTAATAAACAATATCTGGCCTACTTCTGATTTTCATTCACATTTTTGTTGGCGTATGGATTACTATGTGCCCGCCCTATTAGGATCAACATGGTCTTGCCCCAGGGAGGGGAATTTGTTGGTGCACATGATGGTGGTGACAACGAGTCTGATTCGGAGTTGGGGTCACTCCAAAAGGCATGCAATAAATCATCCCACTCAGTGGCTATGGGGCGCAGGTAGAGGCCACACAACTCCTCCCTTTGCAATGCCACAGATTCTGCCGTGACCCATTGCATCACAGCCGTCTGTCAGGGTGCTGGCCCAGGGAGCGATAAGGCCTTCCACCTCATTGTGATTGTGCATTTGGTCACTAATAGTACCAAGTCAATAAAGCGTGTCCCTGCTCCCCGTGCCCTCCGATGACCATGGAGTCCAAGGAGGCATCATTTCGGCCTACATATATCCAGACAGCATGTGATTCTGTGAAGTATTGCCCAGACCTCCTGCCAGAATAGATGCACTATAGGGCATTCCCAGAGCATGAGCAATTTATCTGCGCTAGCTTGTCTACACCTAGTGAAAGCTGGAGATGTTGTTGGATACATTCGATGCAGCTTAGTTGGGGGTCAGATAACCATGGTGCAAGATGTTAAATTGGATACATTGGAAGTAAGCGTTTTGTGAGATCTTACGTGGGTATTGGAGTATCCGTTGCCATCCCTTGGGAGCCAGTGGGAGGCATAGGTTGTGTTCCCACTGTTCCCATGGTTTACCTTCAGGTCAGGAATAGCTCTCACAATCAAGGAGACCAGACGGTGTCCAGCTCCCTATGTATGCAAAGCCTGAGTCAAGGATTGTATTGGCTTAGTGGCCACTGCACACCAGAGGCATTTTATCTCAGCACCAAGTCACCGGTGCAATAAGTACTGACCCGCTGGAAGCCTGGTCTGCTCTGACAGCATGTCAAATGAGACTAAAGTGTGGTTTTGGTACAGATTCCCCAAGATGCCTATCCCCAGGTTCTCCCAGGTCACCAGCCCCTCCCTGCCCACATCTGCACAAAAGACAATGAGACTACTCAATGGGATGTCAGGTGTATACGGCAAGGATAACCTCAAGTGTCATGTGGTCAGGGTAGGCACTGTTATAAACACTACCATTTTACCCTTTGACCCTGTCACCAGGCAGGCCGCTCCCCCCATCCGCCAAGCAGCCCCCTGTGGGTTGAACCTCCGTTGCCGCCTCTGCGGCCTGACTGCTCGCTCCCTCTTTTATTCTGTACCCCTGCGCTTGGCTTTCTGTGCCACTTTGTTTTTTCATTCTGTGCCCCTGTGTTTTGCTTTCTGTACCCCTGTGCTCTGTTGTCCCTCTCCCCGTTTTCTCCCTGGGTTTTCCCCTGCCGCTGAGCCCCTGCCGCCCCGCCCCCTTCACTCCCATTGGCCGCCCCGCTCCCACCTCCCAGCTGTTCCTCCCTCCCTCTGCCCTCATAGGGAGGCCGCGAAGCGGCCACGCAGCGGCCGCGCGCAGCGGGCGTGCCGCTGGCGCGCCAAAGGCACGCCTAAGGCAAGCACGTCTGCGCCCGTCCGCGCCTGAACCGCACCCAGCGCCAGAACCCCTGGACACCGCACCCCCCGCTACGCCAGACTGCACTACGACGCAAGCACCCTCCACGCACTCAACACCAGACGAGACCACCCCTGCTACTGGGCCACCCCGAAACGCACCCAGGGGCCTTTCACCTGCCGGAACTGCAGATTCACCAGCATCCAACCCTCCACACCACCAGCCAGAGAACCCAACCACCTCCGCTGCATCCTCCTCAACACCCGCTCCGCTCGCAAGCACGCCATCGAACTCTGGAACCTCCTAGACTCCACTGCCCCCGACGTCGCCTTCCTGACGGAGACCTGGCTGAAATCCACCTTAACACCAGACAGCGCCATAGCCATCCCACAGGCTACAAGATCTCCCGCAGAGACCGCACCAACGGAGTGGGAGGAGGAATCGCCATCATCCACAAAGACTCCATCAAAATCTCAACGAACACCGATGACACCCTCACCACCGCCGAGCACATGCACTTCCAGATCCACACCGACCCCAACACCACCCTCAGAGTAACTCTCATCTACAGACCTCCCGGACCCCGCCCACAGTTCAGTGACACCATCGCCGACCTCATCAGCACCCACGCCCTCGCTTCCACGGACTACATCCTCCTCGGGGACCTAACTTCCACCTCGAGAACAACAACAACGCCAACTCCACCACCCTGATCGACAACCTCGCCAACCTCGGACTCAAACAGCTCGTAACGACACCTACTCACGCCGCTGGACACACGCTCGACCCCATCTTCTCCGCAAGACCCCACGTTTCCTTCAACCACACCACCGAACCACACTGGACCGACCACAGATGCGTCCACTTCACCTTCAGAAAAGCCACCACACACCACCGCACCCAACAGCTACCACGCCGCTGCTGGGGCAAGGTCACCGAGGACCAACTGACTACCGCCCTCGCCCTGAGACCACCCACCGACACCACCGACCCAGACACCGCCGCGACCAACCTCACACAGTGGATCAACGACTGCGCCAACACCCTCGCCCCTCTCAAGACCTCTACAACCAACCACACCAACAAGAAAGCCGCCTGGTTCACCGAGGACCTCCGTATCTCCAAGCACACCTGTCGGAAGCTGGAGAAGAAATGGCTCCACGACCGAACACCAGACAACCACACAGCCCTCAAGAGCGCCACCCGCAGACACCACCAACTCATCAGCACCGCCAAGAAGACTGCCTTCAAGGACCGCCTAGACAACAACGCACACAACACCAAAGAGCTCTTCAGCATCGTGAAAGAACTCTCCAACCCCAGCTCCAACACCAACGACATCCCGCCATCTCAAGACCTGTGCGACTCCCTGGCCACCTTCTTCCACCGCAAGATCACCGACATCCACGACAGCTTCAACTCTGACCCCACCGCACCCACCACAGAGTCCACCACCCCTGCGACTACCACTCGCACCAGTCGCCTGACCGTCTGGTCCAGTGTCAGCATCGAAGACACCATCAAAACCATGAACTCCATCCACTCCGGATCCCCATCGGACCCCTGCCCTCACCACGTCTTCAACAAAGCCAGCACAACCATCTCGCCCCACCTCCGGAAAACAATCAACTGTTACTTCGAGACAGCAACATTCCCAGAAAGCTGGAAGCGTGCCGAGATCAACGCCCTTCTGAAGAAGCCCAAGGCGGACCTCAAGGACCTCAAGAACTTCCGGCCCATCTCCCTGCTCCCTTTCCCGGCAAAAGTGACCGAGAAGATTGTCAACAAACAGCTGACCCGCTACCTCGAAGTTAACAACATCCTGGACCCTTCCCAATCCGGTTTTCGCAGCAACCACAGCACCGAGACCGCCCTCATCGCCGCCACTGACGACATCCGGACCCTGATGGACAAAGGAGAAACAGCCGCCCTCATCCTCCTGGACCTATCAGCAGCCTTTGACACGGTCTGCCACCGCACCCTATCAGCACGCCTCCATGACGCCGGTATCCAAAAGAAGGCCCTGGCCTGGACCACATCCTTCCTCTCCGGCAGAACCCAGAGCGTCCACCTCCCACCCTTCCGCTCCAAAACCACTGAGATCATCTGCGGCGTCCCACAGGGATCCTCCCTCAGCCCGACGCTGTTCAATATCTACATGGCCCCCCTCGCTCACGTCGCACGACAACACAACCTCAACATCATCTCCTACGCCGACGACACCCAGCTGATCATATCCCTCACCGAAGATCCCCACACCGCCAAAGCTAACCTCCACAGAGGAATGAAGGCCGTAGCCGACTGGATGAAGGACAGCAGACTGAAGCTGAACTCAGACAAGACAGAGGTCCTCATTCTCGGACCCACCCCATCAGCCTGGGACGACTCTTGGTGGCCCACGTCACTAGGCACAGCCCCGGAACCCACCGACCACGCACGCAACCTGGGGCTCATCCTCGACTCCACTCTCTCCATGACCAGGCAAGTCAACGCCGTCTCCGCGTCCTGCTTCAACACCCTCCGTATGCTCCGCAGGATCTTCAAATGGATCCCCTTTGACACGAGAAAAACCGTTACCCAGGCCCTCATCACCAACAGACTCGACTACGGGAACGCCCTCTACTCAGGAACTACTAACAAGCTCCTGAGACGACTCCAACACATCCAGAACGCCTCGGCCCGACTCATCCTCGACGTCCCCCGCCGCAGCCACATCACACTCCACCTGAGTGGCCTGCACTGGCTCCCCGTCAACAAAAGGATCACCTTCAAGTTCCTGATCCATGCACACAAAGCACTGCACAACACCGGACCCACCTACCTCAACAACCGACTCAGCTTCCACACCCCCACCCGAAGCCTCCGCTCAGCCTACCTCGCCCTCGCCACAGTCCCTCGCATCCGAAAAACCACCGCCGGCGACAGATCCTTCTCCTACCTCGCCGCCAAGACCTGGAACACTCTCCCCACCATCCTACGACAGACCCAGGACCTGCTGGCCTTCAGAAGACTCCTCAAGACCTGGCTCTTCGACCAGTAGCACCCCCCCCCCCCTCCCAGCGCCTTGAGACCCTCTCGGGTATGTAGCGCGCTTTACAAATGCAGTGATTAATTGATTGATTGGTTTACTTGCTCAAGTTTCTTAATTTGCCCTCTCTCTTAAGCACGGTGACATTTGACATAGATTTGCGTGGGTGGCCGTGCAGAATAACATTCTCTGCATTGCTTACATTTCCAGTTCCTAGGCACACTATCATGACACCTTGAACATTCAGCACAAGGGATAAAGTTCACTGTGTAAATGTCATTGTTATTATTGTCCGGTGGGCAACAGAGCTATCATAGTAGAATAAGCAATTGGGATCTGACTGGGGCCTGGGGCTTCGACATGGCAGCATGGGTGCTGCTTATTATATGTTTAGAACAATTTCCTTGTTTAGGCCAGAGAAGCACTCCACTGACACTGCATGCCAAATTTTCAGCACAGCTGATTCCTGTTTACCTGTGCGGGGAGGGATGCCCAGTTTTACCCCAAGAAGAGCACGCTGTTGAAACTTACCCGCAAGTAATGGAGAGTTAGATCACCCAGCAGTTATTTGTAAGATCACCCATCTTAGGCAAAACTATGTTTGGGAAGCGCTAGATAGGATTTGCTCCTATATCACAGCACTTATATGTCAGCATATATTCACTGTTATAGCACGATGGTGGAATTGTTAATCTTTTTCAATGTTCTCGTAATGCTAATTACGCTATTTTGTTTCCTTCTATTTATCATGGCAGCATACGTAGTTTGCTCAAGAATCACGATGCTTCAATAAATATTGAAACTGCAGGTTGTGTATTTCTTGTGTATTTCTTTGGGTGTGCATAAGAACCAAATGAAAAGGTTCTGGATCTGTACCATTACTTTCTTGGGTAGTCAGGGGTGTCATGCTCCGAGGTTGCACAATCCATTTGTTACCTGGTTATGTTTGGGGTACAGATGGTGCACTGTGGGATAGCAGGAATACAGGCCAACATATCCTGAGGGTGTGCATGGAACCCATCTGGCACAAACCTGACGTTGATGTTGTCCAACAAACACACAGTTTTTACTACGAAGTATTAAGCGGTACGACATGGCACCACCAACATTCTAGCTTGGGTTCTTGTTTAATAGATTGCCCGAGAAGTTTCTTTTGTATACTGAAAGAACCCTACTCACCTACTAACCGGAGACATCGGAGGTGTTAAGGAAACATCTTCCTCAGCTAAGTGAGCAATCCCTAAGCATTTGCTGTAGGTTAGTCAAGGCTGAACCTTTCAAAGGATCACCCCATAGTGGTACCCTGTCTGATTTCCACATATTCTGATGGCCGAAGGAGCGGCGCTTAACATACTTGAAAAATGCAGACATGCACTTACTCAGAAGCTGCTACAACGTGATCTCGCACTTATGGGTGAGGAAGTTACATTTGTGGTTGAGGGTCATGTAGCATTTAGGACAGAGGTGTTCTATTCAAGGGTTACAAACTCAGAAGCAAATGAAAGCTCAAGACTGTTTCATACTTACACTGCAACTGACGTTCCAAAAAACGATATGGCTTACAAAGCACTAGAAATACCACTAATATACCAAGAACAATATAAATGGTTTGAATGCGCCCTACCACACACTACAGATTAAGTTAGACTAGGTCTCCTATTGTAAAGTGCCCTTTTCGGATGGTCATCTCCTCCCTTTTTGATGCTAGATGCTGTGATAATCGGATAGCATGGGCTGGCATATAGAAATTACCTAAATGTCCTGCTCCACAATGGCCGGACGATTTCTTTCATGTTTGGTGTCAAATGGTGGTGTCGAGGTTTAGCCTGCCTGTACCTAAGTGGCACTTTAGACAGTGTCCATCAAGTTAACTCAGTGTTTTTGTGCCTTGGCGGGCTTTTTTGAAGCTTTGCCACCAAGACAGAATCTGACCTTATGCTGGGTGGTGTGTGCCACTCCCAGAGGTCAGAGACAAATGACCTGTGTGAGCAGGAGGCGACACCTCTGCCTACACAGGATGGCTAGTGATTACACCAGTGTGGCAGTGAGCCTCAAAGGTGCCACTGGCGCCACTGGACAAAGGAACTGTCCCCCCTCGAGGGCAAAGCCTCCCCCTGCTCCAGGCACTGTTTTTAATGTTGGGAAATTAGCTATGCAGGTGGCGCCCACCTCCCCAAGAATGACCTCTAGGAGCTGGAAGCTGACCGAGGATGGTTTTGGCTATCTTGAATTTAGCCTTAAAAGCAGGTTCTGACTAGTTTTAGTGACATACACCCACAGGATATCATCACTACTGGAGCAGATCAGCCACAGGACTAAGTGACCATTGGCTACCATTCTTCACACAAAATAACACCAGGATTTAAGGGGCACCCCAGACACCAGAACCTCAGATTCGATGTGATCCCAAGAAGAGAGACTTTCCACAACAAGGTAGGACTCCACAAATATAGGTGCTAATCTCTGCACCTGTGGCAGCCACCCTGCACCCGCTGGATTTTGACTCAACAAAGACAAGAGACAGGTTCCAAAAGGATGGTCAACCCCTCTGCAAACTCCAGATTTCACTAAAACTCCCTTGAGCTAGAGGAACCTGTCCCCTGCAGTCAGCAGGCACAAACCACAAAGTCCACAACCTTGAAGTCATGCTCTCTGAGCTGTCCTGCATGACCACTCAACGTCCTTGGGCAGGTAGCTTCTGGGAACTGTAGTCCTGACCCTCAGTGAGGCTCAACTTTCTACAACGCTCCCCTGGTCCTCTCGATAAAGATTTCCTCAATAGGAGTGCTTGCAGGTACAAGGTTTGTTGTTGGTCAGTCAGACTACAACCTGCTGCCACTTCAGACTACAACCTACAACCACTTCAAGAGAACAAAATCCCCTGTATGACAGACCAACCACCCTGTGGCTCCATTGTGAAGATCTTGCATCTGTTTTCACCCTCTCTTGGCACGCCTGCCAGCTTCTCTAGCCCCGGATCCAGTTCAGCAACTATGCGCCCGAGTCCCCCAAGCCAGGTAGATCAGATCTGCCTGGAGACTCCTTGTTTTGTGTCCAAAGGGTTTTGCTTAACTCACCCCACAAGTATCTTTTTGCCAAGGTATCCATTCCAATACCACAAGCCTGATTGACAGCTGTGTTTGACAGCTAAAGTGCACCTCAGAGCCAGGTAAAATTGTGCTAGCTGTTGTGAACTGGTTTAGGAAATCAAAAGACCTTATGTCTGAATGGGTTCTGTTTATGTCATTCTCTAAGTAACCGATTGCATATATGTTTAGAAGTATGCGAAACTGAAGAAGGACTCACAACGCTCTTCTGACTTTATCATAAAAAAGAAGACAAACCTAAACATTCAAAGCCTCAATTAAACATGAAGAAGGTGTCTGGCATTAAAGTAAAGCATGTAACGATATTGAGGACACTATTTGTGAGCGGGCTTATCCATGCTGGACAGCGCAGCAGAGATCATGATAGTTCACTGATGGATTGTCTGGCAGTAGTAGCATCAAGTGACTATATTCAGGTGGAAACCTGGATATACGAAATGCAACTCCAGATGGAGGGGGATATTCAACAACCAATAAATGTTCTTTTTTGGGAGATCTCGCCATTTGGTTATGACATTCTTTTGGCCGAAAGGGATTGGTCACCAGAGTTTGTCATGGACTGTCCAGAGGAAGTAACTGTAATTTTATCAGCCTTCTCTGACCTCGTTCCAGATTCAATTAAAACATTCATATGCCAAGGAGTGGGCATTAGTGCAAGCTCCTGTGTTATACCACAACCATGCGGAGTGGGATGATGGTTCCCCTTACCACGTAATACCTGTGAGGTCAACTCTACGACCTCACCGACAAAACCCCATTAACAATGAGGCTAAAAAACAAGTTAGAGAGATACTCACACAACTTGAATACCAGGGTGTAGTTGAAAGTTGCACCTCTCCTATGAATAATCCTTTGTTTCCAGTAATAAAAAAGACCATTCATATTATCTAGTATTAGATTACAGACATTTACACACAGCTACACATACATTCGCTGTACAAAACGCTCACAGCACTAATGAACAATATAGTGCGTAAAAAATACAAAACCCCACTAGGGCCCCCATTAGGATGGCGGGTGGACTCCAGTCCGCCCGCCACCCTAGCGGTACTGGGACCGGCCGCCAGTGGTGCGGCGGTCCTGCACTGCCAATTAGGATGCGACCGCCACCCTGGTGGTCGCATCCCGCATATTCAACATTGTGGCAGGCGGCACTGTAAGCAGCAGCCGCCACAATGTTGAGAATGCATGTTGTGTATTGGGCATGCACAACGTGACTGCCACCTTGTGAATGCCAATGTAGGAGGGTACCATGGGTACTCCCCAAGTGCAGCCCACCACCCCCCGTGGGCCAGCAAAGGGCCCCCAAAGTAAACACTGCATGTCTTTCCATGGCAGAGTCTCTGCCATGGAAAGGTATTCCACCGCCATCATCATAATATGGATGGCGGTGCCCGCCACCATATTATGGGCCTTTTCCGCCCGGCAGGCAATCGTGACGATTGCCTACCGGCGGAAAAGCGGCAGACTGTCTTTCCGTCCGCCACGGTACCCCCCGCCATGCTAATGTGGCGGGGAGTAAATGGCCGTCCGGCGGGGTGTTTTGGTGGACGGATCGCCACTGCCGGCCGGGCAGTGACTATTGGCCCACCATGCTAATAGGCCCCTAGATGTCTCAAATGGATTTCTCTGCTAGAAAATAGCGCCTGAAAGCAGGTATTTTACCGCATTCAGCATGCTCGATCCTCAAAAACAGTTGACGATTGCCCCAGGGATATAAGAACAGCCGAGGGTTGCTTAAGGCGGGTTAAACTTTTTAAACATTTTGACGACCAGGCATTATCCTACGTCAATGACATATATTTGACGGATGATGACCTTTCCACGCACTTGACAAGTGTAGCCCGCATAGTTCTGGGATTTTCTCGCCTGGGCTACAAATTCAACTTTAAAAAACCATAAATTGCCCACCTCAAATTCCTGTTTCTTGGAAATGAGCTGTCAAGTGAAGGCAAAAGCCTTGCAACACGTTTCTTAGAGAAGTGTTCACTCGTACAACCACCAAACACATTGAAGAGACTACAATCCATATTGGGTTTCCTAAATTTTGGCAGAACTTACATTCCAGATTGCGCAGAATGGGTTAAACCTTTCTATGACTTGATCTGTCCAGTCTTTTAAAGTACACATTGGACAACTGAACACACACAGATTTTACATTCAGTACAAGTTGACTTGCTAGCTTCAAAATACTTACAAACACGTGTAAACACAACATACCTGATGATCCATGATCCGTATAATTGCAGGGGCATCAGGGTACACCTATATTACATTCAATGGAGGTGACACTGTGCCAATTGAATATAAATCGCATCTATACACTAATGCTGAAATGCCTGTTGCAACCACAGAAAAAATATTGACAGAGATACAGACTGCTGTGGTGAGAGAAAGATCATTGGCTCAGAGGAAACAAATGAATGCTGTGACTCCAGTTCTGGCATTAGAGGCTGCGACACAGGCTAGCGTTCCTAACGCGAAGGCTCTAGCTCCGCGTTGGATACAATGGGCCAACTCACTCACCACAACTGATTTAGATTACATTTTTGACTCTACACTACAAACAAAAGTCTTTTTGCCATATGATCATGAATATCCTCTTCCTAATGAAGTCATTTCTCTTGATCAGTTAGATTGCATCATCTATACTGATGGCTCTGCCCTGCCTGCTGTAAGGACAAAGCACTAATACATAGCAGCTTGCACCGCTGTGAGGGATCGCATGCAGGATGGAGGATTTCACCCTTAAAAAACCTACATGCAGTCACTCGGTGACTGCACAGCGCAACTGGCTGAACTCAGAGCTCCAATTCTGCCACTAGAGAATATGGATCCCAGATTCCCCACACTCATAGTGTGTGATTCGGAATATTGTGTCCAGTCTTACAGCGAGAACTTACACTATTGGAGTCAGAATGGATTCAGAGATTCCAAAGTGTCCACAATAAACCACAAGACACTTTGGGGACAGGTGGCTAAACTGAAAGCATACTTGCCACAGACTCAGGTGATTCACACTTTGATTCTTCACCGTATGGGAATACACCTTGCAGGGAATTACATGGCTGATGAAGCCACAAAAGCAACAGTAAAAACGGCTGCTGTTGCTGCAATAACTCGTTCAAGTATGAGAATAGATGAAGGCATTATGACGGCTTTCAACACTGCATGCGAATGCACATATTTGCCGAAAGGCTTTCCAACAAAATATTCCTACCAGTTAAGTGCGCAAAACATTCAATTTGCTCATATTCCCAGAGTTGGCGATGGAGTAATGCTAAATTCAGATCACAGGTTAGATCTAATCCTAGCACCACATGAGGGCCTAGCTTCTACACACGCAGGGGTGGCAGCTACAATTTTACTATGGGAGCAACGGTATTGTTGGACAGGTCTATACAAACAGGCTAAGGACTTTGTCCTCAAATGCAACATCTGACAGCAGATGAATGGATCCATTGTAGCACATCCACCACAGACACCTCTAATAATCTCAAACAAACCATTCGCTTGTATTTATCTAGACCACTGAGGCTCCTTACAATCCGATGGGGCTTACAAATACATCTTGGTTGCCGTGGATTCCTGCTCTTGATTCCTGTGGATTTGGCCACAGAAACTGGCTGATGCACAAACTGTTATAAAAGACCTACAAGTCTTCATTGGGACATAGGCAGTTGGCAAATTCCATTGAGACCATGGTCTGGTGTTTGCCTCTAAGGCATACAAAGACACCATTGACAAATTGGGTGTGACCATGCAGTATTCCTCCCCCTTTCATCCAGAGGGAAGTGCAGTAGTGGAGAGGAAAAACTGGGACTTAAAGCAATCTTTTTTTTCATTTCAAAGTATTTTATTGATTTTATATACACAAAAACATTAGCATTTCTGTTACAAGGTTACAAGGTTATCCATTCGCAGTTTGTCTAACAGTGTTTCGATCACTTCGAGACATATGTTTGGCTAACCCCACCTGCCGTGACTTGGTGAGAGAAAAAGAAAAAAAAAAAAAAGGAAAGAAGGTGATAGAAAGACAGAAAAAGAGAAGAGAGGGGCACAAGAAAGACTCTGTATTTGTGAGACTTATAGTCGCCTGACCAGGCCGCCGCAGCTCTGACTAGCCTGTGGCGGGATAGTGGGACAAGTCAGTCCAGTCGCTCTGTAGGACCATAGTGGTTGCGCTCATTACGTTCTTTTTACCACCTTTAACAGGGGGTCAGGTGGTATGTCGCTGGGAAGACTTGGTTTCTTGGAAGTTTCAGGGTGGTTTCAGGGGGGTTCGAAAAAGTCTAGGTATGTGTCGAGTGACTTCCACATACCCCTGGATGCTGGTCTCCAGGGTGAGTTTTGTAGTGCAATGTTGTCCGCACCCCTCAGGTGTGTAACCCAGTTGAACCATCCTTTATATGAAGTCCTGCTTGTGTCTTTCCAATTTGGCAGGACCATTTTCACCGCTGCGGTCAGCAGCAGGACTAGTAGGTCCTTATCGTGCTCCGATCTTAGTTCTGCGGTCATAAATTCAGTGGCGAGGGAGGAGAATTCAGTTGTTAGTGTGCAACCCAGTACCTTATTTATAAAACCAACATTTTTTTCCCATTATGTTTTTAGAGTCGGGCAGTGGTATATGAGGTGTGCTAGGTCTCCTTTTTCCTTTCTACAGTTCCAGCATAGCGCATTGTCCCTGATGCCTAGTGAGAATAAGCGTGCCGGGGTCCAGAAGGCCTTATGAAGTAGCCAGAGCTTTGTTTCAGAGAGCACCAGGGAGATTTTATTGCGTGGGGCCGAGGTCCATAAGGTTGCCAGTTCTTTGCCGTTAAGTGTGTTTTTGGTTTGCGTTTCCCAGTAGCTAATTGTCTTATTGTTAAGTTTGGTTGATTTTGGGCATAGGAGTTTGTAGAGGTATGAGACCTGGTGTCCTAGTCTGTTTAAGTTTACCATGTATTGAGTGATTGACGGCTGTGCGGGCGATAGTTTGGTTTTGGACAGGGCCGGTCTGATTTTCTAAAAATTGTAGAGTTCAAGGTCTGTTAGGTTATGTCTAGACTTCAGAACAGCAAATGTGACGGGATATGCCCCGTCTTCTAGTTGGTATGGGTGGTGGATACCTTTCTCTAGCTATGTGTCGAAGGCTAGGCATTTCCCCTTGTATAGGATCCTACTGTTGGCCCAGAGTGATTCTAACCTGAATCCCCTGATGCTGTTCTCCAGTTTTTTATCTATCTTAAGTAAGGCAATTTTTGTGTTTTTAAAAACGGACCTGGATGCGTGAGTATGTTTATTTGCTGTTAAGAGCGCCAGGGGGTTCAGTTTATTCAGGATGGCCCCCTCTACTTGTAGCCAAGCCGGTGTATATCCGTTCGGGGGTGATATCTTGTAAGAACCCTGCCTCGCCAGAAACGCCACTTGGAATAGTCTGAAGTCTGCTAGGTTTAAACCTCCTAGGTTTTTCTCTAATCTTAGTTTTTTTATGCTTATTCGCGCTTTCTTCCCTCGCCAGAGGAATTTGTAAATCAGGGTGTCTACCTTGCGATGAAAGTCATTTGTGAGTAGGAGTGGGAGCATGCTGATCATGTAGTTAATCATTGGGGTTATCATCATCTTAATCGTCTCAATTCAACCCCACCACGTTATGAATTTTGGAGACCAGGCCTCTAGGAGTTTCTTTATCTTTTCTAGCAATAGTTTCTTATTGTGTGCTAGTGTACTCATTAAGTCACACCCGAAGTGTATACCTAGAAATTTGATAAATCCTGTTTGCCAGGCTAGTCCTAACCCCCCTAGTATTTCCCTAGTGCAGCGGATGTTCAGTGGCTTGCATTCTGATTTGTCCCTGTTGAGCTTGTATTCCGAGTGCCCTGAGTATTCTCCTATGGTGTCTATCAGAGCCTCAATTGAGTTCTGTGGTTGCTCGGTTACAATTAGTATGTCATCCGCGTATGCGGCAAGTTTTATTTCGACTCCATTAATATCCACCCCTTTTATTTTCTTGTTTATCTTGATGTCCCGGATCAGGGGCTCTAGTGCCAGCAAAAATAGCGAGGGTGACAGTGGGCAGCCTTGTCTTGTGCCTCGTTTTAGTGTGAGTGATTCGTATAGTGACCCATTAATGACAATACAGGCTTTTGGATGCCCATACAGGGCCATCACCATCCGTATGTACCCTTCCCCTAAGTTGAAAGATTGCATGCATCGCTCCAGGAAGGGCCAGGAGACTCTGTCAAATGCCTTCTCGGCATCCAGGGTACTGCTGGCACTGTTTTTGTGGCTGTGTGTTCCAGAACGTGGCAGAGAAGTCTAGTATTGTCGTTAGACATCCGCGTACATAGGAAACCCACCTGGGAGTTGCTTATCAAGTTGGGTAGGACAGAGTTAAGTCTGGTTGCCAAGATTTTTGCATATCTTTTACAGTCCACATTAATAAGGGATATGGGTCTATAGTTTTTGGGTGACAGATGGTCCTTACCCTCCTTTGGGATAACTATTATGTTGGCTTCAGTCATGGATTGGGATACATTCCCTCTATATGCGCAGTGGTTAAGGAACTGCTTCATGATTGTTTTCAGCTGCCCTAGGAAGGTCGTGTAAAAGGTGGCTGTGTAGCAATCCGGCCCTGGTGCTTTGTTATCCTTCATAGATTTAACTGCCATTTCAATCTCAGCGATGCTAATTTCCTGCCCTAATCTCCGTGCGTCTTCACTGGTTAGCTGTGGGAGACCGAGTCTGTTGAGGTATTTTGTGCATGCCTCTAGATCCATGGTCTGGTCATTTTTGTAGATTTCCTGATAGAACTCTTGAAATGTTTTGAGGATGTCTTTGTGTCTTGTGTGTTTTGTTGCTTGAATCTGTGATGGATGAGATGGTGAAATTGGTTGCGTTTATGTTTTAGGTAGGAGGCGAGCAGTTTCTCTACTTTGTTTGTCTCGCAAAGGTTAAGGGCCTTATATTTGTTAAACCACAGTCCCGCCCTTTCACTCAGAATTTTGTTGTATTCATACTTTTTCCTAGTTAGGTCTGCTAGGAGTTTGGTATTCTGAGTGTCCCTGGCATGGGCCGTTTCACAGCTTTTAATGTCCTGCTCGAGCTGTGTCAGGTGTAGGTTTGCGTTTTTGTATATTTTTGTTTTTATTTCAATAATTGTGCCTCTAATAGTAACATTCAGGGCATCCCACAGTGTGGTCGTACTAGTCCCCGGTGAGTCATTGTGCCCGAGATAATCCTTTATGGCTTCCTCAATCTTTTCTTTGTTAGCGGGGTCTGTTAGGACGTCGCTGTTAAACCGCCACCTCCGGGGTACGGCTTCATTGTGGCAGCAGCTCCATGTAAGGCTAATACATGAATGGTCTGAGACCAATCTAGGCGCTATCTCAGAATGCTCTATTAGATGCGTGTGGGGCCCTGTTATTAGTATGTAGTCTATTCTGTTGTACTAATTGTGTGGGTTGGAGTAGAATGTGTAGTCTCTAGAGTCGCCATGGATCCTTAAGGTTGAATTTAGAGCAAATGTTTTTGAGTGTGACGTGTGCGTTCATCGGCTGATATTGGCAGGATGACTGTCTATCTTTTATATGGTCTAGTGGTATGTTAAAGTCCCCCGCCACCACCATGAGGCCGTTCTGAGGGAACCTTCCGCATCCGGAAAGAGCAACAGACCCACTTCACTTCTGCACCAGAGATTTTCTTTGTGACGGTTTGGACCCGCCCGTCGTCCATCGCTCCTGCTTTATGGGGAAGAGACCGATCCGTCCTCCCCTCGTTTCCCCTCATCCATCTATGCCACTACTGACCCTCCCCTTGTTTTAAACCCGCTCTGGCCGGGTTGGAAATATCACCGGTCATACGATCCAGTATTTATTTTGTATCACTCAGCCCTGAAGAGTCACGGGTGACTGCCCGATTTGACGAAACACGTGTCAGTTGGTTTTTTCCTTTGATGTTCCCCTTTTGAAGAAGGTTTATAATACATTCCATACAAAACGTCCACTGGTGTCGACCCTGTCTTCAATCCTGCTTGAAAATAAGAATGTTTTTGATAGACATTTGTAAAGACTAACCTAACGTGTGCACAGTACTTGTTCTATAATTTACAGGGTGGGCCCTCGCCACTCTTTTCAGGGGTTGTTTTGGGTTTCCCCTGACCTAGTAGCACTGTATTAATTGCGTTCATATTCCCTACTTTACCGCCACCAGTTAGGAGCGCCAATCTTCCTGTATACTTAAAACCCTACGTAGAACCCTCATTTTTCTGAGGGAAGTTATCTAGTTTGTGTGATATCCCCTCCCAAAAGGTTGGGTCATCCGTGTTTGGGCCATATATGTTAGCTATGTGGATTAGCTCCTCCCCCTTCTCAGATGTGTGATCAAAAGTCTACCCTCTTCATCGTGGTATTGTGATTCTAGTGTTAGGTTGGATCTTTTAGATAATAGTGTGATAACCCCTCGCTTCTTCCTTTCGGCAGGTGAGCAGGCCATCTGTGGAATCCAGTTGCCTTTCACCAGCTTTACATCCTCCATGGATAGTTTGGTCTCTTGTTGTAGGATTACATCTCCCTTAGATTTCGTCAAGTAATCTAGGATCTTCCTACGATTAATGGGGTGGGTGAGCCCTTTGACATTGAGGGATACTCTATTTAGGTCAAAAGCAAGGCTGAGAGTATTGCTGTGGGCCATTATCTATGGGAAAGCATGTCTGGTGACTCTACTATAGATATCCTATATGTAGCTAAATTATCTCCGGGGCCTGAGCTGGGGGTAGGTACTTGCCCCCCACCCAGCCCTCGCGGTATGGTTAGCAGCCATTTGCTAGCTGCGTGTGGGATGGATCTCGGTTTTGTGTGGCTATATATGCTGGGTAGGCTGGGTCTCACCGATATGTTGATTAACAGTACTTGCCAGAGCCCTTGTATAGGTAAAGAAGAGGTGATAGTGAAAAGAAAGATAGAGAATAAAGAAAGCAAAGAGCTGAGTGAACCTCCCCTTCCCCCTACCTCCCCCCTTCATAAAAACATGTATGTTGGGCATGCGACGACAGGGTCGCCGTCTCGTCTCTCAAGGACTAAACAGGTTATATTCAATGACTGTTTGCTAAGAGATTCTAGAGTTAAATAGCAGCTTATTATTATTATTATTATGCTTGTGCTGCGTCTATGTTTATGCCCTCCTCCGTTAGCACTTTTCCTTGCGTCTACATAGGGTAAAGGATATGAAGATTGATCCAGCTTCTGTACAGGGTAAAGGATATACAGATTGTCTCTTGTGTGGAGGGCCAACATCGAGTGTCTGGTGTCGATCACCCAGGAGCTGCCCCCACCGTACGTCGGGCGCTGCTGAGTTCATTGCCTCCTGTGGGCACTGAGGTGTCTTGTTGAGGCAGTTAATGAGGTATCTGGTGAGGTAGATAGTGGTTGTTGAGGCAGCTGTAGGTTGCAAGGTTCTTGAGCTGGCTCGTATGGTTCATTCGCTCCCCAGCTCCGGCGAGGCTCTCCTTTTGCTGGTCCCTGTTTGTGATGTCTACATTTCTTGGCTTGTTGGGCCATCCAGGTATTTGCCCAGTTCCTTAGGCTGGTCGAAAATGTGAGAGCGTCCTCTGTCAGTTATCCTGAATCTGGCTGGTCCAACGAAAGAGAACTGTATCTTTTTCTTCCTCAGCTTTTCTCTTAAGGCAAGGAACCCCTTTCTAGTGTCCACCGTGGGTTTCGAGTAGGCCTGCGTAAATATGATCTTGTGCCCATTCCATGAGATCTGGTGGTTTTTGCGAGCAAAGTCGAAGATGGCTTCCGTGTGCTGCGCTCTTAGAGGTTTGCATATTATTGGTCGGGCCCCATTTCTTGTTGTGGATTTGAAAGCAGGGACCCTGTAGGCCTTATCTAGTTCAAACTGCCTGTCAAATTTTAAGTTTGTGAGTTTGGGGACCAGGTCCTTGATAAAGGTCAAGCATGAGCCTACCGTGTCTTCAGCCCCCTCCGGCACTCCTAGAATGCGGATGTTTCCCCTCCGGTTGTGATCTTCCAATTCCGTTGTTTGTCTTTGGAGTGTAACTGTAATTTTTGCCAGGGTCCTCAGCTCCTTGTTTGAGCTTAGACCAGTGTCTTCAATATCACTTATTCTTTGTTCAGCTGCAGTGAGTCTGTTATTAACCGTGTGCATGTCGGCCCTGACCGCCGCTATCTCCAGCTGTATTGCGTCTGTGGTTTGCTTTGTGGTCTTGGCCAGATCATGGACATCTGCCAGTTTTTTTAGAATCATCTCTAGGGTCCCATTGATGTCTGGTTTCTGCTTAAGCGGTGAGTCTGATATCGCAGGTTCAGCTTTGTTCTTTTTGAGCTGCTGCTGGTGGAGCCTCGACTCCCTCTCTGCCATGTTGTGAGACTCCGGTTAAAGCAATCTTTAATAGCTAGGGTATTAGGCTCAGGTCGCACTTGGGTCCATCACCTATATGGGGTCCAAAGAGCTCTAAACAATCTTGAGAATACCCAAGCACACGCAAAGATTAGGTTTACAAAATTATTATGTAAATTCAGCATGTAACACAATAAAGCAGTTCTTTGTTTCTTTCTTGTGTATTTCTTCAATTTAATATTCTCGTTTTTACAGTAGTTTCACAGTCTTCACAGTGGTTCCCAAGCCAACACGTGTTTCGTCGCCTTTAGTAATATCGTACATGCGACTTGTTCACGGCTGAACACTGTCTTGTAAATAATTTATCAAGTGTGACGGTAATTCCAAATCACACAGTCATGCGACGTGGGGGGCAGGCCCTCGTAAGGTTGCACTTCAAATTTAAAAGTGGTATTTGGAACTTTTTTGTACGATCCCCATCTCTGGGTTAGTGAGAACGTCTCTGAAACGTGCAGCTGCCTCCTCGCGTCTGGCTCCGAATTCGGACCCAGACGCGAGGAGGCAGCTCTTAAATTTGAAGTGCAACCTTACGAGGGCCTACCCCCCACGTCGCATGACTGTGTGATTTGGAATTACCGTCACACTTGATAAATTATTTACAAGACAGTGTTCAGCCGTGAACAAGTTGCATGTACGATATTACTAAAGGCGACGAAACACGTGTTGGCTTGGGAACCACTGTGAAACTACTGTGAAAACGAGAATATTAAATTGAAGAAATACACAAGAAAGAAAGAAAGAACTGCTTTATTGTGTTACATGCTGAATTAACATAATAATTTTGTAAACCTAATCTTTGCGTGTGCTTGGGTATTCTCAATTTTAACTTTGTGTTGCGTTTGCCACAATCACTAAGGGAGGCTGGTGGTTCTCTCCAACCCTTTAGCACCGTAACCAATTTGAACCCCACAGATACCAGGTGTACTCACCATAAGCGCCTATTGTCTATTAATAATACCACTGCCCAGAACGTAAACAGCTCTAAACAATCTGCCCAGAAAATCCCTGAGAGTTGGACTCCCTATTAGATCCTGTTTGGGGTTATGATGTGGGTTCCAGACCTCAACCGACTAAGCACAGTGACGGCCGAAACACCTTTTAAGATCAATGGATGTTTTACAGGAACTGGACATCTTCTGGGACGCACACAGCAATGTCCAAGTAAAACCCATTGCCACTGGTAAAGTAAAGGAAGCACTAGCAACTCCTGGTTGGATTCCAAAGATTGAGGACCTGGTCCGGGAGAAGTTCTTGGACATAAACAAATTCAGGCCCGTACCTGTCCTGGCTGTTAAATGTTCCAGAACTGTACTTTTACCGCCCCTCACTAGGTGCAAAAACAAGAGATTTTTGCCAATAGATGCCATTAAACAGCATTAAGTGGCCAGTTCTACACAGTAGGCCATGCAGAATCTTGGGTAGTTACCTGTCTCCACTCACTACCATACAGGAGTATGGTAGTGGATTTTGATACTGACCCATATTTACAAAATCATGTAAACCTGGAGCAGCTCCAAAAACTGACGCCTCACCAGTGGAGGCATAACGAGGATAAATGTTTTTTATTTCTCTTTGGTTTTTTTTCCTCTTTTCATGTGTGCTGCATTCCGCAGCTCACATAGAAATAGGAAAATGCCCCTCAAGATTGTTTTGGTGAAGGAAGGTGCCTCTTCCCGTACAAAAACAATCCTGCCTGCCTTGGTGCTATGCAGCAATTTGTGAAGGAAAAAGGACTGGAATGCACCGTATTTCATTTATATGGTACATTTCTGCCCTTTCACATTGGCATAGGGCAGCGCCGCAAGAAGACTTGCAGCGCTGCCCTACGCCAATTCCTCATAAATGAGGCCCTATATTTTTAGCTACACCTTTGGCTACACCCCTACGCTCAATGACCTTTACTAAACACTGTTTGATATAATTTCTCCACTGTAAAAATTACTTGCTGTGGTAATTGGGGGCTGTTAGAAATGGGGGTCTCTAGTTGGCCATGGTTTGCACCTTTGTTCAAGTAGGGACCCTTCCTTCTGGTCAGGGTAAGAGGGATATGCTACTGAAATAATAACCCTTGCTCACCCCCTTGGTAGCTTAGCACGAGCAGTGAGGCTTATTTCAGAAGCAGTGTGTAAAGGATTTGCACATAACCAACAGTAATACAGTGAAAACACTACAAAAGGACACCACACCAGTTTAGAAAAATCTCCAGTACTTTATATATTCAAAACAAGACCAAAACGATATGAATACAACATACAGTACTTAAAAATATGCACTTTGCGGGGCGCTGGTGTTGGTCGGTTTGGACTGCGGTGTGGGACGGGGCAGTGTGTCGCAAGACTTACGAGCAGTGCCCTCAAGCCACGTTGCGGTCACGGTTGTCAAAGTCAGCGACGCATCGGTGAGACCAGGGCGGCGAAGTGAAGCGAGGCGGTGCGGAGTGCGGTGCCCACAGGTCACGGTGCAAGCAGCAGCTAGGCGGCCATCATCAGTGAGACCAGGGTTGCGGTGCGAGATTCAGTGGTGCCCTCTGCGGTATCTTCAGGACACGGAGCCAGCGACGGGGTCAGTGACAGAGTAAGTTGCTTTCCCCCCTCTGTGGCAACTGAAACCACGGTTCCAGAGGCGGTACCCAGAGGTTGGTGAAGTCATTGCAGTCCCTGAGACTTCAGAACAGGAGGCAAGCTCTACTTCAAGCCCTTGGAGATACTCAGCAACAAGTAAAGAAAGTTCAGTCCAGTCCTTTCATTGGCCAAGGCAGAAGCAGCAACTGCAGGCCTAACCAACAAAGCAACAACATAGCAAAGTTGCAGTACTCCTCTTGGCAGTTCTTCCAGCTCTTCTTCATGGCAGGTTCCTTGATTCCAGCGAGTTCTAAAGTTATGGCGTCTGGACCCCAATATGTATACTGAGTTTCTCCTTGTGCTTTTGAGCAGAAAGTGCCTGTGCCCAGCTCAAACCAGTTCCATCCTCTCTGGCCCAGCTTCCTGGCAGGAGGTGGAGACAGCATTGTCCAAGGCAGACCAGGCCCATTCAGGTGTAAGGAAATCTCCTCCCACTACTATAAATACAGCTCAGGTCTATTCAGCTCTGCCCTGCCTCATCCAGGAAAGGCAGGACACACCTTGATCCCCCCAGTGACTGTCTGATGAGAATGCACATCCCCAAACCCTGTCACTCCAAAACCAGACAGTCAATCCACAAACCCAGAAGAGGCACACAGGATGGCTAAGCAAGAAAATACCTACTTTCTAAAAGTAGTATATTCAAACACAGAAAATAAATATTATCTTTACTAAAAGATGCATTTTTATATTCTGAGTTCAGGCATACTAAACCTCATTTCTCTATCTTGTTCCAATGGGAAGATAGGCTTATATGATGTTATAACTAAGTAAAATCCCATTCTATCCTATGGGACAGATAGCCTTTCCATAGTGAAAAATGAAAAACACTGTAATTTACTACCAGGACATGTCACACACACCAGTACATGTCCTACCTTTAATGTACACGGCACCCTGCCCACAGGGGTACCTTGGACCTACCTTAGGGATGACTTACATTTAAGAAAAGTGAAGATTGTGGCCTGGCAAGTGGGTGCACTTGCCAGGTCGACATGGCAGTTACAAACCGCACAGACACTGCAATGGAAGGCCTGATAACTCTTTTCAGGGCTGCATGGGTGAGTGACACAATCAGTACGGCAGGCCCACCAGCAGCATTTGATTTACAGGCCCGGACACCCTCAGTGCACTTTACTAGGGACTTACTAGTAAGTCAAACATGCCAATCATGGAAACACCAATCCATAATACAATTGACAATAGGAGCACTTGCACTTTAACACTGAAAAGCAGTGAGAAAGTGCACAGAGACACTAAACCAGCAAAAACAGAGTCAAAACTAGGAGATCAGAAAGGAAAAAACAGGGGAAACATGCCAAAAAATGTCAGGTTTAACAGGGGCATGTATTGTTGTCGATAGATGTTGATGATGAGGAGAACCAGTTTCTAGAAGATTTTTGCAGAAGGGGTCCTTACCTCTAAAAAGGTTTGACAAGGGGGTCTCGACATCAAAAAGTTTGAAGACCACTGATTTAGAGCATTCTACTGTTTTTTACTCTGATAAAAAACAGTATGACTAATGTTCTGTTTTCCACATTATGGTCACCAGCTGCCAGGCCTGGTGGCTCAGTCGACTAATGTGCCCACTGCAGGTGTTATCAACATTATGGTCACAAGTTCAAATCCTGGCAGGTCCACTCAGCCTTTCATCCATGTGCGGTTGATAAAATAAGTACCATTGAGTTGGGTAACAGTAAACATCTGTTATTCAGCGCCAAGATGCCTACGGCTGAACGTGCGCTTTACAAGTACACATTTTATGTTATCTCTTCCATAAAGCCAGTACTCCACATGCAGTATTCATTTACACACAATGGGAGCTCTGCCCTACATTACCATGGGGTACCTTACAAACATTTGCACAGAAGTTTGAGTATTTTTCTGGTCACAAAGCCATTGATCCAGGTTCTTATTTTTATAAGCTTGCACCGTCAACAGGAAAGAAAAATATGCTCACTGATACCAATCTAATTTATTCTGCATCTTTTCTTTCCCAGTTGTCTACACAAGGGTTTGACTTTTGGAGGTACACTGAAGATTTAAAATCAATTTGAAGAACTAAAGATTGGCAAGTTCAGGGAAACGAGGCTTTAATTAGAGCATGACTTAATCAACATCAACTTATTTCCCTGAACAAAACTGTGCAGCAAATATCATGTCTTAGCCTGGCTAAGGTAAAAGATTTAAATACAACAAACAATCCCACATTTGCATGTTTTGCAAACTGGCAGCGATTCACAAATTGCACAGAGGAAAGATCAGACACCATGCTTTGCAATGGCACATATAATTCATTGTGGACCAATCAAGAGTGACTGTTAGTGTGGCCGTTAAACACTAACGGATGTCAGGCACATTTCCTAGGTAACGCCAAAAGGATTTAAAATCAGCAGGACTGGCCTACGTTACTCACAGACATAACACTTAGGGTGGCAACAACTTACAGTGTTGGGAAGTTATGCCTAGATTGGCTAAAAAGCTCAACATTGTCTCAGGTGAAACAGCACTTGTCCCTTCTTTCTAATAACATGGGACTGCAGGACCTTTTACTAGGTTCTCGAAAACCATGTCAAAAGTGCTTATTGTATGCAATATACAATAAAGTGTGGAAGGCTTTCCAGTAGGAGGCTGCTGAGAGGCTGCGTAAGATTGACAGGGCTATTTTGGAAAGGGCTTTGGCAGTAGCTGATAATGGTATGACCACCCTGTCCACTAGGATTTATTCTTTAGATAACATTGTGCCGTCTGCAATAGACATTATACAGTGGGACATATCTTCTTGACAACATGGACAGTCACAGCCTAGAGCGATTATGTTAATGAGCTGGACTCCTCAAACACTTCTTGGTGGTCGGGTAGCCTTGGCGACATTTAAATGCCAGTAGCCTGCTTTTACCTTACAACATCACAAAACAGCAAACCGTCATGGCAAGGAAAGACACAACATTGGAGGAATTACCAATCAATATTGCTGAGGATTGGATAATTCACAAGTTTATTCCCATGCCAATTTCAACATTTCACTTTCAATACTGTTTACACCATCAAGTAAGCAGAGATGAAGCACTGGGAGAAGGATCTGTGAAAGAGTCATGGATCTTACCTTTCAGATACCACTGTAGGAATGGCAAGACTGACATTTTTCTTAGCGGGACTGACTGTGAGAGCACTTTAGGGCATTCCTTAATGTATAGGGAAATTTCCTTTTATGGCGCATGCATTGCATCCACTGCAAATTTGTCCTGCTATCTGAAGGGTCTCCCACTACTGTGATCTGTCCGGCCTTCAGATTACACTCGATTGGGAATTATTTTATATTATTTGATTTTGAACAATCAGGCTTGCTGTGGTATGAAGCCGAGAATTGCCTATCTGGTGACAGTTTCTGTGGTCGTGACCTGTTGTACAAAAGTACTGTTTCCACCTGCCCACACAGTTAGGGAGGCAACACTTTGGCCTTCGATAAAGCTTTTGAATATGCAATTTGAGGCTTTCAGCAGAATTAAAGCCTTATTGTTCCAGAAGGGTGTGGCCTTAACATCTGCAAAAGAGACGTTTGATCTTCAAATCGCAAGGTCTTCTTCTGAGACACAGTCACAACTCCACAATAATTTCCCACTGCATTTCGTGGAACTTTTGCACCACATTCTTAACATATTTAGTGCCACGGGAGTAGTGCACTTTATCAAGACTGCTGGCTCTGGGTTGGTTAGCACCTTCCAGACACGCTTAAGAGTTATTCAATCAATTATACACTCCATACTTAGATGCGTTTTTGGGGTCTTCTGCTTGTCCTGTTCCTGTTGTCGAGACTGTGTTTTTATATTTTCTGCTCCGTAATGGATCTCCAAGCACGACGCCAAATGGCACTGACTTCATGTGCTCCTGTGTCATGAACACATGATACAGTGTTTTGGCGCACCCTTGCTTCTAAAACTAAACGAGCACAGTTTTTTGTCCTTTCAGCCTGTATGGCTATACTGCGTGTAGCCTGAATTCTGCTGTCTGCTGTACACTTTTGAGTGTGACCTGGTCATATGCTTTGGAACGCACCTGGTTCAATCTCCAGACATTGCCGTACTGGTAGATCTGTTGACGGTCCACCTGTGCTATTGTCCATGGCACTTGCCGTTACTTCTGAACGGATTCTACAGGCCCTCCTGGGATGCTTCCGCTCCTTGTGATCTGGATCTTCGCTTGGCTTCTGTGGATCCCACGCTGCTGAGGGGGATGAATGTGACCACATTTGCTCTTTGGATCTGAGCCAATGGGTGCCTCTGGGAGCATCATATGTGGTTGCTGGGAATAGCAATATTTTATCTACCTCTTGGAACAGGTAAACAATCTGGCAGTATCGAGTTGTGGAACTTTTTAATTCGACTTTGCTTTTATTTGCTAAATTGCTTTTTTAAATAAAGAAAATTAGCTTTTTGTACTTCTTTTAGAAAGTTAAAATTTCTTAATGTGGCTTTCCCTATTGCTGCTAAAGAAGCAGTGATATTTATTTTAGATTTTAGGGGCTTTTATACTTATTGGCCCTTATATTCTAGCATTGCATAGGGATAGCTTTTTATTGTCTCGTGTCCAAGGAGTGGGTGTCGCATGGTCAGATTAAGCCCAGTTAAACACACCACCATTTTACATGCTCACATTTCTTAAGTTGCCTTCTCTCTTAAACACTGTGACATTTGACATATATTTGCATGCATGTCCGTGCAGAATAACATTCTCTGAAACGGCAGTGCTAACATTTCCAATCCCTAGGCACACTATCATGACACCTTGAACATTCAGTACAAGAGATAAAGTTCACTGCGCAAATGTCGTTGTTATTAGTTTCCAGTAGGTGACAGAGCTATCATACTACAATAAACAACTGCGGCCTGACTGGAGCTTCCACATGGCAGCATGGGTGCTGTTCATTATATATCCAGAACCACTTCGTTGTGTAGATGAGAGGAGCACTCTGCTGACACTGGGCGAGCACTGCATGTCAGAATTTCAGCTCGGCTGAGAGGAGGGATGCCCAGCTTTACACCAAGATGAGCACCCTGATGACACTTACCTGAAGGTAATGGGGAGTTTGAACACCCGGTAGAGATTTGTCAGACATCTCACCCTAGGCAAAACTAGGTTAGGAAAACACTAGGTGGTAGTACACTATATCAAAGTACTTATTTGCTAGCATATATTCATTGTTATAGCTATATGGTGAAACTTTTCATCTTTTTCACTGTTCGTGTAATGCTGATTATGCTATTCTGTTTCCTTCTATTAATCATTGCAGCGCATGTATTTTAATCAAGAATCACAATGCTTCAATAAATATTAAAACTGCAGGTTGGGTATTTCTTTTGTATTTCTTTGGGTATACATAAGTATCCAAGCGCAAATTTTCTAGATCTGTTACCAGGACTTTCTTGGGGAGTCAGGGCTGTCATGTTCTGAGGCTGCACAATCCATTCGTTACCTGATTATATTTGTGGTACAGATGATGCACTGTGGGCTAGCAGGACTACAGGCTAACATTCCCTGAGGGTGCACATGGAACCAGTCTGGCACAATCCTGACGTATATTTTGTTCAACAAATGCACAGTTTTTACTCGAAAGTAAAAAGCTGTACGAGACAAGGCCCTGCCGTAGCAGTCATAGAGAAGACTAGTGGAATGTACGGGCAGTGATGACTGTGACAGGAACATCTCCTGCACCCTGTAGTGTGTCACCCTGTCCAAATTGGTCTATATCTCTTCCAGACTAAGCCCCATGAGCCAGCAAATTGGCCACTGAAGTTGAGTCGTTAGTAGTGGTCAAGATCTGGGGCCCCAGAACCTCCTTCAGCTGCAGGCAATTAAAGCTTGGCCAAAGCAACTCTGCACCTGTGTTTACTCCAAAGAAAGTCCTTCTAGCATGCAGAACATTCTTCTTGGTATAAAAAGGGCAGATTCATGGAATAAAGGAGTCTAAGCAGCATCACTATTTTGGATAACACAACCCTACCCTGTACCATGAGAGGGAGTGAGCAACAAAAGGTGATTTGGGGATGAAGGGGGACCACCTCTCTCATGAGGTTGCCTCCAATAGATTCTTGGTGGAATGATACATATTGATGCCCAAGTACAGAAATGTGCGGGCTTCCCACTTTATGCGGTTGGAGTTCTCAACCACTGCTTCCTGGGGGTAGTCTCAGTGTAGAGGGAATAAGAACGTCTTCGCCCAATTCACTCTCAGACCCGGTACCACCTTAAATGCAGTCATATCTCCGAGTATTGAATCTACACCATGCCATATATCTTTCACATAGATGCAGACATCATCTGCGTAGAGTGAAACTGCATGTGTTTGACCCAGAATGACAGTCCCCAGTCCTGCGCTGACTGATGCAATGGTGACAGTGGGCATCCCTGTCACACTCCCCACTGCACCAGGATTGGAGCAGATGTTAGTTGTCTGATTTTCAATCTGAATGATGACTCTATGTAAAGTAACTCGACCCACAGAATCAGTCCCTCCCCATCCCTATCTTCCTGAGACAGCAAACATGTTCCCATTCCAGCGTATCATACACTTCTTCACGGTCCAGAACCAGGCAAACAGGCTGAGGATGTAGTGCAGAGGCGCCCTTAAGAAGCGTATGGAATCGCCGGAAATTAAGCGATGTTGATCTCCCCGGTAGCATTCATTTTGATCCTCGTGGATCAAATGCATAATATATACACCAGTAGGCGTGTGGCCTATACTTTACTGAGGATCTTATTGTGAGACTCCTACAAGGCCCTGGGGAATGTTAGGAGCTCACTTCCAGTGGGTCTCTGCCTGGCGCAGGCAAGGAAACCAGCAGTGCTTCCCTCATGGAACTAGGGAGGATGCAAACGTCTAGTGCTGTGGCATACATTTCCACTAGCTTGTGGATCAGAACAGAGTATGTCTTACAGAACTCGATGGGGAGTCCATCCAACCCCACGGTTCTATGTGTGGGAGAGTCCAGTTTAGCACATCTGTAGGAAAGTGGTTTTCTGTTGCAGTAACCCCCCACTTTTTTCCAGATTTCTGATGCACCTTGACTTGCTGTGCCCTGATCCCTGCCAATCGAATTCCCAGGGCATGTGGTTCTTTGCAAAAGCTGTACATTTGTACCCATAATTGGCACCTCTCTGGCCACATTTAATGGGTACCATGTGTTCCAAGGGCACTGTGACTAGGGAAGACCTCTAAGGGCTGCAGCACATCAGTCAGTCAGTCAGTCAAATCACTTTATTCAATGCCTAATGATATCATAAAAGTACAAACGTACAAATAAAATATCTATCCTAATACAGATTAATAATAGGATCATATTAAAAACATAAATAAAAATCAGAATAAAAGGCGTACAGTACATTCATAAGTGCTGTGAATACGGGGTAGGAATATGTAGAATAAAAAACGTCCATTGTAGTGCAAAATATGAAAAAACATATTGTGCCACCCTTAGAGGTCCTGTACCTTAACACACTCACACTGCCATTTCAGGCTGCATGGTTTGGTGCAGGGAAAATTGAAGAGTTGACACTTGTGTGCCGTGCCTGCAATCCACTGCCTGTGGTATAGGTAAATCATCCCTTTAGCTGGGTGCACTATACCACTGTTGAGGGTACAGTTGCATGAGCACTGTACCGCTACACTGTCTAAGTCCATTCTTATTCATTGTGCATGCAGTAAAGCCATAAAGAGTGTATGGTCTGGGAGTTTGTCATTATGAACTCCACAGCACCATAATGGCTTTACAGAATTCTAGGATTTTTGGTAGCAAACTTCTCAGCATAATAAACCCAAACTGATGCCAGTGTGGACAGCCGCGACCCGTGCAGGTAAGAGCGGTAGGGGGGATTTCGACAGACGAGTGAAAATTAATTATTTATTTAATTTCTCCTCGTGGGCGTCTGTCGAATCCCGTCCCCCCAACCCGGCCCCACCGCTCTAACCTACTGGAGCAGCGGCTGCCGTGGGATTTATTATACAATACACTCAGAGGGCATCTTAGAGATGGCCTCTGAAAAACAACCAGCCTCTGGTGGGTTCCCTGACTGGTAAACACCAGCCTGCCACCACAAGAAATGTTTCTGGACTCCTGGGGGGGGGGCTTTCGCTCCCTGGGCCCAGAAACAAAGCCTTTTCTGGCAGAGGTGTTTACAACTCCCCAGGTCAGGAAGAGCCACGTGTGGCCTGGGAGCATTAAAGTCCTTGCCCCCTTTGCAACGTGACCCTCAGCCTCTCCTGCTATTAGTAGCAGGCCGGGAGCTTTAAAGTCCTTGCCCCCTTTGCAACGTGACCCTCAGCCTCTCCTGCTATCAGGAGCAGGCCCCCTTCCTGACTCACCCCCTTATCGGCTGTAAGACAGGTGGGAAAAATTAGAACAGCCCAGAAGGTGTGCCCACCTCTGCCAACCCCACCCCTGAGGTGGGGAAGGCGAGGTGAAGTCCACTGCTCAGTGCCCACCATCTTGCAGATGGCAGTCACTCTCCAATCAGGATTAGGGATTGTTCCCACTCCGCCACGTAGGATGAGCATATCAAGGGTGTAGTCACCCTAAGGCCAGTAGCCCATTGGCTACTACCTCAAGCCCCTAAAACCAACCTAAATACAGTATTTAGGAGGCAGCCCTGAACCCAGAAGCCAGATTCGAGGAAGAAAGAAGAAGGACCGAAGACCTGTGCTGATCCAGGAAGTAGAAGAGGACAGCAACTGCTATACTGGCCTGTCCTGTCTACAACCTGCCTACAGCAAGAACCCTGGCAGGTCCAGCAGCCAGCAACTCCAAGAGCCCAGAGGACCAACCCTGCAACCATCTTACAGACTCTGTCTTGCGTGAGGACCGGATTTGCTCAAGCGAAGACTCACCCGCAGAATCTGGATTCCGGCAACTCCGCCATTCTGCACCGCTCAGGTCCCGATGCCCATGGCCTGAGTTCAAGGTGGCCCAACACCACAAGGAGGTCTCCACAGCAATCCTGACCTGGGATCTGGTGATCCCCGACCTCCCTCAAGCTTTGAGATGATGCCTGCAGCCTCAACCTGAATTGTCCCCCTGACCGCAACCAAAGTTGGTAAGAAAACCCGACGCCAGAAAATACCTCTGCATCCGATGCCCTACAGCCTTGGGTGGCTCAGGCATCCCCCAAGAACCCATCTAACCTTTCCAGCCAGTGGTCGTCTTCAGGAAGTCTCCCTGCCCAGACCTGCAGCAACTTTGGACAACCGAAGGTCTCTATTGAAAGGCATAGGGTCCCCGAAGTCCTTTTTGCACCCTGCACCCGACCGCCCCACTGCCGCTGGTGGTGCAGTTCCTGTGTTGGTCGTTGGCCCCTGCAGTGCTGACCTTATCCCCAGGAGCTTTGCTCCCACAACTGAGTAGCTTGCTCGTCGGCAGTCCCTAACCGAAAGCCCCCTTAGCCCCTTTGGCTAACATTGGGCCCCTGCACTCTGCACCCTGCTGCCCCAGTGCCACGTGCTGCTGGGGGTGCAACTTGAGTGCCCCTCAAGACCTTGGGGTACCTTGGTCCTAACCCCCAAAACTCCCACTCGTAAGTCATGTACTTACCCGAGAAACATCTACCACTTTTCTCATTTAGGAACAAATGTTAAGCAATTTTGGGAACTAAAATGTTCTGTGTTGAACTGATTTGTGTATGGGGAAAAGAGAACTAAACTGCAAATGTATAAAAAGTCTTACTTACCTTGTATTGTGAGATCCTAAGGTGTGGTATCTAGGCATACCACCCCAATACTCAAAGTAATCCAAAAGTAACTTTAAAGTAATCAAACATTAATTACTGTGTAATTAAAACTGTTTACAAAACATATACAAACCTGTAACGAATGCAACTTCAATC
This sequence comes from Triturus cristatus, assembly GCF_964204655.1. Classification (NCBI taxonomy): domain Eukaryota; kingdom Metazoa; phylum Chordata; class Amphibia; order Caudata; family Salamandridae; genus Triturus; species Triturus cristatus. The sequence continues at coordinate 797,005,289 of NC_140583.1, read as the reverse complement.
ACAACTGTATTTCCTTGAACAGTCTTGCATTTAAAAGTATATTTTACTTTTTCAAGATCAAGATCGTCGAGCTTTTCATCTAGAGTCTTGACCCTGTGAGTGAGATTCTCCACCTGCTTATTAAGGGATAGTGTTTGCTGCTGCAGGTCTGAGAGTTTGCACTGATCATCAAGTAAAAGTCCCACTCCACCGCATCCATCTGTTCTCCAAGACCCGTTCTGGTCTCAGTTATGGCTTGAAAAATGGAGGCCAACTTCGCCATCGCCGAATCAGTCGCGGTTAAGGAAACCAGCGCAGGCGAGCCATCACCAACAGGTTCCATTGCGGCCATAGTGGGTGATTTTCCAGACAACGAGGCTTGTGCTAAAGGTTTTCCAGCCTTAGGCCACACCATACTCAGTTTCTTTCCAACACTCTACAGGCCAGCCACAGTTTGCCAGGCTCCTTGGCATCGCGGTTGAGGCCCACCGCCCCCCCAAGGTCGCTACTCGAGACCACCAACCCTGGGGAGGCACAAGCAGCTCTGGCTCCAAGGACCACAGTGGCTCTTCGTTGGGGGGCTGTGTTACAAGTAGGAAAGTAGCCAAGAGCACCATAGGTATCCCTTGTAGACCGAAGGGGAGGGGGAACAAGAAAGAAACCTCTGATGCTCGCCCCCTGAAGACAAGTAGCAATGTGAGGGCAATGAGAATAAACATTCTACGGAATCGGCCCTTTTGGAAATATCTGACACTCTTAAAATGATTGCCGATAGAGGTAAGAAAGCGCATCTTGATTCTTTTGGACTTGTCGGCTGCATTCAACACTATTTCTCATGACATTCTCCTGAAACGTCTCGAATGCAACGGCATTTCCGGCACGGTGTTGAAATGGATCAAGTCGTTCCTCGCTAACCGGAGACAAGCAGTCACCTTGGGTGCGTTCCTTTCCTCAGAACGTAACATTACAGCAGGAGTCCCGCAAGGGTCTCCTCTAAGCCCTTTGCTGTTTAATGTATATAGGACCCCTCTTATTGCTTTGATTGGATCATTTGAGATAGAGGTTATGTCATATGCTGATGATACCCAGATTATCCTCTCTATAGAGAATGGCTCCGTGGAGGCAGAAACTAACTTTAAATGCTGTTTGACCGCCGTTCTTCAATGGATGAGGAATAATCAGCTAAAATGCAATACGGATAAAACAGAAATCCTCCCGATAGGGATTGACGTCCTCTTCCAACCCTCCAAATGGTGGCCTGAAGGAGCAACGCCCCCGCCTGATGTGGTGAATGTTGCTAGAAATTTGGGAGTACAATTTGATACCTCCTTCTCCTTCTTACCGCATACCAAAGCAGTGGCGGGAATGTGTTTTAGCCTGATTAAATCTTTAAAGAAATTCTTTAAGTTTCTCCCCTTGGCAGTAAGGAAATCTGTAGCTGTGGCTTTGATACTCTCACGCATATATTACTGTAACGGTCTCCTTGCAGGAGTTAACAAAGCTATTTTTAAAAAACTACAGGTGGTGCAACATGCGGCAGCACGATTAGTGCTCAAACTCCCCAGAAGATCCTCAGCCTCTGCTGCCTTGAATAGTCTTCATTGGCTCCCGGTGCATAAGAGAATTCTCTTCAAGATTCTCTTGATCACCTTTAGTTTAGAGCTAAACTTAATGTGGGGCCTAAATTCCTGGCGGCACGCTTTGTACCATATACAACAACAAGACTACTTAGGTCCTCTTCAGCAAATCTGCTTAAATTGCCCAATTTTAGATATAAATTGAAAGGTGCTAAGACAGTGGCTTATCTGGGTGCCAAAGCCTGGAATATGCTTCCTGCTCATCTCAGGTCATGCAACACCGAACTTTTATTCAGGAAAGCCTTAAAAACCTGGGTCTTCGGTGCCTCTGATGAATTTTGTTTAGCTTTGATTAGATTTTTTCTTCTTGGGACTGTCTTCATCACCAGTACTCTAGCGCCAGGATACTCCTTACGGAGGGATAGTTGCACTTTACAAATACTTCTTCAAATCAAATCAAATCAAATGAGGAAAGGGGAGCACCCTCACAAACTCAGCACACCTCTGCCACGCTGTCTCCTTTATCCCTCCACCCCTTCAGACCTGGGGAGGCGAGGGGCTCAAGCCCGTTGGGGATCCGGCACCGGCCCCCATGCAGTGTGCCTCTCTCAACTGCCCCCTCCACCCCAATGGCCTTCCAGGCGAACCGTGTCCAGCCATAGTGGGGTGGAGCGATACAAGGAAGCAGTGGTCAGGCACCCCCAGCACACAGTAGGCCTCAGCAGCCGCAAGCCCAGCCCACACGCACACTCTCATCCTTGTGTGCCACGGCTCATCTCCCCGGATCCAGAGTGGCTGGCCCAAGCTCCTGCAATGGAAGTGGTAGCCGCAATAGGTATTTACCGCAAGTCCTCAGAGGCACTCCTCGGCCCCGGGGCCGCCTGGTGGAGTCAGGATGCATGCCCTCTCCCCGGAGCTCTTCTGTGGCACATCCGTCATTTTGCGGTGCCTAGCCACACCCTTGCCCACTGTTTGAAGGCAGATTGATGCCAGCTTGGTTTTTCCAGAGCTCTTAGAGTTCTTGGGTGTATAATTACTATTGATGTGTATGCTTATTCAGCTAACGACGGTCCAGCTTATGCATTTCAGTTACTGATATTCTTAGGGTGAACCTTTAAGCCCCTGTCTGTCGTTCTTTAAGCAGGAATGCTTCCAATCTAATATTCCATGAGTAAGATTGAACCAGTAGAGAGATGGATCCAGCCGGGAGCACCAAAGTCCGCAAGGGACTACACAATGCTCCTTGTCCAAGCCATTGGCACGCGCAGGAAGGTAAATGAGATACTAGTTTGCATGCCAAGGTTTTTATGAATCAGCCATTATGTGATCATCACAGTGTGGTAATGTTCCAAATGGAGGAGGAGGTGTGTCTTGCACAAGACGAACAGAGGAGTGTAACTGTTGTCACAGTTTTTATTTGAACAAAAGACAGAACTTTGTCGAATACTAGAACACATTTCTCACTTGATCTTCAGGATTAAGGATTTAAGACCCGTAAACCTTAGGAATTCAGTCAAGTAAACAGAGGTACAACCCAGAACCTGTTCCTGAGACCTGCTGACACCAGCTGCAGGCTATTAATAGTCAAGACATTGATTTGAATGCAAGAGTGGGAATATTCAAGTGCATTCCCCCCTGCACTCTTAACAGTTCTTTTTATCACATTCCTAATGTGAGAGTCCAAAGGTTTAGCAGTAAGTTAAACACACTGTGGATTAAAGGTGGCCTCATGCCTGATGGCGTCGTTTTTTTATGCCTTGCTTAATTTCTTAGCCTATTTGTCATCTCGTGCCACACAGTCAAAAGCAGTCTCATGCAGTGGTTTACCAATAATGAGCTACATCCAAGTGAAATCTGCCCTGGCACCTACTCAATAGATATGTGGAAAAGATAGCACGGCCAGTTAGGTCTTTTGTGCAAGTAACCGTTGAATATTTTCAGAGGTCAATCAATGTCTGACTGAGAGTGCTTCAACCAGATCCGGGTCAAAGGTGCGAGCTTCCCCAACGCAGGTGCACTCCCAGAGACTCGTCCCTCAGGGTGATGAGCCGTTCAGGAGGCGTACAAGGTTCATACCGGAGATTCAGCCCAGGTGGTAAAAAAAAAACTGATCATGGTGGTGATGAGTAGGCAATGAGTAGAAAGTGTGTGCGCAAGAGAAAGTGAATCGCATCACAAGCACTTCATTTTGTAGCAGAATGACGAAAGTGTGTACTGCCTACACATTGTTCTTCTGTTCTTTCATGCTTTAGCGGCAGCTTGTTGAAGTAGGATTTTTGTTTTTTTTTGCTTTATTTATCTGTGATAGTATGTAGGACAGTGAGGTGGGGGTGGGAGGTGTTCTTTCTACTGCCACATCTCATTCCAGCCACTGATCTAGTCCTTGTTCACTAGCATTTCCCGCTCTTCAGAGTAGAGCGTCTGAGGATTGTGAAAAGCCACTGTAGCATTTTCCCACTTACACTAGAAGCCAAGGAAAACACTGGGCAGCCATAGGGAAAACTGGAGACCCAATTCCATGAAAATTACATCCTGCCCATCTCGGGAAGGACATCCGACAGCAGAGAAATGAACTTTAACTTCACCTTGGCCAAGTACTGTTAAGTTAGGAAAGGGTGCCCCATTGACTTTGCTGGTAGTTACAAAAAATGGCGCACCTCTGTGCATGACAGTGACAGGCTTTTTCTCCAAATCCTGCTGGTTGTTTCTAGCATGTAGAATTATCCATGGTGAAATGGCATGTTCTCCACACTGCCCGTGGAGCCTCGATACTAGGACTACAATGGTTAGACAGGACTCTTTAGCACCCATTTCTCTCCAGTGGTAGCTGTGGTTGAACAAGGAAGGCCTTACTACATGGAAGGTGGTGTGAAGGTTACTTTCATGTACGAGTCTGGTATTACTTGGTGCATATTGTTTGCCCCTTGATGCCAGGGTGTGTCCCCAGTGTCTCCAATGTGTCCTACTGGTGTAGGGCAAGGTATAAATACACCTGGTTGTGATGCAGGTTAGTGAGAGTATGTGGATGCGCTGTTTAAGAAGCAGTTCTCAGACAAATGTATATCTTTGGGGCTGTGTTATGCCCATGATCATCACAAAGGACATATGTAGGTTAAGTTTAAATCGAATCTGAATAGGACTGGGTAAGAAGCAATTTTGGGTCGTTAGTGCGGATGGACGCTTGCAGGGAGCAGATTATTGGGTTTATTAGAACAGTGTTATATTCATGTGAGATGTGGTGTCTGGAGTAATTGGTTGTGGGATTATATGATATTTTTGGTGCCATATCTGTCCAGTGTTCGATGCATGTGAGATGTTCAGTTTAAACATTTTATTGGGATGCAGTGGCAGTGAGCGGTGCAGCAGCAGAGCATTCATAATACAAAGATCAGATGCAACATAAGTGTTGCAGCAGAAGCTTCACAATATAGGCATTACCAGGGGAGGTCCTCTTATAAGATGCACCCAGACAGCAGATGGTAGAGCCCATCCAAAGTGCAAGGCCCACCCTGCTGCAGTGTGTGCACATCTGCGGAGCAGACGATGACGTAACAGTCAACCAGAGGTGTTATTGGTGAAAGAGAGGGATTCACTGAGATTACATCACTGTCGATTTAACTAAATTATTGACAGGCACGTACCACACACACAAGCCACCCCTTCACAGTGGCATTCTAATACTAACGTTAATGTTGGCATTGTAGACCTCGGTACAAATCCTGTAGCCTTGCGGAGACAGTAATCACCGATGTATCTTGACCCTCTCAAACAATAGCTATGCTGGCATTATCATCACACGAGGTAGGGGAACACAAAGGTGTGCTCAAGGATTCCTTTTTTTTTAAGTTCAATGTATTTTATTAAGTTTACATCCAGAAATGGACAGTGGTCAACGAAATAAATATTCTGTAGGAAAGGCAGGATACAACAAGGGGGAGAGGGGGGGCTGTGCATAAGATGATACAGTAAACAATCTCCAGTTGGTATAGACCAGTCTTTGCATAGGAGTTAATGCATAAGCAAAAAAGGCATAAATAGCACAATGAATTCGTAGGAAAGCTTTACATTTCGAATAATTGGTACTACAGTGCAGTTCATACATGTTCATACAAAACCTTTTTGATGCCACTGAGAAATAGATGCAAACTGAATGATATACCTTGACTTCTATGACACATCGGTATGCACAGGTGTGAATAAAATGATTTTGTCTCACATGAATGAGGGAAGATGGTGTCAAGGGTGACCATGGGGCCGGGTGTAGTAGTTGCGTCGGCGAGGATACCTTTTTATTTTATTTTCAAACTATAACACATCAGAGTTCATAGTTGGGTACATTCGCAAAATCGAGTTGTCTCATTATTAAGAGCTTTTTTTTGTGCTCCCCAGAATCTGCAGACCAGAGGGACGCAATCGCAGTCTGTGTGGTGTGCACCAGGATGAAAGTGATTGTGAATGGGAATTTAGAGGCTTACGTGGCTCTCAAGCCAGATGAGAGTGGCTCGGAGTCACATCACTTCAGCAGGTTTAAATTATACGGTGCCCTCGCAGGGTCAATTCAAACTGAGAGTATTAGCAAGATCTGGAATTCTCCAGGTAGATCCAGATTCAGAGATGAGGTCATAGTGCTGTTCGAGAGATTATCTGTAATGTAGATGAAATGGAGCGTGGCGGCTGCTCAGCACCCACAGCAAAATATTCGTGAGGTACCCCTAAAATCAATTTATTGGGACTGTTGAGCATTACCCAATTATTAGGAGGAGAATCGTTCATAGGGTCAAATCAGATGTGCAATTCCTAGAACATATAGAGTCCCTCGGTTTCCATGAAAATATTTTGGGATGTCAACTCCGTGTTAGTGAGTGATTAAGGGGGAATGTACTGAATTAACCAATTCCCCACCAAGATATTAGTGTGGTCCATGCATTTTTTTTTTTTTATCCAAGTAGCAATGATATAAACATTGGTTTCTGACATGCCAGTATCAAAACTATATAACTAAATCAAACTTTATACCAACAATATCTAGAAATACAAAGTTATACAGACATAGGCGGAGAAAAATAAAAGAGAGCATCACGTGACCAGGGGTTCTTGGGCATGAATTACAGACAGCCTTAGACCTAAAGACCTAATTATCTATCCGTACATTCTCCACCAAATTCAGTTATTATTCCATAAGTGGCCCCCAAATTTTTCGGGCCCTAGCCATCCCACTCCTTCCCTTACATTTATACAGTACCATCTCTAGATTGAAAATGTGATAAAGTCTAGCATACCAAGCCTGATAGGTTGGGGGATCTGCATCCTTCCACCTGGTGGAAATAAGTAGACGATAGATAGCTGTCGCCATAAAACAAAAGTACTCTAAACGATGATCTATCTGTAGGCTTTCGTCAAAACCAAGTATCAGCATAGTTGAAGTTAGCGATACTGATTGCCCCAAATTTTGACATAGAAAGAGTTCAATACCTTCCTTCAAATTATCCAATTTAGAACAATCAGCAAACATGTGGCGTGTATCAGCTGGGCCCTGATCGCATCTGGGGCACTTGTTATTAACCCTTCTCCCCCATGCCCAGAGTTTAGCCGGAGTAAAATACAATCTAAACACCGTTTTAAAAGTTTGGGCTTTAAGATTTGAGGTCAAAAAGGTTTTATTTCACAGCTCGAGTGATCTGCTGATATCTACATCCGGGTTATTTAATTTACCTGCCCAAGCACTTTCTACCTTAGGGATGTCGTCCATAGTAGCCTCCATCAATATTGTATACACATCCTTAACTCGATATTGTTTTTTCGTCACAAAATCTAGTAAAGGAATTCGAGCCAAGTTATTAGGTTGTAGAACCAAACTATTTATAATCGCCCTAATTTGCATATATTTAAAAATGGTACTAGAATCTAATCTGTATCGTTCCTGGAGGTCCACAAACGAGACCATCCCATTCAAATCGGTAATATCTCCTATGTTTTTTATACCGGCTTTTTCCCATATTCTACCTATATTATCATACAGTAGTGCCGGAAAGGCCGATGAACGCCACAGCAGTGTATATCTATGAATGCTGGGTATTTCCAAATTTTTACGGATCTTCCGCCATACATTCCAAGCTGTACTAATAATCTTAAAGCGAGTTTTTTTTATAGTAACTGCCTGCCAGCTGCCTTAAGGCTAACCCTGGTGCTAGTTTGCCTATAGCCAGTTCATAAATAGATGGTGGAAAATCCTTATCCCCCTCTAGAACATTAGTTACCCCAACCGGATCCAGAGTCTGTGGTCTAAATAAAATACTCATATGCTGCAGCATTACAGCCCAGAAGTGATACACCATATTTGGAACTGCCAGTCCCCCTCGATGTTGTGGTAAGGACATGTAATTTATTGATCTTCTAATTTTACCATACCCCCAAATAAATTGACTAAACATCTGCTCCATCTGTTTAAATATAGAATTTTCCGGCTCTACTGGTATGCATCGAAACAGATAGAATATTTTAGGAAACATCGTCATTTTGATAACATTTGCTCTACCAATAATAGATAAATGTAGGTTATCCAGTCTCTTCAAGTCTCACTTAATTTTTTTAACGATAGATAACAAGTTTATTTCCCATATAGTACCAACCTCCGCTGTAATAGTTATCCCTAAATACGTGGCTGATTCTGTTCGACGTAAATCCTGAAACTGCGTATTTTTTGTACATATGATTTGTGTTTTATCCGTGTTTAATCTATAACTTGATTGTTTCCCAAATTCAGCTGCAAGTCTCTCAATCTGATTTATAGCAACAAACGGATCCGTGGTAACTACAGCAATGTCGTCTGCATAGGCTAAAAGTTTGGTATTATATCCAAGGGTCACTACTGGTTTAATTGCTTGATCCTCCAATATAGATCTAATCAAGGGATCTATATAAAGGGCAAATAATATAGGGGAACACGGGCAGCCCTGCCGTGTCCCCCGAGTGATCTTAATCCTACCCGACTCCTTCCCCATTAACTGTATTTTTGCGTGTGCGTTGTAATACATAGCCTGTATGCCTGTTAATATCCGTGGGCCAAATCCCTTAAGTCTTAAATTTTCCCACAAGTACACCCATTCCACTTGATCAAAGGCTTTTTACGCATCCAGCAAAATCAACGAGATCTGTATCCCAGTGGCTTTGGCAATATCAAATAATGAAATAACTCTCCGAACATGATCAGTGGTACTTTTGCCGGGGATGAAGCCATGTTGCCAAGGGCTCACAAGAGTCCCTATTATCTTTGACAATCTTAAAGCCAATATCTTAGAATACAGTTTCTCATCTGCATTAATTAGAGATATTGGTCTGTATGCAGCGGGGTCTTCCGGCTTCTTGGCCTTCTTCAAAAATAACACGATGTTCGTGTCCTGCCAGGATTGTGGTGGAACCCCCTTCTGTTGAACTGTTGAACTGATAAAAACAGATCCAACAACAGAGGAATCAATTCCATCTGTAAAGCTCTATATATTTCCATCGGGATCCCGTCCTGGCCCGATGCCTTGCCTATAGCCGTTGTTCTTAAGGCCTCAGAGACCTCATTCAACGAGATATCTGCTTCAAGCCCCAACATCTGGGACTCTTCATTCCCCATTGCTATCCCTTTTCCATCTAGTATCGGATCCCTAGATCTATAGAGGTCCTGATAGAAATCGGTGAGTATATTTAATATGCCTGATATATCTGTGGCCATCGTTCCATCTTTCCCTCTTAATTGTAAAATATTATTTGCCGTCGCCCTTTGTTTGATTCGCAGTGCCAAATGTTTCCCAGTCATTTCCCCGTACTCATAATTCTCCCGTGTTGCCGTTTGAAATCTTTCCGCTCCTTTTTTGTTATAAATTCCATTAATTTTGGCCTTAGTCCTAATTCCTAATTACTTTTAGCTCTAAGTCAGTTTGTAACTCGATCTGTTTGTGTACTATGGCTTCCATATGTTGTCTCCCATTCAAGCTCAGTTCCTCTATGAGAGCAAGTATTTCCCCTCTCTGTTGTTTCTGATAAAATATCCAGAAGCTTGTTATTTCACCCCTGAGCCCAGCTTTGTATGCGTCCCAAACATTTTCTCTAGATGTACTGTATCTATTAATATCAAAAAACTGTTTAGTCCATCCCCTAATATGTGCTATAAATCCTTCTGTGACTAACAGTTTTTTATCAAATGTCCACTTTAGAAGACCCTTAGTATATGCCGGGGCCTCGATACTCATTACTAATGGATTATGGTCCGATAACACTTTCGGGAGTCTTTTAATATCTGCTCCCTTGGTGAGAGAGGCAGAGGCCAGAAAATAATCAAGTCTAACATACTTCCTGTGCGGATGTGAAAAATAGGTGAAACCTGGATCCTCTATTTTTTTACACGACCACACATCAACCAGCCCGTGGCTATCAATGAGAGCATTTAAGGCTTTAAAAACCTGAGGTTTTCTCCCTAAATAACCGTCCTTGCCCCATCCTCCGGTGTCTACATGAATATTCAGGTCCCCACATATAATTAGGGGTGTCGGCCAGGCCGCTAATTCTATCTCCAGCTTAGACCATACATCTATGTCATCAAAATTAGAGCCATACACTGTACAAATAGTAAATTGATTTGGTGCGGAAGCAATGGCCCACCGCCCCCATTTATCAGACTTGACACGTGCAATAGGTAACAATCGCTGAGAGACATGTATAGCGACCCCTCTCGTATTGGTAGACTGAGAGGAACAGGCAACCTGGGAGTACCCCGGATAATATTAATCCCTCTTTTCTGCCAGGGAATATGTGTCTCTTGCAGACATATAATATCAGCCCCTATTCCTCGCAACATTTCTCCGGCCCTGTTTCTTTTGTCTCTATCATTTAATCCACCAATATTAATTGTAGATATAGTTAACCTACCCATAATATTTTACCTTGGTTTGTTTCTCCACCCCCCTTTTACAACCTTCTTCATTTCTGTATAGACCGTCCAACCACTTTTGACCCCTCCTGACTATAGTTGCTACCACTCCATTAGTACATCTTGCCTTCTGTCCAACTACCTTGCTTTCCTGGAATTTTTGTTTTTGAACCCCCTTGACTCCCCTTGCCTCCCCACCCAGCACCCTAACCCCACCCCTCCCATCCCCCCTCCCTGTGAAATAAGGCAACAGACCTCTCTGTTCTGTGAGTGATGAATGGTGATCCACACCCTTGTGACGGCATACCAAAACATTTTATACTTTACTTTCATAAATATGTCTTTCCTCGGCAAAAAAAACAACATGCCAACAACTTTCGAAAAACAAGATGAGAAATCCTACCCTAGTTGCTACACCTATTTTCATAATCTACCCTGTTTGCAGAGCAAAGGGGAAAATTTAAACAGAATATATTAGTTCACCCCTCCGTATTCAAAAATGCCTTAGCTTTAATTTCAGAGAAAAAAAATCGAGTCTGATCTTTCCAGATAACTTTCAATCGGGCTGGACTAAGAAGGAAAGCCTGTGCTCCTTTCTCTTGGAACTGGGAGATCAATTGCCGCAAACTCCATCGTCGCTCTACTGTAACGTGACAGAAGTCCGGCCTAGTAAAATCCGTCATCCGCTGAGCTTCTGGTCTTGCTTTTTCAAACACATTCTGTCTCAACAAAAAGTTCCCAAAGTAAACCAGAAGTGCCCTAGGTTTGGCATCCGGGCGAGCCGGCTGTCGAATATTGAACGGTACTCGATGCGCTCTCTGCACTTCTTGCGCCCAGTTCCAACCTGCCAGTTCAGGAAAAGACTTTTCCAGAAGCTGGACCATAAAGAGGCGTGCTTCGGGCCCTTCCTTCCCCTCCGGAATTCCAAGAAAACGCAGATTGTTCATTCTTTGTCGATTTTCCCCTTCCTCCAATTTCCAATGAATATCAGTGAGTTGTTCTTCATGCGCTGTGGTTAGACCTCTTGCGCCCACTATGTCATCTTCCAGCGCAGCCGTCCTTGTTTCTAACTCCGTCATCCGATCACTTATGTCATTACAAGTTTTGGCGATTTTCCGCACCGCACCCTGAAGTTTCCGATTAGCATTCTGGGAGCGCTTGCTTTCTAGTCTGGGTTCTTCCCTATGTGCCATTACGCACTGCAATATGGACTCTAGGGTGGGAGAGGGTATCGGAGGCCCTTCCAGACCTTTTTCTGCATTAGGCTGATTTCTACCCCCCATCAATTGATCTCCCATAGAGTAATCCCATCTGAGATCCGATTGTTTGGAGTTTCCCGCTCTCCCAGACCGAGGATGGGTTTTTCTGATAGAAGTCGGCCTACCCCTACCATCTGTGCCTGAGATGCTATCCTCCTCACTAGACTCTGAGTTAGTCTCATGCCCAGAACCCAGACCTGACCAGGTAGCATCAGATAGTGAGTAAAAGTCATTTGCCTTGTTCTCTTCTGAGTCCAAATCCTTCTCTTTACCCTCACGCAGTGCCCTATGAGGCTTGTGGGAACCTTTGGGGTCACCTCCCTTCACCCCTATAGACTGTGGCATTTGGTGCAAACCTCGACCATCCTCTTGTAGGCAAGGGATTTCCCCTAATACATCTAAATGTCCTATGCCAGCACTGTCTTAGACCTAATTGCACAGTACTTTCTTTACCTACAGTTACCTCCGTATTAATTGGTGGCCCCACAATTTCGCCCGGGTGTGGTAATTCCCCTTGACTCAGTGGCAGCTTACCCGTAACGTTCAGTTCTTCCACCAGATCTTCCGGTATCGAAATATTTTCGGCGGGTAGAGCTTCTGCCGATACGGAGCCTACACTATTCCCGATCCCCCGGAACAGGTTGATAATTGATGCGGGCCGCAGCGGCTGGGGCTGTGCTGCCACAACCCTCCCCTTCCCGTCCAGAGCGTGCTCTGGACGTGCTCGCTGCCGGCGCCCCTGAGCCACCGTAGGTGGTGTTGTTGAAGACTCCACCTAGTTTGAGCACTGCTGCTGCTGGAATTGCTGTGGGGGCTGCGGGGACTTACCAGGGGCTGTTTGCACAGGTCCACCTCTAGCCTTGACTCCGGTTTTTGGAGGCATAGCGGCCACAAGAATGTGTGGTCGTTCTCCACTGCTCCAGCGCCGACTCCGTACTAGTTCCCGCAGCAAGCCACGACAGCTTGCGATCAATTCCTCCGCGATCCTTGCCAGCACCACTGCCCCTCGTCTGATCACTGGTGAGTACTGCTCCGTGCTTGATAGAAATCTTATGATAATAGTTCCGTGCTGGTAGTTTGCCATTCGCAATTCGCCATTCAGATAGCTACAATTCTTCTAGTTTGCCATCACAAGAGAGGATCACCTACGACGTGACCAGCACCTAGCTAGCATCTTGCCTTGACATACATTTTGCAATTAGTGTGGTCCATGCAGAAGTGATTTACGAGCAGTGTAGAGTGATACAGTTCCTAGAAGGAGCCTACATCTGCTAGGTCCACGCAGGTGCGATCTGCAAACAAAGTGAAGACCTATTTACTTCCCAGGAAAGAAAAAAAGTAAGTCTATTCCAATGTGAGATATTGAAGAATGTAATAACTGATTGAATTCTCAAGGAAAATGTATGAAAAGTTTACCCAGAAATCAGTCATGAGGAATGTAGAGAGTTGCTTTGTTCCTATGGAAAATGTTTGTGAGAAATGTGCAACATGGTTATATTCTTTCTTGGAACAAACTGTCATGAACTGGAATAAGCAGGGAGTTGTATGTGCAAGGTGCAGGAGTCAGATTTAGGAGAGTATACATTGCTTTGGACCAGATGTTCTTAGTGGTTATAAGTGATAGGCAACAGAGGTATGGTTGTAGCTTTTTAACAAGGAGGGAGCTGCTTTGCTATGCTTCTCCGGCATTCCTGCTGGGAGAAGTGCAGCTGATCATTAACTGGGCAGGATGTGTGACTCAGAGCCCATCCAGACTCAAACTTACGCAAACAGAGGAGTCACCACAGGCCATCACTCTTTACCCGGGAAGCACTTAACTGATGGATGCCCAGTTGATCAATCAATCAGGCTTTTTAAAGCGCAACTGCTTCATCTGTGAGGGTCTCGAGGTGCTGTGGGATCATGCTGCTGGATCATTCTGCCTGTGCCTATTGGTGGAATATCCAGGTCTTGAGGTTCTTCCTTTCTGGAGTGATGGTGAGGCTCTGAGGTGCAGGGTGAGGGCGTTCCACGTCTTTGCAGCCTGGTAGTAGACACACTGAGGGGTTCTGTTCAAATAAGAGGCCTGTTTCACCTCATGAAGTGGTAAGACATTTTGAGTCAGAGAATAAGAAGGCTGCCAAGGGAAGCACACAGAGGGGCCAAATTGCCAATCAGGAGCCAGGACCCAAGACCTTATAAGCGGCTGGAAGGTGCAACACAGAACCACAAGGAAGGAGAAACATAGTGAGATTATCAGGGAGATGCGGAGAGATATGAACTGCCATTCAACAGCAGCAGCTTTGCTGCACCCAGACATATTCAGGTCGCAGTTTCAATGCTCGCCCTCCAATATCCGGAAAAGCAGACCTAAGATGCACCACATCCTCACACAAACATTTGGCAAAACTCGCCTCCCACCTCATACCTACATAGTGTTCCTATATGGTCATAGATTTTCTGGTGATGATGACCTTTCAGCACAGGCAAAACAGAATTACTTACTTTTCAGCTAATTCTAAAAACCGCGACAGACCAGCCATTGTAAAGTTTTCTCATCATGCAAAACTTTGATGACAACGGTTTCCACTTAGCCCAGGCCTGATTAAAAGATGGCAATGAAGATTCAATGCAGCTGAGTATCTGAGATGAAGAAACACTCAGAAGGAGTAGAGGTTGTGGTGAGGGTATGTGGAACCATGACACATAAACGCAACCTTTGAGTCATCTTATCCAGTGAACTCAAAGTCACCAACCCTGAGGTCTTCAATGTGAGGCGCCATGATGATGTGTCTGCTCATGTTAGGTGTTTTGTGTGGAGCCAAACTATTGCCCCAAGTAGGCCTGAGGGATTTCAGGCAATGTAAATGCAGAGAAATTAAATAATAAGAGCCTAATGCTGAAAGCACAGATGACAGCAGCATCTTTAGAGAGGCTACTTCTCAATTAGCGGTACATATAAGCTCCAATTTCTGCCGAAGTCTTTCCAGCTGAATAAATATTTCAGACATCCAGGACTTAGTTTCTCTTCACAAAATATTCACATAATCAATGGCATTGTCACGATGTGAGGGCTAGTTCTGGCATTTGTTTGTTGAATTGGTTACCTATCATGCAGGTGCGTTTAATGCCTCCAAGAAATGCCAACTGCGTGGTGCCTCTCTATGGTGACATCAAAATTGACCTTATTTCGTTGCCAACTCAAGGACTTTGGGGTTCCTGGGTAAGACGTATCCTAGGAGCCCCTGTTCAGGACAAGTTTGTATTTTATTACTCAATTTCTGAGAATTCAGTCCCCATTATGTTAAAAGTTGAGATGGAGAATTATACAGATGTGAGATAGAGAGAAAGTTCACTTTCCAAAGAGCCCTCACTGCTCAAGGCCACATTACTCTCTGATTAGAACAAGTTCCAGGTCTAAGAACGGAAAACACCTCCCTCTCTGATTCTAACACCAGAAAGGTGATCCTTCTCGATACCAACACCTTCCATCTCTGAAATGAGAAACTACTTCTGTCTCTGATACTAACCTCACCCCCGCTGCTGCTCTGAGGTCTAAAACCACCTCCATCCTCAATTCCATCATATCACACTTTAAGAACAGAGAGCAGCCCTTCCTCCAATACAGCATCTCCCCAAGTGCTTGAGATCTGTTGAGCACAGGGGTGGTGTCTCCAGGGGATGTCTAGTGCCTCAGCCTTCACTCAACCACAGGGTGCAATAGTCACTGGCTGGAGTGGAAGCCAATCCTGACGTGATGATAACCTCTAAAGAACTGAGGTTCAGATTTTCTATGTGTTTGTGCCGACGGCCGCGTAATGCAAAGCTACACCAATGGCAGTGTCCATCAATTTTCTTATCGAAATTATATTTTGCATGAGAATGGTCACTCAAGTGCATTGTGAAATGGTTGTATGTTGCATAGCTGCAAAGACCCTGATGGTGAATGCAAAGGGGGCGTAATGGCACTGGAAGAGCACAATGATCTCTGGGATTACATGCAAAGCCAGATCTTTTAGATGAACCTACCTGGCTTTTCTTGGTTTGCTAGTGCCAAATGAAACCTGGGACAAACTATGGCCAGGCGAAATATTACATGATAGATCCATGTGTACATGTAATTTCCCCCAAAATTCAGATTTATTCAACTTACCTTTAGGTGGTTGTCTTGCATATACATTTTTACTGCTGGGTCGCCCTTGAGTACGAATATCATGCAGGACCTTTTTACCATGCACCAACACTTAGCATCATTCTAAAATTGCATTTTTTGGCAAACACATCCAATGACATCATCAGCGCAAGACTCTCTGTAAACATGTCATTGTGCAATTTTGCTCCGCTCTGCAAAGTTTTACGCAGAGCTGCGGGCGTTTAAGTACACCTGAGCCTGTCCTATCCACATTACAGGAAAATAAACTAAGTGGACATTTGCTGGTACTTCAGAAAAACGAATCAGAAAAACATATACCGCAATGGGCGGATCTTAGGCAGTGCATGCACCGGAATTTGCATAAGTACATTCTAGTCCTCAACAAGCCTTGTTTGATGGATGGATGGGGGAAGGGAGTGGAAGAGAGAGAGAGAGAGAGAAAATCTGGTGTCGGAATACAGTGGGAAACTAATGATACAGTCGCCTCTGTGGAAGCTCTGGAAAAACAAACACCCAAAGCAGAGGGGGAGGGCGAGGAGTGACAACGCTGGTCCAGCTGTGTGCTAGTATTATTAGTGCCCGTCCATCCGGTGGCATGGGGCCGAAAGGAATGTATTGCATCATTGATCCGATTCTCAATCAATACGACCACAGCATCGTGGTAAGAAAGGAACACACGAATAGTGCAGCTCAGATGTGATCAGCATCTCAGTCTCCGCGGCACTGTCTGTCATTATTTCATTAATTCCTGAGGACCTTTCCCCGTCATTGATTTATTGCTGCAGTGATGTCTAAAAACCTATAAAGGATCGAGCGGGACAGCAGGCGCGACAATGGGGACAGCTAAAGAACAAGTTTCGATCACAGTGATGACCTGGAAGGCAATCCCGGGGGCATTGATTGATAGGAGGTCCTGAGGCATTGATGCTAGAAGGCATTTATTAAGAAATGGGAACGGCAAATGTCTGATTCACAAAGTAGCACTTTAGGAAAACAAATAGTGAAAACGCAAGGCTGGCTCCTTTCCTTGTGTGCATGTGATGTGGCGTGAATTTGAGGAACACCAGCGCTTCATGTCCTTGGTGTGGTATCCTGTGGGTTCCCACTGCCTGTATGTCTGAGCTGGTGTCTGAAAGGCTGAGAGTGGATGCTGAAAGTAAGTGCTGGTGTGTGGTCTCCAACAGAAGCTGGGAGATATTGCCTAATGGCAATCACACAGTGCTTGATGGGCTGGTCTGACAGGTCAGTGTGAGGGCCATTTTTTGGGCTTTTTGTGGGCCTGTCTACAGGGCCGGTGTTTACTGCTGAATTTGCCTGATATCATCACAAACTTTGTCTGCCGCAAGCACAAATGCATGTGGTCTTCCATATCTTGCAAAACACCTACGCAGTGTGTCTTTACAACTTGCAGATATGGGGTACTTTTTCAGATGTAGAAAGAATCTGGTGGCAGCTGGGAATCATTTCTGCCAGTGGAGGTGGCCTATCACGAGAAGGAGGATGGCTCTGTCACCAAAGAGGACTAGTTTGGGGCTGCAAACCTTTGGATAAACTGGCAAGAGGTGCCAGCTCAGGCTGCTTGGCAGAAGGAGCCCAGTGACGAGATTGGGCAAGGTGCGGCACGGACAAGAAATTATAAAATGAGGGACTGTATCCAGTGAATAGGCTTAAGGGCAATGGAGACAGTGTTATAAGGACAGAGCTGAGGAGACTGTGTGAAGAGGGAGGCAATCTCCTTTACAGTAAGCATAACTCTGAAATGACCCCTGGAGCTTCTGACAGGAATACATTTAACTGGGACAGAAGGAGTAGCGTTGGTGAGTGCATAGTGTGATTTCTCAACCTATGGCGCAGGTTAGTTAATGCATTTTGAGATTCCCTAGTGCATGTTACATATTTTATGGCTCCCAGCGTGGAGTGACTGGAGGAAATGAAGTACTGTGGTCAAGGTGATGAAGAAAGGTCTTGTGAAAATGCACAGCACTGGGTGGATGGGGACTTTCCTCTCTGGTTCAAGTCAGTCGGTACTGGAACAAGAGGGTGTGGTGTTTTGTAGACATAGTAGTGTAACCTTCTGATGAGAGATACTTTGGATTCCAGTCCTGGGAGAGGATTGATGTTCAAGAATTCCAAAACTGATAAACATGGCCGGTGGGCTATCACCGATTGTTGCCATGAAACTGGACAAAATATAACAATTTGTGCTATTTATGGGAGCAATAAAGATGACCCCGGAGTCTTCGATGAGGTCTCTAACGAATTATCACACTGGCCTCTTCCGGCTTTGATCTGTGGGGACTTCAATATAAACCTTCCGATCAACTGGTCCTTAAAAGATGACTGGGTCTATAAAGGACGTAAGCCTAAAGTATATCGCTCTCTTAAAGATATGTGTCTTGTACATGGACTTGTGGATAGCTGGCAGACTTCTAATATCAACACTGGCTACCTTGGCTATACCTTTTATTCAAACCCACATCGCACGCATACCAGAATCGACTATATCTTACTTTCTAACTCATTAATCAAGAACTCTAAAACTGTTAAATTGCCCCAGGTATTATCTGATCACAACCCTCTTTTCTGTACATTGACTATTAGCTTAGCTAAATCAGAGCCTACTTCATGGTCATTCGAAAAAGCATTACTGAATGACCTTCAGTATCGTATTCATATGAAAGATTGGATACCCAAGTTCTTAGCAGAAAACATCAATAGCACATCAATAGAGGTTGTTTGGGATACATTGAAAGCAGGGGTCCGGGGTGAAACTATCTCTTATTCATTCAGAGTAAACAGACGAGAGAAAGAGGAGCTACGGAGGTTACAGGATGAACTTAAGGTAGCAGAAGTAGGACTGATTAGTGCTACTAGCAACATAGACATATCTGGGGATATTTCTAGTACCTTAGCTCAAGTAGCAGTCGCCAAGGCAGCAATTACTAATATATTTTCAGACAAGGCAATTCGGAAAGCCACGGCCCGAAAAGAATTAATTTATTAAGTTAATGAGCAAGTGGGACATCAATTGGCAATGCGATTACGACAACAGGCCAATGTTAATCTAATAAGGGAGATTGTAGATCCAGTAGAAGGCCAGTTAAAAGACTCAGAACAGATTAAACAAGCATTTTGGCGGTTCTATAAAGAACTATATACGGATAATGGTAATGGAGATATCATAGAAATAGAAAGATACCTAGAGAATTGTGAAACCGTAAAGCTCGAGGTAAATACACAGCTGGCTCTAGAGGAAACTCCAAACATGGAAGAGATTTTGATTGCAGTCAAGAGTCTTCCTAAAGGAAAGGCAACAGGATTAGACTGTATTCCATCAGAATGCTATAGTATTTTTATAGAAGAAATTAAATATATACTCAGGGACTTAATTATACATATCTTCTCTGGGGGAGAACCTCCAGGCTCTTGGTCTAAAGCCAAAATTGTCATCTTTGCCAAAAAGGGGAAACCACCAGAACAGCTAGGATCATACCGTCCAATAACCCTTATAAATGCTGATTCAAAAATATATTCCAAAATCTTGGCAAATCGAATAGCACCTATAATACATAAAGTCATCGCTAAACGTCAGCATGGTTTTGTTCCTGGAAGATCAACGATAAATCATATTCAGAGGGTCATTACACTTTTTGACGGAACAGAAACTACCGGAGACCCTATGGCCCTGATACTTCTGGATGCAGAGAAGGCCTTTGATAGGGTCTCCTGGCAGTTTCTCTGGAAAGCTATGGCGACGGTGGGATTTCAAACTAAAATCATACAGGCATTACAAAAAATGTATAATAATCCTAGTGCTGTTGTATCTGTTAATGGAAGTTTAACCAAGGAAATTGCAGTTTCCAGGGGAACTCGGCAGGGATGTCCTTGTTCGCCATTGCTTTTTGCAATTTATATTGATTCCTTCATTCGTTATTTGGAGAAAAATAATCGTATAACCTCTATTATATCACAGGGATATGCAACAAAAACATTAGCATATGCTGACGATATTGCTATAGTTACTGCCGACCCTGGAGTAGCAATGCTGACCATAGAGGCTGAAGCCAAAAAATTCGGGTTGGTCTCTGGCTATGCATTAAATCAAGGAAAGACACAAATTGTGCTGAATCAAAAAATCTCTTTAGATGATCCTAGGGTGGTGAAGGGAGCGACATATCTGGGTGTTACAATTTCCTCCAATTTAGAGGAAGTTGTGGACTTAAATTTTAAGCCATTACTAAATACAATACAAAAAGGTCTACGACGGTTAGACAATCTCCACCTGTCTATTATTGGAAGAGCTAATGCAATTAAAATGGTGTACTTTCCAAAGATATTATATTTATTTAGGGCAGTTTGCCTAGAAATCTCTAATCAGTGGTTTACAGTAATGGAACGTACCTTTTCTAGATTTGTATGGTCTTATGCTCAACCCCGACGGGCATATAAATATCTTACTCTTTCTAAAGATAGAGGAGGGCTCGCACTCCCCAACTTAAGGAGATACTATTGGTCATGTGTATTATTATACAGCAAGGAATTATTACAAAGTCCAAATAACACAGAGGAACATACCCTTTCAATTTTTCAGCTATTGGTGGGGAATTCCTGCTATGGCTATTTTTGGAAATACATACATGACAGCTACCATAAAAAAGTCAAATTTAAGACTCTCTATAGTTGTTTTAAGGTATGGAAGGCTGTCAAAAAAGTATTAGGAATCGGACGATTTTCATACTACACCACAGTATTAAATAACCCAATACTTCCAGCAACTATCTTTAAAGATAACTGCATTAATAAATGGTCTAATTTGGGAATAATACAACTAGGTGATTTTTATACTAACCAGGGTATTAAATCTTTTGAAGTTTTGAAGGGAGAATATGGCTTAGATTGGCGGGACTTTTTTAAATATCTTCAGATTAGGGCCTTCCTAACTCATAAATCTGGACTAAAAACATTATGGGAAGAATCCACTGTAGTAGAGACAGTTATACATTCCAGGAAACAGTCGATTGGTGGAGTGTACGAGTTATTGTTGGACAAGCTCCCTGACGATCTAGACAAAACGGCAATAAGGTGGCAAAGTAAACTTGATATATCTAAAGAAGGATTTCTTGGCTCTTACCAATTAGCACAAACGCTTCTTATTTCTACCAAACTTGTGGCACAATTTTAAAAAACCTGTTTTTTTCTCTACTATACACCTAACAAGATTGCAAAATGGGGAACTGGTATTGGGACTTGCTGTCCGAGATGCAATCTATTTAAAGCAAATTCTATCCATATCTTCGCCTCTTGCCCAGTGCTAATGCCTCTGGTACAAGATATAGAGAGGTTTTTAACCGCTGTTCTACATAGAAAAGTTGTCTTGTCACCAGAGGTAATGGTACTTGGGGTGGAAGACTTAGATAAACCTGAAAATGGTTATGATTTTATTTTTGTTGCCATGGCCGTCTGGCGTTTATGTCTAGCCTCGGCTTGGCTAGACCCGTTACCACCCACTTTTCAACAGTGGCTAGCTAGACTTTTAGCGGTGCACAACATCGAGATAGCTATATACAAGCGGAAAGGGAAAAGGCGACGTGAAAGGGGCATGAACATCTGGTCTCCTCTCACATCCTGGCGAGAGCAACAAATCTGATTTATTATCAATGTTACAATGTATTTATGTTATTGGTTGGATTGGGGGTTTTTTCTTTCCCTGTGAAGCATTGAATATGTCTCGCAAAAATTCCTATAATGCTTATTTAAGTTTGACATACATAAAGTATATGATATTAATGTACAGAATGCTTACCTGTCCGGAGGGGGGGGGAATAAATATGTTAAAACCAATAAAAAATATTTAAAAAAAAAAAGGATTCCAGTCCTGGGTGTTGGAGGACACCTTGGCATGTTGCTAGTTTAGGGAAGAGTAGTAGTACGTTCCCTGAGAAGTTTCATGGGGTGCAATGTTGGAGAAGATATGTATCATGTTGTGAGAGGTTGTAAGAAGGAGTACCCAGTGGAGTGAAAATGTGGGGAATGTAGTACCAATAGGTGATAGCCATAAGTTTCATCTAAGTCGCCATTCTGTACAGATGGAAAGATTTGACAGATATGTGGTACATGATGCAGAGTACGTTTGTGATTGTTTTGTGATGCATTTTATTCAGCTTGCATAAAATGGAGCTAATCCGTGTTGCGTTTGAATGGTAGTGTTTGATGTAGCTCTAGTGAGTTGTAGGTAAGTTTTTCTTTATCTGCTGACATTGTCTGGTGTCAATGGTTGTATTGCTGGACCGTTCTAGTGTTTGATTGTTGTGTTGTGTCAATACTTTTTCAGTATGCATCTACAAGAGGATGTCACTGTTGTGTTTAGAGATCGTCTCAACTTCTTCTTGTAAAGTTTCCAGAAGATGCAGTACTGAGTACAGCATAGGCGCATTTGACGTCCTGACACTTGGTCATGTTGGTTTGGCCTGCTAGAGTGACTGGGTGCTGGGAGTGTTGGAGTATTAGGCTGCACTTTGTTTTTCCATATGTGGTGCAGTGTGTTGTCTCTGTGACGATGTGTGTATTGTTTGTGGAAGATGGAGAAGGTTTGAGAGCTTGTTGTGCTTTGTAGCTTAGTGAGGTGGATGTTTGGGGACATTGTGTAAGAATGTAGTTGTGATGACAGGTTTGTGTTCGAGTCTGGTGAAGGACATTTTTTTGGTGGAGGTGATATATGGTTAAACTTTCCATTTGTGTTTTGGGCATTTAGGGGCCGATTCCGATCCTGGAAAAACCGGGTACGAATCGTCGGACGGAGCGTTTTCTCCGTCCGACTCGTACCCGGGAAAAATACCTTACAAACATGCAAGTACGATTCGTACGGAAACACCATTTCCGTACGAATCGTAAACACACCGACCGGCTAAAATATACCCACAATTCCGATCCGGGACACCGCGTACGCGACATTCACACGGAGTCAGGCAGCATTTTACGGATCAGCAAGTACGATTCGTACCCACAGCACTTCGGACGGCAATATTTTTACGGGACCCAAAAAGTGCCGGAAAAGCGAAGTGCGCCGCGATGCATGATGAAAAGGGGGCCCGGTACGTACCGTACCCCCATCCCTACATGTCCGCACCGTACCCCCAGCCCCCCCCATGTACGCACCATACCCCAGCACCCATACATGTACGCACCCTACCCCCACCCCCGTATGTATGGTGCGTACCCCCCGTAGGTATGGTGCATACCCCCACCCCACCCCGTGCAGGTACGGTGCGTACCCCCACCCCCGTAGGTACGGTGTGGACCCCCACCCCCGCAGGTACGGAGCGCAACCCCACCCCACCCCGTGTAGGTATGGTGCGTACCCCCACCCCATGTAGGTACGGTGCATACCCCCACCCCCCCAGGTACAGAGCGTACCCCCACCCCGTGTAGGTACGGTGTGTACCCCCACCCCCGTAGGTACGGTGCGGACCCCCACCCCACCCCGTGTAGGTACGGTGTGTACCCCCACCCCCGTAGGTACGGTGCGGACCCCCACCCCCGTAGGTACGGTGCGTACCCCCACCCCACCCCGTGTAGGTACGGTGCGTACCCCCACCCCGTGTAGGTATGGTGCGTACCCCCACCCCCGCAGGTATGGAGCGTACCCCCACCCCACCCCGTGTAGGTACGGTGCGTACCCCAACCCCCTCAGGTACAGAGCGCACCCCCACCCCACCCCATGTAGGTACGGTGCGTACCCCCACCCCCGTAGGTACGGTGCATACCCCCACCCCCGTAGGTACGGTGCGGACCCCCACCCCGTGTAGGTACGGTGCGTACCCCCACCCCCGCAGGTACGGAGCGTACCCCCACCCCACCCCGTGTAGGTACGGTGCGTACCCCCACCCCCGTAGGTACAGTGCATACCCCCACCCCCGTAGGTACGGTGCGGACCCCCACCCCCGTAGGTACGGTGCGGACCCCAACCCCACCCCGTGTAGGTATGGTGCGTACCCCCACCCCCATAGGTACGGTGCGTACCCCCACCCCCGTAGGTACGGTGTGGACCCCCACCCCCGTAGGTACAGTGCGTACCCCCACCCCCGTAGGTACGGTGCGGACCCCCACCCCCGTAGGTACGGTGCGTACCCCCACCCCACCCCGTGTAGGTACGGTGTGTACCCCCACCCCCGTAGGTACGGTGCGTACCCCCACCCCACCCCGTGTAGGTACGGTGGATACCCCCAGCCCCGTAGGTATGGTGTGTACCCCCACCCCCGTAGGTACAGTGCAGACCCCCACCCCCGTAGGTACGGTGCATACCCCCACCCCCGTAGGTACGGTGCGGACCCCCACCCCCGTAGGTACAGTGTGTACCTCCACCCCACCCCGTGTAGGTACGGTGCGTACCCCCAACCCCGCTGGGGGTCCGCACCGTGCCTACGGGGGTGGGGGTACGCACCGTACCTACACGGGGTGGGGGTACGCTCCATACCTGCGGGGGTGGGGGTACGCACCGTACCTACACGGGGTGGGGTGGGGGTACGCTCCGTACCTGCGGGAGTGGGGGTACGCACCGTACCTACGGGGGTGGGGGTACGCACCGTACCTACACGGGGTGGGGTGGGGGTATGCTCCGTACCTACGGGGGTGGGGGTACGCACCGTACCTACACGGGGTGGGATGGGGGTACGGCACGTACTTGGGGGGGTGTTCGGCACGCATGCGGGCACATGTTTGGACGTCTCCATGGTTGCTATGGGAGTTCGCTCCGTACGGTGTTTTTTCCATACGTTGTGCATTCGGACGGACGGGACGAATCGTACTTGCGCGCTCGGACTTCAGTTTCCCGATTCGTACGTAAAACTGTCCGGGGACGTGTCGGACACTTTTTCCGACCCGAGGACGTGTCGGGGAATTTTCCCAATGCGATTCGTATGGATTTTTTAACATACGAATCATACTTGCCAGTTTGTACGGGACTTGTACGATTCGTACGCAAAAAAATCTGGATACGATTCGTACGGGGAATATTTTTAACGGATCGGAATCGGCACCTTAGTGTGTAGACTCAGAGATGACAGGGAAATCCTTTGTCGAAGGAAGCTACTAGATTCTGTACCCTGGCTGTCGTGTGACTGGGTGTCTGTGACTACATATTCTCCATGCATAACTGATGTAGGCATTATTACGAGCATGTAGACAAGTGGCGGTAGCGCAGCATGTCACAAGACTTTGCACTGGTAGCCACACACTTACTGATCTCTCATTTCTTTGTTTCACATGAGGTAGAGGGACCCTCATGTTCTTGACCCACTGCGGAGTTTCTGTGACTGTTATTTGTTCTCACTATGTGTCAGAGTGGGTATTGGAGAGTTTTGATGGTTGTTTTTGGGTGTTTGTGTAAGCTAATCATGTTGCAGATTGAGTGATTGTTAATGATTGTCCCTGTACTTTATATACAACGGAATAGCCATTCTTTGGTTTGTTCTTTGTAAGAAAAGGAAGTGTGTAGTATCGTATATGTCCCCATTTAGTGTAGGTCTGACCTGGTGTCTGGATTTCTGAGAGTGAAGAATCTAATAAAATGTTGGTGTATGGTACCATGTGGAGTGTTAACTAGAAAATAGGGGCACTTTGAGGGAGAATTAGCTCTGATGTACTTGCTGGTACTGTAACAGCCAGAACTGAATTGCCACTGGATGGGAGTCTGCTTAAACATGAATTGAATTTGACAAGTGCGGCGGAGGTCTTAAGTAGACAAGATGTATTTTATTTTTGTGTGATCATTGAGAAAGGCTTTACAATTGTTTTTCCTTTCATGGAAAAGCCTCGCTGTGATTGATAATCAGCCGAGGAGTTGCTTGTATTGGTGAAACATCAGCACAAAATCACGCTGTTATTGGTTGGTTGCTATCAAAGTGGTACTGTGGTTGGTAACCTCTGGCATACCCACGTTGGGATTGGCTGCTGTTCGCTAGCTTGTTCTGTGTGTTTTGGGATTATTTTGTGCAAATATAATGGGTGCTGTGTTGAAAAAGCCTATAGCTCCTAGCATCGTGCTATGGAGTGACAGAAAACACCTGCTGGTGATTCACATGCATACTAGATGTTGACAAATGTTGGACTTTATGTATGTACCTGGATTCACGCTTGGCATGAATTCACCTCTGGTGATAAGGAATTGGAATTTCATTTAGAGGGTTCCTTTGGATAGAAACGATTGGCCAGGTATTGGCATCTAGTAACAGCTCTTGCGCAGCGTGGTGAGCGCGTTCTGTTTTTAAAAAGCCCGTTTTGTACTTTTTTTCGTTTATTTTATGTTTCCCCTGAGTTTAATAGGCAGTACTCCTGGGGCTCACCCCTTACTTGCACTGTAATTGGTAAGAACACCGCCGCTTGTGCGGGCCCGGTTTCGGGGTTGTGGAGGGTTTCTTTTTACTTCCTAGCAGGCGCCATCTTGAGAAGGGCTTTGACGCTCTTCCAGCGCCATCTTGGGTGTACCGGAGGGTCGTTTTGCTCCCCACCTCGAGGGACTATTTAAGGCGGTCCTTGGGCACTGAACACATTGATAGAAACGATTGGCCAGGTATTGGCAGCTAGTAACAGCTCTTGCGCAGCGTGGTGAGCGCGTTCTGTTTTTAAAAAGCCCGTTTTGCACTTTTTTTCGTTTATTTTATGTTTCCCCTGAATTTAATAGGCAGTACTCCTGGGGCTCACCCCTTAGTTGCACTGTAATTGATAAGAACACCGCCGCTTGTGCGGGCCCGGTTTCGGGGTTGTGGAGGGTTTCTTTTTACTTCCTAGCGGGCGCCATCTTGAGAAGGGCTTTGACGCACTTCCAGCGCCATCTTGGGTGTACCGGAGGGTCGTTTTGCTCCCCACCTGGAGGGACTATTTAAGGCGGTCCTTGGGCACTGAACACATTGATAGAAACGATTGGCCAGGTATTGGCAGCTAGTAACAGCTCTTGCGCAGCGTGGTGAGCGCATTCTGTTTTTAAAAAGCCCGTTTTGTACTTTTTTTCGTTTATTTTATGTTTCCCCTGATTTTAATAGGCAGTACTCCTGGGGCTCACCCCTTACTTGCACTGTAATTGGTAAGAACACCGCCGCTTGTGCGGGCCCGGTTTCGGGGTTGTGGAGGGTTTCTTTTTACTTCCTAGCGGGCGCCATCTTGAGAAGGGCTTTGACGCTCTTCCAGCGCCATCTTGGGTGTACCGGAGGGTCGTTTTGCTCCCCACCTGGAGGGACTATTTAAGGCGGTCCTTGGGCACTGAACACATTGATAGAAACGATTGGCCAGGTATTGACAGCTAGTAACAGCTCTTGCGCAGCGTGGTGAGCGCGTTCTGTTTTTAAAAAGCCCGTTTTGTACTTTTTTTCGTTTATTTTATGTTTCCCCTGATTTTAATAGGCAGTACTCCTGGGGCTCACCCCTTACTTGCACTGTAATTGGTAAGAACACCGCCGCTTGTGCGGGCCCGGTTTCGGGGTTGTGGAGGGTTTCTTTTTACTTCCTAGTGGGCGCCATCTTGAGAAGGGCTTTGACGCTCTTCCAGCGCCATCTTGGGTGTACCGGAGGGTCGTTTTGCTCCCCACCTGGAGGGACTATTTAAGGCGGTCCTTGGGCACTGAACACATTGATAGAAACGATTGGCCAGGTATTGGCAGCTAGTAACAGCTCTTGCGCAGCGTGGTGAGCGCGTTCTGTTTTTAAAAAGCCTGTTTTGTACTTTTTTTCGTTTATTTTATGTTTCCCCTGATTTTAATAGGCAGTACTCCTGGGGCTCACCCCTTACTTGCACTGTAATTGGTAAGAACACCGCCGCTTGTGCGGGCCCGGTTTCGGGGTTGTGGAGGGTTTCTTTTTACTTCCTAGCGGGCGCCATCTTGAGAAGGGCTTTGACGCTCTTCCAGCGCCATCTTGGGTGTACCGGAGGGTCGTTTTGCTCCCCACCTGGAGGGACTATTTAAACCAGTCCTCCGAGCGCAGCGGGATCGCGCAGCGGGTCGGCCTCCACTTTGCCGGAGTCTTGCCAGAGTCCTGCCCGTCTGCGCCCGTCAGCGTCTCGGCAGCGGCCGGAGCTGGACGGTGGGGTGCCTATTTTTGTATTTGCTTGTAGTACTTCTGTGTTATCTCACAGATATGTTTTGCTATATTTCGGCAGACTTACTTGCCTTACGCCCCCCTAGTGGCCAATGTCATTCTTTCTTTCCTGGCAGCCGGGCCTTAAGAAAAGGTTGTCCAACTTGCGGTGGGCGTCTTCCAACGTCTATCGGAACTGCGCTGGACAATATTCCGGCCCCTTATCAATGTCTTCTTCTTAATACTAGATCCTTGACCTGTCACTCCCTTGATATCTGGAATTTATTACAGAATTCCAATATATCATGCCTATTTCTTACTGAGACCTGGCTGAATGACTGCTCTGCACCTGATTTAGCCAACACCATCCCTCCGGAATACAACATCTTTAGGAGGAATAGAATATCAGGCAGAGGGGGAGGTGTAGCTCTTGTGGTAAATAAAAACATTCCCTGCTCAACCTTCCCGGTAGAGAATATTCAGGGATGTGAAGCCTTGGGTTTCACCCTTCAGCTCTCCCCCCTCCAGGCTTG
The DNA here is from genome assembly GCF_964204655.1 of Triturus cristatus. NCBI lineage: Eukaryota > Metazoa > Chordata > Amphibia > Caudata > Salamandridae > Triturus > Triturus cristatus. Next base: position 796,976,829 of record NC_140583.1, on the reverse strand, counting down.
TACCGGGATTCTCCTGTATAGAGCCCCGGGACTTGCAGGGCCGTTCTTTGATGAACTACAAGTAGCTCTCTCAGTCCCTTGTCTCAGATCTGAGCATTGTATTCTTCTTGGGGATCTCAATGTTCACATGGATAATACAGCGGACCTCGATGCAATGAAACTCAGTGACATCACAGCTCCATTAAGATTGTTTCCGTTTCTCTAGAAACCGACGCACAACAAAGGCCATACTCTTGACCAGATTTTTTCAACAAAATCTATTACGATAACGTCTATACAACCAGTATTATGGTCTGATCATTTTTTGATCTCCTTTTTTGTGCCTGCCACTGCTCTTACTCGGGTGAAAGAATCAATAGAGACCATGCGAACTTCGCGCCCTTTCCATCTGCTTTCGGTGGATATGTTATCTGAGGCCCTTACCACCTTTCCATGTCCTCTTTTGGGCAATTTGGAAGAGAATCTTAGTCTCTTTCAGAATTGGCTGACAGCCAGATTTCAGACCTTAATCCCCGAAAAAAAGCTTAAATCAGGCGAACGTAGAGCGTCGGCCCCATGGTTCACTCCCCAGCTAAGGGAGCAGCGGCAGGGTTGTAAAAGGGCTGAGAGAGCTTGGAGACGGACCTATGATATGACTGAGAAATTGAAATTTCGAGCAATAACTAAAGCCTACCACCAGTCAATCTGGAATGAAAAAAAGGCCTATTTTGAGCATCGAATTGATGAGGCTGAAAATGGCTGTAAATAAATTTTTAAAGTTGTTCTGGATTTCACCTCTCCAGCTATCTGTACACCATCTCATACTCATTCAGAAGTATGGATAAAACAGCTTGAAACTTTCTTCACCAGTAAAATCACAACCATTCAAGCCTCTCTTTTCCACCCTAGCTCTCAGTCGGTCGTGGGTCCCTCATCCCCCCCTGCATTTAGGGAGGGTCTAGGCCCTTCTCTTTTACAATTTCCACATCTATGCCTTGACACTTCTCTCGAGCTTTTGTCAAGCTTGAAATCAGGTTCTCCACTTGATCCGTGCCCGGCTAAACATCTGGGGAAGGTGGCACCCGCTTTAAATGCCTTGCTGAACCCCCTTCTGAATTCTTCGCTGTCAACGGGAGTGGTCCCGCAGGCATGGAAACATGGTCTGATCCTGCCATTGATCAAGAAGCCTACCTTGGACCCCCTCATCCATGCCAACTATAGGCCTATTTCCCTTCTCCCTGCCCTGGCGAAAGTGGCCGAGAAATTTGCACATCGGACGATTTCCAATTTCATCGAAGGAAACGACCTGTTGCATGACACGCAATCTGGGTTCCGTGCAAATTTCAGCACGGAGTCGGCTCTTCTCAAGGTCACGGAGGCCATCAGAGAAGTACTCGACTCTGGAGGAAGGGCCATGTTGGTAATGTTAGATTTGTCGGCGGCCTTCGATACCGTCCCTCATGATCGCCTCCTTGTAAGACTCTGGGAGAGCGGCATTCGGGGAACGGTGTGGAATTGGCTTAAATCTTTTCTGGCCGGCCGCCGGCAAACGATCTGGGCGCCCCCTTTCTCCGCTGATATGGCTCCACTAGAGGTAGAGGTACCGCAGGGCTCCATTCTTAGCCCCATGCTATTTAACATCTTTATGGCCCCTCTGGCGGTAGTCGCGGAGTCTTTTGGTGCCCAGATCGTTTCTTACGCCGATGACACCCAGCTCCTGTTCACTTGTGATAGGGGCGGGTCATTCGACGGCGTACAGATCAGGGATTGCCTTGGTGCGGTTTTTGAGTGGTTCAGGTGTAATGGATTACAGTGCAATTCCGATAAGTCGGAGCTGCTTTTTTTTGGTTGCACCTGTGAACCAGATTGGAAAGCTTGGTGGCCACAAGATCTGTTTCCACCTGACAACGTGTCTCTCAAGGCTAAAAATTTGGGAGTGATTGTGGACAGTGAATTGTCCTTTGGGCCACATGTTTCGTGCCTCTCAGGTAAATGCTTTGGCATTTTACGGATGCTGAGGAAGTTTCTTCCTCTAGTGTCTTTCCAGAATAGGAAGATTATTGTTCAGGCCTTGATCGGATCTCGACTGGACTACGCAAACACCCTTTTCTTGGGTCTACCAAAATATCTTTTGACCCGTTTGCAAGTGGTCCAGAACTCGGCAGCCCGTGCTATTTACGGGCTCCCGAGAAGAGCAGGTGCCATGGCTTTGCTGAATTCTTTACACTGGCTACCGATCGCTAAAAGAATTCTTTTTAAGTGCCTGACTTTTGCCTTCAAAGCTTTACAAGGATCTGGCCCTAAGTACATAAGGAAACGTCTCTCTCGATATGTACCCAGCAGTTCTTTGAGATCATCTTGACTATCCAAAATGACAGTCCCGGTTATCAGGCGTGCAAGGATGGGAGGTCGATCTTTCCGCTACCTAGCCCCGAAGGAGTGGAATGAACTACCACTTTCTCTCAGACAGGCTCCCAGTCTCCTTGCTTTTAGAAAAGAGCTTAAAACGTGGCTTTTTACTAAATAAACTTTTTACTAAATACACTTGATCCTTCTCTTCTGTCTGCTTTGTTAGTTGTTATGCCTTGTTTTGCCTGCCGATATTCTCCATCAAAGCGCCGGGATGCTCTTTGGAGTAGCCGAGCGCTATAGAAGAAATAAATTAACATAACATAACATAACCTTTGACATTAGAAAGCTAGATTCCTTGAGACGAACAATGGATGAGAAAAAGCCATTACATAAGCCTACACAATTTGAGGAATTAAATAAATGGAATTAAATGGTCACTGAGAAGGAGAGGATGAAAATTAAAAAGCAGGTGAAGGGTTCATTTAATAACCACAACCTGAGCGACAAGGGAGCGAGCCTTCTCTAGCTCCCCTCATAAATACGTTCAAACTCACCTAAAAAGAAGGACTGAAGTAAATTATAAAAGAAAAGCAGAAACCAAGCGAGTTCTCCCTCTGTCTTTGAATATACTAGATATGCTTACACTGGATGTGCTTACAGGAGGGTCAAAGTGTGATATAGAAATATAAGCATTTTAGGAGAAAATCATTAGATGTTTTAAGACTGCCCTCACCGACTATGTAGTGGCGTGCTTCATCATAGGGCCGCTATCAACATATTGGCGCAGACCAACAAACTAGGTGGAGCACTGATTTTTTTAGAAAAAAGAGAAAGAAACGAGAAAGAAAAGTTTTCCAAGTGAGGGATTCGTAATGCAGAAAGAAATACAAATTAAAACTGCCTAAGCGGGTACCATATATCTCATTTAGTAATGGTCCCCCTTGACATGATTAAAAATTAGATATTGTGTGTATAGGAGGATTTACAGCTCCTGTACCCCATCTGCTTACACCAACATGTTTCAGCCAATATTTATTGCCCTAATGAGTCACTGGCCTTCCTCGTGTTTGTTTCAAGTATTTAGAGTAAAATGTTGACCTACTTAAAGAATGGTTTTTAAGACCTTACTTGTTTCTTAAGAGTAACCACACTTGCCAATTGCATCTGTAAGGAGACATAAATGAAAAGTAATACAATATTCCCTTCTGACCCCGTGACAATCATTGCTTTCGCGTGTCAAATGTTCGTTTTCTTCGTACACCAGTGGAAATTGGAAGATTTTTATTAAAAAACAGGGTATTCCCTTAACTCACACATTGCCCCAGCACAATGTTTAATAGGGGACTCTCCAACCTGTTCTATCTTAAAACAACATGTTACAAGATTGTTGTCGGTACTCTTACCGGAGTCTCATTAGTGATTCTCTGAACCCAGAACCGAAGTGGGAACACCGCCGTGTACTCACACACTGTAAGACAGACAAATTCCTCAGACGGACTATATATAAAACTCATATAGTTTCACTCTTGCTATTTCATTTTTAGGTATTCTCACCAGTTAATTATCAAAGTTTACATGAAATGTGTGTTAACTCCCTTTGATATTCTGCCTTACAAACGTATTTGTTCTCCACATGTCTTTTAAACAACAGTGGTCCATAACACAACTTACTTTACCTCTTCGTCGGGTTAAATGAATTAGAATGGGGGTATCTATTCCCCCATTTGCTCCATTTGTCTCCCTCGTATATCTGCTATGAGAGAGTATAAAGCTATGCCCCATGTGTTACATAACAAAGGTACGGGAGGAGAAGGAATGAAATGATCTCCTACCACCTCCATAACTTATTTGGGAATTGCCTACCCGCTCTTTTTGGCATGTCTTTCTGGAGGGTGTGTGAATGGGTCCTCGCGGTATGAGCAATCCCAATCTTAGGATGCAAACCCCTAGCTGTCGCTGCCCCAAGATCGGGAGTACTCACATCTACAAGGGTCGGCGTCTCTAACTCCTACCAATCCGCGTTCTACGATGATGTCAGTGTGTTCACGTACTGTCCTAATAAAGGACACAATTCAATCATACTCCCTCTTCTGGTTTCTATTGAGACATGAACCACTCGACCGAGACCAGAATTACTGTTTGCCTCGTGTCAGCTGCCATCTTGGATTCATCTATGTTTGCACTCCCTGTTAAAGTTGTTGCTCTGTAATTGCAGTTTTTATTATCTGTTTCTATTTACATGTTTCTGACAATGTTTCTGACATGTTTCTATTGAGACATGAACTACTAGACCAAGACCAGAATTACTGTTTGCCTCGTATCCGCTGCCCTCTTGGATTCATCTATGGTCGCACGCCTTGTTAAAGTTGTTGTGCTGTAATTGAAGTTTTTATTCTCCGTTTCTATTTACATGTTTCTGACAATGGTCATAGCTTTTAGTAAACTTTATCTCGTTTTTTACTTCCCATATAAAGTGCATCTTGAGGCTTATAATTGACTGTGAGAAGTTGGCCTGATGTATGATGTCACTAGTTCTAGTGTACACCTTATATCAGTCCAAATACCCTTATGGTGATTGGTTGTAAAGTCAACCTTATAGACCAGCTATCCTAGTGGTAGCATGGACAAGAGCAGTCTTAGGCTAAACTCTGAATGGCATGTGAAGCCAGCTGTGATACCATATATAATCCCTTGAATACCAAATGAAAGGACACCACAACAGATATATATATAAAATAAAGTGTATTTATTCTAAGCAAACCCTCAGCACTCTTTATGAGATTAGAGGTAAGTACAACACAGTCTTATTTATGCATACATTAAGTCACACAGGTAAGTAATACAGTTAGGCCCTAGGGGCCACGCAAACCATATACTAAGTAAGTGGTATAAGAACCACTGTCACGAAAATAGAATAGGCCTAGGCCTAGGGAATCGCTGGGGCTACACTACACTAGCATTAGTTAGGAAGTGGGAGGCCCACGGGATTCGTGTGCAGAGTGGAAACACTCACGCGTAATGCGTAAAAGTCAATAGCAATAGTACAGTTTAGAAAACGGTAGATTTAGGACACTTCCGGAGTAGCTAGGAGGTTGAGACTTGAAAACTAGACACTAGGATAGTCACTATCCTGATGAGCACCGGAGTACCCAAGTTACCTAGCCCACAGGCTGCGGGTGCATAGGGGTGAAAATGCGTCATTTTCGTCGTCGACTCCTATGGATGCCTGAAGAAAGATGCTGACAGGCAGTCAGGGAAGAGTGTCCGGTGGATCCCAAGGCTGGGATCTAGAAGGGAAGAAACCTGCAAGCAGAAGGGACAGAGTCAAGGTCACTAGCCAGTGACCACGTGGAACCAGGAAGGAACCAGGCGATGTCGTGAAGATTGCAGGTGAAGGTGAAGCTTGTCGCTGCAACCAGGAGGACCAGGAAGCGTCGAGGACGACCAGGACCAGGAGGCGAGCTGTCCCACGAAGGCTCTTGCTGTCGGCGGCGTCGAAGTTGGACTAGGACTCACCAAGCCTTGGCAAGCGGAACCCACGAAGAACGAAGGACTTGCTTCTGGTGCAGACCAGGAAGGTCTGGGGTGCTTCTTCTTTGCAGAGAAGTGGGAGCCAGTCTGGAGGAGCCAAACCAGCGCAGAAGATTTCAGGGTGCGTCGTCACAGAGGCCACTAGCCAGCGGGCAAGCAACCGGACAGACGCGGCAAGCAGGAAAATGCTGAAGGGCCCCACGCAGGACTCGTGGAGTGTGGGGGGCTGATCTTCGGTGCAGATGGTGCTTGGGGTTGGGGCTTCTCAATCCCCGGTGCACAACTTCGAGGGTACCTCAGAAGCTGCGCTGTAAGTTACTAGCCACTTTTTCCAGGTAGCCGGTCCCACGTCGCTCGTCGCCTCCACGGATCTCAGCTCTGCTGCAGATGTGGATGAGGGTCGGAGAAGTCTGGAAGTCAAGGCTCTGGTCGGGCTCTGCAGTCGGTTCCTCGTAGAACGGTCGCAAAGCAAAGGGTAGTCTCTTGATGGTGCCTGTTTGCACAGGGTAGCCACTCCTTGGCTACAAGGGAGATTCTTCAGTCTTCTTCTTTCGTCGAATGTCGAAGGTCCAGAGTTTCTGTTCAGTTTTGCAGGTTCAGGATAATCTAAAGTCTTGAGGCCCAACTCCCACTCTTATACTAATCTGGGGGGCTGGGATACCTGCTAGGTCACGCCTTATGGGTGGGACCTGGGAGGGGGTGGTTACACCCACTTCCCTTTGTCCAGTTTCGCGCCAGAGCTGGGGCTGGAGTGCCCCAGCGCCGGTTTGAACTGGACTATGCAAGGAACACCTTGTGTGCCCCAGGCATGTCTCATTCCTTTCAGCCCACCCTGCCCCAATACACTAAAGGCTGTCTGGGGAGGTGCTAGCACCTCCCCAAGCAGGAAACCTATTGTCCAGGCCTCCCTGGCTGGGATCACTCCCAGCTGCAGGAGGTCAGACTTGTGTCGTGGCAGCAGCATCCATTTTGTGATGCTGAGGCTTTGGTTAGAGTTAAACAGCAAAGTAGGATTTTAACATGTCTCTCCCTCTAGAAGGGAGGAATAATATCCTCATCACCAGAAATGGTATGGGGGTAATATTCCAAAGTGTTAGACACCTTACACGACATGTTTTGATAAAGCCAAACCATAGTTACCATAACCGTTTAAGATTATAAGGCACTTTAAGAGTATATGGTAGGCTATATCATAGAACAGCTATAAGGACATGGTTCCGAAAGCTGCAGACAGGCTCAGCTCATGCTAGAGCACCATCTCACATGTTACCAAGCACTCTGCCTCCAGGATTGTTAAGGCCTGCCATAGGAGTGACTGATAGGTACACATGTGTCTATATGTAAGTTAGGTATAGGAATACTACACCTAAGCAAGGGGTGATTACACGACCTTGCCCCAGCTGAGTGTTCAGCCAGTTGTGTCAAAATGGAAGGCCAGGCCAGGGGTGGCATAATACATGCTGCAGCCCCTGGGAGGCCTAGGGTACACCTATGCCCTGGGTACCTAGGGTACACTGTACAGGGTCCAATAAGGTGATCCTTACCAATTGGTTATGTACCTAGGGTACATGGAGTCCATTTTAAAGAGAGAGCAGACAGCCTGAGACCCTGAATGGCAGGATCTCAGGCCAACTAAGTCGAAAAACCAGCTAGACACTAGGCAAAAAGTTGGGGGTAACCATAGTCAGATATCCACCTTCCTACATTGACCATCGCTTGTTAAACCCCATAATTTGGGTTAAGTATAGATGCTGCAAAATGTCAGAAGTTGGTTTTCCTTAGTGTCCAAAATTACGATTTATTGGTCTGCCTGACTTCTAACATATCAGTATGTATTTCCTTATGTCATTGCCATAAAAAGTGGGATCACACAATGCGATCCATTAATTTGTATATATCCCCTGTTATAACACAGATCCTATCTGTCTCGTCTTGATAACAGATGTCATAAATGCCTTCTTCCTGAAGGTTATGCTTACGTTATAACATTATGTATTCTCAGTGAGTTATGTGTGAAAATTGGGGAACAGAAAAAAGCAAACTGCGATATGCATTTTCCTCCTAGATCATATTATTCTGATGGTGCCAAGGGATGGAATCATTTAGTCCCTGCTCGCTACTCCTAAGCATTTGGCACCCATCTTTGTTCTCTTTGAAAAAGTAGATTCGTAGTGTCCCTAGTTGTAAGTGGGAGGTATGAATTGTCTATTACTACCCACTTAAAATCACTCTCTGTGTGTTCCATCTCCATAAAGTGTGCGATCAATTTTGTAGTAGCCCTTCAACATCTGATATTACTCATGTGTTCCAGAATTCTGATCTTAATTCGTCTGGTCATCATGCCCACGTATTGGTACCCCCATGGGTACTTTATGAGGTAAATGGCATCCTCTGAATTACAGGTAGTGTGACTTCTATGTTCCCAAAGGTGGCTTAAGCCTACATCTACCGTTTTGCTATTGTTAGTGGGCAGGCTTTGCAGTGGTCACATGCATAATGCCCAATGATTGATGGTAAACCCCAAGGTGTAGGAGTCAGCCTTCCTGTTGGTTTTGTGGTCATTGGTCTTGTATGAACCTAGACATCTCTAATACTTGCAGTCTTCTTGAAGGAGAACAGGGGGCTTTTCAAATTCAAGCCATTGGAATTTAAAATATGCCAATTTCTCATGATAATTTTTTTCACATGATTTGAAACTGCATTCAATGTTATGTTTCTGGATCTAACTATCACAGGCAACAATGGTATTCTGGTGAGCAGTGTATATCACAGACCCACTGACCATAATAATTTACTGTCCTTCCAAAGTTTTCACCAAAAATCCAGAAGAAAGAATTGCTTGGTCCAATCAGGGAAATGGGCAATACACAGAATGAGATATCATAGTGATATGTACATCTGCATGTCTTATTACGGCCTTGATCAGGATGAGTCGGGCCTTTACAGTGTTAGTTGCCCATCTTCTTAGCTATAAGGGGTATTATAGGAGGTGAGTTTAATATCTTCCAGGTTGTCTGAAACCAGCTGCAGCTGTTTGCATTACAAACAAAGTGAAAGAATTGTAATGGGACATACATTAATTCGGTTTGTTCCTCATTCAGTTGAGATTTTCTGACCCGTACTAGGACTCAGCACATGACATACAGCCACCTAACTAGAGGGGTGATTACGATGGCGGAAGGCCCGCCACCGCCAGCCGTGCGGTGGCCGGCCCTCCGCCATCGGATAGCAATTTTCCCCCCACCAAATTAGGATGTCGGGGGAATCGGACCGCGACAGTGGCTGGCGCAAAGACCGCCCGCCACGGATCCGCCACAGGCAATCGTTCTGATTGCCTGGAGGAGCAGTCAGCATCTGTAAAATGGTGGCGTGCCTAGCAGGCACCGTCCGCCAAATCACAAGGCTGGTCACAGCCAGCCTTTCTATGGGGGGGTAAGCCGCCATTGAAAGGCTTGCAGGGATTGGTTTCAGGGACCCGTTGCGGGCCCCATTTGTGTTGGGGGGGTGGTGGTGCACTTGGCGGGTACCCATGGTACCCCCCTACATTTTTCCTGCACTATGTGGCAGGCACCGTGTGGTTCTAGAGGAGGACCCGGGACTACCTGAGTCTACGCTGTGCACAGCTAAAGTCCCGAAGGTTTCATGTAATGAACATACTTCTTACTAATCACTCAACATTAAAGTAAACATGTAGACAAAAGTTCTTCATCAAATATATGTTAGTCATAACATCATCATGATGTGATTCATTTCAAAAGCACAAATCGATTGCAATAACTGATCATGAATACAACAAGTGAATCTTTAAGAAAAAGCTAACACAAAATTTCTATGATGGCCCAATGCATTTCGCGTTTGGAAAAAACCCTTCTTCAGGGGTGCAGATGGAAGAAATGTTGAAGCGCAGTGGAGTGCCGATTTCGAGCCATTTGTAGTTGAGTCATTTTGTATAGCCTGTTAAGGTCAGTTGAGACTCGGTGTATGGGAGCACCGGCACCAATACAGTTTATTTTGAAACAGGCGGTTCCTTTTTAAGCGGATATACCTCATACGTAGCGACTCACGCTGCGGCGGAGATTGGTTTCAGAGAAGAGCGATTAACGCTAACACACAGGTATGTTCGCATTCGAGAGTTACTATTTCTGTTTTCAGAACCTTGTTTTTGATTTAATTTTTTTGTGCAGCTAAGGCTGATATCGTTTTGATGTTATGGCCCTCATTATAGATAAGAATATGGGAATCCCTCCTTTAGGTAAGATTCTAGTCACTACAAGAGCACCGGGTCACTTTACTGAAACGCATTTGTCTACGCACGCTTGTTAATATTATTCGCGCCTTCTTGGCTTTACGCACAGTCCTTTTTTTAACCTCATTTCATTTTATTCGTTACAGGATAGGGATTGTGTCTCAGTTTGACACGCGGTAAGAGTTTATCATGCTCTTGCATTTTTTGTATTTGTTGTTCCCACGTTCACTTGGGGTGAGGTTGTATTTCTGGTAGTATTATTTTACACATAATTTCTAGGGCACTTTTTCCTTTACTCCAATATCACCTTATTGGTTCAGGTCTTGTAGTAATTCAGTTGGTGATTTATTTTACACGCATGCATGTACGTTATGTGCAGATCCTACATGTAACTTTTCGTGGTACAAACACAATATTGATTACCTCTTATTGACTATTGTAGTTTCATGCGGATGTTGCTTCAAGTCATTTCTTCCATCTGCACCCCTGAAGAAGGGTTTTTTCCAAACCCGAAATGCATTGGGTCATCATAGAAATTTGCTGAGTGTTAGCTTTTTCTTAAAGATTCACTTATTGTATTCATGTTCAGTTATTGCAATCGATTTGTGCTTTTGAAATGAATCAAATCATGATGATGTTATGAATAACATATTTGGTGAAGAACTTTTGTCTACATGTTTACTTTAATGTTGAGTGATTAGTAAGAAGTATGTTAATTATATGAAACCTTCGGGACTTTAGCTGTGTACAGCGTAGACTCGGGTAGTCTCGGGTCCTCATCTAGAATTTCACTAACAGGGTATAGGGCTACACCCTCTCATGCAGTAGCACGCATTAACAGATTACACACAACTCTCTTTCATACATTTGGATACTTACCTAGAAGTTATTTTGATGAACTTGGAGTGTGGACCTACCCTCATACAGATTGCTTAGGCACCGTGTGGTGCCTGTGCCTGCCCTGTAGTGCAAGGAAGCGCCCTACATGCATTTTTCACATTGCGGTGGGTGCTGCAGCCATCAGCAACCGCCGCGATTGTAAAGATGCAAGATGCGACCACCACGGCGGCAGTCACATCGTTATTCTACATGCGGGACCGCCGCCATACAGGCAGGCGGTCGCAAGCACCACCATGATGGCGGGCAGACTCAAGACCGCCCCCATCGTAATGACCCCCTGGGTGTGAGCAAGTCATACTGACAGCTGAGAATATCTGTATCAGAAGGTGCAATTTTCTGAACCCTGCAATGTTGCTTCCTGTCCTAGACAGCAAAGATCAAGACTGGAATGATAATGATGAGGATAGTAAACCTGAACATGATCTTGTAAACGTCACAGAATTGTGTACCAAAACAAGAGGAAATTTCAAAGAAATTCCTCTTAAAATTGCTGATCTGATTTTGTTTGTGGATGGTTCTTGTTTGAGAGACCACTGTGGACCTTTGGGGCCTGTCTATGCTGTGTGTTCCATTTCCAAAGTTGTTGAAGACTCACACCTGCCAAATGCAACTTCAGCAAAAATTGAAGAATTGGTTGCACTAACAAGAGCTTGTTGATTTGCAAATAATCTGAATGCAAAGCTTTATACAGACAGCCAGTATTGTTACAGAGTTGTCCATGGTTTCTGTCAGTTGTGGTCACTCACGAAGGGCTTTTATGACATCCTCTGTGTAGAAAAGTGGAGTACTATGTGGTGATGCTGGTTAAGCTTCATCATGCAATACTCTCACAATACCCCAAAGATGGTCCCTGGATTCGCAATAATAAATCCTTAGCTCAATCCTGGGAGTGTGGCAAAGAGCAGTCAGGCTTTACTAGAGGAACATGTGTTAAGCATTTCAGGGTACCAACATGGACTATAAGTAATTGACACGACTCAAAAGAAATCCAACACCAATTTATAAAACTAAAGCCAATTTTATTGTAAATTAAGACACCAAAATGAAGTCAATTGATTAAGTATAACAGGAGTTATGGTTTTAAGAAGCAAAAACAAAACAGTGCAAATCAATACTGCAAAACGTTATGCAGAAAGAATATTGAGTTGGAAATGTCGACCTATACAAATATCGAGTTGGAAATATCGTGACACAGAAATATCGACACCAAGAATATTGAGGATAGAATATTGAATTTAAGGTAAGAAATATTGTTTAAAAAACAAATATAAGTTATTCATATTGTTTGAAAAAATATAGTTGTTTAAAATATCAATTTTCAATTAGTGTTATGTATTTTAGTTTATATTTTAAATGCTTGTGATGTATGTTTTTTGTATAGGTATTTTTTATGTTTTTTAATATATGTGTTACATTTTTAGTAGTTATCAATTTTATTTGAATGAAATCTTGCTTTTTTTAGTTCTGTAGTGGGTTGTGGGTTCAGAGGGGGTAGAATCGGAAGTAATTTAATTATAGTAAATTAATGAATATTTTTTATTTAATAATATTTATTTAGTTGAGATTTTATAGAGTTGATTGTGGGAAGTAATTTATTTGTAAATAATTAATAATTAGTTGTTACTTATTATTAATTAATTAATTGGTAATTAATTATGGTAATTGTGTAATTGTTTTAGGTGGAGGTTGTGGGGTTTATAGGGGTAAAGGGTGGGAAATAATCTTTGATTAATTAATAATTAGTTGTTAATTGTGGGAAGTAATTTATTTGTAATTAATTATTAATTGGTTGTTAATTAATATTAATTCATTCATTGGAATTAATTATGGAAATTGTGTAATTAAGTTTAGGTGCGGGTTGTGGGGTTTATAGGGGTAAAGGGTGGGAAGTAATTTATGATTAATTAATTAATAATTAGTTGATAATTTATATTAATTAATTGATTGCAAATTAATCATCGAAATCGCGTAATTAATTTTAGGTGCAGATTGTGGGGTTTATAGGGGTAAAGGGTGGGAAGCAATTTATTTGTGATCAATTATTAATTAGTTGTTAATTAATATTAATTAATTAATTGAATATTAAATATGGGAATTGCGTAATTAATAATATGTGTGAGTTGTGGGGTTTATAGGGATAAAGGGTGGGAAGTAATTTAGGTTTATTCAATTAATAATTAGTTGATCATTATTATTAATTAATTAATTGATATTTCATTGGGGTATATGTTTATATTTTTTGTGTGTGGGTTTTATTTTTACAGGGGCAAAGGGAGGGGAGTAAATTAATTTCATTTGCTTTATAAGTAGTTTTCAAATACTATTAGTTTTTTTTAATGAAAATATGTTTTAATTTTGTGATGATTTTACAGTTTAATTTTAACTGTGCGTTGTGAGGATTATAGGGGTAAAGTGTGGGAAGTTAGTTAATTTTTATGATTTTTAATTTGTTTTTAATTAATATTTCTTTCATTGGCAATTAATTATGTTAATTATTGAAGTACATTTTCTTTTAAATTTAGATGTGGTTTGTGAATTGTGTGGTGCTATAGGGTAGAAAATAAAAAAAAGTAAATTTATGTAATATGTAATGTTTTAGTTTCTAAATAATTTTAATTAAAAATATTTATTTGTGTGAAAATTATGTTTTTGTTTATTTAATATAATATTTGTAGGGATTTTTCATATGTATTTAACATCATAATATGTTTTTTTTCATTGTATTAATATTACTTATATTTGTATTTTACTTTTTTAACATATTTATTGATTTTTTTATTTATTTTGTTTTTTAAATATTTTTGTTGTTAATATTTTGTTTGTTTTTAATTTTGAACTGACTGTCATGAGAATATTAATTGTTACCCCTCCGCAATCCAACACTTTCCCTACTGCTGCACTCCCTGGAGTGGGAATAGTAATTTTACCCCTCCGCTATCCAACACTTTCCCTACTGTTTCAAATATTGGAGTGGGAATAATCATTTTTACCCTTCTGCAATCCAACAATTTCCCTACTGTTGCACTGACTGCAGTGGGAATATTGATTTTCACCCCTCCGCTATCCAACACTTTCTCTACTGTTGCACTGATTGGAGTGGGAATAGTAATTTTCACCCCTCCGCTATCCAACACTTTCCCTACTGTTGCACTCACTGGAGTGGGAATGGTAATTTTCATCCCTCCGCTATCCAACACTTTCCCTACTATTGCACTCACTAGAGTGTGAATAGTAATTTTTACCCATTTGCTATTCAACTCTTTCTCTACTGTTGCACTGACTGGAGTGGGAAATGTAAGTTTAAAGATTTTTAAATAGTATAGTGTTTTAATTTATAATAAAAAAAATTTAATTAGATTTTATGTTATTGGTATATATATATATATATATATATATATATATATATATATATATATATATATATTACCTACTGGCGGTCGCCAGTAGGTAGTTATAGTTAGGACCACGTTTCCATAGGAAATCCGCAACATTCTATTTTGAATAACTTTGGCGCCGGTCGACGAATCCTCGCGAATTTTTCAAAATAGGTGGGGCGCTACGCTCCGCTCCTACCCTGAAAGTCTCGGGGGGATTCGTCAAGCGGGGGCTGAGATAAAAGGGGGGTCCCAAAACGCGTTTTTCCCATGCATTTTTCCATAGGACCTTTAGACAGGGCTACAGCCCGAACGGCTGAACAGAATTTAATGAAATTTGGCAGAGAGGTAGTCCCCAGGTCAAGGAAGTGCCTTTTGTAGGTTTGGTGTAAATCTGTTCAGTAGATTCTGAGAAAATAGCCTTTAAATCAATATATATATCTGTGGCAGCTTACGGTGCGCTTACCGTGCGCTTACCGTATGCTTACCGTACGCGTACGGTAGCGTGCGCGAGCGCGATTCTGATTGGCTCTTAGATCTTAGTAAACATTCGAGTCGGTCGAAACCAGGAAGCGGCGGCTGCCATTTTCTCTCTCGCTTCCTGAGTTGGGCAGCAAAAACGTACCCCAAATATATGTAAAGAGGCAGTTTCATGAGATCCTAACCACCCAGCATTGATACAGGGGTCCCCAAACCACCCCCAAGCCCAAAAAAAAAAAAAATTTTTTTTTTCGGAAAATCGCCGATTACGCTACCGTACGCGCACGGTAAAAAATTATAAAAAAAAAAAAACTATCCACATTCTCCCCACCCCGTGTGCAAATGGTGCCCGAAGAATACATTTCACAAAGATGCGCAAAATATGTCCCCCATGTGCGCACGGTGCGCGAAGCGCATCGTGCTTACATGGCCCATCCCGCTTAACGTGGGCACGCGGTGCGCGCCGCGCACCGCGTGACCACTGTGCGTGCACGGCACTAAATGCGTAAAGTGCGCACCGCGTGCTCACTGTGCGCGCACGGTGCGCAAAGCGCACCGTGCGCGCACGGAACGATCTGCGTTAACTGGGCGCGCACGCCACGAATGGCGTAAAGTAACTTAGCATTTAAAAAACCTTGCAAATTCACTGAAAAAACCATAGGTTTCACACATGTTATAGTTAGCTGGACATTTTACTGATAAAAAACCAATGCAATTCCCCCGTTATAGTTACTGCAGGCAACTATAACTCACGCGACCGCAATCTTCTGCTGATGACATATGTGTCTTTATGAAAAAAAAATATTTGTAATATATGTAAAGCTAAAATTTAATGGAAGAAGACATGGGCAAATAAGTGTCTAAATACAGTATTAGCATCAGCAGAGGATTGCGGTCGCGTGAGTTATAGTTGCCTGCAGTAACTATAACGGGGGAATTTCATTGGTTTTTTATCAGTAAAATGTCCAGCTAACTATAACATGTGTGAAACCTATGGTTTTTTCAGTGAATATATATATATATACATATATATATATGTTCAACAAAGTCTCGCTCCTTCAGAACTCCGGTGAACCCATGAAGAGTGGCGTACACTCCGGCGAAGCAGTCCGGAAACTGTATCAAATAGATTCAAAAACGTATCACGTACGCTCTCAGGCAAACAGGACTCTGTTGGGTGCTGTTTACTTAGGTACTCCCTGCTCTGTGATCACATATTTTGCACCAGCCATGTGGAAACAAAAGCAGGCATAATTCACATATGTAACAACCATTGGTAAATCGGTTACGTCTGACTGTGACAAGTTGTTTTTTTAATTGCACATTTATGTCACAAAAAAGATACATGATGTAGCCACCTAAAGATGGCAGCCATGTGCTTGCAATAACAAATGTAAGTTAAAAGAAATTGCATATAATTTGTGGAACCCTAACACCACTTGCCAGCACGCCGGTGTAGTTAATAAAAACACTTTAGTTTACAGTTTTTTATGCACATAACAGCAAAATATGATTGCTACCGGCACAAGGAAATGACTCTTCTGGCATTGAATTTATGAGGAAAAGTGCCAGCCCTTACAGTACAAGAGAGCCAATGGTCAAAGTGGGTTGATCTATTGCCTCCGACTTTATGCTGCAGTGGGAACTAGCAACATTTTCATACATTTTGAACAAACCAGTGAACGAAGATGCGTATCATGAGGCAGCAGATTCCAAATAAAGGTGTGGTGCGTAAGGAGTGATTCACTTGTTACCAAGGCTGTGAATATAAGGAAGTTGTTCCGAAACGCGTCAGGCTACACTTGTGAGCAGCAGAGCATGGGGGATTAGCTGCGACAGGAGTGCATTCTCGTCAGCTGGGGCGACCTTGAAGCTTATAGATGAAATTTATTGCCGCTATGAAACCGACGGAACCCACTGAGGGTAACTACATGATCCAGCATGCTCCTGGGCACTAAGCCACCCCCACTAAGGGCGGGGAAAATATGTAAAGGTATGCTTGGTGTTTCCTGATGACTTCTGTGCAGCCGCCCCTGAGGAAGAAGTTAATACTTCGAAACGCGTTGGGCATTGACATTTTAAATCTGGTGTGAATTAGCTGGCCGCCAGGTTAATAAACTACCGACAGCAGCTGAGTGCATTCAGACTTGCTTGGGCGAATTTGATGGATAATCTATACGCGGCAGCCCTGCCGCGCCGCTTTGCACCATCTCAACAGATTAAGAGAGGCTGTGGGGGAAACGATTCCCTACTGATACAGCACTGCTGTTGGGACACAAATTGACCAGTATTCTAACCGGAGCCCTGCTAAGGGTATGAAAATGATTGCCGCTATGAAGCCGACGGAACCCACTGAGGGTAACTACATGATCCAGCATGCTCCTGGGCACTAAGCTACACCCACTAAGGGCGGGGAAAATATGTAAAGGCATGCTGGGTGTTTCCTGATGACTTCTGTGCAGCCGCCCTTGAGGAAGAAGTTAATACTTCGAAACGCGTTGGGCATTGACATTTTAAATCTGGTGTGAATTAGCTGGCCGCCAGGTTAATAAACTACCGACAGCAGCTGAGTGCATCCGGACTTGCTTGGGCAAATTTGATAGAATATATATATATATATACACACACACATATATACATATGTACATATATATATATATTTCTCAACCGCAATTCTCCCGTTCTGGGAATTGCTTTTCCAAAATGAGTGCACTCTGGAGCAATATATATTTTCAACTATTTTATTTCTCGTATCGGAATGACAAACGTGTTTCGGCGTTGCTGCCATCTTCAGTGTCAACAATTCATTGCAATTCTAGTGCTTATAAATAAAGTTGTGCTGTACAAACTGACCGGAAGTCAGTGACATAGAAAGTGTCCTCGTGAAAAACATAAACATTACATTGAAAATGAGGCAGACACCTTAAAATGTCATTTTATATGTATCTATACAACAAGCCATTCCTATCTCCTTTGTAGGTCTGATACCAATTATTATTGATAGATAAATAAGGTACTTCTTTGTGAATTAATCATGTTACATCACATGTCACTTATAGTTTCTATTCACATCATTTTTTGTAGTAAATCACATTCTTTACATGCTTAGATATAGTGGCCATGATGTGCCTCCCATAATTCATAGAAGAGAAAAGAAACTAAGGCTGAAACATGTACATCACTGTGTCTACTCCTACTTGGTAGCCATGCTTGACAGTGTACTGTAAACAGTGATGTCAGCCTATTCTGATCAACCGCCTAATTCGGGATGATCTTCTATATTAGCCATGGCTCACTGTACTTTTATCTACACATTCATAAGGTTAGGAATGTTACATGTGTTTGCCACATAATTTGATTCTATTACGCCCTGTATGGGCACTTGCAGCAGTCAACTAATATTCTATACAAATTCAAAAAACAAAAAACAGTGGCTACTATACATTGTGACTCTCAGTTTAGGGTTCAATAACTAAAGTATTTACACCATTACCCTTACTAGCATTTCCCTATGTTGTTAATGTATATAGGCATAGTTGCCTGAAACCAGGAGCTTGGAAGGGGTGTGTGTGTACTTCTAGTCTTATTGGTTACCTGTCATTCTCTCAGCCTACATGAATCCACATCTCCTCCTCGTTGTTTAACCCTCTCGAGCCTTGCTCTGCAGTTTTACAATGTATTTGGACTCTAGGGTGCGTAATCTCCTCACCCTGTCCCCACCTCTCTCTCCTTTTTCTACCTGATCCAGACAAAAGAATTTTAGTAAATTACTATTGCTATTATGCAAGAGTTCAAAATGCCGGGTGACCGGATATGTTTGATCTTTTTTATTGATCCCCTGAAGATACTCTAAGATCCTTTTTTTGTGGGATGGATTGTACTTCCCACATACTGTTTACCACACGGGCACTCTAAACAGTAAACCGTGTGACCTGAATTACAATTGAGAAACTTTGTTATATGGATCTTAGATTTCTTGCCTGGTATTGAGTATTCCTTTACTTTACTGCTATTTCTGCAGGCCTTGCATCTAGTGCATGGGTAAAATCCCTTTATTGGATCCTGTTTCTTAGATTTGGCTCTGTAATGACTCCTGACCAAATGATCTTTCAATGATGTTCCTCTTCTGTAGGTCACTAATGGTTTGTCTGATATCAGTTTGCCTATTATACTGTATAATTTTAACATGCGCCAAGTCCTTCTTAGGATTTGGAACACTTCTGGTGATTTCTCAGTGTAGTCTGTAATCAGTCTGATTTTATTTTCTTCTGTGTCACCCTACTCCCCTCTTTATCAATAAGGAGATGGCCCGCTGTATCTCATCACTCCTAGATTCAGCTTTGTCCAAAATCCCCCTGCAGTACCCTCTTCTGAGAGATCTTTGTTTAGCTTTCCCTTCAGCTTTTTTGTATTCACATGGGGTGGAGCAGTTGCGCTTCATCCTTAGGAACTCCCCAAATGGGATGTTGTCAATCACACTTCTAGGGTGATACCTGCCAGCATGGAGAATTGAATACCCTGCGGTGGGTTTGCAATACAGTGCAGTTTGTACAGTATCATCCTCTACCTACACCCTAAGGTCAAGGTAGACCACCTCCTTTTGTTAATACAGCTGGTAAACCGCAAATTCATTTCGTTATCATTCAATGCCTTTATATAGCTCTCTGCTTCACTTCGCGGACATCGCCAAATGATGAAAAGATCCTCAATATAGCGTGTCCATAGGGCCACACTGTCGAACCATTTCTCATTGGTACCCGCCCAGGCCACGTGCTTCTCCAATCAGCCCACGAAAAGGTTCGCGTAGCTGGGGGTGAAGCGCGTTCCCATGGCGGTACCTTGTTTTGTACATAGAGTTGTCCTGGTAAGGTAAAAATATTATTGTTTAGACAAAACCAAATGAGTTCAATCAACAATAGATTATGATCTTGAAATTTGAAGGGTCTTTTTTGGTGGAAGAATTTGATGGCCTCCAGGCCTTTTTCATGTTCAATACATGTGTATAGGCTTGTGATAGCTAAGGTTATAAGTAACATATCCGGCTCCCAATGTGCCCCTTCAATTGTTCGAAGAAAGCCTTTTGTATCTCGTAGGTACGAGCTGAGATCTTTTACCATAGGAGAAATAAAATAATCTTTATACATTGAGGCATTTTCTAGATGACTGTTCTTTGAAGACACTATTGGTCGTCCTGGTGGAAATTGTTTATGTTTGTGAACTTTAGGTAAATGGTAAAAGGTTGCCAGCCCTGGGAATTCGCAATTCAGGAATGTATAGTCCTATTGCTCTAGCTCTCCTTCATTTCTCCATTTGGTCAATAGTTCCTGAAACGCTTTGATTCTTGCTTTATATTGTTTTTTCGTGATGGGGGTGTAGTGTTCATCAGTTTGTAGTTGCTTGAGAGCTTCACCCTCACACTGCTCTTTGTTTAGGAACTCCACATTTCCCCCCTAGTCTGAGGGTCTGATTATGTTAGTCTCATCCTCCAGGAGGAGGAACTAGAGGATGAGAGACAGAAGTGAGAGAGAGCAGGGTCCAAATGAAATCATCAGGATATTTGAGTATCTCCTGAGTATAAATATGTACTTTTTGATAACATGTTGTGTTCAATGCCCTGCTATTTGAATGCCCATGGTCATGTAGGGAGGGATTCGATGACCAGGACTTTTAGGAAGTGCCGGTTTAAATCAAAGTACAGAAATGTTGCAAAAGATTTGTGTCAGAGATGCATAATTTGTCAGAGAAATAATCAAGGAAACAGGACTGTACTGCCTATGAGTCATACTGGCAAATTAGAAGGCCATTTTCAAGACTAATAGAGATGCCAGTTTATAACGGCCTTAAACATATTCTTCTGATTGTCTGCTTAGTCTCTAAATAGGTCGATGCCTACCCTACCCGGTGATCAGACAGCATGACCGTTGTCAAATATTTGCTAAGGGAATTGATTCCTAGGTTTGGCCAGCCAACCTCTATTGAGACAGATCATGGGATAATTAAAAAAAATAGACTCTCAATTTAATCTGTAGAGCCATTCAGGTTAAGGTTCAGGTAAGAGGTGTGGTGCCGCGGCCAGGTGACTGACGCTGGAATCTGGGGCTCACGGTTCGATCCCCGGCACCGGCGGCAGATCAGCCCAGCTTCCTGTGACTCTGGGCAAGAGCTTGCTTGATCTTCCCGACAGCCCCCAGCGCCGGGATGCCTTTGGGTAACTGTTCGCACTTTACAAAAACTGGATTTACATTTTTAACCAAAGGTTTCATTGTAGTTTTTGTCCACAATCATCAGCTACAGTAGAGAAGATAAAATGGGACCATCAAAAACAAGCTGGCTAAAGTGTGTGCATCCACTTGTCTGAAATGAGCAGATGCTCTTCTGCTTGTTTAGATGAGCTTTAAAAATACCCCAGAAAAAAATGGTCTCTTGCCTTACAAAGCGTTAATGGGCAGAACAATGAAATTAGCCTATATTCCATCAGCTACACTTGTGTCAATAACTGATGATACGTACTAGAGTACTGCAAAGGTATGGCTGACGTGGTTAAATCTGTTTCTTGTTATAATCACAGAGGGCCCTTCTGTTGGAAGAAGGGTTTTTACTTTCCACTCTGATATTTGTTGAAAAAACAGTGAGTTTTTCTTAGACAACCCTCACCCACCATGGTTTCCCCTTGGTGGCATGCTTCATCATCGGGTTCTTCCCGTTCCGCTGCAGAATGGGGCATGCTACTTATAGTTGGTAAAATATGTTTGGATGAAGTTAAAGGTGTGAGTGGGGGAAGGATAATTTTTAAATACCTGGTTAGTAGAAAAGATTCTTTACTAGTACCGCTACCCAGTATGGTTAAATTATAGGGAAAACTGGGAACCTACAGGGGACAATGTGCCTTTGTTCCACTGGTCGACATGTTTCTAGCCCTACCCCAAGGCTATTCTTCAAAACCAAGATTGAATGCTCCCTGGTACCACTCTGACATTGACAGGACAAATAAACAATTACCATGAAGTGATCAGTAATGAGATAACACATACATATTAGTTGCCTCTCAATTGCAACATGAGACCGTACTGAAGGAAGGGACGCCTGTGGTAACACTCTGCATAAAATATTTAACACTGTCCCCGATTCATCAACCCATGGGCAAGTCTTGAAGTAATATTTTGGTTAGATAAAATATATGGGTTCCCCTAAACCCACAGCACCATCTTCCCGCCAGTGAAGTGAAAATTTGTTGGAGAATATTGCCAGGAAATTGTGACTCACTGGGGCTTTTGTGGGCAGAAGGTAGTGGTGGGAGGCAAAGATGCAGCAGTCTGATTGCCCCCATCCTTACTGCTGTTTTGTAATTGGTGGTGAGTTACCTATTTGTTGTCCAACCTACAGATACTCAAATGCTCAGATAGATTGGAAAGGCTTGAAGACTATTTGCTGCTCAAAATATCACTTTTCCTCCACTAATTCTCCCCAACTCTTTACTCTCCTAACTTTATAAGTACCCCATCTCCCTTCACTTCATTCTCAGGTAACAAAAACGGCCCCCCAGGGGGCCCAAACCGGCCCCAACCATAGCGGCCCACCAGGGAAACGCCCGGTGCCCGCTACGGCCACTCCGGCCCTGGCGATGGCGCTAAGTTTCACAACTTAATGCCAACGCAGGCAGCCTTGCACCAGATTACAAGGATGTCTGTGTGCAGGGGAGGGTTGTTCATGTACAGTGTATTCGACTGTTCAGTAAGTACTACATACAACCTATATTGGAGATAAAAGGCAAATTGTCACCAAAATGCATATACTGTGTAAGGGAGGGATTTTGAGATAGAGCGTAAATGCGACAAGAATGTTAACTGGCCTATATTTAGCAAATCAAGGCGGGGTGGCCGGGGGGGGGGTGTGCGATAGGTGGAACTACTCAGCCATACTGTGGCCCGCGTAGAAAGCTCATTGCTGGTGTCACTATAATCCCGCTGGAGAGTCAGCACTAGGTCAGGTCGCCTCACGGGGCGTGACGATGCCCATAGCGGCATAGTGGATGTGAGGAAGGTGTCAGGTGAATGGCTCTCAATGGCTGAGGTGGTATCGGTATTTCCCGGTGACATTTAAGGGCGCGTTTAAGGGCACCATGGAGGGGTAGTGGGACTAGACTGAAGGGAAGGTCTCTGCAGCGGCGTGTGCCTACGGGGGTTACCGCTGGGTGGAGGTGTCACCCATAGTGGTACCGGTCGCTGCTCGGTGGGGCAAGGACGTGTCTCCTCAGCCAAGTTGGCCGAAAGGCAAAGGCCCCGTGGTTGTAGCAGCGTGTGTCAAGGACAAGTTTCAACAGCCGAGCTTGCTAGAGGGCGAAGGTCTCATGGCTGTGAGCAGTCAGGGAACTGCGGGCAGGGCGGAATCACAGCGGCGTATGCCTGCAGGAGCAAAAGGGGGGTTTTACCTGTGGTGATGCAGGTCGTGGTAAAACTGGATTGCAACAGCCGAGCTTGGCGGAAGGCGAAGATCTCGTGGCTGCGGGGTGTCAAAGAATGCGGGCAGAGCGGAATCACTTAGCACGGCTTGTGGGATCATGCAGATCATCTGTACACATCCAGGGGCAGGAGAACCGAATACTGTGGCGGTTTCTGTTTTATACATGGCGTGGATTAGTTGATGATCCGCAGCTGGGTTCCGCGGCATTGCCACGGAAGTCCACGGAAGTCCACGGAAGGCTCATGGGAGTTGTAGTTTCTTAGAACTACAAGCGCACATGACTGAGAGGCTGTCATAATACAAGAGGCAGGTTGCAACGGTTAGGAAGGAGAGGTGCTGAGTAATTTACAGGAGTCAGTTCAGACTCGGAGGCCGAAGTGGCACACCCCCGTGGCGGTGGCAGGGGATATTGGGAAGGCATACAAGGGTCCCGGATGGATCCATGTGGCAAGGGTGGCCGGCGCCTCATTGGTAAAGGCCATGGTAGAGGGAGCTGAGTGATTGCAGGGGTCAGTTCAGGCTTGGAGGCCGAAGTGGCACACTCCCGTGGGGGTGGCAGTGACAGGGGATATTGGGAAGGTGTACAAGGGTCCCAGATGGGACCATGTGGCAAGGGTGGCTGGCGCCTCATTGGTAAAGGAATGGCCATAGGTTGAAATCATGGAACCCCGGTGCAAAAGATCCTGAAAGCGATGGCCCAGAGGTGGGTTGGTATCCTCGGAGAGCCCCAACCAAGGAATTCTAAATTCTAAATTCAATCCACCAATCGGCTTGCTTCCATCCGCGGTAGCAACGTTCGAGAAAGCCATCCTCAAAGACCTGTCCACAGGACTTTACGCTTCCAAGGACCTTTAACAACATCCCGTAAAAAGAGCTGATAGCTGTACACTCCCTGACCGCAGACAAAACTATTACTATCAAAGCTGCCGACAAGGGTGGAGCAACTGTAATACTAGATATCGACACCTATAGGAATGAATGTCTCAGACAACTAAACGACAACAATGCCTACAGACGTTTGGAACATGACCCCACGGAGAGGATCACGGAAACCATCTCTATCTTAACCAAAGAAGCATTTGACAACGGCTGGATAACGCAACGAGAGGTCGAGCTCCTCTGTTCCAAGACACCGACTACACCCTACTTCGATATATTACTGAAAATACATAAGCCACAGAGGCTCCCACCAGGGAGACCAGTCATCTCCGGGATAGGGTCGGCCCTTGAGCCACTGTCAAAATTCGTCAATTTCTTTCTCCGTCCACTGGTGAGACTAATGCCAACGTATCTCAAAGACACAACTGATGTGCTTCGTCTGCTGGGCGGTATGGTTTTCGACCCCCAAACCGACTATCTGGTCTCATTCGACATGGAGTCGTTGTATACTTGTATACCTCAGGGCCAAACTCTGAAGGTAGTGAAGTTACTATTAACTGAACACCTACCTGATACAATCACACCGATCCCGTTCATAATGAAGTGCGCTAAAATGGCCATGAAGGAGAACTTCTTCCAATTCGAGACACAGCTGTACCTGCAAATCTCAGGCACTTCCATGGGCAGCACCTTTGCGCCGAGTCTAGCGAACCTCTACATGTACGTGTTCGAAGAAGGTGTTGTCCTGGGTGACCAGAACCCATTCCTTGCGCACATAGTCCTATGGAAGAGGTATATAGATGACATCCTCGTCATCTGGCGAGGAGATGACGTGACCATCAACTGCTTCCATAACTGGCTAAATAACAGAAATGAACATCTATGGTTTACCTGCGAGTATAGCAAAGAAAAGTTGGCTTTCCTGGATCGCCTGATCTATCCAGTAGGGGGCACCCTCGGAACAGAACTTTACCAGAAGCCCATGGCCCGCAATGCCCTACTCTATATGAGAGCTTCCACCCTAAGGCGTTGCAGGATAATCTACCATATGGGCAGTACTGTCATGCTGATGTCACTGACCATCTCATGAGTGATGTAATATGTGACGTCATCAGCAGTGCATTGCAGGCTCGTGAGTTATAGTTAGCTCAACTACCTATAACTGGCGAATTTCTCTAGTTTTATGAGTCAAATGTCCAACTAACTATAATGTCCCTGAAACCTATGGAGTTTTCAGTGATTTTCTAAGGTTTTTTAAATGCTAATTCCTAACTATAACGTCTGTAAAACCTATGGATTTTTCAGTGAATTTCGAAGGTTTTTTAAATGTTAATTTCATATTTTAAAATTTATAAAACCTATATTTTTTTTAATTGTTTTTTAATATTTTGCTTTTTTAAACTTTACAAATGATGTAATCTTTTATCTCTTCCCCACAAAATATGTATATATATATTTTTTTTTTTCAGAAAACTACAGTCCCGCACCGGTAGTCTACCAAGCTCGTTCAACACGCGAATCCTATCCACCACAATTAAATGATGCGCATTTCGTATCCGACGGGTTTGTGGCACCGCATCCCGTGTAAGAACATGTAAATATGAGGTCGCGCCAGCTGCTGCTTTGGTATGCGACGGGTACGCACTACCAAGCCGCTCGTTACGTCATGTACGTATAGGGTCGCGCCCGCTGCCTGTTGCATATGGGACAAGTGCACGCTGCCACGCCCTGTGTTACGTCATAGACGCACGATGTCGCGCCGCATACGCCATTCCCTCATTTTTTTTGTCTCAAAACTATATCTAAAAAACTTTAAAGTGTATATGAGAGCAAGCGATAATTAAAAATATTTTAAACATTTATATATTTCTAACTCTAATAAACTTATATTATAATAAATATATTTTCTCCAAATCACATCGGGTGCGGTCTCATTGCGCACTGGCTGCCCGATTGCCATGTAAACATAAAAAAAAGCATTTCATTAGTTCATAACATTTCCCATTGTAACAGTTCGAAAACACCGCCCATTTTAGTCAATATCTGTACTGCATTTCATGAGACACACCTCTTCTACTTAGAGAGCTTTGTTCAAAACGTTTTGCAATATACACATATCTTACACTACACACAACTTGCAACCATCATTTTCATCAATATTCATGCTCTGTAAAGTAGCCTTTCACCTATGATACCCATA
Organism: Triturus cristatus; assembly: GCF_964204655.1. Classification (NCBI taxonomy): domain Eukaryota; kingdom Metazoa; phylum Chordata; class Amphibia; order Caudata; family Salamandridae; genus Triturus; species Triturus cristatus. The sequence continues at coordinate 796,950,428 of NC_140583.1, read as the reverse complement.
CACCTAAAAGTTACATTACCGAACTTTTCTCCAATACCACAGGTAACATGGTTCAATATACGGTGTCCACAGCACAACGTAAGATAGTACGGCCCAGAGACAGTATCATGCATAGATTATGAACACACTGACACAGATAGATAGTGGAAGTGGATACGGGCACGTACGCTCGACTCCTTTTTATTACCATGGTGACATATCCAGTGACGTCTCTGCTGGATGTGTGTGCGGTAAGTCTAAACCAGCCTTCAGACAATGGTTGCTGCTAGCATCAACTACAACAGTAATCATTGGATCACACACAGAGATTCAATATTAAAAGAATCAATAAGTTATGCTGCAGTAAGGTAGGGACAGTAGATGTGAAATAATACAGAAATAATTGCATCGTAAAAGAACAACAACTTGTGGTATACTGACACACAAATCAATATAGCTGAAATAATACACAAAAAGAATATATCATAAACGCTCCATCAGTTCTAGTGCACTCACGGGAAACAGCCATTACAACGCGGCTGTTACTACACATGCCATTACGTCGCATGCGTTACAACGCATGCGACGTAACCACACGAACACATTACGACGCAGGGCATTACATCACATGCGCTTTTAAAACGCATGTGATGTAATGGATTCGGAGCGCAGACAGCAACGCGAGAACCAGGAATGGGACCGGAACACAGGAAACCGGAGCAGAGACGACCACGAGGAAGGAGAAAAGTAAGGGGGATTAGGTTAGTCTCAGGTGGTAGTAGTGAAGGCTTTAGGGCTTAGGGTAGTCAAAAGGGGGTTGTAGTGTATGCTAGTGTTTTAGTATTTAGGGCTTAGGGTAGTGTAAGGGGGACTGGAGTGTATGCAAGTATTTTATGCTTAAGGGCTTAGTGTAGTGTCAGGGGGTTGTAGTGTATGCTAGTGTTTTATGATTTAGGGTTTAGGGTAGTCTCAGGGGGTTGTAGTGTAATCTAGTGTATTAGGCTTTAGGGATTAGGGTAGTGTCAGGGGGTTGTAGTCAAATGTAGTGTATTAGGCTTTAGGGCTTAGGGTAGTGTCAGGGGGTTGTAGTGTATGCAAGTATTTTGGGAATTAGGGCTTAGAGTATTGTAAAGGGGTTGTAGTGTATGATAGTGTTTTTGACATTAGGGCTTAGGGTAGTGTCAGGGGGTTGTAGTGTATGGTATAGGTTGTGTAAGCAGGTCCGCTATGGTGGTGTAATATTTTTATTTTAGTGTTAATATTTTGTGATTTAAAGGCATGCGGAAACTTGGATGCATTGTAAAGGCATATAGTATGCATTTCAAAGGAAATGCGAACTAATGCTATCCGTAGAAAAAACATGCGTTGTGACGGTACATGCAAACTAAAAACCGCGTTGTAAAAGCACGCGTTGTTTTAGTTTGCGATGTATCGTCATACAACCGCACTCACATAACCACATCAAAAGCATTCAGCATGTGCACAGCCACCGATAATGCGTGCTGTAGACAGCCAGTACTAGGAGCAATATCTGTTGCCATCAACACTGCATCATCTGCAATACCGACTCAATCTGAATTATGAACACTGCTGTCTGCAGTGTAGGCCATAGAGAGCGGTCACAAAGGACCCAGAGATACGTAAAGTGACTTTACCTACCCAGTTTGTCATCAGCGAAGCAACAAAAAAGAGTGTGCAAAGCCTGCAATTTTACATATGCATGGTGCAGACAGTACACACTGGAGCAATGTCTTTTCTTACAGGACAACCTCATCTAAAATAGCGACTCAATCTCAATTGTGAACACTGCTGTCTGCAGTGTAGGCCAGAGTGAGCAGTCACAAGGGCCCACAGCCACATGGCATTCACTTGAGCTCTACAGTTTGCAATACACAAACTAAAAACAAAACGTGTGCTGAGCCTGCAATGATGCATATGAGTGATGCAGACAGAACACACTGGAGCAATATTTTTTCCTACAGGACTGCATCATCTACAATACCGACTCAATGTCAAATGTGGACACAGAAGTCTGCAGTATAGGCCAGAGAGAGCGTTCAGCAAGGGCCCACAGCCACGTGACATTGACTTGACCTCTACAGTTTGCCATACACGAAGCAAAGAAAACGTGTTCAGATCCTGCAATGATACATATCATTGGTGCAGACAGAGCGCACTGGAGCAATGTCTTTTCCTACAGGACTGCATCATCTATAATACCGACTCAATGTCAAATGTGGACACTGAAGTCTGCAGTATAGGCCAAAGAGAGCGTTCAGCAAGGGGCCACAGCCACGTGGCATTGACTTGACCTCTACAGTTTGCAATACACGAAGCAAAGAAAACGTGTGCGGAGCCTGCAATAATGCATATCAGTGGTGCAGACAGAGCGCACTGGAGCAATGTCTTTTCCTACAGGACTGCATCATCTATAATACCGACTCAATGTCAAATGTGGACACTGAAGTCTGCAGTATAGCCCAGAGAGAGCAGTCAGCAAGGGCCCACAGCCACGTGGCATTGACTTGAGCTCTACGGTTTGCAATACACAAAGCAAAAAAAACGTGTGCAGAGCCCGCAAAGATGCGTATGAGTAGTGCAGACAGAGCACACTGGAGCAATGTCTTTTCCTACAGGACTGCATCATCTACAGTACCGACTCAATCCCAAATGTGAACACTGAAGTCTGCAGTATAGGCCAGAGAGAGCGTTCAGCAAGGGCCCACAGTCACATAGCATTGACTTGAGCTCTACGGTTTGCAATAAACAAAGCAAAAAAAACGTGTGCAGAGCCCGCAAAGATGCGTATGAGTAGTGCAGACAGAGCACACTGGAGCAATGTCTTTTCCTACAGGACTGCATCATCTACAATACCGACCCAATCCCAAATGTGAACACTGAAGTCGGCAGTATAGGCCAGAGAGAGCGTTCAGCAAGGGCCCACAGTCACATAGCATTGACTTGAGCTCTACAGTTTGCAATACACAAAGCAAAGAAAACGTGTGCGGAGCCTGCAATGTTGCGTATGAGTGGTGCAGACAGAGCACACTACAGCAATCTCTTCTCCTACAGGACTGCATCATGTACAATAGCAACTCGATCTGAATTGTGAACACAACTGTCTGCATTGTTAATTAAAAGCAGTACTCACACACACAACCATCAATACTTTTTCTCACTCCCTCTTTACAAAATAAAACAACATAAATTACAAAGAACTCTACAATTAATAAATCAAAACAATTTGAATTGGGATTTCATCTCTCCACAGTCTACACTATTCACTGTTCCTTTGGACTTCCAAGATAAATTTGGTAATTTCACTAAACCTATAACTGATATAAAAAAAAATCTTGAAGCAAGTATACTAAAACAATATTGTGTATGTTTCAATAGACGTTCTAATTACTTAACTACTGGATTCTGTAATTAAACAATCACCCTGCAATCTAAATTGTGAACCCTGCTAACTGCAGTCTACAGCAAATCCAGTGGTCATTCACAACTCACAGCCACATACCATTGGATTCGGAAGCAGGGAGTTGGTTGCACCTGATCAGAGGGGGTACACAAAAATCATCACAGACTTTAACTTATGACATCCTCCATCATAGAATCAAGACCCCATTTCACTGTTTGGACCTGCTCTACCGCGGTGTATTCCAGCAATACCAGTCAACTAAGCCCAATAACCATGTGCAACACTTACCTACAAAAGCACAGAATCTGATACACCTCAACAGACGGAGTTGTGTGAAAAACCAGCAACAGGTAATATTGGACATTGTCCATTGTGTGATAAAGACACCATTCCACTGTTGGTACCTAGAGTTGGTTGTGCCTCATCAGAAACTATACACAAAAATCATCACACACTTTAACTTCTGACATCCTCAATCATAGAATTAAGACCTCGTTTCACTGTTCGAACATGCTGTACCGCTGTGTACTCCAGCAACTGCAATAAACCATGCCTACTAATCATGTGCAGCAGTTAACTACAGAAGCACAGTGTCTAATCCACCTCAACGGAAGGAGTTCTGTAAAAATTAAGCAGAATGTAATATTGGACATCTTCCATTGTGGAATCAAGACAACATTCCACTGTTGCAACCTAGAGTTGGTTCCACCTGGTCAAAGGGAGTACCTTCATCTCCACTCTCAGATGCAGTTCTAACATAATCCATTATGGTATCAAGACACCGTTCCACTGTTGAGACCCAGAGATGATTGCAGCTGGTCAAAGGGAGTACCTCCATCTCCACTCGCAGATGCAGTTCTAACATCGTCCATTGTGGGATCAAGACACCGTTCCACTGTTCGGACCTAGAGTTGGTTGCACCTGATCGGAGGGGATACCTTCATCTCCACTCTCAGATGCAGTTCTAACATCGTCCATTGTGATATCAAGACACCGTTCCGCTGTTCAGACCTGCTGTACCGCGGTGTACTCCCTATAATCATGTGCAGCAGTTAGCTACGGAAGCACAGAGTCTGATGCACCTCAACGGAGGGAGTTCCCTGAAAACTCAGTAGCAGGTAATGTCGGACATCGTCCATTATGGGATCAAGACACCGTTCCACTGTTGGGACCTACAGTTGTTTGCAGCTGGTCGAAGGGAGTACCTTCATCTCCACTCTCAGATACAGTTCTAACATCATCCACTATGGTATCAAAACATTGTTCCACTGTTGGTACCTGTCGGAATACTGTGTTACTATTATACAGAGCACTCCACGCTCCTGGGCCTCAGGCTGGGGTCTGTGTGCCTGTGTCGCGGTAGCCAGTGTTAATCTCAGGAGCCTTCCGAGCTCGCAGGACCTTCCGCCAGCACGTGGTCGGTCCTCTTTCACATACAGCGGTTTCGAAAGGTGAACTGTGGGGCATATATGCGTTACAGCGGCCATGACGGTTTCTGAGTACCAGCAGGCTGACAGCATCATTCACGCACCCACCTTCGCTTACAGCTGCAGCCTTGTGGCGGTGTAAGCTGCGCAGACCTGGCAGACATGTTTGCCAATCCGGAAGAGAACCACACGCAAAGAAATGTGCCTTTTATTCATACCCCTACGCTAGCCTTGCGTACGCCGAGCCAGCCCACTTCCCTAAACATTTGGGGGGGGGGAGGCACGTACGCGCTACCATTCCGTAATCTTCCCAACTGACTGTACTATCATGGTTGCGTCCACTGTCCACTTCAATCAATAGACCATCAGTGTATGTTGACATGTACATGTCTGTGCTCTGCATACTCAAGTCTGTCCGGCACATCCCCTCAAGAGTTTGCATTGTATACTTTTATAATCGAGAATTACTTGCCATCTTCGCACATACTTTGCTCCCATCTCTCCCCGCATTCTGCATTGTGTGGCAGAGGTGCCATGTCATGTTTGCTTTGTGTACATGGCTAGCCACGGTTCCCACAGTACGTAGTGTCGTTGTGTCTGCTAGGTGTACATGTTATTTGTCATGTTGTATGTGATTATATGAAGTAGCGCGGTTATTCACGAGCAGTGGTTTCTCCCATTTACATATCGCTGTTTTAAAGAGCATACAGACGTTTTTCTCACAGGTGAAAAGTGCGACCACAATAGCAGTCATTCATTACTATACAAGAATGTCCAACTACACGACGCTTCTAAGCTTACAGCCCCCAATCTTGCGTCCTTTCTTAAAAGGACGCCAACTCCCACAATCAGACCAACATTCACACAGCTTTCTAACGGCAGTTATCTGCTTCTCAATAACATGCACTCCTACGGAATGTAAGCTGGCATACCGTATGTCCTTACTGTTTCAAACTGAGTAACTTCCTGTGGCAATGTCTATTCCCAACTAACTCCCAAACTTCAACTTGGCCTTCAGTCCCTACTTTGAAAACAGATTTCATTAAACAAACCAAACTGAAAGCTCTTTTGTTCACAACAGAAGTGTCCCTCACGTCTGCAAAAGAAATTTATCGACTGCAGATACCACGAACCTCAAGAAAAATACACTCCCTTTTAAATACGAACCTCCCATTACACTTTGTGAATTGTTACACAATTTTTAACACATGTCACACTCAAGGTCTGGCACACTTTTTTAACACGGTCTCCTACAGCCTTCTAACACGCTTTCAAACTGTTCTTCTTTTAATACCAGACTACATTCAGACATTCTTTCGATCATCTCTGGAATAACAGGAACAGTGCCCATAATTCTCACCCTCTTTGCGGCCATCCTACTACTAATTCTACTTCTAGAAATGGCTATGCTCTCTATGGTAACAACTATGTCCGACAGAATACTCCTCTACGTCAAGCTACATTAATACTGTAAAAAACCGAAAAAACTTTTCGGCTGCCTGCCTCTATCTATTATCGGAGCTAGCTACAACATAACATTTATCTACACTTATGCAATATGCGTACAACCATCGTTTGATTGCAAAACTTGCCCATTCGACTGACGAATGGATGTATGCCTTTCCAACATCTCAACAATCGCTCCACATGTCCAGCAGGTAATGGAGTAGCTTGAAAACCATGAACGTGATTGTTCTGGCAGTGGAGCAATGGCGAATGCAATGCAAAAAGGAATCGCAGCGCAATGGGATTCCTGCGCAGCCGCGAAAGATCTCCTGTAACGTGCGACCTTTCACTACATCGCAGATTGCTTGCCAATTCAAATTACCGCTCCAACATTCAAGGAACATTACTGTCCCTGCGAGGATATGAATTGGATCGCTTTGATTTTCTCACACGATGGAAACAATAGCCTCTTGGAACATTATGCATCTCAAGCAGCTGAAGAACTTCTGGACTGGAATCTCCAAGACTTGCAAGATACTCACATTATTCTTGAATGGATTTTTTTCCATCTTTTCTTACTTTTTCCTTTAAATTGTTTATAATACACTTCAATCCTACTACTTTGATATAATAACTTTCTAAGTATACTCAGACATTTGAACTCTATCCTCATTATTCCCCCTTACGTCTCCAGTCTAACCAGGAATCGGTGATGTATGGCTTATGCAAATACGCTATTTACTTCCAAAATTTACCTAAACCCGACACCCATTTAGAAACCACGTCTATTCTTTGTGCACACACCTCTCTGCCTGCCTGTTATTCACAAAGCCCTTTCAAACAATTTTACTCAAAGTCAGCCTCTGCTCAGAACCTCACGATAAAAATGTAAAAAGACGACTTTGTTTAGGAACTGGTTGGCACAGTGTGGTAATCGTAAACTACCTTTAATTTCATTATACAATGTATTTATTCATGTCTAATTGCTATTCTGTAGGTCACATAGAACTGTAACATATACCATGCAATTCACTGATGCAGGAGCTTCGATTTGACTACAGCAGAAGCAATTGGAGTTTGTCTAAGCTCGATGCCTTAACTCTCTACACAAGAATGTTTTTTTGAAACAGCTGAAGACAATAATGTACGGTTTGACTACAAAGGTACCAAATGTGCTTCTCAGAAGCGAAATGTTTGTATTCATCCTCAAAGTTCCAATGTGGGTAGAAATAGTACCAATTCTGACACGCACCACATTGAATCTACTGTACAACAGATTGCTAACTATTCTACTGTTGTTAATTTTGTGTTACAAAAAAGAACTTCCAAGGTACATAAAAAGTTTGATGACTACATTTTGCAATTTCTTTTTTATTTCTTTCTTTTCTTAAATGATACATGTACTAATCGTATCCTACCTTTATTTTCTTTATAGAATGTAGAGTCATTCAAGTGTAATAGCTATTGTTTATTTCACATGCAACTGTAACATGTAATATACAATTCACCGATGCCGGAGCTTACGTTTGAATACAGCAGAAGTGGTTCAACTTTGCATCAGCTGGATACCCTAGCTCTTGCACCAGTGAGTCCAATTATGGCACTGAAATAAAGACACTTTCTATATAATTTTCTAACTCCATCCCTTTCTTACACACAACCACTTTCTTAGACACAACTCATGTTACCATTTTCCTTCTCTGGCATTGCAACATTCTACATTATATTCTTCACAATTATTCCTTTATTCCTGCTTCCTAAAACACTACATTCCACTCTTCAGACCAATAGGGATGATTAGTTTGTTTCACACTCCCTGTATAGAATAAACGCACACTAACACTACTTACACAGGTATGCTACAGCAGCCAGTATCATACAGCGCCCACAGCACATCACTTCACAGCAATAAACTCACGACTTACACTCACAGTTTCATCCCCGAGTCTTCATACCGATACCACTAAGTACTTTGCTTCCCACTCCCGCTATACTCTAAACGCATACTAACACCACCTGCACAGATATGCTACAGCGCCCACTATGCTACAGCGCCCAGAGCACATCACTTAATAGCACTCAGCTCACAGTTTAGATGCACGGCTTCATCCCAGACTGTACTGGCACCTCACCTCAGCACCATCTCACAGGGGGCAAAACAGCACTTTCACACCAGTGGGGATAAATAATTTGCTTCACACTCCCTCTATAGCATACCCTACCCCCCTACAAACCTCACAGCGCTCTTACCCTCCTCTTTCCCACTTTTTTCTCCCTTTTTTCCCCTCACTCGCGTCAACGGAATCACAAAATGGCAGCCAACACTTCCTAGTTGCAACCGCTCGCACCGAATCACCAGCAAGCTCGTGCTCATAATGCCTCAGCCAATCAGATGGCAGAATTCCCAAATATCGATATCTGTAAATTTCAATATTTCTCAAAAACTACTGAACGGATTTACACCAAATAAACCAAACGTGCTTTCTAGACCTAGACCCTTCCCCTTCCAATTTTGGGGTAATTCCGTTCACCCGTTCGACCTGTAGCCTTGTCTAAAGTTTCCCATGGAAATTAACATTGAAACATTGAAAAAACATGTTTTTGGGACCCCCCTTTTTTCTCAGCCCCCCCTTCACGAATCACCCCTAAACTCTTAACATAGGAGCTGATCTCAACTAAGAAATAGTTTTGAAAATTTCGTGAAGATTCATCAATCGGCACCAAAGTTATTGCGAATAGAATGTTTCCATTTTCCTATAGTAACTAGGTCCTAATTATAACTACCTACTGGTGACCGCCAGTAGGTAATATATATATATGTATATATATATATATATATATATATATATATATATATATATATATATATATATATTCACTGAAAAAACCATAGGTTTCACACATGTTATAGTTAGCTGGACATTTCACTCGTAAAAAAACAATGAAATTCCCCCGTTATAGTTAGTGCAGGCAACTATAACTCACGCGACCGCAATCCTCTGCTGATGATGTCAAATATTACATCACTGATGACATATGTGTCTTTATGAAAAATAAATATTTGTAATATATGTATAGCTAAAGATACAGTATTAGCATCAACAGAGGATTGCGGTCGCGTGAGTTATAGTTGCCTGCACTAACTATAACGGGGGAATTTCATTGGTTTTTTACGAGTGAAATGTCCAGCTAACTATAACATGTGTGAAACCTATGGTTTTTTCAGTGAATTTGCAAGGTTTTTTAAATGCTAATTCCTAACTATAACGTGTGTGAAACCTATGGTTTTTTCAGTGAATTTGTACGGTTTTTTAAATGCAAATTCTTTTTTGAGATTTTTGGTAAACCTATGTATAAAATAATATATGTACTATATCCTGCATTATGGAATGGTTAATTTTTTTTTTTATGCATTTTTTTCCGTGCGCGTACGGTAAGCTGACGCTACGCGCTCCGTACGTCATAAGTACAGTGCGCTTACGTGATACGTACGTGACGTACGCGTACACGCATACGCGTTGCGCGGAAGCAACGTCATGGTTACGCAGGGGCGTGTAATGCGCATGCGCGAGTGCGTCTTACGTACGCGCTCCGTAAGCGTCACGTTTGCGCATGCGTACTTGTTTACGAGCGCGTACCGTAAGCTTACGGAGCGCGCACGGTAGGTCATGTGATCCACAAAGAACACTTTTCATTGGTTGAAACTACTTTCAGTTCCAGAAACTTCCCACACACACCCATTCCCCTCATTACTGCTTGAGATCCCCTAGGAGAAGGAGCTGAATTGTCTTTGGGATACACTGGCAGAGCAGCAGGCCTCTTCTGAGAGTGAGCCTAGCAGCACCATCATCTGACAGAGAAGGAGGAAACAAAAGGATTCTTTTGTGTGGGAGTATTTTACTTTTCCAGAGGGGCAGAAAAAGGTCAATGCTCCATTGGTCACTTGCACTCTTTGTGACCCTGTTGTGACCCTGTTTTATCTAGAGGAGAGCCAAGGAAGAAGTATTCCTTTGGAAATCACTCTATGAAGAGACACCTTAGGGATAAACATCCCAGGACCTTTGCTCGACATACTGAAGAAAACTCTTCAGTAAGTCACCGGAGCCCAACCTCAGAACCTCAGCCGAGTACATCATCGGCAGCTCAGCTGAGCCCTTCCTCTGAGGTGGGAGCATCACCTTCTTCTGCTCCTCTGGACATTAACCCTCGATTTCGGAGGGTTTCAATGAGGTGTACAACGTGTTGTGGTCTTATTGTTTTTGGGGAGACCAGTGTTTCCCTTATTAACAATAAGATAGACCAGCACGTTTGTAGACGCTCATAATATTCCCATTCTTTCTTTCCTCCATCCCTGTATTAACCCAACGGCTCTTTTAAGAGCCAACCTTACCTCACAATTTTTGTTATTTTTTTTAAGCTATCCTTTTTGAAAAAAATTTTTAGCCGTGCGCGCACGGTACGCGTAATCGCGGAATAGGTACGCGAAGTTCGCGGAATTTTTCCTCGCGGAATTTCTCCATTTATGCCGTGCGCGTACGCTACGCGCATTCGGCGATTTTTCGAAAAAAAATTAAAATTAATTTTTGCCCTTGGGGGTCCTTCTTGGACCCCCTTACAAAGTCTAGGGGGTCAGGAACTGTCCACCCTGCCCCCTTTTCACGTTCTCCACCTTTGTTTTTCACCCCCTCAGACTGCGAGAGACAAAATGGCGGCCGACACTTCCTGGTTTCGACCGATTCGAATGTTTACTGAGATCTAACAACCAATCAGAATCGCGCTCGTGCACGGCGGCGTGCGCGTACGGTAAGCTTACGGTACGCGCTCGGAGCGAGCCCATTGATATATATATTGATTTAAATGCTATTTTCTCAGGAAATACTGAACAGATTTACACGAGACCTTCAAAAGGCACATCCCTGACCTGAGGGCTACCTCTCTGCCAAATTTCAAGTAATTCTGTTCAGTCGTTCGGGCTGTAGCTCGGACTAAAGGTCCTCTGGAAAAATGCATGGGGAAAACGCGTTTTGGGACCCCCCCTTTTTCTTGGCCCCCACTTGACGAATCCCCCCGAGACTTTCAGGGTAGGAGCGGAGCGCCCCACCTATTTTGAGAATTTCGCGAGGATTCGTCAATCGGCGCCAAAGTTATTCCAAATAGAATGTTGTGGATTTCCTATGGAAACACGGTCCTAACTATGACTATCTACTGGCGACCGCCAGTAGATAATATATATATATATATATATATATATATATATATATATATATATATATATATATATATATATATATATATATATATATATATATATATATATATATATATATATATATATATATATATATATATATATGCAGCTCACAAGGTCCCTTGCTCCCATCCGGAGAAAAAGGCAACAGCACTCGCGGTTTCAGTTTTTCAGGGCCAGTTTTATTCCTTAGCGCTTCACAGACGCGTTTCGGGGTTTCCCTTCGTCAGTGTGTTAACGATCTACAGAGCGCGGCGCCATTTTTATATACAAGTTTACATATTTCCGAGAGGACTGGCACATCCCTGTGTATTTCTTGGGAGCCATCTTTGAATGTACAGGACGCAACGTTAAACATACATTATTACATTTAGTTCAAATACATCGATGTCATTCGTATTGTTTAACAAATATTCTTTCGCATAAATATACATCCTTAATATTGCCATCCTGGACATTGGTAAATACATCTCGCCGTGGATCGGCTTTTCGGCGGTTTCACAGAACCGCCCATTGTCCCTCCTTTTACTCATTGATATAGCCGTGTATCGGCACGGAAAAAAAACCCATCTATATACATTTTCGTTTAAGAATTATTTACAGATTTACAGTACCGTATTTCATTTAAAGTTCATTCTTGGTCATCTCTTTTGGCTAAATTCCCAAATGCACAATAAGCTCCTCTCCACTATTCATGCCATTAGGATTTTTTGTTTGCAAATCAATGATGTACCTAGACTCCAGTCTTCTCAACCTAAGCACTCTATCCCCTCCTCTGATGTGGGGTGGTACATAGTCTAACCCGAAGAATTGGAGTAGGTTCCTATCACTGTTGTGTTTTATGGCAAAGTGCCTTGCCACTGGGTAGCTCATATCTCTGTTGGTAATTGCACGCATGTGCTCTAGAATTCTTATTTTTACATTGTGTATGGTGCTACCGATGTTTCTCAACTTACATGGACACGTCAAACAGTAAACCACATGAGTGGTATGGCATGTTATGAATTTGTTGATTGTTTTGCGTGTTCTCATTCCCTGGATTTCATAGTTTAGTACCCTTCTGCTGAATGCACAGGCCTTGCATTTGCCGCAGGGGTAAAAGCCCTTCAATTCACTCAGTGTACCTTGTCTTGTTATGGGATTGTCTAGGTGACTATGAACTAGTTTGTCTCTGAGTGACCTAGCTTTTTTAAAGGTCATCAGTGGCATCGGTGGAATGTCTTTACCAATGATGGTGTCTGTTTTCAGGACATGCCAATTTTTTCGAAAGATGTTTCTTATAGAGTCAACATCTTCAGAGTAAGTAGTGATGAGGCGAAATTTGCCCTCCTCTTTCTTTGTTCCATTCTCATTGGTCCTTATTAGTTTTTACCTAGGTATCTTGCTTACTCTCTTCAATGTATTCTCTAGTAGTGTTAGATCATAACCTCTAGCTACAAATCTCTTGAGACTTTCCTTAGCTGTAGCTTGAAAGTCGCATTACCTCGAGCAGTTACGTTTCAGACGTAAAAATTCCCCATATGGGATGCTGTTTTTCAATTTTATTGGATGGCTGCTCGTAGCATGCAATGTACTATTGCCTGCTGTCGGCTTTCGATATAGTGCAGTTGTTATTCTCTCATCTTGTATTTTCACTTCCAGATCGAGATAGTTCACTGCCACTGAACTTATCTCGCCTGTGAAGTGCAAATTGAGATTGTTCTGATTTAGATGGTTGATGTATTCTTTGGCACTATCGACCGACCCCCTCCAAACTAGGAAGAGGTCGTCAATGTATCTGTGCCAGGTTATGATGTTGCTTGTCCATACAGCATTTAGGGGTGACCAGGCCACCTGCTCCTCCCACCAGCCCACAAATAAATTTGCGTAACTGGGGGCGAAGCAGGTGCGGTCCCCGAGACCTGCCTATAGAGATCCCCCTGAAATAGGAATATGTTGTTAGATAGACAGAATCTTAAACATTCAATCAGCATTTTGTTATGTTCCATCATTTTAAGTGGCCTCCTATTCAAAAAATATTCCACCACCCTTAATCCATGTTCATGATTTATGCAAGTGTACAGACTTGTGATGTCCAGGACTATGAGAACAAAAGATGACTCCCACTGTAATTTCTCAATGCGGGAAATGAAGTCCTTCGTGTCTCTAATATACGAGGATAGTTGTGTTACAGCTTGGAATAAAAAGTGATCTACAAAAACAGACAAGTTTTCCGTCAGGCTCCCCAATGATGACACTATGGGTCTGCCCGGTGGGTTTGTTGTGTCCTTGTGTATCTTAGGTAGATGGTAGTAGGTGGGGATAGTGGGGTTCAAAGTTCTTAAGAAAAGACATTCCTCCATTGTCAACATAGATCTGTCTTGCCATTTTTTGATCAGTGTATGATATTCGTTTACACTATCTTCGTACTTCTTACGAAGATAGTGTAAATCAGAACAATCTCAATTTGCACTTCACAGGCGAGATAAGTTCAGTGGCAGTGAACTATCTCGATCTGGAAGTGAAAATACAAGATGAGAGAATAACAACTGCACTATATCGAAAGCCGACAGCAGGCAATAGTACATTGCATGCTACGAGCAGCCATCCAATAAAATTGAAAAACAGCATCCCATATGGGGAATTTTTACGTCTGAAACGTAACTGCTCGAGGGAATGCGACTTTCAAGCTACAGCTAAGGAAAGTCTCAAGAGATTTGTAGCTAGAGGTTATGATCTAACACTACTAGAGAATACATTGAAGAGAGTAAGCAAGATACCTAGGGAAAAACTAATAAGGACCAATGAGAATGGAACAAAGAAAGAGGAGGGCAAATTTCGCCTCATCACTACTTACTCTGAAGATGTTGACTCTATAAGAAACATCTTTCGAAAAAATTGGCATGTCCTGAAAACAGACACCATCATTGGTAAAGACATTCCACCGATGCCACTGATGACCTTTAAAAAAGCTAGGTCACTCAGAGACAAACTAGTTCATAGTCACCTAGACAATCCCATAACAAGACAAGGTACACTGAGTGAATTGAAGGGCTTTTACCCCTGCGGCAAATGCAAGGCCTGTGCATTCAGCAGAAGGGTACTAAACTATGAAATCCAGGGAATGAGAACACGCAAAACAATCAACAAATTCATAACATGCCATACCACTCATGTGGTTTACTGTTTGACGTGTCCATGTAAGTTGAGATACATCGGTAGCACCATACACAATGTAAAAATAAGAATTCTAGAGCACATGCGTGCAATTACCAACAGAGATATGAGCTACCCAGTGGCAAGGCACTTTGCCATAAAACACAACAGTGATAGGAACCTACTCCAATTCTTCGGGTTAGACTATGTACCACCCCACATCAGAGGAGGGGATAGAGTGCTTAGGTTGAGAAGACTGGAGTCTAGGTACATCATTGATTTGCAAACAAAAAATCCTAATGGCATGAATAGTGGAGAGGAGCTTATAGTGCATTTGGGAATTTAGCCAAAAGAGATGACCAAGAATGAACTTTAAATGAAATACGGTACTGTAAATCTGTAAATAATTCTTAAACGAAAATGTATATAGATGGGTTTTTTTTCCGTGCCGATACACGGCTATATCAATGAGTAAAAGGAGGGACAATGGGCGGTTCTGTGAAACCGCCGAAAAGCCGATCCACGGCGAGATGTATTTACCAATGTCCAGGATGGCAATATTAAGGATGTATATTTATGCGAAAGAATATTTGTTAAACAATACGAATGACATCGATGTATTTGAACTAAATTTAATAATGTATGTTTAACGTTGCGTCCTGTACATTCAAAGATGGCGCCCAAGAAATACACAGGGATGTGCCAGTCCTTCCTTGCTCGCAACTCTCGGAAATATGTAAACTTGTATATAAAAATGGCGCCGCGCTCTGTAGATCGTTAACACACTGACGAAGGGAAACCCCGAAACGCGTCTGTGAAGCGCTAAGGAATAAAACTGGCCCTGAAAAACTGAAACCGCGACTGCTGTTGCCTTTTTCTCCGGATGGGAGCAAGGGACCTTGTGAGCTGCATATTTTACACGGAGCACCACCGTGCAAACAGCACCCGCCAGCGAGTGATCCGTTTTCTTTTGGTGCAGTGGAGCGATTATATATATTACCTACTGGCGGTCGCCAGTAGGTAGTTATAGTTAGGACCATGTTTCCATAGGAAATCCGCAACATTCTATTTTGAATAACTTTGGCGCCGGTCGACGAATCCTCGCGAATTTTTCAAAATAGGTGGGGCGCTACGCTCCGCTCCTACCCTGAAAGTCTCGGGGGGATTCGTCAAGCGGGGGCTGAGATAAAAGGGGGGTCCCAAAACACGTTTTTCCCATGCATTTTTCCATAGGACCTTTAGACAGGGCTACAGCCCGAACGGCTGAACAGAATTTAATGAAATTTGGCAGAGAGGTAGTCCCCAGGTCAAGGAAGTGCCTTTTGTAGGTTTGGTGTAAATCTGTTCAGTAGATTCTGAGAAAATAGCCTTTAAATCAATATATATATCTGTGGCAGCTTACGGTGCGCTTACCGTGCGCTTACCGTAAGCTTACCGTACGCGTACGGTGGCGTGCGCGAGCGCGATTCTGATTGGCTCTTAGATCTTAGTAAACATTCGAGTCGGTCGAAACCAGGAAGCGGCGGCCGCCATTTTCTCTCTCGCTTCCTGAGTTGGGCAGCAAAAACGTACCCCAAATATATGTAAAGAGGCAGTTTCATGAGATCCTAACCACCCAGCATTGATACAGGGGTCCCCAAACCACCCCCAAGCCCAAAAAAAAAAAAATTTTTTTTTTCGGAAAATCGCCGATTACGCTTACCGTACGCGCACGGTAAAAAATTATAAAAAAAAAAAAACTATCTTCATTCTCCCCACCCCGTGTGCAAATGGTGCCCGAAGAATACATTTCACAAAGATGCGCAAAATATGTCCCCCATGTGCGCACGGTGCGCGAAGCGCATCGTGCGTACATGGCCCATCCCGCTTAACGTGGGCACGCGGTGCGCGCAGCGCACCGCGTGACCACTGTGCGTGCACGGCACTAACTGCGTAAAGTGGGCGCGCGGTGCGAACTGCGTTAACTGGGCGCGCACGCCACGAATGGCGTAAAGTAACTTAGCATTTAAAAACCTTGCAAATTCACTGAAAAAACCATAGGTTTCACACATGTTATAGTTAGCTGGACATTTTACTGATAAAAAACCAATGAAATTCCCCCGTTATAGTTACTGCAGGCAACTATAACTCACGCGACCGCAATCTTCTGCTGATGACATATGTGTCTTTATGAAAAAAAAATATTTGTAATATATGTAAAGCTAAAATTTAATGGAAGAAGACATGGGCAAATAAGTGTCTAAATACAGTATTAGCATCAGCAGAGGATTGCGGTCATTGGTTTTTTATCAGTAAAATGTCCAGCTAACTATAACATGTGTGAAACCTATGGTTTTTTCAGTGAATATATATATACATATATACATATATATATGTATATATATTATCTACTGGCGGTCGCCAGTAGATAGTTATAGTTAGGACCGAGTTTCCATAGGAAATCTGAAATTCTATTTTGAATAACTTTGGCGCTGGTTGACGAATCCTCGCAAGATTTTCAAAACTAATGGGGCGCTCCGCTCAGCTCCTACCCTGAAAGTCTCGGGGTGATTCGTCAAGCGGGGGCTGAGAAAAATGGGGGGTTCCAAAACGCGTTTTCCCCATGCATTTTCCCATAGGACCTTTAGTCGAAGGTACAGCCCGAACGGCTGAACAGAATTACTTGAAATTTGGCAAAGAGGTAGTCCTCAGGTCAGGCATGTGCCTTTTGCATATATGGTGTCAATCTGTTCAGTAGTTCCTGAGAAAATTGCAGTTAAATGTACATAAATATCTATAAGCCGCCCCGCTCCCGCCACCCAGCTGCTCCTCCCTCCCGGCTCCTTACTTATGACGCCCCCAGAGCGACCGCGCAGCAGATGCGCGCAGCGGGAGCGCCGATTGAGCGCCGAAGGTGCGCCAAAGGTAAGCCTGTCTGCGCCCGTCCGCGCCTGGACCGCGCCCAGCGCCAGACCCCCTGGTCCTCGCCCTCGCCAGCACACCCTGCACATCTACGACGCCAAAACCCTCCACGCACTCAATGCCGGCCGAAACACCGCCTGCTACCGAGCCACCCCGAGACGCACCCACGGACCCTTCACCTGCCTGACCTGCCGCTTCACCGGCCTCCGACCCAACACCGCACCTGCTAAACCGAGCCCCAGCAACAAACACCTGATGTGCATCCTGCTCAACACCCGCTCCGTTCACAGGCATGCCGTCGAACTCTGGAACCTCCTCGACTCGACAGCACCAGACATCGCCTTCCTGACGGAAACCTGGATGAACGCCTCCTCGGCGCCCGACGTCGCCATCGCCGTCCCAGAAGGCTACAAAATCACCAGGAAGGACCGCGTCAACCAGACAGGAGGAGGCATCACCATCATCCATAAGAACACCATCCGCATCACGACCAACTCCGATGACACCTTCACCTCCGCCGAACACCTCCACTTCCAGATACACACCGACCCCAAGACCACGCTCAGAGGCACCCTCGTCTACAGACCACCGGGACCACGCACACAGTTCAGCGAAGACATCACAGACTTCGTCAGGCCGCACGCCATCAATTCCACCGACTACATACTCCTGGGGGACCTCCACTTCCACCTGGAGGACAACAAGGACCGCAACACCACTGCTCTGCTGGACAACCTGGCCAACATCGGACTCAAGCAACTGGTAACCGCCCCCACCCACTACGCCGGCCACACGCTTGACCCAGTCTTCTCATCCAGCAAATACGTCACCTTCAGCCACTCCACCAATCTCCAGTGGACTGACCACAGCTGCGTCCACTTCAGCTTCAGTAAAACGACGACCCACCACCACCCTCAACAAGCCCCCCGCAGGAGCTGGAACAAGATCACCGGCGACCAGCTCACCACCTTCCTCAGCCAGAACCCCCCCACCAGCTCAACGGACCCCAACGAAGCTGCCAACAACCTCACACAGTGGATTACCAACTGTGCAGATGCCCTCGCACCACTGAAGAAGAACCCCCCCAGCAGACGCGGCAGCAAGAAAGCCTCCTGGTTCACCGACGAGCTCATCACCTCCAAGAAGAACTGCCGCTCCCTGGAGAACACCTGGCGCACCAACCAGACCACAGACAACATGACGGCCCTCAAACACGCCACCCGCAAGCACCACCAACTGATCCGCGCCACAAAGAAGACAGCCTTCAAGGAACGACTGGACAACAACACCCACAACAGCAAGGAACTCTTCAGCATCGTCAAAGAGCTCTCCAACCCCGACGCCGGAAACAATGACATCACTCCCTCGCAAGACCTCTGCGACTCCCTCGCAGCCTTCTTCCATGACAAGATCGCCAACATTCACAACAGCTTCGGCCCACCATCCATGAACCCCACCACCGAACCGATGCCCCCCACCGCCACCCTCCGCACCTGGACCCCAGTCAGCACCGAAGATACAACACGCACAATGAACACCATCCACTCCGGATCCCCTATGGACCCCTGCCCACACCACATCTTCAACACGGCCGACCACATCATCGCACCCCACCTCCGCGACATCATCAACGCCTCCTTCAACACCGCCACCTTCCCGGAGTGCTGGAAACACGCCGAGATCAGTGCCCTGCTGAAGAAACCAACTGCAGACCCCTCCGACCTCAAGAACTACCGCCCCATCTCGCTCCTCCCGTTTCCTGCCAAAGTCATCGAGAAGACCGTCAACAGACAGCTAGCCGCCTTCCTCGAGACCAACGGATTCCTCGACCACTCGCAATCCGGCTTCCGAGCCAACCACAGCACGGAGACCGCCCTCATCGCAGCCACAGACGACATCAGATCCCTAATGGACAACGGGGAAACTGCGGCCCTCATCCTCCTGGACCTCTCCGCAGCGTTCGATACTGTCTGCCACGGCACCCTGGTACAGTGCCTGAACAACACCGGCATCCAGTAGAAGGCCCTGGAGTGGATCACCTCATTCCTCGCCGGAAGAACCCACAGAGTCCGCCTCCCCCCGTTCCGGTCAGCGGCCACCGAAGTCATCTGCGGCGTTCCACAAGGGTCATCGCTCAGCCCCACCCTCTTCAACGTCTACATGAGCCCCCTCACATCCATCGCACGTCAACACAACCTCAAGATCATCACCTACGCCGACGACACCCAGCTGATCCTCTCCCTCACCAGCGACCCGGACGCCGCCAGAGCCAGCCTGCACGAAGGGATGAAAGATGTCGCCGAATGGATGAAGAACAGCCGCCTGAAACTGAACTCAGACAAGACGGAGGTCCTCATCCTGGGATCATCACCCTCCACCTGGGACGACTCCTGGTGGCCCCCCACCCTGGGAGCCATCCCCAAGCCAACGGACCACGCACGCAACCTAGGCTTCATCCTGGACTCCTCCCTCTCGATGACCAGACAAGTCAACGCTGTCTCGTCTTCATGCTTCAACACCCTGCGCATGCTTCGAAAGATCTTCCGGTGGATCCCCACCGAGACCAGGAAGACGGTCACCCAGGCCCTCGTCACCAGTCGGCTGGACTACGGGAACGCCCTCTACGCCGGCACCGCCGCCAAACTCCAGAAGAAACTCCAACGGATCCAGAACGCCTCAGCACGACTCATCCTGGACATCCCCCGACACAGCCACATCTCCGGACACCTGAGAGACCTGCACTGGCTCCCCGTCAACAAAATAATCACGTTCCGACTCCTCACCCACGCACACAAGGCCCTCCACGACCTGGGCCCCACGTTCCTCAACAGCCGCCTGACCTTCCACAAGCCCACCCGCCAGCTCTGCTCCGCCAGCCTCGCTCTCGCCACCGTCCCCCGCATCCGCAGAGCCACCGCCGGAGGAAGATCCTTCTCCTACCTGGCAGCCAAGACATAGAACTCCCTCCCCATCCACCTCCGGACAACGCAAGACCATCTCGCCTTCAGGAAGCAACTCAAGACCTGGCTGTTCGAGCAGTAGCGTTCCCCCCCCCCCCCCCCCCCAGCGCCTTGAGACCCTCTGGGTGAGCAGTGCGCTATACAAATGCCTATGATTGATTGATTGATTGATAAGCGCGCACCGTGCGTGCACCATATCGTGCGCGAGCGTAATTTTGATTGGTGGTTACATGTCAGTCAACATTCGAATCGGTCGAAATCAGGAAGTGTCGGCCGCCATTTTGTGTGTTTTGTGTGTGACAGTGAAAAAGAAAGGTGGAGAACGTGAAAAGGGGGCAGGGTAGAGAGTTCCTGACCCTCTAGCCTTTGTCAGGGGGTCCCTGAAGGACCCTGAAGGGTGAAAAAAACATTTTAGACGAGCCATTCCATATTACAGGATACAGTCAATCTATAACTATATACATAGGTAGCTTATTGTAAAATAAATATATACAAAATATAATAAAACATACATAACTTAGCATTAAAAAACCATAGGTTTCACACACGTTATAGTTAGGAATTAGCATTTAAAAAACCTTGCAAATTCACTTAAAAAAAACATAGGTTTCACACATGTTATAGTTAGCTGGACATTTCACTCGTAAAAAACCATTGAAATTCCCTCGTTATAGTTAGTTCAGATAACTATAACTCGCGCGACCGCCACTCTATCACAAGGATGATGTCATCAGTGATGTCATGAGTGATGCCACTGACCATGTCATGAGTGATGTAATATGTGACGTCATGAGCAGTGGATTGCGGGCACGCGAGTTATAGTTATCTGAACTAACTATTACGGGGGAATTCCAATGGTTTTTTGCAAGTGAAATGTCCAGCTAACTATAACATGTGTGAAACCTATGTTTTTTTAAGTGAATATATATATATATATAGATATATATATAGATATATATATAGATATATATATATATCCAATATCAAGACAAATGCTGTACACCCACCACCCTTTTTGGGGCTTAGCTACAGCCCCTCCTGCACTACACCTGATTGGCCCTTCCCCAGCCCTTCTGAACTTGCACGAGCCTGGCCTGTGATTGAAACTCAACCCCTTGGTGCATTTTATAATTGGTAACATGATTTTGGACTAACCCTTCTCCAGTAGGGTGACAAGGCATCCCGGATTTGCTCAGACAGTCAGCTGTCCCGGCAGATTTCTGCTATTTTGACTCATGTCCCAGTTTTTAGAAGGGGTCGACTGAAACCAAAAAGAGGCACTTATTGGGTGTTCTAAAGTTGTGCAAGTTAGCAGCTGTTATAAGTAAGCTATTTAATTAACAGGTATAATGCTGGTTTTAGAATTTGTTTTTATTTTTTATCATTTTTAGTGCTTCTGTGTTCCCATGTTGATAAGAGTTATCATTCTGCACAGCACAGCAAAATTGTAGTCATTCTTCTATTTTTGCAAAATGTCCCGGTTTTTGGTTCTCAAGATCTGGTCACCCTATTCTCCAGCCACCTGGGACTTTTAGAGGCAGAAGACCTCCAGTGGTGTATGGGCAGATCTCCTGGTTACTCAGGAGGGCAGACAGCCTCCATTCTGTACATAGGATGGCCAATCGCCACCTGCCCTCATTGTTCTTTGCATTTTGCAACTGTACCATAGATGTATCCCACAAATGCAGATTTTGACCCAAGGTGGGGCATTGTAGTCGTACGATTCTCATTAAGGGCTTCCCACGTACATGACTAGCAGTGCCACCGCCTCTGATATTCCCAAACTATATGAATTTGTTGGTGTCTCGGTGGTTACACCTTTATCGAGCTGCTGATGGGAGATGGCCTGTCTACCTTAGCTGGCCGGGGACCAAGGCCATCTATGATACACTTGATAATACCTGCATTTCAACCGTACTTCTCTGAGGCCTTTATCGAGGACGGTAATAGGTCCGGCCAATCTTCTGAACAGTCAAGTCAATAAAGCTTTATTCGATTTCCTTTCAAATCAGCACATATGCAGTACATTTGAATTAATTAGTCAATCTGCAACCTATGTTACCACCAGCCCTTCAAACCTCAAGCCAGAGCCCAAGAATAACCGGGTTGTTACAACTCCATAGAGAACCGGTATAGATCCCTTAAAGGCTCCCCTGGTTTGTAGGTTATTAAGTATAGAAGATAGTGGTAGCTTTTGGGATTGTGTTCCTAATTATTTTCTGAGGCAATGAGTAAGCTATTGATATCACCAGAACCGTGCAGGTGAAGCCCGAAATCTTGGTGTATTTCCGCAAAGGTGCTAAGTTTAACCCACATGACCATCTGCTATAGTGTAACCAAACTTTTTCAAAAGTCCTGCCAAAGTATTTCAGTGCCCTCTATGCGTATTTTTCGGTTATCCCAAACAGAGTACCCCACCAGTATTTAACTTTTCATTCCCAGTTTCTTTGGTGTTACAGCCAAAAAGAAGGGAGTGAGAGACAGAATTGCCTTTCTCTGATGTCTTCTTGTCCAAAGACTACAATAAACTCAGTCTTCCCACCCTTCCTAAAAAGGCCCTTTTATATTGTCCACTGTACCATACAGCAGGTATAATACCTGAGAGAGTTGGGATGCAAGCCCTATATTTCCAAGCAGCGGTCTTACTCCCCAAATTCCATGGCCGCATATTGTTTGGGTAACTTTAAATGTGGCCTAGATCCCTATTTATGGGTTCCGGAGTAGGTACTTCTCGCCGAAAAGCGCTTCAACATCTCATCAGGGGTAGCAAGTGCTATATAAATGCAAACCTTCACCCTCTTCTATCCCTCTACTATCCTTCTCAATCCAAATAACTGACTAACATATCCACCAATCAAATTACTCTTGTTTTTCACTATAATAATTCACCGCTAATCCTTTATGGGTTCCGGAGTAGCGTGCTACACAGCGAAAAAGTGCTTCAACACCTCATCAGGGGTAGCAAGTGCTATATAAATGCACACTTTTTTCCCCTCTTCTATCCCTTCACAAGCCTTCTCAATCCAAATAACTGACTAACATATCCACCACTTAAATGACTTTCATTTTTCGCTATACTAATTCACCACTAATCCTTTATGGGTTCCGTAGCAGCGTGCTACTCATCGAAAAAGTGCTTTGACAACTCTTCAGGGGTAGTATGCGCTATATAAATGTAATTACAATACAATACAATCCTAATTTTGCCTACTTTTGGGCCAAAAATAACGCCTCCTTATACTCAGGGCCACTGAAATTATGCAGATTTGCAGATGTGGTGTTTTACACATAAAAGTGGTTTTACCCCATTTGCCATATAATCCATGATCTGCTGCACAATCTGCTGATTTTAGCAATGGATTCCTTTTTTTGTTGTTTCTAGTCTAAAGTGGAAAGATACTAAAAACTGGGCAGTAGACGCCCCATTACAACCGTTTGCTGGTCCGCTTCCTGCTACATATTCATGTATTTCTATGCTAAACTGATACTAATGAGATGAAACCTTTGCCCGGTGTTAACATGTATCAAAAAGACAAATTAATAAAGTAATACTGTACTGCATGATGCTGCATAATTTGGCCTTTTCATGCCTGTAGTGCTAGAGGCACTCTTGTGGTCTGACACCCTGTGATGACCTTTGACTACCATCATTTTAATTGACTTTGGTGTGTTATATTATCCTAGCCTGAATGTACGACGTCCTGCATATGCCTTGTTTCTCTTCAAGGTTTTCTTTCTTGTAATCTTGAGAGAGCGAGAGAGAGAGAGAGAGAGAGAGAGAGAGAGAGAGAGAGAGAGAGAGAGAGAGAGAGAGGGAGAAGAGAGAGAGAGAGAGACAGTAGCGGTGCGTCCATTAGGGCGTTGGGGCGTAGCCCCCCCCGCCCGCAGCGTCGCCCGCAGCACGGGTGTCTTTGAACTTAAGTAAACTGAATCAGTTTACTTAAGTTCAAAGAAGCCGAGGGAGAACTGACAATCATGTCAGTCAGCATGACGTGGGACCGCCCACCCCCTTCAGAGTCTGAAGGGGGTGGGCGGTACGGCGTCATGTTGACTGGCATGATTGTCAGAGGGACCAGGCAGGGGCAACAGGCAGCAGCACAAGTGCGCATGATTGGGGAAGGTGAGTAAATTTTCGCTCCGTGCCCAGTCATGCACACTAGTGTCTGCTCTGGCTGGCGCATGCCCATAGGTAGACCGAGGGTTGAGCAAAGGCTCAAACCTCGGTCTCCCAATGGGCAGGCGGGCGAGCAGTAACAGTGCCAGGATTGGCTGAGAGCCTGAGAGGGGCTGTAGGCGCCAACGGTCGGACCCGAGGCGGCGCGGACATGCTCAGGACCTCAGGTAGGATAAGGATTTTTTTTAATGCATTTTAACACTCCCCACCCCCGCGCGCCTCCCCCTCCACCCCCGCGAGCCACGACTGGTGCCTGGTGGTATATTTACGTCTCTTTTCCATTGTTGATGGTGTGGCTTCATACTCGATCATACATGCGTCGCCTGGTTATTTGTGTTCCTGGCCTTTATTTCGGATATGATCTCGTGCTATGCCGACAGGGAATCCTTCCACACTACCCTGACTAATTTGTGGGTGTTTTGCTTTCTTGCCCCTTGCAATGGTAGTCGGAATTGGATCCAGGTGTTTATTGCGCTTCTGTTCTCTTTCCGGTCACATCATGGGAAAAACCTTGACTACTTGATTTTTCTGAACGGTAGATTTGCTGATAGGCCGCAGTTAGCGAGGCTTGTGAACTGTCTATATAGACGATGAATGAACAGAGGCCGCGGGGAGCCAGCTTGACTTCGAGCTCAGAAGCGTCTTTGTGAGGCACTGGTGTGGAGGACGTGGGAGAGGCCCAAGGAGAAAGCGAAAGCTGGGGGGACCTGCGGAATCCCCTGGAGTATGTTAGAGCCACGACAGGTGCTCTTTAATGGAGTTTGTAAAAATTAAAAGTGATTTCTTCACTTCAACTTGGAAAATCTGGAAAGAAAACTCTATTTGAGCAGCAGCCTGAGGGTGTATTAATTTATTTTAAACAAAAGTGTGTGTGGATGGTTCATTTGCCATAAGCGTGGCTACTGGGGTATTTTTGCCTGCAGCGCGTTGACGAGCATGCTCAGTTAAACATGCGGCAATTAAATAATAGAATTGCCAAGCCCTGCAAGTTTTGCCTCAGTTTGCAGCTCTGCCCTTACCTTGGCAAATGCAAGTGACAGCTGACAGGGCTTCCCAATTCTATTATTTAATTGCCGCATTTTTAAGTGGTGCATGACTGTGCGTGGCGGTGGCAGTAATCACGTGAATGTAGAAAGATTGTAACATCATGGCAGTCCTAGTTATTTATGATAGCTATTTTGTCTGGCAATGAGCTTCACTATGCATTGATAGTGTGAGCTTCTACGAAATCCAATCTACACGGACAGTACGCCTGGGCTGCTTCTGCCGTGTCAGAACACATGCAAAACGTCAGCACGGCCTTTACTTTTAGCTCAGAGACTGATTGAAAAATGTTGTTTCCGTATCCGAAAATACCAATAAGATAGGATGTGTTTCACTGTTTCTGTCATGCTTAAATTCATTCGGAGCTTAATACCATTCACTACATAGCTGACCTCTTTCCCACATAGCCATGTGTTCTGTTGTCACAGTGCTTGAAATAAATGTGGAATTGGGAACAGCGACCAGTGAGAACAATCCAGCATGGATAATGGCCGCTCCTTCTTAAGCCCACGAATGCCATCTTTTTTGTTATAATTGCTTTTCACATATTTACTCACTTAAACTTTAAGTTTTCCTACCATCTTCAGGAAAAGGAAAGACCTGTTGAGTTTTAGATATTTTTATCTAAATACACTGCTGTTACAGAGCAGCTACATCATTAACATATTACATGTCTTTACTGATGTCATAACTAAATGGTATAAAGAAAATGTCAGACGGGTTCTTATAAAGCCAATGTAAATTAATATATATGTCCTAGTGGCATAGTTTAGTACTAGATGTTTAAATAGTTAAAGTCCACACTTTCACTGTGCTTCATTAACCTTGCTTTCTCAAATTTGCTTTAAAATACACCATTTGCACACACTTTTTTCAAAATGTTCCCAGGGGGAGAACCCTCGAACCCTCCTTATGATGGTCGGGCTTTCTTGCCTTGCGCGCTTGCTGCACAACATTCATCCGCAACTTTTACACCCCGCCACTTTCAAATGTCACCAGCCACCACTGGAGAGAGAGAGAGAGAGAGAGAGAGAGAGAGAGAGAGAGAGAGAGAGAGAGAGAGAGAGAGAGAGAGAGAGAGAGGTGTGGAATGTACTTTTAGGTCGCAAAGTGCAGTGTTATGAGCAGTGGTGCACAAATGTGCACTGTGTTGTACATTGAGAGATGAAGTATGTGATGCTATAGGCAGTGGTGCACAAATGTGTTGTACAGTGGGAAGAATGATGAAGTTCTTACTATTGGCATTGACATGGCCTCATGTCATCCTGAATTTTGGCTCTGTGCACAGACACGCGGGTAAGTTGTTTGGGTTAATCACGTTCAAGGATTGTTTTGTGAGAGATTGTTTAATGTATCCTCGAAGACATTCGTGAGCTTTGTCAAGATAAAGGCTGGAACATGCGAGAATGAAGAAGGAACGTGGGAACTCCTTCCTGCCGTAGAATGCTTGCCTGGAAGTTGGCCAGTTCCAGTAAGTCTCCTTGGCGCAGAGGGGAAGACTCTTGAACCTACTAGTGTGAGTTTTGAGACTATAAAGCTGAGGGTTGTTGACAGCCAAGGTTGGGAGCTCACTTACAGAGTAGACGTACTGCTGTAAGACAAACGGAACCTGAGTCCCGGTCGAGAGTTCAAGCCCAGCTGTGAACGGGCCCCCCCCCCCAGCTTGAGTTGGCAAGGATGTCAAGTGAACGATCGGGTGAGGTGATTTGTTTCTGACTAGTGCCATTGTGATGCGTGGTTCCAGTGGGTGTGGTCAATTGAGGTATTTGAGTTTTGATTATTGCCATTGTGATGTGTGGACAGTGGCTCTGATCATTTGAGGTATTTTCTTTGTGATGTGTAAATGAGTCAGAGTGCACGTCCAAAGTAATCATTTGAAGTATTCAATGTATATATCTTTCTTATCTCTTGCAGGACGTCCAGTATATTTGCTTAAGTTTTATCTCATATTATTTGCTGCATCTATTTCATATTCATGCATTTAACTGTTGCATTTACCAAGTGTGTTATTATAGCTATATTTCAATGTTGTTCATTTTGGCATCTGGGAAAGCCTTTCTGTTAGAGAGCATTGCATAAAAAAAACCCAAGCCTTATTCCAAAAAGAGAGTCTTTGCATTTTGTAAAATAAAACCCTTTTCTAGGCATTGTTGTATTTTACGTTATGCTTCGCCGTGTTTGAGCCACCGTGTGGGAGATTCTGTATTATCTGAAGGGCGTAGCAAGACAATGCCACATAATTTTGTAAACCTTGTTGCATAGTTTGGTCCCGTGTTGCTCCATACTTTGGTCCTCCCCTGTTGCATAATTACATTGGCCCTCCCCTGGCGCTCAACGCCCATAGGGCTGAAAGGGCTTCACTCCACCCCACCCTGTTGTATGTCTCAGCCCGGGCTGCTGCAGCCTCAGCTGCTGTGGGCTCAGCTGGGCAGTGTCTGGAGTCTTATCTCTGGCACGCCCAGGACTGGACTGGCTACCGGGTGTTTTGGTCGGCTGTCAAGCTGGGGCCCGATCTTACTGCCGTGGGGGCTGATTTATGGTGATGGGGACCTGCATTTGCTTCTAAGTAAAGAAAGCAAAACAAATGGTTTTAAAGCATACTTTAAAACCATTTGGTTTTCCATTCTTTATTTAGAAAGGCCTGGTAGCCAGTCCGGCCCTGTGCACGCACGCCAGAGTTTTTCACAGGTCTTTAAAGACCATTTCCATATTTATATACCTTTGTAGACTGGTCACTGAGGCTTTGTTTTTTTGTTCTGGTTCAAGTACCCTCTGGGTCCCCACTATGTCTATTCCTTAGATTTGTATTTTACATTTACTGCCTTAGTGTGAGAATGTATTTGATGAAAAGGAATATAAAGTAGGGTTGCTAAATGAAACATACCAGCCATGTGTTGATTGAGCCTGCAATGACCTCGTCTTGACACTAAGGTGCCGATTCCGATCCTGTAAAACCCGGGTACAAATGGTCGTACGGAGCGTTTTCTCCGTATGACTCGTACCCGGGAATTCCACCGTACAAACCAGCAAGTACGATTCGTGCAGAAATACCATTTCCGTACGAATCGTAAAAAACACCGTATGGCTAAAAAATACATACAATTCCAATCCTGGACAGCGCGTACACGACGTCCGCATGGAGTCAGGCAGCGTTTTACGGACCAGCAAGTACGATTCGTACCCACAGCACTCCGCACGGCTATATTTTTACGGGAGCCAAAAAGTTAAGTACGCCGCGATGCACGAGGAAAAGGGGGCCCGATACGCGCCGTACACGCCATCACCCACATCGTACGTGTCATCATGCACGGTGCGTACCCCAACATTGCATATGTACGGACCGTACCCCCAGCCCCCCCGTATGTACGCGCCGTATCCCCAGCCCCGTATGTTTGCGCCGTACTCCCAGCCCCCCGTATGTACGCGCCGTACCCCCAGCCCCGTATATGTACGTGCCATACCCCCAGCCCCCCGTATGTACGCGCCATACCCCAGCCCCATATGTACGCGCCGTACCCCCAGCCCCCCCCGTATGTACGTGCCATACCCCCAGCCCCCCAGCGTAGCGCTGGGGGTACGGCGTGTACATACGGGGCTGGGGGTACGGCGCATACATACGGGGGTGGGCTGGGGGTACGGCGCGTACATACGGGGGGCTGGGGGTATGGCGCGTACATACGGCGGGTGGGGTGTACGCGCCGTACATACGGGGTGGGGGGTATGGTGTGGACGTACGCAGGAGGGGTGGGAGGCTGGGGGGGCCGTACGACTCGTACCCCGGGCACAGGTGTACCCGGGGTAGGGGTCGTGCAAAGTTCGCTCCGTACGGGACGTGTTCCATACGCTTGTGTATTCGGGACGCCGGTACGGATCAGACTTGTGCGCTCGGACTTCAGTTTTACGACTCGTACGTAAAACTGTCCGGGGACGTCTCGTAGACTTTTCCCGAGGTCATTCGTAGGTATTTGTCACGTACGAATCGTACTTCGCCGTTTGTACGGGACTTGTATGATTCGTACGTAAAAAAATACGGATACGAGTCGGACGGTAAATTTTTTTAACGGATCGGAATCGGCACCTAAATAGGGTTATTCATAAAAAAGTATGTATTCATTTGTAATGTGACTTTTCTGTCTTTGTTTCCTTTATTTATCAATCAATCAATCAAAGCTTTATTTCGATAAAAGTTATATCATAAAAGCATCAACATACAGACATAAAAGATGCAGTTTGACATGTAAAAGATAAGTAGATAAAAGTTATTAAATACATTTGATATGTAGTATAATATTTACAATGAGATAAAAAAAGAATTAAATTCGAATATTCATCCCAGAGCTTATGATTGAGAGTAGCAGTCTAAAAAAGGTGAGGTGTTAGAAACTAGGAATACATATCAGAACAGAAAGACTTGAGCCTAATTATCCAGGACCATCCAAGAAATTTGGCTACACCACAAACCAACACGGCCCTGGTATCTGATTGTAGGATTCTAAGGGCTACACGATGGTTCAATGTTCCCAGCTGTCTACAGACAGGACTTAGCCACCTGTCTCTTGGGTTTTTATAGGCTGGGCATTCGAACATGAGGTTTGCAATGCTTTCAACCTTCCCGCTACAATTCAGGCAAAATGCCGTTGTTTGGAAGGGAGGCTTCCATTTGTTAGTGTACTCTCGGGTTGGTAGTGTGCCCAATCTAAATTGTATGTAAAGCGTTCTGTCTCTTGGTTTCTGGATAAAATCAAGATAAGGCTCAAGGCTAACAACTTGCTTGTGTAGATAAATGTCTTCTGTTAACCTACCTAAATTGGGGTTACTAATCTCTTTGGTGTCGATCCATGCCCAATATGCTCTTTTGAGGTCGGTCTTGTTTATTAATTTGCCGAATTCCCAGACTTCTCTAAGTCCCAACAGGGAAAAGAATTTCTTGATGTTACAGAGCCATGCCACTTTATGTGAACCCGGAGTGTTTATCACTTCTCTGAGACCCTCTGCGTACTTTGATAGTTCAGGGGTACGCCATAAATGTGCCAGAAGAGAAGGGGGCGCAGTCTTGCCAGGTCCTCGATTGTACGCCTACCCAAATCGCTAAGTAAAGGTTAGAGGGGAGTACCCCTTGGGACTGAAACCAATGCCCTCAGAAATGTATTCTCTGACCTGGAAATGTCTTCAATGTTGTCGAAGCCCCATAGCTCGGCACCATACAGGGCAGAGCTAACAGCTTTTGCTTGGTAGATCACTAGTGCGGGTGCAATGAGCCTGCTCTGCGAGGAGCGGTGTTCTTTCATATTAGCCCCAGCAGCCCGCCTGTGATTAAGGAGCATCTTGTCCAAGTGGGGCTTCCAGCTAACATTATCCGAGATTCTAATACCAAGGTAATCGAAAACTTTTACAAGTTCAAGGGTAGTTCCATCCAGTTTGGGAATAATTCTGGATGGTCTGCGTAAATTAAATGAGAGAAGTTTAGTCTTCGTTGTATTTATAGACAGACCTCTTAAATTACAAAACAAATGAAATCTGTCCAAGAGCTTCTGCAGCCCAGCTGGGGTCTTGGAGATTAGCAGGGTGTCGTCTGCAAAAAGGAGGGCGGGGACCTTGTCGCCCGCCAGGGCTGGGGCGTCTGCTGGAATGTGTTGTAGGAATTTCACCACCCCGTTCACAAATATAGAGAAGATGGTGGGTGCCAAAACACAGCCCTGGCGGACTCCCCTATTAACAGGAATTTTTGCAGTTTTTTGGTTCTGATTACCCCATCTAATCTGGGCATAATTGCCCTCATGCAAGCGGATGAGGAGGTTATTTATCAGCCATGGATCAATCAGGCAGCCCTACAATAGTTAAAAGAGCTTTCTTTTTATATTTGTTGTTTCAAAGTACGCACAGATAAGTGCTTAAAACATGGCTTTAGGTGACTGTTTATTTTTGTACCGTCAGGGACATCAAAATAATGAGCTGGCAAGCCTAATCACAAGACTGGAAGTTTGGTGCAGGACCAGCACATTATTTATTTCCTCAACCCTCAATAGTTGATTATTACCATAATAGAAATAGTTTAACTTAAATCTAAAAATCTACACCGCCATCAATAACAAGCTGAGTTACTTCAAGTGTCTTGGAATGCACCCTGTATTCAGACAACTCTCTCCTCATTCTCACCCTTCACTTTCACGCTCACCTTGCACTCACAGCGATCACAACGCACTCACCTTGATCCCCATGCACTCACACCATTCACCCTCTCACCCTGCACTCACAGTGATCACTCTTCACCCACAATGCATGTGTGCTGTTCATGCTGTACCTCACCCAGCAGTCACACGAGCACACTACTCACCCTGCACTCATGTAGCAATTCACTCACCTGTCCCCCTCACTGCTCAGTCTGCAATCTCACTCAAACAAGCTCATCACTAACCATGCATTCATTTGTCCCACTCTTCAATTACATCCACACCCAAATTCATAGGGTCACCTCACTCATGTGCCTACTACAAAGAACATGTACCTTGCAGATCACAGAACTGAGTGTGAGTAAACTATGAGTAGCGCCAGGGCACGAGTCGGGGGTACACGCAGGTACACGGCATTCACCCACTATTTTCACAGGGTGGATGCTGTCCCCCCTGCCAGGAAGTTGGGCCACAAAGAAATATGTTGAACTTGTCCCAGTGTAAGACACCGGGACAGGTTCAGCAGTGCCTGCACATTGTGTGCTTAGCAGCAACGTGTAGGCAGCGAGGGGGCTTTTTTTCACCTCCAGCTGGGCCGAAGTTAAGGGGCCATCGGGTCTCCTTTTGTTTGAATATCCTGACTGGAGGCAGCCTGGAACCTCATACCTCAATGTAAATGCCACAGAGGGGAAACAGAGGCACACAGTTGGCTATCTCCTCACAGGTACTTAAGGGAGGCATGCTTTTACCTTTGTTCTGTCCCTCTATATCAGTTCAGACACTGTAAGACTGTCAGATGGGGTGGTCTGTCCCAGTATTTACACAAATAATGTAGATAGCATTATATTATTTCTTTTATAGCGCTGTGTCGCACGCGTCATGATGTCACTTGCATAGTGTCTGACTTGGTCAGTCCCCCCACTTCTTTTTATAGGACTTGTGCCCTGAGTAGCTCTATAAAAAACATGAAATGTTTGTCAGAAAGGTGCTCTAGAGAGATGAGGTGCATTGTTGGTGAGTGGTGTGAGGGAATTCATGGAAAAGGAGGAAATGGTGGAGGGGGCACCAAAAAAGGCTGTTGCACCGTGTGCGACCAGTGTTAGGGCCTGTACTGGTCGCACACTGGCTTCAGGGCCAGCTCCCCTGAAGTTTGGGTCTAGTTCAGCCACGGTCCGTGCAGGTAACAGTAGTGGGGCGGTGAGGTCGGGTTGGGGGGGATGATTTCAAGGGACGACGCCGAGGAAAAATTAAATAGATAAATAATTTTCCCTCTGCATCGTCCATGCGAATCCCCCCTCCCGGCCACACCGCTGTTCCCTGCACGGACCACCTGGTCTAGTTGCACCTCTGGCCCTGCCTATACCCCACTTTTCTCTGTTCTGTTCATGTCATTCCCTGTGTCATTTTCGACAGAGCCTCAAACAATTCCAAGACTGCCTTAAGAGACACCTACACCTACATTAGCCAAAATGCAAAGTAAAAGAGAGTTTTGTGCACCGGGGCCTGCTGTCATGACAAATAGAAATGAAAGACAGCTTAACAGGCCCGTGCCTGACCAGTTCCTGAAGTTATATCACCCACAACGAAACAACCTTTCACCTTTAAGAAAGTGACGTGTAATGTAACTGGTGCTCATGTAAAACGCTCCAACATCTTCGGGTCCAGTTCGCGCAATATACAACTGAAAAACAAAACATTTCGCTTGTCCTGCGAAGTATTTAGCGCGCAGCATGTACTACCTACTTAACAAATCAAACAAATAAATAAATAAAGTGAAAAATAATTCGGAGTCAGAAAATATACTACCGTGTCCTTCCCCCATGTAAATCTATAAATAAAAATGTTTTTTTTTAATCTGTTACGGTTTCATAGAAGTTCCTTCCTATGCCTTATGATAAATGGCTGCTCCGTTGGGGGCGGGACTTCCGTAGAATCAAGCAGTTGACAGCTTTTATAAAGACGCTAGCGATTTGAAAAGGCCCTCGGTTATCTGTGGGCTCACCGCGTGTCTCAATGTCAACATTCCTGGGACTGTGTCAACTGCTTCCTTTTTATACGGACTTGAAATAGTGACGCTGGCAGGGTTCAAGTCTGTATTTTTAAAGCTCAAGCGTTCTTGATCCACCTGCTCCCCCTCCAGGGACTCCTTCGAACCGACCCCGCCCCCACGCTTCATCAACCCGACCCCGTGCATTGGCATGACGAGAAGGTGGGCTCCGCCGTGCACAGATTTCCTGCCACCTGGTGGTCTTAATGGCCCCTGATGTGAGACATTGAATGATGATAAAAACATCTGGAGGTGGGAGGTGAGGAGGCGGAGTAGGCGGCCTCCCTTCACTCCCCTCCCCGCCGCCCCCGTCTCTCAATGGAATACAAATGCTTGGCAGAGCGCACCTGGGGAGGGATGCACAAACAGTGGTCTCTTGGTGAGAGGAGGTCGGGGCGGGAGGGGCCCTGAAGGCGGGCCCGTCTCGAATACACAAACCCAGAGGCACGTTCATGTCTGTCACTTTAAACCTGTGTATACTGTGTCAATATCTGTGTTCATCGGAGCGGTGCAGTTGAGCCTCCGCGCCTCATCTAAGTTTAGGAAAACTACCCACGGAGGCAAACTACCCACCGGAGGACTGACTCGGCGATAAATCTAGAGTGTTTTCAGAAAGCTAATGGAGATGGTAAAGCCCAGTGTCTTTGACAGAGAAGTAGGGCTGAGACAGTCAGTCACATGCAAGTCTAGCCTGGCGTCTATGAAAGGGATGCAGGTCTGTGACCATCAGTCACGTGACAGCCTAGTGTCTTTGAAAGGGATGCAGGTCTGTGACAATCAGTAATATGCGCGATTAGTCTAGTCAATTGTTGATCGTCAAAGACACTGTCTTTGAGCGGGATGTCGGTCTGTGGCAGCCAGTGCTATGCAAATCTAGTCCCTTTGAATGGAATGTAGGTCTGTAAAATTCAGTCACCCTCGAGTCTCGTGACTTTGAAAGGGATGCAGGTCTGTGACAGTCAGTCACATGCCAGTCCAGTCTACTGACTTCGAAAGGGGTTTAGATGTGGGATGCAGTCAGTCACATGTCCGGCTGGAGCCTCTGAAAGACTAATAAGGGTGGGTGGTAGAGGGTCAGTCACGGGTAGGGCGAATACAACTGTAATGCCAGTAGAACTGGGAAAATGTCAGCTGCGTTTAAGCTGGGCCTATAAAAGACTGAGGGACGGCGAGAAATACGGCGAGAGCCAGTGGAGTAGGCTAGAGTCAGGCATGCACCGGGCAGGTGCCTGACACATCAATAGCCTGGGACAGTTAACCATGTGGGGGGCTTATTCATACCAAGACGTTTGTGAGATACGGCATAGTGAAGTCTCAGGAACCCCTCACCCCATTTTCAGTGGGTGTGGGGAGAGGTGGGGCATCATTTTGTTCTATGCCATTGTGGGGGAAGAAGACCCCGAGGTCAGGTGGAATATTATCCAGTCAGTGAAATCCCTGGGCTTAGGGAGAGTGACTTTAAGTCAGGAAGATCCATGGGTTCGGAGAGTCCTTTCCGATCAGAGAGCCCTAAGTCCTGAGAGAGAGAGGTATCCGGATTGACACCTGGGGTTCAGGGTACGTGTCGCTCAGTCACGGATGCCCCGGGGCTCAGGGGAAGTGAGGTGTCAGTCAGTCCGCGAGAATCCTTGTGTTCGTGCGCCCTTGGAAGCCTCCGCCGGAGTCCCAGGGGGCGGGGCAGAGGCGCGGCCCGTTCTTTCCTTTTCTCTCCTCAATCGAGTGTTTTGGCAGCCAGCGCGCTCCGCTGCCCCCTAGAGGAGCACTATAGATATATATGAAGAGGCGGGTCCAGGGAGTCAGATCAGTGACTTGTGCGCTCGGAGAGGACAGCTTCACCCGCAGACAGGAGCGAGCAGCAGCCCCGGACAGAGAGGTGAGGAGCCGGGAGGGGGCAGGGGCGCAGGCCGCCCCCGCTGGGGAAGCGTGCGCGAGCGGCCGCTGGCAGTGCGTGCGGGGGTAGCTGCGGCGGTCACCGGGAGTGTGTCAGGAGCAGTCACAAGCACCGGAGCCAGGGAGACGCACTAGTCCGGGAGCGCCCTACAAGATAGACTTAAAAGAAGCTCTTAGGCAGTGTCTGTGCGAACTGCACTCTATAACAGCGAGGAGATAAAAGGGAGGCTGGAGACGGCGCTTACTTATAGGAAACGTGTGCCAAATAGAGAGGGCTGTGGTGTAATGTACTGTACTCTTGCCGTGCCTTGCGAACTTACGCGCCGCTTGGTGGCTTTGCGGCGGGCACCTGGACTTGCTGAACAACACCGTATTGAGAGCATTGGGGGTCTGAAGTCCTCGGAGCTGTGTGCGTTCCTTATAAAAGCTGCTAGTGTTAGCCTTCCACCGGCCACCGATGCCAGCTTCTCGCACTACCCACTGGAAGGTTGTGGTCAAGCCTCCTTGCTCATTCAATACATGGCCTCTTTGTTGAGAATTAATAATACCCAGTGCTGTTAGTATTGTGACTGAGGCTTGTTTTTTTGGAGAATTCTGAGCCTACCTCTTCACAGACAGGGAATTTAGATAGTCGGTAATACTACAAAGTGTTCAATATATTTATTATTCGTGCCTCATATTTACTATTCTCTGTTGGCCTTTAAGCAGTCCTCATGGAACTCTCTCTTTGTACTGTTCTGTTCCTGTAAGTTTCTAGCTCTGTGTGTTTCTCCTTCGGGTACCCGTACCTTCAGCCGCTATACATCAGGCTATGCATAGCCAGCACTTTGCCCTCGCCCTCTTGGGTGCCGTGTGCGCCCTCTGCGTGGGCAGACCTGCATATATCAGCCTGTGCACACAAGTTGTGTGTGCGCGCTAAAATACAAGGAGCTTGTTTTTATTATGTAGGTCTGCTTGCCGAGTCTAAGCGCTGTACAGTCGGCGCGCATGCCTTCTTTATATACGGTTGCCCAAGCGCACCCAGTGTGTTTGCTGCATGTGTGCGGGCATGCTGTGTGTTTTCATGCCCCGCTCATTAAGCACATCATGTGCAGGGTTAGCTTTCAAAGGACATTTTCCAGGGTAGATATTAAGACAATCCTCTTTGGGGTCCGAATAGTATACGCATATGTTTACAGTACGCATGCGCACTCTTTGTGCGCAGTGAGCTCTGTATGAGTAAAGTATTATGCGTGCGTACTATTCAAGTACACGTATTTCCATGTCATGTCTGTATATTACATAGGGCGTGTGCAGACTGTGTGTGGTATACTGCGAGCGCACGGTGTCTGCCCAATTTATCATGTTGTGTACATTGTCTGTGCATGTCAGCCACTGGCGTAACGAAAGCTGAGGGGGCTCCCCTGCAAGGTACACGGAGGGGCCCCCATTCCGGATTTAATCCGCAGCTCTAAGGCCCGAGTACTGGGCGGAGGGGGCCCCCTGCAGCTCGGGCCCCCCGCACTGCGGGGGATGCGGGGGCCTGTGTTACGCCCCTCAGCTTTGTTCAGTTTATTAAGTGTACATTATATATGTGGATACCATATACTGTAAGCGCGCTCCTTTCACGATATACTTTGTGTCCATGCCATGCATGTATGGTATGATGTACATTAGGCGTGTTCACACATTAAACATTGAACAAGTTGTTTCTTCGGTGTCTCTTGTGTGCATGGATAATGTGCTTGAATTGTGTGCACAACATATAGTTTATAAGGTGTGTGAGCATTCCGTCGGGTCCGTGCCACTCAACACGTGCACCATAGATATGTAATACAGTTCAAAGTTTATAGTGTACATTGCACTGCGTGAGTATGTATGCCTTCCATATATGCGATATTGTGAATGATGCCACTTGGACAGTAGGCTGTGCTCTGTCGTCTATTTCATTTATTGTTTGTGCGTTCTGTTGATTTACAAAATGACACGGGTGGTTGCCGCCTATGCAAGGCACAGATTGTATGCATTCCGCGTCTGCCTGCTGTGTGTTTAGTGTATA
The DNA here is from genome assembly GCF_964204655.1 of Triturus cristatus. Taxonomy (NCBI): domain Eukaryota; kingdom Metazoa; phylum Chordata; class Amphibia; order Caudata; family Salamandridae; genus Triturus; species Triturus cristatus. Next base: position 796,912,548 of record NC_140583.1, on the reverse strand, counting down.
TTGCGTGAGAGTGGCTTGTGTTTAGCACACGTGTCTGCAGGCTGTTTTCAAACACTATAGTCTGTTTGAATGATATATGCATGCTATATTCGTACTGTACTAGTTTAGATGACGTGTTTTATAGTGTACTGCATGTGCATGTTTGTTTTCTGTGTTGAATGCATTTTGGAGACTGTACAGTGTATTGTGCGTGCAAGCTCTGTGTCTGCAGCAGCATAGTGTGTTTTTACAGCACACCGTGCAAGCAGGGTTTTTTTACACTTTGTTCGTGCTGATTGCACTGTATATTGCGTGAACGTGTCCTGTGTTTTGTGTGTATGCTGCACGCTGCGTGTACAGAATATTCAGTGTTCACACCATGTCGAGGCGCTGTGCATACATTGTCTTTTTTTCTTTACTGCGTTTGTCACCATTCACGCGTCCTCTTGGGCTTTTCAATGTCCCCCGGCCTGAACAATGTGATCCCCCGATATTTACACATTTCAATGTGCCATTTATCACCCGTGGCTGCTGACATCTTACATTGTTACTGATGCATAATGGCCTAGTCTTTAGGGCGCATAAGCTCAGCCGAATCCACAGTCAACGTCTTGAAACCGGCTCCACAAAACGCGTCAGACGTTAATCCGCGTCTGAGTGTCGTGGGGAGCGGGGTGGGGGCACTGATGACTTCCATCCCACTGCGTCACACCATGTGACGTGGCATTGTACCCCTCAAATGTCTCTATCACTGAATGCAATAGACAAGCGTCGTGATCTGGCTGTTTCACTCCATTCATGGTGAACTCCCTGGGCACGTGTCTGTCAGCGCGTCACAGGTGGGAACAAGAGCGCCCCTGTCACGTCTAGGAAACAAAGAGCCCCCAAACATGTCTGTCACACTGCCTCACTGCAATCAACAAGGGTACCCCTGACTGCTAGAAATGTAAAGAGCACTGCAGACACGTCTGTCCCACTGCCTCACTGCAATCAACAAGGGTACCCCCACTGCTAGAAATGTAAAGAGCACTGCAGACACGTCTGTCCCACTGCCTCACTGCAATCAACAAGGGTACCCCCACTGCTAGAAATGTAAAGAGCACTGCAGACACGTCTGTCCCACTGCCTCACTGCAATCAACAAGGGTACCCCTGACTGCTAGAAATGTAAAGAGCACCGCAGACATGTCTGTCACACTGCCTCACTGCAATCAACAAGGGTACCCCCACTGCTAGAAATGTAAAGAGCACCGCAGACACGTCTGTCACACTGCCTCACTGCAATCAACAAGGGTACCCCTGACTGCTAGAAATGTAAAGAGCACCGCAGACATGTCTGTCACACTGCCTCACTGCAATCAACAAGGGTACCCCCACTGCTAGAAATGTAAAGAGCACCGCAGACACGTCTGTCCCACTGCCTCACTGCAATCAACAAGGGTACCCCCACTGCTAGAAATGTAAAGAGCACCGCAGACACGTCTGTCACACTGCCTCACTGCAATCAACAAGGGTACCCCCACTGCTAGAAATGTAAAGAGCACCGCAGACACGTCTGTCACACTGCCTCACTGCAATCAACAAGGGTACCCCCACTGCTAGAAATGTAAAGAGCACTGCAGACATGTCTGTCACACTGCCTCACTGCAATCAACAAGGGTACCCCCACTGCTAGAAATGTAAAGAGCACTGCAGACATGTCTGTCACACTGCCTCACTGCAATCAACAAGGGTACCCCTGACTGCTAGAAATGTAAAGAGCACCGCAGACACGTCTGTCACACTGCCTCACTGCAATCAACAAGGGTACCCCCACTGCTAGAAATGTAAAGAGCACTGCAGACATGTCTGTCACACTGCCTCACTGCAATCAACAAGGGTACCCCCACTGCTAGAAATGTAAAGAGCACCGCAGACACGTCTGTCACACTGCCTCACTGCAATCAACAAGGGTACCCCCACTGCTAGAAATGTAAAGAGCACCGCAGACACGTCTGTCACACTGCCTCACTGCAATCAACAAGGGTACCCCCACTGCTAGAAATGTAAAGAGCACTGCAGACATGTCTGTCACACTGCCTCACTGCAATCAACAAGGGTACCCCTGACTGCTAGAAATGTAAAGAGCACCGCAGACACGTCTGTCACACTGCCTCACTGCAATCAACAAGGGTACCCCCACTGCTAGAAATGTAAAGAGCACTGCAGACATGTCTGTCACACTGCCTCACTGCAATCAACAAGGGTACCCCCACTGCTAGAAATGTAAAGAGCACCGCAGACACGTCTGTCACACTGCCTCACTGCAATCAACAAGGGTACCCCTGACTGCTAGAAATGTAAAGAGCACCGCAGACACGTCTGTCACACTGCATCACTGCAACAAACATACAGCACCCAGATATGCCTATATCACTGTAATGAAAATATAACACCCAGATATGTCTATGATACTGCATCACTGCTATAAATATACAGCACCCGCAGATATGTCACACTGCATCAGCTATATAAAAATAGGGCACCCTCGATATGTCTATCGCATTGCATAAATGCTAGAAATATAAGCACCGCAGACATGTCTGTCTCACTGCAGCACTGCTACAAACATACAGCATCTGCAGATAAGTCTATCGCACTGCATGCATCACTGCAGTCGATCTAGAGCATCCCTGAATATGCCTTTCACTCTGCAGAACTCCGAGAAATAAAGAGCATCCCCAGGCGTGTCGATCACACTGCACCACTGCAATATAAACAGAGCACCCCCAGATATGTCTACAAGATAAAGAGCACCGCAGACATGTCTGGCTCACTGCATCATCCCCTAAATATTACAGTGTGTCAGTAACTGTGACAAATAAGAGTATTTTATGTGGGCATGTGCATCACTCCGCATCACTATGTCTTTTCACACTCCATCAATATGTTTTATCACACTGCAACACCATCCATGTATTTCCACACAGCATATGTCTTATCCAGGGCCACTGGAATTATGCGATTCCGTGGCCGCTGCGATTTTCGCATCATTATAGAATTGCTGTATTTGCCATATAATCCATCTGCCGCATAATCTACAGATTTTAACACGAAAAGTTGTTTCTAACTCAAACGGTTCAAAGGTTACTAGAAATGCGACGGCACGTGTTGCTGCGCAGTGGAAGGACCTTTGCAAACCTGGACTGGTCAAATATTGCTGTATTTGGGTGTTTAATTGATACTAACGTAACGCAACCAATGCCCAGAGAGTGTTACCAAGTTTAAAAATGACGAACTGATGATGTAATACTGTTACAAAATGTGAAGCAGTATGCTGTAAATGTGTCTTTTCTTGCTGCATAATTTACTCAACCCTGTTGCATAATTTGACTCTCTCCTGCCGCATAATTCCAGTGGCCCAGGTTTTATCACACTGCATCGCTATGTCTTATCACACTGTGTACTTACAAGAAGTAAAGAACACACTTGGCTCTTATAGCTCACTGACGCACACCCCATGGATGTGTATCTTTCTGTATGACCCCTTATCACAAACAATGCACATCTGACGCATTTGATCCCACCTCATCTCTGCAAACCGCAAGGAAGAACTCCAGTAGTTCTTACCTCACTGTATCACTGCTTGGAACAAAGACTACGGCGTGGTGGCATGTTTATTTCACGGTATAATAAAGAACAAACGGAAGCATCTTTATCCCAGGGACCACTGTGTGTGCCACCCCTCTACAGTAAGAGGTGTTTTCGGTAGTCCGGGTCGCTGACTGCTCGGCATTTTTATGGGGTTTCCCTGAAGTTAGGTATGAAGTTTCCTCTCGCTGTTAAGGTGGAAAACGAGAGCGTTGAACTTTTTACCGCCTTCGGGTTAGTAGAGTGACAGGGCGTGCGAAGTGAATGTAAAGGTGATCCTCGCTGTAACCCAAGATTTAATTTATTTTGTACACGTAGCGAGCGGGGGGAGGGTGGGGTTGCATGATTTGACAAATGACTCGTGGCTGATGATAGGCGCAGTTTACTCCATCTTGTCTTACTCTATCTAGGCTTCCTGCAGCACAGTAATACGGTTTGAGTTAACTTGAGAGTTCTTTCGTTCTCTGTAAATCCGGAATGGCGCTTCCTGGTGGAGAGGCCACGTGCAGCCGACCGAACATGAGCGCGCGCTGGGCAGCCCGGCCCAGCCTTGTGCCTCTAAAGCCAGTTCAAGTGATGAAATGTTGCTCCAGGCATGCTACGCTATGCGATTAGGCCAGACGCAGTGGCCCTCGTCACTTCCGGGTCTCGGTTAGCAACAGAGCTGTTTTCAGCGGTTCCCTAACCTGGCGGTAGTTTGACCCGCCCGGATTGGCTGGCTGCAGAGCACTGCGGAGTTGGGCCCTTTGCCCAGAGGGTCTTCCCTCCGTGGTTCGTATTTTTAAAGTACATGTGGCACTATTTGTGTTTTGCAAACAGCAGTGCTTTCTTAAAACCATAACACACTGTAGCGATGTCACCACCTCGAATAATTTTTCGTAATTCACCCATAAGATTCACATAACTCGCATGAATAACATTTCAAACCAATGTGTACTCGTTTTTTTTTATCTAGAAAATATACTCTGGTTAACGTGTCATAAGGCCCCACGTTGCTATTGTTGGGTTCTGGTGCCAAGTGGATTGCTGTCATGTCACTTGAACACCGAAAGGACATTTGAGGTATGGGGGTTACCCATTATGGTCACTGTGTGTGCGTCGTTCGCCTGTCATCGCCTGGCCTGAGATGATTTTGGATGTGTGCATCCAGTAGGGGGGAAATTTGACCCAAACTTCGGTGGGGGATGGGTGGGAGGCTAAGACTTCAAGCCACAGTGATGGGGGTACCACTTCACGCAATGCGGGCAGAGACGTCCTCAGGGCCAGTATGAGAGCACAAATTGCCAATATGTCTGGCTTTAATGTGCTAATGGATGCAGACACCATGTGTGCTTGTTTGCATTTTCATGCTTCAGCACATTAATGCCAGATTTATGGGCTTTGCCAATAATTTCCACTCAGACACTAAGCAATGCTGGAGCTTCGAGAGTTTCACCAGACTGCGAGCATCGGATGTCAGCAAGATGTTTGGTAGATAGAGAGTCTTGTGCCTGAGTGCACACCTAACATATGGAAAAGAAAGCACTGATGCCTTATTGAAAGTGATCTTTTCATACTAAAAGCAATGTAAGGCACATAAACAAACAAAACTTTCCATGAGACACATAAACAAACAAAACTTTCCATGAGACACATAAACGAACAAAACTTTCCATGGAACAAGAAGATGTGAAACGTGGATCTCCTAATAAACACACGAAAGTGCTCCCACAGACATCGAGAAGTTAACTTTTGGGCACCGTAATAGAGGTGTGAAATGTGTACTGAGATAAGTGAACGTATATGGGGCTTCTATCGGAATGTCATAAAATGAGTGGGTTCACAAAGAGCTCAAAAGGAAGGGGCGTTTACAGAGTGGAATAAATGGGGTAGCTGAGCAATGTAAAACATGTATGTGTTTATATTTATATAGTACAGACTTAGCTGGGGAGTACCGGAGCATTGTACAATTTGGGGAGTGAGACTGCATACATCAAGTGAGGTTTTACATCTTTGAATTATCCAGTTATGCACAATTACAGCATCATAGCAGATGGGGTGATTTGCCTAGAACAGCACAAATTCCAGTGAATTGCCCCTGTGAATACAAAATCAGGCCCCACGGTTGACTTAGTCACTACACTTCAGTCTTCTTCCTTAGCTGATGTTAAGAAAACATTCGAAAACAGATTAGGAGTTAAAATGCTCCAAAAGTTCACCTTCACCATTCCTCGTGAACACATATTTTTGGTGATATTTTTATTATACTGTGACCCCCATGCTATCTAGTGAGTAGATTGAATGCTACTTATTGTGGTATCTAGTTATTTTACAGGGGTTGCATCTTGACTAAGTTATCTCTCCTTTAAGGTTAAGGGTTTTATCAATGTGTACATGCACTATGGATTAAATTGTAACATGATATATAGCATTAATATTTACATATTTAGCAACAAAATAATGGCGTATTAATAGGGATGCATCACCATTGTACCTGTCAGGGTGAACCAGAGATCATAGTCCAGATCATAAGTACCTTTTTTTAGCTGTTGTATTTTCTATATTTTACAATAATATACACAGGGTTGATGAATCTTTTTCCAGTTTTTGGCCCTGCAATCCTTTCTTGAAATGGCAATGCGCTGCTGTGACACGAAAGAGCCAATATTGCAAAAACAGCTATAAAGACAGTTACTGTTGTTAGTTGCAGGTTAAATATCTTTAAAAAGTGCAAACATATGCACAGGGCAAACTTGCACTTAGTCACATTTTGTTCTTCTCTGAATAATCGGGGGTTAGCGAAAGATGTCAAAATGTAAATGTGCACATGCTGCACCTGAAATTCATTACAGTAAATGATGTTGTCAGCCTGTGAAGGAGCTGAAGCGGTGGAAACATGAGAATACATCTTATTATGGTGAGTATCAACAGCACAATACACTGCTGCATGATTAGATTGAGAGATATGAGGATAACCAGATGGAGACGTGGGCATAGACCCATGTATGTGGAAAGGTGTACGCATGCCCATGGACCTGCTGCCCCCTGGCACTGGTATGCTGCAGCTCCAGCTGATGCACAACCCCTGCACCACCAGCTAGGGAGGAGATCATGGTCCCCCACAGGAACTGATGCCTGGTGGTCTCTTGCAGGGAGATAGAAGTAAAAGCGAGCAGTCTAGGTGAGTGTTTACACCTTTGGCCTTTTGTCTGCTGATGGCACTACGATTGGAGCGGGAGGCTGCTGAAGGAAATCCCTTCTCCTCCTCCTTTGGAGTTGACCTGCTTGCAAAGGCTTTATGCTTCACACACCCATCCACTCAATTTGGGGGTTGCCTGCTGCAACCAGGTCTGGAGAGGTGGTAGCACAAACGCTGACAGCTGGATCACCAGTGAATGACAGCATTGTGCTATGTTGTCTTGCCTAGCAGGGCCCTGGCAGGAGTTATATCCATTGGCAGCAGGAACTGACTGTGTATGATAGCCGCAGCACTCACTTGCAGTCACTAGAGGACGAGTTGCAGGCATGACAGCATTAAGACCAAGGGGCACTGAAAGCAGGACTCAGTGACATCAGCAATGCTCAAGGATATGACAAAAGTTGGAGTTGTGGTAACAGCAAGACTCAATGTGACAGCTTTAGAAGTTTCAGGTTATGTCAGAAGCATCTCTAAAAGCATCTTAAGTAAGTGAGGGTGACAACACATATACGATCAGGATGCCACTGAAATGCGATTGGCAGGGGCACTCCCACTTTCACCAATACAGCAATGAGCAGAAAAGCAAAAGACAAAGAACTAATATTAATAAAGGGGGCTCCATGTTGTGGCACCGGCATTTAGGCAGGGGCCATGGGGAGGAGGTGGTGCCCAATTGCAGTTTTTTGCCATTGTGTGCGAAAATCAAACTTGCAGCTGGAGCCGAAGAGCAGGCGTCGAAGCTTGTGAAAACGCAACCCTATGAAGTCAGGTGAATTGTAGATTTTGCTCTAATTATTATCCCGCAGAGCGCAAAACAGCAGCACACGCAGATAGAAAGTGTCCATCCATTATTTTCACAGGGTGGATGCCATCCACCCTGCCAAGAAGCTGGGCCTCACTAAAATATGATGAACTGGTTCTGGTGTAATTTTCAGACCCCAGAATACATTCAGCGGCACCTGCACTTTGCCTGCGGCGAGGGAACTTTGTTATTTTAAATACCAGCTGGGCCCAAAACAAAAGCTGAATTTAAGGGGCAACCAGGCATCCTTTTGTTTGAGTATCCTGGCTGGGAGCTATCTGGAGCCTCACGCCTTAATGCAAATGCTTGTTATCATTTTGTAGGTACTAAAGAGAGGTGTATATAAGTGACATGCATACATTGTAAGAATGTCAAGTGTTGGTCTGTCCCAGTATCTATACAAATAACAATTTAAATATCACCATTTTTTTTTAATCTTTAGCACTACTCATCCTAATGCAATGTGTCAGAGCACTTTACATCACACGTACACAATACATTGACAATAAATCATGCAAGTGTGTAAATCAATGTACAGGATGTGTTACATAAGACAGTGAGTGTTTCAAGATGTAGGAGCCGCATATGCTAGCTCACTGTGCTATATTAAAAGGATTACAATTGATAAACGGCAAGTAACAAAAGGATCTCTGTGTTACAAGTGGGAACCCACTTACTGATTAGCCATATAATTTATCACCTGCTTCATACTCTGCAGATATAATTTTTAAAAAATGTGTTTCTGGCTCTAATAGTTCAAAAGTCCCTAAAAACACAGCGACGTGCTGCTGTACAGTGGAATGGCATTTGTAAAGTTTCAACAAACCAAAGCACTCAAGGCGGTATAGTATCACAACATATACTGTCTAAAAAGTAAGGACTTGCAAGGAGCACTGTTCCTGTTTATTGTAAGGTATAAGCAAACAGTCTTCTGACATACATGATATACAATTTAATGTTCTTTGTGGATGAACAGCCACAATGAACATTACATTGTATATCATCTATATCAGAAGACTATCTGTTTGTTTATACCCTAAAATAAACAGGAACAGTGCTCCTCACAAGTCCTTACTGTTTGGACAGTGTATTTTGTGACACCATACCACTTTTAGTGCTTTGGTTTGTTAAATGATATAATTCGACTTTGTGGACCTTTTCCAGTCTGTCATTGGCCTCCTTTGGCAGTAGGGTTCTCAAAAGCAGTATAGCACCACCAGACTATCTTTTTGCTCTGTTTATAACACTTTACCCACAATAAATGTATATAGACTACCCATTATTGATCTCCTTTGTAAAGGTTGACTGGTAACCTCTCTGTTGCTTATGGCTTTATTTGAGTGTTAAACCGGTGCTAATGAGGTGCAACCTATGATCAGAGAGTGTTAAAAAGTGTAAAAATGACAAAATAGTAAGGTCATACTATCAGAAAATGTGCCGTATTGTGCCGCAAAATTTGCATTTTCTTACCACATAATTTGGTCATCCTTGCCGCAAAATTTGGCCCTCTCCTGACACATAATTCCAGTGGCCCTGCATATAATTTGTAATCTGTGGTTCTTTACTTGGAAGGTCCGAGATTAACATCCAGGTTGGGTAACAGGGCAGAGATTCTTTCAAGTCTGGGTCATTGCAGTTTTAATGAAGAATCATTGTCTGTCCTTGAAAAGAATTATGAATTCTTAAGTACAGAGCCCTCCACAGCCAGAGCCCCCACCATGGGGTCCAAAAAATACCATAGTATAAACCACTAGTGACCACGACCTCTTCGTTAAAGAGGGGTCAGAAGCTGAACGTGCCTCTCTTAAAAAAAGAAAACGTTTTCTCTGATGCCTGTTTCCCAAGAAGTGCCTGTTCGGGGTGTCGTTGTGGGTTTCGATTGGCAGGATCGGTTAGACAGGGTGGAAGCACATCCTTTTGAAGACATGGACTGGTGCCTGCAGTGGCTTGTGTGACTGCTGCAGACTTGAGTCGCTCCAAAACACCCCACTTTTGTAGAGCAATGTCATCTTAGGAATTTTGGGAGCCCTGGGTAAAACATATTTCGAGGGCCTCTGTAGAGAACACAATTAAATTTTATGACCAATTTCCTGCTAATCCAAGCCCACATGAAGGAAGTCAAACAATGCCACATTATATGTTACATTTTAACAGGGTCACAAAAAAACAGTTGAAATATTTCTCCCCAAACATTCTTAAGATGGCACTGATTAGAGATTTAAAGGGAGCCATGGTAGAGAGTGAGTGAGGTTTAGCTAGAGAAATAGAATCGACAGAGGTCTAACAGAGGGTAAACTCAGTTTCCCAGGAGGCCCCTTGGCAATTGTCCACTTTGCCCATGTCTTCAAAATCCTCTGCTGTAGAGAGCCCTGTCGCTGTCTAGCCAGGACAACAGTTAAGAAGTCCCAATACTGACTACATCCCCTCCTGATTTGTAGTCTGGAGCTAAACTTTGTAGGCCTCGTGTTCCCTGCTAAACAAATGCAGTTTTTCGCAGTTTTACAGCTGCATTCAAGCTGTGTCGGACTGGGCAGAAGATAGGTCTGGGCATAAAAATAAAAGTGGCCCTTCGTTAGTGAAATAGATACCTAAAAAAATTGGCCCATGTTTGCAAATTGAGGCTGTTTTGAGCTTGTGAAGACACACTGTGTAGGTGTTTTGCATAGCATGGAAGACTGCATGGATTTGAATTGCTGCAGACAATGTTTGTTTTAATATCAGGGAAATCAACAGTAAAAACCAGCCCAGCAAAACTATAAAACAGGCAAAAAGCCAAAAAAGGCACACACACTGACCTGTCAGACCAGTCCATCAGGCACTGCTTGATTGCCCTATTGGACAGTCCGGCCCTGCATTTAAGGGGGATGCATTGCCACGTGCCTTATTATGAAACTGGAATCAAGAGGGCTTCATCAACTGAGAGCACAGAGTTAAAATTGTTGCTTGTCTTAGGTTAAAATGTTTCAGAATTTAAAAAATGGACATGATGATGAGGAAAGTGCTAAGGAACATTTGCTCTTTTTCCACATTTGCATTAAAATTATGACTTTTAAAACACTTATATCACTAAAGGTAAATTAGAATAGAAAAGTCTGAATACATTAGCTGTTGCGTGTTGAAAAACTCTGTAAAAGAAACAAAAAGTCTTTAGTTTTTCCTTTTGGCTACATTTGATTGGAGTAAAAGCTATCTCGCTAGACAGAAAACCTTTACATAGGAGAAGGCAACCTTAATTATGAGGTTTACAATGATTTCCTAAACACCATCTGAGAAGGCATGTTTCTTCAAGTCAGTGGCAAGTTATTGCACCACTGAGAGCCAAGCTGGCTAACAAAGTACCTCCAAATCTGGATTTACTAAAACATGGAACAGCTAGCAGGATTTTAAAATTGGATTGCAGACATCTTCTAGAGGTGCGATATATAAACATTCATGCAAACATGAGTGACAAATGTCATTACAGAACCGTGTGCATGAGACAGAGAGCTTTACAACAGGCTCTTTGCTTGAACGGAAGCCAGTGAAGTTAGATTCCTACTTGTGTTATGTAATCATATGTAGTCAAATATGTGTCTTTATGCACCAAGAACTTAAGAGTTCTCTGTTTCTTGGCTATACAAGTTTCAGATACTCACAAGTATAGCAAGTTAGAGCATGGATACTTGCAAACATTTTCCCATGGGCCAAAATGTATGGTCAGTGATGTGACCGAGGATTTGCGCAGGTGCCAGTAAGGTGGCAGTTGGGGATTTGGGGTGAAGGGGGTTGGCCGGTAAGGTGGGTGTAGGGGATGCAAATCATATACATGCAGTGGATAAACTGCACTACATGAAACCAGAAAACCTGGGATTGATCCCAGCTTCTCCACTTGACCAAACTGTGTGATACTAGGCAATTGTTTTATTTCACTTTCCCTCCTCTTTCTTCATAATCACATGTAAGACAACCTTGAAATACATGACTTCAGGATGTGTGCTGTACAAAACCTTCTCCAGTGCTTGATTTAATAAACTATGATGTTCATGCATAATAGGAACACAGGTCACTCAAAGAGAGCACATTACAACGGATTTACCTCTTAGTTCACTATTGACATGACATTGTCGTCGTGGGGGGCGGGGGGTAGAAGAAATAATGTTACCAAATTCTTGTTTGAAAACTGGGCCGTACTTTGAGTATCCTGGACAAAACTGATGTGCAGAGTACTTGAGTGTGGAGCACAGGTGCTGAAAAAGAGACTCGTTTTCCTAGGTATATAAGGCTGTAAGAACAGACGTTGGTGAGTTCTTGTATCTGCACATTGAATGGCAGCTCCTTAGCAAAGACGATTCCTCGATCAATAAATCAATCAGCATTTGTAGAGCGCCGCACTGTCACTTCTGGGGTATCTGGGCGCTGGGGTGCGAGGTTTCCCATTTTCAGTAGGCCTCCCAAAGGGGGAGGGGGGCAGCCAGAGAGATTGGGGCGCATGCAGTCCCTGCGGTGCTTTGGTGGTTGGTTCCTTGTCAATAAGTCTTGAGTTTTCAAGCGTCATATTTCTAGCTTTGGCAAAGGTTGCTGCTAAGTCTCCCTGTGCACTTTCACCCAGAGGGGGTGGATGTCTTTCCACACTTTGATGTCATTCTCCGTGCATAAAGGTCATTTACACTGTAATTAAATCTCCCCAAACGAGAAAATGTCCGCAGATTATTTCTCGGTCGGTTTACCATTGATAGTTTGGTATTGCACTGGGAAACAACACAGTTTTCTGTAAAATATATCTTACGCAGAACCTTTTGATATATGTGAAATACCTTCTCAGATAACTTGCGATTTTCACGTGGTCACGGTAAAGTGAAATCTCTGCACCCTTCCAGAAGTTTTCACACCAGTGATGTAGACACAGTCCCAGGCAGCTGGGCTGAAGTCAGGAGGTCTTTTACGCTGGTGCCTGACCGTCAGTACTGCTGTGTGTGTCCGTCTCCCTGTGCTTACAGTGAGTGACCCCTGAGTCCATGACTCCGGGGTCACTCAGCAGCAGATCTGGCTGCTGTGAATTCAACCGAGTCCCACATGTAGCAGGAGGTGGGACAGATGCCACTTTAGCTTCATGTAAACATTGAGGTTTTCAAGAAACTCTGGTGCCTCTGGAGTGAGAGGCTGGGGTGGGGGAGAGTCAGTTACATGTCAGGCTGCGCATGCCATGTGACTGACGCGGCCCCAGTCCCACCGGCCTGTCAGCAGAGTACTCCATTTCCTGCAGGCCTGTCATCCAGGCTTGGATGATATTACCTGGTTCTGATTGGTGCTTTGTTATGTGTATTTGTAAAGTGCGCTATCACTCGCGAGGGTATCCGGGCGCTAGGGGGCGTCATGCACAGTGGAGTAGAAACAGACTGACATTCCGAGAGGACTTCAGCGAGTGTAAGGCTCCTGGACATTGAAACGGATAGGAGCCCCCTGGTGCCAGAAAAAACTTTCAGGTCACATTCAGTTGTGTGTAGAGCCAGTGGTCGCCTTGTAATGGGAGGTCCATTGTTAATGGGTAGGACCTCCTGTTAGAGGGGACCAGAGTCTAGACCAATCGAGCCAGAGGGAACCAGACTGGACCAATCAAGCCAGAGAACCCATTCTTCTGTTGATCTGCATTGGATTGAGTTCTGGGATTTCTTTAGGGCGCAGGCAGACATTGCTCTACTGCTAGTGTCAGATACCAAGGACAGCAAAGCGGGAGCCAGCGAGGGCTGCATGGTATACAGGGCACCCCAAGGCACTGTTATAATTGGGGGTGTCTCATTGTACCACTGCATGGAATGAAGAGCATCCCCGGGCCTCACTGCACCTCTGCTTTGAATAAATGACACCCTAGACATGTCTGTCTCACTGCACCACTGCATGGAATGAGGAGCAGCCTTAGGGATTTCTATCCCATGCCTCACTGCATGAGATAAACGCCATCGCATGACGTGTACATCACTGCATGGAACGAGGAGCATCACCAGGACTGCCCGTCTCACTGCACCTCTGCTTTGAATAAATGACACCCTAGACATGTCTGTCTCACTGCACCACTGCATGGAATGAGGAGCAGCCTTAGGGATTTCTATCCCATGCATCACTGCATGAGATACACGCCATCGCATGACGTGTACATCACTGCATGGAACGAGGAGCATCCCCAGGACTGCCCGTCTCACTGCACCTCTGCTGAGAATAAATACCATCTCAGACATGTATCTCACTGCACCACTGCATGGAATGAGGAGCAGCCTTAGGGATTTCTATCCCATGCATCACTGCATGAGATAAACGCCATCCCATGACGTGTACATCACTGCATGGAACGAGGAGCATCCCTGGTCATTCCTATCTTCTAATATCACTGCACTGCTCGCACTGCACCAGTGCGTGACACAAAGAGCACTCCATACAATTCTATCTCATTTTATCAGCGCCTAAAGTAAAGAGCACGTCCAGGCACCCTCTCACTGGATCAGTGCATGGTATAAAGTACATCCGGGCCTTCTGCTGCTTTAATCTCACTGCATTAGCGCGGGAGGGCGAGTTTAAACCGGACCATGGCCGGACCAGGGCTGGGCCTCACAGGATGCTGTGCCCGCGAGCCCCGATAATGAAGCCCGGCCCAGGCCGCGCCGGCTTTGAACTCTTTGAATGCAGTGTTTGGCGGATGGCTGTAAGCTCCTTGGGCTCAGGAAGCTGGAAATCTGAAGGTTAAATAAAGGGCTCCTGATGGAATCACTGCACATTAATCCACCGAGGTTATCTGCGCCCTTTTGAAGGCGGTAAACCTCGCTTTGATTAAATGCAAACACCTTAGCCCGCGTCTGTACCTCGTTTATGAATGTGCGCACTGGGGCTTATCTTGGAGAAATGATGGCCCCACCCAGCCGAATATCACGAGGTGGCCCTAAATATCCCGTATTTCACAGCCTTTCATTGGTTGTGGGCTGAATGGGGGCCCATCTGAAGGGCTGTGGCCCTCCTTTCTGCGCCTCACGCTTGCAGGGGCCTGGTTTGCACCCCTGGGGTTCACAGACCACCCTGTGCGCCTATCTCCCCTTCCTCCCAGTCCAAACTAGAGGGACCATTTCATTTTCGCTGGGAGAGAGCGCAACGACACAAAGAAAGGGAACAAAGAGTACAGTGAGACTGTGTGTATTGCATGGCTTACATCTGCGCCGTGAATCCCGGCTTCCACTCTGACTCTCCGTGTGACTTCGGGCTTCCTGTGTCTCGGTCATGATAATATGTGGCGGGTGAGGTGGACCAGCCTAATCATAGAGCAATAGAGTCCCAGACATCACATTCTAAGCAATAGAGGAAATTCAAGACCACGTTGTAACTTAAAAAGGCCCCTGGGGTGGGGCGCAGTTTGTGTCATGGACGAACATATATATTTATGAGGCCGGTAAGTCTTTCTCTCTTGCTCCTAGTGCCCAAGTGTTTGGCAAGAGGGCAAACAATACAAGGCTGGAAGAAAGGACATTGGCTAGAATAGAATACAATCTTAACAGCAAATGTCTTAATACGTAGAGGTGGTGCACACACACCTCTTTTGACCCATACCCCCTACCCAGCCCCGCCCTCCACTGCAGCTGGATATAGAGTGTACTTGCGAGCCAACGCATAAGGCTGGGTGGGTTTTGTGTCAGATTCCGCCATTTTAGTGATACAGAAAATGCCTCTGTTTACCGTCGTTCTGTGGAAGGAGGGGGCAGCCGTGTCACCAGCAGCCATGTTGGGTTAATGCAAAATACCCCTGTTTAACAATGCTGTCTGGTAATGGGGACCTAAGCGTGCATAGCAGCGGCATCCCCCGCCAGTCACCACTGGTCATGGGGGGGGTGGATGACAGGGACCCTGGTCTAGGCAAGGAAATGCCCCCCTTGACTGCTTTTGCTCTAGTAAAATACAGCAATTGTCAAGTGTTCAAAGCGTCCCTTGGGGCTTTGGTCCCCGGTGCCACTGCACCTGTGCACAGATGGTAGCTACGCCCCTGCAGAGGGCCCCACCGTGATTAGTAAACACATGGTGTGTTAGTTAACCCTTGATATGCTCCTGCACAGGAGGACGCCTTCTAGCGTGAAGCCTGGAGCATGAAATCGGTTATGTAAAAAGCCCTCGCTGTGAGCTCTTAAAATATTTGGTGTTCTCGGAAATGCTGGTAGTCAGTTTCCTTTGAACTCTCTCCCGTCGCTCAAATTTAAGGCCGCTATCAAGGCGTTGTGTTACCGTTTGTAAAGTCTTTCTGTGCCTAGTTAAAATCCAGCGAGCCATGTTCAATTTAAAAGGGAAAACCTGAATAATTTTGTTTCCCTGACTTTTCGGGCAAATTAGTCGTTTTTTCCCGAGCCTCTCCCAAACCCCTCGGCCTTGCCGTGGAGACGCCCGGCTGTGAGCAGGAGACGGGCTGTCCCGAACCCCCGTGTGTTAATGAAGAGGTGTAAAGTTGTCTTTCAGCGACACTGCGAGGGTCAGAATAATTAGACCCTAAGATTGAAAGAGTGTCTCATTTAAAAGGTTTACGACTTGCTGAAGGCCATTTGTGACATCAACAGCCCCCTCCCCTTTGGGCAGTAGCGATTTTCTGGTGTCAGAGACACAGATGTTACTTTTGTGCGCCCCAAACCCACCCATCCCCCCAGGGAGATCAAACAGGGCCCCCCAGGGGTTCTTAACCACTGCAGCTAGACACACTAACAGGGGAGCCCTTCTTACCAACACCGAGGGAGTGTTCATCATCTTTTGATGCGCCCCAGAAGAGCAAAAAACAGGAGGACGCCTATAGGGACAAGAAAAGCATGTTCTAAACCCATGCAAGCGCAGAGAAAAACACGAGGAAAGGAAAAAAAACAAAAACATAAAACACAGCACAGTACTCGCAAATGTGTCCGACATTTTGTGGCCCTAAGACAAGGTTGCTGTTTGTTACTTTGGATGACTCAATGCGAAGAAAAGCTTAAGACCCCGTATCCCGCAGGGTCCTTGACCCTCGGTTGGACGCTTTTGTCCAGGGCCTGGCTAGCTTATGACCCCTTGTGGCCCTGGGATTGGAAGCACTTCCTAAACACATGTTAACACGAAAGGGATTAGGTTTGGGCTCTGAAGCCAAGTGGCCCAGAGGAGAATTAGGGGTCTGGAGACAGCCCCTGAAAGCCGGGTATGTCTGCATTCGGGCCAGTCACCCCTGCGGGGCCTGCAGAAGGAAGGCAGCCCTGGAAAGAGTGCGTGGATCCTAACCTGGCTCCTCTAAGAGGCTGGTGGGGAAGACAAGAGTCAGTCACAAGTCAGGCGCTGTCTCTATGAGCCTGGTAGTGCAGTGTGTGTCAGTGACACGTCAGGCATCTGAAATACTGGCAACACTGACAAAGAGCGTGTCAAATGTCAGGTTTATGCCCCGAAAGCACCAGTCACCAGTCACGCGTAAGGGTGGTGCCCCTGAGATAATGTTAGCACTCGGCTCTTAGGATGTAGGAAGAATATGTCACATTTCAATTCCATCTCTCAGTAAGCTTGCTATGGGTGTTCTATAGCCCATAACCTGTTGGACCCCAAAGACTATAGCAACATAAAAAAAAAATGATGGGTGGAATGCTGAACATTGTCAACCATTCGCACCCAGTCACAGATCTGGGTTAAATCCATCGTTTTTTGCTCATCATGCCACCCCAGTTTGGACCCAGCCATATTCAAATTAGCCATGACCCTGCTCCCCATGGGAACAGTCCGGCCAGAATCGCCAGACCAGGTCCTCCCTGGACCGGAAACAAGCATCCTGGAACCGGTTCCGGGGAAACACCCCTCATCATCCAGGTTAGCTTGAATCCACTGGCACAATGAGCACGGGACCCTCATCCGGACACACCCTTCACACTTAGGGCGACTATAGCAACACAAAAAGTGATTGACGTAATGCTGAACATTGTCAAACATTCAACCCCAGTCACAGATCTCGGTTAAATCCATCATTTTTTTGCTCACCGTGCCTCCCTAGTTTGTGCCCAGCCATATGCAAATCAGTCTTGACCCTGCTCCCTATGGGAACAGTCCAGCCAAAACCACCAGGACAGGTCCTCCCTGGACCAGAAACGAGCATCCTGGAACCGGTTATGGGTATCCCCCTCAACAGCCAGGCTAGCTTGAAAGCAGTGGCACAGTGAGCATGGAACCCATGTCTGGGCATACCCTTCCCACTTAAGGTAACTATAGCAACACAAAAATATGATGGATGGAATGCTGAAGATTGTCAACCATTCATCACCAGTCATAGATCTTGGGTTAAAGCCATTGTTTTTTTGCTTTCGACACCACCCCACATTTGGCATCTTTTTGTGTTGCTACAGGTCCCAAAGACTGATTGCACTGGGTAAGAAAGAGTCAGTCACATTTAAGGGTCATGCGAGGGAAAGACTGGTAGGTAGGTGCAATTTAGCAGCATGTCAGCCCTAAGCCTGGTAGCGCTGGGCAAGCAGTCAGTGACCGTCCAGGCTGCTGCCTTTGAGAAATGTGTATATCTGGTAAAGAGTCTGTCATATGTCACCCTGAGGGACTGGCATCACTGATAAAGAGTCAATCACAACAGAATGGTGCATGTGAAAGGATAGTGACACTGGGGAGATATATGACACATGCCAGGCTCGTGCCGCTGAAACACTTAAAGCAAAGTGTCAGGTACACATACCACGATGGCGCCCATGAACGAACAGTAGCCCTGGGAAAGGCCAGTGCTATGCGAGGGTGGTGCTCCTGGAAGCTGGTATCACCGGGGAAGAGAGAGTCAATATCACACTGGTTCCTCTGCGAGGAGGGTGGCACTTAAAAGAGTCAGTCACAAGTCAGGGCTCTAGAAGGCTGTTAGGGCTGGTCACTAGTGAGTGAGGCGAGCTTTGCCTGTAACGCTTAAAGGAAGGTAGGGCTGGGTCGACAGAGTCCCTGCCGGTGCTAGTGCAGCCTTCTCTGGGGTCTGTGATCCCCCCATGGCCCGTGGGGTAATGGTATCCTTTGGTTCGGCTGATCCCATAGCTGCTGAGATCCTCTGATCTCAGGATATACAAAGGATTTGGTCAGATTTAACTCCAGCTGCTCCTCCCTGGGAGGATTAGGAAACAAAAGAGAGGTCATGTTTCTGCGGGGCTGGACCACCCTCGGTGGGTGCCCTAAGAGGTGGTCTCGGGGAGGAAGTTTAGGTTCTGTCTTCTTCGCTCTCATGCACCATGTGTTTTCTTCTGCACCATCTCTGCCACCTACTGATCAGTATGGTAAAGCTGGTCTGAAAAGTATGGGGTGGCAGTGCCTACTAAGAGCAGCATGGGTGGTGAATAGGGGTCCTTCCAGTGACACAGGAAGTGGTTCTGATCCGCACATATAATATTCAGCACCTGGTCCTGGCGTCGCTCAAACCGAGACGGGATTGTGTTTCCTTGGCCAGGCCTGTGCCCAGCTCTTCTTGGAGGGGGCTTGAGCTCGAATGTTGGCCCACGCCCTCCCTCTCACAGTCCACTTTTATCACAACTCTAACATAGGCATATTAGTAGCAGCCCCCAGCTGTTTCATTTGTGTTCAGATGATGCTACAGAAGGCTTATGGTAAAGTCTTCACCAATGATGATGTTGGCCCAGGGCCTCCTACTCTTGCAATGTGGCAGGTTCATCTACTCTACTTACTCGGCGTGTGATCTTGCACTTCTGTTTCCACACAGGTACCACCGATCTCACGTTTAATGTAATTGTATAAAGCTTGATTCATTTTATTCCACAGTAAAACATTTTGGGTGTGGGATAATTATAGCTGCCATATTTTATGCCTGGTGTTGACAAAATGGAAGTATTTTGCCTGGTTTGTATCACATGTGATATCCTACCATGTCCCACCCTAACTAGCTAAAGTGATGATGCTATACCTCCCCGACCAACTACCTAGACGGAGTCTCTCAAAACAATCTATCGCTCATTCTCAAGGCTCACCTCAGTGGAGCCCTCTCTCTCTTGCCTTGCACCTCAAGACTGACAAAAAAATACCTAAAAGTCCTGAAAGCTAACCTCTTCTGCCAAGTTCTCTGTCGTGTCCATACCCAGCCTTCCATCCTCAGCAATATAGGGTATTTTACAAATTCGCAGTCATTGTGGGTCTCTCATAGGTTGAGATGGTGAAAAAAATAAAATGTGGTAAATGGAATGCCTGAATTACCCATTGGCAAATATTTGGTCCGCTCCCTAGATTGTCTCTTTTTTTGCCTGCTATGACACGCCAGACAGAGACCATCCATGCGGATTTTTTTTCTGGTCCACCAGGGACAGTTCCGCCTGCACCGTGAGGCAAGCTGCCCTTCATATGAAAATACAAGCAACCTCGGAGCATTTTCAGCCTTTTTGCTGTTAGCTACTCTTTTTCTAATTCTTTGATAACCACTTTGCTACACTGTGTTTGAGCCCGAACATCTAACTAGCCTCTAGAGTAAACCTTGACTTCCAACCAAAGCGAACCGCCAAAGAGTAAAGGAAACTATGGTAGTCTTGGATTTGTTTCATGTATTAAGAGGGGCACTGGAGCTATGCGATTTTGCAGCTGCAGCTTTTTCAGCATAAGTATGGATATGTCACATTTGCCATGTAATCCATCGTTTGCTGCATAATTTGCAGATTTTCATTTTAAAAAAATCGTTTTAAGCCAAAAAGGATCAAAAGGTACTAAAAGAACAAACACGTGTTGAAACTCGGGGGAAGGCCCTTGGCAAAGTTTGATTAGTTGTCTTTCTGTTGCTTATTCTTAATTTGGGTTTCAGACTGGCAGTAATGAGGTGAATCTTTTACCACTTAGTGTTAACGTGTAAAAATGACAAGATAATGAGCTAATATTATAACAAAATGTGCTGCATTTTGCCATATAAATGGTCTTTTCTTACCACTTAATTTTGTTAACCTTGCCGCATAATTTGGTCATCCCCTGCTCCATAATTCCAGTGGCTCCTGTTAACAATGATCCTGCAACAGTGAGGAGAAACAGCAGTATAAAACACTGATACTGCCCGGTACTCACAGCCGATTCCAAGACCAGGAGAGGAGGACACAGATGCTGTTTACTGCTTTGGTCCCTGGAGTGAGGAATCATGTGCACGTGGTTTGTTATGGGAGGTGATTGCTTGTGGCATAGTGCTCATAGGACTCTGAGTGCAATCTGTTATCTGCAGGTTGTGGATTTCACGAGGGTGTTACTCAGAGGTAGGTTTGGATCTGGGGACATTTTGGATCTGGTGACCTTTCACCTTACCCTAGTGAGCGCCACCTACAGATTGTGGGTTATCCCCATATACGGTAGATGGGGGGCAGTCTTGGGGGCTTTTGGCTACCCGGGCATTTGATTAGGGGGTCGTGTGCATGCGGTGCTCTGTTGGTGGCATGAGATTGTGTGGTCGTTTTATCTATTGTGTTCCTCTGAGTGTTGAGTTAGAGGCGCTGTGTAGGGGACGAGATTAAGGACTCTGTCATGCTGGTGTTTGTGTTGTGTCTAATGCCCCGTGGGCTGCTTCAAAGCGCCACAGGGAGGGCTGGGAGTGACAATGTTCACCTTCCTTCCTTTCAGGAGGAGGCCATATACGCACGCCTTAGAGAAAGCTTCGTGGGTCCCTCTACTGGGAAGATCTCTTGCGATTATCTACCAAAGGCAGCTTTAAGGGCACATATGACAGTTTTTGCATTCCATCTTGTAAATAACAAGCATTGACAACTCCAGTTAGTATGGCATTAATAAGCATGGCAGTTTTTTTTCTATTGCAGGGATATGCAATCGAAATCGAAATTTTAAAGGGAAAAAATACTATCTCATGGTACAAAGGGGGCATTCATATCTTTGCTCGTAAAAATACATAAAAAGTTCACTCCTTTTTAGGTGGCTCTGTAATGCGATCAGGTTAAACGCCACCAGTCACTGAGCCAGAAGCCCCTTTCTGTAAACATGTGTGTATTTTTTAGTTATCTATTTTTAAATCATGAGGTGACGAAATAGTTAAATCTGTCATCGGGCCAGACTTAAAACCAGTGGCAACCCTGAGTGTGCCCGTCTTGAAGAACTTTGGATTTAATGACAAATATTTCTGCAAGCTGCACCCACACGGACGTCATTGTTACAGAAACTTGAATTCAGACTGCCCGGTGCAGCTTCAGTTGCACGAGGGCCTCCCTGGTAGTTTCCGATAATCCTTTATTGGTTTCCACCTTCACACTTGGTTTTTCAAGACATGACTCAAACACTGGTTTGAGGTTTCCCAATGTTAAACCACATTTCTCTGTTCTTCGCCTAGGGGGACCTTCCTTTGAAAGAAAGAAAAAAAACACTGCATCAGTCCAAGTTAAATCTCTCTCCCTTTCCTCTGCTAGGGCTAATGCAATGGACATGAACCAGCAGAGACTGCAGGGGGCAACCCCAGAACACCCCCAGCCCCTCTGCCGAGGGGAGTTTCGCTTAGGCAGTGATTTGCTCTCGGTGGGAGGGAAGCCCCACAGGCACACGTTGAGCCCTTGAGTCAGTTTTTTTCACTACATAAATGTTATTTTCTGAATCAAATTAACTCGGCCCTCACCTCCCGGGGCCCGGAGCTCCTTTCTTTTATTATTTTGGGAATGTTTGTACAAGTATGTGCCAAAAGGAATGACCTGGAAAGCAAGATAAGGCATATTTGTGTGAATGGAATTATTTTTTGTTTAAAAAGTTATGAATGCTTCTACGCTCTGCGATGAATAGCTCAGGGAAAGGAACACTTTCCAAGCATGTGCTTTAATCCCTTAGAGTGAAAGTAACATTCAACGAGTTTAAATGATATCATTGTAGTTATATCGCGCCTTAAAGGTCTATTTGGCAACAGGCTGTCAGAGTGGACCTGTTCACAAGGCTCGTCAGATGAAGACACGTCACTAAATCCCAAGCATGGACAGTTCTTTTGTTTGGGACAAGGAATTTATTTATATTTTTTTGTCCACGGCTCATTAGGTCTCACCTACCAGACAGCGCACGCTGGCCTTTGGCAAAAAGCCCTGTGGTCACCTTAAAGTTGTCTTGGGGCCCTCCAATTGCTTACTATTGGTTGGTTTTACTGTCACACTCATTTGCTTGCTTTTTATTCGTTGGCTTGTGTGGGCTTTCCTTCCTTTCCTTGTGTTTGTCACTCCCCACAAACATGGACGCACTCCTTGTGTGCTTCCGCTGCATGTTTTTCAAGCTCTACTCATTTCTTCCGAGTTAGGCACTCGTTGAGAGCACGTGTGTTTTCCAGCAGTCTCCTGTATACTTCTCGCCCCCAGTGCACTCCCTGTCGCTCTCTGTTTCCCCTTCCCCCTCCATTTTGTGCTTGCCCTTGTTTACATCTCCCTATGCGTTGCTTTCTCACCTATGTGCTTCTCTCCCATCTACTATATGTTGGTCTCTCTCGCCCATTGCCTCTACCCACTGCATCCACCCTCGGTGTTTCTTTCTTTTCCCTGCCCTCCATGCTGTTGCCCCACCTGCACCTCCTATGTTGGTTCCAGCACCTGCGTCCTTTGACATGCATGCCCCAGCCATGTCCTTCTTGTTGCCCCCCCCCCACCCGCACTTCAAAAAAAGCAAAGCACTTGGATGCTCATATTTTTTTCTTTCTTTTATCCACCCATCGCGGTAAATTTAAAAAAATAAATGCTTGCGTTATTTTGTAGGTGCACACATGAAAGGTGCGCTTGCCTACAAACTGATGCAGTCACCACATCATAGCGCCTTTTTTTGGTTTGTTTTCTTTAGCCAGACTGCACAGCATCAGAGATGCTGTACTGCATGGCTAAATATCATTGACAAACAATTAGTGAGATATTTGGCTTTGCCAATGCTTGTTTTTCCCTCTGGTTCGCTGTGCTTTTGGCGCATCCCCCAAGCGCTCTCTGGCAGAGCTGTTGCAGGAACGCATCTGGAACACGGGTTGGTTTTACAGGGTTTGTGCCGCTAACCACTTGCTTTGTGGACTTTCCTTTATACTCAAGCTTCCTAGCGCTATGAATAGGTAGTTCAATACTTTTTCTTTGCATTCTGGAATTTGTGGCATTGTTGATTGGAGTATAAAATCAGGCCTACAAATCCCAGAATGCTAGGGGAAAAACCTGCACCGGAGGAGCTACTTATGCATGGACCAGGAAAACATCAGAGCTCTTTAATGACCCAGCTCGGTAGACCTTGAATAACAGGCCCAGTTAAATCTCCTTAATTCTTCATGTTTCTTAGAGACCTTGTTTGCCGTGTTGAGGTTGTGTACCATATGCAACACTTTCCAGCCTTGTAATAACCATTCTTCTTGCCCACAGTACCTCTGACAACCTCCTGACGTTCCCATAACCCCTTCCCACCATTCCAGATGCTAGATGGCTCTATCTCCATCACTCCAATGACAGATCTCTTGAAATTGTTTGGAATACAGTCACGAGTGTTCTTTTAACCTCACAGAACAATCAGTGTCTTTACAAGTATCTTTTCACATGGTTGTGACAGCAGGGACACATACTTTTCTCTATCATACATTTTGCAAGCCCCTCTTCAAGCAATGCACAGCGCTGTCGGCGTTTCAGCAGTACTGTGCTGAACCTCTCTACCAGGGACACTGGGAAATAGCATTTCCCTTCTTAAATATCTAAATGGGACCTCCTAGCTAGTCTTGTAGAGCCATGCTGTTTCATCACACTCAGTGCTTAATTTGAGCCGGTGGTTTCGGTGCTAGGCACCGGCACATAATTGTCAACACCAGTGCTTGTGAGAGTTTGCCACAAGGTGGCGCTGTCTGGGGAATTTAGAGAGGACCACAGCAATTTCAATATAATTTCAATACAGATTAAAAATGACTGTTATCTGCCACCCAAGCCATTCTTATAGCTTTGGGGGCCTTGAGATAGTCCGAATTGGCACACTTGGAGGAGTGTGATGGTTAGTAGTTGAGTTGTTACTGTCATTGGCAGCATGGCAGGGGTTATGTTTGGTGCGAGCTGCAGTGGCCTCCTGACGAGCGCCCTGGCACTTATTTTTTTTTTACAAATTAATCACTGTTCATACTTCTGTGTCATTTCAGTTATGCATTCATCCTTCTTTCACCATTCGTCAGTACAGCTAAAGGGGCAGCTCTGTGAGAAGCCTGCTGTGCAAAGGTAGTCAGTCAGTCACTGACTAGTATTAGCCCCACCCCCCGCACATTTTTCCAGAGATCGGAAGTCAGGAGAGAGTCTTAGAGCACTCTTATTTATTTATTTATTTTATTTTGAAGGTTTTATATAGCGCTGGCTAGAACCAGAGGTATCAGAGCGCTTTACAAGATAAGGATAGTATAAGGCACATAGGGTATAAAAGCATATGAAAGGTAGTGCAACAGAAATTTGAAATATACAAAGTACAAACAACATGAGTATTATACAAAACCAGATAAATAAACAGGGGAAGGAGCTATACATTTAAGTAATTAGGTAAATGGTGAACAGGAGAACAGGGTAGATAATTACTGAACAAATATAGTATGATAGATAAGAAATCATGAGTAGGACACAGGTTAGGAACCCCAATAATAATTGAGGAGGTGGGTTTTGAGGTCTTTTTTGAAACTAGAATTGGAGGGATTATAGCGCAGGTTTTTTGGGAGGGCATTCCAGATGATAGGGACATTGCCAGAGAAGGAGCGAGACTGTGTAGATTTCTTTTTATGCAGAGGTGGGATTGGGAGTAGGGTGTTGGTGCTTCTCAGAGGTCGAGTGGAGCCCGCAGAGTGGAGTTTCTTTGACTTTATGAGTAATGCAGGCGGTTTTATAGGCAGATCTTCCTTCGATAGGGAGCCATTTAAGAGATTTGAAAGCCGGGGATATATGATCGAAGCGTTTGCGGTCCGTGATGAGCCTGGCAGCAAGGTTGAGCACAGCTTTGATTGGAGCTAGGTGTACCTTGGGGATTCCATTGAGGATGGCATTATCATAATCAATACGTGACAGAACAAGCGACTGAACTACGAGTTTGAAATCATCGGTGGGTTTGATTTTCTTGAGGTGACGGAGAGTGAACAGGGCTCCTTTGGCAGAGTTTTTGATGTGAACATTAAGGGTTAGGGTGTTGTCGATAGTGATGCCAAGAGATTTGACTCTTCTTCGATGGTGCATGCTTGAGTTCTTTTGCCATTCCAATGGTGCTAGACTTGAAAGGTAAACCTCACACAAGCACTGGCAAACCGATAAGTCTCGCCTATGGGACCTGCTGGCTTTAATCCATGCTTATAAAAGGACACAAGCATATTTTTTCTATTTATTTACCGGTTTGAGATGGATTGGTAAATTAAAAAAACACAAGCGAAAAAGCACTTTTAAACAATGTAGTGCAAGAGCGCTTTTTAAAATGTAGCGCAAAAGCTAAAATGGGTGCCTGGGTTTCAGAAGTAGGTTGGGAAGGGGTGCGGGATGTACAACACAGTGGGGGAAGAAGCAAAGCGATGGAGAGAACACAGGGTCAAATGGAGATACACAGGTGAAAGAGAGCAACGTGGAGCATGGGGGAAAAGCACATGGTGAGAGAGAGCAACACAAGTGCGGATGGGGGTGAAAAACACATGGATTACAGAGAGCAACCTGGAGAGAAGGATAAATGAAATGAGGGTTAGAGCTAAAAAAACACATGCAGCCTCATGGAATGCTGAAATAAAAAGAAAAAACGTAGTTTCCTAAAAAGAAACGAGAATTCAGCCAATCAAAGAGATGGTAATGACGCTATGCTTCATGGGTGGGACAAACACAAGATGAACATGCTGAATCTATGAAAGGCAAGCAATAGAAAACAATCAAATAAGAGAGACAGTAAAGCGAACCATTGGTAAGCAATGAGCGGGCTGCAAGCCCATGTATGTTCTTGGTAGGACCACAATATGTCTTTCGCACATTTACTTGTTGCTTCCGGGCAGGTGACAGTGAATACTGATGGAGACCCTCTCCCGGACTCCCCCCTCTTCATCTGATACAGTGAAGGGCTGGTGTAAATCACCAAAAGACACAGTTGAAGTATGACCGGGGAAAGAGACACCAAGGAGTGCAACAAACCAAGCTTGCATGCTATACACTCCCTAAATGAGCGCCTGCCACAGAGGGCACCCCGGATGGGCCGCTGCCTATGGCTTTCCCAGCCTGCATCTATTTGTGACACTAGGTTAGCTTCAATTCCTGTCCCTTTTGTTGCAAACATAGAACCGGTAAAAGCCTAGCAGTGAAGGGCTCACTTGGTAGGGTGAAAAGTGCAGAAAAACTGTCAGTTTCCAAAACATGTCAATCAATATGATTGACATTTATTTTTTACAACCAACTCCACCACTGTCTCTTAGAGTCTAATGAATGCCTGACCCGATCGGCCACAAAAAGAGTGATCATAAATTGTCAGTTGTGAGTAGCTCATCCAATCCGGCTCTTTTTCTTCACTTACTGGTGGCTGCGGTTTACGTGTCCCGTTATGATAATAACAATGTTAACATCAGGATATTTCGATGACCCTGGGGCTGAATGTGATACACGCACTGGCATATGAGGGATAGAGATCTCTGATCACTGACGGATTGAGATCTCTGATCACGTCAGCATTTGGAGATACTGAAGAGGGTGGTATTGTGGTGCGGCACAAAATTTGATAGTAGCCTGTTGATTTCCTTAAGGGGGAGGAAGGGGAAGGGTATTTTAAGATGTGGAAAGAAAAACACCAGACGTACCAACCTTCTAGCGATAGTTGGCACCCATGGCCATGTGTTTGCGTCAATCTTCCATTGGAGTCGTAGTGTTCCGTGGTTCCCATCACTAAACGTAACTAAATTCATCTATTTCATAGATATGCAAATGCCCAGAGTACATTAATAGGTGGTTTGGCACAGCCCTTGGTCCAAGAAGTTGGGGCCTATGCATGAGAACCCCCCCTCCCTCTCTCCTGTCATATTGCATTCACGGTCCTCATATCCCACACGCCACCCCCCACCCATCTTTCGACTTCAGCCCCCAGAGAGCAGGCATTCCACAGCTGTGTTTGGGGGTCTCTCTTGACAACCGGGGTTACTTTTTGGTTCTTTAAATAGCGGCTTGGAACAACAGAGCTGGGGCTGGCAAAGTTTCTCTCCGCTGTGCCAACAGGCCGGGGGCTTCTTTCATTCTTCATTCCATTGCCCAAATCCCCTGCTTTCTATGTAAATTGGGGTCAGAAGTAGCCCGGAGCTTGGAATCTTAGTTTTCGTAGGAATTATTTGTGGAGAGAGTGTAGTGTCGTGTGGGTGTGCGTGTGTGTGGAAGGGGGAGGGGGGAGGGAGGGTGGAGGGAAGGCAGACATGCTTTGGAACAAACATGCAAATGCAATCCCCAGCCTTGGAAACCTGCAATTCTTAATAAAAACGGTATAATACCTCCTGCCAATCAGAGGCTGGTGTAAATTATATAGCGGCTTATTAAGGATCTGTTTATGGCTGGGGTTAACGAACTGACAATCAGCGTTTCCCTGTATCTGTGGTACTGGGGGGGGGGGCGAGGGGGGGGGGGTGGACGGCCGAGGAGCGTATACTCGATAAACCACACAGCACCACGCAGATGGGTACGGGGACTTGCCCCACGCTCACCTCCTCTCCCACACAACAACCCAGAGCTGTCACGTGTCTGTGGGTGTCAATGGGGGGACTGTCAAGTTTAATGGAATTTAATCAAATACGGGCAGCTTCCCCCCCCCCCCCCCCCCCCTATCGCTTACAGTAGGCCGCGGAGAGTCCTCTTAATCTAAGGTTCTACACCAGATTTCAACTGGGTATCAGACACCTTTACTTTGAGACGCAAAAATAATGACACACGTACACGCTGGAAACTAATTTAAGTGACGCATTATTTTCGCAAAACAATGTGTCCCTGGGAAGTCAGCGTATTGAACCGAGGCATGAGCGGCCGCAGCTGTGTTGTGCCTCACGGTACAAATCTCGCTGACAAGCGGCTGCTGATGGGGGTGTCCCGGTGCTCTGCCCCCGCTCCTGGGCGTGCAGCCCCCAGCCTCAAACAGCCGCTGTTCTTCCTGGACTCGGATCGAGTGGCGGCCACGCCGCCTCGCGCCAGGAAGGAGCGGCCAGCTTCTGCAGAAACCGCTCTGAGGAGAATTAATTCACTCGCTTCCGGCCTTCCTTATTCTGACTCTTGGGGCTTTTTGAGGCTTGGAGACACGACTGTCATTAAGTATTAATGCTAAGGGAATTAGCGCATGTTAATTCAAAGCACAGTAACCCTTTTTCAGCCAAGTTTTTTTAACTATAAGGAGGCTGACCTCAAGTTCGATCTCGAAACGTCACGGGATGAATTAAATCAACAGAGTCCTGAAATATAACATGATTAATGACTGCAGATACTGCATTCTTATTCCCCTAGTTGTCAGTATAATACAGATGGATTCGCAAATAGTCTAACTAGTGTTTTCACATTAACAGAAAAATGAGTTTCTTCGAAAGTGACAACCTAGTGATCGCCCTCCATGAAACCGCACTGCACACCTCTGCCCAAGCTTTTCACGCTGACACTGAAACTGTAGTGAACTTAAATGATGTTGATCACAGCAAAAGGTATTATTAAAAAAAAATAGATATGTGACTCAGGGATGTATAGATTACAGTTTTTAAGATCAAGGGTGCTGCCGACTGCAGTAGTCAGGGGTATCAATTTGAATTTTAGTTTGCGTTTGAATCTATTACACGTATGTGTTGCGCATTTCTCAACTTTCTTCAGTGTGCGAGGTGATGCCCAAGCTATCTATCTAATTGTGATTCTTATCTTCCATTCTTCTAGGTTTGTGTGAGCACGAGGCGACCAACCATGAGTGCCATCGATTTCACGTCCATCCTCGATTACCTGGAAAGTGCAAACTTGACTGAGATCAACTTAACATGCTCCAATGGAGAGTGTGTCACCTTGGAGTCTGTCTCATGCCCCAGCACGCTGAACAAAAGTGCCTTGCTGTATGCACTCGCCATTGTTTACATCTTCATCTTTGTCATTGGACTCGTGGCCAACTCAGTAGTGGTTTGGCTAAACATCCAAGCCAAGCACACTGGGTATGAAACCCACCTGTATGTGTTCAACCTAGCCATCGCTGACTTGTTTGTGGTGCTCACCATCCCTGTCTGGGTGGTGTCGCTGGTCCAGCACAACCAGTGGCCTATGGGCGAGCTTACCTGCAAGATCGCTCACCTTCTCTTCTCTATTAACCTGTTTGGCAGCATCTTCTTCCTCACTTGCATGAGCGTGGACCGCTATTTCTCCATCATCTTTTTCAGTGCCTCCAGCAATCGCAAGAGGAAGGTTGTCCGCCGGCTCGTCTGCATCTTTGTCTGGCTTCTCGCCTTCACTGTGTCTCTCCCAGACACCTACTTTTTGAAAACGGTGACTTCAACTTTGAGCAATGAAACCTACTGCCGCCCTTTGTACCCAGAAGAAAACTTCAAGGAGTGGCTGGTTGGCATGGAACTTACCTCCGTCACATTGGGGTTCATCATTCCGTTCCCTGTCATAGCGGTCTTCTACTATCTTCTAGCCAAAAGAATCTCTGCCTCTAGTGATCAGGAAAGGAGCAGCAGTGGGAAGATTATCATCTCCTACGTCATTGTCTTCCTGGTCTGCTGGCTGCCCTACCATGGGGTGGTCCTCCTCGATGTTTTCTCCGTTCTCATGTACATTCCGTTCAGCTGCCAGATGGAGAACTTCCTCTACGCTGCCCTCCACATCACCCAGTGCTTCTCCCTTCTTCATTGCTGCCTGAACCCCATCCTCTACAGTTTCATCAACAGGAACTACAGGTACGAGCTCATGAAAGCCTTCATCTTCAAGTACTCGGCCAAAACTGGCCTCACAAAACTCATTGACGCGTCCAGAGTCTCAGAGACAGAGTACATTGCGGTGGATCAAAACGCCAAATGATGCCCCATTCCAGCTTGGGCAGGACTTCTCTCTGGAGCCTTCCAAGGACCCCAGCAGCAGGACAGGAAGCAGACTCAGACTTTCAGGGACTTTCTTTCTGTTTTTTTCTTTACAGAAGATAACCAGAAACCCTTCATCGATGGGCCTCTAGATGGTATCAACATAGTCTGGCTGCCAGCAGTACAAAATCCAATGGAGCCACCATGAGGAAAGCTATGTTGACAGTGCTGTAGCCTGCCCCAAGAAGAGGGCATCACTTAATTCTAGGAGGCTTTGGCACACAGTGGGCAATAACTGCCCAAGGGAGCTCACCTGTACTTCTCATGAAATATAACTAGTTCAGAGCACTTTTTGTTTGTGTTATTAAGACCACCGGTTGCATCTTCCAGCTGGCATTGATGTCAGCCATTCTAAATGGTCACTTAAGCTGCAAAGCAAAAACAATGATCAAATCAAAGCAAGTTACAAGGAGGGAATACATTCCCTGTTTTTGTTGTGTCGTCAGAGTAGTTTTGAGGGTTACTTCTACAGACGTTCCCTTCCTTCACACCTCTCCTTCCACACAAAGCTATGAACTGACTCAGCCAGGCGTTGAGTTGCAGGAGGAAGGTACCCTCAAAGGTTTTGTAAATTAGAATATATTTTTTATTCCACTGTCTATTTTATATACCAAAATGTATTTAAAACCAATACTTTATTTACTTTAGTTGTACATTTTTGAATATTTTGTGGTTGTGTCAATTGTCATCCAAAGGGCTGGAGCCAAACCTTGCAAATTGACTGGCATTTCATACTTGTGAATTGCCAGGATAATCTCATTGACCATTAAAATTGTTCGTAAATATCTATATCTATATAAATACATATGTATATATTTCAAAATGGAGTTACTGTGTGATTATTTGATGATGCTGTTTATGTATGTTTTGTAATCCTGAAGCTTAGATGTGCGATTCTGTAAAGATTCTCCGTTCGCAGGAGCGATGGTTCTCAGACAGACTTAGCAGTGGAAAAGCAAATGTAAATTTAGTTATGTAGTATATAACACAAGCATTTTATTTTAGCCTACTGAAAAGCGCTTACAATTTCAGCTGATATGGGAATTGATGTCTGAAGAGAAAATGCGATAGTCCCAAAATCACACACTGTAGTTGGTTAAGCGAGGAAACAGAGTAGAATATTGGTCTCTTAGATCCCAGGTTAGCAACATAGGCGTCAGTCCAAATCCGCACAGGAGCGCAGCATTGTCACTTACCAGTGGCCTGGGAAATGTGCTGATATTTCCCAACTCTCAGAGTTACCAATCCTAGGTGTATTGGGAAGTCTGGTGTCAGGGAAAATCCACCCAATCTCGAGTTGGGTTCGGAGGATCTACAAACAAATACAGCAACCCACCTGGGAAATAGTTAATTCGAGATCTGATTCCCCTGGTAATTCCTCATTTTGCCCTCAACTTTTCTCCAAAACTGTCAGTTTCTGCAAGCAGCTGAATTCTCTGGGTGAACATAAACACATCCACAGTGTTTCTGAGGATCACATGGTTTCTGTTGGGGCCAGTGATCTCTGCTGCCGTTCCTAGTGGACATAAGGGGTCATTCATAATGAGGACCTTACGGCCTCATTTAGAGTAGCCTGGTATTTGGGATGCGGATACCGCACTCCGACACCAAAAAGCCCACTGCAAGATATTGACACTGGAATGGGGAATAACATGCAAACCCAAGAATAACCTTTTACACATGCCATTCCCCATCCTAAGCAAATAGCAGGTCCCTTTGACGCTTCCATTTACCACCTGATTTTAGCAGGTGCTATATGGCAGCAGGAAAAGCACTACTGTTCAGAAGCTGACGGCAGTAACAGCACAGCGGGGCATGGCAGTGCCAGGGGAACTGTATCTGCCCCAACTGTGCTGCAGAAGGAGGCTGACTGGCCTGCTCATGTACCCCTGTTCCTGAAGCCCCTGCATGGAGTCATCCACATTTTCACCAGGTGCAGATTTGCACCTGGTAAAACTGAGTCTGTTTCCTGCAAAACGACCCCCTGGACTGCACCCCCCCCCCCACACCCCCCCAAAAAAATCTGCCTCCTCCCACTCCCTGCTGTCTCCCCCTGGAATACTAGCCTAGGCCAGATGTTTTAAGGCATGGACTAGGTGGGCAATTGCCCAGGGCGCCCTCCTTTCAAAGGGCAACCCTTGTAAAGTGGGTAGGACAATCACAATTCCTGCCATAATAACATTGCTCATAAAAAACTGCTTCTTTTTCTACTTTCACAGCCAAGCATGTTCAACAGATACGTATGTCCTGCGCTGGGGCAAAGCAAAGTCGAGCAAAGCAGCTGAAACTGCATGGGTATTTACACTCCAGTGCAAATGGTAATTTGTTCTGGAAACATACCCTTTTCTCAGCACAAATACTGCTTTGCTGTGCTTTGTACCACTTTGAGCTAAAGTAGCATTACTTGGGTTTAACTTGGGCAGATTAGAGCAAGAACTCCTAGATTTTAGTGCAAAGCCCTATCTACTGGGCTTTGCATAAACAAATAGTGCCTTCTTTAACATGGAGAATTGCCTTCATGTCTTCAAACACCCCACACATTGCATGTGTACTACACTGTATCAGATACAATGTGTGGAATGTTTAAGATTGTGTCTTGGCATAGGATTATGTAGTTGAAGAGTATGCTTTAATTACAAATCCTAGACAGCCAAACATACCTCTGCACTATGGGGCAACGGTTGTGTGTGGACCAAGGCAGTTTATTTGTGAATGTAGTGAGCAACAGCAGGGCCTTTTTAATAAAAAATAAATATGGCTCAGCGCTGTTTTCCCCTGTACACAACTCAGTGCTGCAACATTGGTTGCTCTGCAGTGTTGCACTAAAAAATTCTAAATCTGCCCCCTAGGGTGGATACCTGGCCTGCCCATGCTTAACCCTGCACTCTCACGCAGTTGGTGGCAAATAAGTTGAAAAAAAATCTTTATGTGTATTTCCCTCTCCTTTCTTCATATTATCTTTTCTACCTTATCCCTCTCTCTTAACTTACCTCTTTATCTCTACTTTCCTTTTTCCTTTATCCTCTCCTTTTTGATCTCTCTAGCTCTCCTTTTTTGCCTCCTGTATGCCAAATTACCTCACTCAAGCACACCACCCTCTCCCATGACCTCCCCCATCTCTGTCACTGTCTGTGACTGCATTAATATCTATCACTCTCAACCCCTCACTTCACCTCAGCAATCTTTCTACCTCCTCCCACTCTCTGTACCTCACTGCACCTTTTTCATCTGGCCTCACTGTATCTCTCTTCCATCTGCTTCACTTCTCACGCAACCGTATCTTTTTCTCACCTCTTCCCCCCTGTCTCTATTAACTCACCTCTCACTACCTCTCCCTCAAGTCTTTCTCTACCTCACTGCTACCCCATCTCTCTATTTCATTTCTCTCTCTCTTTGACTCACCTCGCTTTACCCAGCCACTCACTCTCATTACCTTACCTCTCAATTTACTTCACCATTTGTTATTTACCTCACTTCTCCAGCTCCTCTTTTTCTCGTTTACCTCTGTTTCCTTTCCTTCACCTCTCTCAATCTGTTACTCCTTTGTGGTTACCTCTATTTCTGTATCCCTACCCCTTTTTCACTGGCCTCAAATCCTGTACCTCTCTCTCTCGCGCTCTGGACCGAATTTTCCATTTCAACTGACCCCTCCACTTCAATTATCTCTCGCAACCCCTTTCTTTATATATATCTCTACATCACTCTCTTCCTATTTCAAAAATGTCTATCCATGTTATGTATAAACTGTACCTCTCATTCTCTATACCACATTTCTCTTTCTAACCTTCACCCCTGTCTTCACCTTTCTCTCTTCTCCACTACCTCTTTACCTGACCCGTTTCCTATATCTCCTCTTATTTTGCTATATCTCTACTTTGCATTTCTTTGTTTTTCTTCAACTCTCTTTGTCTACAGTTACCTCTTTTGCTGTGTGCTCTCTCTAATTCACTACATTTTCTATATAGCCTCTTTCTCTCTACCTCACCCCTTGGAATGCTGTACTTTTCTCCCCATCTACATTCCCTTCTCCTCCCTGTCTCTCTCTGCCGCACTCTAAATTCCTACTTGTCTCTCGATCTCTCTTTCTCTACCTGCGTCTTCCACTTGTTACCTCTCCTTATCTTTCCGTCTGGCTATCTCACCTTTCTCTATTTTCTTTGCTTACCTCCCTAACTCACTCATCTTTCTACATCATTTATATCTCTACCGACTTTTCCTGCACTTCACAATCTTGGTAGACTGAACTCTTCTCTGTCAATCACTTGTAATTTGCCCATCTAATTTCTCTTACTCAGCAGGTTAATAGGTAACAGTCTAGACAGAAAAGTGCACACATAAAAAGAAGAAAATGGAGACAAGACAGGGGAAGAAAAATTAGGAGAAGGTTATAAGATTTTAGCCAATGGAATAGTGAAAATCCTTAGAGCAGAGCTTTGATTCTCACCGGTGCAGCAATAATGCAAGTAGTGTAGGGTGATACATTTATAATTCCAAATATTGGACAACTATAGCTACAATTCTAAGCTATATGCTCACATCTCTTACTTTAGTGGTGTAGTACATAATATTAAACATCTAATAAATCACCCTTAGCATGTTTTACCTACAATGGGAGTAACACGCTTCTTTGACGATATATTATATATAAGGCCACGCTACAACGCATGCGATACATCGCATGCCATTACAACGCTTTCATTACAACAACTGTGTTGTTACATTGCATACCATTACAACGCAAGTGGTTCCAACAACTTGCTGTCGGGGGCGCGCAAGATTTTGGAATAGTATAATTTACTAATCCAACTCCAGTCTGTGAAACAGTAGGGAAGGTGTTGGATTTTAGATCCAACACCCTTTGCCCCCTACAGCAAGTCATTGTAACAACTTGCCTTGTCATGGTTTGCGATGTAACAACGCGGTCGTTGTAATGACCGCGTTGTAATGGCATGCGAAGTATTGCATGCATTGTAAATGATGTTTCCCTTCTTGGACACTGAATTCCACATAAAATGTTGTTACAAGTAAAGCAAATCTAGAGTCAAACTTAAATAGAAATGGCTTTGTCAAACCTTGTTCAGACTTTCTTTTGGTACTGTTGGACTGACATACTCAAGGCAGCTTGAGCTTTTGACTCTTTTTGTATACTCCAGTTTCTGAAAGATTACATATAATTCAAAATTGTTTGCCATCATGAGGGTTTGAATGAGCTGAAAAGGCATAATAAATTCAATGTTGATCCACACATGGGGGCTCCAAAATATATTCTGCCCACGGCCCCACATCTACGGGCAACTCGTAATGAGTTTCTCAAGTGATCAGTTAGTGCATTCCATCTTCAGGTATACTTGGAAGTGATTATATACACAGGTGCAGCAGGGACATCTACTGGCCAGTCATAGTATGACACTGGCTCTGCGCTTGCATGCAGTGGAATCACAACAAGCAGACTAAAATGCTATAGCTAAATCAGTATGGGCGAGATTGCAATGCAAGTGGGGGGGATAAAGAGAAGTGCTGGAGCGTCACCTGCTCTCCAATCAAAACACAACCAGTGCTTAATTTGTAAAAAAATAAATGTGCAAGGGCCCTCAACAGGAGGACACAGGAGCTTGCACAACCCATTGCCCCTGCCAGTCCCAGTAGCAACGCAACTACCAACAATCACACCACACTCTTACAAGTGTGACAATTCAGACTATTCCATGCTCCCGAAGCTATAAGAATGGCTTGGGTGGCAGGTATTAGTCTTCTTTAATGTATATTGAATTACTAAACAACTGTTGTGCTCATCTCTAAATTATACAGAGTGCGCCATCATGTGGCAGACTATCAAAAGTGCCGGTGTTGACAATTAATTACTAGTGCTGAGCACTGAAAATCACCGGCTCAAATTAAGCATTGAGCATGACATTGGCTAATGTCCACAATATAGTGAAAAAAAACTATTGAAGCAGTGACACCTTGTGACACGGTACAGGCTACATTTTTAAAGGAAGCCAGTTGACGGCAAATTGACGGCCAACCACGCTAGTACAAAGGAGAATTGGAATGAAATAAAATGTTATTCTAACTATATGGCAATGCTGGGTCCCTGTCTGAGTAGCAGGTACACAAAGCCCTTAACTTGAAAAATATGAAATGTCCACTGGACATGTAGAGTGCACGAACTTAACCAAGAAAAGTGGGAGGTGTTCTATAATATTGCACCCTTACATACACGGACCTATTTGGACTGTAACTATTTCATGTGGATTCTTTTAAAGCTAATATCTTAGCTGAGCAATCCCCAATATCCAGTGTGACTGTGAGTTGCATGAAGAAGTCTCCCTGGGCGGGATACCGCTCCGTTCAATTGTAAGCGGCCTGAGGTTACCGTAAAAGGTTTGCCCGGATGTAGGAACACTGCACCCCATTTTTTTCCAGATGTTAAATCCATCTAGTAAAACTGCCTTAGGAACGGGCTGCAGTGCAGCCGGCCCACTGCCCAACCCAATTCTAAGGCATGAAGCAGCCCTACTGAGCCACATTCTCCCCTTCTCCTAGCCACACACCTGGCCCACTTTCTACCATCTTGCACCGTCCTCCCTGAACACATTTTACACCCGTTCGGAGCAGTTGGATAAAGTTCATGTTAAACAGCACTGGACTGGAAATTCAGCGGCATATTAGCAAGGGCCTTAACGCCACTTTAGCGTCCCTTTTTGCCAAATAAAGCGGCGATATTTCATTGCCATATTAGCATGCCAGTGCTAACATGCGTTAGCGCCAGTTTTCCGGCGTTCTCTGCCGGTTTTTCTATCGCCTTGCATGCCAGCTATAATTATCGCTAATGACATGCAAGGTAGGCGTTCCTTACAAAAAGCACACGGATAAGGTCGCTAAAACAACTTCGCTCTATTAGCAAAGCAGTCCCGCGATGACAAAAGTTGCGCTAGGCCCCCATCATCGCAATATTCTATCGTCTGATTGAAACCTGACTTACCATTAATGCCTATGGGAGGTGGATTGCAAGGTTAAGTCCACACTCCCCTATTACCAAGCCTGACATTAGCGCTGTGAAATCATCGCAGGATTTCACACGATAATGTTCATTATCGCAGTCTATCGCAGGATTCCACATCGCCTGTTAGCAGCGTGTTGGTAATACGCCGCTAACACGGCGATAGTTTCCCGCGATAGACGGCGATAAGAAAAGGCGCGCTAACTGCGGTTAGCGACAAATAATCGCATTCTCTTGCTAATATCCCCCATAGTGTGCAATTCTGCCCGGTAAATGTGGGTCTGCGCAGCTATTCTCCTTCTCCGAGGGGTTTAAAGTTGTGGAAGGCAGATATATGAGCAGGCCATTGTCCAGAAATGGAACCCCAGCCAACCATTATCCCCGCACATATATGCCCCTGGCACTAAGCCGGCCCTGAGCGGGAATCATCTGAATGCGGGCTGCTGATGTCTGCCCTGTTTGCTGATGTCTGCCCTGTTTGCTGATGTCTGCCCTGTTTGCTGATGTCTGCCCTGGTTGCTGATGTCTGCCCTGTTTGCTGATGTCTGCCCTGGTTGCTGATGTCTGCCCTGGTTGCTGATGTCTGCCCTGGTTGCTGATGTCTGCCCTGGTTGCTGATGTCTGCCCTGGTTGCTGATGTCTGCCCTGGTTGCTGATGTCTGCCCTGTTTGCTGATGTCTGCCCTGGTTGCTGATGGCCACTTCTGGCGAGCAAGACCACTTCTGCCAGCAAACCTCGGCCTCGACGGTTTCCGGGGTGACGGTAAGCCACCTTTCTTCCATCCTACGAGGCCACCTCAGGAATGATCTGCGAGGCCACGTGTGCGTGGCCCCACATCTGGAAAGCGTAGAACCACGAAGGACTCTGCAAACGCTGGTACCGCACCTGTCATTAGATCTCCATGAGACAACATCTGTACTTTACCCGTTTCAGAGAGCACTTCCTGCAGGACGTACACTGCTCTAATCACCCAGCTGTTAGTGATAAAACCCTGGGATGTATTCAGGAACTAGGTGAAGGAAGAAAAAGCATACGTGTGTGAACCAGACCCCGGTAAAAAAATAAATGAATTGTAGTCACGTAAAAAAAAACTTTTTAGAATTTCAAGTAATTTATTTTCTTGCGTGATACTGACTCGAGAGGAAAATGTGTCGCCCCAAAAACTGCCTGCCAAAAACTTGTGATTTTGCGTCCCGCTAGCCTGAAGGACTAGCTCTAGTAACATCAGGGTTTTTTTCAGACTCAGGATGACACTAATGTTAACTTTACAGCAGTGAAAGGTTCCCTAACCTGCTTCTGGTGACCTCTATTTAATGAGCAGTATTGTTTGTTCACTTCCAAAGCTGTGCCAGGCTACTTCAGTTTTAGCCAACTGAAAGGTACTACATTGAGCACCTATTCCACCAGATTCTAGTGTGTCTTGTGCCCTACACGGTTTACAAACTGATGGCAACAGATGGGAGGGAGGCCTTGGGACTGACTTTTAGCCAGCACAAAGAGAGGGGCTAAGTTACTAGTTTATGTCAGTTCAGTGCATGTCATATATGCATTGCTACTGGAATGATGCTGCAGGAGAGGACATTATCTGTCAGAGTTGACTAAATTATGCTGCAAGAAAAGGCAAATTATGCAGCATCATTTGTGCTAGTATTACTTCATTATTTTGTCATTTCAGCCATGTTTACGCTGGCTTAGCAAAGGTTTTCCCTCATTAGTACCACTTTAACACTCAAATACAGTAATAAGCTACTAAAATGTGACCCGTCAACCTTTGGGAAGTGCCTTCCATTGAGCGGCAACTCATGTTGCCGCATTTTGTAATAACTTTGCGATCCGGTTGAGCTAAGAACAATTTTGTTGTTAAAATCTGCAAATTATGTAGCAGATGATGAATTATGTGGCAAATGAGGCAAGTGCATAATTATGCGAAAAACGCCCCTGCTGTAGAACCGCACAATTGTAATAGTCCTGCATATATGGCAGCACTAGGTTATCACAAATGACAACCACCACATTGCGGCTAGCCCTTTTACTACAGGCTGAAATGTCTCTGTCTATATTAGCAGAAAATGCTGTAGGCCAGCTTAGAGATACATTAACAGATCTATGTATAGACCTCCGACCTGGAATAGCAGTGGCAGAGACGTGTTAAGATTTCATTACGGCAATAAAAGGCCTCATGGGTCAGGACTAAAGTGACCCGGCAGAGCTATATATAGGACCTAATAATGTAAAGGCAGCAGACCATTCAGAGACTGGTTAAGATGAGCTTGTGAAACTACAGTCAAGAGCCCTTCAGCACACCCACACCCCCTCACAGACATAAGACATCTAAGTGATCTTTCCTAAGTCAAATCCACTTTATCTGCACACTAACTCATTCTGAAATAACCATTGAACTTTACTGCCCACAAAGAACCAAACACCAACACACAACTGAACTATGATGCTTCCGTATAAAAGGGAATCAATATGAAGGAAGCGTCTCAGTGCCATGTTAATGGTTATAAGTGATATACAAATGCCCATAACATACATACATGTCTGATTATTGAACTGCATGGGACTGCTGCAGGACTGGAGGTCACATGTACTGTAGAACTGTGCATGTGCCGCACAATTGGCAAATGTGAAGCTGGCAGGAATAAGTAAAGATATCAATAACTGGAGGGTTAGAGAATCCCAGCCCTCTCTGGATGGTCCAATTCTCTCTTAGAAGCATCTGGACACAGATGAAGAAGAGGTGCCTACGACTTCAATAAATGGCCAGTCACCACACTAGATTAACAAAACATGGCCGCCCAGACGAGAAAGGATTCTAGACTTGAATTTACATTTTTGGCAGACCTCGGAGAAGATCTTTTCTTTTTTCCCTTTCTTCTGTCTTTGTTTTTTATAAGCCGGGGTAAAATCGCCATTGAGATGGAAGGCACGGTTTTGGTGGAGTTTAACAGAAGCTGCTTTTTTTCTCAGGGGCCAGGAGGGCTTGCATGGCCAGTGATGAGCAGGCGGAACAAATCTGGGTCTCATCAATAAACATGACTAGGAACAAAAAACAAATTCCACAACAAAGGAAGACAGTGAGGAGCTGAAGGCTTGCGCCCATCCAGCCGCCTGCGCTGTCTATCATCAGGCCCACCATAGGAGCGGGACTCAGAGTTGTGCAGGCTCTGATGACAACATTTGTACAATCCCCTCTGTACAGGCATCTCTAGACCAGGAGAAGAGGCTATGACAGGCAGTTCCAAAAACCCTCTGCACAGGCATCTCTAGACCAGGAGAAGAGGCTATGACAGGCGGTCCCAAAAACCCTCTGCACAGACATCTCTAAACCAGTAGAAGAGGCTATGACAGGCGGTCCCAAAAACCCTCTGCACAGACATCTCTAAACCAGTAGAAGAGGCTATGACAGGCGGTACCAAAAACCCTCTGCACAGGCATCTCTAGACCAGGAGAAGAGGCCATGACAGGCGGTCCCAAAAACCCTCTGTACAGGCATCTCTAGACCAGAAGAAGAGGCTATGACAGGCAGTCCCAAAACCCTCTGCACAGGCATCTCTAGACCAGGAGAAGAGGCTATGACAGGCAGTCCCAAAAATGCATGCACAGTCATCAGATAGACAGAATACACAACTGCACGACAAACACTCATGCATGCACAATCACCAAATGGACAGAATACACATCCGCATGACGGACGCTCATGCATGCACAATAACCAGATGGACAGAATACACATCCGCATGATGGACACTCATGCATGCACAGTCATCAGATGGACAGAATACACATCTGCACGACAAACACTCATGCATGCACAATCACCAGATGGACAGAATACACATCTGCACGATGGACACTCATGCATGCACAATGACCAGATGGACAGAATACACATCCGCACGATGGACACTCATGCATGCACAGTCATCAGATGGACAGAATACACATCTGCATGACAAACACTCATGCATGCACAATCACCTGATGGACACAATACACATTCACACAACGGACACTCATGCATGCACAACTGTGTCTAGTTTACGAAATACACATCTGCCTGACAGACACTCATGCCTGCACAATCACCAGATGGACAGAATACACATCCACATGATGGACACTCATGCATGCATACTCACCGGATGGATAGAACACACATCCGCACGATGGACACTCATGCATGCACACTCCCCAGATGGACAAAATACACATCTGCACGACGGACACTCATGCATGCTTAATCACCAGATGGACAAAATACACATCCGCATGACGGACACTCATACATGCACCATCACCAGATGGACAGGATACACATCTGCATAATGGACACTCGTGCATGCACACTCACAGGATGGACAGAATACACATCTGCACAACAGACACTCGTGCATGCACGGACACCGGATGGAAACAATACACATCTGCACGATGGACACTCGTGCATGCACAGTCACCAGAAGGACAGAATGCACATCTGCACGACAGACACTCATGCATGCACAGTCACCGGACGGACAGAATAAACATCTGCACAACGGACACTCGTGCATGCACTGTCACCGGATGGACAGAATACACATCTGAACGACGGACAATCATGCATGCACAATTACCAGATGGACAGAATACAAAACATCCGCACAACAGACACTCGTGCAGGTACACCTGTCTCTAAACTGACAGAATACACATCTGCACGACAGACACTCATGCATGCACAATCACCAGATGGAGAGAATACAAAACATCCGCACGACAGATACTCATGCATGCACAGTCATCAGATAGACAAAAAACACATCCGCACAACGGACACTCATGCATGCACAATCACCAGATGGATAGAATACACATCTGTGCAACGGACACTCATGCATGCACAATCACCAGATGAACAGGATACACATTCGTACAATGGATACTCATGCCTGCACAATCACCAGATGAACAGAATACACATTCATAAAATGGATAGTCATGCCTGCATAATCAACAGATGGACAGAATACACATTCATACGATGGATACTCATGCCTGCACAATCACCAGATGGACAGAATACACATTCGTACAATGGATACTCATTCCTGCACAATCATCTGATAGACAGTACACAAAACATCAGCACGGCAGACAGTCATGCAGGTACAACTGTCTCTAGACTGACAGAATACACATCTGCACGATGGACACTGATGCATGCATAATCACTGGATGGACAGAATACACATCTGCACAATGGACACTCATGAATGCATAATCACAAGATGGATAGAATACACATCTGCACGATGGACACTCATGCATGCACACTCACCGGATGGATAGGATACATATCTGCATGATGGACACTCATGCATGCACAACCACTGGATGGACAGAATACACATCTGCACGATTGACACTCATGTATGCATAATCACCAGATGGAGAGAATACACATCTGCACGACTGACACTCATGCATGCACAATCAGCGGATGGATAGAATAGGCATCTGCACGATGGACACTCATTAATGCATAATCACCAGATGGATAGAATACACATCTGCACAATGGACACTCATGCATGCAC
The DNA here is from genome assembly GCF_964204655.1 of Triturus cristatus. Classification (NCBI taxonomy): domain Eukaryota; kingdom Metazoa; phylum Chordata; class Amphibia; order Caudata; family Salamandridae; genus Triturus; species Triturus cristatus. Next base: position 796,869,370 of record NC_140583.1, on the reverse strand, counting down.
ACTCACCGGATGGATAGGATACACATCTGTATGACAGACACTCGTGCATGCACAATCACCGGATGGACAGAATACACATCTGCAAGATGGACACTCATGAATGCATAATCACCAGAAGGATAGAATACACATCTGCATGATGGACACTCATGCATGCACAATCATCAGATGGACAGAATACACATCCGCACAACAGACACTTGTGCAGGTACACCTGTCTCTAGGCTGACAGAATACACATCTACACGACAGACACTCATGCATGCACAGTCATCAGATGGACAGAATACACATTCGCACGACGGACACTCTAGCATGCACAATCACCAGATAAACACAATAAAAAACATCCGCATGACAGACACTCATGCAGGTACAACTGTCTGTTGACTGACAGAATACACATATGCACGATGGACACTCATGCATCCACAATCACCGAATGGGTAGAATACACATCTGCATGACAGACACTCATGCATGCACAATCACCAGATGGATAGAATCCACATCTGCACGACAGACATTCATGCATGCACAGTCATCAGTTGGACAGAATACACGTCCGCACAATGGACACTTATGCATGCACAATAACCAGATGGAGAGAATGCACATCTGCACGATGGACACTCATGCATGCACAATCACCAGATGGACAGAATACACATTCACACGATGGATACTCATGACTGCACAATCACCGTATGGACAGAATAAACATTCGAACAATGGATACCCATGCCCGCACAATCACCAGATAGACAGAGTACAAAACATCCACCCGACAGACACTCAAGCAGGTACAACTGTCACTAGACTGAGAGAATACACATCTGCACAACGGACACTCATGCATACACAATCACCAGAAGGATAGAATACACATCCGCACGATGGACACTCATGAAAACACAATCACTTGATGGATAGAATACACATCTGCACGATGGACATTCATGCAGATACAGCTGTCTCTGACAAAATACACATCTGCACGATGGACACTCATGCATGCACAATCACCGGATGAATAGAATACACATCCGCACGATGAACACTCATGCAGATACAACTGTCTCTAGACTGACAGAATGCACAAACATATGTCGTTTGGACATATCTGCCTGTGCAGCGTTCACACGTGCCTCGATTTGATAAAACAAAATAAAGTGCAGTGGCCCAAAGTTGTACTTAAGAATCTGCTGCTGGCAGGGAATTGCTGGGTTTACCAAATACTCAGGCTACCTAGTCTTGACTCCACCTTGTGCCTCTTTTATTTGCCACCCTACACTGCCTGTCACCTTACCACACTCCACTCTTGCAAGTTCTTTTTCATTCCAATGTTGTTCCCTTGTCATTGCTTTCCTCTCTTTCTTTTTTTCACTTTTCCTTCCTTTTCTGCCTGATGATCAAAAATTAGTCATGTCCATCTCACTCTTGCAAGTTACTTTCATTCCCTTTTGTCACTTAGTCACTGTTTTGCTTTCTTTCTATTGCTCCTTTTTAGGTCTCGCCTGACCCAGCGCATGCGCTGGTCTGGCGAGACATTTTGTGAGGGCTCCAAAAAGTGCTACCAGGCCAGCCTGGAGCTACAGTGCATGTGCACGGGCGCGCACGACGTGCTTTACCGCGATTACTTTCACTTTCGCGGCCGCTTTGATGTTTGATCGCGATCACTTTCTCGGCCGCACGATGTTCTCCGTGAGGCTTCAATAGATTGCAGCAGTTAAAACAAGCATTGGCATAGCCAATAGGTATCGCTTTTGGGACCTTATAAGTGTTTAGTCATGCAACTGTTGCATGGCTAAACACTTATAAGGTCCCAAAGGCGAGACCTATTGGCTATGCCAATGCTTGTTCTTCCTGTCCCTCTCTTCCTCTGGATCAAAGGCTGACAATAAAAACAGTGGCCCGATGGCCAAACATTTGTGCCAGTCCCTGCCATCAGCAACCACCTGCAAAAATTAGGCTGTGCTCTCGCTGAATGAAACACATAACATTGTGCCCTATGGAACGAATTCACACCAGTGCATCATTCAGATTATTGCACATATGAAGTTCTCACTGAATGAAAAACACAACATCTCAATTTTCAATTGCAATCACATTTAGACACTTTCATCTATCCACCCTCACTGGAGATCCACTGAGCAAACCTATACTGCTTACAGTAGATCTCAGATGCAGAACAAAATTCTATAAATGACTCCTGAACGATGAGACCCCAAATAGAGTACAAGGCATTCATTTTCTCACGAGCACATAATCTAAGACTAAAAGAAAAACATACAGAGCCTTATTGCTAGAATGCAAAAAGTTGGATCATTTTTTTGACTCAGTCATGCATTCAGCCTATGACACAAATAGTGTTGGCTCCTCCACTAAGGCGGAGGAGCGTAGCTCCACTGCTCTGTGGACAGTTCAAAAAGGAAAAACAAAATGATAATAACGCAATGCTATTGTCATTTTATTTTTCCGTACTAACTTAGGCGCTGGGCGGGTCTGACTGGCCAGAGCAGGGCCTACGGGGAGGAGTTGTGGGCAATCTTTAGGTGTGTATGACAGTTAGGCTGGCCGTCTTGGGCTGGTCAAACAGTTGTGCGCACTTTGCATGTTCTCCACCAGCTGCATTGCACAGCATGGTTGGAGAACATGCACGGGCTCCCAGGCCCTGTCTGAGTGCCTAACCACGACGCTCAGACCAATCACAACACTGCTGTCATGCTGGTGACAGCAGCGTCGTGATTGGCTAGGAGAGTCTGTGTGCTTCATTTGCCGAGGACGAAGATGACCGAGAGGCGGGAGCCGGCCTGCAGGTAAGTGTATTTGTTTTCCATCAACTCCCTCCTTCCACCGCTTACCACCCCCATTAAGCAGCAGCTGCCACTGGACACAAATGCAATGAAACAAACACAAATTCAACAACATATGCGTTGTATTAAAAGAATATAATAAGTGAAAAGAAAACATGTTACCATCTAAACACAGCAGGCATCTGCTTGGAATAACGAAACTAAACATTGCAATCTATCTTGCAGAGGTATTATAAACAATCTACAGTTGTTTTAAATTTTCAGCATGAATGTCACATCTAAACCCAATGTGTAGACCATCTTGGAATGCTTAAACAATGATATACTATGAACAACAGGATTCCATAATAGTCTACTAGTTTATACGAAGTTGTCACGTTGTATATGGTGCACTGAAGATGAAATGACTGGGAAGCATACGACCCGTTCGCAATACCTGAAGAGCTGCACTATCCCCTTAAGAAACATTAAAATGAAAAGAGAAGTTAAGCAATGAAGGGAGAATTATAAAAAGAGAAAATTGAAAATTGATAACTGAAGCACTGGCCATCTATCTATCTATCTATCTATCTATCTATCTATCTATCTATCTATCTATCTATCTATCTATCTATCTATCTATCTATCTATCTATCTATCTATCTATCTATCTATCTATCTATCTATCTATCTATCTATCTATCTATCTATCTATCTATCTATCTATCTATCTATCTATCTATCTATCTATCTATCTATCTATCTATCTATCTATCTATCTATCTATAGCGACCTCTGACCCTGTTTACCAGGCAGGTCGCTCCCCTCGCAGCCCCATGTGTGACCGCTTCCCGCTGCTGCTGTGACCTGACTGCCTGCGACCGAGTGCCAGTGTCCTCCTTCTATTTCTGTACCCCGAGTGAGTGCCTGTGTTCGCCTTCATTGTACCTGTCTCATTCTTTGCCCGGATTTTGCTCCCTTCACCTTTTGCCCCGATTGTGATCCCCTTTCTCTTCTATTCCTGTGCTCGCCGCGTCACCCCCTCGCCGCCCGTTTCCCGCCGCCGCGTCCCTTAGCTCCGCCCCCTCGCATCCCATTGGCCGCCCCGCTCCCACCTCCCAGCTGCTCCTCCCTCCCTCTCCCACTCATATGGAGGCCACGCAGTGGTAGAGAGAGCGACCTCTGACCCTGTTTACCAGGCAGGTCGCTCCCCTCACCGCCAAGCAGCCCCCTGTGAGACCGCTTCCCGCTGCTGCTGTGACCTGACTGCCTGCGACCGAGTGCCAGCGTCCTCCTTCTATTTCTGTACCCCGAGTGAGTGCCTGTGTTCGCCTTCATTGTACCTGCCTCATTCTTTGCCCGGATTTTGCTCCCTTCACCTTTTGCCCCGATTGTGATCCCCTTTCTCTTCTGTTCCCATGTTCGCCGCGTCACCCCCTTGCCGCCCGTTTCCCGCCGCCGCGTCCCGTAGCTCCGCCCCCTCGAACCCCATTGGCCGCCCCGCTCCTACCTACCAGCTGCTTCTACCCCCCTTTCCCACTCATATGGAGGCAGCGCAGCGGCCGCGCAGCGGCCACGCGCAGCGGCCACGCGCAGCGGCCACGCGCAGCGTGCGCGCCGCTGGTGCGCCAAAGGCAAGCCCATCTGCGCCCGTCCGCGCCTGGCCCGTGCCCAGCGCCAGACCCCCTGGCCCCCGCAGATGCCAGCCCACCCGCCACACCTACAACGCCGCCACTCTCATCGCACTCAACACCGGCCGGATCCCCGGCTGCTGCAGAGCCGCCCCAAGACGCACCCACGGACCCTTCACCTGCCAATCCTGCAAGTTCTCCTGCATCCGGACCCGCACCGCACCCGCCAAGCCAAGCACCAGCAGCAACCACCTGAAGTGCATCCTGCTCAACACCCGCTCCGTCCACAGACATGCCGTGGAACTCTGGAACCTGCTCGACACCACATCTCCAGACGTCGCCTTCCTCACGGAAACATGGATGAACGCCTCCTCAGCGCCCAACATCGCCATCGCCATCCCGGACGGATACAAGATCACCCGGAGGGACCGCGCCAACCAGACAGGAGGAGGCATCGCCATCATCCACAAGAACACCATCCGCATCACGACCAACTCCGACGACACCCTCACAGCCGCCGAACATCTCCACTTCCAGATTCACACCGACCCCAAGACCACACTCAGAGGCACCCTCATCTACAGACCCCCAGGACCCCGCACACAATTCAGCGAAGACATCGCAGACTTCATCAGCCCGCACGCCCTCCCATCCGCTGACTACATCCTCCTAGGGGACCTCAACTTCCACCTGGAGAACAACAACGACAACAATACCACCGCCCTGCTGGACAACCTCGCCAACTTCGGACTCAAGCAACTGGTGAACACCCCCACCCACTACGCCGGACACACGCTTGACCCAGTCTTCTCCTCCAGCAAGCACATCTCCTTCAGCCACTCCACCGGACTCCACTGGACAGACCACAGCTGCGTCCACTTCGGCTTCAGAAGAACCATGACTCACCACCACCAGCAACAGGTCCCCCGCAGGAGCTGGAACAAGATCACCACCGACCAGCTCTCCACAGCACTGAGCCAGAACCCTCCCGCCAACTCAACGGACCCCAACCAAGCAGCTATCAACCTCACACAGTGGATCACCAACTGCGCTAACGACCTCGCACCTCTGAAAAACCATCCCAACAGGCCCAAAAGCAAGACAGCCCCCTGGTTCAACGACGACCTCAAGAACTCCAAGAAGAACTGCCGCACCCTTGAGAAAGCCTGGCGAAAAAACCCGACTACAGACAACATGAACGCCCTCAAGCACGCCTCCCGCAAACACCACCAGCTGATCCACACCACCAAGAGGACAGCATTCAAGGAACGACTAGACAACAACGCACACAACAGCAAGGAACTCTTCAGCATCGTCAAAGAGCTCTCCAACCCCAGCGCCGGAAACAACTACATCACTCCCTCACAAGACCTCTGCGACTCACTCGCCTCGTTCTTTCACCGCAAGATAACCGACATACACAACAGCTTCGGCGCACAGACCACGCACCCAACCACCGAACCAACGCCCCCCCCCACCACCCTCCGCGCCTGGACCCCGGTCAGCACCGAAGACACCATCCACACGATGAACACCATCCACTCCGGATCACCAACCGACCCATGCCCCCACCACGTCTTCAACAAGGCCGACTCCGTCATCGCACCCCAACTCCGGGACATCATCAACTGCTCCCTCAACACCGCCACCTTCCCGGAGCGCTGGAAGCATGCCGAACTCAGCGCCCTCCTAAAGAAACCATCAGCAGACCCCACCGACCTCAAGAACTACCGCCCCATCTCGCTCCTCCCGTTTCCGGCCAAAGTCATCGAGAAGACCGTCAACAGACAGCTTGCCGCCTTCCTCGAGACGAACAGATCCCTCGACCCCTCGCAGTCCGGCTTCCGAGCCAACCACAGCACTGAGACCGCCCTCATCGCAGCCACTGACGACATCCGAGCCCTGCTCGACAACGGGGAAACAGCGGCCCTCATCCTCCTAGACCTCTCCGCAGCGTTCGACACTGTCTGCCACCGCACCCTAGTGCAGCGCCTCAGCAACATCGGAATCCAAGAGAAGGCCCTAGAGTGGATCATCTCATTCCTCGGCGGAAGAACCCAGAGAGTCCACCTCCCTACGTTCAGATCCAAGGCCACCGAAGTCATCTGCGGCGTACCACAAGGATCATCACTCAGCCCTACCCTCTTCAACGTCTACATGAGCCCCCTCGCAGCCATCGCACGCCAACACAACCTCAACATCATCTCCTACGCCGACGACACCCAGCTGATCCTCTCCCTCACCAACGACCCAGCCACCGCCAGAACCAACCTACACAAAGGGATGAAAGACGTAGCCGAATGGATGATGAACAGCTGCCTGAAACTGAACTCCGACAAGACGGAAGTCCACATCCTTGGACCTTCTCCCTCTGCCTGGGATGACTCCTGGTGGCCCCCTGCCCTGGGCAGCGCACCCAAACCAACGGACCACGCTCGCAACCTGGGCTTCATCCTGAACCCCTCCCTCTCGATGACCAGACAAGTCAATGCCGTCTCATCATCATGCTTCAACATCCTACGCATGCTCCGAAAGATCTTCCGATGGATCCCCACCGAAACCAGGAAGACGGTCACCCAGGCACTCGTCACCAGCCGTATGGACTACGGTAAAACCCTCTACACCGGAACCACAGCCAAACTACAGAAAAGACTCCAACGCATCCAGAACGCCTCCGCACGACTCATCCTGGACATCCCCCGACACAGCCACATCTCCGGACACCTGAAAGACCTGCACTGCCTCCCCGTCAGCAAGAGAATCACGTTCCGACTCCTCACCCATGCACACAGAGCCCTCCACGACCTGGGCCCCAGGTACCTCAGCAACCGCCTGATCTTCTACACTCCCACCCGCCAGCTACGATCGTCCAGCCACGCCCTCGCCGCCGTTCCACGCATTCGAAGAGCCACCATGGGAGGAAGATCCTTCTCCTACCTGGCAGCCAAGACATGGAACTCCCTCCCCATCCACCTCCGTCATACCCAAGACCACCTCTCCTTCAGGAAGCATCTCAAGACCTGGCTGTTCAAGCAGTAGCGGATCCCCCTTCCCCTAGCGCCTTGAGACCTCCCGGGTGAGTAGCGCGCTTTACAAATATCCTGATTGATCTATCTATCTATCTATCTATCTATCTATCTATCTATCTATCTATCTATCTATCTATCTATCTATCTATCTATCTATCTATCTATCTATCCATCCATCCATCCATCCATCCATCCATCCATCCATCCATCCATCCATCCATCCATCCATCCATCCATCCATCCATCCATCCATCCATCCATCCATCCATCCATCCATCCATCCATCCATCCATCCATCCATCCATCCATCCATCCATCCATCCATCTATCCATCCATCTATCTATCTATCTATCTATCTATCTATCTATCTATCTATCTATCTATCTATCTATCTATCTATCTATCTATCTATCTATCTATCTATCTATCTATCTATCTATCTATCTATCTATCTATCTATCTATCTATCTATCTATCTATCTATCTATCTATCTATCTATCTATCTATCTATCTATCTATCTATCTATCTATCTATCTATCTCTCCATCCATCCATCCATCCATCCATCCATCCATCCATCCATCCATCCATCCATCCATCCATCCATCCATCCATCCATCCATCCATCCATCCATCCATCCATCCATCCATCCATCTATCTATCTATCTATCTACCTGTCCATATATCTATATCATATATATATATATGTGAACAAGGGCTTTTGAGCCCGAAACGCGTCATTTGCTGAGAAGATATGGTCAAATAAACATCTTGCCGAGTGGTCCGTCTCTCCTTCTTCGCCGCCTGGAGGTTGCAGGAGTTTACATTTACTGAATATATATATATTCACTGAAAAAAACATAGGTTTCAGGCACGTTATAGTTAGGAATTAGCATTTAAAAAACCTTAGAAATTCACTGAAAAAACCATAGGTTTCAGGGGCGTTATAGTTAGCTGGACTTTTCACTCGTACAAAACCATTGAAATTCCCCCGTTATAGTTAGTTCAGCTAACTATAACTCGCGCGCCCGCAATGCACTGATGATGACGTCACATATTACATCACTCATGACATGGTCAGTGACATCACTCATGACATCACTGATGACATCTCAAATGACATCACTGATGACATCATCCAGTGAATGTGTGTTTTTCTGAAAATTACATATGTTTTATATATGTATATCTGAAGGTCGATGGAAGAATAAATGGGTATATAAGTGTCTAAATGGATGATTTGTTTTTGAAAAATTGATTGTATAACTGACTGATTAAGTGTATCTTAGTGAATACATGGCTTAGTGAGTAATGTTTAAATGTGTAAATATCTGTATCAGTCTCTCACTTTGTGTATAAGTGGCTGCATGGGTTGGTGAGTAGCTACATGAGTGTCTATATAGGTTATTAGTTGGTTTTTTGAGTATCAGTATGAGTGTCTGAGTGTCTGTATGGTTTGGTGGGGGGTATTACGTAGTGCATAGGTGCATGAATGAGTGACTCACTGTTTGTATGTGTTGAAGACAGCATGTGTGCAGGACTGTATGGGTGGATGAGTGTGTGCATGGGTGTGTTAGTGAGTGATAGACTGTCTCAATAGTGTCTTTATGAGTAACTACATATGTTTTAAACTAGTATATGTGACTATTGGTGTGAGTATATGTGAGAGTGAGAGATTGAAAGAGTTCCTGTATGAATAAGTATGTGTTTCTATAAGTGATTGTTTAAAAGACTAAGTATGTGTAAGTTTCTGTAGAAGTAAGTGTGGTGGTGTGTGTATAACTGTATATGCAAGCACATGGATGTTTGATTCTTTATTAGCATGAGTGACTATGTGTGTGAGTAACTCTATGGATGAGTGGCGTTGTGTAACAGGATGTATAGGTGTGTGAGTACATATGATGAGTGAGTACATGTATGAGTGACTGTATAGGACTGTTGGTGACTGAGTGGATGTGTATGTGGATCTTAGAATTACTGAATAGGTTGTTGTAACTGGTATTGGTATGTCCATTGTTTTGAACATTGTAGTTTCTATTTTTGAATGTGTGTATCAAAGGTTATATTAGGGGAAGAGGAGGTCTGCCACTCTATCACAAGGATGATGCCATCAGTGATGTCATTAGTGATATCATTTGAGATGTCATCAGTGATGTCATGAGTGATGTCACTGACCATGTCATGAGTGATGTAATATGTGACGTCATCAGCAGTGCATTGCGGGCGCGCAAGTTATAGTTAGCTGAACTAACTATAACGGGGGAATTTCAATGGTTTTGTGCAAGTGAAAAGTGCAGCTAACTATAACGCCCCTGAAACCTATGGTTTTTTCAGTGGATTTCTAAGGTTTTTTAAATGCTAATTCCTAACTATAACGTGCCTGAAACCTATGTTTTTTTCAGTGTATTTCAAAGGGTTTTTAAATGCTAATTTCTAACTATGCCTACAGAGATAGGACATGTGAAGAAAGAAGAAAAAACGCACAGAAAGAAAAAAAAGAAATGCAGAAAGAAGCAGCAGAAGTCCTCAAAGACGAAGAAAAGTGCAGGAAGAAGGATAATGTGCAGAAAGAACAAACAGAAGAGCAGAAAGAAGCCTTGTTGCAAAATCATCCTGTACCGTCAACTTTTTCAGGCGGATACTGGTGGTAACTGAGTCTGACTAACCAGTCCTAGAGCCAGTGCTATGTTAAAAGACACTCAGAATACAGTGAAAACACCTACATACACTAGGGAACACTATGCGTTGGGGTCCCCCTGTGATCAGCATGACCTCCTCTGTAAGCCCCTAGTATATAATAGGGCAGGGGATTAAAACTACCTTTTGAAACGCGCCACAGGGCGTGTTTGCACAAGTCACCTCAGGCCCCGTCCCCTCACTTCCCCACTGTGTAAACACGCCCTGTGGCCGTTTTAAGTTGGGAGATTAAGTCCCCTTGAATCCTGAGGGTCCCTAGGGTCCAACTAGACCACTAGGTACCTCCAGTAAGTGCCACAGAGCTGCGTTGCAGAGAGATGTAAAAAGGGGCACGGCCTAGACCACCTCTGTGCAACGCAGCGGAGTGGTGCTTACTGGAAGCACCTGGTGGGCTAGTTGGCCCCCAGGGTCCCTCAGGATTGAAGGGGAATTACTTCCCCAACTTAAAACGCGCCACAGGGCTTGTTTGCACACGTTAACTCAGGCCCAGTCCCCTCCCTTCACCACTGTGTAAACACGCCCTGTGGCCATTTTTAGTTGGGAGATTAAGTTCATTTGAATCCTGAGGGTCCCTAGGGTCCAACTAGCCCACTAGGTACCTCCAGTATGCGCCACAGAGCTGCTTTGCAGAGAGGTGTAAAAAGTGGCACGGCCTGGGCCACCTCTCTGCAACGCAGCTCAGTGGTGCTTACTGGAAGCACCTGGTGGGCTAGTTAGCCCCCAGGGGCCCTCAGGATTGAAGGGGAATTATTTCCCCAACTATAAACGCGCCACAGGGCTTGTTTGCACACGTTAACTCAGGCCCCATCCCCTCCCTTCACCACTGTGTAAACACGCCCTGTGGCTGTTTTTAGTTGGGAGATTAAGTTCATTTGAATTCTGAGGGTCCCTAGGGTCCAACTAGCCCACTAGGTACCTCCAGTATGCGCCACAGAGCTGCGTTGCAGAGAGGTGTAAAAAGTGGCACGGCCTAGACCACCTCTCTGCAACGCAGCGGAGTGGTGCTTACTGGAAGCACCTGGTGGGTTAGTTGGCCCCAGGGTCCCTCAGGATTGAAGGGGAATTATTTCCCCAACTTAAAACGCGCCACAGGGCTTGTTTGCACACGTTAACTCAGGCCCCATCCCCTCCCGTCACCACTGTGTAAACACGCCCTGTGGCAGTTGTTAGTGGGGAGATTAAGTTCATTTGAATCCTGAGGGTCCCTAGGGTCCAACTAGCCCACTAGGTACCTCCAGTATGCGCCACAGAGCTGCGTTGCAGAGAGGTGTAACAAGTGGCACGGCCTGGACCACCTCTCTGCAACGCAGCTCAGTGGCGCTTTATGGAAGCACCTGGTGGGCTAGTTAGCCCCCAGGGGCCCTCAGGATTGAAGGGGAATTATTTACCCAATTTAAAACGCGCCACAGGGCTTGTTTGCACACGTTAACTCAGGCCCCGTCCCCTCCCTTCACCACTGTGTAAACACGCCCTGTGGCCGTTTTTAGTTGGGAGATTAAGTTAATTTGAATCCTGAGGGTCCCTAGGGTCCAACTAGCCCACTAGGTACCTCCAGTATGCGCCACAGAGCTGCGTTGCAGAGAGGTGTAAAAAGTGGCACGGTCTGGACCACCTCTCTGCAACGCAGCTCAATGGCGCTTACTGGAAGCACCTGGTGGGCTAGTTAGCCCCCAGGGGCCCTCAGGATTGAAGGGGAATTATTTCCCCAACTTAAAACGCGCCACAGGGCTTGTTTGCACACGTTAACTCAGGCCCCATCCCCTCCCTTCACCACTGTGTAAACACGCCCTGTGGCTGTTTTTAGTTGGGAGATTAAGTTCATTTGAATCCTGATGGTCCCTAGGGTCCAACTAGCCCACTAGGTACCTCCAGTATGCGCCACAGAGCTGCGTTGCAGAGAGGTGTAAAAAGTGGCACGGCCTGGACCACCTCTCTGCAACGCAGCTCAGTGGCACTTTATGGAAGCACCTGGTGGGCTAGTTAGCCCCCAGGGGCCATAAGAATTGAAGGGGAATTATTTCCCCAACTTAAAACGCGCCACAGGGCTTGCTTGCACAAGTTAACTCAGGCCCCGTCCCCTCCCTTCACCACTGTGTAAACACGCCCTGTGGCCGTTTTTAGTTGGGAGATTAAGTTAATTTGAATCCTGAGGGTCCCTAGGGTCCAACTAGTCCACTAGGTACCTCCAGTATGCGCCACAGAGCTGCGTTGCAGAGAGATGTAAAAAGGGGCATGGCCTAAACCACCTCTCTGCAACGCAGCGGAGTAGTGCTTACTGGAAGCACCTGGTGGGCTAGTTGGCGCCCAGGGGCCCTCAGGATTGAAGGGGAATTATTTCCCCAACTTAAAACGCGCGACAGGGCTTGTTTGCACACGTTAACTCAGGCCCCGTCCCCTCCCTTCACCACTGTGTAAACACGCCCTGTGGCCGTTTTTAGTTGGGAGATTAAGTTAATTTGAATCCTGAGGGTCCCTAGGGTCCAACTAGCCCACTAGGTACCTCCAGTATGCGCCACAGAGCTGAGTTGCAGAGAGGTGTAAAAAGAGGCACGGCCTGGACCACCTCTCTGCAACGCAGCTCAGTGGCGCTTACTGGAAGCACCTGGTGGGCTAGTTAGCCCCCAGGGTCCCTCAGGATTGAAGGGGAATTATTTCCCCAACTTAAAACGCGCCACAGGGCTTGTTTGCACAAGTTAACTCAGGCCCCATCCCCTCCCTTCATCACTGTGTAAACACGCCCTGTGGCCGTTTTTATTTGGGAGATTAAGTTCATTTGAATCCTGAGGGTCCCTAGGGTCCAACTAGCCCACTAGGTACCTCCAGTATGCGCCACAGAGCTGCGTTGCAGAGAGGTGTAAAAAGTGGCACGGCCTGGACCACCTCTCTGCAACGCAGCTCAGTGGCACTTTATGGAAGCACCTGGTGGGCTAGTTAGCCCCCAGGGGCCATCAGGATTGAAGGGGAATTATTTCCCCAACTTAAAACGCGCCACAGGGCTTGTTTGTACACGTTAACTCAGGCCCCGTCCCCTCACTTCCCCACTGAGTAAACACGCCCTGTGGCCGTTTTAAGTTGGGAGATTAAGTCCCCTTGAATTCTGAGGGTCCCTAGGGTCCAACTAGACCACTAGGTACCTCCAGTAAGCGCCACAGAGCTGCGTTGCAGAGAGATGTAAAAAGGGGCATGGCCTAGACCACCTCTCTGCAACGCAGTGGAGGGGTGCTTACTGGAAGCACCTGGTGGGCTAGTTGGCCCCCAGGGTCCCTCAGGATTGAAGGGGAATTATTTCCCCAACTTAAAACGCGCCACAGGGCTTGTTTGCACACGTTAACTCAGGCCCAGTCCCCTCCCTTCACTACTGTGTAAACACGCCCTGTGGCCGTTTTTAGTTGGGAGATTAAGTTCATTTGAATGCTGAGGGTCCCTAGGGTCCAACTAGCCCACTAGGTACCTCCAGTATGCGCCACAGAGCTGCGTTGCAGAGAGGTGTAAAAAGTGGCACGGCCTGGACCACCTCTCTGCAACGCAGCTCAGTGGCGCTTACTGGAAGCACCTGGTGGGCTAGTTAGCCCCCTGGGGCCCTCAGGGTTGAAGGGTAATTATTTCCCCAACAATTAAACGCGCCACAGGGCTTTTTTGCACACGTTAACTCAGGCCTCATCCCCTCCCTTCACCACTGTGTAAACACGCCCTGTGGCCGTTTTTAGTTGGGAGATTAAGTTCATTTGAATCATGAGGGTCCCTAGGGTCCAACTAGCCCACTAGGTACCTCCAGTATGCGCCACAGAGCTGCGTTGCAGAGAGGTGTAAAAAGTGGCAGGGCCTGGACCACCTCTCTGCAACGCAGCTCAGTGGCACTTCATGGAAGCACCTGGTGGGCTAGTTAGCCCCCAGGGGCCATCAGGATTGAAGGGGAATTATTTCCCCAACTTAAAACGCGCCACAGGGCTTGTTTGCACACGTTAACTCAGGCCCAGTCCCCTCCCTTCACCACTGTGTAAACACGCCGTGTGGCCGTTTTTAGTTGGGAGATTAAGTTCATTTGAATCCTGAGGGTCCCTAGGGTCCAACTAGCCCACTAGGTACCTCCAATATGCGCCACAGAGCTGCGTTGCAGAGAGGTGTAAAAAGTGGCACGGCCTGGACCACCTCTCTGCAACGCAGCTCAGTGGCACTTTATGGAAGCACCTGGTGGGCTAGTTAGCCCCCAGGGGCCCTCAGGATTGAAGGGGAATTATTTCCCCAACTTAAAACGCGCCACAGGGCTTGTTTGCACACGTTAACTCAGGCCCCGTCCCCTCCCTTCACCACTGTGTAAACACGCCCTGTGGCCATTTTTAGTTGGGAGATTAAGTTAATTTGAATCCTGAGGGTCCCTAGGGTCCAACTAGCCCACTAGGTACCCACAGTATGCGCCACAGAGCTGCGTTGCAGAGAGGTGTCAAAAGTGGCACGGCCTAGACCACCTCTCTGTAACGCAGCGGAGTGGTGCTTACTGGAAGCACCTGGTGGGCTAATTGGCCCCCAGGGTCCCTCAGGATTGAAGGGGAATTGTTTCCCCAACTTAAAACGTGCCACAGGGCTTGTTTGCACACGTTAACTCAGGCCCCATCCCCTCCCTTCACCAATGTGTAAACACGCCCTGTGGCAGTTTTTAGTTGGGAGATTAAGTTCATTTGAATCCTGAGGGTCCCTAGGGTCCAACTAGCCCACTAGGTACCTCCAGTATGCGCCACAGAGCTGCGTTGCAGAGAGGTGTAAAAAGTGGCACTGCCTGGACCACCTCTCTGCAACGCAGCTCAGTGGCGCTTTATGGAAGCACCTGGTGGGCTAGTTAGCCCCCAGGGGCCCTCAGGATTGAAGGGGAATTATTTCCCCAACTTAAAACGCGCCACAGGGCTTGTTTGCATACGTTAACTCAGGCCCCGTCCCCTCCCTTCACCACTGTGTAAACACGCCCTGTGGCCGTTTTTAGTTGGGAGATTAAGTTAATTTGAATCCTGAGGGTCCCTAGGGTCCAACTAGCCCACTAGGTACCTCCAGTATGCGCCACAGAGCTGCGTTGCAGAGAGGTGTAAAAAGTGGCACGGCCTGGACCACCTCTCTGCAACGCAGCTCAGTGGCACTTACTGGAAGCACCTGGTGGGCTAGTTAGCCCCGAGGGGCCCTCAGGATTGAAAGGGAATTATTTCCCCAAGTTAAAACGCGCCATAGGGCGTGTTTGCACACGTCACCTCAGGCCCCGTCCCCTTCCTTCCCCACTGTGTAAACATGCCCTGTGGCCGTTTTTTAAGTTGAGAGATTAAGTCTCCTTGAATCCTGAGGATCCCTAGGGGCAAAGTAGCCCACTAGGTACGTCCAATAAGCGCCATTGCAGAGAGGTGTAAAAAGGGGCACGGCCTGCACCACCTCTCTGCAACGCAGAGCAGAGGCACTTACTGGAAGCACCTGGCGGGCTAGTTGGCCCCCACGGTCCCTCAGGATTGAAAGGGAATTATTTCCCCAACTTAAAACGCGCCACAGGGCGTGTTTGCACACGTCACCTCAGACCCCGTCCCCTCCCTTCACCACTGTGTAAACGCGCCCTGTGGCCGTTCTAAGTTGAGAGATTAAGTCCCCTTGAATCCTAAGGGTCCCTAGGGTCAAACTAGCCCACTAGTTACCTCCAGTAAGCGCCACAGAGCTGCGTTGCATAGAGGTGTAAAAAGGGGCGTGGCCTCACAACACCTGTCTGCAACGCAGCTCCCTGGCGCACACTGGAGATACCTGTTGGGCTAGTTGGCCCTCAGGGACCCTCAGTATTGAAGGGGAATTATTTCCCCAACTTACAACTGGCCAGGGGGCGCATTTGCAGAGTGCTGCAAGGAGGGGGCGAGGCCTCCAGCGCGATGCCGGTCTTTTATTTATTTTATTTTTTTAAGAAGGATGGCTGTGTGGCCCCCTTTCTTTTTCTAATTTTCTGGCCCTGGGGACCCCATCCCCCAGGGCCTGCACCCTAATTTTTTTTGTTGAAAAAAATAAATTTGGCCCTCCCAAGGCCTTAATTGGCCCCGGGGACCCCAACCCCCGGGTCATGGCCTTTTTTTTATTTAAATTCTTGAGGAGGGGGCTGCGTTGCCCCCCTCCTCAGGCCACTTATGGCTCCGGGGACCCCATCCCCCGGGGCCGGCCTTTGTTTAGTATTATTTTAAAAATGTATATATTTATAGAAACACCTAGGACATGCTGGACAAACCGTATGTACATATCACCATGACGATTTGCGTGATATTCATTAAAAGGCGACTATGCATAGAATGAATCCACATGGAATGTATTTACACCGCTAGTGAAGCTCTGACGTGTCTGACGCCCTACCGTGCCTAATCCCAGCGCCCCCGCCGGTGGGTACTCTCCAAGTAGACACCCTTGTCGTTTATTTATACAAACATGGGTAGCTATTGACGGGCACATTTAATATACACGCACACCAAGCCATTCAAAGGGGATTCGACTAAACTTCGACCAAACTATGCAAGAAAACCCCTCGCGGTTAAAAAAAAACACATCCACCGCCGGATGTGTAATACTTTTTATTTTACTCTCTGGAAAGGAGACGAACCTCACTTGAGAGTCACAGCGTGCTCCTGGCTGAGCCCAGTGCTGTGTTACACCCACCAGAGCCCGCCGATTGCCTCACACCTCTGTGTTGTATTCCACCAGCTAGTGCGTATGCTATGACACTCTCTAGCCCATGTGCACTGTAACACCACCCCGTGAATATGTCATGCCACACTTGCCTTCGCACGGGTTATATTGCCCCATCTAACGTGCCTTCCTCGATGTGTATGTTATAACGCACAACGCTATGCCATACATATTACAATCTGGGATCCATATCTTTGTCACAGTGCATATGCAACGTTACACTCCCCAGCACATATTTCATATTACAACTTTAGAGACTAGTTATGTTACACAACACTGCCCTGTGCATATTACACTCCAAGGCGCATATCGCATAGCACGCACTAGTGCCTGTACTATCTCGCGCTCTCCAATGAATCTGTCATTGCGCACAATGTATTGCATATTATATTTCACGCCCCGGTTCATCTTATATCACACTTTTTGGTGCATAGTTTATACCATATACTACATCTAGTTTTCATTTTCAATCGTGCTCTCAGGACTATGTTCTATATAACAGTGCGTCCACCTACCCTTTTCACGGGCATTACATTTTGCGATGGGGTGGAGGGTCAGGGGGTGTTTCTGCCAAGTGAGCCCGGAGTCACAGTCACAAACGTCCTCTTCTTCCTGAATAAAAGTGAGATTATGCTGCATACTTGTTCATATTTTAAGTAGTTCGCACAGACACACATTTTAAAAACAATAAAGTTCCTAATCCCCACCTTCTCTGAGCAGTTAGCTTGCTGCCCCATCCACCTCCTCCCTATCCTCTGTTGTCTGAATCCATGGACTAGCCTCCTCCCTCCTGCCATGAATGGTCTGATGTGCTGCCACTGCCCTCCATTTAGCATGATGTACCAGTCCACTCCTCCTGCCCTCCATTGCCCAATTCTATGGCCCATCATTGACGTCCTGCTTAGCCTCTGTGCTTAGCTTGCTGCCCCTATTCTCCTTCCCCCTGCCCTCCGATGTCTTTGTGCATGCCCCTGCTCCATCCTTTTTGCCCACTATGTTCCATGGACCTGCCACTCCTATCTACTCCGAGTGTTCTGTTGAGCTGCCACTCCCCTCCCACCTGCCTAGCATAGTCAGATGACTGTAACCTGTCCCTGCCACCTCCACCCTGCCTGTCCACATGCCATGCCCCTATACCCTTCCTCCTGTCCTCCATGGTCCATTTTACTGCCACACCCTTCTACCCTCCCTGATCTGTTGTGCTGCAACTGCTCCTCCTGCCTGCCCCGCGCGGTCTGTTGTGAGGCCCCTTCCCCTGAACTCTCTGGTCTGTGCCCAGGTCCTGACCCTCCCTTCTATCCTCCATGCTCCTTTGTGCATGCCCCTGCACCCTCCTTCTTGCCCATGATAGCCATTGTGCTGCCCTAATCCTCCCGCTTGCCATGCATGGTCTTCTGTGCTGCCATGGCCCCTCCCACCTTCCCTGTGTGGTCAGCTAGCTGCCCCTGACCCCCTCCCACCTTCCCTCCATGGTCTGTGTGTATGCCACCATAGTCTCATTGTTGCTCTCCATGGTGTGTCTTGTTTCTAGTGCCCATCCTGCCTGACCTCCATGGTCATCTTGCTGCTCCTGCCCTGCCACCTTGCCCCCAGCCCTCTGTTTCCATGTGCAGAACCCCTATTCCCTCCCTCCTGGCTTGTCTGTTCCATTGTAATGCCCCTGATCCGTCCCTCCTGCCCTTTATGGTCTGTTATGCTGCAGCTTTCTCTCCTGTCTGCCCATTATGGTCAGCTAGCTACCATTGCCTCTTTCCCATCTGTTCTCTGTTGTCCATGTGCATGGTCTTGTCCCCTCCCTATTGCTTTCTATGGATTGTTGTGCTGCACTCCCATCCCGCATGCGCTGTGTGGTGTATTGTGCTGCTGCAAACCCTAATGCCTGCCCTGTAGGGTCAGTTTGGTGCACCCCTCCATGTCCCTCCTGTCCTCTGTTATCCAAGTCCATGTCCCTACCCCAATTCCTCCTGCCTACCATGATTCAATGTACCATATTTGCGAACATTTTGAACTTGGTAAGAGGGAGATTTTGAAAAAAAACTGGGGTATTGATTTTCCCCTTTGAGTTACATTGAAAAAGAGGAGATTGTAGATAGGAGACAGATCAAATAAAGCCCATTTGAGCTTAAAAACATTGGACGTTTCCTGGCTGAAACGGGTCTGTTGGCATGTATGGTTGTACTACCACTGCCTCTTCCGTCTGCCCACAATGGTCTATTATATTGCCACAGCCTCTCTTGCCAGTCCTGTATTGTTGGTTTGTTGCCCCTGCCCCCCTTTCCACTGCCCTCCATAGTCTGTTGCTCTGCCACTGCCCTTCCTGCCTGCCCAGTGTGGTCAAATTGTTGCCTCTGCACTCTCCTACCTGCCTTCAATTTTCAGAGTCTGTGCCCCTGGCCTCTGCCTCTCAACAGTATCCCAATGAACAACTAGATTGCTAACATTCTATATTTATTACAAAAGTGTGGAACGCCTGACGTCATCTTGATGTAATCAAAACTGTAATACCTAGAGTATTTCCTTTAGAAATTACATATATGAGAGGGTCTTATTTGCATCAAAATTATGGTTAGTGCTCTAAAAAACTAAAATGTGGACATATTTCCTGAGTTTTCAAATAGCGACAAAGAACTTTTAAATTATTTGTAATCTTTATGTTTTTTTTATCCAGTTGACCACTTGATTAAATGTTGCACCTTGGCGAGAGGATGTGGTGTTACTTCCAGAGCTGCAGACTTTGCAACTGGGGAACCAGGTTGGAGTTTCTGCTTCAGCTCAACATTCTGTGATTGTAGTCAAATCACTTAATCTCCCCATGTCTACAACCAAAATGAATTTGATCTTGTGTGATGTAACCAATGCTCATGTAAAGCATTCCATTACCTGACAAGTCTGCACTATATAAAACTGCAAATATACAAAAAATAAGTGTTTTGCACACTTCTTTCATTGGGCTACATGCGGGCTACATCTGGGTGATATTTGTGCTGCATTTAGCTGCATTTAGGCTCTTTTGTGTCTGGTGGCCATCTTGGGAGATTTATTTGTTATGAAGTTTCCTAATTTCCTCATTTACTGCAGTCTCCTCAGTAGGAAATGCTTTCAGTTTTTTACTTTGATTCCATCAAGAAGGTATTCAGATATGTCACACATTTGCCATAAATTCTGAATGTTAGCACTCTAGTTGCTCATTAGATCACTGTAGTAAAGCGACTGCTCACCAGGGAAGTCTGCTGCTGGTATTCAAAGTGCATGTTTCAGTCTGCATATCAGAATTTTTTTATGACATAGAAGAGGAATTGAGAAGTCAAAATGTGCCCTAATTTTTCTTTCTGCAGCACTAATCATAATTTCTATGGCAAAATGAATCCCCTCATTGTGTTCCTTTGTAAATTAAATGTTTTAAGTGTTACCACTTTATTCCATTCAAGATGGCTGCAGGTGTGCCATACTTTTGTCATAAGTAAGACTGTTAGCGCTCTAGTTGTTCGTTAGAACACTCTGGGACATTCTGTCATTGGGCTATACTTGGGCTACATCTGGATGATATTTGGGCTACATTTGGGCTCTTTTGTCTCTGGTGGCCAGTTTGGGAGACTTATTTGTTATGATGTTTCCTAATTTCCTCATTTAATACAGTCTCCTCAGTAGGAAATACTTTCAGTTTTTTACTTCGATTCCATCAAGAAGGCATTCAGATGTGTCACAAATTTGCCATAAATTCAGAATGTTAGCACTCTAGTTGCTTATTAGATCACTGTAGTAAAGCTACTGCTCACCAGGGAAGTCTGCTGCTGGTATTGAAAGTGCATGTTTCAGTCTGCATGTCAGAATGTTTTAATGAAATAGAAGAGGATTTGAGAAGTCACTCAAAATGGGCCCTAATTTTTCTTTCTGCAGCACTAATCATACTTTCTATGGCAAAATGAACCCCCTCATTTTGTTCCTTTTTAAATTAAATGTTTTAAGAATTACCACTTTATTCCAACAAAGATGGCTTCAGGTGTGCCATACCTTTGTCATAAGTAGGACTGTTAGCGCTCTAGTTGTTCTTTAGAACACTCTGGGAAGCTGCAGTAGAACACAAAGGAATCAACTGACAGTCTCTGCCCTTGTTGGATGTACATGTTTTACTGAGAATGTCAGACTTCATTCTCACATGACTGAGAAAGATAATGTGAATTTACAGAAAATATGCTCCCAGTTAGCTTATAGATCACCTTCCAAACCTCTATGGGAAAGCATGAGAAAATAGTTTTCTCTCAACCATGATTCATGATATCACAGCAGAAGGATTTTTCACATGGTAAAATCACCTTAGAACACACCACAATTCCTAAAATGAGTATGGTACCATCAACAAATGATTTATAATGTAACTAAAGTCTTAAAACCTTCTATTAACTGCAATGCTTTTTAATGAGGTGCTATCATGTATATTGGTCCCAAGATGGCTGCCAACACTTCTTGGATGAAGTGCTGACAGCCAATCAGATCTCACGATGAGATGTGTGGTTTGGCTCCGCCCAGATATATATGTGATTTTACTTTTGAGTTTCTCAGGAACTACTGAACGGATTTACACCATTTAAGCAAAAGACACATGCCTGACCTGAGGACTACCTCTTTGCCAAATTTCAAGTAATTCTGTTCAGCCGTTCGGGCTGTACCTTCGACTAAAGGTCCTATGGGAAAATGCATGGGGAAAACGTGTTTTGGGACTCCCCTTTATTCTCAGCCCCCGCTTGACGAATCACCCCGAGACTTTCAGGGTAGGAGCTGAGCGGAGCGCCCCATTAGTTTTGAAAATTTCACGAAGATAAGTCAACCGGCGCCAAAGTTATTCAAAATAGAATTTTCAGATTTCCTATGGGAACTCGGTCCTAACTATAGCTATCTACTGGCGACCGCCAGTAGATAATATATATATATATATATATATATATATATATATATATATATATATATATATATATATATATATATATATATATATATACAATCATGGCATTGCTGTTGGCGAGTGGATTCACGAATCGAAGGAGGATACACAAAGGATCCGCGGAGGATCCACAGAGGATACATACAAATTAGTTTTAAGCTCAATATCTATAAAACTACTGAACAGATTTATACCAAATAACAAAAAAAGCACTATCTGCATACCAGAAGCTAGCTTTCTCCCAAATTTGTTGTAATTCCGTCCAGCAGTTCGGGCTGTAGTTATGTCTAAAGTTCCTATGGGAATTAACATGGAGAATTTGTTTTAAGCTTAATATCTCTGACAAGGGGAAAACACGTTTTGGGGCCTCCCCTTTTTCTCTGCCCCCGCTTCATGAACCACCCCGACACTTTCCAGACAGCAGCTGAAGTAACGGGGAATTTTTTGGGGAACATTTTATGAAGATTCATCTACCGGTGCCATAGATATAGGCAAATGAAAATCACCCTTTTCATAGAAACTATGTCCTAACTATAACTGCCTACTGGTGACCGGCAGCATGACATATATTTATATATATATATTACCTACTGGCGGTCGCCAGTAGGTAGTTATAGTTAGGACCCCTTTTCCATAGGAAAACCTCAACATTCTATTTTGAATAACTTTGGCGCCGGTCGATGAATCCTCGCGAATTTCTCAAAATAGGTGGGGCGCTACGCTCCGCTCCTACCCTGAAAGTCTCGGGGGGATTCGTCAAGCGGGGGCTGAGATAAAAGGGGGGTCCCAAAACGCGTTTTTCCCATGCATTTTTCCATAGGACCTTTAGAACGAGCTACAGCCCGAACGGCTGAACAGAATTACTAGAAATTTGGCAGAGAGGTAGTCCCTAGGTCAAGGAAGTGCCTTTTGTAGGTTTGGTGTAAATCTGTTCAGTAGATTCTGAGAAAATAGCCTTTAAATCAATATATATATCTGAGCCCGCTTACGGTACGCTTACCGTACGCTTACCGTAAGCGTATGGTGGCGTGCGCGAGCGCGATTCTGATTGGCTCTTAGATCTTAGTAAACATTCGAATCGGCCGAAACCAGGAAGCGGCGGCCGCCATTTTGTCTCTCGCACTGAGTGTTGTTTATCAAACAAGATGGCCAAAAACATGTTACGGGGCTGTTTTGACAACTCCCTCCCACATAGTCATGTTGAGGGAGTCCCCAAACATCCCCCAAGAGCCAAAACGGTTTTATTTTTTTTCGGCAATTTCGCCGAGTACGCTTACCGTACGCTTACCGTAAGCGTACGGTAAAAAAAAAAAAAAAAAAAAACACTATCCACACTTACCCCAACCCCTGTGCTTTTGGTGGCCGCAGGCCACCAAATGTACAGGGCTTATTAATAGGTAAAAAAAACTAAATTTTGGCAACATGAAATTATAAAATCGAAATAAAAAAAACACTATCCACATTGACCCCACCCCCTGTGCTTTTGGTGGCCGAAGGCCACCAAATGTACAGGGCTTATTAAAGTTGATAAAAACCGTGCACGGAACGCACTGCGTTAAGTGGGCGCGCACGCCTCGAATGGCGTAAAGTAACTTAGCATTTAAAAAACCGTACAAATTCACTGAAAAAACCATAGGTTTCACACACGTTATAGTTAGGAATTAGCATTTAAAAAACCTTGCAAATTCACTGAAAAAACCATAGGTTTCACACATGTTATAGTTAGCGGAAATTTTGCTGATAAAAAACCAGTGAAATTGCCCCGTTATAGTTAGTGCTGGCAACTATAACTCACGCGACCGCAATCTTCTGCTGATGACATATGTGTCTTTATGAAAAAAAAATATTTGTAATATATGTATAGCTAAAAATGTATGGAAGAAGACATGGGCAAATAAGTGTCTAAATACAGTATTAGCATCAGCAGAGGATTGCGGTCGCGTGAGTTATAGTTGCCAGCACTAACTATAACGGGGCAATTTCACTGGTTTTTTATCAGTAAAATTTCCGCTAACTATAACATGTGTGAAACCTATGGTTTTTTCAGTGAATACATATATATATAACCTACTGGCTGTCGCCAGTAGGTAGTTATAGTTAGAACCTAGTTTTCCATAGGAAAAGCGTTTTTTCTTTTCCCAATAACTTTGGCGCCGGTTGACGAATCTTCGCAAAATTTTCAAAACTTGTGGCCCGCTCCGGTCAGCTCGTATCCTGAAAGTGTCGGGGTGATTTGCCAAGCGGGGGCCGAGAAAAAACGGGGGTCTCGAAACGTGTTTTCTCCATGTTATTTTCCATAGGAAACTACTGCCCGAACTGCTCAACGAAATTACACCAAATTTGGCAAAAAGGTAGCCCTTGTTTCAGAAAGAACTCTTTTTGTTAAATGCTGTAAATCTGTTCAGTAGTTCCTGAGAAGTTTTTAAAAAAGTGGTCGCAATATCTATTTCCCGTAGGAAACTTTAGACACGGCTACAGCTCAAACTGCTGAACGGAATTACACCAAATTTGGCAAAAAGGTAGTGCTTGGTTCAGAAAGCATCCTTTTTTTAAATGGTGTAAATCCGTTCAGCAGTTGCTGAGAAAATCAAAAAATAAAAGTTTGGATATCTCGAGGCGCTGTGGATACGCGGACCCTTCCGACCACGAGCTTTATTCTAATTGACTGTCAACACTCCAAACCAGGAAGTGTTGCCAGCCATCTTGTGACTCGGTAGAACTGAGTCACATGAAAACAGGGAAACAAAGGTGAAAAAAAAGAAATGGGGCAGGGTAGAAACACCCTGACCCCCTAGGCCTGCTCAGGGGGTCCCACAAGGACCCCCAGGGCCAAAAAAAAGCATTTTATTTTAATTGGCGAGATTCGCGCACCTAGTGCGAATTTCGGCCGAGAAAAAAAAAATGCGCGCTTCGTTATTTTTTACAATGGCGCGTTTTAATTTGGGGAATTAATTCCCTTTCAATCCTGAGGGCCCCTGAGGGCCAACTAGCTCACCAGGTACCTCCAGTAAGCACCACTGGTCTGCGTTGCAGAGAGGTGGTCCAGGCCACGCCCCTTTTTACACCTCTCTGCAAAGCAGATCTGTGGCGCGTACTGGAGGTACCTGGTGGGCTAGTTGGACCCCAGGGACGCTCAGGATTCAAGGGGACTTAATTCCCCAACTTACAACGCGCCAGGGGGCGCGTTTGCAGAGTGGTGGAGAAAGGGGCATGGTCTTTGTCTATCTCTCACCAATCCCACCACGTGGGGCTTACAGGAGGTAAAAGGTAGGCCAGTTGGCCTATAAAGGACCCCCAGCAGCAGTGAAGGGGACTTTTATCCCCATCCGAGAGCGTGCCAGGGAGCGCATTTGTAGAGTGGTGGGCAAAGTGGGCGTGGCCTGGTACGAGAACTTACCAATGCTGCTGTTTGGGACTGACTAGAGGTAATAGTTTGGGAAGTTGGCCCCCAAGGATGTCCTTGGGGGCCAACTACCCCTCTTGTTACCTTTAGTAAGTCCCACACAGTGGGATTGCTAAGATGTCTTTTGGAGGCCATGGCCCCCTTTCTCTACCACTCTGCAAACATGCCTCGTGGCGTAAGTCCTACGCAGCGGAATTCCTGAGCGTTGGTTGGACTCCCAGCACCCTTTCTCCACCACTCTGCAAACGCGACTACTAGTTAAAGTAGCATATTTCTGCACCTTTGACTTAGAGGTAGTTTTAATTTCCCTGCCCTATTATGTACTAGGGCCTTACAGAGGACGTCATGCTAATCACAGGGCTACCCCAACGCATAGTGTTCCCTAGTGTATGTAGGTGTTTTCACTGTATTCTAAGTGTCTTTTAGCATAGCACTGGCTCTAGGCCTGGTTAGTCAGAGTCAGTTACCACCAGTACCCGTCTGAAAATGTTGTGGGCACAGGATGATTTTGCAACAAGGCCTCTTTCTGCTCCTCTGTTGGTTCTTTCTGCACATGTCTTGCTTCTTCCTGCACTTGTCTTCGTCTTTGTGGACTTCTGTTGCTTCTTTCTGCATTTCTTTAGCTTCTTTCTGTGCGTTTTTTCGTCTTTCTTCACATGTCCTACCTCTGTAGGCATAGTTAGAAACTAGCATTTCAAAAAAACCTTAGAAATTCACTTAAAAAACCATAGGTTTCAGGCACATTATAGTTAGAAATTAGCATTTAAAAACCTTTGAAATTCACAGAAAAAACCATAGGTTTCAGGCACGTTATAGTTAGAAATTAGCATTTAAAAAACATTAGAAAATCGCTGAAAAAAACATAGGTTTCAGGGGCATTAAAGTTAGTTGGACATTTCACTCGTACAAAACCAGTGAAATTCTCCCGTTATAGTTAGTTCAGCTAACTATAACTCGCGCCTCCGCAATGCACTGCTGATGACGTCACATATTACATCACTCATGACATGGTCAGTGACATCACTGATGATATCACAGATGATATCTCAAATGACATCACTGATGACATCATCCATGTGATAATTTCATGCATCTTCTCACACCCTAATATAACTTTTGAAACGCCCACTCTAAATTACAGACTGCCATTTTCAAAACCATAGACACTCCAACACCAATAACTGCATACCCACTCACTGATTCTTAGGTCTACACACACATCCACTCACTCACCCGTACAATCACTCATACGTACAGTCATTCAGTACAAGACTATCATATGCACTCATACACCGCCACTCATCCATAGAGGTATTCACACACCTAGTCAGTCATGCAAATAATTAATCACACTCCCATTTACTCACCTATACAGTTATACACACACTAGCTCACTTACTCATACAAATACTAGCACATTCTTACGCTATTATACAATCACTGATACAAGCACACACTCATCCATACAGCCACTCTCACAATCACACACTCTCACTTATAGCCATTTAAATACTCTAACAAACATATATACTGCCTTTCAAATATGTAGTTACTCACACATGTACCACTGAGATATACATTCACTCACTAACACACCCATACACACACTCACCCACCCATACAGTCCATCACAGATGCACTCTTGAAACCATGCACCCAGTGAATCACCCACTCTCACATCTATGCACAGAGTCACAAACACCCAACCCACACAAACACTCCGGCACCCATAAAGCTACTCAGACAACTCAGACAACCAATCAATAACTCATATAGACACTCATGTAGCTATTCACAAACCCATGCAGCCGCTTACACACCAACAGACAGACGGATACATACATTCACACAGTTTAGTCACTAACCCATGCATTCAGTAAGATATGTTGAATCACTCACTTATAGACTCAGTCATGCACCTACTAAATCATCCATTCAGACACTTATACACCCACTCATTCTTCAATACGCCTTTCCTTATATATATATTAAACATATTTAAACTTTACAGAAAAACACAGTCACTGGATGATGTCATCAGTGATGTCATTTGAGATGTCAACAGTGATGTCACTGACCATGTCATGAGTGATGCAGTATGTGACATCATCAGCAGTGCATTGCAGGGCGCGAGTTATAGTTAGCTGAACTAACTATAACGGGGGAATGTCAGTGGTTTTGTATGAGTGAAATGTTCAACTAAATATAATGCCCCTGAAACCTATGGTATGGCTGCCCCTCTGTATATATATATATATATATATATATTTCTAAATAAAGCCGCATTTCCAGTATTGGGCCTCTATTGTTTCTGTGCATTTGAAGGTTCTTTGATGGGCTATTCCGAGCCCATTGCTAGAGGCCGCCCTGAAGGGTCGGGGGCTCCAGAATCGGAAAAATGTTGTTTGAATATTAACTGAGGAGCATGACCCACTCACGCTCCCAGCCTACCAAGGAAGCCACTGTGGAAAAAAATGAGCACGTGCTGGAAGGGATTCAAGACAGATTATTTCCCTCTATGATCATGCTGGTGAATGAGGTTTGTTTCGATCCATTTGTAGAATGACAGCACTACGCGAGAGATATAAACTCACCTGACTGTTCTTTCATATAAAGATTCCACATTTAAACAGTGCCATTGCCAAGTAAGAGCATTGAATTATGGTAATATAAACGAGGACTTCCAGATCTTGTACTCAAAGGAATTCACAATGCAATGTGGGACTTGTATTTCTTCACTTTCAGTCACGTGATTAAGTACTTTTAAAGCATGCACGAGCAAGCAATTTGTTTGTCTTCCACCTGTGAGCAAGGCTAGTGATGTCGAATTGTTTGGAACAGGAAGCATTCTGTGCTGCTGGATTTCGAAATAAAGCCGCATTTCCAGTATTGGGCCTCTATTGTTTCTGTGCATTTGAAGGTGCTTTGATGGGCTATTCCGAGCCCATTGCTAGAGGCCGCCCTGAAGGGTCGGGGGCTCCAGAATCGGAAAAATGTTGTTTGAATATTAACTGAGGAGCATGACCCACTCACGCGCCCAGCCTACCAACGAAGCCACTGTGGAAAAAAATGAGCGCGTGCTGGAAGGGATTCAAGACAGATTATTTCCCTCTATGATCGTGCTGGTGAATGAGGTTTGTTTCGATCCATTTGTAGAATGACAGCTCTACGCGAGAGATATAAACTCACCTGACTGTTCTTTCATATAAAGATTCCACATTTAAACAGTGCCGTTGCCAAGTAAGAACATTGAATTATGGTAATATAAACGAGGACTTCCAGATCTTGTACTCAAAGGAATTCACAATGCACTGTGGGACTTGTATTTCTTCACTTTCAGTCACGTGATTAAGTACTTTTAAAGCATGCACGAGCAAGCAATTTGCTTGTCTTCCACCTGTGAGCAAGGCTAGTGATGCCGAAACGTTAGGAACAGGAAGCATTCTGTGCTGCTGGATTTCGAAATAAAGCCGCATTTCCAGTATTGTGCCTCTATTGTTTCTGTGCATTTGAAGGTGCTTTGATTGCTAGAGGCCGCCCTGAAGGGTCGGGGGCTCCAGAATCGGAAAAATGTTGTTTGAATATTAACTGAGGAGCATGACCCACTCACGCGCCCAGCCTACTAAGGAAGCCACTGTGGAAAAAAATGAGTGCGTGCTGGAAGGGATTCAAGATGGATTATTTCCCTCTATGATCGTGGTGGTGAATGAGGTTTGTTTCGATCCATTTGTAGAATGACAGCACTATGCGAGAGATATAAACTCACCTGACTGTTCTTTCATATAAAGAAAGATTCCATATTTAAACAGTGCCATTGCCAAGTAAGAGCATTGAATTATGGTAATATAAACGAGGACTTCCAGATCTTGTACTCAAAGGAATTCACAATGCACTGTGGGACTTGTATTTCTTCACTTTCAGTCACGTGATTAAGTACTTTTAAAGCATGCACGAGCAAGCAATTTGCTTGTCTTCCACCTGTGAGCAAGGCTAGTGATGTCGAAACGTTCGGAACAGGAAGCATTCTGTGCTGCTGGATTTCGAAATAAAGCCGCATTTCCAGTATTGCGCCTCTATTGTTTCTGTGCATTTGAAGGTGCTTTGATGGGCTATTCCGAGCCCATTACTAGAGGCTGCCCTGAAGGGTCGGAGGCTCCAGAATCGGAAAAATGTTGTTTGAATATTAACTGAGGAGCATGACCCACTCACGCGCCCAGCCTACTAAGGAAGCCACTGTGGAAAAAAATGAGTGCGTGCTGGAAGGGATTCAAGATGGATTATTTCCCTCTATGATCGTGCTGGTGAATGAGGTTGGTTTCGATCCATTTGTAGAATGACAGCACTACGCGAGAGATATAAACTCACCTGACTGTTCTTTCATATAAAGATTCCATATTTAAACAGTGCCATTGCCAAGTAAGAGCATTGAATTATGGTAATATAAACGATGACTTCCAGATCTTGTACTCAAAGGAATTCACAATGCACTGTGGGACTTGTATTTCTTCACTTTCAGTCACGTGATTAAGTACTTTTAAAGCATGCACGAGCAAGCAATTTGCTTGTCTTCCACCTGTGAGCAAGGCTAGTGATGTCGAAACGTTTGGAACAGGAAGCATTCTGTGCTGCTGGATTTCGAAATAAAGCCGCATTTCCAGTATTGGGCCTCTATTGTTTCTGTGCATTTGAAGGTGCTTTGATGGGCTATTCCGAGCCCATTGCTAGAGGCCGCCCTGAAGGGTCGGGGGCTCCAGAATCGGAAAAATATTGTTTGAATATTAACTGAGGAGCATGACCCACTCACGCGCCCAGCCTACCAACGAAGCCACTGTGGAAAAAAATGAGCGTGTGCTGGAAGGGATTCAAGACAGATTATTTCCCTCTATGATCGTGCTGGTGAATGAGGTTTGTTTCAATCCATTTGTAGAATGACAGCACTATGCGAGAGATAAAACTCACCTGACTGTTCTTTCATATAAAGATTCCATATTTAAACAGTGCCATTGCCAAGTATGAGCATTGAATTATGGTAATATAAACGAGGACTTCCAGATCTTGTACTTGAAGGAATTCACAATGCATTGTGGGACTTGTACTTCTTCACTTTCAGTCACGTGATTAAGTACTTTTAAAGCATGCACGAGCAAGCAATTTGCTTGTCTTCCACCTGTGAGCAAGGCTAGTGATGCCGAAACGTTAGGAACAGGAAGCATTCTGTGCTGCTGGATTTCGAAATAAAGCCACATTTCCAGTATTGGGCCTCTATTGTTTCTGTGCATTTGAAGGTTCTTTGATGGGCTATTCCGAGCCCATTGCTAGAGGCCGCCCTGAAGGGTCGGGGGCTCCAGAATCGGAAAAATGTTGTTTGAATATTAACTGAGGAGCATGACCCACTCACGCTCCCAGCCTACCAAGGAAGCCACTGTGGAAAAAAATGAGCACGTGCTGGAAGGGATTCAAGACAGATTATTTCCCTCTATGATCGTGCTGGTGAATGAGGTTTGTTTCGATCCATTTGTAGAATGACAGCACTACGCGAGAGATATAAACTCACCTGACTGTTCTTTCATATAAAGATTCCACATTTAAACAGTGCCATTGCCAAGTAAGAGCATTGAATTATTGTAATATAAACGAGGACTTCCAGATCTTGTACTCAAAGGAATTCACAATGCACTGTGGGACTTGTATTTCTTCACTTTCAGTCACGTGATTAAGTACTTTTAAAGCATGCACGAGCAAGCAATTTGCTTGTCTTCCACCTGTGAGCAAGGCTAGTGATGTCGAATTGTTTGGAACAGGAAGCATTCTGTGCTGCTGGATTTCGAAATAAAGCCGCATTTCCAGTATTGGGCCTCTATTGTTTCTGTGCATTTGAAGGTGCTTTGATGGGCTATTCCGAGCCCATTGCTAGAGGCCGCCCTGAAGGGTCGGGGGCACCAGAATCGGAAAAATGTTGTTTGAATATTAACTGAGGAGCATGACCCACTCACGCGCCCAGCCTACCAACGAAGCCACTGTGGAAAAAAATGAGCGCGTGCTGGAAGGGATTCAAGACAGATTATTTCCCTCTATGATCGTGCTGGTGAATGATGTTTGTTTCGATCCATTTGTAGAATGACAGCACTACGCGAGAGATATAAACTCACCTGACTGTTCTTTCATATAAAGATTCCACATTTAAACAGTGCCATTGCCAAGTAAGAACATTGAATTATGGTAATATAAACGAGGACTTCCAGATCTTGTACTCAAAGGAATTCACAATGCACTGTGGGACTTGTATTTCTTCACTTTCAGTCACGTGATTAAGTATTTTTAAAGCATGCACGAGCAAGCAATTTGCTTGTCTTCCACCTGTGAGCAAGGCTAGTGATGCCGAAACGTTAGGAACAGGAAGCATTCTGTGCTGCTGGATTTCGAAATAAAGCCGCATTTCCAGTATTGTGCCTCTATTGTTTCTGTGCATTTGAAGGTGCTTTGATTGCTAGAGGCCGCCCTGAAGGGTCGGGGGCTCCAGAATCGGAAAAATGTTGTTTGAATATTAACTGAGGAGCAAGACCCACTCACGCGCCCAGCCTACTAAGGAAGCCACTGTGGAAAAAAATGAGTGCGTGCTGGAAGGGATTCAAGATGGATTATTTCCCTCTATGATCGTGCTGGTGAATGAGGTTTGTTTCGATCCATTTGTAGAATGACAGCACTATGCGAGAGATATAAACTCACCTGACTGTTCTTTCATATAAATAAAGATTCCATATTTAAACAGTGCCATTGCCAAGTAAGAGCATTGAATTATGGTAATATAAACGAGGACTTCCAGATCTTGTACTCAAAGGAATTCACAATGCACTGTGGGACTTGCATTTCTTCACTTTCAGTCACGTGATTAAGTACTTTTAAAGCATGCACGAGCAAGCAATTTGCTTGTCTTCCACCTGTGAGCAAGGCTAGTGATGTCGAAACGTTCGGAGCAGGAAGCATTCTGTGCTGCTGGATTTCGAAATAAAGCCGCATTTCCAGTATTGGGCCTCTATTGTTTCTGTGCATTTGAAGGTGCTTTGATGGGCTATTCCGAGCCCATTACTAGAGGCCGCCCTGAAGGGTCGGGGGCTCCAGAATCGGAAAAATGTTGTTTGAATATTAACTGAGGAGCATGACCCACTCACGCGCCCAGCCTACCAAGGAAGCCACTGTGGAAAAAACATGAGCGCGTGCTGGAAGGGATTCAAGACGGATTATTTCCCTGTATGATCGTGCTGGTGAATGAGGTTTGTTTCGATCCATTTGTAGAATGACAGCACTACGCGAGAGATATAAACTCACCTGAATGTTCTTTCATATAAAGATTCCACATTTAAACAGTGCCATTGCCAAGTAAGAGCATTGAATTATGGTAATATAAACAAGGACTTCCAGATCTTGTACTCGAAGGAATTCACAATGCACTGTGGGACTTGTATTTCTTCACTTTCAGTCATGTGATTAAGTACTTTAAAAGCATGCACGAGCAAGCAATTTGCTTGTCTTCCACCTGTGAGCAAGGCTAGTGATGCCGAAACGTTAGGAACAGGAAGCATTCTGTGCTACTGGATTTCGAAATAAAGCCGCATTTCCAGTATTGGGCCTCTATTGTTTCTGTGCATTGGAAGGTGCTTTGATGGGCTATTCCGAGCCCATTGCTAGAGGCTGCCCTGAAGGGTCGGAGGCTCCAGAATCGGAAAAATGTTGTTTGAATATTAACTGAGGAGCATGACCCACTCACGCGCCCAGCCTACTAAGGAAGCCACTGTGGAAAAAAATGAGTGCGTGCTGGAAGGGATTCAAGATGGATTATTTCCCTCTATGATCGTGCTGGTGAATGAGGTTGGTTTCGATCCATTTGTAGAATGACAGCACTACGCGAGAGATATAAACTCACCTGACTGTTCTTTCATATAAAGATTCCATATTTAAACAGTGCCATTGCCAAGTAAGAGCATTGAATTATGGTAATATAAACGATGACTTCCAGATCTTGTACTCAAAGGAATTCACAATGCACTGTGGGACTTGTATTTCTTCACTTTCAGTCACGTGATTAAGTACTTTTAAAGCATGCACGAGCAAGCAATTTGCTTGTCTTCCACCTGTGAGCAAGGCTAGTGATGTCGAAACGTTTGGAACAGGAAGCATTCTGTGCTGCTGGATTTCGAAATAAAGCCGCATTTCCAGTATTGGGCCTCTATTGTTTCTGTGCATTTGAAGGTGCTTTGATGGGCTATTCCGAGCCCATTGCTAGAGGCCGCCCTGAAGGGTCGGGGGCTCCAAAATCGGAAAAATGTTGTTTGAATATTAACTGAGGAGCATGACCCACTCACGCGCCCAGCCTACCAACGAAGCCACTGTGGAAAAAAATGAGCGCGTCCTGGAAGGGATTCAAGACAGATTATTTCCCTCTATGATCGTGCTGGTGAATGAGGTTTGTTTCGATCCATTTGTAGAATGACAGCACTACGCGAGAGATATAAACTCACCTGACTGTTCTTTCATATAAAGATTCCACATTTAAACAGTGCCATTGCCAAGTAAGAGCATTGAATTATGGTAATATAAACGAGGACTTCCAGATCTTGTACTCAAAGGAATTCACAATGCACTGTGGGACTTGTATTTCTTCACTTTCAGTCACGTGATTAAGTACTTTTAAAGCATGCACGAGCAAGCAATGTGCTTGTCTTCCACCTGTGAGCAAGGCTAGTGATGCCGAAACGTTAGGAACAGGAAGCATTCTGTGCTGCTGGATTTCGAAATAAAGCCGCATTTCCAGTATTGTGCCTCTATTGTTTCTGTGCATTTGAAGGTGCTTTGATTGCTAGAGGCCGCCCTGAAGAGTCGGGGGCTCCAGAATCGGAAAAATGTTGTTTGAATATTAACTGAGGAGCATGACCCACTCACGCGCCCAGCCTACCAAGGAAGCCACTGTGGAAAAAATGAGTGCGTGCTGGAAGGGATTCAAGATGGATTATTTCCCTCTATGATCGTGCTGGTGAATGAGGTTTGTTTCGATCCATTTGTAGAATGACAGCACTACGCGAGAGATATAAACTCACCTCACTGTTCTTTCATATAAAGATTCCATATTTAAACAGTGCCATTGCCAAGTAAGAGCATTGAATTATGGTAATATAAACGAGGACTTCCAGATCTTGTACTCAAAGGAATTCACAATGCACTGTGGGACTTGTATTTCTTCACTTTCAGTCACGTGATTAAGTACTTTTAAAGCATGCACGAGCAAGCAATTTGCTTGTCTTCCAACTGTGAGCAAGGCTAGTGATGTTGAAACGTTAGGAACAGGAAGCATTCTGCGCTGCTGGATTTCGAAATAAAGCCGCATTTCCAGTATTGCGCCTCTATTGTTTCTGTGCATTTGAAGGTGCTTTGATGGGCTATTCCGAGCCCATTACTAGAGGCCGCCCTGAAGGGTCGGGGGCTCCAGAATCGGAAAAATGTTGTTTGAATATTAACTGAGGAGCATGACCCACTCATGCGCCCAGCCTACCAACGAAGCCACTGTGGAAAAAAATGAGCGCGTGCTGGAAGGGATTCAGGACAGATTATTTCCCTCTATGATCGTGCTGGTGAATGAGGTTTGTTTCCTTCCATTTGAGGAATGTCAGCACTAGGCGAGAGATATAAACTCACCTGACTGTTCTTTCATTTAAAGATTCCACATTTAAACAGTGCCATTGCCAAGTAAGAGCATTGAATTATGGTAATATAAAGGAGGACTTCCAGATCTTGTACTCGAAGGAATTCACAATGCATTGTGGGACTTGTATTTCTTCACTTTCAGTCACGTGATTAAGTACTTTTAAAGCATGCACGAGCAAGCAATTTGCTTGTCTTCCACCTGTGAGCAAGGCTAGTGATGCCGAAACGTTAGGAACAGGAAGCATTCTGTGCTGCTGGATTTCGAAATAAAGCCACATTTCTAGTATTGGGCCTCTATTGTTTCTGTGCATTTGAAGGTTCTTTGATGGGCTATTCCGAGCCCATTGCTAGAGGCCGCCCTGAAGGGTCGGGGGCTCCAGAATCGGAAAAATGTTGTTTGAATATTAACTGAGGAGCATGACCCACTCACGCTCCCAGCCTACCAAGGAAGCCACTGTGGAAAAAAATGAGCACGTGCTGGAAGGGATTCAAGACAGATTATTTCCCTCTATGATCGTGCTGGTGAATGAGGTTTGTTTCGATCCATTTGTAGAATGACAGCACTACGCGAGAGATATAAACTCACCTGACTGTTCTTTCATGTAAAGATTCCACATTTAAACAGTGCCATTGCCAAGTAAGAGCATTGAATTATGGTAATATAAACGAGGACTTCCAGATCTTGTACTCAAAGGAATTCACAATGCACTGTGGGACTTGTATTTCTTCACTTTCAGTCACGTGATTAAGTACTTTTAAAGCATGCACGAGCAAGCAATTTGCTTGTCTTCCACCTGTGAGCAAGGCTAGTGATGTCGAATTGTTTGGAACAGGAAGCATTCTGTGCTGCTGGATTTCGAAATAAAGCCGCATTTCCAGTATTGGGCCTCTATTGTTTCTGTGCATTTGAAGGTGCTTTGATGGGCTATTCCGAGCCCATTGCTAGAGGCCGCCCTGAAGGGTCGGGGGCTCCAGAATCGGAAAAATGTTGTTTGAATATTAACTGAGGAGCATGACCCACTCACGCGCCCAGCCTACCAACGAAGCCACTGTGGAAAAAAATGAGCGCGTGCTGGAAGGGATTCAAGACAGATTATTTCCCTCTATGATCGTGCTGGTGAATGATGTTTGTTTCGATCCATTTGTAGAATGACAGCACTACGCGAGAGATATAAACTCACCTGACTGTTCTTTCATATAAAGATTCCACATTTAAACAGTGCCATTGCCAAGTAAGAACATTGAATTATGGTAATATAAACGAGGACTTCCAGATCTTGTACTCAAAGGAATTCACAATGCACTGTGGGACTTGTATTTCTTCACTTTCAGTCACGTGATTAAGTATTTTTAAAGCATGCACGAGCAAGCAATTTGCTTGTCTTCCACCTGTGAGCAAGGCTAGTGATGCCGAAACTTTAGGAACAGGAAGCATTCTGTGCTGCTGGATTTCGAAATAAAGCCGCATTTCCAGTATTGTGCCTCTATTGTTTCTGTGCATTTGAAGGTGCTTTGATTGCTAGAGGCCGCCCTGAAGGGTCGGGGGCTCCAGAATCGGAAAAATGTTGTTTGAATATTAACTGAGGAGCAAGACCCACTCACGCGCCCAGCCTACTAAGGAAGCCACTGTGGAAAAAAATGAGTGCGTGCTGGAAGGGATTCAAGATGGATTATTTCCCTCTATGATCGTGCTGGTGAATGAGGTTTGTTTCGATCCATTTGTAGAATGACAGCACTATGCGAGAGATATAAACTCACCTGACTGTTCTTTCATATAAAGAAAGATTCCATATTTAAACAGTGCCATTGCCAAGTAAGAGCATTGAATTATGGTAATATAAACGAGGACTTCCAGATCTTGTACTCAAAGGAATTCACAATGCACTGTGGGACTTGTATTTCTTCACTTTCAGTCACGTGATTAAGTACTTTAAAAGCATGCACGAGCAAGCAATTTGCTTGTCTTCCACCTGTGAGCAAGGCTAGTGATGCCGAAACGTTCGGAACAGGAAGCATTCTGTGCTGCTGGATTTCGAAATAAAGCCGCATTTCCAGTATTGGGCCTCTACTGTTTCTGTGCATTTGAAGGTGCTTTGATGGGCTATTCCGAGCCCATTACTAGAGGCCGCCCTGAAGGGTCGGGGGCTCCAGAATCGGAAAAATGTTGTTTGAATATTAACTGAGGAGCATGACCCACTCACGCGCCCAGCCTACCAAGGAAGCCACTGTGGAAAAAACATGAGCGCGTGCTGGAAGGGATTCAAGACGGATTATTTCCCTGTATGATCGTGCTGGTGAATGAGGTTTGTTTCGATCCATTTGTAGAATGACAGCACTACGCGAGAGATATAAACTCACCTGAATGTTCTTTCATATAAAGATTCCACATTTAAACAGTGCCATTGCCAAGTAAGAGCATTGAATTATGGTAATATAAACAAGGACTTCCAGATCTTGTACTCGAAGGAATTCACAATGCACTGTGGGACTTGTATTTCTTCACTTTCAGTCATGTGATTAAGTACTTTAAAAGCATGCACGAGCAAGCAATTTGCTTGTCTTCCACCTGTGAGCAAGGCTAGTGATGCCGAAACGTTAGGAACAGGAAGCATTCTGTGCTACTGGATTTCGAAATAAAGCCGCATTTCCAGTATTGGGCCTCTATTGTTTCTGTGCATTTGAAGGTGCTTTGATGGGCTATTCCGACCCATTGCTAGAGGCTGCCCTGAAGGGTCGGAGGCTCCAGAATCGGAAAAATGTTGTTTGAATATTAACTGAGGAGCATGACCCACTCACGCGCCCAGCCTACTAAGGAAGCCACTGTGGAAAAAAATGAGTGCGTGCTGGAAGGGATTCAAGATGGATTATTTCCCTCTATGATCGTGCTGGTGAATGAGGTTGGTTTCGATCCATTTGTAGAATGACAGCACTACGCGAGAGATATAAACTCACCTGACTGTTCTTTCATATAAAGATTCCACATTTAAACAGTGCCATTGCCAAGTAAGAGCATTGAATTATGGTAATATAAACGAGGACTTCCAGATCTTGTACTCAAAGGAATTCACAATGCACTGTGGGACTTGTATTTCTTCACTTTCAGTCACGTGATTAAGTACTTTTAAAGCATGCACGAGCAAGCAATGTGCTTGTCTTCCACCTGTGAGCAAGGCTAGTGATGCCGAAACGTTAGGAACAGGAAGCATTCTGTGCTGCTGGATTTCGAAATAAAGCCGCATTTCCAGTTTTGTGCCTCTATTGTTTCTGTGCATTTGAAGGTGCTTTGATTGCTAGAGGCCGCCCTGAAGAGTCGGGGGCTCCAGAATCGGAAAAATGTTGTTTGAATATTAACTGAGGAGCATGACCCACTCACGCGCCCAGCCTACCAAGGAAGCCACTGTGGAAAAAACATGAGCGCGTGCTGGAAGGGATTCAAGACGGATTATTTCCCTGTATGATCGTGCTGGTGAATGAGGTTTGTTTCGATCCATTTGTAGAATGACAGCACTACGCGAGAGATATAAACTCACCTGAATATTCTTTCATATAAAGATTCCACATTTACACAGTGCCATTGCCAAGTAAGAGCATTGAATTATGGTAATATAAACAAGGACTTCCAGATCTTGTACTCGAAGGAATTCACAATGCACTGTGGGACTTGTATTTCTTCACTTTCAGTCATGTGATTAAGTACTTTAAAAGCATGCACGAGCAAGCAATTTGCTTGTCTTCCACCTGTGAGCAAGGCTAGTGATGCCGAAACGTTAGGAACAGGAAGCATTCTGTGCTACTGGATTTCGAAATAAAGCCGCATTTCCAGTATTGGGCCTCTATTGTTTCTGTGCATTTGAAGGTGCTTTGATGGGCTATTCCGAGCCCATTGCTAGAGGCTGCCCTGAAGGGTCGGAGGCTCCAGAATCGGAAAAATGTTGTTTGAATATTAACTGAGGAGCATGACCCACTCACGCGCCCAGCCTACTAAGGAAGCCACTGTGGAACAAAATGAGTGCGTGCTGGAAGGGATTCAAGATGGATTATTTCCCTCTATGATCGTGCTGGTGAATGAGGTTGGTTTCGATCCATTTGTAGAATGACAGCACTACGCGAGAGATATAAACTCACCTGACTGTTCTTTCATATAAAGATTCCACATTTAAACAGTGCCATTGCCAAGTAAGAGCATTGAATTATGGTAATATAAACGAGGACTTCCAGATCTTGTACTCAAAGGAATTCACAATGCACTGTGGGACTTGTATTTCTTCACTTTCAGTCACGTGATTAAGTACTTTTAAAGCATGCACGAGCAAGCAATGTGCTTGTGTTCCACCTGTGAGCAAGGCTAGTGATGCCGAAACGTTAGGAACAGGAAGCATTCTGTGCTGCTGGATTTCGAAATAAAGCAGCATTTCCAGTATTGTGCCTCTATTGTTTCTGTGCATTTGAAGGTGCTTTGATTGCTAGAGGCCGCCCTGAAGAGTCGGGGGCTCCAGAATCGGAAAAATGTTGTTTGAATATTAACTGAGGAGCATGACCCACTCACACGCCCAGCCTACCAAGGAAGCCACTGTGGAAAAAATGAGTGCGTGCTGGAAGGGATTCAAGATGGATTATTTCCCTCTATGATCGTGCTGGTGAATGAGGTTTGTTTCGATCCATTTGTAGAATGACAGCACTATGCAAGAGATAAAACTCACCTGACTGTTCTTTCATATAAAGATTCCATATTTAAACAGTGCCATTGCCAAGTAAGAGCATTGAATTATGGTAATATAAACGAGGACTTCCAGATCTTGTACTCAAAGGAATTCACAATGCACTGTGGGACTTGTATTTCTTCACTTTCAGTCACGTGATTAAGTACTTTTAAAGCATGCACGAGCAAGCAATTTGCTTGTCCTCCAACTGTGAGCAAGG
This sequence comes from Triturus cristatus, assembly GCF_964204655.1. Taxonomy (NCBI): domain Eukaryota; kingdom Metazoa; phylum Chordata; class Amphibia; order Caudata; family Salamandridae; genus Triturus; species Triturus cristatus. The sequence goes on along the minus strand of NC_140583.1, from coordinate 796,829,570 downwards.
CTAGTGATGTTGAAACGTTAGGAACAGGAAGCATTCTGCGCTGCTGGATTTCGAAATAAAGCCGCATTTCCAGTATTGGGCCTCTATTGTTTCTGTGCATTTGAAGGTGCTTTGATGGGCTATTCCGAGCCCATTACTAGAGGCCGCCCTGAAGGGTCGGGGGCTCCAGAATCGGAAAAATGTTGTTTGAATATTAACTGAGGAGCATGACCCACTCATGCGCCCAGCCTACCAACGAAGCCACTGTGGAAAAAAATGAGCGCGTGCTGGAAGGGATTCAGGACAGATTATTTCCCTCTATGATCGTGCTGGTGAATGAGGTTTTTTTCCTTCCATTTGAGGAATGTCAGCACTAGGCGAGAGATATAAACTCACCTGACTGTTCTTTCATTTAAAGATTCCACATTTAAACAGTGCCATTGCCAAGTAAGAGCATTGAATTATGGTAATATAAACGAGGACTTCCAGATCTTGTACTCGAAGGAATTCACAATGCACTGTGGGACTTGTATTTCTTCACTTTCAGTCACGTGATTAAGTACTTTTAAAGCATGCACGAGCAAGCAATCTGCTTGTCTTCCACCTGTGAGCAAGGCTAGTGATGCTGAAACGTTAGGAACAGGAAGCATTCTGTGCTGCTGGATTTCGAAATAAAGCCGCATTTCCAGTATTGTCCCTCTATTGTTTCTGTGCATTTGAAGGTGCTTTGATGGGCTATTCCGAGCCCATTGCTAGAGGCCGCCCTGAAGGGTCAGGGTCTCCAGAATCGGAAAAATGTTGTTTGAATATTAACTGAGGAGCATGACCCACTCATGCGCCCAGCCTACCAAGGTAGCCACTGTGGAAAAAACATGAGCGCGTGCTGGAAGGGATTCAAGACGGATTATTTCCCTGTATGATCGTGCTGGTGAATGAGGTTTGTTTCGATCCATTTGTAGAATGACAGCACTACGCGAGAGATATAAACTCACCTGACTGTTCTTTCATATAAAGATTCCACATTTAAACAGTGCCATTGCCAAGTAAGAGCATTGAATTATGGTAAAATAAACGAGGACTTCCAGATCTTGTACTCGAAGGAATTCACAATGCACTGTGGGACTTGTATTTCTTCACTTTCAGTCACGTGATTAAGTGCTTTTAAAGCATGCACGAGCAGGAAATTTGCTTGTCTTCCACCTGTGAGCAAGGCTAGTGATGCCGAAACGTTAGGAACAGGAAGCATTCTGTGCTGCTGGATTTAGAAATAAAGCCGCATTTCCAGTATTGGGCCTCTATTGTTTCTGTGCATTTGAAGGTGCTTTGATGGGCTATTCCGAGCCCATTACTAGAGGCCGCCCTGAAGGGTCGGGGGCTCCAGAATCGGAAAAATGTTGTTTGAATATTAACTGAGGAGCATGACCCACTCATGCGCCCAGCCTACCAACGAAGCCACTGTGGAAAAAAATGAGCGCGTGCTGGAAGGGATTCAGGACAGATTATTTCCCTCTATGATCGTGCTGGTGAATGAGGTTTGTTTCCTTCCATTTGTAGAATGTCAGCACTAGGCGAGAGATATAAACTCACCTGACTGTTCTTTCATTTAAAGATTCCACATTTAAACAGTGCCATTGCCAAGTAAGAGCATTGAATTATCTTAATATAAACGAGGACTTCCAGATCTTGTACTCGAAGGAATTCACAATGCACTGTGGGACTTGTATTTCTTCACTTTCAGTCACGTGATTAAGTACTTTTAAAGCATGCACGAGCAAGCAATCTGCTTGTCTTCCACCTGTGAGCAAGGCTAGTGATGCCGAAACGTTAGGAACAGGAAGCATTCTGTGCTGCTGGATTTCGAAATAAAGCCGCATTTCCAGTATTGTGCCTCTATTGTTTCTGTGCATTTGAAGGTGCTTTGATGGGCTATTCCGAGCCCATTGCTAGAGGCCGCCCTGAAGGGTCGGGGTCTCCAGAATCGGAAAAATGTTGTTTGAATATTAACTGAGGAGCATGACCCACTCATGCGCCCAGCCTACCAAGGTAGCCACTGTGGAAAAAACATGAGCGCGTGCTGGAAGAGATTCAAGACGGATTATTTCCCTCTATGATCGTGCTGGTGAATGAGGTTTGTTTCGATCCATTTGTAGAATGACAGCACTACGCGAGAGATATAAACTCACCTGACTGTTCTTTCATGTAAAGATTCCACATTTAAACAGTGCCATTGCCAAGTAAGAGCATTGAATTATGGTAATATAAACGAGGACTTCCAGATCTTGTACTCGAAGGAATTCACAATGCACTGCGGGACTTGTATTTCTTCACTTTCAGTCACGTGATTAAGTACTTTTAAAGCATGCACGAGCAAGCAATTTGCTTGTCTTCCACCTGTGAGCAAGGCTAGTGATGCCGAAACGTTAGGAACAGGAAGCATTCTGTGCTGCTGGATTTCGAAATAAAGCCGCACTTCCCGTATTGGGCCTCTATTGTTTCTGTGCATTTGAAGGTGCTTTGATGGGCTATTCCGAGCCCATTGCTAGAGGCCGCCCTGAAGGGTCGGGGGCTCCAGAATCGGAAAAACGTTGTTTGAATATATATATATTACCTACTGGCGCTCGCCAGTAGGTAGTTATAGTTAGGACCACGTTTCCATAGGAAATCCGCAACATTCTATTTTGAATAACTTTGGCGCCGGTCGACAAATCCTCGCGAATTTTTCAAATTGGTGGGGCACTACGCTCCGCTCCTACCCTGAAAGTCTCGGGGGGATTCGTCAAGCGGGGGCTGAGATAAAAGGGGGGTCCCAAAACGCGTTTTTCCCATGCATTTTTCCATAGGACATTTAGACAGGGCTACAGCCCGAACGGCTGAACAGAATTACTAGAAATTCAGAGAGGTAGTCCTCAGGACAAGGAAGTGCCTTTTGTAGGTTTGGTGTAAATCTGTTCAGTAGATTCTGAGAAAATAGCCTTTAAATCAATATATATATCTGAGCCAGCTTACGGTGCGCTTACGGTACGCTTACCGTACGCTTACGGTGGCGTGCGCGAGCGCGATTCTGATTGGCTCTTAGATCTTAGTAAACATTCGAATCGGCCGAAACCAGGTAGCGGCGGCCGCCATTTTCTCTCTCGCACTGAGAGTGATTTCTAAAATATAAAGCCCAAAAACATGTAAAGGGGCTGTTTAGACAGCTCCCACACACATAGCCATGTTGAGGGAGTCCCCAAAGATCCCCCAAGGCCAAAAACGGAATTTTAATTTTTTCTGTAATTTCGCCGATTACGCTTACGGGAAAAAATTAAAAAAAAAAATTATCCACACTCTCTCCACCCCGTGTGCAATTGGTGCCCGCAGGGCACCAATAGTGCATGGCTTAATAGAGATGAGATAAACTAAAATATTCAAAAAAATAATAATAAAAAAAAAAATTATCCACACTCTCTCCACCCCGTGTGCAGATGGTGCCCGAAGGGCACCATTTGTGCATGGCTTATAAAATATACGAAAAATTAAAATATTACCTTTCAAAACGAAGTGCATCATATGTCCTCCATGTGCGCACGGTGCGCGAAGCGCATCGTGCGTACATGGCCCATCTAGCGTAACGTGGGCACGCGGTGCGCGTAGCGCACCGCGTGCCCACCGTGCGTGCACGGCACTAACTGCGTAAAGTGGGCGCGCGGTGCGCGAAGCGCACCGTGCGCGCACGGAACGAACTGCGTTTAGTGGGCGCGCACGCCACGAATGGCGTAAAGTAACTTAGCATTTAAAAAACCGTACAAGTTCACTGAAAAAACCATAGGTTTCACACATGTTATAGTTAGGAATTAGCATTTAAAAAACCTTGCAAATTCACTGAAAAAACCATAGGTTTCACACATGTTATAGTTAGCGGAAATTTTACTGATAAAAAACCAATGAAATTCCCCCGTTATAGTTAGTGCAGGCAACTATAACTCACGCGACCGCAATCTTCTGCTGATGACATATGTGTCTTTATGAAAAAAAAATATTTGTAATATATGTATAGCTAAAAATGTATGGAAGAAGACATGGGCAAATAAGTGTCTAAATACAGTATTAGCATCAGCAGAGGATTGCGGTCGCGTGAGTTATAGTTGCCTGCACTAACTATAACGGGGGAATTTCATTGGTTTTTTATCAGTAAAATTTCCGCTAACTATAACATGTGTGAAACCTATGGTTTTTTCAGTGAATATATATATACATATATATATTACCTACTGACGGTCGCCAGTAGGTAGTTATAGTTAGGACCCTCTTTCCATAGGAAATCCGCAACATTCTATTTGGAATAACTTTGGCGCCGGTCGACGAATCCTCGCGAAATTTTCAAAATAGGTGGGGCGCTACGCTCCGCTCCTACCCTGAAAGTCTCGGGGGGATTCGTCAAGCGGGGGCTGAGAAAAAAGGGGGGTCCCAAAACGCGTTTTCCCCATGCATTTTTCCATAGGACCTTTAGACACAGCTACAGCCCGAATGGCTGAATAGAATTACTTGAAATTTGGCAGAGAGGTAGTCCTCAGGTCAAGGAAGTGCCTTTTCTAGGTCTGGTGTAAATCTGTTCAGTAGGTCCTGAGAAAATAGCATTTAAATCAATATATATATCTATGGGCGCGCTCCGTGCGCTTACCATAAGCTTACCGTACGCGCACGGTGCCGTGCGCGAGCGCGATTCTGATTGGTTGTTAGATCTTAGTAAACATTCGAATCGGTCGAAATCAGGAAGTGTCGGCCGCCATTTTGTCTCTCGCAGTCTGAGGGGGTGTAAAACAAAGGTGGATAACTTGAAAAGGGGGCAGGCTGGACAGTTCCTGACCCCCTAGCCTTTGTCAGGGGGTCTTAGAAGGACCCCCAAGGGCAAAAAATGAATTCAAATTTTTTTTTTAAAAACGCCGAATGCGCGCAGCGTACGCGCACGGCGTAAACGGAGAAATCCCGCGAAATTCGCGAAATTACGCGTACAGTGCGCGCACGGTAAAAAAAAATTTCAAAAAGGAAAGCTTAAAAAAAAAAAAAAAAATTTGTGAGGTAAGGTTGGCTCTTAAAAGAGCCGTTGGGTTCATAGAGGGATGGAGGAAAGAAAGAATGGGAATATTATGAGCGTCTACAAACGTGCTGGTCTATCTTATTGTTAATAAGGGGAACACTGGTCTCCCCAAAAACAATAAGACCAGAACATGTTATACACCTCATTACAACCCTCCCAAATCGAGGGTTAACATCCAGAGGAGCAGAAGAAGGTGATGCTCCCACCTCAGAGGAAGGGCTCAGCTGAACTGCCGATGATGTACTCGGCTGAGCTTCTGAGGCTGGGCTCTGGTGACTTACTGAAGAGTTTTCTCCAGTATGTCGAGCAAAGGTCCTGGGATGTCTATCCCTAAGGTGTCTCATCATAGAGTGATTTCCAAAGGAATACTTTTTCCTAGGATTTCCTCTTGATAAAACACGGTCACAAAGTGTGCAAGTGACCAGTGGAGCATTGACCTTTTTCTCCCCCTCTGGAAAAGTAAAATACTCCCATATAAAAGAATTCTTCTGTTTCCTCCTTCTCTGGATGATGGTGGTGCTGCTAGCCTCACTCTCAGAAGAGGTCTGCTGTTCTGCCATTGTATCCCAAAGACAATTCAGCTCCTGCTCCTAGAGAATCACAAGCAGTAATGAGGGGAATGGGTGTGGTGTGGGAAGTTTCTGGAACTGAAAGTAGTTTCAACCAATGAAAAGTGTTCTTTCAAGCAGTAATGAGGGGAATGGGTGTGTTGTGGGAAGTTTCTGGAACTGAAAGTAATTTCAACCAATGAAAAGTGTTCTTTGTGGATCACATGACCTACCGTGCGCGCTCCGTAAACTTACGGTACGCGCTCGGAAACAAGTGCGCATGCGCGAACGTGACGCTTACGGAGCGCTTACGGAGCGCGTACGTAAGACGCACTCGCGCATGCGCATTACACGCCCCTGCGTAACCGCGACGTTGCTTCCGCGTGTACGCGTACGTCGCGCACATATCACGTAAGCGCGCTGTACTTATGACGTGCGGAGCGCGTAGCGTCAGCTTACCGTACGCGTATCCTATTACGTACGCGTACCGTACTTATGACGTACGGAGCGCGTACCGTCATCTTACCGTACGCTCACGGAAAAAAATGCAAAAAAAAAAAAAACCTTTCCATAATGCAGGATATAGTACATATATTATTTTATACATAGGTTTACAAAAAAACACAAAAAAAAATTGGCATTTAAAAAACCGTACAAATTCACTGAAAAAACCATGGGTTTTACACACGTTATAGTTAGGAATTAGCATTTAAAAAACCTTGCAAATTCACTGAAAAAACCATAGGTTTCACACATGTTATAGTTAGCGGACATTTTACTGATAAAAAACCATTGAAATTCCCCCGTTATAGTTAGTGCAGGCAACTATAACTCACGCGACCGCAATCCTCTGCTGATGACATATGTGTCTTTATGAAAAAAAAATATTTGTAATATATGTATAGCTAAAATTTAATGGAAGAAGACATGGGCAAATAAGTGTCTAAATACAGTATTAGCATCAGCAGAGGATTGCGGTCGCGTGAGTTATAGTTGCCTGCACTAACTATAACGGGGGAATTTCAATGGTTTTTTATCAGTAAAATGTCCGCTAACTATAACATGTGTGAAACCTATGGTTTTTTCAGTGAATATATATATACAGAGGGGCAGCATTTTGAGGTCTTTGAGGACACTACTGCATTGCAGATCTCGGAAATAGGCTTATTGAGGGACCTGGACAGTTTGGAAAGGGGAGGCACACGCGGGGTAACAGATGATGCTTTATTGAGAGAGCAGGGATTAAGTGTTTATAGCAAACCAAGCACACCCTTAAAACCCCGGTTTGTATTTCTACCCATGATTCCCAAAGATTCCATAGATTTGTTTACTGATTTAGTTGTTTATGCTGTATGCTCACCAACAGGCCAAGAGTACCACTTTAGTAATGGAAATAGGCTTTAGGAATCTTGTGAAGAAATTACAGTCAAGACCAGACATAGTGGTCAGACAGGCTGACAAGGGCAGAAATATCGTCCTTTGGTCGCTTGCCATGTGTCAAGAAGAAGTGAGGCTACAACTCAAAGATAGACAATGCTATCAGAGGGTAGACATTGATACATTATAGACCACTACTATCAGTTTTTATTCAAAGTTAGACTATTGGAGATCTGTGGGCCTTATTTCCCAGGCAGAATATAAGTTCATGAAAGTAGATTTGCCAGTAACACCGGTACTATATCTTATACCAAAAGTACATAAAAATATGAGTAGTCCACCAGGCCGGCCAATAATTTTGGCAATTGGTAGTTTATTTGAAAAACACCTCCAGGTTTTTAGATATTTTCCTGCAAGGTTTTGCAAAAAATCTGTCATCTTATACTAAGGACACGGAGACTTTATTTAAAAAGTTTATGGCATCAATTGGGAGGAGAATTTTATTATGATAACATTAGATGTCTTCTCCCTCTATACCAGCATTGCACATGAGGATGGTGTAGGGGCGGTGCATTATTATTTGAGCTCATGTCCGCTTACATTGTACAGACACACAGAAATGCTGGTTGACATGCTCAAATGGTGTTTATTATGAAAAGGGACATTACACAAGGAACTTTTTAATTGTATATAGAGTGTTCAGCCCGGAAATTTCGGCCTTGAAGTACAATACGGCGTGAATTGGGCACTTGATCTTGATATGGTGAATTAATTTTGTACCATATGGAATTTTAAATGCATTTAAAAAAATAACTTTTAATGTATTTGGAATTTTCATAAATGAACTGACGCCGTCTATTTGCCATCATTTATCACCAACACTAGTATGGCACTTAAGTGGTAACGCTCATTTGCACAATGCACAGGCTATCGTGTTCTGTGAGCAGGATTGCATGCGTCACTTTGGTTGTTGAAATAATGCGCTGTCACTTTAACTTTGTTGAAACTTTATTTAAAATGGTGTACTGTCACTTTAATTGTGTTGAAATCTTGTGGATAATATAAATAGCAAAAATATGGCGTCAACTTTAGGTATGACAAAGACCGCTTGTGCGGTCAAAACGCGTTACCAGGTTGTGTGTGGCCAAATATAAAATCCCTCCACAGCGAGCCCGACTGTGCTGGAGTCTATTTCTGATGTTGGAGCAGTCATTTGTAATGATAGATAGATAGATAGATAGATAGATAGATAGATAGATAGATAGATAGATAGATAGATAGATAGATAGATAGATAGATAGATAGATAGATAGATAGATAGATAGATAGATAGATAGATAGATAGATAGATAGATAGATAGATAGATAGATAGATAGATATTTATTGGTGGGAATCTGTTCAGTGGTTCTTGGGAAATTAGCATTTACAAAGTAATATATTTTGTACCTATCTTGATGGTTGAAGAGGTGAACTTTTTATTTGCCTATAACTTTAGCTCTGTTTGATGATTTGCATGAATTGTGGCAGAAACATAGCGTGTTTACCTTATTCTTGGTATTTTTACATTTGTGCAGATTCTTCAAGGGGTGCACATTGAAAAGTCGGGTAAAAAATAACCATTAATAGCTTTGTCATTGTTCTGAAATTTGAAAGACATTTATCATGTTTAGTCTTCTGTGGGTAGTTTTCATCCATATCCATCAATGGGGCAGATTTAAAAGGGGATTGGCAATATAATATTATGTGCTAATACCTTTGATGCTCTTTAATTAATCTGCAGGAAATTTGTCAGGCTGTTAGCATGTTAAGCCCATTGCAGGAATCTCAGGTTTCACACATATCAAACAAAAGGGGAGCAAAGTAAAATGGGAGGACAAAAAAAAATTGTGCTAATAATTTGGTTCAGTGTTACTGATCTGCACAACACCTTGCAGACACTTACTGTGTTTAGCTTACTCTTGTATTTTGAGTTCCATACAAACCCCACAAGGGGGAAAAACTTAGAACCAGATGTACAAAGCATTTATGGGGTTGTAAACTGCCTGAATTGGGTAGTTTGCTAAAGCAAAACTGCTGTTTAAAAAATGTACATATGCCAAGTTTAATTTGGTAACTTGTTACTGAAATGCAATTTGCATTTGCGATTTGGTGTATGGCAAGGGCATGGTTAGGGCATCCCTCCCAAATACCGAATCAAAGTGGTATAAATTAATGTTTTGTGACCGAATTGTGTTTGCAAAACAGTAATACTTTACTATCAGTTCCAAATTGGTGGTAACCTACTCACAAATGGGAATGGTACCCTGTGGGACCCCTTGCACCTTTAAGAATGTACAAAATATATATTTAAGAGCAGGCAATGATCTATTAAATCACTGCATGCTTTAAAAAAATTATCCGTTTCATTTTCTTCACACATCCCGTTTTCCTTTAAGGAACACGGGCTGCTTTAAAAAAAAAAAGATTACTTTATTTAAAAGCAATCACCATCATGGTGGTCTGCGGAACGCAGCAGGACACCCTCCCTGTGATGGTTGTGATTCTTTTTTTTTTTTTTAGAACTTTATTTCGGAGAATCTCTCCATAAAAGGTACATAAAATAGAAATATAAATACATTTAAAATCATACATTGATAGTTAAAAAGTGTTACAAAAGATTGGAACATTAGAACACCAGGAGAGCGATATATCTGCTAATTACATAGAATCAAGTACAATTTAACCCAGTACAAATTTCATCAGGTTTGCATTTTCAGGTACCGCTTTCTCTTGTGCCAGAAAGCCCCCAGAAATTTGGCCACAGCAAACACAATGTAAGCAGCCATTTCACTCTTAAGAATTCTGAAGGCTTCGTGGCACCTGGTAAAGCCCAAATTCCTACAAACGGGAGTGATCCATTTTCTGCGCGCCTCACTATAGCCCGGACAAAAAAATATGATGTGCAGCTCAGTTTCATCGCATACTCTGCATGCCGGGAAAGTACTGGGTGCAGACACAGACCAGTGACTAGTAAGTGCACGTACTGGCAGGGACCCATGCCTCCATTGTAGGTAAAGCTTCCTAATTAGTACAGGGTAAATATTGTCCAGGATTAATTCAAAGCTGTAGGCATTTTTAATACAAAGGAATTGGTGCGTTAGAGATCCTAGGGTTATAGAAGGTCGGAATGTAGGAACCTTAGAATTATAATACAATTTGGTTAAGACCTTTTTGGGAAGCCTGGGGCAAGCATCCAGGGGGTCGTTCCAAAGAGCATCGAGACCTAGGCCCACCAGATTGTTCCTTACAAATTTAAACCAGGCAATGTTCCCCGAGTTTGGAAGACTAAGGACTTCCTGCAAACCTTGTCTGTAATGGATCAATTCAGGTACAGCCCATAATCTACGCCAGTAAATCAGTGGGCGAAGCGCCACTTCTTCTTCCAGGGGTCTGATGCCTAGGTCAAGTCTTAATGGCATTAAAGGTGTACTTTGAGGAAGGGCTACTAGGCACCTAAGAAACCTATTCTCCTCTTTAGTCAGACTAGCCAAGACTTTGTGACCCCACAATTCGCTGCCATAGATTACGGCTCCTCTGGCTTGCACCCTGTAGATGTGGAGCGGGGGGCCTATGGGTTTGAGGGTCGACCTATTCTTCCCCACCATCCTTAGTATCCCACCCACATGTTGCGCTAGTTTCAGCCTTGCTTTCTCCTGGTGCGGACCCCACCCCAATTCCTCATTAAGGGTTACACCAAGATATTCAAAGGTGTTGACTCGTTCCCTATGCGTGGGATACGGTGGAACCTGGGTGGCGGATTGAAGGCCATAAATTTAGTCTTTAAAGTATTAATCTCCAATCCGTGCTCTCCACAAAAGGTCCCAAAGCCGTCCAGGACACGCTGGATTCCCATCGGCGACTTGGAGAGAAGGAGGGTATCATCCGCAAACATAATTGCCGGAACCCTCCTTCCCGCCAGCTTTGGGACGTCGGAATTGGGGACCCTATTGAGGTGATCGATAACCCCGTTGACAAAGAGGCAAAACAGGGTCGGTGCGAGTACACACCCCTGTCTTACCCCTCTGTCAACGGGGAACTTGTTTGATAGGGCGCCATGCCTACCACACCTCACTTGAGCATAAGTGTTGGTGTGGAGGCGGATGATCATTGACAAAAGATCACCAGGCACCCCCGCTCTAGCCAACACTTCCCACAGCTTACCACGTGGTACCAGGTCGAAGGCTGCCCTTAGGTCCACAAATACAGTATAGAGGCTGCCACCCTCCAGCTGTATTGTTTTCCAGTATAAAAGGGACAGTCTAAAGACCTGGTCTATGGTGGAAGTCTTTTGCCGAAACCCAGCCTGGAGGGGGCTCAAAATATCCCTGTCTTCGATCCAGTCCAAGAGGCGATCCAACAGAAGCCTTGCAAAAAGCTTCTGAGGGACGTCTATCAGACTGATCGGTCTGTAATTAGTAGGGGTGGGCGGAATTTGCGTAATCGCGTTACGCAAATCTCCGCGAAACGGCAAAAAATCTCCGCGAACACGCAGAAATTCCGCGAACACGCGGAATTGCTTGTTCGCGATACTTTTTTCCTGTTCGCGATCGCTGTTTGCGTGCTCGGGGTGAAATATCTCGCGAACACGCATATTGAGAACGCGAACAAGCAAAAAATTTCGCGAAGTCGCGGAACGCAGATTTTTGGGCAATTTCGCGCTCTCCGCAGAACGCGAAATTACCCAAATTCCGCAAATTCCGCGAACGGAACGAAATTTACCGCCCAGGCCTAGTAATTAGCCGGGATTAAAGGCGAGCCCCTTTTAAAAATAGGCACGATCTCCGCCCCGAGCCAAGTGGGGGGAACCGCCATACCATGTACGATGGCGTTAAAGAGAACCAAAAGGTAAGGGGCCCAGATTCTGACCGCATGCTTTAAAAGATCGCCCGGAATCTTATCAAGACCTGGCGCTTTTCCCGAGGAAAGGCGAGTAATTGCCATTTCCAATTCCTCCAAATTAAAGTCTCCCATCTCGGAAGAGTTATCAGTGGTTAGGGCGGCTAATGCCCCAACCTGGGTTCCTAAATGGTCTAGCCCAGCCACACTGTAGAGCAATGAAAAATGTTCCTCCCACACTTCAGGCGCGATGTTTCCCTCTATAGCCAGAACAGGCGCAACTGAGCCATGTTTAACTATTTGCCAGAATTTCCTTGAGTCTCTGGTTTTGAGTGCGGTTGACATTTCTGACCAGTTCTCCCAGTCCCAGTCTATTTTGGCATTTTCAAGAAGGAGCTTATAAGCAGCCCGCTTTTCTCTAATTACCGATAAAGCCTCCTTATTTTAAAATGCCCGGAGAAGGTCTGCCTTGGCTTTCCTGCAGCTGGCGTTGAACCATGAGGCTCTTTCTCTCCTCACTTTCCTGTCCCGAACCACAGGGTTCAATACCTCGGCAAGATTGCTACACAGGGTCTGATGAATGTCCCCAAGGGAAATGCACCCGTCAGGCGAGGGCAATAGTGGGAGAAGTCTTCCCACCTTTTCGAGGGCTGATGCTACCAGCTCATAGATGGTCCTGATACAGTTTGGTTTCTCTAGGAGCTTGTCCCACCTTATTCTTCGCCTATTGCTAGATAAGGTTAGACTTGGGGCGCTTACTCTATTTTCTGGGACAGCAACATTAAGAAAGCCATCAACAGCCAAAGAGAGAATCAGGCCATTATGGTCACTGTCGAACCTTGGGGCTATTTTAAAATCTAAGACTAGTTTCCAGTCCTGAAGTTTGATCATTATGTAGTCTATCCGGGACTCCTGGCCTGGTCTATTAAAGGTTGGTTGCGGAGGTGTGTCCCCTTTGAACCTGCCATTGCAAGCTCTAAGTGAGTTTGCAAGGGTCATTGTTATTACTTGGAGTAGGAATGGTGAGGATGACCTAACTGGCGGACCCACAATACTTGGAATGTCCCAGAGATCATCCTCCTCACTGCTAAGCCCATCCAGGTGATTCGGGAGTGGTTCGTACTGAATATTGAAGTCACCTCCAACCAGGAGTGTTGTTGAACCTGAGAGGGAGTCAAGGAATGTCACCAGGGCCTCCATTGTCCCTGAGGTGCCCGCGACTCCGACCGGTCTGGAATATACATTTACCAGAGTCAGGCCCATTCCTGTGGGCCAGCGTAAGACCACACACAGGATATCGACTGAGTTGGTTTCTAGAATCTCGGCCTTGCAGCCAAGGTGGGAGCCAATCCATATTGCCAAACCACCGGACGGACGGCCCTTCCCTCCCCATCTGGCTAGAACATTAAAAGTTGCAAACCCAGGGTAACAATAGTTTTCTCTAGCCCACGTCTCCTGGAACATGCATATGTCATGTTTCTTTATAAAGGTTGCCCATTCACTACAATCTAACTTGTTGGGCAACCCAGCAATGTTCCAAGATAGAATTTCTATTGACCTCAAAACCGTATCTGTACTTATAACAATCTCATCGGGAATACTTTGTGCTGGCACTGGAGGGGCGCAAACCCCGATACCAGAGCGTTCCCTGGCTGGGACAACCCGTGTCGAGTGGATCTGATTTGACAAACCCCCACCCACCGCATTTTCCCTCTCCGCCCCTAGTACGGGCCGTGGGGGATACGTATCTAATTCCTCCACAGACACGAAAGTGTGTTCGTGAGGCGCTGCGGAGGGGTCAGGCAAAGATAGAACTAACCCGAAAGGAGTGGATTTTTGCGGAAAAGAAATCTGCGGTGGGGGAGTCAGATCAGTATCCACAACCTGAAGCTCCGCAGTATTGGGCCCTTTGTTAAGGAAACTCCTCTGTCAATCGCAGTCATCAATGTGTGATAGGCCATCGAATCTATTTGCGACTTCCAGAGGGGTAAATGGCAATCTATAGTTCGCCCTCCTTGGGCCATATCGGTAGCTCCCGGGGAGCACTGTAACCCAATCTAGTGCATTTTCGTGAACCGCAGAAGTGGGTGCATAAGTGTGGCAGTGGTTATCAGTGGGTACAGGGAATGCAAAGGGATATGACGGCATTCGTGCTGGGGCCCTAGAGTATGCATTCGATAAGACTGGAGGTCTTGGATAAAAATATAACAATTCACGGGGATTAATGGACCCACTAGTGTTACCCAAAGGATAGTCGAGAATGTGGGTGACTGCTCTAGGGTCTCTAAAATTAATAATGATTATGTCCCCCTCAATATCCTTATTTCTACAGCCTAGCCAGGGAAGTCTCCGAACATGTAGAATCTCCCCGTTGACATTGAAGGGAAGGGGTCTGATTAACATGAGCCAATGCATGGTTTTATTTTTAAGCTCATGGAAGCCTTCTTTTTTACCCTTTTCCAAAATCGGGACTCTCGTGAGCACTACTAAGTATGGGACTGCCTCTGGGGGTAAGTCAACTTGGTGCCTTGGTCGGTCTCTTGCCCTAACTAGGGGATGATTCCCACCCCTATCAATTGGAATTATTCCTAGAGTAGGGTCTGGTACTTCCTTTATCGATTCACCCGCATCATTTTGTACTTGGTAATGGTGGGCTATATTGGAAGATTTGGCCAAAGACTGGCTATCAAGACCAGCCCTTTCGTTTTTCCTGGTATGAATAGGGGATGAGACTAGTGCCACAGGGGGGGGCAAAACTGAATGTGCATGCTCTTTGGGTACCCCCGCATATTTAGTAATGGCTATTTCTAGATCCCCTAAGCGTTGCTCTATATTTTTTAATCTTTCGATTATGGGTAGAGCAAATGACCTTATCAATTGCTCGATGCCCTCGAGAGGGGCTGGGATCGGACCTTCATTAAGTAGACACAGCGGGGGACAGATCGGGTCCGAAGAGGAGGGTTCGATGAGGGTGGAAGGTCTTATGGTCATGGTGTTTACTATAGGTAAAGGGAGTGTTACCTTTGGCAAGGATATTTTTTCTGAGGTATGTATGGGTCCTTTGCCAAAGTCTGAGTGGTTAATCTTATCCCTTGGCAGATCGCCTAGCCTCTTTCTTCTTTTGGTGGGAGGGGGCCTTGGAGCTTTAGGCGCCGCAACCCTCCCCACCTTCTTGATAGTGGCTTTAACCTTGGATTGAGAAGGGATAGTAATCGTATCAATTTCCTTAATAATAGTGCTGGAAGGGAGCAAATCAGCGGAATCATGCAAACTTTTAGATTTATCAAGCTCAGATTCTATGTCTCTGAGCAATACAGGAACAATGTCAGTGGCTAGTGCCTCCTGAGTAAAAGTAGGGGGATTTAGCTCAAAAGGGGTAATAGGAAGCGAGTAATCTATAGGCATCCTGTTTTTTATACATTCTATGGACCGGCGTCGCTCGGCCCTTCGTTCAGCTAGCATAGTCTCCTTTCCATTAGCCGCAGCAGCCTTAATAAAATAATCGACCAATGTACCTTTGTTTGTACCACCAGTGATTATGGGCGTGTTTGTGGAAAAAGTCTCAGCCATGATGATTAATGCAGTTCTCTGGGACCAGACTTACGTTTGCTGGCAGGAAGAAGAAATTCCCCCGGTCCGGTCACCTCGGTCTCCTCGTGCCTCTGAGGGCCTCAGAGGGCCCGCTCTTTGCCCGGTCTTAGCCCCGTGCTGAGACCCGCACGCGTCCCGCTAGCGCGTGTAGGCAGGGAGACGTACATATAATGGAGGGCAACGGTGTTGGGGGAGGAGTCAGGAAGAGGACCAGGTGCGGCTGATCTGCTTCGTGCACAGCACCCTGGTCCTCGCAGTCCTGAATACGCCGGTTCTTGCAGGGTCAGCACACCAACAATGCCCCAAGTGACAGCAGCAGAGTCCCGGTCCCTCGAGCGGCTCCCGCGAAGCGGGGGCCGCGAGGTGCGGTATTAATTTCAAGAAAGCTGGAGTGAAAGTCCAAGGAATCCCTCCAATGGGCAGCAGCACCAGCCAAGTTCACAGACGGAGCCCCATGGGCCACAAACTGTACACTGCTTTATTAATATTCATGAGGGAGACCGATTTGTGACCCACTAGAAATTGCTATTTTAAAATAAAAAGTTTCAGACATTAGGAATTGCAAGTTTCTAATTGTGATTTGGTAAGAACTGCAATTAGGAAATCGTATTACGAGTTGTGCACACTGGGTCAGATCTACAGCATGGTACATTCGCATACAAATGTACTATTACAATGGGGTACATCAACCCAGTAGCATGCAATTATTAGTTACACCAGAAAGAATTACAAGGAATTACTACATAGGACCAGATTTTCCAACCGTAAAACCACACAGAATTCAACATTTCACTGGGTTTTGTGCGTAGGGTGGGCGATGAGGTAGAGTGGGAGGTGGAAGTGTTTTTCTCTTTTTCTGTAAGGACAAACATTGCATACTTGCCCATGTTTGAAAAAAAACGTAAATGAGACTTAGCAGTTGTAGCTAACTTCTCATGCAATGTTTTTGACTGATTCTATCGGACCAAAAAGAATCCAACTAATAATCAAACAGAGCGAAATGAATGCATAAACGCATGTGTTAATTGTGCTGTCTGACTTATAATATGGCCCTAAACGGGGTGGTTAAAAAAGCAGAATTTGCCATTTTATCTCCATTAGGAATTGTTGCTCCCTGCTACAGAAGAAAACAATGAATGGAATTACAGAAAACTTTGTATGAAACTAAAACTTTAGTCAGGGAAGTGCCTTTGCTTGGTTTGGTGTAAATATGATTTTTGGGCTTTGTGAAATTAGCATTATAATAATGTGTCGGTGGACTTCAAAGAGTTAGAAATCAGATATGTATGTATGTATGTACATGGAATTTGTATGGCTTGAACCTAGCCAAAAGTCATCAGAGTACTGTGCAGGGTCAAAGACAAGCATAAAGTCAGTGATTGAGAGATGTAGATGGGTTGTACATGATTAAGGCATTGTGATTTTGTGTTATTTAAAGAGGGTGTGATATCTGGACTCTCAGTAGACTTAGATTTAAAAACTTGAAATCCCCCATTTGACAAGGGAGCTTTCAGCTCCTGTCCTCTGTTTGGGTCCTCAATACCAAAGTTAGGCCTGTAAATCCCCCAAAACAGAGTCCATAAATCCTTAAAATATTCTTCTTCTGGCTAGTCCCTATGTGTGTTTTTTACCTTTAGCAGTCCCCGAAGAAAATTTCAACAGTGTCCCCTGTGTGTGCCAAGCGACTGGAGCTGCCCTGACGAAATCGCCATAAATATATTAGGCGATGAAACATGTTGGCACTACATAATGGTATGCATATTAAGCAACCTTTTTAAGTTTTGACTTGGGTGCACATCGAAGGAAGAATAAAGTTTGAACCTATTGACGGTGCATCCTCTTCAATCTTTTATCTTCACTATTCAGTCGCACTTGGTATGTGATCTCTTCACCACGTACCGTCACAGCTTTGGTTTATTTTTGGACACTTTTTTCATTTATTATTTTTTGGAGCGTGATGGCAACCAATGATGAGTGGGCAGAGCTGATGAGTACCAATCAGCAGGCTCAATTGGTGGTGCGCACGTGAGGTGCCATCTCGTCCCTTTCACATTTTTTTCATATATTTTTTCTATTATTTGTATTAGAAAAAACACCCGGTGTATTTTACGCAAGTTCATGCACCTTGAGGTTTGTCAAGGGGATTGCCAGAAGTAAAACTCTTATTTTTAAATTGAAGGTGGCTAGCTTTGTTGGTGACTACCCCAAAAATTTCTTTAAAAAACGGGGAGTATCATATACCTAAAGTGATAGGATCTGAACCACAGCTAACAATAAATGACCTTACCTTCTAAGTCCTAGGCCTGTGTTGATAGATAGTCCCTATGGCCGCCAACCCATACACAGAAGGGGTTGGCAGTCTGTGTCAGGTTAGCAATTAGACACTTTTTAGCACCCCTCCAGACTCCTGCCTCCTGATTTGCATTAAACTCAATATACCAAGGCTAAGTTAAATATGGTAAGGGTCTGTCGAATTTCATACCCACTATAAGAATCTTATTAAACACACACACATTAGCTGCTCCACACTATCTTGCAAGAGGTGTTTCCTCAAGTAACATGTCCACCGTCTTCAAATTAATTTAAATAACAGTTTGCATTGTAGTCTTATTGGCTACAAAGGGGTTTCCCCTCACCTAACATGGCAGGTGTGTTCGAACATGATGAATCGTTTATGTTAAATCCGTAGTACATAGCAGTCAGGGGCAGGATTACCCTCTTCCCCATTGGGTCTTCTCAATGGTTTGTTTACTCAACTAGCATCCAATACTATGTGGTCTAGTGGTTTATCTTGCCATGCTGCTATCAGCATGTTTGCACTGAATACACAGGCCCAGATTTACAAATATTTTGCATATTGTTTACATCACAAAAGTGACACACACCAGTGCAATTGTTTCATATACTTTTCAGAGCAAAACTTGTTTTGCATTGGAAAGTTGCCTAAAAGTAACGCAAAGCAGTGTGAAGCACTGCTTTGCTTTACACTGCGCCAGAGGGGTTGTACATGAGTCTTCCCATGCAACCACCCATGCGTTTTGACACAAAATCCTATCTACTAACAATACTAGAGAGGGTTTTATGCCAAGCAATAATGCCACTTTGAAGCAGGCTATAAAGGAGAAATATTTGTATTTCTCCTTTCTTTTCTGCCTTTGCATGTGTGCTGCACTGTACATCACACATACAAAGTAGGGAAAGTTTTGCAGTTGCTTGGCATAGTATTTTGTACAATACAATACATATGCTAGATTCACCAGACACCTTTGCACTATGGTGCAAAGGTGTTTGTGTGTGTGGCGCTCTGCAGCCTGATTGTGCACCGGGGCTAGAGAGAGGGGAGGAAAGCCCTATATCTCTGAAGATATGGCCCTGTCCTCCTCTCTCCCTGTCTTGCAATGCAGCGCAGCATCTTTGGGTGCTGCGCTGCATTGTGTGACAGGGTCGTAAATCTGGCTCTCAGTTTCTTCTTTGGAGGGCAGAGTGTGGCTCAATAACCCCAAAGTAGCTGCGGCGACCTCAGAATCCTACTGTTGGGGTAACAGACTTTGCCCACTCGTTGTGATCTATAGGCGCCATGTAGTGCGACGCCAACCTTTTCCAGCACCGATTACCTCTGTGGCAGTGACTAGTGACGCCCAGGCTCGGCATAAAAGAGGTTACGCATTTTTTTACTTTTTACATTTTCAATTCCTCCTCTGAAAAATGAAACATCAATGTGTTAATATTCTGTACCTTTAACTATACAAATTATGTAGGAAAAAATATTCCTTTTACATGCCCATATCAGAGAAAGAGTAGGCACCTCTCACTGTTTCCTCCCTTTCCCTGGCAAGAAGGGTAAAAGGTATTGATCTGCAGCCAAAAAGCACTTGTACTAAGATTCCTAGTAAGAATTCGAAAATTGCATCAAATGACGATTTGCAATTTGCAAT
Source organism: Triturus cristatus (assembly GCF_964204655.1). NCBI lineage: Eukaryota > Metazoa > Chordata > Amphibia > Caudata > Salamandridae > Triturus > Triturus cristatus. The sequence goes on along the minus strand of NC_140583.1, from coordinate 796,810,187 downwards.
TTCATATTAGGAGTCTACTAAAAATGGATTTGAAAGAAGGGGGTGCAATTGGCACATCGACGTCTACTGAATGCATTGGCATTTTATGAACCAATAGGTTCAGAGGTTGGTTCTCAAAATACTGATTCATAGTATGACGCAATTCGACCTACCTTATTAATGTACATGAGGAAGGCCGCAAATTGAGACCATCTAAGGTTGGTTAGAGTCATTAGCACAGTGGCCTGCTGGGATCAGCAGACCGGCATGTCTGTGATTGCTTATAAATAAAGCAATGTTTTTATATAAATACATCCCGTTTTTCTAACAGGAAAACAGAATGCATTTAAAGAAAAAAATGAAATTTTTAAGAGCAGTGGATCACTTCCTTGAAATGGTTTTGTCAACATTCACACAGGGGAAGGGGTCGTTTGGAGACCTCTTCACGTTTGCAAATGGTTATCGTCAATTTTAATTTGGTGGTAAAATATTAATGTTTCGCAACTGGATTTCAGTCACCAAAAGCTAAAGAATTTGAATTTGAAAGGGATGCCCTCTACACGACCTTCCAAATACCATTTCTGTATTTATTCTAAACCCCAAATTGCGATTCAGTAGCATGTTCCCAAATTGCAATTTGGGTTTCATACATTTAAAAAAGGCATTTTGTGGTCACAAAGGCTTAAATTTGACCTTTGTAACCCTAAAATCGCAAGATTCTATTTCAAAAAGTAGTTGCAAAATGTGCACTGACTTTTTGTAAATTTAATGATATTTTGCGAACCGATCTATGTATTGGGTTAGTTTGCAAAAACAGGAAATGAAAGAGGGTTGCAGAGCAAACTGCCCAATTAAAATTAATTTGTCAGGTTACAACTTGTGGGCCCCTGCAATTGGTTACGATCTCAGCAATGGTAGCCTTCAAAGGGCAGCAGACCCTCATCCCTGGGATTACACTCCAAAATGGAAAAGTCTTTTTGAAGGAACTCGGGCTGCTTAAAAAAAGGTTTTCTGTTTTGAAAAACATCACGGGAGTGGGCAGTGGTCCCCTGGACCACTACCTCCTCCCCTGAGGTTACCTCCCAAATTTGCCAATGGCACATTTCCCCTTTACAAATTAGTTACTACCACAACTTCGGAGTCCATAACTGATCAATGATTTCTTAACAGAATTGTGATCCCAAACCACTGATACATACCATAGCGACTTGCAATTTGGAAGAAGAGCCCCTTTTAAACTGCGATACAGTATGGCTGTCTAACTCAATTTAGGGATTACGTTTTTTTCTGAATCACAAAAAGGGGTTAGTATGTAGAAATACTGAATTTTGTAGTCACAATTCCTCTGTTTTTAGCGATTCTCAGCATTTGCTACCTCAAGATCCCTTAGTACATTTGGCCCTTGACCCCGAGCAGTTGGGTGATGGATGGAAAAGCATGTTCCACCCTCACCGCTACCGAAAGCCCATCTCCTGAGGTTCAATATGTCATGTGCCTGTGATGGTGCCAATGGTCTGCTATGTGGTGACAGGAAAGGACCATCGTCTAGTGATTCTTTTTAAAATCAGGTGATTTTTTACATCTTTCCTTCAGCTTAGTATCTCAACTCTCCAACATGCAATGCATGGCCAGAACCTGCCACTGCTTGCACCTGCCCAGATAGAACCTCTGCATGCCCCCCTGACTCCAGAACTATTCCCTGTCCCCCAACCCCAGCATGTGCACAGCCCCTCAGTCTTCTGTTGCACACTATGCACCCTGACAAGCAGGATATCCAGAGAAAGAGCTACAGCATGAAGATGAGCAACATGACTCCAGGTTAGAGGTGTTTGTTTTTGTCTCTGCGACTGCAGGGTGTGGGTTGTGTTTGTGTGACTGCAGGGTGAATGATATTCCAGTATGAGTGCAGGGTGAGAGGTGTTCTGTGAGTGTAGGGTTAGTGCTATGTCTGTTTGAATGCAGGCTGAGTGGTGTCTCTGTGAGTGCAGACTGAATGGTGTGTCTGTGTAAGAGCAGGCTGAGAGTTGTCTGTGAAATTGCAGGGCGAGAGGAGTGCCGGTGAGTACAAGGTCAGTGTTGTGACTGTGTAACTGCAGCGTGCCTGGGTGAGGAGTGGGGGTGTGTGGTAAACTCTGCTCCACTGGCAAAGTTCACAGAGTTTTGCTACTCCGCACTCCGTTTGGAGAGCGGAGCACGGCAAAAATAAATCTTCACCTACCGCCGGCAGAGCGAAGTTTACCAGCGCACGCCGATCATGCCTTTCAACAGGCTTCTAATAAAATGATACAACGGAATCAGTGGGTGGTGCGCCAATCCAGTGTGAGTAAACACATTTTCTTTAGAATTGGAAAAGCGTAGTGACTTTGGATTGGTGGATGGACTTCTTGTCCCGGGATTGACTTGAACCGTAGCAACATAATGCGGTCAGGGAAAGTATGCATCACACTGAGCCCTTCAAGGCTGCACGATCAGTGACTCTTGTCAACAGGCACAAGGTGAGGGTCGTGGACCTGCCTCTCGGACTTCACTGCTGGTCACAAACAGGGCAACAGGCCTCGGCAGCACTCACACTTCTTTTTTCAGGTGTACTTTCTGGGCTTTTGGGGTCTTGGGTCAGTAGTCCTCAACTGATGACTGGGAGCATGCAAGTGGACCCATGGACTGCTCTTTGCATGTGCAGGACCCCCTATGATCCCTTTGGGTCATTGAGTGCATGCGGATTAGAGCACCCTCTGCAAAATGCGTAGTGAGTGTATGCACAGAGGACTCGGTCCACACACACAGGAATTCCATCTCATCTGGCCCACTGCGTGCAACTACAGGAGCCACCTCTCACCTCCACTCTGGACAAGTGAGTGCGTACACAGGAGACCCACTATCCGAGCACATCAGGAAACCCCCTCTCATCTCTGTTGACAGCTGAGTGCATGCACAGAAGCCCCCTCTTCTCTATGCACCACTGAGTGCATGAACAGGAGACCCAGGATGCATCCAGATGAACCGGTTTGCAGCTCTTTGAATGTCTGATTGCTTGCAGAGGAACCCCTTATAAGCCTCTATGCACTGCTGAGTGTGTGCACAGGAGCCCCAGAACACAGGAAGCCACCGATCCACTGTGGATCCCTCTGCTCGCACACAGGCCTCACCGCTCTGCACTATGGACCAGTAACTGCCTCGTGACTGCATTGCAAGTCTGTGTGCACAGTGAAGCCCTGACCTTGGTCTCTTCTCTTGTCTCGTGCTCACCTCACCTTCAACTTGCCACTGGACTCATCGACATTGAGTAGTCGGAGGTGACTGCCGTCTCTTTCATCCGCACCTGATCATCGCATGAACCAGCGCCTATGCTCGGCTCATCAACTACTCCAGGATGAAGAAGGAGAAAGTAGATGAGTTTATTGCTGCATCTTTATGTTGTGCTGCAGGCAGTTAGGCAGTCATGCTGCTGCACTGTAAACTATACAAGCAGCTGCAACAAAATGACTTGTTCAGAACGCAGTTGGTTTCCTTTGGATTAGCATCTTCTGCAAAAATTTCGACTTTAGGTTCATTTATGTCCAGTTCTTTCATACAGTCTGATAGTCTAATGAGCCTGTTTTAAGCACTCCGGTGTTTCTTAGGGTGAGACGCCAAGATTATTAAGATCACACCATGTTGTCGAGTAGGAAAGCCGGGATATAATGAACCCCTGATTCGTGAGAGCAACAGTGCCCAGTCAGAGTGCCGCATATGTAGAACAAACAAAGGTCAAAGGAGGCCACGTGGGTCCTCGTGTAGCCTAGGCTACTAAACTATTCTTCGGCAGAGTTAGTCGGGTAGAACAAAGTAATGTAGTCCAGGCGGGACTAGTTGAGCAATATATGCTGGGACACAAGGTTTGGTATGACATCACATTTATTTAACAGCATAAATGGAGTATCACAGTGTAATTTCTTGATAATAGTTCTGGTGCTCACACAGAAAGTGGAAGTGCGTGAAGTGAGGGGTGTTTGTGACATTAAAAATGTACATCGCATTGACAACAATTGTACACAAAACTCCAAATTAATTAGTAGCAGTAATACAGTTTTGGTTGTAAAGGTCGACGGCGTTTCGATCTTATGATTGTAAGATCATCATCAGGACGAGACAAGTGTGAGTAGATAAAATTTAGGCTGCTGAATAATGTAGAATGACAGGAGATCGGAAATGCAGCCTTGTCGAAGGATTTTTAATACAGGGCCATGGGGGGTCACAGCTAGTGGCAGAGCCCTTGGTTACTTGGGCGTTAGTTCAAAGGACAACGAGCAGGAGAGTAAATCTTTGTGAATAACGTGCTGGCGTAGAGCGGAGGATTTGCGTGCTTCACGAGCGGAACTCTGATCGGTCAGAGTGCTGCAGCATATAATTGCAGACGCACATTGGCCAGTCACGGTGTCACCACAGTTGAAGCCTCTGAGGGAGCAGAGAGCACTACAGCACAAGCCCCCAGTAGGCAGTCACTGATTAAGTGTTTGTCTCCAGTCTCAAAGGTAGCAGACAATGCAACACCACTGACACCCACTGCTCACTAAATGTGGCTTTGTCTGCCATCCTGGAGTAAGTTGCACACTGGTACGGTACTGTCACCTGTTGAGCTATCACTGCTGCAAAAGATGTTATTTCCACAGTGTGTCCTAATTGGCCGAGTAATACTGCACCCCCTCTCAGAACTCTGTGGAATTTTACAGAGTTTTTTAGCAACTCTGCGGAATTGAGCAGATTCAAACTCCTCGAGCTCCGCTCAGCCCTAGTGAGGAGAGAATCTATGCGACTGCAGGATGTGCAAGTGCTTGCTGTGTGATTGAAGGTTGGGTTGTGTGACCATGTGAATGAAGGGTGAGATGTGTGCCTATGTGAACGCAGGGTGAGCAGTGTCCCTGTGAGTGGTGTTGCAGGGTGAGTTCCGTGCCTGTGTGAGGTCAGGACGAGTCATCAGCCTGTCTTACTGTAGGGTGTGCCTGTACGTGCAGGATGAGAGACTGCGTCGGATTGGTAACGCAGACACTCGGGCAATTCCCGTAGGGCCGGTATCCGAATTCCAGCTGTGGGCTGCTTTTTTGAGCAGCCTGGGGGCCCGATTTGGGCGGTTTCTCCGTTGTTCAGCCAGTGGCCCAGTGGGTGCCTGAGTGACCTTTCTGGAGGCAGATGGGCATCCATTACCTCCCTTTTACCAACGGCACGGAGGTGTCACTCCCTTTCTCTCGCTGGGCCAGCCCATTAATATAGGCATATTGACAGGGGACAGGGGGCCTGAGCAGAAGTGGCCTCACTTGTTTTCAGGTGTGTTTCATCAGTGTAAACTAATCTGTGCATTTTTTTTAACCCCCACCCCCTTTTTTATAAAATTTTGCCGAAGCAGTGTTTTGCGGAAAGGCAATATGCAAATGTGGGCCACTTAATTTTAGCGTTCCTGGGCTGATTTTTAATCCCAATCCAACCCTGATGAGAGAGGTGTCTATTTGAGTGCAGTATAAGTGCTATGCATGTGTGTGTGAAGGGTGAGAGGTGTGCTTGCATGAGTGAAGAGTGCAGCATAATAAAGCCGGACCTATTGGAATTGCAAGTGGTTCTTGTAGTGTTAAACATGACCCATTGCAACATAACTTGTTATTTTTTTGCAAACTACATAAAGAAGCAAAGCTTTCCTTCTATGTCCGCAAAGGTTGCAAAAAGCAAAAGCTCCCATGTGAGCACAGCCCTTTAAAGATAGAGTTATTGTGGGAGTTCAATCAAAAGCTTTCAGTAGTGTTTACTGCATGTTGGTCTTCAAACCCAAAACAAAGTCTATTCTCATGGTTTACAATAGATCCAAAACCCTGACATAAGAGATGAGCGGTGCAAAACGATAGAGAACTAAATAGAGAGAAATGGTTATTAAATTTGAGGTACACGTCTGAAAGACATTGACGCTGATTTAGTGGATCTTCTTGGTGAGACTGTGACCACAACTAGGGGTGGGCAGAACTCATGGATTTCACCTTGCGGAGTTACATAAAAACTCTGTGAGATTTCGCTGAGTTCTGCCTATGTGTGGAAAATATTAATGTTGCGAAGCTCGCGCTGCATTTCAGTGCCGGTATCGCAAGCAGCTCTAAAAAATCTGTGAGGATGGCACCATTAAGGTGCGCAACAGCATGGCCGTTCGAGTTGATTTTGCTGTCACTCAAGTAGAAGATCTACTTGAGCGGCAGCAAATCTGCTCGAGAAGCAGCTGGCTGATTGCAACCGCCAGCAACCGCCGCGTTAGAATATTACGCTGGGAGACGCCAAATCTCGCTTGCTCTCTCCAGCTCGTGGGAAACAAATTCTGTCACGTGGCGATTAGCAGAATTTGGCTGGAACTCCGTGTTACAAGATACGGAGTCGCAAAATACTATCAATTACTCGCGGGGAATGCACCCCTGACCACAACACAGATGATTGGATTCCTGTTTTTACTTACTAGGGACAGGTTTCAATGCATTAGTGAAGATGTTTCCTAGCAGCAGAGATTGTTCTTTGAATAGTTAATAAGGCTCTGGTGGGTGTGCTCTAAATGGAACAAAATGCTTATTAGGGGGAACACTGAAGCAACACATGGGGAATTGTATAACCACATGAATAACTACAATGTGTGCTATTGGAACTTGAAACTGTGATGTAATAGCTGAACGGTGAATATACAAGTACAGGGACCGCAGTACAATAGGAGACTTACAAGACATATGCAGAACTGCAGCCTGGAGTTCCATGGACACCTTTAAAGAGTAACGCTATATAGATTCAAACATAAGAACGGAGAGCAGGCATGCAATGTACAAGAAGTCTTAAGAAGCTGTTAAGGTAGCTCCACCCCACTGCCACCCATTATGTGGAGACAAGCACTATTATATAACTGAGTGATGCTGCAAAAAAGCTACCTGCAGTGCTTAATTTGTAAAAATGTAAGTACCCGGGCCCAACATATTTCTCAGGAGGCCTACGTAGTTGGCACTCCCCGCTGTCAATGCAGGTAGTGTGCAATACCAACCACACAATACAAGTGTGACATTTTGATTTCAGGTCACTTAACGGCAAAATGTGCCCTGCACCCATTGTATTTTTTTTAGTAGATTGAATAAACTCTGCTCAAAAATATACAGACAGCACCACCATATGGTAGACTGTCATAAAAAAGGGCCAGTGCTTTGCACTGGCAAGCACCATGACAAATTAAGCACTGGAAACTGTTACAACTTTAGATTTGTTAAATATCCACGTGCAAACCTACTATCCTACCTAACAGGTTGCAAATTATATAATACAACTCACATGAACAGAAAAATATTTGGCAAGTGCTTCATTTGTGCCTGTCATTTTAGGTGGGAGCCACTGGCACTTATGTTTTGGGCACCAGACATTTAAGGAGAGCAAGAAAGGGAAAACACACAAATCAGAAAGATGGAGAAAGAGAAAGGCGGAAAAACTGTCACAAAGGGAAAAAGCAGGACCCTACAAGAGTGAGGTAAAGGGGCAGGGGATGCCTGGTAGTGGATAAAAGAGGCATGAGGTGGGTTCAAGACTTTCAGCGTTGGAATCCAGCGAGTCAGCTTTTAATTGCACTGGCGCCGGCTTCTGAGCAGAGCTTCGAGCATCTGTACTCATTCTTTTTACACATAAAGCACTGGGTTTGGAAGAAAGATGATGAGAACGCGAAGGGCAATCCTGAGGGGGAGTTGACATCCCTCTGGCAACCCTTCACAGACGTCATCAATGCCATACCAAGAGGATATAAAACAACAATTGATGGACAGAATGCAGAACAATGTCATACATTCACCCCAGTACAGAGATCTGGGCCTAAATCCATCGTTTTTTTGCTCACCATGCCTTTCTAGTTTGAACCCAGCCATATGCAAATCAGTCTTGACCCTGTGCCCCATGGGAACAGTCCAGCGCGAACTACCAGGCCTGGTGCTCCCTGGACAGGAAACAAGCATTCTAGGACCGGGCTCACTGTGCCAATGGAATCAAGCAATCCTGGCAGATGAGGGGTGAAACCCCGAAACCGGTCCTAGGATGCTTGTTTCCGGTCCAGGGAGGACCTGGCTTGGCAGTTCGGGCATAGGGTAAAGACTGATTTGCATATGGCCAGGTCTAAACTAGGGTGGCATGGTGAGCAAAAGAATGATGGATTTAACCCAGATCTCTTGACTGGGGGTGAATGTTTTGATTTGTTCTGCATTCCGTCCATCAATTGTGTGTCTTTTGCTTCCTCGCCCTAAGTATGCCGGGTATGCCCAGACGTGGGTCCCGGGTTCACTGTGCCACTGGAATCAAGCTATCCTGGCTGATGAGGGTTGAAACCCGAAACCGGTCCTAGAATGCTTGTTTCCGGTCCAGGGAGGACCTGGCTTGGCAGTTCGGGCTGGACTGTTCCCATGAGGCACAGGGTCAAGACTGATTTGCATATGGCCAGGTCTAAACTGGGGTGGCATGGTGAGCAAAATAATGATGGATTTAACCCAGATCTCTTGACTGGGGTTGAATGTTTTGATTTGTTCTGCATTCCGTCCATCAATTGTGTGTCTTTTGCTTCCTCGCCCTAAGTACGCCAGGTATGCCTAGACGTGGGTCCCGGGCTCACTGTGCCACTGGAATCAAGCTATCCTGGCTGAAGAGGGTTGAAACCCAAAACCGGTCCTAGAATGCTTGTTTCCGGTCCAGGGGGGACCTGGCTTGGCAGTTTGGGCTGGACTGTTCCCATGAGGCACAGGGTCAAGACTGATTTGCATATGGCCAGGTCTAAACTGGGGTGGCATGGTGAGCAAAAGAATGATGAATTTAACCCAGATATCTTGACTGGGGGTGAATGTTTTGATTTGTTTTGCATTTCGTCCATCAATTGTGTGTCTATTGCTTCCACGCCCTAAGTGCGCCGGGTATGCCCAGAGCTGGATCCCAGGCTCACTGTGCCACTGGAATCAAGCTATCCTGGCTGAAGAGGGGTGAAACCCCGAAACCGGTCCTAGGATGCTTGTTTCCGGTCCAGGGAGGACCTGGCTTGGCAGTTTGGGCTGGACTGTTCCCATGAGGCACAGGGTCAAGACTGATTTGCATATGGCTAACTCTGAACTGGGGTGGCATGGTGAGCAAAAGAATGATGGATTTAACCCAGATCTCTTGACTGGGGGTGAATGTTTTGATTTGTTCTGCATTCCATCCATCAATTGTGTGTCTTTTGCTTCATAGCAATAGGATGTGGCGCAGCCGCCAGAACTGCCGTCTCGGTAGCTGGGGATCTAGGTTTGAGTCTCAGCATCGGCGCAACATCCTGTGATTCTGGGCAAATCACTTAATCTCCCCGCTCACCGGTGATAAGCTGCGCTATATAAATCTACAAACTTAACTAACCATTTCGAAACTTTAAAGAATTATTGACATTGCTTTGGAGTTGCAAATCTGGAAATTAGAGTATGAGAGGGCAAGAAATCGATGCGAGTGTGGATTTCACTAAAATGTCACACAGAAGGACAGATAAGGGCAACACATAATTTGAAGTCACAAAAATCTGGGACAGACTCTGGAGATCAAGGGTGTAATAGGAAATCCGTGTTGTAGAGGAAGGGGGAGAAATGGCCATCCAGTCCTTTATTCTCCATTACTGTTTCTGAATTTTGAGTAGAGATGCGAGGGGGTATCGTCAAGTTTGCACGAGCATGTCGTGTGGCACGCCCTGTCTATTCACGCACGGATATTCAATAGCCAGGGTGGTCTCAAATGACAGGGGTAAGAGCCTTGGTTACCGTGATGATGAAACAGCGCTGAAACGAGATAGTGCGTCCTCCGGAAGGCGCGCGGATTTAAATGAAAGGATTACGTGTGACCTAGGTAGAAAAATGTAAACTCCTTGAAAGAATGGGACGAGAGGGGAAGAATCCGAGGGGGCACTCGACCTTTTTCCTCCAGATGTCGACCCTTCAGTCGCACCTCTGTCACCACAGATGGGCTGTTTCTGTAGGGTGGATTTTGGGAGGCAGTGGCCCGGCGGCTCTCGAAGCCTTGAACTTGACTGACGCACCAGCCCCGGATCGGTATTCTTGGGAATCAGTCAACTGGAATATTCGACTTCACTCCTCAGCGCTGGCACACAATGAGCTACGAATAGGGGGAGGTGACGATGGGGGTGGAACATTCCTGGCCCCTATTTCCCAGACAGGACTGACCTTCTATTGTATGCTTCCTCATTCATTGACTATTGAGGCTTTGGCGAACGAGGTGTGATTGGCGGAAGGATGTAAGGCCTCTAACCTTTGTGCATCTAGGTCAGTTTTGCAATAAGGCCACGTTCAGATTCAAAATGGCCGCCAGAGCTTTCTGTGGTGTTATCACACGGGACTAGAGCCAGAAGATCTGGAGAAACTTTTGGAACCTATGCTTAATTTCGGGCACCTCCTGAACTTGCGGGCTGGTGCATTTTCCACTACTACCTTCCACTGTCTCACTCTTTCTGCAAAATACATTTTACGTGTGACCTTGGCACGCTGTGCAATGCTATTGGTAAAACAAGGATATGATCATCATCCAATCAAATCATATCATTATAATAAATATAAACATACATAAGTTCTCACACCTGGCGAGGACAGCCTGCAGTGTTGAAAGATCTATGCATGACTGACCAGCATAATCTTTCCAGCATTGGTTGGGAGGGGAGGGTATTTGAGCAGGAAAAAAATGAAAATGTCAGTGATTCAAAGGAAGTTTTGTCCCCGTGTGTCAAGGACATTTGTAAGTTTTGCTTACAAGACAGCAATAGCAGACTGCTTCCATTGGTTGACTTTATTGTCACTCTCTTTTATTTGCTTCCTATTCGATTTCTTCCCTTCCTCTTCCTTCCTCTTCTTGTATTTGTCCCTCCCCTGGACCATATCCTATTTACCCTTTTTAAGATTTGCTATCTTGTATCCTTCCACTGCTCAATTTTAGGTAACTACTTTTTTAGTTTTAGTTAAGCACTCCATGAGAGTACATGTATTTTCTAGCTCTCTCACTCGTGTACATCTCCCCGTCAAATACCTATGTTGATCGCTCCCTTGTATGCACCTCGCTTTCTCTTTCATGTTTCTCCCCCGTGCATATGTTGTACTGTCCCTCATGTGCTTCTTTTTCTCTCCTCCTCCACCCAGCGTAATTTTTATTTTGCGGGCCACAACACTTGTTGCTCCCACCCCCATTCTCCTCCATCACTCCCCACACCTCATGGTTATTTACATTTTTTGTTGCCTTTTTTCAGAGGATCTAGCAGCTGCCATTTGCTGTGGAGTGCTCAACTGCAAAAACAATGCTTTTGTGCAACTAGCATACTTTTTAATTTTGCAGCCAAAGTGGTGCTGTCTTCTTGGATCAATAAATTAAAAAAAGGAAAATGGCACCCACATCATTCTGAAGGCTTGTGAGAGCATAATGATGTATGTATGTGCATACGTAATAATGCATGCACACACCTACAGAATTAAACCACTGGCAACAGAGGCTGGATAATCGCATCATTATTTTTTCGTTGCACAATATTGATAAATAGCATTGCACAGCAAATTGGTCAACATGGCAAGACCTATTGGCTTTGCCAATGCTTGTTCTATTTTCCTGCCTGAGACACTGTATATGGTGGTTCTGGAGCAGGAAATAACAGTGGCAGAAGCCCAAGTAGCACCAGAAGTCTGTCACTGTGACCAGCAGGTCTGCTGTGGATGGAATGCCTGGTCAAGGGTTTTCCATAGCAAAGTCAGTTGAGGCTCTCTGGTTGGAATCCTGGTGGTTTACTTCCGGGGCAGCCTCTGGTGTGGTGGAGTTGGAGTCCCACCAGTTTGTGACAGGGCGTCTGCACTATCAAAACCAAAATGCGAGCCTTCATATTTTTAACCAAACTAAATGAAATTTTCCTCAAGGCTTCAGCACTCTTATGAAACCCAAAACCTCTCATGCATCACAGAAACAATGTCATATAACAGGAGGTTCATTTAAGAATCCCAGAGCACCCACCAGCTATGCAATAGGACACATTTGACTTTGAAACTTGGGATCGTTCATCCTGGTGTCTTACATCCTAATTAGGTGGATATTTCGAGTTCAAGAAAATTAAGAAAAATATAAAATTAACATTTACCCAGTGCCTTTTATTGGCATGACGGCACTTCAAACTAATGGTGCTAACAGAGCAGCTCTCTCTGCACTCAAAAAAGTCTGATCACTGGTTATGAACAGTTCTGAGGCTGACTGTAGATGATCTTGAAATGTCAGTCCGTCCGTCCGTCTGTCTATCTATCTATCTATCTATCTATCTATCTATCTATCTATCTATCTATCTATCTATCTATCTATCTATCTATCTATCTATCTATCTATCTATCTATCTATCTATCTATCTATCTATCTATCTATCTATCTATCTATCTATCTATCTATCTATCTATCTATCTATCTGTCTGTCTGTCTGTCTGTCTAGCTATCTCATCTCCATGCATTGTTTCCCAAAGTCAAATACCCCTCTTGCCCTGGCACTGCCGGTGCCTGTTGGGGGCACAGGAAGCCCCCATATATCCAGGAAAAAACATCTGCATGATAGTCAAAGCAAAACACACACTCCAAAGTTGCTGTGCAGCAAGGGGTACCTCTTTGATTAAATCCTTCTTGCACAGAAGCTTTGGAAAACATGTTTTACTTGGACTATCATGCAGACACTTTCCCTGGAAGAGATAGATAGATAGATAGATAGATAGATAGATAGATAGATAGATAGATAGATAGATAGATAGATAGATAGATAGATAGATAGATAGATAGATAGATAGATAGATAGATAGATAGATAGATAGATAGATAGATAGATAGATAGATAGATAGATAGATAGATAGATAGATAGATAGATAGATAGATAGATAGATAGAAGCAAAGGTTAAAGTGACTTTATAGTTAAGTATCGTTATGATATTTCACTTTACTTTAAAAACAGAAATTCACTTAATAAAACAAAGTTTACAGTGATGTTATAACTTATAGCTAGGTGAAAATGTCAGTTAAAACGTAACATTTTAAAGTAAAAAAACATACTGAAATTCACCAGTTATAGTTCACTGAAGTAACTATAACTTGTGCCCCACTATGTAGATTGTTGTACTCAATGATGTTGTTTCAGATATTGCATTGGTATGAATGATGTCATATGCAAGGTCATAAGAAAGCATGGCGAGGGTGGGAAATTTAGTTACTTTAGTTAGCTATAACTGTTGCATTTCAGTGTTTTTTTAGTTTAAAATGTTATGTTTTAACTGACATTTTCACCTAACTATAACATCACTTTAACCTTTGTGTGGCAATAAGGCCAAGCCCTGTGGGAAACCCACCCGGAGGCAGCCAACCCCACACTGCCCATGGCCTTTGCCTGTGCGCAGCGAGAGGTTGAATGCAGGGTCCAGCCTGCAACTGGGTCTTGTGGCAAAACCCCCTGCAGGCAGCCAATGCCACGCTGTGCATGCCATTTGGACTTGTGCAGCCTTTTGCGTGCATAGGGTTGGCCTTTAGGCTCTGGGGACCCCATGCCCAGGGGCCAAACATGTATAAGAAGGGGAGGGGGCATGCAGCTTCCCTCTCTGAGCTTTAATTGGCCACGGGGTCCCAATCCCTTGGGGCCATTTTCCAATTAAAAGAGGAGTGGGGGTACATTGCTGCCCTCCCCAAGCCTATTGTGGCTCAGGAGATTCCATGCCCTAGAGCCTCTCTAAAATATAATTTAATGCCCAGATGCCCATCCGGGGCACCCACTAAGCAACACATATTACGGGAAGGGGGGTGCCGAACCCCCTCTCCAAGCTTCATTAGGCCCAGGGGATCCCCTCCCCTGGGGCCAAAATGCTTAATTAAGAGGCGGGCATGTGTCTCAACTCCCCGAGCCGTCATAGGCCCCAGGGTCCCCATTTCCCAGGGCCCCAGGTGAAGGCTGCAGGACCCTGTGACCCTAGCCAGCTCCCCATGTGCTGTAGGAGCCGGCATGGCATTGATCCCGTCTTGAGGGAGCAGCTGTTTTTTGCATGTTTCCTCTGGGCAGAAGCAATATCTGTTCTGTTTCCCTGCCCACAGGAGTGTGGCACTGAAACAAAACAGAAGTCTGCTCTCGGCCAGCAGACATGCATGTTTGCTCTCGTTTAGCTGGAGAATTAAAAATCCTCCTGCCAGGCAGGAGCAAACATATATTTCCCTGCCGGCATCAGTGTGAGCAAAGTAACTCAACCAGCGCCGGTTAATGGGGTCCCCAGGTTCTTTTTAAGGCTCAGGGAGTGGGGCCACGCAGCTCCCTTCACCTATTATTATAGATTTTGGCCCCGGGATTGGGGTCCCTGAGGTCTAATTAGGTTCCCAGAGGGGGCCATATACCCCCTCCCTTCTTTTTTTATCCTCGGCCACAGTGAACGGGGTCCCCGTAGTCTTCTTAGACTCTGGGAGGGGGGTATGTGACCTTCCCCGCCTTCATTATAATATCGGCCTCAGAGGATAGGATCCCCAGTGCCTTTTTGAGACTTGGGGAGAGGGGCTATGAGCCTCCCTCCCCTAAATTCATGATTGTACTGCAGCCCCGGGCCATTGCCCACCCTGAGGAGAGAGGAGGGGTCTATGTTTTACCGCGTGGGGGTTCATAATTTTTTTTTTTAAGTTTAGCATGGATTTGCACATCCTCCTCAAATTAAAAAAAAAATAGAAAGAAGTGTTTTTATCCCTCTGGCTTAGGATTGAGCTCTGAGTCTAAGAAGGCTGCCACCACTACTGGTTGATGCGGTGGCAGCCAATCATATCTAAGCAGGAGATCTGTTTGCTCTGCGGATTTTCAGCAGCAGTAAATATGCAAAGTTTTAAAGCATTAATTGCTCAAAAATTTCTGAACGGATTTATACCAAGTCACAAAAAGCATTTTTTCTGGACCTAGATCGAGCTTTCTGCCAAATTTGATGTATATCTGTTCAGTGGTTTGGACTCTAGCTGGGTCTAAAATCCCTTAGGAAAAATAAATGGGGAAAATGCGTTTTGGGACTCCCACTTTTTCTTAATCTCCGCTTGAGAGATCCCCCCGAAACTTTACAGTAGGGTGCTAAGGTGATTTTTTTTTTTTTAAGTTCGTGAAGATTCATCAAATGGCGCCAAAGATATAAGCAAACCAAAAAATGCATTTCCAATGGAAACTCGATCCTAACTATGACTACCCAGTGGCAACAGCCACTGGGCGAAATATATACATATAGAACCGTGAACAAGACTTGACAGTCGAAACGCGTTGGTGTTGGTGTACCGACTAAAAGAAATATACTTGCATACAGATTCCAGGTAGTATGGCATAATTTTTCTTGTGGACGAATCTTGACAGGGCAAGGTTCCTTCCTCGATGCCTTAACCCCTTTGAGAGAGCACGGTGCCTTGGGAACCGATTGGTGAAAAAAAATAATATATATATAGATATATAACATTTATTGGCTAAAAATTGGCTAATGATATCAAAACTTCACACTTTGTCTTACATCTCCACCTTTTTTCTGACGTCTCTAATTAAATCTTGTTTGAAGCATTGCAGCTCACAAGTCACAGGCTTGCAAGCATAAGCAGTCGTCTTTGACCACAGGTTAGGGCTTTCCTAAAAATACAATGTGGCTTGTTTCGTGTCAATGAGGACTGGTTTTGTCGCCCAGGTGAGCTGGTTTCTTAGTAGTTGAAGCGTTAGTTGTAATAATTGAGAGATGAACAGAGCCGCTGCTGAGGATCACATGTGAAGCAAGATGGCATGTACACACACAGGAACGGGGATGTGGCTCACGCACACTCACTCATACTCAGACACACAGATTCATTCCTGCGCCATCACCCAGTGCTACCCCTCTTGGGCTTGACAAGCTGATGTGCCTTCAAGTCCCCTGTATCAGCATTCCTTTAGTGTATAACCCACGTCTTAAATTCCGGTCCAGTTTTGCACAGAGTCACTTCCCAATCTGCTATCAAATGTGCCACTCAATCAATCAATCATGGTTCTTATATAGCACGGCTAATCGCCCGTAAGGTTCTTAAGGCGCTAACACTTGACACACCTCTTCTTGGAAGTAAGTATACCGCAGAGGTACTGACAAAACAGTCTGGTGCATAAAAAGTCTTTCAATAACGTTTGACTGAGGGTCGATTTTTTATTTTAGATACTCATCTCTAGATTCTTTCAGGTACAACACTGAAGACAGGCAAGTTAAGCAGTTTTAAGAAAATGGGAAACCACATAACCACCCCATTCTCCCTCACAGGCTAGTGGCCACTTAACTGAGAATGGGGCAACAAGAAGAATGCATGAACAGCCCATAAATCATCTACGTCTCCTGTCCCCTGTTAATGTCATGCCTTCCGCGGCCTTTTGGGTAAGTTTGATCTTTAGCAATGCCATATACATGTATACACTTTTGCATACAGGTGCACCCATGATCCTGACTTAGTGGGGGTCTAGGAGTACACTGGTCGGGCCACTCGGAGTGATACATCCAGTCCATGGGTAGAAATCACCTGCCTACATTCGTTGCTTTACGATTTCAGGTTGGACGGCCAGTAAAACACCACTGACCTTGTGCTCACTGCTGGAGCTGTGTTCTCAGTGATGGGAGCTTTTGATCTTTTTCTGCTCATTGAAGCCCTTCAGTGGGCCTTGCAGCGCTATTGAAATGCTTTGGAATTGCAGCTGGAATAACTCTGAAACCCTTCAGTTCTCCACAGTGGCTGTGGGAGGGGCTGTCCTGTCACTTTAACAGGGGAAACAAAGCCCTTCAAAGCTCCCTCTGCCACGTCAAAGAATACCTCCAGGCTCCAACGGTCTGCACAACATCACCGGTTTCCATCTTGTAACCGTCGACCTCCGGGAAGCTGAAAATGGACGACGACACAATTGAACACAGTCTTTTTAATGACTTTTTTCACATTTCTCTCCCGCTTCACTGGGCACCAACGTCCAATTTCCATGGTTTTTCAGCCTTCCGGACTTCGTGTGGACAGAATCTAAGTTCCCGGATCGGGCCTTGGCGGAGGGTCTTTGTCTGGCCAGGTCAGGCCGAGCAAGGAGCGGTAGGGCCTTTATCCCAGATCCCCCTAGTCGTTACCCCTGGTCCCGCCCTCTCGCTCTCTGTCCCTATTAATGCATGTCGTTACATCGCTCTATCAAAGCGCTTTTCATTTCCTGCTGCACTAATTAAAGCCACAGTATCACGGAGGTCTATAAAAAGCAGAACTCGCATGGCGCAGCTGGAGATGCACAAAGGCCGCGCCCTCGCGAGGCTGTGTAGCCTGCACTTCAGAGGATCCGTCCTTTGTGGGTTACACACCAAAAGGTGTGCTCTTTGTGGTTTTTGTGGAAATGTTGAATAACGTTTTGGTGCTTGGAATTTTTTTAATCAAAAGAGTTTTTATTATAACTATACACATAGCACTCGGGCCTACTTACTTCTGATTGCGCACTCTACACATTTGTAAAGGAACTCTGCTGACTGTGTAGTTTTACAAAGTGACAAACTTGCCTAGGTTACTTCAGAGCGCACCACGAAAAAATGAAACAAAAACAGGATGAATGAGAGGAGCCTGACCCGAGGGAATTGAATCCCGCAGGGTTCATAGAAAGTACCTGGACCCGTCACTCCTCAATCATTCCTTGTTAAGGTTGCGCTGTATTTCAACACCAGCCTGAGAAGTTTGATTTTGAGGGTTGCCTCTAATGAACATAGGGGAAATTTCGCTCTGAGCCCGCAACTGAGGAAGTTTCAGTCTCCAGACTGGACTCTGGTGGACTGTCCGCTATACTTTAGTCTTTCGAAGGAGTCGTGTTGAGTCACATGAACAGGAAATACACACACACAAACCCCACACCCCACCACCACCACCACTACCACCACCCATGAACTGAGTAGGCTGGCAAGGGCTGGAATCGTCCTGCTGGCCTCCAGGTGGACTCCACAGAGTTGTGGCATGGGCCAATGCAGAACAACAGGGCACACCTGAGACATTGAGAGTGGTCTGGAGTTGCAACTTGGGCCAAGCTCTGTCCTTCTGTGGGCAATGAGGTGGGCGAAGAGAGTAAGATGGGGGAAAGGCAGTGTGACCATCACACAGAACAGCAGTAATCAAGAGCAGCATGGTGCTACACTATCATTGGTGCTCCTACTCCTCTCTGGGGTGTAAGCCCTCTACTCACTTCAGCCAATCACAGGAGGGCAGCTTCAAACTGCATACATTAATGTGGCATCCTTTCGCTGAGGCATGGACTCACACTCTGATGGAGGTAGAAAAAGCAAAGATGGATGTCACATTTTGTACTAAGACCACTCCTGTAGTACCGACCAATTATTTTAGCATTGTGGCACTACGGTGCCAAGAACATGCCACTCTGCCAAAATTAAAAGCTATGTTTTGAAAGAAGTGAGAGTATATACTATACCACTTTCTAGAATATTTAAGGTAACAGTTTCACAGAGCAAAGTCATCTCAAACGAGTAAACAAGGGTGCTTAGACTATCAGGTTCAATTTACCACAGGTAAAAAAAGGTAGATCTATTTCTAGAGCAACTTGGATATTTTGAAGTAGGCAATGGCTCTGAAAGGCTGGCAAAACTGAGGTAGAGCTAGCCTCATGACAGTGGTGTCTGAACAGCAGTTCCAGACAGCGCAGGCGCTGTCTCAACAGGGGCCATTCAGCATAAATGAAAATGTATAATTCTGGTTTGTGGGAGCTGAAGTCTCCTTTACTGTCTGTTACTTTCTCTGGAAGACTTGACACAACCAAGGTTTCCTCAGTGCCCTTGACGGAGAATTGCTTTACACCATAGGTTGATCTTAGACAATGAATATGACATAAGTGTATTAGCTGCTCCAACCGGAGCATCCCGGAGCATGATTGAGTGAAAAAAGCAAGAGACAGAAACCCTTCCAGGAACATTGTGCCTCAAGGGAAAATAGCGAGCCACGATCATATCTCTTTAAAGAGATATGCCTTCAGGAGAGCATTAAAGGTAGATTAAAATGAGATAATTGGATGTGTTCAAGAAGAGATTTGCACAGCTTGGGGGTTAAGAAAGCAAAGGAACGGCCCCGGCACTTGATTTATGAACTCTAGGGATGCACAACAGATTTTGGTTAGTTGATCGTAAGATTCTAAGGGATGTGTATTTTTTTATATTGTCTTGAATGTAGACAGGGCCCATCTGTTGAACCACCCTGTATGTGAGCATGAGGGCCTTAAATGTTATTCTTTGGCTAATAGGTAACATATGAAGGGCTCTCAAACCCTTCCAAATCAAATTAAGTTTTAGAATGTTCAGAACCAGTCGGGCCACTGCATTCTGTACCCACTGTAATGTTGGTCAGTTCTTGATTAGATCCAAAAAGAAGGACATTTGCGTAGTCCAGCCTTGATTTAATTAAGGCATGGATAACGTCCTTCTGAGTGTTCTCAGGCAGTAATTTAAGAGACTTTCTCAGTGATTTCAGGGAAGAGAAACAAACTCCTGCAATAACCTTTACTTGGGCCTGTGTAAAATGTTAAATAGAGTCAGGCTGAGGGCCGATCCCTGCAGCACGTCGTAGTTGACTTCTCTGTATCCCGAGGTTTAAGGAGGTAAGTATACTGCTTGCTTTCTGTCAGAGAGGAAGGATTTTATCCAGTTCCAAGAGGTGCCAACTATGCCAGCTTTTTCCAGCCGCTGTAGTAAGATGTCATGAGACACCATGTCAAAACCATCAGATAAGTCAAGCAACTATAGACTGTTTTCTAGGTCAAGTCGGGTTTTGATGAAATCTGTCACCTCTAAGAGGGCCGATTCTGTGCTGAAACGAGCACGGAAGATGGACTGCGTGGAATGTGGAAAATTAGACTCATCAATGAACCTGGTGATCTGGTGATTGACCAGAGACTCTAATAACTTCCCTAGAGCAGGGAGTAGAGAAATCAGTCTATAATTACTTGGGTTAAGTGGACCAAGATTGTGTGTTTCATAAGTGGAAGCACCAGTGCCTTTTTCCAGTTTGCAGGCACAGAGCCAGAGTCTAGGGAGAGATTAAATAAAGAATTGATCTGCAGGTTTAGGGAGTTGACCGTTCACTTAAGAATATGGGGCAGGCATACATCCAACGGGGAGCCAGATTTAGCTTTTTAACTTATAGTTTCCGAGTCCCTCAGAGATATCTTCTCTAAGGTAGCTAGTTGAGAGACATTGCCCTGAGATTCAGATGGAGACACGGGGAGAACATAACTATTGTTGTCTTTTAACTTAGAGTAAATGTTAAGAGCTTTATCATGAAAAAAAATTGACAGGTTGTCAACAAACTCCTGTGATGATGAGGTGGATTTATTTCCCACTTTGGGATTCACAAAGGATTTTACAATTTTAAAGACAGTTCTAGGTGCATTTCCTGTCTTTCCTGTTTAGCAAACAAGCAGGCTTTTGCTCTTTTTATGTTTTTCCTAAACTGTTTGAGAGCAGCTTTAGTTTGTCCTCATCTGCGATGTTACGTTGCAATTTCCTCTCTAGCTTATTACATGTACGTTTTTCGGCTTTCAAAATGGCATAAAACCAAGGAGCTGAGGTGGAAGGCTTTTTACTGCTAATATTTTTCAGGGGCACTATTTTGTCAAAGTTCGCCTTGAGGTCTAAGTCAAACGATGTAACTGCAGTATCTAAATTTACTGATTGATTGACCATAACTTGGGTGAAAACCCTATTCAAGGCTGGGTCAGAGATGGAATGCCAGGGCCGATAAAGAGCTGCCTTCTTATTCTTGATAACCTGTCCGGGAGTTGGGCAACTTTAAATGGAAGGGTTTCATATAATGATCAGATCAAGCTGGAGGTGATGGAGACCCTACTCCTAAAGAGGGGATATTGGAGAAAATGACATCTAAATCATGGCCTCCATTGTGCGTGGGGCCAACTCCCTTTTGGACTAATTTAAAATCAGATATACCTTCTGTCAGCTGTTCAGCAGCTTTGCAGAGCGGGTCGTCAACATGTAGGTTGCAGTCACCCAGCACCATAAAGTCGAAGTGCTATAAAAAAAAGAGGTATGATAGCATTAGCTAAGGCCTCGCCAAACTGCGTGTCAAACTTCGGAGGACGGTAGACGAGGGCTCCAGAAAGGGAGAATTTGTCAGAGATCTTGATAGCAAAAGCGAGAGCCTCTGCTTTATCCAATATGTTTAAGTGCTGAATGGAGCAGAGAAACTTAGATCAGTGTATGACTACCACACCCCACCTACTGTGTCAGCTCTCTCTAGATGTGAAGTTGAGTAGCCGTCAGCAAAGGCAAGTTCAAGGTCAGATCCTGAGCTAGTGTTAGGCGAAGGGTCAGTAAGGAATATAAGGTCCCGGGTGTTGTCATGTAAAGTGTTACATATTTCTTTCCATTTTATGTTTGGATAGTGATCTAACGTTGATTAAACACGCCTTTAGAATCCAGTCTCTGGGCGAGTTTATTTTGAAGAGCATGGAATTGCCTAGGGTCAGTCTTTCTGCTCCCATATTATGAAGTCTCTTGTAAGGAAGTAGTTTAAAACTACTGGGGCATATATGCAAACTGCCTTTCTCCAAATTGCAAAAGAGGAGATGTTCACATTTAGGCAGCTCCTGGTTTAGGAGGGTTTCTTTACTAAAAGTCCCTCTCCTGATCTGAGGAAAAACAGGCAGCATGGCTGGTGCTGGTCGCGTTCTCTGCGTGGATGGGCGCAGACGGGCTTGCCTTTGGTGCACCTTCAGCGCACCAGGTGCGTGCCTGCTGCATGCGCACTCACCCATGTCATAATTATATAGTCAAGGAAGTTAGGTTAATGCCTCACCAAGGCTCCAACAACTAAACCGGGCAACTAAACAGTTGCATCCCTAGAAACGGCGCTATTAGTCCAACATTAGTCCGACAACAAAGGATTCAAAAGTGCAGATTCAGTACAGTTTTACTTAAAGAGCATAAAAACAAATATTTAAGAAATCCACCAAAATAACATAAACACATTTAAAAAAGCCTGGACCGTCATTCGGTTTTTAAAAAACAAGAAGGTGTCTTGCTTACGAACAGGACAAGAGTATGATGCTTAGGTCAAAGGCGCTTTATAAGAAACGCATAAATTAATCAATTATTTGATTAACTGCCAACCAGTTCCACGGGCCACCTGAGGGTAGACAGTGTACTTTTTGTCAAACTCACTGGTATTGCAAGAGATGGTAAGGTGATGCATCTCCAGTACATGGTGTAGGCATCCGTCTCTGTGGCGTGTACACCTCCCTCCTCCTTCAGTTTCATGCACCCCATAAAAGTTCATATATTTAACTTTGGCATCTGGTCTTCCTTCCACACATTTGTTTCACAAACGTAAATAGACGGGGGCCTTCGTAGCGGTGTAACCCACATGTATGTCCAATACTCACCTTAAACCCGCTTGCTCTGCTGCTGACGTCAGTCTAAAAACAAAACAGCCTGCTAATCTGCATAGTTTACACAAAAGTAGCCAACTAAAAAAAAAGGTTACTGTGAATACATTTCCCATAGCTTTTCTTTCCTGAATCCCCCACAGTTCCAGCAGTACACAGACACGTTACATGAGATCCCAGCAGACCCCCTATTAAAATCCCTGCTCTTCGGTCCTTCTTACCTGCTCTCAAGTAGACCAGAACACATGTTGGCAAAGAGTGCTTGGCACAGTGCCCGTACTTTTGTTCAGTCATCACAGTTTTTCTGGGTCGCAGTTCAATCCATCTTAATGTAGAAGTTTATCATGTTAGGATATATATTGTGTTGTGTCTTGTGCTATGTTAGGTTACGTTCAATGATGTTACGCTATGTAGTGTGGCATTGAGCTACGTACATTGAAATAAGTGACGTGTGGTTTTTGGATAGCATAATGTTTTCCAACTAACTCTTGGCAATGCTGGACGATTCAGTATGAAGACTGTGGTCTGCTGTGTTATGGGATCTTGCTCTGTGGAGGCTCAAAGCAGGCCGTATTTTGCAACCATCACTAGCACGCATGTGTACCCGGTTCTGTGAGTCTTGGCATGCATGTCAGTATATGCCTGTCCATAGGAGTGTGTGAGTGTCTCCTTGCTTCATTAAGTGCTTCTGTGTCTTTCAGTCCAAATTTGCCTGTCAGTTTCTCACTGTACCAATTTGCTGCTCACCAGTCCATCCTTATCCAGGCGCCCCTTAACCCATTCATAGGGCGCCAAAGGCAAGCTGGGAGCGACAAACCAATGGAAAAAAAAACCATGAGCCCTATTTTTAAACCACCCTTCAAATCCATTGTAGTTATAAAAAAAACTGGCTTTTCACCCCTGGGTACGGGAAAAAGTCTACTGTGACAAGTCACTTGTGGAATATTGGTCATTTGTGGCTCCCCAGTTTTATGGACCTGCAGCATAGTTGAGCAAGGCAAACCTTTGGATACAATGAAGTTTGGTCGACTGTAGCACTGGCAAGGATCCAGTCCAAATTAGGAAACCCAGCAAAAACGGCTGGTGATTGGCAAATAGAGCTACCTACCAGAAAAGAGACTCTATGGCACGTTACGAGCCTCTGAAGGTTCACGAAGCTGTCAACCTAGGGGCATGGAAAAACCTTTAAAATGAAGAGTGGTAGGAGCTGCCTGAATTTGGCATCAAAAAGAACTCCCAGCTGTTGAGCTATAATAGCTTCTCATTGGGTGGAAACCTGGGTACTGACGTTTTAGTAGAGAGGGATAACGTAGCTGAAGGGTGGCCCATTTGCATTGAAATGAAAATTATTTTTATATAGCGCACTACTGCCCGAAGACGTCTAGGTGGTTTTGCTGCAGAAGGAAAAGAGACGGAAGAGTGAAAGATTGATGAAAGGCCTTCGTGCTATGGGGAGAAAGAGAAAAAAACTATTGATTAAAGAGCCATGCTTTAAGTACCTTCCTAAAAGCACTAAGATCTGTACATTTATTCCGATACAGAGGAAGGGAGTTCCAACTCTTGGTTGTGCAGTAAATTAAACTCCTACCACCCCAATGAGTTCTCTTGGCTTTGAGGGCCAGCACATTAGGGGTTGAGGAGGATCGCAAGATTCTGGTTGGGCGGTACCAAATGAATTTCTGTTTCAGATATTCAGGGCCAAGGCCATTCTAAGCTTTAAAAGCGATGTAAAGTGCCTTGAAATCAATTCACTTGCGACTATTGTAATGCCCTTTATGTGGGTATTAACAAGGGGGTAGTGCACCGACTGCTGCTTGCACAGAATACTGCTGCCAGGCTGCTGATGGGTCTTTCCAAACATCACTCAGTCTCGGCCGCTATCAGGAATCTTCACTGGCTTCTGCTTGATCGGAGAATTGCATTCAAGGCCCTCTGCCTGGTTCATAAGGCCTTCTACAACACAGGGCCAGGCAGCATCAGGAAACTATTTAGAGATATGTCCCCACCAGGCAGTTAAGATCGGCTAGTAAGAATTTGCTGATAGTCCCTAGTTTCAGGAAAGCTAGGTGGGGATGTAGAGCCTTCTCTGTCTCTGCGGCCAAACATTGGAACTCCCTCCCTCTTTCAATCTCGAGTCTGGACTCTCACTCTCTTTTTCGCAAAGCCTTGAAGACCTGGCTTTTTACTCTCTCTACTCTGTAAGCTTTGTATATATTTGCATCTCTGTTCTCAACCCTGCTGACCTCTTTCCGCAGCGCCTTGACGCCCCTGGGCTAAGTTTGCGCTTTATAAAGCTTATATTAATTCATTCAATAGCCAGCCAATGGAGCTGAACTAAGACTTGAGAGATGGAATGATGCTTACGGATCCTGAGTATCATGCGTGCCTCGGCATTCTGCAGGACTTGTAATTTGTTTCAATCTCTGATGTACATTAACAGATAGTGCATTACCGTTTCGACAACACAAGTGGGGTAGCCACCAGTGTCTGCATATCTTGCAGAATGAATGAAAAAACCTACCTAAAAATTTTGAGAAAAATAAAAGTTGAGCCAGTCACCGCATTGATGTTTTTAGCAAATGACAGTTTGTTGTCGAAAATAATATCCAAGGTTTTAGCTTTGGAAACTGGTGTGGGTAGTGCTCATAGATCCTGTGGCCACCAAGTTGGCGGCCATAAGGAAGTACTGTTGCCCAACAGGAGCACCACAGTTTTGGCGAGTTAAGTTTCAAACATTTGATGGACATTCAATTGCTAATCTCCAGCATGCAGCTATGACTAGCTGTGTCTTCCGGGTTACCAGCCACTGACACGACAATCTGAGCGTCATTTGCTTAACTGACGACTTAAAAACCTGTCATTAAGGCCCTCTGCAGGCTTGCTGGTTCTCTCCCAATATAGGCATCAGAGCATTGCGGTACCTCTGAACCAGTGGAGGTCCTGGGAGAGGGGGGAGGAGGCCAAGAAGAATGACTGCAAGACGCTACTGACACATCTCTGGCCTTCTTCAAGTTCAGCTGCAATATGGGAAGATAATGGCAAAGGCTATGGGTCTCTCCTCTCCTCTGACCTTAAGGTAAAAGACTGTTTTTGCGACTGATGTTACAAGGTAGCATCCACGAAGCACTCCTTGCCCCAGATAGGCTGGTCAGCCAGATTTTGAAGGAACCATTGCCAGTGATTGGAGCTGCCTCCTGTCCAGCTTCTCCTAAAACTGGGTTCACATTGAACCTTTGACTTGTAGGACTTGTGCTGGCTGCGTGCCAAGATTTCATAGGTTCAGCGGCCTATTCACACCAGCTGGGGCGAAGCTGGGAGAGGTTCTGCCCCATGGGACTGTGCCTCCTGTCTGCTTGGGGAAGTCGGTATCTGCATGACAAGAAGTCCCCCAGTCTGTGGACCTGTCAACAGGCCAGATCTGCTCACCTGCTGAGTCACAGACCCTGTGAGTACTGCTTAGGTGAAGGGAGAAGCAAATCTGGAGGACGGATACAGTGCTCGATGAAGACTTACAACAACAAGCAACAATTTGCAGGTGTGCAGATCTGGAGTAGTGACTCTGCCTGGTGAACTTACCATCACAGAATGGAGAACCTCAAGGGGAGCCTCCATGCCATTTCCACAGGCTTCTTCCCGCCTTACTCCAGTACTTGTGCTCCACCAACTTTGGAGGGTGTTTTAAAATATTTTTGCTGACTTGGGGAATTTGAAAAGTCTGGGAAGTTAAAAAATGCGGCAGAAAATACACAAGAATGGGTCTTGCCAGGAAAAAAACTCTCAGAAAACAAATTGTGTGGAAAAATGTTCACGAAAGTATGTTTTTGCAGGAAATTTACAGGCAAAGTTGTGTAAAGGTGATTAACTTTAAAACTTCTTGAAGCTATGTAGATGTAAATCCAATCAACTCTTTTTTAACTGCTAATGGAGAGTCAAAAACTCTACAGGAGTCTTGGGTAAGCTTTGCAAGCAACAATCATTGGGGCACTGGAAGAGTTAGGAGAAGTTACCAAACTCTCACACTCTCCAGTACACTCCATCTGCTCTACAACCTAAAGGAAAAATTTGACATCCATGTGGCGAGGTCAATTCTTCCAGTGTCATGGTCCATCTCTCCTTCTCCCAGTCTTCGTATGAGTCATTGTGGTAGTCATATTTCTAAGGGCTCTCTTCCCTTCCAGCTGATGTCTCCACCAGGATGCATTTCACGCCATGCAGGTGTTTCTCTCATTGTAGTACATTGCACATCTTGCGTCCCTCTTCCTTGGCAGACCTCTTTCAGAGCACCTTAAAAATGTATCTTTAGAGGAAAAGGTCTCAGAACTATGTTGGGGAATTAGATATAGTAGTCCACTTAGGTAGTGATTCTGTTGTACTTCATGGATGGGTAGGCCGCCTTGCACTGCAAAGGAGCTGCACTGTTCTCAGTGCAGCACACCAGGAACTCAACAGCAGGAACTCAACAGCAAGCTCTTTTCACAAGCTTTCCCACCTCCCCAATCTCATATCCAGCATTCTAGCTGGCTGGTGCCCCAGCTTCGATTCAAGGTGTGCTGCATTTGGAACCTTCTGTAAGCTGACAGCTGCAGAAGAATATGAGCTTTGAGAATTGCATACAGTACTATACCACCAAGTCCTTTACAAGTCTGCCAGTGTGTGGAGAGTCAACCCAAGGAAGGAAGGATGACCAACAGTGCCCCACAACCTGGCAGAGGCAGCATGCAGGCTTATCATCACATGGCTGCTAGTAAAACCCCGAGGAAATTTGATTTGATTTGGATTTGTAAAGCGCGTAGCTACCCAAGGGCGTCCCAGCGCTGTCGTGTCAGCTTGAAATGCTCCTGGGGGGGAATTATTGGGGGAAGAGCCAGGTCTTCAGTAGCCTGCGGAATGGCAGCAGGTTGGTTTCTTTATGGATGCTGAGGGGGAGGCTATTCCAGAGCTTTGGGGCGTAGTATGCGAAGCGGCGCCCACCCGAACGCGCTCTTTTTATTCTAGGGATGCTGGCAAGGAAAAGGGAATCTGACCTAAGCAGTCTGGTGGATTTGTGGGGTTTGATGAGTGGTTTTAGTCTGGAGGGGTCTTTACCCTGGAGGATTTTGTGAGAGATGCACAGGGTTTTAAAGGCGATGCGCTCCTGAATGGGGAGCCAGTGGAGAGCTTTGAGGGAGGGTTTAGCAGAGCATCTGGATTTCGTCCCCGTGAGGAGTCTTGCTGCGGCATTCTGAACGTGCTGGAGTTTTTTGATGACAGCTACTGGGGCGCCCAGGTACAGGGCGTTCCCGTAATCCAATCTAGAGATGATAAGGCCCTGGATAAGAATTTTTCTAGACTGGGGAGGGATAAGAGGGAGGATCTTCCGGGCGGTTCGCAAGAGACCAAAGCATGTGCCGGCTGTCTTTCTCGCTTGGGCTCTGAAGCTAAGGTCCTGGTCAAGCCAGATGCCTAGGCTCTTGATTTCATTTTTTGGTATAGGGGGGGAGCCCATGCTGGGAGGCCAGGCTAGAGACTTGGGGAGTTTGTGCGGGTCACCTAGGAGCATAATCTCCGACTTCTCGCCATTGAGTTTGAGGCGAGAGTCGCCCATCCATTTAGATATGCTCTGCAGGCAGGAGACCAGATTCTCCATGGACTGGTCGGACTGATTGATGGAGACGACTAGTTGGGTGTCGTCGGCGTACATGACCACCTTTATGCCGAATTGTGAGACTATGTCATCTCAAGGGGCCATGTAAACGTTAAAAAGCGTGGGGCTCAGGGACGATCCCTGGGGAACCCCACACTGAAGGGGAAGGGCTTTGGAATGACCGTAACTATCGGCCACTTGGAAGGTCCTATGCTCTAAGAACGATTTCAACCAGGCCAGGGCGGTTCCAGTGACTCCAGTTTTGTGAAGACGGTGGAGGAGGATGGTATGGTCCACCGTGTCAAAGGCGGCGCTCAGGTCCAGGAGGATCACAGCCACTGATCCCCCTGCGTCCAAGATGGATCTGGTCTCCTCTGTCACGGCCAGGAGGGCGGTGTCGGTCCCCTGTCCTGGTCTGAACCCTGTCTGGGAGTGGCGAAGGAGGTTGTGGATCTCTAAAAAGGTGGATAGCTGTTCATTCACGATTTTTTCCGCCGCTTTGCTGATGCCTGGGAGGAGGGAAATAGGTCTAAAGTTGGAGGGGTCCGTGGGGTCGAGGTGGGGTTTCTTGAGGAGGGCGCGTACTATCACACTTTTCCAGTTGGTGGGAACTATCCCTTGGGAGAGGGAGGCATTAATCAGCCTGGTTAAGAGGGGGGATATTGTAGGGGCGACTAATTTCAGTTTGCTCATGGGCGCTGGATCGGCCGGGGAGCAGCTCTTAACTTGGTTGAGGGTGGCCACCATCGTCTCAGTGGATATGAGGGAGAAGGCGTCCAGGAAGGGGGCGTCTCGGTCGGTGGGCCGAGCTGGTGGGTCTGGCGGGGGGTGGAGATGGGGGAAAGTCTTTAGGATTTTGAGGATTTTAGAGGAAAAAAACTCGGCAAGTTGGGTGCATCTAGCGCCGGTAGGGTCGGCGGCGGGCTGAGGTTCGGGGACTTTCATAAGTGACCGTACAATGCGGTAGGTCTCCTTGGAAGAGTTAGCTGCAGCTAGAATTTTTCCTTCAAAATAGGCAGCTTGCGTATCTTTTATACAGGTTTTATACTGTTTCATGGATGATTTATATGTTTCTCTGCTGTTTGAGGCCCAGTCTTTCCTCCAGAGGCGTTCTAGTTTTTTGCATTTTTTCCTCAATTCGCGCAATTCTGGGGTGAACCAAGGTGATTTCAATGATCCCCTCTTACTGGGAAGGTGTTTATAGGAAAGGACCGAGTCTAGGGATGTTTCTATCCAAGTTCGGATTTGGATGTCCGCTAGCGAGGGGTCCGGATCCAGAGTGGGAGTGGAGGCTGTCAGCTGGCTGATCCATGCACCCGTGTCAAGTTTGTGCCACGGGCGGGAAGGTGCCTGGGGTGGAGGGCTGTGAGTGGCTTCGGTGGTGATCGGGTGATTTAGAAGAATCAGGTGGTGATCTGACCAGGGGATAGGGAGGGGTATTGATGTGGTGAGTTCCGGAATATTTGAGAAGATTGGGTCCAAAAGATGGCCCTTGATGTCGGGTGAGGTGGAGATTTTTCAAGGAGAGGCTGAGTGCGGCTAGATCTTCTATGAGGTCTACAGCTATTTTGTTCCCTGGGTCGTCGAAATGAATATTGAGATCTCCTAACACTGTAAAGTTGGAGGAGAGACATGCTAGTGAGGTAGCTGTATCCACTAGTGAGTTAGAAAACTGTCCAAGTGGGCCCGGGGGTCGATAGACCAACAGTCCCGACAGAGTTTTCTCCGGGGAGAGGTGTATGGAGAAGTGGATGTTTTCACAGTCAAGGATTAGGCTGTCCTTGAGCTGGCAGGAGAGGTGGGCTTTGGTGATAATTGCTATGCCACCTCCTGGCCCTAATGGTCTGTCAAGGTGTTTAATTAGGTAACCCGGGGGTAGAGCTTGGACTATGTCTGGGTCTGAGGCTGAGTTGATCCAGGTTTCCGTAAGGAACAGCACCTCGATATCGTTTTCCAGTATGAGAAGGTTGATCTCGGTACTGTGTTTGGGGAGGGATCTGCAGTTAAGCAGGGCCATTTTGATTGTGCGGGTTTTGGGGGAGGAGTGAGGAGTGAGTCTGTATGAGCAATGGCTGCATTTATTTTGACGCTCCTCGAGTGAGATTGTATGGAGACAGAGGTCAGGGGTACTATTCCTGAGTTGCAGAAGTATGCCTGCGGAGTAACTGATGGGTGTCGAGCTGGGGCGTGCAGGGGGACTGGGCCCAGGGCCCGTCCTGGCGCGGACGGCCGCGCAGACGGTCTTACCTTAGGCGCACCTTTGGCGCGCTGGTGGCGCGCCCGCAGCACGCGTCCACTGCGCGTCCGGGAGAGGCACATTGTTTTAAAGGGGGAGGGAGGGGCGTGGCCTCAGGGCAGTGGGCGTGGCCTGGATTCCCGTGTAATGGCGGCAAATTTGTTCTCTGACCTGCAGCAGCGTTTAGATCGGCTGCGCGGGGAGAACTGAGCAAGTTGAGGAGGGGGAGTGCCCAGGGGAAGGTGATACACACAGGTAAAAACAATTCAATCAGATTTAAATTTTTAAAAAACGAGCGTTCCTCCCGGCTTTCGCCTCAGGAGATAGGTTTCAGGCTAATGCGAGGAAATGGCAGCCAGAATGTAATAACAATATAATAACATGACCCAGCCTCAAATTAGCTCTGAGTGATGACCAATGTGACAAGCATTGGCAAACACAAGCAGTCATATCAAAGTAGTTTTTCATAGATTATAAGAATAGAAGGCACATTAGTTGTCACCATACCTGACAGATGAATGCGTGAGTGGCTGGGTAAATATGTTTTATTTTTTATTTATTTAATGATTTTTATATAGCACTGGCAAGACCTGAGGTTATCAGAGCACTTTACAGAGCAAAAGTATGGACAGGGTTGAGTTGGATGGCATATGTTACATCGTCTAGACTCAGAGTGGTATCAAGCGATTTACAGACATGTACAAATATATATATAAAGGCACAGAGTTCAAAGAGGGACAGGTCAACAGTAGTATACAAATAGTCCATTGTAAGCAGAGGAGGGTCAGGATTAGGGCTAGGTGTTGGAGTTCAGGGGGTTAAGGTATTGGTTGAGGAGAAGCTTCTTTAGCTCACGAAAGAAGGGTTCATTCAGATGTGAACTGGGATGGAATTCCAGATTTTGGGGGCATTGCCCAAAACGGAGCATGAGAGGGCTTTTTGTTTGTGTTTCTTTGGCTGGATGAGAAGCAGAGTGTTGGTGCTCCTTCGAGTTCTTGTCTGGCCAGCCTCAACTAATTTGGACACCAGGTACATTGGTTTCCCAGTGTGCTGGACTTTATGGGTGAGGCAGGCAGTTGTGAAGCAGCATCGGGCTTTAATTGGGAGCCATTTAAGATTTTTAAGGGAGAGGTAGGTGTGGCCATGTCTTTTTGTTCCAGTGACCATCCTTGCTGCTTCATTTGGTGTAGCTCTTAAAGGGGTGAGGTGTGATTTTGCAGTACCTGTGATGGTGGCATTCCCGTAGTCCAGTCTAGATAGTGCCATCGCTTGGGTAGCGGTTATTAGATAGTTTGGGGGGATCAAGGGTTTGATTTTGTAAAGGAGTTCCAGATTGTAGAATGTGCTCTTAGCTGACTTGTTTATGTGTTGGCTCATGTTTAGGTTTAGGTCAAGAGAGATCCCCAAAGATTTGATGGATTTTGATAGTGTCAGTTTGCAGTAGGATTTCCATCTTACCTTGGTTGAGTTTCAGATGGTTGAGCGAGAGCCAGTTTTGGATTTTGTTGAGGTTGAGGTTAAGTCTCCGAAGGTCTTCTAGTGAGGTTATTTCTAGGCAGATCTGGGTGACAAATGCATAGAGGTAGTAGAATATGTTTACTTGTTTGATAATGGATGTGAGGGACTCCATGAAAATACTGAAGAGTGTAGGAGAGAGTACCGAGCCTTTGGGGACACCTTTTGTACTGGTGTTGGAGGATGAGTTATTAATTTTTATTGGTTGGGAGCGATTGTGGAGGTAGGAGGAGAACTATTTTAGGACCAGGCCATCGGCTCTGATCCTTTTTTAGAGGGATTCTAGAAGCAGGCTGTGATCCCCCATATCAAAGACAGCTAATAGGTCTAGGAGGATGAGTAGGCAGCATCTGTTAGTGTCCAGTGCCCTGTGTATGTCATCGTTTATGTTCAGTAGAGCAGTTTCCGTGCTGCATCCTTTCCAGAAACTTGACTGTAGAGGAGATTACTGGAGTCAGTGTGTTGATTGAGTTGGGAAAGAACACATTTCTCAAGTATTTTGGCCAAGAAGGGAAGGTTGGGAATGAGTCTAAAGTTGTTGAGGTTGTCTGGGTCAGCACCAGTTGTTTTAAGCAAGGGAGTAATTTGTCATAGTTTGAAGCAGTCAGGCATCAATCGAGTGCTCAGGGAGCTGTTGATTATCTTTGTTCAGAGTGGGCTTATGTAGATATTGAGGTTTTTAGCTATGGAGAATGGGAGATGGTCTGCATGGTGAGAGGAGGGTTTGGAATTTTCGATCATCTTAGAAATGTCTTCTTCCGAGAGAGAGTTAAATGTCTTCCAGCTACTGGAAGTTAACGGAGGTCCTGGGTTGGTGTTCCCTCCTCTGGTTCCAGATGGGGGGACACCGCTTGCGTGTTCAGAGAGGGTGTTGGCGTGTTGGTCTCTTTCATACTGAGGGGGGGGGTGTTACTGGTGGTGATAGGTGTTGGTGGTCTAGGGATTGTTAGATCTTTGTGATTTTGTGAAATTGTTGCAGCTTTCTTTGGAGATATGGGGGTTTAGTTTTTGTATGAGTTTGACCTTTGCAATGTTGGAAGAGGTCTTTGCTGAAAGGTAGGTCTATCAGGGATTGAATAGATTAGTCTTTCTCATCATTCCAGTGCAGATTAAAATTCCCTAGGAATGTGTTATTGTTGTTTGATGGTGCACAGTGCGTTATCATTTCCAATAGGTGTTCTAGGAAGTCGATCGTGCTGCCTGGTGGGTCATAGAGGAGGTGGAATTTCAATGTTTTATTGTTTTTAGTCATTAGGTTTGTGCAGATAAGTTCACAAGTGGGGTAGGTGTATGTGTTAGGATCAACCATGAGGATGTAATTCTTGTGGATAATGGCTATGCCCCCAATGTGATTCCTCCTATTCTTCTGGATGATGGAGAAACCTGGGGGGACTAGTAGGTCAAGGATGGGAGAGGAGGTGTCGTTTGGCCATGTTTCTGTGATAAATGCAATGTCAACGTTGTGGTTCAAGATGGATTCTGCTAGGTCGATTGCATGTTTGGTTGTAGATCCGCAGTTTAAGATCATGTCGTTGATGTTGCTTCTGGTGTTGGGATTCAGAGGGGGTGAAGCTAGGGAGACTATGATGATATGAGTAGGAGGTCTGTTGGTTATTGGAGGCATGATGTCTCTGCCAAAATTGGTAATCACCTGTATCTCTTAGGTGGTGTTGTCATGGGTGAGAGTAGAGTCATATGATTTGGCTAGTGCTGTTGCTTCTATTAGGGACATTCCAGGGGGGCAATTTTTTGGCCTGTGCACTAGATTGTCTAGGGGTGTAGTGTCTCAGCTGTAAGGAGAGTGCCTGACCAGTTGTGTGGGCTGTTTTAAGGGGGAGAGGGGAACGGTGGGTCAGTTTGAGAGTTGATAGGATTTTGTTAATGCTGTGTTAGTAAGTTGAGTTGGTTGCCTATGTGGGTTAGCCGATCCCTTAGGACCACTTTGGGCATATGGTTAGGTGATGTGAGAGTGGAGAAGATGAGGTGAGAATTTTCTTGTGAGTGGCATTTAGGATAAGGAGGGTATTGAGTTTGATTAGTGGTAGCTGGTGTGAAGTGATCGTGAGGTTTAGTAGCAGGCGCCACTTGGTCAGTGTTCCTCAGTGTATGTACAGGGGAGGGAGGGGGAATGTGGGTGTGGTGAGGGGCGGGCTGGGGGAGTTGGAGGGTTGAGGCTTGGAGTTGTAGGTTTTGTTACGGGATGGTCTGCTGGTCGAGGTCATCTTGGCTGGGTGGCCTGCCGCCAGGGGTGGGGGCAATGCGGTAGAGTGGGACTGCAATGAGGCTCCAGTCAGGTCACAGTGGGGAGCATTTGCTCTGTGGGGAAGCGGGGGCCTCTAAGAGCTTGGAATGGATTGGCCAGCCGAGTCTCTGGCTAGTACCGACTTGATTACTGCCACGGGATGTGCTTGCTTCCGTGGGTGATGAGAAAACACTGTGCATGTTCCAGAACAGGAGCAAGACTCAGGGGGTGTGCAGTGGGAAATGGAACAAGCCCCTGCCAGGAGGCGCGGCTCCAATATTATATTGTAATGACCGGGGCTGCTTAGGTCATGGACATTGACGGCTTCTGGTACTCATCCTTGGCACCCCTGGTATGTAACTGGGTCGGCGCCACGAGAGCTACTGCAGGCTAGGCTAGCACATTACAATAGGGCATCTGATGGTTGAAGGTTAACATGATTATCGCTTTTGGGTGAAGACAGGGCATGCAGTATTCAGGTGGAGGCAGGGCATGCACTCACCTCGGACCGCACTTGGGGGCAATGGGATTGTCAGCACCCTCGAGGTTGACACACTGGTAGCCAGCACAGAATAGGTCCTTCGTCTGTAATTTCTTCATTATCTTGTTCCAGTTTGGATTCTGTTTGTTGCATGGCCATGGCATATCAGGGAGTTTCAATGATATTGATCTCTGCCCTCGGGGAGCTCAGGGAGCACCCTCTGTTCTGTCAGATATCTTAAAACATATGCCATAAATATAGAGGGCGTTAATGGATGAGTGAGAGATCGTTGGAAGGGGAGCAGCCTCTTGCCCACAATAGGACCTCAGTCAAACCCTGTAACATGCCTTTTGTCATCCATTGATTAACTCTGGGTTCTCCAGTGTAGGTCCTGGGGGCCGAATGCATGTCAGAATTTTAGCATATCCCCATTTAGATAAATGTAGTTATCTTAAAATCTGGCATGGATCTGGCCTTCCAGGACTGACCTTGGAGAACCCTGGACTAACTCAACATTTTATTCACCCATTCATCCTCTAATACATTTAATCATGCATTAACTTACTCATTTACCCAGAAATCGGTCTATGCATTCAATTATTAATTCATTCGTTCATTCAGTTACTCATCTGTTATTTTAAACATTTGTTCACTCATCCATGCAGCCACCATTTGACTCATTCCCTCATTTACTCACTCACTGATCCTCCAAACCCCCACACACATTCAAAATTGCCAACGATGGAGAACACCAGGCTGCCAATGCTTTTTCATTTCCTGTTCAGCCATTTCAAGGACCAGCACTCTGTTTGTGTGAAGCATTCACTAGAGGGGTGGAGGGTCAGGAGGGCTCATGGGTCAGATCAGACTGTAAGTCCTACCTTAGAGGGGCTCATGGGTAGGGTGACAAGACTTCACAGTTTTCTCCGGACGGTCCCGTTCTTCAGAGCAGTGTCCTGGTGTCCCAACACTTTCCTCCAAATTAAAGAAATTTCCTGTTTTTTGTGCAGTGCCAGGGTTAAACAGAGAAATGTCCGGGTTTTAGGTCTCGCTGAGCCAAAGACTCGAAGAGACATTTTATATGTGGGATTTTCAAAGTGCTACCCACAGTCTTTTGGCTGGCCTAAACCTTGAGTGCACGATCACATGCACGTGCACAGCTACTCCTCTGCTCATTGCATTCCCCCCTCCCTTCTCACCCAGCCCTTTGATGCTCTGCTCGATTACTTTCACTTTCGCCACTTTGACCCTTGCATTCCCCCCTCCCTTCTCACCCAGCCCTTTGATGCTCTGCTCGCATCTCCCTCCTCCCTGGGCGTGAAGGGAGACAGAGACATCCTCCTTAATTGCTGTTTCCCCTCTGAGCCGAGAACATATTATTGATCAGCTCCGAACTCCGATACATTGATCTCAAGTGACCGTCTGTCAGAGGAAACGAGCAGCAGGCACTCATTTTTGTGATAACTCAAATAACTGCGTGTTCCTTACTGTATCTTTCACACCGGCTCAAGCAGAGCAGCCCAGGGCAAGAAAACAGATTAAGGACGCGTCTTTCTGGTGCCGCCTTCCAGGGAGCTCTGTTATTTTTTTTCTTTGCGTCTGTTTGCCGGCTGCGCTGGAGACGAACGAATAACAAACACAAGTACATGCAACGATGACCCCTTCCGTGTAAATAATATTACTGTATATTGTCCTTCTCAATACAATAATATTTGTTCACCTGGACAAATAGTGTAAATTGAAATTTTCTTCTACAGCGTCTTTATGCGTCACTAGATTCCATGCTTCTTGTGGCCTGCCTGATAGCAAGAGTTGCGATGTGAGTCTGTCCACGGAGACGCGATGCTGTAAACTGAGCAAGTGACGTCAACGAAGATGACAAGACCTGAATGCGTTATAATGTGAAAAGAAAAACCCGGTCTGCATCTGTCTCCTTGTACCTTTGTAACATGGAGTCATCCTGTAACCAATGTTTAAGTGCCCGCGATTCCTCAGCCATGGTAACTGGGAAAAGCTGGAAAGTAGCAAGCGCCCCACAGGTTTGCCAACAAGCCTTGATAGGTGGAGCAGCTAAGGGTGAAAAGTGTGCCATCCTGTAATGAAACGGCGTCAATCTAGCAGAAAGCTGTCTCTAAAACCATTATTTGCACACTGCGTTCAAATCTGATAGCACACCCCACGCCTACCTTAATTGACCTATGGGGCCCCAATAATGCTAAACACTACGAAAATCGGATAGAAATCTGTACAAACCGACACGAGTCACATGCCATGTGTTTGGGTGTCGGTGTGCTCTCGTGAGCACTGCCCATCAAGTTGTGCCACCCTGCAGCGTTTAATAGCACACATTATGACAAAGCTCTGAGCATACACCACGCTCCCTCCTCATCTTTCGCCAGCTTCACCTCTTTCACTCCTCCTCTGCCTTTATCCGTTCTCCCTGCTATCAGCAACCCGTGAAATACCTTCCTCTTTTACACCCTTCCTTTTCTCACCGCTACATCTTTCTTTGCATTCATAGCTCTCCGTGTTCCCTCCCTCTCCATCTCGCTAAAAACACCTACTCCTCTCTGCCTCTCGCCCTGCTTTAACCGGCTCATTCTCACACTTTCCTGGCCGCATACTTTCCACGTGTTCTCCCTCTGACAACACTAATTACACTGGCGTTCCTGCCGGCACGCGTGGGTTCTTCTTTACGAGTGACCAGGATCACACCGTGCCAATGCATGCTGGCCCCAGAACTCTCCAATCACCGGTATCTCTGTTGTTTTCTGTGTCCACTCTTGCACGCGGACCTCCAGACATAACTCTCGCATGGCCAAAGTTTAAAACACTGCATCTGCTGTCAGGGGCGCTATTACATACACACTTTAAGGGGGGGCTATTTTAAACTAGGGGGGGGGTTGGGGCTATCTTCAGTACCTGAGGGAACATTATTTGCGGGGTCCTTTCCCACTTGTGGCACACTGCGTTCTTTTTCTGTGCCCATATTTACTCAATGAAGCCCCACAATCCACTAACATTAGTGTCAGCTGCACATTCTTTACAGGGGTTTAAGGTTTGGATGAAAAACGCTTCATTGTAAACACACTGGGCACAGACCAAATGACATTTGGAACCTGGGGTTCTTTGTCCGGGACAATCAATGGTGCATTCTTACAGCCTTACACACCCTAGGGGTTGGACAGGGATATTTTTCATCTCTTTGTGATTGGATTTGCTCAGAAGTTATTTGTATGAAACCAGCATGTTACTGGTGTTTGGCACTAACACAGGCCACACCCTAAGTTTCACACGCTGGCCACTGGGGTGGTATTTCAGTATTTCATCCCTTCGGAATCTCCATACTATCGCCATGCTGATATTACAAGGGGCACAGTGTTAGGCTTAGAGCAGGAGGTACACAAGGCTCCAGTTAAGTCTTTCAATTGCATCCGTTTTGTTAGCTCTCTCTGCATTAGTAACTCGATAGGCAGCATTGCATTTGTCTTTGCTATTTCTAGACCACGTCTTGCTGCAATTTCACATAGCATATGAAAAGCACTTCAAGATATACGAGTTCAGACTACCAGTTAAACAAAAATAGCACTTTAAATACGTACTTCACAGTGCAGTTCCATAATAGGCCTATTAGTGTCAAAGCTTCCATATTAAAGAACAGTACACTTGCAGAAACACTCTTCATGTACGACAGGATTCGTGGGGTTATTTTGTTTTATGGCTGGAAAAGGTCGTGTTTCGTTTTGAATTTTTTTTTTTAAAAGTGGTGTTTAAATAATTATTTGCTTGGAAAACGGATTTAGACTTCATTGTCATTGCAATTTTTTGCATGCTTCAAAAAGCATTCATATGCTCCGATTGAGTGTGTACTCAGAAGTACCCCATGGCACAATTAGGCACTGACTTAAGTGACCCACTTGTGGGACACCCCCGCGCCGCACGGCCACCAGCTGCTGTGCCCTGCCTAACTGCCTCGCTGACTGTCGTACTGCCGCTGACGGCGCCCCCTCCTCCGAGAGGCGCGGTCCGTGCCTGCCTGCCGGTCACTCGCATTGCTGTTTAGCATTTCCCTTGTGCTCCTCCGTTTTTCCTTTTGTATTTGTGCCAGTGTTTTTGTTTTAATTATTTTGTAAATTGTGCCCGTGTTTGGTTGTCTCCTTCCTGTCTGCCCGCCTACCTCGCCGAGCCCCGCTCTCCCTTCCCGCCACCGCCGCTAAGCCCCGCCCCCTTTGCCTTCTGTATCCCTCCCCGCTCCCGCCTCCCAGCTGCCCCGCCCACCCGCGCACTTGGCCTCATATGGCGACCGTGCGACGCAGGTGAGTGTGACCCACTTGTGGGACACCCCCGCGCCGCACGGCCACCAGCTGCTGTGCCCTGCCTAACTGCCTCGCTGACTGTCGTACTGCCGCTGACGGCGCCCCCTCCTCCGAGAGGCGCGGTCCGTGCCTGCCTGCCGGTCACTCGCATTGCTGTTTAGCATTTCCCTTGTGCTCCTCCGTTTTTCCTTTTGTATTTGTGCCAGTGTTTTTGTTTTAATTATTTTGTAAATTGTGCCCGTGTTTGGTTGTCTCCTTCCTGTCTGCCCGCCTACCTCGCCGAGCCCCGCTCTCCCTTCCCGCCACCGCCGCTAAGCCCCGCCCCTTTTGCCTTCTGTATCCCTCCCCGCTCCCGCCTCCCAGCTGCCCCGCCCACCCGCGCACTTGGCCTCATATGGCGACCGTGCGACGCAGGTGAGTGTGACCCACTTGTGGGACACCCCCGCGCCGCACGGCCACCAGCTGCTGTGCCCTGCCTAACTGCCTCGCTGACTGTCGTACTGCCGCTGACGGCGCCCCCTCCTCCGAGAGGCGCGGTCCGTGCCTGCCTGCCGGTCACTCGCATTGCTGTTTAGCATTTCCCTTGTGCTCCTCCGTTTTTCCTTTTGTATTTGTGCCAGTGTTTTTGTTTTAATTATTTTGTAAATTGTGCCCGTGTTTGGTTGTCTCCTTCCTGTCTGCCCGCCTACCTCGCCGAGCCCCGCTCTCCCTTCCCGCCACCGCCGCTAAGCCCCTTTTGCCTTCTGTATCCCTCCCCGCTCCCGCCTCCCAGCTGCCCCGCCCACCCGCGCACTTGGCCTCATATGGCGACCGTGCGACGCAGGTGAGTGTGACCCACTTGTGGGACACCCCCGCGCCGCACGGCCACCAGCTGCTGTGCCCTCCCTAACTGCCTCGCTGACTGTCGTACTGCCGCTGACGGCGCCCCCTCCTCCGAGAGGCGCGGTCCGTGCCTGCCTGCCGGTCACTCGCATTGCTGTTTAGCATTTCCCTTGTGCTCCTCCGTTTTTCCTTTTGTATTTGTGCCAGTGCTTTTGTTTTAATTATTTTGTAAATTGTGCCCGTGTTTGGTTGTCTCCTTCCTGTCTGCCCGCCTACCTCGCCGAGCCCCGCTCTCCCTTCCCGCCACCGCCGCTAAGCCCCGCCCCTTTTGCCTTCTGTATCCCTCCCCGCTCCCGCCTCCCAGCTGCCCCGCCCACCCGCGCACTTCGCCTCATATGGCGACCGTGCGAACGCGCAGCGGTCACGCGCAGTGGGCGCGCCGATTGTGCGCCAAAGGCGCGCCAAAGGTAAGCCCGTCTGCGCCCGTCCGCGACCGGATCGCGACCAGCGCCAGGACCCCTGGACCTCGAAGACCTCGACCTACCCGCCTGACGTACTCAGCCGCCACCCTCATCGCTCTCAACACCGGCCGACTCCCAGAATGCCACCAAGCCACTCCAAGACGCACCCACGGACCTTTCAGCTGCCACGCCTGCAAGTTCTCCTGCATCCGGACCAGCCCCGCACCAGCACCCGCCAAGTCGAACACCAGCAGCACCCACCTCAAGTGCATCCTGCTCAACACCCGCTCCGTCCACAGACACGCCATCGAACTCTGGAACCTCCTAGACGCCACAGCCCCTGACGTTGCCTTCCTCACGGAGACCTGGATGAACGCCTCTTCAGCTCCCGACATCGCCATCGCTATCCCAGAGGGCTACAAGATCGTCCGGAGGGACCGAAACGCCAACCAGATGGGAGGAGGCATCGCCATCATCCACAGGAACACCATCCGTCTCACGACCAGCACTGACAACACCCTGACCAGCGCCGAACACCTGCATTTCCAGATCCACACCAACCCGAACACCACCCTCAGAGGCACCCTGATCTACCGACCCCCTGGACCACGCACGCAATTCAGCGAGGACATCGCCGACTTCATCAGCCCGCATGCCCTCCCCTCCGCTGACTACATCCTCCTGGGAGACCTCAACTTCCATCTGGAGAACAACAACGACCACAACACCAGCACCCTGCTCGACCACCTCGCCAACCTGGGACTCAAGCAACTGGTGTCCACCCCCACCCACCTCGCCGGACACACACTCGACGCCGTCTTCTCATCCAGCACAGACATCGACTTCAGCCACGCCACAGAGCTTCAATGGACGGACCACAGCTGCGTCCACTTCACCTTCAAGAGAACGACGACCCACCAACACCAGCAACAGACCGCCCGCAGAAGCTGGAACAAGATCACAGCAGACCAGCTCGCCACCTCCCTGAGCCATCACCCTCCTGCCAGCTCAGCAAACCCCAGCCAGGCCGCCGACAACCTCACGAAGTGGATCAGCAGCTGCGCGGACGAACTCGCCCCGCTGAGGACCCCGCCTAGCAGACCCGGCAGCAAGAAGGCCCCATGGTTCACCGACGAACTCAAGAGCTCCAAGAAGAACTGCCGAGCCCTCGAGAAAGTCTGGAAAAGGGAACCGACACCGGACAACAGGACCTCCTACAAACTTGCCACCCGGAAACACCACCAGCTGATCCGCGCCGCCAAGAAAACAGCATTCAAGGACCGGTTGGACAACAACGCACACAACTGCAAGGAACTCTTCAACATCGTGAAAGAGCTTTCCAACCCCAGCGCAGGAAACAACGACATCACCCCATCGCAAGACCTCTGCAACTCCCTCGCCTCATACTTCCACAACAAGATCACGGACATACACAGCAGCTTCAACAACCAACCAACGCACACCACGACCGACCAGCCACCCCCCCCCACCACCACCCTCCACGCCTGGACCCCGATCAGCACCGAAGACACCATCCGCATGATGAACTCCATCCACTCCGGATCACCGACCGACCTCACCACGTCTTCAACAAGGCCGACGCTGTCATCGCACCCCACCTGCGAGACATCATCAACACCTCCTTCGACACCGCCATCTTCCCTGAAAGCTGGAAACACGCCGAACTCAGCGCTCTACTCAAGAAACCAACAGCGGACCCCACCGACCTCAAGAATTACCGCCCCATCTCGCTTCTCCCGTTTCCAGCCAAAGTCATCGAGAAGACCGTCAACAAGCAGATGGCCGCCTTCCTCGAGACGAACGGATCCCTCGACCCCTCACAGTCCGGCTTCCGAGCCAAACACAGCACCGAGACCACCCTCATCGCCGCCACCGATGACATCCGAGCCCTGATGGACAATGGAGAAACAGCGGCCCTCATCCTCCTAGACCTCTCCGCGGCATTCGACACGGTCTGCCACCGCACCCTAGTACGGCGCCTCAGCAACATCGGAATCCAGGACAAGGCGCTGGAATGGATCATCTCCTTCCTCGACGGAAGAACACAGAGAGTCCGCCTACCACCGTACAAGTCAGAGGCCTCCGAAGTCATCTGCGGCGTCCCCCAAGGATCATCCCTGAGCCCCACCCTCTTCAACGTCTACATGAGCCCCCTCGCGGCCATCGTACGCAAACACCACCTCAGCATAATCTCCTACGCCGACGACACCCAGCTGATCCTCTCCCTGACCAACGACCCCGCCGCCGCCAGAGCCAACCTGCACGAAGGGATGAAAGAGGTAGCCGAGTGGATGACGACCAGCCGCCTGAAACTGAACTCGGACAAGACGGAGGTCCTCATCCTGGGCTCCTCACCCTCCGCCTGGGACGACTCCTGGTGGCCTCCCGCCCTGGGCACCGCACCCAAACCGACAGACCATGCACGAAACCTGGGCTTCATCCTGGACTCCTCCCTCTCCATGACCAGGCAAGTCAACAGCGTCTCCTCAGCGTGCTTCAACATCCTACGCATGCTACGGAAGATCTTCTGGTGGATCCCCACAGAGACCAGGAAGACCGTCACCCAGGCCCTCGTCACCAGCCGACTGGACTACGGCAACGCCCTCTACGCCGGGACCACCGCCAAGCTCCAGAAGAGACTCCAGCGGATCCAAAACGCCTCAGCCAGACTCATCCTCGACATCCCACGATCCAGCCACATCTCCGGACATCTGAGAGACCTTCACTGGCTCCCCGTCAACAAGAGAATCACCTTCCGCCTCCTCACCCACGCACACAAAGCCCTACACGACCAAGGCCCGAGCTACCTCAACAGCCGAGTCAACTTCTACGCTCCCAAACGCCACCTCCGATCAGCCAACCACGCCCTCGCCGCCGTCCCCCGCATCCGAAGAGCGACTACAGGAGGAAGGTCCTTCTCCTACCTGGCCGCCAAGACCTGGAACTCCCTCCCGTCCGACCTGCGCCTGACCCAAGACCACCTCTCCTTCAGGAAGAAGCTGAAGACCTGGCTGTTCGAGCAGTAGCGGCACCCCCCCCCCCCAGCGCCTTGAGACCCTACGGGTATGTAGCGCGCTTTATAAGTGTCACTGATTGATTGATTGATTGATTCCCGATCATTGTGCACTAAGTAGTCCCCCCCTCCCCCATTCCCCTCCCCCCCTCCCCCCCTCCAGCCAAAGCATGTGCCTTCTTCTGTGCTTACAGTAAAGGTATGGCTGGCGGATAACTCTCAAAAAACACGTGAACAGGGGTGATGGAAAATTTACGTCTTATCTTACCAGGTTAATCATGCAAAAACTCATATTGCAAACACTCTCTCCCTTCCATCTCGCTCTTGCTCGCAAACACACACTACACAAAGGCGAACGCTTCCTCCTACTGCCACATATCCTCCTGCGCATCTCACCGGGTCGCTCCTCTCCAATCCCCAGCTGTCCCTGCACCCCCTCCAGTGTAAGCCAGCCATGCGCCATCTGCCGCACCCCACCATATTCATCCAGGTCTACAGACTTCGTTTCCTAGCCCCGCCAGGATGAAGGCATCGCGGCAGAACCTTTCAGCCCCTGACGCCCCCTCCATACAGCTACTCCCTCCCCGCATTCCTTACCGTTTCGCCATACATCGTGCTATGCTTTGCAGCGTGTCCCCAGAGCTCTAGTGGGTGGGCTGTGCTTTTAGGAGTCTGCAAGGCTTCTGAAGGTCGTGAAGCATTGGTGCAAGAAAAAATGAAAGTAGTTGAGGCAAAATGAAAGATTTGTTGATGTAATACAGAGTAAAACTGCATTTTCTAGGGCTGGAAGGAACGGACTCTGTCCGTCTTCAAGTGCCACCGTCACTGCTTTGGCATCAGCTAACCAAGTCTGCCAAGGGAAACCCAGATGTCTTCCTTGCGATTATTTACAGCATACCAAGTGAGTCTCCA
Organism: Triturus cristatus; assembly: GCF_964204655.1. Classification (NCBI taxonomy): domain Eukaryota; kingdom Metazoa; phylum Chordata; class Amphibia; order Caudata; family Salamandridae; genus Triturus; species Triturus cristatus. Next base: position 796,766,109 of record NC_140583.1, on the reverse strand, counting down.
TATTGACTACAGCCCCAACCCCTGTCTTGCCTTACACTATAAAACAGAGGATGCAAGCATCAAGGACGGCTAAATGTGCACTGGACACATTTTTACATGCAGGGTAAATTCCAGGTCAACCTGTGAAATCACAACTAACAAGCATTTGCAATGCAATTGGTCTCGCATTTGCGAGAGTTTGAGCTATTGGCATTGTAAATGACAACGCCTTTTATTTGTGTGTTTTGAAAACTTGCAAACGGTGTGTAAATATGCACTTTGTACTTATAGAAGCAAGGCTGGCAGTAAGAGGCGCAGTTACTGCCAGCCTTGCTTCTCGTAAGCAAGGACTATAAGCACCACTTGCACGTTTTCAAGACACATAATTAAAAGCATTGTCATTTACAATGCCAATAGCTCAAACTTTCGCAAATGCGAGAACTATTGCATTGCAAATGCTTGTTTTAATAGTGTCTCAGTGCGCATCCTTACTTCTCAATGCTTGTTACGGTGTGACCTCACTTTGGTGAGCGTTGTAGCGGAAAGGGAAATCCTTTAAAAAGAGCCATTTTCTCTCTGGATTTCCCTTCTCTTTGTACAACGCAGTGACAACGACGTCATCATCGAAACAGACATCGGGACAACAGGTGATTGGAACCATCTGTGACCAGCACGCCCCTGCTCTCACCGGCTGCAGCAAGATGCTGCCAGCCAGTCACTACTGTGATCCTGCTCTGCCCTTTAAAGTGAGCAAGCATGGGACTGCAGCAGAATCAAGCAGCACTGCAGCAGCGAAAAGAGAAACCAACCTGCATGATGCTGCCTACCCCAGCCCTACCAGCACCATCGGGACCCTGCCTCCACATCAGAGCTGCCCCAGCCAGGATCCCTCTGAAGCCACACAAGACTTGCCCTCCCAGCCTGCAAGTCAGCACAAGACTCACAGCGTGTATATTTTAATGGCCATTTTGTTCTGTTTCTCAATGTAATTTTTGTCCTTTTTGTCTTCCTTTCTCTTCCTTCTTCTTGTTCCCCTTCTCAGCTTCTGTCGTGGAGCTGAGAGGCAAGCTTTTTCGGAATTTTTACAATGCACCTTGTGTTATCAATAAACTGGAAAGTTGATGGGTGTTGACCTGATTTTGCAGGTGTTCCACTCTAGCTAGGGGTACTTCTGTCATGTCACCTGACCTTTATAGAGCACTGTGTGGAGCTTCAGCGCACTGCCTTGTTTAGGAGCGCTAGGAGGGCACAGGGTGCATAAGTGATTGAAGGGAGTGTGGGGGAAGTGCCAGGTGTCGTGTGTGATGAGTGGTGATGTGGTCAAGTTACTGCAACCCCCAACCCTGCCTGGGTAGTATTTCTACTACATCTGAAGGCCCTGTGAGACATGGAAGTGGTGAAACATCTGCAGGTGCCGTTATCTCTTGGGACATGCTTGAGAGAGATACCCAGATTCAGAGGCCAGCGCTGCTTGCTGTGACCTACAATATGTCTGTGCTGTAGTACCCTTCTCTGCACTAGTCAGATCACCTACCTCGGAGGCAGCTTGGCGCTGGATGGTTCTACCAGACGACCAGAAATGCTGGCTTGTAATTGGACAGTAACTGCCCCCTGAAGAAAGGCACTCACCAAAAAGCACACGGGAAAATGTTTTTTAGCACTTTGATGTCATGGGTTTTATCACAACAAAGAATGGATGCATACACCGTGTCTAGAGGTGTTGTTAAAGCTGCTCAACAGCAGACACTATGTATGACAGCAGCGTGCACAGAGCAGACATCATCAGTAACATATTGCATCTATTCTAGAATTAGCCTTGTACCTGAGAAATGCCACAGTGCCCCCGATCTCAGAGGCACAGACAGAACTATAGTCACAGCCGATCCCCCACCTCAGAGGCACAGACAGGCCTTCTCTCATCCCTCCCCTCATCTCAGAGGCACAGACAGGCCTACCCCCTCAGCTGTTCCTGCATCATAGTGCCTTTTGTTTCCTTTTCTCTTCATTCTTCCTCTTCCCCTTCTCGGCTTCTGGTGTGGGTCAAGCTGTTTAGCCATTTTTGCAAGTTAGTAGTAGTTTTGAGGCCGTTGTTGGCATTGTTAAAGCGAAAACCCCACATCCTATAATGCACATCCTGTTAGGTTACGAATCCACTGCTGTCTGTGTCACACATTATTTGTTCCCTGTAATTCGTCATCTGTGTCTGTGGATGCGGCTGTCACTGTAGTACTTTTTCTATGTCTATGACAGCTGTCAAATGGTCCTACTTTTCATGCTGACATTTACTGCAAACTGCAGTCCTACTTCTATGTCTATGACCTGTCCCAGTTTTTTATTTTGAGAATCTGGTCAACCTACACATGGGTGCACCTACAAAAGACATCGGTACCCGAGCTTGTGAGAGACTTCAGGGCGTCTTTTGGAGGTAACTGGGCGCTACATTGAGTCTCATGAATTTGCAGAGTAGACTGAATTTCAATCGGGAAATGGACGGCTTTAGGAAGTCATTAGTCTCCAGAGGAAGTATAAAGGACAGGGCACAAGTCCTATAAAAAGAAGTGGGGGGACTCACCTAGTTAGACACTATGCAAGTGACATCATGACACATGTCACACAGCACATGACGTCATGACGTAGCGCTATAAAACAAATAAAATAGTGCTATTTAAATTATTTGTGTGAATGCTGGGACAGACCACCCCATCTGAGTCTTGGCTGGGTGGGTGGCTAAGTACGCCTTTTCTTAACCCTAATTATCTGACAAAAAGCAGCACGGCCGCCTGGTGTTCCAGACAGGGGGATTCCGGCATCGTGTAACCTGAACATGCTGCCCAAGGCAGCTCCAGTCTCAGAAAGTATGTCCACTGTCAGCCGCTGCCACCCCCGCATGCTGGACGATCCTGTGATAAGGGCTGCTCTGACCCATGAATGCAAAGGACTGAGCATGTTCTATTTCAGCCTGCATATGTGAGTGAAGTATACCTCGCCTCCCTGGCACCCGAGCGTTCCCTGCTGGAGGGGCTAATGCCGAATGGGGCGGGGGTGGCAGGGGAGGGGACCCAGGGATGAAGATAGGACAGAGCAATCAGGAAGACGCCACTTCCATTACCCACAATGCACAACTAACAACCTAGTGCATATCAGAAACTACCCCACTGCTACCTGTTGGACCCGGCCCTTCTGGCAGGTTCACCCCAAAACTTTTTGCTTTTTATGGGTGACTTGGTGTAGTGATTTTTGGTCTCCGGGCACTTTACCGCTGCGTCCCAGGGTAAAGTGCGTGCGTGTTGTGAGGTTGGCCTGCCCTCTCATAGGAATGCATGGGGGAATGTATGTGTCCTGATAGTTCCTGATGCCTGGGGTGTGCCGGCCCGAGTTTGGTATGTGCGGACTCGTGTGAATGAATGCTGCGCGATGATGTGTGCGGTGTGCATGTACCTAGTGTGGAAGTGCCACTTCTAGAAGTGGGCACTTCAGTGTGCAGTATGAAATGTGTGCCTTGTCTGGCGATTGGCTGGTTGAGGTCATGTGACAGGCCAGGGATTCCCCAGAGTCAGGATGAGTCACCCAGTGGTGAATGGGGAGATCAGCAGCTAGATGGGTGGGAGGAGTACACCTGGGTCCTGAATAGGGCAGGGTTTTCCCCACACAATGCTGGCTCCGGCCCCTGTGGTGCGTCTAATGACCCTAGCCCTGCCAGTGAATAGGGAGAGGGGCTGAGCAAAACAAAGTGCTCAGGAACCTGTTGTAACTGGTTCGCCCCTTCCCTGCACCTTCAGACAAAGACTTTTACTGTATAAAAAGGGGCTGTGTCCCCTTACAATTTGTTCTCTTGTAGGATCATCTGGAGGGGGCCTGCTGCTGCTGGGCGCCGGGAGAGACCGCCACTGGGGACTGCCTCCCTGCTGGAGGGCCCTGTGAGCTGGCTCTGGGCCCAGCCTTTGCCCCCTGCTCTTTAAGGACTCTCTGCTGGACCTTTTTGACTTGCAGCGCCTGGGAGCGCTTTATGGGCTTTAGAGCGCTGGGAGCGCTGTTTTACTGTATAGCGCTGTGAGCGCTTTGATCCGGATAGCGGGTGCCCACCCCGCTCATTTAATTATTTAATTGGCGGGTGCCCACCCCGCATTGTGGTGTGCTTGCGGGTGCCCACCCCGCTTATTTGATTATACTTACGGCGGGTGCCCACCCCACCGTATATCACCTCTACCGAGGGAGCCTACCCCTCTGTGGACCGAGTTTGGAGATCACCACCGCGGCCGGGCTTGCAGGAAGTCAGGCAGGCCGAGGGCGGGACTCTGGGACAACCGGAAACGAAACTAGGAGGGCGGGAGCCTACCCCGCCTCCTTCCCGAGACTCGCGGCTGCATTTGGGCCCCGGAGCAGGCAGGAGCCGACCCTGCGCGCCGGTGGCCTCGTATGAGGAGAGGAGTAACGCCGAGAGAGAAGTGACCCCCATCGAGAGGAGAACCGGGAGCCCACCCCGCCTCCGTGTGTTGTCTGCCCGCAAGCCGGTGAGTGCGGCTCAGCTGCTGTGTGGCTGGGGGTGTGGGGAGGTGCGTTGGCCGGTGCCGTCCCCGTGATAAAGTCGTGCACTGCGGGTGCAGTGCTCATACCTCCCTCCCGCTGCCCCGCCTGACAGTGGGCAGCGGCAGCGCTTTCGTGACAGAATTGTGGAAAGCGCCTCCGGTGCTCCGGTGGGGGCTTTAGTCATCTTGAGTCCAGAGGGACTCCACCGTTGGGGGCATTATTGATTCAGAGCCCAGTGAGGCTCCAACACCCCGCATTAGTTGCTCAGAGCGCCCTGAGCGCTCCAACGAAGGGGAGCATTATTGTTTAGAGCCTGCGAGGCTCGAGGGGACATTTTGGGTGGACAGAGCCCAGAGAGGGCTCCAGAGGCACGCCGGTGCCTGAGTTCGTTCCACAGCTGCCCAGCACTTAGTGGGCAGCTGCCACGTTTAGGTTCTGGCCCTACGAGTTTTGGACTGTGACTCCTGCGCAGACTTGCCCCTGACTTTGCTGAACACAGGGCGTCCTAGCCCCTACCAGGCCAGTTGGCCTAGGGACTGCCACAGGTGGTGGCTCATGTGGAGTTTTGCGCTAATGTTCCTAACCTGCACCTCTGAATGTTTTATGCATCATGTGTTTTCTTTCATGACACCGCTGAATGTTTTATGCATCATGTGTTTACCTGCCCGGCACCTCTGAATGAGTTTATGCGTCATGTGCCATGTTCTACACCTCTGAATGTGTTGCGATGCATCATGTGTAATGTGTTTAGACCCCTATAGGTATTGTGATACTTAGGTGGTTGTTTTCTCCTAGTACAGGTGGTGCTAGTGAGGCCCTAGTTCCCTGCGCGATAATTTCCTAAAGTGGTTAGGGTTGCGTAGGTGAGACTTACCTGTTACCAGTGGCTACTGGTTGTGTGCTATATTCTAAAGTATTATTTCTACAGTATTATTTCTACAAAAAGTGCTTATTCCTGACAGTGGTCCAGGTGGCCCTGTCTTGTACATATCCCTTGTAAATTCTGCCCGTGCCTGTTGGCACATTGTAAAGTGTGTGTTTTTATCTAATGTGTTTTGCATAATACAAAGGCTATTTTTATAGAATACCTTGTGTGGAGTTTCCTTTGTGGTGGGCCTTGGGTGTTGTTGCTGGGTGCGCGCGCAAACGCTTTACACATCGCCTCAGGGATAAGCCTGTCTGCTCGTGCCAAGCTACCTTTGGCAAGTTATCTTTGGCGTGTAACTTCCTTGCCCTGACTAGAGTGGTGGTTTCTGCCTGACTTTGGCGCAAGCCTTAGCCAACCAGAAATCCCAGTTCTAACACTACCCTCGTGTTCCAAGCAGGTAGAAGTACTTCCCCAAGATCATCGTGCACTTGTGTTAGCTCTGATTCCATTTACCATCAACCTGAGCCAGAGAAAGAGGTTGTCTCCCTGCATGAGTCATATCTCAATGCAATTGGGCGGCGTGATGTGATTTTAGGCATCCGTTAATGTCTGTATTGTAAGAACACTAGTACAGTAAATCTAACATTACCATACTTTCGTCTCTCTCCAGACCGTGCATCATTATGTTTTACCCCATCAGACCAAACTGTCGCCTCGCTTCCCCCCCTCACAGGGTTCATGGCGCACATGCTAATGCCCTTCCCTGCTTACTGGCGTCAACCTATCAAAACCACACCACCAATATGCCCTGGGAGAATCTGAGCACTTTACATAATCCAATTGCGTTACGGCACGACACATAGAAGGCGAAATAAAGTGATACAGGATGTTGAGCGACCTCGCGAATCTCGGACCCAACCACGGGGGCCTCCACAATGGCTCATCTAAAACACTGTTGAGATGCAGCCAACCTGCCCCGTATGCACCGCGCCCCGAGCAGCCCGCTGGGGCACCCCCTCATCAGTGTGCCCATTCCAACCTCCGTGCAATGTACTTCGCTCCATCACCAAAAACCAAACCTGATTAGCGGTGCGGGCACCGAAACCTCCCGCATGAGCGCCCCAGATGTACACAACCAATGCGCAAACCAAGTGACCATTGCAGAATCGGAAACTCCCGAGCGTTCCCGCCGAAGCTCGTACCCGGCTCCCTGCCGGGATCACAGCAACCTGCATGCCCCCAACTCCCGATCCCAGCCAACAGCATCACCAATTGCCACATCCACCACGAAGATGCCAAGCCTGTGCTCCACACCATGGTTGCATCACGAAGGATCAAGTCATCAGCGCTAATAACTCATGGATGCCAAACTGGTGTTGGGAACATCGGAACACATCTGCTACCAATCCCTGATATGCTACAGATGGAGCCGAGGTCCGAAACGGTACCTCCAATGCAAAATTCACCAGAACAATGCCGCGGACAAGTCGCTGCACCACAACCACCAGATTACTTCATCAGATCACGTCTCAAACTGTCTACCACAGTGAGTAGCACCACTGGATACAATACAGTGAGGAGCACAGCTGGATACAATATAGTGAGGAGCACAGCTGGATATAATATAACAAAGATGGGCGCCTTTTCTCCATGAAGGTCAAATCCATGTGCTTGTAGAAGGACACCCACACAGACCATGTGCCTCAGAGTACAGGGTTTGGAGACACCATATTACGAGGAAATAACCCCATACACAGCTGAGCCCAATTAACAACCCTCCCGCATCAAGTCACTAATCGTTTAAAGAGACAATAAAATACCAAAGGACATCTGCGAAATTACGTGATCTGCCCAGGATCGCAAATATGTCGAGCGCTTCCCGCCAAAACTCGCACCCGGCTCCCCAGTTTCATGAACGACTGTTCTGGCTGAAGGCCCACTTGCCTGCCTGAGTGGCAGGATATGCCCTTCGTACCTTCTCTACTGCCTCACCCTGCCCATACAAATGTTGGACCACCCCCTTGAGTCCGTTGGCGCTACCTGTGGAACCGGCAGCGCCTCAGGGGCGAGGACAGCGCCCCGCACCCCCAGCGTACTTAATGGGTACAATGCAGTGATGCCTGGGCTAGCAGTCCCAACTAGCTCACAAGCGGCCCCGCGACTAAAGAGCGGCAGACCCTCCAACTTCCCATGGCGGATAGACTGCCCTTGTACAGAATGTAACTACAAGGGGCACGTAGCGTCAGGATAAGGGCACTTGGCCCCGCCGCCCCATTCCAACAACAGACCTGATCTGGCTGTCTATCGACCGGTGGAAATACTGCCCGGGGGAAAGGGCACGTGGGCGTGCGCCTCCTCCTTGCCCAGGGATTAGTTCGGGCTCAGGCTCAGATGTTGTGCTGCCAGAAACACACCTGTTCCCCAACTTGTTCCCCACAAGCCTCACTAGCTGCACCAACTCAGTACCGTTCCGAGTGGGGAGGAAACCGATTTGTGGACCAATATGCAAACGTACAGTGCTGTTCTCAGTGCCCCCCGCCGTAACATTGCCAAAACTGTGCCAACTGGTATACAACTCCCCTGAGGGAAAAACTCCACCATATCAACCCCTACATCAGTGCCATCCACCAAGCCGGTGTCTCGATCTACGAACCAGCGGGCCAGATCCGGCTAAAGTAGTGCCGCATTCCCACCCTGTGAAACCCGAGCATGGCGTGTTCATAGCATAATGGCCAGCCATAAATAATCGGTGGGCGAACACTCTGCCTGGCCTTGGCCCATGCCAGACACAAAGGACAAGAAACTACTCACCAATCAACAATTAACTAAAGGAATTGGTCACCCGCCTACCTTGAAAATGCGGACCCAAAAAAACCCCGACGCAAACCATCTATCTCTCTGCTCCGGTAAAACAATGGGAGGGGGGGCTCGCCGCCCTCAACCAATGCTCGAGGCAACGCGGTCCCCCCACGCCCATTAGGCCCAACCCTAACTCGCGCCATGGAGCTCTATGTAACCCAAGGGAGCTGAACTATCGCACTCATCCCAGCCCGACATGTAACTAAGGTCGACGTCCAACGTCTCCCTTCATCATCACATTGACTGCATGCATATTTACCAGATGGGTAACGAAAAACCGGGCTGCCCCGCCCCTGCATAGGGCCGGACCGGATGACACACGACGAGCGCCGGCCCCCGCTCGCACACCTCGAACTGCCGTCCACCACCCACGGGAGAAAAAGGAAAGAAGAAGGCTCTCCAACCTGACGAGATTCACGGAGTCCCCTGCACACAGGGGCCGGCGCCGTAAGGAAGAGAGGGCGAGGACCTGGGCAATTTGCCCTAAATAGGCCCATGCTGTCATGCCTGCGCTCGAGAGGGAGTCGTGGCAGCATCCGAACTTCCGCATTCCCCAGCATAAAACACATCGCGTCGGAACGTTTGACGCTTCGCGTTCTAGTGGTTGAATAATCACGTCACTTCCGGATCTTCCCTTTCCGCCTACGGGACTCGCGATTCAGTGGAGAAGCATTGCGTTGGATTCCTGTCCTTCTGTTTCGCATTGTAGAGGAGAGTCCTCTGAATTGGAGTCCTTAGAGACACGTTTGGTTTGGTCCTTCGAGGGAACTTCACCTCATTAAGGCGGTAACGCGCTCGCGCTCATTAGAGGGGTTTGGTCCCTCCATTTGACGCTCCCTCAGCGGGCCGCTTTGGAGCTCACTTCAGTAGCATTTCGGTTTTCATTGCATCACAGGCTCCCGTGGTGGGCGAATAGGGGCTTGTTGCAAAGGCGTTGTGGCATCTGCCTCTTCTTATATAATAGCTCCGCTATACACAAACGGCACCTCAATTTCTGCTGTACTTATTAATCCCTGTTGTATTGTCTTATATGTTTCTAACGTTCAGGAACAAATATACTTTAGCAAAAGGCCGCAAATAGGTATTTCATAGGGTTGTGACGAGAACAACCTACTTCATGGCACATGAGTGAACGTTATTGGTTGTGCTATTAACAGCCAAAGGGGATTATTACTGCCTCATGACAGTCCTTGGCGACTCTTGCTTTGAAAGGGTAAGAAGAGTAGATACATGCTCTATAAATTTGCTTATAGCACATAGTATATGTATATGTAACATTATTGTTTCTTTATGTTTAGGAACATCCCACTGGTCGTTTACATTGTTGTTACCTTTTGTTTGAACAACAGAGGAAGAGGGGAGAAGTACAGGTAGATTCTGGGACACTTGTTTAGTCGTTGTTATTCTGCCTCTTTATTCTGCCTATTAAGCTGGCTGTCTGCTAACGTAACCTTTTGGTTGCAGGACTTCATTTGGATCTCAGTGGAGCTCTCAAGGTGCTGGAGGTGCGCTGGACCTGCCTTGTTTCTCATTCCCTTGTCTCCCCTCTTCCCCCCCATCCACTGGTTCTGCTTTGACTTTGTTGGGCGGACTGGTGGTGGAGGGAGGTTGGGAATTGTCTTCTGTTTCCTGCTTCCTTCCCCCGCAGAGACCTCAGGTGAGCCTGAAAGAACGCGAAGCCCACGTGGAATCTCTGCCTGGTCAGGATGGAGGAGAACAAGATCACCCTAGGGGACTTAGCCCATATGATAGGAAACTTACAGAAAGAAACGCAAGCCCTTTCCCTAAGAGTAGACACACTGCAGAGAAAAGTGACCAAAGAGACCCCACAAGGGGCTGAGGGAGGTCTTCCCTCCTCCTTCTCCCCCCAGACTGTAGTTAGCAATCCAGTGATTCAGGTTACCACTCCTCCCACTATACCATTAGCCCCTCCAGAAAGATTCACAGGAGATCCTGCCCATTTTGCAGCCTTTATTAATCAATGTCAACTGCACTTTATGTGCAAGGCTGCTTGTTTTCCCACAGAACAGGCGAAGGTGGCCTTTGTATTATCGTACCTGGGGGGAGTCGCAGCTACCTGGTCTATCCCTTTAGTAGAACGGAATGATCCTCTTTTATACAATTACACTCTATTTAAAAAGGAATTGAAAAAATTGTTTGACAGACATTCCTTTATACAGTCCGTAGATTCTGAACTGTTGAACTTGAAGCAAGGCTCTAAGGATTTGGTTACGTACATTGCTGAATTGAACTGCCTGGTAGTAGAAGCAGGTTGGCCAGAGGAAAAAATAAGTGCCTTGTTCTACAGGGGGCTTAAAGACGATTTAAAGGATGTGTTGTCACAGGTGGTGGAACCCCCTCAGGAGTGTAAGGCCTTGATGGTGATAGAGATCAGGGTATCTAAAATATGCCCACTACCACAGATAGAGTAATCACACAGTTACACGCACATACATTCATCATATGCTAGGGCCCATTTCACTAACACACGCTCAAATACTCTACCAGCAATAAACCTGTGGAAAGAAAACACCTAAACACCCTGCATCAATATCAGGTCGATCAGATCTGGTTTTGTGACTGTCCTAATCAATAACATAATCTACACAACATATACAATAATGATCAAAAATATAAACCCAATAATTGACAAGAAAGAAAATTCAACACCATGTTTAAAATTATATTGCTTTATCTAAATTAGTCAAAGTAAATCAATCAGAATAAATCATTTCTCATAGTTACCTATTCTAACTAAGTGTCAGAACGGGTCAGGACAAGTCTCTCGGTAAGGTCTCCCAAGACGAAGTCCTTCAGCATCGATCCTCAGCAACGCAATCTCACGCGGCAAAGGCAAAATGGCAAGTGGCAAAGCCCTCCCTAGGCTAACAATTTTTATAGTAAAAATTACAATGGAAACACACATAAAGTTTGCAAAATACACTGAATCACTGAGCAGAGCGAGAAGGAAGAAATGTAACATTGCTACATCTGAAAATCTCCGCTCAGGAAAAGTCACAAGACGGAACTACGGAACAGGAACCAAGATACTATTAAAGTATCCGATTTGTTTAACTTCCCTCGGCAGCCGAACCACAGTTCATTGTTCATTTCTAAAACTTCTTTGTCTCTCAAGGCTACTCATGATGTTCCATTTCTTTTTGGAGATCCTCCAGAACTGCTGCGTCCTCATGGAAAATTTTCATTCGAGGACCATGGTCAATCAACTTCAGAACCATTTCCAGCAGGGGTCTCCCTCGTCACGTCTTTCACATATTCACTCGAGACCAGGCTCACAAAATCAGCCATCATGGACTAGGCCTCCATAGGCCACAATAGACCATCTCAATTAAAAGAAATAAGAACAACGTTACTACAACATAATGATTAAACAGTGTTAACCCCACTAATACCCTTATGTGTATGCATTTATCTAGCTCTTGCGACATAAAAAAGCATTAATTCGGACAGCGTTTTGTGCTCAAAATAAACAGCACACAGCAACGTTTAAACATGAAAACTTGCACGTTATTTTTTAGAAAACAGAAACAGCACACGCATGCTAACCCTCGTGTAACTTTCTCTTATGTTAAGACAAACGGATTGATTAATAAAAACACACTTGCACAAGACAAATAATTAATTGTTATTTATTAATAATTAATAAAACGCATAGACATACCAGAGCTTCAAAAGCCCCTGAATTTTCTAAATGAAAATTCTGCTCCAGCAATCCCCCCTTTGGTGATTTTATCACCAAATAAACCCAAAAAAAAAAAATTAGTGAAAATTTAGTCCCATTTTAGGAGAAATCAGAAATGTCTTTTCCCCTTACACAACATTAAACACCAGTCACTCTTTCATCATCCCTTTTTGTCTCTAAATAAACACTCTCCCTCAATTCTTCTAGTTCAATTTCTTGAGGTTCTCTTTTCAACTTCTTATTTTTCTTTTCCTTATTCAATTTCTTTTTCCCTCCCCTGTTTTTACAACACACACACACCAATCTTATTATCAATAAAGCCACAATTATACAAGACAAGGGAAACAATATTCTACCTATAATTGTACTACCTATTTTTGCAATAAAATCCTTAACAGCTATCATTTTATTAGCTATTTTAGTCCACAAACTCCCAGCTTCAAGTGGTACTAATTCTTCATGCAAATCAGTAATATTTTTGATATAGACCTTTAGGTCTTTACTTTCGTCAGGAATGTAAGTGCAACAATGTTGAACTTTCAATATTCCACAGACTCCACCCTCCTTGGCCAATAGAATATCAAGGGCAAGTCGATTTTGCATAGACATGGCACGTACGGCACTTAATTCCGTATTCACCAAAAGAAACCCTCCTGCGGTATTTGTCGATAAGCGATCAACCACTGTGGACAGTTTCCGAATTCCATAAGCATTTAAAGAAATTCCCACTGCTGGAATCAAAACCCCAAAAATATCACCCACAATTTCAGACCAAGTTTCTCTTTTAAAACTTGTTAATAAGTTAATATCTTCTACATCTCTTATTTTATCTGTATGAAAAATCTTAGGAAAAACCAGGCCCACATAACATGTGCCATACCAATGGTCAGGCAACTTGTAATAAGCCTTGTTCCCACAAACATAGTACACTCCTGGAAAAATTGTATCTTCTCCACCTCTGAAACCCCAACCTGTCGCAATGAAGTATGTATCATGGCACTCACTAGTTCCCACAAAATATGTATCATATTGGGATTTCCTTCTGGTAATACAAAGTTTACCCTTCTGCGGTGCATCTAGAGCTAAAGTTGGACTAGCCCCATTCTTCAACTCTTTTCCCATCTCAATGTCCCAAATTGTCTCACTCACTTCATATTTTCCCCCTTTCTCATGCATGTTCACTCTCCTTTCTTCTACCATATCCAGGAAAGCTCTCTCCTCTTCTTTCAAACTGCAAGTTAAATTATTCTTAAAAATGTAATCTAATGTTAATCCTTTTTCTTCAATAAAAATCTCACCAAAAGTGTTAGCTTCTTTAGCTGGATTCAGCTCTTTGTTCATTGGCAAGTGCCCAAAAATACTATCTCTGTTAGACATCTTATAATCTATTTTCCCTAACAAATAAAAAACACTACTTAAAATACTACAAGAAATACCATATGTAGCTGGTAAATGGTGATAAGTAACACCCTCTGAAACAGATGCAGGTAATTGCATACAGACATAGCAATCCCTTACTTCCATTGTCTTCACATATTCATATAACAGTTTAGAAAAAACATTACTAGAAAAATTATTAATTGACCTATCTTTGTGTATGTAACTACTACTTCTAATTGGAACTACTTTTTGTGAATCCTTCTCTACATTAGTCACATTTTCTATATTCATTCCAAACTCTACTCTAAAAGTAACTAATAAAACTAAAACACCCCATAGAAGCATTAATAATCCAGTACAACAGCAGCACATTCTACACCACCTCTTAAAGAAGGCACATCTATTTCTATTATCCTCTATGTTAGCCATTTTAGTTTAGCCTCTACTACTCCACTACTGTTTGAACTTCTTCAATTCTTCAGCAATTCTTCAGCTTTCAGTTTATCCAAATGATCTCTTCGTTCACTTGATCCAAGTGAATCCTTCTTTCACTCAGTTTGGATACTTGTCATCCTTTACTTCAATTTCTTCAACATCAAATTGTATCAGATCTCCAACGTCAAGATCCTCAGTACTCGACTCTTCTCCAATGTCAGTCAAGAGTACTTTCAGAATTTCACCAGTATCTTCCTCAACCACTTCTCTCAAGACCACTTCCGGATTATCTCGAGTCACTGTTTCTTCTTTTCCTCCTTCAGACAATGCCACATAAGACCATTCCGGTGATCTGTACTTTTGGTTGGGTCTTCTTACTCTTTTTATTTCCACTGGTTCGTTTGACTCCTTTGATTCTTCTCCTTCAGCTTTTGAACTTTGACTCAAAACTTCATTCACTTGTTCAGCTTTCGATGAATTTGCTCTTATTACTTTGTATCTCAGCCTCTTAACTCTGTTGTTAGGCCAACGGTCTCCTCTTAACACCTTCTTCGGCTTTAATTCTTTATTACTCCTTTCTCCAATCCAAGTTCTCTTTCTTAGAACTCGACCCTCTGTTTGTTCATCCTCATCATCTGTTTCAAGTGCCTCTTGTTTCCGTTTTCCAGCAGCTTTCTTCTCCACAGATTTTTTCACCACTGTTTGAGACTTCCCTACTCCTGTCCCTCCTCGGGTCTCCGACACGCAATCTTCTTGCTGTCTACTTGTCCCTTCACCTAGCTCCTCATGAATGTTCCCTACACCTCCTCGGGGGTCTTCCGCAATCTGTCCCTCTCTATCTTCTTCTGACCCTACTTCTTCAAGTATAATCTCAAGTGGTTCTTCAATCTCCTCCTCTTCTGATTCAGGAGTAGTCTCTGTGTTATTTCTTTTTTCTTTTCTTTTTCCTTCACTGCTGTTTGAAACTTCAGGCTCTCTTACAGAATCTGATCTTCTCTCTGATACTCGCAGTGATTCTCTTGAAGCTCTCTCTGCTTCTTTTCTCACTGATTCCGTATCATCAGTATCTTCACCATCACTGGAATCTGACTCTTCAAAATACTCTTTACCAGTCCCTTCTTTCGGGTTTGGAACTCTCAGAGTATGACTTGCATGTACCCAGTGCTTCACTCCAGCACACTTTACTGCAGTCATCGTAGTCAGAATAACTTGTCTTGGCCTTCCCCACCTTGGAATCAAGCAATTTCTTCTTCTGTGCACCTTAATCCTCACCCAGTCTCCTGGACTCAGATCATGGGCTTGCTTCTTCTCAAGTGTGGTAGCTTCTTCTCCAACCTGGTGAAACACAGAATGAACTGCGTCAGCCAGGCCTTTACAGTAATCCAAAATCATGTCATCAGTTATTGTCACCAACTTATTGACAGGCACGAATGCATGGCGCATAGCACGTCCCATGATTATCTCGTGCGGACTCAAACCAGTAGTTCTATCTGGAGTAGATCTCATTGTCATCAGAACTAGAGGCAAAACATCTGGCCATTTCATGCCAGTGGCTAAGCACATCTTTCCAATCCTATTCTTGATCGTGCCATTAATCTGCTCAACCACACCAGAAGCCTCTGGTCGGTATGCACAATGTAGCTTCTGCTGTATTTTCAATGCTTCACAAATCAAACCCATGAGCTCATTTTGAAAGTGTCTACCTCTATCAGACTCAACTGTTACTGGAAACCCGTACCTAGGAATCAACTCCCTCAACAGTAACTTTGCCACTGTTAATCCATCATTTCTTCTAGTCGGGTAAGCTTCCACCCACCTTGAAAACAAACAGACTACCACTAGAACATACCTCAGTCTGTTCATTTGGGGCATTTCAATGAAATCAATCTGCATTCTTGTGAAAGGACCTCCTTCTCTGCCTATTGTTCCCAGACTCACCACTGTCTTTTTCCCAGTGTTAAATTGCTGACAAGCTAAACACCTCTGACAGATGCTCTCTGCAATTGTCCTGAACTTTGCATTGTACCAGGTTTGTTTAAACGACCTAACCATCGCGTCTCTCCCCAAATGTCCCTGGCCATGATACATCCTTGCCATTGACGACAAGATTGAGTTAGGCATCACTGGTCTGCCATCTCTGTAGACCCAAACATGGTCTGTTTCTCTTGGAGCACATCCTGCCTTAATCCAATCTTGTTTCTCTTCATCTCCTGCCTCATCTTGTAACTGCTTCACTTCATCCCAGGTCTCTAGGACATTAGTAAACATCACAGAAAGAAAAGACATTTTCCCTTCTCTGTCCCTGTTAATGGACTGATTTGTCTTGGCACAGTACTGCGCAACATCATTGGCGTACCTATTTCCAATCGTTATGAAATCCTCCCCCTGACCATGGGCAGCACACTTTACAACTGCTAACTCCTTAGGCAGCTGTATCGCCTCAAGCAATTTTCCAATCATTTCAGCATTCTTTATTGGAGTTCCACTCGATGTCAAGAAACCTCTTTGTAGCCAAAGTTGGCCAAAATCATGCACCACTCCAAATCCATACTGACTATCAGTCAACACAGTCGTCCTCAAATCTTTCCCAATTTCGCAAGCTTTTGTCAATGCTATTAATTCAGCAACTTGCGCAGATTTCACTCCTTTCAATGGTGATGCTTCCATGACCTCTGAAACTTTGCACACCGCATATGCTGCACATAGCACACCATCATCATTCCTCAAGCATGATCCATCCACAAACAACACATGATCATTCTCAGGTAAGGGAATATCCCTTATGTCTGGTCTCGGTTTCGTACAGTACTCAAGCACATCCAAACAATCATGATCATTTTCCATTTTCACACCCACATTTTCGATATCCGGCAAGAGTGTCGCTGGATTCACATTCACATATCTCTCAAGAGTCACATTTGATGCTCCCAGAATCACTTTTTCATACTTAGTCAACCGACTATGTGACATGTACTGAGTTCTGCTTCTTGTCAAAAGAATTGCCACATTGTGAGGTACGAATACCCTTACAGGATATCCCATTATGATTCCCTCACTCTGTTCCAGACTCCTGCATGTTGCAGCCACAGATTTCAGACAACCTGGTAAACCCACAGCTACAGGGTCAAGTGTTGATGAGAAGTACGCAATAGGCCTTCTCAATTGTCCATGCTTCTGGATTAACACTGAAAGTGCACATCCATTTCTCTCACTACAGTACAGCTCAAATTCTTTTTCATAGTCAGGCATACCTAAAGCTGGAGCCTCACACATTTTACTTTTGAGCTCTTCAAATGCTGCCATTTGTTCTGCATCCAGATCCAATGGATCTGTCATTTCACTTTTTGTCAATTTAATCAGTGGCTTTGCTATCAGAGAAAAATTAATTATCCACTGACGACAATATCCCACCATACCCAGGAACATTCTCACTTCTCTCTGGGTTTTCGGAGCTTTCATTTCTCTGATTATTCTGATCCTGTCAGTAGTCACTTTTCTCAGACCTTTTTCAATATTGTGTCCAAGATAATGAACCTCTTTCTTGCAAAATTGCAATTTGGCTGGAGATACCTTTAACCCTCCATCTGCCAGATGATTCAGTAAAGCTATGGTATCCACTTCACAAGCTTCACGTGTCTTTGATGCCACCAGTAGGTCATCAATGTACTGCACTAACACTGAGTTTTCGGGCATGATCAAACTTTCCAACGATTTCTTCAATAACTGATTGAATATCGAAGGACTCTCCGTATACCCCTGTGGGATACGACACCATGCTAAAATACGCTGGCCAAACCTAAATGCAAAAATCGGCTGGCTGTCATGATGCAATGGAATTGAAAAGAACGCATGACACAAATCAATCACTGTATACCACTCAGCATCATGTGGAATTTGATACAGAATCACTGATGGATTTGGCACAATAGGACAACATGCCACCACAATTTGATTAACTTTTCTCAGATCCTGTACGATCCTAAATTTCCCATTAGGCTTTTTCAGTCCCATTATCGGTGAATTACACGGACTACTCAATAGTTCTCTCAGAACTCCTTGCTGAATCATTTTCTCAATTATAGGAGTTATCCCTTCAATTATTTCTGGTGTCATTTTGTACTGAGGAATGTTAGGATATGTAATTCCCTCTTTCACTGCAATTTTCACTGGATCTACATTATTCATCAATCCCACATCCTCTCCTGTAAAATCCCAAACTGCTCTTTTCACTGTGTCTCTCAGCTCTTGAGGCAAATCCTCCGGATTAAACACAGCACATGCACCAATTAACTCACTTTCTCTATTTTCTAGAGTCATTCGGTAGAAAACATCATCATCTGGTGTCTCAAAAGCTATTCCATCTGGTGTACAAAAAATTGTGCAGTTCATCTTACACAATAAATCCCTACCTAACAGGTTCACTGGACTCGTGTCACAGACAATAAATCTGTGCATGTCTGAAAATTTCCCTATCTGTACTCTTACTGGTTCAGTAAGACGTGTTCTGATTTGTGTATTGGCTACACCAACTACTTGGATTGCTTCATCCGAGAGAGGAAGATTTCTAACATCTGTTGACCTGACAGTTGATCTTGTCGCACCTGTGTCTACCAAAAAAGTAACACTCTCCTCATTTATTTTCCCATCCACAAATGGTCCTGCCTGGTCTATTTCTAGAGTTGCACCAAGTATGCACTCTTCCTCCTCTCTTCGGCACCGTCAATAATCACCCTCAGACTCACTCCCTTCACTCTTTAACAAGTACTGCTGTACTTTGTTAGAACGTCTTGGTTTGTTTACCTGCTCATCATTGTAGAATCCTGAATCCTGATTATACTTTTGTACCCTTCTATTCTGCGGCAAGGGCGGTTTCGGCTCTTGACTCTGCTGTCTCACAACTTTCTGTTGTTGCTGTTGGTTATTTCCTTCGTTCTGGTTCTGCACCTGTTGATTTAAAGGTTTATTCTCATTACTCACTAATGGTGGATTAGGACATTCAGATCTCCAATGTCCCAGTTGGCCACAGTTGTGACAAGGGAACTTTTTCTTTGCTTCCTCAAGACTTCCTTTTCCTTTTCCTGCATATCTGGGTCTATTTCCTGCATTATTTCCTGGATTATTCGCCAGTTCCACTAACTGTGCTTCTGCAACTTTCACTTGTGCCCACATTGCTTTCTCTTTCAGCTTTCTTTGTTTTGCTTCAATTTCATCACTGAAGTACTTTGCATGTCTCAGGATCTCATCTACTTTTTTACTCTGCCAATCCACTGTGTGTTCACGAATTCTCTCACCAATTTCAGGTCTTAGACCATATACAAATCTGTATACAAAGTGACTCAAATCTTTGTCACCCAGGTGTTCATCTCCACTGAATTGTTTAAAAGCCAGTATCAGCCTCTCGTAAAAAGCATGAACTGATTCTTTTGCTTCCTGTTGTGTTCGATCTATCTTAACCCAGTCTGTCTCTTTTGGAGGAACTTTACACTTCAGGTATACCATCACCTGATCATACTTCCTCATTACTTCTGGATCTGGTGCCCCTGTTCTTGGATCTCTTGGATATTCCTCAGTAGGCCAACTCACAACTATTTTACACTCAGTCCACAAGTCTGCTGGAACAATTATATCAAACAGACTATTCAGGTCAACCCACAGCACTTTTGACAATTTCACAAACCTATCTACCTGCCTATACCACTCGACTGGCTTTTCTCTCAATCGAGGGAAATCATTCGTAAATGATAAAATATCCTGTCTGGTCCATGAAACATGTACATATCCTCCTCCAGGTATTTCTCTCATAGGATAATTATCCACTGGTTTCTCTTTTTCTCTCACTGGAAATGCCGAATAAGTTGTTCTATCTACAGATTCCTCTCTTTTCTTATACAACCTATCCTTCCACTTTTCTACATCACCCCATCTTCGCAGTAATGCCACCATTTCTTTAATCTGTCCTGTTCTACCAGTAGCATTCAAATTTTCAATGTCCTTCTCTGTAAAATCCATCCTGTAAGTTCTCTGTAAAGCTTTCACTTTATCAATGTCAACTCCTTGTTCATTTGCTATTGCTCTTAGCCTGTCATGTGTATTCCTTGCTCTCCAGGTAACACTTTTACACATAAACAACAGCTCACCATCATGATGACTCTTCAGGATTTCTGTTGGAACTGTTCCTGTCACAAGCTCTTCTAATTCTATACGTAACCTAGCCACATCAATAACTTGTGAATCCTTATCCTTTTTCTGAAGAACCTTCATCCAATCATTCAAATCATCAACTGTTATTTCAGCAGTTTTTCTCACTGGAACCACTCTTTTCTGCGGTTCTAAAATTGGCATCCCTGAACAACCAGGTTCACTAGCATCCAATAGTTCACTACATGTGTCATGTCTTGTTTGTCTCAGGTCACTTCTTTCTGCTCTTTTATCTGAATCTCCTGAAGGACCAACTGAATTTGTCAAATTATTCCCAACATATGGAATCACTAGTCCATTCTCACCTGCTCTCTGTTTGTCAAACACAGGCATAACCGGACCTATTGTTACAGGCACCGTAACAGCTTCCAGATTCTTCGTTAACTCCCTAATTTTCTCAGTCAGTTCTGTTGTCGTTTTTGCTAATTTTCTGGCATTTTCCTCACTACTTCGATTCTCTCTCTCCCTGAAAGAACTACTACTTCTTGATTCAGGTGTCACTTTTTCTTTCTCAATAATACAGACTGTATCTCTTATCGGAGAAACAACTGGTGTACTCTCATCTGGTTCCGGTCTATATGGAGGTGGTCTCTTGTAAATCATGTCATTTAAGACCTCATCATCATACTCATTAACTCCAACTGCTCCTTCTTCAATTGTTCTCATAGGATATAATCCCTCTGACATATTAACATCTCGCCATCTTTTCATCCGATCATGATGTGTTTCACGATCATGTCTCCTCCCAAACATATTCCTGTAATACCTTCCAGATCTTTGCTTTTCTCGCTCATGAACTTCCTCTTCCCATTCCACTAAAGCCTCGAACTGCGTAGGTCTCGGCTTCGGGTCCAGACGTACCATCTTTTCCCGTAAATTTCTCAACACGGCCAAATTAAATGAACCATGTTCTGGAAATGCTAGAACACCATCTTCTTTAGTATACCTAACCCAATTCTGCAACCATATACAGGTATGTAATCCATATTTCGCAACCATGAAGGATGCAGGTGTTTTCGCTGGAGGTAGCAACTCACCCTCTCTCGTTTTAACCTCTTTATCCTTGGTAAACCACCTTTTAACTTTCCCAAAGAATGTTTTTTTCTTTTTTTCCTCTTGGTAATACATTTTAGCGCTTACCAAAACTCTCTACTCTCTCCGTATTATAGATATACAATACGAGCTTCTCAACCAATAGCAGCGCGACTCACACTAACGCACCAATCCTGGAGTGTTTACGTCACTAAACAGCTCTTCCAATCCCTGCGCGACTCACACTAACGCACCAATCCTAGCGCGAACCCTATTCTGATCCACTATCCAATCAGAGCGCGGACTTTCTGACGTCAACAGTCGCTGCAGTCGCTTGTCTCCTGTCTACTGTCACTCGTCTACCCCTCCTTTACAAAATCTCTCAGTAGACTTCGTGTCAAAATTTCTACAAAATCTATTAGTTACAACATAAAAACATCTCCATTGTCTGCTTCGCTAACCACAGAATAGTAAAAGAGAGTCTATTTTTCAAGAGTCAACAAACTTTCATACATCTCATAACTGTTTCCTCTAGGACTTATCCAAAGAGTCTTACAATCAATAAATGTATATACATTCACGCACATTCAGGCAGGAAAATATAGTACATACACACAGAATCCTGTTCTCGGGAAGCAGCGCACAATCTGTCCCACTACAGAATTATAACATACATTAACTAAGCAACTTTGCTCAGTTCCTCAAACAAGCTCAGAGAATACCTATTACTCCTCCCGCGATAAGCTTTAACGAAAATCCTTACGGATCCCTGGGACTTAAGACCAGAGTTTCAAAGATAACCTTCACTACGATACACACACCTTATATACCAGAAATATATTCTAATAGTAACATACGACGATGTCACTGATTCCGAACCCAGACAATGTGAACGCCCAACTTCAATTGTCACACGTTATTCCTTACAATCCCGTCTTTCCCGAGAGCAGCATATACTTCCCTCTGCCCTACTACGGAACTGCTACAACAGCTTCCAAGTTCCAGAAGCACTACATATAACTCAACATGACGACTTCAACATATAATATTAGTACATATACCAATATTGACAAAATAAAATCAATAATCAATAAGCTAATGTACAAGCAATCTTATCAGATCAAGACAACCATCAAAACCATCCTCTCTCTGCTACCAGGAAATTGATAGAGATCAGGGTATCTAAAATATGCCCACTACCACAGATAGAGTAATCACACAGTTACACGCACATACATTCATCATATGCTAGGGCCCATTTCACTAACACACGCTCAAATACTCTACCAGCAATAAACCTGTGGAAAGAAAACACCTAAACACCCTGCATCAATATCAGGTCGATCAGATCTGGTTTTGTGACTGTCCTAATCAATAACATATTCTACACAACATATACAATAATGATCAAAAATATAAACCCAATAATTGACAAGAAAGAAAATTCAACACCATGTTTAAAATTATATTGCTTTATCTAAATTAGTCAAAGTAAATCAATCAGAATAAATCATGTCTCATAGTTACCTATTCTAACTAAGTGTCAGAACGGGTCAGGACAAGTCTCTCGGTAAGGTCTCCCAAGACGAAGTCCTTCAGCATCGATCCTCAGCAACGCAATCTCACGCGGCAAAGGCAAAATGGCAAGTGGCAAAGCCCTCCCTAGGCTAACAATTTTTATAGTAAAAATTACAATGGAAACACACATAAAGTTTGCACAATACACTGAATCACTGAGCAGAGCGAGAAGGAAGAAATGTAACATTGCTACATCTGAAAATCTCCGCTCAGGAAAAGTCACAAGACGGAACTACGGAACAGGAACCAAGATACTATTAAAGTATCCGATTTGTTTAACTTCCCTCGGCAGCCGAACCACAGTTCATTGTTCATTTCTAAAACTTCTTTGTCTCTCAAGGCTACTCATGATGTTCCATTTCTTTTTGGAGATCCTCCAGAACTGCTGCGTCCTCATGGAAAATTTTCATTCGAGGACCATGGTCAGTCAACTTCAGAACCATTTCCAGCAGGGGTCTCCCTCGTCACGTCTTTCACATATTCACTCGAGACCAGGCTCACAAAATCAGCCATCATGGACTAGGCCTCCATAGGCCACAATAGACCATCTCAAATTCTCAATTAAAAGAAATAAGAACAACGTTACTACAACATAATGATTAAACAGTGTTAACCCCACTAATACCCTTATGTGTATGCATTTATCTAGCTCTTGCGACATAAAAAAGCATTAATTCGGACAGCGTTTTGTGCTCAAAATAAACAGCACACAGCAACGTTTAAACATGAAAACTTGCACGTTATTTTTTAGAAAACAGAAACAGCACACGCATGCTAACCCTCGTGTAACTTTCTCTTATGTTAAGACAAACGGATTGATTAATAAAAACACACTTGCACAAGACAAATAATTAATTGTTATTTATTAATAATTAATAAAACGCATAGACATACCAGAGCTTCAAAAGCCCCTGAATTTTCTAAATGAAAATTCTGCTCCAGCAATGGATTTAACCGTGAAGTTGGACCACCGTTTACATGAGCGGAGGAAGGAGAGGGGGCGACCAGAGGCGCGGCTCCTGACCTATAGAGAGAAACGCACTGAGACCGAGAAGTCTGCTTCATAGGTGGAACCGATGCAGATAGGGAGCTTGAGAGGTCCTCTTAGTAGTGAGGAGAGACAATGACGTCATGACCAGAAATTATGCCTTTACTGCGGTAAACAGGGGCATTTCTTGAGGGATTGTGCTGTCAAACCAAAGAAATCAAAGGAGCAGGGAAACTAGAGAGCCTGGGATCTATGGGGACAAGAATTTCAGGCGGTTCAGGTTTAATAGTCTCCCAACCCGCAGTTGTAGAACACTCATGCACCATGCTCTCCCATTTCTATGTAGATGCTTGGTTGGAGTGGGGAGGTCACCAAGTTAAGGTCAGCGCTATGATTGATTCCGGTGCTACCGGTAATTTTATGGATATTCAGTGGGCCACTAAGAAAAACATTCCTTGTGAAGGTAAATCAATCATAGAAGAAGTCCGTACCATAGATGGGAGTTCTATTAAATCAGGGCCAGTTACACACACCACCATTCCTTTAAGAACGTGCATAAATGAGATACACTCGGAAACCCTTGCTTTTGATTTAATCAAATCTCCTCAATTCCCTGTTGTGTTGGGGGTTTCTTGGCTAACACAACATAACCCCACCATTGATTGGAGTCAGAGGACTGTTTCATTTGCCTCAAAGTTTTGTAGTGAACACTGTCTTAAGCCGCCTAAAACTGCAGCTCCTTTGTTCGGTTCCTGTACACCAACTGAGCCTGAACTCCCTTCCTGTTATTCGGACTGGAAGGACGTGTTCGACAAACAAAAAGCTACAGCACTTCCACCCCATCGTCCCTACGACTGCAGAATAGACTTAATACCAGGAGCTCAGATCCCATGTAGTCGTATTTACGCGCTAACTGAAAAGGAGAACCTGTATCTGCGCGACTATTTAGACGAGATGCTCCGCATAGGCTTTGTTCGTCCTTCCCGGTCACCAGCCTCCTCTCCTCTCTTTTTCATCCCCAAACGAGAGGGAGGCCTCAGATGCTGTATAGACTAACGCAGTTTGAACAACAACACCATTAAAAATAGGTATCCTTTACCGTTGATTTCATCATTATTGGATCAGGTGAAGAACGCCAAGATCTTCACAAAGTTGGACTTACGAGGGGCATACCACTTAGTGCGAGTCCAACAAGGAGATGAATAGAAGACCGCTTTCCGCACTAAGTTCGGGCTTTATGAATATCTTGTTATGCCCTTTGGGCTTTGTAACGCCCCAGCCGCGTTCCAATATTTCATCAATGAGGTATTGAGAGACATGACGGACATCCATGTAGTTGCATACATAGATGATATACTGGTGTATTCCTCGTCAGTGGAGGAACATGTAGGGCACGTACAGTCGGTGTTACAAAGACTCCGAGACAACCAGTTGTTTGTTAAATTGGAGAAATGCGAATTCCATACATCCAGGGTGGCCTTTTTGGGTTTCATTCTAACACCTACAGGAGTCAGTATGGACCCACAGAAAGTGGAAGCAATAACACAATGGCCATCTCCCAAAACAGTGAAGGACGTCCAGACCTTTTTGGGGTTCGCCAATTTCTATAGGCGGTTTATTGACAAATTTTCTGAATTGGCAGCCCCTATTACCAAACTATTGAAGAAAAACGTTTAATTCGTATGGTCCCCTAACGCGGACGCTGGCTTTGAAACTCTGAAACGAGCTTTTACTGAAGCTCCTATCTTGAGACACCCAGACCCTTCTAGTCCTTTTTTGGTAGAAACAGATGCATCCCAGACTGCTATTGGAGGCATTTTGTCACAAAGATATGTTTCCACTGGCTACTTACACCCTGTTGCCTTCTTTTCCCACAAACTGTCTGCAGCAGAACAGAATTACTCTGTAGGGGATAGGGAGCTCTTAGCTATTAAACGAGCATTCGAAGAGTGGAGGCAATATTTGTTAGGAACCCTCCATAAAGTCACCGTTCTCACAGATCATAGGAACTTACTATTTCTGAAATCTGCCCGAGCTTTGTCCACAAGACAGTTACGGTGGACGTCTTTCTTTAGCGAATATGATTTTGTCATCCAGTACCAGCCTGGACGAAAACATGGGAAAGCTGATGCTTTATCCCGATTGGGGTTTGATACGTATGAACCAACCCTTGACCCGCCTCCTATCATCGCTGCAGACCGTATTGTAGGGGCCTTGACTCTAGAGGAGGAATATGTGCGGAAAGTGAGAGAAACACAAGGTTTAGAAGAGCTCAAGGAATGGGAACAGAAACATCAAGGGAACAGATGTGAAGGATTGTTGTACATCCAAGGAAAGCTTGCTGTCCCTACCGCTGAATTACAAGAACAAGCCTTGAATTGGTGTCACACGCATGTCCTTGTGGGACATCCTGGCTATAAAAAAACCTTGACTTAGTACGTCGTTATTTTTGGTGGCCCTCTTTGGCAACCGATGTGCAAATGTACGTTCAACGATGTCACATATGCGCACAAGGCAAGAGCTCACATCAAGCCCCAGCCGGTCTTTTACTGCCCATGCCAACCCCTCCTAGCCCCTGGCACACACTTTCAACGGATTTCATAGTCGAGCTCCCTAGAACAGCAGAAGGGCATACAGTAATATGGGTGGTAGTGGATATGTTGACCAAGTTAACCCATTTCACTCCTCTAAAAGCAATCCCCACGTCTCAGGAACTGGCAAGGTTGGTGGTGCAACTCGTGGTCCGGTTACATGGATTGCCCTCTGTTTTGGTTTCTGACCGAGGACCCCAGTTCATATCAAAATTCTGGAAAGGGTTGGGTAAACTGTTACACATAGACATGAGGTGGTCTTCAGGGTATCATCCACAAACTGACGGACAGACTGAGAGAATGAACCAGTGTTTGGAACAGTACTTACAGTGTCAGCTGTTACAGACCCCAGCAGATTGGGATAGATACTTATGGGCAGCTGAGTTCGCCATTAATAACAGTATACATTCCTCCACCCAGTTCTCTCCGTTTTTTACTTCATATGGTTTCCATCCACGCTTCTTACTTACACATGTTGCCCTTACCGCCCCTGTCCCTGCTGCTAGGGAATTTATCACACAAATACAGGAAATACATTAATCTGCTGTAGTAAACATTGAAAAAGCCAAAGTGGCGTATAAGGAGAGTGCAGATGCGCATCGTCGTTCAAGTCCCGAATACGCGGTAGGAGACAATGTCTGGCTATCCACACGCCATGTCCCGATCAAAGGGGCCAATAAATTCACACCGCGATACATAGGGCCTTATGTGATCACTGAAATCATCAATCCGGTGGCCATGAGACTAAAGCTCCCAGAAACCTTAAAGATACATCCGGTGTTCCATGTCTCATTGCTGAAACCTGTTGTGCCTGGTACTGAATTACCAACCCTCCCAGCTCCTCTGGAAGTCGACAACGAGATCGAGTATGAAGTAGGGGCTATAGTGGACTCTCTGAGAGTGCGAGGGAAACTGCAGTACCTCATTCATTGGAAAGGGTATGGACCAGCAGATAGGACTTGGGAACCTGCAGGTCATGTTAACGCTCCCCGTTTGATACGCCTGTTCCATCGGAAACATCCTTGGAAACCCAAACCAGTGGGGGGTTCCGTAGGGGGGATATACTGTCATGCCTGCGCTCGAGAGGGAGTCGCGGCAGCATCCGAACTTCCGCATTCCCCAGCATAAAACACATCGCGTCGGAACGTTTGACGCTTCGCGTTCTAGTGGTTGAATAATCACGTCACTTCCGGATCTTCCCTTTCCGCCTACGGGACTCGCGACTCAGTGGAGAAGCGTTGCGTTGGATTCCTGTCCTTCGGTTTCGCATTGTAGAGGAGAGTCCTCTGAATTGGAGTCCTTAGAGACACGTTTGGTTTGGTCCTTCGAGGGAACTTCACCTCATTAAGGCGGTAACGCGCTCGTGCTCATTAGAGGGGTTTGGTCCCTCCATTTGACGCTCCCTCAGCGGGCCGCTTTGGAGCTCACTTCAGTAGCATTTCGGTTTTCATTGCATCACAGGCTCCCGTGGTGGGCGAATAGGGGCTTGTTGCAAAGGCGTTGTGGCATCTGCCTCTTCTTATATAATAGCGCCGCTATACACAAACTGCACCTCAATTTCTGCTGTACTTATTAATCCCTGTTGTATTGTCTTATATGTTTCTAACGTTAAGTAACAAATCTACCTTAGCAAAAGGCCGCAAATAGGTATTTCATAGGGTTGTGACGAGAACAACCTACTTCATGGCACATGAGTGAACGTTATTGGTTGTGCTATTAACAGCCAAAGGGGATTATTACTGCCTCATGACAGTCCTTGGCGACTCTTGCTTTGAAAGGGTAAGAAGAGTCGATACATGCTCTATAAATTCGCTTATAGCACATAGTATATGTATATGTAACATTATTGTTTCTTTATGTTTAGGAACATCCTACTGGTCGTTTACATTGCTGTTACCTTTTGTTTGGACAGCAGAGGAAGAGGGGAGAAGTACAGGTAGATTCTGGGACACTTTGTTAGTCGTTGTTATTCTGCCTCTTTATTCTGCCTATTAAGCTGGCTGTCTGCTAACGTAACCTTTTGGTTGCAGGACTTCATTTGGATCTCAGTGGAGCTCTTGAGGTGCTGGAGGTGCGCTGGACCTGCCTTGTTTCTCATTCCCTTGTCTCCCCTCTTCCCCCCATCCACTGGTTCTGCTTTGACTTTGTTGGGCGGACTGGTGGTGGAGGGAGGTTGGGAATTGTCTTCTGTTTCCTGCTTCCTGCCCCCGCAGAGACCTCAGGTGAGCCTGACACATGCCCTCTCCTCCCCCTTCGTTGCCTGCCCCGGCCGGAAGTGACGTCACGACGTTGCCCCGGGTGTAATTCCTGCTTTAGTCACGCCCAATCCTTCGATGAGGAGCCACGAGGGCGTGGCCGGGTTCCCGGGGGGCTGCGTCCTAATGGCACGCTTCCTTATAGTCCGTGCTTTTCCACAGTGTCTGCACTTATATACAGGAACAGAACAAAGGCAAAAGCATGCATCTCTTAAGTACCTGTGAAGAGATAGCACACTGTGTGCCTTTGTTTCCTCTGTGGTATTTACATTTGTGTGGGGCTCCAGGTCGCCTCCAGTCAAGATATTCAAACAAAAGGAGGCCTGATGGCCCCTTAACTTCGACCTGGCTGGAGGTAAAAAAAAAAAAAAACACCCCTCACTGCCTGCACGTTGCTGCTGGAAATGGCAAGCAGACAACGTGCAGGCGCTGCTGAACGTGTCCCGGTTTCTTACACCAGGACAAGTTCAGCATATTTTTGTGGGGCCATACTTCTTGGCAGGGGAGACGGCGTCCATCCTGTGAAAAGAGTGGGTGGACGCCGTGTACCTGTACCCCCAACTCGTGCCCTGATAAAGGGTGGCGGCTATAAGCAGAGTTGCGAGGGCTCGTGGAAGTCTGAGCTGGGTGAAGGTTCTGGATATATGGCGTTGCCTGCTTGGAGGCTGAGAGTGGACTCAGGGAGGAAGTGTGTGGGGGCTGGAGGAACTTACTGAAGGAGGGGGTGTGATGGCACTGGTGGTACTCACAAGGCATCCGATCTTGATGCGGCTCTTGAAGGGCTCATACAGGTGAGCGGAGCCCGTAGTGTAAGTGGCTGGACAAGTTCACAGCCGGCACTAGAAGGGGTTGGATCATGGAACACAAGACCTCACAGTTTTAGAAATATGGAAATATTTATGGAGACGACTGATATTAGCGTGAATAGCTGTGTTTTGACGAGGGGAAATTACCACCACAAGAGTCCGCACGTGCTGCCTTTCCATGACCTCGCAATATGTCCTCGGGGGCTTCATTCACTTGCACTCAGATAAGCAGAACACTAACACAATGGGAAGCGGTTTTTGATTAATCCTGATTTAAACGTATAATCAGTGGCACGTGCACTCATCTCCTCAAAGCACTCCCTGATTAACAAGACTGATGCTGAGGTTCTCTCCAGAGATTTTCGGCCTGCACCCGGTTCGGTTTCTGTGGTCTCCAAAAATCTGCCGAATTTCTGCCCGGCCTAGCCACACCGCCTGACTCATACAAAGACATGGACATTAATTGTATATTTTATTGTAAGAAAACACGTCTAGTGGCTGTGCTGCACTGAAGTGCTTCCGAAATGACCGGGGGAGAGTGTCTGCGTCCAGACTGAGGACAGGGAACGTATCGGTGAGTTCTCCGGACTGAGTGCTGAATCAGTCGAGTGCACAGTTCAGAAATCGGACTCTCCTTTGTGTATCAGTGCGTGTCTCAGCCATTGGAGATCTTGGCTATATTAATTCCAGGGTATTTTGCAAATCCAGCAGGGCAGGTTAAAAATAGCTTTGGCACTTTTAAATGGCCGCAGGGTCCCTTCCTCGAGTCCGTCTAAGTTGTGGGGCATTGTTTGGGAGTTGGACGGATCCATCTTCCGAAGTCACTGACCAGTCTCTCTGCCACCAATTTCCTCCTCGGACTCATCATCAGTCTTCAAGGGCGTAGTTCCAATGGGAGTGTTTGGGCCG
The DNA here is from genome assembly GCF_964204655.1 of Triturus cristatus. Lineage (NCBI taxonomy): Eukaryota > Metazoa > Chordata > Amphibia > Caudata > Salamandridae > Triturus > Triturus cristatus. The sequence continues at coordinate 796,736,001 of NC_140583.1, read as the reverse complement.
TTACACCCTTCCGCTTTCCGTCGGGAAATGTGAATTAACTTGATTTCACCTGGGATTTGTATATGTCCACACTGCTGTCAAAAACATGCACACAGCTGGAGGAGCCAAGATGGCGACCGGGACGGCAGCGTAGACTCCCGGCTCCGTGAACCTCCGCATCCCGCACGGATATCCTGCAAGAGATCCTCAGTCTGCGCTATGCGATCGTGTTTGTGAATGAGAGTGGCACCCGATCGTGTGACTCCGAGGTTTCTGGCTGCGGTACCGCCGGAGAAATGTGCATTTGAACTTTGCGGCCCGTGCAGCCCTGGAGCCTGGACCTCGAGTGGACGCCTTGGCCGGGTGGCAGTTCAACAACAACGGCCTGTGGTGACTGGGTGGAGTCGGTCCACCGGAGCGGTGCTAACCTCGGCCTGCATTTCGCCGTGGTCGCTCCCACTGCTAAGCGTAGCGGACCGAGGGCATGCCCGGGGGTGCAATTCTCAGATTCCCCGGTGATTGCCCCTGCCTTTGACGGTGAGCTGCCCGGACGCCGCCCGTAGCTCACCCTGATCCTTGCGGGCTGCTCCCGGATTTTCGCGGGAGCTGGTCCGTGGTGGGGACGACTGTTGCCCGTGACCACGCAACGGATAATTTTTGCCTGCCCCCGGAACCCTGTCTCCAGCGACGTGGATCTCGAGGCGCTTGTCCCTGGGTCCCGGCCCCAATACGGGTCGGGCCTCCCCGGCGGCCATCTTGTTGCGATGCAGCCTACCACCCTGTCCACTGGGTCGCAGCGGGATTGGGAGTGTGGGACTTTTGGGAGTGTGGCGGAGCGCTCGCGGAGAGCTGTGCTGGGGTACGGCGACCTCCTAGAGGCCCTTGGTGCCCTTCATTTCTCCTTGGTTCGTGGCGTCGGGGTCTTGGGGAGTAAGCTCGATGGTGTGGCATCAGTGTTGGGACAGTGGCGGCCTGCCTGTCCTCAGGTACACAGGGACTTCCCACACTGCACACAGGAGGACAATGTCGCGGCCACCCCTGCGATTAGTGCACAGCTGGACACTCCGGACAGTATGCTACCGTGTGATCGGCTGGCTGAGGGTTTGATCTGTTCCGGAGGTATTGGACCTGAGTGGGAGGTGGTGGCCTCGTCCCGTGCACGGCCTCCGGCGACCCAGGGACAATTCCAGCAACAGTTGTCTACTTTGGCTGATTCCGCCTTCCTGGACCTTGTGTGCAGTGCAGATCCTGGGGCAGCACTGGGAAAGACGTCCCTCCATGATGCGGACTGTGTTGGTACTCAGAGACTTCCACCCCACCTGTGTGCGTCGCTTCCCGGTAGTTTTTGGACACTTCTATACCTGGGAACATCGGACATGGCGCTAGGTCGAGGGGTAGGCATGGGCAGAATTGCAAAGAGAGGTCAAGGATAAGGCTGATCCTTCGGGGGTGGTCATCTAGTAGACGGGCGGACTCAGGGGTTGCGTACTCTCATGACATAGCTATTAGCATATTAGGAGCATATATGCTCCCCATCTCTCTTTGATATGGTCGCTTTTGTGCTGCTTATTGTTTGCTGTGGGGAGACCTCACCGTGCGGGAGGGAGAAGCCGGGGGTATGTTTTGAAGGCCCTCCTCCAGTTTATTATACTTTCTCTACCCCCCCGTCTGGTGGGGTTCTTTTCTTACTCCTTTTTCCCTGTTTCTTCTATATTTCGGGTCTAGTTCCAGGGCGACAGGCACACTGCTGGGGGGGGGGGGGGCGTACTCATTTGCAGAGGTGCAGGGTGGGGGGTTGGGGGAGGGGATTCTTTAGTCTTTCATCTCTTTTTCCATGGCCTCCTTTTTCTTCTCCGCTTCTTCTGGTTTTTTTTCTTTTCTGGGATCAGCGTGGTACACCTCCTTTGTTGTGAATCGTTGCCTTCTCATGTGTGCCACAGTTTCCGGGGTGTTCTCTGGGCGTTAGGGCGGGGGCCTGCAGGCGCAACTGTTTATGATATTCTTTCCCATCCTGAATTTCCTGTGTCTGCGCCATTGATCCAATAGATTGCTGTTTATTGCTTACGTCTATTATTCTGCCTGCCTCTTATCGCTGTTGGGAAATTGTTTGGCACCTGATCCTACTGTTTCGTTCCATTATAAAATGAAAAACCCTTTTTCTCCTGGTGTCCTACCTGGGCTGCTCGCTGGCTGGACTATACTAGCATGAAGACTCTGCTCTCCGAGGTGCCGCCTGTGTTCACATTTGATATTTATTGTTCTGATTGCTTAGCGGCCGGCCCCGGGGGGTTGTAGGCCCATACTTGTTATTGATTGAAATGTCAATAAAGGTTTTTCAAAAAAAAAAAAAAAAAAAAACATGCACACACTCTCTCGTCTATGTTTTGAAGCCAGTGGTCGAAGTGGGGGAACTGTGGGCGGAGAGTCGGTGGGCGGAGTCAGCAGTGAGGCAGAAAGAGCAAATTATCCCAGTTTTTGGTATTTGTTTCCCATTTCACTAACCGGTTACATCTTATTACGTTATTTAATTTAACCAATGGGTACACATGTTTATTTAATGTTTAATATGAGTTATTGACAATAAAATACATTTACAAAGTGGGATACATTTCCAATCACAGAATGTCCCAAATATCCTTAAAAGTGGAATCGCAAGCCGTTTGTCTCCCAGCCATGAAGTTTCTGTCTTCAGCACTTCTCCTCCCTTTTTCCACAAGAGCAGTTCAAACATGAATGTCAAAATATCCTAGTTTGCAAATGTTTTCCACATAATTATGGCTCTGCTATATTTGCCACATATAATGCATCATCTGCTGCATAATCTGATGATTTTAACTAATAAATTGTTTATTACTCAAACAGATCGAAAGTTACTAAAATTGTGACTTGTGCTGCTGTGAAGTGGAGGGCCCTTTGCAAAGGTTGACTGGTCACCTTTCTCACTGCTGCAGTTTTATGTTTCACTGGTACTAATAAGGAAATATATTTGTAGAGACTGTTACCACGTGTAAAAATGTCAAAATAATAAAGTATCAGAAAAGTTACAGCACCACTAATACCAGTGTCTGTTGTCAGAGCACTTTACATCACACATATTACACAGAGACAATCAATCATACGTGTAAATCACTGTATAGGAAATGTTACATAAGACAAAGGACTACAAGGTGCAGGAGTCACATGACAACCATACTAGTAGGCAGCATCGTTTAATAGTGATTGGTCTCAAACTTAGAATTTAAAACGTAAAACCATGGTTCAGGGTACTCTTTAATAATCAGAATTGATTTCTACCCAAATGAACCATTTTGCAACATTAACCCCTTCGGTGCCACGCCCTTTCCCCCTCTTGTGCCGGGCGTTTCCTTAGTGGGCGGGTTTCACGACAAGATAGTCTCGTCATGGGCACAGCGCGACCGTGCTCCATGACGAGTGTTAGAAGGCGACCTCAGAGGAGCCCGGAGGGGGGGCCCTGACTATCCTGAGACCAACCCTCGAGGTATCGTAGCCGGGCACTGGCGGGAGACTCCTCAGGGGAGGAATCTCGTATCTAGGATCGTACACTCGGCACCGCACGACAAAGAGACACCACACCGGGAGTTCTTAAGAATAAATCTTTATCAGATCGGAGTTGTAGGATCTTTATGATCAGCAAGGCAAATATATACAAGTGGAGCGCGGGCTCACAGAGTCTTGGAGGGGGGTAGGAGGTAGCGGGACAGTCTTTGGGGATATGGATCAAATGCAGGAGCGTACCCGTCGCACAGCTCACAATCCTCGAGCTGGGGGATGCGCTTGTCGTCGTTGGGGTCCGGCGGGACCAAGAGAGTCTGTGGGAGCCGCGAGTCACTCAGCAGGGCTGAAGTACAAGTTCGGAGGTCTTACGATCTTCAGGGAGCCGCGAGTCACTCAGCAAGGCTCAAGCACAAGTTCGGAGGTCTTACGATCTTCAGGGAGCCGCGAGTCACTCAGCAGGGCTCAAGCACAAGTTTGGAGGTCTTACGATCTTCAGGGAGCCGCGAGTCACTCAGCAGGGCTCAGGTGTTTCCAAAGGCGAATCTGCCGGACAGTCCCAGAGCACCCCTTGTTATAGGACGACTCCTCTTTGACGTCCGGAGTCGGTGCAGGCAGGGGTCTTGTCACCTGGGGGTCGCTTGTCGGGGTTTCCTGCCATTGTCTTTTGATCCTTTCAGGGCCGGGTCGGGAGGAGTCCCAGACACCCAGCAGGCGTGGAGCCAGCCCTCGGGGAGGCCGGCGGGCCGATCGAAACCCACCTTCCCAGGGAAGCTCAGAGGTGCGATGGAAACTGCTCCTCCCTCTCTCATCCCAATGGGAGCGCGATGTCACCCAGCCGGAGTGGCGCCTCTAGGCCACGGTCGCGCTGGGGCCGGGCGGCCATCATGGTGCATGAAGTGGGCATGCGGGCCAGGTGTGGCCGAAAGTAGGAAATCCACGGACAGGGAAGTCCGGGTCGGGTGTGTGTGTGTTCTGGTGGGAAGGATCGGCTAGGCCGTGGGCTCGGGGGCTGTGTGAGGTGCAGGGGTCAGGTTATGGGGTGCGGGGACAGAGAAGGCTATGTTACGAGGATCGGGTCTAACACGCGTCCCCCCCAGCTGAAAGCCGGAGAGAACTACCCTCCTCTTGGGGGTTCTCTTCGCTGAGGCAGAGGAACCGGGAGAGGCCATCGGCGTTGGCGTGGTCAGTACCAGGGTGATGTTCCAAGGTGAAATCCATCCCCTGGAGGGAGATTGACCACCGCAGTAGCTTGGGGTTTTCTCCTCGCATCTGCATGAGCCATCGCAAGGGGCGATGGTCGGTTTGGACTTGAAATGGGTGCCGAACAGGTAAGGGCGTAACTTCTTGAGGGCCCAGACTACAGCGAACGCCTCGCGCTCGATGGTGCTCCATCTCTGTTCTCTGGGCAACAGCCTTCGGCTGAGGAAGGCTACGGGCTGGTCTAGGCCTTGGTCATTCACCTGGGACAGGACGGCCCCAATTCCATGCTCGGAGGCGTCCGTTTGGACCACAAACTCCTTGGAGTAGTCGGGGGCCTGGAGGACGGGGGCAGTGCACATGGCCGCTTTCAGGGCATCGAACGCCTCTTGGCAGGCAGGGGTCCACGGCACTTTCTTGGGCTGTTTCTTGGATGTGAGTCCCGTGAGGGGACTGACGAGGCTGCCGTACCCCCGGATGAATCTCCGGTAGTAGCCCGTGAGGCCCAGAAAGGTTCGGACCTCCGTTTGGGTAGTGGGGGGTTCCCAGGCTAGGATGGCGTCGATTTTGGGCTGTAGAGAGGCGACCTGGCCGCTTCCGACCTGGTGCCCCAGGTAGGTTACCGAACCTTGCCCAATCTGCTACTTGCTGGCTTTCACGGTGAGGCCGGCCTGGCGCAGGGCGGTTAGCACCCTCCGGAGGTGCTGGAGGTGCTCACTCCATTTCGAACTAAAAACTGCGATATCATCTAGATAGGCAGCGCTGAATTTTTCAAGCCCGGCCAGGACTTTATTTACCAGTCGCTGGAAGGTGGCCGGGGCATTTTTCATCCCGAAGGGCATCACGCGAAAGCGATAGTGCCCATCCGGGGTGGAGAAGGCGGACCGCTCCTTGGCTCCTTCTGTGAGCGCAATTTGCCAGTAGCCACAGGTGAGATCGAAGGTGCTGAGGAACCGAGCAGCCCCGAGTCGGTCAATGAGCTCGTCGGCTCGGGGAATGGGGTGGGCATCGGCTCGGGTGACTTCATTGAGTCCCCGGTAGTCCACGCAGAAGCGGAGTTCTGAGGCGACACCGGGGGCAGCTGCTTTCGGGACCAGGACCACGGGGCTGGCCCAGGGACTGTCTGAGGGTTCGATCACTCCTAAGGTCAACATCTTCGAGACCTCGGCTTGAATGCAGGACCGGACCCGATCAGGGACTCGGTAGGCTCGGTGCCTCACCGGCGGGCTGTCTCCGGTATCCACGTCATGGACACACCAGTCGGTGACTTTGGGGACCAGGGAGAAGAGGTCGGAAAACTGCCCTAGGAGCTGGCGGCAATCCTCACGTTGCTGGCAAGTGAGGGATGGGGAGAGGTTCACTCCCTCTACGGAGCCGTCCTTCTCTTTGGTGCGCAGGAGATCAGGGAGGGGATCCGACTCCTCCTCGGACCCGTCATCAGTGGCCAGCAGGAGGCTCAGCTCCGTCCGCACAAAGTGGGGCTTGAGGCGGTTCACGTGGAGGACCCGGAGGGGGTCCCGTGGTGAATGGACGTCCACCAAGTACGTGACCTGGCTCTTCCGCTCAACCACTTTGAAGGGCCCGGTCCATTTATCCTGGAGGGCGCAGGGTTTCCCGGGGGCCATGACCCATACCTGCTGGCCCGGCTGAAACTCGACCAGAGTGGCATTCTGGTCGTACCAGCGCTTCATCTCTTCCTGGCTCGCCTCCAGGTTGGCCTCGGCCATCTCTCGGAACTTCCTAGTCTGGTTTCGGAGGGTCAGGACGTATCGGAACACATCTCGGGGGTGGCCTCGGGGCGCCGCCTCCCACCCTTCCTTGACCAGGCTGAGGGGCCCCCGGACGGGGTGCCCGTAGAGTAACTCAAAAGGGCTGAACCCCAAGGATTTCTGGGGAACTTCTCGGTAGGCGAACAGGAGGCAGGGGAGCAGGACGTCCCACTTACGCCGGAGGGGCTCTTCCAGGCCCGCGATCATCCCCTTCAGAGTCCGGTTAAACCGCTCTACCAGGCGGGCCTCTGCCTGTTGCCGGGGCCCGACCAGGGAAGGACAGGTAGCCTGCTCTCGGCAGAACTCCTCTCGGGAGGGGCCCCCCTCGTGGCGCCACTGGGCCAATTCGGGCAGAGCGCCTAACTCGGTGACCTGTGCGGAGTCGGAAGGTGGGGGTTCGTCACTGGCGACTGACCCTTCTTGTGGGGGGATGTGGGGACCCTCAGCGGGGACCATCCTATCTTCAGTGGTCGGGGCGTCGTCGACTTCCCCCAGGGGGGTCAGTCGGGCCGCCATGGATCGGGTGGTGGCGCACACCCACTCAGGGAGACCCATCATCCCTAGGTGGGTCTTGCGCTCGACTTGTTTCCAGGGGGAACTTTCCAGGTCGTTCCCCAGGAGACAGTCGACTGGCTGGGAGGTTCTCACTGCGGCTTTCAGTTTACCGACCACCCCTCCCCATTCAAAAGGCACCAGGGCTACTTTACACAGAATTCCCGTGTTGTCAGCGGAAATGACCGGGCAAAAGACGTTGGGGAGGACCTGGTCTTCGTTGACCAAATGACTGAGGACACCGGTGATGCTGGCCCCGGTGTCACGGAGGGCTTCTACTTGGTGGCCATTGATCGTTACGAGCTGCCCATATTTCTTCGTGTTGGAGAGCAGGAGGCTTCCAGGGACCATTTCTCTATCTCCTAAGGATACTAGGGCCATGGCTGCGGGTTCCCACTCTACGGTCTCCTCAACCTTCTCCCCTAGTGCTACATTGGCTATCTGTCTAGTGGGGGGTGCTGCCTGGGTGGTGTGTGGGGCCATGGGGCATTCAGGGTCATTGGCGTAATGCCCGGGCTTCTGACAACGGAAACAAGTGATGGTCACCCGGTGCCCCCGTCTCAGGGGGGGGGGGGGGGATACAGCTGGTGGGGGTGCCGGGAATGGCGGAGGTTGGGTCTTCGGGGGACTGGACTGGGACTCTCTCTGCCCTCCCTGGCTTCCCCCCCCTCTCTGGCGGGGTGGTCCCTGACTGGCTCGGGGGTACTCTCCTACAGGGCCCCGGGAGACCCGGGTGTTGGTCCAGCGATCCGCCTCGACAGCCAGCTTTCTCGGATCCGTGAGCTTGCTGTCGAGCAGATGCTGGCGCAGTTCCACAAAGCAGTTCGCAGCCAGGTGTTCCCACAACATAAGGTCTGTTAGTTCTTCTAGGGTGGTTACCTTGCTGCCCTTGATCCACCCATCGAATGCGCGGCTGAAGAAGTTCACATACTCCACCCAGGTGGTGCCCGGGATCTTCCTGCAGTCCCGGAACCGCTGGCGGTACATCTCCGGGGTGAGGCCGTACCTTGTGAGGAGGGCCTTTTTCATGTGGTCGTAGGAGGTCTGCATGGAGGTTGGTAGGTCGAGCAGGGTGTCTCTCCCTTCACTCAGGAATCGTCCCCACAACCCGGCCCCCCAATCCTTCTGCGGGACCCGATGGGAGGTCATGGCGACCTCGTAGGCCCTGAACCACTGTTGAATGTCATCGTTTTTGTAATATTCTTTGACCACATCCTTGGGGATGTGGACCTTCTGCTCCGCCGGGGAGGCCGCCTCTCGGTTCCCCGGGGGCCGCGCTTCTTCGCTTTTTGCTTTTAGCTCCATTTCCTTCAAGCTGTGTTCGTGCTCCAGTTGAAGTCTCCTTCCTTCGTGTTCCCGTTGGAGTTTCTTCTCTTCTAGTTCTCTTTGCACCCGCATCTGTTCCACTGTTAGCTTTTTCTCGGCTAATTTCAACTCGCCCTCAATTTTGAGTTTGGCTAATTCGAGTTCGTGATGGCGACTTCTTTCTCTGTCTGCGAGTTCCTCCAGGGATAGGCCCCTGTCTGGTATGAAGCTTCGCACCTGGTTGCTGCTGCGTTCTCCTTGGGAGGGTCCAGCTTTGTCGTGGGGCTCCACCGCTCCTTCTGGGCGGGGGGCTCCAGAATCCACCCAAGCTTCCAGTGCCTTCTGCATATCTTCTTTGGTGTTGAGACCAGTGGTAGCGATTTTGAGTTCTTTGCAGAATTGCTTCAATTCTCTGTGTGTACTCCTCCAGTTGTTCCGCCTGGAACACGGTACTGGTGTCGTTTTCTGTGAGAACCACGGCGTTTCCTTCTGCCATCTTTGTCGGTAGTGCGTCAGCCGTTCACGGTACGATCTCTAGATTATGGGCCCGAATCCCGTCGCTTGCCACCAATGTTAGAAGGCGACCTCAGAGGAGCCCGGAGGGAGGGCCCTGACTATCCTGAGACCAACCCTCGAGGTATCGTAGCCGGGCACTGGCGGGAGACTCCTCAGGGGAGGAATCTCGTATCTAGGATCGTACACTCGGCACCACACGACAAAGAGACACCACACCGGGAGTTCTTAAGAATAAATCTTTATCAGATCGGAGTTGTAGGATCTTTATGATCAGCAAGGCAAATATATATACAAGTGGAGCGCGGGCTCACAGAGTCTTGGAGAGGGGTAGGAGGTAGCGGGACAGTCTTTGGGGATATGGATCAAATGCAGGAGCGTACCCGTCGCACAGCTCACAATCCTCGAGCTGGGGGATGCGCTTGTCGTCGTTGGGGTCCGGCGGGACCAAGAGAGTCTGTGGGAGCCGCGAGTCACTCAGCAGGGCTCAAGTACAAGTTCGGAGGTCTTACGGTCTTCAGGGAGCCGCGAGTCACTCAGCAGGGCTCAAGCACAAGTTCGGAGGTCTTACGATCTTCAGGGAGCCACGAGTCACTCAGCAGGGCTCAGGTGTTTCCAAAGGTGAATCTGCCGGACAGTCCCAGAGCACCCCTTGTTATAGGACGACTCCTCTTTGACGTCCGGAGTCGGTGCAGGCAGGGGTCTTGTCACCTGGGGGTCGCTTGTCGGGGTTTCCTGCCATTGTCTTTTGATCCTTTCAGGGCCGGGTCGGGAGGAGTCCCAGACACCCAGCAGGCGTGGAGCCAGCCCTCGGGGAGGCCGGCGGGCCGATCGAAACCCACCTTCCCAGGGAAGCTCAGAGGTGCGATGGAAACTGCTCCTCCCTCTCTCATCCCAATGGGAGAGCGATGTCCCCCAGCCGGAGTGGCGCCTCTAGGCCAGGGTCGCGCTGGGGCCGGGCGGCCATCATGGTGCATGAAGTGGGCATGCGGGCCTGGTGTGGCCGAAAGGAGGAAGGCCACGGACGGGGAAGTCCGGGTCGGGTGTGTGTGTTCTGGTGGGAAGGATCGGCTAGGCCGTGGGCTCGGGGGCTGTGTGAGGTGCAGGGGTCAGGTTATGGGGTGCGGGGACAGAGATGGCTATGTTACGAGGGCCGGGTCTAACAACGAGACTATCTCGTCATGGGCACAGGAGAGGTTAAGATAATCAAAGACTGGTGAAAAAACCATAACGCTCTAATTTATACCTTGCAGTTTGCATGCAGCTGTTACATGACAGTTAATAGCTCACTGTTCAATGTTAGGATTTTAACTTATTAACTGCAAGTAACAATAGGGTCTCTCTGACAAAAGCAGTAACCCACTGACCTATTTACATTATGTGCACTTTGTGATCTGCATGGTACATGTTCTTATCAGCAGGCACATTAACCCTTTGCGCTTCCTTTCCATGAGTCAAAACGTCCACTAGACAAAACACCATCTTTCTCTACTAAGAACATTAATCACAGGAGTTATCATGACATTTTTATTGTTGCCGAAAATTGTTGGAGAGCAGGAAGAAGGCAGCAAACGCTTTCAAAACCATATTATACTTGCAAACACGATGCCCCCACCTGAAGTTAGTGCCAGTCATGATCAGTACAGGTAAAAGCGGTGGGGCCGGGTAAGAGGGGATTTCGGGGGACGATGCCAAGGGAAAATTAATTATTTATTATTTAATTTCCCTCAGCATCGTCCCTCGAAATCCCCCCTTACCCGGCCCCTCTGCCCCTCCGCTGTTACCTGTACGGACCGCGGCTGGTCAGTGCCTGGTCTGATCGCACTGCCCTAGAGCCACCCTGCTCAAGGGTCCTGTGACCTTAGTGACAGAGTCACTGTTACTCTATGGTGTGCTGCTTCATAGGCCTGCCTGCAAGACTGGAGGTGAACTTCATAATGAATTGTGGCGGACAGGCCTTCAATGTTAACCTACACTTGCCACTGCTAGGGTCCACCTGCTGGTGCTAAGACATTAGGGCTTTTAAGATATTGTGGAGCCTTCTAAGGTCTAGCATGGGAATGTGCTCTCCCAGGGGGAGTGGTCTGGTGGACTGGTCATGAAGGCTGAACCTGGTTCCCCAGTTCCAATGTCAGCAGCTCTGACCATAGTGCCACATCCTCTCCCCCACTGAACACCATACTGCCCCACTTAGAGAAACTTGCAATTCACTGACCCACTATAAACACCTGCATGTGACTCAATTCAAATTATACACTAGACAGGAGCAATATGCTGCCCTCATTTTTTTTTACAACTTCCTAGAAAAAGCAAACACTCATAGGGAATGCAAGATTAAGTAAGGAATGTGAAATGTAAGCAGGAACAACATGGTTACCTTTTTCTTTTTACACTCATTATTCAGAACTTAGTGAGTGCTTTTGCCTGAAAAGTTAAGGCCATAACTACAGGGCCCAGAAGGGACCCGTTTCAATGCCCATTGCTTATATCCATACAAAATGTAAGCAGTATGGTTTAAAAATACCACATTCGTGAACAGACAGCCGATGTACACATTTTGTAAACAATTTGTTTTCTAATTCACCCATCAAGCAGGTATTTCAGTACCTCCAGGAATAGTGCACTTTCCTGCCCAGGGAAAACAATGTTGTTCAAAGAGAGACGAGAAAACAAAAGTAGCGCGTCACTGGCAAACACTGGAAAGTGTCGCTAATGTGTTTAGGTGTGAATAAATCAATCTGGCCACCTTGCAACCACTCTGTCTTGCTTTAGTTAGTTATTTTTCATATTTTGAATGTTTTATTTCTCTTCACCATGAGTCTGCACTTAGAACCTGAAAAATGACATAAAAAGACGACGTTTCCAGCAAAAGTGTTTTTCTTTTTTGGATCCATTTTTACAGGGTAGCAAATAAACGAAAGGAGGAAAGAGAAGGTAATACCTATTTCTTGAAGTCTCTGTTTTCACTAAATGAAGAGGAGCGAGACAGAAAGAGAGGGAAGAGGGGGAACAGAGATGGGGGGGGGGGGGCAGCTGCCAGGGGCAGGAGAACTGGAAACTGTCCCTGTCTTCTCTGGGCACGGAGGAAAAGACAGAGGGCCATATTATCCAGAACGGTGATAGTGGCAGGAAACTGCCGCTAAAGCAGCGATAAGGGGCTTGATAATATGCCCTTGAGAATTCCAATAGAAGCACAGGTTCTGGTGTGAAGGACATCAAACCTGGGCTTCTATTGGAATTCTCAAGGTCATATTATCAAGCCCCTTATCACCGCTTTAGCGGCAGTTTCCTGCCGCAAAAGCGGCGATAATGTTATCGCCGTTCGTGATAATATGGCCCTCAGTCCTTTTCCTTCTCTGCCAGTTCCGCCCGTCCCCAAAAGCTGAGCCTTAACTATCGGCCTTGGCGATTTCTGCCGTCGGGGAGGCATGTTTAAAATAAGAAAGTTGGGGAACGGACTCTATGAAATTTAAGAAGTAGGGGCATGGCGTGCCCTGCCGATCCCGCCCACTTCGACCACTGTTTAAAGCCCTGAAATATGTTGATTAGGTTGAAAAAGATTGCAATTTAAGTAGCCGCAGCCGCTGCAGGTAAGCGCAGTGGGGCGGTGGGGGGATTTCGAGAGATGACCACAAGGGAAAATTAAAGAAATCATTTCAGAATCCCAACAATCCGCGCCCCCTCTCTTTCCACTTCCCCTTAAGCCCCCCACCGTGTTCTGCTTCTCATATCATGTGTTTTAACAAGATGCTGTAGTGTGGTTGTTGGGAAATCTGAAGCTCGCCCCTCCTCACACCCGCCCCCCCAATCATACTGACCAAGCTGCGCCCCTAGCAGTCTTAAAATCCCAGTGATGTAGTGCTGACCCTGGTGAGTACCTCCACCTGCGCGCCCCCTTTGCATGCTCCAGCCCCTGTAATATCCATTGACACAGAGTTGAACTTGATACCTGCACCACTGCTGAAGAAGGGCTCGAAAGTTCACACCCCTACTACTCTGGTCCAGTTCCCTCAACAAGGAAGACATGCACGACCCCAGGAGCAGCAGTCTCTTACTCTTGTTCGCTTCCATCCACTCATAAGCACAGCTACGTGTTCGCAGCCACACAGAATTAGGGGCGCGAAATGTGCGTTTATATGCGTTTGTGTAATTACGCAGAATGTTGTGAAAAATATGGAAAAAGTACACAGAAGTGCGTCATTTTTGATGCAAGGATGCAGTTCGGGCTAAAAAAGCACAAAAATACAATTGTCGGGAACAACAGTTGCTCGTGTTCTTGTTCATCCCATGTTATCATTTTGTTGTAGCGAGCTGCGGCAAAAGCACACGATATGGAGTCATTTGGGGAATCTCAAGGAACAGGCTTAAAGAGAACTTCACAAAATTATGTGAAATATATGCCAGCATAATTTACATTTTACTCTGGCCTAAACGAAGTCAGTATCTTCTGCCATTCTATACGCGACACAAAAACACTAGTCACATAGAGCCCCCTGCATTCACACACCTCCCCATCCATAAAATAACAGGTTAAACGGTTAAGCCTCCCTTCTATTATCTTCTCTCTCACTCCTTTTGCTGCACTGCATGCCACGGACACAAGGCACACACACCCACACTTCGCATCAGCACTTATACCATTGAAACACTTTCCACACAGCTCCCCAGAAAGCCACCCTCCTCCGTACACCACACCCACAGAGCACTATGCTAGCCATCTGCAAATGCACTTTAATATCCTGTCAGTTGTCAGGAGCACTGTACAAATGAAAAGTTTTACTGCAGATCAGTTGTCACCATCCGTAAAACAAGCATTGGCAAAGCCAATAGGTCTCACCTTTGGGACCTATTTTCTTTGCCAATGGTACTAGCTAGGCTGTACAACATCCCAATGCTATGTAGCATAGCTTTTATAAAATAAAACAAACAGTCACATGGGTGGGGGTAAGGAAGGTAGCGGTGGGGTGAAGGAACACGGAGTGGCAGGTGGGAGTACCTAAACAGAGAGGAATGTGGGGTGAACAAATGGACGAGAGAGTGAAACATGAAGCGGGTAGCAGATAGAAGAGACAAAGTAACGTGGGTTGATAAGCGAATGGGGGCATCATGGAGGAGGGCAGAGGAGTCTCCCAAGGGCAGCAAAAGAGAAATTTGAGGGAGTGAAGCTGGGAGGAGAGAAGTACATGAGGGACCCCAGCTAATTGACATGGTTTGAGCTAGAAAATATGCTTTCTCCAAAGGGGCCAGAGTCCCTGACGAGCATCGGCATTGTTATCCTTTTCTCTCGCGGACAGGCAGCCATGCTTCCATCCTACGGCCCTACAAACTCAGGAAAACCACACTTTCTCTGACAGTTCGACCAGTCTGCACATGCTCTGACGTGTCCGTTGCTAGCCTCCTGAGTTCGGCTCGAGAACGGTTGCTTGACTCGCTAGAGTGGAACATCAGTACAATTTCAACTGCCAAACGTGCCTGAAAGCAGGCTCAGAGTTCAGGAAGCCCCGGTGTCGCCAGCATGGGCGGGGAAGCCAGCAGCAGTGCCAAGGTCGTGAAGCTGAACCTGGACTTCCAGTCCATCACCCATCCCTGCGTGGTGTCAGCGGGAGGCAGGGTGGTGAGAGCGTCCAGTTCAGTGACACCCTGAGCTCTGATGCGAAGCATTCTGAGTGATTGAGATTTGTATGCCAACTGACATTCTTTCCGTACACAGACCCCTCAACATAGGGTACCGGGACTTTGATAATTTCAGTACATATGGATATTTGGTCATTTTTCTGGGGAAGATACTGAGAAAACCTCAGCATGAGTCGTTGACTGCACTGGGCGATTAGCTAGTACATGAGGGACACAGCCGAAAAACACATGCACCGTTGTAGCATGCTAAAATAAAAAGAAACAAACGTGTCCACGCGGCCGCGAAAGTAAAACCGGCCTTTGTAATATGACCCAGAACAGATGGCACCCTGCGCACCGCTGCTCGCTCCCGACAGCTGTAGGCCGTGGGAGGAAACATTTACTGGGAAAGGTGGGACATGCACCCGCCTTTGGCCAATTGCGTGCTTTCATTTTTAAAAGCCACATGCAATGGCCAATACAATGTGTGCAAAAAACAAAGCCACATGCACGAGTTTGCTGAAAAGCTGGAGTGATTCCAAGAAGTCATCTCCTAGAGCAGCGCATGGGCGCTGCGCTAGGCTCGACCTAAGGAGTGAGTTGCCAGTGCACCTTTCAGACTGAGGGCGTTGCAGCTATAACATTAATGACCAGCAATGGCACAGCCAATTGGCCTCAGCTATGAGGGTTATTGGCTTTGTCAGGGATTTGTAGCCATGCCTCATGGAGGTGTCGCTGCTGTGCAGCATGGCTAAAAATAACTAAGAAAAACAGAAAAGTGCTATTATGTGGTCAGCTGTAATGATTTTCTTTTTTTTTTTACACAGAAGCCCTTTACCGCTGGCCACATCATAGCGCCTTTTCTTTTGTAACTCTTATCCATGCTCTCCCTATCTCCTCTCGCCTATCCTCTCCCCCACCTGAGTCCTTTTGTCCTGCACACCCTCCATGTTTCTATTAAAGGAAGCCACTCCTCAAACAAAGGTAGTGGGTTGGGGTGATGAGGAAACACGGAGGGAGCGGGGAGTAGGGACATGAGAGCAGGACATAGGTGGGGCAGAGGACAGGCGAAAGGGGCTCGAGCGATCACATGGACAGCTAAGGGTGGGCGGTAGGGACTAAGGCGAGCACAGAGACAATGGAGGGTAGGTGGGTGGTTTGTGGGGGCACATGGACAACTGATTGTGGATGGGAGGGACTTGGGCAAGCACATGCACAATTGATGGTAGGCAGGAGGGGTTGGGGCAAGCACACGCACAATTGAGGGTAGGCAGGAAGGGCTGGGGCACGCACACGGACAACGTGGGTGAGTGGGAGGGGCTAGGGAAGCAAAGGGAAGAGCAGACAGACAACAGAGTGTGGACAGGAGGAACTGGCAGAATCAAACCAGCAATGGAGGTTGGGGGGTGCTTGGGGAAGCACACAGACCAAGAAGGGGGGGCAGGAGAGGAAGGGGTAGGAAGATGAACGGGGGAAAATGCAAAAGGAAGTGGGATGGAAAACACACACTCTCTCCTAGAGCACTTTAACAAAACAAAAAAGTAGCACCTGAAAAAGCAAACAGTAGAAGGACACAGTAATGTATCCATGCTCTAAGGGAGAGACAAACATAAGAATAGGAAGGAAAACCCAAGGAAGCTGATGAATAAGAAGTAAGTGAATGAGATAGACAATGAAACCAAACAATGGAATTAATGGGTGGCTTTCAAGCCCACTGTAAGGTATGTCTCACAACATGAGACCTAAAAATGGGTGGCATGTCTGAAAGCCATTAAGGGTACTAGAAATTGTGTCTGTTCATAATGATTGGACTGTAGCTTCGCGCCATCCACGCTGAAGTTAATGTAACTATGACCCCTGCAGACTAAGGGTATTATTAATTATGCACACAGCTGCTGGTGTTCCTACCACTGTCTGAAGCCTTTAGAGAAAGCACCTAATCCAAGATGGAATTTCCTATTATCACGAGAAGTCAGACAGACACAAGTTATCATAGGGTGGAACACATTTTGCAGCGTGGCTTGCTTGAGGGGCTATTCTTTCTCAGCGTTATGTGCCAACCACAAAACAGGATTTTTTTGCAATTCTTTTGTGGTGCCTTAATAGTCCCTTACTTACTACAAGGATCTATACTAGCTGACACCTTGTTGCTTTAATCACTGCCATTTTGTTATTCCGTGTGTGCCCATGTTAAACACAGCCTGTGCCACTCTCACTACTAAGCAAGTATTTACAAATGACTAGTTCAATGGCTGGATGTTCACATCTTTTGGATCTCTTTTTAAGGTCCTTTGCAGTTTTTCTCATAAGAAAAAGGTACACCTGTAATCTGTGTTTTCGTATTAGGTCACATGTATTCTCATTTGAAGTATTGTTTGTAGAAAAACAATAAAAAGTCACGCACATTTGGGAGGGGTTAATATTAGATACTCATCGCTTATAGAGGGAACAGGCTGTGGCTTTGGGTACAATATTTCTCGTTGCCTACAAAGGTGGTCGTTTAGAGGTTGGCAGATGTGGCTGAACTGTTTCAATTACAGCAGGACCAAAGCTGATTAGAATATGGCAAGGGTCTGTTTAGAGTGGCACAGTGGGTGATAATCAATGGTCTGGAATGCAGCCTGAGTGATGACCAGTAGCAGAAATCAATTTAAGCATTCCTTCCATCAGTTTGTTTATTGTTGAGGTGGATGATAATTTGGGTCCCATGCTCACTACACCATAAGAACCAAGATGCATCAGCAAGGCCAGGCGATAATTATCGCTAAGCGCACTTAGCGCTAGGATAATTATCGCCGGCTATCGCTGGTTTATATCGCCGAGATAGCGTGCTATCAGCAACGCTTATCTCTGATGAGCTATATAAACCAGCGATAGTTGCCAAAAGGTGAGTTTATCGCTGGAAATCCAGCGATAAATGCAGAACGACAGGCAATACCTTGTTAATAGGGCTGGGTGGTCTCAGCCCTATAATCCACCACCCATAGGCCAACATTGTTTAGTAAGAAGAAAAGCAGGCGTAAGGAAACCTGCGATGAGCGCGGTTAGCGCTCCTTTTAACATTGCTGCACGGGTTAGCGTGCAGGTTGCTAATAGAAGTTAGGACATTTCCCTGGTTATTTCAGAGTGATATGCCCACTTTGCATCTCATTGGCGATGCAAAGTTGGGCGTTGATGTTACAGGCGCTAAGTCAGCAAAACACGCAATAGCGTGTCTTTGCTGATAAAGCGATAGACTTATCGCCGCTTTTCGTCCGAAAACAGATGCTAAAGCGGCGATAAGTTTATCGCCTGGGCTTGATGATATGCCCCCAAGTTCTTTCTCACTCACAAGGTCTAAGTAGGCCTAGATCAGTCTGGATTTGCTTGTAGTCCTATCTGGAAGGGACCCGGCCTGACTGTTTGGACTCTTCCTACTGGAGCAGAACCAAGGCTGATTTGCATTTGGCAAGTCTCTGTCTAGAGTGGCATAGAGGGCTAAAACAATGGGCTGGAATGCGCCCCTGAGTGACCGCCAGTGGTTGAGATTGATTCAACATTCCCTTCTTCTTTGTTTTTTGTATGCGGGTCATCAGCAATAAACAGCAGATGCCCCATTCACTAACCTCATGGCTCACTTACCCAATTTAGAGGTGGGGCTCCATTGGGTTTCTGCTGGTGGAAACTAAGCAAACACAGCAAACTGTTAGACCAAACACAGGACCACAGTGTCAGAAGTAGGGGTCCACAAAATTTGTTACATTTGCACTTGCATAACTTTGCAATTTTTTGGGAAAAATAAAGTGAAATTAAGCACAATTATGTGAAATGCAAAACCATCATTTGGTGTTATATTTTAGCTCAACATGCAGTTACAAGTCCATTTTGTACATGTGGTAGCATTTCACACTAAATAAATAGTGCAGAAACGACAAACCTGGCAAACAGCAGTCGCTTGTGTTTTGGCTGCCCGTGCAGCTCCCATACCCATGTGCTAACTTTTTGCCACAAACAGAACATAATTTCATGGTGCAATAGTGCAATTCAATGAATTTGTGTAACAAGCATAACACAAAACTACCAAAATTACTCAAATATTGGGGTAGATTGGAGTGGAGTGGGGTAGATTGAGGAAGAGTGGATTGAGGTAGATTAGAATGGAGTGGGGTAGACTGGAGCAGAGTTGGGTAGATTGGAGTGGAGTGGGATAGATTGGATTGGGGTAGATTGGGTGAATTATAGTAGGGTAGATTGGAATGGAGTGGGAGTAGACGGGTAGTTAGGAGTTGGGTAGATTAAGGTGGAGTGGAGTGAGGTAGACTGGAGTGATGTGGGGTAGATCGAGAACTGGTTGGGGTAGATTGGAGTGGGGTAGATGGGGGTACACCATCGCTCAGCCCCACACTCTTCAACATCTACATGACCCCCCTCGCCGTCATCGTCAGACCACATGGGCTCAGCTAGTATCCTACGGTGATGACACCCAGCTCATCCTCTCACTCACGAAGAATCCCATAGACACCAGACTCTGCTTTCTTGAAGAAATGAAGAACGTCACAGCCTGGATGAAAGACAGATGTTTGAAGCTCAATCAGAGAAGACCAAGGTTCTCATCCTCAAACCCTGCATCTCCGCATGGGACAGCACCTGGTGGCCCTCCACCCTCGGGAACCCACCCACCCCTACGGACCACGCTCGAAACCTCGGCATCATCCTCGACTCCTCCCTCTCCATGAACCGCCAGACCAAAGCCGTCGCTTCCACCAGATTCAACTGCCTGCGCATCCTCCGCAAGACCTTCTAATGGATCCCCCCTGACTGCAGAAGGACCACCACCCACGCACTCATAACCAGCAGACTGGACTACGGCAACGCCCTTTACGCCCGAATCAACAGAACCTTTCTACACAAGCTCCAAACCACCGCAGCTAAACTCGTACTCGGGGCACCGCGCCATGAACACATGACCCAACACCTATGAGACCTCCACTGGCTCCCCATTGAGAAGAGGGTCACCTTCAAACTCCTGCCCACGCCTATAAATCCCTCAACAACATTGGACCCAAATACCTTAATGAGAGAGTTTCCTTCCACGTACCCAAGAGGAACCAACGTTCCTCCGACTTCACTCTGGCAGAGGTCCCCCACATCCGCAGAAACAGAGCATGCGGGAGAGCTTTCTCCTACATCGCAGCCAAGACCTGGAACGGGCTCCCTGTGAACATCAGATGCTCCCCGACCCTGCACATGTTCAGGAAGAACCTCAAGACTAGGCCAGGGCGAACATTTTGTTCCGCTCGTGGAATTTGCGATATTTTGACATTTTCGCGTTCAACAGAGAGCGCGAAAATGTCAAAACTTTCGCAATCTGCCACGAAACGGAAGTATTTTTCTTGTTCGCGCTTCAAATATGTGTTCTCGCACGCGCGGTAGCGACTTACCGGGCCCCTGCGTTCGGCGACGAGTTTTCCTATCCGTTCGCATGTGCCACAAGATGTTGGATTGTTGGTAGCCGGTTGCACTATCCCGCGAGATTTTGCTATCGCAAACACGTCATTCGCCCGGAACAGGAAATAAGCATCGGGAGCAAGATGGCCACACCCATTATCGACCGCATGGGCAAGCTAGAGATACATTTCCCAGCGAGCACGCAAAAACACATCGCTAACGGGCGGGAAAAGCAATCTCCGCAGCTTCACGAAAGTTCTGTGTGCTCGCGGAGATTTTGAGCAATTTCACGATAGTTTGTGAAAGTCAATTTCACAAATTCCGCCCACCCCTACTCAAGACCTGGCTCTTCAACTGATCTGGAGATGCTCCCCCCTCCTCCCCCCCCCAGCGCCTTGAGACCCTCACGAGTGAGTAGCACGCTTTACAAACCCTTAAATGAATGATTAATTGATAGATTGGAGTAGAGTGGAGTAGACTGGAGTGGAGGAGTGGGGTAGATTGAATTGGAATAATTTGGGGTGAAGTGGAGTAGACTGGTGTGGGCTGGGGTAGATTGGAGTGGAGTGGGATGGATTAGAGTGGGCTAGATTGAAATAGGGTATATTGAGGAAGAATGGAGTGGCATATAGTGTGGTAGATTGGAGTGGAGTGGGGTAGATTGAGGAAGAGTGGAGTGGAGTAGATTAGGGTGGAGCGGGGAACATTGGAATTTGATAGATTGAGTGGATTATGGTAGGGTAGATTGGAGTGAAGTGGGGTAGATTGGAGTGTAGTGGGGTATATTGGAGTGAGATAGATAGAAGGGGGTCGTTTGGGGTGGAGTAGATTGGAGTGGGGTAGATTGGGATGGGGTGGGGTAGATTGGATTAGGGTGGGGTTAATTGGAGTGGAGTAGATTGGAGTGGGGAGGAATGGATGGGGTAGGTTGTAGTAGGGTAGTTTGGGGAAGAGTGAGGTAGGGGTGATTGGGGTGGATTGGGGTGGAGTGGGTTAGACTGGACTGGAGTGGGGCAGATTTGGGTGGCATGTGGTAGATTGGAGTGAAGTGGAGTGGGTTAGATTGGGTAGAGTAAAATGGAGTGTGGTAGATTGGGGTACAGTGGAGTGGGGTAGATTGGGTGGATTGGAATAGGTAGATTGGAGTGGGGTAGATTGGGGTACAGTGGAGTGGGTATCTTGGAGTCAAGTTGGTTGGGGTAGATTAGGATGGCGTGGGGAAGATTGGGTGGATTAGAGTAGGGTAGATTGGAATGGAGTAAGGTAGACTGGAGTGGTGGGAAATGGAGGGATATTGAAAAGGGATGATTAGAGTTGGGTAGATTGGAGTGGAGTGTGGTAGATTGGAGTGACGTGGGGTGGATTGGAGAGGTGTAGATTGGAGTGGGGTAAAGTGAGGTGGGGTAAATTAGGTTAAAGTGGGGGTAGACAGGAGTGGAGAAGATTGGAGTGGAGTAGATGGGGTAGGTTGGAGTAGAGTAGATTTAGGTGGGGCAGATTGGGGAGGGGTAGATTGGAGTGGGGTGGATTGGGGTGTAGTGGGTTGGGCTGGATTGGAGTGAGGGGGATTGGGTTAGATTGGCATGGAGTAGGGTCGATTTGAGTGAAGTGTGGTAGATTGGAGTTGGGTAGATTGGAATGAAGTGGAGTGGGGTGAATTTGGGAAGAGTGGAGTGTGATAGAGTGGAGTGTGGTATATTAGAGTGGAGTGGGATAGATTGGAGTGGAGTGGGGTAGATTGTGGTAGATTGGAGTAGGGTAGATTGTGGTAGATTGCAGTGGGGTAGATTGTGATAGATTGGAGTGGGGTAGATTGTGGTGGAGTGGGGTAGATTGGAGCAGAGTGGGCTAGATTAGAGTGGAGAGGAGTTGGATAGATTGCAGTGGAGGTTTGAGTTGAATGGGGTAAGTTAGGATGGAGTGGGGAAATTGGACTGGGATAGGTTGGAGTGGAGTGGGTTCAATTGGGGTACATTGGAGTAGGATGGATTGGGGTATATTGGAGTAGAGTTGGCTAGACCCGGTAGATTTGACTAGAGTGGGATAGATTTGAGTGGAGTGTAGTAGATTGGAGTGAAGTGCGTTAGACTGAGGTTGAGTAGGGTCGATTGGAGTGTGGTGGGGTTGATTGGGTTCAGTTGACTGGAGTGGGGTAGATTGGAGTGGGGTAGATGGGAGTGGGGTAGATTAGAGTGGGGTAGATTTGAGTATGGTAGATTCGAGTGGAGTAGATTAGAGTGGAGTGGAGAGGGGTAGATAGGAGTGGGATAGATTGGGGTGGAGTGGGGCAGTTGGATCATAGTGGAGTAGATTTGGGTTGACTGGAGTGGAGTGGGGTATATTGGGTTAAAGTGGGGTAGGTTGAAGTGGGGTAGATTGAAGTGGGGTGGGGTAAATTGGGGTGGGGTGGAGTGGGGTAGTTAAATTGTGATGATGTAGATTGGAGTGGGGTAGATTGGAGTGGAGTGAGGTAGATTAGGTGGAGTGGGGTAGATTGGGTAGAGTGGAGTGGGGTAGATTGTAACAAAGTGGAGTGGGGTAGATTGGGGCACAAAAACATGGCATCTGGTTGTCATTGTGGTCTGCCTTTATTGCAACCATTACAGTGGTGGATGGCAAGAGAGCATAGATATTGCCATTAAACAGGGGGCCAGTGGGGCACTTGCCAGAATTTAAATGAGCGTTAGAGAACCAAGGTGTGCAATGCTGTTGCAATTTACAGTGAAGCTAAGAAGGAAAACATAATTTTAGGGCACTAGGTAACCTTTAGCATTGAATAAAATAGTTGAACTCTTTGGTAAGCTTGCAGTGGCATCTGGCTTCTGGGACTCCATGAACAACATTCAATAGTGTTAACAAAGATTGCTGGGTTACCTGAACTATAGCTTTGAACCATCCAGACTGAGAGAGGTCCACAACAGGCATGGTCTAAAAGTAAGAAATGGGTTCAGTTTTTTGAGAAAAAATGAGAAACATCGTATTGCACCTTCCAACCCAATCCTCGCTTGGCATTCATCAGGAAATCATCATCCAACTGGTATGGGGTTGAAGAGTTTCATGCTTACATCACCCAGACCATTGTTGGTCTTAAACCCTCCAGTTATTCCACTAACTGCACACCAAGAGTCCTTTTCAAAGAAGTAAACCACAATGCACATTGTTGGTTAGTTCTGATGAAATCCTTGCTTTGCTAGCAATTTCCATGACTGTCTCTAGATTTGACATGAGGTGGTAGTCTTAATAGAAGCCTCAGTTGACCATCATGATCTCAGCAACCTTTGCACAATGTTGGGTCTTACCTTTCTGTCAGAAATAATGGAAACCCTCATGAACATTCGGTCCAGGCAGTTCACCACTGATAAAAAACTCCATGACTGCTTTCAATAAGGCATCAAACCAGGCCACAGCCCATGGTGTAACAAAACATGATGGGGCCCCCTGCAGAATGTGATGAGTCTCCCATATCTCATCGAAAGTCATTGGCTTCGTCTGAATGGGGGCCACTGGAAGAGTTGGCTCCCCACTAAAGGTTTGGGGCCCTCTGTGCCACAGGGGCTTCAGGGTCCTGATTAAGTCCCTGACTACAGCTAAGAGGCTGTAACTCCTTAACTGAGGCATCTCTAGCCTGCTGATCCTCCTTATCTTGTCTGCTGTAATTGATAATGTTGATTATGTTGCCCTGCTTGGTACTTTATATAAATGCATGGGTACTGCAGATAAGGTACTCAGCTGGTTCGCATCCACCAAGCCTACCACGCACAGCCAGTAAAGACTGAAGACTCTTCTCTTGCACAATCCCTTGCCTGCAAGGTGTACCACAAAGTGCCATATTTGCCTTTTTACATTAGTTAATATTTATCTCAATCTGATTTGTGACCTACATCATGAATCAGACATTTGCTACTGCCAGTAGTCTGATGATACTTACCTGTATCTCAATGTCTCCTAAATAGTGGATCTCACATCTGTGCTTGACCATAGCAAAATAGTCCTGGATGACACAACACTATGTGAAAGTCAAACCACGGACAATGGAATTTCTGCTTATCTTCCCCTGCCTTCTAAACTCTCTTTACAGTCTTGGCTTGATTCCCTCAAAACCTCGAACGTCCATCTGTCATTATAGATTGTGCTCATTATTGAGTATTATTATTAATCCACGTGCTAGGGAGCATCCTAAATTGGAGGCTTAACCTCAACACCCATGTAAACAATAAGGCTAAGTTGCCCAATTCCAACAAAGGGTCCCGAGAGGTCTGAATGGTATATTCATCAGTAGGATTGCAAAACAAGATTACAGGCCTGGTTGTTGTCAAGATTGGATTGGGATTTGCATCCTCATCCAGACACTCAAAGTACACCTTGCCCTTTCAAGGATACCCTCCATCCTGATGTGTCTCAGATCATACAGCGACATTTTTGCCCAAATTGACTTCCATCGCCATCTCCCTGCAATGGCTACTTATTGAGTCAAAGTTAACTTACAAAAGTCTGTCTTGGGTCATAAAATCCTGCATCCAGACTCTCCCCACCATCTGGTGCATTTGAGCATTAGTTATCTTTGATATTGTTTTCCAGGGGGCTCTAGGTTCAATAAACATGACACCGTAGTACACCCTTTCTCATGTTGCACATCGAGAAGCAACAGCTCTCTGATCCTTGAGCTCTGGGTATCTACTTCCCATCCAAAGGTCAAAAAGACCTGAAACACCTCTTGTCTACGAAATATCAGCGTCTTCTTACCTTGCTCTCATACCTTGTTGACAATGGGATTTACTTTCTCATGTCTTGACTTCCACTGTTGCTGCTATTCTTTCTGTCAGATGTATATGTTCTATATGTAAGTTTTCTATCTGAACTTAAGATCTACTCTTTATCGGTAATGTAGGAAGGTGGAGTATTATGTGATGATGCTGATTAGGGCTCACCATGTAAAACTCTCACAATACCCCAAAGATGGTTCTTGAATTCACAATAATAAATATTTAGCTCAGTCCTGGTAGTGTGACAAAAAGCAGTCAGGCTTTACTAGAGGAACATGTTAAGCATTTTAGAGTATCAACATGGACAATAAGTAAGTGACATGACTCAAAAGAAATCTCACACCAATTTATAAAAATAAAGCAGATTTTCATGAAATTTTAGACATCAAAACAAACAAAATTGAAACAGTACAACCAGAGTTATGAATTTTGGAAGGAATATAAAACAGGGTATTAAAATACAGTAAAACTGTACCATTGCTGTCAATGGAAATTTACACAAGTGACAATTGGTTACTTGCAGGTCGAATTGAGTGGAACCCACTGGAGGGTAAGGTGATCTGGATTCCAGGACCAAGGCCAACAGTCAGTTCAAATTTACCTTGCCCAAGAGGCCCGGGTGCCGAGTTATCCTGGCTATCCTTGGCGCTGAAGTGGGAGCCGCGGGAGAGATGGTTTTACAACTTACTCGTTGCTGGTGGGGAACAGAGTGCAAAAAGTCAACAACTAAGCCACTGCTGACATTGGACAAAGGTTTTGCAGAGTTCTCTCAACTCCTCGAGGTGCAGCATCGGGTAAAGGGGGTGGTTGCCGTACTAGCGACCAAAAAACCTTGGAAGTGATAAGTACAGCAGAAAGTTATTTCGCCATCTGGAGGTCCGGGAGAACACTGAAGCCATTCAACATCATGGAGGTCAGGACTACATTTCCCATTATGCACTGGACCATCTACAGTTGTGTGATCCCTCGGAGGTTCAGATGACCAGCGATTCTTTGGTTCCGGTACTTTGTTTTTACCTGTGGTTGCCGGGGACTAGTGGCAATAGTACAAGGGAGTCTGAAGTTGCTTCTGGCTCTCACAGGAGTCCCTCTGTCTGGGGGAACTGATCTTTGGCCTAGGACAAGTCACAGTCATGCAGATCCAGGACTGTTGCCACAGGTGTAGAGTATCCCTCTTTTGGGTTGTGCAAGTCCTGTTGATGGGGACACAGGTCTCTTCCTTGTTCTCTTTGATGCAAGTTAGTTCAGAACGGAGGTTCTGGTGTCATAGATGTCCCTTAATTCCTAGATTTAGGAGAGTTATAGGTGCAGAAGGAAGTAGCCAAAGAGCTGCTAGTCCCTACAGCTAGTCTGCCCCTGAGGTGACCACATCTGGGAGTGTGGGTCACCTTTTCTACCCAGAACCTTCTATTCTGCCACACCTAATGATGGCAGAAACCTTCTTTTTCTTTACAGACCGGGTAGCCTACCCTAGAGGTGTGGCTAGCCTTCTGAGGGTGTACACCTCCTGACTATCTTATTTTCCTGCCTGCCCGGGAGCAAATGTGCGTGAGGGCAGGGGAAGGGCTGTTTCCTCCTCTGTGAGGCAGCTTGCTTGCATATCAGAGGCGGTGCATGCTTTGAAGCTCACCACCTTGATGTGCCACTTCACTAGCTAGCCTGTTGGGGGCGGAGGTGTGACTTCCTTCACATCCAGGACATTGTTCCTGACTCCTAGGAAAGTTCACACCTCCTGGCCGGAGGTCAGATTCTTGCTTTGGCAGCAGCAAGCTCAGGCTGTCAGCCAGAACACATGAAAGGCTGGGGCAACCAGCTGGACAACCTCTAAGGTAGCCACCTGGGTGTATGCCACAGCAGTCTTGGCAGGAGAATCATGTCAGAGGTGGTGAGGCACGTTGTTTGATATCAAACATGACATATTTCGGCAGTACCATAATGATACTGCCAACCTCGGAAATGCCCGAGTGCTAGCCCATGTTATCCTACAAACCGCTGAACACTTATAGCCATTTTCTAATGGGGATAGTCACTATAGGGACATATTAGCTTGCACTTATATGTCCTCACCTTTAATATAATGCACCCTGCCTCATGGGCTCAGGGGGCCTTTCTTAGTGGTGACTGGCATATATTAAATATAGTGCATTCACCTTACCACACATGGTGAGGGCAAAGTTGAGTTTGAGCAGTTTGCACTGCTCTTGCAGTCTGCAATGTCAGGACTGCTGCCAGATGTTTACGTGGGTCACTCAGGGTGGCACAAACAGTACTTCAGGCCCTTGTGACCCCTTTGACACCACATCATGTTATAGGCAGAGAGCACTGACACTGGGATCTAGGCAGCAAGACTCCAGTGCACTTTCAGAGTCATAAACATCAGCATTTGGAGCAAAAAGGGGTTGGGAGTTACCATACAAAAAGGGCACTTTCCTACAGGTAACTTGTAAAATAGGTGATGGTTTTGATTCACCTCTGTTTTGTACTGTATTTAACACTGCATATCCCACTGATTTATATAAAGTGCTCTGATGAACCCTAGAAACTGGTCTGTACAAAATAAACTATGAATAAATGTTTCCAACGTTTAAAACATCCAAACTTAGCATGGTGTAGCTGCAAGCCATCAAGAAGCTGTAATGTAATGGCACACTGGTATGAACACTTCCTGGTAATGTTTGATTACACAATAATTTCTTACCAGAACAAGCACCTTCATTTCCACACTCTGTAAATTAAATATATGTTCTCCGATTCAGGTACATCTTTTATTTTAATTTAATTTTTTATAGCTGACCCTCTACTCCCAGGGTTGCTACACAATCCACTTGACATTCGTCTAACGCCCAGCATTCAGTCCTGTCACCATTCTAATAAGTGATGTATGAAGGCGTGACAAGTAAACTCTGAGATTAATGAAGATTACTAATACATTATCAGACCGTTACCACCTCCTTGGTCTACAAGGTCCTTGTGTGAAACTGCACCTAGCAGTGTCAAGCGATACGATTACCAGGTTGTTTAATGAACAGACACAAATATATTTTTGTGGTTTACAATTCAACATGCTGGAATGACAAGAATTAGAACCTTAGACTAAGAACCCCCTACACACTGATAACTGGAAATGTTGAATTATTCGTGATTGGATCTGCCCAAGTAGTTGTGCTCCAGACATCTTGGTAGAGGCCTCTGAGAATCTGCTAAAAAAGAGGTATGCCATGCATGGGCTTCTCCTGAATCAGGGCTACCAGGCCATCTCTAAACAATCATAGTGCTTAGAGAATAGCGTGCTTATTGAGGGTAGCAACCATGGGTCTCAGGCAATTCCCTGCTCTGCCTAAATTACTAAAGAGCAGGTCAGAAGTCTGAAATGAGGCTGAACGTTCAAAGTATATGGACTAAGTCATATGAACAGGATGCAACCTACTCCAGAAAAGAATGATCCAAACAATTATAGAAGCACAATATCCCATGCCTTTAACCTTTAAACTTTTATTTTGGCGTAACAGCGTTAACATTTTTTCACATACAAACATTTTAAAAAACAACAACTCATCTTAAAAATACATTCTTTCATATAAGTAATGAGAAATTCATAATGATCAAGATTATGACATTAAAAAACATTCAAGGTTTTAGACGTTGAAATTCAATACAGAATAAAACTTTCGTATATACAAAAAGATAAAGTGCCCAAAAATGACATTGCTGTTATTTACACAATACAACCTCATTACTTGGTTACCAATGTGTACAAATCAATTTATCTGGAATGTGCAGTCAAATACTAAAATAGCATCTCTATGATATATTGCGTCTGAAACATTTGTTATCATATTTCCATGGCCAGAAAATATTTGAAAGCAGGAGCCAATTTAGTTGCTAGTGGCTGGCCCACTTTGTACTAAGCTTCTTTCTTGCACCATTTTCCTAATGCCCCAGATGTGGCCGAGGAACTTCGCAACTGCACAGACAAAAACAGATCTAGTATCCAATTTTAAAATTTGCAAGGCGTCCTGTTAGTTCCGTGTGCCCATTTGCTGACAGATTGGTTTGATCCATTTTAATCTAGGGCACGCATAAGCTGGACAAGCAAACAGCACATGGGCCACAGACTCCATGGGGGCCTTGCAACCAGGACAGTTATATAGGCTTGGGACTTTGGTATGCCATGCTGAAAATGGAAAACATTTACTCTGGGGTCCCATAAGTAGGGTACTGCAGAAAGGGAGTTGTTGATAGGAATGCTTTTACCTTAGATTCTGTTTACTCATTCGTGTACATTACAGTATTGGAGAATCATTATCATCTTAACTCATACCAGTACCTTACCAACTGTTTTAGAGTAAGAAAAAGATAACATTTAATATTCATGCTTCTTGGTTATGTAAGTAAGTAAGAAAGTACATTTATTATTGAGTAGTTAATTACATCCATTGCAATTCATAAAAGCAAAAGATAATACAATTGGAAAAAATGATTATACAATTCAAAGTATGTGTAAACCTCCAAATTAGTATCTTGTGCAAAAAATGCAAAAAATGATGACAGACAGAATATGTTCAAAAAGAATATGAACATTCAAAGTGCTTTTATGTTGCCAAATTTGTAAATTATTCATAGAGTGCTACAATTAGTGACAGACATGGTAAAGCTGAAAGCTTTTATGCAAATTGCACCACACAATAATATAAAAACATGCTAAATATTAAACCTGAAAATGCATAATAAAGTAAACGTTAGAAAATGTGCCTTTATTTAACATACAAGGTCGGCTAGGCCGAACTGCTCATTTATTCAGCTCTATCCCTGTAAGAAAATAATGCTTTTTCATAAAATATTGATTTAACATTAAAAATGAACTCTAGGGCTTTACTTTTTATGAAATATGCTATGTGCTGAGAAAATAAATTCTTTGTTTCCTCACATCATATGACTTCACTGTACTTACATTGTTTTATTTGCCACATATGCATAATGAACAAGTTTTAAATGAAAGGAAAATGCTTGCTGCAGCTTACATTTGTGATTTACCCAGGATATACCAGAATTTGAATGTTTCATTTCATTGAACAGCTCATTGTTATACGGATAGAAACCAGACAGCTACAGAGTAGGCTTGCAAAAGGTTCTCATGAGAACCTTCGTAGATGTAACTTTTTGTAATATCTTGAAGCCATTAGTAACTGACTTCATGCTGGTGTGAACGTTTACCGTGGGAAATAAAGGCGAAGCCGACAGGCCATTGGAAGACTTCTTTTCATTGGACGATGATGAAATACACTTGTCTTTGCAAGATATGTAGCTGCTTTCTATATACTATGTGTTCCAAGCTAGAGAGCATGAGACTCTTCCCAGGCATCCCTACCCTGCTATACACCTTGGCACTTTGTTGTGGTAGCCCCACTTGCCATAAGCTTACAGTGATTCTTTTTGTTTTCCTTACGCTTTGTGATAAGAATTTTTCTGTTTATGCAGATCATAGTCACTGCTGTGATTCCTTCCTTTTCTTTATTTTAGATGATTGCTACTGCAAATGTCCGGTGAACTCTACTGAGTCTCCAGAACAACCCTCTATGGGAAGTTCGTCCTTTCATTTCGCTATTCGAATCTGCTCCGAAATCTACATGCTCTTTTCCAGAAAGAATTCTCCTTTATGGGTTCTCGTAAGGGTAGAATAGGTCCTATAGTTTAGAATAGAAACAATACTCCGAATGGAACACGCTGTTTTATTTTCTATGTTTGTTCTAACCAACCTATTTCTTATTATTTCTGTAACTGATTTGCCACTGATTGAATAAAGGAACAAAAATATCGACTAATCCACTATATGAGAGAATAATATTTTAAAACTTCACCAACAAGCTCTTCATCGACTGAACAAATGTAATTATTGATGTGTAATGCTCTATTCGAAAATGGTGGCATAAATCCATTAGCTGAGAAAGGCGAGGAACTTCCAAGTTCTCTAAATAAGTTTAAGGTAACATCATTCGTGGAAATGTATGAGAGGTTTCCGCACTGGCAGACAGAATATATTAAATTAGTGATCTAAAAAGTTTCATCCAGCTTTAAAACAGAAAGTACCTACAAAGAGGAAGTCTCCTGTGCATTGTATTTGAGAAAAACATCACCTGCATCAGTATGGTGCCAATTTGAAAGACAAAGGAGGCACTTTGTCATTGTTTGCGGGACAGATTCAGAGAGCATCAGATATGCCTAATTATATTGCTTGTGAACAGCCTGTTTAAGAGGGTGTGCAAAGGACACAGAGGTGGATAACAGGTAAAGAAGAGTGGAAAGATAGTAACTGAGAACTACTTCTGAGTTAAAGTAATAAAATGCATGCAATAAACAAGAGACAAGTTACTGGGGCCTTTACGGGTTCCTATTAAGGTAGGTTTTGAGGATTCCGGATCCCGGAGAGTTCTCCTTTGCCTTGACTGATCCCTGTTAGACAGGCTGCATTAGTCGAGTAGCGCTGCACTCCGGCACAGTTGCCTGAGGCCTCCTGCTCGTCTGCAGTAGTGATTTTGGTTGACAGTTTTTCATTCTGCTTTTACTAGATAATTCACAAGGCAGAAATGTAACTGCAGGTCTTTCATGGCAAATCATGCCATGGCTGCTGGCCGAAAGGATCCAATGCCTCTTTGGTTGGAGAGAGGGTGTAGCTAGCAAGGCTCTTCGTTTGCGGAACAATTCTTTGCAGATGCATAGTAAGTGCAGAATGTCTTCTCTCCTCGCCCCGCACAGGTGGCGGTTGGCATCAGCTGGGTTACGTTTCCAGGGTGGTAGATGGAATAAGGAGGGCAGTACATTTTTTCTTTCATAGCTTGAGTGAACCCTGTGTTGAGAAAGGGTTGTGGAGCTGCATTTACACAACTGCAAAATGAAACAGCCATGACTTTTGCCTGCCAGTGTTACCTTGTCTTCCAACAGTGACATCTGTTTGATGATTTTATTTGTCAGGCATTTAAAGCTTGCATGAGTTGATGATGATAGCCACAACTCCTGAAGGCCCAGTTCTTCGATCGACCCATTAAGGTAAGCTCTCGCTGGGGAGTTTTCCCTTGATGTCATCCATCTCCAAAGGTGGGCCTTCAGAGTATTTGCTTGTGCATCCTTGATCTTGTGCCAGCAATGTATAAATGCTTCCCTTCTGGCCAATGTCTGTTTCTGTAGGCCGAATCTGGACTGATGACGTATATTTAGGAAGACTAAAAATCATTCAAATTGCACCTACTATTATTTCATCCAAGGTAACCACATCTCTGCCCCTCAATGATTCACTCATTGTTGGGACGAGTTTTGCCTCAATCACCAGTAGCAATGAAGTGAAGCTCGTACTAACCGCTTTTCTCTTCAATTCTTTTAGAACAAGAGCTAGAGCATTACCTCTTCTCCTCAGCACTTCTTTCTGGGGATTTAATGTGCCCTTGCTGTCCATTATCACTTCTAGATACTTATATTCTTCACCTATTTCCAGGGGTGGATTGGCCAGGTGCCATCTAGGGGCCCTTTTTTTCCTACTGGTTTGCACCAGGATCTGGGGACTAACTGGACTAATGTGCTGTAGGTGCCTGCGTTTGACCGTTTGGTCACAGGTTCCAATCCTGTTGAGTCCTCTCAGCCTATCATCCTCTGAGGTCAATAAAATGAGTACCATTGATTTAGGTAACAATAAACATCTCTTTATTCAGCACCAATATACCCTTCTGGGTTAACATGTGCTTTACAAATGCACGTTATGTATTTTTGTTTTCTCCAGGTCAATTTTTAGGTGTTTTCATCTGAATATGATTGGGTGACATCTAGCAAACGTTGGAGCTCAAACGATTTGTGACTTATAAGTATCAGATCATCAGCAAATAGGAGATTTGAAAGAGCTGTACCCCCAGCTTCAGAGCACAGGAATGATAGCAATCCAGCCTTGGTGTCAGATCCGCCATGAAGAGGTTAAGCAAACTGGCTGCTAAGATGCACCCCTGCTTCAGACCTTTCATGGTTGTGATGTATCTAGAGAGATGGGTTCCTTCCCCCAGCTTTACTTGTACCCATATGTCTATGTGTAGCATGACGAGTTGTTTCAGAAGGGGAGGTGGTACATTCCAATTGTTAAATTGCTGCCACAGATTGCCCTGGTCTATGTGATCGAAAGCAACTTGGTCCAAAAATATTCTTCTTCCTGCTTTTTCAGGGTCCAAGTAAGTTTTTAGGTGCATTTTAAGTTGTCTCCACTCTTGTTGCAAATTGACGTCTAGTGGGTGCGAGCAAAGCTTTTGAATTATTTCATTAATTGATTTCTTAAAAAATCTTGACTGCTCTTGTTGAGAGGTAGAGGGCCTCCCCTGTGTAGTTTCTTCTTGAATGATGGCCCTAGGTTTTACCATTGTGGCATGGATGTTATCTAATGCCTTTGTGAAGGCCTTCCATTCAGCCACTGGGTTAGTACTCATTTCCTGTTGCTGCTGCAGTAAGTTTTTGGCTGACTCCAGCAACTTGTTTAGCAACAGAGGATTGTATTTAATTATTTTATTATCAATGGTGTAAACAGGACGAGGAGCATCTATTAGTTGACCAAGAATTGAGAAGATCAGACTGAACGAGACTTCTTGTGGAAGATGATCACTATCTTCTCTTGCTCCTAGATGATATGCGGTGATTTTATGGAAGAAAGGAAGAGTGACAAAAGTGTAATCCAAAGCTGAATTAGCCATTGTGTTTGGAATGTCTCACAAATGGTGGGAGGTCTTCAGGGAAACATCTTTTTAGTGCCCGGAAGCTGAGGCATCAAGTTTCTTTGAGAGTCGCTTAACTGTTTTTATTTTACCTAGCCATTCTGTTCTTTTTCTGCAATGAAATATCCCATTGTGATGTTTGAGCTGGTAAAAGGTCATCTTTCTATGTTGATCCCGGTAGATGCATGTTAAAATCTTCTGTGAGTAAGAAGTTTGTTGTCTGTTCCTCTTCTAGGAGCCTTGTTAATTCTCCTACCAATAAATCAACGCCTTTGGCCTTTTCCCTTGGGTACAGGTGTACATTTATTGTCATCAGCTGCCAGGCCTTGATCGCACATCTAACTAAAGCTCTAATGGCATTCAATGCATTAATTATAGAGGCCTTTACATGCAGCTCTTCTACAGTGCCAATGCTTGCTATTGATGAAAAAATTGAGAGGACGCTGCAAATCTGTCCTCCTTACAACCTGGGAGATGTAATCCTGTGTATGGAATGGGCTATTCAGCCAGGTCTCCTGTAAAAGAATAAAATCAAATATGCAAATACACCCAGAGCACTGCAAAGTCCTTTGAAGGCCTCAAAGTGAGAGGAGGTCTGTTTATTTGTTGAAAGATCACTGAACCAATTTTGCTTGCATTTTGTTCATTGGAAGACAGCGGACAAGTTTAGTCTTAGACAACTTTTTCAAGGCTGTAGGTTCAATGAACATATATATGAGTATATGTTGCCAATGTTAAAGGTGCACCAAGTGCCCCCACATACTGACATGCTGGAACAGTTAAAATGAGGAAGACATTGTGTCACCAATTAGGACTAGTAATATAAGAGACCATAGCTACAATTGAAAGACCACGATCAGACCAAGAATGTAATGTAATATTCACCCTAAGAGTGTCCTAAATGACAAGCTCCACTCTAGAGCAAGCCCTCATAAACCACTATTGGTAATGAAGCATTTAAGGTAAAAGATGAGGAAAAAGAGCACCACATTAGAATTTGAGATAATAATTTAAAAGGAAGAAATCACAAGAGAGTGTTGCCCTTGTCATAAAAAGTACCAGGCTCCCAGTCATGTGTCTCATGCAGTAAAGAAAACTATAATGTCAATAAGATACCTGAACAATGTACAATTCACCGGAAGTCAAAAATAGTACCTGGGAGTCTGGTAAATAGACCGGGGCCTTGAATGGAAAAATAAACATAAATTAACATATTGGCACTCCATATAAATTACATATACAGTTATGCGTTAATTTGGACATTTAAATTTGAAGCCACATACCAGAATGTCAAAATATATGTGCCAAAATTCAAAGTATTAGACAATGACCCTGATAAGCCCATATAGTCTCACCGCAAAGTACTATCAACAGGAAAGAGAGACGGGGAAAAGGTTTGTGAAAGGTCAGTTAGGCTTAAGCATATAAAGTTCTCAAATAGTAAAACGCTAGTATAATTAAGCCGTAAAACGTATAGGCTTTTCCCAGAACGTGTGTGTCCTGCGGCATGTATGTCCTCATTAGCACAGCGTATTGTTTAAAAGCATTAGTCATCGAGATGGAAGATGGACCTGAAGACCCTTGTATGCCATTTTGTAAAAGACCCTGCTACCACCATCCCACATTTAAATTTAGGATTAAACAGGAGACCGTCCTAATGCATATGTATTAATTACTGGGTCACCGCGTTAAAAAGTGGCCCAGACATGCACAAACAATAGTAAGGCAAAAACCTTAGGGGCATATCAGCAAGGGCCGGCGATAATTATCGCTAAGCGCACTTAGCGCTAGGATAATTATCGCCGGCAATCGTGGAATTTTATCGCTGAGATAGCGTGCTATCAGCAACGCTTATCTCAAAAGCGATAAAATTCCTCGCACTAATAGCCAAAAGTGAGATTATCGCTGGAAATCCAGCTATAATCACACACATTTTGGCGTTAGCTTGCTGATAAGACAGGGCATACTTAGCCATTATATCCACCTTACATTGGATATAATGGCTAAGTCAGGGTGAAAGCAGGCGTAAGGAAAGTAGCGTTAACTGTGGTTAACGCTACTTTTCCTATCGCTATGCCTGTTAGCGATTCCCTTGATAATTGGAGAAATGTCGGTTAGCGACATTTCTCCAGTTATTTTGGGACAGAACGCCCACTTTGCATCTCATTAGAGATGCAAAGGTGGGCTTTATGGGAAAGGGAGCTAAAGCAAGGAATCACGCGTTAGCGTGACCTTGCTGAGTAAGCGATAAAATTATCGCCGCTTTTCGTCCAAAAACGGACGCTAAAGCGGCGATAATTTGTCATCGCCAGCTTGCTGATATGCCCCTAAATTCAAAGGCGTGTTATCGTTCATCCCAACCAGTGTCATGTTAACAACAAGAATGCATTACACCAGAGCTGATGCATTACACCAGAGCTGGACTGACATGCGGGAGTACATGCCTTCTTAAAAGATCTCCAAATTCATTAACCAGCATCTAATATTAAACAATTTCACTAAAAGAGAGAATTATGCATCAGAGCTAGTTTATTTGTCGCCTCATCCCTATGTGGACACGTTAGCACCTGTACTCATGTTATAGTTGATCCAATAGTAGTGAATCTAAAATCTAGCCGGTAATTTTAATACTTGTCATCTTGTCATAACACATATTATCAAGTTCTAATGAAACGCATGTACTAGAGAAAGAATAATAAGCCCGGTGAACCTAGCGTCTAGTACAACCATGGTTCAACAAGTAAAATGACTGGGAGTCCGAAAATTTGTGAGTAAAAGGGAAGACAAATACAAAAAAATAAAGATGAAAAACAGTAAAAACCGAAGATTGAAAGGAAAGATATCAGGTGAACCTTACATAGTTAAATCACAGAGAATGGATTGATCATTTTCCTTAGTCGGTTCACATTCCTGTGGCAATGTATATGTAAGTGTATGTCGCTTGGTTATTAAAATACTTAGCATCGGTACAAATCTCAGAAGGGAACCCACACAGATAAAATCATGACCTCCCCTCAATGTCCTATTCATGTAATGTACTGTATACATGCAATAACTATCATATTTGCTTACACAGATTTTGCCATTGTGGAGTACGAATATCATTGTATCCCA
The DNA here is from genome assembly GCF_964204655.1 of Triturus cristatus. Taxonomy (NCBI): domain Eukaryota; kingdom Metazoa; phylum Chordata; class Amphibia; order Caudata; family Salamandridae; genus Triturus; species Triturus cristatus. The sequence continues at coordinate 796,699,515 of NC_140583.1, read as the reverse complement.
GACTATTAAAAATCACCAAAAAGCTCAGCATTGCATGCTTATGTACAATATTAATGCATCTAGAAACAAATATAGCTCGCAATGTACATTGAGTCCAAGGTCCATTACCCTGAATTTGGTGATCAAGGCCGTTTCCAATTTTCTGAGTTCACGGGTTCTGCCCCCTCCTCCCCTGCTCTTAATAGCACAAATATGCTCTTGAATTCTTTCTTTGCATGGACTTATAGTGCTCCCTACGTATATGCAGTGACATACACAAATTATACAATACACTACGAATTTGGTGTTACAGTTCATAAAAACATCCATTGTATTAATCATATTAGTGTTCTATTGAAAGCATGTTATTCTGTCTAGAGCATAGGGGCACATGTTGCAACTTCCACACTTATAAAAGCCCTTGGGTTGTGGAGGTAGCCAATCCAATCTGTTAACTTTCTTGCTAGGCTCAAGAAGCTAGGACACAGTATGTTACGAAGAGTTTTTTCCCGGCTGTATGTGACCCTTGGATTGCTAGATACAAGATTTTTAAGAGTAGAGGGTCCACCTTTAAGACATGCCAGTGTTTGTGTAGGATATCATAATTCACATGACTAAAGTTATGGAAAGGGGTCATAAGTGGTACTGTGGTTCTCTTTCTAGATGATCTAGTCTTACATCTCAATAGCGTATGCCGATCAGTACGTAAGATATGTTGCTTGGCCTTGGAAATGTCATTGATCAGGTAATCCCTTGCTCTAAATGTTTTCTCTGATTTATCTATTTCAGCGAGGAATTTTACATCTTTGTTATAATTGTGCCTTATCCTGGTCATTTCGCCATAGGGTATTGAGTGTATCTGTGATCTTGGATGTGAACTTTGAGCATGAAGTATAGAATTACACACTGTGGGTTTCCTAAAAAGGGATGACAACATTTTAGAGTTCTTTGCATACAGAGTAAGGTCTAGATATGAGATTTGTGTCTGGCTGTATTGATATCTGAAGACAATGTTATAAGATAAGATTTGTCATTAAGAAACGCGAAAATGTTTTACTATAATTCAACACCACCTATCCAGTAAATCACGATTCATCATTTTAGCAGCACAATTTGACTAGATGTATCATTTCTTCATCCACTCCATATAAAAATTGGCAAAAGATGGGGAAAATTTTGATCCATTCGCTACACCCTGGCATTGGCGAAACCAGGTCCTGATGTGCAGGAGCACATTGTTGTCCAGAACCAATGATTCCATCTCAATTAGCATCTAAGTATGCTCCCAAAAGGTAGCATTCCTTGAAGAAAGAAAATATTGTAGTGCCTGTATACCCAATGTTTTTGTTATAGATGTATATAGGGAGCATATGTCAAGAGTCACAAACCAGCAATCATCTGGCCAATTAAAGTCCTCCAGTTGATTAAGAAGATCTTTGGTGTCTCGTACAAATGAGGGAAGATTTTGGACAAATGAATGTAGGAATGTATCAATATATTCTGAAATATGTTCTGTGAGGGAACCAATTCCCGCCTTAGCGGAGGAGCCGCCACTGCTCCTGCGCCCATTTGAGGTTGTCCTGACCCTTGCCTAGATACTAGGTGTGGGCCCCTAAAGAGACATCCTTGTGAGTCGGAGAAGTCAGGCTGGATATGGCGCATAGCTGGGGAGATTTAAGGCACTGATGTCCAGATACCTGAAACTCGATATTCTGGTGGGTGACCCTCGCATTATCCTGTGCTGGGCCAACTCCTTTGGTACTGGCTGACCCAACAGTTGAATCCGTGTGTCTAATCGGAAAAGTTTGCCTAAAATTAATATTATTATTATATGGGGATGGTGTCACTGCTGTCATAGTCCTGTCTGTGCAGGACTTGAAAGTGCTTGTGTTGTAGAGCCTATTCGAAAATCAGCAGAAATGTTCGACTTCCTTTTTCTTCTTTTCCTTTTTTGTTTCCATCCTGGTTTGAAATCTGATCAATCCATATTTGTTGAAGGTGCCTCCTCTAATGATTGAATCGACTTATTTGTCATCTCAGGCTTTCCCAGCGTGGAAGTGAGCTACAAAGAGTTTGCCATTGCCTTGCTTCCTACCGTGTCCATGGGTTGGCTAGCTAGAACCTGGGTACATTCTGTGCTATTCCCTACCCCTAGAGTCTCCAACACATTTGATTTTAGTACAGTAGCCTCGTTCCCTCATGATGAAGCACATCGGTAGACGGGCTTTTCCAACTTGTTTATTTTGTTGATATCCAATGTTAAATTCTCCAACATTGACGGCAAAGTAGATAGTTTCCTTATCACTGGAGCACAAGTACAGCTTAGTTGTGTCAGCTGGGGATCCGCTTGGGCCCGCTTGATGAGATTATTCAAGTCATTAAGCTTCTAATCAATGTTTTAGACAAACACTGATAAGGTGTTAAGAAGTGATTGTTGACATCTATGTTGTTGGACTGGTATTGTAAAGCTTAGACTGCAAGCTGCATAGTGCTCAAAAGTGATGTCCAGATTGTGTTCACCTGACCTTGCTTCTCCTGCTTTGCTGGTGGATATTGGTCTGCCTTTTCCCGGAGAAGAACTATTTTATTTCTATTTTATTTATAGTTTTTTAGAGCGCGCAGCTACCCAACAGGGTCTCCCAGCGCTGACCAGGACAACAAACCAACCACAGACAGCCAGAGATAGCAAAGGATAAGGAGTTTATACTTGACTGTAAAGGAAAGGATTTAAATTGTGGCGAAAGGCCAACAATGAGTGGCACATCCTAAGTTTCATTGGAGGAGAGTCCCAAAGGTTTGGGCCCAGGTAAGAAAATTAGCTGCTCTCATATGGGTAAGACAGAATCTGCTTACAGAATTTTTAGAAAAAGCTAGCTGATCTCAGCTGACGAATGGGCGTGTAAGGTTTGACCTGACTTTGTATGTAGGGAGGCGCCAAACCATGTTTGGCCTGGAACATGTAACACAAGGCCTTAAATTCGATGCGCTTGTTCACCTTAAGCAAATGAAGTTTATGAAGCAAAGGTGAAACTGAAGCATGTCCAGGTAAACTGAAAAGGAGGCATGCTGCCATGTTTTGTATGAGCTGATAGCGATGGACTGAAGCTTTATCATCTCCCAGGTACAATACATTTCCATAATCTAATCAGGAAATCACCAGTGCCTGCATTACCATTCTCTTAGCTGCAGGAGGGATTACCCAGAGAATTTTCTTACGAGCGAACATTTAAAAAAGAGATCAGCCACCTCAGAGCCACACCCTCAATACCAGCAGCTTCAAGACGATCTGCCGAGATGGAATGTGTATACGAGTCTACTAACTTCTATTCCTACATTGTAGGGTAAGAGGTTTTGCAGTTGGGGCCCTGTAAGTCAGCCCTATTTTGAGAGCCATGATTATTAATGTTATTGATAGAGGTCAAAGTTGGAATCCTGATTGGTGACCTCGTGTTGGTGAATTCCACTGATGTTAGTGACAGAGAACTCACTAGGGCAGGGAAGGGGCAGTGGATTTGCCAGGGGGAGGAGCTGTTGTTTGCTGGTGGTATTGTTGATCCCAGGCCATCCCCAATGTTTGGGGGTCTCCGGTGATCCGATTTTTTATTTCCTTTGGGTCATCAGACCCATTATTGGGTTATTGTCCTCCCCCATAGCAGGCACATTTTCGTTGCCCCCCAGTGTCTTCGGTATTTCCCACTTTTTCTCTGATTATATCAGTCGGCTCCCTTGTTGATTAGTGGGACCGTACTTGTAACTCTCATGTCATCCTCAGTCCCCTCGTTAGGGTGCACCTTAATCGTTGGCGTTAATGGTGTAGGCAACCTTTCAATCCCTTCATTGCTGGAGAAGACCATAGACCCAAAATCCTTTAGAAAGGCGAATTTAGTGTATATTTTAGGCTGATAATTTTGTGTTGTTAATATAGCTATGATCCCACGTGCTAGAGGTGCTTTTCTGTGAGCACGAGCACTTTTTGTCTCTCCAGCGCACAGTGCACCTTGCCTAAATTGTCTTGCCAATGACATATTGTGAAATTACTTCCACAATAGTACACATCTATTTTTCTTAAGCTTGCTTGTTTCTTATAATCTTTTTTAATTTACTGTATATGAGGAGAGAGTTAATAACTGCCTATGAACTAAGGAAATGATGGTTAATTTATTCAACTAGAACCACTAACGTTGTGTACTGTTAGAAGCCCAAGTTCTGAGGAACATGGTTTACCCCATTAAGTATTATGTATTCCAAGGAAATTGGCAACAAAAAACACGTATCAGTAAAGACTGCGTTTTAAGATTAATGAAGGGGTTAAGCAGGGCATTGAGTAGGCTGGAGAGAGTGTGGATGTCCTTATATTCATGGCCTGAAATATTGGCTTTCTCCACCTTCTGGTCTTCTGCCTCTTTTTTTCCTCTGGCTCCTCCCCTCCTATTCATTCTGCTCCTCTTAATTTTCAATCTCCTTGTGACCGCCCTCTTCTTGTCTTTCTCACCCACTGACAATCATCATCACCATAATCTTGTTCCTCCTCCTCATGCTGGTTTTGTCCTCCTGCTCATGTCCTTATTCCTGGTGCTTCCCCACCTCTTCTGCGTTCTCTTTACTTCCCTCCTGGTCCTCCTCTGGACCCGTCAGGGTTATGTCTGAGAGTTGCATCAAGGTGATAGGTCCCAAATGTGACCTATTAGTGTACAGCTGCTCCCAGCCTTTCCTTTTCTTTGTGAAAAGAAGCCCAGGCCTGCCCTGCCACAAAGGCCAGCCCTAGACAATTCCTGGAGGAAATTAGTGAATGCACCTGTAGAAACTAATGTGCTAAAAATTCTGGCAACCCCAAAGCCAAGGATTCCACTTTAGACACACTTCACAATGATTCCCCCTAAGCCCTAGCGGGCTCTACCTGCCATTAAAGGCCCGCTCCAGTATTAAAGACCCGAGCCGAAGGCTAGGCCCTTTAACAAGGGAGATGCCTCAAATGGCTGGCAGAGCCCACTACGGAGGGCTCTAAGCCTATTAGAACATTCCACCTTTAGAGGGCAGAATGTTCTAATTTGTAAAACAAAGACCTCAAAGAACCCGAGGGGATTGAAATCCCCTCAGGCCCCGTGAGGCCTTTTGTTCAGAGCAACAGCTGTAAACAAACATTGGAATGTTGGAGCTCTGGCCTTCTACCGGCCATTACTCTATTGTTTTCAAGTAAGCTACCAACATTCCTCAGGTAACTATAACTGTGGAATTTCACAGGTTTTGTACAAGTGAAATCTGAGCCTAAATATAACGTCCCTATAACCTTTGGTTTTTTGAGGGAATTTCTAAGGTTTTTTTTAATTCTATTTCCTAACTGTGACATCCATGTAATCTTAATTTTTTTTAAGTGAATATAATATATATAGTATAGAGGGTTTTATTTTTCAACTATTGCACAATGTCCATAGATGCGCTACGTGAGCGCGAGGCTGGGGTGGATGCTCTTTTCGACAATTTGCCCACAGTACATAGCCAGCAGAGATCGGGCAGAGAGAATCAGAGCGCTACCAACACTGCAAATAAAACTTTATCGAAAACATTGGAGAAACTAATGAAAACTGAATTAACCAAATGGTTGGAGGGAAAGTCAGTACAAAAATATCGAGATGTGCGTACGGTCCCTAGAGGACAGAGAGTTATGCTGGCCCCAAGCTTTGAAAACCCCAACCCTCTAATGCTAAAAGAATGGGCGGAAAGCAATCTGGATGCATCCCTGCGCCTCATCATTATCCTCATCAAATATGCTGAGATTGACCGTATTTCTACCATGAAGGAAATTGAGCGCATCAACAGTGAGCTGGAGAAATTGGAGCCCAAAGATTTGATTACCAAGGGAAAGGAAGAGATTGCCACAAGACTAAAAAAACAGAAGGAAATTATCAAAACCAGGAAACCCTTTAAATTCGCATGCAATAAGGCTGACTACGAATCAGGCCAAATCTTCACCTTCTCAAGAAAATTCAATTATGTGAAAAAACAAAAGAACATCAGACCCAACCTTGGATAGTGAAACCAGCTCAGAGGATGATGCAAGCCATTCAGACAACAGTGAAGGAGCCACTTGTAACTACACACTCGCCACAGACAGACCCTCCGCCCACGACCGCCTGGGAAACAAGGAACAGACGCAATAACAAAAAAAGACGAGAAAGGCGACAATGCAGGAAATTCAAATAGGAACAACAGGAGAGGCAACAACTGGCGAAGGAAACAGACATAAGTGCCAATACCATAATCAACCTCAAACTTGTCAACCTCAGCAAAGCAGAATCTCAACTGCTTTCACTCGGACTCACTTTCTGTCCCAAAAGTAGTTTCAACTACAGCAAAACTAGAGTGGATATCTTCCAATTTATTTGCGAACTCAAACTGATTAAGTACTCCAAACGTAAGCACAGCAATAACCCCACTGCTCTAGTCAATACCGCACAGGTGCCTGGAAATGCTAACCTCCTGGTTTCTGACATTCCCACCATCCGTACTATTCATGACCTGCAAACTAACACGCAGGCACTTTCCACGCAACAAATCCTGAATAAAGAAGGCATCACAGGATCGTGTTCCATCAGAAGCCCATTTAAACCTCAATCCACGTTCACTCCTACTATGCCAAGGGACTCCATTGACACCTTCAATGATCTCATCATTGAGGAACTCAAAGATCTACGACGCAGAACCAACAGCAAACAACGCAAACACAAACATCGTGACCAGCAATATTTTTCCCTCATCAAAAAACTACAGAGTAGCAGCCAAGTGATCATCAATAAATCAGATAACGGGGGTAACATTGTGCTATAGCCAAGAAACCTGTACCTAGAGAAAGCACACAGGCACCTCAATGATGCGACGTGTTACAAGAAGTCTAACACACATGAGTTCTCCATCATCAAGAAGAATTTGAAATCTCAATTGAACCGCTTCAAACACGAGAGACTTTTGACCAAAGAGGAATTCCTTTTCCTCAACAATGATAACCCAGTGATGCCGGTGCTGTACTTTCTCCCCAAAGTTTACAAGGGAGTGCTTCCCATACCTGGGCACCCCATCATATCGGCACGTAAGAGTTTATGTGAAAACATATCCAGATATGTGGATTTCTTTCTCCAAGACTTTGTGATACAGCTACCATCCTATGTCAGGGACACTGGAGACTTCCTACTCAAGATTAAAGACATTGTATGGTCGGATGAACTAATCATGATGTCAATGGACATAACGTCACTCTACACCAGCATGAACCACACAGATGGCCTCAGAGCCTGTGAGCATTTCCTCATGGTCCGCCCTATCCAGTGCTACAAGCATATTTAACTTATTCTGTTTTTGATTAAGTGGTGCCTTAACAACAACTTTTTCTGTTTACCAATGATATTTATCAGCAGTTGAGGGGGGTCACGATGGGGGCATGCTTCTTCCCCAGCTATGCCTTGTGAGACGTTGGCGTGGTATATGCTGACCACTAATTAAAGTGGGCACCTTGTACCAGTCCAAACAACCCTTATTGATGATTAGGTTAAAGACAACCTTTATTTAAAGCTATCCTAGTGGTAGCTATGGAGAGCAGCCTTCAGGCTAAGTCTCGAAGGAATGTCAAGCAACTTGTTTTACCAGATTAGAACCTTCTGAATGACCAAATGAAAGGAGAACCACCCAAGAGATATATAAAATATATGTATTTATTATTAACCACTCTCTACTAACCTCTTTATGAGATTAGAGAACAAAGCACACAATATGAAAACACTAGAATGACAGTAAATAGCACAATACACAGTGGGCTCCAGGGGGAGACCAAACCATATATTAAGAAAGTGGTATAACAACCACGACTTGCCTAGACACAGTGCCTAGAGCACGTAGAATCACTGGGACTCCAAGGAACCACCCAAAGTATTGACACAGGGGACCCACGGAGGACGGGTGCAGTGTGTGAACACAGGTGTGAGCTCCGTACAATCCTATGGGAAAATCGCAGTTGGCATTTTAAAGATTAAGGACACTTCGGAGAGGACTTTAAGCAAACCCTTTTAAACATAGAAGGTTCTAAGGCCAGCACCCTTGAGAGTACCGAGATACCCGTGTTACCTATCCCAGAGGAGCCGGGTGCATATGGGTTAAGTGATGTCGGGAACCTTCGTCGTTTTCAATGGTGTGATGCTGAAAAGTGCTGCTGCCGGGAAGATGAAAAGTGTCCGGTGGAATCCAAGCCTGGATCCGGGGTGAGAAGAACCTAACAGCAGAGGGGACAGAGTCTGGGTTACTTGACAGTGACCATGCGCACAGTAGACGAATGCCCACCGTTGTCGGGTGCTTCAAGTGAGAAGATGCGATGCTTGACTCTGCAGCGACGGGGACCAGGAGTTGTCGACAATGACCAAAGTCCAGAGGTGAGCTGTCCCATGAAGGATGTTGAGTGCTGGGGGGGGGAGGGCAGTGTCCGGATTGAACACCTGTGGAAATGTGGATTTTCCTGATCAGTTATGTCCCCTATCTTGGACCCCAACGGTTCTATATGCATGTTACAAGTACATGTATGTTCCCTCCAGTTCCAGTTTCTAAGACGCAAACATATGTGTGTCTACCGTCGACATGTTCTCTGTCAGATCCGCCATCACAGGGCTGGATATTCGATTCCTAAGTATGAAAGGCCACCGACTTTATATGGCTAAGTTACTTCATTTTTACAGTTCAGGCAAGTAGGCCCGATTCTGTCCTCAAGCCTTTCCCTGCTCTCTGTCTCTGACAGCTTCAGCTTGAGCTCGCATCTGTATCCATGAACTTTGTCCTACTCCCTGTGCAGCTAACGGTGCCTGCCTCGGCCAGTTTTCGCCTGTCTGCCAAGAAGTTGTATTTCACCTTCGAATTATCTATTTTGCTCTTCAGCCGATGCATTCCTGTCTAGTGATTTAGGTAAACATTTCCTTTAGCTCACAAGCAAAGGACTCAGCCTTTCCGTCCTCCTGCAAGTGATTCATAGCCCTGTTGCCATGGAAAGTTTTCTATCCCTCGCATCTCATATAGACACTTAGACGCTTGTACACGCACACAGTCAGTATAGAATAGATTCTGTCCGAGAGTCTCTTCCTTGTGGATAACATAGTTCTTTAAACATAGGATGTTAGATATGATTTGGGATTAGGTTGACTTGACCCCCAGACTTCTCGTCTCCACATGTAGAGCTAAATGTCAAGTCCCTTCACCCCCTAGTTGCACGTCAATTACACGTCATGCTGCTGCGCGCGCATCTATGCCAAGTATTATCTTATAGATCCACCTATGTCTGATAATTCTAACCAATCATGTTTCTTTTATTCCTTATTACGCCTAGTTTCGATTACGTACCTGTTTTGTCACTTTTCTTATCAAATGTTACGCCTTCTACATTCGTTTCATTGTAATGCATTTATTATAAAAATACATGTCTGTCAATAAAGTATTGTACTTCACTTCCTGAACCCTCGTGGTGACGGAACCTGAAGGCCGCGACTCGAGTCGGCCATTTTGAATGGAATAAAGCCCATTAGAAAACCTCTTATACCACGGATTCTGCCTCTTGTTATTTTGAGCTATTTTACTTTATTTAAGATCCCGTATGAAATTCAGTCCGGTATTTTTATTTACCACATAATGGCGCCCGAACAGGGACACTTTCTCATCTCACGCGCCGGCGGTGCGTTGCAGGCCCGGTCTCCTGCCACAGCTGGACGGACCATAAACGCGTACCAGCAGGATTTCCTGTAAGCTCCCTCCGGTCAAGCGGGGGCGACTGAGGCTGCGATCAACCCAGACGAGGCGGTGAGAAGTGCGAAGTATCCCGACCAGAGCCTAGCTGAGAGAGCAAGATCCGAGGTATACTGAGGCCCACCAGGTTTTCCGAAATCCCGACGTCCAGAGGGTCCGCTGTCCGCAGTTATCGAGTCCTGTCCATTCTCTGAGGCCTTCCGTTTCAAGGAGCTACTCGGTGAGTACCATCGCCGGGGAGGCGTGTTGACGCGCACATAGGTTGTGCCGGTCAAGACGGATTTGGGTACACAAATCCGGTCTGCACTGTTTAGCAGTGTATATGTACTGTTTAGCAGTATATCAAGTATTCCGAAGTATTCAGTTAGTGTCAAGAATTCAGCATGGTGATTAGTTTGGCAGACTGTCATCATTGTCGATCATTGTTATAATGTTTAATGTTTAATGTTTAAAGTATTCAGAAATGTCTTGCATATTGTGGTATGAATGACTGTTCATTGTTCACTGTTCATTTATTGTGTTTTTCGTATTAAGAAAATTCAAGAGTAAGTATCAGATCAGTTGTAAATATGCCGCTCTTCTCGAAGTTAAGACAGATTACTACCAGAAAAGGGGTGCTTGAAGAAGCAGTTCCTATTCCTCCTAGGGACACTCCAGGGCATTTTATGTACCATAAACATGGCTTAGATGCCATATTGTTTCTTGATCTATGGGTAGATTATACCAAGGGATTGCCGGAAAGTCAAAGGTGGCCCGTAGCGGGAACCTGGGATGCAGAATGCATCATGAAAGTGGAGGAAGAGTTATGGAAAAGAAAGGTCAGACAATCACAGAAAGACGCTGTTGAGTTATGGCGTAAGGAATCTCATAGACGAACAGAAAAAGCACGTAGACAAGAAGAGAGGAGTAAAGAAAGTTCAAATAAAGTTGAAGAAAATCTATTAATTAAGGAAGGTATCCGAGTGAAATCAGAACAAGTAAATAGACAAAGAAATGCTCTTATGAATGGTATGTATCCCCTTCTAGCCGAAGGACTACCTAAGGCTGCTCCAGAGATGCCAAAAGACTTGCCACCCCCATTATTTCCAATTAAGGTACATCCAAAAGGGCATCCCAGAACCGCAGAAGATGTTTTTCTTTCCTCATATCTAGACGACGCAGCTCCGGAGTATGCTAACGCCACACCACATAGACCGTCTGGCGGAGGGGTTCAACGTCAGGATCAGGTATCTGTCCCCGTGCAACAGCAAGTCCCGATACAAGCTTCGGCAAGCACATCTGTTTCCGCATCTGTCTCCGCAGTCGATCCTATAGGGGTATCGACACCCATAGTTGCTGTGTCACGTTCAACGAATCCATTCACACCCGACGCCCCAGATGGGGCCACGGGAGGTGCTAGCATTACCTTTACACCACCTAGAATAAATAAACTTGTTTTTCAAGAGTCAGCACATTCTCGTACACCTAAATTCGTAAGTGAACGTACGCTTAAGGAACTCCTTGTAAATTGTAGATATGACCCAGTGGTTGGTAAAGAGGACGAAATGGTCCTGGCATCATTACGTATCAGGCGAGCCGCAGAGTATTTAGCGAGGTTACCAGGAATGACTACGCATCTAGATAACATATATCATTTTGTTCAAACAGGACGAGATCCAGGATGTATTAACAGAGCTATGGAATTCCAGAAAGTAGAGATACAGGGGGAACTGTTACGTTTCCTCATAAACTGTGTAATCAGAAATCAAGATCGTCCGGGGGTAGACCCGAATGCAATGCTTATTCTTACAAGATGGAGTCAGAATATATCAGAAGGGAGACACGATAAGCAAAATTGTATAATAGCCATGTGCCGAAAAATACGTAAAGAAATAGAGCGTATTCATGAAGAAAGATTGGGAACAGACGAGTTTGAGCAAGATGAAGTGTCCGAATCAGGGAATTCCGCAAGACAGTCAGAGACCATAGCCTATGTAGGCAGAGGAAGATCCTGTGAAAATACTAGATGTTTTTCTGATCCCATACACTCTGTATGTCCAAATAATAGCAGAACGTATCCGACGCCTGTAATAAATCTGAAATCTCCTGAACATTCGTTTCAAGCCGCAGATAAAACACTACGAGAACGAAGAGGTTACCACCTCCTCGATTCCATGGATGAGCAAGAATTAGCCAGATCAGCCGTTCACTGGATTGACAGTCCTGAAAAATACGGTGATGAGACCGTAGCACACACGTTTTTTAATCTCAGTACAGATGAACAACGTTTAGCTGGAATATATATGATTCAGCAACTCCTCATATTATATAAGAGCCAACATGCTGACCCTGGTCCTTTACCTGATATATTAACGGAACTACTCACGAACAGATGGAGAGGTTCTAGTAACAAGCTAATTAAAGAGATATTAGTGTCACGTAAGCAGTATGTCCTTTTTGTAAGTCCGGATCCTCTCTCGCTGCCCCGCAGAGAAAGAGCGCCGTACTATATGGATAGACAAAATCCCCTACGAGAAGTGCACCCAATAAAAGGCGAAGACAATGAGTTTCACCGTGTATTTGTTTACACACCCATATCAAAAATGGAATTATTAGAAATGAAAAAAGTAGTACCTAGTCATGACAAAGACCCAGCGGGTTTCCACCGAGAAATTAAAGACATGTTACTGATGGGAGAGTACACCTTTCCTGATATTATGACGATATTAAAGGTGCTTTTGCCTGCTGGCATTTATGAAAAACTGAAAGAAAAAGAGTGGGAAGTAGGAGACCAAAAGATAGACTGGACAGCATTAGCAGAGGAAGAAAGGGGCCGAGCTGCAGGTTCAGGGCTCGGGGATAAAGTTAAACTGTTACCAGGTTTACTAGTACAGGTACTGCCACGTTTATTAACTACAAAAAAGGAAGATTGGGGTGCAATCACAGCCTGTAAACAAAAGCAAGATGAAGACACAAGCGATTATTATGCTCGATTTGAAAAATGTTTTGGTATAAATAGTGGTATAAAAGCAAGTAGTGACTCATATCCACATTTATTTGTGACAAAATTAGTGGAAAATGCATTGCCTCCAGTAAAGAATAGAATATTGAAATTCGAGAGTACCTGGCAAAGTAACACTCCGTCGCAAATGCTACAAATGTTACAGTATCATCACAATAGAATTAGGGATGAACAAGAACACGAGCATAGACGCATGAAGGATACAAAAATGAAAATGCTAGTTTCTCAGACAGTACCAGCAGATGGTCACAAAAAGGGTGTGACACATTCTGGTGATTCTGCAGTTCCTGTAAAAGGAACCTGCAATTACTGTAAACAACTAGGCCATTATGTACATGATTGTCCAGTCCTGAAACGTAATATAGCTACAGGTATTGCAAAAGAGAGACCACGATTAGTTAGACAAGATCAGAATGAACAAGGAGCTATGCAGCATGGACAGTCCATGCCAGTTCAGCAACAGTCCATGCCAGCCTCACAGCAACCCATACAGTTTGTGCCAGCTGCACCACTGTTGCCTGCTACTGCCACACAAACCACAACACGACAAATGTATCAGACTGCACAGTATGAATACCCTGAGTATCAGCGTTACGCATGAACCAGCCTAGAGAGGGAAGTTGACTTACCGCTTATCGAGATTCCTGTAGATCAAGAAGGACCTTATGTACATAGTGAATTATTAGGTCAAAATAGAAAATTCTTACTCGATACAGGGGCAAGTCGAACAACAATAAAACGTAGTGAAGTTCCAGGGGCACCCCTCTCAGGCTCTCAAAATGTTTCCCTTGGTTTTTCGGGAAAACCTATTGTTAATGAAGTATCACAGCCTCTACCACTTACGATAGGACCTTTGACACGAACTACAGATTTATTGCTTACTAAATCATGCCCAGAAAATCTGTTAGGAATTAAGACTCTGAAAGCACTAGGAGCCATAATATGTTGTTCTCCGGAAGGAGTAAGGTTGTTTTTGCGTGATTTTAAAGGTCACTATGTGTCTAGAGACATGGATCCCCGACTACAGACTTTACCAGTACATCTATGGGCACAAGGCCCTACGGATGTTGGCTGCATGAACATTACACCCTATCGAGTTACACTGAAAGCAGGAGTGGTACTACCACGAATGCGACAATACAAGTTACCGCATGATGCTGTAGTGGCTTTGCTGAAAATCATTGATGAGCTGATTGCCCAGGGAGTAGTTGTAGAAACAGACTCCAATGTATGTAATTCACCGATAATTCCGATTCTTAAACGAACTGATCCTACTGCCCCACCAGTATACCGATTGGTTATTGATTTGCGTGAACTAAACAAGTGCATTGTACCACAATTCCCTGTGGTCCCTGATATATCATCATTGTTGACAGCAATTGATTCCGAAGCAACATTCTTTACTGTAATTGATCTCAAGAATGCCTTTTTCAGCGTCCCAATAGATCCGGAAAGCCAATATTTGTTCGGATTCAGTTTAAATGGGCGCAGCTTTAAATTCTCACGCGCTCCCCAAGGATTCACAGAAAGCCCCAGCATCTACAGCCAAGCATTGAAACGAGAACTTGACAGTATCCACATGCCAGTCAATACTGCACTGCTTCAATATGTCGATGATCTGCTGATCACCGCGAGAAGCGAGTCAGAATGTGAAAAAGCTTCTCTGACAGTTTTACATTTCCTAGCCGACAAGGGGCACAAGGTGTCCCCTTCTAAGCTGCAATTCTGTGTTCAGCGAGTTATTTATCTTGGTCACTCGCTGTCCAAGGAGGGAAGGCAGCTTACACCAGATCGCATCCAGTTAATTGCTAACATGTCAATACCCCAGACACAAAAGGAGGTGCGAGCTTTCATAGGCCTCACTTCATATTGTAGGCAGTGGATCCCTCAGTACGCATTTCTAGCAAAACCACTCATTCAGTTAACCACACAGGAGGCAGCCACATCGACTGTTCTCCCTTGGACTCAGGAACATACACAAGCTTTTGAAAGCCTAAAGGAAGCTTTATGTCAAGCACCTGTTTTAGCAACACCATGTTATAGCAAACATTTTACACTCTTTGTTACAGAACGCGAAGGTACTGCCTTGTCAGTACTCACTCAGGATCAAGCAGGATCACGCAAGCCATGTGCTTATTTTTCCAGTACATTAGATCCCGTAGCTCAGGCTTTGCCTGCATGCCTGAAATCAGTGGCAGCGACAGCTTTAGCAATCAGACAAAGCGATGCCATAGTGTTAGGACATCCATTGACAGTACAAGTACCACATGCAGTAGAGGTTCTTGTGAACCGAACACAAACACAACACTTGACCATAGCAAGACTTACCGGTTATGAACTGACATTGTTTCAACCACACATAGAGATCCGACGGTGTAATACATTGAATCCTGCTACACTATTACCTGTAATTGGAACAGACCCACTAGCTCATGATTGTGTTGAAATCATTGAAATAAAGACGAAACCTAGACAAGACTTGACAGACGTTCCATTGTTAGATCCAGACCTGACGTTGTATGTAGACGGATCATGCATGAGAGCAAGTACAGGAGATTTAGTGGCCGCGTATGCAGTCACAACAGACACTGAAGTTATTGAGACAAATTGTATAGATACTTTGTCAGCCCAAGCAGCAGAACTTATTGCCCTAACACAAGCCTGTATTCAAGCCACATATAAGAAAGTTAATATATACACTGACTCACGTTATGCATTCGGAGTTGTACACGACTTCGGCGTGCTGTGGCGAGAGAGAGGTTATTTAACCTCCCATGGTGCCCACATTCAGCACGGACCCCTCATTCATGCTTTGTTAGACGCAATACATCTACCCACTGCTATATCGATTATGAAATGTAAAGCACACACGAAGGTTACTGATACCATTTCTCAAGGCAATGATTTAGCTGACAGAACAGCTAAACAGACTGCTCAGAATCGCACATTAGACATGACAAAGCCAATAGTTCAGACACCAACACAGTGTATGACAATTAAGGATCCCACACTTGACGTAATTGACATACAGACACATGCCACAGCAGAAGAAATAAAGAAGTGGACTGAACTAGGAGGGATCCAGACAGATCAAGGATGGATGACGAAGGAGAAATCTGTATGGTTTCTCCCTGATTCCATGGTTCAAGCCATTATAGCTACAGTTCACAGTCCAGCACATTTAGGAGAGAAGGCTATGCTAGACAGCATTCAGCACATTTGGTTCAACAAACATTTACGAGCAGCAGCTAAACAAAAAGTTCGTACCTGTATGATATGTTGTCAGTTTAATCCAGGAAAGAGTGTTCCCGTAGAGCAGGGTGGATTTCAGCCTCCTGACCATCCTTTTGAAGTCCTCCAGATGGATTATATTCAGATGGAACGTTGTCGAGGATTCAAATATGTTCTCGTAGTTGTCTGCGCTCTCTCCCGTTGGACAGAGGCGTATCCCGTATCAGATTACACTGCCCCGACTACTGCCAAGCAGCTAGTTCGAGAATTCTTCCCACGGTACGGTTTACCACGTGTTGTATATTCAGATAACGGTCAGCCTTTCTCATCCGAATTAATGAAACATGTCTCACTCTTGTTGGGATATCAGTGGAAATTCCACTGTGTCCGACACCCCGAGGCAGCAGGTCTCGTAGAAAGACATAACCAGACACTGAAAATCAGACTGTCCAAAATATGTAGAGAGAAAGGTGTCGACTGGATAGTAGCATTACCAGTTGCACTCTTTTACATGAGAATGGTAGCACACTCTAGAACAGGGCTATCCCCGTATGAGGTGATCTTCGGTAGACCGCCGAATATGTGGGGGACGCCTATACCACGCAAAATAACTGACATTGACTGTAACATGCTGACAGATTACTTGGCTTCCTTGATGTCTGCACTACAATCTTCTCGTTCACAGGTAGCTGCAGCCTTTCCCGACAACACTGAGGCGAAACCCCATGACGTTGTTCCGGGTAATCTTGTCTTTGTGAGAAATTTCGACAGGAAAAATCAACTGGAGCCCAGGTGGAAAGCACCCAAGTTGGTCCTGTTGACCACAAGAACAGCCGTGAAGATCGAGGGACGCAAAGGGTGGATTCATTCAAGTCACATAAAAAAATTTCATGGACTACCTTCAGATATAGACACTGTGCCCTGCACTCCCTCACAGACTGATTCAAAACTTCCTTTTGTTGAACAGAATGACTCTCAGTGCTATAAATTAAAGCTTAGGCCCAAACAGTCGAGCAATTTGATTGTTTAAGTCCTCTCCAAGGTGAAGCGGTTGAATTGTCTCCGACATGTATCCCTTGGACCTGAGTAGAGAAAATACCCGAGAAATGTTGAAACGACAGGCGTATTGTAAATCACTGCGTAGCTACTGTATGAGGACATTATTAATTTTGTTTTTATTGAGTATTTTAGTAATTATTACGAGTGTGATTTTGCACATATATCATCCTATCTCTAGACATGTTTATAATGTTGCTGCAGAACATTCTTTTAGTGACCTACCGCCCCATGAATTATCTTATAGACTTGCGCTGCGCAATAACACCTTCATTAGTATGTTACATCATTCCCATCAGACTAGTAATGCGACCAATTGTTGGGTGTGTGGCCGACTTCCTCCCTATCAGAATAACAAAGGAGTTCTGCCTTTCTTTCCACATCCATTCACACACAATGGCTCCTGTGGAGCATGGTTTAGTTTATTAAATTCCATAGACCCAGACACAGCAGTTTATCAACAACATTGGATATGGGGAAATCTGAATCTAGTTTTATTCAAAGTCTGTCACCCTAATAAGGAGGGTCACCCCAGTAGAACAGGAACTGATTTAGAAAATGAAGTGTATAAATTAGGTAATTTTACGCCTAATCTTATGATTTTGAATGTCAAATCCGAAGTTGAACTAATTCTGCCCACTATGTCAGTATTTCCAGTAAAGGGTGAATTATGTGTGAGAAAAGTTGGTTCCATACATATGGGCCATAGTAAATGTGTTACTACAGTAGAATATAGTGATCAAGGCAAATCTTCATTTAGAGCTTCTCGCCATTCTTACTTCATATGTGGTCAGACGGCATATATGCGTCTGCCTCTAGATTGGGATGGTACCTGTTACATAGCATTCCTTTTGCCACCTGTTTTCCTAGCTCCCCCTGATTATTATCGAAATGTTCATTTAGTACACAATAGAGAGCGAAGAGATCTCCCAGTTGTCGATTATACTGAGACAGCATGGGACAAGTATGTAGATTTCAATAAAGGTATCTTTCCCTATATAGGTACAATATCAAATAGTAAGCTGATACGCAGACTCACCAAGACTCTTGAAGCTGTAGTAAACGAGACTATAGCCGCCCTAGGCAATCTGACAGAGGAACAATCAGTGATGAGAATTGTTGTTCTCCAGAATCGTCTTGTCCTTGACGTCATCCTGGCCGATAGGGGCGGAGCTTGCAGGGTCATCGGATCCAGCTGCTGCATATTCATACCAGAAAATTCGCCATCTGTATATAAAGCTATAACACGCCTTCATAAGATTGTAAGCCAGATACACGAAAATCCAGGCACTTGGACGTGGTCCGGGTGGTTTTGGAGTGTGATATCAGCCTGGGGATGGAGAGTTTTATCCTTCCTAGGTATTGGCCTTCTTATGCTCTTCAGTTGTTGTTTATGCCTGCAAAGTGGACCAGCGATTTGTGGTCTGTGTGCCACATCATGCATTCCATATCACAGGTCTCGTTCAGAATGCCGGAAGGAAGAAGAAATGATGCTCCATGAGCAAATCAATGGAATGATGAAGATTGATGTCTCGTGAAGGGCAAGAAGGGGACAAGGAGGGAATGTGGAAATGTGGATTTTCCTGATCAGTTATGTCCCCTATCTTGGACCCCAACGGTTCTATATGCATGTTACAAGTACATGTATGTTCCCTCCAGTTCCAGTTTCTAAGACGCAAACATATGTGTGTCTACCGTCGACATGTTCTCTGTCAGATCCGCCATCACAGGGCTGGATATTCGATTCCTAAGTATGAAAGGCCACCGACTTTATATGGCTAAGTTACTTCATTTTTACAGTTCAGGCAAGTAGGCCCGATTCTGTCCTCAAGCCTTTCCCTGCTCTCTGTCTCTGACAGCTTCAGCTTGAGCTCGCATCTGTATCCATGAACTTTGTCCTACTCCCTGTGCAGCTAACGGTGCCTGCCTCGGCCAGTTTTCGCCTGTCTGCCAAGAAGTTGTATTTCACCTTCGAATTATCTATTTTGCTCTTCAGCCGATGCATTCCTGTCTAGTGATTTAGGTAAACATTTCCTTTAGCTCACAAGCAAAGGACTCAGCCTTTCCGTCCTCCTGCAAGTGATTCATAGCCCTGTTGCCATGGAAAGTTTTCTATCCCTCGCATCTCATATAGACACTTAGACGCTTGTACACGCACACAGTCAGTATAGAATAGATTCTGTCCGAGAGTCTCTTCCTTGTGGATAACATAGTTCTTTAAACATAGGATGTTAGATATGATTTGGGATTAGGTTGACTTGACCCCCAGACTTCTCGTCTCCACATGTAGAGCTAAATGTCAAGTCCCTTCACCCCCTAGTTGCACGTCAATTACACGTCATGCTGCTGCGCGCGCATCTATGCCAAGTATTATCTTATAGATCCACCTATGTCTGATAATTCTAACCAATCATGTTTCTTTTATTCCTTATTACGCCTAGTTTCGATTACGTACCTGTTTTGTCACTTTTCTTATCAAATGTTACGCCTTCTACATTCGTTTCATTGTAATGCATTTATTATAAAAATACATGTCTGTCAATAAAGTATTGTACTTCACTTCCTGAACCCTCGTGGTGACGGAACCTGAAGGCCGCGACTCGAGTCGGCCATTTTGAATGGAATAAAGCCCATTAGAAAACCTCTTATACCACGGATTCTGCCTCTTGTTATTTTGAGCTATTTTACTTTATTTAAGATCCCGTATGAAATTCAGTCCGGTATTTTTATTTACCACACACCAACAAGCCTTGGCAACTGCAACCCACGCCGGCAGAAGAAATAAGCTTTGGTGAGGACCAGCAAGGTCCTGGGGACTCTCCAAGCTATGGAGAGTCAGGGCACGTATGGAGCAACCAGGAAAGCCCACTGAAAGTCAGAGTTACCTTCACAGGGACCCACAGGCCAACGGACCAGGAACCGCGAAGAGACCTCGAGCTGAATCACAAAATAACAGCCCACGGAACACTCGTGGAGTGTAGGCTGGAAATCTTTGCTGGAAATACTGCTCGGGTCAGGGCTACAAGTAGTCCAAAGCATAGCCTCAGTGATTGCCGATATGCTGCTGCAAAAGTACACGGTGCACAGGGGTTTGGGTTGCATTGTCCCCACGTGGTCTCAGAATTGCTGAGAGAGCAGATCGACCTCAGAGACCTTGGGAACCCACCTCCTGTATTGCAGAAATCTTCGGAGTCCTCAGGAGATGCAAACTGGTCAGATGCGTTTAGGTGCAGGGGAGTAACTCCTTTACTCCAAGGGAGATTCTTCAGTCATCCAGCGTCGCGCAGATCGTCAAAGTACCTGGTTTCTGTAGCAGAGTTTAGTCCAGGTAAAATCTAAAGTCCTGTATCAGGGGTTCCTACTTTATACCCAAGGAAGGGGTGGGACAAACTCTGGGGACCCACCTAGGGAAAGGTCAGGACAGAGGGGTGGCTACACCCATGTCCTTTGTCCAGTTTCGTGCCAAAGCAGGAGCAAATGGCTCCTGCAACCGGTTTGAGCTGGACTATGCACAGGGACACCAAATGTGGCCCCAGTGCAGACTTCAAAGCACTCTCAAAGTGCACCCACCCAGCCCCAATACACTAAAGCCTGTCTGGGAGGTGGTCACACCTCCCTGTGACAGGAAACCTATTGTTAGGCTCTCCTCTGCTCGAGCTTGACTCAGCAGCAGGAGGGCAGACTTGTGTCTGTGGCTGGCAGCATCCATTTTGTGATGCACAGGTCGAGAAAGCTGGTACCGGGTAGCCCGGTGTGTCACATATGTCCCTCTAGAAGAGTGGAGTCGTACTGGCGGGGAGGTATGATTCCAAGGTGTTTGACACCAAACACGACATGTTTCTAAGCAGCCGTTTTAAAGTTAGCATTTACCATGAGGTTAGAATGCACTTAAATATATATGGTTGGCTGCATCACAAACCACCCCGGAAAATAGGTTCCGAAGGCTACAGAGGGGCTCTGCTCAGGCAGGTGCACCGTCTCACATAAAACCCAGCACCCTGCCTGCAGGACTGATAAGGCCTGCCATAGGGGTGACTGATAGGTTTATATGTGCAGTGATTTAAAATAGATATAGTGAACCTATATCTAAATAAGGGGTGCATGCGCCACCTTACATAGGCTGCAGTAGCAGACCTGTGGTGTCATTTTGAAGGGTCTCCCAGGGGTGGCATAATACATGCTGCAGCCCCTGGGAGGCCTCTGGGGTACCTATGCCCTGGGTACATAGTATACCGTATACTAGGGACTGATAAAGGTAACCCAGAATCCAATCTGGAGTGTACCTAAAGTACATGCAATCAATTTAGGGAGAAAGCAGATAAACTGGGGTCCTGATTAGCAGGATCCCAGTCAGACTAGTTGAAAACCAGCAAAACACCAGGACAAAAATGGGGGTAACCATGCAGTCAGATTCCACCTTCCTACATGCCTGTCTTCATGTAGGCTGGTGGGAGGAGCATGTTCGCGGTGCGATCCACCACTAAGCATTTAATGACAATGTGATTACCTGGCTTTGGTATAGTGATGATATTTTTGTGATATGGAGGTGCACTGAGGAAAACGCCTAGGGTTTTGTGTCTGAGATCCACAACAATGGTCTCAACCTAGAATTCAGTGCCACCATCAGTGACTACCACATATAATTCCTTGATGTAACTTAATACACTGCTAATAACACCTTGCAAATGAACCCACATCGCAAAACCACTGCACGCAAATCTACACTCCATGCCTCTAGCTTTCGACCCAAACACCTAGTGACTAGCAACCCTTACGGCGAAATGCTCCGCCTACAGAAAATATGCAGTAATAATGAGGATTTGATTAGATGTCAGCATGATGCCCTTAGGAGACTCAAGGCACGAAGGTACTCTACTCAGACCATCACCAGAGCAATTGAGAGAGCCAAAGACACACCCAGAGAACAACTACTGAGGGGTCACACCGATGAGGCTCAGCCTCATACTTTAATATCTGCAACTGCATCAGTGATGTCATTTGAGATGTCATCAGTGATGCCACTGACCATGTCATGAATGATGTAATATGTGACATCATCAGCAGTGGATTGCGGGCGCGCGAGATGTAGTTAGTACAACTAACTATATCGGAGGAATTTCAATGGTTTTGTTCGAGTTAAATGTCCAGCTAACTATAACACCCCTAAAACCTATTGTTTTTTCAGTGAATTTCTAAGGTTTTTTAAATGCTAATTCCTAACTATATCAGGCCTGAAACCTATGGTTTTTTCAGTGAATTTCAAAGGTTTTTTAAATGCTAATTCCTAACTATATCAGGCCTGAAACCTATGGTTTTTTCAGTGAATTTCAAAGGTTTTGTAAATGACAATTTTTAATGTATTCATTGTTATACTGATTTTTTTTATACTGATTTACTTTATTTTTAGATATATTTTTTTTATTACATTATAATTACATTATACATTACAATACAAAATATACTTTCTCAGAATGAATTACTTTAGTTTAAATACTTGGCAAATAAGCAACAGACTTTTAAGTACAGTAGTTACAGTTGTTGCAATGGGCAACACAATTTCAAACACAAAGCAACATTGAGCTCAATGTGAATTTCTAGTTAAATGCAATTAGTTACTTTATGGATTACTTTTCTAACCACAGGACTGGATCCTAGATTCAGTCCTTCGACATCTCCTGTAAACAGTTGATTAAAAGTGTTTTGGTTACAGTAGTTACTTTTAAGGAATAATATTGTATTTTAAAAGTTGACACAGAAAATTTTTCACATAGAATCACCAATGTTATCCTACGGCAGAAAATTCACTTAGCAGGTAAGTAGTGTTATCGTTACTTTCTCTTACTCAGTGGTGGATCCTGGATCCAGCACTGGCCAACCTCCTGTAAACAGTTGAAAGAATGTGTTTAAGTCAGACAGACGATTTTTTAGGAATATTTTTAGTGTGTGAAAATAGACACTTAGAAACTTTTCAGTAAGCGCCAACGCAGCTCCGTGGCGCCTACTGGAGGCACCTGGTGCGCTAGTTGGCCCCTAGGGGACCTCTGGATTGAAGAGGAATGAATTCCCCAACTTAAAACGTGCCACAGGGCGTGTTTGCACAGTATCACCTCAGGCCCCGCCCCCTACCTTCACCACTGTGCAAACGTGCCCCGTGGCGCGTTTTAAGTTGGGAGATTAAGCCCCCTTGAATCCTGAGGTCCCCTGGCGGCCAACTAGCCCACCAGGTACCTCCAGTAAGCGCCACGGAGCTGCCTTGCAGAGAGGTGTAAAAAGGGGCGTGGCCTCATTACACCTCTCTGCAACGCAGCCCCCTGGCACATACTGGAGGTTCCTGGTGGGCTAGTTGGCCCCCAGGGACCCCCAGTATTCAAGGGGAATTAGATCCCCCTCTGCAAACGCGCCAGGGGGCGCGTTTGCAGAGTGGTGCAAGGAGGAGGCGTGGCCTCCGGGCCGATCCGTCCTATTTTTTTTATTTTATTTTTTGGAAGGGGGGCTGTGTAGCCCCCCTTCTTTTTCTGATTTCTTGGCGCTGGGGACCCCATTCCCCAGGGCCTGCCCCCATTATTTTTTTATTTTTAAAAAAAACGAAAATCGGGAAGGGGGCCGCGTGGCCACCTTCCCGAGGCCCTAATTTGCCCCAGGGACCCCATCCCCCGGGGCATGGCCCTTTGTTTTTTTAATTTTTCTATTTTGGAGGGGGGCTGCCTTGCTCCCCTCCTGTGGCCCCTTTTCGCCCCGGGGACCGCATCCCCCGGGGTGTGTGTTTTTTTTTTTGTGAATTTTTAGGAGGGGGCCACATGGCCCCCCTCCTGGGCCACTACTGGCCCCGGGGACCCCATCCCCCGGGGCCTGGCCACCTCGTTGGGGACTGTGGGGGGGGTCCCAATCCCCCCACGGTCCCAGCCGGCTCCCGCTTCCTACGGGAGCCGACATTGCTTTTCCACATGGGGAGCAGCTAACATGCTGCTCCCCATGTGGAAAAGCAATCTGCTTTGCTTCATTGAAGCGAGAGCAGGTTTACCTGCTCTCGCTTCAATGAAGCAAAGCAGTTTGCAATGGCAGGGTGGGAGCCGCGAGGCTCCCGCCCTGTCATTGCAAACAGCAGTGTCCCGGGGGTGAGCACCCCAGGACACTGCAGGAGGCAGCCCTGGGGGGATGGCGGTCCCCAGGGCCATCATTGGCTCCAGGGGGGGGCCGCGCGGCCCCCCTCCCACTTAATTTAAAGCCCTGGGGGGTGGTGGTCCCTGGGGCTTGGGGTCCGTAACAGACCCCTATGTTAAATAATTAGTCCCGGGGGGGGGGGGGGGTGGTCCCTGGGGCGTGTGGGGGGGCTCGAGCCCCCCCACACAGGGTTTTATTTATTTTTAAAAAAACAAGCCCCGGGGGTGGCGGTCCCAGGGGCTGCGGGTGGGCCATGAGCCCCCCGCATACATTGACATAGAGCCCCGGTGACCGCCACCCCCCCTTTGAGCCCCCCCACCCATCTATAATGAAGTCCCGGGGGGTGGCGGTCCCTGGGGCTGCGGGGGGGCCGTGAGCCCCCCCGCATATTCAATCTTGGAGCCCCGGGGGGTGGCGGTCCCCGGGGCAGTGTGGGGGGAATTGGGACCCGGCCACACTTTTTTTTTATATTATGCCCCCGGGATTTGGCCCCCGGGGGCAAAATAGAATATTCAGCGCGGGAGCCTGCGCTGAATTTTTTTTTTATTTTCGGCCGAAATTCGCGCTGGCTCCCCTCCCGTAAGTGCCCCCCTGGCATCAAGCCCTCTATGAAATAAATAAAGCGTTTCCGGGAGGAGGAGTCAAGGTAATCTCCAGTAGGCTGTCGTAGGCCTGGAGCTCAGATAACGTCTGACGCTTTAAGCACACAATATCGCCTCAGTGCCTCTTGTGGCAGGGCACCCACACACAAATGGCGGCTTGTCTGTCTCCCAGCCTCTCACAACAGCGGAGCCCCAGGCGCCAGCCTTCGTGGAATGATGTCACTCACTCACTTTGTGAGGGAGTAGAAAAGTGGGCAGTTTCTTCAGAAGGAGGTGCCCGCATCCGCGACTGCTCACTGGCAGGAGAGCTCCAAGTGACCACTAAACAATGGAAGAGGCTCTGTGTAGTGAGTGTCAGACACTACAAAAAACAACGCTGAATTAAAGGAATACAACTTTGTGCGTGCACATGCAACTACATCACCATGACGTCACTCGCGTGTGAGAGAGCGCGCGAGTGCATGTCACTACTACAACACTCTGACGGGTCTGACATCACAGCTCTGGCATCGGCCTCATGCGGTCCTGACATCAACCTCAGCCATCTCTGACATCAGCCATCCCTGACATCAGCCTCAGCCCTCCCTGACACCAGTCTCAGCCGTCTCTGACACCAGCCACATCTGTCTCTGACATCAGCCGCAGATTGATCCAACATCATCCTCAGCTGTCTCTGAAGCCTCAGATTGCTCCGACATCATCCTCAGCTGTCTCTGACTTCAGCCTCAGCCCTCCCTGACATCATCCTCAGCTGTCTCTGACTTCAGCCTCAGCCGTCTCTGACACCAGCCTCAGCCGTCTCTGACAACAGCCTCAGCTGTCTCTGATGTCAGCCTCTCACCCCAGCCTCAGCTGTCTCTGACATCAGCCTCAGATTGGTACGACATCAGCCGTCTCTGACAGCCGCAGCCTGGCATGGAAGCTAGTTTCTCTCTGAGGTCTCTTCCGCTGCTGTCTGTTCTGTGCCTGGTCTCTGTGTCTGGTCTTTGCAGCTGGACTCTCTGGGCTACTCACTAGAACTTTTTTATTTGGTCTCGCCTGGCGTTAGCAGTGCGCATGTGCTGCTCTCGCCATGCGAGGGCCTTTTGGAATCAATACGGATTCCAGATGTGCACGCGGACGGACAGAAGATGTGCACGCGGGGACTGGATGCTTTACACGTGGCGTGAGACAGACACACTATTTTTCACACTGGTAGCGCTTTCGCTTGTTGCTCATTGCCCTGCTCCTAAGGGGCTGTGTTGTCATTGGCTGATTCTGAGTGTTAGATCATGATGTTGGTGTGAAAAAAAATGGTAAAAATCAGAACTTCCAAATCCGGTGGGATGAGAGACTGTAAATACAAAACATGTTTCATACATATCATTGTGCGCCAGCCATTTCGCGGTAGGCATAATTTTGGCTGGTGGATGGCTCAGTGAGTTAAACACTGGCTGTTGGTATTTGTGTGTTTCCTGCATGTCAGGGCTGAGCCCACCCTTTCTTCCTCTGGAATCGGTACCGTTGGTACCATTAAGGTGCGTAAAAGTCCTATGTATGTAGTGTATTGTGCTAAGGAACCTCAAAATGACAGTAGCCTGTGATACATAAAATAAGTTATTGGCCTCTATGATAACATTTTTGATCCTGTCTTTCCCCTGCATTTCCTGTCTGTTTCTCACTCATATTGCCCATTGGTCTATTCCATGTCCTTTCATCTAAAGCTCACACACTGCTCTTAGCACCAAGAAGGTGACAGCGTGGCACTGCCTATGCTTGGCCTGCCGCCCTTCCTAGATTAGTTCTGCTTCTGGTGTTTACATATTCTGATTGGTTGTTAAGAAGGTATGCTGACGTCACTCTTCAGGTAGTGAGCGAAGTGCAAGATGTCATGTTCCTATTTTGAGCTCCCCGTATATTCTGTCTCGAATGTTAAGACAGTTATTCCAAAGAAATTTCTCTCAGGAGTAGTGTCTTGGATTCATTTTAAATGCTAAAAATACAGATTAAAAATGCGCCCCAAATAACTCTCAAGGGTGCACTGCAGTGAGTGAAGTAACATGCCCCTCTCTCCCACGGCTTGCATTTACAAGCTATAAACGAGGCTAGGCAGTGTTTTGCTTGGGTCTCTCTATCAATTACTTTTCTTTGAATCACTTTATAAATGAACCGAAACCAGGATAGAGAAATGAACATCCACGGTCCTTTGCACAGGATTATAAAAAGTGTGAACATATCCCAATAGAGGCTGGAAGATTAAACAAGTTAATAAACCTTGCCCAGCGCCAGAATCCCTCCACTTCGTTGGTCATAGAATAAATCAGAGAAAATGTATAGTGTCTATAAAAAGGAAAAATAGGAAACTAAATAGCACAATAGATAATAAACCTGGAGCCATTAGGCAGCCTGAAAAGAGTTTCTTTTCTTTTGTAATCTGAAGACCAGATTCCCAGATCCAACTCTAGTGCAGGCAAAATGCTGATAGTCCTTGCTAGGGTCCCCACAAACAATCTAAAGAGGTGAATGGACCCTATCACAGTACAATCAGTAAAAAAAAAAAAAAAATTATAAAAAAGACCAACCTCGTGAAAGAAATCTTCAAGCTCTTCCGCTGTTTTACTGGCCAAAAATTCCCACAGAACACCTGTTTGATGCAGGATGCCAAAACAAGTACCTGATAGTATTATTCAAAACAAGGACAGTGAAGGCTCCCCTGAGAATGACAAATTCTAACATTCTCTACTCCTCTACGGGCTTGCTCCCCAGTGCACAATATAACATCTGCATTGTCATCCATCCATCCATCCTACAAGCTTTGACTAAGTCCTGAAGATTGTACATACGTTAAACTTTTAAAGTGATGGACTGGCAAATGCTGAAGCATGTTGTAAGTCAACCCTTCTAATTAAACAATGAATGAACATATATTTATAGTGCGGGTACTTCTAACCCAAAGGGCATTCTGGTGGTAGAGGAAAGCTTGGAAGACAGGGAAAAAACAAGCATTGGCATAGTCAATAGGTCTCGCCTTTGGGACCTTATAAGTATTTAGTTATGCAGCAGGCCCCAAAGGTGAGACCTAGTGGCTATGCCAACGCTTGTTTAGATTTTCTCAAGCCGCTTATTGGTATTTAGACGCAGGGCTTTCTTTACCACAGCCATGTTATCACATAGATGTGCAATCATTGGTGTAAGCTGCTGAGAAAGACTGTCACCGTTGGAGTAAAATATCTGCAGGGGCCACTGTGAGCCAGAAACCATGATGTGCCTGTCTCTTCTCCTTCCTCCTCGCTTCCTAATGCACGAGTTGTGTATTAACAGGGTCTGCCGAGTCTCGAACTGGGGAACCAAACTCGAATACAGTCTCGGTTCAATATGCTGTGATTTTAGACACATTACTTAATCGACATTTGCCTAAAATAATGTGTAATGGAATCAGGTTCTCATGTGTCGCGCTGTAATACTTCTGGGTCAAGTTCGCGCTATATAAAACTGCAAAACGAAACATAATAATAATAAAAGGTTGACACGGGCATGGCTCCTTTGCAACAATGGTCTATTATCATTGCTCTGTAGCGTTTCACATGGTATGCGGTGAAAGTGTAAAACATGGCTCCGCATAAATTGTTAAGAATGTAATTTACTCATGCCCACTGCTGTTAAGGCTCTTGCACCTCTGACCCAAGCACGCCCCTTGCCAGACCCTGCCGCTGCCCCAGGCAGCCGGATGAATGCTGTAGACTGCCTCACTGCTGCTCGGCTCCAGCGGACAGCGGCTGCCTTTCACTCCTGCCCGCAAAGGCCTCTGGGAGCCGTAGCCCGGGTCTCGCACGCAATCTGTGATAATCGCTTCTGACAGGCTTGGAAATTTGGGAGAGCAAAAAAGGGGCCCGGGAGGCATGGCGGCTCCTGGGGAGGGAGACCTGAGAGCACCTTGGAGACCACGGGCCAGACTTCAAAAACGTCCTATGATTGAAGGCCTGCTCCGTTTAACCAGACCCAGACCGCGAAAACGGATCCCTAATGCGATGGCGTCGATAGCACCTGGGGGCACCGAGAAAGGTGCTGAACATTTAGTTTCAGAGCCGCTGACGCGCAAGTCAAACGGTAAGCATTCCCTTAATAGGAAACGTTCACTCTACTAAAATAAATATTAGTCTCTTTCACATCCTTTTCCCCAAAACAAGGAAACCTTTTAAATTATAAAATTCCTCACAATACAAGGACTGTTTAAGTACAGAGACAACAGCATACTTACATGGATGTAAATATATGCTTTCCAAGATCAACGTGGAATTCACCGGTGGCGGGGTTGTGGCAGGACTTCAGCTGCCTGTAACTTAACCAGAATGACCTAAAGACAGAGAGCCTTTACCACTCCAGGTAACATTCCGAGCCAAAACACTGTGCGTTCAGTACCAACCTTCGCGCAATGATCACTCCACGCAAGGTAACTTAGCGTAAAAGGCCATTTATTAGGACAGGGTTGGACAACCATAACCAAACATCAGACAAACCCCCCAACAATCCCCAACAACATAACTTCTCATTCTTCCATTCTCTCCCATACTCCAATTACTCCATCCCACTTCACACAGCAACCGCCTCACTTATCCCATTCGCTTCCTCACTTCTCTTCCAACCTCCTCTATCATCTCCATTCGTCGTAAACTGGTATGACGTACCCCCACCTTTCACCAGTATCCCCCTCCCCGGAAGGGTGAGTATGCCCGTCATGGACTCCTCCCCCCTCCCAAATCCACTCCACGCACTCACAACCCGTCCTAAACTGGCACGCTTATAGAAAACTTAGTAGCCCTCAATCGAATTCCTCGACTGTAGGGTGGGCGGGTGGCCAAAACAACCTAACTAACCCACCCTGAGGCGCTGGGGAAAGGAAGAGGAAGGACTTCCTCTCCCAGCCCCCTTTATCCTCCTAACACGACCCCACCCCTAATCCCACCCCTTCCATACCCTGTCCCTCCCTTGCGCGAAATACCCGGGGGAAGACTAGTCTGCTGACCTTTCTTCCCCCGGGGGCCGCATCGCGCAATGATCACTCCACGCAAGGTAACTTAGCGTAAAAGGCCATTTATTAGGACAGGGTTGGACAACCATAACCAAACATCAGACAAACCCCCCAACAATCCCCAACAACATAACTTCTCATTCTTCCATTCTCTCCCATACTCCAATTACTCCATCCCACTTCACACAGCAACCGCCTCACTTATCCCATTCGCTTCCTCACTTCTCTTCCAACCTCCTCCATCATCTCCATTCGTCGTAAACTGGTATGACGCACCCCCACCTTTCACCAGTATCCCCCTCCCCGGAAGGGTGAGTATGCCCGTCATGGACTCCTCCCCCCTCCCAAATCCGCCAACCAGGGAACCCCCGGAGGGCGGTTACCTGCCCCACCCCATACCAGTGCACCTTTCGCCCTCACGCTCTCCGACACCAGATAGACTCATTCCATAAATCACTAATAACATCCCTCAATTCCATCATGTAGTACGCATTGCCCATGTGCGAAAGGTGCACGCCATCGTCTCTAAAAAGCAGGGGCTCCTCAAGCCGCAATCCGGTGTGCGCCAGCACTTTGATCCCACTGTTCTCACAAAATACGCGCATTGCCCTATTCAATTTCCTACGGGCTCGTTCCACCGCTGCGTGCTTCAATGCCCCCCTCCAGATCCGACGAGGGATGAACTCAGTCCACACAATGCAAGCTCCAGCCAGATTGCGTTTCATAGCCTCCAAGTCCCTTTGCATCAAATACAGAAACGACACCCCTGATTGCTTCACCAGGTCATTCTCCCCCAGGTGGATGACGAGCAAGTCCGGACATCCCCTCTGCGAAACTTTCTTAGTCAGCCAGGGCAATAGCTCCCCCCAGCGCATTCCACTCTTGCCCCACCAATGTACCTGGTGATGGCTGCTTCTCAGGCCCAGGTTACGACCGTACACCTGCCTGTCGGAATACTTGGAGGCCCAATGCACAAATGAATGTCCAACGATCCAGGTAACCGTCTTGGCTCCCGGACCCCCAACACAACCTACGAAGAAAAGAGAAATTAGAACACAAAACATAACAGAACCGCCCCACCGCTGTCGCACCCCTGCGCACCGTGCCGCTCTACTTCCTTACGTACCGCTCGCAACAGCGCGATCTCCATCTACCAATCCGCCTGATCTTGTCCCAGGACCACCCCAGCCGCGCAGCCGCCGTCGCCGCGCCGACCTGGAAAGAGTGCGTCCCATACCCTGCCGGGTCCCTACCTAGTCGCCTCACTGCCATACCCAACACCGCCAGCAGCTGAAAAGCCGTGACCCGTTTCCCGGAAGCATGACAAAAGATCTCTCCTACACTCCTACCCACCTGCCCGTAAAAAGCTCTCCATTCTCGCACCGGACAAGCACCCGCCCCCCCCGACTCGCACAACCACACCCACGTGCCTCTTCCAGCCTGGTCCGTTTTCGACCTCCCCAGCCAAATACCCAGGCGCGCTCCATCCATTCGAACGTCTTCAAATCCCCTACCCGGAGCACCTCTAGCCCCCAACAACTCCGAAACCCGGAAGGCCCCAAAAAACATCCACGTCATGCACAACCGAAACAGCGCCACCTCCCCCTCGTCATAACAACAGAAACTCAATTCCGCCAAGATGTCCAACAGCAACTCAAACGTGATAGCCGCCCGCACGGCTGCCCCCCCGCACCCTACCCCAACTCTTCAACATCTTACTCAGCAACTCTCTCCGTGCGGGATCAAAACCCAAATAAACCATCCCATAGAAGGAAATCCCCGCCAACTTCCCCGCAATCGTAACTGGTGACAAACCCTTGTCCATGCAATGCAAAACAAACCTCATCACGCCCTCCTCACAATCCCCCTGTGACATACGCCATGCATCCTTCGACCATCCAAGAAAAGCACACAACTCAGCCCAAGCCAAACGGTACGCCCGCCTTGTAGAATCCGCAACAGACTTCTCAACCAACTCCACTACTCTCACTCCCCCCAGCTCCAGATACCCTCCGGCACCTTGGTCTTGAAAACCTCTGCTCCGGGCGCCAACCTTCGGAAACGCTGCCACTGCGAACGAGACAATGCATCCGCAATGTCATTGCTAGCGCCCGGCACATGCTTCGCACGAAACAGCACATTGAAACACAGACACAGCAGCATAAAACTTCGCAGCAAGCGCAGCACCCGCAGATCCCTGGCCCTCTGATGATTCGCCAGGTCAACCACCGTCCGGTTGTCCACATGGAACAACACTGATCTGTTCTGAAATTCCGGCCCCCACACCTGCAATGTGTCAGAGCTCACCTTCAGCTTCTCGCTGGTTACCGTTGTCTTGCACAGGAACAGAAGTCGCTAGCTTCCCGACTCCCACTACTAATCACTCAGCCCCAAGAAATGTCTTTGGCTCTAACTGATCAGCAAGGGGGAAGGGGGAAATTGGATAAAATAATAAACGATAGAAGAGACTGGTTCTGGACCTTCTGGTTCTCCTATCTGGAATTCTTCGTCAGCTATCGCTCTGCCTTCTGAAGACTCCTAAGGGTAACTAAGCACACAACAAAATATTATTCCTTCTCTACTCTATTCTGTCTCTTTTCTTCTCTTCTCTTATGATTTTTCTACCTACCCAGAATCCTGAACTCTGTGCCTCTCTTCCTGTTCAACTCTGCCTTTTCTTCTTTCTTGTTATTGATGTCACTAATTATCTGTAAAACATATATCTTTTTATTATACCTATTTATTCTTTGTTTTTAAACATCTTCTAACTTTCTCTTTTTAAACCTACCATTAATGTTTCTGTGTGTGGCCTTCTCTTTCTTCTCGTGATTTCTCTTCTTCCTTTTCTTGCCTCTTGCTTTTCTAAAAACTGTCGTCTTCTAAATTAAGCCGTTTGTGCTTTTAACTTTTCCTGTTTGCTTCCTCTCCTTAGCTTACTGCGGAGCTGCTATAACTCTGGTAAGTCTTTCTCCTTACTTTCCTAGTTAACTGTTGGTATTGTCTATTAATTTTTCCTTTTCTCAGTAAATCCTATAATGTTCTTCATTTTCTGTTACAGGACTCTGTATGCTGATCTCTGCTGACCTAGGTAAGTGTTTTACATATTGCGTCACCAAACACTGCTTGCATTTTAATGTGAACGAATTAGCTAGCAGTAATTCACTTAGCTTTCTTCGGTTTTTCTTTTCAGGTGCGGCTGAAGTCTTCACTGGTTTTCTCCCTGTAGAGACGAGGTGACTCCGAACTCGACTCCCGTTAAAAAGCCCACTGCGGACTCTAGCAGCTTCTCTGACCTCTTCGGTAAGTATCGATTTCTTGATTTGGAACTACTCTCAAGCGTTACTCTGGAAAGCTTCTTACTCCAAAATTCACTTCAGAACTGGGAACACACTCGAACACGTCTTCTCTGAGGAAAAGTCTTGATGAAGTGCGCATTACTTCAGGCGTGCGCGCGTCACATCGTCTCTCTGGATTTGTAAACAACTAGACCGCAGACCCCAGCGCCTGAGCGGCCATCTTGGAATTGCGGGCATGCCACAAACTCGACCATTGAAACCCATTCGAAACCGAAACGCCTATTGAACTAAGTTCCTTGCGCTTCGCTTTAGGACTCACATTAGGGATCCTGACAGTACCCCCACCAAGGGTAGTCCTTCCACTCTGGGCTGGTTTGGATTGCGCTGATAACAAAGTTTTATTAGCCTAGGAGCATGAACATCTGAATCTAATTCCCAAGACCGCTCCTCTGGACCGTAGCCTTTCCAATCTACTAAATAATACAATTTACCTCTGACTAATTTTGAGTCCAGAATTTCTTTCATCTCAAACTCCACTCCTGTATCTAGCTGAATTGGGTTTGGAATCGATTCTTTTCTCAAATTAGGAACTGCCTTCTTCAAAAGGGAAACATGAAACACTGGGTGAATTTTGAATTGGGAGGGTAAAGTCAATTTATAGGTCACTGGACCGGTCTGCTCTGCAATTGGGTAAGGGCCGATAAATCGTGGCTGAAATTTTCGGTTCCCTTTTAGCCTTAAATTTTTTGTATTCAACCAGACTTTATCTCCTATTCCTAGTGGAGGAGGTTTCTTTCTTGTCTTATCTGCATACTTCTTATACTTTTCCTTAGCCTGCACTAGATTCTTTGATGCTTTTTCATGTGCTGAATTTAAATGAGCTACCAAATCCTTGACTGCTGGGACTGTGAGCTCTACATCTTGTACTGCTGAATTTGGATGTCTACCATAGTTTAAGTAGAATGGGGAATATCCAGTGGACACATTCTTCGCGTTATTATGAGCGAATTCTGCTGTCCACAAGTAGTCCGGCCATTCTCCCTCCTGTTTCAACAAGAACAACCGTAAATATTGCTCCAATTCCTGGTTCACCCTTTCCGTTTGTCCATCCGTCTCCGGATGGAAACTGGTGGAAAAACGAGTTTCTACTCCTAACCCTTTCATAAAAGCCTTCCAGAAATGTGAAACAAATTGGGGGCCCCAGTCTGATATTACGATCTTGGGTATTCCATGTAATCTGACAATCTGGGTACTAAAGTGCCTTGCTAACTGTTTTGCTGTAGGGATTCCCTTTAAGGCCAAGAAGTGTGTCAGTTTCGTGTATGCATCTACTATTACTAGTATTGTATTTGTCCCTTGGCAGGATGGTAAGTCTGTAATTAAGTCTAGGGTGATTGTATGCCAAGGATGAGGAGGAATGGGCAGGGGTTGCAACAGCCCTTGAGGAGCATGCCGTTCTGATTTTCCCTGAGCGCATATCTCACAAGTCTTTACATATTGTTCTATGTCTTTGCTCATCTGTGGCCACCAATATTTTCTTTTAATTAGATCTGCTTTCTTGAACTCTCCCTTGTGGCCAGCCAACAGGTGATCATGGCATTCCTGCAGGGCTTGCTTCTGCAATGCTGTAGTCGGCAGATACAATGCACCTCCGTTAAATGGTAATTCATCACGAATTTCTCTTCCTGGTTCTAGTTGCGTCCATTGCTGCATTTCTTCTGGGGTTAGAGCTTGGATTACTTTTTCCTTAAAGTTCAATATATCTGTTGCGCCTATAATCTTGGTATCCGGTATGATCACTTGAGCGCTTAGTGGACTTCTTTCTTCTCCGGTTCCCAACCTAGACAAAGCATCCGCCTTTCCATTCTGTGCACCCGGCCGATAGGTTATCACAAAATCGTAATCGGCAAAGTACAGTGACCAACGGAGTTGGCGAGGTGTCAAGGTTCTGGCCGACTTCAGGAATTTTAAGTTTCGATGGTCCGTGTAGACTGTTACCACATGGTGGGCCCCCATTAGATAATGTCTCCACTCCTTGAAGGCATCTTTTATTGCCAGCAACTCTTTTTCCGTAA
Organism: Triturus cristatus; assembly: GCF_964204655.1. NCBI lineage: Eukaryota > Metazoa > Chordata > Amphibia > Caudata > Salamandridae > Triturus > Triturus cristatus. The sequence continues at coordinate 796,664,338 of NC_140583.1, read as the reverse complement.
TCGTATAATTGATTTCCGCTGGTGTCAATTTCCTGGATCGATAAGCCACCGGGTGTAACTGGCCCGTTACCTTATTCCTTTGAGAAAGAACTCCACCAATCGCAAGGTCCGAGGCATCTGTCTCGACATAAAAGGGCTCCAACGGATCGGCATGAAGGAGGATAGGCGCAGTGGTGAACTCTATCTTCAAATCTTTAAAGGCTTGCTCTGCATCCTCCGACCATTCGAATCGTGTCCCTTTCTTCAGTAGTCGTGTCAAGGGTAGTATTCGTCGGGAAAATTCTCCAATAAATCTCCGATAGAAATTTGCGAACCCTATAAACGCTTGGACTTCTTTCACACAAGTGGGTGACTTCCATTCTTGTACGGCTTGAATCTTCCGTTTGTCCATATGAATTCCTGCTGGCGAGATTACAAAGCCCAAGAACTCTACCTGTGAAACTCCAAAAGCACATTTCTCCAACTTGACACATAGTTTGTTTTCTCGCAGTTTTTCTAAAACTCCTCGAACCTGTGTTTGATGCTCCTGCGTATCCTTTGAGTAGATTAGTATATCATCAATATACACAATTGCACATTGATCTATGAATTCACTGAGCACATCATTTATGAAGTGTTGAAACGCTGCAGGTGCATTACACAACCCATAGGGCATCACCTGGTATTCAAATAGGCCCAAGCGTGTCCTGAAGGCCGTCTTCCACTCGTCTCCCTCTCTCACTCGAATAAGGTGATAAGCTCCCCTTAAATCCAACTTCGTGAACATCTGTGCTCCTTTGATCTGGTCCAACAAGACGGAGATAAGGGGAAGAGGATACCTGTTCTTCTTTGTTATTCGATTTATGGCTCTATAATCAATGCACGTTCTCAACTCGCCCTGCTCCTTCTTAGGCACAAAAAATAGTGGCGAGGACACTGGCGATTGGGAAGGACGTATAAATCCATTGGCCAGGTACTTGTCAATATACTCCCTCAGGTGATGATTCTCTTGTTCCGTCAAGGCGTACACTCGACTGCAAGGCAAATTCGCCCCTGGCTCCAAGTCTATTTTGCAATCGTAAACTCGATGAGGCGGCAGTTGCTCTGCTTCCTGTTCGTTGAAAACGTCCTCAAAATCTTGATATTCTTGTGGAATTGTTTGCGTATTTATTACGCACACGGAGACTCCAGCTGAACATAAGGCGTGAGCCGGGTTCTGTTTACTCATTGCCTCGTAAGCCCCAAAACAGTTCTCTCTACAATATGCTGAGTTCATTTCAATTGTTCTGTTGTTCCAATTGATTGAAGGATTGTGCTCTGTGAGCCAAGGAAGTCCCAATATGAGTTGAAATTGGGGGTATCAATTAAATTAAAGTGTATTGCTTCTCTATGCCCATCTTCTCGAATCAGCTCTACTAACTCTGTGTGACTCGTGATTGGCCCTGAGGATAGATTGGTACCATCGATTGCTCGAACTAGTTCACTTCTAGCCTTGGCAATTGCTTGCAGCCCAATCCTAGCCGCAAATTTCAGATCACAGAAATTACCTGTGGCTCCTGAGTCCACCATCACAGTCACTCCTTTCATTATTTTTTCACGAAATCGGATTGTCAAAGATAAAATCAAATGGGGCGAAGACGACTGTAATGTATTCGCCAGCCGATGTTCCTGTGGAGTTGATTTCTGATTCGCATCCACCTGCACAACTCCTTCTAAAGGTGGTGCTGCGAGTTTTCCTTCGGCTTAAATGGACCCTTTGGCTTTCTTGGACAATTTCGCACAAAATGTCCATTAGATCCACAATACATACATAAGTTGTTGGCTCGTCTTTTTTCCTTGTCCTCTTTTGTGAGCGGTCCCCGAATCGTTCCTATTTGCATAGGTTCAGATCCTGTGGTTCCTTCTGTACTCCTTCCTGTTTCAGCCTTAGCTCGGTCGAATCGCGGAACCGTACTTCTGTACTCTCGTCTTCTCTCTCCCCTTCGCTCTCCTTGCCGGAAATCCAGTTCTAGTACTAGGTCTATCAGAGCGGAAATTTCAGTTGGACGATTCGGTATTTGAGCCAAACCATCTTTTAGTTCATCTCGCAGGCCTCGATAAAATATTGCTGTCCTCTTGTTCTCTGGTCAATCAGTCTCCATTACAAGTTTGTTGAATTGAGCTAGATAAGCCACTAAGTCTCTATTTCCCTGCTTCATTTCCAAGAGTTCGTTATCTACTGCTTGAGAGATCCGTCTCCGGTCAAAGATTCTCAGAAATTCTTTCTTGAACTCATCAAAATTCTGCAATAATGGATCATCTCATGAGACTATCGGCATCGACCATGCCGCTGCATCTCCACTTAAATATGACAAAATGAAGGCTACCTTAGATTGCGCATCAGGAGAAATAGAAGGGCGACACAAGAAATGAAGTGAACATTGTGTAATAAACACCTGCGCCTTTTGTGGGTCCCCACTGAATCTCTCTGGCGCTGCCAACGGTATCACTGGCGATAAGGAATGGATTACTTGTGTTGTTAGCTTATTTGTGTCTCCCATTGATGTGGTGGGACCCTCCCTTCCAGTTGAATACGGTTGTCTTATCCTCTGTGCTAATTCTGCCGTCTCTTTCCTAGAATTCATGACCTCCTGCCTTAGACTTTGATTCTCTTCCTTAACTCCTACCAATTCCTTTTGTATCGCCTCTAGGACTGACCCTAAGGTCTGTAAATGTATTCCCTCAACCATTTCTTTTCTGTTCGGGTGCAAGATTAATACATGGGCACTTCACTCTGTCAGAGCTCACCTTCAGCTTTTCACTGGTTACCGTTGTCTTGCACAGGAACAGAAGTCGCTAGCTTCCCGACTCCCACTACTAATCACTCAGCCCCAAGAAATGTCTTTGGCTCTAACTGATCAGCAAGGGGGAAGGGGGAAATTGGATAAAATAATAAACGATAGAATAGACTGGTTCTGGACCTTCTGGTTCTCCTATCTGGAATTCTTCGTCAGCTATCGCTCTGCCTTCTGAAGACTCCTAAGGGTAACTAAGCACACAACAAAATATTATTTCTTCTCTACTCTATTCTGTCTCTTTTCTTCTCTTCTCTTATGATTTTTCTACCTACCCAGAATCCTGAACTCTGTGCCTCTCTTCCTGTTCAACTCTGCCTTTTCTTCTTTCTTGTTATTGATGTCACTAAGTATCTGTAAAACATATATCTTTTTATTATACCTATTTATTCTTTGTTTTTAAACATCTTCTAACTCTTTCTCTTTTTAAACCTACCATTAATGTTTCTTCTCGTGATTTCTCTTCTTCCTTTTCTTGCCTCTTGCTTTTCTAAAAACTGTCGTCTTCTAAATTAAGCCTTTTGTGCCTTTAACTTTTCCTGTTTGCTTCCTCTCCTTAGGTTACTGCGGAGCTGCTATAACTCTGGTAAGTCTTTCTCCTTACTTTCCTAGTTAACTGTTGGTATTGTCTATTAATTTTTCCTTTTCTCAGTAAATCCTATAATGTTCTTCATTTTCTGTTACAGGACTCTGTATGCTGATCTCTGCTGACCTAGGTAAGTGTTTTACATATTGCGTCACCAAACACTGCTTGCATTTTAATGTGAACAAATTATCTATCAGTAATTCACTTAGCTTTCTTCGGTTTTTCTTTTCAGGTGCGGCTGAAGTCTTCACTGGTTTTCTCCCTGTAGAGACGAGGTGACTCCGAACTCGACTCCCGTTAAAAAGCCCACTGCGGACTCTAGCGGCTTCTCTGACCTCTTCAGTAAGTATCGATTTCTTGACTTGGAACTACTCTCAAGCGTTACTCTGGAAAGCTTCGTACTCCAAAATTCACTTCAGAACTGGGAACACACTTGAACACGTCTTCTCTGAGGAAAAGTCTTGATGAAGTGCGCATTACTTCAGGCGTGCGCGCGTCACATCGTCTCTCTGGATTTGTAAACAACTAGACCGCAGACCCCAGCGCCTGAGCGGCCATCTTGGAATTGCGGGCATGCCACAAACTCGACCATTGAAACCCATTCGAAACCGAAACGCCTATTGAACTAAGTTCCTTGCGCTTCGCTTTAGGACTCACATTAGGGATCCTGACACAATGCCACCACAAGCGGAAAGAACTCCAAAAACGCAATACTCCTGCCTTGTGTCAACCAGTGCGCCGGCCACTGCTCCGCGCACCATCTCCCGTCCCAGAAAATGCCAAAACCTTGAGCCCCAGCTGCATCCGAAAAGATTTGCACCTGCCACACCATATTGTCATCCGCAAAGTCCAAGGAGACCCCGTTGAAGTCACTCAGAAACGTGTGCCAAACCCGCAGATCCGCCCGCACGCCCATGGAAATCCGCACCCTGTGCTTGCTAATTGTATTTTCTAGCCTGCAGCAGTGTGTAGAGACCCCCCAGCGCTCAGCAGCGCTTAAAAACTCTTTTTTCCCCCCTCCCTGCAGCTCCGGTCCCACCCTCTGCTGAGTGTTGATGCCGAGGGCTGGACGCCGGTTTTGGCGGCCATCTTCGTTTGGGCTGGGTTGGGGAGGCCATAGACAAGGACTATAAAAGGCACCTGAGACTTGGAAAGCGGTAATATCAGACTCTGCACACACCTTTCCCCTCCTGAGGCGGAAGCCGGGAGGTCTCCTGCTTTTCTTTCAATTTTAAACTAATTTTCGTGATTTTACTCGTTTTTTCACCTGTGCTTGCTAATTGTATTTTCTAGCCTGCAGCAGTGTGTAGAGACCCCCCAGCGCTCAGCAGCGCTTAAAAACTCTTTTTTCCCCCCTCCCTGCAGCTCCGGTCCCACCCTCTGCTGAGTGTTGATGCCGAGGGCTGGACGCCGGTTTTGGCGGCCATCTTCGTTTGGGCTGGGTTGGGGAGGCCATAGACAAGGACTATAAAAGGCACCTGAGACTTGGAAAGCGGTAATATCAGACTCTGCACACACCTTTCCCCTCCTGAGGCGGAAGCCGGGAGGTCTCCTGCTTTTCTTTCAATTTTAAACTAATTTTCGTGATTTTACTCGTTTTTTCACCTGTGCTTGCTAATTGTATTTTCTAGCCTGCAGCAGTGTGTAGAGACCCCCCAGCGCTCAGCAGCGCTTAAAAACTCTTTTTTCCCCCCTCCCTGCAGCTCCGGTCCCACCCTCTGCTGAGTGTTGATGCCGAGGGCTGGACGCCGGTTTTGGCGGCCATCTTCGTTTGGGCTGGGTTGGGGAGGCCATAGACAAGGACTATAAAAACAGGCACTTACGGCTCCGCGCAGCGGACGCGACCAGCGGATGCGCCAGACCTGCGCCGGAGTCGTGCTAGAGTCCTGCCCGTCTGCGCCCGTAAGCGTCCCGGAAGCGTCTGGCGTGGCTGGTACCTCTGGCCCCTATGCTCTCCTACTCCGCTCAGGAGCTATACTCTTTGCGTAATTGGAATGCGTCGTGTCACACGGTTTTTCCTGGCCGATATAAGGGTAAACATACGTGCCCTGCTTGCCATTGGCACCCTGTTCGCTCCTTCCCTTCCCCTATCCCTGCTAAGGAGTGTAGCATAAAACACCTTTGTTTACTCCTCAATACGAGGTCGTTGCACCGACACACTCAAGAGATTTTTGATCTCCTCTCAACGACCAGTCCTACCTGTCTGATGCTTACTGAAACATGGCTGAATGATTCCTCCCACCCGGACATTGTGGCAGCCATCCCCACGGACTATACCATCCATCGACAGGACAGAGACAAGGGTAGGGGAGGAGGAGTTGCCTTGGTTGTTAAAAAATCTTTTCCGTGCACGGTCACGCATACTCACACCATCGCAGGGGCGGACTCTTTAGCCTTTACCATCTCCCTATCGCCGCAACAAGCGCTGAAGGGTCTGATTGTTTACAGACCTCCGGGCCCAGTGGGATCCTTTCTTGATGATCTCCAGCAGGCCATGTCGATCCTTGTCCTTAGATCGGAGCTGTGCCTACTGGCGGGAGATTTTAATTTCCATATGGACGACCATAATGACCAGGACGCCATCAAATTGCTGGATATTGCATCCACTCTAGGCCTTTCCCCCTATCTTTCTGGTCCGACCCACAACAAAGGCCACACACTCGATCAGGTGTTTTCCACCACACCTATCATGGCTGTAACTCTTCTGCCAGTCGTCTGGTCTGATCATTATCTTGCCCACTTTGAAATACCTTCTACTGTGACCTCTCCGGCCAGTGTCATGAGGCAGCAGGGCAGCAGCTATAGGGCATTCCACCGGGTGACCCCAGACATGCTAACGCATGCTCTGGCAGATCACCCTGTTTCCTGTACTGGCGACCTGGAGAAAGATCTGGAGAGCCTACAATCCTGGCTTCTTGCCAGACTAAATGAGCTCGCTCCCTCACAGCCACCCAAATCTGCTGCCCGGCGGGTCTCTGCCCTCTGGTTTACGGAGGATTTAGCCCACGCTCGTAGGCAATGTAAAGCTGCTGAGCGGGCGTGGAGAGTCCAGTATGAGCCTGAAGCCAAACAACGCTATAAAATCATGATGAAGTCCTACCACGATCTTATCTTACAGGGCAAGAAATGTTACTTCGCTAAAAGGATTGAAGACGCAGCTAACTCCTGTAAGGAGATTTTTTCAATTGTACGTGAATTTACCAGCCCCCGGACAACCTCTACTCAGGGTGCCCCGGTGGAGACCTGGGCTAACACTATTGCCAATTTCTTCACCACCAAAATCAGGCTAATTCAGGATTCTTTCCCGTCGAGAGCGTTAGATGATTTATCTACGATGCCGACGGAGACAGTCTTCCTGTCTCCTCCTGGCCCAGCTTTGCTAGACTTTCCTCCCCTTCCGGTTGCCGCATCCTTAGCCTTGATGAGGAACCTTAAATCAGGCTCACCATTAGATCCGTGTCCAGCAAAATTCTTAGCGAAAATGGCAGATGTCATTAATCCCATAGCTAATCCTATCCTCAATTTATCCCTGAGTCAGGGTTTTCTGCCCCAGGCCTGGAAGCAAGCCATGGTCATCCCCCTGATCAAGAAGCCCAATCTTGATCCAGAGGCGCCTTCTAATTATAGGCCAATCTCGCTCCTTCCAGCACTGACCAAGATCCTGGAGAAACACGTGCACAGCGTGCTTTCTAACTTCCTGGAGTCTAATGAGTTACTTCATGAATCCCAATCGGGCTTTCGTTCCAACTTAAGCACCGAGACGGCGCTCCTGGAAGTCTCGGAGATCGTGAAGGAGGTGCTGGACACAGGAGGCAGGGCGATGTTAGTCATGTTAGACCTGTCGGCGGCGTTTGACACCGTCCCCCACGAGGATCTCCTCACTAGACTTCATAACATCGGTCTAGGGGGGACGGTGCTCAACTGGTTTCGTTCCTTTCTGGCCAACCGCCGGCAGACGGTCTGGGTCCCACCCGGGTCCGCCGAGATGCCGCCATTGGGAGTCGGAGTGCCTCAGGGCTCTGTACTGAGCCCCACTCTATTTAACATCCTTATGACCCCTCTGGCGACACTGGCGGAGTCCTACGGGGCCCGGATCGTCTCTTATGCTGACGACACCCAGCTTCTATTCACCTGTCGTAAGAGCGAAGAGTTCGGTGGAGAAAGGATCTGCGAGTGCCTTGGGGCTGTCTTTAGCTGGTTTTCACACAACAGCCTCAAATGCAACTCGGACAAATCCGAAATACTATTCTTCGGATGCCCATCAGAACCAGATTGGCAGGGATGGTGGCCTGCTGACATGTTCCCTCCCACTCAGTCCTCTAAGTGGGCTAAGAACCTGGGGGTTAAAATTGACAACGAGCTCTCGCTCAAATCCCAGGTTTCCACTCTTACGGGAACATGCTTTGGGATACTCAGAATGTTGCGCAAGTTCTTTCCCCTTCTCTCGGAGGAACATCGGAGGATCACTGTTCAGGCACTCATAGGGTCCAGATTGGACTATGCAAATGTCCTAAATCTGGGTCTGCCTGAATACCTCCTCCAGCGTTTGCAGGTTACTCAGAACGCTGCTGCTCGTGCAATTTTTGGCCTGCACCGCCGCACCAGTGCCTCCAATCTCCTCGTATCCCTTCACTGGCTTCCGGTGCGGAAGAGGATACTTTTCAAGGCCATGACTCTCGCCCATAAGGCCTTGCATGGCAATGGTGCCAAATATCTTCAGAGGAGGCTGGACTTCTATCGACCTGTACGATCCCTCAGGTCAGAAGCTTTGGCTTTGGCTCGGGTGCCACGCATCAAAAGGGCTCGGCTAGGCGGCCGGTCCTTTAGCTTTCTTGCTCCGCAGCTATGGAATTCCTTACCGGTGTCCTTGCGAAACACCGCTAACCTGCTTGCCTTCAGAAAAGACTTAAAAACCTGGCTGTTCACTGGATAATCTGCCCCCTCTTTAGGCCCCTGCTCTTTTTACTGTTATGTTTTCCAGCTCTTTCTTTGGTCTGGAGCACAAAAGCGCCGGGACACTCCTTTGGAGTAGCCGTTGCGCTATAAAAGTCCCATTTAACATAACATAACATAACATAACATGGCCAGCCCCAGTCGCCTGCAAAAAGTCCTGCCAGCCCTCACCACGCGACATGCAAAATTCAACAGACCCAACACCCGCTGGATGGACCTCAAATCAATCTTCCGCTGCGCCACCACATGCAGCAAAAATTCCTGCATTTCCCCCGCCTTCTGCTGGGGCAACCGCGCCACCTATGCGACCGAGTCCAATTCAATCCCCAGAAACGACAGACAACAGCTAGGCCCAGCCATCTTTTCCGGCGCCAAGGGAACCCCAAACTCTCCAGCCATTTGCTGAAAATGCCGCAACGCGTCCCCGCACTCGTCCGACTGCCCGCGTCCGCCGAACAAGAAGTCGTCCAAATAGTGGGACACCAGCCGGTGCCCCGAACTGTCAGTGAAAGCCCGCTGCAGGAAGGAACTGAAAGTCTTGAACAACGCACAAGACACCGCAAAACCCATGGGCAGAACCTTGTCCACGAAGATAGCCCCCCCAAACTGCATCCCCAGCAAAGGGAAATCCGCCGGGTGAATGGGCAGGAGGCGAAACGCAGACTTGATGTCACACTTAGCCAATTCCGCCCCCTGGCCACACGCCCTCACCAGCTCAATCGCATCATCCACCGACGCATACAGGACCCTAGAATCCTCCTCCGTGATGAAATCATTCACCGACGCCCCCTCCGGCCACGACAAGTGGTGAATCAGGCGAAACTCCCCTGGTTCCTTCTCTGGGACCACCCCCAAAGGGGATATGATAAGCTCAGGCAATGGCCACGTGTCAAACGGGCCCGCAACTCTCCCCTCAAGAACTTCCTTCCGCTATTTGGCCTCCACCACCCCCGGCAAATCTTTCGCTGACCTCAAATTCTCCGCCCATCTGCGCTCCCGCGGTCCTTGATACCCCACCCGAAACCCTTCAGTGAACCCCCAGTAAAGCTTCAGAGCCGCTTCCCCATCAGGATAACGGGAGAGCCATGGCCCCATGGCCTCCACCTTAACCGGCGTAGGAGCCCTTTGGCCCAGCCTGGCCCCTGCCCTTGGTAATCCGCCACTGCTCGGAGGCAGTGGCCAGCGTAAAACATTGTGTGACCGGGTGTCACCCTCCACACTTGGAACACTCGTGTTTGAACTTACACGGGTAGCGGGTGCAGAAACCCTTGTTAAAGTTCCAACAAGCCCCCGTGGTGGCTCCCCCGCTCTTGGCCGACTGGCCAGTTGTGCCGGCAGCGGCAGCCTGTCCTCCTGCACTCGCGACGCCAGTCTGTCCTCCCCCCGCCCCTGTCGAGGCGGGACGGGACTGAAAAGGCCGATATGTCACCGGAAGCCTGCTGGCCGTATGCGTGGACGCGGACGATTGTGTCGAAGACATCCACTGCACCCACAATTCCTGGTCCACCTCTCCCCAGGGCTTATCGAGATTCACACTGATCCGGGCCCGAAACTCCTCGTCGTAGCTAAGCCAGGCGAAACCCCCAAAGTGCATCTGCGCTTTGCGAATAATATCCATGTATTTAAATAACGCGATGGCCCTGTCCTGATGTTTCTCGCAATAAATGCTCGCGTAAATCAAAAACGTCGACGTCCAATTCTCCATGTTCACCGGCACACGCGGCCGCCTGGTCAATTCCCACTCCTCTTCCTTAGACCCCTCCTTAGCCTGTATCTCCCTGTGCAACAGCTTGAACACATCGACATACTCATGTTTCCAAATCCGCGTCCTCGTTTTTTCGGACAAATGCGACCCCAAAGGCATCGCCAAGCCCATGTAGGGCAGCTTCTTCTTGTGCTTCTCCCCCCCCTCATCTTTCCCATCCTTCTCCCCCTCCTTGTCCGTCTGCACACCGGCCCCCACGAGCCGCTTCCCATCCCCCCCCAGGTCCGTCGCCAGTTCTGTCCCCTTTGCCGTCGCTCCCGCCTCCCGCATGACCCATCACGACCCCCACTGACCTGCATGTCTTCTTACGCTCAGCCTTGTCCCCCTCCCCCACACCCCCCACCACGCGCCCTCACCTGCAATGTTGCCTGGCACCTCCTGCGCCCGTCCAAACACTGGGGCCGTCGTCCTCTCCACTGTCGTCCTGCTACAGCTGGCCTTTGGCGCCTGCAAAACACCAACCTTTCGGGTTGCCGCCTTCCCCTTCACCTCATGCACCTCACGCAGCTCACCTTCCTCCAACTCCTCACCATCCGACTCATAATCCAGCTCCTCCTCGAAATCATCCGTACACAAATCCATCCGCACCTCACGCACCACTCGCTTCACACCCTTGCCTTGCGCACCCTGCACAAACTCAAATTCCGGCGCCGACGATGCCCGCTCCCGCGATGGAGGGCAGGCCGCCGCGGACCCCCCTGCTGCTTCGCCCCGGCGTTTGGAGGCCGTTATGCGCCCCGCTGGCCCACCCTGGCCTCTACCAGCAAACTGTGCTGGCTTGGATCACCCCCCCCGGGACCGGCATAGTCCGAGGGGGCCCCAGTGCCACCAGGTCTCTGAAACGTCAAGTCAGTCCCTGACTCATCCACCCATACCCACCGGCCACGTCCCCTGCCAGCCCCGCGCTCCCCCTGCCGCCCCGTCCTCCGACCGCGCCACCCCCCCTCTGCCCTCTCACTGGCCGCGCACATCTCCCCCCACTTACGCTCCGTCTCCTCAATCAACCGGCGCTGCTCCCGGATGCGCTCCTCCAGCGACATCCCCTCCCACTGGTCGTCCCACCTGACCTCGCCCCTGCCCACGCCCGATGCCCCGCGACCGCGCCCCGCGCCCCTGGAGGGGCCGGGGGCCTCACGCCCAGACCCCCCTGTCACCTTCGCCGGGCCCTTGCCTTTTCCCCCCCGCCCCCCAACCTTCCCCTTGCCCCCACCTTGGACTCCCGGGGACCGAATTCCCGCCTCCGCCGATGTAATCACCGCTGCCAGGCCGCCACCCGTCGCCAGACAGGGCCGCCTCGTGTCCGCCGCTCCGCTCCCGAAGGCCCCGACACAGCTCCAATCCCGATCCCAACCCTTCCAAAACAACCTAACTAACCCACCCTGAGGCACTGGGGAAAGGAAGAGGAAGGACTTCCTCTCCCAGCCCCTTTTATCCTCCTAACACGACCCCACCCCTAATCCCACCCCTTCCATACCCTGTCCCTCCCTTGCGCGAAATCCCCGGGGGAAGACTAGTCTGCTGACCTTTCTTCCCCCGGGGGCCGCATTCCGCCAGCAAGGTCGTCTGATTTTTTGTTGTTACATTTTTGCATGCCCACTAAAGATGCTGTTGTACCTTTATGGAATGTAAGAGTAAGAAGCCTGAGATTTTCTGTTTTTTTTCATGTTCGGTTCTTGAATGATGATTGTTCTAGGAGAGTCCGGTGATAATCTGGCTGGCGTGCGGGACACAAAGCTTGGGTTGTCTTTCAGAAAACTCCATTGCTCCCCTCTGACGCTCTTGAGCTGTCACTACAATTTGAGAACGATTTTTCTTGTCGTTAATCGGATAAAAACTCAAATGGTGGTGTGAAGGACCCACTTTACACCTAATACGTAGAATAGGAGAACTATTAAAGGGCACCGCTTTATGTAATACCCTGCAAAAAAACACGAGAACAGCTTTTTATAAGCTACCTGTCCTCCCAAAAAAACCAAGGATGCACTAACTCTTTTACTAATTTACCAGGCCAGACTTCGCACATACTCAGCACAAGGTGACCCTTGCTAACCCAGCCCCACTGCCTTTGTTATGTGTGAGGCCATAGGTTCGGAATAGGGGCGCCTCAGCTAACCCACCACTCCAGCTTTTTGTCAGACGATGAGGCCTCACGAGGATCTCAACAGCACAAGGGCCTCGACTCTGCTAGGAACCTGTCCCGGTGGCTTCACCTTTTCAACAACAGGTCGCCGCAATGCTCCCTCTACCCTCTCAGTCTCACATTATCTATTTTGGGTTTGTCGTAAGAACTGTTGCAAGATACCAGTTTCCAGTCATACGCAACGTGAAAGCCACAGAAGCCATCATTCAAACACTATGATTCTTACCAAAGGAGCAACCACCTACTTCTGGTTGGGAGGATCTCATAAAGCCTGGTAATTGACACTGCTACATGATAGCATCACCTGAACAAGATGAGGATTGAAGTTGCTTCCAGCGTCCCTATATGACAGAAGGTATGGAGAAGGAGGTACCAGACAATCTATTAACCAGAAACTGAGCTCCTACCCCACTTGAAGTAAACAGACTCCTAAGCCATTAGACATATCCAAATATGTTCACGGAATTTAGCAGGGTGGAACCAAATAAGTGAATATGAAAAAGCCCTATAGTTTATTTTAGAATATGTTGTTATACACCTCCAGGAAATGTGGAAAACAAATGTATCAAACCTCCCAGGATTGGAAACCTGTGAAATCCCTGCCACATCCCTTTTGATGACAAGGATGTAATCAAAACAGAACCCTTCTGGGGGTTGGCAACTTTTATTACAACAAGATTGGAATTAAATATCGAAGTAATTCAATCAGATGTTCCTTGGCTATGATCAACAAAAATCAAACTGCACCGCAAACTGTGTGGATATGCATCACTAACAATTCTAAACATTTACGTTCAACCTTTAGCCAAAGACATGGCCCATAGTACTGCCAAGCCGAGGTATCTTTGAAGACAAGGAAGCAAGTGTGAATCTATTAACTTGAGATTTAGATGCCAATCTCATGTCTCATGGATCCAAAAACGATTTATACTGGAAACAAAACGTAATCTGGGCTCTTTAAGATTAATCAACAGTACCTCAGAGAACGGACCACCTTGGGAACAAATTAAGAAAAACTTAACACCCTTTATCTGAGGGTAATCGGTGGTTGAACATTAGATGCCACACCACTTGCTTTCACGCATTTAGCTAAATCAAGGTGTGCTGTACTGGATTATACAATCACTTCCATCCAATTAGTAAATAATTTAACCATCTTTAAAATTCAGCAACAGTTGGAGGGCGATCACCTAGCACAAACAATGCCACTGGCCATACACACGTATCTTAGTCCTTGCTCTAAACCACTAGGGGCAATACATGGAGCTCATAAATTGCTGAGAATCAAGTGGTCTTCAATCACAGAAAAGCAAATGTAAAACTGGGTAATGAGGACAGTTTGGGACACTAGAATCCATTAAAAGGCAGAAGCCGATATCCCTTTCGACCAGTTCTATGGGACAACAAATTAGCACAACTTAAAAAACTGGATTAATAAGAAACAATACTCATGATCACCAAGTACCCATCTCCAGGCCAAAAAACAACTGGTATTCACAGGAGTTTTGGAACAAGAAGTGGGGAATTCATAAACAAAGCTAAAGATAAAGCAAATGGACAACATCTCTCCAGTGCTCATTGAATTAAGTGCCGTCAGACAGCAGTACAAAAATACATTTGAGAGGCCAAGAATTCTCATAAGAAACAGCAATGGGTCGAATTGCAAATGGCCTGCATTTCCAGGAATACTAAGGGCTTTTGATCTTATGTAAGTAAAACCTGGGCCAACAATACATCTGCAACCAACAGTAGTGTTACTGGTGAGAGACGGATTAATTTTGTAACCACCTTATGCACCCAAGGAGAACAGAACATGGAACGAGCAAATCTAGAATGGATAAAAGAGTTCATTCCAGTCATTGAGGAAAAATGTGCACATGCAAATGCTCCAAACGTTCATGACCAGGTTACGCCCAAATGAGTGAGACAGAATGGGCGACTGTTAAGCAGATATTACAAATAAAAAAGAGTATAAACAACTCTACACCCGAACAAAATGGTATGCCTTCTGTACATTTTAAATAAAATCCCAGATTCTGGGTCGTGGCAATAAAAAACCTTACTGAGAATTGCTACAATACACAGCTTGTCCTGGCATCTTGGCAAATAGCCCATTTTTATCCATTAAACAAAAATGGTGAGTAAACATGATGCAGCAAATTATGCACGAGTAGCCCTCCTGAACATCCAATCTAAACATTATGCAACCCTGATCCTAGAAGATATGTACATAATGGGCTGAAGAATAAAACCTAATTCAAAAGTTTCAGACCGGTTTCCAGTCTAATTGCAGTACATGAGTTAATATCATGGCAATGACTCTACTGATTTATAAAGCCAATTTGACATAGAGCCAACACCATATTTGCTTTAAAGTCTCCAAAAAAGCATTTGATTATATCAACAGAGATCGATTTTGGGTAAAAGTTTCAAAATGCAATCACACAACAAAGTATTGAATGCTATCTGAAGTCTATATTTATCCAACTAGATGCCAGTTAAATGGGGCAAAGCTGCAGCATCACAAAAAAAATCCAGGTAAACAATGGATCAAAACAAGGGTGTGTTTTCGTCCCATTGCTTATTAATTTATACATATCAGAAAGTGAGATGACCTTGAAGAATCCAAGGGCTTGCACCCCTAAACTGAATGGCCATTGAGTATTCATTATTCAAGTGGTAGACAATACGGTCATTCTTTACTACACCAGATTTAGCTTACAGGACACATTAAGAAAGCTATTCATATATTGCAAGAACAATCAGCTGGAGATCAATTATGGAAAACCAAAATATTGTCCTTTGGTTCACAAAAAGGCAAATCCACTACCTGGAGTGCGGGAGGACAGTCATTGGAGTCTGTTGACTGATATTCTACACAAAAGAGGTGATCATAGAGTCTACTTGGCAGGGTGAAAATGCAAGGTGACATTGCCAGGGTTTCATCTATTACAATGATCTAAAAACCTGGATGGGCCATCAATATTGCCTCTCTTAAATGTAGTATAAGCAAAATAGATATCATCTTAACTTACGACGCAGACACTTTTCCAGAAAAGCTAAATTTATGTCTGAATTGGGAGCAGGGTAAACTGTTTAAATCAATTTTTAACCTCCCTAAATCATCGAACCCAGCACACATTTGTCTGGAATTCGGCCCAGTTGACAAGAACGTAGAGTAAATGGTGCACCTGTAAGATATTGGTTTAAAATGAAAAGTGGGATCCTAAAACTCTCAGGGGCATCCTATGTCAAGAGTTTGTTAACCCAGTATTTCAAAACACAACACCTTGGCATACAAGAATATCATAATTCTTAAAAGATTTTAAAATGTATTGCCCTTGTGAGCAGGCAATCTCTATTGTTGCTAGAATCTCTTGAAGAAATATATCTTTTTACACTCATACGCAACGGACATTCAGAAATTTAGTCACTGTGACTATTCCTTTTTGGTCAAACAAAACTGCGTAACAAACCATTTTTCCACCTGCCATGAAGCTTCCATCTCATGGGCACTATGGATTAAAATCTGTGTCTACGCTTTGGTCTTTTTAATACCAGGGTAATGAAACAAAAATTGAAAGAAATGAGTGATAACTTAGCCTGTAGGTTCTGCAGCTACTGTAGAGAAAGTATAGCTTACACAGTTTGCTGCTGCCGGACATTTAATATGGAGCATAGAGCCCTTTTAATGTCAACTTTTAAAGAAATGGGAATATGAACCTGTAACAAAGCAGTTTTTTATTGTTTTAATAGTTCGTACAGCTTATTCATTAGGAAATTTGTTAAATTAATAGATTCGATTCAAAAGGAAGTTGATAAACTATAATTTGCTACAAGTATTCTGTCTAGCCACTCAAATTGTAAGATACTTTACATCAAGGGCCTGTAAAATCTCTTGCTCTTTTGAGAAGATGAGAGTAGAGGGAGTAGCAGAGGCATTCAGCTGGTGGGCAATATGGTTGTGACTGCAATGATTGCACTTTCTAATAATGATTTAAACCAATCTGTTTGAATCTTGATGCATTCCTGCGGTAAGAACCAATCGAATTTAAAAAAAGACGTTTGTATTTGTTTTTAAGATTGGATCAGTAACTTTCAAAGTTACATCTAAATAATGATTTTCGCAACAGATTTTGGCCTCATTGATGAGAAGTGACGCATCGCTGCGTGAAAGCAGTGATGCGTCACTTCTCACTGTGTCCTCCCTAAGACATGATGGATGCGTCATATTTACTGTATGACGCATCATGTCGCAAGGAGTTACAGATACGTATTTCTGATGTATCTGTAGGCGCAAAAGTGACGCATTGCTGGAGTGTGTCACAAAAGCGACGCAACTCCAGCAATGTGTCCTTTCACATGGGGCAAGCCCCATGTGAAAGGGCCTGCGTCAGTCTTCTGTGAGGCAGGCGTAAGATATTGACGCATTTGCACCCTAGAAGTGGCGCAATGAAATTTTGTAGATTTCACTGCGTCACTTCTACGAGGCTTCCTTACGCGGGAACGCCCACCCTGCATACATTATACCTGACGCAGGTATAGTGTAGCGCAGGTGTTTACAAAGTGACGCATCTGCTTAGATGCATCACTGTAAATAAGGCGCAACAGGAGGCATATTTTACGAAGTTGATGCGTCACAAAAAGTGACGCAACGGAAGCGCAAAACGATCGCAAGGCCTCATAAATAAGGCACTTTGTATTTTAAAATGTTGTTGTAATGATTTCAATTTATCAAAAATGCATTTCTGTTCTGGTACAGTGCTACAATTGTTGAGCGTACACAAATGTGCCACTAGATGTGATGTAATCAGGATAACAACTGAACAACTCAGCTTGAAAATGAATTCAGAATTTTTTTATTCTGTCTTCTTTTGACAAGAGGTTAATTAGTAAATATCCAGTTTAATCATAAATTTCAAACTATTTCTTCTCTTTAAAGTTTTCTTCTCCTTCCTGACAACAGAATACCAATAGTCTCTGAAAAGGTATAGTGTTACATTTTAATTTTTGTTAATATTATAAAAATAAGAGCAGGAGGAATGAGTAGAGATCTTTAATAATTAATTTAATAGCATTTTATTGTTTATACTTTATTCCTAACAGAAGGAAAGCATTATTGTTATGTTTATTGGATTAAGAAGGTCATGCGTATTCAAATATGTCAGAGCAACAGTGGGTAAATAAGGACAATAGCATGCTTATCTGTATAAAGATCCAAAATCTAGATTTTAAACCAGACAACATATCCATGACAAGGCACACATTTTATACCCAAATGCAGAGACCTAACAAAGCATTTGTTCCTCACCTAGGAGAATTGTCCATCAAGTGTTAGTTTGGAGAAATGACTGATGGATTGATAAAAGACCAGTTGATAGTGAAATGTGCAAGCAAGGGAAAAGATGCAGGAGATAAAATGGCTTTCAGGAACTCCTACTTTCAAGGAAGCAGTAGACATGGCAAAAGTTGTTTAAAACGTGACACTTTCACAAAGGTAATGGGCAGAATGGATAGTGAAAATAACTGTGAGGCAGCAGTAATAGAGGGCGTTTAGTGGGGTGAATGAGTGGAAGGAATTCTGAAGGGCTCAAGTAAATCATACAACAGTGGAAGAAAGGGTAATTGGGAAACTTGCAATAGGTGCTGGAGCAATTACATGGTCTACATTCCAAGTATTGCTACACCATTAAAAGAGAATGCAGGAGTTTTGGCAGGAATGGGCAAATAGGCATTTTACCAAGGAAGAGTGGAAAAGTGATGGAAGAAGTAAAGAGAGTATTGAATGTGGGGGAATCAGTTGAGGAATGCGGGAGAAAATACAGGCTGAAAGCGGCTTTTTAAGTTAACCAGCAAGCAGTAGGTTGAACAGTAGGCTCGGGTTCCATGTATACCATTGTTCTTGTATGTTCAAAGAATTGAGGGTGTGAATGTAATTAGATAGAAATCCCAATAAGTATAAAATGGTGCTCATTTGAGGTGATAGCTTATATGTGGACTGACATGTTGATAATAGTCACTTTTGCTTCTTGCTCTTTATTCGTCTCTGAGAGGAATAACTGTGGGTGTAATTACGATGGCCATCGTGGTGGGGATCGGGACCACCCACCATGCATGCAGCGGTCCCGCACTCCAAATTAGGATGCGACTGCCACCATGGCGGTCACATCTTGCAATTTAACATTGCGGTGGGAGCTGCTGACTGCAGCACCCGCCGCAATGTTAAAAATGCAGGTTGTGCATTTTACTGCACTACGTGGCAAGCACCACACGGTGCCCGCCACTCAGTGCAGTGAAATGTAGGGGGGTACCATGGGTACCCGCCCAGTGCACCCACACCTCCCCCAACACACGGGGGGCCCGCAATGGGCCCCGAAACCAATCCCTGCCAGCCTGTGAATCGCAGTTCAACCGCCATACACCGGCTGGCAGGGATGCAGTATTGTCATTTGGAGGGCTGTGCCTGCTAGGCACCGCCACAATTTTACGGATGCTGTCTGCTCCGCCAGGCAATCGGTCCTGTCGGATCCGTTGCGGGGCTGTCTTTGCGCCCGCCACGGTCAGATTCCCCCCGCCATTCTAATTTGGCTGGGAGAAAATCGCGGTCCGATGGCGGAAGGCCCGCTACCGCACAGCTGGTAGAGGCGGGCCTTCCGCCATCATAATGACCCCCTTAGATATCAAGAGAGAAGCACTGACATCTGCATAGAGATTGGAATATTTCAGAATATATATGTGGGGCCTGACCATGATCTTGAAGACAGACCACAAACCTTTACTTAAAGTCTTGCCAACTGGAGGAGCTGTGAACAGATTAGCAAGCTAAGCTAGATGAGCATCATGAGCAGAAGGAGCAAAGTATCACTCGTAAACCAGGGGCACAGCTTTAAATTGGGGTTATCCCACTTATTGATCCACATTTTTCCAATTTTTGGCAAAAATTTATCAAAGTACTCCAACATGTTTGTTCTGTTTCATTTATTTTCTTCGTTTCATTCACACGTGAAAAGCTTATGAATTTTACTGCTTCTCATGATCCAGATATGCTCATCCGGGCCTTTTTCTGGACACGCCAAAACACATAAAAACATCCTCGGTAGCAAGTCATGTTATACCCAAGGCATTTCGGGCTGTTAGTAAGCCCTTCTTCAGGGGTTCACTACAATAAAAGAATATTGAAATTAAAATGTGGCTTCAAACCCTGTGGTTGACAGCAAATATGTTTAAAAAAAACAAGTCTATTTACCCTGAATGTTAACACCGCTTTCCCTCTAAAACGGAGCAAAATGCTACCGTAACATTGCCTGAAAACCCACCGTTCTTCTACTTCTAGTTTTAAACTTTCTTCAAATGTTATATCATAGTTCTGCACTTGTCCTTGTTACCTTCTTCGTTTTACCCATTGTTTATCTCCCATATCATATCTCTGTTTGCTCATACCTTCAAGCTAGATGAGCAGCAAGACTCCAAGGATACTGCAATGTAGCAAGTGCATTCCTGGTTGGAACACAAAGCAGGCTGCCTCTCTCCTGGCTGCCACTAGGCAGGGGAGAGATGTTGTGGTGCTGTGTCCAGGGAGGAGTGGATTGCAGCAGATAATATGTATGGATCAGAAATCTAATTAAGAAATAAAACTTTGTGCATTCGGGTATGAGGCTGTAATTTAAGGTCATGGATGAATTGGCAGTATGTACTGAGTGGCAGCAGGTTTGTGCCCCCAAAGCATACATTTCAGAGCTTGTTCGTTTAACTCGCAAACATTTTTCCAGGGGCCTTAAAGTTTGGGATGTGATGTGACCGAGGGCCGCATTGATGCCAGCAGGGTGGCAGTCCGAGGGAAAGGAGGCAATAAGGTGGGTATAAGGGAAGCAAAGCATACATCTAGTGGATGAATTGGATAATGTGAAATCAGAAAACCTGGGATTAACCCAGCATTCCCACTTTACCAAATTGTGTGATCCTAGGCAATTGGTTTATTTCACTTTTCTCCTTTTTCTTCATTGTCATATTTAAGAGGAGCTCGAAATACTTGGCTTCCGGATATATGTTGTACAAAACCTTCTCCTGTTTTTGATTTTAATAAACTATAATGTTGTTCATGTATAATAGGAACCCAGCCCACCCAAAGAGTGCACATGACAACTGACTTGCCTCTTAGTTCACTATTGGCATTGTTGTCTGTGTGGGGGGAATAAATGATTCTAAATTCATATTTGAAAACTATCACTTTAAAAGACTACTTCTCAATGCACTGATATAATCTCATGTACTAAGGTGAAATGATTCTGTATGTTAATGAAATACACATTGTTTGAATTTAGAAAGACCATATCATATGTTTACACTTTTGATGGCTTTGAAAAGGAAGGTGTTCCTAAAGTTAAGTGGTGCAGGAAACCTAGTAACTTCCTTTCTTTATCTTCCATTAGCCTTAAATATAGGCTTGCCTGTTTATTGAACATCTTTTTGATGTCAGTGCTGAGTGAAGTGAACCGTAGCCCAGTGGTCATATGTAAAGGCAGCATGTGGCCTCTGGGGCATACTTTGAGCATCACTGGTATAGCATATTAGGGCTATGCAAACAGTTTCATGACAATGAAACAGGTGAAGGAAAGGTTCTGGTGGCCAGGTAAATATGGCCAAATTTTGAGGTGTGAAAGGAAGAAGAATACAATATAAAGTAGGAGGAGCTCAGATTAGACAGTGAGAATACAGGAGCTCATTGGTTTACAATTGGTTAGATCTCATAAGGTCACTGATGTGCTTGACGGAACACAACACTTTGCAATGGCGCAGAGGTGCGAACACGCTGTAGGATGTCTGTCCATTCATTATCTGTAAAGGTGCGCTCACATTCCAATTCCCATCAAGATCTCGCTGGGGATAGTAGGGGGGCAACTGAGGTGTTCAAAAAGGAGTAAATGTCAGAGAGTAGATGCCGATCCTCGCTTCACGTGAGGAGCCAGCACTCAAATTGCATTAGGGGCCTGCTTGCGTTGGGTCGCATGTCTGGTTGAGTGGCAAACAGCTGCATATCGCTATCTCTCCGATTCGGGGAGGCCATAATCTTTCTGGAGCCCCGAGAAGTCTTGTAGTCCCCATTCGTCGAAGAGATCGCCTATCCATTTACAGTTGGCATCTTGCCACCGGGTGAAGGCTGTACCGCTCATGGCGGAGGGAAAAAATGCATTTCATACAGTTGGAGTGAGTGGAGATATCGGGGAGGAAAGGCCCTTAGAAACGCTCAGTTTAACCCATGCTCCCATTGTAGCCCGGACCACCGGGGAAATATACACTCCCACTGGGCGATTCTTACGCGGCACCCAAGGCACTTTCCAGATATGGATGCCGGCCACTGCCTGATCTAGAAAGCACCAGTGTTTTTCTGTAAGCGGGCGTAGCCACTCCACTAGAAACCTCAACTGAGCTGCTTGGTAATAGCGTACCAAGTGTGGGATCCCCAAGCCTCCCTTAGCTACTGTAAGATAGGCCCTCTCTCTGGCCATCCTGGCTCCGTTACCGTCCCATATAAAGGACTCTAACCCCAGCTGCAATTTCCTAATCATAAAAGGGGGTAGAGGGCTGCAGCGGAATTGCTTGCATTAAATACAGAATTTTGGGCAAAAGACCCATTTTCATTGCCACAATTCGCCCCGACCATGAGATGGGACCTCCATGCCATGATTGTATGAGAGAGCCTACCGTAGCCAGCAGGGTGGTGTAGTTGTGCGACACCACCCTGTCAGTAGTGGAGAATAGCTGAATTCCCAGGTAAGAGATGCCCTGTGTAGCCCAGGAGAAGGGAAAGGTGTCTGTCCAATAAGTCTGTTCTTACAACAGGATAGTGATACCAGGGGCCTGTGACTTGGCAGCATTCATCTTAAATCCAGAAGCTTCCCCGAACTCTGCTAGTTCCTGAAAAGGCGGGGGCAATGATTCATGGAGCTTAGTGATTGTAAGCAAAATGTCATCTTCATATAATGCTATTTTATGCACCTGACCACCCATTCGCACCTCATCCACTAGAGGGTGCCCTCATATTCGCCCTGCCAATGGCTCCATGTAGAGTGTGAATAGGAGAGGGGAGAGGGGGTGGTCAGGTGCATAAAATAGCATTATATGAAGATGACATTTTGCTTACAATGCTGCGTTCCTCTCGAAATCAGAAACACTGGGGAAATAGCATTGTTAACTCGCACAAGAGCTTTAGAGTCAGCATAGCTGACCCATATCCACTTGCAGGACCGGGGACCCAAGCCCACCACCACTAGCACCTCACGCAAAAAGGGCAAATGCACCTGGTCAAACGCTTTCTCAGCATCGATGAATAGGAAAAGATTGGGTGTCTGTGACCTGTTGGTTTTATCGATGAGGTGAAGTATTCGCTTGGTATTGTCCCCACATGTGCGTCCCGGAATGAAACCCGACTGGTCAGGATCCTTCAGGCCGGGCATATACTTCCCCAACCTAGTGGCCAAGATACCTGTAAACAGTTTAGCGTCTACTTTAAGAAGGGATAAGGGGCGGTCTGAAGCGCATTATTGCAGATCGTTACCGGGTTTTGGTATCACTGATATTATAGCCGTTTTCATGCTCTCTGTCACAGTGCCCGTAGAGCTGAAAGCGTTGTAAAAGCGCACTAACACCGGGGACAGTTGCTCTGCGAATAATGTGTAAAAGGCAGCAGTATACCCATCCTGACCTGGTGCCTTGTCCATCAGAAGGCTCCCGATCATGTCAAGGACCTCTTTTACTGTGATGTCTGATTCTAGGGGTGCAGCTACTGGTTCCGTCAGTTTAGTCAGGGGGGCCTTTTCTATATAGGTGGTGTGGTTCGTATGCTGTTGTTGTTCCGCTTCGTGAAGGTGCGCATGAAAGTGAACAAACTCTGCCGCAAGGTCAGCATCCTTCGTCAGTATATTCAGGGAGTGGTCCATCAGGGCCTGTACGCGACGAGCCTGCGTCTGTGTGCGTAGTCTATGCGCTAGCAATTTACCTGCCTTGTTCCCCCTGCGTTTTATCTCTGCTGTGTGCGGAGTAAAGCGTACTCAGCTGCATCCGTTTGTAAGGCTTGGAGTTGTTTTCTAGTGATGGTCAATTGTCGCCTTATCTTATGCGTCCCTTTTTGCCTACAGGTTTCCTAGAGTGCTGCCACCGCCCCCTCCAACTCTGCACGCTTGGTCCTGAGCTCTTTGTTACGCCTTACTGCTATTGCTATATAGGTTCCCTGTACCACCGCCTTGAGCGCATCCCACAACATCGAAATCGATACCTGGGATGTGTCCTTGATAGTGATACAATTCTGTATTACTCCCCGGACCTCCTCGACGTCTCGGCTGCTTGAAAGCAGGTTAGGATTGAGTCTCCAAGTTTTAGAATGTTGATCGGTGTGCGGTAGGCGCAAAACCAAAGAGATAGGGGAATGATCAGAGAGTGAAGCAACCTCAATATCTGTCTTTGTTACTGACCGCAGCAAGGAGGTGGAGACCAAAAAAAACCTCAATTCTGGCATAAGACTGGTGCGCTGCGGAGAAGTGTGTGTATGATTTCGAAGTGTGTATTTGAGCTCTCCAATCATCAACCAGCCCCGCATCCGAGAGCCATTGAAGGCCTTGTGGTGTGAGTGCTCCTGTTTGATTGACCTGGTAGGGGTGTCTATCCAGTGAAATGTCCCAAACTATATTAATGGCCCCCCAATCAAAATATGGGCATCAGGAGTAGTGATAATGGACCCAATTGCTTCACGAATGAACCCCTCCTGGTGCATCATCTTTTTTAATCCTGGGCCATTTAGTAGTAGATTAGAAAAACTGAGGGCGTAACCTGTTCGAGGTGCTGCGAGGACTCATTGTAACAGGCGACTTGTACTACTGAGAGGCCCTCCCGCGTCCCACCAGGGAACATTTACGGCTAGCCTGGACCACCCACAAGGCTGGCTTAACCTGCCCACAGAGAGCCCACTTGTCCCACATCCTGCCCCTTTCATGGCCCCTTCCTTCACACAGCCACGGCTACTACCTCACCATCACCTTCCCATGTTTGTAAGATAGTGCAGACTATCCATCTGCCATTTTCTGCTTTTGGATTTCCCGTCTAGGCACATTATGGAGGAGGAAATGGCGGAAGTGGGACAAACATTTTAACCAAGGACCACATAGTTGTGAAATATCGCCAAACTCCACCTACGGCCCGTACACCATAATTTCACAATTTTGTCCGACTGCACATGAATAATTAAATATGCAAACACCTCTCCCTGAATTCTCCCTTCCAGGAGCAAGATATCTAACACAAGAAGAACAACTTGAACATGAGTGGCAATTTATTAAGGACGTGATTCCTGCTACAGAGGGGATCATGCATGGTCAGTCCACTGGAATTATGTGACAGAGGAGGACCAAAGTAAGGGGCAGGGTTGGATTAGATAATGAGGAAATAAAAGGCAAATTAAGTGAGTTAACACTGCATATTTTGTGGTAGTATTACTTCATTATTTTGACATTTTTACACATGTTAACATATTCTAGACCAATGTTTCACCTCTTCAGTACCAGGTTAATAGCAAAATGCAGTAAGAAGCAACTGAAAAGTAACCAGTCATCCTTTGCGAAGAGCCTTCCACTATGCGGCCACATGCGTAGCTTCATTTTTAGTAACTTTTTACCTCAATGAGCTGTGACAAATACAGCAAATCCATAATTCTGCAGAAAATGATGCCACTGCAGAACTACAGAATTCTAGTGACCCTGTGCATTGTTCATCTTGACAGATCCTGGAAAATTGGCTTAAGAGTCAGAGAAGCATGCATACCAATCACTATAACATAACATAAACATAACATAACATAACATAAACAGTGGAGTGGTGTGGCTCACTGGTTAGAGGCAGCAGACCCGGAAGCAGAGGACGGCCCAGGACCAGGGTTCAATTCCTGACGCGGCAGGGAAAAAAATTATGGTTTGTTTTGTAGCTCTGAAGTTGCCACGTTTTGTGTAATTTTATCTTTGCACTTAGCCTGGTGCAACCGTCACTCTTTACATACATTGTACTTCCCTGCTAAGGCTTATCCTTTTTGCAGGGGACCCCTTGTCCTTTCCCATATGCGGCAGGGTCGTGGACCAGGGCCAGCGGACTCGATAATTCTCACCTCGGTGCCTACTCTAACCAGGGATCACACTCGGCAACTCTGGGCATTAGCTTGCCTCATCTCCACAACGGCCCCCCACGTTCGCCGGGGATGCCTGGTTTCACCTTGGAGATACCCAGGAGGGACCATCTCACAGGGATAGCCAGGACGGGTTCCCCAGCGGTCTACAGCGCCAGGACGCCTCAGGGTAGCAGTGCGCTTTACAAGACACATACACATAAAACATATACCCTCTAGTCTTTACTCACAAACTGGATGTAAGGCATAATACACTCCCTGCAAGCTCCTATGGGTTCTCCCTCCTTCCATAATGAGGCCATACACTGATTTATGCACACTATGGAGCAGGCAGAACATAAATGTGGCAAATGGAATATGGTGATCTGGTGTGAGGGATTAAGCATCCCATGACATTGCATGGTTAACTGATAATTGGGCAAGCGTACATTATTTGTCAATGAGCTATGTTGCATTCCTAGCTCTGTGTAAGGTCTAATGCAGCCTCTGTCCCAAGGATGTAGCGCTCCACCTAACTGTTTTCTCACCCACCAGGATTCGTGGGCCGATAGGGGTGACCTGCCATGCATCACCCATCTACTGCCTAGCCAGGAAACTGTGGAATGCAGGATCTCACAGCTTTTTTACAACCATAACTATATGATGGCATAGGCCTCAATGAATCTGCAACGTGGTGGTTGGGGACAGTCTAGTAGTGTCTCATTTTGGTTCTTGACTCTCAGAGAGTGATTTGCACTCCTTAAGTGTGTATGACTGCTTTGCTGGCCCTCTCCGACCTGCCAAACAGTCCTGCGCACTTTGCATCTTCCCAACCAGGCTTGATTTATACAGCCTGGTGAGGAACATGCAAAGCCTCCCAGTTTTGTGCTGAGCGCCGAACAACGGCACTCAGACCAATCACAGCGTTGTGATTGGCTATGGGGAGTCTGGGAGCCCGGATGCTTCCTGCTGCTTCCTGCTGCCAGCAGAGACAGGAAAAAGAGGACGGAGGAGAGGCACCGGCCGGCCCAGGTAAGTGGTTTTTTTTCACTTCCAGGCCAGGCCGCTCAGCGCAATCCTGGTGTTGCTGTCATACCATGAGAGCAGCGTCTGGGTTGGCTAGGGAGCCTGTGCTTTCCCAGAGACTGCTGAGAGAGAAGCACCAAGGCAGCCGTCGGCATCGGAGGCAGCGGCAACGAAAGTTACGTTTTGTAAAAATTATTATTTTCCCCTAAATCTCCCCTCTCTCTCCCCCCTCCCACCCCTCCACCCACCCACTTTCATTTTGTGGTGTGCGCCACTGCTCAGAGCCTTAATTGTGACTGACTCTACCCCACCTCTTGGACTTTGCAGAGACCCTGCCAGGCTAATTGATCTGCTTTTTTGAATCAGCCAGTTCATCTCTGATCTACAGGGACACTGAAGTGAAGAATATAGAGATCAGGGGATACACATTTTTTATTCAGCGCAAAACCATTGGTTTTGTGACACGCGCAAAACCATTGGTTTTGTGACCCTCCAGCCTGCTGCAACACTGATAAGCAACTATGTGTGAGAAGATTACTGTTTAGCATAATAGAAGTTTTATTTAACTCACAAGACCATAACCTGAATTGCTGTTGATTGATAGTCATGGTGTTAAGGTCTTTTTACCTACACGTCAAGTTGTACAGTCTGCCTTCTGCCCCCCTCTGGTAATCTGTCACAAATGGAAACACTCGCTTCCCCCAGATGATGAGATGTGTATGCAGCATGTTGTTGTGCACTTGAAACCTGGGGGTCCCCCAGTATATGTGTAGCCTAAAATTAGGAATTGCCATAGATAATAAAGACTAGTAGATGAAATATTGCCCTGCGCTAAATGCTCTCTGCATCAGTTACCCTACTGATGTATACTAACACAGGATTATGATATGTATTTATATTTAGAGGAATAAAATCAATTATAATGTTAATCAGATATTGTAAATAATAGGTCTATACACAAAAATGTTATTTTATATAAAAATGTTTTTATTTTTTTTAATTACAGTCAATAACTTTCGAGTGTGTAAAGGCAGTCCATTTAAAAATATAGATCTAACTTCAATTACTGCAAGTAAAGATTTTGTGAACTTTTATTTTCTATAAAGCGCTTTGACTCAGATGCTCTGTATAGCCTTGTTATCTTTGATATGAACATTTACTGCTGTAAAGCGCTCTGACACTTTGTGGTCTAGCTAGCCCAACATAAAACTCTCAAATAAATAAATAAATAAATCAGTCTTTCCAATATTCTTAATTCATTATTGCATCTTTTTCCACAAAAGTTAATTCATTTTTCAGTGAATTCAATGAAAATACATTTTACAGCCAAAACAGAAATTTTATTCTTTTAAAAACAGGTAAGATTTCAGACATTGAATACATTATTCTGCTAGCAGCTGACTTTTGGTTTGTGGACCACCCCGCGTTTTCACGGCTACAAACTGATTAAAATAACTTATCGTTATATTGCTATGTATACGCTTAACTATACGGTTAACCATAAATCGTACATTATGAAACTTGGAAATGTAAGAAAACATTGAATAAAAATGATGACCCAATAAGCAATGCGAATATAATACCCACTGTGACATGTCTCAGGTACAGTGTCTAGTATAGTCTCTAGTAAAGTGAATCTGATGAATGGCATACATGAGTAAGTACTCCATTATTTGCTTAGCTTGATATCAAAGAATGAGTGAGATCAATTGTATAAATAATATTGAAGGTTAGGTTTGCTAATTACTCCAGTATTTTTCTGAAACGTGTTCACATTTAGTTGTATGCGCATGCCTAGTTATAATAGCATTCATATTAAAGGCTATTGCTGGATAATACCACTAACAACTTGAAATTTACTTTATAACCCTAAGTAGTACCTTAATATTAGAATCCATGAATATACTGATTCAGAAGGCCTTCATTAAATATAGTCGGTGCTCTATTTCTGTGAAGTCTAGCACATCATAATACATCATAACAGAAATTTGTAATCTGTTTGTAGAAATTGTTCAAACATATTGACATTGTATATCTCACCATAAACAGAAAGCCTTCAGTGAATAGATAATCCCTTAATTCAGAAACAAAAAGCTCAGTAATATATTATCTCAATTGCATGTTAACGATTTACTATTTGTAACACTGGGCCGATGCACCTTATCCTTCAGGGTACACCTAAACCAGCAAATGATTGATCAGTTGTCTAATCAATTCACAGGGTTTAGAGCTTTTAAAATGTTACCAGTTTTTTCATCAACCCTGAAGTACATACTGAATTACTGAAATACTGAAGTAAATACAGTTTGGTTCTAACTAATTAGGTTTAAATTAGATTCCAACACTAACATATGTTTAACTAGTGAATAATTCTGCTATATAAGAAGTAGTCATTCTTATCTGTGTTAGTTGTTTGTATTTAATTTATGTATGGTGTTATGTTAAAAAGACATACTAATGTATAACTTTCCAGTGGTACCTCACCCAAGTGCATCCCTGCTCAGAGATCACTGCAGGAGGGCGGTCCCTAAACAGGAATCTATCTGCTATCCACCAGGGATTAATGTCAAGGGGGAAGTGGACCCCACCCCTGGCTCGCACTACTCACATACTCTGAGTGGCATTGCAGTCTTATTGCCCATGGCCCTCGAGAAGGCAATTGTAGGGAATGTCTTCCACCCCTGTCTGTACAAACAGGCACAAATTAAGAGAGTAAAGGCCTAATTACAAGTGGGGGGGCTAATTTCGATCTGTGTGTAAACTCGTGTTTACACACAGGTCAGAATTACGAGTTGAAAGGCATTTAATGTATCCAATAATTACATGATGCGTTAAAAACCTCAAGCTTCAATAAAGTTTGGCAAGTCAAACCTACCAAAATTTAACAGGAGAAATGTGTACGGTATTTACCGGACCATGCAGATTTTGGTTTGCTAAACACCATAATCCATGTTATTTCAAACAAACTCATAATAGGTGCTATTTATCGCACACAATAAATATTGTAACCCGTGCTATGATTATTTATCAGGCGTGCTAAATAGCACCTACCCTCACAATTAGGGCCTATGTGTTTTATTTAGCACCTTATAGTGCACCTGTGCTGCTTATGTCACTGTGCAAGGTGCATAATAATTTCCTAATTTAATACTAACTGTTTTTAACCTCACAAGGATGAAAGGTTGAGTTAGCATTGTCTGGATTCAAAGTTATCAAACCACATATCGGCAGCAAGCACCTAACTCACTGGCCTTTGTCAATACCGTGGGCCCTGACATGTATCCCTCCCTTCTCACCTTCACTCCAGGACAGTGCTCCAAAAATGCTCATGATATGGCACAGGATGTAAGCACACCTGCCGTAAAAGTATAACCTAAGCATGGTAACGGTGTGCAAGGTACCTCGCTCCACATGCACCAGGGACAACCTAAATTCATTCTTGAAATCAATCTATGCGTGTAAAGCACTGACTCCCTTCTCTCTTATGAGACTTGAAGCAACTGGAACGATGCATATGTAATTACACTTTTTTCAATGTCTTGGTAGTGGTTTAGCAAATTCTCCTCGGGGAAGGACAAGTGGTAAAACGCTGTTAATGTCCAGGTCTCATTTGTGGGCACAATGAATCTGCAATGTGGCCATGATGGCTCCATCAGTGGGTCTGCCACTCCATAAGGTTGTCTTTTCTTCTCACAACCATAAGTGCTGCTGGAATGGACTGGCCTGGCTTCCGATTGTTCGTCATGACCACTTTGCTGAGACCCCTAAATGATATGAAACATTCTGAAAAGCCTTTCAACTCAAAAACCCTACATCATTTGCCATTGAATCCTTCTGGCTTCAAAGGCATGTCTCGGATTAAGCTTCACTCATCGACAGCATGGGGTACAATACGAGTAGCAGCTCTGGGAAGGTTTCCTACTCACACTGACCAGCATCCACATGGACAGTGGAAAAGCAATGATTTAATTTCACATGCAGCATGGATCCAGCACAGACAGCAGCAGTTCAAGCTTCTACGCAGTAATGCAAGCTTCTATCACACACAAGGAGCAGGTACGCCCCTGGCAGTAGCAATGCAATGTTTGCTCTTATAGTCCAACAGGTACAGCACAGACAGACACAGTGTGAGCTTCTATCACACACCAGAACAGGTACAGCAGCGGCAGTAGCAGTGCAATGTTTACAACTGCACAAAGAACAGGTACAGCACAGACATCAGCAGCGCAAACTTCGATCGCACACAAGGAAAAGGTACAGCACAAACAGCAGCAGCACGAGCTTTTATCGCACACAATGCACAGGTACAGCACATGCAGTAGCAATGCCTGGTTTGCTCTTGCAGCCAATACAGGTACAGCATAAAAAGCAGCACTGCAATCTTCTATCACACACAAGGAAAAGGTACAGCACCAGCAGTAGCAATGCAATGTTTGCTGTTGCACACAGAATTGGTACAGCACAAACAGCAGCAGTGCGAGCTTCTATCACACACAAGGAACAGATACAGCACAGGCAGAAACAATGCAAAGTTTGATTGTGCACACAGAACAGGTATAGCACAATCAGCAGCTGTACGAGCTTCTGTCACACACAAGGAACAGGTATAGCATAGGCAGAAACAATGCAAAGTTTGATCGTGCACACAGAACAGGTACAGCACAACCTGCAGCTGTATGAGCTTCTGTCACACACAAGGAACAGGTACAAAACACAGGCAGTAACATTGCCTGGTTTGCTCTTGCAGCCAATACAGGCACAGCACAAAGAGCAGCAGTGCAAGCTTCTATCACACACAAGGAGCAGGTGCAGAACCAGCAGTAGCAATGCATTGTTTACTCTTGCACACAGAACAGGTACAGCACAAACAGTAGCAGTGCAAGTTTTATCACACACAAGGAACAGGTACAGCACCACCACTAGCTATGCAGTTTGCTCTTGTACTCAATACAGGTGCAGCACAAACTGCTGCAGAGTGAGCTTTTATCACCCACAAGGAACAGGTACAGCCCCCTCAGTAGCAATGCAATGTTTGCTCTTGCACACAGAACAGATACAGCAAAAGCAGCAGCAGTGCAAGCTTCTATCACTCATAAGGAGCACGTACAGCACCGGCAGTAGCCATGCAAAGGTTGCATATATATCTTGCACACAGAACAGGCACAGCACAAAAAGTAGCAGAGTGAGCTCCTATCATACACAAGGAACAGGTTCAGAACCAACAGTAGAATGCAATGCTTGCTTTTGCATATAGAACAGGTAAAGCACGAGCAGCAGCAGCGCAAGCTTCTGTCACACATAAGGAGCACATACATCACAGGCAGAAGCAATACAATGGCTGCAGGTACAACACCAGCATTAACAATCCTGCAGTCAGAACGGATACAGCACAAACAGCAGCAGTGCAAGCGTCTATCACACACAAGAAACAGGAACAACACAGGAAGAAGAAATGCAAGTTTGATCATGAACACATGACTGGTACAGCACAAAAAGCAGCTGTGCGAGCTTCTGTCATCCACAAGGAACAGGAACAGCACAGGCAGTAACAATGCAATGTTTCCTCTTGCACACAGTTACAGCACAAACAGCAGGTGTGTGAGCTTACATCACATACAAGGAACAGGTACAGCACAAAGCAGTTGTGCAAGCTTACTTCACACACAAAGAACAGGTACAGCACAAACAGTAGCAGTGTGCACATCTATCACACTGAAACAGGTACAGCAGCGACTGTAGCAATGCAAATTGCTCTTGCATCCAATACAGGTGGCTTAACGGCTAGATCGTCTGACTTTGAAGCAGGGGAACCAGGTTCATGTCTGGCGGGAGGCTCAAACATCTTGTGATTCAGGGCAAATCACTTAATCTCCCTGTGCCTAAAAATGAATATGTCCATCTGTAATGCAACTGATGCTCATGTAAATCGCACTGATACCTTCGAGTCAAGTTCACTCTACATAAAACTGAAAAAAGTTACAGCACAAACAGTAACCGCGCGAGCTTCGATCACCTACAAAGAACAGGTAGAGCACAGGCAGTAGCAATGCAAAGCTTAATCGTGCACAGTGAACTGGTACAGCACTAACAGCAGCTGTATGAGGTTCTGTCACACACGGGGGACGGGTGCAGCACAGGCAGTGGCAATGCAATGTTTGTTCTTGCACACAGAACAGGTACAGCACAAACAGCAGCAGAGTCTGCTGCTCTCAAACAGAAGGAACAGGTACAGCATCTGCACTAACAATGCAATGTTCCCTTCTGCTCGCAGAACAGTTATGGCACATACAGCATCAGAGCTTCTATCACACGCATGGAACAGGTTCAGAACCGACAGCTGCAATGCAATGTTTGGTCTTGCACACAGAACACGTACAGCACAAAGAGCAGCAGAAGAAACTTTGATCACACACAAAGAGCAGGTACAGAACCGGCAGCAGGAATGCAAATATTTGCTTCTGCACATGGAACAGGTACAGCACAAACAGCGGCAGCATGACTTATATCACACACAAAGAGCAGGTACAGAAACAGCAGTAGTAATGCAGTGTTTGTTCTTGCACACAGAACAGTGTAGGAAACCAGGCTTTTTGTAGGTTTCACCCCACGATTTGGCCCCATTTCGACTACTAGCTGCTGGTGTATGACTCTGAAAGTGCACTGGAGCCTGCTAACCAGGCGCCAGTGCCAGTGCTCACTCCTTAAAAATGATGTAAGAAAATTGGTACCACGAATTGATGAGGACTTTAACCCCCTTTATAAGTCCCTAATAAATGGTACTAAGGGTACCCAGGGCATGGGTGTCAAAGGGGTCACCAGGACCTGAAGCACTGTTTGTGCCACCCTGAGTGACCCAAGTAAACAGATGACAGCAGGCCTGCCATTGCAGACTGTAGGAACAGTGCAAACTGCTCCAACTCAACTTTGTCCTCATTATGAGAGGCAAGGCCAAAGCACTATTTTTCGGTTGAGCCTGGGCAGCGCATGCACTGCTCTGTGATGCACGCCCTATACCTTGGTATCGTATTCGACTCCTCCCTCTCCATGACCAGACAGGTCAACACCGTCGCCTCCACCTGCTTCAACACCCTCCACATCCTCCGAAAGACCATCAAATAGATCCTCCAAGTCAAGGAAGACTGTCACCCATGCACTCATAACCACCAGACTGGACTACGGAAACTCCCTCTACGCTGGGATCAACAAGTCTCTGCTCTGCAAACTCCAGACCATACAGAACACCGCAGCCAGACTCGTACTCACCCACGACTACAAATGCCCCCACAACACCGGACCCCAATACCTCAATGACAGAGTCTCCTTCCACGCACCCAGTAGGAACCTCCGATCCGCTGACCTCGCCGAACCCCCGCGCATTTGCAGAGCTAGAACAGGGGGAAGAACCTTCTAATCGCGGCTAAGTCTTGGAACGAGCTACCGATCAACATCAGACTCGCCTTCACCCTCCACATCTTCAAGAAGACCCTCAGGACCTGGCTCTTCGAGTGACTGGAGCTGCTATTTCACCCCCCCCCCCCCAGCGCCTTGAGACCCTCACGGGTGAGTAGCGCGCTTAAAAATCCCCTGATTGATTGATTGATTGATGCTGTATGTATTCAGGTATGGACTTGACGCTTCACTTACTCTCCACCCATATTTTCCATTAGCTTGTGCCATTGTCCTTTGTAAACTTTAGCTTTTCATTGGTCAGTAGGCCTCGTAGTCCCTCCTTAGTACCGCCTTATCTCATCTTGTAACCTCCCATAAGGACTAACCCTCTTACATGTGGTTTTACCAGGTAGGCTTTAGTTAAGTCTCCGAGCACTATTTCGTTAAATTGTTTTCACCTGCCTGCTGTTGCAGACAAGACACGCTCTCTCCTAACGCTTTAAACAAATGTTTTATAGCACGGCATGCCACAGTGTTCACTTGACAAACAAATGCTTTTTTTTTTGTAAAAGCTCCCCATACAGCACTTCCACTTTAATGGCGGCGGCACCCCTTTCTTTAAATGCGGCTCGTCTAAAGAATGGGGCGCGGCCTCTATTTACGTGAATGCACGGCATGGGGTGCTTGTACACAGCAGAAAATATTTGCAATGAAATAGGTCTCACATTTGCGAGAATTTAAGCTATTGTCATTTACAATGCCAATAACTCAAACTCTCGTAAATGCAAGACCTATTGCATTGCAAATGCTTGTTAATAAATGTCAGTCATCCCATAAGGTAGGCCTCCTCAGCCCAAAAGGCAGAGTGCTTTACATTAAAGGTGTGGAAATATAAGTGCAAGCTTATATGTCCCTGTAGCAGCCTCTTTCCATTAAAGCCTACTATAAGTGATCGGGGGCCATAGGATAACATGGGCTGGCAACCATACAGCCTTGAGGTTGCCTGCTTCATTACAGTCCTAATGAATATAGTCATGTTTGGTATTAAATAACCAGCCTCATCACCCCTGACATGATTCCAATGTTGGGTTTGCTGAGGGGAAATTAAATAAATTATTAATTTTCCCTCTGCATCGTCCTTCGAAATCCCCCCCACGCGACCCCACCGCCCCACCGCTGTTACCTGCACGGACCGCGGCTGACACAATGAGCAGGTACAGAAACGGCAGCAGCAATACAATATATTGGTCTTGCACACAGAACAAGTACAGCACAAACAGCAGCAGTGAGAGCTTGTATCACACACAAGAAACCGGTACAGCACAGTCAGGAGCAGGCGGGCAACTAGAGACAAATTTCGGGGGGGGGGGCTGAAAGAGATTTCGGGGGGGGGGCTAAGTCTTCCATCCATAGGCAGAGTGGCTGTAAGAAGGGGTGAAAACACAACAAAAGCCTCATTAACGAGTAAATGGTCTTTTAACCCCTTCAGCGCGGCGCGGATTTCCGCGCCACGCTGAAGATTCCGTGCGCGGGCGGGGCCATGACGGAACGGTTCCGTCATAAGCACAGCCCAACCGACGTGCATGACGGAACCGTTCCGTCAAGCGCGTCGAAGGGGTTAAAGACCTGTGAAGTACTCGGGTCCGGCTGCAATTAGACGGACGCCAGCCCGCGAGGCTGTCTCAGCCGGGCTGACACACATGATGGGGGGGCTGGAGCCCGGTGAGCCCAATGGGTGTTTCGCGCCTGGTCAGGAGAAAAGCAAAGTTTTCTCTAGCACACAGAATTGGTACAGCAAAAACAGCAGCAGCGCAAGCTTCTATCACACACAGGGAACAGGAATAGCACACTGGCAACAGCAATGCATTGTTTGCTGTTGCACACAGACCAGGTACAGCACAAACAGCAGCAGTGCAAGCTTCTACTCACACACAAAGAACAGGTACAGCATAGGAAGTGCATTTCAAGCTTCTCTTCCACACAACTAAAGCAAAGCAAGCCATAGCTCAAGCCTCCAACAATAACAGCATTGCACATAGAACAGGTTCACAGCAGCAGCAGAACGGTCCCAGATTACGCTACACCAGAAATGATGAAGCGATGGCCCTGTGGGGGAAGGAGGAATGTTAAATCTCATCGGAGGGCTGTCAGAGGGCGTTGGCCCCCAAACCTCAGGCGTGACTCAGGCGCGTGTCTGGCAGCGTCCTCGGCCAACTCCATTTCACAGCAATTAGATGCAGAAACTGGAAAAAAGAACTACATTTTTCCTTTCTGATTTCTGGGAAGCCGAAATATGACAGCCTGCTTCCCCACTCCTCCTGTTTGTCCACAGGGTTTATGCGGATTAAACAGAAAACAACCTCAAACCCGGCAACCCTTCCGGGACTCGTTCTACAAAAATGTTTCCGAGGCTCCCTAGCCTGTCGCCGCAGCAGGTCTGAGATGACAGGGACGGCCTTTCCAGCTGTTTAGATTGCCCTTGCTGGTTGCTTCTCTGGCCCTGGTTACAAGTCTGCCATAAAATCCCATACACGCGGCAACTTTAATTCAACCCTGCTCCTCAGGGGCGCAGCCGCCATGCAGGGCCGGCTTTAGCGCTGGTGGCCCCCAGTCCGACATTCATTGTTGGCACCTCCACACCCAATGACCGCCTCCTCGGTTTCTCTAACTACCACTGGGCTGCCCCATCTCTCCAATCATAAGTTATTGCTAAACACAGCGCCCACTCCCTGAGATCAGCGCCCCCTCTACAGATCAGCGCCAAGTGCGGCTGCACCTGTCGCACTCCCCTAAGGCCGGCTCTGCAGCCATTAATGCAGCAGGTCAAGTGGCACCGGGGTGCAGAACTCCGAGGGTCTCAGTGAATTCTGATCATTTCTGTATTTTACCACCCCAACAGCAGCAAAAGGGGACATTTGCCTGGCCGGCACCAAGACCCAAGGGATCCTTGCTAAGCTCCTAAGTGTGTCGATATTTTTCTGGGGAAAATGCCCGATAAATACCGGAATATGCAGACTTTGGTGTTATTCTCCAAAAACTTGTGACAGGTGATAATTATTGCACCCAATAAATACCAAACACCTTGTTATCAGCTT
This sequence comes from Triturus cristatus, assembly GCF_964204655.1. Classification (NCBI taxonomy): domain Eukaryota; kingdom Metazoa; phylum Chordata; class Amphibia; order Caudata; family Salamandridae; genus Triturus; species Triturus cristatus. The sequence goes on along the minus strand of NC_140583.1, from coordinate 796,627,427 downwards.
TTATCAAGTACGGTAATTATTGCATCTGATTAGAATCAGCTTGCATTCAGGGCCCATATTCTGTACTGCAGCATTTACCGGAGAGATACTCTTGTCTGGGCACGAAGCGTTTAGCAGTGCGATGGGGAGAGAATTGAAATGTGACAGATGGGCACACAGACTATGGTTGTGATTGGCTGGTTTTTCTAAAGTTCTAATTTAGTCTGCAGCTCCAGTGTTATAATTACAGTTTTCTTTATATTTTCAGTAACCCGTCTGTGCTGATTGCAGCAGTTAGATCAACCACTCTGTAGGTTGTTTAAGTCTAGGTGGTAAGGGTAGGCCAAGAGGAGAGGAGAAAAGAGGGTCAGAAAGCTAGCTCGATGAACTGTGTACCTGTCATTTCTGTGAGATTTGACTATTAGGTATCTAGTAACACAAGGAGTTCCTAGGTGGTGCCAGGGTGGCACGGGAACACACTGTTCAACTACATATGTTGCTAAATTATAGTCTTTAAAACACTGACTGAAAAACTCTCAAAGTTATGTACATCAATTTAGAAACATTTCAACCTGTACCTAATCCCACCTAACTCCATTATTAGTTATTTGTTCGACTCTCGGGTAGTCTTTTGTGTGTAGCTGCTGTACACCCTTTTTCTTGTTGATTGACAGGTGCCCAAGAGCTTCCACCACCAAAGGAAAGTTGGAAGGCAGGAGAGGAGATGGAGGCATCATGTGGAATAGTGGGTGAAAGACGAAATCCTTCTGGTCAATCGTGGGGGCCAACTTGTGGGTTTCCTTTAAGGCATTCAGTGTCCTCTGCAGCTTTCATGTGTGTTTTTGCTGCCAGCGAGGTAGGAGACAGCAAGAGCATTGTACATATCGCGAAATGTTATGTCTATGCATCATGGCTGCTTCCCCCACTTTCTTTCGCAGTATTGTGCTTCTTTTCACTGCCATCCTTTGCTAAGGTATATAAACACTGGAGAAATCAAGTCTGGTGCCCTTCCAACTCCTTTCCCCTATGCTCTCCTCTTGCTAAGGTTTTCCTTTTACGTTCTATTGTATTGTATTGTAATTGCATTTGTATAGCGCTTACTACCCATGACGAGGCGTCGAAGCGCTGTTTCGGCTAGTAGCACGCTACTCCGGGACCCATAGAGGATTAGTGTTAAATTAGTATAGTGAAACATGCAAGTACATTTTTAAGTGGTGGATAGGTTAGTCAGTTATTTGGATTTAGAAGGAAAGCAGAAGGATAGAAGAGGGAAATAGGTTTGTATTTATATAGCGCTTGCTACCCCTGATGGAGGTTTGAAGCTCTTTGTTGTCGAGCAGCACGCCACTCTTGAACCCATAAGGATTAGTGTTTAATTAATTTAAAGTATGGTGAAACATGGAAGTAATTTGAGTAGTGGATATTTTAGTCAGTCATTTGGATTGAGAAGGGTTGGGGAGGGGTAGAAAGGGAAAAAGGTTTGCATTTATATAGCGCTTGTAACTTGATGGGGTGTTGAAACGCTTTATTGGCGGGTAGCATGCTACTCTGGAACCCATAAAGGATTAGTGGTGAAGTAGTATAGTGGAATATGGAATTTGGGAGGGGAACATGTTAGTCTGTTATTTTGATTGAAAAGGATAGTGGAGGGATAGAAGAGTGAAGGATTTGGATAATCTTTTTACTTTTTTTTTTTTAGGTCATAGCAGTAGGAGGAGGCTTTTGGATGAGTAAAAAGGGGTTTGGAGGGGAAGAGTCAGAGGGAAGAGTTTAGATGGGTTTGTTTTTGGGGAATCGGTATAGTAAAAGAGGTATAAGATGATGCAAGGAGGGGTACAGTAGGGGAGAGTCTAGCAAGGGTTATTTGGGGATCATATTAGTAGTATGGGGTTTGGGACAAATGAGAGTGGATGTAGAGGATATACTGATAAATGTATAGGATGAGAGATAGGGTAGTGCATTGGAAAGAGTTTGAGATGAGTCAGAAAGTTGTGGTAAATAAAATATTATGCTCTCAGAATTTTTTAGTATATAAATAAGATCATGCATAAAGCAAGAGGCTGAGTCTGTGGTATCAGGTTCATAAAGGGCTTTATTCCAATAACTCGAGTCAAAGGGAGAATATTACCATCACCACAAAGGATCTGGAAAGGGACTCAAAAGTATTCTCAATATTCTCAAAACATTATTCACAGAGTACAGTATATATACATTTCTCAATTGTACGTAAGCAAAAGAGCAAGAGAGAATGAGATAAGAGCATGTGGGCGTGTAAGTAGGCGTGAAGGTGGGCGTCCATGTGGGCGTCCACTTGATGATAATAGGTAATTTGTCATAGGTGGGTGGATACCTGGAGGGGGTTGCGTGATCTGCTGGAATTGTACTGGAACTTTGCCTTACTTGTGCTCAACTCGAGCATGACGTGTAACTGATGTGGGGAGGGTTGCTATGCAACCGGACAAGTCTGGAAGTGAGGCCTTCAGTGAGTGAGGCCTTCAGTGTCAGGACGACCAGCACATCTTGTATTATCTGATATCCGATGTCTGGAGCAGGGACTGATTTGTGACATAGGTTGCTCATCACCAAGAGCCGATGTGGCATCTATTTCTTCATTTACTTCATTTACTGCAGAGGCCTTACATGGGGGCTATGGGCTTTTTACTGACGTGAGCTTTGTAATCTCACAAAGAGAGACAGTAAGGCTGGGCTCCCTCCTTGCAGATGGGTCGCGTTCATTCCTCCTTCACCAGGCAAGAATGCGGCTCTGTAGGAGTGAGCAGATAACCGTGCTCAATACTGTCTCGGCACCTCGGTCGGGGCCCCTTTGGCTGAGGCCCAAGTGTGCAAGGCCAAGGATACGTAGCTGCAGCTTTCAGAGCGTTCTGAGGCATGAAACCTCTTTTCGGCTCTGGCTGAGCCATAAACATGGGCTTCATGAAAATGCAGGAAAACATGATGAAAAACGTGTAGGCCTCAATACAGATTTGTCGTTTCTCTCATGGGAGACTGGATGATGGCAGGCCACGTTATAGCATAAGCATCATGATAGAAAGGCCATGGAGGAGAAATACATAGGTTACATGTATGTGCACATAAGCGTTGGGGGGGGCACATGGGGACACATAGGCCTCATAGATTTTTATTTTCCTCATTCCCTCCTTGTACCCTAGTGAACCCCCTATGTAACGTCTATTTTCATGAGACAGTCGATCTGTTCTTGCAGCATTATTTTTCCATTTTCAATGCTTTGTAAATAGGGATGTGGAACACATGCAGTAGCACACAGGCCACAAATGGCCGGGCCACACTGCAGACATAGGCAACAACTGAATATCATTAATAGTATCAACCCACAGACGGTCAACACTTTCCATCCCCAAGCCGATATTAATCCCCAGAGCCAACCGGACCATGTCCACGTGCCTGGGTCTTGATGTATGTTTTGGGCAATCTTGTGGAGCCTTGTTATTGCTTTGTATTCTTTGGCATCACCGTTGATGGATGTCATTAAGGCAAACCATGCTCCGCAAGAACCATTATGGGAGAACGGAAAAGGAAAAAGAGGCAACACTCCCTTTACCTTCTGATACGGGGGAAATCGGCCACAGACCCAGCAGTCTGTAGCATTGCTAGTCTGATGTGAATGGTGCAGCATCTGAATAAAGGTATTGTTGCGTAAGGAAAGTCGATATGATAGCTCATGGGATGGCAGATCACTAAATGTGTGCTTTATGGTATCATTAGTGGAGGAGTATAAGAGTGAGGCAATAGGAGGAAAAATAGCATGTAGTATTAAGCTGATACATATTATCGTGATGCACAGAAGAGATAGAAAAATTACAGTCACTATACATCTACCACGTAATATTTTACAGTATTTGCTTTTTTTATCTTGCTCTTTTTATCAATGTTATTGTCCAAGATCTTATGCAAGCCAGAATACATGTTCAACCGCTTCACCACCTAGTGGACTTAATTGATCAAACGGGTTCTGACTTTTTAGATCTAAGTTTAGCTTTGTGGAAACTGCTGGGGAGTCTCCTCTTAGAAAATGGTGTTCAAAGTCTGAAAAAAAGGTATTTTCCTTTGTAAAAGAGTGGTGAAGGTGCAACCATCCTTTCCGCCCTTTGACTTTAACGGCCGTCCCCGTGGTCCAGAGCACTGACTTTGGCGCCTTCCATCCAGGAGCGATGGAGTATTCTTTGACCTGGGTGTTGTCAGGGAAGGCGGCAGCAACCTGCGAACAACAAGAGAGTAGTGCAGACATCAAGGAAGCCAGGTAATCTGTCAGCATGTTACTATCAACATCAGTAATCTTTTAGGCATTGGAGTGCCCCACATATTTGGTAGTCTACCAAAGACCACTTCATAGGGAGATAAGCCTGTTCTAGAATGGGCTACCATTCGCATGTAAAAGAGGGCAACCGGCAGGGCTACCATCCAATCTACACCTTTGTCTGCGCACATTTTTAATGTCTGATTATGTCTTTCTACAAGGCCTGCTGCTTCAGGATGTCGCACACAATGGAATTTCCAGGTATACCCTAACACAAGGGACACCTGCTTCATTAGTACCAGGACATATTTGTAACCTCTACATCTGTTTATTTGGATATAATCCATTTGGAGCACTTCAAAAGGGTGGTCAGGTGGATGGAATCCACCTTGTTCCATCGGAATGCCTTTACCTGGATTGAATTGGCAACAGATCATACATGTTCTGACCTTTTGTTTCGCTGCTGCACGCAGGTGCTTGTTGAACCATATATTCTGTAAGCTATCTATCATTGCTTTCTCTCCTAAGTGTGCAGGACTATGTGCGGTATTTATAATCACTTGTACCATCGAATCAGGAAGAAACCATGTGGATTTGCCCTTATTCATCCAACCCTGATCAGTCAGTACCCCTCCTTGTTCCGACCATTTCTTTAATTCGTCTAGAGTAGCATGTGTCTGAATGTCTTGTACATCCCTGGAAGGACCCCTAACTGTCATGGCTTTGGACAGTGATAGTATCTGTGATTTTGTCATGTCTAGTGGGGTCTGAGCTGTCTGTTTAGCTGTTCGGTCTGCCAGATCATTGCCTTGGGAAATGGTATCTGTGGCTCTAGTATGTGCTTTACATTTTAGGATAGCTATGGCTGTTGGTAAATGTATTGCTTCCAGTAGGGCTTGAATAAGGGGGCCATGCTGTATCTTGGCCCCATGAGAGGTCAAGAAACCTCTTTCTCGCCACAGAATCGGTGTAAATGTTTACTCTCAGGTGCTTAGCTCTTATGCACGCTTGTGTCAGGGCGATGAGCTCTGCTGCTTGTGCTGACAATATGTCTATTCTTTTAGTCTCTATTATTACAGTATCAGTAGTCACTGCATATGCTGCCACTAATTCTCCCGCCCCTGTCCTCATGCATGAGCCGTCAACTTATAGTGTTAGGTCGGGGTCTGGGAGTGCAACGTCTGTCAAGTCTTGTCTTGGTTTAGTCACGGTATGTATTACTTCAACACAGTCGTGTGGTGAAACGCTTTCTGTACTGGAGGGCAAAAGGGTAGCAGGATTCAGTATGTTGCATCGTCTGATCTCTATGTGTGGTTGAAATAACGTTAGCTCATAACCTGTCAGTCTAGCTACAGTCAGGTGTTGTGTTTGTGTCCGGTTCAACAGAACCTCTACTGCGTGTGGTACTTGTACTGTCAGAGGGTGGCCCAGCACTATCGAGTCACTTTGTCTTATGGCTAAGGCCGTTGCTGCAACTGATTTTAGGCACGCAGGCAAAGCCTGTGCTACTGGGTCTAATGTACTAGAAAAATAAGCACAGGGCTCGTGTTTTCCTGCATGATCTTGTGTTAGGACAGATAGTGCTGTTCCATCCCGCTCTGTCACAAAAAGCATAAACAATTTGTTGTAATCAGGGTTTGCTAAAACTGGTGCTTGACATAAAGCTCTCTTTAATTCTTCAAATGCCACAGTGTGTTCTTGTGTCCAAGGGAGGACTTTAGTAGAAACTGCCTCCTGTGTCGTCAACTGTATTAGGGGCTTGGCTATGTAAGCATACTGGGGAATCCACTGCCTGCAATATGAAGTGAGGCCAATGAATGCACGTACCTCCTTTTGTGTCTTGGGCTGTGAAAAACCAGAAATCAATTGAATACGTTCCGGTGCCCACAACTAATTCCCCTGAAAGATCACAATAAAACATGAGAAAAAGGGGAAAGCACCATACCTATTTCCTCGGCTTAATTTCTAAGGGGGCTAATTTCTAAGGGGCTTAATTTCTTAAGGGGCTAGCGGGAAGCGAACCTCCTCAGGGGCCAGCAGAAAGCCAATATTCTCCTCCTTCCCCCATTTTTGACAGGAGGAAATCTGAAACAGATTTCACTGCTGTCAAACACTATCAAACCCTGTGTCTTGTCAACACTATTAATCCCTGTGTGTAGCTACTGGGCGTAAGCAAAATTATAGGAGATACACAGCGTATTTGAAACGGCGAGAAATCCTTCAAATTAATGTACAAACCTCATTGTGTTAGCTCATAAGCTGGCCAAATGACATCTCATATGCAAATGTCCCTATTACATGAACCTACACCAACCTGAAGTCAATATTAATGCTAGGAGGCCCTAATAGGAATGCTAAATTACCTAAATATTCGGAAAACCAAGTTTAAGAACAGTTGTTAATGTTGATAATTAATAATTTATCTGCTAAAGAAATCAGTCATTTTGCAATAATTTCCACCTATACAATAAATAGCCTAATTTAAAAACAAGTCAACTTTTGGGGCCACCACTTACAAGAATGAGCTTACTAAAGCAAACTTTAAAAAGGAAATCCTGTCAGATATTTTCTCATTACCCTAAATACCGAGCCTCATTTGTCACTCTGGGGTGGCAGTCCTTATTTAAAACAGGCCTTTCAAGAGTTAAGATGCGAGTGCATAGATCATAATGGTTCCTTAATGTCCAATCTGGAAACATATGACCGAGGCTGCCTGTCTATAAGAGAAAGGCAGTCATGTGATACATATTTTAGTCTTGCATAACTTTTTTCTTCTTTTATTCATCTCCAATACCAATTAGACATACACTGATAACGTGTTGTCTGCTATTTTGACAGCATGATAAAGGAAATATCATGTCTGTGAAATTTAGTAATTGTGAACAAGTTCCAGCCAAGCGCTGCGCAAAGATTTACGTTGTCACGTCCATCTCTGTAACGCCCAGGAGAACTTGTATCAATGCCAAACATACTGGTCAATACAACACAAAAACCAAACATATATAAAATACATATGCCAAGCCATCAGTATACCAAGCACAGAAAGCATAGACAATTACACGAACATATATAAATGAGCAGCGATGCGCAATTACAGTACCTACAGCTCAGAGGCGAACATTCTGGCCTGCTTAATTTGTCAGGCTTATAATCAATAATTGATTTACCTGCCCTATACACCCCCAACTGACAGTGGGTCATCCCAATGATGACCAGCTGGCAGCTGAAATCACCGTGTCAAGTCTGACACACAGGATCAGCAACAATAATCAAAAATGAAGAACACACGAACCTGTCTTTTTTTTATAAAAATGAGCTATGCATCTTTGTACACAATGTACCCTCATGTCCTAGTCGAAGATGCATCTCCCATCTTTCCTCACAGACCCGTAACCACTGGATCATTTATCCAATGCAACTGGTGGCAGCTTGTGGCCACAATTAAAAAATGTCTGAATTTGAAAATCGTTTTTATATAGGCACATAGCCCTTAAAATTCCAAGCAAGAGCAACATTTTACTTTCTGGCCAGAAGCAATATAACATTTGCTAAAAAATAAAACAAATCTTCTCCATAGACATTTCTCGGGGCACTGGTTTTGCACAGAATAGAACAAGGGAATCTGTCTCGACTTACATTTCTCAGCTGCCCTGTCTTATCAGAGAAGCTAAAAATAGCCCCTCAGCGCGGCTTGAGCCCGGGCTGCCAGCCATCTTTTTTTGTTTTTCCTACTCCTGGCCCCCAAGGCTCTCCGGCTGCAGGCATTACACAGATGCGATGTCAGAGAAGCTTTCTAAGCAGTGCCTCTGTTCTGCTCCTCTCACCGGCCCCCACCTACACTGGCTACAAGGTCAGAATCTGTCTCCGATTTCTGTATCACATTCTGCTCTACACAGCCCCCACCTTCTCCTCACTCTGAAGCTGTCAAAGACAAAAAGACTACTCAATTCCATAAAAACTGCAATAATTCGCCCAATTGAAAAATTATTTTTACATACAATTTGCTCTCAGGGGGTCATAATCTTACCGACTTGACCCAGCACATTGGCTCACTGGACCACCAAGAACACAAACCTGTATTCTTGAACAATTTGCAAATTCGAAATACCCACAATTCTTTTTTCAAGCTAAACTTTTCACTAATTATTTTTTCGTTAACACTTTGTACATTAGGGGTGTCATCAAATCACTGGTGTTGCTCCTTCTCTAGCTACACCCCTCTCAATTTCCTATTGACAACGTAGTCAAATGTTGGACCATGTAAACACCAGCTATGCGCTGTTCATTTGGTGGGTGGCTCAAGAACCTTTGGGCTACTATATCATTATTATATGTATCGTGGTACTTGCGGTGGCACTCTAACTGGTCTTTCTACTGGGGCCACTCTTGCTAGGTCCTCTGAAAGGACGGGATAAATACCAGCAACGTCAGTATTTCTTTTTCTGTCAGCCTGCGCTCATTTTACCAGCTCCACTTCCTCCTGTAACATCTTTTCCTTGGCTTTTCCAGACTCCAGTCTACTTCTCTCTGCTTCGTGAAACACTTACTCTGTCCTCCTATGTGACTCCTTGCGCCAAAACTCAATGGCATCCTTCCGAGCTGGTCTACATTTTCTCTTTCATAAGAGTGTTTCGTTGTCTGTCTACTTGTTCTGCTTTTACTCGGATACCTTCCTCAACTAATACGTTTTCTCGGGTTTTGTCTGAATCCTCCCTACTTTTCTCTTCTTTTCTGAGCGCTTTCTCTGTGCGTCTATGCAATTCTTTACGCCATAATTCAATGGCATTTTTCTGTGACTGTCTGGCTGTCTTTTTCCATAACTCTTCTTCTACTCTCATGATGCAATCTGCATCCCAGGTCCCAGCTGCGGGCCACCTCTGACTTTCTGGTAAATCCTTGGTGTAGTCCACCCATAAATCAAGAAATAATACGGCATCTAGGCCATGCTTATGATACAGAAAGTACCCTGCAGTGTCCCTAGGTGGAATGGGAACAGCTTCTTCGAGTTCCCCTTTTCTCGTTTTGATCTGTCTTAATTTTGAAAAGAGCGGCATTTTTAGACCTTATTACTTGAACACACTTAATACAATAAACACAATAATGAACAATCATTCACACCACAATATGTAGAACGTATTAAAACATTTAACATTTAACAGTTAACGAACGATGATAACTAATAGGAAACTAGTTACTGACATAATACTAACACTAGAGAATACTGAATTATATGCAAGACATACTAGATATACTGCTAAACAGTACAGATACACTGCTGAAACAGTGCAGACCGGATTTGTGTACCCAAACCCGTCTTGACCGGCACAACCTAATGTGCACGTCTAACTGCCTCCCCAGCAACGGTACTCACCGGGTAGCACGGAACGGAAGGCCTCGGAACTGAACTGGACTAGACCAAACCGGACTGGACTGGACTCGACTCGTGACCTGGATACTTCGGAACTTCGGAATCTGGTGGGCCTCTGTATACCTCGGACACAGCTCTCTCGCAGGTGGGCTCTGGGTAGGACAATCTGCGTTCCTCACCGCCTCGTCTGGATGCCTGGTCGCAGTCCGTCCCCTTCGTTGGCCTGAGGGAGTTGCCGGGAAGACCCGCGACGTGCGCGCTTGAAGTCCGTCACGGCTATGGAAGGGGGCAAAACTGGACCTTCATCTCCGGCGTGTGGGGAAAGAGATTAAACTGTTCGGGCGCCATTATGTGGTAAATAAAATATTACGCTCTCAGAATTTTTTAGTATATAAATAAGATCATGCATAAAGCAAGAGGCTGAGTCTGTGGTATCAGGTTCATAAAGGGCTTTATTCCAATAACTCGAATCAAAGGGAGAATATTACCATCACCACAAAGGATCTGGAAAGGGACTCAAAAGTATTCTCAATATTCTCAAAACATTATTCACAGAGTACAGTATATATACATTTCTCAATTGTACGTAAGCAAAAGAGCAAGAGAGAATGAGATAAGAGCATGTGGGCGTGTAAGTAGGCGTGAAGGTGGGCGTCCATGTGGGCGTCCACTTGATGATAATAGCTAATTTGTCATAGGTGGGTGGATACCTGGAGGGGGTTGCGTGATCTGCTGGAATTGTACTGGAACTTTGCCTTACTTGTGCTCAACTCGAGCATGACGTGTAACTGACGTGGGGAGAGTTGCTATGCAACCGGACAAGTCTGGAAGTGAGGCCTTCAGTGAGTGAGGCCTTCAGTGTCAGGACGACCAGCACATCTTGTATTATCTGATATCCGATGTCTGGAGCAGGGACTGATTTGTGACATAGGTTGCTCATCACCAAGAGCCGATGTGGCATCTATTTCTTCATTTACTTCATTTACTGCAGAGGCCTTACATGGGGGCTATGGGCTTTTTACTGACGTGAGCTTTGCAATCTCACAAAGAGAGACAGTAAGGCTGGGCTCCCTCCTTGCAGATGGGTCGCGTTCATTCCTCCTTCACCAGGCAAGAATGCGGCTCTGTAGGAGTAAGCAGATAACCGTGCTCAATACTGTCTCGGCACCTCGGTTGGGGCCCCTTTGGCTGAGGCCCAAGTGTGCAAGGCCAAGGATACGTAGCTGCAGCTTTCAGAGCGTTCTGAGGCATGAAACCTCTTTTCGGCTCTGGCTGAGCCATAAACATGGGCTTCATGAAAATGCAGGAAAACATGATGAAAAACGTGTAGGCCTCAATACAGATTTGTCGTTTCTCTCATGGGAGACTGGATGATGGCAGGCCACGTTATAGCATAAGCATCATGATAGAAAGGCCATGGAGGGGAAATACATAGGTTACATGTATGTGCACATAAGCGTTGGGGGGGGCACATGGGGACACATAGGCCTCATAGATTTTTATTTTCCTCAAGAAGATCTATTGAGAAATGTATAGGCTGAGAAATAGGGTAGTGCATTGAAAATGCTAAATTAGAAGAAAGTGATAAATATATAGATCCATAAGTACATTGAAAGTATATAGATGCATAAAGGAGGTAAGCATATGTAGAATAAAGATATTGATAGAGGTACATGATGAGAAATAGGGTAGTGCATTTGATATGCTTTTTCAGGAGAAAAGTAACAAACACACAGATCCAAGTACATGGAATGTACATAGATGCACAATGGCAGCAAGTACATGTAGACCAAAGATGCACCATATAAACTCCGGTTTTCAAGTGTTATTGTACTTTAAAAAAAAAAATTTTTAGCAACATAATTATTCTACATGTTTATACAAAGCAATACACAAAGATAGGTACTTATCTATAGAGAAAATAAATGCTTATATACAGAGGGATATGCAGTAAATTTCTGTTTGCGTATGGTGCTTATGTGGGGAACAGCCAATTCTTGAGTAGTTTTCTGAAGATAAGGTGGCTGTCGGTGGATCTTATGTTTGGGGGGTAAAGAGTTCCACAGTTTGGCTGCTTGAACAGAGAAGAATGTGCCATCCATGTTTTTTTTCTTGTATCTTGGAATTTTGAGGCAAGGGTCCCCTTTAGGGCGGAGGTTCCTTTGTTGAATGTGTTTGGTGATTTTATTCCTGATGAAGAGCGGTCCCATTTCATGTATTGCTTTGTGAGTGATACAAAGCAGCTTGAACGTGGATCTTCAGGCAACCGGTAACCAATGCAGGGCTTTCAAGGCAGGTGAGATGTGATCTTGCGGTTTGATATGCAAGAGTAGTCTGGCAGCCGAGTTCTGAATCCATTGTAGTCTTTTCATGGTTGTTAAAGGTGATCCGTGGTAGAGGCTATTGGCGTAATCGAGTTTGGACAGAACAAGGGAGATGGTAGCTTGGACCTTGTGTGGAATTCCCAAATGAGGGAAAATTCAGCACAGCGTTTTTATAGTGACAAAACTTGATCTTGCTAGTTTGTCCACTTGGGCATTCATCAATAACTTGGAGTCCATGGTCATTCCGAGGTTTCTTACTTCCTTCGATACTTTAGGCAGTGATCCCAATTCATCAGGCCAGGCGGCAAGCGGGTCATATTGTTTCCAATCTCCACATGTGAGTATTTCAGTTTTGTAAGCATTCAATTTGAGATGGCTCCAAGTCATCCACTGATCCACGGCTGTGAGACAGCTGAAAATTGGGGATTTTCCTATGTCTTTAGGGCATTCCAGCTGAAGGAGTATTTGCGTGTCATCGGCATAGTTATAGCAGATGAGGTGACATTGATTGATCAGTACTAGTAATGACTTCATTTAGATGTTGAAAAACATGGGTGAAATGATAGAACCTTGAGGGACCCCTGCTTTTGTGGAGTATGGTTTGGACGGGAAAGGTGGGGTATAGATGACATTAGTTCTGCTTCGAAGGTAGGACTCGATCCAGTCTAGAGCAGTTCCCTCTATGCCGACTTCATAGAGTCTTTTTTTCAGAGTGTCATGTTCAACTGTGTCAAAGGCAGTCGAGAAGTCCAAGAGGAGTAGCCTAGCAACCCTGTGGCGGTCTACTGTATTCTTCAGGTCATCCCAGATGGCAAGGAGGGCAGATTCAGTGCCTCTTCCTGGATGGAATCCTGTTTGGAAGTCTGAAAGTATGTCACTCTCTTCAATTAATTGTGACATCTGGGCGAACGCTGCTCTTTCTATCAGTTTGCCCAGGAAAGGTCCATTTGTAATGGGTCTGTAGTTGTCAGGGTTCAACGGGTCCAAGTTTTTTTTCTTCAGTAAATGGCGTATGTGTGACTTTTTGAGTTCTTCTGGAAATATTCCGGTAGTTAAGGAATCGTTGATGATTCTTCTTACTGGAGTGGCAGCAGAGGTTGTTAAAAGAATTGTCTTGAAACTTTGTGGTGGACAGGGGTCATAACCACCCCATTCTCATTCTCCCTCACAGGCTAGTGGCCATTAACTGAGAATGGGGCAACAAGAAGAATGCATGAACAGCCTATAAATCATCTACGTCTCCTGTCACCTGTTAACGTCATGATTTTCTTTGACCCAGTACAGCCTTCCGCTGCCTTTTGGGTACGTTTGATCTATAGAAATGGCACATACATATATACATATTTGCATACAGGTTTGCCTCATGATCCTGACTTAGTGGGGGTCTAGGAGTACACTGGTCGGGCCACTCAGAGTGATAAATCCAGTCCATGGGTAGAAAACATCTGCCTACATTCGTTGTATTACGATTTCAGGTTGGACGGCCAGTAAAACACCACTGACCTTGTGCTCACTGCTGGAGCTGTGTTCTAAGTGATGTGGCGCTTTTGATCTTTTTCTGCTCATGGAAGCCCTTCAGTGGGTCTTGCAGCGCTATTGAAATGCTTTGGAATTGCAGCTGGAATAACTCTGAAACCCTTCAGTTCTCCACAGTGGCTGTGGGAGGGGCTGTCCTGTCACTTTAACAGGGGAAACAAAGCCCTTCAAAGCTCCCTCTGCCACGTCAAAGAATACCTCCAGGCTCCAACGGTCTGCGCAACATCACCGGTTTCCATCTTGTAACCGTCGACCTCCCGGAAGCTGAAAATGGACGACGACACAATTGAACACAGTCTTTTTAATGACTTTTTTCACATTTCTCTCCCGCTTCACTGGGCACCAACGTCCAATTTCCATGGTAGTTCAGCCTTCCAGACTTCGTTTGGGCAGAATCTAAGTTTCCGGAAGCAAGCCTTGGCAAAGGGTCTTTTTCTGGCCAGGGCAGGCCGAGCAATGAGCGTAGAGCCTTTATCCCAGAGCGCCTGAGCCGTTACCCGTGATCCCGCCCTCGCGCTCCCCTTTCCCTATTAATGCATGTCGTTACATAGCTCTATCAAAGCGCTTTTCATTTCCTGCTGCACTAATTAAAGCCACAGTATCACGGAGGTCTATAAAAACCAGCTGGATATGCACAAAATAAAAATAACAGGAGTTAGTATTACAGCGCTTAAAAAAAGAAAAAGTGCAATTCACCATCATTTTCTAAGGTAGTCGTGCCCCACTTTCACCACTGATGCGGTCCACTTGCACCACTGGGCCACCATTGCACTGCCCACTGTCTTCACTGCTAGCAACAGGACCTCTTGGAAGCAATAATATAGCTGGTGAACCTACTAAATGGGTTCAGTAGGGGTTCACCCCGAAAAGACAAATAATAAAAAAACAGCATCAGGTTGTGAATTTTACAGCACAATTATCTGGCAAAAGTTCCATAAAAATGCATTTAGTGGTTTTCCCTCCCAAACATTGCATGGAGTATCTCTTCTCAAAAAGGACAGACCATCTTTCTTCTCTTAATTACTTTTAAACTGCCCGTTCAAATAGATTCTGAAAATGAACTTTAAAGTGGAAAGGTGGACATCTTCTAATCTCTTGCTGTGGACAGGAGCCTTCACCAGTTACTCTCAAAACCTATTGGTGCCCTTTTCTAAATTTCTATTTATTAAATTAGATCAGTTTCTATTAGTCAGCGAGCCTAGCACGTTACATAAAACGTTCAGACCTTCCAAACATTGGATTTGAAAAGTCTTACATTATACATGAACTTCTATTTTTGGTCCCTGTGAAAGGGGTGGGGGGAGGGCATCCAGTTGTAGAAGCCTGTGTTGAGACTAGGGCCACTAGAAGTGTATGGTAGGGTTGGACCGCATTATGCTTCACGGTTGCCTAAATTATGCTGCAAGAAAAGGCAAATTATGCAGTGCAATATGACACTTGGGGGGAGATTTACTAAGGTTTTTGCACCTTGTTTGCATCACAAAAGTGACGCAAAACGACGCAAAATCTTTTTTTGTAATGAAGTTTCCAGCGCTAAACTTGTTTAGCGCCGGAAATAACGTAAAAGTAATGTGAAGCAGCGCATTGCACTGCTTCGCGTTACTTTGCGCCATGGGGGCGTACCAGGGGTGGTGTATGGGTGTTCCCATGCAACCACCCAAGGTTTCTAACACTAAACTCAATTGACTAAAAACAGTAGATTGGGTTTAGCATGAGAAAACTGCGTCCTTTTCAACTAGCCGTAAGGAAGGAGAAATACTTTCATTTCTCCTTCCTTTTCCGACTTTGCAGGCGTGCTGCACTGTGCAGCACACATACAAAGTGGCAAGAGCTTTCCCTTGTGTCGAGTTTAGTATTTTGTATAAAACCTATGCTGGACTTATGCACACAACCTAGCGATGCGGCGCAAAGGTGTGTGCATGGCGCACAGCAGCTGTAATCAGCGCCGGCGCAAGGGAAAGGGGAGGAGATAGCCATATCTTTGAAGATATGGTGCTCTCCTGCTCCCTCCCTGTCGCGCAAACACGGCGCAGCTTTGCTGGGGTCTGTGCTGTGTTGCGTGACTTTTTCGTAAATCTCTCCCTTGGTGTGATAGTCTTACTTCACTACTTTGCTATTTTGAAGCATTAACGCTTCCTAGGCATAGGTTTCACCTCATTAGTACTAGTTCAACACCTAAATATAGCAATAAGTACCATAACAATGACTGATCAACCTTTGCAACGGGCCTTCCATTGTGTGGAAACAGGTGTTGCCCCGTTTTTAGTAACTTTTGATCAATTTAAAATAGAAACAATAAAAAGAAGAGCTGCAGGTTATGCAGCCGATGATGGATTATGTGGTGGATGTGGCAAATCTATACTTATGGGGAAAACACAACTGCTGCAAAATCACATAATTCCAGTGGCCGTGGTTAAGAATTAAAAATAGTATGTAAGATAGCTCACTTGGTTGAGGACTACAGCTTCAGGCCACAGCATGGCCAACTCATCCCTTCATCTTTCTGGGGGCAGCAATGTGCATAATGAAAGATTGGTGGAGATCTCACCCTCCGTCTTTCTCTCACTCTTTCAGATTTTTTTTTTAATGCAGATTCCTTGTTGCAATTTGCTTAACTGATGGCATAACAAACAACAGTCCTCAACATTGCAGTCATTTGTCAAAAGAATTACATTTCTGCTTCAAGAGGGTGGATGGTGGGTTCCAAACACCTGCAACGCCGAAGAATTAAAAAATCGGGGTGGAGTGGGCATGTAAGTGATGACCTGGGGGTAAGAAGGGGAACATTTTGCACATGAATCAAAAACTGTAGAGGATAAGACGTCAGGGCCAATGTTGTTGCCTATGGAAGTGGGGCACCAGGTTCAAGTCTTGGCGTCGGCTCAACATTCTGTTATACTGGGCAGATTACTTAATCTCCCTATACCTCAAAAAACAAATGAATGTGTAATGTAGCTGATGCTCATGTAAAACCCTACAATACCTTCTAGTTGGCTGGTGATGTCAGTGGGGGTGAGGGGGAAAGGAGGGTCTTTGTGTTCACAGGTCAGGTCCCCGCCTCACTCTCCCCCTCACCTGACTCATTCTTTTCAGTAGTTAAATTAGAACTGAGAGGCCCGGGGTGGAGGTGTGAGGGAGCAATGGGGGTAGGGGACACAGTCCAAGGGGGTGGAACAAGATACTTTATCCAGCACCTCATAAGAACAGACAGGCGCTGGAGACATCGAAATAAAAAGAATGATGAAACTCAGGCTTATAAGCAATTTAAGTACGCCCTCCTGGAATTAGGCGCCCAGGGCCTGGGACCAGCTCGCCCATGCCTAAAGCCAGCGCTGCTCTTTTTTAGGTCTCACGCCTAGCGTTGCAGAGCGCAGCACTGCTCGCGCAGCGAGAGACCCCATGTAGGGGGTTTTGAAAGCTGACCACACGCTCGTGCGTGTGCTTTTGTTTTCATCAACTGCTATTGGGTCTTTGTAAAAAAGGCAGCACGCCATTGCTGAAAGGTGTGTGAATGTCCCAGCTTCTTTCCAAATGTAACCGCCCATTTCCCAGTGGTGTCTGTTACGCGCAGCAGCGGCACAGGCAACAGGCTCCCTCGTCCCAGCTCCTCTGTGGTGAGCGCGCACCACTGGTTTCGGTTCCCACCCCCGCTCCTCTGTGGTGCGTGCTCACCACAATTGTCTCTGGCACCTTCCCCTGTCCGCGGGGCATCGTGGGTTCCAATTTTATGTCAGAAATCTGTTTTTTTGAATCTGTGTACCAATAAAATGAAATGCTTGTCAATGCAATTATAAGAAATTCTTCCATCCACTTCCTAAATGCCAGTTTGCGCATTTATGTATGTACTTATGTGATTTGTCCAGCTTTACATGCCCCCACCCTGACTAATGGCTCAACGAGAGGATGCGGCTTAACGTATAGCGCGGCCGACTTTGAAGCTGGGAAACCAGGCTCCCGTCTCGCAGGCGATTCAAGCATCCTGTGATTCTGGGCAAATCACTGAATCTCCCCGTGCCTAAAATGAATGTGTCTGCCTGTAATGCAACTGGTGCTCACGTAAAGCACGCTAATACCTTCGGGTCGAATTCACGCTATATAAAACTGCAAAGATGAAAAGTGTCCCCTGACCAAGGGACATGCCCAACATTCACAGTGTGGTAGTAAAAACAGCCATATTTGGATCCGTGGGCCTCTCCTACCCCTGGGCCCTCACGGCACTGCACTCATTATGCTTTGAGTAACTTCGCCACAACGCAGAGTCTTCAGGCGCCATCAGTGCGTGGTACAGGATGCGGCGACTATGTACAGGGAGGTTGTCTTTCATCTCTTCCATGGTGTGGGGGCACTGCACGACTTGAAATATGGGATTAGAGCCCAGCCTCTGTTTCTACCTGTGCAAAACATTGTCTATATTTAAATCTTTAGACGTTAGAATGTGTGTATAATTCTCTGGCTTTTTGGAATTGAGTGCATACGTTTTCTCGTGCTTAAAACAGGGTCCTCTGAAGAAAGGTATGTAATTTACATAGATAAAATGGTGGGCATTAACCTCATTCCTATATCGGCGCAAGCCAATTGTAAGTTATGCAATAAAATCTGCTGAACACCAGGCCCTTTCAGCCTTCGCTTGTCCAACGTTTATTGTGGGCTTTTGGTGTCTTTGAACTGAAAGACATATGTGGACATGCACACAAGCATAAAATGTGCAGTGATAAGAAACAGGACTTGAGCAAAACAGATCAGCATAGCAACAGTAGCATGGTCAAGAATCATAATAAGGGCATGTGATTGGCACGTTCATCGCCCATATCAATAGACTGTCACAATGTACAATGCCATGCTGTCTGAATGTCAACATGTACCAACATGTACCATGCGGCTACATACATGTAGACACATTGCAATACACCATCTCCCCTTCGTATTGCAGGGCCACCGTCAACACCCCCTGCAGAGCAGTCCCAGCCACTCTTTCCTGATGACGAGGAGGACAACCCCAGCATCGACGCACAAGCCCTCCTAGACATCATCCGCTACTCACCTCCATAATCATGGCTGACCAGCTGCATCGAGGAGACCCCACCCGCCACCCAACCACCCAGCAGGAGGCACCAATGGCCCCGGCAGTCTCCCAAGACCCCCAGGAACAACACACGGCCTTCCAACGCCGTATGCTGGAGACCCAGAGGGAGACGGCTGAGCAGGTGCGGTGGGGTTTGACCTCATGGCTACCAAACTGGATGCCATCCATGGGTGTCTAGGCCTGCTCCATGGTCTCCAATGAGCCCTGACTGACATCGCTGGAGTCCTGATGTGGAGAGAAGAACACCTGTCCGCTCAGAGGGGCACCAGCGATACCAGCCGTGAGCTGGCACACATGCGGAGACTCATGGAGGACATGGTGCAGATGGAGGCGGAAAGGATGGCACCCACCACTGCACACCAGCGAAATGTAGCGGGAATCTACCATGCTCTGCAGATCATCATCATGGCACTGCTGCCACAAGGTGTGGCACAGATGAATGCTGCGGCCCCCACACCATCCACATCTCCGCCCCCTGGTGTGCCATTGCCTCACAGTGCGGCAGACGTATCCACTCCGGCGCCTGATGTGTCAGTGGCACACAGTGCCTCACCCGGTACTGCAACACCCACAGGTGGGGCAGAGCACACATCCGGGGACGAGGACGTTGATGAGTTTGTGATCAGGAGGCACTAGCATTCATTTCCGCCACCTGGCCTGTTTCTGCTTGGTGCCGCACATGGTCCCATGGCCTTCCACTGACCCCCGATACACTCCGATGCACTCACCTTGGACAGCGATATGGACTACCATATCCTGTTTGATGACCAATGGCACAGCGACCAGACTGCAGACTGCACCCTTCCTCTTCCGCAGTACTTGTCATCCCCGGATAGACTCTGGTTAGCCCTCCACAGGCCCATATTGTGCAGTGTGCTCGGCATTACCCTGTACCGCTCCAGCTGCAGAACTGCACCGGATGTGCAATAAACATCCAGTGATGCACTGCTGTGTTATGAGTTTCATCATTCATGTATGAATGTGTGGATGAATGTAGGGACAGTGATTTCTCTTGTGTCAATGATGCTCATCCTGTGGGATGCCAGTCAGCGGGTGCTACATTGCATATTGTGTACCGGGTCCCGTGAACACTACAACAGGGACACACGCATCAGTCACTTCCATGTCCGGACATGGACTGAACCACGTCCAGAGCCCACGAGTCATTGTTGCAAGCCCTGTGCTGCTCCGGCGTATGGCAGGCCAGACCACTCCGCTTACGCTCCGAGGGAGGGCCCTCATTGCTACCCGTCACAGGCGTACTCGCTGGTGGTGTGCACGTCACTGGTCTAGTTGCCAGCATGTCACAGCCACTCCCTGAGGGCAGGTTTGCAGGCATACCACACCCATCCGGCACAGGCGTCACTGGCCATGTGACTCCGCCAACATAAGGGGCCGATGACGTCACATTCCTCTCTGCCGGTGGTGACTGGCTGACGGACGTTCCACGGTTCTCAATAATAAAGGGCCCATGAGTTGTTGCGCACAGGGTTAGTGGCACCCGAGGCCTTGCGGCCATCCCGGGCCTACCACCACATGGCGCTGACTGGGGTTGCACAGGGTTACTGGCACCCAGAGCACTGCGGTCGGCACAGGCACCCCGCCACGGGACGGTGACTTTGGGTGCACTGAGTTAGTGGCACCTTAAGCTGCTGAGCGGGTGTGCAGCCTGCAATGATGCCCCGTCCCGGCGGTACGGGCAGCTTAGGTTTTGTGTGCCCTGCTGGACTGCAGTGTAGGCCAGAGCCAGCGGGCAGCGCAGGCCTACTGCCATGTGGTGTCGCTTCCGGGATCCCAGAGTTAGTGGCACCCATTGGGCTGAGCGGGTGTGCAGCTTGCGATGAGGCCGGGTGCACTGGTATGTCCTATGCCATGGACCACCAACGTCACATCGCGCGCGCGGCCATGTTGTTTTAAATACACCGTCTTGCCAGCCACACCCACTAGCGATCCTGCTTGACTCGATTCAGTACACGGTAAGCCTCCGTTCATGCTTCACCTACCATATTCTCGCAAACTCGCCCCGCTTGGAACTGACCCTTTTCTCCCGCCCAGCAGGTTAACTTGTGATCGGCAAGCAACCTGAACTATCGCGGACACCGTCACAGGATTTTCTGCACCATCGGCGCCGCCTTCATCCTCGCAATCTAATCCTACCTTGCAATTCAGAACAGCTAGGTGAGCCTATTCCCGCGTGAACCCCCCACCTCTGTCTTCACCGTAATCAGTACTTACATCTTCCCTTTCAGCCCACGCTACCTCATCTCCAACACGGACCCCCTCTCCCCTTACTCGCTTATCAGGTGAGCGCTCTACCCATACACCAATTCACGCTGTTTCAGCCACTTGCCACTGGTTCTGAACCCTCCCCTTCTGTCTAGCAGGCTTACTTGTTATCGACAAGTTCCATGATCTACCGCGAACGCCCGGAATTGCAATCCTGCTCCGTTGGCGCTGCCTCTCATCTACGCATTGTTCTCTTACTTCGCAATCCGTAACAGTCTGAATTCCTGTACGTACCCTCCCTTTCTGGTTTACCTTAATGAGCCACATTATCCGGCTGACACCACATCCCTTCTTTCCGTACTCGCACCCCTGATACACTTACCGCGCGAATCGTTCCACCGACTCCCCACCCTATGCCCTTCAATTCACCAGACTAGCATGCTTGCCATCGCACCACGTCCTTGCTACGGCCTGTCATCTACGGTCAATTACTCTGCACTCAACCCTCCGTGCTAGAAATCTGATCACTACACCCCTGTCCTCTGACAGGTTTACTCTGTTCTCCTCCATTACTGCTCTTGGAGCCCGGTTTCTCGCCATTCTCAATCACAATCACGCGTTGCTTCACCGGTTACTGGCATGTTCTCCCCTTAGTCATGGATTCTCAATGAAATTCCTTAACCACACGGAATCGGCTAATCACCTCAACCGTAGTATGGTTTGTGTCACTATCCAAGCTTTATTATTATTTATGTTTGATGCTAATGTTGTTTTTCCTGCCTCCCTCCCCGTTTTTTTAATTCCTTTCACAGGCAGTGTTTGTTTCAGGCTTTTAACTCTTGTCCTGATGATGATCTATGTATCTTGTGATAGATCGAAACGTCGTCGACTCTTTTAAACAGCATGCACGTTAAACTCATGTGTTAAAACAAGTGCATTTCTGTTTAGTTCCTAAAAAGCTTGCCTCTACTATCTGCATTGGCGTTAAGCTTGTTTGTTTTGCCTGAAAAATGTCTATATTTATGTGATTGTCCTTAATTGTTGTATGTTGAAGGATACAGGACTGTGTCCCACTCTATTACGCTCTCTTTGATTTTGAATGACCATGGTTTGTAATACTAAATCTACATGTCCGGATGGACATCTCTTCCTAATATAGTACTGATTCTGGTCTATATTTATTGTTATCCTACTTATACATGTTTGAAGGACCAATTGTTTTCATAAATAGTAACTACCCAAGGTCCTTCCTACCTTTTGGGTTTCCCTTGTTGAAAATAAACATGGAGTAATCAAGACCCAGCACCAAACGTGAGACCTGGTGGCCTGCGGAGCGGGGCTGCATGGTGTGGAGGGTGCCATGTCTGCGGGCCCCGGGCTTGTGGCTTGCAGCGGCACGTGGTGAGACCTCCTGTCTGCATGCCGGTGGCAGAAGGTGAGCAGTGAGGCCTGGGTGTGCATGGGCGGGCATGCTCCGATGGGCGACAGGAGGGGCTGGGGTGCCTCTGCCTGGGTGTGCATGGGCGGGCAGGCAATGTTGTCTTGTGCAATTGTGTGTACTGTGCCAATCATGTACCTGGACTCTGTTTCAGATGGCGGGTCTGTCTCAGATGTGTGACCTGGTGTACTGTTATACATACTGGCAAGTGGTTGGAGACACACCAGTGGCAGTAGGTGAGCAGTGTGGCCTGGGTGCGCCGGGGGCGGCACTCTCCCTCTCTCTCTCCCCCTTTCTTCTTCTCTCTCTCTCTCCCCCTCTCTTCTTCTCCCTCTCCCCCTCTCTCTTCTTCTCTCTCTCTCCCCTCTCTTCCTCTCTCTATCTCTCCCCCTCTCTTCTTCTCTCTCTCTCTCCCCCTCTCCTCTTATCTCTCTCTCTCTCCCTCTCTTCCTCTCTCTCTCCTTCGCTCTCTCTCTGTCCTTTGATGTGCGCAGGACACACCTTCTCATCATGATTTTTGTCTTGCAGACTGTGACCCACGGATTGTCCCGAGGGGAGCCCCCATATGTCTTCATTTCATTTCAGTGTTCATGCTAATAAAGTTTCATTTTTTGCTTTGAATGTGAATGTGTGATGCTCATTTTTGTGACGACACGTGCATGTCACCAGTTGTGATTGTGAGATATCATGCAGATTATTTTGTACATGTTTAGGTGTAGCTGATGTGGCATGTCTTTGGTCGGGGGGGTGCTGGGGAGCAGGGGATCCTGGGGATGGTGGCGGCAGGTGTTGTTGCCCTTTCGGCCCTCCGGGCTGCATGTTCAGTTGCCCGGGTGCATCTGTTGTTCTTCAGGTGTGGCTCTGGGCTGTGCTCCCTTTTGTGGTGCAGGCTGCCATCCGACTTTGCACCAGGTCAGAGCAGGTGGTATTTTCCTGCTGCTAACACGCCTTGTCGCCTGTTTTGTGTTCTTATTGCAGTTCTGGCTGGTCGTTATGAATGTTGTGGAGTGGTGTTGTCGTGGCTTTTGGCACGGGAACGCCTACTCTGCATCTCATTAGCGATAGTTGCGGGGGTCATCTGTGGCAATGTTTTTTGCGGCTGCTATCGCAGGTGTACTGGTGTTGTGGACTGTTAACACCAGCTTGTGATTGGGACGATAAGTTTATCGCAACTTTGGCTGCGATAAAGTGCTGTTAACTCAGCGATAGATCCTTGTGAATATCCCCATATTATTCTTATTCACATGATTGTGCACCTAGACGAGCAATTCATAGCATATGTTCAGGAAGCATATTATTAACTTCTTTACATATCTTGATCACGGGATAAAGAGCACTTTCAGTAATTCCTATGGTCTCTCCCATGCTTTCACATCAACACCTCCCTTTCTCAAACTGTCTTGGTGCACGCTGGAGGGTGATAAATACACAAGCTGGAAATGCCCTGGCTCATGTATATGAACAACTGCCCCTGCTCCTTCGCCCACTGTTTTAAGCTTCTCTTTCTTTACCCATTTCTAGTTTCACACTTGTCAAAATTCCGTAAACAAAAAGAGATAGATTTTGATGTTTTAAAAGCACTAGTTCCCATAATATTGTGATCACTGGAAACAATATTACACAACCTTTAGCCCGTTGAACATGACATGAACCTCTGTGGCAAGCACATTAACCACCTGAGCTATCATTAACAGTAGTAGACTCAGAGGCTGGCTAAATACACAGATTTCAGCAGTAGGAGACTTAGCCTTCTGAGTTATGTGAAGCCTCCATGAGCGACAACAGCTGTATTGCACACAGTAATGTTCGTGTTGTGAAAAGAACACAATGTGCTCTGTCAGATCCAAAAAAGTCATCAGTACCTTTTCATAAGAAAGTTTAGCTGATCGTTCCTGGAACATAAAATGGATTTGCCAGGTGCCTAGGCAGGCAGTTGTGCTTAGAAAATGTTGTTGCTTCTGTCTCCGATTCAGCTAGGGCAAACTGCACTGCAGGGTGGTGCTGGGTTACAGAGGTGCACCAGGCACATGGGAGGCAGGAAAAGGATGCCCCTTGCACAAATGGACCTCACCCTGCATAGAGCAGGCAGAGAGAGGTTACCCGCACTCACTTCCACGGGGAACATTAGTGATCAGCCCCATTCCTGTGGGGGGTGCATGACGGGACTGGTGCCGCACACAGCATATCCTTTTCCTTCAGTGCTGTCAATTAATTAACAGCTTCTTTACACGCTACCCCATACAACTGTAACTACAATTAACAAGTATCTCACCCAGAAGCGGCCGGTGTTGTGGACGAGAGGCAGGGTGGGCGGGAGAGGGTACTGGGGGGGGGGGGGGGGGGAGGGAGGTCATAGGGGATGCGGATGGCAAAATAAAATTAAAATAGTTTAAAAAAGCATACCTGCAGCCGGCCGCGTCGTGCTCTTCTGCGCCTCTATTCGCAGGCACAGGCTCCCAGACTGCCCTACGGCCAATCCTGAAGTCGCTCTCATGCATGAGAGCAGCTTCAGGATTGGCATGAGCGCCCTCGATTTGCGCTCACAGACCGACTGGGAGCCTGTGCCTCCTCGCTGCAACTCAGCATCGCAGCTTGGGCTGGAGAGAGCTTCAACGCGCATGCCGATTTGGCCGGCCTGAGACAGCTAGCCAAACTGAAATGCATACTGACAACAGAGCACACCGCTCCTCCTGTCATCCCCCATGGGACCCATCCCCAAAGACTCAGCAGGTAAGGAAAATTAAAGCGATAATAATCCTTGTTGATCATCATTTTATTTTTCCTTTCCTGCTGTTTTCTGAGGCAGCTGGCAGGGGGCGGGTGACGCTCTTTCACCATAGTGGAAGAGCCGCCACTGATGTCGCCGTCTCTCTGTAGAGAGGACTGGATGAGCTTTACATTCAGAAACCTTGAAAGAAAATGTGAGAAACTAGAATTGTCCTCAGCCCCTTCCAGAGATCTCCTTTGCACTCACCCATGCACATCCTGAACTCACATGATGCATGAAAAATATAACTGCAAAAAGAACTATTGATGGACAGAATGCAAAACAATGTCATACATTCACCCCAGTACAGAGATCTGGGCCTAAATCCATCGTTTTTTTGCTCAACATGCCATTCCAGTTTGGACCCAGCCATATGCAAATCAGTCTTGACCCTGTGCCCCATGGGACCAGTCCAGCCCGAACTGCCCCTAGGACCGGTTTCGGGGTTTCACCCCTCTTCAGCCAGGATAGCTTGATTCCAGTGGCACAGTAAGCCCAGGACCCACGTCTGGGCATACCCGGTGCACTTAGGGCGAGGAAGCAAAAGACACACAATTGATGGACGGAATGCAGAACAAATTAAAACATTCACCCCCAGTCAAGAGATCTGGGTTAAATCCATCATTCTTTTGCTCACCATGCCACCCCAGTTTAGACCTGGTAATATGCAAATCAGTCTTGGCCCTGTACCTCATGGGAACAGTCCAGCCCATACTGCCAAGCCAGGTCCTCCCTGGACTGGAAACAAGCATCATAGGGCCACTTTATTCTGCTTCAGAAACTTAAGGAGATTGAGATCTGTTGTCAAACCCTGTTATGTTTCTCAAGCTTTCTATTTCAACGCTTGCAGGCCATTTTTATCGGACCCTTTCTCTCCCGAACTGTGAAGCTTACCAAGGGAGTGCCACAGGGGTCTTGTCTCAGCCTCACTTTGTTTAATATTTATATGGCACCACTGCAAAACTTTTTGGAAATTCGACTTTACTCCGATTTCATATGCTGACGACACTCAGCTTCTCCTATCATTTGATAAGAATTCTATGAACATTCTGTCTTGCTTCTCAGAAAGTATGAAAGCAATTGCATCTTAGATGATGGAGAATTTTCTCACGCTGAATGCTGGGAAAACAGAGATCACGCTTTTTGGTAATGCCCATTTGCCCTGGTCTCCAGAGTGGTGGCCTCCTGAGTTGGGTAAAGCTCCCACTCCTAAGACAGTGGTTAAGAATCTAGGTATCCATTTAGACCAGAAACTCACTATGAAAGATCAGGTTGTGGACACCTCTGGTTTTTGCTTTCATACGTTGAGCCTTTTGCGCAGAGTTTTTCCCTTTCTTCCTCTCTCGTTGTGAAAAACACTTGTTCAGGCGCCAGTGATCAGTCGCTTGGACTATTGTAATGCCCTCCTGTTTGCGACAAGTGATTCCTCATTAAAAAGACTTCAGGTGGTACAGAATACAGCTGCCCAATTAGTTAAGAATCGCCAGCCAGAACGGCTTCCCTTCCCTCTTGCAACAACTGCATTGGCTGCCAATACGCAACAGAGTTAAGTTCAAGATCTGCTGTATTGTACATAAAGCTCTGAATGGTAGAGGACCCGGCCACTTAACTGAAAAACTCATTCCCTACCAGCCAAATAGATCTCTACGATCAGGAGATAAATCCCTGCTTGTGTTTCCCTGTATTAGGAAAGCTAGTACTGGAGGTAAAGCCTTCTTCTATTCAGCCCCCTACTATTAGAATCAACTCCCTCTCCACCTTTCGGAAATGCTCAGATTATCTTCCTTTCAGGAAACTTCTTAAAATGGAGCTTTTCTGAACTAACTCTCTCTGGTCTTTGCCTCCTGATGTGCTTCCCATAGCGCGGAGATACCCCTTTGTGGGTGATTCAGGCGCTGTATAATTTAAATAAATAAATTAATTAATTAAATAAATAAATAACAAATATTTGAATAGTTTCTGTAAACTCTTTAATTGAGTCAACTTATTTGGATCTTGGATAGACATTTTTGTCTTTTCCTTGATTTGCTTCTGCAATTTGTATTGCTATGGATGGTTCAAAAAGTGGTCATTCATTAAGAAATATATCAACTTGTTTAAATATATATAATAATACAGACACATTGTTCATGTTCCCAGTCACCCATTGGGCCACTTAATAGTCAGGCAGTAGGTGTCCCTGTTTGCAGATGAAGTTATAAAAGATCAATCGGTGGATAGTCTGAGGGTTTCTGCTTCTAGATGTGGCATCTTTTGTGCTCTGGTATTAGGACAAAAATGTCCCCTGTCTGGTGAAATGTAAGGCATATCTATAGTGCTCACCTGAATGTAACAATTGTATTCTGACTGCTATTTTGGGCACAGCTTCTTGCTAATCTACTGTGTGTGCAAAGGCCTAGGCCTGTCCGTAGTGCTGCAAGGTCTAGCCCCTGTTCTGTGACCAGGAGTGGTGCATCCTGCATACTCAGTTAATGGGAACTGGACTTGACTATCATCCATGCCCTAGGAGCATCTCATATTGCAGTGGGGACAGTGTTCCACATTTTTTAATGTGTAGTATGACCGCACCTTTTTTCTCTGTGTTAAAGAGAAACAAGCCTACTGGCTTCTCTAGCATAAATTTCTGCTTTAATGTGATACCCAGACCATGCACTGACATCTCGTGTCCATGTTGAGTGCATGTATGTGCAGTGAGTATGAACCACATGCATGGCAATAGGGCTCTGTGTGTTGTGAAAGACCAGCTCCCAGTGGGAATCATTTTGCATGCCACTGGTTTAACATGGCACAGGATGTTGGGTGAAGACAGCTTTCCTAGAAAGTGTAAGTGCATTGCCTACATTTCTGTGGCTTGAGAGTGGAGCCCCAGACACTGAAGTGAGAGAGGATGGAGACCAGGCTACCTTTAAAAATTAAATTAAGACCTTTTTTAGCAAGGGGTTACTAATTAAATTGCCATTTGGTACATAGGAGGGGTGGGCCTGCAATTTGTGTTGTTCAAGGTGAAAAAGTTTCTAGGGAGTGCCTGTCCAGTTGTATGTCCCTGGTTACTCCTTCAGGAAGGCTGATGACAGCCAGATGCAGAGATCACCCACTTTACTGTGCCCTTGTTTTAAGTATTCCTGCTTGCAGCCATCCCCTTTGCTACCTGCTGTGAAAAACATCGCCTTGCACAAAGGTTGAAAATTACATTTGCTAGAGAACCAAACTGGATCTGAACCAGACAATGTATCCATATTCCCTGCCTGGAATAGTTGTACATAAGTGGAACCCAAACTACTACTCTGGCTTCTTATCCCAAGGTCTTCTTGACCAATGGTGGGAGTGCTACAAAGAGTATTTGAAAAGCTGCTTTGCAACTAGGTCTGGGGTCTGCCAGGGAGCCAGTCGCCAAGAGGTAAGGGGACATTACCTGTAATCTTCATTTTTGGCTACAGCAGCTGAGGATCTGATTAAGTGACTAGACGCCTTCTTCCCCACTCAGCGAGGAAAGGAGTCTGCCTGGCCCTGTAGCGGCATTGACTGTCCAGGAGAAGTCCAGTGTGTTCCCAATAAAGGGAGCAGCCCGAGAAAGCCCACTATCTCAGAGAGATAAGCCAGGAGTGACCCATGCCCTGAAGGGGTACCCAGGTCTTTGCACAGTTTTCCTGTGAGCATTAAAACTGTATCAGATCAGGTATCGCTGGGTCATACAGCAGTCTGCCATAAGCTTAAGAGACTGGTGCATCCACAGTAAATGTCGCGAATGAAAGCTGCTTTGCAGCTGAAGCTGGAAGGTCTGATCGACCGAGAGGCTGCAACTGTCAAAGAGACACCACTGCGAGGGACTAAGTCTGGATGCTACTTGGGCACACACAATATGCACTACATAGGCCACATACATGCACACGAGAACGTAAACTTGGGATGTTAGTTCAAGGATGGGTTTAGCACATAAAAGCAGAATTTTACATGAGTGAGCCAGTAGGACTCCACTTCAATAGTAGAGCCAAAAAGGCCTGGTCACAACTACTGATTCACAAAACACAGTATGCTGCAACCATCAGTCTACATGCTAAACCCATGAATGCAATGGGTATCCACTGTCAGTCAAATGAGGGCACGACTGGTGCACAACTACAGGTCACAGGGCCTCAGTCTTGTTAAGGAACAGGCTTAGGCCTTCATGCACTTTCTAGATCAGCACAAATCTGGGGTCACAATCATAAACCAGGAAACCAGATTCTCGCAGCCAGGCACTCGGGGCAGGGAAACACAAGCATAACTGTAAACTATACAGGGGACATTTCTGTCCCACAGAGAGACAAGCGAGCAGACACACATATTTGAGGTTCAAGCTTTGTTTATTCAATCATCAAAAATCATCCGAAAAAACTATTTGAGCTAATTATACAGTCAGCGAATCCCCTGGCCATTTCGATGCCCAATAAAAAGCCTGAAACAAACTGCAAACATTTTGTTCTCCTCTTTAGGGACAAAACAGAAAAGATTGAACTCTTGCTATCTGACACCAAAGACTCCAGCCAGCATGGAACCAATTTAGATACACCTAACCACCTGGACAGAATTCAAAGAAGTCACATAGTTAGATTTATATAACACCATAACAAAATTTAAAACTTCCATGCACTTCACAAACCTCATACCAGCTTCCATATTCAAAGAGCGAGCTACTGGCTTTGTTTTTTTGGACCACATTTATCAATGTTTCACTTTGCAAAACATCATCTGATTACCTAAATATTGGTTACAAAACACCAATCCTGAAAAACCTATCGAAGCCCCAGACGGTTTTTATTCTTTGCTAAGGTTCTTTAAAGTTGTGTTGAGACCCAACTACAATGATTTATCAAAGACAATAACCATCTTGATGATGTACAGTTGAGTTTTAGCCAACGCTGTAGCAGTGAGACAGCTACGCCTCACATTGTTAATGATGCACTCCTTATTCTGGACAACAGTGACTGCTGCCTCCTCACCCTCCTTGATATCTCTGCAGTGTTTGATATCATTAGCCGTCCCACTCTTCCTAAGGTTCTTGGAGAGAAGATGAGTCAGTGAGGAAGGAGATTACATTGGTCCTCCTCCTAACAACTGTTGCCATGCCATAAAAAAATAATTAATGCAGGCTCAAAACTTACTCCACATCAGCAAGGTGTCTCCCAAGGACCTATTCTGCCGCCCACCCTATTCAGAGTATATATGGAACCTCTGTCTCTTCCAAGGGCACATAATTAATTGCTCTTATTTTGGACAAGATCCAATATTGGGCGACCTATTAATATCTCTAACAGAACAGTTCGTAAATAGAACCCTTCTTAAATAGAACTCCTACCCAAACTCCCCCTAACTGTGTAGCACCATTGTAATCTTGCCTAATTGTTCTTAACCTAATTGACTTCCGGCCCATCATCATTGACTGTGCTAAATCTCTAGGATTTCAATTGGAGAGGAACTTAAAACTTCCATCCCACATGAACAACTTAACAGAAGGAGCACAACAGCAAATGAAACCTTTGCATAGAGTGAAACATTTGCTGCCTGCTGAAGACTTTAAAAAGGACATCTAGTCTTTCACCCTATCCATATTGAACTGCGGTAACTTTGGTAACTGGGATCCCTAAATTCCACCTACTGCCCCTAAAAGCTGCTATCCATTCATCTGCATGATTACACATAGGAGCAATATCAAACCTTTCTTGATCTGCTTACACCAGGTCCTCCTGATCAAAGCAAGAAGCACCTTGAAATTGTCCATAATTATCTTCAAAGTAATTGATTTGAAAACTCCAAACTACCTCTTAAGAAAACGTGATATATCTAGTGGACAATGCAATCTTCACAGCGTGCATTCCATGCTACTGAAAGTCCCCATTCTACAGAAAGAAAAGAAACTTTAAACAATGCTTTTCAGGAAATGAACACACGTTTTAGAAGAACTCCATCCCCTTCATCAGGATTAAACTTTCCCTCGAAGTCTTTAAGAATGAGATAAAAATACTATTGTTCCAAAAATTCCTCCAAGCAGGTCCTATTAGCTTCTCTTTGTAATCTGACTCTGTGTAGAGGCTAGGCAGTGACTAATATACTTGACAGTATTTGAACTATGAATTTTCCCTATTCTATAGAATACAGAAGATTCCAATTTGTCTTGCAACTGCTACAGTACAGTATGGACTTTTGTTACTACACTTATTTTATTGTACGCCACTCACTGATAAAGGCAACAATGCCTTCTACAAATTCTCTTGTAGATTTAGAAACTCTGTATAAAATGTTATTTAGCATTTATAAAGCGCACTATCAGCAGGGACATCCAGACACAGTAATGGTCACAGGTAGTCATAGAACAGATCATTTCCCACTGTAACTTCAATGAATAGATTTTAAATGTTTGATGAAAAAGCCAGGTCTTATGATGTTTCCACAACTCTAGAGGGAAGAAGCTACCCCTAACTTCACTGGAAGGGAATTCCACAGTTTAGCTGCAGCCACTGAAAAAGACTGACCTTCTTGACGTTGTCGCTTAAAGTTACTCACATTAGGCAAGTTCAATGAAGACGATTTTAATGTCCTGTTAGGGCTATGTCTTTTTAAACGACTGCTAACAAAGCCTGGGGGGTTACACTGTAACACCCTAAAAACAATGCAACAGACTTTAAAATATGTGTGCTGGCAAATTGGAAACCAGTGAAGCTTCTGTAATAATGATATGGCATAAGTGTCCAGCACAGTGGAAATCGAATGTGCAACTGTGTTCTTTCTGAGTGACTTGAAGTTTTTGTAGAAGAGAAACTGAAAGCTGCAAATGGGGCAACTTAGAAAAAGTCAACCACATCCTAATTAAAGGTTGAGCTGCCAGTAATTTACAGTCAATCGAAAGAAAAAGAAATAATTCACTCAACATTTTTAGGTAATTGCATGTGAGGATACTACTGCACCATTCTGAGACATTAGAGACAGTTGGGAGTCGAAAATGATCCCATGACTCTTGTCTTTTGTTTGAAGGAATGGGAGCCTTTCCCATTTATGGGGGCCAATAAACATCCAGCCACAGATCGCTGCCATCTTTGATCACCAAGGCCTCTTTCTTTTCTGCATTAACCTTCAGTTTATTACTTTCCATCCAGTTCAAGATTAAATGTACAGCCTGTTGAAATTCCAATAGTAAAGGTGGTTGATTATCTAGACACATGTATGCCACCTAGATGCATGCATGCTTTGATCCCTCTCTTTTCAAGTAGCCTAGCCAATAGGATCACTCACACATTAAATAATTAAATACATGATAAGAGAGGGAGGGTCCATTAGGCACCCCACTGACTATAGGTACATGTTGCCCAGGTATCGATCCAGCTTAACGGCCTGAGTAATCAGGAACAAGCTAAACATTAACATTATGATCAACTGTATTGAATTCTGTTGAAAAGACTGAAAGGATCAGCTGATCGATATAGTCCATGCCTAAACCAAGCTCAAGCCATCTAATATGGACAGTAGAAGTTACTCAGTGATGTAGCCGCGCTGACAAACAGCCTGCCATAACTAGGTAGTTACTGATTTGCAGATGATTTCTCAAAATCTGACTCACATGCTTTTCCACCACCTTAGAAGCAAATGGTAGCTGTCTTCTTCAAGAAAAGAGTAATTAAAGTGGATACAAAGCGAGTGCAAGGATCCAGGAGAGATCCAGACTTTATGTTGAGATTGAAGCTCATGCTCTGAAATCAACGGTAAGTTTTCAAAGAATTTGGTTTGCAAACTAAATTCCAAAGTTACATTATTGATGGTACTAAATTTCGATGGTAAAATATTGAAAAAAGATATCGACGAGTAATGAAGTGTAGATTTTCTGTACCCAACTTCACATATATACCTACACGGTAGACAAATCTTCAAGGTATGCATGTAGATGTGTGATGGAGCAATGTTTCGTATTAGAGAAACTTGCTTGTATGCAATCCTCTCAAATAACATGTAACCACATAACCAATATGTTTTGTAAAATACTAATATTGCATTATACACGACATACTGTATATAGAGGAAGCTTTCCTATGTGTATTACTAACAAGTAACCCGAGTGTCTTAAAATGGCCGCCAAAACGCGGGAACTTCATTGCGCATGCGTCTACTGCATCTACGTAGTATGACGCCTTCTATGCTTTGGGGGGAAACTTTGCAGCTGCATGATAATGCACATGCTATTGCTTAAACTAAACCATATAAGTTCTACTAAAAACTACTGCGAAAGATTAAAATAAGTAAATTGGGATAGAGTAGAGATAAGTGGTATACAGTGAAATCATTTATTTTCGCATTCTAACGTGTTTCTTTCTGAGTTAATTATTAGTTCATATTTGGGCCTCGGAGGGCGACTGAAATCCCTACCCACCTGTCCAGCGCGTAGGCACGAAGAAACTTGCCGGAAACCATGATGGCATAACTTGAAACACAGCCAAGGCCACACTGGACAGAGACGCCTGAGAACTTAACCTATTGACCCGGACAAAAGAAGAAAACCTGGAAAAAAAAATCAAAATGTATTGATCGTAACGTGAAATGCGGGTGGAAACATAGAACAATGGTCCAAAGAGAAAATATTGCTTTTAGTATGGTGTGATGAACTCACCTCCTTGCCCTGTCCAATCAGAATAGGGGAAAACATGAATATTGAAACTTTTGAGGGTTGTAAACGAACACAGAATAGTATAATTGAGGTAAAGTTAGTTAGTTAACCGGCTCGCTACATGCATGTTGCCACAGACTCTGTCCGAGATGCTGTCTCAGAGCCTGCAGATGCCAGAGACCCTGCTCAAGAGACCGAGATACTGATCGATAATCCAATCATCTAGAAGGGGAATTTCGGAAGAGAAGATCGAGGAGGGTAGTGCCAGAGAGGGGTGTGACGCTGGTGTTGCACTTAGAAGAGGTCACCTTCCCAGATCTGAACCTGTCCTGTTGCTCAGTCTGCCACCTGTCACGGTGGACTCCATTCTGGCCCATCTTCAAGGAGTTGAGTTCATCTATCACCCTAGGTAAATATAATTCTGTGAAACCTGTCTTTGTACCTGCTCTCTTTTCCTCCCTTTTACAGGTACTGACATCATTGATCTTTTATTGTGACTAGCTTTTATTGAATTTTTATTTCTTCTTGAAGGAAGAAGGTGTTGACTGTAATTGATTATGACTCACAAAATTATTGATTAGATAAAGATTTTAAAACTTTTTGAGTTTGTGGTTATTTCGAAGGAAGATAAATGTCATTTCTACCTTAAACTAACTCAGCAACCTGATTCATTGAGTAAAGGAAATTTATTTGACAGGAAAATTGAGTTGGTAAGACTTGGTAAAAGTGAATATCAAATTAAAGGGAAATTCTCAAAATTGATGACAGAGGGGTTTTACTAGCTTATCTGTATGAATGTTATGGGCCCAGGTGAGTATTAGGTATGTGTGTGTAACTCTAGCTGGTAACCCGCTCCAGCATGTGGAGTTAGGAAAAGTAAATCTATCCTTCCCTATATGCACTTATCTTTCAAAAGTTTTGTCTTGATAGTCTGTCCTCAATATTCTTGTATGTCAAATGTTCTTGATATCAATATTCAGTTGTATAAATCATAGAATAGGAAACACGGACGGACATTAATCTCAACAGGATTAAGAGTAGTTGTCCGGATTTCTTTGTAAAATGGGATTTGTTTACTGTAAAATAATATATCTTTCCCTGCCATCTTCTGGGTCTATTATGTGATCAAAATCCACAAAATACATACATTTCATGTAAAAATCTGATACAGATTCTACAAAATTAAAAAAAGTGTATTTCTCAAACATGAGGACGTGTTTCAGTTTAGTGCATTACATTGTGTCACTGATGCATAGAGAGGCATTTATCAGAAGACATGTTATCTAATCATGAACTTAAATGAATTCATGCTCACCCGACCATCCTGACGATGAAGCCATTAGTGAAACAAGAGGCAACTCAGTTGTAATGGGCACCAGTATGTGGCCAGGTTGTTCTTATAGGTGGAGCAACATTATAGCCTATCAAACAATTTACAAGAGCGGTTTAAGTATGACCCATATCCTGAACGGAAGCATTTCAAGGTGATGATTGAAAGAAGACAGTGAAATAATGTCATTGATTAGGATCAAACCATTTCATCAAGCAGGGAAGCTGGGATTAAACCTAGGTTTCATGGTTATGGGTTGTGCAAATGCAAATCAGGCACTAATGAGCATATCTTTCTTTCTCCATTTACATCAAAAGGTAAAGTGCTGTGTTTAAATCTTTGAGGCGCTAGAATTGAGGTACTGATAGGGCCCAGAGAGTTACAGATATTCACAGGACACAAGTGAAGTGCAGAGCCCGCTGCAGGTAGACTTTCACACTGAGCTCTCATCTTGTGGCTTTTTTTTAATACATTTTTCATTACTCGCCAAGGCTATGGACAGCACGTCACCTGGGCCCGTAGAGTGCTCTGGAATTGCTCATTATGTAATGCTGTGAATGGGCACATAATGGAAATGCTTTTTTTGCTCTCACAACACATTGAAAAGTCATTAGTATAATATCTCTCTTCTGCCTGCCGTGCCCATTTGCCGCTTCAAACGCCAGTACCTGCTTCTTCTAAG
Organism: Triturus cristatus; assembly: GCF_964204655.1. Classification (NCBI taxonomy): domain Eukaryota; kingdom Metazoa; phylum Chordata; class Amphibia; order Caudata; family Salamandridae; genus Triturus; species Triturus cristatus. The sequence continues at coordinate 796,591,789 of NC_140583.1, read as the reverse complement.
GACTCCAGGTGGGACGAGGGTCCCTGGGGCTACGCCGCTTCGCCCGCAATACTTGTTCACACTCGGGGGGGGACTGCATACCCCAGAGTGCACCGCTCTACTCACCAGCTGCCGTGAGTGAGGGGGAGGCATGACCAACCCGCTTATAGTGCAACCTCTCCACCCGCGGTGCGGAAACCTCTTCTGCCTGCTGTGCCCATTTGCCGCTTCAAACGCCAGTACCTGCATCTTCTAAGGACCCCAGGTGGGACGAAGATCCCTGGGGCTACGCTGCTTCGCCCGCAATACTTGTTCACACTTAGGGGGGGACTGCATACCCCAGATTGCACCGCTCTACTCACCAGCTGCCACGAGTGAGGGGGAGGCATGGCCAAAGCGCTTATAGCGCAGCCTCTCCCACCGAGGCGTGGGAGGCGCGTGGAACAAAGCCCGGACCAAGGGTGGGCCCGTCTGTGCCCGTCAGGGGCTGGAAGAGGCGGGGCTGGGCCACCCCACTGATACTTGCAACTGAAGAAACAATCCCCGCACCCGTGTTACAAGGTATTATGACTAGAACTGTCATATATAGCTTGTTAGTGTGTCATTTTGTGGTGTTACAACTGGACTGTCGTGAGCCCTCGGAATGGCTAGCAAACGCAAAGGAGTAGCCGGGGCATTGGATGCGTTCATTGTGAGGGCAGAGTCTCTACTGACCCACGAAATCGAACTGACAGAGCGATGCCTGCCCATGGACCCTGCAACCTTACACTCACGCCTATCATTAGGCGGCCTAATCACTGATAGTGCATGTTGGAATTGGGGTTGCCCATTCACAAAGGTAGCCTGGCTCGTGACAGGAAGGCACCCAAAGGCATTCTGTGTAAAGTAGCTGTGCAGTACACACATTCACCTAGGCAGAGTAACGCACGCAATGAAACTGACACCACTCCAATTGTGTTTAAGAACAAGACTCTTTATGTAGCGTTTTATAGCAGGGAGTAGGCTAGTATGAATTCATTTAGATAGAAGCATAACCTCGGCAATAAATTAGCATGAAATTACTAAAGACTAAGCGAAACATTGACTGTAAATTAGCATGAATTAATTAATGACTGAGCAAAACATTGACTGTAAATTAGCATGAATTAATTAATGTCTGAGCAAAACATTGACTGTAAATTAGCATGAATTAATTAATGACTGAGCAAAACATTGGCACGAATTTGCATGAATTAATTAATGACTGAGCAAAACATTGGCACGAATTTGCATGAATGAATTAATGACTGAGCAAAACATTGGCACGAATTTGCATGAATTAATTAACGTTTGTACCAACCCCCTCTCCCTCAACCCCCTCTGACAAAATCTCGATCCCTGATGATTCTATCCCGTGCCATGGGGGGTATGGTCCCCTTGTACTACTTTCAATGAGGGAGGGGGAGTTCCTTAATGGGGGCTGTGTGCTTGCCTTCTGGCTCTCCCCTAGATATTATGGGAAGGTCCCATGTCACAATGAGTCTCCTCAAGACAGTTCCGGGGCACAGTCACAGTCTCTCCCGGGGGAAGGGCGGGAGCGGGGCTGCCTCCCTTAGGTTAGACACTTCTCGGCAGGCCCCGCGCTCCGTGAGTTTCCGCTCCCTCCCCGGGGTCGTTACCTGCACTCTTCGGCCCTCCGGGGCCCTTGCGTCAGTCTCAAGCTGTTTCACTCCCGCTGGAGCCGCGCAGCTCGCGGGGTGATGACGCGGGCGAAGAAGGCGGAATGTGGGCGGAGGAGGCTGGATGAGGGCGGGGGCGAGGCCTGTGACACGGCCGGCGCCCCCGTCACGTGAGGATGGTGAACTTCCTGGGATCGGTTGCGGCCTCTGGAGTCCCCGCGGAATGAACTCTCCTCAGCTGACGCGGCCGGCTCTCCTGTCAGCTGCAGCGTCCATGGCAACGGCGAAGAGTCGGAGGCAGCTTCACACCCGCGCTGACAGAACTTGGGCAGCGGCGGTGAGTGGGGGCTCGATTAGCGCGCCACAATCACAGCGCTTCTGTAACTCGGGCAGTGGCGATGACAGGGGGGGTCCCTTAGTGCTTCACAGCCACAGCGCTTCAATAACTCGGGCAGCGGCGATGACAGGGGGGGGTCCCTTAGTGCTTCACAGCCACAGCGCTTCAGTCAGAGGACAGCGCTCCTCAGTTACAGGTGGCGGTCTCATGTGGCAGGGATGGTTCTTTGCCCTTCGCTCTCGTTGGTGGTTTCTTGTGGCCCTGTTGGCTTGTTGCCCTTTTCCCAGTTGAGGGATTGATTAAGGCAAATAGGGGGGGGGGGTTGAGTTGGAGGCTGCTGTCAGTCAGGCCTCTCTGGATGGTCCCCTGGGGATTCCCTCACACTGGGCCAGGTCAGTGGGTTTGGTCAGGATTCCTCACGCAGCTTAAAGGGCAAGGCCTAGACCTAGTCACCCCTAGTGGTATAGGTGCCCCCTCCCCCTTCTGCCTAAAACTCCAGCTCAGGGTCCCCCCAGGTCAGTGGTACCTCATCAACTGGCTAGAAGTTTCCCGCCCTTTCTATTTATATTCCCAAGTCATGTGACCTCACTCTATTCTAGAAGGTTCCAGGGGCTTCTACATTCTAGGTATGGGCAGGGGGGTCAGGCTAGTGATGTCACAATACCTAAGGGTTCTAGGCAGCTCCTGGCAACTAGGGCGCTTCTTGAAAGACCGCTCCGCAGTAGCAGGGGTCTGTGGCAGCCATCTTAGTGGTAGAGAGCACCTGCACCTTAGCATTGACCAGCAATGGTAAGGTGCCCGAAGACCTAGAGCCAACCAAAAAGAGGGTGGAAAAATGAGGCAAGGGCGAAAAAAAACAGGGAAGATCACCCTAGGGCGGACAGGTCTAACAGGCGTCCCCCCCAGCCGAAAGTGGGGAGACCTACCCAACCTCTAGGGAGCTCTCCTCGCTAAGGCGGAAAAACCGGGAGAGACCGTCCGCGTTGGCGTGGTCAACTCCGGGCCGATGTTCCACCCGAAAGTCCATCCCCTGTAGGGAAATGGACCACCTTAGCAACTTTGGGTTCTCGCCTCTCATTTGCATGAGCCAGCGAAGGGGGCGGTGGTCGGTCTGTATGAGGAAGTGAGAACCAAAAAGGTATGGTCTCAACTTCTTCAACGCCCAGACCACCGCAAAGGCTTCACGTTCAATGGTGCTCCACCGTTGTTCCCTGGGAAGGAGCCTTCTAGATATAAAAGCCACCGGTTGATCTTGGCCATCCTGGTTCAGTTGCGAGAGCACAGCGCCTATACCATGCTCAGAGGCGTCTGTCTGCACGATGAATTCCTTGGTATAGTCAGGAGTCCTAAGCACCGGGGCGGTGCACATCGCATGCTTTAAGGTGTCAAATGCCTCCTGGCAAGCAGCTGTCCAGTTGACTTTCCGTGGTTGCTTTTTAGATGTCAATTCAGTCAGGGGGGCAACGATGGTTCCATACCCCCTGACAAACCGGCGGTAATATCCAGTGAGTCCGAGAAAGGCTCGGACCTCAGTCTGGGTCTTGGGGGGCTCCCAGGCCAATATGGCCTCAATCTTGGCCTGGAGGGGTTGCACCTTACCCCCGCCCACCAGGTGTCCCAGGTAAACGACAGATCCCTGTCCAATCTGGCACTTGCTGGCCTTGATGGTTAGACCAGCCCGTCGCAGAGCCCGCAGCACCTCCTGGAGATGCTGCAGATGGTCCTCCCAGCCGCTACTGAAGACAGCTATGTCGTCCAGGTAGGCCGCTGAGAAGGACTCCATGCCAGATAGCACCTGGTTCACCAACCGCTGGAACGTGGCCGGAGCATTCTTGAGCCCAAAGGGCATCACTTTAAATTGAAAGTGGCCCTCGGGGGTGGAGAACGCCGTTTTCTCCCGTGCTCCGTCCGCCATGGCAATCTGCCAGTACCCTGACGTCAAGTCAATGGTACTAAGGTACCGGGCTGCTCCCAGCCGGTCAATCAGCTCATCCGCCCGAGGGATCGGATGAGCGTCCGTCTTGGTGACGGAATTCAAACCCCGATAATCCACACAGAACCGAAGTTCTGGTGTGGTGCCCGGTGGGGCCGCTTTCGGCACCAACACTACCGGACTTGCCCAAGGGCTGCTGGAGGGCTCAATAACTCCTAGCTCCAGCATCTTGGTCACCTCACCCTGGATACTATTCTTCACTTTGTCGGACAGCCGATAAGACTTGGCTTTAACCGGTGGGCTGTCCCCTGTGTCCACGTCATGGGTACACAGATGTGTGATTCCAGGCGTGAGGGAGAACAACGAGGCGTACTGCTCCAGTACCTGGCGGCAGTCCCTCCGTTGCTCCGGGGTCAAGGATGGGGAGAGGACCACTCCCTCTACCGTGCCATCCTTTTCGTGGGCCGCCAGAAGGTCAGGAAGAGGTTCGCTCTCTTCCTCCTCGCTTCCATCCGTCACCATGAGGAGGGTCATCTCCGATCTCTCATGGTGCGGCTTCAGGCGGTTGGCGTGGAACACCCGATGGGGTTGCCGGGGGGTCTTCAAGTCTACTACATAGGTGGTCTGGCCTCGTCGCTCCACAATCTCGAACGGACCAGTCCATCGGTCCTGGAGGGCGCTAAGCTCCCCAGGCTCCATGACCCACACCTTCTGTCCAGCATCCAACTCCACCGTCCGAGCGTTGCGGTCATACCACTCCTTCATGACGGCTTGACTGGCCTCTAGATTGGTTGAGGCCTCCTTCCACAGCTTGGCCATCTGGCTGCGGAATGCCAGCATATAGCTGACAACATCCCGGGGAAGCTTCATCGAAGTCTTCTCCCATCCCTCTTTGACAAGGCTGAGGGGCCCCCTAACGGGATGGCCGTAGAGCAGCTCAAAGGGGCTGAACCCGACTCCCTTCTGCGGCACCTCGCGGTACGAAAATAGCAAGCAAGGGAGGAGGATGTCCCATTTCCGCCTCAAGTCCTCTGGCAGGCTCCGGATCATCCCCTTTAAGGTCTTGTTAAAACGCTCTACGAGTCCGTTAGTCTGGGGGTGATAAGGAGTGGAGAACCGATAAGTCACCCCGCACTCCTTCCACATGGCCTTCATATAGGCTGACATGAAATTTGTGCCCCTATCCGACACCACGACCTTGGGGAATCCCACTCGGGTAAAAATCCCCATTAGGGCCCGCGCCACCACGGGTGCAGTGATGGTCCTCAGAGGAATGGCCTCCGGGTACCGGGTGGCGTGGTCCACTAACACCAGGATGAACCGGTGTCCCGAAGAAGTCGGAGGGTCCAATGGTCCCACAATGTCGATCCAGACCCGCTCAAAAGGGGTCCCGACTACCGGAAGCGGTTCCAAGGGGACCTTCACCTTCGTTCCTGTTTTGCCACTTGCCTGGCATGTCTTGCAGGTCTTGCAGTAGGTGTCAGAGGCAACTCTCATCCTGGGCCAATAAAAATGCGGAACTAACCGCGCGAAAGTCTTGTCCTGGCCCAGGTGTCCAGCTAGAGGTATCTCATGGGCTAACTCCAGCAAAAAGGTCCGGTAGCATTGGGGCACGACTAAGGCCCTTGAAGATCCATGCACCGGAACCTTCGGCTCGCTATACAGGAGGCCATCCTCCCAGTAAACGTGGTAATTACCAGATTCCTTATTAGTCGCTTGAGCTGTGGCCTGTCGCCGCATGCCTTCAAGCGTGGGGCATTCTCTCTGGCCCCGGCGAAATTCCTCCCGGGTAGGCCCTCCTTCCACGCACCAACCGGCCGGGATAGGCAGGTCCCCCACAGGAATAACATCCACTTCCGCGGACTCTGGAGCCACAACCACCGGCTCCCCTTCCATCCATCGGGGGGTAGCCATCTCCTCTACTGGTCCAACTTCGGGTTGGGCTGTACTTTCGGGCTCCAACTCGGTGTGAGCTCTCTGCCGGGCAGCTATGGACCTTGTGACCACACAGGCCCATCCTGGTAACCCCAGCATTTCTGTGTGGGCTCGTAGCTCCACTTCCTTCCAGATATTGGTCTCCAAGTCGTTCCCGAGCAGACAGTCCACTGGCAGGGCAGGGCTCACGGCAACTTTTAAGGGGCCTATGACTCCTTCCCACTCAAATGAAACCTGAGCCACCGGGTAATGACTCAGGCTGCCATCGGCCAATACGGCCGGATGGAACATGTCAGGGATCAACTGCTCCGGGGACACCAGCCGCCTTACTACGGTGGTCATGCTAGCACCTGTGTCCCTCAAAGCCTCCACCTCCTGTCCGTTCACCTGCACCCTCTGCCGGTATTTGGCAGTATTCGATGGTAAGGAAATCACTGGAACCTCTTCCCTATCCCCCAGTGAGACAAGGGTCAGGCCTGTCCACTCCCCCTCCCTATCTAGGGGCAACTCCACCCCAAGCGCTATACTAGCCACCCCAGGGGGCTTACCTCCTGTGGGGGCGGGAGTTCTTTTGCGACACTGGACATCCCCCTTATAGTGTCCCACCTCCCCACATTCATAGCACTTGACTATTCTGGGTGGTTGACCCTTGTCAGGGTGAGTGGGCTTTGGGAAACTAGACTGAGAGGGGGTCCCTACACCTTTCCCAAACTGCCTGTTTGGTGGGCCTCGGGAGAGCTCCTTCTTTTTATCTCCCCCCTCTTTCCTCTGGGGGGTGCTCTGTCCACCCTTCGGGCCATCCACCCCGGAACCCTTAAAGGTCACTCGGGTACTAACCCAAGTGTCCGCCTCTTCCGCAAGTGTCCGGGGGTCGGTCAACTTGCGGTCCACCAAGTGTTGGCGCAGCTCCGGAAAACACTTATCCAGGAGGTGCTCTCTCAGAAATAAGTTGTACAGACCCTCAAAATCCTGCACCTCGCTGCCACGCACCCATCCATCTAAGGCCTTCCGGGCATAATCATAGAAATCCACCCAGTTCTGCGTGGTTAGCTTGTGACTGCTACGGAATCTCTGACGGTATCTCTCAGGGGTGAGGCCAAACTTTTTAAGCAGGGCCTCCTTCATCACCGGATAGTTGGTTTGGTCTACCTTCTCTAAATACAGGAGGGTGTCCCTCACTACAGGAGGTATATATCTATACAGGCCACCCCCCCAGTAGCTTGTGGGCACCCCATGGACCTTCAGGGATACTTCGTACGCCTCCAACCACCGGTTGATGTCATCCCCTACCCCGTAACTAGCAATCACATCTTTTGGGAGGTAGAATTTAGGCTCCCGTGGAACCTCTGGTACGCTGCCACCATTTATATTCCCTTGCGCACTGATCTGTAATGCTCTCAACTCCAATTCTTTGAGCTGGATCTCATGCGCAAGCTTCCTTTCTTCCATTGCTAGCCTCTTATCTTCCTTTTCTTTTTCCAATTTCGCAAGCTCCCATCTCAGTAACCTCTCCTCCCTCCTGTCCTCATACTCCTCCGGCGAGGCACTCCTTCTAGACACACTACTACCTGCCCCAGAACGTCTCCCTGGCGACAAGGTTTCACTGACATCAACATGCAGCAGGTCTAGTTCTCCTGACGTGCCCGCCTCCCCTAATGCCCCTTGCTCCTCTGGCTCCTCGTCCCCTTTCCTCTCTGGGTGGGCTAATACCCATGCTTGTAAGGCTTTACGGAGCTCTTCTCCTTTGGCTCTCTTCCCAACTGCCACCCCCATCCCCTGACAGAAACTCCTCAGCTGAACCACCGAGTATTCCTCTATGTTGGCTAGCTGGAACTCCATTCTGACAGGTGGGGACCCAGACAATATGAGTGAATATCAGGACGTAGGTAACAACTAGGGCAATCCTCTGGGCACACTGTTAGACAGCAGGGGCCACCTGGCTATGCTTGCTTCAACAATAGGTGTCCAATTGCGGCGTACTCTGCTTCACTGAAGGGTGCTGCACAACTACAGGACCGTATCCCACCGCTGAGCACCAAATTATGTTGGAATTGGGGTTGCCCATTCACAAAGGTAGCCTGGCTCGTGACAGGAAGGCACCCAAAGGCATTCTGTGTAAAGTAGCTGTGCAGTACACACATTCACCTAGGCAGAGTAACGCACGCAATGAAACTGACACCACTCCAATTGTGTTTAAGAACAAGACTCTTTATGTAGCGTTTTATAGCAGGGAGTAGGCTAGTATGAATTCATTTAGATAGAAGCATAACCTCGGCAATAAATTAGCATGAAATTACTAAAGACTAAGCGAAACATTGACTGTAAATTAGCATGAATTAATTAATGACTGAGCAAAACATTGACTGTAAATTAGCATGAATTAATTAATGTCTGAGCAAAACATTGACTGTAAATTAGCATGAATTAATTAATGACTGAGCAAAACATTGGCACGAATTTGCATGAATTAATTAATGACTGAGCAAAACATTGGCACGAATTTGCATGAATGAATTAATGACTGAGCAAAACATTGGCACGAATTTGCATGAATTAATTAACGTTTGTACCAACCCCCTCTCCCTCAACCCCCTCTGACAAAATCTCGATCCCTGATGATTCTATCCCGTGCCATGGGGGGTATGGTCCCCTTGTACTACTTTCAATGAGGGAGGGGGAGTTCCTTAATGGGGGCTGTGTGCTTGCCTTCTGGCTCTCCCCTAGATATTATGGGAAGGTCCCATGTCACAATGAGTCTCCTCAAGACAGTTCCGGGGCACAGTCACAGTCTCTCCCGGGGGAAGGGCGGGAGCGGGGCTGCCTCCCTTAGGTTAGACACTTCTCGGCAGGCCCCGCGCTCCGTGAGTTTCCGCTCCCTCCCCGGGGTCGTTACCTGCACTCTTCGGCCCTCCGGGGCCCTTGCGTCGGTCTCAAGCTGTTTCACTCCCGCTGGAGCCGCGCAGCTCGCGGGGTGATGACGCGGGCGAAGAAGGCGGAATGTGGGCGGAGGAGGCTGGATGAGGGCGGGGGCGAGGCCTGTGACACGGCCGGCGCCCCCGTCACGTGAGGATGGTGAACTTCCTGGGATCGGTTGCGGCCTCTGGAGTCCCCGCGGAATGAACTCTCCTCAGCTGACGCGGCCGGCTCTCCTGTCAGCTGCAGCGTCCATGGCAACGGCGAAGAGTCTGAGGCAGCTTCACACCCGCGCTGACAGAACTTGGGCAGCGGCGGTGAGTGGGGGCTCGATTAGCGCGCCACAATCACAGCGCTTCTGTAACTCGGGCAGTGGCGATGACAGGGGGGGTCCCTTAGTGCTTCACAGCCACAGCGCTTCAATAACTCGGGCAGCGGCGATGACAGGGGGGGGTCCCTTAGTGCTTCACAGCCACAGCGCTTCAGTCAGAGGACAGCGCTCCTCAGTTACAGGTGGCGGTCTCATGTGGCAGGGATGGTTCTTTGCCCTTCGCTCTCGTTGGTGGTTTCTTGTGGCCCTGTTGGCTTGTTGCCCTTTTCCCAGTTGAGGGATTGATTAAGGCAAATAGGGGGGGGGGGTTGAGTTGGAGGCTGCTGTCAGTCAGGCCTCTCTGGATGGTCCCCTGGGGATTCCCTCACACTGGGCCAGGTCAGTGGGTTTGGTCAGGATTCCTCACGCAGCTTAAAGGGCAAGGCCTAGACCTAGTCACCCCTAGTGGTATAGGTGCCCCCTCCCCCTTCTGCCTAAAACTCCAGCTCAGGGTCCCCCCAGGTCAGTGGTACCTCATCAACTGGCTAGAAGTTTCCCGCCCTTTCTATTTATATTCCCAAGTCATGTGACCTCACTCTATTCTAGAAGGTTCCAGGGGCTTCTACATTCTAGGTATGGGCAGGGGGGTCAGGCTAGTGATGTCACAATACCTAAGGGTTCTAGGCAGCTCCTGGCAACTAGGGCGCTTCTTGAAAGACCGCTCCGCAGTAGCAGGGGTCTGTGGCAGCCATCTTAGTGGTAGAGAGCACCTGCACCTTAGCATTGACCAGCAATGGTAAGGTGCCCGAAGACCTAGAGCCAACCAAAAAGAGGGTGGAAAAATGAGGCAAGGGCGAAAAAAAACAGGGAAGATCACCCTAGGGCGGACAGGTCTAACAGTGCAACACTTGAATCTCCCCGTAATTCACCGTCTATGACAGTGTGCCTTGTTCTCTCAGATTTATCCCCGCCAAGCCCGAGAGCCCCCAATATGGACGTCCCAGATGCACCAGGAATTAACACTAGAGCACGGGCGGCATGTCCTCAAAGGAACACCAAAGTGAAAATTCAACCTGTAAAAAGAAAGAGAAATGCAGGGATAACTAAGTCCAAAAATCCCAAAGGTTGCCATCTTGACAATAATGTAACAAATCATGTGGTCACCCGTACTACTTCAGTGGGCACACAGACTGATGTTCTCTCTAACTCTGCCCACACTGCCATTAATACAGGCGCCGTGGGAGATGCCGCCGTTCCCCCCGCTGTATTTAAAGCTATTTAAAATGCCTTGGCCGATATTAAGAAGGCAATCGACATGCACTTCAATTAATTGTGGGGGAAATTGGAATCCTTGCACTCTGAAGTGGTTAACCTATTGGGCAGGAATTCGAATTTTGATCAAAATGTAGGCAGGGTTGGACTATTTCCTTCTTGCATACATTCCAGCTCTGCCTCTCTGAAAGATATCACTCCTGCTATCCCGCCCACTAATTGTAGCAATACAAATGTACTTCCTGGGCGAAATTCTGATAGCTAACAAAGGGAAAGACAGGGTGTCCTCCCGAGAAATACAGTCAATTCAAATCCAGTATTAGGAAGAAGTTGCCCCACTTATCAAGATACTAGAGCCCCTGCAAGTGACACAAGCGTAAGCAGGGATATTTCCAACTGTCCTAGGAATGCCTGTTCGAGAGAAAATACTGTTGTATTAAGCTTACCCCCTGCCTCCTGCCCCTATGTGTTAGTTTTGTCCGGGGTTCCCTATTTAGCTGGGGATCAAAGGGAGTCTTGAGCAGATTTGCGTAATAAGTCTGTAGATTGGCTTTGCAAACATAAGGGGTTTCACCCCTCTAACATGAACGACATTCTTATGGCCAGAAGAGTAGGGTGGGTTGGTCCTTCTGTTAAGAATATAACTGGTGATTGTGTTGTTCTCAATTTTCGCAGACCCCACATGGTTCGCCGCTTATTGAGTATTTTCGAGCAACTCCCCACACAAAATACCTGCATTAGTGCGCTCCCCCTGGGTCATTTTTAGGTCTCGGCTGCGAAGGCTGCGCTTGCGCAGTCTCGCTCCGAGATTTAATGACTTGGAGAAGAGGGGCTTGAACCCGCCCCTCTTCTCCCCTGTTCTCCATTGGCTGGCCTCTTGAATGCTTGCCAGCCATTGGAGAAGAGGTCAGTCATTCCAAACAGGCCCCGTCCTTTTCGGATAGGGGGGCGTGTTTTTTGCAAGAAGTCTCAAGGAGGAGACAACAGCAAAACACGCCCCCGAATCCGAAAACGACGCTGCCTTTCTCCGAGGCATTTCTGCTCTGCCTCGGAGAAAGGCGGTCGTGTCTTCCGGTGCCCTCTTTACTTGTCTTCTTCGAAAGGGACGCTCCTTCTAACTATCTGTTCTCAAGGGCTGGGCTCCCTAATTATAGGCAGAGAGGTAGGACAAACTCCGGAACCTCTTGTGTTATTCTCGTAAAACTCAGGGCCCGTAAATTAGAGATTATAATCAACAATTATAGGCAGAGAGGTAGGACAAACTCCGGAACCTCTTGTGTTATTCTCGTAAAACTCAGGGCCCGTAAATTAGAGATTATAATCAACAGACTATTTGTCATGTTAAAAAGCCATAATGACTAGGGGTAATATGCGAGTAGTTTAGGTTAAGCCAATGCTCAACCTTCCTATCCACGTTTGTTTTCTTAAATATGCGGAAACTTTTCTATAGCATTATGTTACCAGCTGGCGTCTGACTATGGGTGGGTGGCTATACCAGAAATAGTTGAGGTGACTGCAGCTGTCCGTTTCTGCCCTTTCTTTGTATCCGACAGCCTTGTTTCAATATGGCGGCGCCTCTGTCGAAATAGGATAGTCCGTCGTCGGTTTTGTACCGCGGTGTCGCCGCTGGGGCAGCTCGCACAGACGCTTGCAGCCAGAGCCGGTGGCAGGGAGTTCATTTCTGGCTGTCTGCCGTTTAGTGCCCGGGCCTGTTTGTAGCGCCCGGTTCTCCTCCTCCCCTCACCGGTGCCTCACTACTTTAGGATGGGGCTGCTCTTCCGGCTCTTGGGCTGGCTGCGCTCGCTCTTCTGGCGGGAGGAGATGGAGCTGACTCTGGTCGGGCTGCAGTACAGCGGCAAGACCAGCCTGGTGAACATCTTAGCGGTGAGTGCCGGAGTTGATGGGGAAGGGAGATAATGGGGTTTTGGAAGAGGCAGGTGAGAGCGGTGGGTGGAGGCTGGAAGGGAGCAACTGGAGGGGTATGCGGTGCTTTGAGCAGGTGGACAGTTGAAGTGCTGCAATAAACAACCCAAACGTATTTTATGTTGGAATAGAGTAGTGTTTACAGATGTGACTGTGCTTCTACTTGGCGTTTATCAAACCAGCGAGTGCATTCTGGGGAGTGTAGTCATGGTTTAGTTGGAGCAGCTCTCATGGAAACAAATGTATATGCCGAAGGAAAACGCTATTGGAAAACGTGTGTCCTTGGCGACAGCCATCTGGTAACCTCAGGGAAGAGTGGCTCATCAGTGCTCGTTCTCTCGATCTTCGCTTTTTAGTATTTGTAATCGATGACACGATGAACCATTCAAACCTGACATAGGGCAACGTGATCTCACTATAGATATAGAACCTGACCCCGGATGTACAAATAGTGGAAGCTGCCAGCCAAGAACACAATGTTAATATTGGTTGAGGCTGACTGTATTCAGCTCCAAAACATAAATAAACGGATTAGGGATCCGGGGAAGGACAGCCAATATCATGAAAATGTTTTTTTGTTGGTTTTTTTTGGGGGGGGGGGGGCGTTTGTACGGGACTATTGCACTGTTAAGTGGACCACAAGGACCAACACGGCAAGTAGAAGAAAGGACAGTCTGTTCAGTGGTGTGCCAGACATTTTGAAGCCAGTTGGTGCCTCCCTATAGAGAATGCACAGACGTGGAACCCGTGCTCACTGCGCCACTGGAGTCAAGCTATCCTGGCTGATGACGGCTGATAGCCAGAAACCGGTCCTAGGATGCTTGATTCCGGTCCAGGGAAGACATGGCTTGGCAGTTCGGGCTGGACTGTTCCCATGAGGCACAGGGTCAAGACTGATTTGCATATGGCCATGTCTAAACTGGGGTGGCGTAGTGGGCAAAAGAACGATGGATTTAACCCAGATCTCTTGACTGGGGGAGAATGTCTGCATTGTCAGCATTCCGTCCATCATTTGTTTGTTGTAATGCACAGCGCAACAACACGACTGACATAGCCTCTGTAAACACACTGACTCATGGTGGAAGGAAGGTGAAATGGTATAGAAAACCAGAGCCACGTCACATTTACTGTTGTACAATTGAAGGAAAATACTTGAAACCAAAAGTAGGCAGCGTGTAGCTCACTACATCTGGGATCCACTGAACCATTGAAAATAGGAAGGCTTGTTAGGTCAGCGGAAGCAGATGTATAGGCATTCATGGCAAGAATTCTTAGTCATTTGTTGCAATTGCATACTGGGCAGATGGCAGCAGGACACGCATGATCCAGCCAACTACATAAGTGATTATAGCTCTGTGCTATGACTTGTTTGTAGTGAAGAAGAGCACCTCAAACAAGAGCTGAGGTCCTCAGTAGTCGAGTATGTCTAATAAAAAGTGGGATGTTTAGAGTCCAAAACGAAGTGGGGGCTGCTGAAGGACAGGAACTGTGGTTTTTAGGAGAAGATTGCATTAGCAAAGAACTGGGGTCTACTTTTTTGTAGCAGAGTTGCATCTGACCAAATCTAGTGTCTGGTGGAGAATAGTACCACGAAAAATACTTGAGGCTTGTACATAACAGTGCATCTGAAAAAAAACCTGGGGGGGGTGATGGGAGTGAGAGGGGAGTGCAGCAAACAAGAACTGGTGCAGGGACAGAAGAGAGCAGCAAAGAAAGGGAAGTACACATCAGGCAGAATGTTGGGGCTGGAGCAGAAACGTGCATCTGATAAGAACTATGGCTATTGGTAAGAGAGTAGTTGGCAATAACTGGGTCCTAAGAGTGCAGTTTCTTAGAACTGTAGGGTGGTGGTTCAAGACAGCTACCGACAAGAACTGACACTGGCGGAGAAGAAAGCAGCTGACAAGAACCGAGGGTGGTGGATCGGGGAGAAGAAAATAGCTGACAAGAACTGGGACTTGAGAGTGTAGCTGATAAGAACTCTAGGGTTGGGTGTGAAGAGTGCTTCTAACAAGATCTTTAGAAGACTTCTGCTAATACTGTTTTACTTCTGGGGCAGAGTGGATAGGGCGCCTGCAATACCTTTCAAGAACAAGTGTCTATCTGAGAGACACACTTAACTTTTGCTTCCTGGAGGGCAGCGCTCCTAACGATTCACAACAATATTTAAGAGCATCACGAGCTGAGACAGACAATTTAGCTATTTAGCATAGTTCCTCCACCCAGTCTTGAATTCAGGACTCTCTGAAATGCCTCAGCATAAAGAAATAGCAACATTTACGATTTTTAAAAAGAATGCTGAAATGTCTATGATAGAATAGTTTTTGGGTCTGTGAAGCACAGCTTCGCCTGCAGTCTTTCACTGCTCACTCAAGAACTTGTAGCATCCTTTAAGACAATGGATCTTTGTTATGCAGTTGAAGGTAAGGCGCAGCTGACAGTGGAGGTTCGAGGCAGAAGTTAAGAGGTGAAAATTAAGGAGAATGGAGTTGATACGCATTATGGGGGACTGCCCCCTCTTTACTCCCCAGTGCTCTCTGAAGAGTAAAAGACCAAGCAGACGTCAACTGATGACAAACGGAGAAATCTGCAATGCAAATAGGCAAAGCAATACACTCGATTTCTAGTTCACTGCTAACTTAAGATGGAGAAAATTAGTGAAACTAATAAATTGTAGTTATTAGCTGAAAGCGAAATAAAGAACTATCCCCACATATTTTTGCATCTCCCCTCAAAGACTAAAACTGCATGCAATTAAGAATAATGCATCAAACACATTGCTTGATTCTATGTCTAGAGAGTCAGTAAAAAGAAAGAACATCTAGTGGAGGAGACTGCTTATAACATCTTCTTAAACACAGGGCCTGGTGTATCAAAGGGTTTTACCTATTCTGTCTCTGTGGTAAATATTAGTACATATGAGCTTACGTTGTTATAACAGTTGCATTCCACCCCAAAGGGGCGCCATGCTTCTCCTTGGATGTACTAGTACCTTAGAAGAGCACTTCCTTACCACTACAAGTCTGAGAATTGTTGCATAAGTAGTTGGTCGAAGAATGCCTTCAGTAAGAGGCTTTGGTTTAGTAGAGTGAGCTGGACGCTGTCTCCAAAACACTGGCGCACAGTAAGGGGTTCATAATTTGTTCCAATGTAATAATACATGTTATAACTTTATCTGTGAAGACGGGTTCCCTTCAGGTCCAAGATGGGGCTCATTTCTTCATTGATCAACCCTGGATTTAAGATGGATTTCTGAAAGTTTTAGGGCTCTGAACAGATTTATTTTTGAGTGCATACTAAATATTTTAAATGCCGATTAAAAGGCAATGGCATACCTGCAGAAGGACGTTCCATTGTGCTGTGTTTAACATACTTTCTAAACAGTCTACACCTAGCCCATCCCTGTAATGTATGTCCATTAAAGCCATGATGGATTCCTTTGGTATTTATTTACAGGCACAATTATTTACAATGCTTGAGTTTCGTTTAATTACTCTGGCCTCCCCTGTGCAATGCTGTAATATAGTCAGTCTTTTGGAAAGATGCTGTGCTTTGTTCCTATTTTAGCCCTCATGATGAGCATCGTGAGGTTCTGCTTTTATAATCGGGGGTGCACCGTTCTTAAGGGTCATTGGCTGTTATTTCAGTGTGCAGATACTAACGCCCACTGTTATTTTGGTGTGTTTTTAATGGAGAAGGTGAGCTGTTTTTTAGGGTCATTGGTGGGTAATCTGGAGTATGGTCTGCTTGGGATTCAGCTCTGCTGGCTGTGTGTCTATATTCTGCACCCACTTGACTTATTACGCCTTCAGTTCTTGTTTAATGGGATGAAGCACTCCACGATTTTCCAATACTCCATTTTCCCAAACATCACGTTAGTTCAATAGTCCTTTACTTAAATACATATTCTTGTTATCTCTTTCTAGTTTTCTACTGCTACTTGCAGTGAAGTGCAGCTGCCCTCTCTTTTGAGTAAAATTTGCAGGTATTGGTGGGAGGCACTTTAAGGAGGTTGGTCCAAGTACATGTTCTGTTTAAGCACTTCCCTCAAAATTCCTGCTCCTATCAGGAGTTGTGTGCCAGACGTTTTGTCCCATGGCTTTAAGGCATCATTGCTTGCTTTCCCGATGTGAGTTTTTCGAAATGACTCACTCTCTCATTGCATGTTTACTGGACCAGGTAATGGCGCCCCGATACTGGTGAATGCTTCAGTTCTGGCGGTTTTTAATGTTGTCAAGCTCTGTAACATGCTGCTCAAGATATAATCAGAAATTGGTGGTAAAGGAAAGAATTGTTTTGGACTGCAGTCTCTCTCTGTGGATTAAAAAGTAAATTTTTGGGGATGTGGTTGGGAATGGTTAACGGGTAGGTTTCCATTTTGATAGTGGAAATATTTCCAGAGCACCAAGAACCACTGTTAGAACGCTTTCATCCACCCCTGCAAAAGAATTTGCGGATTAAGTTAGCAAATTTTGCCGCACCCAGATGCACTTCTTACAGTACACAACTACACTTTTTGTGTCATTTTTGCAGCACTTTTTTACTTGCAATCGTTTCTTTTCAGCCTTAAAATAATGCAGACTGTTCCATCAGTGTATTCCACCTTGGTATAGGTATTTTAGAGGTATCTGCTAGTATTTGTTTAGTACTGCCATTGACTTTATTGAATCAGAAGGGTGAGAACCTGAATTGATTCTGCCAACACTCAAACTCATAATCTGCTAATTGTACCAACAAGGACTTAAGTCCTCAAGTCACTTTGTGCTAAAACACCATACTATATCTCTAGCCACCATCGTCTAATTTTTAGCTGAGAGCATTTAGCTCGAAACATGCGGCTTCACCAACATTTCGCAAACCCTCCAAAGTTCTTTAAATGCTCTTTCATCTCGCCTCTTTGGGTGGCATGAATCGGGTGGTGATAGTCAGATATGAATCACCTAAGGTGCAGCATTACAGCAACATAAAACCCAGAAACACCTTTCTGGACTTTTCCCCCTTCTCTCTCTCTACGTGACTTCTAGCTTTTACTGCTGACCTATTTCGAGGAGCACTGGCTCAGAATAAGCAAGTTTAAAGCTGGAAGCCGTGTGGAGTGTGAGCCAAAAACAGAGAAATAATACAGTAACTGCTCTTAATGACACCCCTTAGTTGTTGTTGTATTGTAGTTGCTTTTATTTAGTGCTTCATACCGCTTCGAGCTTCCAAAGAGCATTTGCAGAGAGATGGTAGCCTTCTTAGTAGTAGTGCCTTAGATGGAGGGAAGTGTCTGTGGGTAGTGGTGGTGTGCGTGATGATCAGAGTTGTTTTCTTGCTGTGTTTTTGTTGCTGTCTTGAGGTGCACCCCTCTTTCCTCTGTGAAGAACCCCCACCCCCTGCAACCCTCACTTTCCTCCATGGAAGAATCACTCCACTCTCGCAATACTCCCTTTTAGGACTTTGGTGCATCCTCAAAATGCTCTCTGCAATAGATCACAGCCTCCCCCCTCTGTATATTTATTTAAGACATCAGTGACTACAGATGGTGCTCCCTGTCCAGCCAGCAGACAACTGACTCCAGAGAGAACCCAACTAAGACATAGTGCATAAGAACACCGGAACACTTATGAACCAACACTCCAGGTTTAAAGATAAATGTACTATTATTAAAGATTTAGACACTAGGAAGACCTGACACATGTGCAACACATCTTCTTCCCTTTATAAAAAACAAAATACACATACAGCATCATACATATCATTATACTGAATAGCAGTCAATGGCTTAACCTTTTTTTGCATACATAATCCTCCAAGTGCCTTGGTGGTATCCTCTGTCTAGGCTCCCCTTGTGCACTATCCACCTGCATCTCATCCAAACTGTCTTCACCACACCATTCTCGTTCAAACATCTTGACCTTTTTATTCCCAGCACCTCATCATCATGAATCTACTACCCTACTCTTGTGCTTCTTTGTTGCTTCCTTCCACTGCTTCTGTCCCAGCACTGGACCCGCTTTCATACAAATACATATTGGGCGATCCCCAAGCAGGGATCCACTAGGGAAGGGTACCATTGGAAAGGGGAGATTCTCCCCTTTCGAATGTAGCTCTCCCAAGTGTTTCGGTGCTCGGGGGGGGGGGAGAGGGGGAGAGGAGAGGGCTGAGATAGCCCAATGAGCACCGAAACATTGAAACTAAAACTAACTTTCAGTTTTGTTTTCAATGTAATGAGGACAGCGTGCCTTGCGTGCGATCGTCTTTGCACTGAAAATCACCAAAGGGCATCAGGAGGTTGGGGAAGCTCTCCCCCCCCCCCACCTGCAGAGGTCCCAAATTAAAAAAAAAAAGCATTTACAATGCAACGGTCTTGGCATTGGTAAAGTTAAAGCTATTGGCATTGCTCATGACATTATTTTTGTTTGTTTTTGTCAATAGCTTAATCAGTGTGTGTGTAGGTGGCCCTGTGTGTGGGTGCAAATGCAATAGGTCTCGCATTTGAGAGTGATTAAGCTATTGACATTGTAAATAACAATGCCGTTTCTTTAACCCTTTCGCTGCGGCGGGAATTCCGCCACAGCGCTAGGGGGGGTTTGGGGGCAGCGCGGTGGCGCGGTGCTCATGGCGGAACCACTCCGTCATGAGCCGCGGTTGAGCTGTGCTCATGACGGAGTGGTTCCGTCATGACTCCGCCCACTGCGCTAATCGCCTGCACAGGCGAGGAATTAGCGCCGCGTGGACGGCGCGGCCGCCAACGGCCGCAGCATGACGGAACCACTCCGTCATGAGCACACGGCGACCGTGGCTCATGACGGAGTGGTTCCGTCATGAGCGGGAAAGGGGTTAAATGTTTTAAAAACAAAAACATAAACAAAAAAAATGTCATGAGCAATGCCAATAGCTCTAACTTTACCAATGCCGAGACCATTGCATTGTAAATGCTTGTTATAAGCCTCCTCCTAAACCCCTTAGGGATGCCCACGCCTCGTCTTTGTTAACAAATAGGTTCAACGTACTCTCGAGTCTAGATGCACAGGACTGACAACCACCCTTGATGGTTTCTCAGCAGTACCAGCAGCTTCACATGGAGGATTCCTCTGAAACCATAGTAACAACTGAAAATGACAATGATGTTCACTTCCCAATTAGAACTGACAGAGGAGCAGACCTGAACATTCTTAGTTGGTATGTAGCAGAGTTACAGTCCAAGCATGATGACCAGGATTGGTTGCGTTTAGTTAAAGAACAAGACATAGTAATGTTTCAGGGGACATGGGCCATGCACGACCTGCATATTGAGGGGTTTCATTGCATCAGTGTAGCGGCATCTCGTCGTAGACAGGGCCGACCATCAGGGGACTTTTTATTGGGCTTAATGTAGCAGCTGGTGGAAGCTTTACGATACTCCCAACAGTTGCAATTTCCAAACTGTATTGTTCAAGAGAAGAGTTTCCTTTTATTTGGTACATTTCTATAATAATGACTTCCTTTCCATTCCCAATAAGAATTTTATTGAGCTTTTTGATTTTATTTCCAATTTAGACTACCAGCAGCGTTCGGGCAATCCTATTGGGATTATTTTAGGAGGAGACTTTAACACAAAACTTAATGATACTTTGGTGCTGAGCCACATAATTTAGGTCCTTCTTCCCACGGGGTGTTGAGCTGGCAGTGTATTTGAGTTCCCATAACCTGGTTAATGTTATGGATCAGACGGGTACATTATATGCGATTAATGATAACCATCCGACATTCAGAGGCAGGGGCTATTCGTCTACAATAGATTTTGTTTTTATTTCTCCCCTGATTGTGGATCACTTAACTAATGCAGAGGTTGTTGCTACTATTCACGGGGATCATAACCCTATTAAAATAGCATTGAGATTGGCTTCACGACCCGCGTTCTCATCTGAATGCGGGTCCAGGGATTTAACGCCATCGACTAACAACCTAAGATTGATTTGGAGGGGCATTGACAACGGGGATTTGTTTAAGTCACTAGCTATGGACAATTTGCCCCTCATTAATTCCTGTTTGTCATTTCAAACCCCGCATCCAGAGGTAGTCCATGATTTCTCAAAACACTGTCTAGTTATTAAAACCCTTCTGTTGAAACCCGCATCCCTGAGAAAGCAGTGCAACAGATGGTTTGATGATGAATGCTCACGGGCTAATAGGAATTTGCGCAGGGTTTTGTCAGCTGAACCTAGGTGTGCTACAGAGGTGAAACTGGCCAGGCAGAAGTACAACTTGGCAGTCACTAATCGGATGGGAGTACTTCTCAGGGACCGCTGGGAAACCCTAGCGCAGGCCGCTATTGATAAAAGGGGAAAATCATTTTAGTCTGCTGTAAGGGATCTCCGTTCTATGGGACAGTTATTAACCCCCATCAGTTGTACTATTTCTAGCCAATCCTGGGATTCCCACTTTTCTAACATCTATGCTATTCCCCCTTCAGTGACCGACCAGTATGAATATGGCTCATTCACTAGTATTTTGATATCTCTCTCTAAAGTAGAAGAAGCTATTTAACAGAGTATTGGGAATAAGACCCCTGGCCCTGATGGGCTACCAATAGATTTTATCAAATGGAATCCGGACTTTTGGGCACCACTCCTTCTGAATGTTTTTAATAACCTATTGTATGCCCCATTACCCGACACCTGGGCGAAGAGTATTATCGTCCCTATATTCAAAATGGAGGATCGGTCGCAGCCCAGTAATTACAGGCCCATTTCACTCATCGATAATACCCTCAAAATATTGGGTAGAGTTTTATATAATAGGATCCTGGAATGGTCAGAGGAATGTAACATCTTAGAGCCCTGCCAGCTAGGCTTTTGCAGCAAGGTCGGCACTAACGAACAATGCCTTAACCTCAGCCTTATAATCGGGAACTACACCGTCGCACGGAACACTCCATTCTATTTGGCCTTTATGGATTTGTCCTCAGCCTTTGACTTAGTAAATAGGTCAAGGCTGTGGGTAATCCTGCTGGCCTGTGGTCTGGATGAGCCTTTGGTCCATTTCCTGGCATATCTTCATAAAGATCTCCAGACACAAGTGAGGATCGGCAGAGGTGGAGAGGTCTCCGGGCCAATTAAGGTCAGAAGGGGGGTCAGGCAGGGATGTGTCCTGGCCCCCCTTCTCTTTATTATTTACATTAATGGATTGAATAAATCATTAGTATCCATATCCCAAGATGTCCCTATGATTAACAGAAAACCCCTTCCTGTGTTATTATAGGCTGACGATGCGGTTCTTATATGCCGTACCCCTAACTCTTTGCGCATTTTAGTACAGTCTTTTGCTAAATACATGGATAGTTTGGATCTAAGAGTCAATTTTAGTAAATCATTTTTAATGTCCTGTGGTCCCCGGAGACGCCAGCTCAGTTCCATTGCTGTTCGTAGTCAAAAACTGATAAGCACCTGTAAATTTCCCTACCTTGGGGTGGTCTTTGCTGCGAACGGCTCCTGGACTGAGCATCTTACCCATTCCAGGAGCAAGTTCTCAAAGACCATCAATTCAATTGTTAGCTTTCCCCGTCCAAAGAACATAGGCGCAATTTTAGCCATCTTAAATTTTTTTAAATTACAATGTGTACCAGTGGCCACCTACGGAGCTGAGATATCGGGTATTGCGAACAGTACCTGCATTCAGCAGGAAGAAAACAGATTTTGTAGGAAGCTGTTGGGTATCCCAATCGCCACCCCACAATATGTAAGCCAAAAAGAACTCAATTTAAACTATATAACTGATTTTATACGTGCCCGACCAGCCTTTTTCTGGTTATGGATCTGGGAGAATGAGGAAGCGACCCTTACCAGAGACATTATTACTGATTGTTTGAAGTGTGATAAGGGGATGGAAATCCCCTGGCTATCTGGGGTATATCAGAGTTTATGTAGTATTAACAAAAGCTGTATCTTTTTAAATCCCGGTAAAGCTGAAACTCTGCACAAAAAAGACCTCAGAAGTGTCCTTTATCTGCTGTATAGCACCGAAAGAACTGCGCTAGAATCGAAGAAACCCCTCGTTTCTAGTTATATGTCTCTGAAGCGGTACTACCACCCTCTACCAAATTATCTTGTTTTACCCATGATTTACTGGGAAAGGAGCCTTCTATTCTGTTTGAGAGCAGGGACAGTCAAATTCGTATTGTGTTTCCCTCTTGGCTACCACTCAAAACTTGATTTAGTACCCTGCCCATGTGACGGGGTGAGTGGCCAATCTGCTCTCCATTTTCTGCTTTTCTGTAAATATTACATGAAATACAGCAAGGGGCTTCTCTACCCTTTTTTTAACAGGAGCAGGCCTATAAACTTGGATTCTGCCTACTCAATTATGCTTGCCTTGAACTATGAAGAGCTGGTCTTTCCGTTAAGCACAATCTTGAGAATTGCTACCAGGGCACGTAAGACAATGCTCAATCCTTGAGTTTTTAAGTGATGAATGGTTAAGTCTAGAATTGTTGATAATGAATTTTTCATTTTACTTACAACCCTGAGTTTGCTATATTGTGTTTTGTAAACTGTAAATTCTAATTAACATTTATTGTCACTCTTCTCCTGTCATTTATATTGTTTTTACTGTTTTGTACTTTTATGGATACGATGTTTTATCCGAATAAAGTTTATGAACTGAACTGATATCTCTCTTCCAAAACGTTCACAGTACCAGAAGGGTCTTCATTATCAGCCTGTCTGAAAATGACGGCAGTGCTTCTCTGCACAACTTTCTTCTTCTCAGGATGGCTGTGAGGGAAGAAGGGTGGCTTGAGACTGGAGTAATGCAAAAAGAACTGTTGATGGACAGAATGCAGAACAATGTCATACATTCATCCCAGTACAGACATATGGGCCTAAATCCATCGTTTTTTTGTTCACCATGCCATTTCAGTTTGGACCCAGTCATATGCAAATCAGCCTTGACCCTGTGCCCAATGGAAACAGTCCAGCCTGAACTGCCAGGCAAGGTCCTCCCTGGACTGGAAACAAGCATCCTAGGACCGGTTTCGGGGTTTCACCCCTCTTCAGCCAGGATAGCTTGATTCCAGTGGCATGGAGAGCACGGGACTCACGTCTGAGCATACCCGTCCCACTCGGGGTGACAAATGCAAAAAGGACTATTGATGGACAGAATGCAGAACAATGTCATACATTCACCCCAGTACAGAGATCTGGGCCTAAATACATTGGGGCATATTTACAACGAGGCGATAAAAAATTATCGCCGCTTTAGCGGCCGTTTTCGGCCGAAAAGTGGCGATCATTTTATCGCTATATTAGCAAGGTCACGCTAACGCGTGAAACCTTACTTTAGCATGGGGATTTCTAACGCCCAGCTTTGCATCTCTAATGAGATGCAAAGTGGGCGTTCCTGACCTGACATGATAGGAGAAATGTCACTAGGCGACATTTCTCCTATCATCAAGCCCCACGCTATGAAGTATAGCGTCAGGAAAAGTAGCGATAACACCTGTTATCGCCACTTTCCTAACACCTGCTTCAGGACTGACTTAGCCATGATATCCTATGGAAGGTGGATATCATGGCTAAGTTTGTGAGTCCCTATCAACTAGCTAACATGATATTATCGCTGGGTTTCCAGCGATAATCTCACGTTAGCCAGTTAGCCAGTTAGCGCAAGGATTTTTATCGCCGATGAGATAAGCGTTGCTAATAGTACGCTATCTTAGCGATAAAAATCGGCGCTAGCCGGCGCTAATTATCCGAGCGCTAAGTGCGCTCAGCGATAATTATCGCCGGTTGTTGTTGATATGCCCCATTGTTTTGTTGCGCACCATGCCATTCCAGTTTGGACCCAGCCTCTGCATTCCGTCCATCAATTGTGTGTCAAGACTGATTTGCATATAGCCAGGTCTAAACTGGGGTGGCATGGTGAGCAAAAAAATTATGGATTTAACCCATATCTCTTGACTGGGGTTCAATGTTTTGATTTGTTCTGCATTCCGTCCATCAATTGTGTGTCTTTTGCTTTTTCGCCCTAAGTGTGCCAGGTATGCTTAGACGTGAGTCCTGGGCTCACTGTGCCACTGGAATCAAGCTATCCTGGCTGAAGAGGGGTGAAACCCCGAAAACGGTCCTAGGATGCTTGTTTTCGGTCCAGGGAGGACCTGGCTTGGCAGTTTGGGCTGGACTGTTCCCATGAGGCACAGGGTCAAGACTGATTTGCATATAGCCAGGTCTAAACTGGGATGGCATGGTGAGCAAAGGAATGATGAATTTAACCCAGATCTCTTGACTGGGGGTGAATGTTTTGATTTGTTCTGCATTCCGTCCATCAATTGTGTGTCTTTTGCTTTCTCGCCCTAAGTGCGCCAGGTTTGCTCAGACGTGAGTCTTTGGCTCACTGTGCCTCTGGAATCAAGCTATCCTGGCTGAAGAGAAGTGAAACCCCGAAACTGGTCCTAGGATGCTTGTTTTCGGTCCAGGGAGCACCTGGCTTGCCAGTTCGGGCTGGACTGTTCCCATGAGGCGCAGGGTCAAGACTGATTTGCATATCGCCAGGTCTAAACTGGGGTGGCATGGTGAGCAAAAGAATTGTGGATTTAACCCAGCTCTCTTGACTGGGGGTGAATGTTTGATTTGTTCTGCATTCCGTCCATCAATTGTGTGTCTTTTGCTTTTTCGCCCTAAGTGCGCCAGGTATGCTCAGACGTGAGTCCTGGGCTCACTGTGCCACTGGAATCAAGCTATACTGGCTGAAGAGGGGTGAAACCCCGAAACTGGTCCTAGGATGCTTGTTTTCGGTCCAGGGAGGACCTGGCTTGGCAGTTCGGGCTGGACTGTTCCCATGAGGCACAGGGTCAAGACTGATTTGCATATAGCCAGGTCTAAACTGGGGTGGCATGGTAAGCAAAAGAATGATGGATTTAACCCAGATCTCTTGACTGGGGGTGAATGTTTTGATTTGTTCTGCATTCCGTCCATCAATTGTGTGTCTTTTGCTTTCTTACCCTAAGTGCGCCAGGTATGCTCAGACGTGAGTCCTGGGCTCACTGTGTCACTGAAATCAAGCTACCCTGGCTGAAGAGGGGTGAAACCCCGAAACTGGTCCTAGGATGCTTGTTTTCGGTCCAGGGAGGACCTGGCTTGGCAGTTCGGGCTGGACTGTTCCCATGAGGCACAGGGTCAAGACTGATTTGCATATAGCCAGGTCTAAGCTGGGGTGGCATGGTGAGCAAAAGAATGATGGATTTAACCCAGATCTCTTGACTGGGGGTGAATGTTTTGATTTTTTCTGCATTCAATCCGTCAATTGTGTGTCTTTTGCTTTCTCACCCCAAGTGCGCCAGGTATGCTCAGACTTGAGTCCTGGGCTCACTGTACCACTGAAATCAAGCTACCCTGGCTGAAGAGGGGTGAAACCCCGAAACTGGTCCTAGGATGCTTGTTTTCGGTCCAGGGTGGACCTGGCTTGGCAGTTCGGGCTGGACTGTTCCCATGAGGCACAGGGTCAAGACTGATTTGCATATAGCCAGGTCTAAGCTGGGGTGGCATGGTGAGCAAAAGAATGATGGATTTAACCCAGATCTCTTGACTGGGGGTGAATGTTTTGATTTTTTCTGCATTCAATCCGTCAATTGTGTGTCTTTTGCTTTCTCACCCCAAGTGCGCCAGGTATGCTCAGACGTGAGTCCTGGGCTCACTGTACCACTGGAATCAAGCTATCCTGGCTGAAGAGGGGTGAAACCCCGAAACCGGGCCTAGGATGCTTGTTTTCGGTCCAGGGAGGAGCTGGCTTGGCAGTTGGGGCTGGACTGTTCTCATGAGGCACAGGGTCAAGACTGATTTGCATATAGCCAGGTCTAAACTGGGGTGGCATGGTGAGCAAAAGAATGATGGATTTAACCCAGATCTCTTGACTGGGGGTGAATGTTTTGATTTGTTCTGCATTCCGTCCATCAATTGTGTGTCTTTTGCTTTCTCGCCCTAAGTGCGCCAGGTTTGCTCAGACGTGAGTCCTGGGCTCACTGTGCCTCTGGAATCAAGCTATCCTGGCTGAAGAGAAGTGAAACCCCGAAACTGGTCCTAGGATGCTTGTTTTCGGTCCAGGGAGGACCTGGCTTGGCAGTTCGGGCTGGACTGTTCCCATGAGGCACAGGGTCACGACTGATTTGCATATAGCCAGGTCTAAACTGGGGTGGCATGGTGAGCAAAAGAATGATGGATTTAACTCAGATCTCTTGACTGGGGGTGAATGTTTGGATTTGTTCTGCATTCTGTCCATCAATTGTGTGTCTTTTGCTTTCTCGCCCTAAGTGCGCCAGGTTTGCTCAGACGTGAGTCCTGGGCTCACTGTGCCTCTGGAATCAAGCTATCCTGGCTGAAGAGAAGTGAAACCCCGAAACTGGTCCTAGGATGCTTGTTTTCGGTCCAGGGAGGACCTGGCTTGGCAGTTTGGGCTGGACTATTCCCATGAGGCACAGGGTCAAGACTGATTTGCATATAGCCAGGTCTAAACTGGGGTGGCATGGTGAGCAAAAGAATGATGGATTTAACCCAGATCTCTTGACTGGGGCTGAATGTTTTGATTTTTTCTGCATTCCGTCCGTCAATTGTGTGTCTTTTGCTTTCTCGCCCCAAGTGCGCCAGGTATGCTCAGACGTGAGTCCTGGGCTCACTGTGCCACTGGAATCAAGCTATCCTGGCTGAAGAGGGGTGAAACCCCGAAACCGGTCCTAGGATGCTTGCTTTCGGTCCAGGGAGGACCTGGCTTGGCAGTTGGGGCTGGACTGTTCTCATGAGGCACAGGGTCAAGACTGATTTGCATATAGCCAGGTCTAAACTGGGGTGGCATGTTGAGCAAAAGAATGATGGATTTAACCCAGATCTCTTGACTGGGGGTGAATGTTTTGATTTGTTCTGCATTCCGTCCATCAATTGTGTGTCTTTTGCTTTCTCGCCCTAAGTGCGCCAGGTATGCTCAGACGTGAGTCCTGGGCTCACTGTGCCTCTGGAATCAAGCTATCCTGGCAGAAGAGGAGTGAAACCTCGAAACTGGTCCTAGGATTCTTGTTTTCCGTCCAGGGAGGACCTGGCTTGGCAGTTCGGGCTGGACTGTTCCCATGAGGCACAGGGTCACGACTGATTTGCATATAGCCAGAACTAAACTGGGGTGGCATGGTTAGCAAAAGAATGATGGATTTAACCCAGATCTCTTGACTGGGGGTGAATGTTTTGATTTGTTCTGCATTCCGTCCATCAATTGTGTGTCTTTTGCTTTCTCGCCCTAAGTGCGCCAGGTATGCTCAGACGTGAGTCCTGGGCTCACTGTGCCCCTGGAATCAAACTATCCTGGCTGAAGAGGTATGGAACCCCAAAACCGTTCCTAGGATGCTTGTTTTCGGTCCAGGGAAGACCTGGCTTGGCAGTTTGGGCTGGACTATTCCCATGAGGCACAAGGTCAAGACTGATTTGCATATAGCCAGGTCTAAACTGGGGTGGCATGGTGAGCAAAAGAATGATGGATTTAACCCAGATCTCTTGACTGGGGCTGAATGTTTTGATTTGTTCTGCATTCCGTCCGTCAATTGTGTGTCTTTTGCTTTCTCGCCCCAAGTGCGCCAGGTATGCTCAAACGTGAGTCCTGGGCTCACTGTGCCACTGGAATCAAGCTATCCTGGCTGAAGAGGGGTGAAACCCCGAAACCGGTCCTAGGATGCTTGTTTTCGATCCAGGGAGGACCTGGCTTGGCAGTTCGGGCTGGACTGTTCTCATGAGGCACAGGGTCAAGACTGATTTGCATATAGCCAGGTCTAACCTGGGGTGGCATGGTGAGCAAAAGAATGATGGATTTTACCCAGATCTCTTGACTAGGGGTGAATGTTTTGATTTCTTCTGCATTCCGTCCATCAATTGTGTGTCTTTTGCTTTCTCGCCCTAAGTGCGCCAGGTATGCTCAGACGTGAGTCCTGGACTCACTGTGCCACTGGAATCAAGCTATCCTGGCTGAAGAGGGGTGAAACCCCGAAACCGGTCCTAGGATTCTTGTTTTCGGTCCAGGGAGGACCAGGCTTGGCAGTTTGGGCTGGACTGTTCCCATGAAGCACAGGGTGAAGACTGATTTGCATATAGCCAGGTCTAAACTGGGGTGGCATGGTGAGCAAAATAATGATGGATTTAACCCAGATCTCTTGACTGGGGGTGAATGTTTTGATTTGTTCTGCATTCCGTCCATCAATTGTGTGTCTTTTGAGACTGGAGTAAGGGCCTGAGCAGCAAAATCCATAGGAAGGCTCGGTTTGTTTTTGGCTCAAGGTTCCAAGAGCACCTCAGGATTAGCCAAAGCTGGGTGTCTGGATTGAGTCTTCAGTAACTATCTTACCTCTAAGTTACAGCGCAGTTAGCCCTTGCCAACATATATGATAAATCATGCGATATAAAAGGTAGGGTAAACAGTGCACAAAATGATTTTTCACACCTCTCATAAATGGCAGCAGTGAGGGAGGAGCCAAGATGGCGACCGGGACGGCAGCGTAGACTCCCGGCTCCGTGAACCTCCGCATCCCGCACGGATATCCTGCACGAGATCCTCAGCCTGTGCTATGCGATTGTGTTTCTGAAGGAGAGTGGCACCCGATCGTGTGACTCCGAGGTTTCTGTCTGCGGTATCGCCGGAGAAATGTGCATTTGAACTTTGCGGCCCATGCAGCCCTGGAGCCAGGACCTCGAGTGGACGCCTTGGCCGGGTGGCAGTTCAACAACAGCGGCCTGTGGTGACTGGGTGGAGTCGGTCCACCGGAGCGGTGCCAAACTCGGCCTACATTTCGTCGTGGTCGTTCCTACTGTCAAGCGTAGCGGAACGAGTGCATGCCCGGGGGTGCAATTCTCAGATCCTCCAGTGATTGCCCCTGCCTTTGATGGTGAGCTGCCCGGACGCCGCCCGTATCTCGCCCTGATCCTTGCGGGCCGCTCCCGGATTTTCGCGGGAGCTGGTCCGTGGTGGGGACGACTGTTGCCCGTGACCACGCAACGGATAACTTTTTGCCTGCCCCCGGAACCCTGTCTCCAGCGACGTGGACCTCGAGGCGCTTGTCCCTGGGTCCCGGCCCCAATACGGGTCGGGCATACTTGGCGGCCATCTTGTTGCGATGCGGCCTACCATCCTGTCCACTGGGTCGCAGCAGGATTGGGAGTGTGTGACTTTTGGGAGTGTGGCGGAGCGATCACAGAGAGCTGTGCTGGGGTACGGCGACCTCCTCGAGGCCCTTGGTGCTCTTCATTCCTCCTTGGTTCATGGCGTCGGGGTCTTGGGGAGTAAGCTCGACGGTGTGGCATCAGCGTTGGGACTGTGGCGGCCCGCCTGTCCTCAGGTACACAGGGCCTTCCTACACTGCGCACAGGAGGACACTGTTGCGGCCACCCCTGAGATTAGCGCACAGCTGGACACTCCGGACAATATGCTACCGTGTGATCGGCTAGCTGAGGGTCTGATCTGTCCCGGAGGTATTGGACCTGAGTGGGAGGTGGTGGCCTCGTCCCGTACACAGCCTCCGGCGACCCGGGGACAATTCCAGCAACAACTGTCTACTTTGGCTGCTTCTGCCTTCCTGGACCTCGAGTGCAGTGCAGATCCTGGGGCAGCACTGGGAAGCCCGTCCCTCCATGATGCGGACTGTGTTGGTGCTCAGAGACTTCCACCCCACCTGTGTGCGTCGCTTCTCGGTCGTTTTTGGACACTCCTCTACCTTGGAACATCGGACATGGCGCTGGGTCGAGGGGTAGGCATGGGCAGAATTGCAAAGAGTGGTCAGGGATAAGGCTGATCCTTCAGGGGTGGTCATCTAGTGGACGGGCGGGCTCAGGGGTTGCGTGCTCTCATGGCATAGCTATTAGCATAATAGGTGCATAATGCTCCCCATCTTTCTTTGATACGATCGATTTTGTGCTGTTTATTGTTTACTTTGGGGACAACTTACCGTGCGGGAGGGAGAAGCCGGGGGTATGTTTTGAAGGCCCTCCTCCAGTTTATTAACACTTTCTATACCCCCCCGTCTGGTGGGGTTCTTTTCCTACTTCTTTTTCCCTATTCTTCTATATTTCAGGTCTGGTTCTAGGGCGACAGGCACACTGCTGGGGGGGGGGGGCCGTACTCATCTGCAGAGGTGCAGGGTGGGGGGTTGGGGGAGGGGATTCTTTAGTCTTTCACCTCTTTTTCCATGGCCTCCTTTTTCTTCTCTGATTCCTCTTGTTTTTCTTTTTCTGGGATCAGCGTGATACACCTCCTTTGTTATGACTCGTTGCCGTTTCATGTGTGCCACAATTTCCGGGGTGTTCTCTGGGAGTTCGGGCGGGGGACTGCAGGCGCAACTGTTTATGATATTCTTCCCCATCCTGAATTTCCTGTGTCTGCGCCATTGATCCAATAGATTGCTGTTTATTGCTTACGTCTATTACTCTGCATATCTTTTATCGCTGTTGGGAAATTGTTCGGCACCTGATCCTTCTGTCTTGTTCCATTGTAAAATGAAAACCTTTTTTCTCCTGGTGTCCTACCTGCGCTGTTCACAGTATTAGCATGAAGATTCTGCTCCCCGAGGTGCTGCCTGTGTTTACATTTGATCTTTGTTGCTCTGATTGCTTAGCGGCCGGCCCCGGGGGGTTGTAGGCCCATACTTGTTCTTGATTGACATGTCAATAAAGGTTTTTCAAAAAAAAAAAAAAAAAAATGGCAGCAGTGTTTGTACATCTGGCATTTCAGTAATAAACCTATACTGTAAATAAGACCATGTATAGCATTTGAAACACGAGTCTCGTTCTCTGTGCCCTGTCTCTTCATTTTACCTCTCTTTATTCTCACTTTTTAATCCCTCTCAGCACTACAAGGCCATCTTATTGCAGCATAAAGTCTTATAATTGCCAGTGTCTCAGTGTGTTGAAATTGTGTGGCTGATAATACATTGATCTGGAGGTCACAAATTTGAATCTGGCAAGGCAGACTCAGCCTTATATACTTCTGAGATCGGTAAATTGAGAATTGATAATGTGTGTTATTTAAAGCACTTAGAAAAGGCAGAAGTTGAGTATGAAGTACTATATTAGTTGCTATTATAGTTTGAATAATCAGCATGACCTTATTAAATTGCTTTCTGGGATTCCTATCTTGTGCACTAACAATGGTGATCAATATTGTGCATATGATACAGGAATACATATATTGGTTAAAGTCGACGTAATTGCAATTGAAATTAATTGTGTATGATGAGTTGAAGTGTGTTTATTAATGTGTTTTAGTTATGCCACATTTTCATGTAAAACGTCATTTTAGACAAGTTGGATGCCATCAGTCACTCACTCCTGCTTTCCCCGCTGCATACATCTTCTCCCCTACGGCTCTGCCGTGCAGAGTTAAGCTGATACGTAGTAGTTTATTTCCACTGTTTTGATTGTGTTTCTTTCAGTGAATTTTACCCTGTTCTCTGTGACTTGAAACACTGTCTAAATCTCCTCTGCTGCCTTCCACTGTGATCACTAGACTATTCATTCGCTGAAAGTCCTATTGTTTAAATGTTTTATATTCGTTAGAGCATCTCTGGATGAAATTAGCATTGCGAGTGTTGACCATGTTTTACAGAAAATAGATAGTGTAATGATAGGACATTGCTTACTTTGTCCTTCCTTTGTTTCTAACCTTCTCTCTTGTATATCTGTTCTGGAATTGTTATGTTTTGCTATTCACGGTTGTGCATATGATCAACTTGTTTATGCTTGATCTATGGCCCGTGACTGTGTGCTCGCCAGGTGTGTTCCAAATGCTACTGGTGGGCAGGTGCAAACTGGAAGACACTGGATGGGGACGCAGTCCAATAGGCACTTGCATTTTATGGAATAAACTTGGAAAGAAAAAGTACCTCCATGTTTTCAGCCTCCTTTTACTGCCATTCCATCTACGTTACAGATAGTGCTTATGTGTTAAGGTAATGACATGTAATATTCTCGTGTTCTGATTTGCTAACTGTATGATACATTTGTTACACCACAATGGCTTTGTAGTTTTTCTGATTTTCTATGCAAGAATTGTGTAAAGCCCTTGATTTTGTGGGTGAGCCAGGTAATTGTTTAGTATATTTGCCTATGCTACTGGGGAGGCTGTCTGATTTCCTTTTTATTCTGTTGCTCATATGGGATTTTAAATGATTTCATATTTTCACATAATCTGTATAATTTTTAATTTGAAAGTCTTCATAGAATTGGCTGTATTGCTTTTTTTTTCTTTTGTATTAAAACCCTTTAACTTTATTTTGATCTAGAACTCAGTTATTGAAATGGCCCCATTACTTATTTGAATTGTTTTACTCTGCTTATTGATGTGTGCAATTCAATCAGTGGGAGAACCGGATAAGATAAGTTTTTGGAGTGTCCACATTTTTGGAGTGTCTACATTTTGTGGCATGATCTCACTCCCACAACCTTTAGTTATAACTACCCCATAAGCGGAAAAAAAATAAAGTGTGGTAATTTCAGTGAGAGTGGTATGGAGGAACGTGGCAAAGCAGAATACAGCTTCTTCCCCAGGAACTTCAGACATAAAAGGACCAATGTTGTGAAACATTGCATTTAGTGCCGAATAAAGAAAAAGAATACTAAATAACATTTGGTTACTTCTATTTCACTATGATGTCTTCTGAGAGAGTGCCGTTTGGAGCACAGATGGTTCTAGAGAGGCAACAGAAGAGTTGAAATGCAGGACCTAGTTATTCCCTGATTATTTCAGCACACTTCACACAGTTCGGCTGATTTAAAAATGTGTCCCAAAATATTTTGACACTGTTATAACTCCTACTAAAGACTGTGACCTCTGCTAGAAAGCTGCTGGAAACCTGCACAGCTCCGAAGTTGCCTCGATGAAGTCAACACTGCTCCTGAACATCATCAAGAAGGGTGTCAGGTTTGTCCTCGGATGAGCCCTTACAGCAGAAAACATGGCACCCTACAATGCCTGGGGTACGGTATCATCATGTTCACATGATAACTGATGTACTCAGACTACCTTTGAGGGCTGAGAAGATGCTCTCAGAAGCAGTGATGTGTGGTGGGTTGAGACGAGGATTGCAACAAGCTGCACCCGGTATAAAAGGGTTGCAGGCAGATCACCGTAGAAGTACAATGGCCGAGGTCACAGAGTCCGAAAGAACTGAATATATACATCCGCTAAGATGTCTGGAGGATCATTCACAATGCCAGAAGAAGCCCAGCAGTACTCTCTCTGAAATCAGGGATAGTCGATAACGAGATCAACTAGCAAAATGTTTCTGCTTAAGTCTGAGATCACAACAAGCGTCATTACCAGTGGCGGCTCGCAGAGGTAACGCTGTGCGGCGGTGAGGCGGGGCTGGGTGGGAGGGTAGTGAAGTCCGACATACGATGGCAGATATTAATTTATTTATTTACGTTCACCTTTGCCGTCGTATGACGGACTCCACTAAGCTCCCCACCCAGCCCGTCCCGCCTCACCGCCCCACAGTGTTAGCTCTGCGAGCCGACACTGGTCATTACTCTGGAACCTTCAGGAGATTTATCAAGCCACAGAAAAAACGGGCCACCTGGAGTTTAAAACACCTCCGGCGTCAGATAAACTGCAAGGAGCAAACAAGGTGTGCAGTGTACACTTTGGAAACAAAATTAGTAAAAACATGTCCGCAAAAGTGACAGTAATGAAGTCTGATCCATGTTTCAAAGTCCATCTGTCAGAACCTTTGGCCCATGCCATATTGTGAGTCTGTATCCCAAACTAGGACCTTATCAAGAGAGGCTCCTTTACAGTGGCCAACTTTTCAGAAATTACCCAAACCCTGCTGGTTTTATAGAAACCCACTGTGGATGGCTTTGCCCCAGATGAATCTGAGGATAACCCTAGAAACTGTGAGGGAATTACATTTCAGCAAAGTAGTAAAATAAATGCCAATGAACTGCTTTATTCCCAGAAGTCTGAAGTCTGCCCCGGCTGCAGCATAGAGTGCAGCTGAGTGTAGTCTCTGTGTAGTCTCTGTGACCCTGTGCGTGTACTGGCCTGAAACGCCGACTCGACACCGGTTGTGGTGGATCACTCGCTGCTGTTGAACAACAGTGACCATGTGCTAGTCCTGGAGATGTCAAAGCACTGAAAGGACCTCCAAGGGAGGTTGCTGGACCTGCTTTTATCACTTCTGAACAATTCGTTTCAGCTTCCTGGGAGGGCCAATGACCTGCCCCAGTTCTCTGTGAGGCACCAGTCAGGGTACTTCAAAGTTTGGTTTTGTCCCTATTCTATTAACATTTTCTGGTGAGTTGCTCTTTAGCCTGCTTGCTGGTAAAGGAAATAGCAACACAGCAACAACTGCAACACTAATACAAATATTATGAATACTACTACTAATAACAACCATGGGAAAACATTATTATTATTGTCATTATTATTATTATTATTATTATTATTATTATTATTATTATTATTATTACTATTATTATTATTATTATTATTATTATTATTATTAACAATAATAATAATAATAATAATAATAATAATACAATTATATGATAACAATAACACCAATACTACTACAACTACAATTAATAATAATATTACTAATATTACTCATATTACTAATGCTAATTTTGATACAAACAATAATGATATACTAACAATAACAACAATACCACTACTACTACTACTATTATTTCTACTCCTACTAGTACTACACTACTACTAATAATAATAATAATACCAAAAATAATAACTGAAAATACATAGAACCAATTAACGCCGTACATCATCTGAAGTGTCAATATTGTTACACCCTTCAAACAAAACTACTCTGGAGACTTAATGCTCTTTATAGCAACTTTAGAAAGATGAATAGAATCTCTTTTTCGACTAAAACCTCACCTAGAAATGCATTTAGCCAATGCGTTGTCTTACCATCCGAACCTTCCAGGTAGCGAATTCTTCTTGTTTTCAAGTGTGGACTTTCAGTTCCTTTGTGACTAACGGTGGATGATATTAAGGCCTGGCCTGAGCAATGAGAAATGGTTTTAGGCAAGACTTACAAAGTGCCTACTTAAAACAAAGAAAATGTCAGAGGGGAGAAGATTCCAGATATAGAGAACAAGCCTGGATTATAAGGGCATGGAACTGGGTCAATCACATTCTTTTTTGCAGCTGAGTAGAAATATTGGGGAGGGTGATTGGACTGAGTCCAAAAAATCATAGATAGAGGGAATGAATTGCATGAGTGGAATTATAGACAAGGAATCAAAGAAAAATCCAAAAGAAACTGGAAGAAATCCGAGGAAGTCAGTAATGGTTGCGTTATGGAAGCCAAGAGTAGCCAAAATAACATAATACAATGCATTCTGTAAGGAATCAGAAGCAAAGCATTGAAGTATGTAGACTCATCCAGAGGAAGAGTAGTCAATACATCACTACTGGAAAATAAGAGATAAATGTACAACTTTTATAGTCAGAAAGATGGTAAAGGGAAGCCTATTATAAAGAATGACAGAGGAGTATAAAGATTGGCAACTTCACTTTTGTCATGCACTCACCTGGTCCGAACCGCAGAGACGGTACTGGAGCCGATGCGGAGCCTCTTATCCTGCTCGGCGCTGCGCATGATCAAGGCACCAGGCTCTTTAAATCATGCACTGTCCCCAGGGGAAGGGGGATGGGATAACATAAGAAAAGAGAGGCTTGCATTACTGGATCTGCTCATCGGCTGTGCGACACTGCGTAACAGGAGTTGTCACTCCCGAGTCCTTTGGTGTTTGTGAGGTAGCTAAGCACTGGACCAGAACCTCAGGTTTTGTGAAGATGCAATGCACTGGAAATAACAAGAGGAGGCAGTTGAAGTTGTCAGTGAACTAACAAACCTCATTATACAATGATCATACTTTGACCTCAGTAACATACACTTACAGGCTTCATACAGAAACACGGCATGAGAGCAGAATAACCAAATTCACACATTGGAGTTTCTGGCACTCCCTAGAATCAACTCGGAATACAGATTGCAGTTTCTGGCACTCCCAAGGATCAAAACAAAACACTGATTGGAGTTTCTGGCACTCCCAAAGATCGACTCAATATGCAGATATTGGGCGCTCTTATGTGCTTTGGCTTGTCACAACTGTTCATTAGGGAAACACGGACGTAGTGTCTTTAGTTCTTGCGCTATTACAGTTCAAGTGCCAAGTTTGCAAGAAGTGTCCAGAGCATGAAATAAGGTGGATCGCATGGAGATAATGTCTAAATTCATGAAGGCGCTGATCACTCAATCTTGCCTAACACTATTAGAAGGATTAGTGTGTACTAACCTGATATCAAGTACATAGCCTTGTCTTCCAGTTTGTCAGAAGTTCGAAGAAGATATCGAGGCCTTGACACAGGGAGCCGCAGGGGAACAGGAGTCGCAGTGCAGGAAGTGGAGATGACGGAGGCATCAACAGACCTGGGACAAGGGAACCACTGGTTCAGCTTGGACTGAAGAACACTAGAACTTTGCTCGATTACAGCTGATTCTGCAGGTGAGTGGGACGAGTGAAGCGTGTTCAAGCAGGGAACAAGGCCAAGCCATGATTCGGGTTTGAGCGCTGCTTATATACCGAGTCGAAACACCAATGGAAGTAGCTGGCATTTGTGTGACATGTGGAGCATGTTGTAAACTAAAAGGTTTCCAACGACCCCTGCAGAAAACTTGTGTTAGTACAGTAGTTTGAACTTTCAAGAAGGGCAAGTTCAGCTTGACAGATGGAACCAATTAACCAGGAAATTAATGTATCTCTTTCACTCAAATGTGTACAATGGAAAACCACACAAAGGCCCTAGTAGCAGTGGGTGTGAGATACTCTATTCGTTCACATGTTCTGGGAAAACGCTTGCCAGAGACTCAAGTGCAATAGAACCTGGGCTCTGGAATATCAGTCATGGTATCATAGCGTGCCATTAAACATCACAGGGGTAATGCAACATGGACCCTGCGCGCTAGACCTACTAGACAGAGGGCGCAAGTGAGGGTTGTGATAACTTTTACCCATTTGCTAAAGATTTTATAGATAAAACTTCACCAACTTCATGAACATCACAAAGGTGGTAACTGTTTTAAAAAAAAGCCTGGTAAAAAATCCCCCCAACATTTTGCAGCAGACAACTCTTGCAAACAGTGCTTTTAGCAGGAGTTTTCTCCAGCAAAAAAAGTTTTAGCATAGACAGACTAAAATCTTGTGGGTTACTTCTAGAAAATGTGTGCAAAATCCACAAAATCACAGCTTCAAGAATTTGTGATGTTGTGATCGTCAGAGAACTCTGACACTAAAAACTATTCTGCTCAGCTGTACAAGAAAACTAAGGCATAAGAGTGGAAAAAGCAGAAAATAAAATAAAAAGGGGTCTAGGATGGTCGAATTTGGAGAGACGCTAAGGAAAGTAGAAATAGTATATTTTAGAAAGGTTGAAAGGCTGAGATGAAGGGAATAATAGATCCTTTAGGTCTGAAAAGAAGGTAGATAGTTAGATTGGCAATCGTGCAGTGACCATCTGCAAGTAAGGGGAAGAGCTCAGCATGTAATTTGTTAGCCTAGAATCTGTCTGGAAACCAAGAGGGGGGATGAGACAAATGGAAGAAGTCTATACATAGAAGAAAGATCACCCAGAACTGAACCCTCAGAATACAAGTAAGAAGATGGAAGGAAACAGAGGAATAGGACGAGCATACTCAATGTGTAGCAAGCCAGGAGTATTACCACTCCTCGGCAGTTCTTGAGAGGCACAGCAAGTATAATGTGCTCCATACCTGCCAACTTACACCGTGCCACCGTGTGACACATGATATCGGCTCCCATCACACGGTCTCCTGGTGAGGAGCCGATATCACACGGTGGCAGGGAAAACGAGCTGAAAACCACTGCAAATAGTGATTTTCCAGCCCGTTTTCCGAAGCTTTGAACTTCCAGCATCCATTAAGGGGTGTGAAAACACACCAGGACATCGCACCAGCATGAGCAAGATTTTTTTGGTGGGGAGGGTTGGGGCAGGGTGAAGTTCAAAAGTGCTTCATAGGTAATTCTCTGCATGAGGCCTGCCCCTTTAAGGCCCCACCACTCTTCACACTGTGAGATTGTTCTTCAAGCTGGTATGTATGATTCTCAGGAGTACAGAGTGATTAAGGGTGTAAAGGTGTCAAGTACGATCAGAATCGAGGAGAATGTTGATTGCTGAGGAGGGTCAGGTGTTTGTCCACAGGCAGGAGTGAGGTTTCTGCTGAGTTAGTAGAGCAAATTGAATAATGTTAATGAGTGAGAACGGACACATGGCCAAAGTCATCCATGAAGCAGCCTTTCTTTTAGAAATAACACACAGAAAAAGAGCATGGTAATAGTATTGCTACAGTGTGGCCCTCTCTTCTTGTAACAAGTGCAGATTATGGTCCTGCCGTGTTGTGGCTATCCAGCGGTGATCCACGATCCCACTGCACGGCACGCTTTTGAGCCTACCACATCTGTCTTCATCAAGGTGCCCTGTGCATGCGCCCCCCCCCAGATCTCAGAGCTAATGAAAGAACATAGCGCTTGCCAACAGCCATTCATCTTGGCTATCCAAGTCAAAGTAATTATTAAAACAAAGTGGCCATTCTTAGGTGAGTCCATGCACACCAAGAGCAAATCCTCTCTGATGCTTCAAACTCCCCTTTTCAGTTAAAAACAAACCACAAAAAACCTCAACTCCTGCCTTTCCTGGAGCAGCACCAGGCGCAGGAGCCCTCTGCCAGCGGGGCGTTGGACCTCTCGCCCACTGCTGCCGTTGAGATCATAACCTTCATGTGTATTGTGTTTCTTCATGGTTTTCACAATGTTCATTCTGATGTAGCTATTTTGATTTTGTATGTCATTTTGTCACGTTAAGTGTGGTTTTGACCTACAAGCAGTTTTCTTGCTTCACATATTCATTTAAATATTTGATACGATAAACCTTTATGTGGGATGCTCCAACAGTCCTGCGGGTTACAGTCATCACTTTATAACATTTGACAAATGAATGAAAAGCTTGGCCGGGCTCCAGTACCTTTAAAACATTGTTCCAACAGCAATAAATTAAAGGATAGTAGATACACAGGGCCCAGGGTTGTTCTGTTTTTGTTTAATTTTCACTATTACAGGCTTTGACATCTTTTTTTCTTTTTCAGGAATGTGCTGGCCTATGTTCATCTGGCTCGCTCCTCTCTTTTTATAACTATGCAAGTCTCTCAGTGCACAGGGGGTGGTTCATCTGTTACAATAATGGAATTTATTGTGTTCATTAACTGGGCATGCATGCACATGTACTGTATATTTGTTTCCACATACTCTTTCGTCTGAACTTTGATTGACTTAAAAAACTCACTTATTAACTTCCATTTATGGAATAAAAAGCAAACATCCGCTCTTAGATTAACAATAACGTGAAAACATCAACTGTTATGGTGAAGTTTGATCAAAGTTATGGTGCTAGGGAAGAAGATGTGGCTAGAGTCTACAGCCTCTGACTTTGGAATATGGGGAACCACGTTATATTCCTGGCTGCGGCTCAACATCTTGTGATTCTTGGCAAATCAGGTAACCTCCCTGTGCCTAGAAGGGGATAAAAATGTGAAACGTAATCTGGCTCTGTTGTAAAGCGTTTCAATACCCTTGGGTCAGGTAATCGCTATAAAAATGCTTACGAACATGTACTATAGACCGCAGCGGCACAGGAAACCATTTCCATTTCAAGTCTAGAGTAAAAGCATACTCTGGTTACATCAGAGTACCTTAAAATGTCAGCAGTGCAGGAGAAGGCCCCAGAGAGCCATGAGCAGGGGAAGGGTAATAGGTAACAGTCTCTGGGCATTAGGAGACTCAAAACGAAGTTCTGTGAATTGAGAGAGTTTGACCTGACTTCTGGAACGCTCTCAAGAACATCTGTCCTCCCAGAGGTAGATATGACGTAGTCATGTGAAATCTGAAACCCTGCACATCAGAATGATCTCTTCTATTATTGCCAATCACGAGAACCAGTGTAGGTCATACCTTGTCGTGTGCTCAAAGAGAAAAGCCCATCTCAGCATCTAAGCTTCAATGTTCTGCACTAGCTAGAGCCTCCAGGACTCAACAATAAAACACAGAATTCGCTGAGTTCTCAGATAATCCAAAAAACATCTTGAGCAGGAGTGTTCAGGATGCTGTCAAAGTGGACGGCAGTTTTTAAGCAGCATCGACATATCACCTGTTCATCGGTTTGCCACTGAAGGGTCTACAAACTCCATTGCTGATTCCCTGGTCTTCCTATTGCAGTCCAGCCCGTTCCAAGAGCATTATAGTCCTTCTGCCTGCGGCTCAAGCATATAACTTGGGTTCAGAGCCTTTAACAACCAGTATATCCCTCAGCAGCAGGCTATAAGGCTATGTTAAAGAACCAACATGGTGGCTGCACTGGTGCCCCTGATGCAAGAGTCTAAGCCTCCACTCACAGGCTTGAAGACCCATAAGGGACAACCAATCCTAATGATCAGGTGCACAACAGAAAAGCCATGTGGCTTCCCTGCACCAATCCTGCCACACAATAAGGAGGAGACTCCCAAGATCGGACTCTTCCTTTCAGGATAAACCCAAAACCTACAGACAACCCTGGTCATATTGGCGTGGCAGATGGTGTACAAGGCCACCACACCTCCTATAAAACATCACTGCAGCAAGAACCCTCAACCAGCTGGTGACACTAACCACAGTCACACTTGCAATATGGAAGGCCACAAGGCGTTTTACATTTCGGAAAACCAAAAATCCGCAGATTGTAGTACAACCTTTGAGATTTTTTACCAGAATGCAAAAGCTAAGGAATTACCAAATATGTGGTATTCAAAAATATGCAATGTAATAATCTACATGCACCTAAAGTATGCAGCGGTAGCACCACAATTCACATGTACACCCACACAGAAACATAGAGTGATTACAGTATTCATTCAGGTAGCCCACACACACCTCTTCATCTCATGTATTTTTTATTCTGTATAAGCAATGAAGATAACAATACAATGAAAATGCACACGATAAGAGTATACATTCAAATAGTATGTAGGTATAGCAGTGCAACTCACTAGCAGATATTTAACCACAGCACATTCAACAGTCTAACAACATGTGGTTATAGCATCACAGTGCACCTTCAATCCTAGATATCAGATATTCATTGACGGATAACCTCTCCATATTATTTTTCATAGTGAAGAACTTGAAGCATTCAGCCTTCTGCACAGGTAAACTCTCTTTATGAACACTGGCCGAATTTATAAACTGCATTTTGTCGTTTGTAATGCAGTCTTAGAATGGTAATATTTTATGTATTACAAAATGCAATTTGCAGACGTATGGCCAGAGATCTCTGCCTCTCCTACCATGGTGCTAGAGATCTCCTTACACTGTATTATATGAATCTGAAAGAGACACGTCAGTGATAGATTCCTTACCATAGAATATCCCCAGGTGTCAGACTGGTTCCTGAAAGTTTTTTGTAGCAGTACCCCTGCGCGTCAGTGGGTGGCGTCGTGCGGCTCCGCATCCGTCGCTGGCGTCTTAAGCGTCACGGAGACTACTTAGGTGCCACCCATGCACGCTGACGTCAGTTCTTTCTTTTTCCGCGCCAGCAAGCGCAGATCCGGATTCAGCACTTACCTTACTCACTTTTTGACCAATCTTTTGAGACTTTTGTCTCCCCTTTTTTCTCCTGTTGCACATAGGGATGCCTGGATTTAGGTCTTGTGGGGCCTGCCGTCGCAATATGTTGGTGGCGGAACCCCACAATGTTTGCCTCTACTGCCTGGAGACCGACCACGACTCCAGTCGTCGCTCCTCGGGCTTCAAGTCTTCGCCCTCGGATTCCGGTAAGCGACAACATAAAAAAAAGTCGAAGAAGCGTGTTCGCTCTCCGACGTCCCCCCGTCAGACCTCGGATGCAGACGAGGGGGACAGGGGTTCTGCCTCTGCGGCTTCTTTGGAGCCTGGGAGTCCCCTGGCCTACCCGCCTTACCCGGGTCCGTCGGCGACTCCCAAACAGGTGCAAGAATTTCTTGCCACGATTGACTGCCTTTTTAGGCCTCGGGCTCCCGCCGGCACGCCTTCGGGCCCCGCGGTCCCGTGTCCAGATCCTGTTGGGCCGTCGGTGCCGCCATCGGAACCAGCTTTGGTGCCACAGGATTCTACGCCTTTGGCTCCGGCCCCGGCACCACGAGGTCCGGCGTTGCCGGCTCCGGCCCCAGCGCCGCCCTCGGCTCCGCCTCCGGCGCCACAGTGGGTGCCGTTCGTTCCGCCCCTGCCCCGGTTCCAGGACCATTTTGTTTCTGCCTGGGATCTGCATTGGGAGATGGCGCCGGCCCGACCCCTGCCGGCGCCGTTCACGGCGCCGTTTCCGACTCCGTTTTTCCCTTCTTCGGCTCTACCGCCGCGGCCGGTTCCTCCTGCAACGGAGGTGAAGGATCACTGGGAGGGGTCTGAGGACCCTCTTGCCCGTCAGTGTGACTCCGAGCAGGACTGGGTGGACGATCTGGAGGACGCCGGCGACCTCGATGTCTCTTCTGACCCGGGGTTTGCCTCTCCCCCGCCTACAATGGAGGAGGGCGCTTCCTACACGATGGTGCTATGTCGGGCTGCTGAGGTCCTCAACCTCGATCTTCCTACAGTGGCCCTCAAAACTAACCTCCTCACTGAGGTGCTCCAGACGGCGTCTACTTCGTCGGAGCCACTGCTTCCCTTCAACGACGCCCTCACCGACGTCCTGTTGGGCACTTGGTCGCGGCCGGCCACGAGGGCCCCTGTGGTTAAGAATGTCGCTAGGCATCACTGTCCGGTGCCTAGTGACCCCTCGTTTCTGACCACTCATCCCATGCCTGAGAGTCTGGTCATC
This sequence comes from Triturus cristatus, assembly GCF_964204655.1. Lineage (NCBI taxonomy): Eukaryota > Metazoa > Chordata > Amphibia > Caudata > Salamandridae > Triturus > Triturus cristatus. The sequence goes on along the minus strand of NC_140583.1, from coordinate 796,548,632 downwards.
CAAGCCTCGACGTCCCAGAGTGCATTTCCCACGGCTCCGCCGGATAAGGACTCTAAGAAGCTGGAACAGTTCGGTAAGCGGTTGTTCTCTTCGGCCAGCTTGGGGCTGCAGTCGGTGAACACCGCCTGGTTGTTGTGCCGCTATTCCCACGCGGTGTGGATACGGTTGCTCAGGTGTTACCTCAGTGTCCTGAGGAGGTCCATGCTGTGCTTTCCCAGGCAGTTGCTGAGGGTAAGGATGCGGCTAAGTTCGCCATTCGGTGTGGTTTGGACACCGCTGACTCGTTGGGCAGGACGATTTCTACGACTGTGGCGCTGCGTCGCCACGTCTGGTTGTGATCTACTGGATTCTCGCCCGATGTCCAGAGCTCGCTCATGGACATGCCCTATGATGACACTCGCCTGTTTGGTGATAAGGCAGACAGTGCACTGGAGCGTTTTAAGGACTCACGGGCCACGGCCAAGTCCTTGGGTCTTTCCACGAAGAGCCCAGCCACTCCTGGTTTTCGTTTTGTTTCTTTCTTTCGTGGCCAAGGCAGGGGTGCCCCGGCATGTTCCTTCAGCAAGCCTGTGCAGAACCAACCTCAGCGCGGCCGCGGCTTCCGCAGGGGCAGCTCTGGGAATCAGCGTTGGGGGCAGTCCACCTCCGCCCCTGCTGCTTCTACCTTTCTAGCATTTTCAGTTTGCCGCGCTCCTCTTCGGCCTTACCAGCACCCCTTGGGTGTTCACGAAAATGATGGCGGTGGTCGCAGCTCATCTGCGCAGGTCAGGGGTGTCAGTCTTCCCTTACCTCGACGACTGGTTGTTGAAGGCGGGCTCGCCCCAGGCAGTCGTCAACCACCTTCAGACTACGGCCGATCTCTTGCATTTGCTGGGGTTCTCCATCAATTGGATGAAGTCGCACCTGAGTCCCTCTCAGAAGCTCTCCTTCATCGGAGCGGTTCTGGATTCGACGCTGTTTCGGGTTTATCCTCCCGAGCAGCGAGTCTGGGATATTCAGGCTATGATTCCGATCTTTCAGCCTCTGTCCCGGGTTTCAGTCAGGATGACCCTCCGGCTTCTGGGCCTGATGGCCTCCTGCATCCTGCTGGTGACACATGCCAGGTGGCATATGCGGGCCCTGCAGTGGGACCTGAAGTTCCAGTGGGTGCAACATCAGGGCAACCTGTCCAATCATGTCCAGATCTCGGAGGGCACTGCATGACAATTGCGGTGGTGGCTCACGAATCACGATTGGGTCAATGGCAGATCCCTCTCCCTTCCCCAACCGGAGCGCAAAGTGGTGATGTATGTATCCCTCCAGGGATGGGGAGGCCACTAGGGAGAAGTGGAGATCAGAGGCCTCTGATCTCCGGCGGAGACCCGGCTCCATATCAACCTTTTGGAGCTGCGGGCGATCCGACTTGCACTGAAGGCATTCCCTCCCTCTGTCCGGGGAAGTGTGGTGCAGGTGTTCACGGAAAAAAACCCACCGCCATGTGGTATTGGAACAAACAGGGTGGGGTGGGGTCCTGGACCCTATGTCAGGAGGCTCTGCGCCTCTGGACATGACTGGAACATCAAGGCGTTACCTTGGTGGTTCAAAAACCTGGCAGGTTCTCTGAACGCCAGGGCGGACGAACTCAGCCGCCGGTGCTTGATGGATCACGAATGGCGTCTGAACTCGGACGTGGTGCAAGGTCTCTTTCTGCAGTGGGGAGAGCCTTGGTTAGATCTATTCGACCTCCGAAGAGAACGTGCAAAGTCATCAGTTCTGCGCGTTGGAATTTCCAAGGCGTCACTCGCTCGGCGACGCTTTTCGTCCCGAGTGGAGCTGCGGTCTATTGTACGCCTTTCCACCTATACCACTTCTGCCCCGAGTGCTGAAGAAGATTCGGTGCGACCGGGCCCAAGTCATCCATGTGGCTCCAGATTGGGCACGAAGATACTGGTATCCCGAGCTACTCAGCATGGCGATCGATCCCCTGATCCGTCTCCCTCTTCGGGAGGATCTTCTGTCACAGCAGCAGGGGACGGTCCTCCACCCAAACCTGTCCAGCCTCCGCCTCCATGCGTGGAGATTTAGCAGCAACAGTTGACAGCTTTCGATCTTCCTCCCGAAGTCTGTGATGTCATTCTGGCAGCCTCGCGTCCCTCCACTAAAACGGTATACGCCTGCAGGTGGAACAAGTTTGTGGCATGGTGCACAGCGAAGGCTGTGGATCCCCTTTCTGCCCCTCTTTCTGAAGTTCTTCTGTTCCTTCTTTCTTTGGCCCAGCAGGGCTCTGTTCTGGGCACTATCAAAGGTTATCTTTCAGCCATCTCCGCCTTTTTGAGGCTTCCAGATCAGCCTTCTCTCTTTAAGTCCCCGGTTGTTAACCGTTTCCTGAAGGGCATTACGCACACATTTCCTCCCGTGCCGTTCATCATGCCTCAATGGGACTTGAATCTCGTTTTGACCTATCTGATGTGCGCTCCTTTCGAGCCCCTTCATACCTGTCCTCTGCGTCTTCTTACTCTTAAGACGGCTTTCCTGGTCCCTATCACCTCTGCCAGAAGAGTGAGTGAGCTCCAGGCTCTTTCTTCTAAACCTCCTTTCCTTTCTGTTCATCCGGACAAGGTGGTGTTAAGGACCCGTCCTTCTTTTTTGCCAAAGGTGGTCACGCCCTTCCACATCGGGCAGACCATCACTTTGCCTACCTTCTTTCCGCCTCCGCATCCTTCGAGGGAGGAAGAGAGGTTCCACCGTCTGGACCCGAAACGTGCACTCGCATTCTATCTGAAGCATACACAGTAGTTCTGGGTGGATGACCAGCTCTTTGTTGGCTACATGAGCGCCAAAAAAGGTCGGGCCGTGCACAAACAAACCATCTCTTGGTGGGTCGTTCTGTGCATCAAAGCATGTTACTTATTGGCTAAGAAGGAGCCTCCTGTGGGGCTGCCTGCCCATTCTACCATGGCAACGGCAGCCACTACTGCCTTGGGACGCGGCGTTCCCTTGCAGGATATTTGTCAGGCAGCTACATGGGCCTCAATGCACATGTTTACCAAGCATTACTGCCTTGACAGTCAAGTCCAGAGAGACAGCTTCTTTGGCCGTTCTGTTCTCCGTGACTTTCTGGTGTAATCTATTCGCCGACCCACCACCGGGGTTGGTATTGCTGGGGTATCTATTCTAAGGTAAGGAATCTATCGCTAACCTGTCTATTTCAGATGCACAAGTTACTACTTGTGTAACGATATATCTGTAAGAGACATTAGTTAGTGATAGATTACTTACCGCCCCACCAATCCTCCCCATTCTGCGTACTGATCCTAGGGTTAAGGTCATCCCTTTCAGGGCCCTAGTTTCATGGCACCAGTGGTCAGTTTCTTGCATTGCTTTGCGTTCCTGGCGCGGAAAGTTGTGTACACAACTGACGTCAGTGTGCATGGGTGGCGCCTAAGCAGTCTCTGTGACGTCATCTCAGCGCTTACGACGCCAGCGACGGACGCGGAGCCGCACGACGTCACCTACTGACGCGCAGGGGTACTGCTACAAAAAACTTTCCGGATCCAGTCTGACGCCTGGGGATATTCTAAGGTAAGGAATCTATCACTAACTAATGTCTCCTACAGATATATCGTTACACAAGTAGTAACTTGTGCTTTAGTAGTACATTGTTTCAGGGACGAGGGAGTGGTGGGAAAATGAGCAAAAATGACCAATATATGGGAGGGCTTTAGGGAAATTTAAGTATGGAGCTTTGAGGGATAAGATCTTTCAAAATACACGCATATCAAAGAGTAAGGCAATTGCAGTTCGCATAGCACACTCCAAAATTGTTGCAGTCCTAAAGGTTTCAAAATAGGTTCAAATATAGTCATGCCCAAATGGTACTGCAACACACTCCAAAAGAAAACAATGGTGGAAGGGAACTAAAATAATACCCCATAGAAACTAATGTTAAATTAATCATTTTTTTATTAAATAAGTCTTCCTGAAGAACCTAGATGCCCTGAAACGACGTAAGGCCTCATGATGTTTTCGAAGGGATGTAGTCAGGTGATGTAGTGGTGGTATTGTGGTGGAGGGATACCCCAACTGTTTGGCACAAGTATTTGACATCTGTGAACAAGACATTCATGCACAAATAATGTACATGCAACAACTAATAATATTGAGAGCTTTACTTGACCCCTGGTAGACTGGTTAAATTAGATTTATCAAACATTCTGGATGTCCGGAGATAACTTAATACCTGGTAAAATGGTCCCTCAAGCAATCTGGAAGGCTAGAGATGTAGAGGTCTAATGTAAAGCTAGTTCATGTTTGTAAACTGTATAAAATGTACAAAATGGAAGGGTTTCATAGCTGAATATATACATATTGACATCACATGCCATATGACTGTCCAGTTCAACAATTCATTTTTCTGACGATTCAACATAGGCTGCGTGCAACAAATCTAAAAAAGAAGTGGCTCTGAAGAAGCTGAAAGGGAAGTGCTCAGGGCCATATTGAATTCTGAATTTTGGAAATGCTACAAAAGATATGTTTTCAAACTTCTTGTCGACTGCACAACAATGTCTTTTGGAATTCGGCGCAAACAGACTTGGTTGCAGACATAGGCCTAATTTACACTTGCGATCAATGACCATACAGTTTGGACTGTGAGATAAAATACCTACAAGAAATAAGATATCATATTTACGAAAAGAATATTCAGTTTGAGTGCTCATCGAATTAAACAGTGGACTTAAAATAATAACCAACAAAGGTGTTACAGTTATTAAAGCCCTAAAGAAGTCTCATTCTTGAGACGAAACATGTAGGCTACACTGGAAGAAAAGGTTTTATAAAAAAAGATGTGAATAAAGGAACCACTTAAAAAAAAATATGGATGCATAATTGACGAATATTGTTTATAAAGAATGGTGTGTGCTGATCATTCCCATATACATAATGACATATAATCACATTATGGAGTTAGACTCCTTTTGTGGGAGAAACATAAGCTAATGTGTAGCACTTGTAGTGTGTTATCACTACAAGCACTATGAAACAGTGATCCTGCTTTTGTCAGTGGTTGCCTGAAATATTTCTGTGGTTCTTCCATATTATTGAAAGCATCAGATATAAATAAAACCACTTACCTTGCGCTCACAGCATCTCACTCGCAATGTGGCGAGCGCAAGGTAAATGGTTTTATTTATTGTTTTATTTAATTTTACCTATCCCATCGTCTGTTGACTTCCCCCGCCCACCATGCCAAACCCCCCCCCCCCGCCCTACAACTCTTGCCTGTGCCTGCGTTGCCTGCTGGCAGGTACAAAATGAAGTAAATTCCCCTAGAGCCGGTATTTTTAGCCCTTATCTGTACATATGTCAAACAACAAATATAAACAGAAAGCTGTTTTAAATGTGTTCTCGAGCTGGTTTAAGGATCCCCGACTAATAATTAAAGTAAACAAAGGCAGAAAAGTGTAGAGAGGAAAATACATAGCTATTGATTTTAGCTATTCAACATTGTGTATTTGTTTCCACTGCATGTTCCCTTTCTGGCATGCCCCGTGTTCCTCAACAGATGCCTAGTCTTGTACTACGAGAAGGGTAACTCCAACAAGAACCCAATAATAATCTAAAAAAATTATCCACGTTAATATCATTGTGAGGGCACTGTTGAAGATATGTCTGTTTTGGGATTGCAACCCTTTCTGTTGCTCATCCCAAGACTGGACATTAGGGACCCCCCTATGCAAATTCCAGCCCCCTCAGCCATAATGTGGCCCTTGCACCCCATTAGTGGGGGAGAATTCAAGTTTTCTGTATAGGTGGCTATGAAGATAGGCTATGCTGCAAAGTGTGTGTGTGCTTGCCAGCAGTGCACCATGCCTGCAGTTCTTTCTGGCCCCAGAACTACTATAACATAATATGTATCCCAGTCCAGCCTAAGTGTGATCAAGTGAGCTGAAATGCTGGGACCCAACCTTTGAACATGGCGGAAGCTGGGATTGGAGCTGGACACAGACCAGCTACCTTAAAAATAAATACAGAGCCCAGAGACCAGTGTTATGAAGCCATTATGAGCCCCAACTGGAACCTCTGTGGACCTGGTCTTGGTGCCTTCTAGCTGTCGAGCTGTGCATTGCACATGTCTCTAGAGAGAGACGAAATGGGAAGTTCAGGATTGGCCCAAAGTTTATGGTACAGAAAACAAACAGCTCCAATGCATTTAGGCACGTAAGCCAGTGCCAATAATGCCTGATGGAGGGTTGAGATACTGCTGGTCAAGGGAGGGCGATTTTAAGTACTGCTGGAAAATGCTAATCTCGGAATAACTCATGAGCTCTAAAGCCATTTTAAACCACTGATTTGTAGCTAGTAGAAAATAGTTTTAAAACTGTCATTCACTTCAGTCACTCCTTTTAGGATAGATCACTCATTCACTTTTCTGCTCCTTCCGTATAAACATGCTCAAACCACTAAACCTCCTCTTCTTAACTTTTGAAAGTTGAGCGATAAGAGACTATGTTGACTCGGGCGGGATTACTGAAGGCAAGAGAAGCTGAAATCCAGACAAATGTTCCCTCTTTTTCGGTATCACATAAGCAGGAGGTATAATGAGATTAACAAAGATTTTAAATGAATTTTTGTCAGCTAATAGATACGTTTTGTGTGATGAAGTATATTCAAGCTGTGGATCTCAAATTTTTGCATTGCACAGAACTACAGTAGCCCTCAGGAACTTGTCATGAAACAAGTGAAGCCTCGCCTTGAAGAAAGGCACTCTTGCCCCTAGCCCCCCCCCCCCCAGTACCAAGAATCGTATTCCCTTTGAAGTAACATTTTATTATTTATAGAAGCATACCAGGGCCAAATGTACAAATATGTGGTTACAAAATATTGGTCAGTACTTTTGGGACCAGTAAAGATTTTTAAGAACTCACCATGTACTAATAGGTTGGTTTCTAAAAATCCGAAACGTTGTGGGTCAGAATCCGACCTACCTCATGAATATTAATGAGGTAGGTTGCCAATTGTGATTCCCTACGATTGCAGGAAATCATGGCGATAGGGTCCTACTGGGGTCAGCAGATCACCAAGTCTTTGAGTGCTTTTTTTATAAAGCAAACTTTTTTTGAAATGCAGCCCATTTTCATTAAAGGAAATAGGACTCGTGTTGAAGAGTTAAGAGTGGTTCACTGGAGCACTGCCTACTCTTCAACAAACTTTTGTTTGCCACAAAGGAAAACACGCCCCTTCCAGATACTGAATCGAAATCCCATTTTAAGAGTCAGAAAAAATGTTCTGACTACTAAAATGGGATTAGTACATAAGAAAAAGCATTTCAACTGTCGCAAATGCCGAATCAGAGAGTTTGCAACCATTAAAATGCTTACTACTTCTAGTCCTAAGGAGCACTTCTTCTTCCTCTAGTATATAATTAAAAAATAATGAAAATTAGCGAATCGCAATTTAAGATTCATAAAATAAAATATCTCAAGTGGCATTTTTTCCAAATAGCGAGTCCTTCGGATTTGTATTTTAAATTTACTGATATCCATTTTGCGATTTTAAGTCACAGTCGCAACTGAAGACATCACAAGCAGGAAGTAGGCACAATCTTCAACACCGCATGCCAGAGGAGGTCCCAGGAAAGAAACAAGCCCAAAGAGTACATTTTAAAATGGTTGAAATGGCGAGTCAGGGTGAACAGCAACAAGAGGGTGGAAGAAAAAGAAAGCAAAGGTATAGTGAGCATGAAATTGAAATTCTGGTGGAGAATAGTATAGCAAACAATGACCGGTTGTTTGGTAAAGGATCACTGACTCTTCCTGAAGCCACACAATGGAGGATATGGCATTGAATACAGGAAATAATCAGTGCTATAGGAGTCACCACCAGGAGCACTGAGGAAATAAGAAGAAAATGCTATGACCTTCACTCCAGGACTAATGAGAAGCTTGCAAGTAGGAGGAAGATAGCTGCTGAGAATGGAAGGGGGCTACCTACCATGCCACCAACCATTCAGATGAATATATCTGTACCTGCACAACCACCACCAGGTTAGTACCTAAAATGGAAGCACATTTACCAAAGAAAAAACACAACATTGGATGCATGCACTGTTATTCCATATGTACTGCACATTCCAATTCATAGATCCCTGCAATCAGGAATACTGTATGTTAGATTTCTGCAATCAGGACTATTGTATGGTTTACATGCTTCTCATGTTTTAGCTAGCTAGGTGAAATTTATTCTGGTTCTTTTGGTGTTAAAAATTATAACAGAGTGATCTGCACATGTCTGTGAGATACATGCACATGTTGACCTGCAACAACCGCCCCCCCTTAGTTTGCTACACAAACAGGACCATTCAATACGGTCTCCCAATTCAAAGTTTATGCCTTGGACCAACAATGTTGGATTATCTGTTAATCTTTGAGATACGTATTTTATGTAACACTGTTTGTATCCTCTCTTGCTGTACTTTGTCAACTGTGAATCCTTCTATTAATGCTATGTGTTGTAAAGCGCTCTGATACCCTCGGGTCTGGCTGCTGCAGCTGGACGCCGCTTCGATGTTCCTCTGCTCCCGCCACCTCAATGTTTCTCTGCTCCAGTCCCCACCCAATCACGACGCTGCTCTCAGATGACAGCAGTGTTGTGATTAGCCCGAGCAGACTGAAATGTCTCTCAGTTGCAGTGTGCATGATGGTTTGGCCGACCTAAGACTGCCGGCCAAACCAGCATGCGCACTTAAAGTGCACCTGTCACTGTTCCTCCCTAGCTGATGATGCTGTGGTAGAGAGGATGGCCCGCCCTCAACTCAGTGGACTGAGAGAAAGTTAAAAATAAAATGATAATAAAATACTTTTATTATCATTTTGTTTTTAATCTGCTGCCTTTCGGCAGTGGGGTGACACTCCTCCTCCATAGAAGAGGAGCCGACCCTGTTGCACAGTGGAAAGACACAGCTGTTGCCATTCAGTGGCCATAATATGGCCAAGGGCCTGGTTCAGGTCACTTTTGTAACTGAAGTGCTTCATACTCTGCAGGCCCATGCCATTGATCAGACACCTCCTGCACAGAAGAGGAATGAGTCTTCAAGCCTGAATAGCCTGTGTGTGTCTGCGATACTAAGGTCAAGGTAAACAAGTAGTGGTGGTGGGGAAAAGGAAAGAGTGGGTTCAGGTTCTACCACTGACAGGCCCACTGGGACTAAAGAGAGGAAGAGTCACAGAGGACTAACAATGCAAACAAAAAGTTAAATTTTTATTTAGCTTTTATTATGTTTACATACCATTGTAACCGCACATAGTACAATGCAGAAACTTCGCATTATGTTTGTTTCAATATTTAGAGAAATAATTTGAATACAGGATACAAATTTTTACTAAAATTGTATGAGTCATTATTATTTTACACTACCCCAGAATTGATTTTTTCTTTCTGGCTGCCCTTGATGCATCCCAACCTGTGTTGTGTGGTGGGTTTCATCACCATTTTCAGTATTGTCATCATCTATCACTATGAAAAGTTCATTTTGTGTCAGTGTGTTGTGTAACAACGACAACTGGCAACAATTTTATATTCCATCTCAGGGAAATACTTCAGGGCACCACTACTCTTGTGTAGATAACTGAATCTGAACATTCAGCGCCCCCCCCCCCCCCAGCACCTTGAGACCCTCACAGGTGAGTAGTGCACTCCACATATCCCTGATTGATTGATTAAACATTAGAAACCCCAAATGTTCATTCACTAGCTATCATTGTATGTCTGCATGCAACATTATAACACCTTTGACTGGGTGTCAGTACATTGAGGTATGGTGTGAAAATTCAAGAAGGTATAGCATATGCATGACCACCTGAAACAGAGATAAGAAACTCCAGACATACACGAAATAAAGAATTTCTGAGGCATTATTATTATTGATGAAATGCACCTTACCTAACAGGAAGCCATCTCCTAAGTCGCCTCTTGCAAGATGGTTGTATAAGCCATAGTGTCCGAAAATGCAGGAGTATTTGGTACTCCCAGGACATTGAACTTCAAGGTCTGTAATGAGGGTCTCTGTACTGCACATATCTGCTACGATAAGTGAACCCTGGCTTCTGCTATTGTGAAACAGGTGGTATTTGTAGGAAGCTGGGTTTCTGTTGCAGTAACCCCCCCACTTGTTGCCAGATTTCTGATGCACTTTGACTTGATGTGGCCTGGTTCCCTGCCAATCAGGTTCCCAGGGCCAGTGTTCTTTCCCAAAACTGTACCTTTGTACACCCAATTGGCACATCTCTGGCACATGTAAGTCCCTTGTAAAAGGTACCATTGGTACCAACCGCTCTGTGACCAGGGAAGGCCTCTAAGGGCTGCAGCACATATTGTGCCACCCTTAGAGGTCTTGTACCTTAAAACACACACATTGCCATTGCATGGTCCATGTTTTGGTGCAGAGAAAGGTGAAGAGTCGACAAGGCACACATACCTGTGCATCCTGATCTGGGAAACCTGACGAGGCTCCAGTTGTGTTTTCAGACATTCAAACGTGCACAGGTGGAGCGAGTCTCTGGGTGGCACGCGTTATATATTGCCATGGAGCATTGCAAAATATTGGATAAAATTTCACTATGGTGTGCATTCTATCATAATGTTGTGAGATATAGGCCTGTTCAGTCCATGGAATTGTTGGCACCCTTGCTAAATTTTTCATGTATCTTACAGTCCATATGGTTAACAAGTAGAGATATAGGACACAGTAGTTTATTTTTCCATATATAGTCGAATAATTAGATGTTAGTAGGTTCACCAATGTGTTTTTCATCGTCTAGCACAAAATGTTGCCAACAATCTACCAGATACTATTATAAGATCCAATTTACAGTTTCAGCATATGTTATACAAATTAATATATGGTTTGTAATTATGAGCAAATGTTTGCATTGTACTCAAGACCTACGCTAAAAGTCTGTTTTTTTTCAAAATATGTCTTTGCTGCCTACACGGGTTGCATGAGTCATGTGATGTGAGTCCACATACATTTTGATTCACTTGTGGGTTCTTTAGCGCACGTACACATGGTTTAGTGAAGTGCGGAAGAACGAAGAGGTGGAGGTACGTTTTTGTTTCTGTATCGTTGTGTTCTCAGTTTTGTTTTTTTGTTTTGTTTTCACGTTCTGTCATAGGCACATGGGTGATTAACCATTTGGAGTTTTGTTTTTCAATTTGAATAGAATAATTATTATGTACGGTTGTGTTTGACCATGTGTGTGTTTGGGAGGTACACTGGGTTAGAACACATTTACTCAGCATGTGGTATATAGACGTTGAATTGGATTTTTGGGCTAATACATCTGGTTTTTGTTTGAGCACATAGTCACGGTAGGGAGGATGGTGAATTCATGAAAAACACAACACTCATAAAAAAACGGGTTTGAGTGCTTGTTAAAAGTTCAATGAACAGACAGATACTGATGTAACATGAAATATTTGTAGTGTTTTTTTATGCTGAGTGGATTTGCTTGTCGTCAGCTAGACGCTATGAGGCACTTATGTGATTCTCTTCAAATTGTAATATACCCTGAAGAAGGGCACACTTGCCTAAAATGCATTGGGAGTACCATCGAAATGTTGAACTATATGGGATCATGAACCTTCAGCATCTCAGAGTAAACCCTACAGGCACTTGTTGAACTGTGAAGAAACTGAGAGACAATGCTGTGTGGTTAGAAGATTGGATTACCTGAGAAAACATTGAATTAAAATATATGTACTTATTGTCTGAAACTTTTTTTGGATGATTCATATTCATTCAGCTGTGCATCCTGATCTGGGGAACCTGACGAAGCTCCAGTTGTGTTTTTGTTCATTCAAACACGCACAGGCGGAGCACTTCTCCGGGTGGCAGGCATTATATATTGCCTTGGAGCATTGCAAAATATTGGATTAAATTTCACTATGGTGTGCATCCTATCATTATGTTGTGACACATACCTGTGTGCCATGCCTGCAACCCACTACCTATGGTAAAGGTAAGACACTCCTCTAGCTGGGTGCACTATACCACTGGTGAGGGTAAAGTTGCACGAGCCCTGTACACCTACAGTGTCTAAGTACATTCGTAGACATTGTAAGTGCAGTAAAGCCATAAAGAGTATATGGTCTGGGAGTTTGTCATTGCGAACTCCACAGCACCATAATATCTTTACTGGATTCTGGGAAGTTTGGTAGAAAACCTCTCAGCATAATAAACCCACACAGATGCCTGTGTGGGATTTATTATACCATGCACTCAGAGGACATCTCAGAGATGCCCCCTGAACAATTACCAGACTCTGGTGGGTTCCCTGACTGGTAAACACCAGCCTGCCACCACAAGACTTGTTTATGGACCACTGGGGTGGGAACCTTCGCTCTCTGGGAACAGAAACAAAGCCTTTGATGGGCGGAGGTGGTTACACCGCCCCAAGGGGTGAAGTGCTATCTGTGGCACGGGAGCTTCAAAGGCCTTGCCGCCTTCGTAACGTGACCCCCAGCCTCTCCTGCTATCAGGAGCAGCCCCCCCCTTCCTGTCTCACCCCCTTTTTGCGGTAGGACAGGCAGGAAAAATTTGCACAGCCCAGAAGGTGTGCTCACCTCTGCCAACCCCACCCCTCAGGTGGGGGAGGCGAGGTGAAGCCCACTCTTCAGTGCCTGCCATCTTGCAGATAGTAGGCACTCTCCAATCAGTGTTAGGGATCGTGCCCACTCTCCCACGTGGGGTGAGCACACCTAGGGTGTAGTCACCCTACGGTCAGTAGCCCATTGGCTACTGACCTTGAAACCGCTAAAACACCCCCTAAATACAGTATTTAGGGGGCAGCCCTGAATCAAGAAGACAGATTCACGCAACCTACGAAGAAGAAAGACGAAGGAAGATGCCGAGCAGAGGAGACTACAGAGAAGAATTGACTTGGCTCCAGCCCTTCCGGCCCGTCTGCAGTTTCCCGAGGCCCAGCACTGAAAGTCACCTTGTTCTGCAACCAGCAACAACCAGAACCCCTGGGAGGACTGACTGCCTTCAACAAAGACTGGATCTCCTGTAAACAGGAGCTCTGTTCGAAAGAATCTCCAAAGCAAGACTCCGAGCCTGCTGAAGACAAAGAAACCTGATGCCTAGAATGACTACTGCATGCATCGCCTACGGCCCGAGTGGCCCACCATTACCAGCGAGGTTCCCCAGCGCTCCAGAGTCCGGGTGCACTGTGGGCTGACCCCTCCAGGACTCCCGGACGTCACCTGCAGCATCTGCACGGAGACCCTCTCAACCGCGAGTGACCTGGTAAGGTGAAATCTGATCTCAAAAGGCACCTCTGCGCCCTGGAGAAGAGGACCTGCGGTGCACCTACATGCCTTAGCCCTACAACTTACCTGGCCAGCTGTTGGTTCCTCCTGGAAGACTTACTGGACCGAGCCGACCTGCAGCCAACGTCAAACAAGCATTTGCAATGCAATAGGTCTCGCATTTGCGAGTGTTTGAGCTCTTGGCATTGTAAATTACAATGCCTTTTATTTATGTGTTTTGAAAAACTGTGGTGCGTAAACAAGCGCTTTGTACTCACAGTCGTTGCATACGACAAGCAAGGCTGGCAGTAACTATGCCTCTTTTACTGCCAGCCTTGCTTCTTGAATGCAAAGAGCGTGGTTACGCACCAGTTGCAGGTTTTCAAAGCACATAAATAAAAGTTATCATCATAGCTCCATCTCTTGCAAATGCAAGACCTGTTGCATTGCACTGTTGCCTCCTGAAGCTTGGGAGAAGTTTGTAGTGTAACCGTAGTGCAACCTTTGGCTTCTGTGTAGTTCAGACAGAACCATAAGTACAACTTGCCAAAGCAAATCAATAAAGGAAGGGCTAAGGATGTGATGGATAAAGAAAACTCTCCAAAGGATGGTACGCAGGTCAACTTTAGAATGTTACCATGCTGAAGCGTCTTAAAGCAGCACTGAGAGGTGACAGAGCAGAACTCTGAAAAAAATGAAAGTTGGTCCTGAGGGAAAGAAAAATAAATATGTGACTTCGGTGCTACAAGACTAGTTTTAAATATCGCGGCCTTGGAGGAATGCAGTTAGAACCAAGGAGAAAAAGACGATACAGATCAATAGGCATTGTATCTTATATCGACAGGAGCGTTTTGTAGCCTCCTCTACCACACTGTTGGCTCTGTGATCTACGAGGACAGATAATTTGCTTATTCCTTGTAAACTAGAGCAGACGTCTTACTCCTAGGAGGACACATAAGACAAGTAATCAGCTACTTCATACTTAAGTCTGTAATTGTACAAATGAGGCAGCATAATGGTCTTCTTTATGCCTTCTAAATCATTTTTAAATAGTTAATTGAAAGACATTATTTATAATCGGGTCTCAATTTGGACACTGTCACCGCCCTGTTAATTTATAAACAGGTCTATCACTTCCTTTTCATTTGTTGTAATCCATACTTGCGCCCAAACCAGTAGATCTTTTTGCAAAGGGCAGCAGTGGATGTCTGTTTTTCTGTATATTCTGTAATTGCACTAAAAATGTGTACTTCATTACCTCAATCTTGCGGATATTGGATCAAAGCTCCCCGTTAGGGAACAAAGTTGCTGCTGTAAGTAGATAGCCTCCATACTCACTTCTTGCTACAAGGAATGATCCATTTCAGGCCCTCTCTAATAAGTGTAATTATATAGTCTTTTCAAATAATATTTTCTCAAAGGCCTACAACACAACAGATGTGATTTCTTTCCACCTACACCCTAATAATAGGCCTGAGCGGCATACTTCGAAACATCATATTAGAGCATAGAAGCCCATTCATTGTGGAAGCGGGGTCCGCAGATACATTAATTATGGTTTCAAGTGTGGAAAAGAGAAGCAAGCTGAAACGGGTGTACCAAAGAGTGGACACAGCTTCAGATCAGAGTCGATGATCAGCAGTTTTCGAAACCAGCGGTGAATAAAGTACTTACAGACGGAGAATGAAACAATGCATGAATCTCACATAGGCCCCTGTGTGGCGAGGGTGGGCCACTTACCTGAGTGGAACTTACTGCGATTAAATGGAGAGCCCTGAAGCGAGCAGCATTTATTTCGGGCAGTATACCAGGCGCACTCCAGGAGAGAGAGGGTCGTGAAGAGACGTGGCGGCAGCCCCTCGGGTGGCGAGTACGTCTATGAGAATGAATCTAATCGGGGTTGCCTGGCATTTTAAGTAAGATAAAGTGCGAGGTAACGAACTGACATGCAAAAGATAAAGCAGGCAGGGCCCTATATTTAAAAGTTTAAGACTGTCGCGTTGTGTAGACAATGCCTGCTGTTTACATAAGATGGCGGCATAAAGCTGCTAGATGGGTTAACTCGGGATTAGGGAGGGGCCGGGAACAAGTTTTGTGGGAGGGGTGGGGGGGTTGGAGGTTAACGGTGAAGTATATTTTATAATAAAAGGTTAAAAAAAAACTCTTGGCAATGGCAAATTAGTCTCTTGCCCCTGCTCCACTAATTTAAATTAAACAACCCCCTCCCAACAAAAGGCATGCATCCCAGTTTGGGGATCGCAACTAACAAAACAAGTCTTCATGCCGGAAGTCAGGCGCCCTTGGCCGGGGAGGTGGGCGGGGCCTGCTCCGGCAAAAAGAGAAACCAGCGTACCGTGCTAACGCGGGGCTCCCATGCTGAAGGGAGAGCCCCGCGGTGGCGGTCGGAGTGGAGAGAAGCCCCGGGTCCCAGGAGGGGGCCCGGGTGAAGAGTGCGGCGGCCGAGGCTGCCCATGGCAGCGCGGGGCTCCCAGGAGTGCAGGGAAGCCCCGTAAGAGAAGTGCTGCAGCCGCGAGGAGGAGCCCCCCCCCCCAGAAGAGGAGCCCGGCGAGTGAAGAAGGGCTGGGGGGCTCCATGTGGGCTATTGTTGGTGCCTGATCAAGGCACAGTGTCCCATTGGCATTCTGAGCAGCCCCGTCTTGCATCGGGCCGCTCAAACGGGGCTGGCATGTGGTCGGAAGGGGTACAGGAGATGTGCACATCGCGTGTGTGGACGTGCATGTGCACGTGCACGTACACAGGCTCAAATCCGCCAAAAGCCTTGCGCGTGCCTATCTCCTGTTCCACTTCCGAGGCAAGTCAGCAACAATAGATCTCGCTGGCGACAGCGCTTTCGCGCTGTGTTCGCCAGGCGAGACCTAAAAACGGCTAGTCCTATTGAAAACAACAGGGCACCGGATGCCAAAACAGCACCCTGCACCCAGCTGCCCCTGTGCTGCTGTGGGTGCACTTTGTCTGCTAACTTGTATCCACCTTTGCCCTAAGCTTAAGTCCAGGAGCTTTGCTCCCTCAACCTTGTGGCCTGCTTGTGAGCAGCCCCAAACCAGGGGCCTCCTATTCCCCATTGGATAACAATGGGCCTCAGGCCTAGTGCCCCTGAGGGTGCTTTGAGAGTGCATCCTTGACCCTGGGGGAAACCTTCTTCTAACCCCAGAAACTCACCCCTTAAGACGGTTTACTTACCTGTAATATAATAAACCCATTTTCCTCCATAAGATTGCTTTGAGTGTGGAGGGTGTTTTGTATAGGAACCTAAAAAACTGTTTTTTGAGAAAAACTGTTTTACCTATGTTTTATCCAGGAAATGTCCCAGTGTGATATCTAGGCATATCACACTGAGTAAGAAAAGTAATCTGAAAAGTAATATAAAAATAATCATACAGTACCTGCAAAGTAACTGAAAAGTAATCTCAACTGTTTCTAAATAATTGACCTACCTGTATACAAAAACAAGTACATACAACTGCATTCAACTGTATTGTTTTTGCAAAGTATTATTTCACTTACCTGCACCAGACCTGGATTGGTTCTAGAAATAAAATACAACTAAATAATATTTTCATACAAACAAATTGGTCTGAGTTCAGTATTTGAGTGTGTGAAATCAATTCTTGCCTGAGCGTGTACAACAAATGCTTAACACTACCCTCTGATAAAGCCTTACTGCTCGCCCACACTACCACAAATAGAGAGGAAGGTATTATTTACTTTAGCTTCTGCCTACTTTTGGGGATACACTGCGCTCTGTGCACACTATACCTTACTTTGGTATAGTATATACAGAGCCAGCTTCATACAGTATTCAGTGGAAATTTAAAGACAAATCAAAACATGTGAACTATCCTTCTACATGTGGAAAACTAGCAATTCGTAAACACTCCAACGTGGTGTGTTGCAGTTGTTTGGGGTGTTTGGAAATATTATGGACCTGATTCTGATGCGGTTTGGAAAGCTTCCTGACCGAATCAGTTTGGAAATGGTTTCCGACCCACTCGGAACAGGAGAATCCGACAGAGTAGGATGCATTCTGATGCTTCCAGATACGATTTGGTTGGACTCCCATTGACTTCAATGGGAGCCAATGTTCCTAACCGCATTGTAATTGGGCCCTCATCGGGAAGACACGTTCCCGATCCGATTCGGAAGGGGCAAATGCCGTTAGGAGGCCTTCCTAACCTTATCGGAATCGGGTCCTAGGTGGGAATGCTTTCCTAACCGCATCAGAATCAGGCCCTATGTGTGTGTTAATTTCAAGAAACAGTGCACCCATGAAATGTATAGTTTGCACTTGGTTACCTCCTGCTTCCATAAGAGGGTAACTTGCAAACGTAAAATTTGTGTATTGTAACTATTCAATAATTGTGATTGCTTTGTGCATTCAGTTACCAAAACACATTTTGGTATTTGCTATTTTGTGTCACGAAAAATGAGTCCCACAAATTATTTGGTTTACTGTGCATTTTTTGTGACCAGTATGTTATTGGCTTTTGTACACTAAAAACACACAATTTTACAATTACAGCCCAATTTACGAATTAATTGTAATTCAGAAAACAGTCCATCTGGCCCCTAGAAACTGTTGAGATACTATCAGGTCAGTACAAAATTCCTCTTTTAATTATGTCAATAGGGCTAAAAGCCCTATCACCTACCAATAATCTTCATTATTCTGAGTTTAAGTATTCCTCGTCATTCCTTCTCCTTGCATTCTCACCCTTCCAAACCAAGGGTCTGTTATGACCATAGTTTAGTTGTGTTGGAATGTTGACAACATTGAGGTGTGAAACCTCAATGCATTGAGGTGTGCAAACTGACGCACCAGAAGAAACAGAGGAGCTTCTTTATGCTATAATGGACTTGTAATAAGGTAAACGGGATATCCACCACGTTTGTGATGGAGTAACCCATCTGCCAACTCTAAATAAGGCCCAAAGTTCCAAGAATGGATGACTCCATGGTGAGGCTTCACCTCACTTCGTAGGAACTGTGATCAGAAAGACCTGGACTCAGAATCAGCAAGCAATCAAGCCATTAATATACAGCTACATACCCAAGTCATGATCCAGTGTGTGAGACAGAGATTTCCCAACAATTTCAAAGATGTATCTAACTAGAAAATGGAGATTTGAGTGGGGGTGGGTGGAGATGCTGGAGAGGGAGGTTTGGGATTACTAGGGGCTGCTAGGTGCCTCAGTTTGAGTAAGAAAACCTTACTGAAATATAAGCAACATTCTTGAAACTTTCAAACCTATCCGAGCAATGATATCTTTGTGTGTTATAGAAGGCGTCCGTGAGAAAAAATGTCAGCCTGTTACGCCTAAAGGATACAGGCTCCAGGAATCCCAATGATTCAGCTAAAGAGCTGAGTCTCTGCTGCAGTTATCTGTAAGTCAACTGCTGTTCACAAGACTTAATAAAGGTAAGGCAGCTTAATGCAGCGGTTAATGAAAGAGTGAATGAAGGAAAGGCAGAGAGGGAGAGATAGGCAAAGAAAGAGAGAGAGAGAGAGTGTGTGTGTGTGTGTGTGTGTTTGTAGAGCTCAGATCACAAAAAATAGAATGTGCTTAGGATTTGGTGGATAGCAAATGTTAGTGAGGTATCATTGGAGTATGGTACCTGAATATTGTAATCTAAGTACCTGATAATAATATTGAGTCCTTAATATAATTTACAAAAAAAGCCGCCCCATTGGAGATAATAATAGAAATCTATACTCGATGAAGCAATATTTTTGTAAACAATACGTAGGCCATGATACTTATGCCAAGCAATATTTTTTGTTATTGATATTCTGACATATAACTGTTAGACTATTTTACATTATGAGTTTTTTTTTTCCAATACCCATATCTGTTTACAATATCAGATACAGGGAGCTATAGCAATTTGCTCACAATCACACAATTTGTGGTTGCAAGCTAAAGAAGACAAAAAGACAAACGTATTTCCCAATTAAATCTCAGGATTGTCTTGCTAAATTTAGGACAGCTGGAAAGTATGAACTGATGCATTGAGGACTCTCGGTGCATTCCCTACTACCCCTTATAAAAACATTAAGAAAGATGTGTATTTTCATTCACCCTCCCACCCCACCTGCCTTCTCCAGTCTCCTCTCTCCAAAACAGAATAGTTTCCATTGATATTTCAGCTGCTGTCCTCTTCCTTGCGTAAATTTATCTTAAGGAAAAAAAGAAACGAAGCACAGTTTTAAAATGTGCCAAGTGCCTACAACAGGTCATTACGCAACCATGAGTTCTCAATGAAAGTACATCTCTTCATTTAGCTCTCATTACAAGAGATGGGAGAACTGATGCTGTCATCCTGCACAATCCGGGGGTACCAATACCATGGGCATCTCGAACTTCAGTATCTGGAAATGCACAGAACTTTGACCCAGAAATGGGCATTCACTGTAGGATTTGATGTTACTGCACCAGATTCCAAAGGTAATTCCCCAGTTTTGGCCAGTTTCCTACTTGTAATCTTCATCAGTTTCTAGCTGGTGAAATAGCTGGGTGTCAAACACATGGATCGGAATTACCAGTTGTGTGATAATTATCTCACCCTCGCAGTTTGTCCCTCATGATTCTGATAGGTCAAATGAGGCAAAATGTTTTAGGGAAAAGGCCGGTAAAAAATTAAAAACATGCAAAATTCGGTGTGTTAAAATCGATTATGTTATTCTCCACTTTCCTTTTAAAAACTCAGACTAAGTTGTATTTACCAATTTACCATATGTGGTAAATACTCCCCTCAGGGGAAATGGTATTTTCCGTGTGAGGTGTGGTAAATAATACCTCCCTCTATTCTGACGCACTTGTAATGAGGGCCAAGGAGTGCATTATTCCCACATATTTTGTAATTCCAGATTCAGGAGTTACTGGAGACTTGTAATGGACGCCTTTGTCTACGTCTCGACTGCTGCTGCTTCTATCTGAGGAAACCCTATGATGACATTGCTGCATCAGCCTGAGGAGTCTCCAAACCCAACCTGAATCTGTCCCAGTTTTGATGATATCAGTCTTTTTTTTGCAGGTTTATAGAGCGCAAACTCGACCTGAAGGTCATAGAGTGCTTTATATGAGCACCACTTACATTACAGAAGGTTACATTCTTTTAGGTATGGGGAGATTTGGTGATTTGCCCAGAATCACAGGATGTTGAGCCGATGCCGAGACTCGAACTTTGGGGCTGATTATGATGGCGGAAAGACCGCCACCGCAGGGCCGCCGGTGGCAACCACCGGCCCTGCAGTGGCGGTCCTTCCGCCATCGAATGGTTATTTCCCGCCGCCAGATTAGGATGGCGGTGGGAACAGGAATGCGTCCGTAGCGGACGCAAAGACTGTTCACCGCCAGCAATTGTCCTGATTGCCTGGAGGACGGCCCAGGGAGCCCAAAATGGTGGCGGTGCCAAGCAGGCACCGTCCACCAGGTTAGGATGGAAGAAAAAGGCAGCTTTCCATGGCGGCAAGGCATACGGTCGTTTGCCACAGGGCCCGTTGCGGGCCCCTTAGGGGGCTGCACTTGGGGGGTACCTATTGTACCCCCTACATTGCCATGCCCAAGGTGGCAGGCACTGCGCGGTGCCTGTCACGTTGTGCATGGCAATGCACGACGTGCCTCTTTGGCATTGCGACGGGTGCTGTCTACAGCACCGTCCGCCGCAATGTTAAAGATGCGAATGCGACCGCCAAGGTGGCAGTCGCATCATAATTAGTAGTGCGGTACCGCCGCACCGCTGGCGGGCGGTCCCAGCACCGCTAGGGTGTCCGCCCGCCATCCTAATAGGCCCCTTTGTTCCCCAGTTTAATACAGTTGGCAGCTCTGGTGGTAACATCACATTCTATGCCCAGTCTGTCTCTGACGCCACCCATCTATCCCTTCTACTTCCCTGTCAATGTTTTGTGAATTAAAGTAATCTGATTGAGTGAGACTTGTTTACAGTTTATGGTGTGCCGTTAATCTTTAAAGAAACAGTACCCCATAAATCATAGGACAGGAGTCCACCAAAGCCAAATGCTGAGCTTTATGATGCTTTTAAGGGATAATTGGATGTGACCTGGGAGATCACATTTCCATCGGGTTTCTTTTAATCCAAACATCACTTCGGAGTTTTCCACTCATTTTAAGGGGTCTCTGGTTTATTGTCAGATCTGCCCTGAGATTCAGCTCAGGGACCCCAGCCAGGATGGCTCTTTTAGGCCCAACAGGAAGCCGGAAAGTAAACCAGGCCAAAACCACAAAGCATGGCTGTGTCTTCTAGAGCTAAACTGAGCTTTAATAATGCATCTTATAGCCGTCTTAAAGAGAACAAGCCCCGTAGGGGGATGAATTTCTGGCACCAAAATGTTAGCATCATGGAGGAATTTCATCTGGTGGATTCCACTCTACATTTACATTTTCCTTCAGAAACTGGAGATTTTTCAGTTGCCTCTAAATGAGACTCTAGCCTTTTACTTGCTTGATGTGTGGCTTAGACTGTTGCCACAGTTATAGGCAGTGAGTGACTGATCGTGAAGAACTCTTTGAACAAACCAATAATCACTAGTGTAGTGCTTGTGAAATGCCCTCTGTTACATTCTGTAGGCATCGGGTGGTTTAAGGCAAAAAACATTTGCGTTATAGCCAATAGGCAGTGGCTTAATAATTAATTTCCTACATCAAAACAAATAGGCGGGAATTACTTATTGTGAAATGCGTGCTTGGCATTGCTTGTAATTTCTCAATATTCATGCTAATTTTCATGTTGGATTTAACTGTTTAGAAAATAAAGCACGGAGGGCCAGATGTAGGTAATTTCCAAATACCGAGTCCTTAATAGCGATTTTTACCGAATCGCTATTGAGGACTCGGTATTTACGATGTAGGTAAAAAATCGGTAAAAAATACCGATTCGGTAATAATAGCTAAAAAGTACTGATTTCATACAAATCGGTAAAAAATATTACCGATTCAACATTACCGATTCAGTAATACAGAATCGGTAATAATACCGATTCGGTAATTTAAAAAATCGGTAATTGTCGAATCTGCCAATCCTGTGCATCCACATAACCTCCAAACCAGGAAGTGGCCACACCCATGCAGGTGCACTGAATCTGTAGCTGTTGGAGAAACAGGGAGCAAGAGCAGAGGCGCAGCACAGCCACCACCCAGATACCACATAGCAACTGCACCATGGCCTCACAAGAGAAGGGGAAAGATGCTGCCGGAAGGAAAAGGAAGCAGAAGTTCAGTGAGGGGGAGTTGGAGGTCCTCATTGAGGAAGTAGTCAAAGACCATGACCAGCTCTTTGGCAAGAGATCACTGAACGTCCCTGAGTCCCAGAAAAGGAGTATCTGGCTGACAATTCAGGAGAAGATCAATGCTATAGGCGTCACACATCGCACAATTGAGGACTTTAAAAAGCGGAGGTACGTCCTGAGGGCATGTGCGAAGGAGAAGGTGGCTGACCGGCAGAAACAAGCGGGGAAGACAGGTGGGGGAAGCTCCACTGTGCCTGCACCAACTGCCCTTGACCAACTTGTAGAATCCACCCTCCTGCCAGAGAGCGTCAGCGGCGTCGGGGACGTAGATAGCTCAGCAACAGCATCCAAGAGACAAGGTAAGATGCATGCACAGCATGTTGTCTCCCCTCCCTAACCCCAATCCCCCTGTACAAATTCCCTCTCCAGAACATGTCTTGTGTAAGATCAGCAATGCATCATGGAAAATGTAGTCACTAACAACTGGTAGCAAATCAGCCAGCCCCCAATAAGCATAGGCATGTCACACACAGCAATAGATGAGTTAGCGGAGGACAAACAGCTAGAATGTCAGTTGTGGAATTTATTTGCAGACAGATGCTGTGAGAAAAGTGAGTAATAGTACATTCTGTATCCACAGGCGGAACAGCGCCACGGGCTGCAGAAGAGGAGACTGGTGAGGCCTCCAGGGAGCAACACACATTCGCGGAGGAAGCCATGTCAACTGCTGACAGTACACCAACATCCCCATCACCACCACCACCACCACCAAAGAGGTACACAGTGGCCACACTCCAGGAGATGGATGCCGCAGAGGAGGTCAGGCAGGAAGCCCAACAGCCCACACCGGGCAATGACACCCATACATCTGGGGCAAAGTCCCCCATGGAGGCAACCACCACAGGCGCACGTAGACGGCGAGAGAGGGAACAGAGTCCTGACGCTGATGGATCCAGTGTCTTCTCTGGACTGGAGGGGCAGATGCTCAATGTGCAGCGCCTGCAGGGGAAGAGAGTGAGGGCCATTCAGCAACAAATGGTGGCTAACAATAGGAAGGCCGACGCCATGTAGGAGGCCATCTACTGCCTCAACAATACTGTGGCAGAGGGATTGAAGGAGGTGTCGGAGGCAGTGAGGCAGTTATGTGGCAGGATGGATGGCGAGCGTGGTGCAAGGCGCAGAGACAGGCAGGTACTTGCAGGCTTCACCAAATCCGTGAACAGGCTGTGCAATGCTACGCATGTGCTCAGTCGCAGATCTGTGGCCATGCAGCTTGAAATGGCTAAGTGCAGCGTGAGGTTACTCAGGGCCTGGTGACAGTCACCAGTGCCATGGAGGTGATGCAGACACAACAAATTGCTGCCACTGCTACAGGGGATGTGGACGACAGTGAGGAGGCAAGCAGTCGCAGCACTGTAACTCCCCCCTTGCCAGAGAGCAGGAGGCACAGTGTGAGGCATGGGTCTGCTGCAGGACACAGCGCTGGTGAGGACAGTGAACATGCTGAACGCAGCACTGGTGTGCCGGGGCGCAGGAGATAGGCACGGCCCTCTACATTCTTTCGGTTGTGGGTGAGGTAACCCATTGGACACATAGCTGGTGTTACGGTGTGCTGGACAATTGCCTGCTGTAAGGTCTATTAAACACCATGACACAAATGCATTAACAGGCTTTGTCTCATTACTTACTCAGAAATAGTTTTGTGTGATCTCTGACCGTCTCTGTCTCCCGTCTGCTGCAGCAGCGCCGCCTGCTGCGCTGTGCTGTGGCTGTGTACCTTCCTCCTCCTCATCCTCCTCCTCAGAATCACACATTTGCACAGGTGGCCCCCTCTTAGTGGCAAGGTTATGCAGCATGGCACATACAGCTATGATTTTGCAGCAGACATGGGGCTGGTACTGTCGTTCACCTCCACTTTTGTGCAGGCAGTGGAACCGGCTTTTGAGGAGTCCAAATGTTCGCTCAACCACATTGCGTGTCGATCTATGTGCAACATTGTATCGCCTTTCACTTGGGGTGGATGGGTGCAGGTACGGAGTCAGGATGAAAGAGCGCACAGCATAGGCACTGTCACCTGTGTGTGAGAAGTAAGTAAGTAATTCACAGTCTACAATCGCAGCAACAGGTGATTACTTGAGGTGGTGTCACATGTACTTACCTAGCAGGTAGCCTTCTCCAAATTCCCCTGCAAGGAGACGGGTATAAATCCCACTGCCCACTGTTCCTGAATATGTATGAACCATGGGTGCTCCTTGGGAATTTTGCAACTATGTCTGTGATAATGTATGATGCGTCGCATATGACCTGGACATTAATCGAATGTGCGGATTTGCGATTGCGGTAAATGTACCCTAGTCGCAGCATGGGTGCAGAGTTGTATATGTGTCCCGTCAATGCAACCAATGACGTGTGGGAACTGGGCCTTCTGATAAAACTCCAACTTGGTCTTCAGCAGTTCTGCCTGTGTGCTGGGGAATTTGATGTAGTGTTGCATCCTTTGCAACATGGCATCCAGGAATTTATTGAGAAAACGCGACAGGCAACTCTGTGAGACTCCACCTGCCACAGCTATTACCCCTTGGTAACTGCCAGATGCCAGAAGGTGCAGGCAACAGAGTACCTGTACATGTGTGGTGTTGCATGCACCCTTGGTGTCTGGTGCTCCAGGAGTGGGTGCAGGTCCCATATCAGGTCCTGGATGGTGTTTAGGTGTAGCCTGTACCTCTCATGGATCTCAGCCTCAGTCAGTTGGAACAGTGTAATGCGCACTCTGAACACGCGCTACTCCCGTCTCCAGGTCCTCAGTCCTGCTGCTCGCAAACGTAGCCGCCTTGCTATCACGTAGAGGGCCGCCATTGTGTTCACACTGTTGCATTTTGGGGCTGTTTATATGCAGTGCACCTGATTACCACCTGCTTTGAGTCAGTGCTATTTACCGATTCTTAAATACCGATTTTCATCAAATTCAGTATTACCGATTTTTGGTAAATGGCATTTGCGATTTTTTATGAATTCCTTATTTACCGATTCGGTATTTTTGTATGCAAATCGGTAAATAAGGAATCGCTAACTGGTTTCCCTTATTTTTACCGATTCCTTATTTTCAGAATAGTTTTGTCTGCAAATCGGTAAATAAGGAATCGGTAACTGGTTTCCCTTATTTTTACCGATTCCTTATTACCGATGGCGCTCGGTAATTCCTACATCGCGCATGGCTAAATACTGGTTTACCGACCGGTATTTAGCCACCTACATCTGGCCCTTAGTCTTTAAAAAACCCCAATAAAAAGACCCCCAGTAAAAAGACTGGGGGCCTGGCCAAGATGGCGGACGGCTAGGACACGATTTCCTGATGCTCCGAGCCGCAGCCCCTTATACACTTATAGCACAGGAATGTGTCCAGTAGTTAAGCGGCACAGAAAGCAACTGCCAGTGAAAGGCATGGGACACATACACCTCACACAGTGTTGAATATCACCACATTCCATGTATCGCCAGTGGCTTAGTACAATGACATCCCCACAGGTGGCATTGAAGAGTGCTCGGCCACCCTGTTAAAGACCAACAGCGAATGAGTATCACCAATTAAATGTGACAGACAAACAATATGTCAATGGAGCCTCTCACTAAATAAATAACCAGTGACTCTACTACGGTGTCCAGAAAGGGTCATGTCGCCACGTACTTGGCATCGCATAGACTCACAAGGTACGCAGTGCACTGGCTTATGCAGAAAAGGCACGTTTGAAGCAAATGGAACATTCTGAGTGGAATGGTGGAGAGCTGCCAAAGTTATCCACAGTTGATGCGCTCTGTATTTGTTACTAAAAAATATTTGCAGAGAACGTGGTGTCAGCCACCATTCGCTTGTCTATCTCTGGCAACTCTTGCCCTTGTCTTTGTGGGCAGAGCCACTTCACATTGGTAGCTATTAATGCCTCTCTACAGCACTGAAAGGAGACCATCGCAATGGACTCAGGACACAGCACTATTTTTCAGTTCCACCTAACACTTACTGTTACCATTACATCGTCTGCACTGCTTAAACCGTTTTTTTAAAAACCTTTCAAAGAACACTATTTGTAATTAGGAAATGCTATGAATTACATTTTGTTATAGCAAAGAATAGTGATGTTATCTATAGACATGTCATTTTGGTTACTATATTTGTGTTTCTGAATACTAGCCTCTGATGTACAGATGCATTTCAGGATCGCAATTTTCCTTGATTTGCAACAAAAGCAAAGGTGTTGCAGCCACAAAAGGCTATGTTGAAAAAAGTTACTAGAAGGTGGTTTTGACTCGCAAAGCAACTTTTATGACTCATTCCTATCACAATTATGAATGGGTGTAAAAGGGGCATTCCCTTGCTATATGCAATTCTGAAAGTGGTTTATTACCTAATTGTGGTGGCAAGCATTTGGTCGTTATGGATACCAAACCTGAGGTGGTAACTGATTCACAGAGAGGAATCTGTCCTTTGAGAATCATGGCAGACATCAATTGGGGGATGTCAATATAAATAGTTTTTTGGCTAATATAGCCAGTTACACCATAAGCGTTTACAATGCATGCGATTACAATGCGGTTGTTACAACAACCGCATAGTTACATTGCAGTACCCATACAACACAAGTCGTTACAACTTACTCTAGGGAACGCGCTAGAGTTAGGAATAGTATAATTTACTATTCCAACTCCAGTGTGTGCAACAGTAGGGAAGGTGTTGGAATAGTAAATTATACTATTCCTTAGTTTAGAGCGCCCCCTAGAGCAAGTCATTGTAACAACTTGCGTTGTAATGGTACTGCGATGTAACAACGCAGTCGTTGTAACAACCGCGTTGTAATCGCATGCGTTGTAACGCATGCAATGTGATGGCTGTTTCCCGTTTTTGGCACTCCTGTGAACATATATGTTGTCAAACAGCTGATTAGTATACATCAGGGCCTACTTTTCTTCAGCAACAATACAAGAAGCATGATAATTATTGCATGTTTGTTAGGGTTTACTTTTGAAATACTTTCTTGTGTTAAGTGGAGGTGGTCTGCAGTTGAAGCTGCCATACACATATGCCTGTTCTGCCTCGAAGCCTTCGCTGCCGGTACACGAGGTGTATCGTTGCATGCCTCTAGCTCCACTCAAGGGTTGCTATGGCCTCTGCCTGCTTCCTGTTCCTTAAACCAGAGTGACTTCTGAATCTAGCGAGCATGTGCTCTTGTTCACCCTTGCCGGACCTTACTCGTGCCACACCATTCGCCTCTGACACCAGATATAGGTTTCAACCGTAACACATAGCCTTGGATAAAAAAAGAGGCTGCTTGCTGATAACTATCTCTGCTTCGACAGTCAGCACAGGGAGAGTCGAGGTACAAGACACTGCAAAGTAGTCTCAAGAGTTTACAAAGTCTGTCCAAGTAACCCAAAAGGTTCCCAAAAGAGTGACACTGACCACAGAAACTAATTTTATTACGTTTGTAGTCTATTACTATGTACGCTCTTTTATTGTGCTTCTGGTTGTATCTTAGGCCCATAAGGCTGACATTTGTGTGGTGTTTTCAACTGCTTTAACAAATGGCATATTCTTGTTGAACGATATAGCTCTGAATGGAGTTTGATTTTTCTTTGGTTTATTGATTCTTGTCAAACAGCACTTGAATTCCAAATCCTTTACCAACTCCTGGAGTAAGTACATCAAGCCCTGTAAACAACAGTACTTACCAAAAATACCCAAAAACCATTCACTGTCCCAGGACCCAGGTCAAAAAAAGACTACATAGGGAGACTTTATTTATTGAATTAGTGCAGCACTGGAGCTCTGGGGTTCCTGAACTGACACCTGTGAATGTACTCTGAATGCTGTGATACCGGAGTATGGAAATAACCTGAATTCCCCTTTCCATCTTGTCATCAACACCTTATAAAAAAGTCCTAGAGAGACAGATCATGTTCTCTTTCCCACTATAATACCATCAGCATTATTCCGTGCAAAGAGAGGCTTCGAGGCCCACGTACGTGACGCAGACAGGGTGATACCCATCCAACACACTCGCATAGAGATCTCCCGGTCAAAATGTCCAATGGGGTGCGATTTTAGAGATTTCAGCCACAAGCTCATATTTTAGCACACATAATATTATTTCCAGCTGTGAGACTAAAGTCAGTGTGACTACTGAGACTGTCTGAGAGCGAGAAAAATGTATGGTGCTGGATCCTTTCTTAAAATAAAACCACAGAAAGTAAAGCAGCAGTTCTTTTTAGTTGGAGGAGTATTTAATTTTTTGGTTTGGAGTTAGTCCAATGTCTTTTAATTTTACTAAAACTATATGCATAAAATATATGTATAACTACTTATAGGGGCTTTCAGACAGACCTCTTCAGTAATTGGCCTGTTATTGCGCCTGCCCGTTGCAGGGTTTAGCATGGAGCAGTGGGTCAGCCCTCTTCAGTCATTGGCTAACTTCACTATGAGGGACGGCATTTTGCCCATATGCAAGGTGCGCATCCACACACAAAGTAGTTCCCCTCAGTGCCATGGTCTCTTATGGTAATTTGTACTTTTGAGACCCAAAAATATTTTTACATATAGGCAATGATTTTATATAGATTGATGAGGGCTTGGCAGCTTCTTTAACAATAATGTTTTGCTAAAAGAATGAAAAATCAAAACAAGCACTGACAAAGACAAAAGGCTGACAGCTAATGCCAGATTTATTGGCTTTGGAAAATGCTTGTCAGTCCTGTGATGAACCAGTTCAGTTAAACCACCATCACTTATCAAAGAATCCTTCTCCATGTTCACTCCGATGGTGGAAGTCTCAATAATTAAATGTCTTATTGTGTCACTGGCTCCAACACAGCCATGGCCAGAAAACCATGTCAAAGAACATATTATCACCACAGAGAAGAAAGGGGCAACACTGTAACCCTGGAATCTGGGTCAGTAAATATAGAGCAAAACAATGGTTCCTTGTGGATGAAGTCACAAACCCTTATGTTTGTATGCTTACAAACGTACATGACATTCCCGCACTGGAGCCACCACTCACCACACAGGAGAAACCTCTGGGTGGAAAAACAACTTTTGAGAATTACAAAACGCTTAGTAAACTGACAAACAGGCTTCGCTCTCCTAAATTAAACTTACACAAGCAAATAGGTTAATGAATTAGGTTTTAGATTTGTAAGGGGGTGAATATTGGGAACATCTTTAAAACTGCAACGTTTTCCCTTTGTAAACTTTGCCATGTTTTTTTCAAATGTGTTATGCCTTCCCATAAGTTGTAAAATTCATCCGCCCCTATACAGTATGTGACCAGGCGGTGGAAGGAATGGGGCTGTTGGAAACTCTGAGCACTTTAAATAATTGTATTCTGTTTTCCATTTCTGACCTATTGTATGGCACTTGGGTCAATGCAAAGACAAACTCTTTGACCATCTGGCTTATGAAGACTGTTCCTGACATGTAAGTGGGTGGAGGCATGTGAGGTCACTTCATCTGTGAGTGACAAGAGGTGAACAATTTATGGAAGCTGGTGTGCGAGTTTGGAGAGCCATTAGAATGCCACAGGTGTACCCAGCATACGCCTGCCTGTGCTCCTAAAAGGGTGACCCAGAAGGCATGCCATATGCCTTATGAATGACACATGCTAAACCACTTGGCAGTTGATCTTATTTTCATAATTTAAACCTTTTCTCACCAACCAAAATCATTTTCACATGATCACCCAAATCATTCTTTGAATACTGTCATACACGTGGAAGTAGTTCAGTAAGCTATGATTTTTCCTATTACCTTCTTACTGCTCGATGCCAGATCCTCAGGTCAACACAATCATGAGATTTATCACCTCGTGCTCACCCCAACATATTGTTTTTTATTTAAATTATTTTTATTGAACTTGCAGATGCATAGCAAAACATCACAGATTAATAACATTCAATATATTGGGTCCATCTTCCAGGCCGGAATATCGCTTGGCTCGCCCTATCACTTGACCCACTATCTACCTTAGTTGGCAATTCAATTCAACAGTTTCAATTGCATTCCACTAGTTCCCCACAGCCTACATCTACTACCCTGCTACTATATCTCAGGTCCCTCTGAACTCCACCTACTTATCCCATAATTTACCCCATTTCTCGGGACATCATCGGCTTTGATACACCACTTTTTCAGCCACACCACACCAATCAAGGTCATTCTTCCAGTTGGAGACTTTGGTTGGTTGTACTGCCCCCCAGGCCCTGGCTACATTCCTCTCTGTGACAACATCTGCTAACAGTACCCACAACTTGGTGTATCTTGGCCACTTGCCCTCACCAGGGACGCAAAATATATGCCATCTTGCATCCATCGGAACCAACTGCCTCACCACCGCTGTCATTACCTGCGTGACCTTGGTCCAATATCTAAGTATCACTGGGCAGTTCCACAGCATGTGGAAGAAGGTACCTTCTTTCCCACATACCCTCATACAGTTGGCCGAGGTGCATTTACCCATTCGATATAGACTTGTTCTGGTTGTGTAGGACCTTTGAAGAATATGAAGTTGTGAAAGGCGAAATTGCGCTCTTCTGGCCACTACCCTGAGGCTCTCTAAGGCCTCCTCCCAGTCATCCTCCTCCAGGATCCCCACCTCACCTTCCCATGTCTCTTGCAGGGCTACTAAGGGGTCTGGGGTATTGTCAATCATTTTCTTATATATAATGGAGGTGGCTTTTTCATTTAATGGCTCTAGAAGTATTCTATCGGTATCGACCACCTCAGTATGTGAATCCAACCCAAGTATTATTCAGGGAAGCCTCTGTGGCGGTGGAAGCGGCTCAAGAGGTTACATTGACCTCCTGAAATACAGCACTGATACCTGCCCTCAGTGGCTTGGTTGCGCGGCGATTGGATGCAGAGCCGCCTAGACCACATACCTGAATCAGGGTAATATCACAGGGTGTATTGTGTATTGCTTTGTCGAACCCCTGTATTACTATTCCTCTATTCTTAAAACACCCCCACGGTCCTGACGAAACCCCATAGGATCCACTAGGGACCATATAGGCATGAAACATGTCGACCTGATTAGACCTAATTAACCATCTATTACCACTTTTTTCACTCGAAATTGCAAACATGAACAAACCCTCCTCATTGACAGCAGGTTCCAAAGTTCATCCTTTTTTTGCCTGTTTTCAACTATACTGTATACTTTTAACCCACCTGCACCAATTCCCACACACCCGCACTCACCACTGCGGCGTTCCTCTGAAAATATCTCCACCAGCGCCACCCCCACGAGGAGCACAATGCCCAATGATGAAGCATGACACCCTTATGGGTGTGTGAGGGCAACTCTCCAATTAGGAGGAATTACCCCTTTTTTGTATTAAAGCTTTAACTATTCATGAAGATAGGTACCTCTTCACCTATACTTCAGGCTGCTGATTGGGCCAGCAATCTTTATTAGGAACAGTGACCCTCCAGTGATTGACACGTTTTGTCTTGGAAGTACGGGTACTGGACCTCTCTTTTCAGTTAGCTCCCCGTACCCCTCTTTGTGTATTTGACTTATCCCAGTTAACCTGGCAGGTGGAGTAGCTTCCAAACATATGGAAGATGTGCAATACATGATGTATTGTAGATCTGGGTTTTGTGGCATATAGGATTATATCATCTGCATACAATAAAATATTATCCTCCCATTCATCCCAGATTGTTATTCCCCGTACTAGCGGGTCCCATCTAATCTACTCCACCAAGGGCTCTAATGCTATAGCGAAGAGCAGTGGCAAGAGTGGGCATTCTTGCCTCGTACCCTTGCACAACATTAATTGGCTGGATATCACGCCATTCACCTTCACCCTGGCCAGTGGCTCTGTATATAGCAGCTGTACCCAGGCTTGAAACTTAGGTCCCAAACCAAGTCGCTCCAGTGCCACAAAAAGATATCTCCATTCAATACTGTCAAATGCCATAAGTGCATCGAGTGACAGCAACACAGCATTCTCTCCCGGCTGACACTTAGTCGTATGTAAGACTCCATAAAGTCGCCGCAAGTTCAATCTAGTACTCCGGTGTGGCATGAACCCAGATCCGTTAAGGTGACTTAAAGCAGGTATTACCCTAGTGAGCTTGGTTGCTAAAATGTCGGCTAGGACCTTTTTCGCAGTATTTAACAATGAGATTGGTCTATATGAGGAGCAGTTTTCCAGTGGTTCGCCCGGTTTCAGGATAACTTCAATTGTTGCCTGCCTGTGCTCTTCCGGTAAGTCGCTTCGCTCCAATGACTCATTAAACATATTGAGCATGTGTGGGGCTACCAGAGTCTCAACACCTTTGTACAGTTCAATTGGTAGCCCATGGGGGCCGGCCGCCTTCCCAGACTGCAGAGCACTGATTGCACTACAGACTTCCTATGTGGTGACGTCTTTATTTAGATCTTCTCGATCATCCTGTGCTAACATGGTGAGGGTGGAATCTTTTAGGAATTCTACACAGTCTGTTTTAGTTCTTGTTGATAAGGATTGGTATATCTATTCATGGTAAATTGCAAAAGCAGCCGCTAAACTCTCCCCATTCTCATAGGTTTCACCCTTTGGGCCGGCTATTTTAAGTACCCAATTCCTAGCCTTGTCCCTATTTTCCAGCCATGCCATCAATTTAGTAGCTTTGTCCCCTATTTCGTACAATTGCCTCTGAGTCGGTCTCGCATAGCCCCCAGCTTTCCCTTCTGCAATATCTCGCATCTTCTGCTAATTGAGACGAATTATGTTATTAGTCCTCAGGTTTAGTTTGCCTTCCTGCCCAGCAGCTGCCTCCAGGCTGTTAAGCTCCATCTCAAGCACTTCGTATTGGAGTTGCTGCTCTTTCTTCTGTTCCCCGTTTAGGGCCTGTGTTTGTCCCCTTATTACTGCTATATGGGCTTCCCACTGAACACTAGGTGAGTCTACTGTCCACTGGTTAACCTGAAAGTAATGTTTGGTCCTTTCACGAATGGTGTCCATCATCTTTTTATCTTTAAGAAGCCATGGGTCTATTTGGGCGGTAGTGCATTCGTTCTCGTGGGCCCCAGCATTTTTACCTTGATCAGTGAATGGTCTGATATCCCTCTCGCCCTATGCATCGCTTCTCAGAACCTTCCTGCTGTTTCAGTATGTGTTAGTAAATATTCTAATCTGGAGTACCCCCGTGTAGTGCAGAGAAATAGGTGTACTGTCTAGCCAGCTGGTTGTGTTCACGCCATAAATCAGTTAGTCCCAGGGCCTGTGTAAAAGCTTTCAATGCATCAGTTCCTACCTCTCTTCCCGCTTTCGTCAGTCTATCTCTGTGTGGGTCCATTACTGCACTGAGGTCTCCGCCCAGCACCAACAATCCGTTTGGGAATTTTAGGAGCAGTTTACCTAGTTCCAGCAAGGTGTCCGAGTGCATCCTAGGCGGTATGTACAGTGAGCACAGGTTGCGGGCCCGACCTTCCCACGTCCCAGTGATGGCTACAAATCTGCCCAGTCTATCTTTCTATGTCCTGTTGGGTGTAAATGGTAGTCTAGTTCTAGCCAATATACCCACACCCTTCGACACAGTGGTAAGTCCAGAGTGTGCTATTGATTTTTATCCAAATCGATCTAGGGCTTTACACGTATTACCCATTAAGTGTGTTTCCTGTATCAGGACTATGTCCAGAGCATGCAACTTAATATATTGCAAAACCATTGTGAGCTTGATTTTATTCCCCAATCCGTTCATGTTCCAAATCATGACCACCAGGTGGGTTGGGCATAGCGGATGATGTGGGTGGGGTACATTAATGATCTGTGAGTGCATCAATTCTATTTGATAGGGTTCGAAGTAGAGCTGCCATGTCTGCCGTAGTGGTATGTTGGTGTGTTACCCCTCTCCCCCTCTTCCCGGATCCCCCCATTTACACATGTTAAGTCTAGGCATCTACCATATTGAACCAACAACATACAACTTACTTTTCCCAAGTCTAATAACCCCACCTTCCCTGCTACCCTGCATGTATGGCTTTGAACCTCCCACCCCCAACTCTGCAGAGCGCCTGTCGCCCCATTACTAAACTTTCAAACATTGGGCGTGCTTGAACCCTAGGTTCCTTCACTTATATGCCATATCCCCACCCCTGTTACTATTATAAGATTTTTGTGTCATTTAGCATACGGAGATATGACCCCTTAGTTCCTCATACAGTCTGATCAATAACTTCCCATGAAAGACATAAGTTTAAGATCTTATCTGGGTGTCCAAGGTCATTCTACAGTGAACATCTTGGATGGTAGGATGTCGTCTAAGTTCCTCCTTTGGCTGTCTCACTGCTCGTCGTTACTTATCTCTGGTCCCATTGCCGACTTCAATTCTCCGGGCTTGATGAGGGTCCGCCACGCTGAGGTGATTGTCAGTCAATGTCTACTGACTCATTTAGCACTTGATTCTTCTCTCCACTGCTGCCTCTATTCGTGCCTTGTGGCTTTCCCACTACACGCCATTTATCGAGCCAGTAACAGGCCTCTGCCGGGGTGGTGAATCTCAATACCTTGCCTTCCCCTGTTACTCGAAGGGTTGATGGAAATAACATGGAAAACTTTATCTCCCTTGCTCTGGCTTTCTTGACCTCAAGGACAGTCAGTCGTGCTTGCCGCACCTTCATGGTGAAATCCGAGAAGAATGTGACATCCACGTTGTCAATCTTGAGCGGTGGTGCATTTCGGGTGGCTTGCAATATCACATCACTATCCCAGTAGTTGAAGATTTGGGCAATAATGGGCCGTGGCGAGGCCCTCGGTCGTAGACGGGTGCCCAGGACTCTATGGGCTCTTTCCACTGAAAAGTAGTAGCTTTTTTAGTATGAGGTCTTCTACGAATAAGTCTACTGCTGACCCTTCTGTCCTTTCAGGAACTCCAATGATGCAAACGTTATTCTTACGGGAGCGCCCTTCTTGATCTTCCAGCTTCGCCTCTAGGGCCCTGGTTACAGCAGTGAGTACTTGTACTTTTCCCTTGAGTGTTTTTGGGTCTGCCACTAGGGAGTTTGTAGTTTCTTCCACCTCCTTCACTCATTTTTATATAATATCTTTTATTGATTTTTATGCAATTAAACATACAGTTTCATATGTGTCATATGTTGTGGGAGTAATGTTGTTACAATCTTGTAAATCATAAGAGCGTAACAGTATATACCATAATAGCATGTATACCTTCATATATGTGCAGGTTATTGTTGTCTCCGTTCACATACGCATATTGTTACCTCCATTAACAAACGGTGTTTACATCCTATATGTGCATATTTCCGTCAACTATTTCAAGTCTTCGGAGTCTTCCATCTACCTGTAGGCGCCCTTAACATATATATTACTTGCCGGAGCTTTGCTAGCCTTGACGTATATTTGGTATGTATGAGCACCATATAGATTGATAGATATTAATATTTTAAATTGAAAACCAAGAACTAGGGGAAAAATAAGTAGGAGAACAAAAATAATACCAATAAAGAAAACATTGTGGAGGGTGCCATCCCAAATGTGCTGTAGCAGAGTCTTATTGTACGGAGGTGGTTTGAGCTGCGTGTCATGCGTCGTTTATGACCGGACGGATGTGAGAGTAGATTATGTCTAATTTGCTGTCGCATAATGTTTCTTAGGGATGCAGATGCAAATCAAGTCCTAGCAGATAAGCCAATCTGCACTGACACATAAATAATGGGGGGTCCACTGGACACTACTATCCACATTATCTCCTGCCTGCTGTGAGGGTGGTGTGTGTTCCACGGCATTGAGGTGTGTAAGTGCATTTAGGATAGCATCCCAGGTCTGCACTATTGGGTATTTACGCAGCCCCGCCGTCTCTTCCCTGTGGAGAACGTTCTTTCAGCCTGCGCCCACACCTCCAGGGATTTCATCCAACTAGCCGCCGCAGGGGGATCTTTGTGTTTCCATCTTTTGGTGACCAGTCGTTTTGCAGTTATGAGGCCCAGGTCATGGAATCTAGAGAGCACCTTATTCTACTTAGTGCGTGTGTAAATCCCTAGGATACAGACCTCCAAAGTATTGGGCATCTGGAGTTTGGTGCATTTCATCCGTGACCGTACACCAATATGTCTGGAGTGAGGTGCAGGACCATAACATGTGTAGGAGGCTAGCATCATTGAGTTGGCACCACAGGCAGGTAGAGGTGTTTATATTGAAGTATTTATTTATTTTATCCGGTGATAGGTACGTTCTGTGTATTATATACGTTTGTATGAGTTTAAATTTGGAACTTCGCGGTATATATGTAGAGCTGGCAAGCACGTGTTCCCTATCTGTCCAGGGTTGGCCTCTGTCTTCAGCCCACCACACACGGAGATCTGTCAATGGTTTTAATGTATGTACAAGTAAAGCCTCCACTAGGCAGTGTATCACATGTGAACCTTTCCCCATAACATGCAAGTATTGTATCAGCAGATGTGTTGGCGGCTAGGCTGTCACATCTCCCGATGCTAGTGTCAGAGTCCGCATTATGGCTGTGTGTAGGAGAACTTGACCTACCGGTATGCCACTATCCGCTGCCAGAGTTTCGAAGGTTAGAAGAGTGCCCTCCACATATAAGTCTCCCAATGTTTCTATGCCTGCCTCATGCCATGGGGCCAGTACTGTTTCTGTCACAGTGTCTCTGCCTCTGGGTGTTCTGACAATTGGTAGGGTCGGGGCATAGGGAGCCATATCTCTGGTGAGTTGTAGACTTCTCCAGTAGCATCTTTGGGCCAACTCTATGTGTATCTGTGACGGACGGGGAGATTTCACAAGTGGATGAAACAGATCATATAGTTGAAATTGTGTCCACGGGGGTGCCGTGGTTGCCGTGTCAGTCAGGCTGTTGCCACTCATCCATTTTGTGACCCACTGTACTTGGGCTGCTAGGTAATAGAGTTCCATGTTCGGAACTGCCAGGCCACCCCGTACTGTTGGTGCATACAGCTTCTGTAGTGCTATTCTGGGCCTTCCCTTATTCCAAATCAATTCCCGGATCAAACCCTCCAGCTCTCAAAATAATCTAACCAGAACACATACTGGGAGATTCGAAAAATAAAACAACAATCTCGGTAGTATTATCATTTTGACTAACGTAATACGACTCATTACGTTCAATGGGAGTGTTTTCCAGAACTGTATCTGTGCCTTGACAGAGGAGATAGCTCGTACGAGGTTACCGTCAAATATATCTATAGGGGACCTATATATATAAATGTCTAGATATCGAAATGCGGTTGGGTACAAAGTGAGAGCAGACCCATTGATGATTATGTCTGCCTCTGCAACATTAGTATTGAAAGAGTAGACACCTGACTTAGACTAGTTTACCCTGAGTCCCGACATTGTTTTAAAGTTCCGAATGAGTTCGGATATGTCTAGAGGTTCCACCTCCTTCACTCATGCTCCCATATTTCTCAGGTCTGCCCTAATCAAGGAGACCTCCACGGTCATGGTGTCTATTTAGTATTTTCCCCTCTAGGTCTGATCTTATTCCTTGCAACTCTGCCATTATGTCCTGCAGGGTAAAGTCTGCTGTCGCCACTGGTGTTGTGTGGTTCAGCTCTGCGCCTGTCTCCAGTGCATGGCTGGTCGCCGTTTTCCTGGGTAGTGCATACTTATCTATTTTGGTCTGATGGCCGCTTCAGGGCCCTCTTCTGCCAATCATGACACAGTGTTGTGGGTACTGCCAGATGCGGACCTCGCAGATCTGCCTTCTTTTCCACCTCTTCCTAGGCTGGAGGAGATTCTTCCTGCAGTGCCCCCGGCAGTACTCACCGGCACCTGTCCAGGCGCGCGCTGTGTTCCTGGCAGCCTGTCGGGTTTCTGCCAGTGACTCCTGACTTCCCAGATTCTGCATCCCTCCTTCGCCTGATCTCTCCCCTTTCTTGGGGTGAGCTGGTCCCAGAGTCTGAGGTCTACACCCGCTCACCACGATCAGAGCGCTCATCATGCCTCTCGGATAGAAAACGTATTCAATAACCAGTCACCCCTCTGGCATATGCACAGTCCACTTCATCAGTGCCCGTCTCACGCTGCTGCTTTGGGCCCAGTAATAAACCTTAGGTGGCTCAGTCTCCTCTGCCCAGATCCTGTACCGTTGTACCGACTGTCCCTGCTAGTGGGTGAGCATACCCTGCCTCCGGGCCCGGCAGTTGACTTTAGGGCGTATCCCAATACCCTTTGCCCAGACTTTTCACGATCCTTCCTCCTCTGCCGGTCTGCCTATCTGGGCTCAGGGTGACGCCGATAATCACGGACTGGTCTCCCCCCAGTGATATTTCAGTATCGCTGCGATATCGGCCAGCCAGACCTCTGCGCTGCATCCCAGCACTAACGTTTCCTGCTCCGCTCCTTGACGTCGAGTACCTGGCGCCGGGATCTGTCACTCGACTCCGAGGCTTTCGGGCCTATCTTCGCAGCTTCGGACTATGGGGCATTCCGAGTGGGCTGAGTCTTCTCCTTGGGGTCAAGAGCATAGCTAAGGTTCCCACTTACATTAATTCTGTAGTGTCAGCGGATGCTGACCAGTTTTATACGAGGGTATTCAGGATTAGCTCGGCAGAGCCTCGTCAGGCTGCGGCCATTTCTCTTCGTGGCAAGCCACGCCCACCCAGACATATTGTTTCTCACAAATTCCTGGAGGAGTGATAGAGCTAATCAGCCGTTTCACCTGCAATTCGAAATGGCAGTAACGTGATTCTCTGTTACCCCACCCCCCTTCAACAAGAGGAGGTAGTTTAACTGTGATGAACAGGTATTGTACCTGAATTTCGTTGTCAGAATATTATCCAACATAAACATTACTTTGTATATAGTGTTTAGACAAATATTGTCTCATTTGAGTTAAGAATAGAAACTCTACATCTAATGGATGATATTGCTGCTAAGAATGTTATTTACAATACTGATGTCAGATAATATTCCTCTTGACTATATTTTGATACATATAATGGATGAACAATTATTCCTCTTAGATGAAGATAACTTCTTATGAATCATACAGCATTTAGAGGGTATTTAGCTATGCCGCATGCTAGTGTTATCTGCTGCATCGAAACCTCTAACTTATCAATTCGAAAATTAACCGGGGTGGAGAGTGCACACTGAATTAGCATCAGATATTATATATTAAAATATTTTTTTGTTACATTATTTAAATAGAACCAAAATTGATTGCAAATATTTTGTTTCACTGACACGTTTTCAACTGCTTTGCTATGTTAAGGCGGCCAACATAAAACAAAAAATACATAATTTTAGGTGTTTGTCCATTGTACCTTAAGGTTTCAATATCTAATTTTATCAATTCATGAATACTTACAAACCTTTCATGATGCAATTATTAATATTATACCTGCTTCTTTAATGATACAGTCTCTCCTTTGTTAAAAAAAAACTGTTCTTATGTTAATGATCTCTTCAATTAATGGCCCATGTAAAATTTTCCAATCGAAGCCATAAGACTCTAAAGGGTGGTTGCACATCAAATTCAACTCTACGACGAGGAAATGTCATTGCTGCTCTCATGGCTGTCAGGGTTCAGGCATTCCCAGGAACAAAACCATAATAATTTAGATTATATCAGAACTTCTAAATTCTTGAGACATGCTTCTTCCAAAAGCATTGATGCTTTTATCCATTTCAGTAACCTAATATATCATGGACGACACATCTCAATCCAACCAGGGCCTTCGCAATGCGGGACTCAGATTGGTGCGTCCTGCCTGAACCCTACGCTTGCAAGAATCCACCGTGCAGTCAAGCAAAACAAGCAAATCAGATGATTTCTTTTACGGTGTTGAGAAAACCTAATGTGAGAGCAGGATATCGCAGTTAGATCTCCTTCCAACGGGCAAGGGGGCAGGGGGTGCTTTGATGCACACACCCTAAAGATCAAAGGAGAACTCATCTTGTTGACCATTCAACTTTCTCACTTACTTCCATGTCTTCATTAGTACTGGAGCTGGCTGGTACTCGGAGCAGAGCATGAGGAGGCCGCAAAACAGATTTGAGCTCTACAGGCCAAGGATCTACTTTACCACTGCAAATGCAATGGATGGGAATCCTGTGTCTTGGTATTTTACTCTGCTCCCTCTAAAGCTAGTTGATTTAGCTTCTCTAGTTCAGTGACAAATTTGAGCTTTAGGATTTACATTCCCTTTGTTTTCACACACCACAGCCTTTACAGGAAAGCAATTAATGGCTTATTATGCTGACATCTATTTTTGTCTCAGACAGCATTGTGTACAATGCTACAGAGTCAGATCTTGCTCATGATTTGTTGGCTTTCAT
This sequence comes from Triturus cristatus, assembly GCF_964204655.1. Taxonomy (NCBI): domain Eukaryota; kingdom Metazoa; phylum Chordata; class Amphibia; order Caudata; family Salamandridae; genus Triturus; species Triturus cristatus. The sequence continues at coordinate 796,507,765 of NC_140583.1, read as the reverse complement.
GTCAATCTCTGTTCACGTCTTTTAATATGGGGCTTTCCTCTTATTCTGAGTCTCTCCCTCCAATGCATTATAGCTATTTTACCGTTGCTTTTGATTGGCTAGGGTGTGGCCTATCACTGTTGACATCATGGGACTACTTTATTTACATTTTGCCCATTCCATTATTTGTTTAGCACTCCATGGGAGGACAGGTCTTTTTTTCAGTGCATGTTTGTGCTCTTAACAATAATCTTCCCGGCTTCCCTGTCTCTCCCCTGCCACCCCCTCACCCCCCCCCCACCTATGCTCCTCAGCAGCACGCCGAGCTCTTAATTACAACCTTGTGGATGCTCGGCAATTGGTTTTATATAGCACTTACTACCCCTGGTGAGACATTGAAGTTTTTTGTGGTGTCAACATTGGAAAATGGGCACCTTGTCAAATGGGCAAGTTTGAAATGGGAACTTTGGTGATGATCTTAGTGATCCATGGACGTACCTGCTTTTAGTTTTGCCAATGCTGGCAAAAGTTATATGCTTTTAAACTCCATTGGCAAAACCAATAGCAGTGTCACACCATGTTAAAAGTATAGAAAACAATCAAAAAATTGCTTTTTATACTTCCAAGATGGGCATCACATTGCATCATAACTGCCGACAACGCACCTGACAATGCAACAGGTTGCGCCACATAATGTTGTTGCCATCTTTAAAGAATACAAAGCAATGTTTTCATTGCCATCTGTACTATCTACAGAACTTCTTGGTCATACTCAAAGACAATTGCGTCATTCGCTGAAGATTGTCAAGCAAGACAGATTGGCTTTGCCAATGCATGTTATTGATTGCTAGCTTTCTATACCACTTAAAAGCCATCAATGACAAATATAGGTTAGTTGAATGGAAAGCATCTTCATGACACTGCATGCTTCGTTCATTCAGGAACAATAAAATGTATGTTTGTGTAGGTAGCCTTATGTTTCATGTAAGATTTACAAAAAAATAACAACTTGGAAACAGCGTGAACATAAATAAGAGTTACCCAACAAACATATCTGTAGCTCAAATTTAGCTAGGTTGTAACTTTTAAGATAAAAGCCCTTAGCATGATGATATTTGTGAGCCACACCTGTATTTCTAAAGGTAAGACTTCAAGTCCCAGAATGCAATGTCCCGTTGGCTGAAAATATAGGCTTGGTTCAAGGTATCACACAATACGTGGGCCAACCGCATCTACGTTTGTGCACAAAACAACAATTAAAGGGTGTGTTTTGGGCCAAGATTATCACCCCTGAACAGTGCATACAAGACTTTTTATTGGCTTGTTCATTACAGACTGAACGTATCTCCTAGACATACACGTTCAATCAATCAATCAATCAGATGAATTGTAAGGGCACTACTCACTGCAGCTACACCAGCCTCAGAGCCGATGAACCACCCGCCAAGAAAGACCCCAACCACCTCCGATGCATACTACTGAACACCCGCTCCGCACGCAAACACGCCGTGAGCTCTGGGACCTGCTCGACACAACATCCCCGGACGTCGCCTTCCTGACAGAGACCTGGCTGAACGACTCCTCCGCACCCGACATTGCCATAGCCATCCCAGACAGTTACAAGATCACCCGCAGAGACCGCACCAACGGAGTCGGAGGAGGAATCTCAATCGTCCACAAGAACAGCATCAGGGTCTCGACTAGCACCGACGTCATGCTCAACATCGACGAACACATGCACTTCCAGATCCACACAGACCCTAACTCCACCCTCAGAGGCACCCTCATATACCGACCCCCTGGACCCCGTCCCCAGTTCAACGACTCCATCGACGACTTCATCAGCATGCATGCCCTGACCTCCACTGACTACATCCTCCTTGGAGACCTGAACTTTCACCTTGAGAACAACAACGACAACAACTCCACCTCGCCAACCTCGGACTGAAGCAACTCGTCACAATGCCCACCCACTCCGCCGGCCACACGCTCGACCCCGTCTTCTCGTCAAGCCCTCACGTCTCCGTCAGCCACACCACCGAACTCCTCTGGACCGACCACCGTTGCATCCACTTCGCCTTCCAGAAACCCACCACACACCACCGCACCCAACAGATCCCCGCCGCTGCTGGAGCAAAATCACCGAAGACCAACTACATGCAAACCTAGCTCTCAGCCCACCCACCGAACCCTCCAACACCGATGACGCTGCCCACAGCCTCACACGCTAGACCGCTGTATTTCCAGCGATAATCTCACAATTGGCAGCTTGCGCTCTGAATTATATCGCTTTGGGGATAAGCGTTGCTAATAGCACGCTATCTCCGCGATAAAATTCAGAGTTGGCCAGCGATAATTATCCTCACGCTAAGAGCGCTGAGCGATAATTATCTCTGGCCCTTGCTGATATGCCCCATGGTTCTTTTAAAAATGTGTTTTTTATATCAGGGACTGATTTCCTTACAGTGCATGGGAGAGACTTCCTGAAGAGGAATGCTGGTATAGCCAGGACAGTCTATCACAAGTGAGGCATACCTGGCACAGGTACAGTTTTTCTCCATTCCCAGTGATATTTTAGAGGCCCTCGACTGGTCTTTAACCTTTTTCAAGTCTTGACTAATGTCCATTTGTTTCCAACAAAAGTGTACCACTCCCACCCAGCCCCCTCGCACTCGCCCCATAAACTTGTGTGAACATCAAACCAAGTTTAACAGATGTTATTGGCCCGGCATAGTTTAAAATGCACTTTTTGCCACATATTTTTCTAAACACGTTTTGAGGGTTTTGGTGAGCGGTAACAGTTTTGTCTCCTTTAATCTATTTGCATGAAAACCGAGTTTAATGCAAGGAAGTCTGTTTTGCAGGCCTCACAGCCATTTAATTCAGCAGGACCACGTCGTGGTATAAATGCATGTCAGATTCATACATGTAGTTTAATATATTAGGTGTAGAAATAGTTTTGTTCTTATGTGTGCATAATTAGGATGCAATATATGTGAAATGTTCTATTTGTAACGATCTTTGGTGTGTTTTTTACCCTTTTTCTTAGCTCTCATGCTTTATGGTGGTAAGGCCAAAGATGATGCTCATGTTACTGCTCTGTCCAGGTGGGCACGTGATGAGGCACACAGATGCTATTTGTAGAGCGAAATAAACAAGCATTGGCATAGCCAATAGGTCTCGCATTTGGGACCTTATAAGTGTTTAGCCATGCAACAGTTGCATAACTAAATACTTATAATGTCCCAAAAAGCGAGACCTATTGGCTGTGCAAAGCGGCCGTGCGGCCGCGAAAGTTAAAGTGATCGCGATAGGGATCACGATCAAACATCAAAGCGGCCACGAAAGTGAAAGTAATTGCGGTAAAGCACAGCGCGCGCCCCCGCGCACATGCACTGTACCTCTAGGCTGGCCTGGTAGCACTTTTTGGAGCCCTCTCAATAAGTCTCACCAGACCAGCGCATGCGCTGGGTCAGGCGAGACCTAAAAAGGGAATCAAAAGAAAAAAACTTGAAAAACACTAGATCATATAAATTCTCTTCTGTCTATTTTTAAGAACCAGGAATCCTTGAGGAAATCATATCATATGTGGTCGTTAATAAGATTTCCATCACTACGGCCATTCTTTTCCTCATTAGTTGGACACATCCTTCGGCTAATGATACGGGTGACTGTAGACATACCCTAGATGCTTTTTGCCCTCCGATCCCAGCTCCTTACATGTCAAACCTTCCGATCTTCAAACTCTCTATCCACTTCTGACTGTATGAAAGTCACGTTTTAGGTTTATATTCCAAGACTCGGTAGGCAGGCTCTTTCAATCAGGTAGAACAAGGGTTTTTGCTCTCATGCATTAGACAGCTGTTATATCATCCAACAATGCATGCTTTAAGTGTTGATTAAATGAACTGGATAACAATTTACCTAATCTTTCCCAGAATGCCATCAGACCAGAGCATTCAGTCATGACGTGGTTAACATTCATAGCTACTGCTTGAAACCCTCCACTTGACCCTCCACACAGACACACTCCTCCAAATGCTAAATGTGTTTACATCTAATATTCAGGGATAGTGAGGTGTGTTTTCAATACTGTAACACAGCAGCAGCCCACTAATATTACTAAAAATAATCTATGTGACACCCTCTCATTTCTCAGATGTGAGGTCCTGCTTTGAGCTAAAATAAACATTTATATGGATGTTGCATGAAAACAGTATTTAAAGCAATCTATTTAATAAAAATTAAAGGTCATCAGGGCAAGACTTTCTGCAGAACAGAGCTGGCTCTATCAGGCCCCCCTGAAAGAGCCCACTTTGCCCATGCCTAAAAAGGTCTCTGATGCGTGGATCACAGACGCCCAGCCTGTTTAGCATGTGCAGTTATTCATAAAGGTCTGGGCATCATTGTGGAACCAATTACTGGGCTCCATGATGATCCCACGTTAAGCAGAAAGAGAACAGATCAAAGTAACTTGAACACTCATTTCAGCCCCTACCACAGAAAAAACATAATGCAAATTTCAGTTTGATTTGCAGTTCTCACTGACTCTTCCAGACAAATTGGATAGTTGACATTTAAGAATAAAGTTTCAAAACAAGCCATATAATTAGTGAGCATTGAACTGTGTTGTTTCAATTGAAAACAAGATGAAAAGGGTTCCGAAGGCCGACCTTTGAATAACCGTAATGCACTGGTTCTGCGAGGCCCAAGATCACTTGTCAAATGGGGCATTCATGAACTGGTGAAGAAAACCTGAGATATCAAGATTTTACTAGTAAAATAAAACATCATAGATGGAGCTATTAAAGGATCTCTGCAAATTGCTATATTGTTGGTGCCCAAGCTCTGCTCAGAAGCCCTTGGCTGGTGCAATTAAATGTCAGCGCGCCCAATACCAAGGCTGCGAAGAATCAAACCCACCACAGGACTCTGTAATCCACTAATAGACATGCCCTGTCCCTTTATTTCACTCTTGGGATCCTGCTTTCTACCTTTTTCACGGTGTTCCCATCTCTCGCTTCCTTTGTCTTTCTGCTTTATGTGTTTTTTCCTCTCTTGTTCTCTTTAAATGTCTGGTGCAGAAAAACAAGTGCTTGTCCCCAGGGCTTTAAGTGGGAGGAAATAATTGGGGGGGGGGGTGTCCTCTCAAAGGGGCGTGGCCAATGTAATTAAGGGCGTGGCTTAAAACACGTAAGCCTAAAATCTGTCCTTAGCATAGTGTGCTGCCAACTTGTATTTTACTGTTTCTGTCATTGCATCCAGATATATGATACAACAAGTAACATCATACCTACAACAAGTCAGGACTATTGGCCTTGTCAATGGTTGTTAGTTGCATACGATGAATAGGCAGCAACTATGGCTTGTATATAATATTGATGAAGCTTCCACTTAAAGCCCTGGGGACACCAAGACAATGTTGATGCTCCTGAGTTTCAAAAAGAGAAGGGAAATCTAGAGAGAACAAGCATTGGCATAGGCAATAGGTCTCGCCTTTGGGACCTTTAAAGTGTTTAGCCATGCAGCACACACATAAACAGGAAGGAAGGACACTGCAAAATTAAACACACCAAAAAACAAGGCCACCTCAACCTGCAATCCTTCCAAGGTCGAGAACACTGGTACCACCTAGTAGCAGAGACGGCAGCTCGGAAGAGAACTGTGCAGCGTGGAGGAAGAGCAGTAAAGGGGTCCGTGGGCGCAGAGTTCCCTTCCGCCCCACACACCCACATAAACTAGGGGGAGTCTGCATTAAATGTTCGCTCAGTAACCCATGCCTGTTCAACTATTTATATCTCAAAAGATCTTCATATCGCAATTTTATGCCGCCTTGCCCTTGCGGTCGCTTTGCTGCGCTTTAAATTCACCAGACCACGTCCAAAGTCAGCTATGCAGCCACAGAAGCCCTCGTGTGCATGTGGGAGCACTGCCTGGTGTGGTTACTCTGGATTGCAGAGTCACAGTACCAGCTCACAGCTGTGACCACATATATGGCCAATGGCTTCCTGTGGCTCCCCGGCAGCAGTCTGTGGTTAGCCTGCATCAACCTTACGAAAAGGATGGTCCTTTATAGCATGCTTGCACGAGAGCAAAATGCTTCTCAGCGCTGAGTAATCACAGAAACAACCACGGACACTCGGTAAACACGACGTCACTTCACTACTCGCCTGAAATAACCTATTACAGGTGAATTGTGGGTAACTTCCTATTTTGTTCTGCCATCATTCAAAACACGTTAGTGAACGTGTGTGCAGGAGTGCAGCACCTCAAAGCCATGACGCTGTCAGCAGCCACTGCTTCGTGCTAAAATTAAACACGGCTGCAATGAGAGCCCATGGGCGGCTGGATCGTGAAAGTGACTGCTGGGCTGCTCCATAGACTGAAAGGAGTTGCAGTGGTGCGCAGCGTGATAAAACAAGAAAACAAGTTGTCTGGTTCCAGCTGCGCATGACCACACTGTGTTCAATGATCCACGACGAGGAACGCAGCTGGCATCATGCGCGCCTCTGCTCGCTCCCAACAGCTGGAGGCCGTGGGAGTGAACATTTACAAAAAAGTCGGGACATGCACCCGCCTTTGGCCAATTGCGTGCTTTCATTTTGAAAGCCACACACAAAGGCCAATAGAATTTGTGGAAGTTGAAAAACCACACAGACAAGTTTTGAGAAAGTCTGGAGTGATTCCAAGAGGCCTCCCCATAGGGCAACGCATGCGCGCTGCGCTAGGCTCAACCTAAAAATTATTCTATTTAAAGGATTTCCCTTCCCCCTAAAATGCTCACCTGGAATGACTTCATGCCGTAACTTCTCCACTAGTGAGAAGGGAGCAGTGAGAGCGAGCGCACATCGATGTGCCTGCTGTCACTTCAGTCCAGTAAAAAATTGGACCGCCTGTGCCAGGGCACAAAACAGCACCCGATAGAGACCTGTTTTGAGGCCTCCTCTAAAAAACTGCTGGCGCTCAGTACCAGTGAGACACGGCCCACTTAAAGCCTTGCTTGTCCCTAAAAATGAATGCCGGTTGCCCCCACCTGCAACCACCGGCTCAAATTAAGCACGGTTTCTGAGACATTCGGGGGAGGAGTGCAACATTTTTGAATTTGTAAGGTAAACAAACTCCGAGAACAATGAGAAAATAAAAATAAATAATGGTTCTTTAGGGCGAGGGATAGCTGTGGGAGGTGTGTCTGCATTTGGAGATACAATAGCCCACAAGTGCAGTTAAATTGCTCAAAAGCGGACTCTTTATGTTTTTTTGTCTGGTCACTGAAAAAAAATTGCGTTTCCTATTACGTTGTTCAAAAAGGAGATAGAAGGCAGTTCTTTGAAGTATTTTTGTTTCTTATTCTTTCCTGTTGCACTTGTATTTCATTCTTTAGCCTTTCCAGAGGTCTTGTACATGGTTATAAAACTGCACATAGGACGTTTGAAACCTAAACATGAACCTATATTATATGCATTATTAGATGGAACAACGGGTGCAACCCAGAGTCAAGAAGTTGTTAATGCACTAGGCAAAGAGTGGGCCAGCATGTCATGATTTCAAGATTCAATATCCATGCCTTGAGTAAGGGCACATTCAATATGTGGAAGTCAGCATGCCTCAGAGCTGGTGTAGTGGCCATTCTGTAGAATGAGGTTCCAGGACCTCACTGGCCTTGACTTTCGGGGAGGCGCAGGGAACTTTTTCTAGATGGCGCAGGAAGTTCTTAAGATTGCACTGGTCCTAACACATTTTCTTCCTCCTTACTTCCCTTTCTCTTCATAATCCTTCTTGCACCTGGGCAGTCCAAGGCAACCACCACGTCTTTTTGACTGTGGAAAGCTACAGATTGTCCGCTGATGAGTGTGTTGCATGTGGTGAGGCAAAAGCTCATTAGGGTAGCTTAATGAGTAAAATGTGAACAAATGTTGATGTATGATCTTTGAAAACAAGTTGAATTTGATTTTAAGATGTTTAATAGTAAATTTAAATGTATTTATTTTACTATTGTGAGTTCATAAGTCCAAAATGTTGCATTGCACTCATTATCTCCATTCTTCTCCCCTGTGTCTATATTTCTATCCACCAGCCACCACCATCAATAGACTTTATCCCTAAGTACCACACCACATTCCGCTTTATCTCTCTGGACATTCCATTTCAGGTTTTGATGTTGATCTGACAAGGTAGAGATAAGAATGGCCTTCAGCAAATCAGTTGTTCTGTATATTGTAATTGTAAATGTATTTATATAGCGCTTACTACCTAAGCACTTTTCGGTGAGTAGCACGCTACTCCAGAACCCAAAAGGATTAGTGGGGGATTACAGTAGGGGAAAATGAGCATAGTATTTGTATTAATATTAGTATAGGGAGGTACGATTTAATTTGAGCTGCGGACATGTGAGTCTGTAAGTTGGATTGAATAGAATAATGGAGGGATAGAAGATGGAAGAAAACCAGAAGTGTCTATTGGGACATAATAGTAGTAAGTTGAGGTCTGGGATGAATAAAGCAGAGATGGGGGAAGGAAGAGCCTGTAGAAAAGAGATTAGGGAGGAAGAAAATCAGAGTAGGTTTGGGATGAGTCAAAGGAGAGATAACATGAGGAAGAATTTAGTAGAGTTGTTTGGAAGATCATAGTATTTAACTGATGTTTGGGGTGAGCCAGGAGGTATAGGTTTGGGGTGAGAGAGTGAGGATAGAGGATAAATTGATAGAGGCGTAGGGTGATGGTAGGACAGAGTAAAGTTTTCAAGAAAGTAAATAATTTTAATTTTTCTTGTACAATTGGACTAAAATAATAAATATATAGATACATGACTACATAGAAAGGGAATATATGTGTAAGGAATATAATTTATTGAGATTTGTGTGTTTTGTTTTTGAGGAGTAGTGAGAGGAGATATTGATGTAGTGGTTTTCTGTGAAAGATTTGTATGTGCAGTACTGCTGGTGAGTAGTATTTGAATAGTAAAGCGCACAAATACATATCATTGTATAACCCTGTACAATGCTAAGCTGCTATAGTTTGTTGGGCAACTACTAAGCTTCTCTACACCATACACTTCATTTATCTCTCATTCGTCACTTGGGTCAGAACCAAAGTGCAAGTATACCAACAAGGTGCGAAAGGAGTGGGCAGGATCCCTGAATAAACTATAGGTTAACCAATATAATTTAATGTTATAAGTATCAATCAATCAGGGATTTGTGAAGCGCGGTACTCACCCGTGAGAATCTCAAGGCGCTGGTGGGGGGTGAAGAGGTGGGGTTTCGAGCAGCTCCGTTATCCAAAGAGCCAGGTCTTGAGGCTCTTCCTGAATGCTTGCAGAGTGGGGGATCGTCTGATGCTGAGGGGGAGTTCGTTCCAGGTCTTGGCCACGATGTAGGAGAAGGCTCTCCCTCCCGTTCTGGCTCTGCGGATGCGTGGGATTTCGACCAGGCCAAGGTCGACGGAGCGGAGGTTTCTCTTGGGTGCATAAAAGGAGATTCTTTCATTGAGGTATTGGGGTCCGGTGTTGTGGAGGGATTTCTAGGTGCGAGCGAGCAGTTTGAATATCACTCTCTTTTCGACGGGTAGCCAATGGAGGTCTCACAGGTGTTGGGTGAATTGGCCTTGTCATGGGATGCCGAGGACGAGTCTGGCTGCAGTGTTCTGGAAGGTCTGGAGTTTGAGGAGAAGAGATTTGTTGATCCGGGCGTAGAGGGCTTTCCCGTAGTCCAGTCTGCTGGTTATGTGAGTGTGGGTGATGGCCTTTCTGGATACGGGCGGAATCTATTTGAAGGTCTTTCAGAGGATGTGGAGGGTATTGAAGCACGGGGATGAAACTGCATTGATCTGTCGGTTCATGGTGAGGGAGGAGTCAAGTATGATGCAGAGGTTGCGGGCGTGGCCTGTGGGTGTGGGAGGGAGGCCGAAGGCAGTGGGCCACCAGGTTTTGTTCCATGTGGAGGGAGCGGATCCGAGGACGATGACTTCCATTTTCTCAGAGTTGAGCTTCAGAAAGCTTCTGCTCATCCAGGATTGGACGTCTTTCATTCCTTCCTGGAAGCTGTATCTGGTGATGACCGGTCCTTGGTGAGGAAGAGGATGAGCTGGGTGTCATCGGCGCAGGATATTATGCTGAGTCTGTGTTTTCTGATGATGGTGTCGAGGGGGGTCATGTTGATGTTGAAGAGCATGGGACTGAGTGAGCATCCTTGGGGTACTTGCAGTGTTCTATGTCTCATTCTGCTTTGTCTCGTGTCTCTTGCTCTTCAGAGTATTCATGAGGACAAAGCAGAACGAGCAACTGTTTGTATTTAAAATGTTAAGCTCGCGTAAACTGTGTACGAGCTTGCTGTTGTTTAGATGAACTGTGACAACGCCGAACCTGTTTTTTGAACGGGGCCACTCACCGTGTCCTTGGCGTCCCGCGGAGGGTCCTGCTGCTCTGCCGTGTCCCGCGCCTCTCTCCCGCCGTCGCACACCAACGCGACCGCTGTGTGGGGAGGAGCGCCAGAGGGGACTACAATACCCAGGGTCCCCAGCGTGACACAAACCGGAAACGGAGCTGTTTGCGCGCCGGAGGCGCTATTTAATCGAACCTGCCCTCGGAAGAGTGCTGACTGCTGACAACGCCGAACCTGTTTTTTGAACGGGGCCACTCACCGTGTCCTTGGCGTCCCGCGGAGGGTCCTGCTGCTCTGCCGTGTCCCGCGCCTCTCTCCCGCCGTCGCACACCAACGCGACCGCTGTGTGGGGAGGAGCGCCAGAGGGGACTACAATACCCAGGGTCCCCAGCGTGACACAAACCGGAAACGGAGCTGTTTGCGCGCCGGAGGCGCTATTTAATTGAACCTGCCCCCCGCGTCGCGGGGCCGCGCGCGGGCTAAGCCCGGGCAAAGGGCGGGCCCTCTTAGGCCCTCAGAGGCCTGAGGAGACTGGACTGGGCCAGAGACGCTGGTCGTATCATTGTGTATGCATTGGACATCGTAAGCACACTAGCGCTATTATTTATTACTACATAGACAGCTATTTTTCAATGTTATATGTCGATGTGGGTAGGCTTGATAGATACAATAGATATTGGCGCTCCCCTTTCATCGTCTTAAAAGGAACTCTATTGTTTAACTATCATTATCATTATTATTATTATAGCAAATAGTTAAATACATCCAAAAGATTGTTATTATCTATTTGTGCTTAGTTACCCCGATCATATTGATATGATGTCACGTGGAACTAGAAGCAGTAAAGCTGTGTCAGGTAGTTCCAAACTCACTGGAACTTTAGATGATTTTATAGTTCGCACAAATACACTAATAGATCAGGGTATTGTCCTTATGGAAAGGAGGGTTTCCCAAGATCTTGCCTTAGCTAAAAGGTCTTCCATGGGTCACATTGCCACAGTTCGAACCCCCGAGAAAATCCCAATCAATTCTAATACACTACATGTTAATGCAGAGGCTCATGGTACTACCAGTGTAAATTCTGATACTCAAGACTGTAGTACTACTGATTTACAGGAGCTGGCAATCATAGAAAATACCTCGGTAGCTCCCCAGTCAGATAGTCAGATAACTGACAATAACATTTCAAGAAAAGGGATAAGGGAGGGAGCAATCCCCAAAAAAAGTACAAGTAAGCGATTCCACAAAAAACACCCCACTACCAGAACTGCCAAAGCTACAAAGAGCAAAGAAAATAATAGATCCAATGTAAGCGTAATAAGGGAAAGACAGGGCCAAAAACCAGGGAAAGGAGGGGTTGTCCTTAAGACATTACCCATGAATATTGTAGACGATAGCTTTTTAGACAATTCCCTAGCTGATATTCTTTCTGTTAATTTATCAGCTGATAGTACAGGCATAAATATAGGGAATGAAGATTCCCTTATATTGACCTTGTCAAAAATATTTAAGAAATTGCTTATTCCTATAGAAGAAAGATTAGATGGGATAGAAAAACAACTTATTGAACTGAGGAAAGAGAAAAAAGACGAATACACCAACAAGCAAAAAAAGATAACTCAGATACCAGCCCCTATTAGCATTGTACAGGTATCTAAAAAACTTGACAATGATGTAGTAATAGAAAGGAGTCCAGTCTCCAAGGGCCCTAATACCAATCCTATCATTACTGATGTGGGTGGAAAAAATGTAAAGTCCATTATGACACGTGGAACAACAGTTGAAAAAACGGCTCCTTGTAGCACGCCTAGACACACTGATGACAACACGCATATAGAAAAGCGCAGGAATGTTAATCTACCTCCTGAAGCATGCGATTATGTAGTCATTTTAACTGGGGTTCCGGAACTAGATCCATCAGTTCTAGAACCATATGAGGCGCTTAAAAACAAAGTCTCACACTGGTTGAATATTAACCATCCATTACCACCAACAATAAGAAGCAATATCCTAATGGTAGAGAGGGTTCCTTGGGTTGGCAACAATAGGAAAAAAATACAAGGGGACTGTGTGATTGTATCATTCGAAGACCCTCGGTCAGTAGGACATATCTGCTTGGGAATCCCAAAGAATAACGGTTCATTGATTGTAGCAAGACCCCTGGCTTATTTTTATCCACCAATGAAATATGAAGACAACGCATGGAGTTGGTTAAGAGATACAAAACAATATAGAGATGGTAATGGGTGTGAGTTATTTGGAAATCCAAACACCAAGAGAAGAGAAAGGGAGGGGGACGATGGTTGGACCATAATACAACGTTGGGCCGGGAGGCCCCGATATGTCAATTCGCAGTTTCATGGAGAATGGACGGGTCCACAGCTCGCACAACCCTTAATTCCATGTTTTAATAGGTTTAGCGGACTGGAGGCTGTTGATTGACTTCCAGTACATGGGGAAGGACATAAATCTCAACCCTGTCAATTAGTCCCACCCGCTACATTACCCGCGTCTCCAACAAGCTCCCTTAGGACACCTGATTTCCCAATTCGCTTACCCCAATTATTACCAATTGGTACACAGGGCGGAAACATCATACCCAAAAAAAAACTCATGGCAATTTTAGAACCAGTACCCAAAGTGGAACAAATAAAGCATCATGAGGCAAATGATCATATTAGTAACAGCTCAGGAATACCGATGACATTAGGTAATTCCTCATCGGTTATTAGCTGCAGCTTAAACCAAGGTCCTTCTATGGCCAAGATTGTGTCATGGAATGTTGCAGGAGTGGGTTCTAAAATAAGTGACCCTGAATGGAACCTTTACATAAATTCCTTTGAAATTTGTGCCCTACAAGAAACTTGGGCTACGACATCCATGTACAGGGTTGGATATAGAACTTACCAGTTGGAAGCAGTTCCATCAGTAAGAGGCCGTCCATCAGGAGGGCTAATAATATGGGTTAGTGTGTCCACTAATATAGCCATACAACAACTAAGAATTGATTCTCTAGACATACTTGGTTTGAAAATGGTTACCGATGATAACCGGACGATATATCTTTTTAATGTATATAATAGACCATGTCCATTACACAAGGAGTCACCATGTATCGATAAATTAGAATCAGTACTGGATACTTTGGGCCCGGAAGTAAGCGTGATCATATGCGGGGATATGAACTGCAACTTTGAACCCATTGTTGGAATGAACAATTTGTATGAGGATGAAGATAATGCTAATGGTATACCATCCTTAACTAGTAATGGGTCAGTTATAGGAACTACCCTAGCTTTCCAAATTACAAGGGTACTGGTAAGCCATGGACTGAGGGCATGTAATGGGCGTTTCCCCTCTGACAGCCCCAAGGTACCGACTTTCACGAGACGTCATTGCCAAAGCATAATTGATTATGTTATTATTTCCATGGACTTATGGCCATATATAAAAGACTTGATGGTCAAAGATAGATTTGATAGTGATCATCATTCCCTGGAAGTCAGTTTTGTAAAGAGCTTAATAATGGGACCAGAAGTCAAAGAGGGAGGACATCAACCAGTCCCAGATAATGTTATATTAAGCAATAATCGTCGGTCCGTTAAATGGGCTTATATCCTGGGACAAGAAGACCTAGTGGCAAATATCTATAACTGTCTCTCTAAAGTATTCGATACCTATAATCCCTCCGAAAGTGAATCTGGTCAATTTCTTAAATTACATAAGGAGTTCTTTAAAGAACTATTAGAATTCATGACCAGAAGACCAAAAAAAGGATCGGGTGCTGTGAAATTGCAGCCTATAGGTAAACCATGGTTTAACAAAGAATGCCGAACAGCAAAATTAGCCTTGATAGAGTCGGTAAAAATTAAAAACTCTTTGGCAATTAAAGAAAATAGGAAATTATATAATAAGGTGCTGGCCAATGCAAAGTGTACATGGGACGAGGAACTGTGGTCATGTATGCTGATGGCAGCTAAAATGAAGGACCAAAAGCTATTTTGGGAAACAGTGGCTAAGGGTAACCAAAGGGAGAAGGGCTCAAGAGAGGTTTTCCTTGACGAAGTAACCTGGATAGACCATTTTACGAACCTGTACGCCGACCAAGGGGCTGAAAGTGTAGTACAGGAAGATCATGCTCTGTTGCTTGCAGAGGCTGAATCGATACATATAGTTTTTGATCTAGAGGAAACAGAATTAGCTATTAATTCTGTCAAATCTGGGAAAGCCCCTGGGCTGGACAAAGTACCAGGTGACCTGTTCAAGCACGAACTTGATGTCTGGGTTCCTTATCTTAATCATTTGTGCAATACTGTTGCTGCTGGGGAGACAATTCCGGACACATGGAACGGGGCGGAAATTATTACTATTTTTAAAAAGGGCGATAGAAGCAATCCTGCTAACTATCGCCCCATAAGTCTTTTAGATATTACTCAAAAAATCTACGCTAGGCATATTTTAAACCGTATAAATTCCTGGTTGGAAGAAGAACAAATTTTAACGAAATATCAAGCAGGTTTCAGAGTAAAAACAGGAACCACAGACCAAGTCCTAAGGCTCTGTTGCTTGTATTGGAAATACGTTACTCTACGTAAAGGTCATTTATATGTGGCATTTGTAGATCTACGGGCCGCATTCGACCTTATACCGAGAGAACTTTTGTGGGAATCACTGAAATTTCAGGGGCTCCCGCTAGGCCTACTAAAATTGGTTATTGGTTTACACAAGGACAATTACGCAAAGGTCAGGTGGGGTCCTACTGGGGAACTTACAAAAGCTATCCCTATAAAAAGAGGAGTACGCCAGGGGTGTGTACTGGCGCCAACCCTATTCTCCCTGTTTGTCAACGATATACCATCTTACATGGAGTGTAGTGATAACGACGCACCGAGACTAGGGGGCGAACGGGTTTCTGCACTTTTGTTCGCAGATGACACCATCCTCATTTCTCAAACACCACGGGGCCTCCAAAATTTATTAAATAGATTCCAGTCGTATTGTTCCTTGAAGGGCCTAGAAATCAATACTAAAAAAACGAAATACATGGCACTGAGCCCACATAGGAATTTTAAGAAAAATTTAATGCTAAATGGACAGAAGCTTGATTATGTGCAGAATTTTATATATCTAGGTGTCTCTATAGACTCTTCTTTAGCATGGAGACCGCAGTTAGAAAAGAACAAGATTATTTTTAAACAAAACTGTCTACCAATTCTCAAAAGGCACAAAGAATGCCTGAATAAGGCTGTGACCCCTGCCCTAGAGATATTTAAGTATAAAGTACAATCAGCGGTACTATATGGGGCGGAATTATGGGGTCCTGCATGTAGAAATACATTTGAAAGCCATGAGAACAAGTTTCTTAGGGGGTTGTTAAAAATATCTACAAATACCCCACTAACACCACTTTTATTGGATCTAAACCTGAAACGGACAGATCAACATGCAATATTAAGACCATTATTGCTGTGGGTTAGATTGTGGACGACCCCAGAACTAGTAAATTATAAGAAAGGCTTGAAAGAAGTTATGGATCTTGATAGTTGTAACAAAGTTTATTGGTTCAAGCATGTAAAAAAATGGTTAGGCATGATTGGACTAGCCCATTTTTGGAATGACCCTGAGGCTATGAACCCGTGCTCTAAGAAAATTGTTAAACTATCCTTTTGGTCACACGTGAGCCATGAGTCAGTATACACAAGAACCCATGGACCGCTAACAGAAAACTTTTTATTGTTTAAGGATGTAGCATCCTTTGAACCTTTTTTAGACGAGATCCACCCGCCTTTATCAAAAACTCTGTACCTAAAATTTAGATATGGTACTCTTAGAACGAAGGCCCTAGAAAAAAGCTGGGCGAAATCAGGAAGTGATCTTTGTATTTCTTGCACTCATGGTACAAAGGAAGATGATTTACATATACTTCTATTTTGCTCAAGCTATGTAATACCAAGGAAAAAGTGGATAGTACCACTTTGCCATAGAATAGGTTCTAGATCCTACAAGGAGGCTGGTAGAATTTTAAAAACTGACACCAGTCAGGTGATAGTTTTTGGAGTTAGTAGATTTCTTCTCGCTGCTAATTTTATTAGAATAAAGTTGGGTCTACATTTTTAAAAAAAAAAAAAAAAAAAAAAAAGGGGGGAGGAAAAGTGAGACAACATATCACTAGATAGTATTAAAAATAAGATTATGATATCAGACCATCTAATTGTTGTTTTATTATCCAACTTGGAGGATGTAGTTGATGTTCTTTTTATGAATTTTATAAAAAAAAAAAAATGTACTAGCGTTCAGTGATTTAATACTATTTTTATGAGTTTTTAAACTATATTTATTATTAATTGTATTTTTAAATTTTAAAATTTCCACCCAGGCGAAATGTGATTGACAATGAATTATGGAAGTATGAAATTGACTCTCGGAAGCAACGGATATTATGAATAGGTTAGCTTACTTGACCCCTTTTTCCCTTCTTGTCTTGAGTTGACAATTGTTAAAATGTATGTATTGTTTTTTTTTTATTGTTCTTTTATGATGCAAATGCGTCGAAATAAAGATTTAAATGAATGAACTGTGTGTTTTTATTTGGAGGGCTTAACAATACTGTCACTGGATTTGCCGTTTTCTCCGGGCAGGACGCATTGCCTTTGCCTCCGGTTAAGTATTTAAATAAATATATCACTTTACACCAAAAGTTTAAGTGTATTCACTACACTTACATTTTGGTGACGAGGATGGGATGAATATATCACTTTACATCAAAAGTTTAAGTGTATTCACTACACTTACGTTTTGGCGACTTGGGAACTCAACCGGAGTGGATCCACGCAGTTTTCTTCAATTTTGATCATCTTCTTCTCGTCGAACTGGATCTGATTGCAGCCTTCATTCAGTCATCGGCTTCGTTTGAAACCTTTGTTTCTATTGGCACATCTACGTTTGACCCGCCTTTTCCCCTGAATTTCTTCCGGATTGGATAATCTTCCGTTTGGCCATCCCTCCGATGTTCCTCCTTTCACGTCCTGTTCCGCCGCTTTCTGTCTACTTCCCTGTGGTGACTTCAGGATCGTTTTTCATTTTTCTCACGGAGTTTGCGGTAAGAGGGATTGTTCCATCTTCACGTTTGGGGAAAGAGCTGTCAGCGACATTCTTCGGTGCATGTGAGGTAACTGCAGTGTTGTTGCCCTTTGAGAGCACGCGCTTCATGAAGCAAGTATACTTTGTTGTGCACGCTTGTATTTCACTGGAATTGACTGCGGCACATAGATTGCATAAGCTTTGTTCGGCATTTGAGGCATTTTAGGTGCATTTCTTTATACTTTGACCTTGAGTTATTTGCGGAGTATTGCAGCTAAACTAGGCATCTGTCATTTTTTAAGAGAGGGCATGCCCATTCTTGTAAGCGCATGAGGAATGGTTGTTACAGACTTTCAACTGTAGTTTGGAAGTCAACTCAATCAACCGGGTGCCTTAGTATCTGCACAAGAGAAAGGCAAAGTTCCTAGTTAATCAGCCTCCTGCTTCTTGCCAAGCGCGAAGTTTGAAGTGACTTTTTACTAATAATTATTTTATAAATTATTCCAGTTTTGCATCTGCAGTCCTCGTGACATTGACTCCAACTAATTTGTCATTATTTCAACAAGAATTCTCATTTCTGGATACCTTGTCCTGGTCATTTTATCTAATTATTTGCTTTGACATTTATTATTCCTCCACGCTTTAACAACGTTTTAAGTTTTTTTTCGTCTACCATTCTGCACAGCAGTCATACATTTTTGCATGTTTATGTATAATTAACGTTACATTTTTTGCAGGTTTCCAATCTCATTTTAGTCATATTTCTATATCGCTATGGATACTCCTGTCACAAACATCACAGTTAACCCACCAAAGGAATTCCTATGTGTTTCTGGTGATCCCCCGGTTCCATGGTTACAATGGAAAGAATACTTTATTAACTATTTATTCACCATTGACCATGCTAATAAATTATCTGCAGACAGAAAAAAAGGTTTGTTTATGCACAGTCTCGGGCCAGAAGGTTTAAGGGTATATAATAAATTAAACAAGGAAACGGTTTCTGGGGATGATAATGTTTTCAATCAAGCCATCAGACAACTAGATAACCATTTTTCGCCAAAAGTTTGCATTGGTGTCACACGTTTCACATTTTTGAAAAGGAAACAACTAAAGGATGAAACGTTTGATGACTTTGTAATTGCTCTTCAAAAATTAGCCATTGTTTGTAGATTTGGTGCCATTGAAGAAGAATTAATTAGAGACCAGGTGGTAATGCATGCATATCATTCTTCCATTCAGGATAGATTATGGGTAAACGGTGACAATGCGCTTAAGGATGTTCTAGCGATTGCTAGGAAAGCTGAACTTTCAGTTAGGTGCGCTAGAGCACTTAAAAAAGAATGTACTGATGGCTCTCAGTAAGAAACTGTAGCCAGAATTGTTTCTAATCGTAGTAAGGACAAATTCTCCAAGATTTTAGTAAAAAAATAAACGTCTACTAATGATAAAAACTTCAAGTGTTATCGTTGTGATAGCAAGAATCATTTGGCTAATGATAAAAGTTGTCCTGCCATCAAGCAAAGATTTACAGTTTGTAAGAAAATGGGCCATTTCAGTAAAGTATGTCATGCTAGAAATTTTAAAAGGGAAAAAGTCAAATGTATTGAAGAAGGTTATGTATCTTCTAATAATGAGGAGAGTGAAGATGATTCATCTAATTCCATGAGTAAGGTGGTACTCAACATTATTCATGATAATGATTCTAGTAAACCAATGTGTTATATCTGCTTAGGTGGTGTCAGTATTTACATAGCAGCTGATTCTGCCTCTCCTTTCACCATAGTAAATGAGTCAGTGTGGTTAGAAAAATTTGTCATGAAATTGGGACCTGATTTGTCTCAAACTGACATTGCACCTTTAAGTTACAATGGCGAACCGATTGACCTCTTGGGTTACAGGGATCTGGTGTTCAGATTTAAGAATAGAATCGCTTTTAGTAAGCTTTATGTATCCAAAAAGGGTCCTTCTGTGCTAGGGTGGAAAGACCAAAGAAAGCTTGATATTATTTTAGACCCCAACGGGATTGAACAAGTTCTTGTATTAGATGAAGGAGAATCTCTAAGCAAAATAATAGATAAAAAGTTCCCTGAATTGTGTTCAGGTAAACTTGGCAAAATTGAGGGTTTTGAACATCTTATTCATCTCAAACTGATGCATCGCCGAAAGTTCATAAAGTGCGTAATATACCTTTTTCTGTCAGAGAGAAGGTTGAAAAAGAACTAGGGAGCTTAGTAGAAAAAGGAGTAATTGAACCGATTGAAGCCTCTCAATGGGTTTCTCCATTGGTCGCAGCCAGGAAATCCAATGGAAAACTCAGATTATGCATTGATTTAAGACACTTAAATGACAATATCTTGATTGATCAGTTTCCATTACCAAAAATTAATGAAATGATTACAAAATCTAAGGGAATGGAAGTTTTTTCTACAATTGACTTATCCCAGGCATACCATCAAATCCCTTTGGTCGATTCATGTAAACACTTAACAGCTTTCATTTCTCACATAGGTTGTTTCCAGTACACAAGTATGCCTTTCAGTTTAGCGTCCAAGGCCGCTGTATTTCAACGTTTAATGTACAAAATCTTTGGGCTTTTGAAGTATGTACTCATATTTCAGGATGACATCTTGATAATGGGCAAGAACACCCAAGACCACAAAGAAAAGTTGTTTCATGTCATGTCTTTGTTAAATAAGTTCGGTCTAACCATTGAACCTACAAAGTGTAAATTTGCTGCTAATAGTGTAACTTACTTAGGACACGAAATTAGTGCTTTTGGTATTCTCCCCAAAGCCAAGTTAGTTTCTGCAATCACTGACGCTCCAAGTCCTAAAAACAAAGATGAAGTCAAATCCTTTTGGGACTTGTAGAGTTCTTTTCTAAGTTTGTAAAAAACTTTTCAAGTAGAACTTTTCACATAAGAGAACTTTTAAATTCAAAGAGTAAATTTACATGGTCCAGTTTGTGCCAACAAGAATTCACTGATAGCAAGAATGCAATTGTATTAGCACCAGCACTTTAAGGTTTTGACCCTCATGGAAAAAACATAATCACTACAGATGCTAGTGGTACAGGCATGGGTGCTGTGTTTTCACAGGTTGATAAAAGTGGTGTTGAATCTATTGTAGCATATGCTTCGAGATCTTTGTCTCCAGCTGAAACTTGGTATGCGGTAATTGAACGTGAAGCACTTGCTTGTGCTTGGGCACTAGAACATTTTCGCACATTTATTTGGGGAAATGAAGTTACTATCAAATGTGACCATAAACCACTTGTTAAAGTCCTGACAAACGTTGGTATGATAAATGTGTCATCTAGGTTAGCTCGCATTTCCATGAAGCTTCTAGATTATTTACACAAAGTTGAATATTTGCCTGGTAGGAAAAATGCTGTTGCAGATTTTCTTTCTCGTTTGCCAGTCCAAATGGTAGAAAACCAGAACGATCTTATGGACAGTGTACAGGTCGTATGGTTATGGGACCATGGTGTGGAATCCTTCAAAAAAGAAGAATGGGATGATGCTTTATCTATCGATGATTGCTTAAAAAAAGTTTTGGAATTTGTTAGTAAAGGATGGCCTTGTAAAGTTGATGTTAGTGATATTAAACCTTTTTGGGAAGTCAGAAATGAGTTGTCCATATTGGATGGTAACTTAATGAGAGGTGATAAGGTTGTTCCTCCTTCTGTACTGAGAGAAAAAATTCTTACGTTGTGTCATGAAGGACATTTAGGAATCTCTAAAACAAAATGCATTGTCAAGAGCAGATTCTGGTGGCCAGGTTTGGATAGTTCTGTAGAGAGAATAGTAGTAGATTGCAACTTGTGTTCTTCGGCAGATAAGACTCTTAAAACCCTCAGACCCCCCATGAGTGATTTTTAATGTCCTAACTCTCCATGGGAGTGTGTTGCCGTAGATATCATGGGTCCTATTGGCAGCTCAGAAAAAGATATCATCTCTATGATGGATGTTTTTTCTAAATGGCCTGTTCTCAAAGTCAAAGAACAGGGCGGCTTTAGGGCGGTGCGACCGGTGCCACCGCACCGGGTGCTGGCTTCCTGAGGGCGCCGTGTTTGAAAGTTTATTTTGCTTTTGAAGCACCTGCTGCAGCGTTTCTTTCCCCCAGCAATTACCAGGCCTCACATAAATGTAAAGATAACGCATGTGATTAATTATCTTCCTGGAGAGAGATCAGCATTTTGTATAGTTGAGGATTTTTCTTAGGTGAGGTTAGTATGGAGGGTTAATATGCCTGCTGCAAAGAACGTGTACCCAGTAGATTAAAGAGGGGCATATTATCAAGCACGGAGTTAAATTTATCGCCGCTTTAGCGGCAGAAAACTACCGCTAAAGCGGCGATAATGGGCATGATAATATGCTGCAGAGAATTCCCATAGAAGCCCATGTTGACACCAGAACATGGGCCTCTATGGGAATTCTCAAGGACATATTATCAAGCCCATTATCGCCGCTTTAGCGGCAGGTTTCTGAAGCTAAAGCAGCGATAACTTTAATGCAGTTTCTTGATAATATGCCCCAGAGTGCGTATGATGTAAACAGATCAGCAGGTTACTGCTTTCAACATCGCAGTAGTCATAAATGGTTTAGGTTTTTATTTGTGCTTGTATTATCTTTATTTCGTCTAACAGGTTGTCCTTTTTTTACTTGCAATTTATAACTTGAAGTCCTAATATAGAATAGTGAGCTATTAACTTTCATCCTAGAACTGCATACACACTGCAAAGTATACATTATTAGAACATTGATTAATGTTGCAAAAAGGGTTAATTTGGCTAGAAATCGATTCTTATTATTAAAGAAAACTCCCAACTATGCTGTTTCTTTTTTGCACTCTGAGTTTGTGCTTCTCCGCACCAAGCACTCTTAAACTATACTGCCTACCAGTATGGATGACAGGTGACTCCTACACTTATAGTCCTTTTAGCTTATGTAACATTTCCTATACACTGATTTACACACGTATGATTGATTTTCTATGTGTAATATGTGTGTGAGATGCAAAGTGCTCGGACACCCTACATTGGTATGAGTGGCGCTATATAACTAATTCAATGCATCTGCGAGAGTGTGGTTATGGAGACTTGGTCACTGTTAAAGGGTGCTAGTGGGAGAATCCGTGGTGGAGGTTGTCATTGGGGGGGCGCCAACAAACATTGTCGCACAGGGCGCCACCAGCACTAAAGGCGGCCCTGATTAAGAAACTGGATACCAAGACTGTTATTGCATTTTTTTATGACGTTTTCACATCAGAAGGTACTCCTGCAAACATAATCAGCGATAATGGTGTGCAATTTACTTTGGAAGCCATGACCCAATATTTATCTAAATGTGGTGTTGCACACAAGACTACTTCTTAATATAATCCAAGCGGAAATGGTTTAATTGAGAGATACAACAGAGTTTTAAAGGGTGCCATTCAATTAGCGTGTCACAATAATGTTCCATGGGAAATTCAAATAATTAAAACTTTATGGGCTTACAGAGTTGCCATCGTTGATTCTACCAAGTTTTCCCCATTTGAGCTCATGAGGGGGAGAAAACCCAGAGCCAAGTGGTACCCCGGGTGGATTAAAAATTCTAGTGAAGTTTATTGGTCTTCTGTCGATTTTAAAAATAACCTGTCTCTCAAACATGACAAGTATAAAAAATTCTACGATGCTAAACATAGTACTAAAAATGTCAAACTCTCTGTTGGTCAATGGGTTAGAATTAAAAAACCTGGTTTTACAAAGAAAGGAGTTAGCAAATTCTTCCTTCCTCAGCGCATTGCTTCTCTAAGGAAAAATGCTGTTATCTTAGATTATGGAACGTGCTGGAACCTCAAGAGAGTCGCATTATGTAATGCTCCCAAACTTAACAGTGTTGTTGCTCATCAATCTAAGATTGTAAATGACTCATCTAATGTTTCACATGCTCATCGAGTTGAAGAAGATGATGTCTGCATTCAACATGGACCGTCTCAAAGGAAGGATGTCAACATCAGAAGTAAAAGAATCATCAGACGTCCTGTTTCCTTGAGTGATCATGTATGTGAATACGTTTTTTAAATTTTTGTATAAAGGAGGAGATGTGTAGTGTTCTATTTCTCATTCTGCTTTGTCTCGTGTCTCTTGCTCTTCAGAGTATTCACGAGGACAAAGCAGAACGGGAACCTGTTTGTATTTAAAATGTTAAGCTCACGTAAACTGTGTGCGAGCTCGCTATTGTTTAGATAAACTGTGTGTTTTATTTGAAAGGCTTAACGAGACTGTCACTGGAGTTGCCGTTTGCTCTGGGCAGGACGCATTGCCTTTGCCTCCCTTTGAGTATTTAAATAAATATATCACTTTACATCAAAAGTTTAAGTGTATTCACTACAGTACTCTGCAGTAGATCTCTGTGGGTTCGGAGAGGAAGGGCGGGAGTCTGATTCTTTGGGTTCGGCAGGTGAGGAAGGAGCGGGTCCAGTCTAGGGCAGTTCCCTGTATGCCGGTGTCGTGGAGTCTGGCAGTGAGTGTGCTCTGGGAGACGGTATTGAAGGCTGCTGAGAGGTCTAGTAAGATGAGGGCTGCCGTGTGGCCCTGGTCGAAGAGAGTGCGGATGTCTTCTGTGGCAGCTAGGAGGTTGGGCTTGGTGCTGTGTTTGCTGTGGAATCCCGATTGGGAGGTGTCAAGGATCGAGTTGGATTCTATGAAGTTCGTGAGCTGGATGTTGACGATCTTCTCGCTGACTTTGCCTGTGAAACAGAGGAGAGAGATGGGTCTATAGTCCTTGAGGTCAGTTGGGTCTGATAGGGCTTGATGAGGAGCAGCTTGACTTCTGCTCGTTTCTATTCATTGGGGAATGTGCCGGTTTCGAAGGTGAAGTCGATAGTACGTTGTAGTTCGGGTGCCATGGTAGCGGTGGCTCTGTGGAAGATGTGCGGCAGGCAGGGGTCAGTGGGGGGTCCTGAGTGTATGCTCCTCATGGTCTTAGCGGTGTAGTCTGTGGTGACACAGGTCCAGGCAGTGATGGTAGGCTGACTGGCGCTGCTGGTGGTAGGTGTAGTGTCGGTGCCTTTTTTCATATCGTCGAAGTTGTCGTAGAGGGTCTTGATCTTGTGATGGAAGAAGTATACAGCTTCTTCTGCCTCTATTAGGCATTTTGCATAGGCTGGCTTAAATGTTAACCATGCTATGGCTATTTTTGTAATATGCCCAGTGTTACCTTCCTAGAGACTTAAGAAAGCCCCCACTTCAATTAAAGGAATATGAAGTACACAAGTGATCCTGGCTTTGAAGTGTCCCAGCACCAAGATGGCTTCCCAACAGCAGTTCTTCTCTCTGCACATATTCAAGTCTAAGACCACTAACTGGAGTGTGTGTAAAATAGGATAGGTTGTTATGGAAGGATGTAAGGGAGTAAGATGGGAGTGGGTACAAATTGTAGGACAGAGTTCAAATGCCTTCAAGTACCTTACGTTTACTCCCAAGGTTGCACTCCTCTTCTATACCGATTAAGAAAATTAGAGAGTTTAGAACACGTTTTTTGCAAAACTAACACAAAACACAACATCTACCCTACATTCCAGAGCATGGACCAGTCAAATAGAGCTCTATCTTCTATCCTGTTAGAAACTAGTTTGTGTACTGCACTTGGAAAAATCATGCCGCATTGCTGACTGAAGTACATGAGTTACTGTGGATCTGAAGAAGTGAGTGCGAAAACCACTGGTGGGAGAAGGTCTCCAGTCCCACCCTACCTCTTCGATCCTCAATGTGCTCAACCCCTGAGGTCTGCAGCATCCAAACACATTCATGGGCTGACAAAACATAGGGATGAATGCAGACTATGAAATGGCACTCTAGGCCCCGCACTCCAGAAAAAGCCAGCCTTCATCAAGCTTCACGTCAAATATCACATGATATACTATCCTTCAAGTTCCAGACAATCCTTTAAGGTAGCAGTTTCTTTCCATCCACGAATCCGCTTTCTGCTACCTAATCTAATCAGATATTATGCATGTTTGGGCCATCTGAACACTCATTTGCTTTGTAAAAAAAAATGTTTTAAACAAGTGGCTTTAGACTGCACACAACATTAATGGCAGACCAGACTAATTTTACTTTGTCCGCAAACTGAAACTTCTACCAGAAGTCCCACTCCCTCCCCATCACCATATCACTATCTAGTCAAGTCTCCAAAGACACATGACTTTGTTTTAGCTTACCACGCTAGTTGTATTGAAGACTTTTCGATCGTTCAGGTGAAACACCAGAAACTGTATTAGTGCCATCACCAATCTAGTCAGAGCACAACAATGACAGTTGGGGCTGTCAGCTGACTGCTCGGAAAGGCATGTACCAAAAGAGACGGGAATGACTGATAGGCAGATGTTCTTCAGTCTGATTAAAATTGTATAAAATAAATATTATTGATTTTTTTTCTTTTAGAAGAAACTACATTTGATTTTAAGTTTTTCAAATTTGAGAATTTGAGTCTGTTTTGGATATATGAGTGCAAAGCATTTCATTGTGCAAATCCCCACCTCCACATCTTCCTTCTGCTGCCCTTTTCTTTTCAAATCATTTTGTTCCCAGGGATGTACAATGCATCTATCACTCATATTTTGAGTGGTGAAAGGCTTTGGAGGCACTGCTGGTCAAAGTGTCTGCATATGAAGTGACAGTAGCTTGTGAATGTAGGAACTACTTTTGAGAATGTTCCCTTATTTCACAGGAAAATGTGTCTCAAATCAACTTTTTGAGGTGGACTTTCTAAAATTGAAGTTGTGTACTTTAGTGCTACTATCGAAAGATTTCACAATTTTGTGAAAGTGCAAAATCATGATTTGTTTCCAGTTGAGACAATGGAATTTGATGCAGGAGTTCATGAGGTCTGTACACGAGAACACATTGAATATCTACTTGTACTAACGGGTTAGAAATCATTTTTTTGTACCCGCTTTAAAAGAACTACAGCTAAAACGTTTACATTATTGTATGTTAACACGTATTTTAAACGAACTTTAAACATACTGCCAATTTTAAATTTTCACTTCACAGTCTTCCTAAACTGTCAGTGACAAAGGGGCTATAAAGACACATGTGTAACACGGATAGGCATGTCTGAAGATCTCATCACAATATGTTGATTAGACAGCATCAAATTCTAGTGCACTTCATTGCTTTAGGGAACTAATTGCAATGCAACAGCCACACTAGTCCACCCATGGGACCAGTGCTTAACTTGGAAAAGAATGAGTGCCGGGGCCTGGAGCTCTGCTCAGAAGCCAGTGGCCAGTACATGCACTGCTTAGCAAGGCTGCATAGTTTTAAAGCCATAACAGGCCTCTTTAATCCATTACCAGACACTCCCTGCCGCTTTGTCTTACTCTTGCAGGTTCCTGCTTTCTCTCTTTGTGACGAATTTTCCATCTTCCTCCCCCTCAGTCTTTCCCCTTTGCATGTTTTCCCTCTCTTGCTAATGGTGTTTGACTTTGGACAAATAAGTTCTGGTTCACAAAATGACCAGCTATCTATAACCACATTTAGCATTTCGCCTACAGCTCCAGACAGGGAAATTTGCTATCTGCCCAGTGCTCTTGTTCTGGCGTGTTTTCTGAAGTATGGATCCCTCCCTGTGTGGAGGCTTCTTAAGGTACAACAATCACCAGCGTTGGCTTGCTTCATGAGGTACTAACCCAAACAGGCCATGAAGAAATAATACCACAGCAGTGTGTAACAGGACAAGTGTTTCTATAGTCCCTTCCTCAATTGCTCCAGGGGTACAGATAAATCCATATAGCTCTTATTAGTTTTCCGGATACTCCTCGGGACCGCACCGTTCTGTGCGCCTCTGGTTGTAGTCCAACAAAGGGTCCTGGGAAAATGTCCTGGTGTGAACGTTTTACCTGGTGTGAAGATTCTATTGTTGACCTTTTTGGTAAATTTCCTGCATGATGGCATTGCCGTCTTGGTACTAATCCAGTAGTTCACTTTTATTTGGGTCCATTCTTTACCCAAGAATACTATTAGGGTCAGATTCATTAAACCATTTAAGGCCAAATACCTGTGTGTGTTCTAAAATGCCTCAATTTACATCTATTAGATATCCACAAAAGTGCACCTGGGTGTTGTCAATGCTTTTTCTACTGCATAATTACATACCACAACGTCTTATAATTACACACTAGTAAACCCCAGGCATAGTTGGTGACGGGAGGATTAAGATGTGGTTTGCTTTGGGAGTTTGTGGATACCAACACATTTGTGACTTTGTTGATATTGACAAACTACTCACCGAGGTAGTCCTACCGTGAAAATAGTCAAAAATGCACTCCAGCAATTGGCCTCAAATATTGTGGGGGTGTAGCAGAAGGGGTTTCTCCTTGGAGAAAATTGTTTTCCATGTTATTTTGAATATTAATGACCTCCGTAAAATAGTGCACTACAGTCAGCGTTCTTTCTGCCTACTGCCTGCTTGTTTCTGCCTCGCAGGCTGTGAAGCCAACATGCGCACTGGTCAAGGCCCCCCACAACCGAGCTCTAGAAACATATATGACAAACCAGGAGAGTCTTCTGTGATGCATTGTCGAAGCTGCAAGTGTGGCCATATAACGTTTAAC
Source organism: Triturus cristatus (assembly GCF_964204655.1). Lineage (NCBI taxonomy): Eukaryota > Metazoa > Chordata > Amphibia > Caudata > Salamandridae > Triturus > Triturus cristatus. The sequence continues at coordinate 796,479,720 of NC_140583.1, read as the reverse complement.
TGTAACCTGCCGCTCACTGCTTGCCTAAGTGTGTGGAGCCGACAGTGGCTCACTTAGGCCACCAGGAACAGTGACAGCAGGACGGTCCCTTTTCAACAGGCAAATGGCAACAAAACATTGCACCACACTAACTCACAGCTCACTCTCTGGTCACCGTCATCAGTTGACTCAAATGTCAGTCATGCTTTACTTGAGGAAGGGTCTTCATTAGGAGAGGGGATCCACACCCTGCATGGAAGAAGCAGCTTCCACCACTGTACACTCTCATTTAACTACTTACACGACTAACTTCTGGCGGGTTACATAAGCCCTTACCAACAAATAACACGATAGTTAAGCGCTGCAGTAAATTGTCATAACGAACCTGTACAACGATTAACAAATAATTAAACAACTTTAAAGCTCTTCGCTAACAAATACATTACCGTCATCAGTTAGAACCTACTGCTACACATACTAAGCCACTTAAGCGAACAGACGCTAACATTTAGGTGAATACGAAAACGAATCGCTTTCAACTGAGGGCACTTGAATACAACATTGAATTACTTTCCAACTAAACTCATATCTGATACAAATGTAGAGATTATAAAAACGAATAGAGATCCTTTGCCTAACGGTCTGTTAAAGGAATTTGCCTTGTTTTAAAGAATTGCCATTTTATAGTTTCTTCCACTGTCTCTGCACAAAGACAGCATGACCATTTGGAGAATATAGACTTGATATTCTCCTTCTCTGTTTGTTTGTCTTGTTTCCTCCTTTTCACAGGTACTATCTGACCTCAGCAGAATCAGGTTAATACACCTGATTTCACATGTTGACCTTTTTACGGACATATTAGGTGTGGGAGATTCATAACAAGTCCCTCACACACAGAACTATTTTGAGACAATCTCGAATCCAGACTCATTAAAACTTTTAATCTGGCTATACGAGCTTTTTAACTATCCCATCTTTTCCCACTTGTGACTCACTGTACATAACCCCTCCATCACTGATCACTACTGCTCTAACCAGGGGTTCACCTCCGGGTGGAGGAAGCATAAAAACTAACCCTATAAGGATGCTGTCACGTTCTTAAGAGAAAGGCGGAGAACCAAGATATACCGCCACCCCTACCTCTGTACGTGAATGAGGGTTTTTTATCAGTATACTATACGAAAATTTTAAAACCCTGGTTACTCAGGACAAGTGATCCGTTCCCCATTTGATGTTTTGGTAAATAAATAAGGAAGCTGAATGGATCGCAGTTCCTTCTCCCCCCCCCCCCGACCCCCTTTATTTTTTTAATTTTTTTTTTGTAAACACTTTATTTTTCCAATAGCGCATGAGAGTTACATAGCATTGCAAAGAAGTATAAAATAGGAAATCCAAGCAGTTCCTGACAGTGATAACACAATGAGAGAAAATTATGATACAAACGGCCAAGTCATTGTGCACATCCAATACAACAGCCAGCACCCAAAAGTTGCCGTGCCTTGCCAGAGAGTACGAATAAGCATGCCAGTTTTTCCTGATAGTGATAATACTATGAAAGGAATAGTGCTCCAAACAGTATGAACAGTTGTCGCATTTAGCACACCCGCCTACCCCACGGCCCACCCCCTCCCGCTCGCTCTCCCCACATCCCACCACTGGATTATCCTGCCGGCAGTACCCCACCCAAACCGCCCCAACACCGCACCCCACTCCCCCCATCTGGAATGTCTATAATCGAAGGTAAACCACAAGAGGCCCTGAACGTGCTCCCTCAACCCACACCCTCAGACACTATTCCATTATCTGGCTGAGTGTTGGGGGCCTGCCTAATCTTCTCCAAATAGGCTCTCAAGGGACCCCATATATCTTTGGGCCGTGACGTCAGAGGCATCAAACTGGAATATACCTCCGAATTTGTATTGCAGTATACTAAACTCTTCAACCAATCCTGTAGATTAGGAACTGTTTTCCTGCCCCAGTGGATGGCGACTTCCCTTTTCGCTAGGAGGAGACCCAATGCAGCAAACCTCCTAACCTTCAGGGGGATCTGCACTGTGTACCCCAACAGTGCGATTTCGGGGAGTGGAGTCAATGAAAGATCTATCATCTTCCCCAAGGTATCATGTATCGCCGCCCAATAGGGCTGCAGATGTGAACAGGCCCACGCCAAGTGGAAAAAATCTGCATGTGGAGTCGCGCACCTCACACAAATATGCGGCCTGCTGGTGTCTATCCTATGTGCCATGGCTGGTGTAAAGTATGCCCGCCGAAGAAACTTGAAGTGCAGCAACTTATGGCGACTATTAAGTGAAATGTCCTTAGTAACCTCACAACATTTTTGCCATTGATCGTCTGTTATAGTGTGACCAGTGTCCACTTCCCAAGCCTCCCTCACCCTGGAATCGTCAACCGGCAATGCTTTAGCGCTGGCATTATACAATTTGAAAATGAGGCGTGCACCGGGGAAATTGCCGCTGGGCCCGGTAGATCGCAGGAGCTTCAGTAGCTGGCGGCCATCTTAGCCGCTGGCTCGGCCACGCCCCCGACCCCCCTTGATTTGTTATAATGCATTTTCCTGACCAGAATTAAAGTCAATCAACTTTAGAGTGTTCGGTGAAGAAGCCAATGGCTAAGTACATTCTTGTATGCTTAATTTATTTTAAAATTATACGTAATTGTGTTAACCACTTTTTCCTCAAGAAATGCCTTGTCCTTCGCCAGTAAGCACACCTTCCATTTTTATGGAAATATTTCTCTTAGATTTGGCAAGATGACCTGAGTAAGCATTTTGCTGAGCCAAGGCCAACACGTCTATAATACACTTACCCCTCGAAAATGACAGATGGTAATCAGATATTCAGCAGGTGCCTCTTTGAGAAGCCATCATGGATTGGGAAAAAGATGGGATGGAATTTACCTTGTCATGAACCAACAAACATTATTTAAAGTAATGCGTACACCGGTGGCGCCTTCGTCATGCTGAATATGACTTGAAGGGCAATGCTCTCCTTTGGACTGAAACAGATCCATTTTGGTAGACTAGACTTAAACTGGAGGTTCATGGATTCTGTGATGTCATGTACCATTTCACCTTGAATACATAGATTGACTCCTTTGGCCTGCAAACACGCCTCCTTTTGCTACTGAGGGCTCTAGAAAAGAGCAATGAGTGGAAACTACCAAGTATAGAAAGAGATCTGAGCGCCCTATTTATCTTTTGTACCTGCTCCTTTCTTCATAAAATCTAAGGGTAAGGACATAAAAGGGATGGATCACCAGTAGAACAGTTACCATGGCTACTCCAATTGGCTTCCATTAGCATGATTGCCTGCGTGATGGACTTTCCAATTACCACTTTGTATCTGTCATTATATTTCCTCCTTACTCTCTGGGAATGTGAAAGCTGTTGGCGAAAACTCCCCTTCATGTTTGGTAGAGTCTGAAATCTTTTATTGACAAAAAAAATCATAGTCTGTGATTGAAAGAATCAACCGTCCAGGAATCCCCTGGATTGCTGGAATTATCGGTGGAACGAGGTTCACCCATTAGAGTCAAGACTGAAATGTGCACCTAAATACACATATGTCAACAGGGGGCTAGCTGAGTGCATGAGAGCTAGGAAAATGAGCTTCAATAGATGCAAAGATGCAAACAGTTCTCACTCAAGCAACCCTAAATCACAAACTCACTTCTCGATTGCCAAAACACAGTGTGCCTGAACATCAGAGATGGGCACATCCTGTGAGCAATGTTACCATGAGCAAGAAAAAATAGCTGAACCAGGTTACAGTTACACAATGACAAGCAAATGCATTTAACATTTTCTACAGGTCTTCCTTCTTGTACAATTTAATTGAGGAACTTTCTTGACACTTGTATATTCATTAATCGTTATACTATGTGCTCTGTATCTCTTTCATGATGTTTCAACACACCACCTCATTGTTATAGTTTTTGTCATCATCGTAGACTGTCAAAGATGGGGATGTACTTCTGCTTCTGGTGATGCTTGTGATAGGGGCAATGCAGAGTTAGACAAGAATGTAAATCATCAGAAGGACAATTATGATCAAAACTACTTGAAGTTTTGTCAAACCCCATTCTCCAAAAATGTCTTTCTATCACGACCAGAGGTCCCAACCCTCAAAACCCAAACTATCATCAATAGTGTCTCAATGAGATCATAAGTAAATTCACCAACGTTGACAATTACAGCACAAACGCCATTCTTAGCAGCCAGGGCAAATTGAGGACCATCACCTCGAGGACATAAGCAGTTGAATTTGCTACCTTCTCCAAATAGTATCTTAGGGGCATATTAACAATGCGGCGATAACAAATTATCGCCGCTTTTGCAGCCGTTTTCGGCCGAAAAGCGGCGATAATTTTATCGCCTTATCAGCAAAGACACGCTATCGCGTGTTTTGCTGATTTTGCTCCCGTTTCCAGCACGCCTAACTTTGCATCGCTAATGAGATGCAAAGTAGGCGTGTCTGTGGAAACAACATGGGTAAATATCACGTAGGCAGCTTCGCGATATTTACAATGCGGGGAAGCGATTATTTAAATCACGCTAAGTATGCCTTAACGCAGGAATTTAACGTCTGTTAAATTCCTGACTAAGGCATACTTAAAATGGGGGGTGGATTGTGTGGCTAAGACCACAGGCCCCTATTATCAAGGGTATCGCCATTTTCCATGGAACATCGCTGGAAAACCAGCGATGTTCCATGGAAAACATCGCTATTGCTAGGATAATTATCGCCATTGCGCTGAGCGTTGTTAATACAGCGCTAGCATGGCTATAATTATCTGCGATAGCCGGCGTTAAACATTTTAACGCTAAGAGCGGCCAGCGATAATTATCGCTGGCCGTTGATGATATGCCCCCAAGTTACTTGGCAGACCTTACATATGCAAAGACCCACTTCATAGCTTAGGAGCAGAATGGCAAACAATCCATCAGTCTACGAAATGTCTCTATTCTGTCTCCTATGGGGGAGGTTGCGTAACAAATTGTCTAATAATGGACACAACAAAGACAAGATAGCAGAATCCAGGCCACTCCTTGAGTAACCGCACATAAGCCCAATTGCTCCAAACATGTAGGTTCCGGTCTGATCGGATGTATCACTGCAGGTAAACTGTACTCCAGATTGTTACTGGGATCTCAAATTGAGTAAACACAGAGAAGGGCATCAGCTTGGTGAGTTTAGAGCATATTGCACTCACTGCCATGACTTCTCAGACCAGTCCTCATGTGACAGAAGCAAGGTGAACAGCAGGGGGTCAGGATCGGTTGATCAGGCAGGCAGATTGTTACATCAGTCAGGATAACACCGAAGAAAAGAATATCACATTCAAGAATAAAGAGCCCATGCAGGTGGAAGTCACCTCATTGTTCCTCCCAAGGAACTGGATACTTCGGCATGCCCCCGTTGAAATCAGTGTGCACATGGAAGCACAGCCAACATGAACAGAGGCTCAGATCCTCTTTATACTTTTCCAAGACTTACAGGAAAGTATTGTAATTGCAGATTGTTTGCTTTTTATATGGGCAGTGGGCTTCTTATGGGTGATTTCTTTTTCTGACCCACCAGTTTCTGTCACAGCTACATGATGCTCTATCAAAACATGCTTTCAGTGCATAGAGTCAGCCAGACCCACTAATAGATCAGGTAGGCAAACAGCTTCCTACAACCGGAGCAGCATGTTATAGCCCTGGATGGGAGGAGAGGTTGTATCCTTACTTATCTCTGTGGTGTCCTTGCAGGGACAGGAATTAGTTTATCACAAGGTCTGGTGCCGCTTAGGTCTGTAGTCCAGAAGAGTGAATCAGGGAGAGCCGTCCTCTACACTGGACATTCCTAATATGGAATATGCCTCAATTTTGGATCTACCTGACTGTTGGACACTGATTGAGTAGACCAAGACAAAAACGTTTCTGCCCTGACGAAGTTCCATTTGGAATGAAACGCGTTGGCTGATGTCCAAATTTGAAATCGAAAATTCAATAAAGAATATATTTTGGAATACAACCGGAATTGGTTGACTTCATTCTGGTGCACCGTCCTTCCTCTTATGAATCTAATATAATATGCATGTAAGGTGCAAACTAATGGATTCCAGTAGCACAGATCATACTATCTCGCCATATGTGTGCAATACCATGATTCAAAATGGACTAGGCTAGGTTTGGGAGCAGTGTGCTGGGGGAGCCAGTTTACTATTCTTTTCTCACCACCAGCCCATTTCTGAAATCCGTACTTTAAACACATTACATTTCCATCTTTGGGCACCTGATCTTATAAGTCTGCAAAATCCTGCAAAGTGGAGATGAGGTAAGAGTTTTAGCAGCCTGGGACACGTGCAAATTCAGTTAGGGGACAAAGGAGCATTTTCTTAGCAGCGCTGTTAGTAAAATTATTACCTTTGAACACATCATCATGAGTGAACTGATAAGCAGCACACATAGCAAGAGTTCTGAGATCATCACGGAAATCTATAACATAGAACCCATTTTGATTGGGGTCTTTGCAGATCAGAGAAACCCTCACCACATCACACCCAAAGAAGCCTAAAGTCATGTGCAACCACCAATGTATATTGTGAATTGATGAAAATAGATATAGCCTTTGGTAGCTAGTACAGAAGCATATGTAAGGGAAATCAGTTTCAACTCTCAACGGTTGCATGTACAGTGCAGACAGCATAGGCAGGTCTCTTCTTCATTTCTAAGGCATGAACAGTCAACAAAATATATAAGATCACAGCTTAGCTAAGATGCATGAGTGAGTTCAACATGGGGCGGTGAGGATACAGTTGTATGGTTTTTCCATCAAGGGATATTGGGGAACAATGAAGCTAAGTTGAGCATTGGACTTCGTACCAAAGTGATGTTTGATGCAGAGAGCAAGAACCTTTCACACTATGACAACCAGGACAAGGAAAGATGCTGAGTTTTAGCAGCTACAGTATAGGCCTGGGCTAAAATTCCGTTCCGCTCGCGGAAATTGCGATAATTTGACATTTTCGCGTTCCGCGGAGAGCGCGAAAATGTCAAAATTTCCGTAATCCGCATTTTACCGGAAATTTTTTGCTTGCTCGCGCTGTAAAATAATACATTCACGAGTGCGCGCGATCGCCTTACCTGCATCCCCGCGTTCGCCGGCAAGTTTCCCGATCCGGTCGCGTTCTCCACGAGATGTTAGATTGTTGGTAGCCATTTGTGCTGTCTCGTGACAGTTTGCGCCCGCAGTAACGTCATTCGTCGCGCGATCACGTCTTTCTTCTCGCGATCATGCACCATGAGACAAGTGAAAACAAGAAGGGTAAGATGGCGAGCCGCGACCACGCAGAAAATACCGTGAACGGGCGGGAAAAAAACTTCTGCATCTTCGCGATATTTCCGCGTGTTTGCGGAGATTTTTAACATTTTCGCGATAATTTGCGAAAGTGAATTTCGCTAATTCCGCCCACCCCTACTACAGTATGAGCTAGGTAAGGGCCCAAGAAAAATGTTTTCATTGACTTCAATGAGCAGGTTGGCTGTTGTAACCACACACTAACACAGAGGCAGGCCTGCTGGCACAGCACTAGGAGCAGAGGAGAATAAGCAATAGTTTTCTTTTTATCACTATAAAACTGCACCAATATTCCAAGGGCACATCCCCTCCCTTTTGTGTCAGTACAAGGTGAAGGGTTTAGTGGAGTTAGGTAAAATGAGGCAAGGCAGATGAAAGTGCATTCTTCAAAGACACCAATGCTTGTTTTGTTTTCAAGGACCAGGGCAAAAATTCTCAACACCTAGCCACACTATGATTGTAGTGTTGGCTAAGAAAAGTAGAACAGTTTTCAAGTCAACCAAGCACATCTCCAATCCCCTGACTTACCCTTCTAACCCATTTTCAAAAGACAAGTGCATTGCTTTCAACCTGATCTTCAGTGTAAAAATACAGAAGAACCAACAGCACATTGATAACACCAAGCCTGCTTCTCCTCTTAACCCCAGTTCTTCTGGTAGAATCCTGCATTGGTCATCCATCAGTGGCCTATTAATCTGAGATCTCACCAATATTCTTAACTTTTTCAATGCCACTTCCTATTAAGATGATGTGTTCCCCTTATCCTTCCTCAATGCTCCCTCTGGAGATCCTCTTTCACCCATTCTCAACACTGTCAACGCATTTGTCACTCAAGTCATCTTCCCAACAGCTCTGAAGGCTAGCCATTTCCTCTCTTAAAGAAACCTACACTGGACTCTAATGACCTTGCCACCTACTGGCTAATCACTAGCCGACCCTTCATCTGCCAGATCATCAAAAAGGCAGTCTACACGCACTCCAAGGTCACATCAATGCCACCCATCTCCTGTGTGACTATCAATCTGACTTCAGATCATTTTGCAGCATAAAGACAACTATCTTACACAACATACACAATGTCCTCCTCACCATATATATGATGGCCCCTGCCTCTTGTTAGTGCTTGATCTCTCAGTTGCCTTCAACACTATTGACCTCCTCACCCTCATCTACACTCTAAAACCTCGGTTGAGATTAACTTGCAACATCCTTCAATGATTCTTCTCTTGGCTTTCCAATTGACACTGGTTGACTCACATCATTACTTCCAAGTCCCAGAAGTTCGCAATCGGTGGTACAGCCCCCGCCCTTCCACCCCCTCCCCCCCCCCCGGTTCCATACTGTCCCCATCATCTTCAACCTCTAGCCCTTTGGGCCCTGCTCACCAATAGCAGCATCAAAATTCACAAATATGATAATGTTACACAACTCTGAGTAAAAGTCTCCTTCACTCCAGATATGCAATCCCCTAAGCATAGATGAAGCTCAACCTAACTGTGACAGAATTTCTGTGATATGCAAAGGACAACAAGCAGGAAACAGTACAACTTAGTTCAAAGACATTAACCTTGTTGGCTTCAAACCCCAACCTTTACCAAATGCAAATCACTTGGATTCACCCCAGAAACCAACCTCACCATTAAGGAACACATTGAAAAGAAACCACAAGTGGCCAGGTACCAGCTCTATTTACTAAGAAATGAACCATTCGCTCCATAAAGTGACTTTAGAACTACTGTCCATACACTCATACTTTTGCATCTGGATGGTGAAGATGCCCTGCTCCATGCCCTCCCAGACTCCATATTGAACCCGCTTATGAGCATCCTGCACAGTGCAGCCCATCTCATCCAGGGCCAGGAGAAATATTATCACATCACACCCATACTGATGCAACGCCATTGGCTGCCATTGCAACCCACACCATCTTCAAAACCAGATGCGTATTTTACAAAGCAATCAGGACCTGCACCTTTGCCTATGTCATGGACAAGCTCGCCATTTCTGGCGATTGCCGTAACACCTGCAACCAGGAAAGCATCAGACTGGAGATAAAAAAGCAAAAAATAACAGGGCAACAAATGTTTTCCATCTATGCACCCAGGAACTTGAACGACATCCTCATATTTATCAGGGGCACCCCAACTTTGCTCCACTTCAGGAAATATTGCAGATGCACCTCTCTAAAAGACTACTACATCATTATGCAGTAACAGTCCACAAACAGACTACTTCTCAAAGTAGTTGCAGATTATATATTTGCCCTTGACTCTCAAAGCGCTATGCTACCTTTTCACTAGGTTTCAAGCTATGCATATACAACAAGAATACATATATGTGAAATGGTCGTACTGCATGCCCCAACATTATGAACATTCATTTAGGAGTGGTGGGGTAATGTGCAAAACCACACTATAGATAGCAAACTAAGAATCTCCGCGTCAACCTCTTGTCTTGCTCTTGCACATTTAATACTGCTGTCAATCACCTTGATGCTCACCATGCTTGATGTGCTCACTTGCTCGGACCATGCATGAACCCGATTAGCTTCTCCTACAACGAGCACTGCACCATTTCCTTATGCCTTCTGAGAAGCGCCCCCTGCATCTGCTGCCAGAACAGGAAACTCAGGACCTACTCCTCCTCCTTCTACTTTAATTCTTCAGGGACATCATTAATCATTTGGACATACAAGTATGAAGGAGGAGATGCATTAGGGTACATACTTGAACTCTCTCCCACAAATTGCTAATTTGGTATTTCTGACTCTGTTGGGTGTCTTTTTAAGACCTGGCCCCTGCAATTTCACGGCTTGCTCATACCAATATCGGAAAGCTAACCATTGTACTCCAGTCAGTTGTTTCCTAGGGTATTTTAGTTTTTCTTAAAGCTATCCAAATGATCCATATTAAAGGTACCTTCTTCCAGAAAATACTTACCTTTATCCCATTTAGTGTACTATATGCATTTCTCTATTTAACTGCACATGCTCCTACAATACTGTCTGACTGCAATTGTAATTGTATGTATATAGCGCTGACTACCCCTGCCATGGCGATGAAGCGCTTTAGAGTGAGTAGCATGCTACTACAGAACCCAAACTTAGTGTTAATCTAGTGGGTTTTGTTGGTTATTGCAATTATGTATGTGCTCTCAAGAGAACATTGCATGCATTTACTCCATTTACTCCAGAACCGCATGACCCTTGAAAAAACACAGAACAGAGGAAAATCCACAGAACAGAAAACCAAGACAGGTGAGAGCCTTATCCCTCATGAGTGTGCATGGTGTGCATGCATAGAAATGCAGGGGTAAATTTAATAGGCGCTGACGTGGGGCGGGGGAGGGGCAGGGCGGGGGGTAGTAAACTGAGGAATACGGCCACACAGAGATAAGTACACAAACAAAAAAATTAAAACGAATTTCGTTGCGCGCGCTGCATCGCATTTGGCGATGCAGCGCGCGCAACTAAATTCATTTTTATTTATTTGCTTGTGTACTTACCTCTGTGCGGCCGTATTCCGCAGTTTACTACCCGCCACCCTAACCCTCCCCTGCCTCACATCAGCGCCCGGCAGCACTCCCACCACGGGCCGCTACTGGCTCTGACAGAGACCCCTGACCCAAACGGGCTCACAGCGCGGGCCGAAACACGTTGGCACGATCTTTTGAGGTTTAATTGAACAATTGTATTCAATACAAAACCTCAACAAACTTTTTTGCCATACCTCAGGTACCCTATGAATATAGGAAAACTTTGGGCATACCTATAGGTATTTTTAACTGTATATCTTTCATCTAGACCCCTGCTTATCCGGCTAAATTTAATTTAAGAACTCCCATTCTATATTTGGTTGAATCCGCCTTGGTGGTATCATGCAATTAGGTATACCTTGGCCTACTGTCCCCACTGCTTCAAAAAATGCAGCTGGGTCACTGGCTTCTTTAAACCGAACTCCATTTTAAGACAGGGTGTTCCATAAGGCCATGGGAGTGGTTAACATATAGGATTATAGATGACGAATAGTGAACTATAGGTTTTTTTTTTTACAGAGGTGTTCCGAGTGGCATCGAATAGATGCAAGTGCATCCAGTTATTCTCGCTAAGGGCTCTGGGAGACTGTGACTAGGCATGTCATTAAAGCGGCTTTCCTCTCAAACTGATATTCCCTTTTCCATTTATCCTGTGACTTCTCTTCCTCTTTTCCATCCCATGACCTAAACGCACCTGATTAGGTGTCCAGGCTTTCCCAGTCGAGACCGCACAACTATGGAATTTTTACCCTCATTTTCTTCTCATCAGTTGCATATCAGGGGGCTTATTTACAAGCCCCTTGCGCCACCCTTACGTCAATTTTCCCATGTTAAAAATTACGCAAAAGTGGCGCAAGGAGCTTGTAAATAAGCCCCCAGATATTTTATCCTCCTAGGGTGAGGAGGAAGAGTATGAACGCGCGGATGGACCCAAACTGAAATCAGTTGTTGTGGGCCCATGACCACACAGCAAAGCAACACTCCCAGGAAAATCCTGTGTTCAAAACTTACGTAAGTGTTGTTGATGTTTTGGTACCTGTTTCCACCATGTAAAACGCAGCAGTGATGTAAAGGAGTATGAACATAAGAAAACCAATACAGCCTGTGTCAAGCAAGTCACACCATACTGAAATTAGTTTTAGTTTAATTAATGTTCTATGGCCAAGACAGAAAAGAGGCCAGCATCCATCCACAGAGCAGTGGGATTTGCTGTGGGCTTAAAAGTTGAGCTACGGCCCCCTTTTACAGGCCGACCATCAATGGTGCAGCTGTCTGGATCAACAGGGTAAAGGGGGAAAGTTTGAGGAGATTAGGCAGCGTTTCAGGACCTTCGAACGGCTCACGATTATGAGAGCTGTTGAATGTTGTCACTGATATGGCTTTAATCGCTGCATTAGCTGCTGCCATGGCTGCCAGGCTGGGCCAGAGGGATGCAATTTACCGGATTACTCCTACAGGAATAAACGACGCTTCATTTATGGCATGAATTCTGTAGTTTTTCAGTGAGAGGTGCCTGAGCCAAGTGCCCTGTCATGGGAAATTGTCATTTTGAATTATCTTTCTCTGTGAAGGTGGCCAGGGCACTTTTGATGGGCCTTGTAGGCAAGCATGCATAGTGGGGACAGCAAATGACCTCCAGGTCCTGTACTTTTAACAATTACTTTTGCCAATTTTCTAAATGATGTTAGTTTTTTTTATAATGTTGGATACCATTTCAAACAGCAGCGATTTTCAAAAATTCACAAGTATTCTTTTTTAAAAATGTATTGTTCTTACATTTCCCTCAGCACCATCTTCCAGAGCTTGAGGTAATCCCCTACCTTTCCTTAGTCGTTTATATTCCACATAAAGGATATAGGTCCACGTGTATGAAGCCTTTTTGAGTTCGCAAATGGGCCGATTTGCAAAATCGGCACTTTTTTGCAAACTCAAAAAAGGCATTTCACATGTATCAAACCCAAATTGTGATTCGGCAACCTGCTACTAAATCGCAAATTGGGTTTTGCGAGTCAGTATTAGGAAGGGGTGTGTTTAGGGCATCCCTTCCTAATACACAATCGCATCGGTATGTATGAATGTTTTGCGACCGAAATGCGATCGCAAAACATTTGCACTTTACCACCTACTTCAAGTACGTGGTAACACATTCGCAAAAAGGAAGGGGTCCCCTTCCCCTTTGTGAATGTTTGTAAAAGCATTTTTTAAGAGCAGGCAGTGGCCCCAAGTAGCGCTGCCTGCTCTTAAAAAATGAAGGGAAAACTTTTCATTTTTTTTTCTAAACGCAACCCGTTTTCCTGTCAGGAAAGCGGGCTGCTTTACAAAAAAAAGATTGCTTTATTTAAAAGCTATCAAAGACATGGTGGTCTGCTGACCTCAGCAGGCCACCATCCCTGAGAATTTTGCGATTCCTTGGGGGGCCGCAAATTGTGATCTACCTCATTATTATTAATGAGGTAGGTCAGCTTGCGACCCACTACGAATCAGTATATGAAGCTCATGGAGTTTCATACATTGGACATTGCGATAACCTAATTGCGAATCTCAGGAAATCGCAATTAGGTAATAGCAATTTCCGATTTTGATACATGTGGCCAATTGTGTTGTAGGCAATCACCTCAATGTTATGGATAGTATTGAAACACTCTTAATAGTCCGCTATGTCAATGCATCTGATGACACATACTGTGGACTAGAGTCCCTCTAGGCAGGGTCTTACTCAGTTTTGATTATGTCATGTTCTGGATTGGTTTCTCTTCACAGCACTGGCAAAGATAACACTCTGCATAAAAGACAGCACCTGGCATCAGGCTATTAACTTGTCTTTATTAATTTCTCAGCTTTTATACATGGCCTACTGATGTGGAGCTACTCTCCACACGTCCTATTCTCTCTGCTTCCCTCAATGTAGTGAGAGGGAAAACTAGTACTTCCTGTCTCCACCCAGGAAGTTCCTGGCATCTGACTTCTGTCTGGATCAGCTAGACCATTGACCTACTTATATAACAATGTCCTTTCCTGGAGGACATGACAAGCTCCTATTTAATTTACTACACCCACACTGACAACCAGTGAAGAGGTTGGGTAGTCTGTTGCCTTACACTGCAGCTCATCCCCATGGAGGAGTTGGGAAATGAGGATAAGGAGGAGCAAGGGTGTGTCTAACAGCTCTTCTCTCGCAGCTGCCTAGCAATAGGGTTTGGAAACTACTACACACTTGTCCATTGGCCCTTTGCAATTGGTATGCCTCTGGTCACAGCCCGCTGAGGCTTGCAATAAGTTGGGTGCCAAGTGGGAGAGATCTGGGGGCCACTTGGGAGACTGGGTGCCAAGTGGGAGAGCTAATGGGTGCCTCTACGTGAAAATCTAAATGGTTGGTAATTCAAACTAACTTCCTCTCTGTTTTGTAGCATCTGGCCTGCACTCTGCCATTAGAGCCTCATAGCAGACCTCCAGACGTCCTCCTTATTCAGTCTGGGAGTAAGTGAAGATACCGCATGAAAGAAAAATGTCTATTATGGCTGAGCCAGGATGCTATATCAAGATTTAAGATGTAAGCATTGCTGGCTCTAGGACGGTGCGACCAGTGCAGCCGCACCTGGCGCTGACCTCAGGGGGTCTGCCTTTAGAAATATAATGGGTTTAAATAACACCTGCTGCACAGTTCCTTTTGTGTCCAGCAGCTTTCAGGCAAAAATAAAAATGTCACAACAACTCTGGTGATTAATGTTCCTGCTGGAGAGAGATCCGAGTTTTGTCTAGTGACAGTTTCCAGTATATATAATAAAGTAGTTCAGAGGACTAATATGCCTGATGCAACAAACACGTATCATGCATGTCACAGCAGTATATTTTATGTGGGTAGCTCAGTGGGCTACTGGTTTTGTCACAGAGATCCTTTTGATACTTGCAGTTTATAAGTTACAACCCTAATATTGCATAGTAAGCTATGAACGGTCATCAAAGAGTTGCATGCAAACTGCATGGTAAAGGTTAGAACGTTATGTTTTTTTCTCCAATCTTTCATTATCCTACAGTTTTTAGAAAGGGTTGATTTGGAAATACAATATTATTAGTAAAGCCAACCAACGTGGTAAGTTTTAAACACCGAGTTTGTGCTTCTCCAGACCAAACACTCCTAAAATACACTGCCAACAAGTATTGGTGACATGTGACTCCTACACATTGTAATCCTTCTGGTCATATATAATATTTCCTATAGACTGATTTACACATGTATATTTCATTGGCTCAGTATAATGTGTGTGTGATGTAAAGTGCTCTGATACCCTACACTCGTATAAGTAGCGCTATAAAACGAATTAAATGCATTTGAGAGATGCTATAGAGGTTTGAGGGACACTGTTGTAGTGTGATAGTGTGGGAATTATTGGAGAAGGAGGATTTTGGGCTGGCGGGCACCAGCAAAGATTGTGGCACTGGCGCCTCAGTTGCTAAAGTCGGTCCTGGATGTAAGGATTATTGCAACAAAGTTAACCCAATATTAGACAAGGCTCCAGGAAATTACAGTCTAAAACCCCCCAAACTCCGGATTATTTATTTAGTTATTTGAATTTGTTTAGTTTTTCTAGTGCAAACGAGACCTATGACAGCAGCGGTTCAATCATGAGAGTGATTAAGATGACAAGGGAGAAATGGAAGGTAAAATATACTTACAAGCAGGGGTGCCTCCTCCGCTAAGGCGGAAGAGCATCGCCCCACTGCTCTCAGAGCAGGAAAAAGGAAAAATAAAATGATATAACATAATTATTATCATTTTATTTTTCGTAGCTATGGGGCTAGGTTAGGGCGGGGCGGAGCTGGTGTCAAAGGGGGAGGGAGTGGTTCATGCACATAAGTGCGTATGGCGGTTTGGCTGGCCGTCTTGGGCCGGCCAAACAGTCATGCTCACTTAGCATGATCTCCACCGGGCTGTAATACACAACCTGGGTGGAGAACATGCACAGGCTTCCAGTCCCCATTTGAGTGCCGAACTATGGCACCCAGGCCAATCACGATGCTGCACTGCAGCATTGTGATTGACCTACGGGAGCCTGTGTGCTTCCTGGACTCACCATGAAGAGTAGCAGAGAGTAGCAGAGAGATGACGGTGGAGAGACGGCGGCCGTGAGGAGGTAAGTGTTTTTTTTGTATTTTGTTCCCCTACGCCCCACCACCTCCCACCCCTGCCCCAGCACCCCCATTCCCTTCCAGCCACCACTGCTTACAAGGCAGAGAAGAACATTGAATCGTGGTCCACCTCTTCCCCTTGTCCATCAGGGAGTGAGTTACAAGGCCCCAGGTTCCTAGAAGGATTTATAGCATCAGATGTTATATCTTGGACTGTGGCAAAAATCTATTGGGGCTATGGTGTCGGGGTCTGCGATGAGCGTCCTGTGTGCCCATCCTCAAAGCTCACTCAGTGGTATCCCTGTCCTCCAGTGTGGCTCACGATGGGCCAGCAACCACCCTGGGCATCTCAGTAACTTAGGGGTCGTTTCCGGTTGTAAAACGTACTGACCGACACGGACCGCGAATTGAGACCAACCGACGCGTACCGGCGCCTTAGTACGATGCAATGCGTGTGAATTATG
Organism: Triturus cristatus; assembly: GCF_964204655.1. Lineage (NCBI taxonomy): Eukaryota > Metazoa > Chordata > Amphibia > Caudata > Salamandridae > Triturus > Triturus cristatus. The sequence goes on along the minus strand of NC_140583.1, from coordinate 796,463,252 downwards.
ACCAACTCGCTCGGAGCACAAGTCGCATGACCGAACCGTACGGAAATCAGTGATTCGCCCGTAAACGGACCGGGAATCGTACCGGCCGACACACATCAGGAATGGACCCGACGAACACGTACCCGCGCTGTACGACCCGCGTAGTACGATGCAATGCGTGTGAAACGAGACCGACTCGCACAGAGATTATCTGGAAGACCGAGACGTACAGAAAACAGTGACTACCAAACAATAGACTCTTTTGTGACCGTTGCGTACGCCAATGTAGAAACACAGCAGGATGTCAGTGTGACAGACTCGGGTTACCCCGCAAGAGCCACTGGCAGCGTCCGTCCCGGTCAAATGAACGTCTCCATCATGCACAACAAAACCAAAGGAAAAAAGACAAAAAAAGGACCAAACAAGCAATGACAAAGCCAATAAATTAAAAAAATTAAAAAAATGGAACAAAGACACACCCACAACTCCACCTACAATAAGGCCAGAAATCCCTACCATGATCCTTTGCAAACTACAGACATAGGACAGCAGACAACACCACCACACTGCAGAGACACACCACAACTCACACACCACATAACATCTACAACAGTTGCACCTCTCAAAAAATCAACCACACATTCACAGATAAACTCACACCCACCACACTCACTTACACCCTTACATACACATCAATCCCCACAACCACCCTCTCACCATGGAGGAAATCGACAAGATAAATGACGTTAGCACGGACAAAACTCAGCAACAACATCATTAGCTACGGTAACACCATGACTTGTATGAAATGAGATGTGAACTAGGAACCACACATGCCCCAAGCTTGCGACATACCCTAAGTGGAATTGTACGTATGTCATTGTTAAAGCACAAATGTGGACAGGGATGATACAGCTGTGTTAGGCGTGTGATGGCACTTGAGTAGCAATGGCCATGTACAGAAAATTGATCAATACATGAGCTGGTCATGCACACAGCTTGACGTACACATTGAAATGCTTCAGGTTGCCATGACAAAGTGATTCAACAATATCAACCTCTGTCTGTCACAACTTGGGACAATGCAATGTACAGACTCTCATAATGATGTCCAGTGGCAACTGTCATGTATGTGAAACGTTGATGTCGGTAGAACCGTAACATACATTGTGTGTCTCTTCCAACCACAGGGGATGCTGGGGCACAGCAGGAACTGAGCAGGAACTGAAGAAGAGTTCCAGTCCCAGACTCTGGCGGACCCTGAGCTCCCCGATGTGGCAACACCTTCGTGGCTGGACACGGAGGATAGCAAAAGAGTCCATCTGAAGCTGTCGCCTCCTCGCAGAAGGGGCGGACGACGGACCCTGACCCCCCACATGCTCCAGATTCTGACGGTGGTCTTCCCTGACCTGGATGGGCAGTTAAAGGCCAGACAGCAGCTAGGAAGGGGTAAGTGCATGCCTTTTCTGTGAACTATGTCTCACATGCTCTTTGCACTCCTTCAGCCTGGTTACACTCCCACAGTTCATCTGTCTGCTTGAACAAGAGTCATGTGCCTAAATTAGGTTATGGCCCATCCTCATCTGATACACAGGTGTGGCCCTTTCAGTCTATGACTTGTGTCACTTGGGTTGTGTGTCCCTGCTGTTGTCCAAGGTTAAGGTTGGAAACAGCATCTTCTACCGGTGCATTGTATTGGGCTTCATGAGAGAGGCAATTGATTGACATGTGTCTGCACATTGCCAGAAATCTGACATGTACTCTGTGTGGGCCAATAATATGTGTTCTAATTGCTGCTCTGGTTCACCATATGTGTCTGGGTTATTTACCACACACCCATGCAGCAGGTGACACAATGTTGGGTTCTCAGAAGAATTTACATCATATGTGCCACACATGCATAGATACATGCCTAGTGTTCAGGGTAATCCCATGTTGCACATGGACCAGAACAGGTATGCCTACTCCGGACATGAAGTACACTCTGTTCTCCTACTCCTGTGTGTCAGCCTACATTTGGTGCATTGTGAAATGTGCAATCAGGTGTCTGCCTCTGTGTCATTGTGGAGTGGCCTAGCCTTTTAGACTCCTGGGGTGTTAAACAGTGTGGGGTGGGCAGCCAGCTGAGATGTGGCTGTTGGATCAGCACAATGGGGTAAAACAAAGGTGTGTAATCACTTGACTGTGCCTAATGGTGTATTCTACATTAAAGTGCAGGCAGCTTTAATTTGTTCTCATCAGACTGTGATGTGATCATGTTTACAGAATTGTGTTTGCAGTCACTCAACTGTAGCATTTGTATAACGTGGGATAATCAGATGCCTTAAGATGTGGGTAGCAGTGGGGGAACATGTGCACTTTACAGCTGCAGGGCTTACATTCCCCACAAAAACATGATTGTGACACAGTGAAGACTGTTTGTTTTTGGATGCACTGCCCCTGTAACTGAAGCCAGCAATGACTGATTAGCCGGACTGGCCTGTAGCATGGTATACCACTTGCAAATGTGTATACTGCAGTAGTGTCAGTTGTCCTGAATGTACTCAATTGTGGCATTGACCATCAATTCATGAGCACATCATGGTGTCTGGTGAAAGAAGCATATCCATATTACTGACAATGACTTTGGCCATCCCTTATCCTGACACATGTACTGAGTCAGTGGCAGGAGATGGGATATGTGTGTACTGACACATTTCAATCACAAATCCTGCAGTTCAGACAACTGTCTATGTGGTGCATGTTTGCACGTATGAGTAGTGGCATACTACATGCACCAGACAGATGGGTCCATGGACGGGAAGGATATGAGGGGCGTGGTTGACTGGCATACTGACAAGTGTCTTGTTCAAATATGTGTAAGCACTTCTTGCAATATTTTGCGAATGATGCAAAGGCGTGCTCTGTAATGTGCTGTACAAGCTGTGATGTGTCAGGTCAATACAGGTGACTGATGTGGATCTGTTTATCCTGGTTGTTTGCAGATACATCTACGGCTACTGGAGGAGACAGCTCCATGGACCAAGAGGAGCTGCAGAGCCAGACTGGATCCGCTGCAGAGGAGTCGGAGGGACCCAGTGGCACGGAGAGTGAGGGGAGCCATACTGAGGAGACCTCAGCTATAACCACATTGGCTGAGGAACACAGCAGCTCGAGTGATGATTCCCTTGTGGAGGCGGGTGTCAGCAGACCCCAGACAACACCTAGCGAGTCTGTCCCGACCACCACCACCATCTCCACCCTCCCATCTGCTCCCATCCCAGATGTCTGTGGAGGCTTCTGTGTAAGGGAGCATGTCTTCTTCATGCCAGGCACCGCCCCCCTGCTAATGTCTCCCCTGCTGCCCTGAGTGTGGAGTCTGTGGACTTACTTAAGCAGATCCATGTAGGGCAGACAGCGATGCTGGGTGTCCTCCATTCTCACACCACTCTGTTGACACAACTGGTGTCCTTCATGGAGGGCATCTCATCAAACCTGTTTGCCCTACAGCAGACCATTCAGGCCATGGCCTCCACACAGACAGCAGCAGTATCCCTCTTCCAACAGTCCCTCACCCCTCCTACCTCTGCCACATCCACAATCCCCACTACCCTACCTATCCAACGCACACACACACCAGCACAGGCACGCACCACAACAGACACAAGCAGCACACAGCCTCGTAAGACACAATCCAGACCCACAAGCACGCACACTCCAGGGCTGATGGCACACACACAGGGGATGGGTCACAGGCACACAAACAGGCATCCACAAGCCCTCCGCAGTCCTCAGATGCCTCTCCCTCCAAAACCCCTTCCCTTACCTCACCTGCAACCCACCCTTCCCAGAAGCTCTTCCTCTGTAACCTTGGCATCTTCCCCACCGATCCTTCTGCTCCAACTTACAAGGGGAAGAGGAAGTCACCACGCACAGAGGGGAGTTCCCCTGTCACACGGACACCCTCACCCAGGCGCACGAACACTGAGGACCACATCCGCAAATCAGGAAAACACAATACTTTGACAACACATCACTGTATACTGACATTCATGTGAAGAAGCTGTGGATCAGCTGGGTATGAACATCACCCTCACCCTCACCATCACTGGTATCATGCCCCAGGGCAGGATCCTCCACGGCTGGCAGATGTTGGTCATCGTCATCTTGGATGAGAGGCAATTTCTTCCTCACTGCCAGGTTGTGTAGCATGCAGCACATTATGAAGATTTTGCACACCTTAGCAAGTGCATATGGGAGGGCCCCTCCTGTCTTGTACAGGCAGCGGAATCTGCTTTTCAGGAGACCAAATGTCTGCTCGATCACTCTCCTGGTCTGACCATGTGCCTCATTGTAGCGCATCTCCGCTGGTGTCACAGGGTTCCTGAGGGATGTCAGCAACCACGGCATGTTGGGGTATCCAGAGTCACCTACATCCAGACAATTGCACATTAGATGAGTCTGAAAAGAGGGTGGAAAACAACTTTACCAAGCACACACAATGGTAAATAATCAGTACACACCGACAAGCCAGGCACGCTGGTACTGCATCTGTGACATCATCGCCGGGATGCGACTACTCCTCATGATGTAAGCGTCGTGCGCTGAACCTGGGAAACACACATGTGAAATGGTCATGTCCGCCAGACATACCACCAGAGCATTGATTGAGTGGAAATGTTTCCTGTTTCGGTATGTCTGCTCATGTGCCTGTGGTGGTACCAAAGCCACATGTGTCCCATCAATGGAGCCAATAACTAACCCTGGGCGTAGGACTAAGCTACGCTCACGTAGTTTGCATAGTTTGCGCAACTACGCGCTACGCGAATTGCATGTTGCACAGTGCAAACACGCGTAGCGTAGTGGGCATTTTTGCTTGCTCACGGTCCTCAACGTCAAGTCGGCGACCGCGAGCGAGCAAAATGACATCCCGGCGAGACTTTTTCCTCGTTCGCGATCAGCAACATCAAGTTGCCGATCACGAGCGTGAAAAATAAACCTCTCGACGAGATTCTCAACGCAGGGAGGTCAGGTTTCTCATTGAGAGTGATCGCGTATGCTCTCGACCGCTCGCAATGAGAAACTACCAGTCCGCGTTGAGAAAACTGCTGTTCGAGTGTAAATCTACTTGATCGGCAGAAAACGTCCGCTTGCACTGTGCAAGATGCCGTTTTGCAATGATTGTACAGTGTGGACAAGCATCCGGCAGTGTGCAATCAGTGCGAACAGCATTTTCCCTACCGCACTACGCAGCTCGCGTAGCTTGCGTAGTGCGAAGTGCACTTCATGTAGCGTAGCATAGTGCTACTACGCAATCTACGCCCAGGGTTACCAATAACATGTGGCATCCTTCCCAGTGCATAGAAGTCACTCTTGATGTCAGTGAGTTGTTGTGGTGTTGGGAAATGGATGTAGTGGTTGAGGAAATCCAACATCCCCTCCAACACATCTCGAAGCACACGGCTGAACATGGTCTGTGACATCCCACCAGCAGAAGCCACAGTGTACTGGAAGGTACCGGTGGCAAAGAAGTGTAGGGTTGCCATCACCTTCACCTTGGGGGTCAGCGCTGTAGGGTATGGCCGGCCAGGTTGCAAGTGTGAGGCCAACTGCTCTGCCAAATCATCAATCAGTGGCCTAGTGAAGCAGTACCATCGGATGCAGTCACGTTCAACCATGGTTGCAAGGTCAGGGAACGGTCTGTGGACAGCTGGTCTCCTGCAGTACATAGATGAGCAAAGAAAGGTTGTCAGTTCCCCTATCTATGTGCCAGTTTCCACGCTAAATAGCACATGAAACATCATAACAGGACACAAGTACCTTATGTGTGTGCTGTTGGGTATGGGCAGATATGCCAGATACATGCCCATTATCTGGCATCTCAGCTCTACATGTCTACACAACAAGGTCCATGTTGTGCTGTGACAAATCTATGGGCTCTGTCGCAGTACATCATTACGAGTGTCACATACCAAACACACACCACAGTGACTAGTGAGGACAGATGTCTTCCACACATCACAGGTGTTTGACAGACACACACACAGGGACCTTGTATTGCCACAAGGACACTATCATGATGCAGCGTCTCATGTACACGCCACAACACACACATGACACCCACATGAAGTGCCACCTGATTTGTTTATAGGTCATACATGGATCTCTGTGACACACAGACGCAACATCAACTCACAGTGACAAAACACATGGATGTGGTGACCGTTTGACATTGAGCACATGAAATCAGAGTCACCTGTGGATGAACATCACATTTGTGGCACTGGGACACCATGTGACACACATACTATTCCACCTAAGAGTCACGGTGTATGTCACATGTCATACACAATGTACCGCTGGAACTGTGTTCATGCCTCGTGCTCTGAACTATACAATGGTCAATCACAGTGGTTATGTGCACAACACACAAAGGTATCTGTCCCCGTGACACCTTGCACAGCCTGGGAGTGGGTGCTAGTAAGTGCCACATACTAAATCATATGTTGACCCACATACACACACAGGTAATGCAGCCTGACATGCCTTTTGATATACTGAGTCACAGGCTGTATTGTTGTTGGTGTGCACATGGGTCCCTGGCAAGCTATGGTGGGTGGCATCCTTTTGCCCATTGAGTGCAATGGTGACAGACGCGGGTGACTTTTTCAAAAGACGCATCGTAAACCTAGGGATCGATCCATGCACATGCCTTGCCCATTGACTGCAATGGTGACAGATGCGGGTGACTTTTTCAAAAGACGCGTCGTACACCTAGAGACCGATCCGTACACACGCCTTGCCCATTGACTGCAATGGTGACAGACGCGGGTGACTTTTTCAATAGACACATCGCCCATTGACTGCGATGGTGACAGACGCGGGTGACTTTTTCAAAAGATGCGTCGTACACCTAGGGACCCATACGTGCACACGCCTTGCCCATTGACTGCAATGGTGACAGACGTGGGTGACCTTTTTAAAAGACGCGTCGTACACCTAGGGACCGATGCGTGTGCACGCATTAGCTATTGACTATCATGGAGACGGGTGCATATGAGTTTTCAAAAGACGCGTCGTACACCTAGGGACCGATCCTTGCACACGCATTGGCTATTGACTATCATGGAGACAGACGCGGATTTGATACTTATACGATTCGTGTGCTGAAAAATCCGTTGGCTCCCTACAACAATGTATCAAACTCATTGGTGTCATGAAGTTCACATTTTTGAACGATGCAGAAGGCGTGTATGAGGCGTGCAATGTGATGGATTGGCCAGATTCATAGGTTGCAAACATGTCAGACCTATCGCTTTGGACGCATGGGACAGAATCTGCCTCTGCAACACAGATATGATGCTGTCTGTTCCCCTGAGAGCTCACTTGCCTGCACTACATGCTCAAGATTGACATCTCTGCTACCACTATTGCTGTCTCTGCATCCTCTGACTCCAAGAATGGCACGTACTGTGGAGAGGGCCCTAGCCTTCACAGAGGAGGAGAACCAGAACCAGGCCCTGCTGGATAGCCTCCTACCACAGTACACCAAGCTGTATGGGAAACCAGGGGAGCAGGTGAGTGTGCAGTCCACATCCTTTCTCATTGTGCATGTTGTCTGACTAGCACTAATGGCATTGTGTACACCAGTGGCTAGCATGCTCACTGAGCAGTTGTAACCCCCAAAGTGTGTAGGTACCTGCAGTGAACAGGTACTGTGCTAGAAAAGTGCATTTTTACACGATTATAATACCCAGGCAATGTTTCCATGTTGTTAATGCAGGACAACTGTCCATCATCATAGTTGCACTACCTGTGTACATCATATGCCCTTGTGATAACGACATGTATATCCAAATGTGTGATGCACAAACATGTTGCATGTGTAGTAATGGTCTTTTAACTTTTTCATCCTCACAGGTTGATGCCCATCAGAAACAGGAGATCTGGCTGACCATTGTCCGGGCAGTTCGATCTGTGGGGGTCCACAGGCGGTTGTAGGAGAGTAGGATCTGCACTTATGTTGCCCCCACTTTTTTTCTGATGTTAACACTGGTTTCTGGCTATAGTCTGGTTGGGACCCTGCTAATCAGGGCCCCAGCCTCTCTGTTCTCTCTAAACAACTTGGAGTGCATATTAGATGCACTAGCGATTGGATACTGTGGTACCTTATGAGCCCCTAGTATATGGTACCTTTGGTACCAAGGGCATAGGTACTTCACAGGCCTACCAGGGGTTGAAGCATGTATTATGCCACCCCTGGGAAGCAGACTAAATCTGACACCACAGGCCTGCTACTGCAGCCTGGGTGAGGTAGTGATAGCACTCCTCACTGAGATATAGGTACCCTATAGCTCACCATACACACACATATAAACCTATCAGTCACCCCTAAGGCAGGCCCTATCAATCCTGAGGGCAGGGTGCTTGGTTTCCATGTGAGGGGGTACCTCTGCCTGAGCATGGCCCCTCTGCAGAGTCTATTCTCTGTGGCTGTTTGTGGATGCGGTTAAACCATATACTCTTAAGTGCATTATGACCTCGCGGTAAATGCTAACTCTGGGATGACTGCATCAAAACATGTCATATTTGGTGTCAAACACTTTGGAATCATAGCCCCACACCAGTAACTGCTGTGGGAGTAGACATGTACCCACTGTGGAAACACAGTAGATTCCTGAAAGAGTCCTGGCATCACAAAATGGATGCCACCAGCACAGACACTGGGCTGCCCTCCTGCTGCTGACCGAAACTCACAGTGGAGGAGGCCCAACAATAGGCATCCTGTCGCAGGGAGGTGTAACCACCTTCCAGACAGGATTTAGTATATTGGGGCTGGGTGGGTGCACTCCTAGAATGCTTTGAAGTCCTGCACTGGGGGAGCAGTAGGCTCCTCTGTGCATATGCCAGCTCAAACCGGATCAGGGGCTACCTGCCCCTGCTCTGGCGCGAAACTGGACTAAGGGAAGTGGGTGTAGCCACCCACTCGTTAAACACTACCTATACAGACCCATGTAGTCATGTATATTTGAAGGGTCAAGAGGTACAAGGAGAAGTACACCCTCCTGGTTATGAATCAAATACAATTTATAGTACTTCACTAATTATTTTTATCATGACGCTAGAGACAGTTGTTGGAAGATTTCAATGTGAAGCTCTCATTGGTGGAAATAAAGTAGGAAAACTCTTTGTTTTTATTTATTTTCCCTCACACACCCTAGTGGTGTCATGCTTCATCATCGGGACACCGCAACCCCTACAAGTCGCGGTGGGCTCAACCAGTATGCCAGGGAGCTCTTAGGTCATATCATAGGCCAGGGGATAAAGATTAAAAGTTCACAGTTAAACCCCAGTTTCCCTTTATTCTTGGGTTCAACAGGAATATTAAAAATAAAGACAGTAGGGTCCAATGTAATGTTATGGTCCTAAGACCCTAGGGCCAACATGTTTCGGTCCTCGTACGCCCACTGTTGTGGTGCTTGGACTTTCTTCAGGGCTATGTCGTCCCCTGGTGTATTTAGGAGATGGGAATTACCCTATCCTAATTATAATAAAGGGCAGGTAGCTGCTCCTTTTCAATCATTCTTATTTTAAATGACGTTATTCCATCTGTAAATGAAAAATAGAGGGGGAGAAGACAACAAAAGGGCATATGTTAGTGTACCGAACTCATAGGACACCAACTGCAGCCATTATGTAAGCAAACATCCCCAATTTGTCTCCAGCATGCTGTTATGTTTAGTGAATCTGTACCAAACATAGTGGATTAGACGCCACGTGTGATTGTTTTATGTGGCTATCGTCTCACTTTTGTGTTCAGAAACCCAAATGTTCACACCGTGCATTTTACACTCACTCATCTGTTAAAATATATCGTTTTGGTGAGTAATAAAGTTATTTGAAAAAAAGTGGTTTGTATATGTAATAAAATTATACACCAGAGTATCTTACCCCACGTTAGAGATGGTAATTGTCCGTGTGGGCGTATCCCTGATATCGGAAATGGCGGTAGTGCGTTGAGCCAGCCATATGCAAACCCACGTCAATTTTCAAGTTGTTTGAAAGATTGTGGAAGCGGCAGATATGCAGCGAGAAACACACAAAACACAGACGACACCGCCATTATTATTTCTATGTTATATCCGCTATCAGACTAACTAGAAAGTACGGTAGTATTGATGTTGGTGTCTGGTTCGTAAGGCATTACTCACGGTTTTACCAGTCTCACCCCTCAGCAGAACCTATTTGGCGTGGAGTCCATCGGCTTTGAGCGACAGAAACTCGCTTGCACCATCTCTTTAAAAAGGAAGGAGGGAGTCTCCCCGGACTGTTCATTTCTGGGTGTTTGCGAATTATCGCGAGATTACAGCGCGATTTTACTCTTAGATTCCCAAAACTTTCTAAAAGTCCAAAAACAATATTTAGTCCTCGGAGGGGAGGTTCCATTGTTGGATCGAAGGAACCTGTGGCATAACTGGGACGGCATCCGCCCGCCACTCATAAGAGCGGAGGTGGAATGTTAACGGAGCCGTTTGCAATGGATTGTGGGATGTGTAGTTTAATCTGCTAGATGTATCTGCGAGTAGCAAAATTTAAACCCAGTGTCTAAGGTTTTTAGTATATGCGTGAAACATGTGCACGGTAATATACACATAATAGTGCCCTAGTCTACTGTGCAGCATCATGTGGAGCGCAAGAGTCAGTTGCAAAGAGCGTTTGGAAGTGCACTATATGGTTACTGTATATGAGATGAGACTGGTGGTTTTTACGAGTGAGAGAACCGACTGTCCTCTTTCATGAACTGTAGGAACACACTATTTATTACCACGAACCCTCATAATTAAAAAAAGGGGGGGGGGGTTGTTGTATATTCCACGATATGTCTATTATAACACCTCTTTGTGGGAGGAGAGTCTAGACATAGAAATACGTCCGTAGGAGTCTATGCAGGGATATCCGACTGACATCTTTTATGAGCCGTAGGAAGGCACTATTTACTTATATGAAACCTCATGATTAAAAGAAGAATATGCTACGTGATATGTCTATTGTAGAACCTCTTGATAGAACGAGAGTCTAGACATAAAAATTCGCCTGTGTGAATCTAAGTAGAGACAGACAGTGATGATTCAGCTCTTTTTGTTTAGGTGATTCCAAGGAATGGAATCATTGAGCCCATGGATGTGGGTTTTTAGACGGTACACCCACCGTTGTTCACGTTCGAGCAATTTTTTGGTAAGGTCTCCCTCACCTCTGATTTTTTCAATGACAGTCCATTGTATGTCCATGTCTGTGTGTTGCATTTCGACAAAGTGCGCTGTCAGTCTGGTGGCATTTATAGCTCTTCTGATGGTACTTCTATGTTCGCTGATGCGAACCTTCACTTTTCTTCCTGTCATCCCGATGTAAATAAGATGGCAAGGGCATTTGATCATATAAATAACTTTCTCGCTATTACAGTTCGTATGGGATCTTTGTTCCCATGTGTGATGCATGCCCAGTTCAATCTCTTTGGTGTGTTTTGTGAACTGACATACCACACAGCTGCCGCATGGATAGTGGCCCATAACCGGTGGTTGCTGCCACAACGTGAGTTGTTTGGAAGTGTTTTTCTTCATATCCGAGTGTATCAGGCTGTCTCTGAGACTTTTATTCCGCTTGAAAGAAAACATCGGTTTCTCAAATTGTAATTTGTTGGAGGTAAGAATCTGCCACTTTTTGTTGATTATCTTTTTGATGGCGTTGGAAGATGCATTGTACGTGGTGACACAAATGATGGAATCCTTAGTATCTTTTTGGTTAGTCTCAAGAAGGGCAGATCTGGGAGTGTTGCGTGATCTTTTCTTCGCTTTTTCAATAATGCGTTTGGGATATGCTCTTTCTTGTAATTTTTTTCCAATGTCTCTGCTTCAATTTTATATTCATCGATATTTTCACAATTTCTGCGAATGCGCAGGAACTGGCCTACAGGTAGATTCTCACGCAGGGAGTGTGGATGTAGCCACCCACTCCCCTGACCCTCCCATAGGAGGGGTCATAGAGCTACTCCCTCCCTTCCTTCTAGTGTAAGTTAGGGAACCCTTGCCATTGCAAACTAGATATCCCTGGACGACGCTCTGAAGAAGAATCCTGGACCTTCGACTGAAGAATCTCCCTTGGAGTCAAAGAGTGACTCCCCTGCTTGGCAGGCACCAAAACTTTGAATCAACGGTCACAAACATTCCCGCTCCCGCCGGAGTCCAAAGTCCCTGCAGCCCCGGAAGTAGATTTCATAACTTCTCTAGGCCATCGTGAGTCCCCAGCGAAGCAGAGGGAAGTGGACCCCACGAGTGACGAGGAACAGCAATACCCGGGTACCTTGCACTATTTTCGAGTGCAATCCCTTCACGACCTTCTACGAACTTGTGCATTGGACCAAGTGTGGTCCAAGCCTCTAGCAGGATTTCCACCGAAGTTCAGAGGCCTACCTCGTCCCGAGTGACCGTGGGCTCCTGTGAAGTGAATCCTCCAGAGGCGTCTTCGCGATCCCTTGCCAGCTGGCTTGTGGGTCCACTGAAGACTTTTCTACAGAACCAAAGAGCTCCCCTGGTTGCTCCAGGCCTGCCCTGACTTGCCCTTGCTGGGTGAGTCCCTCAGACCTTGCTGGTCTGCACCGCTGACTTTCTTCACTTTCCACAAGACTTGCTGTTGCTAAGGCTTGTTGGCTCCAATCCAGTTGCCGGCACCTCAGTAAGCTGCAGACTTCATGGGACACGCCAAATCCAGCTCCTGGTTGTCGTCGACGCCTCCTGGACCTTATGGCTGAAGAGTCAAGACACCTGTGATCACCTGAAATCACCCGACGACTGTGGGCATCCATCTTCCTGGGCCCGGGTCACTGGCAAGTGACTTTGAACACTGTCTCCTCTGCTTGTAGGTCTTCTTTCTTCTGAATCCATCCTTGGATTCCACCGGACACTTCTCCTGTCTTCACAAGCAGCAAGTCTTCTTTGGCTCCCATTGAAAACAACGCCACGACCCGACACCAAAAGACACCTATGCACCCGGCTTCCCTGGGTGAGGTAACTCCAGCACTACGGTGCTCCTGTGTGTGTTGGCTCTAGAACTACTTACCCTGTTGCTTGTAGACTTTCCAGAATTATCCTAAAACTTTAAAATTCCAACCGCGACTTGCTCCTTGAAGTCTATTGGGATCCACGGCTGTGTTCTCACACTGCATGTGTCTCCCGTAGGTCCTTTACTTACCTGCCTTGGGTGGATTAGTGAGGCCCCATCGCTTCTACAGGCCCTAGGCCTTGTTCCCTCGCAAGTCGATATTCTTATACCTCTTTTTTTGTATATGGTGTGGTACACCCCTAGGGCCCTAGCCATATAAGTGCTTAACTTGTTGTGAACTGTTGATTTTTGCATATGTTTCTGACTTCTAATCTCATAAAGAGATTAGTAGAGTGTGTTAGAAATATATACATTTATATTATATATATATACCTGTGTGGTGTCCTTTCATTTGGTAATTCAAGAGATTATAAAGTAAAACAAGCTGCTTTACATTCTCCAGAGACTTAGCCTGAAGGCTGTTCTCAACAGCTACCACTAGGATAGCTTTCTTTAAAAGGTTGTCTTAAACCTATCTACCATAAGAGTCGAATTGGACTAGTGAAAGGTTGCCACTTTAACTAGTGACCAGCATATGCCAGGCCAACTTCTCACAGCGCCGCATCCGCATCCGCAACTGCCAGAAGAGGTGGCAGGACCTTCGCGGCTGGACCCAGAGGATCGCAAGAGTCCAGCTGAAGCTGTCGCCTCCTCGCAGAAGGGGCGGACGACGGACCCTGACCCCCCACATGCTCCGGATTCTAACGGTGGACTTCCCTGACCTGGATGGGCAGTTAAAGGCCAGACAGCAGCAAGGAAGGGGTAAGTGCATGCCTTTTCTGTGAACTATGTCTCACATGCTCTTTGCACTCCTTCAGCCTGGTTACACTACCACAGTTCATCTGTCTGCTTGAACAAGAGCCATGTGCCTAAATTAGGTTATGGCCCATCCTGATCTGATACACAGGTGTGGCCCTTTCAGTCTGTGACTTGTGTCACTTGGGTTGTGTGTCCCTGCTGTTGTCCAAGGTTAACGTTGGAAACAGCATCTTCTACCGGTGCATTGTTTTGGGCTTCATGAGAGAGGCAATTGATTGACATATGCCTGCACATTGCCAGAAATCTGACATGTACTCTGTGTGGGCCAATAATATGTGCTCTAATTGCTGCTCTGGTTCACCATATGTGTCTGGGTTGTTTACCACACACCCATGCAGCAGGTGAGACAATGTTGGGGCCTCAGAAGAATGTACATCATGTGTGCCACACATGCATAGACACATGCCTAGTGATCAGGGTAATCCCATGTTGCACATGGACCAGGATAGGTATGCCTACTCCGGACATGAAGTACACTCTGTTCTCCTACTCCTGTGTGTCAGCCTACATTTGGTGCATTGTGAAATGTGCAATCAGGTGTCTGCCTCTGTGTCATTGTGGAGTGGCCTAGCCTTTTAGACTCCTGGAGTGTTAAACAGTTTGGGGTGGGCAGCCAGCTGAGATGTGGCTGTTGGATCAGCACAATTGGGTAAAACAAAGGTGTGTAATCACTTGACTGTGTCTAATGGTGTATTCTACATTAAAGTGCAGGCAGCTTTAATTTGTTCTCATCAGACTGTGATGTGATCATGTTTACAGATTTGTGCTTGCAGTCACTCAACTGTAGCATTTGTTTAACATGGGATCATTAGATGCCTTAAGATGTGGGTAGCAGTGGGGGAACTTGTGCACTTTATAGCTGCAGGGCTTACATTCCCCACAAAAACATGATTGTGACACAGTGAAGACTGTTTGTTTTTGGATGCACTGCCCGTGACTGAAGCCAGTAATGACTGATTAGCCAGACTGACCTATAGCATGGTATACCACTTGCAAATGTGTATACTGCAGTAATGTCAGTTGTCCTGAATGCACTCAATTGTGGCATTGACCATCAATACATGAGCACATCATGGTGTCTGGTGAAAGAAGCATATCCATATTACTGACAATGACTTTGGCCATCCCTTATCCTGACACATGTACTGAGACAGTGGCAGGCGATGGGATTTGTGTGTACTGACACATTTCAATCACAAATCCTGCAGTTCAGACAACTGTCTATGTGGTGCATGTTTGCACATATGAGTAGTGGCATACTACATGCACCAGACAGATGGGTCCATGGACGGGAAGGATATGAGGGGCATGGTTGACTGGCATACTGACAAGTGTCTTGTTCAAATATGTGTAAGCACTTTTTGGAATATTTTGCAAATGATGCAAAGGCGTGCTCTGTAATGTGCTGTACAAGCTGTGATGTATCAGGTCAATACAGGACTGATGTGGATCTGTTTATCCTGATTGTTTGCAGATACATCTACTGCTACTGGAGGAGACAGCTCCACGGACCAAAGAGGAGCTGCAGAGCCAGACTGGGTCCGCTGCAGAGGAGTCGGAGGGACCCAGTGGCACGGAGGGTGAGGGAAGCCATACTGAGGAGACCTCAGCTATAACCACCTTGGCTGAGGAATACAGCAGCTCGAGTGATGATTCCCTTGTGGAGGTGGGTGTCAGCAGACCCCAGACAACACCTAGCGTGTCTGTCCCGACCACCACCACCATCTCCACCCTCCCATCTGCTCCCATCCCAGATGTCTGTGGAGGCTCCTGTGTAAGGGAGCATGTCTTCTTCATGCCAGGCACCGCCCCCCTGCTAATGTCTCCCCTGCTGCCCTGAGTGTGGAGTCTGTGGACTTACTTAAGCAGATCCATGTAGGGCAGACAGCGATGCTGGGTGTCCTCCATTCTCACACCACTCTGTTGACACAACTGGTGTCCTTCATGGAGGGCATCTCATCAAACCTGTTTGCCCTACAGCAGACCATTCAGGCCATGGCCTCCACACAGACAGCAGCAGTATCCCTCTGCCAACAGTCCCTCACCCCTCCTACCTCTGCCATATCCACAATCCCGACTACCCTACCTGTCTAACGCACACACACACTGGCACAGGCACGCACCACAACAGACACAAGCAGCACACAGCCTCGCAAAACAAAATCCAGACCCACAAGCACGCACACTCCAGGGCTGATGGCACACACACAGGGGATGGGTCACAGGCACACAAATAGGCATCCACAAGCACTCCGCAGTCCTCAGATGCCTCTCCCTCCAAAACCCCTTCCCTTACCTCACCTGCAACCCACCCTTCCCAGAAGCTCTTCCTCTGTGACCTTGGCCTCTTCCCCACCGATTCTTCTGCTCCAACTTACAAGGGGAAGTGGAAGTCACCACGCACAGAGGGGAGTTCCCCTGTCACACAGACACCCTCCCTCAGGCGCATGAACACTGAGGACCAAATCCGCAAATCCCCCCAGACCATGAAGTGCAAAACCCCACCACAATCCCGCATTTCCAACACACAGTCTCTGTCCTGCAGCCCCCAGGCTACCACTCCTCAGGTCCCCCTGACACATCCTGCCCCAGATTCCCCCACACACCGATACCGCATCCCCAAAATGCTTAGGCCCTCCTCCCCTACCACATGCACTTCCACCCCCACCTCACATTGCTCAGCCTGTTCCTGCCACTGGTGTGGAGACTGTGTCCCCCCCTTTGTCCTGCACACCTCATCTGAACCCCATTACACTCCTTTGGAGATTGGCACTGCAGTAGAGAGCACATCCACCCCGTCTGACTTGGGCACTGCAGTGGAGACCCCGTCCACACCATCTGACCTGCCCACAGCAGTGGTGCCGGCAACCACCCCATCTGACTTGAGCCCTGTAGTGGTGACGGCACCCACCACATCTGACTTGAGCCCTGCAGTGGTGACGGCGCCCACTGTGTCAGACACCTCCACTGCAGTTGCAGTGACACTCCTGCACTCACCACCCCTCCCCTGCCCCATTCTGCTGTCCCCTGATCCTGTCCCTGCGGTGCCTGGCCTGCCCCTAGGTATGCCCCTCCAAGGGGAGATGTCCCCTGGCCGTAGCAGTGCAGGCAAGCAATGGGTGACAACTTGTCACATGTCACCCTGGTAGGACTCTTGAAATGGACTGGCCATTGGTCTTTTGACATTGTGGACTTAACAGTTACAAGGATTTATGTGCTGAATAAAGCCAATTGTTGTTATCCAGTGGTGTTGCATCTAATGTACCTGATGCTGATGATGACGAACTTGCTGTTGTAATGGTGTTTTAAAGGAATAAGAAACTGATTTGTTGATGTGATGGACTCCATGTTGTCCATGGGATATGTGTACTATTCTGGTATGTATCCATGACATCCTTAGCTGCAATTTCAGGGTGTAATGATAGCAAGCTTTTGGGACCAGGATTTTCGCCTTTTGTTTGCTATTTCACAACTTTGGCATACACTATTGCACATATGTTGGGCTTACATTTGTGCACATTGTGAGATTCCCTGACTGGGCCCATCTCCACTGGACAGGCAGGTTTGTGCATCAATGGTACACAAGTCATCTGCGTCATCAGTGCAACTTGCTATACATGTGTATTGTGTATATGCAGATGACTTAAGGGACCCTCCCATACACAGGCTGATGTGACCAGAGCTTTCATTGTGTTGTAATTGTTGGCTCACTGAGCAAGTGTTATGCTGACATGACAGAGCCCTGCACAGACAACGTTTTGCACAGCTGACCTTCCCCAGGAGTGGAGTCCCCTCGTGTCAGTGTGTCATTCTGTGACATTGCCTGAGCCAATGGTGTGTGTTGTGTGAGAATGTCTGTGTGTGTTCCCTTCCCTTTTTCTACACAGACTGTGTTCCCTACAGATGTTCTTGTTTGAGGCGCTTGCTGAGTTGTCCTGTGTTCATCCAACATCTTTGTCCTGGGTTTTCTGGGATGTAAGTGCATGGCAAACTACTGGTCATTAGGGGGTCATCCCTAGGTGTTTTAGTTGTAAGGTCCGGGTATGTTGTCAAACGCACATGGGACACATTCAGGATTCCCCTTGGCATTTCTGTGTTACCAACATCATGTTGTTTTTCCTATGTGGTATCTGTCAGTGAGTGGGTCACTTGTATGTGTGTGTGACTACTCCCACTCATCAGGGTCAGAGCTGCAATGTTGGTAGGTGTCGGACATGTGTTCTTTGTGGCACTCCTTTGGTTCCTTATTGGTGTGGGAGTGTGGCAAGGATCCCAATGATTCTGGTAGATTTCACGACATGCCCATGTACCGCATACTGTGCAGTGTGGCAGACATTCACACGGGTTGTTGACTGGCCATGTGTGAGGATTTTGGGGTACCTTAGATCCCCCACCACCCCTGGGATTGTCATGGGTGCATGAGCAATATCACCAGTCCATGTGTGCTTAGCTGATGCACATTGGTGCAGATCACGGTGTGTGGTCTTGAGAGTGGCCAAATGTGAGTTGTCTCAAGGCTAGGCCCCTACCTACATTTTGCCCATTGATTACAGTCCATGGCCAGTGATTTGTGTTTGTGTAGGTGTGATGGAAGTTTGTTGGTCAGGACACATGACCCAGTGCGCACAGGCGACTGTGCTCCACAGTATGGGCAACATCTACCTTTGTCATCACAGTGGGATTATCATACAGGCTAGTGTCACCCCAATGTAGGTACCCTGAGGGTAGTGCTGTAGTGGGTCTGTCTCTTGCTGTGTTGGTTGCTGTTCTGCCCAGCTTGTGTCACATGAATCCGTTGGGATCCCACTCATCTGACAATGCCTGCTTGCCCACAAAGGGGTGCACAGTCCATGAGTTACTTTTGTATGGCACTGTGTACACATCTGTGTCATTGGAGTTCAGCCCACCATCATGTATTGTGTACTAGCCTGGGGACACTGACACACACACACATGTTGTGTATGATATGCAGTGTGGGGCTTCCTGTCTGTGTTTGTGCATCTGCACCACTGCATTGGTATGGCTTTTGCGTCCCATTGGCTGGATGTTGTTTGGAGGTTTTTACCTAGTGTCCCTGTGTCTCCTAGCTCATCAGCCTGCACATTCATCATGTTTGGTATGTCCCATTGCTGCCATGGTATGGGACTTGGTCACCTAACATCTACAGTCTCCACAGGATTCCTTAGTTTGTGTGTCTGTTCGTAAAGATATGTGTGTATGCATCATGATTCTCACTTTTCACATAGTCTTAATTGGACACTGGAGGCATTGTCAGGGATCATGGCCGATGCTTGTCTGCACATGGCAGAGGGTGTTCTTGTGATACACTGCAATCTTTGCATCACCAAATCTATGTTTGTATGTGACACAACCACTACATTGCCACAACATTGCTTGTGTTGTTGCCAAGGTCTCCTTTGGTCTTCTCCTCGGGATGACACTGATGCTAGGTATGGGTCCCCCTCTCATCCGTCCCCAGTCCGGGAAATGTACTGTACACGCGGACTCGGGAGACGGGTGAGCGAGGGAAGGAGGGGTAGAAACAGCTGGGAGAGAGACCTAGAAGGAAAGAAGCAGAGGGTCAGAAAAGGATCTGGGTCAACTACACCCCTCCCACTAACCCCGACCCTTGTGGGGTGTGTTCCCTGGTACCTGGTGTTACGGTCTCTCTGTGTCGGGGGATCTCTGCTCAGAGGGTTGGTGCCTTGACCCCGGTGACCCTTACTGGGAGTCGTCCCGTTAACTTCACGGGACAGCAAGGATAATGAGGAGGTCACCACGAAAGTGAGTAATAAGGTTGGTTGGCGCTGCCACTTCTACGCCCGGAAATCCAGGAGCGGAGGAGCGCCAAGCGGGCAAGGTTCTCTCCCCCACGGAGGTTCGGTTGAGAACCGATGAGGCTTTCTGCTCCGTTTCTACCCGACAGTCTGGGGAGAAGCGAACAGAAGGCTGAAGAGGTCTCGTGGAGCTTCCACCCGTGAGGTACTCGCGCTTCTACTCCATGCTCTATGATCCGGCAGGAGCAGAGGAGCGCGCCCCGGGGTGTTGACTGCCCGGAAATCCGTGGGCGTTTGGAGTGAAGAAGGGCACCTCGGGGCTCGCGGAGGGAAAGCGACCGAGAGGGCTCTGTTGGACCGTTGGTCCGGGAATTCAGGGGCAGCGAGGAATACGAGGAGCGTCGAGTCACTCACCGAGCAGGTAAAGCACTGGCCGCAGCGACTGCAAGGGTAGGCAGGAACTCTTGGCAGGCCGGCTGGATGCTCCGACGCTCCGAGGTAGATAGCGGGCTGGAAACCGCAATGGTGGTTGCCGTAGAGCCAATGCGCTCCCAATGCTTCGTCCGACGCATCGGCTCCCACTATAAACGGAAGGTCAGGTTGAGCGTGACGCAAGATGGGGGCGGAGGTGAAGGCCCTCTTAAGTTGCTCAAACGCTGCTTGTGCTTCCTGCGACCAGAAGAAGGGGACTCCCTTCCGTGTTAACTTGGTGAGTGGGGTCACCATTTGTGAGAAGTGATGGATGAACCTCCGATAGAAGTTTGAAAAGCCAAGAAAACTTTGGACATCCTTCACGGTTCTTGGCTGCGGACACTGGGCAACCGCTTGTACCTTGCGGTCTGTCATGATTTGTCCGTCGGGGGTCAGTAGGACACCAAGGAATTCCACCGTGGTTACATGGAACTCGCATTTCGTGAGTTTGCAAAACAGGTGGTGTCTTTCTAAAGCTTTTAACACCGCAGTCACATGGCCGACGTGTTCCTCTACAGTGGATGAAAAGATCAGGATGTCGTCTATGTACACCACCACATAGTCGTCCAAGAAGTCCCTCAATACCTCATTCAAAAAGAACTGAAAAGCGGCTGGGGCATTACAGAGCCCGAAGGGCATCACCAAATACTCGAACAGGCCGAATCTGGTCTTGAACGCCGTCTTCCACTCATTACCCTCTCGTATCCGTACCAGATGGTATGCCCCCCGGAGGTCCAACTTGGTGTACACCCGTGCTTCCCGCACTTGTTCCAACAACACGGGGATGAGTGGCAGTGGGTATTGATTCTTTATGGTCATTGCGTTGAGGGCGCGATAGTCTATAGAGCAGCGTAGCTCCCCGTTGGCCTTTGGTATGAAGAAGAGGGGAGACGCGGCAGGAGATCTGGAGGGGCGAATGAAACCCAACCTTAAGTAGGTATCCAGATATTCACGGAGATGACGGGTTTCAGGACCTGTGAGGGCGTACACTCTGCTACACGGGACGGTGGCTCCAGGTGTTAGGTCGATACGACAATCGTAGTCGCGATGTGGGGGTAGTTCCTTGGCTTTCTGTTGATCGAATACACCCTTGTATGGGGAGTAACAGTCAGGGAGTGTCACGTCCTTCTCCGCGGCCGTGGCTACATGGTGGGTGGTCGGTTCGTCCGGCTCTGGAGTGGGCTCGCGACGTTTACAATGGGTGTGACAAAAGAGGGAGCAGAATGTTACCGAGTTGGTAGCCCAGTGTATCCGGGGTTCGTGTTGGCATAACCATGGTAATCCGAGGATAAGATGGCATTGAGGAGCTTGTATAATGTTAAAGGCGAGCCATTCACTATGATCCTCTCCTATGGAAACCTTCAGGGTAGGTGTGACGTACCTTATGGGTCCGGATTCTAGCTCCTTGCCGTCGACGGCATACACAAGTTCAGGGGTGTCTTTAGACAAGAGGGGAATCCCCAACCGGTGGGCTTCGCGGGTATCCAAGAAGCAACCAGTTGCTCCAGAGTCGATCATTGCCCTTACGTGTTGGGTCTCTTGGCCTATCTCAAGTTGCACGGAAATGAAAAAGTGGTCGGGTTCATTGGAGGTGTCTGCTTCCATAGAAGGGATGTAATGACAGCATGAAGGTTTCCCTTCCTGCTCCTTCAAGCGCTTGAGTTTCCCGCAGGTCCGTCACTGGTTATTGTTGCTGCTTGTCCCACCCGGAGTCGGCTGTTCTTTGGGCGTACCGGGCATTCCCGCAAGCAATGGCCTTTCTTGCCACAATACAAACAGAGGCCCTGTTTGCGCCGGTGATCTCGTTCGCTGAGGGTGAGGGACGCTCTCACCGTCCCTATCTCCATGGGGTCGGTTCTGGGAGACGCCTGCCCCTGCGTGCGGGGGTGTTCATAGGACGGAGAAGTCTTTTCTTTGCGTTTGTGTTCGCCTTTTCTTTCTCTGAGGCGATATTCTAATCGGGAAGCCAGCTCTATCATGGCCGCACCGGTGCTTGGTTGCGGGTCTATTTGAGCAATGACATCTTTTAGCTCCTCGGTGAGCCCTCGCGGCTTGCTTCGTTTCGGGCCAGTCCGTTTCCGCCACCAGCCGCCGAAAGCTGTTAATGTACCCGATAAAATACGTGCTGTTTTGGCGAAGATCAAGGAGGTCACGATCAGCAGAGAAGGTATCCGCCCGGCGGTCGAAGGTCTTCTCGAATTCAAGTCGAAAGGTGTCCCAGTCGTACAAGAGGGCATCGTCTCTGCGAACGATGGGAACAGCCCATTGCGCCGCTTCTCCGGTCAAATAGGAAATAAGAAACGCCACCCTGGCTTGATTATTGAGAAAGAGCTTGGGTTTGCAGTGGAAGTGCAAGAGTACCTGTGTCATGAAGACTTGTACTTTTTGGATATCTCCATGAAACCTCTCAGGGTGGGCTAGCGGAACCTGAGCTGGCATCTCTACCACTACTTGCGGAGTCTGAGAAGGGATTACAGACCCTGCGTCAAACGGGTTTCGTTGGAGGCGATCCAGTCGGGCATGTAATGCGGCTGTTTCCGCTCTGGACGTCACTACGTCTAGTTAGACTTGAGCTAATGCTGCTAACACGTAGTCTAACGTGGCCATGGTATGGTATCAGTGTGATCAGGAGGAGAGAAAATTCGTGGGCCTATGATTCTGCCACAGTCTCCTTTGGTCTTCTCCTCGGGATGACACTGATGCTAGGTATGGGTCCCCCTCTCATCCGTCCCCAGTCCGGGAAATGTACTGTACACGCGGACTCGGGAGACGGGTGAGCGAGGGAAGGAGGGGTAGGAACAGCTGGGAGAGAGACCTAGAAGGAAAGAAGCAGAGGGTCAGAAAAGGATCTGGGTCAACTACACCCCTCCCACTAACCCCGACCCTTGTGGGCTGTGTTCCCTGGTACCTGGTGTTCCGGTCTCTCTGTGTCGGGGGATCTCTGCTCAGAGGGTTGGTGCCTTGACCCCGGTGACCCTTACTGGGAGTCGTCCCGTTAACTTCACGGGACAGCAAGGATAATGAGGAGGTCACCACGAAAGTGAGTAATAAGGTTGGTTGGCGCTGCCACTTCTACGCCCGGAAATCCAGGGGCGGAGGAGCCCCAAGCGGGCAAGGTTCTCTCCCCCACGGAGGTTCGGTTGAGAACCGATGAGGCTTTCTGCTCCGTTTCTACCCGACAGTCTGGGGAGAAGCGAACAGAAGGCTGAAGAGGTCTCGTGGAGCTTCCACCCGTGAGGTGCTCGCGCTTCTACTCCATGCTCTATGATCCGGCAGGAGCAGAGGAGCGCGCCCTGGGGTGTTGACTGCCCGGAAATCCGTGGGTGTTTGGAGTAAAGAAGGGCACCTCGGGGCTCACGGAGGGAGAGCAACCGAGAGGGCTCTGTTGGACCGTTGGTCCGGGAATTCAGGGGCAGCGAGGAAGACGAGGAGCGTCGAGTCACTCACCGAGCAGGTAAAGCACTGGCCGCAGCGACTGCGAGGGTAGGCAGGAACTCTTGGCAGGCCGGCTGGATGCTCCGACGCTCTGAGGTAGATAGCGGGCTGGAAACCGCAATGGTGGTTGCCGTAGAGCCGATGCGAGGATTACGAGAATCATAGGCAACGCCCCCGGGGTGTCTTCGGGTTTTTATTCGTTGCTGGGATGTCACGTGATCGCGCGTGGCTGCCGCGCCTCTTGGGAATTGTAGTTCTTCCTGGTTTCTTCTCGGGCTGGTGCCGGCGACCTCGAATCATGACAGTTGTTGGGACCAGGAATCATACATGCTGGTTTGAAGATGCTTCTATTTTTATGTTCACACTCACCTTCTGGTCACGGCACTGGTGTGGGGTTTAGACCCCATTACCACAATGTTCCTGATATGCTGGTGTTTTGAACCCCACAATCCCCTTTTGGTCACTGTAGTGATGGGGGTTTAGACCCCATTACCACAATGATCCTAACATGCAGCATTATTGAACCCCACAATCACCTTTTGGACACACATGCGATAGGAGTCACATTGTATGTTCACTGTCAGAATCTGTGTTGTGAGATTTTACACACAAAAACATACAATCTTGCCAAGATGGTGGGGGGTTGCTAAGTTACCCTTTGTGTGTGAATGCTGGTAGTGCTAGGCATCCAGCCCCCTATGTGTAGGGGATACTGGTAGTGCTGGGAATCCAGCCCCCTATGAGTGGGGATGGTAGTAGTGATGGGCATCCAGCCCACTATGAGTAGGGTGTACTGGTAGTGCTGGGCATCCAGCCCCCATGAGTGGAGATGGTAGCAGTGCTGGTCATACTGTCCCCTATGAGTAGGGGGTACTGGTAGTGCTGGGCATCCAGCCCCCTATGAGTGGGGATGGTAGTAGTGATGGGCATCTAGCCGCCTATGAGTAGGGGGTACTGGTAGTGCTGGGCATCCAGCCCCCTATGAGTGGGGATGGTAGTAGTGATGAGCATCGAGCCCCCTATGAGTAGGGGTACTGGTAGTGCTGGGCATCCAGCCCCCTACGAGTGGGGATGGTAGTAGTGATGGGCATTCAGCCACCAATGAGTAGGGACTGCTGCTAGTGATGAGCACCCCCTATGTGTGGGGACTGCTGGTAGTGATGACCATACAACCCCTATGCTTTGGCTGTTGCTGGTGGGAGGGATAGCCACCCCCTATGTGTGTGTAGCATTTCACGGGTTCGTGACGTTTGTTTGTGTGATGGGTGTCTGACTTACCGTCTTCGCTGTGCGCTTCTGTTCTTGATCCAGTCATAGATATACAGTACTGGGATGACCTGCGTGATGGGATTCCTCATTGGCTGGTCTCGTACTTGCTGATTGTTGCTCTGTCTCGTACAAGTTAAGAGTTGGTCCGTCTCGTAGCCGTGGATCGTGTTGTGGTGCAAATCAGACCTGCAATACAACTCTCCCGGAGGCTGTGACGTGCTGGAAATGGCAACCCATTCGGCGTGTATGAAGTACGTATCGTACTTGTCTGGCCGGAAACTGCTGTGGAACTGCTTCCGGGTGACTCGAATCGTCGTTTACGGATCCGGCTTGTACGGGAAATGTTGCTGGAATCGGAGCCTACGTGCCGGTCGGGATTTTTACACATTGCGCATCGTATTTCATCACCCGGACAGACCGGCTCCTGAACGAGTCGGTCGCAAGGTAAGGCTACGGACAGCTCTCGGATGGCTGTCCGAGCGAGATCGGAATCGGCCCCTTAGAAGTTAAGCATTTTCTTCTGTCTGTTTGTTAATGCGTACAATATTTAGAATTGTGTAGGAAAGAATTTAAGATACTTGTAAATATGTTTATCAGTGTTAATTTGTGAAAGTCTGAAACTGTTTTGTTGTTGCTTAGTAACTTTAATAGCAATAGATGTTTTCAAAGCAAGTCAGTCAAGGGGGTTGGTTTGACATTATGAGACAAATGCTGTCCAAATTCACCTTTGGTTTGTCACTGTTCTGAGTGGGAATGAATCTGTTACTATTTCCACGTTTTTGGGTTAGAGAATACTGGTGAAAAACATGTTGACCATCTCAATTGCGAGTGCACTCCGTCATCGCTTTGCACTGCAAATGCCACAGGAGAGTAGTGGATGAAAGTTGTGGTCTTCACTTTTTGTCAATTTGATGTCCCATGGAAATAGGACCCTGTAAGAGGGATCCATAATTGCAGTGTAGACCCTCAAACCACAGGGCACAGACAGCACTATTGACAGCTACATTTCTTTAAATGACATTAATCTCCATGTCCTTAACCCAGTTGGAGATTCACCAATCCCGTCCCTCTTTGTAGTTAATGTTTCCGTGTTTGCATTGGTGCAATCTACAGATTCACCTCCACATTTTCAGTAACACTAGATGACATGAAACGTAGGTGTGTTTGGTCTCCAATTTACCCTCCACAAATCTCTTCATGTCAAGGCAAGACTAGCCAACTCTTGGTCGGAAAGGTTCCAACCTTGCAAAAGACAAACTTTGTATTAATGACCATAATACATTAGAACTTCTACTCTTAGAGGGCCATTAGTATGGCGGGCAGATCGCCACCGCCCGAACGGCGGTGGTGAACCGCCCGCCATAATTCACCGCCCGCATAGAAATTACCCACGCCATATCAGTATGGCGGGGGGTACAGTGGCGGATGGGAAGACCGTCGGCTACTTTTCCGCCCGGTCGACGAGTCGACCGGGCAGAAATGGGTTGAATATGGTGGCGGTGTCTGCTAGACACCGCTATCCATATTATCATGTGGGCGGTAAGCAGCCTTAATGCCGCCACAGAAAGGCATGTGAAGTTTGAAGTTGGGGGCCCGTTGCGGGCCCCCAGGATGTTGGGGGGTGGTGGGGAACATGGGGGGTACCTATGGTACCCCCCTGCATTTGCATGCACAACATGGAAGTCACCGCACGGTGCCTGCCACGTTGTGCATGCAAATGCACAACATGCATTTTTGACATTGTGGTGGGTGCTGCTGAAAGCACGGCCCGGCGCAATGTTAATAAAGCGGGATGCACCCGCCAGGGGGGTGGGTGCATCCTAATTTCACATGCAGGACCACCGCATTGCGGGCAGTCCCATTTCCCGGGGCTATGGCGGGTGGACAAATGGACCCCTATGACTGTAATGTGCCCTGTGAAAGTGGTTACACTATATCACAAAGAGGGATAAAATGCCACATTTTGAAATCATTTTACTCAACATTATGGTCAACAGAAACATAAGAGGGTTAGGTCTGCTGCTTCAGTAGCTGGCTCACTGCCCTCCACTGCCCTCCATGTTGGAATGCCCTTGTGAGTGTCAGTAGTGGGGAAGAAGAGCTCATATCTTTTGATTCTTGTAGCATCTTCTATTTGAAGTCAGGAATTTGTAGAAAGTTGCAGTTCCTTATTTGAGCCTTCTCAGGAGAGGGAATGTCTCACAGAGCAGAGTTGGTCAGAAGATCTCTGATGTTGAGTCACTGGTGGAGTTCAAAAGTCCTTCGGCTACCCAGGTGGCATGATATACACAAGAGTGAGTGAAACAATGTAGGGGACTAGTAGAAGTGAACTCATGAATGTCCTTATGTTATGTTATATTAGGTTTTCTGTGTTTTTATAAGCCTTTATCACCCAGGAGGGTATCCAAGAGCTCTGTAGCAGGTGTGTGAGGCCAGCCCTGAGGGCTGACTCCAAAGGCCAGTTCTTCAGCTTTTTACGAAAGTCAAGAATAGATGAAGAGTCTCTGATATGTTGTAGGCAGTCCTTCCAGGCATTAGTGGCCCTCCACTAAGAGGTCGATTCCGATTCCGGCTTCACATCGTAACGACCGACACGGACCCGGACCGGATACCGACCGACACGGACCAGTGCCGTACGATCCGTGCAGTACGATGCAACGCGTGTGAATTACAACCGACACATACGAAATACAAGCCGTATGACCGAGCCGTAGGGAAAATAGTGATCCGGCCGGAAAACCGACGCGAGTTTCACCGACCGACACGAACCCAGAATGAACCCGACCGACCCGTACCCGCGATGTCCGATCCGCGCAGTACGATGCAGTGCGTGTAAACCCAGACTGACTCGCACGGAGACCTAGCTGCACGACCGACACGCACAGAAACCCGGGCCCACAAGTAATAGAGATCTCTGCGACCGACGCGTATGAAATACAGAAGATAGGCAGCGTGAACGAGGCGGAGAAGCCCGCACGACCCAACATCAGCGTCCGTTTCCGTCAGAAGAACGTCTCCTTCATGCCTACAAAACCCAAAGGAAAAAAGACAAAAAAAGGACCAAACAAGCAATGACAAAGCCAAAAAATATCAAATAAAAAAAACCTGGGACAAAGACACACCCACAACTCCAACTATATAAAGGACTACAATCACTACCATGATCCCTTGCAAACAGGAGACAAAGCCAGCAGCAAACACCATCACACAGCAACCACAGACACACTCACAACTCACAACTCACACACCATCAGCACCTCATCCAAAAGCACACACACATACAGCCAGCAAAACCAACACTAACCCACCCTCACTTGCACCCTCACACACTCATCACTCACCACCACCACCCATCACCGTGCCCCCAAAGAAGAATCCAAAGTTCACAGATAGTGAGTTAGAAGTTCTGGTAGACGAGATCATCAGAGTAGAGTCACATTTGTTTGGTACATTGGTCCAAAGGACCCACATGTCACAGAAAACCAAGATGTGGGCGAGGATTGTGGACAAGGTGAACGTTCAAGCACCAGCAAGGCGCACAAAGGACGATATCCAGAACAGGTGGTATGACGTACGCAGGAGGGTCAAGAAACTCATCGAAAAAGATAACGCCCTGAGTCAGTGCACCGGCGGTGGCCCTCCTGCCAAACCAGTCTACTTCAGGACCTGGGAGGAGAAGGTGCGGGACATCCTACCAACAGAGATCGCCCATGGTCTAACAGACATACCAGAGCCTGGTGAGTACACAAACAACATACCCAAGATTGTGTGGCAAGGGGACAGTGAAACCATGCACCGCAAGCAAAGCTACAGTAACCAATAGATAATCATTCCAAGATGTGTATGCCAGTCAGACAAACACAATACCTGCCATCTCATAGTGACTTGGAACTGTGTCATGACATGCACCAATCTACAAACAAATAGAGCAAGGCAGTGGCACAAAGCTAAATAAACACTGCCAGACAGTTTGCCACCACAAACACACAACCTTACAGTGCAGCTGACTGACAGGAAGGAATAGTGGGGATGCAGCTGAAGTAAGTGTATCCAAAAGCATGATGGGGTTTGTAGTCACAGATAATGCTCCCCCTCCTGATTGGCCCATCAAGACGTCTCTGAAACATGCCCACATCACAGGGAGTGGAAAATGACTGACAAGATGGCTGACACTGGGTCTTGCTGTGGGGAGCACAAGGCCCTGGTAGGGCTTGTGCGCAAATCAGAAGCAGGACACCACTGACTGACATCCTCAAAGACAACTTGCACGCCCTACAATGGAAGCACGTTTCATGGTGGGATGTCTGGCCGGGTGGGAAGGAGGACTGACAGCTCTGACCATGCTTACCAGCATGTGGAGACACACCCCCCTCAACACAAACTCCACAAAACTCACTGGGTAGAATGCATTGACCCACACCTCTGTGAAATATCAGCAAAAGATATCCCGTACTGGGTGCTGCTGTGTGAAGCACAGGGGCTCTCTTTGGACTTGTAGCCAAACAAACACCAGGATTTCACAGTCAGCCATCTTGCCATTGCTGTCAGATCCCCTCACAGGGAAGCAGAGTCAAGAGGGAGGAAGTATGGGCATGCTGAGAAGGGGGGTGTAGCCAAGAGTATGATGGGAGTTGCAGTCACAGACAATCCACCCCACCCACATGGCCCAGCAAGCAAACACTGAACCATGCTCGCCTCACAGGGAGTGGGAAGGTACTGACAAGATGTCTGACACCGGGCTCTGTTGTGGGGAGCACAAGACCCTGCTGGGAAATGGGCAACAACAAACACCAGGACTTCACAGTCAGCCATCTTGCCATTGCTGTCACACCCCCTCACAGGGAAGTAGAGTCAAGAGGGAGGAAGTATGGGCATGCTGGGAAGGGGGGTGTAGCCAAGAGTATGATGGGAGTTGCAATCACAGACAATACACGCCCACCCACATGGCCCAGCAAGCAAACACTGAACCATGCTCGCCTCACAGAGAGTGGGAAGGGACTGACAAGATGTCTGACACTGGGCTCTGTTGTGGGGAGCACAAGGCCCTGCTTGGAAATGGGCAACAACAATATCAAACTCTGTCCGTGACAAGCTGGAAAAATGCAGTGTACAGGCAGGCATCTGTTTGTATAGTAGAAAATGTCATGTTTGTGAACCATTGATGCCTGTAGAAACATATCTTACATTGTGTGTCTCTGGGGACACAGCACCAAATGAAGAGGATTCCCAGTCCCAGACTCTGGTGGACACTGAGCTCTCTGGTTTGACTCTGTCTCTGTCCTCTTCGGATGACGACGACTAACCTGGCCCCTCCGGTGTCATCCTGCAGCACCAGCAGTATCAACATCTGCACCCCCTGTACCCACACCTCCAGCATCTGGAAACTGACAGGGCACCCCAGCCAACACGGACAGACCAAGGCCACTGAACACCCACAGCACAGGGACACAGGACCCCCCGGAAGCTACAGCAAGCACCACCAGCAACACCATCAAAGGGGTCCCAGTGTCACCTGTGCGTCCCGCCGCTGGTCCTGCCTTTGTGGATAGGGGTGCTGGGAGGGGTGGGAGGCAGAGGGCGTCCCTTGCAGAGGGGTCTGGACTGCATTATGACCCCGCACTGGCACAAATCATAGATGAGTACCAGGATAGCACCGGAGGATTTGGCCAGGTAGTGGGGATCCTCAAGGACATGCAACAGGAGCAGGCTGCCCACCATGCCTGGAGGCAAAGTGGGATGCCCTTAGTACGATGCATCGGGACATACTCCAATGCCTCCGCCAGATCAACACAAACCTGTCCACCCCTCCCTGTGTGGCCACAATATCTGTTGCAACACCATCTGCCAGTGCCACAGGGAGGGAGGAGGACTCTGGCGGACAGTCCTCTGCACCGCAGAGGCCTGCACCTGAGGATCCCCCCCAAGAAGAAGAGGGTCTTCTGAAGAAGGACATGTGAGAGGCAGATGTCCCAGCACATCCCCCAGGGCCTCTAAACCTGTTCTGGACAATGTTCTTTGTGCGCAACCCGTTCACCTTGTTCAATCGCACACAACTCGCCCACATGACATGGAGGGATCATGTTGGTCCAATGTAGCAGATGACTGCGGACTTTACTCTGGACATTTCATCTACCAGCACTTCCAACTCTAATGTGAACTTTGGATTCCAAAACCAATGTACAGCACCCCCATCCTGTGCACTTTCCTCACAAATGTTCGAAAATAAACTCACCAGTACACCATACTTGCCTCTGTTGTGATTCCAACTTATCATGTGTCATGGAGATGTCGATCTGCTACACAACACAGTGCGTGCCAAATACTGCAACAATGTGACCAACGTTAGGTGAGTCATGGTGATATGACACATGTGAGGGAGACACACCACTATGGCAACACAACACATACTCACCATGGCCATGTTACTCATCCCACACAATGATGTTGACCTGAAACACATAGGTATGCCCAAACACAACACCTATCCACAGTCATTGGTAACACGTCCACAGGTGAGGTAAGCAAATGTCACTCAGATGTGGGAAGACAGACAACGCACCTAACAAAGCGTAGCACAGGTTCATTACACATCAGCAACATTTATTCAAAAATAGTAGCAAGGCAGTTGTATGTTACGGTGGACACACGGTCACAGAGTGTCTGAGAATTGTAGTCCAGGGGTGTGTGGCACATCACTTGATGTCAATTGACTACTCCCACACTGGTGTCGGATTCTGGGTGTTGGCGGTCAGTGTTGACCAAACAACAGGCAAATTACCCTGTGAAGGACAGACACAAGACAAAGTCAAAAGCACAGCAGAACAGGAGAAAAATGCATTACACATGCACAAAACATGTTACAAGAAACCTACACAAAAACAAGTTAGCAGTACTACCCTATTGTGGAGTACACACCACCTGAATGGACACATCACTGCACGCATCCAGTCAAGTGGCACACAGACACACTCATACAGCAACAGAGCAGCCACAACACATTCCAGGCTAACTCTATACATTGACATAACAACCCTGGAAACTCACATTCAGGTGAAGAAGTTGTTGATGAGCTGTGAGCGGACGTCACCCTCATCCTCATCATCACTGGCATCATGGCTCAGGCCGGGATCCTCCACAGGTGGCGGAGGTTGGTCATCGTCATCCTGGATGAGAGGCACCTTCTTCCGCACTGCCATGTTGTGTAGCATGCAGCATACAAGGATTATTTTGCACACCTTTGCAGGCTCATATGTGAGGGCCCCTCCGGTCTTGTCCAGGCAGCGAAAGCGGCTTTTCAGGAGGCCGAATGTCCGCTCAATTACCCTCCTGCTCCCACCATGTGCCTCATTGTAGCGCATCTCGGCTGGTGTCACAGGGTTCCTGAGGGGTGTTAGCAACCACAGCATGTTGGGGTATCCGGAGTCACCTACACACACAAAAATGATCAAGTAGCTGAGTTTTGTAGGAGTGCGGAATACAACATTGACAAACACACACAATGAGAAACAGTCAGTACACACCGACAAGCCAGGCACGCTGAGCTGGCATCTGTGACATCAGCGTTGCAAAGCGACTACTCCTCATTATGTAGGCATCGTGCGCAGAACCAGGGAACTGTGCACACGCATGAGTGATACACATGTCTGCAAGACATACCACCAGAGCATTTATAGAGTGGAAATGTTTCCTGTTACGGTATGCCTGCTCATGTGCCTGTGGTGGTATCAGGGCCACATGTGTCCCATCAATAGATCCGATGACGTTCGGCATCCTCCCCAGTGTATAAAAGGCATCCTTTATTTCAGAGAGTTCAGCTGGGCTAGGGAACTTGATGTACAGGTCAAGGAAATGCAACATCACCTCCAAGACATCGCGTAGCACATGACTAAACATAGTTTGCGACATACCACCTGCTGTAGCCACAGTGTACTGGAAGGTACCAGTAGCAAAGAAGTGCAGGGCTGCCATCACCTTCACCTCTGGGGTCAGTGCTGTAGGGTATGTCCGGCCAGGTAGCAGATGTGGCGCCAACTGCTCCGCCAACTCCTCAATCAGTGGCCTGGTGAAGCGGTACCGTCGGATGCAGTCACGTTCCTGCATGGTTTGAAGGTCTGGGAATGGTCGATGGACTGCTGGTGCCCTGCAGAACAGAGATGAACAAAGGAAGATTGTCGGTTCATCCACCCATGTGGCCATGACCAGGCACAATATCACATGATACATCATGACATTACACAATGTACTGAGGTGTGTGCTGTTGGGCATGGACACATATGTCACCTACATTACCATCACCTCACATCTCAATTCCACATGTCCACATAAGTCCCATGTAGTGCAATGGCCAATCATCTGGCTGTGTCACCCGACCTATGTACTGCTGTGACGTTACAAACACACAGCACAGTGACAAGTGTGGCCTTATGTCTCCCAGGCATCGCAGATCTTTGCCATGCAGATACCCAGGGTCCCTGTATTGCCACATCGACACTGGCATGGAGATGGCATATCACGTACACACCACAAGGCAAGCGTGAGTCCCACAGGTAGTGGCCACTGTTGTCCCTGCAGGCCCTACATGTATGTCTCTTAGACACACACACACCATCAAGGTTAATGCATATACCACATGGATGTGGAGACTGTCTCCCATTGGGCACATTTGATCAAACACATCTGAGACACAACATGCACACAGACTGTGGGTGCAGATCTGAATTGTGGCTACAGGTCTCACTGTGACGTACATGCCATCACCCCCAGGACTCAGGGTGTATGTGACATGTCCTAAACATATCCAACCTGCAACTGTGTCGGTGACTCATGGCCATTACTGTGCATTTGCACATCACAGTGGCAATGTGCACAACACACAAAGGATTCAGCCCCCATGTACACGTGCACAGCCTGGGAGTGGCTGAACAAAAGTGCCACCCAAAAACCAAATGTTGCCCCCCCAACACACAGGAAATGCAGCCTTACATGCCATGGGACACTGTGTGGTCAATGCTGTCGTGTGGTAGGTGTGCACAGGTGTCCCTGGCAAGTAATTGTGTGTTGAATCCGTCGATTAGTCACACCAATGAGGTCCGACGCGGGTGACAATGCGTACGCATTGCACGGTTCATGACCGAGCCGTGCGTACGCTTTGCCATTGACTGTAATGAGGTCCAACGCGGGTGACAATACGTATGCATTGCAGGGTTCATGACCGAGCCGTGCGTACGCTTTGCCATTGACTGCAATGAGGTCCGACGCGGGTGACAATGCGTACGCATTGCATGGTTCATGACCGAGCCGTGCGTACGCTTTGCCATTGACTACAATGAGGCCCGACGCGGGTGACTATCATGCATGCGCGTCAGGCAGGCATGGTCCGAGACAGGCGTACACCTTGGCAATTGAATCGTATGGAGACGGGTGCATGTGTATTTTCAAAAATACGAGTTGTACAGTCAATTGACCAAGCCGGGTGCACCCATTGGCTCTGGACTGTCATGGAGACGGATGCGGATTGAAAACTTGTACGATTTGTGCGTTGGAAATTCAGTTGGATGCCTACAACAATGTTGCAATTCCTAGTCTTTCATGAAGGTGAAGATTTGAATGATGCGGAAGACGTGTACGAGTCTTACATTTCCATGGATTGGCCAGATTCATAGAATGCAACCGTGTTGGACCTATCACTTGGGACACATGGCAAAGATTCTGTCTCTGCAGCACAGATATAAGGCTGGCTGGCCCCCAGGGAGCTCACTTGCCTGCACTACATGCTACTGGACCACATCCCTGCTACCACTGCTGCTGTCTCTGCATCGTCTGGCTCCTGCTATGGCACGTACTCTGGAGAGGGCCCCAGCCTTCACTGAGGAGGAGAACCAGGCCCTGCTGGACGGGCTCCTTCCAAAGTACAGCCAGCTGTATGGGAAACCAGCGGAGCAGGTGAGTGTGCAGTCCACTGCCTTCCTAATTGTGCATGTTGTCTGACTAGCAGCACTAGCAGTGTGTACACCAGTGGCAAGCGTACTCACTGAGTACTTTCATCACCCAAAGTGTGTAGGTACATGTAATGAACAGGTGTTCTGCAGCTAAAGTGCATTTGTGCAAGCTTAAACTTCCCAGATACTGTTAACATGTCAGACATGCAGGTTATTTGTCCTTTCCCATGGTTGCACTCCCTGTGTAACTCATTTTCCTTTGTGATGATGACATGTATATCCAAATGTGTGCATCACAAATATGGGGCATGTGTGTTAATGGACTTTTAACTTTGTCATCCTCACAGGTTGATGCCCACCAGAAGCAGGAGATATGGCTGACCATCGCCCGGGCACTTCGTTCGGTGGGGTTCTACAAGCGCCCGATCTGCAACTACCAGAAGAGGTGGCAGGACCTTCGGGGCTGGACCCGCAGGATCGCTAGAGTCCAGCTGAAGCTGTCACCTCCACGCAGGAGGGGCGGACACCGGACCCTGACCCCCCACATTCTCCGGATCCTGGCGGTGGTCTTCCCGGACCTGGATAGTCAGCTGAAGGCCAGACAGCAGCAAGAAGGGGGTAAGTCCATGCCTAATCTGTGTACTATGTCTGACCTGCTAATTGCAGTCTTTTGGCCTGAGCACACTTCCACATTACGTAGGTCTTGTAGTCCAGGACTCATGTCCCTCAATTGTGTGATGCACGCTCCTCATCTGATCCACAGGTGTGGCCCCTACAGTCTGTTGCTTCTGTCACTCGGGCACTGTGTCCCTGCAGTCAGATATGCTTCAGGTACCGGACAGCATCTGTTCCCATGACTCTGTTGTGTGTTTCATGGGTGGTTCAATTGTTTACCCAATGCCTGGGATCTGACATTTGATCTGTGTGTGCCCTTGATATGTGTTCCAATTGCTGGTCTGACTCGCCACATGTGGCTGGGGGATTTCAAACAAAACCATGCAGCAGAGTACTCCAATTTGTCGGCCTCAGGAGTATGTATATCAAGTGTCTCACACTTGCTTAGCTACCTGACTACTGTCCAGGTCCAAACACTGTTTCGCGTAGACCTGGGCAGTCATGCCTCCTCAAGGGCATTTAGAAACACTCTGTAATCCCACTCCTGTGTATCAACTTACAGGTTGCGCTTAGTGACATGTGCCTTCAGGTGTCTGCCTCTGTGTCATTATGGTGTGGCTTCCTGTTACGTACAACTGGGGTGTCCATGATGTTGACGGTCAGCAGGACATCTGAGATGTGACTATGAGAGACAAGACCTGTGTGACATATAGGTGTTTGATCATCTGACAGCGCACAATGGTGTATGCAACTGTGTACTTCAGGCAGCTGGGTTACATGCATGGCAGACTGTGATGTGCTGATGTACAGGGAGTTGTGTTTGCAGACTCATATGTCTGATTTGCATGATGTGGGGTCTTCTGGGTCAGGGCTATGTTGTTTGCAGGGGGTGAGCAAGTGCACTTGTCATCTGAAGAGTTAGCTTTCCCCCTGAGCTATGATTGTGTCACAGTGCATACTGTTGTTGTCTGGATGCCCTGCCCCTGTGACAGGAGACAGTGTTGACTGACTTTCCAGGCATGCCAGTGCCATGGCATTTAACTTGCTATGAGTGATCCTGCATTGTGTTCAAGTGTGCACCATGCACCCCATTGTGGCATTGACTATCAGGACATGAGAACATCATAGTGTGTGTTGCTAGCATGCATCACAAGCATGTGAAATGAGTCTCTGCCCATCCCTTCATCCGGACACCTGTACTGAGTCAGTAGCTAGAGATGTGCTGTGGTTATAGTGACATACTCCTACATGTTCACTTGCATGTCCAACTGATGTGTGGGTGGTGCATGTCAGGACATTGAGGTATAAGCATCCAACATGCAACAGACATATGGGTGCAAGTCAAGGAGGGATATGTGTGCCATGGTTGATTTTGAGAATGACAAATGGCTTATTCTAAACAGTGTTGGCACTTTGAGCAGTGTTCAGCTGATGATGCCAGGGCTTGCCCTGTGATGTGATATACTCACTGTGGTGTGTGCCATCACCTTCACCTCTGGGGTCAGTGCTGTAGGGTATGTCCGGCCAGGTAGCAGATGTGGCGCCAACTGCTCCGCCAACTCCTCAATCAGTGGCCTGGTGAAGCGGTACCGTCGGATGCAGTCACGTTCCTGCATGGTTTGAAGGTCTGGGAATGGTCGATGGACAGCTGGTGCCCTGCAGAACAGAGGTGAACAAAGGAAGATTGTCGGTTCATCCACCCATGTGGCCATGACCAGGCACAATATCACATGATACATCATGACATTACACAATGTACTGAGGTGTGTGCTGTTGGGCATGGACACATATGTCACCTACATTACCATCACCTCACATCTCAATTCCATATGTCCACATAAGTCCCATGTAGTGTAATGGCCAATCATCTGGCTGTGTCACCCGACCTATGTACTGCTTTGACGTTACAAACACACAGCACAGTGACAAGTGTGGCCTTATGTCTCCCAGGCATCGCAGATCTTTGCCATGCAGATACCCAGGGTCCCTGTATTGCCACCTCGACACTGGCATGGACATGGCGTATCACGTACACACCACAAGGCAAGCGTGAGTCCCACAGGTAGTGGCCACTGTGGTCCCTGCAGGCCCTACATGTATGTCTCTTAGACACACACACACCATCAAGGTTGATGCATATACCACATGGATGTGGAGTCTGTCTCCCATTGGGCACATTTGATCAGACACATCTGAGACACAACATGCACACAGACTGTGGGTGCACATCTGAATTGTGGCTACAGGTCTCACTGTGACGTACATGCCATCACCCCCAGGACTCAGGGTGTATGTGACATGTCCTAAACATATCCAACCTGCAACTGTGTCCGTGACTCATGGCCATTACTGTACATTTGCACATCAAAGTGGCAATGTGCACAACACACAAAGGATTCTGCCCCCATGTAAACGTGCACAGCCTGGGAGTGGCTGAACAAAAGTGCCACCCAAAAAACCAAATGTTGCCCCCCCAACACAGAGGGAATGCAGCCTTACATGCCATGGGACACTGTGTGGCCAATGCTGTAGTGTGGTAGGTGTTCACAGGTGTCCCTGGCAAGTAATTGCGTGTTGAATCCGTCGATTAGTCACACCAATGAGGTCCGACGCGGGTGACAATGCGTACGCATTGCACGGTTCATGACCGAGCCGTGCGTACGCTTTGCCATTGACTGCAATGAGGTCCGACGCGGGTGACAATGCGTATGCATTGCACGGTTCATGACCGAGCCGTGCGTAAGCTTTGCCATTGACTGCAATGAGGTCCGACGTGGGTGACAATGCGTACGCATTGCATGGTTCATGACCGAGCCGTGCGTACGCTTTGCCATTGACTGCAATGAGGCCCGACGCGGGTGACTATCATGCATGCGCATCAGGCAGGCATGGTCCGAGACAGGCGTACGCCTTGGCCATTGAATCGTATGGAGACGGGTGCATGTGTATTTTCAAAAATACGCGTTGTACAGTCAATTGACCGAGCCGGGTGCACCCATTGGCTCTGGACTGTCATGGAGATGGATGCGGATTGAAAACTTGTACGAATTGTGCGTTGGAAATTCAGTTGGATGCCTACAACAATGTTGCAATTCCTAGTGTTTCATGAAGGTGACGATTTGAATGATGCGGAAGACGTGTACGAGTCTTACATTTCCATGGATTGGCCAGATTCATAGAATGCAACCGTGTTGGACCTATCACTTGGGACACATGGCAAAGATTCTGTCTCTGCAGCACAGATATAAGGCTGGCTGGCCCCCAGGGAGCTCACTTGCCTGCACTACATGCTACTGTACCACATCCCTGCTACCACTGCTGCTGTCTCTGCATCGTCTGGCTCCTGCTATGGCACGTACTCTGGAGAGGGCCCCAGCCTTCACTGAGGAGGAGAACCAGGCCCTGCTGGACGGGCTCCTTCCAAAGTACAGCAAGCTGTATGGGAAACCAGCGGAGCAGGTGAGTGTGCATTCCACTGCCTTCCTAATTGTGCATGTTGTCTGACTTGCAGTACTAGCAATGTGTACACCAGTGGCAAGCGTACTCACTGAGTACTTTCATCACCCAAAGTGTGTAGGTACATGTAATGAACAGGTGTTCTGCAGCTAAAGTGCATTTGTGCAAGCTTAAACTTCCCAGACACTGTTAACATGTCAGACATGCAGGTTATTTGTCCTTTCCCATGGTTGCACTACCTGTGTAACTCATTTTGCTTTGTGATGATGACATGTATATCCAAATGTGTGCATCACAAATATGGGGCATGTGTGTTAATGGACTTTTAACTTTGTCATCCTCACAGGTTGATGCCCACCAGAAGCAGGAGATATGGCTGACCATCGCCCGGGCACTTCGTTCGGTGGGGTTCTACAAGCGCCGGATCTGCAACTACCAGAAGAGGTGGCAGGACCTTCGGGGCTGGACCCGCAGGATCGCTAGAGTCCAGCTGAAGCTGTCACCTCCACGCAGGAGGGGCGGACACCGGACCCTGACCCCCCACATTCTCCGGATCCTGGCGGTGGTCTTCCCGGACCTGGATAGTCAGCTGAAGGCTAGACAGCAGCAAGAAGGGGGTAAGTCCATGCCTAATCTGTGTACTATGTCTGACCTGCTAATTGCAGTCTTTTGGCCTGATCATACTTCCACATTACGTAGGTCTTGTAGTCCAGGACTCATGTCCCTCAATTGTGTGATGCACGCTCCTCATCTGATCCACAGGTGTGGCCCCTACAGTCTGTTGCTTGTGTCACTAGGGCACTGACTCCCTGCAGTCAGATATGCTTCAGCTACCGGACAGCATCTGTTCCCGTGACTCTGTTGTGTGTTTCATGGGTGGTTCAATTGTTTACCCAATGCCTGGGATCTGACATTTGATCTGTGTGTGCCCTTGATATGTGTTCCAATTGCTGGTCTGACTCGCCACATGTGGCTGGGGGATTTCAAACAAAACCATGCAGCAGAGTACTCCAATTTGTCGGCCTCAGGAGTATGTATATCAGGTGTGTCACACTTGCTTAGCTACCTGACTACTGTCCAGGTCCAAACACTGTTTCGCGTAGACCTGGGCAGTCATGCCTCCTCAAGGGCATTTAGAAACACTCTGTAATCCCACTCCTGTGTATCAACTTACAGGTTGCGCTTAGTGACATGTGCCTTCAGGTGTCTGCCTCTGTGTCATTATGGTGTGGCTTCCTGTTACGTACAACTGGGGTGTCCATGATTTTGAGGGTCAGCAGGACATCTGAGATGTGACTATGAGAGACAAGACTTGTGTGACATATAGGTGTGTGATCATCTGACAGCGCACAATGGTGTATGCAACTGTGTACTTCAGGCAGCTGGGTTACATGCATGGCAGACTGTGATGTGCTGATGTACAGGGAGTTGTGTTTGCAGACTCATATGTCTGATTTGCATGATGTGGGGTCTTCTGGGTCAGGGCTATGTTGTTTGCAGGGGATGGGCAAGTGCACTTGTCATCTGCAGAGTTAGCTTTACCCCTGAGCTATGATTGTGTCACAGTGCATACTGTTGTTGTCTGGATGCCCTGCCCCTGTGACAGGAGACAGTGTTGACTGACTTTCCAGGCATGCCAGTGCCATGGCATTTAACTTGCTATGAGTGATCCTGCATTGTGTTCAAGTGTGCACCATGCACCCCATTGTGGCATTGACTATCAGGACATGAGAACATCATAGTGTGTGTTGCTAGCATGCATCACAACCATGTGAAATGAGTCTCTGCCCATCCCTTCATCCGGACACCTGTACTGAGTCAGTAGCTAGAGATGTGCTGTGGTTATAGTGACATACTCCTACATGTTCACTTGCATGTCCAACTGATGTGTGGGTGGTGCATGTCAGGACATTGAGGTATAAGCATCCAACATGCAACAGACATATGAGTGCAAGTCAAGGAGGGATATGTGTGCCATGGTTGATTTTGAGAATGACAATTGGCTTATTCTAAACAGTGTTGGCACTTTGAGCAGTGTTCAGCTGATGATGCCAGGGCTTGCCCTGTGATGTGATGTACTCACTGTGGTGTGTGCCATCACCTTCACCTCTGGGGTCAGTGCTGTAGGTTTTGTCCGGCCAGGTAGCAGATGTGGCGCCAACTGCTCCGCCAACTCCTCAATCAGTAGCCTGGTGAAGCGGTACCGTCGGATGCAGTCACGTTCCTGCATGGTTTGAAGGTCTGGGAATGGTCGATGGACAGCTGGTGCCCTGCAGAACAGAGATGGACAAAGGAAGATTGTCGGTTCATCCACCCATGTGGCCATGACCAGGCACAATATCACATGATACATCATGACATTACACAATGTACTGAGGTGTGTGCTGTTGGGCACGGACACATATGTCACCTACATTACCATCACCTCACATCTCAATTCCACATGTCCACATAAGTCCCATGTGGTGTAATGGCCAATCATCTGGCTGTGTCACCCGACCTATGTACTGCTTTGACGTTACAAACACACAGCACAGTGACAAGTGTGGCCTTATGTCTCCCAGGCATCGCAGATCTTTGCCATGCAGATACCCAGGGTCCCTGTATTGCCACCTCGACACTGGCATGGACATGGCGTATCACGTACACACCACAAGGCAAGCGTGAGTCCCACAGGTAGTGGCCACTGTGGTGCCTGCAGGCCCTACATGTATGTCTCTTAGACACACACACACCATCAAGGTTGATGCATATACCACATGGATGTGGAGACTGTCTCCCATTGGGCACATTGGATCAGACACATCTGAGACACAACATGCACACAGACTGTGGGTGCACATCTGAATTGTGGCTACAGGTCTCACTGTGACGTACATGCCATCACCCCCAGGACTCAGGGTGTATGTGACATGTCCTAAACATATCCAACCTGCAACTGTGTCCGTGACTCATGGCCATTACTGTACATTTGCACATCACAGTGGCAATGTGCACAACACACAAAGGATTCTGCCCCCATGTAAACGTGCACAGCCTGGGAGTGGCTGAACAAAAGTGCCACCCAAAAAAACAAATGTTGCCCCCCCAACACACAGGGAATGCAGCCTTACATGCCATGGGACACTGTGTGGCCAATGCTGTCGTGTGGTAGGTGTTCACAAGTGTCCCTGGCAAGTAATTGTGTGTTGAATCCGTCGATTAGTCACACCAATGAGGTCCGACGCGGGTGACAATGCGTACGCATTGCACGGTTCATGACCGAGCCGTGCGTACGCTTTGCCATTGACTGTAATGAGGTCCGACGCGGGTGACAATGCGTATGCATTGCACGGTTCATGACCGAGCCTTGCGTAAGCTTTGCCATTGACTGCAATGAGGTCCGATGCAGGTGACAATGCGTACGCATTGCATGGTTCATGACCGAGCCGTGCGTACGCTTTGCCATTGACTGCAATGAGGCCCGACGCGGGTGACTATCATGCATGCGCGTCAGGCAGGCATGGTCCGAGACAGGCGTACGCCTTGGCCATTGAATCGTATGGAGACGGGTGCATGCGTATTTTCAAAAATACGCGTTGTACAGTCAATTGACCGAGCCGGGTGCACCCATTGGCTCTGGACTGTCATGGAGATGGATGCGGATTGAAAACTTGTACGAATTGTGCGTTGGAAATTCAGTTGGATGCCTACAACAATGTTGCAATTCCTAGTGTTTCATGAAGGTGAAGATTTGAATGATGCGGAAGACGTGTACGAGTCTTACATTTCCATGGATTGGCCAGATTCATAGAATGCAACCGTGTTGGACCTATCACTTGGGACACATTGCAAAGTTTCTGTCTCTGCAGCACAGATATAAGGCTGGCTGGCCCCCAGGGAGCTCACTTGCCTGCGCTACATGCTACTGTACCACATCCCTGCTACCACTGCTGCTGTCTCTGCATCGTCTGGCTCCTGCTATGGCACGTACTCTGGAGAGGGTCCCAGCCTTCACTGAGGAGGAGAACCAGGCCCTGCTGAACGGGCTCCTTCCAAAGTACAGCAAGCTGTATGGGAAACCAGCGGAGCAGGTGAGTGTGCATTCCACTGCCTTCCTAATTGTGCATGTTGTCTGACTAGTAGTACTAGCAGTGTGTACACCAGTGGCAAGCGTACTCACTGAGTACTTTCATCACCCAAAGTGTGTAGGTACATGTAATGAACATGTGTTCTGCAGCTAAAGTGCATTTGTGCAAGCTTAAACTTCCCAGACACTGTTAACATGTCAGACATGCAGGTTATTCGTCCTTTCCCATGGTTGCTCTACCTGTGTAACTCATTTTCCTTTGTGATGATGACATGTATATCCAAATGTGTGCATCACAAATATGGGGCATGTGTGTTAATGGACTTTTAACTTTGTCATCCTCACAGGTTGATGCCCACCAGAAGCAGGAGATATGGCTGACCATCGCCCGGGCACTTCGTTCGGTGGGGTTCTACAAGCGCCGGATCTGCAACTACCAGAAGAGGTGGCAGGACCTTCGGGGCTGGACCCGCAGGATCGCTAGAGTCCAGCTGAAGCTGTCGCCTCCACGCAGGAGGGGCGGACACCGGACCCTGACCCCCCACATTCTCCAGATCCTGGCGGTGGTCTTCCCGGACCTGGATAGTCAGCTGAAGGCTAGACAGCAGCAAGAAGGGGGTAAGTCCATGCCTAATCTGTGTACTATGTCTGACCTGCTAATTGCAGTCTTTTGGCCTGATTATACTTCCACATTACGTAGGTCTTGTAGTCCATGGCTCATGTCCCTCAATTGTGTGCTGCACGCTCCTCATCTGATCCACAGGTGTGGCCCCTACAGTCTGTTGCTTGTGTCACTAGGGCACTGACTCCCTGCAGTCAGATAT
Organism: Triturus cristatus; assembly: GCF_964204655.1. Lineage (NCBI taxonomy): Eukaryota > Metazoa > Chordata > Amphibia > Caudata > Salamandridae > Triturus > Triturus cristatus. The sequence continues at coordinate 796,419,466 of NC_140583.1, read as the reverse complement.
GCTTCAGCTACCGGACAGCATCTGTTCCCGTGACTCTGTTGTGTGTTTCATGGGTGGTTCAATTGTTTACCCAATGCCTGGGATCTGACATTTGATCTGTGTGTGCCCTTGATATGTGTTCCAATTGCTGGTCTGACTCGCCACATGTGGCTGGGGGATTTCAAACAAAACCATGCAGCAGAGTACTCCAATTTGTCGGCCTCAGGAGTATGTATATCAAGTGTGTCACACTTGCTTAGCTACCTGACTACTGTCCAGGTCCAAACACTGTTTCGCGTAGACCTGGGCAGTCATGCCTCCTCAAGGGCATTTAGAAACACTCTGTAATCCCACTCCTGTGTATCAAATTACAGGTTGCGCTTAGTGACATGTGCCTTCAGGTGTCTGCCTCTGTGTCATTATGGTGTGGCTTCCTGTTACGTACAACTGGGGTGTCCATGATTTTGAGGGTCAGCAGGACATCTGAGATGTGACTATGAGAGACAAGACTTGTGTGACATATAGGTGTGTGATCATCTGACAGCACACAATGGTGTATGCAACTGTGTACTTCAGGCAGCTGGGTTACATGCATGGCAGACTGTGATGTGCTGATGTACAGGGAGTTGTGTTTGCAGACTCATATGTCTGATTTGCATGATGTGGGGTCTTCTGGGTCAGGGCTATGTTGTTTGCAGGGGATGGGCAAGTGCACTTGTCATCTGCAGAGTTAGCTTTACCCCTGAGCTATGATTGTGTCACAGTGCATACTGTTGTTGTCTGGATGCCCTGCCCCTGTGACAGGAGACAGTGTTGACTGACTTTCCAGGCATGCCAGTGCCATGGCATTTAACTTGCTATGAGTGATCCTGCATTGTGTTCAAGTGTGCACCATGCACCCCATTGTGGCATTGACTATCAGGACATGAGAACATCATAGTGTGTGTTGCTAGCATGCATCACAAGCATGTGAAATGAGTCTCTGCCCATCCCTTCATCCGGACACCTGTACTGAGTCAGTAGCTAGAGATGTGCTGTGGTTATAGTGACATACTCCTACATGTTCACTTGCATGTCCAACTGATGTGTGGGTGGTGCATGTCAGGACATTGAGGTATAAGCATCCAACATGCAACAGACATATGAGTGCAAGTCAAGGAGGGATATGTGTGCCATGGTTGATTTTGAGAATGACAATTGGCTTATTCTAAACAGTGTTGGCACTTTGAGCAGTGTTCAGCTGATGATGCCAGGGCTTTCCCTGTGATGTGATGTACTCACTGTGGTGTGTGCCATCACCTTCACCTCTGGGGTCAGTGCTGTAGGTTTTGTCCGGCCAGGTAGCAGATGTGGCGCCAACTGCTCCGCCAACTCCTCAATCAGTGGCCTGGTGAAGCGGTACCGTCGGATGCAGTCATGTTCCTGCATGGTTTGAAGGTCTGGGAATGGTCGATGGACAGCTGGTGCCCTGCAGAACAGAGATGAACAAAGGAAGATTGTCGGTTCATCCACCCATGTGGCCATGACCAGGCACAATATCACATGATACATCATGACATTACACAATGTACTGAGGTGTGTGCTGTTGGGCATGGACACATATGTCACCTACATTACCATCACCTCACATCTCAATTCCACATGTCCACATAAGTCCCATGTAGTGTAATGGCTAATCATCTGGCTGTGTCACCCGACCTATGTACTGCTTTGACGTTACAAACACACAGCACAGTGACAAGTGTGGCCTTATGTCTCCCAGGCATCGCAGATCTTTGCCATGCAGATACCCAGGGTCCCTGTATTGCCACCTCGACACTGGCATGGACATGGCGTATCACGTACACACCACAAGGCAAGCGTGAATCCCACAGGTAGTGGCCACTGTGGTCCCTGCAGGCCCTACATGTATGTCTCTTAGACTCACACACACCATCAAGGTTGATGCATATACCACATGGATGTGGAGACTGTCTCCCTTGGGCACATTGGATCAGACACATCTGAGACACAACATGCACACAGACTGTGGGTGCACATCTGAATTGTGGCTACAGGTCTCACTGTGACGTACATGTCATCACCCCCAGGACTCAGGGTGTATGTGACATGTCCTAAACATATCCAACCTGCAACTGTGTCCGTGACTCATGGCCATTACTGTACATTTGCACATCACAGTGGCAATGTGCACAACACACAAAGGATTCTGCCCCCATGTAAACGTGCACAGCCTGGGAGTGGCTGAACAAAAGTGCCACCCAAAAAACCAAATGTTGCCCCCCCAACACACAGGGAATGCAGCCTTACATGCCATGGGACACTGTGTGGCCAATGCTGTCGTGTGGTAGGTGTTCACAAGTGTGTTGAATCCGTCGATTAGTCACACCAATGAGGTCCGACGCGGGTGACAATGCGTACGCATTGCACGGTTCATGACCGAGCCGTGCGTACGCTTTGACATTGACTGCAATGAGGTCCGACGCGGGTGACAATGCGTATGCATTGCACGGTTCATGACCGAGCTGTGCGTAAGCTTTGCCATTGACTGCAATGAGGTCCGACGCAGGTGACAATGCGTACGCATTGCATGGTTCATGACCGAGCCGTGCGTACGCTTTGCCATTGACTGCAATGAGGCCCGACGCGGGTGACTATCATGCATGCGCGTCAGGCAGGCATGGTCCGAGACAGGCGTACGCCTTGGCCATTGAATCGTATGGAGACGGGTGCATGTGTATTTTCAAAAATACGCGTTGTACAGTCAATTGACCGAGCCGGGTGCACCCATTGGCTCTGGACTGTCATGGAGATGGATGCGGATTGAAAACTTGTACGAATTGTGCGTTGGAAATTCAGTTGGATGCCTACAACAATGTTGCAATTCCTAGTGTTTCATGAAGGTGAAGATTTGAATGATGCGGAAGACGTGTACGAGTCTTACATTTCCATGGATTGGCCAGATTCATAGAATGCAACCGTGTTGGACCTATCACTTGGGACACATGGCAAAGATTCTGTATCTGCAGCACAGATATAAGGCTGGCTGGCCCCCAGGGAGCTCACTTGCCTGCACTACATGCTACTGTACCACATCCCTGCTACCACTGCTGCTGTCTCTGCATCGTCTGGCTCCTGCTATGGCACGTACTTTGGAGAGGGCCCCAGCCTTCACTGAGGAGCAGAACCAGGCCCTGCTGGACGGGCTCCTTCCAAAGTACAGCAAGCTGTATGGGAAACCAGCGGAGCAGGTGAGTGTGCATTCCACTGCCTTCCTAATTGTGCATGTTGTCTGACTAGCAGTACTAGCAGTGTGTACATCAGTGGCAAGCGTACTCACTGAGTACTTTCATCACCCAAAGTGTGTAGGTACATGTAATGAACAGGTGTTCTGCAGCTAAAGTGCATTTGTGCAAGCTTAAACTTCCCAGACACTGTTAACATGTCAGACATGCAGGTTATTTGTCCTTTCCCATGGTTGCACTACCTGTGTAACTCATTTTCCTTTGTGATGATGACATGTATATCCAAATGTGTGCATCACAAATATGGGGCATGTGTGTTAATGGACTTTTAACTTTGTCATCCTCACAGGTTGATGCCCACCAGAAGCAGGAGATATGGCTGACCATCGCCCGGGCACTTCGTTCGGTGGGGTTCTACAAGCGCCGGATCTGCAACTACCAGAAGAGGTGGCAGGACCTTCGGGGCTGGACCCGCAGGATCGCTAGAGTCCAGCTGAAGCTGTCACCTCCACGCAGGAGGGGCGGACACCGGACCCTGACCCCCCACATTCTCCGGAACCTGGCGGTGGTCTTCCCGGACCTGGATAGTCAGCTGAAGGCTAGACAGCAGCAAGAAGGGGGTAGGTCCATGCCTAATCTGTGTACTATGTCTGACCTGCTAATTGCAGTCTTTTGGCCTGATCACACTTCCAAATTACGTAGGTCTTGTAGTCCAGGACTCATGTCCCTCAATTGTGTGATGCACGCTCCTCATCTGATCCACAGGTGTGGCCCCTACAGTCTGTTGCTTGTGTCACTAGGGCACTGACTCCCTGCAGTCAGATATGCTTCAGCTACCGAACAGAATCTGTTCCCGAGACTCTGTTGTGTGTTTCATGGGTGGTTCAATTGTTTACCCAATGCCTGGTATCTGACATTTGATCTGTGTGTGCCCTTGATATGTGTTCCAATTGCTGGTCTGACTCGCCACATGTGGCTGGGGGATTTCAAACAAAACCATGCAGCAGAGTACTCCAATTTGTCGGCCTCAGGAGTATGTATATCAAGTGTGTCACACTTGCTTAGCTACCTGACTACTGTCCAGGTCCAAACACTGTTTCGCGTAGACCTGGGCAGTCATTCCTCCTCAAGGGCATTTAGAAACGCTCTGTAATCCCACTCCTGTGTATCAATTTACAGGTTGCGCTTAGTGACATGTGCCTTCAGGTGTCTGCCTTTGTGTCATTATGGTGTGGCTTCCTGTTACGTACAACCGGGGTGTCCATGATTTTGAGGGTCAGCAGGACATCTGAGATGTGACTATGAGAGACAAGACTTGTGTGACATATAGGTGTGTGATCATCTGACAGCGCACAATGGTGTATGCAACTGTGTACTTCAGGCAGCTGGGTTACATGCATGGCAGACTGTGATGTGCTGATGTACAGGGAGTTGTGTTTGCAGACACATATGTCTGATTTGCATGATGTGGGGTCTTCTGGGTCAGGGCTATGTTGTTTGCAGGGGATGAGCAAGTGCACTTGTCATCTGCAGAGTTAGCTTTACCCCTGAGCTATGATTGTGTCACAGTGCATACTATTGTTGTCTGGATGCCCTGCCCCTGTGACAGGAGACAGTGTTGACTGACTTTCCAGGCATGCCAGTGCCATGGCATTTAACTTGCTATGAGTGATCCTGCATTGTGTTCAAGTGTGCACCATGCACCCCATTGTGGCATTGACTATCAGGACATGAGAACATCATAGTGTGTGTTGCTAGCATGCATCACAAGCATGTGAAATGAGTCTCTGCCCATCCCTTCATCCGGACACCTGTACTGAGTCAGTAGCTAGAGATGTGCTGTGGTTATAGTGACATAGTCCTACATGTTCACTTGCATATCCAACTGATATGTGGGTGGTGCATGTCAGGACATTGAGGTATAAGCATCCAACATGCAACAGACATATGAGTGCAAGTCAAGGAGGGATATGTGTGCCATGGTTGATTTTGAGAATGACAATTGGCTTATTCTAAACAGTGTTGGCACTTTGAGCAGTGTTCAGCTGATGATGCCAGGGCTTGCCCTGTGATGTGATGTACTCACTGTGGTGTGTGCCATCACCTTCACCTCTGGGGTCAGTGCTGTAGGTTTTGTCCGGCCAGGTAGCAGATGTGGCGCCAACTGCTCCGCCAACTCCTCAATCAGTGGCCTGGTGAAGCGGTACCGTCGGATGCAGTCACGTTCCTGCATGGTTTGAAGGTCTGGGAATGGTCGATGGACAGCTGGTGCCCTGCAGAACAGAGATGAACAAAGGAAGATTGTCGGTTCATCCACCCATGTGGCCATGACCAGGCACAATATCACATGATACATCATGACATTACACAATGTACTGAGGTGTGTGCTGTTGGGCATGGACACATATGTCACCTACATTACCATCACCTCACATCTCAATTCCACATGTCCACATAAGTCCCATGTAGTGCAATGACCAATCATCTGGCTGTGTCACCCGACCTATGTACTGCTTTGACGTTACAAACATACAGCACAGTGACAAGTGTGGCCTTATGTCTCCCAGGCATCGCAGATCTTTGCCATGCAGATACCCAGGGTCCCTGTATTGCCACATCGACACTGGCATGGACATGGCGTATCACGTACACACCACAAGGCAAGCGTGAGTCCCACAGGTAGTGGCCACTGTTGTCCCTGCAGGCCCTACATGTATGTCTCTTAGACACACACACACCATCAAGGTTGATGCATATACCACATGGATGTGGAGACTGTCTCCCATTGGGCACATTTGATCAGACACATCTGAGACACAACATGCACACAGACTGTGGGTGCACATCTGAATTGTGGCTACAGGTCTCACTGTGACGTACATGCCATCACCCCCAGGACTCAGGGTGTATGTGACATGTCCTAAACATATCCAACCTGCAACTGTGTCCGTGACTCATGGCCATTACTGTACATTTGCACATCACAGTGGCAATGTGCACAACACACAAAGGATTCTGCCCCCATGTACACGTGCACAGCCTGGGAGTGGCTGAACAAAAGTGCCACCCAAAAAACCAAATGTTGCCCCCTCAACACACAGGGAATGCAGCCTTACATGCCATGGGACACTGTGTGGCCAATGCTGTCGAGTGGTAGGTGTGCACAGGTGTCCCTGGCAAGTAATTGTGTGTTGAATCCGTCGATTAGTCACACCAATGAGGTCCGACGCGGGTGACAATGCGTACGCATTGCACGGTTCATGACCGAGCCGTGCGTACGCTTTGCCATTGACTGTAATGAGGTCCGACGCGGGTGACAATGCGTATGCATTGCACGGTTCATGACCGAGCCTTGCGTAAGCTTTGCCATTGACTGCAATGAGGTCCGATGCAGGTGACAATGCGTACGCATTGCATGGTTCATGACCGAGCCGTGCGTACGCTTTGCCATTGACTGCAATGAGGCCCGACGCGGGTGACTATCATGCATGCGCGTCAGGCAGGCATGGTCCGAGACAGGCGTACGCCTTGGCCATTGAATCGTATGGAGACGGGTGCATGTGTATTTTCAAAAATACGCGTTGTACAGTCAATTGACCGAGCCGGGTGCACCCATTGGCTCTGGACTGTCATGGAGATGGATGCGGATTGAAAACTTGTACGAATTGTGCGTTGGAAATTCAGTTGGATGCCTACAACAATGTTGCAATTCCTAGTGTTTCATGAAGGTGAAGATTTGAATGATGCGGAAGACGTGTACGAGTCTTACATTTCCATGGATTGGCCAGATTCATAGAATGCAACCGTGTTGGACCTATCACTTGGGACACATGGCAAAGTTTCTGTCTCTGCAGCACAGATATAAGGCTGGCTGGCCCCCAGGGAGCTCACTTGCCTGCACTACATGCTACTGTACCACATCCCTGCTACCACTGCTGCTGTCTCTGCATCGTCTGGCTCCTGCTATGGCACGTACTCTGGAGAGGGTCCCAGCCTTCACTGAGGAGGAGAACCAGGCCCTGCTGGACGGGCTCCTTCCAAAGTACAGCAAGCTGTATGGGAAACCAGCGGAGCAGGTGAGTGTGCATTCCACTGCCTTCCTAATTGTGCATGTTGTCTGACTAGCAGTACTAGCAGTGTGTACACCAGTGGCAAGCGTACTCACTGAGTACTTTCATCACCCAAAGTGTGTAGGTACATGTAATGAACAGGTGTTCTGCAGCTAAAGTGCATTTGTGCAAGCTTAAACTTCCCAGACACTGTTAACATGTCAGACATGCAGGTTATTCGTCCTTTCCCATGGTTGCTCTACCTGTGTAACTCATTTTCCTTTGTGATGATGACATGTATATCCAAATGTGTGCATCACAAATATGGGGCATGTGTGTTAATGGACTTTTAACTTTGTCATCCTCACAGGTTGATGCCCACCAGAAGCAGGAGATATGGCTGACCATCGCCCGGGCACTTCGTTCGGTGGGGTTCTACAAGCGCCGGATCTGCAACTACCAGAAGAGGTGGCAGGACCTTCGGGGCTGGACCCGCAGGATCGCTAGAGTCCAGCTGAAGCTGTCGCCTCCACGCAGGAGGGGCGGACACCGGACCCTGACCCCCCACATTCTCCGGATCCTGGCGGTGGTCTTCCCGGACCTGGATAGTCAGCTGAAGGCTAGACAGCAGCAAGAAGGGGGTAAGTCCATGCCTAATCTGTGTACTATGTCTGACCTGCTAATTGCAGTCTTTTGGCCTGATTATACTTCCACATTACGTAGGTCTTGTAGTCCAGGGCTCATGTCCCTCAATTGTGTGCTGCACGCTCCTCATCTGATCCACAGGTGTGGCCCCTACAGTCTGTTGCTTGTGTCACTAGGGCACTGACTCCCTGCAGTCAGATATGCTTCAGCTACCGGACAGCATCTGTTCCCGTGACGCTGTTGTGTGTTTCATGGGTGGTTCAATTGTTTACCCAATGCCTGGGATCTGACATTTGATCTGTGTGTGCCCTTGATATGTGTTCCAATTGCTGGTCTGACTCGCCACATGTGGCTGGGGGATTTCAAACAAAACCATGCAGCAGAGTACTCCAATTTGTCGGCCTCAGGAGTATGTATATCAAGTGTGTCACACTTGCTTAGCTACCTGACTACTGTCCAGGTCCAAACACTGTTTCGCGTAGACCTGGGCAGTCATGCCTCCTCAAGGGCATTTAGAAACACTCTGTAATCCCACTCCTGTGTATCAAATTACAGGTTGCGCTTAGTGACATGTGCCTTCAGGTGTCTGCCTCTGTGTCATTATGGTGTGGCTTCCTGTTACGTACAACTGGGGTGTCCATGATTTTGAGGGTCAGCAGGACATCTGAGATGTGACTATGAGAGACAAGACTTGTGTGACATATAGGTGTGTGATCATCTGACAGCACACAATGGTGTATGCAACTGTGTACTTCAGGCAGCTGGGTTACATGCATGGCAGACTGTGATGTGCTGATGTACAGGGAGTTGTGTTTGCAGACTCATATGTCTGATTTGCATGATGTGGGGTCTTCTGGGTCAGGGCTATGTTGTTTGCAGGGGATGGGCAAGTGCACTTGTCATCTGCAGAGTTAGCTTTACCCCTGAGCTATGATTGTGTCACAGTGCATACTGTTGTTGTCTGGATGCCCTGCCCCTGTGACAGGAGACAGTGTTGACTGACTTTCCAGGCATGCCAGTGCCATGGCATTTAACTTGCTATGAGTGATCCTGCATTGTGTTCAAGTGTGCACCATGCACCCCATTGTGGCATTGACTATCAGGACATGAGAACATCATAGTGTGTGTTGCTAGCATGCATCACAACCATGTGAAATGAGTCTCTGCCCATCCCTTCATCCGGACACCTGTACTGAGTCAGTAGCTAGAGATGTGCTGTGGTTATAGTGACATACTCCTACATGTTCACTTGCATGTCCAACTGATGTGTGGGTGGTGCATGTCAGGACATTGAGGTATAAGCATCCAACATGCAACAGACATATGAGTGCAAGTCAAGGAGGGATATGTGTGCCATGGTTGATTTTGAGAATGACAATTGGCTTATTCTAAACAGTGTTGGCACTTTGAGCAGTGTTCAGCTGATGATGCCAGGGCTTGCCCTGTGATGTGATGTACTCACTGTGGTGTGTGCCATCACCTTCACCTCTGGGGTCAGTGCTGTAGGTTTTGTCCAGCCAGGTAGCAGATGTGGCGCCAACTGCTCCGCCAACTCCTCAATCAGTGGCCTGGTGAAGCGGTACCGTCGGATGCAGTCATGTTCCTGCATGGTTTGAAGGTCTGGGAATGGTCGATGGACAGCTGGTGCCCTGCAGAACAGAGATGAACAAAGGAAGATTGTCGGTTCATCCACCCATGTGGCCATGACCAGGCACAATATCACATGATACATCATGACATTACACAATGTACTGAGGTGTGTGCTGTTGGGCATGGACACATATGTCACCTACATTACCATCACCTCACATCTCAATTCCACATGTCCACATAAGTCCCATGTAGTGTAATGGCTAATCATCTGGCTGTGTCACCCGACCTATGTACTGCTTTGACGTTACAAACACACAGCACAGTGACAAGTGTGGCCTTATGTCTCCCAGGCATCGCAGATCTTTGCCATGCAGATACCCAGGGTCCCTGTATTGCCACCTCGACACTGGCATGGACATGGCGTATCACGTACACACCACAAGGCAAGCGTGAGTCCCACAGGTAGTGGCCACTGTGGTCCCTGCAGGCCCTACATGTATGTCTCTTAGACTCACACACACCATCAAGGTTGATGCATATACCACATGGATGTGGAGACTGTCTCCCTTGGGCACATTGGATCAGACACATCTGAGACACAACATGCACACAGACTGTGGGTGCACATCTGAATTGTGGCTACAGGTCTCACTGTGACGTACATGCCATCACCCCCAGGACTCAGGGTGTATGTGACATGTCCTAAACATATCCAACCTGCAACTGTGTCCGTGACTCATGGCCATTACTGTACATTTGCACATCACAGTGGCAATGTGCACAACACACAAAGGATTCTGCCCCCATGTAAACGTGCACAGCCTGGGAGTGGCTGAACAAAAGTGCCACCCAAAAAACCAAATGTTGCCCCCCCAACACACAGGGAATGCAGCCTTACATGCCATGGGACACTGTGTGGCCAATGCTGTCGTGTGGTAGGTGTTCACAAGTGTGTTGAATCCGTCGATTAGTCACACCAATGAGGTCCGACGCGGGTGACAATGCGTACGCATTGCACGGTTCATGACCGAGCCGTGCGTACGCTTTGCCATTGACTGCAATGAGGTCCGACGCGGGTGACAATGCGTATGCATTGCACGGTTCATGACCGAGCCGTGCGTAAGCTTTGCCATTGACTGCAATGAGGTCCGACGCAGGTGACAATGCGTACGCATTGCATGGTTCATGACCGAGCCGTGCGTACGCTTTGCCATTGACTGCAATGAGGCCCGACGCGGGTGACTATCATGCATGCGCGTCAGGCAGGCATGGTCCGAGACAGGCGTACGCCTTGGCCATTGAATCGTATGGAGACGGGTGCATGTGTATTTTCAAAAATACGCGTTGTACAGTCAATTGACCGAGCCGGGTGCACCCATTGGCTCTGGACTGTCATGGAGATGGATGCGGATTGAAAACTTGTACGAATTGTGCGTTGGAAATTCAGTTGGATGCCTACAACAATGTTGCAATTCCTAGTGTTTCATGAAGGTGAAGATTTGAATGATGCGGAAGACGTGTACGAGTCTTACATTTCCATGGATTGGCCAGATTCATAGAATGCAACCGTGTTGGACCTATCACTTGGGACACATGGCAAAGATTCTGTATCTGCAGCACAGATATAAGGCTGGCTGGCCCCCAGGGAGCTCACTTGCCTGCACTACATGCTACTGTACCACATCCCTGCTACCACTGCTGCTGTCTCTGCATCGTCTGGCTCCTGCTATGGCACGTACTTTGGAGAGGGCCCCAGCCTTCACTGAGGAGCAGAACCAGGCCCTGCTGGACGGGCTCCTTCCAAAGTACAGCAAGCTGTATGGGAAACCAGCGGAGCAGGTGAGTGTGCATTCCACTGCCTTCCTAATTGTGCATGTTGTCTGACTAGCAGTACTAGCAGTGTGTACATCAGTGGCAAGCGTACTCACTGAGTACTTTCATCACCCAAAGTGTGTAGGTACATGTAATGAACAGGTGTTCTGCAGCTAAAGTGCATTTGTGCAAGCTTAAACTTCCCAGACACTGTTAACATGTCAGACATGCAGGTTATTTGTCCTTTCCCATGGTTGCACTACCTGTGTAACTCATTTTCCTTTGTGATGATGACATGTATATCCAAATGTGTGCATCACAAATATGGGGCATGTGTGTTAATGGACTTTTAACTTTGTCATCCTCACAGGTTGATGCCCACCAGAAGCAGGAGATATGGCTGACCATCGCCCGGGCACTTCGTTCGGTGGGGTTCTACAAGCGCCGGATCTGCAACTACCAGAAGAGGTGGCAGGACCTTCGGGGCTGGACCCGCAGGATCGCTAGAGTCCAGCTGAAGCTGTCACCTCCACGCAGGAGGGGCGGACACCGGACCCTGACCCCCCACATTCTCCGGAACCTGGCGGTGGTCTTCCCGGACCTGGATAGTCAGCTGAAGGCTAGACAGCAGCAAGAAGGGGGTAAGTCCATGCCTAATCTGTGTACTATGTCTGACCTGCTAATTGCAGTCTTTTGGCCTGATCACACTTCCAAATTACGTAGGTCTTGTAGTCCAGGACTCATGTCCCTCAATTGTGTGATGCACGCTCCTCATCTGATCCACAGGTGTGGCCCCTACAGTCTGTTGCTTGTGTCACTAGGGCACTGACTCCCTGCAGTCAGATATGCTTCAGCTACCGAACAGAATCTGTTCCCGAGACTCTGTTGTGTGTTTCATGGGTGGTTCAATTGTTTACCCAATGCCTGGTATCTGACATTTGATCTGTGTGTGCCCTTGATATGTGTTCCAATTGCTGGTCTGACTCGCCACATGTGGCTGGGGGATTTCAAACAAAACCATGCAGCAGAGTACTCCAATTTGTCGGCCTCAGGAGTATGTATATCAAGTGTGTCACACTTGCTTAGCTACCTGACTACTGTCCAGGTCCAAACACTGTTTCGCGTAGACCTGGGCAGTCATTCCTCCTCAAGGGCATTTAGAAACGCTCTGTAATCCCACTCCTGTGTATCAATTTACAGGTTGCGCTTAGTGACATGTGCCTTCAGGTGTCTGCCTTTGTGTCATTATGGTGTGGCTTCCTGTTACGTACAACCGGGGTGTCCATGATTTTGAGGGTCAGCAGGACATCTGAGATGTGACTATGAGAGACAAGACTTGTGTGACATATAGGTGTGTGATCATCTGACAGCGCACAATGGTGTATGCAACTGTGTACTTCAGGCAGCTGGGTTACATGCATGGCAGACTGTGATGTGCTGATGTACAGGGAGTTGTGTTTGCAGACACATATGTCTGATTTGCATGATGTGGGGTCTTCTGGGTCAGGGCTATGTTGTTTGCAGGGGATGAGCAAGTGCACTTGTCATCTGCAGAGTTAGCTTTACCCCTGAGCTATGATTGTGTCACAGTGCATACTATTGTTGTCTGGATGCCCTGCCCCTGTGACAGGAGACAGTGTTGACTGACTTTCCAGGCATGCCAGTGCCATGGCATTTAACTTGCTATGAGTGATCCTGCATTGTGTTCAAGTGTGCACCATGCACCCCATTGTGGCATTGACTATCAGGACATGAGAACATCATAGTGTGTGTTGCTAGCATGCATCACAAGCATGTGAAATGAGTCTCTGCCCATCCCTTCATCCGGACACCTGTACTGAGTCAGTAGCTAGAGATGTGCTGTGGTTATAGTGACATAGTCCTACATGTTCACTTGCATATCCAACTGATATGTGGGTGGTGCATGTCAGGACATTGAGGTATAAGCATCCAACATGCAACAGACATATGAGTGCAAGTCAAGGAGGGATATGTGTGCCATGGTTGATTTTGAGAATGACAATTGGCTTATTCTAAACAGTGTTGGCACTTTGAGCAGTGTTCAGCTGATGATGCCAGGGCTTGCCCTGTGATGTGATGTACTCACTGTGGTGTGTGCCATCACCTTCACCTCTGGGGTCAGTGCTGTAGGTTTTGTCCGGCCAGGTAGCAGATGTGGCGCCAACTGCTCCGCCAACTCCTCAATCAGTGGCCTGGTGAAGCGGTACCGTCGGATGCAGTCACGTTCCTGCATGGTTTGAAGGTCTGGGAATGGTCGATGGACAGCTGGTGCCCTGCAGAACAGAGATGAACAAAGGAAGATTGTCGGTTCATCCACCCATGTGGCCATGACCAGGCACAATATCACATGATACATCATGACATTACACAATGTACTGAGGTGTGTGCTGTTGGGCATGGACACATATGTCACCTACATTACCATCACCTCACATCTCAATTCCACATGTCCACATAAGTCCCATGTAGTGCAATGACCAATCATCTGGCTGTGTCACCCGACCTATGTACTGCTTTGACGTTACAAACATACAGCACAGTGACAAGTGTGGCCTTATGTCTCCCAGGCATCGCAGATCTTTGCCATGCAGATACCCAGGGTCCCTGTATTGCCACATCGACACTGGCATGGACATGGCGTATCACGTACACACCACAAGGCAAGCGTGAGTCCCACAGGTAGTGGCCACTGTTGTCCCTGCAGGCCCTACATGTATGTCTCTTAGACACACACACACCATCAAGGTTGATGCATATACCACATGGATGTGGAGACTGTCTCCCATTGGGCACATTTGATCAGACACATCTGAGACACAACATGCACACAGACTGTGGGTGCACATCTGAATTGTGGCTACAGGTCTCACTGTGACGTACATGCCATCACCCCCAGGACTCAGGGTGTATGTGACATGTCCTAAACATATCCAACCTGCAACTGTGTCCGTGACTCATGGCCATTACTGTACATTTGCACATCACAGTGGCAATGTGCACAACACACAAAGGATTCTGCCCCCATGTACACGTGCACAGCCTGGGAGTGGCTGAACAAAAGTGCCACCCAAAAAACCAAATGTTGCCCCCTCAACACACAGGGAATGCAGCCTTACATGCCATGGGACACTGTGTGGCCAATGCTGTTGAGTGGTAGGTGTGCACAGGTGTCCCTGGCAAGTAATTGTGTGTTGAATCCGTCGATTAGTCACACCAATGAGGTCCGACGCGGGTGACAATGCGTACGCATTGCACGGTTCATGACCGAGCCGTGCGTACACTTTGCCATTGACTGCAATGAGGTCCGACGCGGGTGACAATGCGTATGCATTGCACGGTTCATGACCGAGCCGTGCGTACGCTTTGCCATTGACTGCAATGAGGTCCGACGCGGGTGACAATGCGTACACATTGCATGGTTCATGACCGAGCCGTGCGTACGCTTTGCCATTGACTGCAATGAGGCCCCACGCGGGTGACTATCATGCATGAGTGTCAGGCAGGCATGGTCCGAGACAGGCGTACGCCTTGGCCATTGAATCGTATGGAGACGGGTGCATGTGTATTTTCAAAAATACGCGTTGTACAGTCAATTGACCGAGCCGGGTGCACCCATTGGCTCTGGACTGTCATGGAGACGGATGCGGATTGAAAACTTGTACGAATTGTGCGTTGGAAATTCAGTTGGATGCCTACAACAATGTTGCAATTCCTAGTGTTTCATGAAGGTGAAGATTTGAACGATGCGGAAGACGTGTACGAGTCTTACATTTCCATGGATTGGCCAGATTCATAGAATGCAACCGTGTTGGACCTATCACTTGGGACACATGGCAAAGATTCTGTCTCTGCAGCACAGATATAAGGCTGGCTGGCCCCCAGGGAGCTCACTTGCCTGCAGTACATGCTACTGGACCACATCCCTGCTACCACTGCTGCTGTCTCTGCATCGTCTGGCTCCTGATATGGCACGTACTCTGGAGAGGGCCCCAGCCTTCACTGAGGAGGAGAACAAGACCCTGCTGGACGGGCTCCTTCCACAGTACAGCAAGCTGTATGGGAAAACAGGGGAGCAGGTGAGTGAGCAGTCCACTGCCTTCCTAATTGTGCATGTTGTCTGACTAGCAGTACTAGCAGTGTGTACACCAGTGGCAAGCGTACTCACTGAGTACTTTCATCACCCAAAGTGTGTAGGTACATGTAATGAACAGGTGTTCTGCAGCTAAAGTGCATTTGTGCAAGCTTAAACTTCCCAGACACTGTTAACATGTCAGACATGCAGGTCATTTGTCCTTTCCCATGGTTGCACTACCTGTGTAACTCATTTTCCTATGTGATGATGACATGTATATCCAAATGTGTGCATCACAAATATGGGGCATGTGTGTTAATGGACTTTTAACTTTGTCATCCTCACAGGTTGATGCCCACCAGAAGCAGGAGATATGGCTGACCATCCCCCGGGCACTTCGTTCGGTGGGGTTCTACAAGCGCCGGATCTGCAACTACCAGAAGAGGTGGCAGGACCTTTGGGGCTGGACCCGCAGGATCGCTAGAGTCCAGCTTAAGCTGTCACCTCCACGCAGGAGGGGCAGACAACGGGACCCTGACCCCCCACATTCTCTGGATCCTGGCGGTGGTCTTCCCGGACCTGGATAGTCAGCTGAAGGCCAGACAGCAGCAAGAAGGGGGTAAGTCCATGCCTAATCTGTGTACTATGTCTGACCTGCTAATTGCAGTCTTTTGGCCTGATCACACTTCCACATTACGTAGGTCTTGTAGTCCAGGACTCATGTCCCTCAATTGTGTGATGCACGCTCCTCATCTGATCCACAGGTGTGGCCCCTACAGTCTGTTGCTTGTGTCACTAGGGCACTGTGTCCCTGCAGTCAGATATGCTTCAGCTACCGGACAGCATCTGTTCCCGTGACTCTGTTGTGTGTTTCATGGGTGGTTCAATTGTTTACCCAATGCCTGGGATCTGACATTTGATCTGTGTATGCCCTTGATGTGTTCCAATTGCTGGTCTGACTCGCCACATGTGGCTGGGGGATTTCAAACAAAACCATGCAGCAGAGTACTCCAATTTGTGGGCCTCAGGAGTATGTATATCAAGTATGTCACACTTGCTTAGCTACCTGACTACTGTCCAGGGCCAAACACTGTTTCGCGTAGACCTGGGCAGTCATGCCTCCTCAAGGGCATTTAGAAACACTCTGTAATCCCACTCCTGTGTATCAACTTGCAGGTTGTGCTTAGTGACATGTGCCGTCAGGTGTCTGCCTCTGTGTCATTATGGTGTGGCTTCCTGTTACGTACAACTGGGGTGTCCATGATTTTGAGGGTCAGCAGGACATCTGAGATGTGACTATGAGAGACAAGACCTGTGTGACATATAGGTGTGTGATCATCTGACAGCGCACAATGGTGTATGCAACTGTGTACTTCAGGCAGCTGGGTTACATGCATGGCAGACTGTGATGTGCTGATGTACAGGGAGTTGTGTTTGCAGACTCATATGTCTGATTTGCATGATGTGGGGTCTTCTGGGTCAGGGCTATGTTGTTTGCAGGTGATGGGCAAGTGCACTTGTCATCTGCAGAGTTAGCTTTACCCCTGAGCTATGATTGTGTCACAGTGCATACTGTTGTTGTCTGGATGCCCTGCCCCTGTGACAGGAGACAGTGTTGACTGACTTTCCAGGCATGCCAGTGCCATGGCATTTAACTTGCTATGAGTGATCCTGCATTGTGTTCAAGTGTGTACCATGCACCCCATTGTGGCATTGACTATCAGGACATGAGACATCATAGTGTGTGTTGCTAGCATGCATCACAAGCATGTGAAATGAGTCTCTGCCCATCCCTTCATCCGGACACCTGTACTGAGTCAGTAGCTAGAGATGTGCTGTGGTTATAGTGACATACTCCTACATGTTCACTTGCATGTCCAACTGATGTGTGGGTGGTGCATGTCAGGACATTGAGGTATAAGCATCCAACATGCAACAGACATATGGGTGCAAGTCAAGGAGGGATATGTGTGCCATGGTTGATTTTGAGAATGACAATTGGCTTATTCTAAACAGTGTTGGCACTTTGAGCAGTGTTCAGCTGATGATGCCAGGGCTTGCCCTGTGATGTGATGTACTCACTGTGGTGTGTGCAGTCAGTGCAGGTGACTGATGTTGTTCTCTTTCTTCCTATTCCTATCCAGATACATCCACAGCCACAGGAGGGGACAGCTCCACGGACCAGGAGAAGCCATAGAGCCTGACAGGGACAGAAGGAGAGGAGTTGGGGGGACCCAATGGCACAGGGGTGAGTGGAGCCACACCGAGGAGTCGTCAGCACCACCCCCCCCCCCAGCTGAGGGCCACAGCAGCTCTGAGGATGACTCCCTTGTGGAGGCGGGTATCAGCAGCCACCAAACCCCAGCTAGTGAGGCTGTCCCCGCCACCACCCCCATCACAACCCTCTCATCGGCTCCCATTCCAAAGGTCCGTGGAGGCTGCCGAGTAAGGGAGCATGTCTCCTTTGTGCCAGGCACCGCACCCCCCGCCCCTGTGTCCCCTGCTGCCCTGAGTGAGGAGTCTGTGGACTTACTTAGACAGATTCATGTAGGGCAGACATCGATGCTGAGTGTCCTCCATGCACACACTACTCTGTTGACGCAACTGGTGTCTTTCATGGAGGGCATGTCATTGGGCATGTCTGCCCAACAGAGGACCAATCAGTCCGTGGCCTCCTCCCTGATAGCAGCAGTGTCCCTCCTCCAACAGTTCCGCACCCCTCCTACCCCTGCACCACCCACGATTCCTAGCAGCCTACCTGTCCCAAGCACACACACACCTGCACATTCTCACAAAGCCACAGACATGGGCAGCACACAAACACCCAAACCAAGGGCTAGACGTGCACACAAGCAAGTGCAGGGGACTGATACCACACTCAGAGGGGCTGGTTTGCAGACACACACACTGTCATCCACAACCACTCCGCAGTCCTCCGATACCTCTCCCTCCCAGCCCCCTTCCCTTGCCTCACCTGCAAACCAATCTCCACAGAAGCTCTTCCTCTGTGACCTTGGCCTCTTCCCCACCGACCCAGCAGATCCAGATTACAAGGGGAAGAGGAAGTCCCCACACACAGAGTGGAGTGCCCCTCACACCCGGACACCCTCCCCTAGGCGCAGTCAGAATGAGGCCCTCACCCGCAAGTTCCCCGGAGCCGGAAGAGCAAGACCCCACCGCCGCCACACAGCTCCAAGGCAAAGTCTCCGTACTCCTTACTCCATCGTACTCCAGGCCACCACTCCAGAGGTTCCCCCGCCACACCCTGCCCCGGGTTCCCCCACCCACAGATACACCATCCCCAAAATGCTGAGGCCCTCCCCCCCTACCACTTGCACCTCCATACCCGGTCAGACGGTTAGTGGCACTGATGTGGGGACCGAGTCCCCCCCTCTGTCCTGCCGATCTCACCTGCACCCCATTCCGCTCACATGGATTTAGGCACTGCAGTGGAGTCCATGACCACCCCGTCTGACTTGTGCACTGCAGTGGGGACCCAATCCACTCCATATGACCTGCCCATGAAGTTGTGCCGGCACCCACCCCATCTGACTTGTGCCCCACAGTTATGACTGCACCCACCAGTTAAGTCAGCTCCACTGCAGTTGCCAGTGACTCTCCTGCATCCACCACCCCTTCACTGCCTCCTTCTGCTGCTCCCTGATCCTGTCCCTGCGGTGCTGGCCTGCCCCCATGTATGCCCCTCCGAGGTAATGTCCCCTGTCCTTACCAGTGCAGGCAAGCAACGTGTGACAGTTGTCACTCAAGTTCACTCCTTGTAATTCGATAATGGACTGGCCATTGGCCTTTTCTTTTAACGGACGTTTACATTTTCATATGCTGAATAAAGCTTTTTTCTTTATCCTTGTGAACTTGATTTAGCTGTACATTAGGTTGATGATGTTTAGCATGCCATTGCACCTGTAATGCTTGGTTTCCAATGTTGAATACTGAGGTGTTTATGTGAGGTACTCCATGTGGTCCATGAGATATGTATCCTATTCTGGTTGGTATCCATGTCATCCTTTGCAGCTAACTGGGTGTGTTATGATCAACAATTTGTGGACATCTCTGTGAACATTTCATTTGCATGGTCACATCTGTGGCTTGCACCCATGCACATATGATGTGCTGCCCAAGTGGCAGGGGTGATGAGCAACAGGTCCCCTATGTGTGGGGGTGGCAGGGGTGATGAGCAACAGGTCCCCTATGAGTGGGGGTGGCAGGGGTGATGGGCAACATAAGCCCTATGAGTGGGGGTGGCAGGGGTGATGGGCAACAGGTCCCCTATGAGTGGGGGTGGCAGGGGTGATGGGCAACATAAGCCCTATGAGTGGGGGTGGCAGGGGTGATGGGCAACAGGTCACCTATATGTGGGGGTGCAGGGGTGATGGGCAACAGGCCCCCTATGAGTGGGGGTGGCAGGGGTGATGGGCAACATAAGGCCTATGGGTGGGGGTGGCAGTAGTGATGGGCAACAGGTCCCCCATGAGTGGGGGTGGCAGGGGTGATGGGCAACATAAGCCCTATGGGTGGGGGTAGCAGTAGTGATGGGCAACAGGTCCCCATGAGTGGGTGTGGCAGGGGTGATCGGCAACAGGTCCCCTATGAGTGGGGGTGGCAGGGGTGATGGGCAACATAAGCCCTATGGGTGGGGGTGGCAGTAGTGATGGGCAACAGGTCCCCCATGAGTGGGGGTGGCAGTAGTGATGGGCAACAGAAGCCTTATGGGTGCGGGTGGCAGTAGTGATGAGCAACAGGTCCCCTATGAGTGGGGGTGGCAGGGGTGATGGGCAACATAAGCCCTATGTGTGGGGGTGGCAGTAGTGATGGGGAACATAAGCCCTATGAGTGGGGGTGGCAGGTGTGATGGACAACAGGTCCCCTATGAGTGGGGGTGGCAGGGCTAATGGCCAACATAAGCCCTATGAGTGGGTGTGGCAGGGGTGATCGGCAACAGGTCTCCTATGTGTGGGGATGGCAGGGGTGATGGGCAACAGGTCCCCTGTGAGTGGGGGTGGCAGGGGTGATGGGCAACATAAGCACTATGGGTGGGGGTGGCAGTAGTGATGGGCAACAGGTCCCCTATGACCCTATGAGTGGGGGTGGCAGGGGTGATGGGCAGCATAAGCCCTATGAGTGGGGGTGGCAGTAGTGATGGGCAACATGTACCCTATGAGTGGGGGTGACAGGGGTGATGGGCAACATAAGCCCTATGGGAGGGGGTGGCAGTAGTGATGGGCAACAGGTCCCCTATGGTTGGGGGGGTAGTGGTGCTGGCCATACAACCCCTATGGTGGCCTGTTGTTAGTGACCAGGATGTGGATCCCCTGTGTGTGTGTGCCATTTTGCGGGTACGTGTTGTTTGTTCGTGTGGTAGGTGTCTGACTTACCGTCTGCCCCGTCCGCGTCTGCTCCTGATCCGGTCATAGATGTAGAGTACTGGTATGACCTGCGCGATGAGATTCATGATGTGTTCATCTCATACACGCTGCTTGTTGCTCCGTCTCATACTTGTTGCAAGCTGGTCTGTCTCGTAGCCGTGGATTGAGTGGTGGCGCGAATCGTAGCTGATATGCTTCTTTTCCGGATGCTCTGACGTGGCGTACGTGGCGACCTGTCAGGCGCGTAGGAAGTACGCATCGTACTTGTCAGGGCGGAAACAGCAATGGATACTGCTTCCGGGCGACTCGGTTCGACGTTCGAATTTACGACTCGGACAGAGAATGAAGCTTGAATCACAGACTACGTGTCGGTCGGGTTTTTGGCAGTTATGCGCATCGTACTTCATCAACAGGACGGACCGGCTACGGGTTGCCCATCACTACTGCCATCCCCACTCACAGGGGACCTGTTGCCCATCACCCCTGCCACCCCCACTCACAGGGGGCATGTTGACCATCACCCCTGCCACCCCCAGCCATAGAGCTTATGTTGCCCATCACTCCTGCCACCCCAGCCATAGGGCTTATGTTGCCCATCACCCCTGCCACCCCCACTCACAGAGGACCTGTTGCCCATCACCCCTGCCACCGCCAGCCATAGGGCTTATGTTGCCCATCACTACTGCCACCCCCACTCACAGGGGGTATGTTGCCCATCATCCCTGCCACCCCCAGCCATAGGGCTTATGTTGCCCATCGCCCCTGCCACCCCCAGCCATAGGGCTTATGTTGCCCATCACCCCTGCCACCCCCAGCCATAGGCCTTATGTTGCCCATCACCCCTGCCACCCCAGCCATAGGGCTTATGTCGCCCATCACTACTGCCACCCCCACTCACAGGGGACCTGTTGCCCATCACCCCTGCCACCCCCATTCACAGGGAGTATGTTGACCATCACCCCTGCCACCCCCAGCCATAGGGCTTATGTTGCCCATCACCCCTGCCACCCCCACTCACAGGAGATCTGTTGCCCATCACCCCTGCCACTCCTACTCACAGGGGACCTGTTGCCCATCACCCCAGCCACCACCAGCCATAGAGCTTATGTTGCCCATCACCTCTGCCACCCCCACTCACAGGGGACCTGTTGCCCATCACCCTTGCCACCCCCACTCACAGGGGACCTGTTGCCCATCACCCCTGCCATCCCCACTCACAGGGGACCTGTTGCCCATCACCTCTGCCACCCCCAGCCATAGGGCTTATGTTGCCTATCACCCCTGCCACCCCCATTCACAGGGGACCTGTTGCCCATCACCCTTGCCACCCCCAGCCATAGGGCTTATGTTGCCCATCACCCCTGCCACCCCAACTCACAGGGGACCTGTTGCCCATCACCCCTGCCACCCCCAGCCATAGGGCTTATGTTGCCCATCACCCCTGCCACCCCCACTCACAGGGGACCTGATGCCCATCACCCCTGCCACCCCCAGCCATAGGGCCGATGTTGCCCACCACCCCTGCCACCCCCAGCCATAGGATGGGTGATGCGTAACACATCCAGCATACTCCAATATCAGGTATGTCTGTGACAAATGCCCACAACAGTGATTACGGCTATGCACATACAATGTAAGTAACAGCACATGTGTGACCAACACATGAGTGTGACATACACAAGGCATGCATCACCATAGCACTGCGGCAATGTAAAAAGAACACCCCCTCACTGTGTAGAACAGACGTTAAGTGTGGGCTTCCAAAATGCAGCAGATGTTGAGCATTGTGGTGATGGGGACTAAACCCCCCCTCATCACAGTGACCAAAAGGTAAGTGTCATCATGGTCAAAGCTGCAAATAACAAACAGCATGTATGATCCCTGCTCCCAATCCATTAAACACTTCTGGGGCAAACTAGTGGTTGTGTCCCATACACACAGAGATGTGGTGAGGCTAACAGTGCTGTAAAAACATAACACACATGGGGGCTGACAATGCATACAGTGTACAATGACACAAAAGCAGAAGTGACCATCACCAAGCATGCACACATCTCGAAAATAGACACACCAATCAAAACAACATGTGTAGACTGTAGGTGTCAGCTCACAAACTCACATTCCATGCCAGCAATGGCACCTAACAACCAGGATGAATGTGCACAATCATGTGATATGACTCACAGGGACAGCAGGGAAAATCACAGAAACAGCATCCAGACAAAGGCCCACAACAGCAATACCAATGCACTGGTGCAGATGCACAAACAGGCAAACTCACACTGCACATCTGACACCTGACACAGCATGTGTGTGTGTGTGTCACAGTATCCCCAGGCAATTACACAACACATGAGGAGGGCTGAACCACAGTGACAAAGATGTGGACACAGTGCCATACAAAAGTAAACCATCATTGGGACACCCTCAGTGGGCAATCAGGCATTGGGAGATGAGAGGGAGCACAACAGACACATGTGACACAAGCTGGAATCAACTAACACAGCAAGAGACTGACACACAACAGCACTACCCCCAGGGACCAGACATTGGGGTGACACAAGCATGCATGACACCTCCACTGTGATGACAAAGGCAGATGTCGTACAAACTGGGAAACCCAGACATGTGTCCTGTTCCACAAACGTACATCACACATACACAAACACAAATCACTCAGCATGGCCCCTCACCCATGGACAAACGGGAGCTAGGGGACTATCCATGCAAACATTCACATCAGTCCACCCTCAACACCACACACCCTGAACTGCAACAATGTGTATCTGTGAAGCCCACACGGACAGGTGACATTGCACATGCAAAGCAAAAACCAAAGGAAATGATGGATTGAGTGTTGAACATTGCAAGCACTCACCCCCAGTCAACTGATCTGGGTTTAATCCATCACCATTCTTTAGCCCACTCTGCCACCCCAGTTCAGACATGGTCATATACAAATCAGTCTGACCCTGTGCCTCATGGGAACAGTCCAGCCCGAACTGCCAAGCCATGTCTTTCCTGGACCGGAAACAAGCTTCCTAGAGGACCGGTTTCTGGCATTTCAGCCGTCTTCAGCCAGGCTTGCTTGAATCCAGTGGCAAAGTGAGCAAGGGACTCACGTCTGAGCATACCCTGCCAACTTATGGCGAACAAAGCAAAAACCAAAGGATATGATGGACGGAGTGTTGAACATTGCAAGCACTCACCCCCAGTCAACTGATCTGGGTTTAATCCATCACCGTTCTTTAGCCCACTCTGCCACCCCAGTTCAGACATGGCCATATGCAAATCAGTCTGACCCTGTGCCTCATGGGAACAGTCCAGCCCGAATTGCCAAGCCATGTCTTCCCTGGACCGGAAACAAGCTTCCTAGAGGACCGGTTTCTGGCATTTCAGCCGTCTTCAGCCAGGGTTGCTTGAAACCAGTGGCAAAGTGAGCAAGGGACTCACGTCTGAGCATACCCTGCCAACTTATGGCGAACAAAGCAAAAACCAAAGGAAATGATGGACGGAGTGTTGAACATTGCAAGCACTCACCCCCAGTCAACTGATCTGGGTTTAATCCATCACCGTTCTTTAGCCCACTCTGCCACCCCAGTTCAGACATGGCCATATGCAAATCATCAGTCTGACCCTGTGCCTCATGGGAACAGTCCCGCCCGAACTGCCAAGCCATGTCTTCCCTGGACCGGAAACAAGCTTCCTAGAGGATCGGTTTCTGGCATTTCAGCCGTCTTCAGCCAGGCTTGCTTGAATCCAGCGGCAAAGTGAGCAAGAGACTCACGTCTGAGCATACCCTGCCAACTTATGGCGAACAAAGCATAAACCAAAGGAAATGATGGACGGAGTGTTGAACATTGCAAGCACTCACCCCCAGTCAACTGATCTGGGTTTAATCCATCACCGTTCTTTAGCCCACTCTGCCCCCCCAGTTCAGACATGGCCATATGCAAATCAGTCTGACCCTGTCCCTCATGGGAACAGTCCAGCCCGAACTGCCAAGCCATGTCTTCCCTGGACCGGAAACAAGCTTCCTAGAAGAACGGTTTCTGGCATTTCAGCCGTCTTCAGCCAGGCTTGCTTGAATCCAGTGGCAAAGTGAGCAAGGGACTCACGTCTGAGCATACCCTGCCAACTTATGGCGAACAAAGCAAAAACCAAAGGAAATGATGGACGGAGTGTTGAACATTGCAAGCACTCACCCCCATGACAAACACAGGAATGTTGGGAGGAACTAAGGTGCACAGACACATCACACAAGGACAGTTTGCAACCCTGGGGATTGACAGACATACTGCACAGTATGAGGTACATGGCCATGACCTCAAAGCTCATGTAACCTCCAGAATCCCTGCCACAGTCCCAGGACAATGCAGAAGCCAAGGAGAACCACAAGGCACACATGCTGACACCTGCCAGCATCGCAGCCATGAACCCGACAAGTGGGAGCAGTCACACACACATACAAATGTCTCAATCATTGAAAACTATCACCTAGGGACAACTACATGATTTAGCAAATAAAAAGATGCCTTGAGGAACCCTGACTGTGTCCCATCTGTGTCTGACAACATCATCACCACTCAGAACTGACAAATCCCAATGATGATACACCAATTAACAGTAGTGTGTCATGCACCCACACAACTGGTAGCCCATAGGAAAAGTAGTGGGATGAACCCAGTACCACTCAGCAAGCATCAACAACAGGAACATATCAAGGGAACACTGTTTGTGTATGAACAGGGATGTGGACACACACATGCTCATACAACACACACCATGGGCCCAGGCTATGTCACTGGACAACACACTTACTTGAGGGGACCCAACTCCTGTGGAAGCCCAGCTGTGCCAAACATATTCACTGCAAGTCTCACTCATGTCTGCAGAACACTTGGTCAGTCAGCCATCAGTTACCACACAATGAAGGCTCTGGTCACAACAGCCTGGGTACGTGAGTCTCCCCTAAGTCATCTACACATACCCAAAACAAACGTCTAGTAAGTTGCACAGAGGACCCAGTTGCTCCTTTTACAATGATGCCCACACCTGTAGGTCCAGTGTTGAGCACAAAGTGTGTTGAAGGGACAAATTGGACAATGGAAGCACATCATATGTGCATGGGTGTAAGCCAGAGATGTGACCATGCAAAATAAATGACACAGAGAGATGTCCACAAATAGCTGATCCTGACACACCCAGGTAGCTGCAAAGGATGACATGGATACCCACCAGAATAGGATACATATCTCATGGACCACAGGGAGTACCTCACAGCAAGACATCAGTATTCAACATTACAAACAAAGCATCACAGGTGCAAGGGCATGTTAAACATCATCAACATAATGTACATCAAAAATTAAACGTCTGTGCAAACAAAGGCCAATGGCCAGTCCATGTCCAAATGCCAAGGAGTGAAGTAGAGTGACAACTGTCACACCTTGCTTGCCTGCACTGCTAAGGACCGGGGTCATCCCCTCGGAGGGGCATACATGGGGGCAGACCAGGATCAGGGTGCAGCAGAAGGAGGCAGTGAAGAGGTGGGGGATGCGGGCAAGACCCTTGCAACTGCAGTGGAGCTGACTGAAGTGGTGGGTGCTGTCACAACTGTGGGGCACACGTCAGATGGTGTGGGTGTCGGCACAACTCCAGTGGGCATGTCAGATGGAGTGCATTGGCTCACCACTGCAGTGCCCAAGTCAGATGGGGTGGTCGTGGACTCCAATGCAGTGCCTATATCCATGAGAGTGGAATGTGGGACAGGTGTGTTCGGCAGGGGGGGGGGACACGGTCCCCACATCAGTGGCACTAACTGTCTGACCGGGTGTGGAGGAGCAAGTGCTAGGGGGGGATGGCCTTAGCATTTTGGGGATGGTGTATCTGTGGGTGGGGGAACCCGGGGCAGGGAGTGGCGGGGGACCCTCTGGAGTGGTGGCCTGGGGGATGGAGGACGGAGACTTTGCCTTGGAGCTGCGTGGCGGTGGGGAGGTCTTGCTCTTCTGGTGCCGGGGGGACGTGCGAGTGGGGGTCTCTGTCTGACTGCACCTGGAGGAGGGTGTCCGGGTTTGAGGGGCAATCTCCTCTATGTGTGGGGACTTCCTCTTCCCCTTGTAATCAGGATCTGCAGGGTCGGTGGGGAAGAAGCCGAGGTCACAGAGGAAGAGCTTCTGGGGAGATGGGGTTGCAGGTGAGGCAAGGGAAGGGGGCTGGGAGGGAGAGGTCTCGGAGGACTGCTGAGTGGTTGTGGATGAGTGTGTGTGTCTGCAAACCAGCCCCTGTGAGTCTGGTATCAGTCCCCTGCGCTTGCTGGTTTGCACGTCTAGACCTTGGTTTGGGGGTTTCTGTGCTTGGGACAGGTAGGGTGCTAGGAATCGTGGGTGGTGCAGGGGTACGAGGGGTGCGGGACACTTCGAGGAGGGACACTGCTGCCATCAGGGAGGAGGCCACGGACTGATTGGTCCTCTGTAGGGCAGACATGCCCGAGGAAATGCCCTCCATGAATGACACTAGTTGTGTCAACAGACCTGTGTGTGCATGGAGGACCTTCAGCATCGACGTCTGCCCTACATGGATCTGTCGAAGTAAGTCCACAGACTCCTCACTCAGAGCAGCAGGGGACACAGGGGCAGGGGGTGTGGTGCCTGGCACAAGGGAGACATGCTCACAAACACGGGAGCCCACAGGGGCCTCTGGGATGGGAGCCGATGGGAGGGTTTTGGTGGTGGCGGTGGTGGGGACAACCTCACTAGCTGGGGTTTGGTGGCTGCTGATACCCGCCTCCACAAGGGAGTCATCCTCAGAGCTGCTGTGGCCCTCAGCTGGGGGGGATGGTGCTGACGACTCCTCTGTGTGGCTCCACTCGCCCTCCGTGCCACTGGGTCCACCCGACTCCTCTCCGTCTGTCACTGTCAGGCTCTGTGGCTCCTCCTGGTCCATGGAGCTGTCCCCTCCTGTGGCCGTGGATGTATCTGGATAGGAATAGGAAGTAAGAGAACAGCATCAGTCACCTGCACCGACTGCACACACCACAGTGAGTACATCACATCACAGGGCAAGCCCTGGCATCATCAGCTGAACACAGCTCAAAGTGCCAACACTGTTTAGAATAAGACAGCTGTCATTCTCAACATAAACCATGGCAAACATATCCCTCCTTGACCGACACACAAAGGTCCGTTGCATGTTGGATGCTAACACCCCAATGTGCCAGCATGCACCACCCACACATTAGTTGTACATGCAAGTGAACATGTAGGAGTATGTCACTATACACACAGCACATCTCTTACTACTGACTTGGTACAGGTGTCCGGATGAAGGGATGGGCAGAGACTCATGTCACATGCTTGTGATGCATGCCAGCGACACACTATGATGTACCCATGTCCTGATGGGCAATGCCACAATGGGGTGCATGGTGCACACTTGAACACAATGCAGGATCGCTCATCGCAAGTTCAATGCCATGCCACTGGGATGCCCTGAAAGTCAGTCAACACCGTCTCCTGTCACAGGGGCAGGGCATCCAGACAACAACAATATACACTGACTCAAAATCCTAGCTCAGGGGTATAGCTAACTCTGCAGATGACCGGCACACTTGCCCATCCCATGCAAACAACATATCCAGGACCCAGAAGACCCCACATCATGCAAATCATACATATGAGTCTCTGCAAACACAAATCCCTGTACACTAACACATCACAGTCTGCCATGCATGTAACCCAGCTGCATGAAGGACACAGTTGCATACACCAATGTGCGCTGTCAGATGATCACACACCTATATGTCACACAGGTCTTGTCTCTCACAGTCACATCTCAGATATCATGCTGACACTCCGAATCGTGGACACCCCAGTTGTACATAACAACAAGCCACACCCTAATGACACAGAGGCAGACACCTGAGGGCACATGTCACTAAGCACAACCTGAAATTTCATACACAGGAGTGGGATTACAGAGTGTTTTTAAATGCCCTTGAGGAGCCAGGACTGGCCATGTCTACATGAAACAGTGTTTGGCCCTGGACAGTAGTCAGGTGGCTAAGCAAATGTGACATACTTGATATACACACTCCTGAGGCCCAAAAATTGGAGTCCCCTGCTGCTTGGGTTTGTTTGGAATACCCCAGCCACATGTTGCGAGTCCGACCAGCAATTGGTACACATCTCAAGGGCACACACAGATCACATGTGAGATCTCAGGCATTGTGTAAACAATTGACCCACCCATGTAACACACAACAGAGTCACGAGACCAGATGCTGACCGGTAGCTGAAGCATAGCTGACTGCAGGGACACAGTGCCCTAGTGACACAAGCAACAGACTGTAGGGGCCACACCTGTGGACCAGATGAGGAGGGTGCATCACACAATTGAGGGACCTGAGTATTGGACTACAAGACCTACGTAATGTGGAAGTATGACCAGGCCAAAAGACTGCAATTAGCATGTCAGACATAGTACACAGATTAGGCATGGACTTACCCCCTTCCTGTTGCTGTCTGGCCTTCAGCTGCCTATCCAGGTCCGGGAAGACCACTGCCAGTATCCGGAGCATGTGGGGAGTCAGGGTCCGGTGTCTGCCCCTCCTGCATGGAGGTGACAGCTTCAGCTGGACTCTAGCTATCCACCGGGTCCAGCCCCGAAGGTCCTGCCACCTCTTCTGGCAGTTGCGGATCCGGCGCTTGTAGACCCCCACAGAACGAACAACCCGGGCGATGGTCAGCCAGATCTCCTGCTTCTGGTGGGCATCAACCTGTGAGGATGACAAAGTGAAAAGTACATTAACACACATGCCCCAGATTTGTGCAGCACACATTTGGATATACATGTCATCATCACAAAGGGAAATTAATTACACAGGTAGTGCAACCATGGGGGAGGAAACATCACCTACATGTCTGACATGTTAACAGTGCCTGGATAGTTTAAGCTTGCAATAATGCACTTTAGCAGCAGGAAACCGATTCATTACATGTACCCACACACTTTGGGGGGATGAAAGAAGTAATTGAGAATGCTTGCCACTGGTGTACACACTGCAAGTACTGCTAGTCAGCCAACATGCATAATTAGGAAGTCAGTGGACTGCACACTCACCTGCTCCCCTGGTTTCCCATACAGCTTGCTGTACTGGGGAAGGAGCCCGTCCAGCAGGGCCTGGTTCTCCTCCTCAGTGAAGGCTGGGGCCCTCTCCAGAGTACGTGCCATAGCAGGAGCCAGAGGATGCAGAGACAGCAGCAGTGGTAGCAGGGATGTGGTCCAGTAGCATGTAGTGCAGGCAAGTGAGCTCCCTGGGGGCCAGCCAGCCTTATATCTGTGCTGCAGAGGCAGAATCTGTGCCATGTGTCCCATGTGATAGGTCCAACACGGTTGCATTCTATGAATCTGGCCAATCCATTTAACAGTACGACTCGTACACGCCTTCCGCATCGTTCAAATCTCCACCTTCATGGAACACTTGAAATTGCAACATTGTTGTAGGCATCCAATTGAATTTCCAGTGCAGAACTCGTACAAGTTTTGAATCCGCATCCGTCTCCATGACAGTCCGGAGCCAATGGGTGCGCCCGGCTCGTTCAACTGACTGTACAACGCGTATTTTGAATATACACATGCACCCGTCTCCATACGATTCAATGGCCAAGGCGTACGCCTGTCTCGGACCATTCCTGCACGACACGTATGCATGATAGTCACCTGCGTCGGTCCTCATTGCATTCAATGACAAAGCGTACATACGGCTCGGACATGACCCGTGCAATGCGTATGCATTGTCACCCGCGTCGGACCTCATTGCATTCAATGACAAAGCATACGCACGGCTCGGACATGACCTGTGCAATGCGTGCGCATTGTCACCCGCGTCGGACCTCATTGCATTTAATGACAAAGCGTACGCACGGCTCGGACATGACCCGTGCAATGCGTACGCATTGTCACCCGCGTCGGACCTCATTGCATTCAATGACAAAGCGTACGCACGGCTCGGACATGACCCGTGCAATGCGTACGCATTATCACCCGCGTCTGACCTCATTAGTGTGACTATTATACGGATGCAACACACATATCCTGGCCAGGGACACCTGTGCACACCTACCACACGACAGCATTGGCCCCACAGTGTCCCATGGCATGTAAAGCTGCATTCCCTGGGTGTTTGGGGGGCCACATCTGTTTTTTTGGCTGGCACTTTGTGCAGCCAATCCCAGGGTGTGCACGTGTACATGGGGGCAGAATCCTTTGTGTGTTGTTCACATTACCACTGTGATGTGCAATTGGACAGTAATGGGCATGAGTCACGGACACAGTGTCAGGTTGTATATTTTTAGGACAGGTCACATACACCCTGAGTCCTGGGGGTGATGGCATGTATGTCAGTGATACCTGTAGCCACAATACTGATGGGCACCCACAGTATGTGTGCATGTTGTGTCTCAGATGTGTCTGATCAAATGTTCCCAATGGGTGACAGTCTCCACATCCATGTGGTATATGCATCAACCTTGATGTGGTGTGTGTTTAAGAGACGTACATATACGGCCAGCAAGAACAACAGTGGCCACTACCTGTGGGACTAACGCTTGCCTTGTGGTGTGTACGTGCTACGCCATGTCCATTGCTGTGTTGATGTGGCAATCCAGGGAACCTGGGTTTCTGCATGGCAAAGATCTGTGACGCATGGGAGACATGAGGCCTCAATTGTCACTGTGGTGTGTGTTTGGAACGTTGCAGCAGCACATAGGTTGGATGACACAGCCAGATGATTGGCCATTGCACTACATGGGACTCATGTGGACATTTGGAATTGAGATGTGAGGTGGTGGTCTTGTAGGTGACATATGTGTCCATGACCAACAGCACACACCTCAGTACATTGTGTAATGTCATGAACTAGCAGGTGATATTGATCGTTGTCATGGCCACATGGGTGGATGAACTGACAATCTTCCTATGGGCATCTCTGTACTGCAGGGCACCAGCTGTCCATCGGCCGTTCCCAGACCTTGCAACCATGCAGGAACGCAACTACATCAGATGGTACAACATTACCAGGCCACTGATTGCAGAGTTGGCAGAGCAGTTGGCGCCACATCTGCTACCTGGCCGGACATGCCCTGTCCGAAGGTGATGGCAGCCCTGCACTTCTTTGCTACTGGTACCTTTCAGTACACTGTGGCTACTGCTGGTGGGATGTCGCAAACAATGTTTAGTCGGGTGTTACGCGATGTCTTGGAGGGGATGTAGCAATTCCTCGACCTGTATATGAAGTTCCCGAGCCCAGCTGAACTTCCTGAAATAAAGGATGCCTTTTATACACTGGGGAGGATGCCGAACGTCATCGGATCTATTGATGGGACACATGTTGCCCTGATACCACCACAGGCACATGAGCAGGCATACCGGAACAGGAAGCACTACCATTCGATCAATGCTCTGGTGGTCTGTCTTGCTGACATGTCAATCACACATGTGTGTGCACGGTTCCTTGGTTCTGCGCACAATGCCTACATTGTGAGAAGTAGTCGCATTGCAACACTGATGTCACAGATGCCAGCTCAGCATGCCTGGCTTGTCGGTGTGTACTGACTGTTTCTCATTGTGTGTGTTTGTCAATGTTGTATTCCGCACTCCTACAAAACTCAGCTACTTGATCATTTTTGTGTGTGTAGGTGACTCCGGATACCCCAACATGCCGTGGTTGCTGACACCCCTCAGGAACCCTGTGACATCAGCCGAGCTGCGCTACAATGAGGCACATGGTCGGAGTAGGAGGGTGATTGAGCGGACATTCGGCCTCCTGAAAAGCCGCTTTCGCTGCCTGGACAAGACCGGAGGGGCCCTCCCATATATGCCTGCAAAGGTGTGCAAAATAATCCTTGTCTGCTGCATGCTACACAACATGGCGGTGCGGAAGGAGGTGCCTCTCATTCAGGATGACGATGACCAACGTCCGCCACCTGTGGAGGATCCCGGCCTGGGCCAAGATGCCAGTGATGATGAAGATGAAGGTGACATCCGCTCACAGCTCATCAACAGCTTCTTCACCTGAATGTGAGTTTCCATGGTTGTTATGTGAATGTATGGAGGTAGCCTGGAATGTGTTGTGCCAGCTCTGTTGCTGTCTGAGTGTGTCTGTGTGCCACTTGACTGGATCCGTGCTGTGATGTGTCCATTCAGGTGGTGTGTACTCCACAATAGGGTAGCACTGCTAACTAGTGTTTGTGTAGGTGTCTTGCAACATGTTTTGTGCATGTGTCTTGCATTTCTCTCCTGTTCTTCTGTGCTTTTGACTGTATCTTGTCTGTCCTTCCCAGGGTACTTTGCCTGTTTGCTCCAACACTCAGAAGCCAACACCAGTGTGGAAGTTGACAATTCCCATCAACTGATGTACCGCACATCCCTGGACTTCCATTCTCCAACTCATTGGGAGAGTGTTTCCACTGTTACATAGAATTACCGTGCAACTAGTGCGGAATAAATGTGTTGCTGATGTGTAATGAACCTGTGCTACGCTTTGTTATGTGCGCTGTCTGTCTTCCCACATCTGAGTGACATCTGCTTACCTCACCTGTGGACTTGTTACCACTGACTGGGGTTGGTGTTGTGTCTGTGCATGTCAATGCGTTTCAGGTCAACATCATTGTGTGTGATGAGTAACATGGCCATGGTGAGTATGTTTTGTGTTGCCATAGTGTTGTATCTCCCTCAAATGTGTCACATCCCCATGACTCACCTTACATTGGTCACACTGTTGCAGTATTTGGCATGCACTGTGTTGTGTAGCAGATCGACATCTCCTGAACACGACAAGTTGGAATCACAACAGAGGCAAGTATGGTGTACTGGTGAGTTTATGTACAAACATGTGTGAGGGAACTGCACAGAATGGTGGGTGCTGTACAGTGGTTTGGTAATCCAAAGTTCCCATTGGAGTTGGTAGTGCTAGTAGATGAAATGTCCAGGGTAAAGTCCACAGTCATCTGATACATTGGCCCAACATGAACCCTCCATGTCATGTGGGCGAGTTGTGTGCGATTGGACAAGGTGAACGGGTTGCGCACAAAGAACATTGTCCAGAACAGGTTTAGAGGCCCTGGGGGATGTGCTGGGACATCTGCCTCTCACATGTCCTTTTTCGGACAACCCCTCTTCTTCCGGGGGGGGGGGGGGGATCCTCATGTGCAGGCCTCTGCGGTGCAGGGGACTCTCCGCCAGAGTCCTCCTCCCTCCCTGTGGCGCTGGCAGATGGTGTTGCGACGGATGTTGTGGGCACACAGGGGGGTGTGGACAGGTTGGTGTTGATCTGGCGGAGGCATTGGAGTATGTCCCGATGCATCGTAATAAGGGCATCCCACTTTGCCTCCATGCGGGCATGGTGGGCAGCCTGCTCCTGTTGCATGTCCTTGAGGATCCCCACTACCTGGCCAAATCCTCCGGTGCTATCCTGGTACTCATCTATGATGCGTGCCAGTTGGGGGTCATAATGCAGTCCAGACCCCTCTGCAAGGGGCGCCCTCTGCCTCCCACCCCTCCCAGCACCCCTATCCACAAAGGCAGGACCAGCGGTGGGACGCACAGGTGACATTGGGAGCCCTTGGGTGGTGTTGCTGGTGGTGTTTGCTGTAGCTTCCGGGGGGTCCTGTGTCCCTGTGCTGTGGGTGTTCAGTGGCCTTGGTCTGTCCGTGTTGGCGGGGGTGCCCTGTCAGTGACCAGATGCTGGAGGCGTGGGTACAGGGGAGGCAGATGTTGATGCTGCTGGTGCTGCATGATGGCTCACACCGGAGGGGCCAGGTTGGTCGTCGTCATCCGAAGAGACTGGGTCCAGCACCACCTGTGTTTGGAAGAGACACACAATGTGATTTATGTTTCTACATGCATCGTTGGTTCACAAACATGACATTTTCTACTTTTCAAACAGATGCCTGCCTATACACTGCTTTTTCCCAGCTTGTCACGGACAGAGTTTGATATTGTTGTTGGCCATTTCCCAGCATGGCCTTGTGCTCCCCACAACTGAGCCCAGTGTCAGACATCTTGTCAGTCCCTTCCCACTCCCTGTGAGGCGTGTATGGTTCAGTTTGATCTTGCTGGGCCATGTGGGTGGGTGTAGGTTGTCTGTGACTGCGAGTCCCATCATACTCTTGGCTACACCCCCTTTCCAGCATGCCCATACTTTCTCCCTCTTGACTCTGCTTCCCTGTGAGGGGGTGTGGCAGCAATGGCAAGATGGCTGACTGTGAAGTCCTGATTTTTGCTGTTGGCCATTTCCATGCATGGCCTTGTGCTCCCAACAACTGAGCCCAGTGTCAGACATCTTGTCAGTCCCTTCCCACTCCCTGTGAGGCGAGTATGGTTCAGTTTGATCTTGCTGGGCCATGTGGGTGGGTGTATGTTGTCTGTGACTGCGAGTCCCATCATACTATTGGCTACTCCCCCCTTCCCAGCATGCCCATACTTCCTCCCTCTTGACTCTGCTTCCCTGTGAGGGGGTGTGACAGCAATGGCAAGATGGCTGACTGTGAAGTCCTGATGTTTGTTATTGGCCATTTCCCAGCATGGCCTTGTGCTCCCCACAACTGAGCCCAGTGTCAGACATCTTGTCAGTCCCTTCCCACTTCCTGTGAGGCGAGTATGGGTCAGTTTGATCTTGCTGAGCCATGTGGGTGGGTGTAGGTTGTCTGTGACTACGAGTCCCATCATACTCTTGGCTACACCCCCCTTCCCAGCATGCCCATACTTTTTCCCTCTTGACTCTGCTTCCCTTTGAGGGTGTGTGGCAGCAATGGCAAGATGGATGACTGTGAAATCCTGATGTTTGTTGTTGGCCATTTCCAAGCATGGCCTTGTGCTCCCCACAACTGAGCCCAGTGTCAGACATCTTGTCAGTCCCTTCCCACTCCCTGTGAGGCGAGTATGGTTCAGTTTGATCTTGCTGGGCCATGTGGGTGGGTGTAGGTTGTCTGTGACTGCAAGTCCCATCATACTCTTGGCTACAGGCCCCTTCCCAGCATGCCCATGCTTCCTCCCTCTTGACTCTGTTTCCCTGTGAGGGGGTGTGACAGCAATGGCAAGATGGCTGACTGTGAAATCCTGGTGTTTGTTTGGCTACAAGTCCAAAGTGAGCCCCTGTGCTTCACACAGCAGCACCCAGTACGGGGTATCTTTTGCTGATATTTCAATGAGGTATGTGTCAATGCATTGTACCCGGTGAGTTGTGTGGAGTTTGTGTTGGGGGGGGTGTCTCCCAATGCTGATAAGTATGGTCAGGGCTGTCAGTCCTCTTTCCCATCATGAAACGTGCTTCCATTGTAGGGCGTGCAAGTTGTCTTTCAGGATGTCAGTCAGTGGAGTCCTGCTTCTGATTTGCACACAAGCCCTAGCAGGGCCTTGTGCTCCCCACAGCAGGACCCAGTGTCAGCCATCTTGTCAGTCATTTTCCACTCCCTGTGATGTGGGCATGTTTCAGAGAGGTCTTGATGGGCCAATCAGGAGGGGGAGCATTATCTGTGACTACAGGCCCCATCATGCGTTTGGCTACACTCACTTCACCTGCATCCCCACTATTCCTTCCTGACAGTCAGCTGCACTGTGAGGTGGTGTGTTTGTGGTGGCAAACTGTCTGGCAGGGTCCATTTGGCTTAGTGCCACTGGCTTGCTCTATTTATTTGTAGGTTGGTGCATGTCATGACACAGTTGCAAGTCACTATGAGATGGCAGGTATTGTGTTTGTCTGACTGGCATACACATCTTGGGCTGATCATCTATTGGTTAGTGTGGCTTTGGTTGCGGGGCATGGTTTCACTGTCCCCTTGCCACACAATCTTGGGTATGTTGTTTGTGTACTCACCAGGCTCTGGGATGTCTGTTAGGCCATGGACGCTCTCTGGTGGTAGGATGTCCCGCACCTTCTCCTCCCAGGTCCTGAAGTAGACTGGTGTGGCAGGAGGGCCACCGCTGGTGCACTGACTCAGAGCGTGATCTTTTTCAATGAGTTTCTTGACCCTCCTGCACACGTTATACCACCTGTTTTGGATATTGTCCTTTGTGCGCCTTACTGGTGCTTGGGCGTTCACCTTGTCCACAATCCTCGCCCACATCTTAGTTTTCTGTGAGATGGGGGTCCTTTGGACCAATGTACCAAACAAATGTGGCTCTACTCTGATGATCTCGTCTACCAGCACTTCTAACTCACTACCTGTGAACTTTGGATTCTTCTTTGGGGGCATGGTGATGGGTGGTGGTGGTGAGTGATGTGTGTGTGAGGGTGAAAGTGATGGTGGTTTGGTGTTGGTTCTGCTGGGTGTATGTGTGTGTGCTTTTGTATGAGGTGCTGATGGTGTTTGAGTTGTGTGATGGGTGAGTTGTGTGTGTGTCTGTGGTTGCTGTGTACTGGTGTTTGCTGCTGGCTGTGTCTCCTGTTTGCAAGGAATGATGGTAGTGATTGTAGTCCTTTATATAATTGGAGTGGTGGGTGTGTCTTTGTCCCATGTTTTTTTTGGTGGTATTTATTGGCTTTGTCATTGCTTGTTTGGTCCTTTTTTTGTCTTTTTTCCTTTGTGTTTTTTAGGCATGAAGGAGACGTTCATGTGACGGACGCTGCTGTTGTCTCGTGCGGGTTTCTCTGCCTCGTTCATGCTGCCTATCTTCTGTGTTTGGTACGCGTCGGTTGCGGCGGTCTCTATTGCTTGTGTGCCGGGTTGTCTGTGCGTGTGGGCCTGCGGCTTGGTCTCCGTGCGAGTCAGTCTGGTTTTACATGCATTGCATCGTACTGCGCAAATCGTACATCGCGGGTACGGGTCGGTCGGCTTCATTCCAGGTTTGTGTCGGTCGGTGATAATCGCGTCGGTTTTCCGGCCAGATCACTATTTTCCCTACGGCTCGGTCGTACGGCTTATATTCCGCACGTGTCGGTTGTAATTAACACGCTTTGCATCGTACTGCACAGGTCGTACGGCGCTGGTCCGCGTCGGTCAGTATTCGGTCCGAGTCCGTGTCGGTTGGTTCGTTTTGCAGCCGGAATCGGAATCGGCCCCTAAATGTTAAAATTCACAAAATAAAATTAATTTATTTACCAGCCAAACAAAAATTACATATATATAATATACAACAACTATAAATGTCAGTAATTAAAAATATTAACAATTATATTCAAATAATTACAACAAATAATATATTATAAACATAAATAATAAACAACACATGTATTAACCTAATTAAAAAGTAACTGCTAAAAAATTCAAACAATGTATCCCAACCAATGAATTTAAACTAAAATAGCACAAACCAATAAAAATTGTCAACTAATTAACTAAACACTATAAAAACAAACAATTAACTAACACAAATTTACTATTTATCAGCCAAACACGGAGGGAGAACGCTACTTTACGAGAGAGAAAGAAAGAAAATCTACAGACACTACTATAACAGATTATGCTACAACACAGGTAAGAGCAACACTTTTTTACAAAATATAAATGCCTCTACCTCCTTAACTTAACTACTGAAATAATAAAATGTTTGCCTCTTTTTAAATAAAAACTAAAGTTGCAAACAATCACACCAAGAAAAAAAATGTTATTAAGTACCTTATTTAACTCTACGTCATGAAAAACCTAAACTTTTAATGTATAACTTAACCTGATAAAGAAAGTAAAGTAGCCTGATTTTGTTACACGTATAAAATGAGAAAACATAACTAATACATGCATTTCTCTTCACAGCTTTGACAAACTGCATCTAAAAAAACATCCACCAAATTAAATTCATCTACTGCAAAAAGTAAGTATAGTTTCAATGCTAAATAAAAAATAATACAAAGAAATTAAAACATATCTCAAATATAATTAACAAACATTTTTCTACCCCATCTACAGAAAATCGAACAGTGAAACAGCAATAAGCAGCAAATAAACCCATCAACAAAACACAAACACTAATGTAATTATGTTTTATACATTGTTAATAAAACTACCAGATTTATCATTCACAATAGCATATTTACTAAACACATCTGCATCTATCTTCACAGATATATCCCAGAAATGGCAGAAGGAGCGAAGTTTATAATATCTCAAAAGGGAAAACTAATGCTTTGCTACATGGGTTGCACTTGCATCCAAGAAAAAGTCATAAAAACTAAAACACATTGGTAATGTAGCAAATATTATTTTAATGCCTGTTATGGTAGAGCTACAACAATAGATAGCAATGTTGTGAATGTTAGAGAGCACAACCATCCACCCAATGTGACTGAATTAGAAGTAAGAGAAGCCTTAGACACAATAAGAGAAGCAAGCACAGGCTCCCAAAAGACAAGTACTCAAATTCTGAAAAATGTTTTTACCAATGTACCTGATCATGCCACAGGGCAACTACCTTCTATCCCCAACCTAAAAAGATTAATAACAAAAACCAAGAGAGCTTCAGATCCAACCACATCTACCCCCGAAACGTATGAAGAACTCCAAATACTTCCAGAATACACCATCACCCACAAAGAAGACAAATTCTTACTGTATGACAACAAAAGTCAAGATAAAAGAATTATTAGTTTTGCAACTAATAGTAACTTGAAAAACTTAAAAACTGCGAAACATGGATGATGGACGGAACATTTAAAGTTTGTCCAAAACCCTTTCATCAGCTTTATACAATTCATGGTGAATTTGAAGAGACAAATATCCCATTCCTTTACGCATTGCTGCCTAATAAACATAGCACCACCTATATAGAATTACTAAAAACAATAAAAAGAATTAACAGAAAATTACTATCCCCACAGAATAATAATAGATTTTGAACATGCTATGATTCAAGAAATATTCAAACTGTACCCACACACTGCATTACAAGGGTGCTACTACCATTTTAACCAAACAATATGGAGGCACCTACATAAAACTACTTTAAGCATAGGATACTCAACTAATAGCAACTTTGCCTATCAAATAAAAAAAGTTAATAGCCCTAGCATACGTACCAACAACTAAAGTGGCTAATCATTACAACTTGCTAATAGACAGTCCCTTCTACTGTACCAATGAAAGTAAAATTAATCCCTTGCTGGACTACTTTGAGGACATGTGGGTGGGGAGATTACATCGGTCAGGGCATCGCAGACAACCCAAATTTCAAATACCCTGGTGGAATGTCTACGCCAGTACTGTAGCTCAAAAATCCAAAACTAATAACGCGGTAGAAGGATGGCATAATGCCTTCCAGGCCACAATAGGTAGAAGACAACCCACATTCCACAAACTTATACAAGCTATTAAAAAGGAACAAAGCTACCAAGAGCTCAGAGTAGAACAATCTCTCAGCAAAATAGGACCTAAATTTAGCAAACAAACCAAAAGTATGTATGAATACCTCCAACATAAAGCTAGGATGTATCCAAATACCCAAGGCCTAGAATATATAGACAAATAGCAAAATCAATTCTTTAAAGTAAACCAAACAGCAAACATTATGAACAAAACAAACATATCAACAAAATATTTCTCTTTTTTTATTTAATTAAATTATGTCATAAAATTCTAAATATAACTCAAAATTATATGACATAATAGAAAAAATAAAAAAGAGAATAAAAGAATATACATTTCCCACCCTCAATAATAAAAGAAATAATTACTTACAGTTGTGTAGCTGTAGAATATCCTCGAAATCGATAACATCCACAGTAAACCAAGCAAAAACGTAATCCATTTAATAAGGAAACCCCCCTAAAAAATTGAAAAATACAACTGTAGATAAAAGAATCCAATGCTGCAATCCTCTCAATAATAAAACCCGAAAATAGTATATAAAAAAACGCTCCAAGAACCCGATAGAAAAAGGAAATTTATAGCAACTTGTTATCAAACAAGAAACAACACTGTCCTTTATTTAAAAACAAAAACAAAAATGTGTGAACAACTCCATCCATTCACCAAAGCCAGTACCTGTAAATAAAAGTAAACAACACCCACCCACAACAAATTTATAAACCCACAAAAACCAATATCAACATAAAATAAATATAAACCCATATCGTAAACATATAAGTAAAATTACATAGCATAGTAATTACATCTGACACTAAATCAAACACATAAAACACTAAACTACCGAAACAACACGTAACTATTCTGAAAACGATAAAATAATGCCCTAACAAATATATTTACACTACCACTAACTTACCCCTACCTTAAAACTAACTTAGGAGCCGATTCCGATTCCGGCCGCAAAACGAACCGACCGACACGGACCCGGACCGAATACTGACTGACACGGACCAGCGCCGTACGACCCGTGCAGTACGATGCAACGCGAGTGAATTACAACCGACACGTACGGAATACAAGCCGTACGACCGAGCCGGATGGAAAATAGTGATCCGGCCGGAAAACCGATGCGATTTTCACCGACCAACACGAACCCGGAATGAACCCGACCGACCCGTACCCGCGATGTACGATTAGTGCAGTACGATGCAATGCGTGTAAAACCAGGCCGACTCGCACGGAGACCAAGCCGCACAACTGACATGCACAGACAACCCGGCACACAAGCAATAGAGACCGCCGCGAACGACGCCTACCAAACACAGAAGACAGGCAGCGTGAATGAGGCGGAGAAGCCCGCACGAGACAACAGCAGCGTCTGTTTCCATCACATGAACGTCTCCTACATGCCTTGATTATTCCATGGAAGGTTATGCAGTTCCTATATAAAGAAAGAAGGATAGCAATAGCCCATGTATCGGCTAAAGAGAGTAAGGTGTGTCTCCAAGGTCAAGGTGAGTGTGTAGAGTGAGGAGAGGGTACTCCTTGTTGTGATACTGAGTGCCCTCACACACCCTTGCGGATGTTTAGCATCATCATTGGGCACAATTGCTCCTCGTGGGGGTGGCGCTGCAGTCCCTCGTCACGGGCCCTTGATTAGGGGCTCTCTGTTGGAGTTCTTTTAGGAGTTGCCGCATTTGTGAGTGTGGGTGTGTGGGTCAGAGTGTGCTAGTGAGTGCAGGTATTAAAATTGAGACAGGGTCCAAAAATAATTTTTAATTGGGAGGTCCCTGGTTCAAATTAAAAGATTTACGGGGATGGAGATGCACGGTAGTGCTTATTATGAGAGGGGAAACTGAACAAAATAATGTCCCACTTCTCTCAACCCGTATGGTGTGATAACAAAAAGTGCTATTAGAAAAGTTAGGTCAACATGTTTCGCGCTTTTAGATGGTCCCTATTGGATCCAGGAGCGCTTCGTCAGGACCAAAAGAAGAAATTTTATAAGGGTGGGTTCGGGAAGAGACAGCCCGTAATCCCATCCGTTACCTTGGTCTGGTACGCTTGACAATTCGTGGACAGAATCCGTTTTTATACGAAATTCATGTTCTCAGCCTAAGGGGAGACATAAGAAGGAACAAGGGGGGGGGGGGGGGGAAGGAAAAAAGATAGAGGTAGTATTATATCAAGGTTATAGATATTGCCATGCCACGAGTGCACTAGAAGTTAAATAGTGCCCAGTGCATGAGGGCCCACCGAATGTTATACAGTGGTCATGCTGCTGAGGTGGCCGGGAAACCACCTGATGGGAATGGGCAAGTTGCCCATAGTAGGAGGTGCTCAAAAGGTAGAATCGCGACACACGAGGTGAAGAAATGACATTGAAAAACGACCCTGAAAAGGTGCTGCATAGGGGCCGGTGTGCATCAAACCCGTCACGAGCGAAAGTGCGATGCTCAGGCGCCCGGGTGTTAGCTGTTATAAGGGGGAGGATATGGTTCTAATAACCAGGATAAAGGCTCAGATCTAAAACGGTGGTGCGCGTGCAGGGCTAAGGAGGAAATCCCTGTGAGAGCCTTGTCCGCAGTGCCCTAGCTATAGAGTGCAGGGATCGAATGGTATCAATATAACATGCACCCCTAAGTAGCTATGTGAGTGCCCGTATGCACCCAACTGGATAAGAAGGTGGTGCATGGCGACGGCGTCTGAGCCTCACCAGGAGTTAAGGAGTGGGTTCGCTGGCAACGAGCAAGTGGGAGCTCAGGTCTATAAAGTGAAGAGAAATGGCGCTAGAGGGGCTGCCGGTGGGGTGCGGGTGCGGAGTGACCATGCTGCTAAGTGCACCTAGAGGTGGATACAGACACCAACCACCCCCACCACCATTGTTCCAAGGGTTCCCTACGCACCCATTCCAGACACCACTGTACCAAGGACCATGGATGGGTCCCCAACCTATATGGAACGGTCCCATGGGACATAACCCGATACCCAATTACCATCAATATCAGATCCCACCTTTTCTCAACAGAGGGAGGGGCAGAGGCAGAGGAAAAAGAAGAGGAACAACCAAGACCGTCCATTGGCAGGACCCAGAACCGATGGTCTTACGAAGCAAGACCACAAGACCTTAGTGGTTAACTTATCCTCAAGGCCTCTTACTGAAGATGAGAATGCACTACTGGAAAAGGGCCTGGGATTTGTCCCGACACCGAAGGAAGACGACTTTACCCTGCAACAAGAACTACATCAGTTTTTTCGGAAAGTCCGCCTAAGAGCCTTCTTCCAAGACAAACCTGAGACCCCATCGATCGGGTCGGGCCTGAGGAACAAATCCAAATTTACCCCCACAGCAGCCATGACCTTAAATGAAGTACTAACATTTGAACAAGCTGTCTTGAAGGAGATAAACAACATCGTCCCTACTCGCCCGTTTGATAACCTCTCGAGAAAAGAAAGATCACTCCTCAGACATCTGACAGAGGAAGATACCATCATATTAAAACCCGCAGACAAGGGAGGCGCCATTGTCGTCCAGGACAAAGATGTCTATGATGAGGAATGCCTACGGCAGTTATCTAATACGAGGTACTATGAATCCATCAATGAAGACCCTACTATACGCCTCTCCACCATGATACAACATTTGACATCTGAAGGAGAGGCAGAGGGATGGATTACTAAAGAGGAGGCTTTATTCCTTTTAAACAACAAGCCACGTATACCATATTTCTATTGTCTCCCGAAGATTCACAAGGGAGTCTCCCCCCCACCTGGGAGACCGATTGTGTCCGGGATCAATTCCCTGCTGGAACCCCTGAGTAAGTTCTGTGATGTGTTTCTACGCCCCCTGGTAACTGAGACCCCGACGTACCTGAGAGACACCACTGAGGTGCTCAACCTCATTGAGGGTTTTACTACACCGGAATCTATCAACCTCTTGGTGACCTTAGACGTGGAAGCGTTATACACTAACATTCCCCAAGATGCCACACTGGCGGTCCTTGAACGGGCACTTCGGAACATCGACCCATGGACATCACCAACTCCGGTCACCTTCATCTGTGACTGTGCGACAATAGCACTTAAGGAGAACTTTTTTGCTTTTGGAAATAACCTCTATCACCAAACACAGGGCACCAGTATGGGGAGCAC
The DNA here is from genome assembly GCF_964204655.1 of Triturus cristatus. Classification (NCBI taxonomy): domain Eukaryota; kingdom Metazoa; phylum Chordata; class Amphibia; order Caudata; family Salamandridae; genus Triturus; species Triturus cristatus. Next base: position 796,375,216 of record NC_140583.1, on the reverse strand, counting down.
CTTCGCGCCGAGTCTGGCCTGCCTATACATGGCACATTTTGAAGAGGAACACATCTTGACAGAAACCAACCCATATAAGAACAACATCATGTTATGGCGCAGATATATCGATGACATTATCATCTTTTGGAAAGGGGACGAAGAAACATGTCAAACCTTCTTCACATGGGTAAACACACTCAACCCTTACCTTAAATTTGTAGGCACACAGTCTTCAGAATCAATACCATTTCTGGACCTACTGATATCCCTTAAAGAGGGTTGTCTGATGACCACTAACTATAAAAAGCCCACGGACAGGAATAGTTTACTCCTATTCCAGAGTCACCATCCTAAGGCTCTAAGAAATAACCTACCGGTTGGACAATTCCTCCGCCTGCGCCGCAATTGTAATACCATTCTGGAATTTGAAAAAGAGGCAGACATTCTTACAGAGAACTTGACGCAAAGAGAGTACCCAAGGAAAATTATAAAACAAGCACGGAAAAGAGCCAGAAACAACCATAGAGAAGCTCTACTGGAAACCAAAGAGAAAACCATCTCAGAGACACTAACATGTGTAACATCTTTTACCCCGAATTCCAACAAAATTCAGAGGATAATTAAGAAGCATTGGAAGATCTTGGAGACTGGGGAGTTTCAACCAGGTCCAAAACCCCTCTTTGCTTTCAAGAGGACACAAAATCTAAGAGACATACTAGTTCACACACGCCCTAAGAATACAATCAATATCCAACCAACTCTATGGAACCTGCCCCCGGTAATTGGCCACTATCCATGTGGGTCCTGTACAGTATGCCCACTGACCAGCGCGACCAAAGAAATTGACCTGGGACTCGCGAAACCATGGAAGCAACTACATCACACCAACTGCAATACGAAAAACTGTGTATATATGATTACCTGCCCCTGTGGCTCAAGATACATTGGCATGACTATGAGACCAATCAAAACACGAATCGGTGAGCACAAGAGCACGATCCGGTGCAAACGCACAGCTACCAAACTACAAAGTCACTTTCTAGAAAGGAATCACCCCCCTGAAAGTTTGCGATGGACCATCATTGAATCCAATCCCACATGGTCAGCAGCCACACTGTTCAGGCAGGAACAACGATGGGTGTTTAAATTAAAGAGTAACAATGGGGGATTGAATGATGACATCCCCTGGGTGGAATTATCTCGTTAGAACAACCATGAGATGATCTTAGCTAACATATCATTGAGCACCACCACTTGACAACCTACGAGATCAAGCATCATGAATATGATGTTGAATGTCTATCGCTGTACCGGTGAGCATGGGCTCACATTATCTACATGACCGTATTAATCGGCAGAGTCATCCACCCATGATCTTGACTTTAATAAACAAGATGGGCGTTAGTTCCCCATACAATTAGGAGAGTAGTCCTCTCACATACTCTAACTCCACACACCTAGGGAACAGCGCGGTTTCTTCTGCATCTCCCTCTCACCCCCATGTTGTGTTATCTTAACCCATACACTATGTCCACACACACTGGATCTACATAGGGACATCCGTGACCTGGGGTCCGTGTCAGAATTCATATTCTTAGTCCGTTTGTGGAACTACTAACTCGAAGTCCGGTTTTTATATTCCCCGGATTTCATCCTGTCTAGCGCAGCGGTAGGATCTTGGAGGAAGGGGCTCCTCCCTCCTCGCACCCTCCGTTTACACTCATGTTCGACCAGGCCATGTATGACCCTTCCAATATGGCCGCGGCTGTTACTATCCAAGCACCCGGCGAGCCGCCCACGAGTAGTCCGTTCCGCCGTGCCGGACGTCATGACGTCACCAGCCAGGGAGACGCGCCTACCCGGATATACTATATTTACCTTTGGCCATCACACACCGATGTTACCGGCTGAACAACCGCACGGGTAGGTCTTCACGCTCCGTAAGGCATACGACGATGTAAGTATTAGCACCAGCGACTCGGGACGCCCCAGCAGTTGCCTACATCCAGGTACCAACTCTGTTTACTTACCGAGTGTACTGTTTTACTTTTTGCAGCCTTACCACGCGGCTCACGCTGACGGAGCCCACCACTGAATAGGAGGGGGTAGGCTTGCGCCCGCGCCTTATGCTTTGTTATTCTTACATATTATTGTATTTTTTAACCTCATTGATTGACCAACTATCCGTGCACTTAGCAGCATGGTCACTCCGCACCCGCACCCCATCGGCAGCCCCTCTAGCGCCATTTCTCTTCACTTTATAGACCTGAGCTCCCACTTGCTCGTTGCCAGCGAACCCACTCCTTAACTCCTGGTGAGGCTCAGACGCCGTCGCCATGCACCACCTTCTTATCCAGTTGGGTGCATACGGGCACTCACATAGCTACTTAGGGGTGCATGTTATATTGATACCATTCGATCCCTGCACTCTATAGCTAGGGCACTGCGGACAAGGCTCTCACAGGGATTTCCTCCTTAGCCCTGCACGCGCACCACCGTTTTAGATCTGAGCCTTTATCCTGGTTATTAGAACCATATCCTCCCCCTTATAACAGCTAACACCCGGGCGCCTGAGCATCGCACTTTCGCTCGTGACGGGTTTGATGCACACCGGCCCCTATGCAGCACCTTTTCAGGGTCGTTTTTCAATGTCATTTCTTCACCTCGTGTGTCGCGATTCTACCTTTTGAGCACCTCCTACTATGGGCAACTTGCCCATTCCCATCAGGTGGTTTCCCGGCCACCTCAGCAGCATGACCACTGTATAACATTCGGTGGGCCCTCATGCACTGGGCACTATTTAACTTCTAGTGCACTCGTGGCATGGCAATATCTATAACCTTGATATAATACTACCTCTATCTTTTTTCCTTCCCCCCCCCCCCCCCCCCCCCTTGTTCCTTCTTATGTCTCCCCTTAGGCTGAGAACATGAATTTCGTATAAAAACGGATTCTGTCCACGAATTGTCAAGCGTACCAGACCAAGGTAACGGATGGGATTACGGGCTGTCTCTTCCCGAACCCACCCTTATAAAATTTCTTCTTTTGGTCCTGACGAAGCGCTCCTGGATCCAATAGGGACCATCTAAAAGCGCGAAACATGTTGACCTAACTTTTCTAATAGCACTTTTTGTTATCACACCATACGGGTTGAGAGAAGTGGGACAATATTTTGTTCAGTTTCCCCTCTCATAATAAGCACTACCGTGCATCTCCATCCCCGTCAATCTTTTAATTTGAACCAGGGACCTCGCAATTAAAAATTATTTTTGGACCCTGTCTCAATTTTAATACCTGCACTCACTAGCACACTCTGACCCACACACCCACACTCACAAATGCGGCAACTCCTAAAAGAACTCCAACAGAGAGCCCCTAATCAAGGGCCCGTGAGGGACTGCAGCGCCACCCCCACGAGGAGCAATTGTGCCCAATGATGATGCTCAACATCCGCAAGGGTGTGTGAGGGCACTCAGTATCACAACAAGGAGTACCCTCTCCTCACTCTACACACTCACCTTGACCTTGGAGACACACCTTACTCTCTTTAGCCGATACATGGGCTATTGCTATCCTTCTTTCTTTATATAGGAACTGCATAACCTTCCATGGAATAATCATATGACTTTCAGGAGCACTGGTACAGGACCTTTTTCATTTGCTCCTAGTCCCCTCTCTCATTGATTGGTTGCCGTCTCCTACATGCCTACAAAACACAAAGGAAAAAACACAAAAAAAGGACCAAACAAGCAATGACTAAGCCAATAAATACCCAATACAAATTAATTGGACAAAGACACCCCCACAACTCCAACTATATAAAGGACTACAATCACTAACATCATCCCTTGCAAACAGGAGACACAGACAGCAGCAAACACCAGTACACAGCAACCACAGACACACTCACAACTCACCCATCACACAACTCACACACCATCAGCACCTCATACAAAAGCACACACACATACACACAGCAAAACCAACACCAAACCAACATCACTTGCACCCTCACACACACATCCCTCACCACCACCACCCATCACCATGCCTCCAAAGAAGAATCCAAAGTTCACAGATAGTGAGTTAGAAGTGCTGGTAGACGAGATCATCAGAGTAGAGCCACATTTGTTTGGTACATTGGTTCAAAGGACCCCCATCTCACAGAAAACCAACATGTGGGCGAGGATTGTGGACAAGGTGAATGCACAAGCACCAACGTTGCGCACAAAGGACGATATCCAGAACAGGTGGTATGATGTGCGCAGGTGGGTCAAGAAACTCATCGAGAAAGATCACACCTTGAGTCAGCGCACCGGCGGTGGCCCTCCTGCCAAACCAGTCTATTTCAGGACCTAAGAGGAGAAGGTGCGGGACATCCTACCACCAGAGAGCGTCCATGGCCTAACAGACATCCCAGAGACTGGGAGTACACAAACAACAAACCCAAGATTGTGTGGCAAGGGGACAGTGAAATCATGCACCGCAAGCAAACCTACACTAACCAATAGATAATCAACCCAAGATGTGTATGCCAGTCACACAAACACAATACCTGCCATCTCATAGTGACTGGGGACTGTGTCATGACATGCACCAACCTACAAACAAATAGAGCAAGCCACTGGCACTAAGCCAAATACATCCAGCAAGACAGTTTGCCACCACAAACACACCACCTCACAGTGCAGCTGACTGTCAGGAAGGAATAGTGGGGATGCAGGTGAAGTGAGTGTAGACAAAAGCATGATGGGGCCTGTAGTCACAGATAATGCTCCCCCTCCTAATTGGCCCATCAAGACCTCTCTGAAACATGCCCACATCACAGGGAGTGGAACATGACTGACAAGATGGCTGACACTGGGTCCTGCTGTGGGGAGCACAAGGCCCTGCTAGGGCTTGTGTGCAAATCAGAAGCAGGACTCCACTGACTGACATCCTGAAAGACAACTTGCACGCCCTACAATGGAAGCACGTTTCATGATGGGAAGGAGAACTGACAGCCCTGACCATACTTATCAGCATTGGGAGACACCCCCCCTCAACACAAACTCCACACAACTCACCGGGTACAATGCATTGACACACACCTCATTGAAATATCAGCAAAAGATACCCCGTACTGGGTGCTGCTGTGTGAAGCACAGGGGCTCACTTTGGACTTGTAGCCAAACAAACACCAGGATTTCACAGTCAGCCATCTTGCCATTGTTGTCACACCCCCTCACAGGGAAACAGAGTCAAGAGGGAGGAAGCATGGGCATGCTGGGAAGTGGCCTGTAGCCAAGAGTATGATGGGACTCGCAGTCACAGACAACCTACACCCACCCACATGGCCAAGCAAGATCAAACTGAACCATACTCCCCTCACAGGAAGTGGAAAGGGACCAACAAGATGTCTGACACTGGGCTCTGTTGTGGGGAGCACAGGGACATGCTGGTACTGCTAGCCAAACAAACACCAGGATTCCACAGTCAGCCATCTTGCCATTGCTGTCACACCCCCTCACAGGGAAGCAGAGTCAAGAGGGAGAAAGCATGGGCATGCTGGGAAGGGGGGTGTAGCCAAGAGTATGATAGGACTCGCAGTCACAGACAACCTACACCCACCCACATGGCCCAGCAAGATCAACCTGAACCATACTCGCCTCACAGGGAGTGGGAAGGGACCAACAAGATGTCTGACACTGGGCTCTGTTGTGGGGAGCACAAGGCCATGCTGGTACTGCTGGCCAAACAAACACCAGGATTCCACAGTCAGCCATCTTGCCATTGCTGTCACACCCCCTCACAGGGAAGCAGAGTCAAGAGGGAGGAAGCATGGGCATTCTGGGAAGGGGGGTGTAGCCAAGAGTATGATGGGACTCGCAGTCACAGACAACCTACACCCACCCACATGGCCCAGTAAGATCAACCTGAACCATACTTGCCTCACAGGGAGTGGGAAGGGACCGACAAGATGTCTGACACTGGGCTCTGTTGTGGGGAGTACAAGGCCATGCTGGCAATTGGCCAACAACAAGATCAAACTCTGTCCGTGACAAGCTGGGAAAAAGCAGTGTACAGGCAGGCATCTGTTATAAAAGTAGAAAATGTCATGTTTGTGAACCAACGATGTATGTAGAAACATAAATCACATTGTGTGTCTCTTCCAAACAATGGTCATGCTGGGCACCCACTGACAAATGACGAGGATACCCAGTCCCAGACTCTGTTGGACACTGAGCTCTCTAGTCTGACTCTCTCACTGTCCTCTTCAAATGACGACGACCAACCTGGCCCATCCGGTGTGAGCCATCATGCAGCAGCAGCAACATCTGCCCCCCCTGTACCCACGCCTCCACCATCTGGACACTGACAGGGCACCCCCGCCAACATGGACAGACCAAGGACAATCAACACCCACAGCACAGGGACACAGGACCCCCCGGAAGCTACAGCCAACACCACCAGCAACACCACCCAAGGGGTCCCAGGGTCACCTGTGTGTACCGCCGCTGGTCCTGCCCGTGTGGAGAGGGGTGCTGGGAGGGGTGGGAGGCACAGGGCACACCTTGCAAAGGGGTGTGGACTGCATGATGACCCCCAACTCGCATGCATCATAGATGCGTGCCAGGATAGCACCAGAGGATTTGGCCAGGTAGTGGGGATCCTCAAGGACATAAAACAGGAGCAGGTCGCCCACCATGCCCGCATGGAGGCAAAGTGGGTTGCCCTCACTGCGGTGCATCGGGACATACTACAATGCCTCCGCCAGATCAACACCAACCTGTCCCCACCCCCCTGTGTGCCCACAACATCTGTCGCAACACCATCTGCCAGCGCCACAGGGAGGGAGGAGGACTCTGGCGGAGAGTCCCCTGTACCGCAGAGGCCTGCACATGAGGAACCCCCCCCCCCGGAAGAAGAGGGGTCGTCCGATGAAGGACATGTGAGGCAGATGTCCCAGCACATCCCCCAGGGCCTCTAAACCTGTTCTGGACAATGTTCTTTGTGCGCAACACGTTCACCTTGTCCAATCACACACAACTCGCCCACATGACATGGAGGGTTCATGTTGGGCCAATGTATCAGATGGCTGTGGACTTTAGTCTGGACATTTCATCTACCAGCACGTCCAACTCAAATGTGAACTTTGGATTCTCAAACCACTGTACAGCACCCACCATCCTGTGCACCTCACTCACACATGTTTGTAAATAAACTCACCAGTACACCATACTTGCCTCTGTTGTGATTCAAACTTGTCATGTTCAGGGCAAAGTCGATCTGCTACACAACACAGTGCATGCCAAATACTGCAACAATGTGACCAACGTAAGGTCAGTCATGGGGATGTGACACATGTGAGGGAGACACACCACTATGGCAACACAAAACATACTCACCATGGCCATGTGACTCATCACACACAATGATGTTGACCTGAAACACATTGGCATGCACAGTAAGGGTGGGCGTAGTGGGCGTAGTGGGGCTACGTGAAGCAGCACGTAGTGTGCCCAAATCTACGCACACTACGTGCTTCGCGTAGCCCCACTACGTGCCACCCACCTCCCGCCCGCCCTCCTTTTAAATAATATCAGCAATGTAAAATAAATTAAAGTAAAGAGACTTACCTTAAGCGCGGCGTCTCCGGGGCTCCCTCTTCTTCGTTTCTAATTTCTTCTGACAAAAACGCATGCGCGGACGCCCACGCATGCGCATTTCTTGCAAGAAATGCGCATGCGCGGGTGTCCGCGCATGCGCATTTGCCAGAAGAAATTAGAAACGAGAAAGAGGGAGCCCCGGAGACGCCGCGCTTAAGGTAAGTCGCTTTACTTTAATTTATTTTTCATTGCTGATATTATTAAAAGGGGGGCAGGCGGGAGGTGGGTGGCGGGTGGCAGGCAGCTACGCTTCGCCCTCGGCGTGTACGTAGCGCTGCCCTGCTTCGCCTACTTCGGAAAGTGCGAAGCAGGCAGCGCTACGTACACTACGTGGGCGAAGCGTAGTGCTACGCCCGGGGTTAATGCACAGACACAACACCAAGGACAGTCAGTGGTAACAAGTCCACAGGTGAGGTAAGCAGATATCACTCAGATGTGAGAAAACAGACAACGCACATAACAAAGCGTAGCACAGGTTCATTACACATCAGCAACACGATTATTCCACAATAGTTGCACGGTAATTCTACGTAACAGTGGACACACGCTCACAAAGTTTTGGAGAATGGAAGTCCAGGGAAGTGTGGTACATTAGTTGATGGGAATTGTCAACTTCCACACTGGTGTTGGCTTCTGGGTGTTGGGGGTCAGTGGTGAACACACAACAGGCAAAGGACCCTGGGAAGGACAGACAAGATACAGTCAAAAGCACAGACGAACAGGAGAGAAATGCAAGACACATGCACAAAACATGTTGAAAAACACCTACACAAACACTAGTTAGCAGTACTACCCTATTGTGGAGTACACACCACCTGAATGGACACATCACAGTACGCATCCAGTCAAGTGGCACACAGACACACTCAGACAGCAACAGAGCTGGCTCAACACATTCCTGGCTACCTCCATACATTCACATAACAACCCTGGAAACTCACTTTCAGGTGAAGAAGTTGTTGATGAGCTGGGAACGGACGTCACCATCATCTTCATCATCACTGGCATCCTGGCCCAGGCCGGGATCCTTCACAGGTGCCGGACGTTGGTCATCGTCATCCTCATCCAGGATGAGAGGCACCTCCTTCCGCACCGCCATGTTGTGTAGCATGCAGCAGATCAGTATTATTTTGCACACCTTTGCAGGCTCATATGGGAGGGCCCCTCCGGTCTTGTCCAAGCAGCGAAGGCGGGTATTCAGGAGGCCGAATGTCCGCTCAATTACCCTCCTGCTCCCACCATATACCTCATTATAGCGCAGCTTGGCTGGTGTCACAGGGTTCCTGAGGGGTGTCAGCAACCATGGCATGTTGGGGTATCCGGAGTCACCTACACACACAAAAATGTACAAGTAGATGAGTTTGGTAGGAGTGTGGAATTCAACACTGACAAACACACACAATGAGAAACAATCAGTACACACCGACAAGCCAGGCATGCTGAGCTGGCATCTGTGACATCAGCGTTGCAATGCGACTACTCCTCATTATGTAGGCATCGTGCGCAGAACCGGGGAACCATACACACACATGTGTGATACACATGTCTGCAAGACATACCACCAGAGCATTGATCGAGTGGAAATGTTTCCTGTTCCAGTATGCCTGCTCATGTGCCTGTGGTGGTATCAGGGCCACATGTGTCCCATCAATAGATCCGATGACGTTCGGCATCCTCTCCAGTGTATAAAAGGCATCCTTTATTTCAGGGAGTTGATCTGTTCTAGGGAACTTGATGTACAGGTGAAGGAAATGCAACATCCGCTCCAAGACATCGCGTAGCTCACAACTAAACATAGTTTGCGACATACCACCAGCAGTAGCCACAGTGTACTGGAAGGTACTAGTAGCACAGAAGTGCAGGGCTGCCATCACCTTCACCTCTGGGGTCAGTGCTGTAGGGTATGTCCGGCCAGGTAGCAGATGTGGCGCCAACTGCTCTGTCAACTCCTCAATCAGTGGCCTGGTGAAGCGGTACCGTCGGATGCAATCTCGTTCCTGCATGGTTTGAAGGTCTGGGAATCGTCGATGGACAGCTGGTGCCCTGCAGAACAGAGATGCACAAAGGAAGATTGTCGGTTCATCCACACATGTGACCATGACCAGGCTAAATATCACAGGATACATCATGACATTACACAATGTACTGAGGTATGTGCTGTTGGGCATGGACACACATGTCACCTACATTACCATCACCTCACATCTCAATTCCACATGTCCACATCAGTCCCATGTAGTGCAATTGCCAATCATTGGGCTGTGTCATCCTACCTATGTACTGCTGTGACGTTACAAACACACACCACAGTGACAAGTGAGGCCTGATGTCTCCCAGGCATCACAGAACTTTGCCATGCAGATACCCAGGGTCCCTGTATTGCCACATCGACACTGGCATGACATGGCGTATCACGTACATGCCACAAGGCAAGCATGAGTCCCACAGATAGTGGCCACTGTTGTCTCTGCAGGCCCTACATGTATGTCTCTTAGACACACACACACCATCAAGGTTGTTGCACATACCACATGGATGTGGAGACTGTCTCCCATTGGGCACATTTGATCAGACACATCTGAGACACAACATGCACACAGACTGTGGGTGCACATCAGAATTGTGGCTACAGGTCTCACTGTGACGTACATGCCATCACCCCCAGGACTCAGGGTGTATGTGACATGTCCTAAACATATCCAACCTGCAACTGTGTCCATGACTCATGCCCATAACTGTACAGTTGCACATCACAGTGGTAATGTACACAACACACAAAGGATTCTGCCCCCATGAACATGTGCACAGCCTGGGAGTGGCTGAACAAAAGTGCCACACAACAAGCCAAATGTTGCCCCCCAACACACAGGGAATAGAGCCTTACATGCCATGGGACACTGTGTGGCCAATGCTGTAGTGTGGTAGGTGTGCACATGTGTCCCTGGCAAGTAATTGTGTGTTGAAGCCGTCAAATAGTCACACCAATGAGCTCCGATGCGGTTGACAATGCGTACGCATTGCACGGTTCATGACCGAGCCGTACATACGCTTTGCCCCTGACTGCAATGATGTCCGACGCGGGTGACAATGCATACGCATTGCACGGTTCATGACCGAACTGTGCGTACGCTTTGCCATTGACTGCAATGATGTCTGATGCGGGTGACAATGCATACGCATTGCACGGTTCGTGACCGAGCCATGTGTACGCTTTTCCATTGACTGCAATGAGGTCCGACGTGGGTGACTATCATGCATGCGCGTCGGGCAGGCAGGTTCTGAGACAGGCGTACGCCTTGGCCATTGGATCATATGGAGATGGGTGCATGTGTATTTTCAAAATACGCGTTGTACAGTCAGTTGACCGAGCCGTGCGCACCCATTGGCTCTGGACTGTCATGGAGACGGATGCAGATTCAAAACTTGTACAAGTTGTGCGATGGAAATTCAGTTGGATGCCTACAACAATGTTGCAATTCCTAGGGTTTTATGAAGGTGAAGATTTGAACGATGCGCAAGACGTGTACGAGTTATACATTTCCATGGATTGGCCAGATTCATAGAATGCAACCATGTTGGACCTGTCACTGGGGACACATGGCACAGATATAAGGCTGGCTGGACCCCAGGGAGCGCACTTGCCTGCACTACATGCTACTGGACCACATCCCTGCTACCACTGCTGCTGTCCCTGCACCCTCTGGCTACTGCTATGGCACATACTCTGGAGAGGGCCCCAATCTTCACTGAGGAGGAGAACCAGGCCCTGCTGGACGGGCTTCTTCCACAGTACAGCAAGCTGTATGGGAAACCAGGGGAGCAGGTGAGTGTGCAGTCCACTGCCTTCCTAATTGTGCATGTTGTCTGACTAGCAGTACTAGCAGTGAGTACACCAGTGGCAAGAATACTCACTGAGTACTTCCATCCCCCAAAGTGTGTAGGTACATGTAATGAACAGGTGTTTTGCAGCTAAAGTGCATTTGTGCAAGCTTAAACTTCCCAGGCATTGTTAACATGTCAGACATGCAGGTCATTTGTCCATTTCCCTTTGTGATGATGACATGTATATCCAAATGTGTGAAGCACAAATATGGGGCATGTGTGTTAATGCACTTTTAACTTTGTCATCCTCACAGGTTGATGCCGACCAGAAGCAGGAGATATGGCTGACCATCGCCCGGGCAGTTAGTTCGGTGGGGTCTACAAGCGCCGGATCCGCAACTGCCAGAAGAGGTGGCAGGACCTTCGGGGCTGGACCCGAAGGATCGCAAGGGTTCAGCTGAAGCTGTCGCCTCCTCGCAGGAGAGGCGGACACCGGGCCCTGACCCCCCACATGCTCCGGATACTGGCGGTGGTCTTCCCGGACCTGGATAGGCAGCTAAAGGCCAGACAGCAGCAAGGAGGGGGTAAGTCCATGCCTAATCTGTGTACTATGTCTGACATGCTAATTGCAGTCTTTTGACCTGGTCACACTTCCACATTATGTAGGTCTTGTAGTCCAATACTCAGGTCCCTCAATTGTGTTAAGCACCCTCCTCATCTGATCCATAGGTGTGGCCCCTACAGCCTGTTGGTTATGTCACTTGGGCACTGTGTCCCTGCAGTCAGCTATGCTTCAGCTTCCGGACAGCATCTGTTCCCGTGACTCTGTTGTGTGTTTCATGGGTGGGTCAATTGTTTACCCAATGCCTGAGATCTGACATGTGATCTGTGTGTGCCCTTGATATGTGTTCCAATTGCTGGTCTGAGTCGCCACATGTGGCTGGGGTATTTCAAACAAACCCATGCAGCAGGGGACTCCAATTTGTGGGCCTCAGGAGTATGTATATAAAGTATGTCACACTTGCTTAGCCACCTGACACTTGTCCAGGGCCACACACTGTTTCACGTAGACCTGGGTAGTCATGCCTACTCAAGGGCATTTAGAAACACTCTGTAATCCCACTCCTGTTTATCGATGTACAGGTTGTGCTTAGTGACATGTGCCTTCAGGTGTCTGCCTCTGTGTCATTGTGGTGTGGCTACCTGTTACGTACAACTGGGGTGTTCATGAGTTTGAGGGTCAGCAGGAAATCTGAGATGTGACTATGAGAGACAAGACCTGTGGCACATATAGGTGTGTGATCATTTGACAGCGCGCAATGGTGTATGTAACTGTGCACTTCAGGCAGCTGGATTCCATGCACAGCAGACTGTGATGTGCTGATGTACAGGGAGTTGTGTTTGCAGAGACTCATATGTCTGATTTGTATGATGAGGTGTCTTCAGGGTGCGGGATATGTTGTTTGCAGGGGATGGGCAAGTGCACTTGTCAGCTACAGAGTTTGCTTTACCCCTGAGCTATGATTGTGACACAGTGTATACTGTTGTTGTCTGGATGCCCTGCCCCTGTGACAGGAGACAGTGTTGACTGACTTTCCAGGCATGCCAGTGCCATGGCATTTAACTTGCTATGAGTGATCCTGCATTGTGTTCAAGTGTGCTGCATGCACCCAATTGTGGCATTGACTATCAGGACATGAGAACATCATAGTGTGTGTTACTGGCATGCATCACAAGCAAGTGAAATGAGTCTCTGCCCATCCCTTAATCTGGACACCTGTACTGAGTCAGTGGCAAGAGATGTGCTGTGTGTATAGTGACATACTCCTACATGTTCTCTTGCATGTCCCAAAAATGTGTGGGTGGTGCATGTCGACATATGGGTGCAAGTCCAGGAGGTATATGTGTTCCATGGTTGATGGTGAGACTGACAATTGGCTTATTCTAAACAGTGTGAGCACTTTGAGCAGTATTCAGCTGATGATGCCAGTCCTTGCCCTGTGATGTGTGCAGTCAGTGCAGGTGACTGATGTTGTTCTCTTTCTTCCTATTTCTATCCAGATACATCCACGGCCACAAGAGGGGACAGCTCCACGGACCAGGTGGTCCACAGAGCCTGACTGGGATAGAAGGAGAGGAGTCGGGGGGACTCAGTGACGCGGTGGGCGAGTGGAGCCACACCGAGGAGTCCTCAGCACCATCCACCCCAGCTGAGGGCAACAGCAGCTCTGAGGATGACTCCCTTGTGGAGGTGGGTGTCAGCAGCCACCAAACCCCAGCTAGTGAGGCTGTTCCCGCAACGCCCCCCCCACCACGATCACCACCCTTCCATCGGCTCCCATCCCAGGGGTCCGTAGAGGCTCCTGTGTTCGGGAGCATGTCTCCTTTGTGCCAGGCACCGCACCCCCTGCCCCTGTGTCCCCTGCTGCCCTGAGTGAGGAGTCTGTAGACTTACTTAGACAGATCCAAGTAGGGCAGACATCAATGCTGAGTGTCCTCCATGCACACACCAGTCTGTTGACGCAACTGGTGTCGTTCATGAAGGGCATTTCATCGGGCATGTCTGCCCTACAGAGGACTAATCAGTCCGTGGCCTCTTCCCTGATGGCAGCAGTGTCCCTCCTCCAACAGTCCCGCACCCCTCCTACCCCTGCCCCACCCACGATTCCTAGCACCCTACCTGTCCCAAGCACACACACACCTGCACATTCTCACAAAGCAACAGACACGGGCAGCACACAAACACCCAAAACAAGGTCTAGACGTGCACACAAGCAAGCGCAGGGGACTGATACCACACTCACAGGGGATGGTTTGCAGATATACACACAGTCATCCACAACCACTCCACAGTCCTCCGATACCTCTCCCTTCCACCACCCTTCCCTTGCCTCACCTGCAACCCCATCTCCACAGAATCTCTTCCTCTGTGACCTTGGCCTCTACCCCACCGACCCAGCAGATCCAGATTACAAGGGGAAGAGGAAGTCCCCACACACAGAGGGGAGTGCCCCTCACACACAGACACCCTCCCCCAGGCACAGACTGAGGCCCCCACCCACAAGTCCCCCCAGAGCCGGAAGAGCAAGACCCCACCCCACAGCTCCACGGCGAAGTCTCCATCCTCCATCCCCCAGGCCACCACTCCACAGGTTCCCCCGCCACATCCTGCCCCAGGTTCCCCCACCCACAGATACACCATCCCCAAAATGCTCAGGCCCTCCCCCCTACCACTTGCTCTTCCACCCCCGGTCAGACGGTTAGTGCCACTGATGTGGGGACCATGTCCCCCCCTCTGTCCTGCCGACCTCACCTGAAACCCATTCCGCTCACATTGAGTTAGGCACTGCAGTGGAGTCCACGACCACCCAGTCTGACTTGGGCACTGCAGTGGGGACCCAATCCACTCCATCTGACCTGCCCACTGAAGTTGTGCTGGCACCCACCCCATCTGACTTGTGCCCCACAGTTGTGACTGCACCCACTACTTCAGTCAGCTCCACTGCAGTTGCCAGTGACTCTGCAGCATCCACCACCCCTTCACTGCATCCTTCTGCTGCGCCCTGATCCTGCCCCTGCGGTGTCTGGCCTGCCCCCATGTACGCCCCTCCGAGGGGATGTCCTCTGTCCTTAGCAGTGCAGGCAAGCAACGTGTGACAGTTGTCACTCAAGTTCACTTCTTGTCATTTGATAATGGACTGGCCATTGGCCTTTGTTTCGAACAGACGTTTAATTTTTCATCTGCTGAATAAAGCTTTTTTCTTTATCCTGGTGAATTTGATTTAGCTGTACATTATGTTGATGATGTTTACCATGACCTTGCAGTTGTAATGCTGGATTTCAAATGTTGAATACTGAGGTGTTGATGTGAGGTACTCCATGTGGTCCATGAGATATGTATCCTATTCTGGTCGGTATCCATGTCATCCTTTGCAGCTAACTGGTTGTGTCATGATCAACAATTTGTAAACATCTTTGTGAATATTTCATTTGCATGGTCACATCTGTGGCTTGCACACAGGCACATGTGATGTGCTTCCCATTGTCCAATTTGTCTATTTCCCTGACTTTGGGCACATCTCCACTGGACCTACAGGTGTGGGCATCATTGGTGTAGGAGCAACTGGGTCCTCTGTGCAACTTGCTGGACATATGTGTTGAGTATGTGCAGATGACTTAAGGGAGACTCCCGTACCCAGGCTGTTGTGACCAGAGGCTTCATTGTGTGGTAACTGATGGCTGACTGACCAAGTGTTCTGCTGACATGACTGAGACCTGCTGGGACTATGTGTGGCACAGCTGAGCTTCCACAGGAGTTGAGTCCCCTCAAGTAAGTGTGTTGTTCCGTGACATTGCCTGGGCCCATGGTGTGTGTTGTGTGAGCATGTGTGTGTGTGTCCACATCCCTTTTCCCTTGGTATGTTCCTGTTGTTGAGGCTTGCTGAGTGGTACTGTGTTCATCCCACAAGTTTGCCATGGGCTACCCGATGTGTGGGTGCATGACACACTACTATTAATTGGTGTTTCATCATTGGGATTTGTCGGTTCTGAGTGGTGATGATGTTGTCAGATGCAGATGGGACACAGTCAGGGGTCCCCAAGGCACTTGTTTGTTCGCAAAATCATGTAGTTGTCCCTAGGTGGTACCTTTCAGTGTTTGAGACATGTGTATGTGTGTGTGACAGCTACCACTTGTCCGGTTCAGGGCTGCGATGTTTGCAGGTGTCAGCATGTGTGCCTTGTGGTTCTCTTTGGCTTCTGCATTGTCCTGGGTCTGTGGGAGGTATTCCGCAGGTTACGTGAGCTTTGACGTCATGGCCATGTACCGCATACTTTGCAGTGTGTCTGTCATTTACCAGGGTTGTACACTGTCCTTGTGTGATGATTCTGTGCACCTTAGTTCCTCCCAACATTACTGTGTTTGTCATGGGTGCATGTGCAATCTCACCTGTCCATGTGGGCTTCACAGATGCACATTGGTGCAGTTCAGGGTGTGTGGTGTTGAGGGTGGACTGATGTAAATGTTTGCATGGATGTGCCCCTAGCTCCCATTAGTCCATGGATGACAGGCCATGCTGAGTGATATGTGTTTGTGTAGGTGTGATGTACGTTTGTGGCACAGGACACATGTCTGGGTTTCTCAGTTTGTACCACATCTAGCTTTGTCAGCACAGTGGAGGTGTCATGCATGCTTGTGTCACCCCAATATCTGGTCCCTGGGGGTAGTGCTGTTGTGTGTCAGTCTCTTGCTGTGTTAGTTTGTGTTCATTCCAGCTTGTGTCACATGTGTCTATTGTGCTTCCTCTCATCTCACAATGCCTGATTGCCCACTAAGGGGGGCCCATTGATGGGTTACTTTTGTATGGCACTGTGCCCACATCTGTCTCACTGTGTTTCAACCCCCCTCGTGTTGTGTAGTTGCCTGGGGATACTGAAACACACACACATGTTGTGTCAGATGTGCAGTGTGAGGGTGCCTATTTGGGTTTGTGCATCTGCACCAGTGCATTGGTATTGCTGTTGTGGGCCATTGTCTGGATGTTGTTTTGGGGATTTT
Organism: Triturus cristatus; assembly: GCF_964204655.1. Classification (NCBI taxonomy): domain Eukaryota; kingdom Metazoa; phylum Chordata; class Amphibia; order Caudata; family Salamandridae; genus Triturus; species Triturus cristatus. Next base: position 796,358,206 of record NC_140583.1, on the reverse strand, counting down.
CCCTGCTGTCCCTGTGAGTCATATCACATCATTCTGCACATTCATCCTGGTTGTTTGGTGCCATTGCTGGCATGGAATGGGAGTTTGTGACCTGACACCTACAGTCCTCACAGTTTTTTTTATTAGTGTGTCTATTTTCGAGATTTATGTATGCTTTTTGATGGTCACTTCTGCTTTTGTGCCATTGTACACTGTATGCATTGTCAGCCCCCATGGGTGGTGCTTGTCTGCACATGGCCGGGAGTATGTTAGGTTATCACAGCACTGTTAGCCTCACCACATCTCTGTGGGTATGGGACACAACCACTACTTTGGCCCAAAAGCGTTTCATGTGTTGGGACCAGGAATCATACATGCTGTTTGGCATTTGCAGCTTTGTCCATGATGACACTTACCTTTTGGTCACTGTGATGAGGGGGTTTTAGACCCCATCACCACAATGCTCAACATCTGCTGCAGTTTGGAACCCCACACTTAACTTTTGTTCTACACAGTGAGGGGGTGTTATTTTTACATTGCCACAGTTCTAGTGATGCTTGCCTTGTGTAGGCCACACTCATTTTTTGGTCACACGTGATGGTAGTTACATTGTATGTTCGAAGTCATGATCACTGTTGTGGGCATTTGTCACAGACTATACACTGTTGTCATGATGTTAGGGGGATGTATTTTGCTGACTTACATGATGGTGGTGTATGAAGAATGAGTGGCGCATCACACATCCTATGAGTGGGGGCGGCATTAGTGATGGGTAACATAAGCCCTATGAGTGGGGGTGGCAGTAGTGATGGGCAACATAAGCCCTATGAGTGGGGGTGGCAGTAGTGATGGGCAACAGGTCCCCTATGGGTGGGGGTGGCAGGAGTGCTGGGCAACAGGTCCCCTATGGGTGGGGGTGCAGGAGTGATGGGCAACAGGTCCCCTATGGGTGGGGGTGGCAGGAGTGATGGGTAACATAGTCCCTAGGTTTGGGGGTGGCAGGAGTGCTGGGCAACTGGTCCCCTATGAGGGGGGTGGCAGGAGTGATGGGCAACAGGTCCCCTATGAGTGGGGGGTGGCAGGAGTGATGGGCAACATAAGCCCTATGAGTGGGGGTGGCAGGAGTGATGGGCAACATAGTCCCTAGGGGTGGGGGTGGCAGTAGTGCTGGGCAACATAGTCCCTAGGGTTGGGGGTGGCAGTAGTGCTGGGCAACATAAGCCCTATGAGTGGGGGGGCAGGAGTGCTGGACAACAGGTCCCCTATGAGTGGGGGTGGCAGTAGTGATGGGCAACATAAACCCTATGAGTGGGGGTGGCAGTAATGATGGGCAACATAAGTCCTATGAGTGGGGATGGCAGGGGTGATGAGCAACAGGTCCCCTATGGGTGGGAGTGGCAGGAGTGCTGGGCAACAGGTGCCCTATGAGTGGGGGTGGCAGTAGTGATGGGCAACAGGTCCCCTATGGGTGGGGGTGGCAGGAGTACTGGGTAACAGGTCCCCTATGAGTGGGGGTGGCAGTAGTGATGGGCAACATAAGCCCTTTGAGTGGGGGAGGCAGGGGTGATGGAAAACAGGTACTCTATGAGTGGGGGTGGCAGTAGTGATGGGCAGCATAAGCCCTATAAGTGGGGGTGGCATGGGTGATGGGCAACAGGTACCCTATGGGTGGGGCTGGCAGGGTTGCTGGGCAACATGTCCCCTATGAGTGGGGGTGGCAGGGGTGATGGGCAACAGGTCCCCTGTGGGTGGGAGTGGCAGGAGTGCTGGGCAACAGGTCCCCTACAGGTCCCCTATGGGTGGGGGTGGCAGTAGTGATGGGCAACATAGTCCCTAGGGTTGGGAGTGGCAGTAATGCTGGGCAACTGGTCCCCTATGAGTGGGGGTGGCAGGAGTGATGGGCAACAGGTCCCCTATTAGTGGGGTGGCAGGAGTGATGGGTAACATAAGCCCTATGAGTGGGGGTGGCAGGAGTGATGGGCAACATAGTCTCTAGGGGTGGGGGTGGCAGTAGTGCCGGGCAACATAGTCCCTAGTGTTGGGGGTGGCAGTAGTGCTGGGCAACATAAGCCCATGAGTGGGGGTGTCAGTAGTAATGGTCAACATGAACCCTATGGGTGGGGGTTGTAGTGGTGCTGGCCATACAACCCCTATGGTGGCCTGCTGTTAGTGGCCAGGATATGGATCCCCTGTGTGTGTGTGCCATTTTGCAGGTACGTGTCATTTGTTGGTGTCTGACTTACAGTCTGTGCCGTCCGCGTCTGTTCCTGATCCGGTCATAGATGTAGACTACTGGTATGACCTGCGCGATGGGATTCATGATGTGTTCGTCTCGTACATGCTGCTTGTTGCTCCGTCTTGTACCCGTTGCAAGCTGGTCTGTCTCGTAGCCGTGGATTGAGTAGTGGCGCGAATCGTAGCTGATATGCTTCTTTTCCAGATTCTGTGACGTGCCGTATGTGGCGACCCGTACGGCGCGTAGGAAGTACACATCGTACTTGTCAGGGCGGAAACTGCTATGGATACTGCTTCCGGGCGACTCGGTTCGGCGTTAGGAGTTACGGCTCGGACTGAGAATGAAGCTTGAATCACAGCCTACGTGTCGGTCGGGTTTTTGGCAGTTATGCGCATGGTATTCATCAACAGGACGGACCGGCTCCGGGTATGGGTCGGTCGCAAGGTAAGGCTACGAACAGTTCTATGAGAGCTGTCTGACCCGGATCGAAATCGACCCCTTAGGGGTCCATTAGTATGGCAGGCGGACTTTGTCTGCCCGCCATAGCCCCGGGAAATGGGACCGCCCGCAATGCATGTGGCTGTCCCGCATGTGAAATTAGGAGGCGCCCGCGACACTGGCGGGCGCATCCCGCATTATTAACATTGCGGCAGGCGGTGCTTTCAGCAGCACCTGTCGCAATGTCAAAAATGCGTGTTGTGCATTTGCATGCACAACGTGGCAGGCACCGCGCGGTGCCTGCCATGTTGTGCATGCAAATGCAGGTGGGTACCATAGGTACCCCCCCATGTGCCCCACCACCCCCACCAACATACTGGGAGCCCACAACGGGCCCCCAACTTCAAACTCCGCATGCCATTTCCATGATGGCGTTGCCGCCACGGAAAGGCTTTTTACCGCCGGCATAATAATATGGATGGTGGTGTCTAGCAGACACCGCCACCATATTCAATCCGTTTCCACCCGGTCGACTCGTCGACCGGGCAGAAAAGTGGCAGACGGTCTTCCCGACCGCCACGGTAACCCCCGCCATACTGATATGACGGGGGTAATTTCTATGCGGGTGGTGATTTATGGCGGGCGGATCGCCACCGCTGTTCGGGTGGTGGCGATCCGCCCGCCATACTCATGGCCCTCTATATTTTTAACATCGATGTTTTACATTTCAACATAACTACGCAACAAAAAAATTTGCTATTTATTACATCGATGTTACTTACCTCGATATTTAACACCAACGATATTCATATTCTTACCTCGATATTAATGTATGTCGATATTTTCAAGTCAATATTCTGTCTCTGCACCATTTAAATGAAGAACAAACTGCGAGGGACGGAAAGATGTGCAGCATGGGGGGGGTGGGGCTGAAAAGGAAGAGTTGAAGGAGCTGCGAATGAGACGTGATGATTGGAAGAGGAAAAGAGGGAGAGGGAGAAAGAGTGGGGGGACACGAATGGGGGAGGGCTGGTGGATGTAGAGGCTAGGGGAAGTGAGATTGGAGGGGGAAAGGTGAAGAGACAAGAAGGGGAGAGAAGGGTGAGATGTGAAGGAAGAATGAAGGAGCTTGAAAGGGGATGTTTGGAAAGAAATGTAAGGTGTGAGTTGGAGAGGGTGGGAAGGAAGATAGAGATGGCAAAAGAGAGATGGGATAGGAGAATTAGGTGTGCGAAAGGAGGCCAAGGCTAAAGAGGGGAAGGAAGGGAGACAGAACGAGGTTGAGATGGGGAAAAGAGGAGCGGAAGAGATGGGAGGAGAAAGGAGAAAGAGTACAAGATGTAGAGCGCAGTGGGACAGGAGAATAGAGATGCGAGGAGAATGAGTAAAAGGTTCCCCGAGCGGGGGGGGGTGGTTAGAGCTTGAGATCTGAAGTGGGGGAGGAGGGGCAAAGAGGAGGGTAGAGAAGAGGAGGAGAGGTGGAGAGATGGAATATAAACGAGAGACAAGGTTAGAAGAGGTGGGAAGACAAAGGAGAAGTGCGGGAAGTGAATGCGCGAGAGAGGCAGGAAGGAATAATTGAAAGATGGAGAGGGAGGGAGCGAAAGATGCGGAGGAAATGGGAGCCAGAAGGTAAAGATTAGAGGGGAAGAGAACTAAGAGGACTCGAGAAAGAGTGAAAAGTGTATAGAAGGATGAAAGAGAGAGGAAGAGGAGGGACGCCTGGGAGGAGGAATAAAAGGGGTAGAAGGAAAGCTAGAGAGGAAGAGACGTGGGGAGAAGAAGAGAAGTAACCCAAGGAGACGAGAAGAGGGAATAAGAAAGGGCAGGGATAAGAGGGGTGAGTTAAAGAGAGAGAAGAAGAAGAAGAGAGATTCGGGGGGAGAGAAGAGAAAATGGCTAGTAGTTCGGAGGTGGAAGTTGGAAAAACTGAAAACAGGAGGGAAAGGCATGAAAGGAAGAGCAGTGCACTGAAAAGAACTGAGGCAGAAAATTGGAGTGAAAAAGAGAGAAAAAACAACAAAGAAGAGAACAGAGCGAGTTAGGAGGAAAGAGAATTTGAAAAAGAATGATAAGAAGCACTGGAGTGGGAATTATAGGGATGAGAAGTGATGGAAGCAAGAACAAAACTGAAAACGAGAAAAGAGAAAGGGGAGGAAGGAAATAAAGAGAAGAGAAAGGGAGGGGGCAATGAAAACAGTGCTCAGGAAGAGGAGCGACAAGGATTGAGGAAAATAACAGAAAAGCAAGAAAACGAAGAAATAGAAGGAATGAGTCAACGATTGAAATGGAAATAACAGAATTATTGAAAGAAAGGAGAGAGCGAAGGAGAGAAAACGGAGAGAATGAACAAGGGGACTGACCGGAGAATGACATTGCGAGTGAGTGGCAAAAGAGAGTGCCTGAGGAAGAGGTGTCCTGCCTCTCGGATCCGTAGGCAGCGGTGCCCCAACAGGGGTGCATACATGGCACTAGAACATCCCAGGGATAAATACAGCTCCCTCCCACGAGGTTAGGACTGGAGCTGTGCTTCCGTAGAGCTGCAGACACTTGAAACATGCCTATTTCAAAGTGGAATACTCTGCTAAAACAGCTTCCATTGATTTCAGGCTGAAAATGAATGCTTATGAGTAAAGTAAAGTGCCGCAAAAATGCCGCTAAATTTCCATATTTGTGCCACTAAATTTGCTAATATATGCCGCAATATCCTGGGGGGTCTGAGCAGTAGAGGGAGGAGTGGTTTGCCCACTCCAAGTGTGCATGAATGATTGTCTGGCTGTCTCGGGCAATTTGTGAAATTAATTTTCATTTTGTATTACACGATTTTTCCTAACTCGGATACAGGGCCCGTTCTAGGATTTTCAGGGCCCCGGGCAGAAAGAGAATGTGCAAGGCCCCGCTAATTTACATAAATGAAAGATTCAGAGCTCCTGAAGCTGCTTTGTGCAGACTCCTCCTGGGCTGCAGCTCATACTCTCAGCCGCCTACAAGAACCTCTTTTACAGCTCCTATCAAGCTGAAGGTGTGAGTATTGTTTATGGGCTGAAAGTTAAAACCATGGGGGTGCTAAAGTGCAGGACTAAGGGCGTCCCGCAGTGTCTCTGATTAGGCAGCCGGACAGGAGGGCTAATTGCAGGACAAACCTGCAAAATTTGTCTCCTTGCAACTGGGACAAGAGGACGTTTTTTCCTCCCCTTGGCCTCCCCCCACCATCCCCAATTGCAAGGAGACACTTTTCTTTCAGTTGGATCGGCAGGGGTACAAGAGGACCGATTGTGAGTTGCACTGGTGGGGGGCCCCATGCTGGTGGGCTGAGTGCAAGGCCCTGGACAGCTGGCCACACTGCCCATGCCTAGTGGCGGCTCTGCTCGGATACCAACATCAGACTTGTTCACACCAACGTCTTCCTGAGAGACATTGTCTGCTCGAACCAGTCTCTGCTGGTATCTTATGAGATTTACTTTTCTATGTGCAGTGCACGCTTGTGTAAGAAACATTATGAAAGATGGCAGCAAACCACGTTTCACTGCCGAGGTGTAATGTCTCAACATTTTCATGGAAATCGCAAAATTTCATGAGGAAAAATAATCTGATTTTGTAAACCCCTAAACATCCTTTCAGAGTTTAGAGACATCCGAAAATCGAGTAATGCATGCTAAAGAAGTTCTTCCACATACCTGACAAGGATGGGCCAACTTCATACACCACACCACTTTGTTGAGGGATGGCCCTAGTTTCCCTTCTAGAGGCCTTCGTCGCCCATCAACGGAGAATTCAAATTATCACTGGAAGAAGGTAAGTGGAGGACATAGCTGAGAAACGTACAGAACTTTTCTTGGTAGAGGTTTGTACTAGGGCATTCGATGAAAGGGCATATTAGAGCCAAATGATGCTCTGCAATTTTGCTGCATTCTTTGGTAGAAGAAGAAAGTGCTCCACAAAAGAGACAATGGTGTAGAAAAGGTTGTGTAAAAGAGGGATGCAGCATCACACTCTCAGGTGCTACAGGTGACAACATAATGGCTAACCATGGGCAGCATTATGGAAGCATAGGTGGAGATATACCTCTGTGGCAGCGATCCGAGATATGTCTTCTGGTGGTAGACCAGGCTGGGTATCCTTGTGCAGCAGTCCAATGGGTAAGAGGCCGCACTGGAGCCAGAGAGATAGAATCTAAGGTATCTGGTAAGGTAGAAGTCAAGTGGGACTGAGAAGTGGTTGAACTGTAGTCATATGGAGGAGCAGTATATATGACAGTGACCCATTGGGATTTTATGGGTGTGTGTACATGATTTGTTCTTTTTCCCTCTCTTCACTCTTGCCCTGCTCACTCATTCCCCCACTTCCACAAACTACTCCCTATAGGGTGGAAATGTGTGTTTGGGATAACTTAAAACAAAAATATGAGCTCTATCAGTAAGAGACTGCATAGCAAACTAGGTTGAGGTATCAATAGTAAAACTGCAGGGCGTATACATGTACAAATGTGTTCTTCTAAGACAAATTTTAAATTAAAACATTAGTGTCTGCTCTGAAATACAATAGACTGCATTAAACGGGATGCTGCAAATAAATAATTTTTGAGTTAGTGAGAAGGCATATCCCAAGTTTGAGGGATCAGACAGAAGTTGTTCGACCAATCAGAACCCAGAAAGCCAAGTTAGCTTAGACTGTGACAAAGTACAGTGTTCCCAAGCGCGCCCTAGAACTCACATTGTGATTAGGGCAAGATTTCTTCACAATGTGGGACACAAGCACTCAGCACCTCTCCCTGCCTCGCACTGCCATCTTTCATCAGAACTCCAGGCTCAAAACTTTACTAATCTACCACAGGAATGTTCCCATAGGTGGCTCAGTTCCGAATCCAGCCTTACCTCTCAGCTGCGCTCCTTAGTATGCATCTTAAATGTGTTTACACTCTCCCCTGCTTCACAGCTCTTCCTGGGTGGCCGCAGCAATTAATACTCCACTCTGGGCCGCCTCCGCTCCAGCTGGCGTGGCCAGGATGGTGAATGAATAAGATGCTGGACCCAGCTTGGTAGATGCTGATGTCGCGATGACAGCACAGGACACATGGGGGTTTCTACCAATATTCCGAGCAGGTTAACCTTACCAACCCTGACAGGGGTGCTGTCATGCACCAGGCTTTCACAGTTAAGCACCCCCGCCCCCCTTCACTGGTTAAAAAAAAGTTATTGCCTGAAGGGAACCATTATACGTGCAAAGCAATATCCTGAAAGAATAAGGAGAGCGGGTAAAGGGGAGCGAATTGGTTTAATTGCAGAAGGATGTGAGGCCCTGAGGAAGGGCTGGAGCCTGAAATACACTGGGGCAAAGTGTAAACGTCGAAAATCATAAAGCACCAAGAATTTATATTCCACAACGCACTAATAAGTAGGTGGCTGAAATTCGTTATGAAACAACTGAAAAGAAATTCATTTTGAAAAAAATTCTCGTGCCATAGACGAGTTGAACTTAACGAACACCTTAGATGTACTTTTTCTCTGCAGATGGAGACATCCATGTCTTGCTGATGTGGGCTATAGCACATTGCTTAATTACACAGAGCACAAACCCAGGTCTCTCGAGGCCATGCACACCACACACCTGCGCTGCCCTGTTGTGGCTCAGCATTTAGTTTAAAACAATGGTAATATATGGGAAATAACCAGTTAAAAAAACAGCCCACCTGCCCATAAAACCGGCCCAAAACTGCTAACAAGCATTTGCAATGCAATAGGTCTCACATTGCGAGAGTTTGAGTTATTGGCTTTGTAAATGACAATGCCTTTTATTTGTGTTTTTTTTTTTTTTAAACAGATAAATAAAGGAAGGGCATTGCCATTTACAATGCCAATAGCTTGAACTCTTGCAAATGCGAAACCAATTGCTTTGCAAATGCGTTACAAGAGAGTGTGTTCTATCTTTCTCTGCCAGCAAGAGTAGGCAGGCATGGACGTCCGCGGGGGTGGGTGGGGTGTGGGGGGGACAAGGAGCGGCGCATGCCCCCCCTGGATCTCTGGTCCGGTGCTGGCTGTGGAGTGGTGTGGTCTGCAGCTGGGCGCCATTCTTTTTTGTAACACTGGCACTCCAGCAGCCCAGTGACACACTGGGCTGCTGGAGTGCGATGTTACCAAAAATAATGGCACCGGGCTGGGCGGCTGCACCCTGGGTCGTACTACTGGTGCGGCACGGGCCGTTAGATATTAAGAACAAACTGGGAGCGCTGCTGTTGGTGACTTCACATACCCCTTGAGCGCGTGGTCTCCTTTTCCACTTAGAGGGCTTCCATATTTCCCGCCAGTTCCTCTGTGGAGGCCTTGGTCTTCAGTAAGAATACTCATTAAGATCAAGCAGGATCAAGGGGTGGAGTTAGGGGGTGGGTATAAGAGCGCAGGGGAGGAAGGCGACTTCCTCTTCCTGCGCACGGCACCATCGGGAGGGGTTTTAGCGAAGGCCACCCACCCACCCTGCAGTTTAAGGTTGGGGAGGGGGTTGGCGAAGTGGGCCAGTTTAGGTCAGGCTGCGGGGTTGGCGGTACTTTGGAGGGGTGAGGTGAGTCATTAGTGGGCGCACCCATCCCTCGGGAGGGGGGCGAGTGAACGAGGTAGGGGAAATGGAGGCATGAGTAGAATGGCAAATGATATCGGGGAGGATGCTAGGAGATTTGTGGAAATGGATGAGGAACGGAAGGGGCATGGAGTGGTAGGAAATGTGTGTTTGGAGTGGGAGAAAGGAGTGAAGGGATGAAGAGTGATGTGGGGAGTTGTTATTGATGTAATGTTGCTTGGTTATTGCTTACTATTATGCAGCCTGGTCCTAATAAATGGCCTTTTACCCTTAAAGCCATCAGCGTGGTTTGTTTATTGCGCGACGTGCAAATGACTCACTTTCCTCCATGAAGTAACCGAAAGGTAACAGACAGCGGTATAGCAAAGAAACACATAATTTAGTCAATTGTTGGCAAACATGCTCCCCGAAGCAATGAATCCCCATGCATATAATTATTTAGCGCTGGTATGGGTTTTCATGAGAACACAATACTGCATTTAGAATATTGTATTAATCCAGAGGGCAAGGCCCCATAAGGAGACCAGACTCGGTGAGGTAGGCCTGGACTGAAGAGGTGGTCAATGCCTGGGCTGGCAGTGCCAGTCAGAGCGCATCAGGTGGGGATGCAGTGTGGGTGGGGTTTCAGACGTGGAGGTCGTTTCAGCACTGAGCTAACGGGCCTGGACAGGGAATGGAGGTGCAGGCACAGAACCAAGAAAAGGGTTAAACCCGGCAATGACATGACACTCGTCCAAAGCCAACATTCTGGCCGAGGGGTGTAAGTTTTGTGAACCTGCCTCCCCCGTGGTTATCTGCACCCTACAGACCTGTCTCCGGGCCCCGGCCACATCTTCAGTCTGTTCCGCATCCCTCACCCGGGCCTATACCCACTGCCTATACCCGCTACTTTCACCACCTTTACGCTCGATTTCCTGCCCAGGCCAGGACACGGACGGCCAAGCAAGGCTGGCTCTCTGCCCTGCCGCCAGGTGCACACGCTGACTGCCTTCACTATGGCAGAACGCCGGGTTTCCCGCTGGTACTTGGGGGGGATAGCCTCCTGCAGTGGGGCCTGCTGCACCCACCCTCTGGACATGCTCAAGGTGAGGAGTCGCAGGAGAGTGCAGCATTTGGAACCGGGAGTGGGCACTCAAGCGGCATGGGAGGCTGGGGAGAATTAGTCCACAGAGGGTGGGGTGGCGGAGTTGTCGTTCATGGGGCTGCAAGTCTTTATACACAATGATCGCTGGTGTAGCGGGAGGTACACGGGTCGGTAACACGGGATGGCAGATAAGTGACCAATACCCCTGGAGCTCAGTGATAGCTGTGGAATCTGGCAGGCAGGTGGACTGTGATTCATCTATGAGATGGTGGTGGATGGTCCATTGCCTGTCTGCGGGCTTCGGATGACTGTCGAGAAACTTGCTGTGGCACGACTTGTGTGCTGACCCAATTTTGTAGGAGAGTGACCTTTATGGCTGGTCGTATTGAGTTCGGTTTCTTATGGCACCAGTACTGTTTGTGACTGGCCTAGATACATCTCTGGGCATTGTGCAAGTACAGTTCTGATGGTTCCTTACCTCGCAGTAGGTTGTATGCATGTCGCGTTTTGCAAGAAACTGATCTGTTTCGCTGCTGAGGGTTGTGGGTTTTGCCAGTTCTACCATTATTATGCCTGTGTTCAGCTGTGGGGATATCCAGGTTTGTAGGCAACTGATTGTATTAAGTATGGGATGTGCGCACTTTCAGTTTGGTGTGCGTCTAGTTTCTACCCATCTATGAGTTGAGGAGACGCACAGTTCTGTAGGTGTCTGGTCTGAGAATGGAGAAAGCAGTCAGAAAAACAGAGGGGAGACGTTAACATTTTGCCCCCCCTGGAAAAATGTCTGCGGACGCCCTTGTAGGCAGGATAAAGCTCTTTGAGAAAATAGTGCTCGGAGGCTGTAATTAAAGCTTACCGAGCAACAACACACGTAACAGGATGTCCTCTTGGGAGGTTACAAAATGGGAAAAGGTGGTACTAAGAAGGAACTACTAAGTTTATTGACTAATGAAAAGCCACATGTAATGTTGTGGGAGACTTCATGCGAGGGGCGCTAGGACCCGCGGCCAGAGGAAAGAGAAAGGAGGAAGCGGAAATGAGATGGGGAAGAAAGGGAGGGGCAAGTAGTTCAGGAGAAGGCCGGGTACGAAAAGAGATGTACATCAATAAAGCTCCCTGATACACACAGTTGCGGGTCTGTGTCGTCTATGCGGACTGATGAACACAACACCACAGTTTACAATGACACAAACCAAATAAAAAACTGGGCGGAGAGTGGGCAGAGCTTCACGTCCATACCTTAATACAGCATGCCTTGCAGAGCAGCGCATGCGCTGCACAGTCTCGACCTAAACAAGCATTGGCATAGCCAATAGGTCTCTCCTTTAGGACCTTATACGTGTTTAGTCATGCAACAGTTGATGTTGTTGCACCAAGGATATTCTGCTGCATAACTAAATACTTGTATGTTCTGAAAGGCGAGACGTATTGGCTATGGCAATGTTTTTATAGCATAACTATGTTTCTAAACACTACTACAAAGTAATGAATTCTGTGCTACTGAAAAATCTTGTTCTAGCTTTTTTGCTTAAAAAACAAATGTGGAACAGCTTTAAAATTAGTTTTAATGTTAAAGTAGCATGAAGGCTAAATATACAAAATGTACCTTCTGAGCAATGTGCAGTAATATCTTTTAAGCATACATAAAACACCCAATTAGAGCTTCGTAGTTTGGATTTTATTTTTGAGCTATTGGCATTGCTATTATGTCTTGTTTTTTTGGCTTCTTATAAGTTTGTAACCAAATATATTGGCAATGGTTTGTCCAGGAATAACTGACAAATGTTTGTTAGTTTAAATTTTATTGCAAGAATTTTTAGTTAACATTTTTAGTACTTTAAAGTAGGTTAAGTTGAAAAAAAATATTTATGATGTACATGTATACATGTTTTATAAATATATTCATTCTGTTGCAATATCTTTTAATATTTTTGTAATAATGCCATTGCAAAATATTACTTCACATGTCTGCGGTAAATATGGCATAAGTGCATCAGATAAGTCTTCCACATCTGTATTGATCATAAACCAGTCCATTAGAAGTTCATTGCTAATATCCATAGATTGATATGTTTCAGTTTTGTGCACTTGTGTTGTTATTGTAGATGGCCCCAGAAATCTGTGCACATGCAGCAGCCACAGGTTCAAATGAAAGCAGGGCGGACTCTAAGTTTCATCCTTCCTATAACCTGAGAAGAGACGCAGCATGTGCTAGGAGAGAGCGCTTGTTTATATGGTGTGTGTAGAGAGCAGCCCCTGTTTTAATATATTATGCTAAAATACATGCTAGCAGATACTTTTGACAAAATACGATTGTTTTTTGTGCAGCTGCTAGATATGTAGCACAGTTATTGGCAGAGATTAACAAGCCACAAAAACAGATGGCCCCAGAAATCTGTGCGCACACAGCAGCCACCGGTTCAAATTAAAGCAGGGCTGACTCTAAGTTTCATCCTGCCTATAACTTGAGAAGAGAGGCAGCATGTGCTAGGAGAGAGCGCTTGCTTATATGGTGTGTGTAGAGAGCAGCCCCTGTTTTAATGTGAATTGATAGTATGCACCGGTAACGTTATAAAAAATAAATGTAAGCAAATAAAACCAGGGTAGGCACGGGGAGATTAAGTGATTGTTATTGGCAGTGATAAACAAGCCTCAACTTGGTTAGGTGGAGACGGTTAACAAGGGAGAGCGAGGGTGAGACAGGCAGGGAACAGAGAGTAAACAAAGATAAAGAAGTGGGCGTGGCCACGCTAATTAAGAACAGATGGCCCCAGAAATCTGTGCACACACAGCAGCCACAGGTTCAAATGAAAGCAGGGCAGACTCTAAGTTTTATCCTTCCTATAACTTGAGAAGAGAGGCAGCATGTGCTAGGAGAGAGCACTAGTTTATATGGTGTGTGTAGAGAGCAGCCCCTGTTTTAATGTATTAATTACATGCATAACAGATACTTTTGACAAAATATGATTATTTTTAGTGCAGCTGCTAGATATGTAGCACAGTTATTGGCAGAGATCAACAAGCCACAAACTTGTTTAAGAGAAGACGGTTAACAAGGGAGGGCAAGGGTGAGACAGGAATGGGGAGAGAGAGTAAACAAATATGTTGAGGGGCATTTGTGTCTGTTGTATTAGTGTTGTGGCATTAGATCCATGCTGCCTTTTAGGTCTCAGCAATGGGTAGAATTGAAAGCTTTCTCTTGTCAAAGGCATATTTTCTACAATACAACATTTAAAGAAAGCTTTAGGTCAGAACCTTGCTCGTGACTAGATGGCTTTCTTGTTCATCTCAGTTTTTAGCTCCATACTAAATAGCTTTCCACCCTAACTTTGCATTTGCTCCATACCTAAAGCTATTTACATTGTTTCTGATTGGATGCCTTGCATCGTTAGACTGCAGACATGATGCAATTTTTGTTTTTAAATTTGTCTTTTAGTACTCCATGGGAATGCATTATTTTTTATTCTCTGTCTTCACCTGTTCCCCGCTTTATTTTATTTTTTTTCAGTCTATTTGTGAGGGGGAGGCAGTTGCATACTGCTGCAGGGCTGTTTTCTTCTGGACATTTCCTCCTGTATCTTAATTGACCCTATCCATCTACCTACATTATTTCTTCATTTTCTTTATTGTCTTTTGGGGTCCCAACAGTTCAACACAACTACTACCTTTTTATTGCAGGTTTATATAGAGCAAACTCGACCCGAAGGCATTGGAGTGCTCTACGTGATCCCGCTACATTACACAATGACACCATGGACGTCATTTAGGGGTCGGCAGGGGTCGTAGCTGCAACCTCTGGCTTGCCCCTTGCAACCCCTGGCCATGTCTTTGAGACCCCTTGCCTCAGAGGTGTCAAAGTCAGTACCTAGAATACGGGAGCAGCTCGTCCTAATGGACGTCGTTTAGAGCTCCATTTTCCTGGTTTCCTGTCAAATATTTTATTACACAAATTAGTGTAATAAAATGGAGTAAAATTAGGTGGACTATGACACTATCTGACAGCTATGGTAAGTAAAAAATGCTTTCAAATGTAGGCATTTTGATGAATTGACACCTGTGAAGGACACATTCTTTTTTGCCCAGAATCACAGCTTATTGAGTCGAAGCCGAGACTTGAACCTGGTTTCCCAAATCGAAAGTCAGCAGCTCTGACCGTTATGTCTCATCCTCTCCCTTTTGAGATCACTTGGGCTCCTTAGGACGTTCTCTGACATCTCTTGCAAGACACTTGTATAGCTTTACAATGATTTGTTAAAGCACCTTAACTAATTAGCTTCAGCACTTTTGAGATGTTTTGTTGTTTTAGTCTGCAGTCTGTGTGGATTGTAAATTAACTCTCAACGATAGTTTTGTTTTATCCTTCAACAAACATATTATTTTGTGCATTATGTATTCCTTACTACAGCAGCCTTTGCAGCATGTAATCAATTACCAAATGCTCTCTAGTCATTTCAGTGAAATTAAGGCCAGCTTTTGGCATGGGCGAGCTGGGCCCAGGCCTGGGGAACCTACAGTTGTGGAGCGGCAGCGGGGGAGCACACATGTAGCTCACCTCTCGAGCTGCCTTGAATAATGCTCTTATCCCAGGCTACCAGTTCAGTTCATTAGATCCAGAGTGCAAGCTATATATAAAATATTGTTTTCATTAGCCTCCCTCCAAATACCTTTCTCTCACTCCCCCTACCTTCTCCCTCACCCCTCCCATTGACTCTCACCTCCGGTTTTACAACTGAATAGGTGATTAAGGTGAGGCAAGAAGGGGCACTTGTGTGTTAACAGACTGGTGACTGGTCTGAGGTATGTCACCAGGACGTGTCCAGGGAGCATAAAAGTCCCTTTTCCTCACCTGGATCACCAATGGGAGGGGGTAGATGGAGAAAGGGTCGGGGGGAGGATCAGGAAGGGGGGCACATATAGTTGCGCCCAGCGCCCTGTCAGAAGATAGGCCAACCCTGAGGGAAACCAATTTTATCTGTCTCAGAAGAATGAAACGCAGAGATTCGTCTGCTGTGATTCAAACAATGCAATTCAGAAAGTACAGTGCTGTAGATCCCTGCAGGTGGTGCAGGACTGGCACATTACACCCACTTATACCACATTCATGCCAGGTGTTTAAAATAGAATGGCTGATGGTGAAGTAAGTCAAAGCCTCTTTGCTAAAACAGGCAGTAATCTGCAAGTCACAAGTTCAAAGGTCGGAATGGCAGATTCAGCCTTCCATCCTTCCAAGCTAGGTAAATTAAGTACAATTAAATTGTGGTTCGGCGATCAGATGGGGAATGGGAGCCTGGGCATGTTCTCCACCTAGGCGGTAATGCAGCCTGGGTGGATAACATGCAAATGTATTGATTTTTTTATTTTGAGTTTTTATAGAGCGCGACCTTGACCCGTTAGGGTATCAGAGCGCTTTACAGGAATCAGCAGTAGCAAACATAAGACTTGGCGGGGAAGGGGGGCTGGACACATAAGGGATAAAAGGACAAGCAGTTATATTTACATTTACATTTTACGAGAAACGAAGGTCCCAGGGTCCATGGAGGGAAGCCTGGAAGTTCCGGGTGGATAGTGTCAGAGTACTCCTGGGGGATGCCTTAGACGAAAGTAGAGCAAGGTCTCTGGAAGAATAGAAGGCAACAATTAAGCGAGGGATTTGCCCAATAGGAAGGTTTTGGCATCCTTTAAGCGAGCCAGAGAAGGGATTCTTCTAATGGCGGGCGGGAGTGAGTTCCATATTCTCAGTGCGGCCCCAGAGAAGGCCCAATTGTAAGTTTTATTTTTCCGAAAGCGTGCAGGTTGGAGCAAGAGGTCTCTGGTGGATCAGGAGTTTCTGGTTCCTCCGGATATCACGAGTGTCTGGGCAAGATATGCAGGGGAGTTTGAGTATAATGCCTTGTGCGTGATACATGCCAATTTGAGTTGGATTCTGGCCTGTAGAGGAAGCCAGTTCAGAGCTTTCAGATGTGGTGAAATATGGTTGAATTTCCTTGAGCCTGTTAGCAGTCTGGCGGCCGCGCTGAGGCAGGCTTTTAAAGGTGCCAGGGAGATCTTGGGTAAACTCGAGAGGGTAGAGCAGCCATATTCGAGTCTAGAGATGACTAGTGACTGGACTGCCATTTTTACGTCAGGAGTGTCAAGGAAGGGTTTCAGTTTCCTTAGGTAGCTCAGGTGGAATCTGGCTGGTTTTGCCATCGAATTGATGTGGTCCCGCATGTCCAAGTTACAGTCCAGAGTTATTCCAAGCGATTTGGCCGAGTCCACGATGGTTGCAGGGCAGTTTAAGGCTGTGATGGCCTTAATCCATACCTGAAGCTCGGGGTTGGTTTTGGGTGGGGAAATTAGTAGAAATTCTGTATTTTTTGGGTTGAGTTTGAGTTGGTTGGAGGAGAGCCATTGGACAGTCAGTTTCAAGGATTCATTCAGGGAAAGAATCTCCTCGAGGGAGGAGATTTTGATGTAGATCTGGGTGTCGTCAGCGTACATATGGTAGGAGATATTTGCGGTGTGGAGTACTTCAGCAAGCGGTTCGAGGTAAAGGTTGAAGAGGGTGAGGGACAGGGTTGAACCTTGGGGGACTCCAACCGTGACCGGAGAGGGAGCAGACAGGTTACCGTTAATTAGGGATCTCTGAGACCAGTTATGGAGGAAGGACCTAAACCAATTAAGAACAGAGCCATCCATTCCCATCCTGAGTTTGAGGTGTTTGAGTAATTTTTCTTGGTTGACCGTGTCCAGGCCGAGGATAAATCTAGGAGGATTAGAAGACAGGTTTTGCCTTGGTCAAGGGCTTGGAGGGCATCATCCACGATGTGGAGAATGGTGGTTTCTGTGCTGTGCCCAGACCTGAAACCGGATTTGAAGTCATCTAGTAGGTGGAAGTTGGTGATGTGCTGGCTAAGCTGTTGTTGTACACACTTCTCCAGAACTTTAGCTAAGAGTGGGATGTTAGAAATAGGTCTAAAGTTGTCAGGGAAGGCAGGGCCAAGCGCCATTTTTTTTAGGATGGGAAGGACTTGGCCGGCTTTCAGAGAGTTGGTTATCGATCCCTGAAGTAGGGAGACGTTAATTATTGCAAAGTACGTATGACTGTTTGGTCGGCCCGAGAGGGTCGGCCAATCAGTCATTGCACACTCACAAAGTGCCCACCACTCCTCCCCTCTGCTCTGAGAGCAGAGAAGCCCCGCCCCATCCCGCTATGTAAAAACACCACATCAGGAACAAATAAAATGATAAATATGAGTTATTATTATTTTAGTTTTCCTCCCTTAGAGGAGGAGCCGCCACTGGTTAATAGAACAACTATTATTTGCAATGCTTTGAAACTGCAGAAGTGCATTATGAACAACAGAAACAAAACAAACACGACCTGATTTCTTAATCCATTTCATTTGCTTAATTTAATTTTAAATAGTGCTGTGAGATAAAACTGATCACAACAAGGAGTTATCCTCTAATTTCATATACATTTATGCCTATTTTATCTTGGGGTGTAATTACCCGAAGTGGCATAATGGAGTAATATCAGGCATTTTGTGTAATAAGAGTAGCGTGAAATTCTCAAAATTACACAAATTACACCAGTGTAATTTAAATTTCACCCAGGCCTACAGCTAACATGATTTTGCTATGAAGACCCCATTAAAAACTTATGCAACTTATATTTCGCTCCACACTGCCAAGAAACCGTCCCTGCTGTTAATGGGAATGCTGTTGTAATACCAGAAGCTATTGTTATAATAGGGATTCTCCAAATAAAGTGCCTAGAGTATGTGAATTTCATTAAAGACACGAAGGTCAACATTATGCATTAATCTTTTAATGCCAATCCAGCGCAGCACTTTAAAGAACATATTACATCATACAACATTGGCAATCCAGTATAGACCTTTCCTCCACATATAAATAGTCAATTCCTCTTAAAATGCATAACTTGCTTGGTTTCTCTTTATTTTTAAAGGTACTGTCTTCTTATTCACTTCCTTATTCCATACACTAGCTCTCATTCACCGTCCACTGACTTATTGATTGTTTTCTGATACCAGAAAAGACTTGTTAAATATTAATTCCAAATATAAAGTAACGATTATTCTTATGAATGTATCTCTGTATTTTTTTGTTTGTTATCAGTCCATTAATATATATGACACCCATTACCCAGAGAGGGAAGGGCAGGATAATGCTAGCTTCAGTGTCTTCAATGAGATTCAGATTCTCTAGGCACATTATTTGGAGAATCGCTATTTCATTACAGGACCGGAGGCTATCATTATGCATGTTGACAGCCCTCTCACACCACATTTACCATGTCCTCGATCTGCTTGCAATAAGGTTTAGTAAACACAGAAGCATTTGACCAATCAGGCACTCTCATAAAATCTTCCAGTGTTCCACCTTTCCAAAAGGCCTGACTCGCCATTGCATCTCTTATTGAATCTGTCTTAGATTTCTGTAAATCACCACCTGCTTGCTGCATGGGACACTTCACCCTTCTCGTAATAGTAGCTGTACTTACTGTCATGAAAGCCTTCACATAGGAAATCATTAATTGGTTCACCCCACTCCTGCATTCTAGAATCATATTCTGTCATACAATCTACTGCACACAGCTTCTTGCATGCATCAAATTTCGGATAATAAATAGTCTCTGAAATTGTTTTCTTTCTTTTTTGTAATATGAAAGGTTATTCCAGAGGAGTCATAGAACCTGTTACTTACCTCTGATGCTTTGAGATCAGAAACTCTATGACAAGAAATTAGACACAAGGATGCTAACTTCACAGTTAGTCTTTTCAATTCCAAATATCTATTGCCTAGCATGACGTTAACAAGGATAAGAACAAATTGACATCTCAAAGTACCTTATATCTTGGCTTAGGACGTCTTCGCAATCTGATGCTTTTAAGAACCCTACAAACCAACACATTTTTCCCTACACTTCAGCCCTTAACCTGACTGTGTCCAGCAGAGACTGCCGATCTGTGGCAATTCATTGTTCTATAACTGAGGCTCTTTTTAAATTGCTCCACCAGAAAGTTAACTACCTCCACTACAGTTGCCTCAATGGGTTCCAAACTCCTTTCCATGCCCCAACCGACCAATAATTCCAGATGTTTTCATATCTACGCTAAGTACCTTGTGCCCTAAACTCATTGAGTAACTCCTCAACCTTTCCTGAAAGTCCTGACATGCCTGAAGATCTCCTGAAACTTCCCTGACAAGTAGGTTCAAAGCCACTGTCTGAACTAGAGGATGTTCATCTTCATCTATATCTCTCAAAAGACCCTCCATTGCAGGAAGATGTGAGTTCCAAAAGCATTGGAATCTATGCCTGTGACACCCCGTGCTTAATTTGAGCCGGTGCTTTCCGGTGCTCAGCACCGGCACTTAATTGGTTTCCAGTGTTTGGCACCAGCACCTAATTGTCAACACTATACTTAGAACAGTCTACCACATGGTGGCGCTGCTCATCTAATCTAGAGATGAGCAGAACAACAGTTGTTTAGGAATACAAAATACATTAACATTGCTATTACCTGCCTCCCTAGACATTCCTTTAGCTTTGGGGACCTCAAAAATTCTGAACTGTCGCATTTACATGCGAGAGAGATGGTTAGTAGTTGTTTTGGCATCGATGACAAGGGCCATGGGTGGTGCAAGCTGCAGTGGCCACCTGGTCAGAGCCCTGGCGCTTAATAATTTACAAATTAAGCACTGGTGACACCCAGAATGGAGTTACCAGTACCAGAACACATTTCTCTCTCCTCACTTTCTTCAGGACCCTCTGAATCATTGCAAAGGGGGGAATCGTATATGCTCTCGTCCCCTTCCAACTTTGTAGGAAAACATCCACAGCTAAAACCCCTGGATATGGCATCCAACTGTAATATGGTTTTGGTTGACATGTCAAAAGCGTCTGCCTCTGTTATGTACCCCAAGGTACCCCAATCTAGGCCTCGGTAGCTACACGACCTTTTACCTACATTTGTCCTACCTTGCTCTGCATAACGGTTCTAGCACTGACCATTTACCCAGTTATGTGCTGAATAAATGTAGATCATTTTCTTGGAAACTAGTCTAATTTATTATGCATGAGGATTCTTAGAAAAGTCCCTACACATGACATACATTTCAGTATGAACATACTTCATGTAAATGTCATGGCCATGGTCATCCTAGGGCGAAAGCATAAAGCGAATGGGTGGATATGCTATATTGATCTGCACATCATCATATGTACATAAGTCATAGAGATTCTGATATGTCTCTTTCTAACCATTCAATATTGGGTGCTAATACAATGCCAAATACTTATCCACCTAAAGTATTACACTTTTTGAGACTACAATGTAGTCCCAAAACTAAATCCACCTCATAAGCACTGTAGCACACCAGAACAAAGTCACTATCACAGTTCTTCAAATACGTTGATCCTGATCAATTTAACGACATTTCATTCAATATAATTGTGTCCATCCAACAACTGTGCCAAATATCACAGAAAGCTTCAAACAATGGCCCAATTCCACGTCGAGGTGTCAATAGTTAAACTTTATTCCAGATTCACACAGCAGCCGACGCGCGTTTCGCCCGACAGGGCTTCCTCGAGGCTCCAAGATGAATTTTTCTTTCTTTAGTGTGATCAATAGATCTCTTGCAAAAAGTATCAGTCTTCATTGTAATCCTATCTCAAGGATTCAAATGTGAACTGTGAAGTGCGTAATAACAGATCCAGTCACCATCAGTCTAGGTATGTAAATTCCAAATTGTTTAAAATATAACGATCATCATTCCTGGGACCATGTTACGTCCTCACTGCTGTCCTGCGTCCCGACAGCTTGTCATCATATTCTTTCAGCGTGTGATCCTAGGGCGAAAGAACTGCTTTGCATAATCGCCGGTATTGTTCTAGGCTCATTTACATCATCGTGCTCTCAACATATCGATGGTGTAAGGAACCCGAGACTACCTTTATGGTATAAAAGAGTCATACCAACATTAGAGAGATAGAGGAGATGCTTCATGCTGACATTAGACGCTGAGGTCATGGCCTGCCTGAAGCTACAACATGCAGTGGTCTGACATCTCTTGCTGGGTGTCCAACTCGAGACCAAGACGGGGTCCTTTGATCCCTCCCATCAGGTAATGGGGTTGGCTCTTTCCTAGGGGAATCTTGGCTTTACCCCGACATACATGCTAGCTACACTTAGGTAGGGTATGCTTGAATACTGTCACATATCTATATGCCTGCATATACTCTCTGTTTTAGCACCATGGTAAAATTCTACTTTTTATTTACTCTTTCGGTGCTTGTAATGTTATACATCTGATTCTGTGTAATGATTGTCGCAGCACACATGTTTTATACTAGAATGACGCTGGTTCAATAAATGCTTTTTGAAAACATCCCCATCGTTAATTCTGTGTATTTTTTCTGAGGCTATGGGGCATCTGTACAACGCCACGTTAGTGGCACTTTTCTGCCGTTAATGCTGCAATATTTTTATCGCCCTATTAACAAGCTGTTGCTAACAGCCAGTAGCGACAGCTTTCTGGTGATACCTGTGGCTTTCAGCATCGCCAACCATGTTAGCGATAACTATCGCTAATGACATGCAAGGTAGGCGTTCCCGTGCAAAAACGCACGCTAACCCCACTTCGCGATGTTTACAACGATCGGCCGGACCTGCGATACGTTATAATAACAGCCGCTAAAACCCTTAAGCAGCTGGGACTTAAGACCAGAAAAAATGGAGATACCCCTTAGGGCCTCATTTCAGCAGGTTTTGTTGCTGGATCGCGCTGCAAGCAATGTTGCTACGCTGCACTGCAACAAAACTACAGGGCAGGACTGCGCACCATCAATAAGTTAGTGTGCATTCCTGGGCCTCACTCATGAAAATTGTTGCAGCTCTGCGACAAGACAACTTTGCCACACTTTTCATTACTCCCTTCTTGTGACAACACGGATGCGCTGTATTTACTGGACAGCACTCCATGGCGCAGGTAATGACAGATACGTCTGGAATCCTGACGTATCTGTCTGCGCTAAAGACACCCATTGCTGCAGTCGCGTCACAACCATGACACAACTCCAGCAATGCATGGGGCCAGCCTATCCCTGTGGCACTGTGTCACCCTTACGCCTGCCATCAAGCAGGTGTAACGTACTGACGCAGTGCCGTTATTGAGGGGTGTCCAGGTGTCGGCGCAGTTGGAGATCCATCGGTGGCGGTTGCGCGCTGCAGTGTCATTATCTGTAAGCGTTGGCGGAGTGGTGGAGTTGAGGGAGTTGACGAGGCGTACTTCGGTGGGCTTGATCCAGCTGCAAGGGGGGCGACGATGGCGGTTGTCTACGGTGGGCATGGTGAAGCCGTGATATGTACAATGATGGTCGGTCCATGAGAGTCCGGTGGTGTGGCTGTAGTTGAAGGTCTTGCATGGAGGAGACGTGCTCGACTGTGTTTCCTGCCATGTGGCTTGCTGTGGTGACTAGTTGCTTGAGTCTGATGTTGGGGAGTTACCCCAGGAGGGGGTAGTGTTCTGGTCACTGGGGTTGTCCAGGTGGAACTAGAGTTCGCCGAGTAGGATGTCGTCAGAGGATAGGAGAGCCTGGTGTGCAATGAGGTCTACAATGGTATCAGAGAATGGGTGTCCATGGCCCGGGGGGGCTGCAGATGAGGGTGCCGCAGAGGATGGGGTTGGGGTTGGTCCGGATCTGGAAGTTGAGGTGTTCCATAAGGTGTTCCATGATCACCGTTGGGTCATTAGAGTGCGTGGTCAGTCGGAGTGTGCTTCTGTAGATGATGGCAATGCCTACTCTTGGACGGTCGGGGTGGTCCTTGCGGGTGATTTAGTAGCCGTCAGTGATGGCGATGGCGATGTCCGGTCCGGTAAAAGGTGTTGGTCCTGGCAGGCGATGCGGTGTCCAGGGTTGATGGCGAGGTGGGTGCTGGCGCCGTAGGGGTGGAGTGTCTGAGAGGAAGGATCCTTGGTGCTGAGCGCGGTCCAGGAGCAGACAGACGCAGACAGGCTTGCCTATGGCTTGCCTTTGACATGGGAAACGTCCATTACAACGCAGGCATTACATTGTAATGCCTTTAGAACACAAATCCAACAACGCAAGTGACTTTACATCACATTCCATTACAACGCATTGTGAGATCAGTAATGGGGTATTTTTAATTTTTAGGGTGGGTATGGGTTTTGGGTGTCGGAGATGAAATGTGGGGTGTATTATGGTGTAAACTTTGAATTTTGGGGTGTGATTTGGGTCAAATATGAAATTTGGGGTGTGCATTTGGCTCAAATATGAAATCTGGAGTGTGTTTTAGGGGCTCAAAGATGAATTTTAGGGTTCAGGGTTTGCTTTGGGGTGCGAGGGTCAGTTTTATGGTTGCACCCACTGAAGTGGGAATAGTAATGTTTACATCTCCGCAATTCAACACCTTCCCTACTGTTGCAATATGCCTAGTATTAGTATGCATTGTAATGAAATGCGATATATTATGGTTTGCGTCGTAACTCCATACACACCTTTGGCACACCAGCGGTACGCACACTGCGCATGGCCGCACAGTGACCGCCATTGAGAAGTGCTACGGGGGTAGCTGGACAGATGGGAGGTGGTAAACGCTGCAAAGAACACTGGATGGGGCATAGACGGGGGTGTGAGCTGGCATTGTAAATATTTTAATGAGGGAAGGCTTACCTCGAAGCCGGGTACCGTGTCTTTGTTGCTCTTGCTCTCCTGTGTCTGCTTCCAGGAACAGGAAGTAGGCAGCCATGCTCCCTCCTCTGAGCCAATCACAACACTGCGATGCGGTAGTGGGATTGGTAATTGTCAACGGGACAAGGCATGCAGCCAGGGGCTGAAGGGGTGGGAATGTTATCCATGCAGCCTGCATTACGAACAGGGAAGTGCGCATGACTATTTTGGGCAACCTGAGTAGGCCGACCAAACAGTCATTGCGCACTTGAGTGGGAATGACAATCCGCCCATGCCCTGCTCTGTGCTTGGAGCACTCCTACTCACCCTCCCACCCGCAAAGGAAACATAGCATGATTACACATCAGTAAGTTATCATCATGTGATAATTGTTCCTCTTCTGCACTGCTTGAAAGCAGTGGGGTGACGCTCTTCCGCCATAGCGGATGAGCCGGCACTGGGGGTGCGTCATCTACGTGTGCTAGGCCTGTGGGACTCGACCCCCAGGCATCCTGCGTTACGCGTCACACCTTCTCCTTACCTAGACATTGACACCGTGGCGCAATCCGCTGCACTCTCTCCAAATCTGTGACTCAGCCAGCAGGAGCCTCAGCCAGGTGTGATTTCACAAGCCTGGGTACAGCAGTCGCTTCCATGTCCGCTGGTGAACCTCCCGATGCAGTTGATGCAGCAGGGCCCCCTTAGGCCTGAAGTTGCAGCGCCCCCGCCACACAAGTTTGACCCAGCTCAGGGGTCTCACCCTCCACAGCGTCCGGCCAGCCCAACATCATCCGGCCTGTGATGCAGAGAGGTGGCACCCACCATTGGTAATCCCCTCCATGCACCCCGGTGTAATGGTGGTTCATAGTATGCAATGCAGACCTCCCTACGTTGGGGCGCAGGAGCGCCTCTTCTATTAACAGCTCCAAGGTGCGTAAGGCGGTCTTCTCACACTGGTCAGCAACGTGTCTCCACGCCACCTTCCAGACTTCACCACCAGGAACGGGCTATCGTCGCACCTCAATGTCTACCGCCATGGCTCATTGACTCCACAGCTCCTCCGCATCCCACTCAAGGCTCCAGACGCAGGTCCAGCTAGGCATCCAGGCTCCAGACGCAGGTCCAGGGAGGCATCCAGGCTCCAGACGCAGGTCCAGCGAGGCATCCAGGCTCCAGACGCAGGACCAGGGAGGCATCCAGGCTCTCATCCTGGTCATCCTGGATGTTGGGTGGCTTGCAGGGGTTGTTGATGTGTGCTGCAGTTGGACTTGGCTGCTCCATTTTGTATTTTATTGGTTTTATGCCTATTTTCTATTGGAGGTTGACTGATAGGCTATTTTTTGCATTAGAGGCAAAAAAACTCACGTTGGGCTCATTAAAGTGAGTTTTTTTGCCGCTAATGGGCCTATCCGTAGTTTAACCCCGCTAACGCCGGAATTCCTATCTCCATCGCACTAATGTTAGCGGCAGTTTTCACCACGATCCCTGATACTATCGCCATGTAGTGACGGCTTGTTAATAGGCCGCTAACATGGTGATAGACTTCAGCAGTAAGCGGCGATAAAAATACTGCCACTAACTCGCGTTAGCGATAGTTATCGCCAGTGCTTGTAAATATGCCCTTAAGTGAGCACGATTGACTAAGCAAAAAGTACTATACTGTTTCACGACCCCTGAAAGATCAAGGGTTGTCATGTTCGATAGTTGCCAGAAACTATTTGCTCCTTGGTAAGGATAGGGGGCTTACGGTGGGACTGTGAGATAGCTGGTTTAAAAGGTTGGCATATCCTTTGGGGGTGTCTGGAATCAGTCTGGACACCAATCCCTAAGTTTATGTTGTCAAAACGCTCAGATCCTTTGTGTTTGTAGCAACTACACCGATGCCTCCAAAGGACCAGTAACTGATCTAGCTTCATGAAGCAATCCTGATTCAACTTCCAACCACTGTAATACCATAAAAATCCTTGAATTCCAATCCCCAGTTGCATTTTCCTTCCCAGGCAAATATTCTACTGGCACACTGATGTTGTGTTCTAAACAAAACAACCTAAGTTCTTTTGCCATCTCTGACAGCCCAAGGGACCTTGTGCCTCCTATAGGCCACTGCAGAAACAGTGTTCATACTTAACAATTTTGCTCTGCTGTGCAAATATTTTCTGAAACTCATGAGACCATAGAGACCTGCTGTCAACTCCAAACAATTTATGTGTTGCTCTCTCGTCATTTTTTGCCACAATCCACCAGTCTCCCTAACACCCAAACGTGCACCCCAACCAGTTAGACTTGCATGTGATTACAAAATGAAGTCTGGGGTACAACCAAAAATGCTTGCTCATTCCAGGCATCTAAATTCTCTAACCTCCAACTTAATTCCACCTTTGCCTCCTGGTCTAGGTTTATCTTGTCTCCATACCACAAGGCTGTCTAGAGGGTTCTCACCTTCACTCTCTGCAGTGCGCGAAAGTGTAACATACCATGAAAACCCACCTGAATTGAAGAGGTTAAGAGACCTGTTAGCTTTGCTAATTCCCTTAGTGTCAAAAACTCTCTTTTGAGTTCATAGAGCATCTCCTTCCTTATCTTGGTTACCTTCTTTACTGGTAATAGTAAAACCACATTGACCGTGTCTATGCTGAAACCTAAAATTCCAGAGTGCGTGATGGGATCAAAACGGACTCCTCCTTGTTCACAATAAATCCTAGACTTCACAGTAAATTCTTAACCACATCCAAATTATATAGGATTTGATTCTGACATTGGGACATTACTAAAATGTCATCTAAATAAATGATCATTTGAATATCCCTCTCATTCAGGTAGGGTACCACTACCCTCATCACCTTGGTGAAGCACCATTCCACTGAGGATAGGCCAAATGGAAGGGAGCAAAATTGGTAAATTCGATCCTGCCAGATGAACTGAATGTAAGGCTGGCTGCTCTGTGCCTTAGGAATTGTAAAGTAAGCATCATTCAGGTTGACTTTACCAACCAATCATTCTTCAACAGCATGTCTCTCAAGAGATGGATACCTTCCATCTTGTAAAGTCTGTATACTAGAAATTGGCTCAAGTCCCTCAAGATGACCCCCAAATCTTGCGTTGGCACGCCGAAAAATGGCTCCACGCTCTGACCGCACACCAGACCAGAACATTGGTGCTGAAGACTGCCACACAGAAGTCATCTTCTCTGACGCATCGAGCAGAGCTTCGCACATTTAAGAAATGCATTGGGTAATGGCGTGATACTAAGCCAACGCAAGATTTGGGGATCATCTTGCTTTGGCCTTATCCCATTGTTATTTTTAGAGACTACCCTGCCGGTTTTTGGACTGATATGATGACAGCTGACAGTATCCTTGCTGAGGTGATTCAATGGTAGGAGGGTTTTAGAGCGGGAGAGTTAGAGTTTGGGTAGGAAAATAAAAATAGGATTTAACTGTGGTTTGTATATCATATTATTTATGGTATATAATCAGTATGGCAGAGAAAGGTAAAGAGTTACCCTCGATCCGCAAGGGATAGATTAATGAAAAAAGTATACAAAGATGTGTTCAACCTGATCATTGATGACAGGTCTTGAGAATTTTGCTTTTAACGCATTCCTCCCCTTCTTTTTCAAATGGGTTCCTAATCCACCTCTTAATAAACTTGCCAACGTGTTCTAAGGGCAGTCGTTCTGCTCTTCTTGTGGGCTTGATATTATGGGGACAGAAGATTTTTCCCCTTAAGGGGTTTTTAACATCATTCTTGGAAGTAGAAGGAATAACATCCTCACAAAGAGGTCATCACCCTCATTGGCCTCATGGAGGTCAAGCACAAATTCATAACAAAATTAATTTCGTCTTTCTGATACACAGTTTTCCAAAAGCTCATCATCCTGAGTATCCATCTCTTGTGTGCTGCTCGGGGCACCCGTCTCTTGTGTTCCACATAAGAAACCTTTCCTCTTAGCATGCTGCTTAGGACACCACTCCCCTTTAAGCTGCTAAGACCTACCATTCTTTTTAAGGGCGTGTGCCCTTTTTCAATGTGCTTAGCCTTTCTTTTTTTCTTGCCTTTCTTTTCTCCATTATCAGAGTCTCTCTCTGATGAGGTCCATTATTCATCATCCGACCCCATTTCATTCTTCCTTTTCTCCATGTTCTTAACAATGGTCTTTTGCATGCAGCTTCTCATCTCAGGTTGTAAACGTTTTTTAAACATCTCTTCATTAATCTTCCCCTCGGGGATCACAGGTAACTCTTCACCTTTCTCTGCCATACCTATTAAATAACAGTAATAATATAATATAATATACAAACCATGTTAAATCCTATCCTCATTTTTCCCACCCAAACTCTAACTCTCCTGATCTAAAGCCCTTTTACCGTTGAATCACTTGCAGCAAGGATACTGTAACTGTCATCGTTACAGTCCAAAAAATTACAGTAATTTCTCTACAAATAACAATGGGACAAGCCCTAAGCAAGATGGCCCCCAAATCTCGCATTGGCTCGGCATCTTGCCGTTGTCCAACACATAACTTTAATGTGCAGAGCTCTGCTCGACACATCAGAGAAGCTAAATCGCGTGAGTCAGCCTTCAGCTCTTACAATGTGGTCTGGTGTGTGGTCAGAGCGCGTAGCCTTGAATCTGCTCGCAAGTGAGGCCTAGGCGCAATCGAGGAGGCCCGACCGCAGTTGCAGGACTGGCAGTGCCCTCAAAAAGACATACCTCTCTAGGGAGCACGTCTGAAGCCACCACAGACTCAAAAGCAAGCAAGGCTTAAGACAAAAACATTACACAGGGGCAATTAGAGAACATAGTGCCTTGGCATGAAATGGTAAAGTCCCGCAAGCAAGGCATAAACATTAAGGCAACAAAGGTAACTTTACAAAGAGACAAGCTCAATCAACACCGTGACAAATGACTATCTAGTACATTTCCATAGATTTAAGAACAGAAAATATAACCATTACAACCATTAACGATATAAAGTGTAAGGTAAATGAAAGTTATCTGATTTAGGAGCAGCATTTAGAAAAGGAAGATGATTCGATGAACAGCTATTATATGTGGAGGAAGGTTCTATTCTGGATTGTCAATGTTTTATAATGGAATATGTTCTTTAAAGTGCTGCGTTGGAGTCAGATTAAAATATAAATACAAAATCATATTCTCCTGGCTTGTAATGAAATTCCTTGCGTCGTTGTGAAATTCCACGAGGTAACTCTGGGAAAGTTTTGCTGCTTAAGAAAAGTTGCAGAACTATTTTTGGAAAGCAATTTGTATGCAGGTCTTGGGCCAAATCTCCAGACCTAAATCTATTTTAAAGCAGGAACTGGAACAAGCAATGGGATTAATGGCTGAGCCCTTGCCAGCATCTCTATGGCCCAATTCATGGCCGGCGCCTAAGAGTGAAATGAATATTACCACATTACAAAAGTAGTAATGCCTCTGCTTAACACAGGAAATTCATGCTTGTTAGCCAAAGCAAAATGTTTATTCTAACTTCGCACATTTAAATGTGGAACAAAATATTGAATCACTGTTTCTGCATAAAATTCACCTTTTAGGGGCCGATTCCGATCTGGGTCGGAAAGCTCTCCGACCGAGCCGGAGCCGGAGTGTTTTCCGACCGAGTCGGACTCCTGCAGTCTGACTAAGCGAGTATGATGCGGCCGCATGCTGCCGGACTCGGTTCGGTTGGACTCCCATAGAAGTCAATGGGAGCCGGTCGTACGACGCGTGCATGGGCTCCCATTCACTGAATGGGTACATCTCGTACAAGGGCACCCCCTTCAGTGGGTACGTGTCGGTGACATCCGTACCACATATGCCTATGTTGGGGAGACCCTTGGGTCTCCCTCTGTGCCCGAGCCGTAAGTCTGCAGGTGACGGGGGGTCCGACGCGGACCCCCAAAGGCAGTTTCCCGGACGTTTTGTGAACCAGAAACTTCGGCTTGATCCGGCTGTCTGACGCGTGCATCATACTGGCTCGGTCGGAATTCTCCTCCATTGCACGGCACGGTTTGCTTACGGATGAGGCGTACGGAGCGGTTCGGACCCGGAAACGAGTCGGTCAGCAATTTTGCATTTCTCGCATCGTACTTGCTGGCTCATACAGCTGTAAGAGTCGGTCGGTAAACACGCGTACGGCTCGTACTTTTTATGGCCGGAGCGCGTTCGGAGCCCTTCCAAGAGAGAATGGAATCGGCCCCTAAATGTTAAGTTGATGGTCCTAACATGATTACAAGTTTCAGTAACACACTTATCTAATCATGGTGTCACTATGTATCTTCCATCAAGATCTGACTGACAGACTCGGAGTGAAGATGGAGGGGGTCTGCATTAAGCTGAGAAAGGAATCACAGAAATAGGGGCCTATTCAAAAAGGCATTTTGTAGTTTGCAAAGTAGTATCCCTGCAGTAATCTTTTACATACAATCTTGAATACCTTTGAAATTGCCCCTAAAACATCTAAAATGGGAATATTCTGGGAATATTCATATACAGTTTGCAGAATTAGAAAATACTGTGCCACTTTGCACTTTTACTGATAGTGAGTTGGATGATTTGGAGCTGATCCAGAAAGACATGCCAGAGTATGTAGGAGAGTTATCTTGAAGTACTACTTACAGTACTCGCAAATGTTTTAGTGACTGGCCCTAAAGTGTTTAAAATTAAGGGAAAAGACAATGAATTTAGGGTCCGGCTGTGCACAGTTCTGACTAATTTTGAGTGAAGACAGGAAACTTCACCCTTTGACTGGACAGGCAGGACAGGTAAAGTTTCCTGACTTTGATGAAGCAGCAATATGTCAAACTCCATCATGGCGGAATGTCGGACTGCAGGAACTTGCCACTGCAGCAGTCTCCTGTCACTGCCTACTGGAAGTCAGTTCATAAGAAGTGGGACTGCAAGTCGGCATTTTCTGTCCATTTGTACACCAGCAGGAACAAGCATTGGCATAGCCAATAGGTCTCTTATAAGTGTTTAGCCAAGCAACAGTTGATGTTGTTGCACCAAGGATATTGTGTTGCATAACTAAATACTTATAAGGTCGCAAAAGCGAGACCTATTGGCTATGCCAATGCTTGTTTACTAGTTCTCTGCGCATATTAGTACAGAGCTACCACAGTCTGTGGATCTAGTGTGAGACCGAATGCAGTCCCTGTCAGTTGTCCTGGATCCAGTGTGTGAACGCAGTTTCGTGTCAACAAGAGGTGCCGTGGACCTATTGGTACGATGCGGTTTTAACCCCGCACCAACAATATAAAATATGGTAAGACAGGACAATCCGGAGTAAAAAAAAACATGAGATTCCTGAACCTTGGCCAATCAAGTCTCCTGACGTTGTTGTGGATTGAATATGCGAGTTTGCATCCTACACGTTCAGCGGATGAGACCACTTTCATATTGGCTGCACCCCTTTCTTTAGACACTGCTGCCATATCAAGGTTACAGCGAGCCACTTCTAAAGAAAGGGACGTGCACCCCATTAAAGTGAAGGTACAACATGGGGCGCTTTTACCGAAAAAAAAAAAAGACATGTTTGTGAACAAACGGTTTTTTGGGGGGTAAAAGTGCCCCATGACATGCTTTCACTTTAATGGTGGCCACGCCCCTTTCTTTTAGACGCGGCTCGCTGTAATCTGAATACGGGAAGCAGCGTCTAAAGAAAGGGGTGCAGCCACTATGAAAGTGGTCTCGCATTTGCGAGAGTTTGAGCTATTGGCATTATAAATAACGGAGCCTTTTACATACGTGTTGGTTTTGAAAACACATAAATAAAAGGCATTGTCATTTACAATGCCAATAACAAACTCTCGCAAATGTGAGGTCTTTTGAATTGCAAATCCTTGTTGGTTTTTAGGTCTCGCCTGACCCAGCGCATGCGCTGGTCTGGCGAGACTTATTGAGAGTCCTCCAAAAAGTGCTACCAGGCCAGCCTAGAGCTACAGAGCATGTGCGCGGGCGCGCGCGTCGAGCTTTACCGCGATTACTTTCACTTTCGCGGCCGCTTTGATGTTTGATCGTGATCGTGATCACTTTCGCGGCCGCACGGCTGCTTTGCATAGCCAGTAGGTCTCGCTTTTGGGACCTTATAAGTATTTAGTTATGCAACTGTTGCATGGCTAAACACTTATAAGGTCCCAAATGCGAGACCTATTGGCTATGCCAATGCTTGTTTATATCTTATTACCCTAGAAGTAGCTAAACTGCCTGTGACTTGTAGGAATTATGGGCCGTATTTTGGAGGTTGAGAATACTCTGTCAAAACATGACAGATAATCCCATCCACCATATTGCAAGTGCCATTGATCAAAATGCACTGTTAAAACTGTGGACGGGCCATAGTACACATTTGTGCCAGAGTCCCCAAACTATGGATAAAGCCCTTAATTCTCTACTGGCAGAGCTCAACCATTACACCTATGTTACAGTATCATGCGGCAGTAAATGCCTCCATGCACACTTGCATGACCAATTGCCTGACAGATTGCATGAAGAAGCTGCATGGCAGTGTCTCTTATGCACAATTGTGCTATTTCTCACTTCTTTCGATCATATCACACACACGCACTCTCCCTCGAAATGCCAAAGGAAGGAAACTCTTCGTAACAGCATTACAATACTCCCATTTGGCATGGCAACAGAATATTGTGAAATAAAAATCACCCGACAAAGAATATTGTGCAGCGAGAAAAATAAGAAAGAGGACAACTCCAGTCCTCACGCACAACGCCTACATAAGCCACGGGGCATATAACACACACATTCTTCCTCAAATAAATACAATTGCAATTACAAAGGGCTTCAGGTCCTGGCCAAAGGAAGGAAGCTCTGCTCACCAGCAATTCCATACCCCAACCTGTATGGTAGCAGAATATTGTGAAATAGATATCGCCTTACAAAAATGGTGTGTCCTAAACATTATTTATAAAAACATCTCCCCACTTGAGTTAAATGTAGAAAATCTTCAATGACGGTATATTTTGGAAACGATAGGGCTATGTCAGCATTATTTTTGTTAACGATATTCTGACATGCAACCCTTCTAAACACTGTTGATGGTATGGCAATTTCTACAGTTCGACGTCACATGTTTTACTGCGAAACTGCAGAATTCGCCTGTCTCAGACCTCGATCCCACAGGCTAGAGCTACATACATAGGGGCAGATTTATGTTTGACTTGTGCCTCATTTACGCCGCCGTTGCATCACTTTTGTGACGCAGCAGCGGCGCAAATCTTGCACCATGGTGCGGGGTATTTACAACGTGACGCATCTGGGAGATGCGTCACGTTGTAAAGCCCTGCGCCACATGTAGGCGTTCCTGCGCAGGGGGGGCGTCCCGTCGCAGGAACGCCTCCTAAAAGTGGCTGAGTGAAATCTACAAGATTTCACTCAGTCACTTTTGAGCCCATGCTGTGTCAAAACCCTGCGCCTGCTTGCAGCAGGCGTAAGGATTGACGCAGCATTGTGCAGATAGGGCCCCCCAGAGCATTGCTGGAGCTGCGTCGCGCTTGCGACGCAACTCCAGCAGTGCGCCACTTTTAAGGCACAGATGCGTGACGCATCTGTGCCGTTTTTGCCCCATGGTGCGCCGCATTATAAATGCGGCGCATCCATGATGGCGGAGCTGGGGCGCAAAATAACTGGCGCATCCCTGCTGATATGCAGGGATGCGTCAGTTATTATAAATATGCCCCATAGTGCTTCCAAAGCATGCATGCTGACGAGTTCAGAGTATCGCCAAGGATTTTGCACACAACAACTAGGCTTACCAAATAGAAAAGTTACCGGATGAGACATTTTCCAGTCTGGACTTTCCTTCAACAACCTACTGAGTTCTGGGAGTTGTAGTCTTCGTTAATTTAAACCGCACTAATTGGGCCAACAAACCTGAAAGCAATGAATTGTGAACGAAAGGACTCTACAAATGGGTTGAAAGTGCTATCCTCACAAATGCACTTAATATAACATTAAAATTGTCAATTTCAAAGAGCACCACAGCAGCTGCCATATGAAGAGTTCCCTTCAATCACTAATACAATCGGGTCCATTTCGAGCCCTTTGTTTATGGCTATAAAGACGAACCTGCGTAATCACTGGTCAAGTTACACCTGACACCATCAGTGCATACGAGCGCTGTAATAAGAAATGCTGATATTATCCAGCTCATTAAAATACAAGTGACAGGTCTGTGGCAGACCGCGATCTGAATGATTCTGGCTTACAAAAGGAACAGTATCAGAGTGGCCAATTATGAGTAAATAAATAGAAACGGAACTGTAGTGTCGCACAAGGTACATATAAAAACAGGCTCCATATTGTAATGGGTTAATAATAGTTGGAGATGAAAGCAGCAAGTAAAAAATGCACTCAATAGTAACAAGCAAAAGGAAAGTGATCGCGATCACGCGAAAAACATAAAAGCAGGGGTGCGCGCTGGCAAACACGCAAGTGGGACGGCAAAAGTGAAAGCAGGGGTGCGCGCGCGACGGCGGAAAAAGTGAAAGCTCCAGATGGCGCCTCGGGCACTGAAAGCTGCCGGCTGCGCGTGTACACGCTCCCGTGAACGCAAGCGCTAGGCCAGCCAGCAGTACTTTGAAAACTCCTCTACTGAAAGTCTCTCCGAGCAGCGCATGCGCGCTGACTCAGCGAGACCTAAAAAGGTGCACAATGGCACATGGCTCAGGTGGGGGGGGGGCTTGCGTAGAGCTCCACATTTCCTCCTGTACTTTAAAACTGTCCCAGCTTGCCACTTCGTGATTTTGCACAGCTCTAATTTAGGGGTATGTCTCAAACTCAGAAAAGTGATCCAGAATCAGAGACCCAATGACTGCTCTAGTAACTGGCAGAGGCTCTGGTTCAACAACCGAGGCTTGGGCCAGCATCTTGAACAGTTGCGCTGGTTCAGTGCAAAGTCAAGGGCTTGTGTGTGTTTTGTTCCTTTACACTTCCTAAAATACAAAAAGAAAACTTGGAATTTCTCCAAAATAATTTATGAACTGAAGAAAAGGACTAAAGATGCATGTACTGTTTACTCATTCTGACTTGTGCTGTTTGCAGATCGTGCATTAGACATGCTCTACTGCAGATCATGCCTGCAGAGCATGTCTAAAGTGCATACATGTAGTTCAGAGAAATTCTGAGTTTATCTGAATGAGCTTTGAACAGTACAAACACATAACAACAGACACTCAGCACTGTGATGAGTGAGCACCACTGTTTATGATTGGGCTCTAGGTACGTTTGCCCAGTCTGGGGGCGGACAGAGTCAAAGGTCATATTCAGTGGCACAGTAGTTAAATCATGCTGCTGGGCCTTACTGGCTCTTCTTTGAAAGGACCAGAGGGCACATGCATCAAGCATTGTTGCCTTCGCAAACGGGCCGATTTGCAGAATCAGCCTTTTCCGAATGCAAAAATGCTTTTCAGATGCACCAAACCATATTTTGCGATTCAGTCACCTGTTAGCAAATCGCAAAATGGATTCGCAATTAGGACGGGGCATGTTTAGGGCGTCCCTTCCTAATGCCGAATCACATCAGTATGTAGGAATGCTTTGTGACCGAAATGTGGTCACAAAACATTCGCATTTTACCACCTACTTTAAGTAGGGGGTAACCCATTCGCAAAAGGGAAGGGGTCCTCAAGGGACCCCTTCCCCTTTGTGAATGTTTGTTCCAGTGCTTTTCAAGAGCAGGCAGTGGTCCCATGGGGGACCACTGCCTGCTCTTAAAAAATGAAAAGTAAACTTTTTATTTTACTTTTTGTAAAGCAACTCGTTTTCCTTTAAGGAAAAGATTGCTTTATTTATTTTTGCAATTCTTAGGGGGTTGCAAATTGCGACCTACCTCATTAATATTAAGGAGGCGGAGCGATTTGCGAACCCCTATGAATCGCTATCTGAAACTCTTTGAGTTTCATAGATTGTAAATTGTGATAACCTAATTGCGATTCTCAGGAATTCGCAATTAGTAAGACGCAATTTACGATTTTGATACATGTAGCCCCAGGACTTTTTTGGTCCATCACTCAGGTGGTGGTTTTAAGGCCCAAACTTGCCTGCAGTGTGGGCCGCTGCCTATCCTAGTCCTTCCCACCCAAGCCCCGGTGCTCATTGGTAGCCCACTGGTGCCACTTTGTGGTGATGCTCCGTGACATCATCTGGGAGAGCCACTCAACTAGGACACTGAGTGCTTGTTTGTGGTAGGTTCTGTGGCAGGGAATGAGCAGAATCAAATACAGATCATGCACAATAGGATCGCGGATGAAGGAATGCACATGCCTAGTGTTGGTGGAGCCCATTTGGTGAGTGCTCTTGCATTACTAGTAGAGCGGGACCAGAGCCCGCAGACCCTCCCACCTCCAGTGCTCTCTTGCGTCCAAGATTTTGGGGTCGGAGTCTCCTCTTTTCATCCTTGGGGAGCCTGAATTTTCATAGAGTCTGAGTGGGTTCTGTCCAGGATCAGCGCCTTTTACTTGCCTTGCCGGTGCCCAGTTCAGGGGTGAGTAACAGCAAGGGGATTTACAAATTTGAATTACAATTGTGGTTCATGTATTTCCATTTTTGTCACGTGGAGATTGAGGGATTTTCCCCAGGATCACACAATTTCAAGTACCAAGGGGCATATCAGCAACACCCGGCGATAATTATCGCTCAGCGCGTGAGGATAATTATCGCCGGGTAACGTGGATTTTTATCGCTGAGATAACGTGCTATTAGCAACGCTTATCTCCTCAGCGATCAAAATCCTCACGCCAACTGCCTAACGTGAGATTATCGCTGGAAACTCAGCGATAATCTCACGTAGTGTGGCGTTAGCTTGCTGATAGGGACTCACAAACTTAGCCATGATATCCACCTTCCATAGGATATCATGGCTAAGTCAGTCCTGAAGCAGGCGTAAGGAAAGTAGCGATTAGGGGTTATCGCTACTTTTCCTGACGCTATGCATCATAGCGTTAGGCTTGCTGATAGGAGAAATGTCGCTTAGCGACATTTCTCCTGTCATGCCAGGTCAGGAACGCCCACTTTGCATCTCATTAGAGATGCAAAGCTGGGCGTTAGGAATCCTGACGCTAAAGCAAGGTTTCACGCGTTGGCGTGACCTTGCTGATTAGGCGATAAAATTATCTCCGCTTTTCGGCTGTAAACGGCCGCAAAAGCGGCGATAATTTTATATCGCCTGCTTGTTGATATGCCCCTATGAGAGTGTGATGATTATCACACAGCTCGTAATTCGGATCCCTGTGCACAAGCCCATTTGCACAGTGATCGGAATTTAGCTCTGAACCTGTAATCAGGGACAGTATTTCTGTTTCCTAACCATTGTGAATGAAATTGGACAAAATGAATGTATAGTTCATGTATAGGTCTTGGCACGCAATGGCTGCATACTTCATGGTTGCACTATGCTTGTTGAGGGCTTGGTGAGGACTTGGTTTATTTCCTTTGGCAATTTAGGAAGAACTGATAGGTTTGTAAAGTTCCTTTGTCTGCTGTTTAATGCCTACATGTTAGGTTTTTTTTAAAGGCTATATTCAATTGGAGACATTAGGTTTTATAACATCTGTATATTTCAAAAACTGATTTGTGCTCCATTTGTTCAGGCACTGGGATCTTCATTTCCAGAGGATCAACGGGTGAGTTGCCCAATCCATGTTGGGTGACTGAATGATCTTACATTTCTCAAAGCTTTTTATTAGGTAATGCCCAGTCTAAAACAGCAGAGGCTATGCTTCATAGCGTGGGGCTTGATGATAGGATAAATGTCGCTTAGCGACATTTCTTCTGTCATGTTAGGTCAGGAACGCCCACTTTGCATCTCATTAGAGATACAAAGCTGGGCATTAGGAATCCCCATGCTAAAGCAAGGTTTCACGCGTTAGCGGGCGTGGCCTTGCTAATTAGGCGATAAAATTATGACCGCTATTCGGCCGAAAACGGCTGCAAAAGCGGCGATAATTTTTTATCGCCAGCTTGTAAATATGCCCCCAAGATCGGGACTGCAGCCAAGATCTACAGCATAACACTTGGCAGTTTAGCCACTTGGCTACATGGTATGAGGTTACGAGGCTTTAGCTTTTCCATCAGCAGAAACCCTTGGAAAGGCTCATTTCCACCACTAGCATATAAATATAGTCACTTAACTAGGCTACTGTGTTCAATATTTTTATTGCAGTTTTTTATAAGGCATGAGTACTCGAAAACATTTAGACAAGGGACCAAAATGTTTGCTCTCTGGTGTGACCGAGGATCTGCAGGTGGCAGTCCGGGGGTGGGGTTGTTGGAAAGAGGTGTAAGATGTGCCCAGGGAAAGCATGTACATCTGCTGGATGATTTGAAACCAGGGATGAATCCTGGCTTTTCCACTTAACCAAATAGTGTGATCCTAGGTCATTGCTTTAATTTCCCTTTTCCTCCTTTTTCTTCAAATCATAAATAAGATGTCCTCAAAATATATGACTTCAGGATGTGCAATTCACAAAACCTCCTTTTATGTTTGATTTGATAAATTATAGTGTTTTCCATGTATAATAGCAACAGAGGTCAAACAGAAGGTCACACAACAACTGACTTCATTATTGGGGTGGCGGGACCATGAATGGATCTAAAATCCTGTTTGAAACTTATCACTTAAAAAAATGCTTGTCAATGCCCTGATATAATCTGATGTACTAAGGTGAGACCTTAGTGACCTAAACTGAAATGCTTCTGCATGATAATGAAACACTTTTTGAATTTTGAAGAGATTTTTTTATATTTTACACATTTGTTGCCCAATGTCTTTCACAATGAAGGGTTTCCTAATGTTAAGTGGTGCAAGACACCTTTTCTTCGTTCCCATTACATCAAATAATCTATAAATTAATGCCGATCAATTTATTTAGCATCTTCCTCAATGGTAGTGCTGAGTCAAGCAAACAGCGGCATAGTGCTGCTGTTGACCAAGGGGCTACATGTAAAGGTCAGGTGGGCCACAAGCAGCCCCCGGGTCAAACTCTGGGCATCTTTGACATAGTGTGAATAAGACATGAAGGTATTGGAGCTCTTTACATGGACACCAGTTAGATTACAGAAGAAAACGTTAACTTTTTATTCAGGCACGGACGGGAGATTAATTGATTTTTTCAGAATCACAGGATGTTGAATCTAGTTCTCAAGTTCTAAAGTCGGCAGCTCTGGATGTTACCCCACATCCTCTCCCACTTCAGTCCTGCCACTACTTTGGACTTTGGAGTCTCCATGTGTGGTTAAATGCCTCTTGAGATTCACCTGCAGATAGCTTCCAGATGTCTGTGATCGAAGACCTATTTTCGTCAACACCAATTCATACAGTGGGCTTCGGCCCAGCCCATTGCTGAAAGCTGGTTGGCTTTCTTGTCAATCTCATTTGCTTGTTTAATATTAAGTCGTTTTCCTTCAGCTTCTTGTGTTTCTCCTTACCCTGGAGCTTAGCTTCTTTACCATCCTTTTGGTTGGGTTACTTGTATCCTTTCCCAGCTCAGATTCAGAGAAGTATTTTTTTCTTTGTCTTTCATGACCCAATCTCTTGACTACATCTCACTCATCTGCTACTTACCCCCTCACCACCCCTTGCAATCCAAATACCCCATTAATATCTCAGCTTCTCTGTAAAAGCACAGCAACAGGTCTACTCTTTCCAGGCTTTGGCTGAAGAGTAGATTTTATCATGCTGATTTTGTTTTAGCTCCTGAATTTCTTGTGTTGTATGAAAGTCCAGCCCTCTATATACAAAGGCAGCATTTATGGCACTGGAGGAGGGCTGAGCTGCTCCAATCATCTCAGCTGGAGATGACTCTTCTCCTAGAAGCTCATAAATCGGCACCCAGAGATGCTGCACCAGTTGTGCACTTGTTTCATTTTCTAGTGGTGTGAAAAGTAAATTGGGCCTTGGCAAGAGGTTTCCCTTGCATTCTGACACTTTCTTATGAAGGCAGCTTTTATTTTATTTTAGATAGCTGCAGATAGCCCTCTGTGTTATTTTTAAGCTGGATCAGGTGCACAAGTCTGTTCAGACTTGAAAGCGCATGAACATAATTGAAAAATAAACTATCTCATTTGTACAAACTGTAAACATTTAATTCAATTGTTAGTGTTTGTGGTTCCTCCAATATGTTTAAATGTTTTTCCTTTACTTTATTTAAACCCATGCTTTCTGAACAAGAATTGGCAAATCTAACAACTTGTCACTTCCATTATAAAGGTTAGATCTAGTTGCTTTGACACTGATTGGTATCTCTATGAAGGGGAACAGAAGAGCTTGTTTAATTTTGGCCATTGAGTAGGTTTGCTCCTTAGTGTAAAGTTTGTCTGTCTGTCTGTGCTCAGCCAACAGAACTTGTATATCCCCTGATAATAAGCTTGTTTCGCTGTGCAGAGGCCAGCATGTCTGTGTATCCTCCAAATACAGATGAAATGTGAATAATTGCTCCTTTATGTATGATTGAGGTTTGGGACATCAGTGAATGGCCAGTACTTTTTCAGCCAAAGGTGGCAACCGTAGACTGAGAGCTAGAAAATGATAACCATAGACTGATACCTAAAGAGGGGCAGGCCAGAAAACTAAAAGGGAGAGCCAAGACAAAAGGTCTGGCTTATCTGTGAGAGCATAACACAGAGCCATCAACATATTTCTTATGTAAATTATTCAATCGATGTCTTGTAAACAAACTATACAGTCTCTTAAAAATAAAAATAAATCTCTAAATTGCTGTAGCTGTACTACCCTAAACAGCATTTACTAGAGTGATAGTTTCTAAACTGAACTTACAAATATTCATGCCCCATCTACCATCCTGTTGATGATAGCATTAGTGAACCTATTAGCAAGTCATTTATCCTGTGTACCCTATATTTGGCCTAGGTTATTTTAGATGGAACAACATTCAAGTCTATCAACCCATGCACACACAATAGAGATGTATGTTGAGCGCGCATCATGAACCTTTGCATTTCAATGTGACATGTAAGGAGAACGAGACACTCAAATAAAGTAATGCTAATGATCACACAAATTGACCAAGTGGAGAAGCTAAAATTCACCTGTGGTTTCCTGGTTTCACATTATGCAATTCATCCAAGAGATATGTGTCTCTCCCCCATTTTACATCAACGGTTAATGCTTTTTGTTTAGATTTTTGAGAAGGTACACCAGAACACCCTGTTACATTTGTGTACTACATTTTAATAGAGGTGGGTGAGCCACTGGAAGCTCGAACCAGGCTCAAGCCGGCTCTGGTACAGCTCGAGGTCCCTTTGGAATTGCACGCCTATAACCAGCTGAGCTTTCATGTGGCTTCTGTCTGCCTCCCTCCCTCTACCCAAATTCGGTGCTGTAGACTTTGAAACTTGGGAACCAGGTTCAAGTCCTGGTGTCAGCTCAACATTGTGTGTTTCTGTGCAAATCACTTAATCTCCCTGTGCCTACAAGCAAAGCATATGACGTTGTGTAATGTAACTAGTACTCCTGTAAAGCGCTACAATATCCTTGGGTCCACTTTGTACAATATTTTGAAAAATGTACTTAGACGTACCTTACGATAAGGAAAGACAAATAGTTAACCATTTATTGGCTGATTGTCCATAGTTGAACCAGAAAAAACGGATATATTGCAGCTTTTCTGATTATTTTGTGTGCTCTTAGGCAAATATTTTATTTCCCTAAAACTCTCTTTTCTTCATTATCATGCAAGTAAGCACTTTCAAGTATGTCAGCTTAGAATATAAGTTGTACAGAACTATCACTTTCAATAAGTACTTCTCATGGCAGTGCTACAACATGCCATACAAACGTCAAAGTTTCCACGTGTCAAAGAAATACACTTTTTTTGTACTTTGAAGAGAATTTCTCCTATTTTATATGATTGTTTTGTATGATTTACATAGCAAAGATTTTCAGGGCTCGACTCGTGCACGGACACTAAGATCTAAGCCAGACTCTTGGATCTGCTGTGGCTTAGCTCGCCCTGTTAATTTGTTGGCTTGCCCACCTCTATGTTTTAAATCAAGTTGACACAAGAAGTTTTTTCTAGAAAACATTGCAAAGATATGTCAAGGCTAAGTAGGGAACTCTATTTTAATGTCATCACTATCTTCTCCTGACTTAGCAAAGTGACAGGTTTGAGTAGATCTCAGAAAAGGCTCAACACATTCAGTGAAGGTAATTACATGCATTAACAAAACAAAGGTCTAGGAGAGCTCACAGATTTACAGGTCTTTACATTCAAATAAGTGACAGGGATGCAGACAGACTGTAACATGGAGCTCACACAGTGTGCCAGACTTTTCATATTTTCATTACCTCTTGGGTGTGTTGGAAGCAGTTCAGATGAACTGATCATA
Organism: Triturus cristatus; assembly: GCF_964204655.1. Taxonomy (NCBI): domain Eukaryota; kingdom Metazoa; phylum Chordata; class Amphibia; order Caudata; family Salamandridae; genus Triturus; species Triturus cristatus. Next base: position 796,315,837 of record NC_140583.1, on the reverse strand, counting down.
AATATCATGTAGAGTACTGTGAAAGTGCTCAGACAGGGACACATCCTTTGTCCTGACAAAATTATCCTAAATTGTTCTTGTACATTTGGTTTTAGATTTTTCTTATTGCATGCAATATTTTATGATTCATCGTCTTCCATGCTACATATATTTTACCAGTATGAAACAATCGGACAAAATGACCTTACTTTTTTTCCTACGTGCAGGGTTTTCCTAATTTTTTATTCTTTTTTCTAATTTCTTAGCAATACACTATTTAATTTTTCTGTGGGATTGTTTATATGGTTAAGCCTGGTTTATCTCACGGTTTTTTGTCTTAACATACAGTGTATATTCTAGAGACAATTGCCTAATGTTGTTTTAAATTTTAATCCACTCAGGCTTTTACATTTTGAATTTTGGTTGTGCTTGACTGGCTCACACTTGGAGCCAGGTTTACCACACCCATTGTCCATTAGATGTGTGCTCCGCCTCGGTGTGCTGCTTACATGACAGTGGCAATTGTGCAGAATGGTTTCCTCCTAAGAAGATTTAAACCCACTTCAATTCAGTGTCTGTTTAGGTCTCGCCTAGGAGGCTATCATTGTCTTTTCAAGACATGCTGTATTCAGTGTACGGGCATTAAGTACCGCACATGGTATGCCCATCTTAACAATTGGCTCATCTTCCTGTCCTTTGTAAAGGATGGCTTTTGATTCATCAATAGGCTTAGTAGTCTCTCCTTAGTACCTCCCTCGCTCCTGTTGCTACCTCTTTCTTAAGGACAGCCCCTCTTGCATGTGTTATTACTCTGAAGCTTTCATTAGCAGTTCAGGAGAACTATTGACTTAATTAATCTACAGAGAACCCGAAGGATGCCAGCTTAAGCAATGGCAGCTGCTTCGTTTTTGGGTTGACTTTTTGCTTCCGCCTAACATACTTGGCATTTGCATTTCTGGGTTTCCTGCTCACAGCCAGTTCCAAGGGTGCCTGTTCGTGCACTTCCCCCTCCTGTGTTCTGTTTACTTCGTGCCCAGCTTGTTTTCTTTGTATTGCTCCAGCACTGTTAGTTTTCAGATTAGCCACTGTTTCAATTTATTTGTTTAATTATATTTATTAGGATTGGCATGTTTGGTGTAGAGACGACTCCAAGACTTGAACCCGGTTCCCCGGACACAAGATCGCCAGCTCTGTAAGCTACGCCACATCGCAATCTTGAAAAGTAAACTTGTTTTTCTACTCATCGAGAGCCCATCAGCTCACAAGACGATCCTACAGACCCACATTCATTTGGTGTTCAAAGATCTCCCGACAGACGATTGTTCAATCTCCCGTGCTGTCACGTCTAGACTATTGTAATGGGCTAATACTTGGCGCCAACAGAGCTCTGACGTGAAGACTTCAATGGTCTCAGAATGCGGCTGCCCACATGCTTTTTGCACTATTTAATCATTGCCATGCCACTGACCTCTTCAACTGCTTCACTGGCTACCTAACGAACAGAGAGTTTACTTTAAGACCTTATGCACCACACATAAGATCCTGCATGGCCTGGGTCCGCAAATTTTGAGCGAGTTGTGTTCGGTGTATACTCAGGCTCGAGCCCTGCGCTCTGCGGACCTGCACCCGGCCTGTGTCCCACAGGTGCGCAGGACCAGAACAGGAGGGCGCTCTTTCGGAGCATTGGCACCTGCCCTCTGGAATGCAAGGGAAAAAGGGGAACCCCCTCTAAGAGGAACTCTTTATAAGGTCAGGGAGAAGAGGGGAACAAACAGTAAACCACATTGAGAAAGCTCCCCCGTGATCTAAATTTCTTTTTTACGATTCAATTGTGAATTCAACATGGGCTATGCATAGAATTAAACCATCACAGAATACAGAGACATATACATGTTTGTGATTTTTTAATTCAGTTTATTCTATTTCGTCTTTTTTTTCCTTTTTTTCAAAAAAATCTTATTCTTTTATCACAATTATTTTTCTATATTTTTTCAGTCATAAAAATATCTCAAATAAATATTGTCAACATATGTACATCACTATTCATTATATTGACAATTTCACAACTAGACATCATATAACCCTAGGTGAGGAAACAGCAAAAACAGCATTTCAACAATCTCACATGCATTCATACTTATCAAGCACATTCAAACAACATTCACTACTGCAATTTTCTGGAGAGTGGGAGACATACAGCTGGTTTCAATCTCCTTGACCACTTAAAACAACAGCATATAGCAGGTTCTAAATATCATTGATCAACGCATTTTGGTGGTTTGAAGAACGTGTATGCACCACCTTCATCAGGACCCGCCAGATAACCCACCAGAGTCTCAACACCCAGGGGACACCTAAAAAGGTATAAGTACAATAAGTATTCAGCCCAAGTTATCAAAAATAAAAGTAATATCGATTGGACCTACACGTACACATCACAATATAATAGTGGGTAAAGATTAGCCATACCACATTTCTCCAAATAACATAGAACACCAAAAGATGTGCCCCAACATTTCTCCAGTGATTGCTCGAATCATACCATCCCTACTATCTAAGGGCAGAGTGAAAGAAGCAATTTGTGACCAAGAAAAGCGCATGTGTCACACCACCACCATGAGACAGATATCAATTCACCAAGAAAAATACCCTTCATTTCTCAAACAATTGAAAAATCAAATTAAAATATCACCAGGACCAGAGCATGCCTTTGCAATACATTACATTGGTTACTTACTCTGCCTATTTCTTCAAAATAGGATATATAGTTATGTAAGCCGACCCTTTAGTATTTATAAATTATTGCCGCTTTCTGTTGAAAAGGAATAATATGATATTATGACCTTCAGTTGTGATACTATAGATCTATTAGTAAGGGTGGGCCACAATCTCCGTTCCGCTCACGGAAATTGTAAAAATTCGACATTTTCGTGTTCTGCGCAGAACGTGAAAATGTCGAAACTTCCGCGATCCGCGAGGGAACGTAAATTGTCGCCTAGGCAGGTGTGCTTTCTCCCCATATCTACTACTTGCTGTCATCCTTGATGGAGCTCTGGGCATCCATGAGTTTCTCGAGCTCAATTCCCGTGTAGTTCCTGACACCAGGAGGTTCTATCTCCTCATCTGCTGCTCTGATCCGTATCTGGCCCTTTATAAACAAGAGGCATGTGAAATGCATGGAAGCCCCTCCCGTTTGGCCCCACACCCCCCACCCCAGCGGTGTGCATCGTCTTCCCACCTTTTCCCCCACTATGATGGACAGCTCACTCGAGGGACCCCGGCGCCCGTTGGCGCTGTGGCAACGTTACAGACAAACATGGTCGCTGTAGACAACTCTTCTGGCCCTTTACACTACACAGGGATTGCACTCGAGAAACTCATGGATGCACAGAGCTCCATCAAGGATTCTACTGGCTAATCAGTAAGTGCTACCTCGTTGGGTAAATGTATAGTGCTTTTTCTACACTACAGCAGGCTGTAGTGTAGGAAAAGCACGATACATTTATCCAACGAGGTAGCACTTACTGATTAGCCAGTAGAATCCTTGATGGAGCTCTGTGCATTCATGAGTTTCTCGAGTGCAATCCCCGTGTAGTTCCTGACACCAGGAGGTTCTGTCTCCTCATCTGCTGCTCTGATCCGTCTCTGGGCCTTTATAAACAAGAGGCATGTGAACTGCATGGAAGCTCTCCCATTTGGCCCCACACCCCCCACCCCAGCCATGTGCATCGTCTTCCCGCCCTTTCCCCCACTATGATGGACAGCTAACTCGAGGGACCCCGGCGCCCGTCGTCGCTGTGGCAACGTTGCATTACAGACACACATGGTCGCTGTAGACAACTCTTCTGGCCCTTTACGCAGCTGTAGTGTAGGAAAAGCACTATACATTTACCCACCGAGGTAGCACTTACTGATTAGCCAGTAGAAAGTACTCCAGTTGAGTAGAAGTATTGCACAAAACGGTGGCATCTTCTTGGGTAAATATGCAGGGCAGGATTCATTCTGGCACGATGCTCCTGTCACAAAAATGAAACCCCAACAGGAAGCACTTGTATTTGACCTTCAACTCGGGCACCTGCTTTATTTATTTATATCTGTAAGTCTTACAGATATGAATAAAGCAGGTACCCGAGTTGAAGGTCAAATTCAGTAACGCATTAATCGGCACACAAAAATCTCCGCGATCACGCAAAATTTAGTTTGATCGCTGAGATTTTTTGCCCTTTCACGATACAAATTCTGCCCACCCTTATCTATTAGTCAATATATGGACGGTAACATATCATTGACATCATACCCTCCGTGTTTAATTAGATGTGCGCGGACATTGCTGCAAATGATAGTTTTTTTCCACATAAGGAAACCCTGAATCGGGAACATAAACAAGATGCCAAGTATTGGGACTCTGTGGTTATAACGAATGGTATTTATACTGCTCTATAAAGTAGCGATTCCATTATACCTTTCTTTGTTTTCTTTAATCGGGCTTCAGTATCTTATATATTCATCTCCAAACATTCCATTATGGCGATATCTTGAGAGAAAAGGCTAGAGGCGTTGGAAGTTCAACAGGGCTGAAAAGAGATGGTACAGGATGTATTTAAAAAAACATCACTAGTATGTAATGTATTTGAGGACATAATCCTATTTCACCAATCATTTATACATTTCAGTCAAAAATGCGTCAAAATCGTGATCTTCCTATCTAGAGATGTGACACTAGTATCTGATAAATATCATAACTAAAGTAAATTAAAGCACTTCCTACTGGTCGCTGAACTACAGCTATCACAATGCTTAGTTCTTCCTATCAATACAAATAAGTTGTTATGAAATGGTATGGTTTGTGTAAAACCAAGTTCTATCTATGAAGAACCTGGCTAGTGGTATTTGTTCGCTAATCATACTGTGCTGTGATATCCTCATATGTGCCAGACATGGTAACAACATCCTACACCCAGCTAGTTCTACCTACATTGCTAAACCCGACCGCAACATATCACCGAACCATACTGACGAGACCCACTAATCTACTTGTAAATATGTGGGAGATCGTAAGGATCCTTACATGAACCTACTACTGATGGCGATGGGAGTCGATAAACTTCACGATGGAAAAACGGTAACCCAGGCAGTCGCTTAACTTGCAAGACGTAGAGACGGGTGCCCAGACGATCGGAACGGATTTTACATAAGTCCGATTCTGATGTTTTATAGGAGGTGCTCGGATAGAAAAAGCACAGGCTAATGGAACGCGCACACGTGGTGTGTTTGTAAAAACTAAAAACTGGACTAACCATTCATCAGTGCGCCTGCCATCTTTGATTGGGCAGTACCTTGGACGAATTAATGACGCTATATTCAGAAAGTAAACTCTTCCCGACATTTTTTCTTTTTTTTGGTTCATAGGGTTTTATTATTCCTACGGGGGCTAAAAAAGTGGTTGGCGTCATTATAACTAGTATTCCATAACATAATGGATTTTCTGATAAGACGGCTGATGTTGTACACAGCTACACAGATGTTTCTTGCTAATAATAAGATATTCACAGATTAGTATATTTTAACAGCATCTCCCCCAATCGGTTATATCTCTAGACAGCTGTCAAATATGATGACAACCCAAAATATTATTAGAGATATGACTAGTGATCCATAACCCCTTGGGTTTTCTCGTAATACAATAAACGTTCTCCACAGCTACTCAATTGTATTTTACTAATAGTAGAGTATTCCCCAACTGATTTTTAATGAAAGTACCTATCCTAATAGGTTTTACCAATAGACAGCCGTTTGAAATGATAATAGCCAGAATTGAATGAACTCATACACGGTTGTCTAACAGATGGCTATTGTTAATAACAAATAACCATATATGTTTGGAAGTTGGACAACCGTTTAATATAAGAGAATGACATGCCCAATGGTGACACATTATATGGTAAGTATTTAAAACAAGGTTTACCAAGGTCTAGTTACACTCCATTGGATGTCTTAATTCAATCCATGTTTGACACTGTCAAAACTAAAAATCCAAAACGTTTCCCTTCTCTTACGTACTGTATCCATAGGTGTGCCTACTTGACCTCAAATTTTTTCTAAGATGCACCACCTAATGTCTCCTTCAGAGTGTTGCTTATCTAAACAATGTTGGACAATAGGGGCTATAATCTCGTTTGTTCAGATAGCTGATTTGTGTTCACTGTATCTTGTGCGGAACTCACGCAATGTCTCCCCAATATATGCTAACCCACAGGGGCATGTTAGCATATCTACGATATTATGACTCCTGCAATTTGTGAAATCTTTTAACTTCACATTAGTTCCCTGATATTGGATGGAGTCTGTAACAATTGCAGTCTCACACGCGTGGCAGGATCCACATTTGTAATTACCTAAAATGACTGGAAGACCAGTCATAATTGAAGTTATGCCATATAATTCGAACACAGAGATATTAGTGACCCTCAAATACATTACATATTAGTGATGTTTTTTTTAATACATCCTGTACCATCTCTTTTCAGCCCTGTTGAACTTCCAACGCCTCTAGCCTTTTCTCTCAAGATATCGCCAGAATGGAATGTTTGGACATGAATATATAAGATACTGAAGCCCGATTAAAGAAAACAAATAAAGGTATAATGGAATGGCTACTTTATAGAGCAGTATAAATACCACTCGTTATAACCAGAGGGTCCTAATACGTGCCACCTTGTTTATGTTCCCGATTCAGGGTTTCATTATGTGGAAAAAAACTATCATTTGCAGCAATGTCCGCGCACATCTAATTGAACACGGAGGGTAAGATGTCAATGATATGTTACCGTCCATATATTGACTAATAGATCTGTAGTATCACAACTGAAGGTCATAATATTATATTATTCCTTTTCAACAGAAAGCGGCAATAATTAATAAATAATAAAGGGTCGGCTTACATAACTATATATCCTATTTTGAAGAAATAGTCAGAGTATGTAACCTATGTAATGTATTGCAAAGGCATGCTCTGGTCCTGGTGACATTTTAATTAGATTTTTCAATTGTTTGAGAAATGAAGGGTATTTTTCTTGGTGAATTGATATCCCTCTCATGGTGGTGGTGTGTTACATGCGCTTTTCTTGGTCACAAATTGCTTCTTTCACTCTGCCCTTAGATAGTAGGGGTGGTATGATTCGAGCAATCACTAGAGAAATGTTGGGGCACACCTTTTGGTGTTCTATGTTATTTGGAGAAATGTGGTTTGGCTAATCTTTACCCACTATTATATTGTAATGTATACGTGTAGGTCCAATCGATATTACTTTTATTTTTGATAACTTGGGCTGCATACTTATTGTACTTATACCTTTTTAGGTGTCCCCTGGGTGTTGAGACTCTGGTGTGTTATCTGGCGGGTCCTGATGAAGGTGGTGCATACAGGTTCTTCAAACCACCGAAACACGTTGACCAATGATATTTAGATCCTGCTATATGCAGTTGTTTTAAGTGGTCAAGGAGATTGAAACCAGCTCTATGTCTCCCACTCTCCCGAAAATTGCAGTAGTGAATGTAGTATGAATGTGCTTGATAAGTATGAATATATGTGAGATTGTTGAAATGCTGTTTTTGCTGTTTCCTCACCTGGGGTTATATGATGTCTAGTTGTGAAATTGTCAATATAATGAAAAGTGATGTACATATATTGACAATATTTATTTGAGATGTTTATATGATTAAAAACAATAGAAAAATAATTTTGATAAAAGAATAAGATATTTTTGATAAAACAGGAAAAAAGAAGAAAGAGAATAAACTGAATAAAAAAATCACAAACATGTATATGTCTCTGTATTCTGCGATGGTTTAATGATATGCATAGCTCATGTTGAATTCACAATTGAATCGTAAAAAAGGTCACGAGGGAGCTTTCTCAATGTGGTTTACCTGCCCTCTGGAATATCATCCCTCTTGCTGCCCACGGCATGCAAGACTATTGGGCTTTTAGGAAAATGATTAAGACGTTGCTTTTCTCCAACCTTTAGCCAACCGCCTCTCTATCTGCCTTTATCTGATTTAGTGCTGGGACGCCCCGTTGCTGGGGCAGCGATGCACTCTATAAGTGCTGATAACGTAACATAACATAACATAACATAACAAGTTCATTAAAATGCTCCAAAGAAGATTATGCCTTAGGCTTTTATTTTATAATGACCTTTCCCCTTTCTTTATCTTCCTTCCAAATGAAAGCTTGAAATGCTGAAAATATAAACTGCAACATTTTAAGACAAACCGACTAAAGCGTCTGAGGCAAAGGTGGTTTAGAAATGTTGCCATACAATGATTTTGCATGCCTTCCACTCAAATAGCTGAGATAGTTCCAGGGGTGGTTTCTCCATTAGGGCTCAGGGGCTGTGCCCCTCTTAAATTCCTACATATGTACATACAAATATAAAAACTAGATCAGTTCATTTAGAGATTCAATCGTATCTCTAAACAAATCGATGTATTTAAGTCTGGGCTGTCTGTTTCAGGCTGCCTGCTCTGCCTCGTTCTGAAGCATGAGACTGAAGCCAGGCAGTAAATCATCTTTCTACAATGTGACACAGGATGCAGGGCTTTCTATTGTAAAACCCTTCATTGCCATTGTGGTCTGTGGTGGTATGCACTCTGTAGGCCTGTGACGCGATCAGCGTCACATTTCGTGTGTCGGAGACTTCATCCCTGCGTGAATTCAGACATCCATCATTCACAGGCAAAAGATCCCACCCTTTCATCATGCGTGGGAGTGGATGGAAGCACGTCTGATTTGGTACCTTGTTTTTGGTAATGGTAAGTGTTTGAATACTAATCTCTAGTGTTATGTATATTGTGCTTAGACCCCTCGCCACGTTACCCACCCCGCAAAGTGACAGCCCAGTCTCTGGCTGCACGACGCTGGCCCGTTAGAACTGGAGCTGCAGCATTTGTTCCCCTTGAAATGGATCCGAAAGCCAGGGTTCTTGTTCCCTTGTGAAATTGATCAAAATATCTGAGTTAATAGCAAAGTGAAAAATATGTGCTTCAGTGGACAGTTCTCTGATTTATGATGGTTTCCAACCAGTTAGGTAAGATGTCCTCATTGCTTTCATTATTTGTTCATGACCAACATTTCAAATATGTTTGTACTATGTTGGCCCTACAAAGATCCATTAGGGATGATTTGGAATTCACGGCCATAGAGCTTCTTGAGTGATCCTAAACCACTAAATCTCAATCGTGGATGAAGAGGTACATGAAATAATAGTGGGAATATGGGCCACCATAGAGCAAACATTTTGATGCATGTGGCTCTCTAACTCTTCACACACTTTTGAAGGAAGGAGACTAGTGTGGTGAAATGGCTTAGCACAATCTTAAAATTACTTTAGTATTGGAGAGCTAATAAATGTAATAACAAATAAGGATTGTTTATTACATTGGTTGAGTATTTTGGGACATTTTTAGTCCAGATTTGCTACCAGGTCACAAACATGTGTACCATGCTCAAGCTGAAAACGTAGAAGACTCATGGCATAAGCTTCGTGTCATGCCTTTCACCATAAGTATTGCACTACGCCAATGGTAGTGCTGGCCTCAACCTAACCCCTACCTTTCTCCACATCTTAGAATTCCAGGCTGAAAGAAACCATGTCCTCTCATATACAGAACAGACTCCAGTGTCCCCACAGTCGGGCAGACCAGGGAATCCCTGGCAAGAGCTGACAAACATACCCAATCCCTTCCTTGCAGGAATGGCTGCAAGGCTTGGGAACAAAATGTGGCATAAGAGAGCAGAAAGCTGCACCCTGCACAAGGTGTGGGTGTACATCCTCTGAGCTCATGTACACACTTGTGTACTGTGGATGACCATTTCCACAGCTATAGGACATTTCCACATTACTGTGTACTCCTTCCCACCGTCCTCGTGTAATTATCCCAGGCCAGTCCATTTTTCCCTGATGCTCTTGTGTCCCTATTACCAGTGCCCTCATGACAGTGTGCTCAGGTCACAGCCCTGTTCCCATAATCTGTGCTACAGACAGAAATTGGGGTCACTGTTTATAAAGAGAGAACGAAGAGATGATATGTACAGGTTGAACAGAGTTTGGGTACATGAAGAGAGGCTGTCAGCAAGACTGTTTGATGTTGCCCTCACACATCCTAAAGGGATGTCATGCTTCATCATAGGGTTATTTATCCTCTTTGGGCAGGTGCTGCAATGCCAATGGGTCCCTCGGAGGGTCACTTTAACAGAGATATTTTTTTGGCATGCTGTATGATGAATGCAAGGCAGATTCTAAGTGGGGTGATGTTAGATGTGTTATAGAGTAAGTTCAAACTGATTCAGGACGTCACCAAAAACGTTATTTACTGGGCGCCCCTGTCAGAAAAAAAACCTAATCAGGTCGTTGCTATCAACGTGGCCAAAAGGAACCCTAGTAGCCTAATAATATGTCCCTCATTAGGGTCCAACTCTAGTCAGTCAATCTTTGTCCCTCTATCACTGTGCCTGCGCATTACCCACATGTCAATGGAAGGGCCCCAAATTCTGTGCCAGGGTCTCAATGTGCATGTGTGCCTGTCACTTAAGAAGTCAGTCTACCAGTGTATGACATTAAAACTGGGCCTGTCTCTAATTCCAAAAACATGGATTGATTTATGAACAATGAATGTTAAAAATGTTAAGGCAGTGCATTCAGCGCTTTAGTTCCTGTCTTATTTCACATGCTTTACTTAATCTTGCATTCCCCAAGAGATAGCTATCTTATAATGTTATTTCTTCTCTGTATTTTTTTCTGTGCATACTTTGAGCCATTACAGGTGTTTATGAGGGGCCTTGATTGAGCATTCCAGCACTAAGGTTAAAGCCAAACAAAATATGTGTCAATGGGTTGGAATTTCTGCAGAGCATACAGAACAATGGTATGTATTACAATTGCAACTTAATCTCTATGGAAATGTTTGTTAAGGGGGTACTCAGATGTCAAAAAATTGTAAGGCAAAAGTCGGAGAAAATAAAGTGCCTACATGTGGGGGAGTGCAGTGTATGTTTGGGAGAGAGATGTGAGAGAGATGCGAGGAAGTGCATTCGGGGAAGAGTGAAAAGAGGGTGCTGGAGAGGAAAGAGAGGTGGTTGAAGATGTGCAGATGAAAGAGAAATGCAGAGAAAAAGAGGAGACATATCTAACATAAAGTGCACATATCTGAAACCCAAAAGTCCTTCCACAGGCCTCACAGCTATTTAATTCACAGACTCACAATTTCAGAATTGAAACATTTTCAATGTTAATTATTTATAACAAATCCTTGTTGTTACTCATTTATCTTAAACAGCTAATAACCATTGACAAAGCCAATTGTTCTGACAGGTTTTAGGTGTATGTCAGTTGTTGTGCCATTTATCTGAATGCAATTACATCTGAGAGAGAAACCAGAATACCGTATAGGTGGCACACTATGGGAATCACAAAAATGTATTTGACATGTTCCTTTATAAATAACCCCCACTTTTTTCATCCCACTTAAAGACCTGTCTGCACATATTTCTATATAACTGGTTGCAGCCAGCAGCTGTGGGTGCTTCCTGAACCCTGGTTAGAGCTTTTTGTTCCAAGGTTAATGCTGGATGCAGTGCAAGACACTGGGAAAACATACATTTTAAAGGGTCAAAGTTGTCACGCTGTACAATTCACACATTAGAGTAATTGTTAAACATATTAATGCAGTAAGATATGGGGCAGTTTTTAATGTGTTTAATATTTCAAGACTATATGTTCCCACTGCTTTACAAGCCTTGCTTTATCACTACAATAATTTGCTTTAAAATACACCATTTGCCTTTTTTTTTTTAATTCTCGGGAGAGGGACCCACCCTGGACTCCAGGTTTGTCCATTAGACTTGTTTGTGTAGCTGGCTACATAAAAGTCATGCCCAACATTTACGCCACACAACTTTCAAATATCACCAGCAGCCACTGGATAGTTCTCAGTAGAATGATGGTTACATTTTGAATTGTTTTTTAATGTCAAATGCATCCACATTAACTCCAAGGCATGCCATGCCACAAGGAAGCTACCCAAAGTACCCAGGTTGAGAGTGTGAGAGGCGGAGTTGAGCAGCAAACTGCAAAGCATGCCTCAGTGGCTTTCACCGCTGCCCCTTCCCCTCTTTCTTCCTCTTCCTCTTATTCCCTCTTTCTATCTCTGTCTCGTTCCGCCTCACTTGCTGAAAACCATGAATTCAACAAATGGCTCTTACCCTCTCGTTCCTCTTCTTTCCTTAATTTATTTGTTCCCTTGTGAAATGGATCCCAAAAAGCAATACTTTGGCTGCAAATGTCGTTTTTTTCAGACATTTTTCAATTCTAAAGTGCAGCCTTGGGCGAGGAGAAAAAAAAAAGGTTTAAAATATGAAAAATGAAAACTAAACACTAAATAAAGCAAGACAAAGTGGTCGCAAAGTGGCCAGATTGGTTTTCTTCACAGCACAAATTAGCGCAACTTTACAAAGTTTGCCAGTGAAGCACTGCTTTCGTCTTCTCATCTTTCTTTGAACAGCATTGTTTACCCTGGGTGGGAAAGTGCACCATTCCTGTAGATACTGCAATATCTGGTTGCTGGGTAAACTGGAAAATGTCTAATATGATCCTTATCAGCCGTTTTCCTTATGTTATTTTATTTTAGTTAGTTTATAAAATATGTACCGCTGCTCTGTCTTCAGGGATGTCATCTTTTTAAACCATACTGCTTATGTTTTGTAAAGATATAAGCAATGGACATTGACACAGGTCCCTTCCAGCCCTGTAGTCACGCTCTTAACGTTTCAGGCAAAAATACTCAATGATTTCTGAAGTGTAAAAGCATTAAGGTAACTATGTTGTTCCTTCTTATATTTCACATGGTGTATTTAATCTTGCATTCCCCATGAGGGTTTCCTATTTCCAGGATGTTTTTTTTACCCATTATTTTTATTGAGCAGAGCAAAATAAGCATAACAATAACAGTTGACAACAGGATGTTTAACTAATACTTTTCAATCCAAAAAACGTATTCATTATAGCTATAAAACCAACATGGATCAAATACCAGAACATAGAAAAAAGCCTATTGCAACAGTAATCTGGCAGCATCTTAAACGGTTTACAAGTGAGCAAATCTCTACTTATTCAAATGCTAAAGTGCTAAAGTGCTACAGTACCCAGAGAAAATCACACTAAACTATTCAAGGACCTATACATTTTGCTTAAAATCAGCATGCATAAAAGGATGGAGAAAGGCATTTTGCAGCTATAGTTCAACTACATCCTTGATTTTTGGGCACTACTTAAAACACTACTTGAAACAGTATCACAACCATTAACAAATGTACAGGTTTTACAGGCAAAAGTGCCTTTTAAGTGTGCATATCCAGCACACCAAAAGTACAACGTGCTTAACCACCAAAGTGCTGAAGTGCAAAATCTATAAAATTACTATACCCACCATGGTTTCAAAATTCGCAAAATGCTTCCAAACAGACGTGAATTTTCTTGTAGCGCCTACCCTCCTGGCATATGCTTCTTCAAACATCATAGTTCGTTTCATTTTGTTTATCCATTTTAAATAAGAGGGTGCGTCTTCAAACCTCCAATTCTGAAGGATTAAAGAGCGAGCAACAAGAGAGCAAATCACAATAAAGCTCTCCTCTGCTTTTGTCAGATCTCCCCTTAGTCTAGAAATGCAGAAGAGGGCTACCTCGGCCTCTGGATCAAGCCTCTTCTGGATTGCCAGGCTTATAGCTGAGAAGATCTTAACCCAAAATGACTCTAGTTTTGGACACGTGAAGAATGTGTGAAGCCAATCTCCTTCCCCTTCTGCCTGGAATCGGAAACATCTATTCTCCACTTCCGGATATCTTATGCTGAGAGTTCTAGTTCCTCTTCCTAAGAATTTCTCAACCAAGGGAGATTCGTTGAGTTTCCTCAGCTGAGAATACCAGTTGCCCACCCCACTAAGTTTGGCTCTATATAAAACGCTCACCTGCTTTGTTGGGGTGCCACTTAATGTAAGATTATATCTATTTATAAAATTTACAATCTGTAGATACTCGAAAAAGCCAAGCTTGTTACGTTCGCCGTATCTATTTTGGACCTCTTGCCAGGTAATTATTTTATTATTCGTGAGAAAGTGCTCCAACTCTTCTAAGCCACAATCCTTCCAGTTTTTAAGATGACTAGAATGAATTTGAAGACCCAAGCTTTTTTAATCCACTAACTTTAAATAGTGGAATCCGGAAGAGCCGGCTTGTTTAAAAAAGGATTTCAATCTAAAGGCATAGTCCTGTAGCGTTTTATATCTGGTCCTCTTCGGTAATTTAGGTATTTTTTAAAATATCGGCATTTGCGAGCCAGATTCCTGTACCATTTTAGATAAGAAAAAATTGTCTAATAATCTATTAGGTTCCAGGAAATGAGATGTAAGATCTAAAATCTCTGCCTCGTAATAAGTTCAAATTTTCGGCAATGCTAACCCACCCTGATTAATTACTAGCTGTAGTATTGCTAGCTGGACCCTGGATGCCTTTTTACTCCAGACAAATTCGCTAAACATTGACTCCATCTCTTTAAAAAATGCAGTATTGATTTTCAAAGGTACATTAATAAAAGAAATACTAGTAGGGGAATTATGGACATTTTTATTAGGGCTACACGGACTATTAAAGTTAAAGGCAAAAATGACCAACTGTCAACCAAAACTTTGATTTTATTTCGCATTGCTTGATAGTTTAAACTAAATAGCTGCTCATAGTGATTAGAGACGAATATTCATAGATAGCGTCTTGGTTCCGCTTTCAATGTCTGGATTTAAGGTTTGCTGGGAGAAAATCACAGTCGGTATTTAAAGTTAAAATTTTGGTTTTATTTTGATTTATTTTGTAGCCCCCAATCAATTAAAATTGGCTAAATTCTGTTAATACCCGGTCCAGAATCAGGCTCTCAGGATTTAAATATACAACAATATCATCTGCGAACAGCTTTAATTTCGCTATACCCGGTATTGGAGCTCTGTTTTCCAAGTTGTCACATATTTTTGAGGCCAGGGGCTCTATAAAGAAGGTAAACAGTAAGGGGGACCTCGGGCACCCTTGTCTGGTCCCACGATCAATATTTACTGTCCCTACATTTATCACCCGCTGGGCCTGGTCACCCTGATAGATGTTCCTCAACATATCTATGACCTGGGCAGGGACACCAAATTTACTTAGACCAAAGAAAAGTGTGTCCCAGTTCACTAGGTCAAACGCCTTTTCAGCGTCCTCCATCATTATGAGCGTTGGGGGTGTCATTAATTTTAAAGAAGTCGAGAGCCTGAATTAAAAACCCTGTATTTGAGGACATTGCCCTTCCGGCGACAAATCCGGACTGATCTCTATGAATCAGTTCCTGGGCTAAAAGAGTAAAACGTTGGGCCCAAACTTTCATTAGAATTTTATAAACGACGTTTAAAAGACTAATCGATCTATAAGAATTAACATCTGTGTGGTTTTTGCCCTTCTTCACAAAGCTTATGATTATAGATTCTTTAAAACTTGGGGGGACACAGCCCCCCTTAATATTGATGAACAGCTTCGTCAAGAAGGGGATCAATTCCTTAGAAAATGTCTTATAAAATTCTATAGGCAGCCCATCATTTCCACAGGCTTTTGCTCCTGCAATAGACTTCAGAACTGTCAAAATTTCTGCTTCAGATATGTCGAGTAGGATTTGTTCCACGCGCAAATCAGACAAGCGGGGGAGATTTACCCTCTCAAAATATTCCTAAATTAAGTCTGATCTAACCTCATATCTAGTGGCGTAGAGCTGTTGATAATGCTCCATGAATACTTGGGCTATGCTATCCTTATCCGTTATCACGCTGCTGGTCTTAGGATCTATGAGCTTGGAAATTAGAGCTGCTTCCTGTTTGGTCTTAGTTAGCAATTTAACGACCATTTGAATGTCCTCGTATACATTTTGTTGATAAGTCCTAGAGCTATTTATCTCTTCAATTAAAAAAAAATTACCTAAGTGCCTGTTTCACCTTTTCGAGCTGACCCCCTACCTCCCCCTGTACCGGGGTATTTCTCATAATCAGGGCATTTTTCACAGCCTGCTGAAGTTTGGCAATTTTGGCACGTTGTTTTCTTGACTGGACAGCAGAGAAAGCAATAATTTGTCCACGCAAAGCTGACTTAAAACCCCCCAAACTGAAAATAAATCAGCCGTTCCTTCATTAATCCTAAAATACTCCAAAATCCATTCTCTTACATCAGCTACCCATTGAGGATCCTGAAGGAGGTGGCGATCCATCTGCCACCTAGTTCTTGTCCTCCTTCCCTCCTCAATTTCCAGCTCTAATTTAGAAAGGAGTGATCAGAGAATGCATTAGCCCCTATTTCAGTATCTATATGGTTCAACCATCGAGATGTAAGAAAGAAGTCAATACGACAAGCTGTTTGAAATTGGTGGGAATAGTATGTCTATTTACTCCTTGACTGGTTAATTTGGCGCCAGGTGTCTAACAGATAATACTCCTGTTTTATGGCTTCTAGGCCTTTTTTAGTTTTTGGTTTCAATTGCTTCTTGTTTTTATTAGAGGTCTCTTTCCTCAAATCTTGAATAAAGTTAAAATCCCCCCTTAAATGATCTGCCCAGGTGTCCCCCTGAGTAGCTCACTGACTTTCACTAGTGCTGAGGGATCATCTATTACTGGGCCATAATAGTTTACAAAATTTTGTATCGTCCCATTTAATTTTACCTCAACCCATATCCATCTTCAAAGGGGATCTCTCCAGACTTGACCAAATTCCCAAGGCAAACCTCTACAAAAGTAAATAGCTACACCCCTTTTGGCCAACCCAGCAGATGCATAAAAAGCATGGGAAAATACTCTAGGAAGAAAAATCTTTGGGGAATTGGATTTTAAATGGATTTCTGAAGAAATAACACTTGTGGCGCAAAAGAAGCCAACCACCTTATAAGCCCTCTATACTTTTGTTTGTTCAGCATTCCATTCACATTAACCGAGATAATACATCACTTACAAGTCATTTCTAAAGATTTTCGTACTAAAGAAAAAAGATCTCAAAATCTGCTTTCCTTACTCCATTTGCTAGTGCTCTTTTTACTCCTATACCCTTCCCAAAACCAACCCCCACACCCAACAACCCCCCCCTCTGGAAATGTGGACAACCCCACTAGCCACATCCCACCCCCCACTTCTCTGTTGGGTGTCATGGAACTACACCCTTGGTGACCGCCCCCGGCAATAAGAGCTTAAATGATATACTTATATGTCATTTCATTTTGAAGAGGAGATCTCCTTCAGAAGACCCTGCACATCTTCTAGATTTGAAAACATAAGAAATTTCCCCCTCACAAGGACACCCAACTTAGATTATTGGGCTATTGACGCCTGTGCGCCTTGAGCTTTAAAGAGGCTTTAAAGAGGTAAAGAAGTTTAACAAACTCTCTGCACCTGCGTGCAGCTACAGCTGACATGTCCGAAAATATACGGCATTTTGAGACTCCGTTAATAGGATATTGTCTCTGTTGTATTGCCTTAGCCAGGATCCTTTTTTAATATGGTAGTCGGCGAAGTTGACCAAGATGGTACGTGGAATCTTTGAGTTTGGAAGGGGGTGAGAGGAAACTCTATGTGCCCTTGTTATTGTACGATCTTCAGTGAGTTTGTGCACAACCTTCTGCTTAATAAATGATTTGACCCATTGTAGTGTTTGAGATCCCTCACTCCCCTCGGGAACCCCTACTAATCGCAAGTTTGAACGTCGTGAGTGGTTCTCAAGTTCCTTGAGGTTGTTCTCTAGAGTATTCTTATCCTTTGTAACTTCGCTTACTTTCAGAAGCATGGAACTCATTTGGTCCTCCAACTGGGATATCCTTGACTCTGCTTCTTGAATTCTTGCAGGAAAGCAGGCCCCTGCTTCCTCAATCTTCCCAAGGTGCTGGTGGAAAGAGGCTATCTCGTTTTCTTGGGATCTCTTCACTTCTCTTATCTCTTCTAAGATAAGATTTAACATGGTCTTAATATCCATCTGTTTAGCGAGGGCTCCTTCCGTTGAAAAATCTGCAGATTCCGACAGTTCCTGTTGTGCCTTCTCTCCCCTCCTTTTTGCCCCCCCACCCAGGGGCTGGCCCGGAGGTCCCATATCGAGTCCATCAGACCACTGGGGCTGGGTCTGTAGCTGTTCCTGAGAACCTGGTTGTCTTTCCGTTGATTCTGCTGCTGTCGTTTGGGCAAGCTGGGTATGCAGCCGTGGGGGAGAACGAGCTAAAATTGAGGGTGCAGCCTTACCCACCAAAGTTTGATCAGATTCTTGCGCTACCACATCAGCTACGGAGGGAGCCTGTCCAAGCGCCTGGATCTGTAGTAGAAACGATATAGATTAAATCTGTTCCGGGCTATTATGGATGTCTTCTGTTCCTTGTTCCGTCAGTCGTGGTGATTGACCTCTAAATTTGAGGGGTGCCTCCTGAGATATTTTTTTAGAGAATAAAGGAAAATCTTTAGCGCTTTTCCCCTCATCTTTACTGGGTCCTGCTGTAGATTCAGCCACCTGTATTTTCTCCGTAATTGCAGGACCATCTATTTGCTTCTGCGTCCCAAGAGCCTCACCCTCCAGGAGAAGCTCTGTAGGCTCCTCTTTAGAACTTTCAAAGCTTGAATTAAGGCAGAACGGTTGATGGTATGTTATGCTCTGGCCACTGAGGATAGCGCTTTAGCCTGTGCTAGGCGTGTTTTTGCTTTCAGCCCCACTGCTGAATCCACTTTAGCAACAAGATTCACCTGCTTAAGAAGTGTCCCCATTTTTCGCCTTTTTGTTTCAACTTTCTCCCTCTATATCCTCAAAACTTTACATTTTGGTCATTGGTTAAGTCCATGCATCTGGTATCCACTGATCCCTTAATTTAAAAGGTGCAAGTAGGATCTTAAAATTCTCTTTCTAAAGGAAAAAAAGCACCTTACTTTTGGATGAGGGAATAATTCTCTAATACTCTCTTGTGTTCAGCCGGCCACACTCACCACGCCTCTTCTTCCCTCTTAAGTTTCAAACTCCCGCTCCTGTACTCTGGTCCTGGTTCAGGTACTCCCCCCTGGAAGAATCACCTCATTTGCAGCAAACCAGCCCTCTTCCGCCACTCGCCTGTCCACTCAGCGGCATGATTGCAATTTCAAGGGCTGCACGCAGACACGTCCTGAAACCCCCTCCAGCCTGACTGCATTCATGCTGAGTAGACTCTGCTTTCCAGCGCAGGCAAGGCCGTGACCATGAGCCTGCATTGGCCCCGCAAACAATTTTCCTCTTTCAAAACCCCGGGCGCTTTGATAAGCACTGACCGGGAAGAAAAGGCACTCGCTCCAGGAATCCACACGCCGGGATGCCAGCAGCCAAGTAAGGAAACTCTCCGGTCTCCATTACAAGAGGAGGAGCGGCGGTCACCTGTGGCTACGGGAGGCGTGGTTCTCCGCGGCCATCCTCTCTATTTCCAGGATGTTGTTACTTTTTTTTTCCAACCAGCATGTTACTCTTGTCCCCCCCGCACCCACTTCCCCATAACCTATTTCCCATTTTCTGGTTCTCCAGCGCCAGAAGGTCATACGAATGGCAATGTAACCTGTTGCATTGCAAATGCTTGTTTTGGACTGCCTTAGGTTGTGAATACTCGTGTCCATCACTTTTGACAATTAATGGTCTGAACACCAGTATATCTAATTACGACTTTATTGGCATGCTCCCATGATTGTACAGCATTATGAGTCACTCACAGTCTCTTTGTAATTACATATCTAGAATAACTATATTGACTGGCAAGCCAGTTATTGACGGGCTCACTTTTTGACTTTTTGAAAAGTGTGAGAACACTTTTATATCTAAATTTCAATTCCTTTAGGTAAGCAGATCTGTCACATTGTTTCTTAACCACTGCTTGCACTGGAGCACAATTGTTCAGTAAATTTTAAAATATTTTACTTTCTGTCATTAAGGTTGCTGCTGCCCAATTGGCATTGTCCTGATGATGACCCATTGATCTTTCATTGTTGGGGTCGAAATGTCAACAAATAAATAGTTTGGACCGCCCTATTTTTTGCCATTTCTTTATTGGTTTTCCAACATGAAACAGTATCAACGGTTGGTCCAGGGCTGGCTTTAGAGCAGTACGACTGGTGCGGCCGCATTGAGTGCTGACCTTTGGAAGGGGGTGCTGACATCAAGGGGGGGACCTGTGTTTGGTAATAGCTTATGACTGGAGTGATGAGGGGCACTTTTGCCTGGTGGTAGTGAGAGAATCCGAAGAGGAGGTCATGGTGTATGGGGGCACCAAAAATAATTGTTGCACCGGGGGCCACCAGCACTAAAGCAGGCCCTGAGTTGGTTTATTACCAAAACCTGGCCAAAGAACGAACACAGTGGAGTTACAGATGCATATTTTGCCCCACAATCTTGACCTAACGGTCAGTAATACAGTAAGGTCCCCATCTCCAGCTCACAAACATAAGGCATTATACAGGTAATCAAATTATCAATAGTTTGGACTGTCTTTATACTACTATGTAAGGGAGATTCAGGAGGCCTTTCTTTGATTTATTCCTAGCTGCTGCATTTTTGAAATTGTGATAGCCGCTCCACATACTTTCTTCATGTGCCCCAATTTTTTTTTTAGTTGTCGCCATAGAATAATTTTGCAAAATAGATAGATGTATAATACGATGCCCCAATTGTTCACTTTCCGAACATTCAAGATGCATGAGCCCTGCGCTGTCACTTTGTCAATCAACTTAGCACTCTTTTCCAACTTTTTAGAAATTAAGTTTGCCATTTGAATGAACTACCTGTTGTGACTTGATTGTCGCCTCTCCTTTCTCTTAGTCACATCTTCCCTACTGCTCAGCCAGGATGTGTGTTGGAATGCGTGGTGATGTCATGGAATGCCTGGGTGCCTGGTGATGTGCTGAGTGTCAGTTGGTGTGTGCAGGCTGAGCAGCAGGGAGGCTGCTCCTGGTGGGGTTACCTTACATCTTACTTACCATCCCATCTACCTTCTGCTTTACTTGGAACTGGATAAAGAAACTACATTCTTGGTATCTACTACTAGGCTACATTTGGACTTCATATACCTACTACACTACCTTAGATTCTTTGCTTTATGTTTGGTGTGTGTTTGGTACCTAGGAGCAATTCCCATCTATTTTTACCTGTTAATCTATACATTTCGATTTGATATCATATTCCCCAAATATTTAGCTGGGTGATAAACGACTCCTATAGAACCATTGGTATTCGTTCTGCATACTTAGTCCCAGGTTCCTAGGGCTATTGGGGGTGCTCTAGTTTTTGTTAAAGCGATTCCGCGTTAGGCATTCTAGACGCAGACAGCGGGTGCGGAAGGTCGGAGCCTATCGGGGTGCAGCCAGAGCCTGAAGAAGTGGGCAGCAGCCTCTTCAGAAAAAGTTTGGGAACCTGCACATATTGATGATATTATTATTATTTGTTTTTAGCACTGGACACTTTCGAAAGTTTTGCAGTGGACTAAAAAAAAAGCAAATCCAGTAGAAGACCTTTTCTTTATGCAAGAAGCGATGGAGTTAACATATTTTGTGCCATATTTCGCCTGTTAAAGATGGCATCTTTCGAGGCAAACCTTCTTTGCTCCATCTTTTATTGCATAAGCATGTATCATAATGGGTTTTGCTATAAGACTGCACAGTGAAAAACAACACGCCATTTTGCCCATTGCTTGGTGTTCTCATTCCGACGTTTCGTGTGACTGGATCACGCCAAACCTCCACTAGGCTCTCCTTGACGATCTGCGCCGGGCACGCGCGCGGAGCATCGAGAGGTTTATGGCCCAATGAAAGGAAAATTCCAAATTTTTTGCGGCGATTTCCAGGTGCTAAAATAAAATGTGTTCTGACGACTCTGGCAGCCCATAAATATGGCTTTATTAAGGGCAGCGAGTGAGGACTGTTGCTCCCAAGTTTGACGTCTCCGCCGGGCCCCAGCAGTCTCGTAAAACATGTCTGGCCCTCCATTAGTGTGGGGCATAACTCTCGCCCCCATGGCTTTCTCTGGTGGGGACTATAACTAGTCCATTTATAGGCTGCCTGAAGTGTGTGGGCCTCACATGGGAGCCCAGCTCTGTCTGGACTCTGCAGCAAAAGGCCAAACGCAACTGCATGTGTCATTGTGTGTGATCACAGATGCTCTCTCAGAGGCCCACCCCAATAGCCGCCAAGTGACCCCATACCTTGTATCACATCTTCAGTCTGTCCTGCTTTCAAACCATCAGCACATTGGGAACTGGGGTTTTAAACCCATATGTACATTGTTCAACAAGAAACCTCATGTCCCAAAATGCATTGTGCTGTCAGGAAGTAGGTGCAGTCTCTTGATCAGCATATCGATTCACCATAAACCCCACCTTGGCAGGTGGACATGAATGCTGCTAGCTACAGACAGTGGTCCTGGGATGATGTAAACAACATTTTAAGTTTGTACATATCTACATTGTTCACAACCCTAACAGAAGAAAACCCTCAGCAGAAGAAAATAAGGAACAAGCGAACTTGGACAAAGTCTCCCTCTCCCCCCACCCCCACACCCCGATAGTTGATCTAGGCCTTCTTGTTCATAATATTTCTCCAGTTATACGACATTACAACGCATGCATTTACAGTGCATGCCTTTACCACGCACTCTTTACCACACATATATTTACCACGCATATATCTTTACTACACATGCCTTTTTCACAATGTAAGGTAAGTAGCTTTACTATAGATATATGTATAATATATATATAAATATATATATATATATATATATATATATTTAAATTAAAGAATTGCACTGTGTCATGGCTTTACTGCACTGAAGTAAGCAATGGCTAAAAGGCATCAACGGATATTAACCCCTTCCCTGCGGGGGTAATTCCCCCACGGTGCGGGGGGGGCCGCGGCACCGCTGTGCTCGTGACAAGCTCAGCTCGTCATGACTCACAGTGGAGCTGTGCTCATGACGAGCTGAGCTCGTCACGACCCCGCCCACTGATTAATTCCCCTGCACAGGCGGGGAATTATTCGCACGTGGGAGGGCGTTGGCCGTTATGACGAGCTCAGCTCGTCATGAGCACAGCTCCATTGTGCCTCATGACGAGCTGAGCTCGTCATGAGCACAGAAGGGTTTAAAGCCTTCATTAAACACTTTGTGAGTGCACCAAACTTGTTTGGTAGTAGTTGTGAAACTGGCCGGTTCCACCCCGCCTTCTCGGTTGCACCCATTGTGTTTTCAGCGGCCCTTGATGGAGTAGCGTGCTTTGGAGATATATATATCGCCAGTAGATAGTTATAGTTAGGACCGAGTTCCCATAGGAAATCTGAAAATTCTATTTTGAATAACTTTGGCGCCAGTTGACGAATCCTCGCGAAATTTTCAAAACTAATGGGGCGCTCCGCTAAGCTCCTACCCTGAAAGTCTCGGGGTGATTCGTCAAGCGGGGGCTGAGAAAAAAGGGGGGTCCCAAAACGCGTTTTCCCCATGCATTTTCCCATAGGACCTTTAGTCGAAGGTACAGCCCGAACGGCTGAACAGAATTACTTGAAATTTGGCAAAGAGGTAGTCCTCAGGTCAGGCATGTGCCTTTTGCATTTATGGTGTCAATCTGTTCAGTAGTTCCTGAGAAAATTGCAGTTAAAAGTACATAAATATCTATATGCGCACACGGTGCTCGCACCGTGCGCCCAACAAATGTGCGCGAGCGTAATTCTGATTGGTGGTTAGATTTCAGTCAACATTCGAATCGGTCAAAATCAGGAAGTGTCGGACGCCATTTTGTGTGTCACAGTGAAAAAGAAAGGTGGAGAACGTGAAAAGGGGGCAGGGTAGAGAGTTCCAGACCCCCTAGCCTTTGTCAGGGGGTCCCTGAATGACCCCGAAGGGTGAAAAAAACTTTTCTTTTAAATCGCGGGGTGCGCGCACCGCGCGCGCACGGTGAAAAACCCTTAAACATTTTTTAAACTGTTTATACGTTTATAGAAGATATTAACTATGCTGTTCAACTTTATCAGAGTTAAAAAAAAAAGAGCTGAGCCATTCCATATTACAGGATACAGTCAATCTATAACTATATACATAGGTAATTTATTGTAAAATAAATATATAAAAAATATAATAATACATACATAAATTAGCATTTAAAAAACCTTACAAATTCACTAAAAAAAACATGGGTTTCACACACGTTATAGTTAGAAATTAGCATTTAAAAAACCTTGCAAATTCACTTAAAAAACGATAGGTTTCACACACGTTATAGTTAGGAATTAGCATTTAAAAAACCTTGCAAATTCACTGAAAAAACCATAAGTTTCACACATGTTATAGTTAGCTGGACATTTCACTCGTAAAAAACCATTGAAATTCCCCCGTTATAGTTAGTTCAGCTAACTATAACTCGCGCGACCGCAATCCACTGCTGATGACGTCACATATTACATCACTCATGACATGGTCAGTGACATCACTCATGACATCACTGATGACATCTCAAATGACATCACTGATGACATCACTGATGACATCATCCAGTGAATGTGTGTTTCTGTAAAGTTTAAATATTTTTCATATAAATCTATGCCAAGGTGTATTGAAGAAAGAGTGAATTTACAAGTCCCTGAATGGATTATTTAGTAGGTGCATGGCTGAAGTGAGTGATTGAACATGTGTTACTGAATGTATGGGTTAGTGACTAAACTGCGTGAAAGTCTGTATTAGTGTCTCAGTTGGTGTATAAGCGGCTCCACGGTATGGTGAGTAGCTACATGAGTGTCTTTTTGGGTTATTGATTTGTTGTCTGAGTATCTGTATGGGTGCCTGAGTGTCTGTATGGGTGGGTGCGGGGTGTGTGTGACTCTGTGTGAAATAGTGGGTGGTATGTAGTATCTGGCATTGTTGTGTGTATGGTTTCAAAAATAGTAGTCTGTATTTTAGAGTGCATGTATCAAAGTTTATATCACTGATGACATCTCAAATGACATCACTGATGACATCACTGATGATATCATCCAGTGAATATGTGTCTTTCTGAAAAATAAATATTTTTTATATATGTATATCTAAAGGTTAATGGAAGAATAAATGGGTAAATAAGTGTCTAAATGGATGTTTTTTTTGGTAAAATTAATTGTATAACTGACTTATTAACAGTATCTTAGTGAATACAGTGATGTAATATGTGACGTCATCAGCAGTGGATTGCGGTCGCGCGAGTTATAGTTAGCTGAACTAACTATAACGGGGGAATTTCAATGGTTTTTTACGAGTGAAATGTCCAGTTAACTATAACATGTGTGAAACTTATGATTTTTTCAGTGAATTTGCAAGGTTTTTTAAATGCTATTTCCTAACTATAACGTGTGTTTAACCTATGGTGTTTTAAGTGATTATATATATATATATTACCTACTGGCATTCGCCAGTAGGTAGTTATAGTTAGGACCTATTTTCCATAGGAAATCCGCAACATTCTATTCCCAATAACTTTGGCGCCAGTTGACGAATCTTCGTGAAATTTTCAAAACTTTTGGCCAGCTCCGGTCTGCTCCTATCCTGAAAGTCTAGTGGTGATTCGTCAAGCGGGGGCCAGGAAAAAAGGGGGGTCCCAAAACATGTTTTCCCCATGCAATTTTCAAAAGGAACATTTAGTCGCAGCTACAGCCCGAACTGCTGAACGGAATTACACCAAATTTGGCAAAAAGGTAGCCCTTGGTTCAGAGTCATGACTTTTGGTTAAATGGTGTAAATCCGTTCAGTAGTTCCAGAGAGAATCGAAAGTAAAATCACATATATATCTATGGGCACGGTGGATCTGCGCACCCTGAGCGCACCCTGCGCGCACCCTCCTGATCACGAGCTGCATGTTAATTGGCTGTCAACTTGCTGTCAGCACTCCAAACCAGGAAGTGTTGGCAGCCATTTTGTGCCTCGGTTAAACCGAGGCACAAGAAATCCTTGAAAAAAGTGCGCAAAACGCAAAAAGGGGGCAGGGTAGAAACACCCTGGCCCCCTAGGCCTGCTTAGAGGGTCCTACAAGGACCCCCGAACCCCCAAAAAATAAATATATTTTTTAAAAACGGGAAGATGCGCGCAGGGTGCGTGGATCCTGGCGATAAAAAAAACAAAAACCGAAGCGTGTTTCGTTGGCAATTAGCCCCCGGGGGGCCAAGTCCTGGGAGCAATATTATTTTGTGAATGGGGGGCCCAGAGGGGTACCCCAGCCCTGGGGACCGCCACCCCCCGTGGCTTCAATATTCATGGTTGGGGGGGCTCAAAGGCCCCCCAAACTCCAGGGACCGCCACCCCCAGGGCTTCTTTAGAATATATGCGGGGGGCTCACTGCCCCCTGCAGCCCCGGGGACCGTCACCTCCCAGGGCTCTTCACACGCAAGCGCGTGAGCATCGCGTAAAGTAACACGTATGTGTCATGTATGCACCTGGAGTCGTGTACCAGTCGCATAGCGATCGTGCACGAAAATACACATCCTATGCACATCCTACACAACACTCCTAAAATGGCGGCTAGGTTCCGCTCAGTGATCGAGAAAGGTACGCTTTGGGTGCACGACTCCCCAAAAATATTAGAAAAAATAAAAATAAAGAAAATAATATTCAAATATTAAAAAAATAATATAAAACAAAAACAAAACATTGGAGCTTCAATATTAAAAAATATGTTTTTTCCATTTGATTTAAAAATATATAATGTAATTTAAAAAATAAAATATGTAAAAATAAATAGATAAAAAAGTGTAGAAAATCAGTATCCAAAAAATAAATATAACTATTATTACATTTCAAAATTGTCATTTAAGAAATCTTTGAAATTCACTGAAAAAACCATAGGTTTCAGACATGTTATAGTTAGGGATTAGCATTTAAAAAAACGTTGAAACTTCGCGAAATTTTCAAAACTTTTGGCCAGCTTCGGTCTGCTCCTATCCTGAAAGTCTAGTGGTGATTCGTCAAGCGGGGGCCGAGAAAAAAGGGGGGTCCCAAAACGTGTTTTCCCCATGCAATTTTCAATAGGAACCTTTAGTCGCAGCTACAGCCCGATCTGCTGAACGGAATTACACCAAATTTGGCAAAAAGGTAACCCTTGGTTCAGAGTCGTGACTTTTGGTTAAATGGTGTAAATCCGTTCAGTAGTTCCAGAGAGAATCGAAAGTAAAATCACATATATATCTATTGGCACGGTGGATCCGCACACCCTGAGCGCACCCTGCGCGCACCCTCCCGATCACGAGCTGCATGTTAATTGGCTGTCAACTTGCTGTCAACATTCCAACATTCACTGAAAAAAACATAGGTTTCAGACATGTTATAGTTAGGAATTAGCATTTAAAAAAACCTTAGAAATTCACTGAAAAAACCATAGGTTTCAGGGGTGTTATAGTTAGCTGGACATTTCACTCGTACAAAACCATTGAAATTCCTTTGTTATAGTTAGTTCTACTAACTATAACTTGCGTGCCCGCAATCCACTTCTTATGATGTCACATATTACATCATCCATGACATGGTCAGTGACATCACTGATGACATCACTGATGACATCTCAAATGACATCACTGATGACATCATCCATGTGACAATCTGATACACCTCATCATACACTAGTATAACCTTTCATCACTCATTATAAAATAATGAGTACCATATTTGAAACCATTGACGCACCAATATAAGTTTCTAAAAACCCACTCAGTGATTCCTAGATCTACAGACACATCTAAACACTTACCTATAGATTCACTCATACATGCTGACAAATATCAAAAGAACACTATCAAATATACTTATACACCTACATCAACATTACACACCAGCATACATCCTATTCACGTATGTAGTCGTCCTACTCACTTATGCAAACAATTGATCATACTTACATTTACTCAGCTACACACTTATACAAACACCACTTCATTTATTCATATAGATAGTAACTCATACTTAGTGTGTTATAAAATCACCATTACAAGTATACAGTTATCCATACAGTCACTCATAGAATCACTGAGTCTTATGTATACTTATTTATATATAACAACTGTCACATACACTGCCGTTTGTATTTCTACTTTGTTGGACATGTATCATTGAGAAATATATTTACTCATCACTACACCCATAAAGACATTCACTCACCCAAACAACTCTTTCCACATGCAGTCTTAACCTCATAAATCAACTATTTACACATCTTTGGACAGTCACACACCTCCCACCCAACCACACACACATTCACTCTCCCATAAAAATACTCACTTAACTAATCAATAACTAATATAGACTTTCACATAGCTAGTAACCAATTTATGCAGCAGTTTACACAACAAGAGACAGTGTGATACACATATTCACACAGTTTATTCACTATCACATATATTTAGTGAGACACTTTAAATTAGTCACTCAAACAGTCAATCACACTGCTAGTAAATTCTCCATCCAGACACTTATACTTCAACTTATTCTTCAATGCAGATTGCTATATATATAATACATATTTAAATATCGAACCAAACCACATTCACTCGAAGATGTCATCAGTGATGTCATCAGTGATGTCATTTGAGATGTCATCAGTGATGTCATCAGTGATGTCACTGACCATGTCATGAATGATGTAATATGTGACATCATCAGCAGTGGATTGCGGGCGCGCGAGTTATAGCTAGTAAAACTAACTATAACGAAGGAATTTCAATGGTTTTGCACGAGTGAAATGTCCAGCTAACTATAACACCCCTGAAACCTATGGTATTGTCAGTGAATTTCTAAGGTTTTTTAAATGCTAATTCCTAGCTATAACATGTCTGAAACCTATGGTTTTTTCAGTGAATTTCAAAGGTAACTCGCGCGCCCGCAAAATATGTATTATATATATAGCAATCTGCATTGAAGAATAAGTTGAAGTATATATATATATATATATATATATATATATATATATATATATATATATTACCTACTGGCGGTCGCCAGTAGGTAGTTATAGTTAGGACCCCTTTTCCATAGGAAAACCTCAACATTCTATTTTGAATAACTTTGGCGCCGGTCGATGAATCCTCGCGAATTTCTCAAAATAGGTGGGGCGCTACGCTCCGCTCCTACCCTGAAAGTCTCGGGGGGATCCGTCAAGCGGGGGCTGAGATAAAAGGGGGGTCCCAAAACGCGTTTTCCCCATGCATTTTTCCATAGGACCTTTAGAACGAGCTACAGCCCGAACGGCTGAACAGAATTACTCGAAATTTGGCAGAGAGGTAGTCCCTAGGTCAAGGAAGTGCCTTTTGTAGGTTTGGTGTAAATCTGTTCAGTAGATTCTGAGAAAATAGCCTTTAAATCAATATATATATCTGGGTACGCTTACCGTACGCTTACCGTAAGCGTACGGTGGCGTGCGCGAGCGCGATTCTGATTGGCTCTTAGATCTTAGTAAACATTCGAATCGGCCGAAACCAGGAAGCGGCGGCCGCCATTTTGTGTATTTCACTCAGAAAAAAAAGAGTGAAAACAAGAAAAGGGGGCAATGAGGAGAGTTACAGACCCCCTTACATTTGTGAGGGGGTCAAAGAAGGACTGTAAAGTACAAAGAAAACATTTATTGATTTTAAAAAAAATCACGGGGTACGCGTACGGTAAGCTTACGGTAAGCGTACGGTAGAAAAAAAAAAAAAAAAAAATGAAAATCAGATTTAAGTGTTTAGATATTAGGGGGCTCTAAAAAGAGCCGTTGTGTTTATGAAATGATTTTTTAGTGGTACCTACAAGTAAGTACCGATGCAGAGTCTAAGGTTCAAGAGGAAGACTCTGTTCCCTTCATCATTGAAGTGCACACCATCTCCTCTATAAATGTCTTGCATGTCATAACGCAAGTTGTTGTGGTAAATGGCAGCCATACCATAGTCACGGAGGAAAGCAGAAACAGATTTGTTGACGTGCTTTCTTGCTTTGTCATCGCACCGCGTGCCCACCGTGCGTGCACGGCACTAACTGCGTAAAGTGGGCGCGCGGTGCGCAAAGCGCACCGCGTGCTCACTGTGCGCGCACGGTGCGCGAAGCGCACCGTGCGCGCACGGAACGAACTGCGTTAAGTGGGCGCGCACGCCACGAATGGCGTAAAGTAACTTAGCATTTAAAAAACCGTACAAATTCACTGAAAAAACCATAGGTTTCACACACGTTATAGTTAGGAATTAGCATTTAAAAAACCTTGCAAATTCACTGAAAAAACCATAGGTTTCACACATGTTATAGTTAGCGGAAATTTTACTGATAAAAAACCAATGAAATTCCCCCGTTATAGTTAGTGCAGGCAACTATAACTCAAGCGACCGCAATCTTCTGCTGATGACATATGTGTCTTTATGAAAAAAAAATATTTGTAATATATGTATAGCTAAAAATGTATGGAAGAAGACATGGGCAAATAAGTGTCTAAATACAGTATTAGCATCAGCAGAGGATTGCGGTCGCGTGAGTTATAGTTGCCTGCACTAACTATAACGGGGGAATTTCATTGGTTTTTTATCAGTAAAATTTCCGCTAACTATAACATGTGTGAAACCTATGTTTTTTTCAGTGAATATATATATATATATATATATATATATATAACAGAAAGATTCTGAGACCAGCTCAGCTTTCACAACTCCATTACCAGGATGCACAGAAGGACGGCACACAGGAATCCTTGTAGAAGCGATTTATTAGGCTTCGAAATGCTTCCATAATTTTCTAGCAAAGTGCAAGATGCACATTAACCCCAAAGTCAGACCTACGAATTTCGGCTATATCCTTCTACCGGGTCATAGAGCTCAGTGCACAGATTGCCATTTTAAAGGGACAGCTGTACCCTTTCCCATCACTAATTAAAAACCTCATGTAATTATTAAAGGGGGAAATTACATTAACAACTCTTACAGAAATGTATATGTCCTTGCTGTAGTTGTTATAAAACAGTCACTGTAAAGTACACAATTGAAACACATAACTGAAAAGTTTTTGGGCCCTCAAACAGACAGATTTTGTGCAACATGTGAATTAAACAGACATGATGAGCAGCTCAATGATTGAATAAATATACAATCTCCCATAATCTGATATCGTGTGCCAAAGGTTGAGGTTACTTATAACATGCAAGGATAAAAAGAGATAAAGTGTGACGTGCATCCTCTATATTGCTCCTAAGATAAATGGAAAGTGCTATGTATTCGTGCCATATTACACATAAACATATAAAGTGCACAGTACTTTTTTCATATCGTATGCTGAGATATTGCAGAACCCATGCTCTATTACCAAAAGTGTAGAATGAGGGGAAAGGGCGTGTAGAAATAATATATAAAACATTATTCCTGATGGTCCCATACGAATAAAAGGGCCCCATATAGCTTAAGAATACACATATACATTTGCTTGGAAAGTGCAATGTACTACTCCTGTCAAGTACAAAGGATAAAATATGCTACCTCCAATACCTGTATTTTAATACTAAAAGATAAAATGCAATATTGGACTGACTAGTCAAAAGTGCAAAGTGCTTTTTCCTGTAAAGTACAAGGATTAGAAAGGGCAGAAAACAGAGTACCATATTGCACTGACTCATCTAAAGAGCAAGGTGCTTATTCCTGTAAAGGACAAGGATTAGAAAGTGCCACATGTTTCTCATACATCAAATCCTCTATTGCACTTATGAGAATAAAGTGCAATGTGATATTATTGCAAAGCCAAGTCACAAAGTTATTTTAGTAAAAGTTCATCTTCTAAGACACAATATCATCGATGTAATAAATATCTAGAAAAGATAAGACAGCCTACTGGATAGGTAACTAATGGCATGTGGTTTCCTGTTCACAGTGCACTAAAATACCACAATCCAGAGTCACCGTCCCCTAACCTACCTACCTAAAGCAAGGAAAATGGGAAAATGCCTATACGTATTCATCCTTGTGCATGGTATGTGGACACAATTCCCTTTCCACACAGTCATACTACATCTTTACTTGATGGCAAGATAATACAATAATACAAAACAAGATTAAAGGGGCTTCACGAATATTGAAAAGCAATCATTGGAAATACTATAGAAATGTGTATAGTTCAGCATTCGTATTCAAGCCCCATGGGATTTCGGTTCCTAATGCAATTATCCATTTTGATTCCGCTCTTCTCAGGGCTGCTTCTCAGTCTCCTCCCCTGATTTTTGTCGGAATATGCTGAATGCCGGAAAGACATTTTTTTTCCAGCTGGCCTTCATGGTCTTTCCAGATGTGTTTTTCCATCACATATGTAAAATCCTTATTGACAATTGCCCTTATATGTTGAAGGATGCACAGCTTGAGTTTGTTTACTGTACTGCCCACATATTGTTTGCCAAATCTGCACTCCAAGAGGTAGACTACATGAGTGGTCTCACAGGTTATCCTCGCTGTGATGGAATTTTTTGTACCTTGTATAGTTATTCTGTCCACCCTGTTGCGTCCATACCAACAAGCTTTGCACTTTGGGTATTTGTGAAAACCATTAGATATAAGCCAATTGCCTTTTTGTGGGTCCTTGTTGTTAAATAACTCTGAGTTAACATATTTCCCAGCAATGGCACCTTTCTTTACGTGATGTTCACATGTTCTGATAAGATGTGTTTAAGTTCATGATCTTTCTTAAGTGTATTCCAATGATTGCTGATTGCTTGTTTGACAGCTTTGTTGGATCTGTTGAAGTCCGCGATGAACCTAATTACTTCTATAATTGATTTAATATTTGTCTGCATTTTCTTGAGCAATAACAGATTCTCCGTCTTGTGTTTTTTAGCTCTTGTTTGAGCATCTTCCAAAACAGCTATTGGATATCCTCATTTCTTGAATCTGACATACCTTCAATCGATCTTTTTCTCATACTCATATGGAATGCTCCATTTTAAAGATTTTGGGTGTGCACTGTCCGCCAACAAAATGCTGTTACATGCCATGGTCTTCCGGAAAAAGGTGGTACAAATGTTATCATTTTCAATGTATACCCGGATTGCCAAATAATCAATTGAACTCTTGCTGTATGTATTGGTGAATCGTAGGTTCAAAGAGTTGTTGTTTAACGATGACAAAAACTCTTTCAAATCACTCTCCTCTCCTTCCCATATAAGGAAGAGGTCATCAATATAATGGACCCATAAAATCACCCTTTCCAAGTTCGTTCTGTTATTTTCCAACCATAAGCATTCTGTCTCCCAGAAGCCCATTGTTAGATTTGCGTATGTTGGGGCAAATGAAGTGGCAATAGCAGTTCCTTGCTTTTGTTTCTAAAATCTGCCATCAAAAATAAAAATGTTGTTAGACAGGCAAAATGACATCATCTCAAGGAGCATTTGCGTGTGGCTGAGTAGGCTCAGTGACTGTGATCTCATAAAGTGCTCACATGCCATGAGAACGTCATCATGAACAATCGAGGTATAAAGGGAGACCACATCAACTTTGGGCATGATGTATCCTGATTCCCAAGGGATATCATTAATGCGATTAAGAAAGTCCATATAGTCACGTATGTAGGAAGAGAAATCAGCTACATACGGTACCAGGAAGATATCGACAAATCTGGAAGTGTTCTCTACATGAGCTTACGATGGGATGGCCTGGGGGATTTCTAGGCTCTTCTGTACTTTTGGCAAAACATATAGCGTCCTAACAATCGGATGGGTGATTTTAAGATACTGCGGTTCGTCATCATCTAACAGGCCTTAGTCATGCTATTGATGTAATCTGGTATGGAAGGTAGACATAATTTGATTGGTGGGATTATTTTTTAGCCTTTCATAGTTGGTGGAATCACCCAATTGTCTCCTGATCTCTTGATGATATTTAGTGCGGTCCATCACGACAATATTCCCACCTTTGTCCGATTGTTTAAATATAATATTGGTATCTCTGCGTAGATCGTAAGTGCCCACCAGTCCTCAGTTCTCATATTGCAGTGTTTATGATTCAGATTTTTCTTTTAATTGATTCAGATGTCCCCAGGTCTTCTGCCACATGTTCCTGGAGGACATCCATTCTGTTGCCTGGTGGCAGTTGTGGACACAAT
Organism: Triturus cristatus; assembly: GCF_964204655.1. NCBI lineage: Eukaryota > Metazoa > Chordata > Amphibia > Caudata > Salamandridae > Triturus > Triturus cristatus. The sequence goes on along the minus strand of NC_140583.1, from coordinate 796,281,681 downwards.
TTTGATTTTCTTTTGTCTTTACTGCTTACAGATTGGCCAGTTTCTATACCCATTGCTGCACAGTAATCCAGATTTTACATACCATTGTGCTCAGTGTTATGTTGATCTCCTTCATTGTCGAGATTATGTAGGGCTCTCAAAGGCTCGATATCTTTCACTGTCAGGTTGCATAGTGGTTGTGATGGTACAGATTTAAATTTGACCGTGGGCTTCGTGGTAAAAAACGCCTTTAATTTTAGTTTCCTAAAGAATTTATAGGGATCAACTCTAACAGAGGCTAGATCCATCCCTGTATCAGGGCAAAATGTCAGCCCTTTATTCAAAAGATTAATATGCTTATCATTCAGAATTTTGACGGATAGATTGATCACCAAATTATCTTCCTTTTTATATATAGGAAAGAGGGGAAAAAGATAAATGTGAAGAGCCCCAATAACAAAAAGGAAGATAATTTGGTGATCAATCTATCTGGCAAAATTCTGAATGACAAGCATATTCATCTTTTGAATAAAGGGCTGACATTTTGCACTGATACAGGGATGGATCTAGCCTATGCTAAAGTTGAACAATAAATTCTGAAGGAAACTAAAATGAAAGAAGTTTTAACCACGAAGCCCACGGTCAAATTGAAATCTATATATATTCACAGAAAAAACCATAGGTTTCAGGCAAGTTATAGTTAGGAATTAGCATTTAAAAACACCTCAGAAATTCACTGAAAAAACCATAGGTTTCAGGGGTGTTATAGTTAGCTGGACTTTTCACTTGTACAAAACCATTGAAATTCCCCCGTTATAGTTAGTTCAGCTAACTATAACTCGCGCGCCCGCAATGCACTGCTGATGACGTCACATATTACATCACTCATGACATGGTCAGTGACATCACTCATGACATCACTGATGACATCTCAAATGACATCACTGATGACATCACTGATGACATCATCCAGTGAATGTGTGTTTCTGTAAAGTTTAAATATTTTTCATATAAATCTATGCCAAGGTGTATTGAAGAAAGAGTGAATTTACAAGTCCCTGAATGGATTATTTAGTAGGTGCATGGCTGAAGTGAGTGATTGAACATGTGTTACTGAATGTATGGGTTAGTGACTAAACTGCGTGAAAGTCTGTATTAGTGTCTCAGTTGGTGTATAAGCGGCTCCACGGTATGGTGAGTAGCTACATGAGTGTCTTTTTGGGTTATTGATTTGTTGTCTGAGTATCTGTATGGGTGCCTGAGTGTCTGTATGGGTGGGTGCGGGGTGTGTGTGACTCTGTGTGAAATAGTGGGTGGTATGTAGTATCTGGCATTGTTGTGTGTATGGTTTCAAAAATAGTAGTCTGTATTTTAGAGTGCATGTATCAAAGTTTATATTAGGCCATCAGTATGTGCATCAGATTATCACATGGATGATGTCATCAGTGATGTCATCAGTGATGCCATCAGTGATGTCATTTGAGATGTCATCAGTGATGTCACTGACCATGTCATGAGTGATGTAATATGTGACGTCATTACCAGTGCATTGCGGCCGCGTGAGTTATAGTTAGCTCAACTAACTATAACAGGCAAATTTCTCTGGTTATATATGAGCCAAATGTCCAACTAACTATAACGTCCCTGAAACCTATGGTTTTTTCAGTGAATTTCTAAGGTTTTTTAAATGCTAATTCCAAACTATAACATCTGTAAAACCTATGTTTTTTTCAGTGAATTTCAAAGGTTTTTTAAATATTAATTTTATATTTTAATATTTATAAAACCTATATTTTTCTATTTTTTTGTAATATTTTGCAACTCTATTATCCTTTTTTTTTAAATTTGAAAAATTATGTGATTTTTTATATCTTCCAAAAAAAGTATGTATATATATTTTTTTTTTAGAAAAATCGACCCCCGTACCGGTAGTGTACCAAGCTCCATCACCATACCAATCCTATCCGCGATATTGTGGTAACTCGTTAAGGATGCGCACTTCGTATCCAACGGCTTCGTAGCACCGTGTCCCGCCTAACATTATATGCGTATAAGGTCGTGCCAGCTCCTAGTTTGGTATGCGACGGCTGCGCGGTACCCATACACGCGTTACATCAACTACGTCTAGGGTCGCGCCGGCTGCGCGTTCCGTATGCGACGAGTGCACGCTGCCAGGCCCTGTGTTACGTCATAGACTTATGGTATCACGCCGTGTACGCCATTCCCTCATTTATTTTTTTATGTCTCAAAACTATATCTAAATAAGTTTAAAGTGTATATGAGAGCAAGCGATAATCTAAAATATTTTCCACATTTATATATTTCTAACTGTAATAAACATATTATGGTAAATATATTTTCTCAAAATCGCGTCGGGTGCGGCCTCCTTGCGCGCTCGGTGCGCGCTTGCCATGTGACCTTAAAAAAAAGCTTTTGATTGGTTCATAACATTTCCCATTGTAACAGTTGGAGGACCCCACCCATTTTAGTCATTCTCTCTACACCGTTTGATGAGAGACACCTCTTCTGCTTACAGATGCTGTGTACACATATCTTATAGTACACACAACATGCAACGATCATCTTGATCAATAATCATGCTCTGTACAGTAGCATTCCATGTGTGATACCCATGCATCTGAAATGTTACATCAAAAAACAAATGTGTGTTACACAATGCCCCTGGTGTGTGTGTGCGCGCATTATTGTGCGGCCTTTCGGCCTGGGTATTGGTGGCTCGAAGGGGTATCATCAGTCACGGGCAGAGTGCACATCCTAGATCACATGTGACAAACAGTAAAGAGTAAAGTGTAGATTTGTGTTGCAGTATGCTCTGTTGTCAGGCTTTACCAGTATAGTAGTGTGTCATATGTATGTGAGACTTTCAGATTCACGTTTGACATGCATTGCTTAACTGTAATGACCCTTATCACTGTGTATGATGTAGCCTCACTGCTGATCCTCCCTCCATCCGAGCACATTCACATGTGTGCGCTTCGTGATAGCAACACTTTCAATAATACCGCACACCATTGACATGCGTGTCTGCGCATATCCACAAGCTTGACAACATGAGATGTTGTCCATTCAATGTTTTCGGACAGCATCTCATTAGTGATTGTTGCCGCCCTCCCGGTACATGCTACATTAATGTAAATTGCGGATTGTGCGATGTCAAAACTGCAACATGGACACACACATAAGTACACTTCCTGCCCAGGCAGGAACTGAACAACGCCCAGGTCCCCGGAATAATTATTCACACCCTTATGCTGGCCTAGCGTACGCAAGCCCAGCCCACTTTGTGTACATATAAATAGGATAACGATGACGCCACATGTCCCAGTTCTTCCACACTGCTTCAGGTGATATGGCCGCATCCACCTCGCATATCACAATGCGCAATAAAAAAAGGTATCCATGAGGTGTACATCATCCTGGCAATCAAAACTCCATCTGAATTGTGAACCCTGCTGGACGTCGTGTTTGGACACAAACTAATGACAGCAGGTGAGCAGTGGGGCCTGCGTGCACAGGGGCTGCATTTCAGCGTGGTGCGGCAGAAGGGATGGGGTTTATCAGCCTGGGTGCCAAGGTGCAAACAAGCGATGTTGCTGTGTGTAATGATGTGATCTCTGACCTCATTCAGTCACATCTCTCTCTCATTTTAAGGACCTGCTGGACCGCACTGTAGGCCTGAGCCAGTGGGCAGCGCTGCCCTACAGACACGTGGTGTTGGCTTTTGGGGCACTGTAGTGAGCTGATTACTAAGTGTACATGCACACAGACTTGCCCAACTGCATTCCACGCGCACATTATCCTTCTAGCATGCGCTCTGTTCCTTTGTATGTGAACGTTGGCATAATATATTATTATTTACCCATGTGTGTTCTCGTGCGGTAGGCGTGAGTACTTCGCTTCCCACTTCCGGTATAGTATAAACGCACGGTAGAGGTCAGTAGTTCGCTTCCCACTCCCTGTATGGTATAAAGGCCTACTAACACTACTTCCACAGGTATGCTACAAACACCAGAGCACATCACTTTACAGCAATGACCTCACAGTTTAGGCTCTCGGTTTCATACCCGAGTGTAGCAGCATCTCATTTCAGCACCATGTCACTCTGAGCAACACCGTACCTATCACCATGACGATTTGCGTGATATTCATTAAAAGGCGACTATGCATACAATGAATCCACGTGGAATGTATTTACACCACTAGTGAAGCTCTGACATGTCTGATGCCCTACCGTGCCTAATCCCGGTAGACACCCTTTTCATTTATTTATACAAACATAGGTAGCTATTGACGGGCACATTTAATACACATGCACACCAAGCCATTCAAAGGGGATGCGACAAAAATTCGACCAAAACTATGCAAGAAACCCCCCTCGCGGTTAATAAAACACACATCCACTGCCGGATGTGTAATACTTTTTATTTTACTCTCTGGAAAGGGGACGAACATCACTTGAGAGTCACAGCGCGCACCTGGCAGAGCCCAATGCTGTGTTACACCCACCATTGCCTGCCGAGTGCCACACACCTCTGTGTTGTATTCCACCAGCTAGTACATATGCTATGACACTCTCTAGCCCATGTGCACTGTAACACCACCCCGTGAATATGTCATGCCACACTTGTCTTCGCACGGGTTATATTGCCCCATCTAATGTGCCTTCCTCGATGCCTATGTTATAACGCACAGTGCTATGCCATACATATTACAATCTGGGATCCATATCTTTGTCACAGTGCATATGCAACGTTACACTCCCCAGCACATATTTTATATTACAACTTTAGAGACTAGTTAGGTTACACAACACTGCCCTGTGCATATTCCACTCCAAGGCGCATATCGCATAGCACGCGCTAGTGCCTGTGCTATCTCGCGCTCTCCTATGAATCTGTCATTGCGCACAATGTATTGCATATTATATTTCACGCCCGGTTCATCTTATATCACACTTTTTGGTGCATAGTTTATACCATACACTATATCTAGTTTTCATTTTCAATCGTGCTCTCAGGACTATGTTCTATATAACACTGTGTTCACCTACCCTTTTCACGGGCATTACATTTTGCGATAGGGGGTGGAGGGTCAGGGGGTGTTTCTGCCAAGTGAGCCCGGAGTCACAGTCACAAACGTCCTCTTCTTCCTGAATAAAAGTGAGATTATGCTGCATGCTTGTTTATATTTTAAGTAGTTCGCACAGACACACATTTTAAAAACAATAAAGTTCCTAATACCCGCCTTCTCTGAACAGTTAGCTTGCTGCCCCATCCCCCTCCTCCCTATCCTCTGTTGTGTGAATCCATGGACTAGCCTCCTCCCTCCTGCCATGCATGGTCTGATGTGCTGCCACTGCCCTCAATTTAGTATGATGTACCAGTCCACTCCTCCTGCCCTCCATTGCCCAATTCTATGCCCCATCATTGACCTCCTGCTTGAACTCTGTGCTTAGCTTGCTGCCCCTATTCTCCATCCCCCTGCCCTCCGATGTCTTTGTGCATGCCCCTGCTCCATCCTTTTTGCCCATCATGTTCCATGGACCTGCCACTCCTATCTACTCTGAGTGTTCTGTTGAGCTGCCACTCCCCTCCCACCTGCCCAGCATTGTCAGATGACTGTAAACTGTCCCTGCCACCTCCACCCTGCCTCCCTCCTGGCTTGTCTGTTCCATTGTAATGCCCCTGATCCGTCCCTCCTGCCCTTTATGGTCTGTTATGCTGCAGCTTTCTCTCCTGTCTGTTCATTATGGTCGGCTAGCTACCATTGCCTCATGCCCCTCTGTTCTCTGTTGTCCATGTGCATGGTCCTGTCCCCTCCCTCTTGCTTTCTATGGATTGTTGTGCTGCACTCCCGTCCCGCATGCCCTGTGTGGTGTATTGTGCTGCTGCAAACCCTGATGCCTGCCCTGCAGGGTCAGTTTGGTGCACCTCTCCATGTCCCTCCTGTCCTCTGTTATCCAAGTCCATGTCCCTACCCCATTTCCTTCCATGATCCAATGTACCATACTAGCGAACATTTTGAGCTTGGTAAGAGGGAGATTTTGAAACAAAACTGGGGTATTGATTTTCCCCTTTGAGTTACATTGAAAAAGAGGAGATTGTAGACAGGAGACAGATCAAATAAAGCCCATTTGAGCTTAAAAACATTGGACGTTTCCTGGCTGAATCGGGTCTGTTGGCATGTATGGTTGTACTACCATTGCCTCTTCCTTCTGCCCACAATGGACTATTACATTGCCACAGCCTCTCTTGCAAGTCCTGTATTGTTGGTTTGTTGCCCCTGCCCCCCTTTCCACTGCCCTCCATAGTCTGCCACGGCCCTTCCTGCCTGCTCAGTGTGGTTAAATTGTTGCCTTTGCACCCTCCTACCTGCCTTCAATTTTCAGAGTCCGTGCCCCTGGCCTCTGCCTCTCAACAGTATCCTAATGAACAACTAGATTGCTAACATTCTATATTTATTACAAAAGTGTGGAACGCCTGATGTCATCTTGATGTAATCAAAACTGTAATACCTAGAGCATTTCCTTTAGAAATTACATATATGAGAGGGTCTTATTGGCATCACAATTATGGTTAGTGCTCTAAAAGACTAAAATAAGGACATATTTTCTGAGTTTTCAAATAGCGACAAAGCACTTTTAAATTATTTGTTATCTTTATGTTTTTTTTATCCAGTTGACCACTTGATTAAATGTTGCACTTAGGGGAGAGGATGTGGTGTTACTTCCAGAACTGCAGACTTTGCAACTGGGGAACCAGGTTGGAGTTTCTGCTTCAGCTCGACATTCTGTGATTCTGGTCAAATCACTTAGTCTCCCCATGTCTACAACCAAAATTAATTTGTTCTTGTGTGATATAACCAATGCTCATGTAAAGCACTCCAATACCTGACAAGTCTGCACTATATAACACTGCAAAAACACAAAATAATAAGTGTTTTGCACACTTCTGTCATTGGGCTATTTTTGGGCTATATTTGGGCTACATCTGGGTGATTTTGGGCTACATTTGGGCTCTTTTGACTCCGGTGGCCATCTTGGGAGATTTATTTGTTATGAAGTTTCCTAATTTCCTCATGTACTGCAGTCTCCTTAGTAGGAAATGCTTTCAGTTTTTTACTTTGATTCCATCATGAAGATATTCAGATATGTCACACATTTGCCATAAATTCTGAAAGTTAGCACTCTAGTTGCTCATTAGATCACTGTAGTAAAACTACTGTTCACCATGGAAGTCTGCTCCTGGTATTAAAAGTGCATGTTTCAGTCTGCATGTCAGAATTTTTTAATGAAATAGAAGAGGATTTGAGAAGTCACTCAAAATGTGCCATCATTTTCTTTCTTCAGCATTAATCATAATTTCTATGGCAAAATGAACCCCCTCATTGTGTTCCTTTTTAAATTAAATGTTTTAAGTGTTACCAGTTTATTCCAATCAAGATGGCTTCAGGTGTGCCATACTTTTGTCATAATGAAGACAGTAAGCGCTCTAGTTGTTTTTAAGAACACTCTGGGACATTCTGTCATTGGGCTATACTTGGGCTACATCTGGGTGATATTTGGGCTACATTTGGGCTCTTTTGTCTCTGGTGGCCATCTTGGGAGACTTATTTGTTATGAAGTTTCCTAATTTCCTCATTTACTGCAGTCTCCTCAGTAGGAAATACTTTCAGTTTTTTACTTTGATTCCATCAGGAAGGCATTCAGATGTGTCACACATTTGCCATAAATTCAGAATGTTAGCACTCTTTTTGCTCATTAGATCACTGTAGTAAAGCTACTGCTCACCAGGGAAAACTGCTGCTGGTATTGAAAGTGCATGTTTCAGTCTGCATGTCATATTTTTTTAATGAAATAGAAGAGGATTTGAGAAGTCACTCAAAATGTGCCCTGATTTTTCTTTTTTGCAGCACTAATCATACTTTTTATGGAAAAATGAACACCCTCATTTTGTTCCTTTTTAAATTAAATGTTTTAAGAGTTACCACTTTAATCCAAGCAAGATGGCTTCAGGTGTGCCATACGTTTATCATAAGTAGGACTGTTAGCGCTCTAGTTGTTCTTTGGAACACTCTGGGAAGCTGCAGTAGAACACAAAGGAATCAACTGAGAGGTTTGGAAGGTGATCTATAAGCTAAACTGAGAGCATATTTCCTGTAAATTCACATTATCTTTCTCAGTCATGTGAGAATGAAGTCTGAAATTCTCAGTAAAACATGTACATCCAACAAGGGCAGAGACTGTTTGTTGATTCCTTTGCGTTCTACTACAGCTTCCCAGAGTATTCTAAAGAACAACTAGAGCGCTAACAGTCCTACTTATGACAAACGTATTGCACACCTGAAGCCATCTTGATTGGAATAAAGTGGTAACTCTTAAAACATTTAATTTAAAAAGGAACAAAACAAGGGGGTTCATTTTGCCATAGAAAGTATGATTAGTGCTGCAAAAAAGAAAAATTAGGGCACATTTTGAGTGACTTCTCAAATCCTCTTCTATTTCCTTAACAAATTCTGACATGCAGACTGAAACGTGCACTTTCAATACCAGCAGCAGACTTCCCTGGTGAGCAGTAGCTTTACTACAGTGATCTAATAAGCAACTAGAGTGCTAACATTCTGAATTTATGGCAAATGTGTGACACATCTGAAGGCCTTCTTGATGAAATCAAAGTAAAAAACTGAAAGTATTTCCTACTGAGGAGACTGTGGTAAATGAGGAAATTAGGAAACTTCATAACAAATAAGTCACCCAAAATGGCCACCAGAGACAAAAGAGCACAAATGTAGCACAAATATCACCCAGATGTAGCCCAAGTATAGCCCAATGACAGAATGTCCCAGAGTGTTCTAACGAACAACTAGAGCGCTAACAGTCTTACTTATGACAAACGTATGGCACACCTGAAGCCATCTTGATTGGAATAAAGTGGTAACACTTAAAACATTTAATTTACAAAGGAACAAAATTAGGGGGTTCATTTTGCCATAGAAATTATGATTAGTGCTTCAGAAAGAAAAATTAGGGCACATTTTGACTTCTCAAATCCTCTTCTATTTCATAAAAGAATTCTGACATGCAGACTGAAACATGCACTTTGAATACCAGCATCAGACGTCCCTGGTGAGCAGTAGCTTTACTACAGTGATCTAATGAGCAACTAGAGTGCTAACTTTCAGAATTTATGGCAAATGTGTGACATATCTGAATACCTTCATGATGGAATCAAAGTAAAAAACTGAAAGCATTTCCTACTAAGGAGACTGCAGTACATGAGGAAATTAGGAAACTTCATAACAAATAAATCTCCCAAGATGGCCACCGGAGTCAAAAGAGCCCAAATGTAGCCCAAAATCACCCAGATGTAGCCCAAATATAGCCCAAAAATAGCCCAATGACAGAAGTGTGCAAAACACTTATTATTTTGTGTTTTTGCAGTGTTATATAGTGCAGACTTGTCAGGTATTGGAGTGCTTTACATGAGCATTGGTTATATCACACAAGAACAAATTAATTTTGGTTGTAGACATGGGGAGACTAAGTGATTTGACCAGAATCAGAATTTATGGCAAATGTGGGACACATCTGAATGTCTTCTTGATGGAACCAAAGTAAAAAAGTGAAAGTATTTCCTAATGAGGAGACTGCAGTAAATGAGGAAATTAGGAAACTTCATAACAAATAAATCTCCCAAGATGGCCACCAGAGACAAAAGAGCCCAAATGCAGCACAAATATCACCCAGATGTAGCCCACATGTAGCTCAATGACAGAAGTGTGCAAAACACTTATTTTTTGTGTATTTGCAGTTTTATATAGTGCAGACCTGTCAGGCATTGGAGTGCTTTACATGAGCATTGGTTACATCACACAAGATCAAATTCATTTTGGTTGTAGACATGGGGAGATTAAGTGATTTGACCAGAATCACAGAATGTTGAGCTGAAGCAGAAACTCCAACCTGGTTCCCCAGTTGCAAAGTCTGCAGCTCTGGAAGTAACACCACATCCTTTCCCTTAGGTGCAACATTTAATCAAGTGGTCAACTGGATAAAAAAACATAAAGATTACAAATAATTTAAAAGTTCTTTGTCGCTATTTGAAAACTCAGAAAATATGTCCTCAGTTTAGTTTTTTAGAGCACTAACCATAATTTTGATGCAAATAAGACCCTCTCATATATGTAATTTCTAAAGGAAATGCTCTAGGTATTACAGTTTTGATTACATCAAGATGACGTCAGGCGTTCCACACTTTTGTAATAAATATAGAATGTTAGCAATCTAGTTGTTCATTGGGATACTGTTGAGAGGCAGAGGCCAGGGGCACGGACTCTGAAAATTGAAGGCAGGTAGGAGAGTGCAGAGGCAACAATTTGACCACACTGGGCAGGCAGGAAGGGCCGTGGCAGCACAACAGACTATGGAGGGCAGTGGAAAGGGGGGCAGGGGCAACAAACCAACAATACAGGACTTGCAAGAGAGGCTGTGGCAATGTAATAGACCATTGTGGGCAGAAGGAAGAGGCAATGGTAGTACAACCATACATGCCAACAGACCCGATTCAGCCAGGAAACGTCCAATGTTTTTAAGCTCAAATGGGCTTTATTTGATCTGTCTCCTGTCTACAATCTCCTCTTTTTCAATGTAACTCAAAGGGGAAAATCAATACCCCAGTTTTTTTTTCAAAATCTCCCTCTTACCAAGCTCAAAATGTTCGCTAGTATGGTACATTGGATCATGGAAGGAAATGGGGTAGGGACATGGACTTGGATAACAGAGGACAGGAGGGACATGGAGAGGTGCACCAAACTGACCCTGCAGGGCAGGCATCAGGGTTTGCAGCAGCACAATACACCACACAGGGCATGCGGGATGGGAGTGCAGCACAACAATCCATAGAAAGCAATAGGGAGGGACAGGACCATGCACATGGACAACAGAGAACAGAGGGGAAAGAGGCAATGGTAGCTAGCTGACCATAATGGACGGACAGGAGAGAAAAATGCAGCATAACAGACCATAAAGGGCAGGAGGGACGGATCAGGGGCATTACAATGGAACAGACAAGCCAGGAGGGAGGAAATAGGGGTCTGCACATGGAAACAGAGGGCTGGGGGCAAGGGGGCAGGGCAGGAGCAGCAAGATGACCATGGAGGTCAGGCAGGATGGGCACTAGAAACAAGAAACACCATGGAGAGCAACAGTGAGACTATGATGACATACACACAGACCCTGGAGGGAAGGTGGGAGGGGGTCAGAGGCATCTAGCTGACCACACAGGGAAGGTGGGAGGGGCCATGGCAGCACAGAAGACCATGCATGGCAAGCGGGAGGGTTAGTGGCAGCACAATGGCTATGATGGGCAAGAAGGAGGGTGCAGGGGCATGCAGAAAGGACCATGGAGGATAGAAGGGAGGGTCAGGACCTGGGCACAGAAAAGAGAGTTCAGGGGAAGGGGCCTCACAACAGACCGCGCGGGGCAGGCAGGAGGGGCAGTTGCAGTACAACAGACCAGGGAGGGCAGAAGGGTGTGGCAGTAAAATGGGCCATGGAGGACAGGAGGAAGGGGATAGGGGCATGGCATGTGGACAGGCAGGGTGGAGGTGGCAGGGACAGGTTACAGTCATCTGACAATGCTAGTCAGGTGGGAGGGGAGTGGCAGCTCAACAGAACACTCAGAGTAGATAGGAGTGGCAGGTCCATGGAACATGGTGGGCAAAAAGGATGGTGCAGGGGCATGCACAAAGACATCGGAGAGCAGGGGGAAGGAGAATAGGGGCAGCAAGCTAAGCACAGAGGCTAAGCAGGAGGTCAATGATGGGCCATAGAATTGGGCAATGGAGGGCCGGAGGAGTGGACTGGTACATCGTGCTAAATGGAGGGCAGTGGCAGCACATCAGAACATGCATGGCAGGAGGGAGGAGGCTAGTCCATGGTTTCAGACAACAGAGGATAGGGAGGAGGTGGATGGGGCAGCAAGCTAACTGTTCAGAGAAGGTGGGTATTAGGAACTTTATTGTTTTTAAAATGTGTGTCTGTGTGAACTACTTAAAATATGAACAAGTATGCAGCATAATCTCACTTTTATTCAGGAAGAAGAGGACGTTTGTGACTGTGACTCCGGGCTCACTTGGCAGAAACACCTCCTGAGCCTCCACCCCCCATCACAAAATGTAATGCCTGTGAAAAGGGTAGGTGGACGCAGTGTTATATAGAACATAGTCCTGAGAGCACGATTGAAAATGAAAACTAGATATAGTATATGGTATAAACTATGCACCAAAAAGTGTGATATAAGATGAACCGGGGCGTGAAATATAATATGCAATACATTGTGCGCAATGACAGATTCATTGGAGAGCGCGAGATAGCACAGGCACTAGCGCGTGCTATGCGATATGCGCCTTGGAGTGTAATATGCACAGGGCAGTGTTGTGTAACCTAACTAGTCTCTAAAGTTGTAATATAAAATATGTGCTGGGGAGTGTAACGTTACATATGCACTGTGACAAAGATATGGATCCCAGATTGTAATATGTATGGCATAGCGCTGTGCGTTATAACATAGGCATCAAGGAAGGCACGTTAGATGGGGAAATATAACCTGTGCGAAGGCAAGTGTGGTATGACATATTCACGGGGTGGTCTTACAGTGCACATGGGCTAGAGAGTGTCATAGCATATGCACTAGCTGGTGGAATACAACACAGAGGTGTGTGGCACTCGGCGGGCACTGGTGGGTGTAACACAGCATTGGGCTCAGCCAGGAACAAGTCAGGTTCGTCTCCTTTCCAGAGAGTAAAATAAAAAGTATTACACATCCGGCGGTGGATGTGTGTTTTATTAACCGTGAGGGGGGTTTCTTGCATAGTTTGGTTGAATTTTTGTCGAATCCCCTTTGAATGGCTTGGTGTGCGTGTGTATTAAATGTGCCCGTCAATAGCTACCCATGTTTGTATAAATAAACAACAAGGGTGTCTACTTGGAGAGTACCTACCGGTGGGGGTGCTGGGATTAGGCACGGTGGGGCGTCAGACACGTCAGAGCTTCACTAGCGGTGTAAATACATTCCACGTGGATTCATTGTATGCATAGTCGCCTTTTAATGAATATCACATAAATCGTCATGGTGATAGGTACATACGGTTTGTCCAGCATGTCCTAGGTGTTTCTATAAATATATATTTTTTTTAAATAATAATAAACAAAGGCCGGCCCCGGGGTATGGGGTCCCTGGGGCCATAAGTGGCCTGAGGAGGGGGGCAACGCAGCCCCCCTCCTAAAGAATTTTTTTTAAAAAGGCCATGACCTAGGGATTGGGGTCCCCGGGGCTGATTAAGGCCTTGGGAGGGTGGCCACGCGGCCCTCTTCCAAATTTATTTTTTTAAACGAAAACAATTAGGTTGTAGGCCCTGGGGGATGGGGTCCCCAGGGCCAATTATTTAGAAAAAGAAGGGGGGCCACACAGCCCTCCTTCTTAAAAAAATAAAATAAATAAAAGACTGGCATTGCACAGGAGGCCACGCCCCCTCCTTGCAGCACTCTGCAAACGCGCCCCCTGGCCAGTTGTAAGTTGGGAAATTAATTCCCCTTCAATACTGAGGGTCCCTGAGGGCCAACTAGCCCAACAGGTATCTCCAGTATGCGCCAGGGAGCTGCGTTGCAGACAGGTGTTCTGAGGCCACGCCCCTTTTTACACCTCTATGCAACGCAGCTCTGTGGTGCTAACTGAAGGTACCTAGTGGGCTAGTTTGACCCTAGGGACCCTTAGGATTCAAGGGGACTTAATCTCTCAACTTAGAACGGCCACAGGGCGCCTTTACACAGTGGTGAAGGGAGGGGACGGGGCCTGAGGTGACATGTGCAAACACGCCCTGTGGCGCATTTTAAGTTGGGGAAATAATTCCCTTTCAAGCCTGAGGGACCCTGGGGGCCAACTAGCCTACCAGGTGCTTCCAGTAAGCGCCACTGCTCTGCATTGCAGAGAGGTGATGCAGGCCGTGCCCCTTTTTACACCTCTCTGCAATGGCGCTTACTGGACGTACCTAGTGGGCTATTTTGCCCCTAGAGACCCTCAGGATTCAATGGGACTTAATCTCCCAACTTAAAACGGCCACAGGGCGTGTTTACACAGTGGGGAAGGGAGGGGAGGGGGCCTGAGGTGACGTGTGCAAACACACCCTGTGGCGCGTTTTAAGTTGGGGAAATAATTCCCTTTCAATCCTGAGGGACCCTGGGGGCCAACTAGCCCACCAGGTGCTTCCAGTAAGCGCCACTGCTCTGCGTTGCAGAGAGGTGGTGCAGGCCGTGCCCCTTTTTACACCTCTCTGCAATGGTGCTTACTGGACGTACCTAGTGGGCTATTTTGTCCCTAGGGACCCTCAGGATTCAAGGGGACTTAATCTCCCAACTTAAAACAGCCACAGGGCGTGTTTACACAGTGGGGAAGGGAGGGGACGGGGCCTGAGGTGACATGTGCAAACACGCCCTATGGCGCATTTTAAGTTGGGGAAATATTTCCCCTTCAATCCTGAGGGCCCCTGGGGGCTAACTAGCCCACCAGGTGCTTCCAGTAACCGCCACTGAGCTGCGTTGCAGAGAGGTGGTCCAGGCCGTGCCACTTTTTACACCTCTCTGCAACGCAGCTCTGTGGCACTTACTGGAGGTACCTAGTGGGCTAGTTTGACCCTAGGGACCCTCAGGATTCATGGGGACTTAATCTCCCAACTTAAAATGGCCACAGGGCGTGTTTACACAGTGGGGCAGGGAGGGGACGGGGTCTGAGGTGACGTGTGCAAACACGCCCTGTGGCACGTTTTAAGAGGTAGTTTTAATCCCCTGCCCTATTATAAACTAGGGGCTTACAGAGGAGGTCATGCTAATCACAGGGGGACCCCAACGCATAGTGTTCCCTAGTGTATGTAGGTGTTTTCACTGTATTCTGAGTGTCTTTTAACATAGCACTGGCTCTAGGACTGGTTAGTCAGACTCAGTTACCACCAGTATCCGTCTGAAAAAGTTGAGGGTACAGGATGATTTTGCAACAAGGCTTCTTTCTGCTCTTCTGTTTGTTCTTTCTGCACGTTATCCTTCTTCCTGCAGTTTTCTTCATCTTTGAGGACTTCTTTTGCTTCTTTCTGCATTTCTTTTTTTTCTTTCTGTGCGTTTTTTCTTCTTTCTTCACATGTCCTATCTCTTTAGGCATAGTTAGAAAATAGCATTTAAAAAACCTTTGAAATTGACTAAAAAAACCATAGGTTTCAGGCACGTTATAGTTAGGAATTAGCATTTAAAAAACCTTAAAAATTCACTAAAAAAACCATAGGTTAGCTGGACTTTTCACTCGTACAAAACCATTGAAATTCCCCCGTTATAGTTAGTTCAGCTAACTATAACTCGCGCGCCCGCAGTGCACTGCTGATGACATCACATATTACATCACTCATGACATGGTCAGTGACATCACTCATGACATCACTCATGACATCTCATATGACATCACTGAGGACAACACTGATGACATCATCCAGTGAATGTGTGTTTTTCTGAAAATTACATATGTTCCCTTTCCTCTTCCGACGGCGGTCCGCGACGAGGAGGCGAGCCTCGTAAATCAAACCAGAATCTGACTTTCATACAGTAACAGCAGCTACGGACAGCAATAAACTTTCAGCAGTTAATTTATTTAAGCAGAGTTACAGCAACTCGACGCATTTCGGGTACACCACCCTTGATCACGAGTATTGTTGCTAGGTGATAGAAAGTCAATAAATAATCATGTGACATAAAAACTAATAGAACGTGAAAACAGACTTTCGGATTGCAAAAGAATTCCTTCATTCTTGCATTAAAGCTGTAAAAATGCGCTTTGCTTTTTAAATAAACACATGGAGAAACAAATAATCCTCTAGTAATATAAAAATAGCGGTTTGCACGGATAATAAACAAATCATAGAATTATTATCGTTCGAGGTTTTGTCTATATAAATTTAAGTCTTTCTTTTCACTGATTTCCAAGCCCAAGTGGGCATTAATTTCATAGAACACATTTCTTCAAATTTAACATCCGTGATTATTTTGAATCAAGTCTGCCAACCAAACCCAAATGGGCTTCTCCATTTATTGAAATACTTTAGCTCTTAAGCGTTTTCTCCATTTTAACAGCTATGACATTGTCTGTAATGTAAACAAAAAAAGAAAATTAATTACAAAATTATATTTAAACAAACCTATTACCACACACAACCATAGTGACATTAAAACACAATAGCTCTTAAGCAGTATAAAGTATTGCAGATATCAAAAGATAATTGATAACATTAAAAACCAACAGAGCGCATTATTGGGATGCAAATGAATTGTCTTCAAGGTGTAATATTGGAGAATCAATAAAGCACAGCGGACGCATATTTTTTTTTTTTTTTTTTTTTTTTTTTAAATTTTTTTCATTAATTTTCGCTTGACTTAACAAAGAAAGAACAGAAGGGCACAAAGCTTAGGCAATCATGGTTCACAGTACCGAATATAAAATCACTGTCCGGAACATTACAACAAGCAGTCTCAACAAAAAAGGGGAGAGAGAAAAAATATAACACTTGGCCCAACCAATTTACTTGCTATACCAAATCGAAAAAGGGGCCCAAATCTTTAGGCCCTTATCCCCCCTTCTTCTCCCGCTTTTTAAAATGACTGCTGATTCCAAATTATAGAGGGCCAGCATTCTCGCTCTCCAATTCAAAAAAGACGGGGCTAAGTGGCTGATCCATTCAGAAGTTATGCATAAGCGAACTACAGACATTGCAATACAGAGAAAGGCAGATTCAAAAAATGGTCTCTCCATACTAGGATCTGTCATGTAGCCCATAATTACTAATTCGGAAGACAGTTCTACCTGAATGTTCAGTGAATTATTGATAAACACTTGGATATCCTGAAGAAAACTATACAGTTTAGTACATGAAAAAAACATGTGAACATCATTTGCTGCCCCCGAGCCGCACCTAGGACACCCCTGAACACCCCCACCACCCCATTTAGAAATCTTGGCTGGGGTAAAATATAAATCATACATAGCCATATAACTTTGTGAGCGTAAACTGCCTGAAACTAATACAGAATTAGACAGAGCCAATGCATAAGCGATATCTATATTTGCCTTTCCAAATTTGCCTCCTAATTTAGCCGTCTGGAATAGAAGATCATCAGGAAGACTTTTTAGCAAGGTTTGGTAAAGGATACTCAGACGAGTCCTCCTTAAGATTAACTCCATGAGAGCATTCTTACTTAATGCATTAGGAGAATTGATCAGAAGACGGTCTATATAGCTGCGTAGCTGTAGATATTTAAAAAAATCACACGCATTCAAAGCATATTTATCTTTTAAAAATGCGAAAGAGGCCATTTTACCCTCGCAGAGTAAGTCCCCCAGCGTAAGAATACCTTGAGTTCCCCACCTAATTGTGACTGAGTCTTGAAAGATTGATGGTAGCAACCTAGCAGCAGTCAATGGAGTGTAAAAATTTATTTTAGGTATTACCCATTTTCGAGAGATCTTCCTCCAGGCAGAATGCATTGCTGTAATGACCTTGAATTTTGTTTTTTTATAATAACTCGGCTCGAGGACCTTAAGAAGCACCCCCTTGACCTCTTGTCCTAAGCTGATCTCGAAAATAGAAGGACTGCAGGATAAGGGAAGTGAACTGCGGAGCCCGAATAATGGGGGAGCCAGATGTTGAAGTAAAGCGGCCCAATAATATAAAGAGAGACTAGGGACTGACCAACCTCCTCTGTCCAATGTAAGGATCATCCATTTAGCAGCTCTTCGAGGCATATGATAGCTCCACATAAATCTGTTACAGCATCTTTCTGCGCTATTAAGACTAGCCTTCGAGAACTCCAGGGGTATAGTCCTAAAGATGTATAGAAATTTTGGCACGATCAGCATCTTTAGCACATTCCTTCTGCCAAATAAAGAAAGATGGAGATTGTCTAGCCTACGTAAAGTAAGACTGGCAGCATCAATAATAGGAAGAATATTCATATCTGGTATTTGTTCTACTGCTGCCGAGATTTTAACCCCCAGATATGTTGCAGTCTGTACCACCGGTACTTCCGTAGGTGGCATAGATGCAGACTGAATAATCTGAGTCTTTTGGACATTAAGTTTATAACCTGAAAGCCGTCCAAATGACTGAGCTAAGTTCTTAATAGCGGAAAATGCCAGAGACACATCCCTTGTTATAATTATAATGTCATCGGCATAAGCTAATGCCTTAAAGTCAACTGCATTGATCTCAACAGGTAGGATCCTAGTGGATAGCTCTATTTTACTCAAAAAAGGATCAATATAAAGAGCGAATAACAAAGGCGAGCAGGGACAACCCTGCCTAGTACCTCTATTTATTGCAAATGGTCTTGAAAGCTTACCTGAAATTGACAGACTTGCTTGAGGAGCAATATAGAGTGATTGGAGAGCCTGAATGAAGATAACGGAGAAGCCCTTCCACCGAAGAACTCTCCATAAAAATTCCCAAGCTACCCTGTCAAACGCCTTTTCGGCGTCCAACAGGATAGCTGCAAGAGGGGAATGTCTAACCTGCGCCCAGTCCAAGAGAGCAATGACACGGCGTACATGATCCGCCGTGTCCCTTCCAGGAATAAATCCGTGCTGGCGGATAGAGACCAGGGGAGTTATAACCAAAGCCAATCTACTCGCCAGGATCTTTGAATAAATTTTGCTATCCGTGTTTATCAATGAGATTGGGCGGAAGGAGGCGGGGTTCAGCTCAGGTTTATCCTTTTTCTTTAACAGAATGATAGAGGTGAAGCGCCAAGAATCAGGAATAATTCCTCGCTGGGCATCTCTCAAAACCCGCAGAAAATCGTCCTGTATTTCTGAACAAAATGTACAATAGAATTCTAACGGGATAAGGTCGGGGCCCGCAGCCTTCCCACTAGCCAATGAATTCATTGCTGAAATCACTTCCTCCCATTGGATTGGGGCCGTCAAAACCATATTCTGATGGTCTGAAATTTTAGCTGTGTGCAGACTCTCGATAAAATCAGCAAATTCGAGGTCCAATGTTTGTGAAGTGGCTTCCTCGGAGTATAGGGAACGATAGAAGTCACAAAATACCGAAAGAACCCCTTCGGGGGTATCATAAATGACTCCCAGGGGATCCTCAATCCTAGTGATGCGGTTAGCTAATCCACGCTGTTGAAGTCGCTTGGCGAGAACCCGCCCAGACTTCTCACCATACTCAAACATTGTTGAGCGGAACTGCAGATATTTAGCCGCCAAGTCCTGTCCAAAAAACTCCTGCAGTGAAGCTTTAGTCTGTGCAACCTGCGTTTGAGCTATAACAATGTCCCCACCCTCCCTGATAGTAGTGGTGAGTAAAATTTCAAATCTACGTAATTCTTCCATCCGCTCCTGAATTCGGTCTTTTATTTGTTTATGGCGAAAAAAAGAAAAACTTTTAGTTTCGCCTCGTATAGCAGATTTAAACGAGTCCCAGAATATGCTATTAGAAGTTGAGCCCCTATTAAAATTCAAAAACTCAGTTGCCCATGGTCTCATATGATCCAAATAATTAGGATCCAGAAGAAGCTTGCTCAAACGTCCAAGATCTTAAAATGCGCCTGTCTGCTGATATATTACATTTCATAACCAACGGATTGTGATCTGACAATATTCTGGGAAGAATTGAAATTGAAACTGAAGATACTAACTGATCTGAAAGAAAAAAAATAGTCTAACCTGACCGTTTTTTTGTGGGGAGCAGAGAAATAGGTAGTCCCTTCCTTGTCTTTGCAATAGTAGAACCACAGATCAATCATAAAATGTTCTTGGACGAGGGCTTGCAAGGCTCTATACACTCTAGGTTTTTGACCTAAATACGTCTGACCTTTTAATATGTCAAAACTTTCTGGCATATTAATATTAAAGTCCCGCAAAGACAAATAGGTTGGGGCCACATAGCCAACTCAACATTTAAGAAGTCTAATAACTCAGGATCGTCAAAATTTGAGTTGTAAACCGTGCAAACTGTCAAGTTAAAATTATTTACCAAAAGATGCGCAATTGCCCAGTGACCCCCAACGTCCTGACTATGCCTCAAGCATGATCCTATCCCACACTTCATCAAAATAGCCACCCCCCTTATCATAGAGGACTGCCGAGAGCATGTTACCAAATCAAACCCTGGGATTTTAAGATACTCTCTATTATTTCCTGCAGGCAGAGTACCTCGACCTGGAAAGAACGAATAACCTGTGTGAATAAGGCTCGCTTCCTAGCATTGTTGAGACCGCATATATTCCATGTCACAATAGAGATACTACCCATTATCTTTTAACCAAAACATACTGACAAAGAAGATACTTTCATTTTGTTGGTTTAAACCACGAATGCCAAAAAACAAGAAATTAACGTCAAGCTTATTTTCCCCCCCAAACACACTACCCCCAACCACCCTCCCACCCCTCACCCCTACTGACCCACCCCACCACCCAAACCCTAACCACCCCCCAAACAGGGCAGGGAACATCGTCCCAATGATGTAGAAGCTGGTGCAGACTAGGCCCCCCCCCCCCGAGAAACATCACTCTAACCCAGGGACTCCAAATCCCGCTATTGTTGCACTGAGATTCCGAGATACATCAACAAACATTATAACATTATAACGTGTCAAGATATCCCTTAGCCTGTACTTCAGACTCAAAGAATTTTATCTGGCCATGAAAAATTACTTTCAATTTGGAGGGAAACAGCAAAAAGACCTGTGCCCCTTTTAACTGGAAAGGGGCAATCAGCTGGCGGAGCTGCCACCTCCGCTCCACTGTTGCTGGGCAAAAATCTGGCCTAACAAAAAACTGACATCCCTTCCCAGATCTTTGCCTATCAGGCCTGGCTAAATCAAAAATCCTCTCTCGCGCCAAAAAATTATGTAGGCATATTAGAATTGCACGTGGCCTATTAACAGTCTGACCAGGGCGATGTTTTATTTTAAAGGGAAAACGATGGGCGCGCTGGATCTCCAACCGCCAGTCCCACTCCTTGACTTCTGGAAATGCTTCCATAAATAGATCTATGATAAACTGGCGCGTATCCTGCCCCTCCAAACCTTCAGGCACCCCCAGGACTCTAAGGTTGTTTCTCCGTGCCCGGTTCTCCAAATCAACCAATTTCCATTCAATGTCACCCCTCTGTGACTGAATTGAATCCATAGAGGCTTTATGGGTAGCTAAGTCATCCTCCAGAGTAGAAATCCGGGACTCAGCCTCCGTGACCCTCGAAGCGATATCCGTACAGGTCTTCATGACTCTACGCAGGGAGTTTTGAACCCTGCGGCATGCCCCTTGTGCCCGAGCACTCTCCTGTCGAGTCTCCTCCCTGTGTGCCATAATTATTTGATAGATTGTGGCTAATGAAACTTCCCCCTCAGGGGGGCCTGATTCAGACTCCTGAGGAAGCATCCCTGATTTCTTAGAGATGTTTTGAGGGGCAACTTGTGCCGAAAAGGAGTAGTCCCATGCCAAAGATCCGGTATCAACATCAGAGACAAAATCTGTAGGGACCTTGCGGACTGTAGGTGGGCCACTGTGAGCACCCACAGAATTCAAGACATCATTGACTCGCCAATCCCCAGTATCACTGCCCTCATCCTCTGTCCAGTCCTTATCCAGAGCGCCATCCTCTCCCGATGAACCAGTGTGTTCCGAGAGTGAGAAGAAATTATCAACATCTGTCGCGTCTGTTTCAGCCTCAGCAATTAGAGGGATATTAGAGGTCTGTGTAGGAACAAAGCAAGAAACAAGGGGGTCTGCTAAGGGGACAGCCTGCTGCAAGTTAGATTCCTGGGCTGGAGGAACTACATCTCCCAGCATGCCCTGCTGCGTCTGAGCTGAATCTATCGCAGGGATTAGTACAGAGATTGATGCAGTGCCTGACTGACTCCCTCCGGAGATCCCCTCTGTAGTGGTCCCGGTTAACACAGCAAGAGGAGAAGAGACAGAAGGTGATGCCTGATCGCCAGATACCTGAATGGCAGGGGGAGAGTCAGCAGGAACGACCGAAATGGCAGCTAGAGGACTCGATACAGCAGCAGCACTCTTACGAGGTTTAAACAGGGCAGGCACCAGTGCCTGTGTTCTTGAGTTTCCGCCAGAAGATGAAATGACCGTAGATCCAGCCACAGCCGACTTCAAGGGCAGCCGCCTGACCGCGGCCGTAGCCGCAGCCGCAGATTGATCACCAGTAGCAGGCTTGGCAGCCCCCCGGGCCGGCCCCCGTGAGTGACTCTTGGGCGGCATTGCAGATGACAGCTCTAAATTCTGTTTAAGAAAAGTCCGCGAAATGCATCGGCAGCCTAAAGACGGACCTGCTCCGAGGATACGGCTGACCAAGACCCGCGAGTGTAAAGCGAGACTCATGCAGCGAAGCCGCCACAGCAACATCAGAGAACAGGCAACAGATAGCAGGTAAAAATTCCCGGTCTGCAAATTCGCGGGAGTCTCTTGAGTCCCGACATATAATCGAAGTTAGGAAGCTATTCGGCAGGGGGGGAGCAAACGCCGACACCAGCTACTCGGCCACAGTTGCGACCGCCATCTTGCCCCTCTTAAAGTAGTGCAGATATCAAAAGATAATTGATAACATTAAAAACCAACAGAGCGCATGATTGGGATGCAAATGAATTGTCTTCAAGGTGTAATTTTGAAGAATCAATAAAGCACAGCGGACGCATATTTTTACCTTTAAATTCTTTTTTCCATATTGATAAGATTCAAGTCCTCTAATTCACCCTATGTGTACTGCAAGTTCCTCATCGCAGTTGTGGCCTATAGGTGCAAGAGTTCTGTATTGAATAATCAATTTTGATTCAAGATGTCGAAGATTTTGTACCCTGTTGCCACCTCTTTCATTACATTTCACAGTGTCTAATACACAGAAGCTCAAAAGATTGCTGTTTTGCCCATGATGACTCTGGAAATGCCGGGCCACGGGATATTGTTTATCCCCGTTATTGCTCGAAGATGCTCAAGCACCCTTTTCTTTGCTTTGTTGATGGTACTTCCAATATATGCTTTTTGACAAGGACAGAATAAAGCATGCACTGCAAACTCAGTGTTGCATGACGTGTGTTTTGAGATTTTAAATGGTTTGCAATTAGGGGAAAGTATAACTTCTTTTTTGTTCTTACTATTTCTGCAGGCCTTACAATTTCTACATGTGTAGAATCCATGTATCCCTCCATC
The DNA here is from genome assembly GCF_964204655.1 of Triturus cristatus. Taxonomy (NCBI): domain Eukaryota; kingdom Metazoa; phylum Chordata; class Amphibia; order Caudata; family Salamandridae; genus Triturus; species Triturus cristatus. The sequence continues at coordinate 796,258,421 of NC_140583.1, read as the reverse complement.
TCTTGAGATTGCAGGTTCTACTGCTCTGCAGAGAGTGTCTTTCAGCGATTTAGCTTTTTTGAAGGTAATCTGTGGAGCACTTTCTACACTCTCTGCTAGATCTTTATCAGTCCGCAAAACTGGCCAAGATTTATTAAGGCTTTTACGGATTTCTCGAGCTTGCCTGCTAAAAGTAGTAATGAATCTAATCTTTTCATCTGTCTTGACTTCTTTAACCTTTTCTTCTTTTCCAATAAGTAGGGAGGCTCTTGTACTTTTGGATACTTCAATTTTAGCTTTATTGATGACTGAGAGAGGATAACCTCTTTCCAAGAATCTTACCGTCATTCTTTTCTCTTCCTCTTTGAATTTTCCGATTGTACTGCAGTTACGCTTTGCTCTAAGTAGTTCTCCTAAAGGTATGCTATTGATGAGTGTATTTGGATGACAACTTCGGGATGTAGGAGACTATTCCCTGCTGTATTTTTTCTGAATAAAGAGCTTTTTAAACAGTCTCCGTTAATTGTGAGTTCAAGATCTAAAAACTCCAAAGATTCTTTCGACCAATTACTTGTGAATTGTAGGTTATAGCTGTTGTCATTCAAACTCTTTACAGTCAGTCAGTCAAAATACTTTTATTTCGATAAATAAATATCATAAAAAGACATAAAAGCACTACACAACAATTTCATACAAACATCATTTCATAAAGAGGACTCAATTATTAAAAGTATTTAAAAAGAGGTCAGTTAAATAAAACAATCTGTTCACATCACTTATATATACATTTATATACAACGATTCCAGGTGAAGCCAGTTCCTATGAACAATATTTACAATTTAACCATTATTAAACCATATTTGTATGATTGTTAGACAACCTCCTTTTCTTGATCCTAACAGCACCCACTAAAAAACTAGCGACATGAAACATAATCCTAGGGATCTGTAATAGCTGTAAAAACAGGATTGCAGGCTTGACCTGTATGAACCCTGCCTCCTTTAAAATTGGGATCAGGTATTTCTTCCTTGGTGCCGTGTAATGATCACAAAACATCAAAAAATGCATTGTGTTCTGGATCGAAAAATTGTCACATTTACACGGCATGGCATTTTCGGGAGTGCACCAGATAGGAAAATGACCGAGGATTAGATGAATCATATTAAACCGAAATCGGGTTAAAAGAAAACGATGAAAAGGTTGGTTTACAATGGTTAAATATAGTTCAGGGCCCACACAAGTGTTCTCGAGTTCTACTTGTTCCCTTTCTGAACTTAGCAGCTCTCCCATCATCCCCTTAATCAGACCAATATCTTTGGCAGTTATCAATTCCGGGGAAGAGAAGAGTTCTGGTCTCCCTAACTTAACCAAACAATTTTTGATGTAAGCTAGTCACGGTATTTTATTTGCTCTATCCAACTGCAAACAATCTTTTAAAATAATATGATTAAGGGGGATTTCTTGGTTCAGCCAGGTCTTTATCCAGGCCAAAACAGGGGCTACTCTGATCAGATCTGAAATATATCCTACTCCAAGTTCTGTATGGATAATATATATTGAAGAAGACTGCGGGACAGAGAGTACAGATCTTAAGCATTTATTCTCAGTGGTCTGTATACTTTCCGTATAACAGTTACCCCAAATCGCACTTCCATATGTGGCGACAGCAAGACATTTCGCCTTGTAAATTTTTATTAGTGATGCTATTGCCCTTGCTCCTAATTTTTTACTAAATCCCTGAAGGGCAGAAGATGATCTAGCCAGGGCAATGTTTCTATTTTTTATCTGGGGACCCCACTTGCCTCTTTCGTCAAATGTAATCCCCAGATAGGGAAACGTGGCTACTCTGCACAGCTCTTGCTTCCCACAAGTAAATATCTTAGAGAGCTTGCTATTTTTACTCTTTCCCATTATCATAATTTGAGATTTTTTAACATTAATCTTTAGGTCCAAGGAACCCATAAAGTTCTCAAATGCATCCAATAATCTTTGAAGGCCGACCCCGGTACGTGAAAGCAAGACGGCATCATCCGCGTTTAGGAGAACTGGGATTCCAAGATCTCCTACACGTGGGATGTCACGAGTTGCATCTTTTAGGGTAGGTTCCAGGGCATTTATGTAAACAGTAAATAGGAGGGGTGCCAAAATGCACCCCTGCCTGACTCCCCTTTCTGACTTAAAGTGACTCGTGCAACGCCCCTCCAGGGTTACTCTAACCGAGGCTATTAGATCAGTATGTAAGTCTGCTAAAAGGCTAACAAGGGCCCTATCCAGACCAATATCAAGCAAAATTTTCCATAATTTGGAACGATTTACAAGGTCAAAAGCTGACGAGAGGTCCATGAACCCCAGGTACATGAACCCCTCTTTAGCCCTTGTGTATTTTTCAACTAGTAGGTGCAGATTAAGCCCTTGATCTATTGTGCTCCTTTTTGGTCTAAAACCGTACTGAACGTTTGACAGGACCCCTTTCTCTATAAGCCAATCATTCAGTTTTGTTAAAATAACCCTACCCAATATTTTCACCCAGGTGTCAATCTGTGAAATAGGTCTGTAACAGGATGGGTCTTGCCTGTTACCCTTTTTGAAGACCGGTATGATAATGGATTTTTTCCAGGAGTCTGGAATTTTAGCATTTGGGAGAGCATTAAAAACATTACATAAGACTTTACACCAGAATTTCGGAGCACTTTTAAAAACATCCCCTGGAACACCATCCGGGCCTGGAGCTTTATTTTTCAAGGTTAGGCCAATAGCCCTTTCTACATCTGCCACATCAAAAGTGACGGCGGCATCAACAGTACAGAATTCCCCTACATCAACTTCTAAAATGCTATCATGGACGGCAACACTATTAGTTTCTGGGTATATCTGACTAAAATGTTTGATCCATCCCTCGTCTGGGATATTTGCCTCTAGGGGGGTGTTTGTATCGTCAGAGAAGAGTGCCTGATTTATTATTTTCCAGAAGAGGCTACTGTTTTTTAGGGTTTCTGGTTCAAGGAGTTGAGCCAGAGCATTATCTTTCAAAACCCTCTTTCTTTCTAAAATAGTTTTTTTATACACAGTCCTAGCACTGAGTATCTCTGCACGGATTTTAGGAGTTGCTTTCAGTGCTTTTAGTAGTACTCCATGTGCTTTTGAGCAATCCTTATCGAACCACCTTTTACCCATTTGAGGCTTCTGCCTGAATTTGTTCTGGAGACCACGATTAATTTCCATGCAGATATTATCGAATGCCATTGAGACGTCATTGGGTTGTATGCTACTCGCTAAACATAATGTAACTTCGTCCTCTACTTTTGACAAAACATCTTGAATAAAGATTTTCGGGACTATTTTTGACCATTTCAGCCTACGATTCTGGTCTTTTACCGTAAGGTTTACACCCCCTCTGGCTTTTAATGTATTTAAAGAAATTAGATCTGATTTCCTCACTACAAGTAAAACGGGATTGTGATCACTAAAAACTGATACCTCTGTATAATAATTTAACACATTTTTCAAAAAAAAAGAAGACACAAAAATATAATCTATAATAGTGCCCGTGTCTTTTCCCTTAAACGTAGGTGATCTATTTTTCCCCTCCCCACAACCTGATTCATACAAATTCCATCTTGCAAGAAAAATTTCAAGATACTCCCCACATCTAGTATGTTCCAAATGAACGGGCGAGGAGAGGGAGGGGCCTTCATCCTCCTGACTAATACAAGGAAGGGTGCATGGGTGTATATTAAAGTCCCCTAGTACTATTAATTCAAAAGTACTTACATTAACACTATAGACTGACAAAAATGTATCCAGTACTTCCAAATTTTGACTGGTGCATTCATTTGCATGGGCGTTATAAAAATTGACAAAAAGAATTTTGGCCTTATCTGGGGTTGAAAGTTCGACAATCAAACAATTTTCCGAGCCCGACAAGCACTGGGTTAATGTACCTTTAATGTCCAATTTAAATAGACTTAGCAGGCCCCCCTTAGATCTACCTGCCACACTACTAATTGCTGGGTTGCAGAAATGGCTATAGCCATCCAAGGAGAAACTGTTCGTATGGTCCCAGGTTTCTTGTAGGGCAATGATATCAAAAGATTTTAAAGACGTTAGCCATTCCGCAATCCCACTTTTATTCTTTATACCAGCAATGTTCCATGTAGCAATTTTAAGGGACGGTACTGATGACTGGATGAGGTTCTCCGGAGCAACAAGCAGTCAATCATTTTCCTCCAGAGATGATAAGACAGTATAACGATTATGAAGGGGTAAAGTGTTGTCCAACTGTCTATTACGTAACTGATGACGATATATGTCTCCATTGTTTTCATAGGGAGGTATATTCAGAGGTACATTCGAAACATGACCAAATAACCCCCTTCCAAGGTCATTTACAGGGTACCTTTGCTTAACAGACAATCGGTATTGGGTATTGTCCAAATGATTATAAAAGAAACCAAGGGGTCTAACGCATACCGAATTTTCCAGGGTTGGTAAAGAGGCAGCTCTAAGGAGGACTGTTGCCACATGTTGTGGGTATTTAAAATTTATAATAATGCAATCCCCATTTATATTTTTTCTGCCATTTCCAATCCAACTCACTCTACGGGTGAATAATATATCTTTTGCCAAGGCACACGGAAAACCACAATTCTTATTCAGCCAGGCAAGCGTTTTGTTTTTTAGGGCAACATAAGTTTCTAGCCTGGGGTCAGACCGACAAGGATCGATCTCCGGAACATTCGTTAATACAACGGTGTAAGGAACACACTCCGGTGGGAGGTTAACAAAATTATTCCTCCTAAGACTGTTTCTACCGACAAGTTCTCTCCCTGCTACATTATTCTGAGTGTTTATTTGTACAAATTGTGATTGTGCTGATGTTTGTGAATTTACAGTTCCTGCTGTTGGTATGTTCAAGGGTAGGGTATTCAGTGCATTTATAACTGAGGGAACCTGGGCAGTGGCCCCAGTGCCACTAACCCTGGTGCTAGCTGGTACATGTGCTACCAGACCCTCAACACCCGATAGGCCTGGTTGGGGGCTCATCCCGTTAAAGGGCTGTGTCATGTGGGAATGTAAAAAACCTTCCAGTCTAGTGACCTTTTGGGCCACTAATTCTAACTTTGCCACCAAAGGTCTAATCGGTACCTCTAATTTAGACTCAAAAATAGTTGTCAAGAGATCAATCTGGGAAGAGTGCAGGATACTACCCTCTACGTTATCTATGGACTCAGGGGTATCTCCCTTGCTAGCCGATATTATGGCTGTCTTTTTAGTCTTCAGGCCCACCGCCCTCTTGACAGGAGCCTTCCTACTTGCACGCACCATTCTCCGTACTGGGGACTGAGTAGATGAGAGCATTAGGGGGGCTGTCGGGGTCTGACTTAAAATAGATTCAGATAAGATTTCCCGCTGTTCCATAGATACGTCGTTATAAGTTTCAGCATTACCAGAGTTAGCCGAGCCATTATTTGGCGACAGTGTGGTAGACATGCCTACCCTTGTAGGTGACCTTTCTGGGCTAGCCCTGGTTAATGATAATCTCCTGTCCTTATTTATCTTACTGACAACCTTAACAAGGTAGTTATCCAATGTCCTCATTTCATTTGTTGGCACTGATTTTGAGGACCTAAGTTTGGACATAATCAGACCAACAATTAGTAACTACAAAGTAAATGAAACAACAGTAGCTTCTCTAGATAATTTTTGGGACTGTGATATCAATAGGGCCAACAAACATAATACAGCAAATAACCAATAGTAAGAGTGTTCCAATAAAAACAAGAATGATCTCTTACTAAAAGTCACAGAACCGAGTAAAGCAAGCCAAACTCCGTGGCCCAGCCCGGCCTCCTTTGGCCTCTGACGGCCACAGACGGCCCGCCCTCTGCCCGGGCTCAGCCCGGCGCCGCCCACGCGCGTCCTGCGACGCGGAGGGAGCCTCGCGTTTTTCAGCGCCTCCGGGCGTGATGTCGGGCGGAAGTGCCCCGCTCAGTGCCCTGGGAGCTGTAGTCCAACTGCGGCCGGCGGTGTCAGGGCGGCGGCAGGGAGCACACAGCGCGAGCTGCCCAGATACAGCCGGACAGGACCCCAGGAACTTCTCGTGCCTCTCGTGTTGCTGGGTAAGTTTTGTGAAGGCCCCCGCTCCACCGAGGGAGCCTCGCGTTTTTCAGCGCCTCCGGGCGCGATGTCGGGCGGAAGTGCCCCGCTCAGTGCCCTGGGAGCTGTAGTCCAACTGCGGCCGGCAGTGTCAGGGCGGCGGCAGGGAGCACACAGCGCGAGCTGCCCAGATACAGCCGGACAGGACCCCAGGAACTTCTCGTGCCTCTCGCGTTGCTGGGTAATTTCGATCCAGAAATAGTAAGTGAATGGGCAAATAATAACCATCAGTGCTCAACAAACATGTTAAAAATGCTGGTTAAACACGCAAGGAAGGACTGTGAAAGATTAAATGGAGTGATTGAAGAGATTACGCAACAACTGAAAATACTATGTGGGGCAGATGAATTTCAAAGGGAAATGGATAAAATGGAGAAAAGCCTTGATAGAATTGAAGAGGAAATAAAAATTAAGAAACAGCAAAAATTTCAGAGAGATCTGGTTGATTACCAAAAGGGGCACATTTTAATTTTTGCAAAGAAATATGAGCAATTGCGAAATGGAACAACAACAACAGCTCCTAAAATTGTGAATCCTTCAATTGTCATTGATAATCAGGGAGATCAGTCCAGTATAGAGACTGCAATGGATGCGAGTATCACCAGTGGTAGCGATTTCTCTAACATTGGAGAATATGAAGGTGTAAAAGACAAGAGAGGCGGAAGAGGAGGAGGCGCATCTGCGCTTGGAGAACTGGGAAGCCCTGTGGGAAGGCGTACAAGGGGCCAAATGAAAACGAAATAATGGATAGGAAGACTGTTATCAACCTATCAGAGCGAACACTGAGCGAAACCGAGGTAGAGCTTTTATCTTTGGGTCTCACGTTTTGTCCTACAAATGTTTTTAACTATACACAAAGTCGTATAGATCTGTTCCACTTCACGCATAAATTACGCATAAAAAAATGGTTTGCGACTAAAGTTTCAAATGAATCCGAATTACATAGAGAACGTCCCAGCAATGTTAAAATCGCTGATGTTGAACTGTTGCATACTTTGAATGTTTTGGCTGATGTACAAAATGTAGAGAGTGACCCTTTTGGTAATTTAATCAATGAAGATGTTACACTTGACTTAAGTGAACAAAGTAATTTTAAGCCTAAGTCAAGTTTTTTTACCACAACTTAAAAATGAGGCAATTGATATCTTTGAGAAAGGTGTAAATCAGGAATTGTTAAAACTCTCAAGTAACAACAAGAGATGGCAGGGATGGAGCGATGTTACAAAAGTACAAAAAGAGGCAATTGAAAGTTTGAAAAATGATAAAACAATTGAGATAAAAAAAATCTGACAAGGGGGGCAATGTAGTGGTTCTATCTAAACAAAAATACATTGCTGAAGGGCTGAGAAAACTATCAGAAAAGGATTAATATGATAGAAGCAACAGAATGGAAAACGAAAATTCCATTAAGACATTTCAAATACAGCTCACAGAATGGAAGAACAAAGGGTTATTAGAGCAAGAGGAGTTTAAATTCTTAGAATGTAAATTTCCTATTTTACTTGCGCTTTATTTGCTTCCCAAAATTCACAAGAATTTACAGGATCCCCCAGGCAGACCTATTGTGTCTTCCTGTGGAAGTTGTCTAGAAAACACCTCAAAGTACGTGGACTTCTTTTTGCAGCATGCAGTAAAGAAACTGCCCTTGTATATAAAAGACACTGGTGATTTTTAAAGGTGTCTCGAAAAATTCTAGTGGAGAGATAGCTATTCATTACTCTCACTTGATGTTATGAGTTTGTACACCTGTATTCCTCATGATCTCGGTCTCATAGCATGCAGGCATTTTCTCAACAAGAGATCTATTTCATTTCTCTTTCATACAGAAATGTTAATTGAGATGATGTCTGTATGTCTGAAGCAAAACTACTTTCTCTTTGACAACAAAATCTTTAAACAGATCCTCGGTACTTCAATGGGGACTTGCTTTGCAGGACTCTATTTGGGGTACTGGGAGGAGAACGTAGTCAGGGAATCAAACATCTTCAAGGACAAGGTGGCCTTATGGGTCCGCTACATTGATGATATTTTTTGTGTATGGGAGGGCACAGAGATCGAAGCAAATGATTTTGTAAAGAGTTTGAATGACAACAGCTATAACCTACAATTCACAAGTAATTGGTCGAAAGAATCTTTGGAGTTTTTAGATCTTGAACTCACAATTAACGGAGACTGTTTAAAAAGTTCTTTATTCAGAAAAAATACAGCAGGAAATAGTCTCCTACATGCCCGAAGTTGTCATCCAAATACACTCATCAATAGCATACCTTTAGGAGAACTACTTAGAGCAAAGCGTAACTGCAGTACAATCGGAAAATTCAAAGAGGAAGAGAAAAGAATGACGGTAAGATTCTTGGAAAGAGGTTATCCTCTCTCAGTCATCAATAAAGCTAAAATTGAAGTATCCAAAAGAACAAGAGCCTCCCTACTTATTGGAAAAGAAGAAAAGGTTAAAGAAGTCAAGACAGATGAAAAGATTAGATTCATTACTACTTTTACCAGGCAAGCTCGAGAAATCCGTAAAAGCCTTAATAAATTTTGGCCAGTTTTGCGGACTGATAAAGATCTAGCAGAGAGTGTAGAAAGTGCTCCACAGATTACCTTCAAAACAGCTAAATCGCTGAAAGACACTCTCTGCAGAGCAGTAGAACTTGCAATCTCAAGAGATGTAGGGATACATGGATTCTACACATGTAGAAATTGTAAGGCCTGCAGAAATAGTAAGAACAAAAAAGAAGTTATACTTTCCCCTAATTGCAAACCATTTTAAATCTCAAAACACGCGTCATGCAACACTGAGTTTGCAGTGTATGCTTTATTCTGTCCTTGTCAAAAAGAATATATTGGAAGTACCATCCACAAAGCAAAGAAAAGGGTGCTTGAGCATCTTCGAGCAATAAAAAACGGGGATAAACAATATCCCGTGGACCAGCATTTCCAGAGTCATCATGGGCAAAACAGCAATCTTTTGAGCTTCTGTGAATTAGACACTGTGAAATTTAATGAAAGAGGTGGCAACAGGGTACAAAATCTTCGACGTCTTGAATCAAAATTAATTATTATATACAGAACTCTTGCACCTATAGGTCACAACTGCGATGAGGAACTTGCAGTACACCTAGGGTGAATTAGAGGACTTGAATCTTATCAATATGGAAAAAGAAATTTAAAGGTAAACATATGCGTCCGCTGTGCTTTATTGATTCTTCAAAATTACACCTTGAAGACAATTCATTTGCATCCCAATCATGCGCTCTGTTGGTTTTTAATGTTATCAATTATCTTTTGATATCTGCACTACTTTATACTGCTTAAGAGCTATTGTGTTTTAATGTCACTATGGTTGTGTGTGGTAATAGGTTTGTTTAAATATAATTTTGTAATTAATTTTCTTTTTTTGTTTACATTACAGACAATGTCATAGCTGTTAAAATGGAGAAAACGCTTAAGAGCTAAAGTATTTCAATAAATGGAGAAGCCCATTTGGGTTTGGTTGGCAGACTTGATTCAAAATAATCACGGATGTTAAATTTGAAGAAATGTGTTCTATGAAATTAATGCCCACTTGGGCTTGGAAATCAGTGAAAAGAAAGACTTAAATTTATATAGACAAAACCTTGAACGATAATAATTCTATGATTTGTTTATTATCCGTGCAAACCGCTATTTTTATATTACTAGAGGATTATTTGTTTCTCCGTGTGTTTATTTAAAAAGCAAAGCGCATTTTTACAGCTTTAATGCAAGAATGAAGGAATTCTTTTGCAATACGAAAGTCTGTTTTCACGTTCTATTAGTTTTTATGTCACATGATTATTTATTGACTTTCTATCACCTAGCAACAATACTCGTGATCAAGGGTGGTGTACCCGAAACGGGTCGAGTTGCTGTAACTCTGCTTAAATAAATTAACTGTTGAAAGTTTATTGCCTTCCGTGGCTGCTGTTACTGTATGAAAGACAGCTTCTGGTTTGAGATAGATAGAAGATAGATAGATAGATAGATAGATAGATAGATAGATAGATAGATAGATAGATAGATAGATAGATAGATAGATAGATAGATAGATAGATAGATAGATAGATAGATAGATAGATAGATAGATAGATAGATAGATAGATAGATAGATAGATAGATAGATAGATAGATAGATAGATAGATAGATATCCTTGAGACTCCAACCTTCCCCCGAACTCACAGGAACCGGACCAGGAACAGGAGCTCGGACCACAGGGTAAGTGTAGATTTTTTAATTTATTTCATCACCAATTTCACCATCAGCATGACGCGTTTCGACCCCGGAGGGCTTTGATCACATAGAAATATATATAGATATAGATAGATGTATATTCACTGAAAAAAACAAAGGTTACAGGGATGTTATAGTTAGGCTGACTTTTCACTCGTACAAAACCAGAGAAATTCAGCTGTTATAGTTAGCTGAGCTAACTATAACTCACGGCACTGCAATGCACTGCTTATAACCTCACATATTACATCACTCATGACATGGTCAGTCACATCGCTGATGACATCACTGATGACATCTCAAATTACATCCCTGATGCCATCACTGATGACATCGTCTGGTGACTGTGAGTGTTTCTAAAAAGTTATGAGTGCTAAATATCTATACACCAAGGTGTATTGATGAATCAGTGGGTGTATGAGTGCCTCTGTGGATGATTTAGTGAGTGTGTGACTGACTGTATTAGTGAGTGATTATACATGTCTCAGAGAATGTAGGGGTGAGTGACTAGATTGTGTGAATGTCTGTATCAGTCAGTCAGTTGGTGTGTAAGTGGCTGTATGGGTTGGTGAGTAGGTACATGAGTGGCTGTATGGGTTATTGATTGATTGTCTGAGTACCTGTATGGGTATATGAGTGTCTGTGTGGATGGGCGAGGGGGTGTGTGACTGCCTAAATGGATACAAGAGTGGGTGAGTCAGTGGCTGCATGGGTTAGTGAGTGCATCGGTGATGGGTTGTATGGGTGAGTGAGTGTGCGTATGGCTGTGTCAGTGAGTAATGGATGTGTCAGTGGTATATGAGTGAGTAACTGCATATGTGAAAGGCAGTATAGGTGAGTGTTGGAGTACATAAGTGACTGTATGTGCAAGGGAGTGATTGGGAGAGTGGCTGTATGGGCAAGTGTGTGCTTGTGTCAGTGACTTTATAGGTGAGTGAGTATGTGTTAGTATTTGTATGAATAAGTGGGTTGATGCGTGTATAACTGTAAAGGTGAGTAAGTGGCTGTGTGATTGACTATGGGTGAGTGAGTAGGTGTGTGAGTGGCTCTATTAGTGATTGACAGTGTGTGAGTGGTCATATGAGTGGATATATCAGTGGCTGTATTTTTTTTGATAATCAATGTTATTGTTTTCCAAAACAGTGAAAAACAGCACTGTAATTGTATTTCAAGAATTGTACATTAGTTGATTGCCATCACCAAATAAGCGCCAATACACATTGTGGCCCGTACCCGTCTCTAAGATTGTGTTTATACTCGATCCCAAGTGGGAGAGGTGGAACTCTGTTACTCAAGCTGGCCCAACCACTTTCCCCAGACCCTCCTGTGCATGGATGGACACCTGATGCTTTTGCGCCATTTGGTTATACTAGGTGGGGTAGGATTCAGACATGTGGCTGCGATGTTCTGTTTGGCCACCACGATGGCGGTACCCAGAAAGAGCTTGTCCGCCCTGTTCCCATCCATGCTGTCCGTGATAACCAGGAGTAAGTTCAAAAGTTTAAGTGGTACCACCCAACCCAGGACATCAATCAGTTCCGCTACCAGAGTCTCCCAGTCTGGGGTGAGATGTGGACATGTCCACACCATGTGATAAAAATCTGCTGGTTCAAGCCCACATCGTGTACAAGAAGGGGTGGATTTTAGACCTGCCTGATAGAGGGGACTAGGGGTGAGGTATGCACAGTGAAGGTAGTACAGCTGGACCAGGGGGAGCTTGACAGAGGTAGTAATGGTCTTGGGGGCCATCAAGGCATCCCGCCAATCCTCAGCATCTAGCGGGCCCAACGTTGTCTCCCACCGGTGTCTGAGCAGGTCAAGTGTTGACTGTTGTTGGTCAGGGAGCGGTATAATCTCATTACCCCACCTTTTCACAAGTCCCCCATCATGATCTGCACTTCCATTGGGCTGAACTCTGGCAGTGTTGTACCCATCGGTATATGCGTGTTAAGAGCGTGGCGAAGCTGCAAGTATTCATAAAATTGTGATGGGTAAAGGTTGTAGCGGGTCTGTAGATCTTGGAACGATCGTAGGTGGTCACCCGTCCACACATCTCCCAGTTGTGAGATACCAATGAGGTCCAACTTCTTCAAGCCCTCCAGAGCCCCTACTTCCCCCAGCTAGGTTCCTTGCCAGAGTGGTGTTTGCTGTGTCAGTTTTTGTCACAGTGGGTGTAGTGTAAGGGTGGGCGTAGTGGGGCTACGTGAAGCAGCGCGTAGTGTGCCCAAATCTACACACACTACGTGCTCCGCGTAGTCCCACTACGCGCCACCCACCTCCCACCCGCCCTCCTTTTAAAACATACCCTAATTGTATATTAAATAATAGTAAAGACACTTACCTGAAGCGCGGCGTCTCCGGGGCTCCCTCTTCCTGGTTTCCAACTTCTTCTGACAAATGCACAGTTAGGGTATGAAAAATCCCGATATTTTTCCTGATTAAAAAATGATAACATGCAATTTAGAAAGCAGTGTTGGGCACAGACAGACATGCTTTTTCAGGCAGCATATTACTCTTGTCTAGTGCATAATTTGAATTGAGTTGCTTCCAGGTGTTTATAGCGGGGCACAATTGGGTTGTAGCTGAAGGCAGTGTGAGTTTATCTCGGTGGGACAGTATGGTGTTCAGTGTGGGAGAGGATGTGGCACTCTGTGCCGATGACAGAAACTGCAAGGCTCTGAGACAAATGGCTTTTGATAGCACTTTTAGGCGTATTTTGGACATTCTGCGAATGGCAAAGTTTTCAGATGAATGTATTGTGTTGACCAATAACAAACGAGTTCATGTGTGCATTGACAATATAAATAAATGTGGAAAAATACTAGCTGAAGCATCGTCTTTTACTTGTGGGAAAAATAAATATGGATAAATATAGATAAAATGCCCAAAAAATAAATATGGATAAATACAGACGGAAATGGCAAAAAAATAAATACCATAAAACCGGGAGCCCTAATTATAAGTGAGCTTAGACAGTAGTCCACACATGACGGCGAGGGAGGTCGCGTTTAGGAATGATGACAATGGTCGCCGAGTCTGTTTCGGGAGGGAATGCCTCAGTCTCTGCAACTTCTATGAATAGGTTGAGGGGGTGAGGAATCATTATTTCTCAGTTCGCTCTGTAGTACTCTTGTGGGAACCCGTCCGGACCAGGTGTTGCCCGGCTGAGACTAGAGAGATGGCATCGTCTATTTCTTCCTGTGTAATGGGGAAGTCCAGACTCTCCGCCTCGGCAGCACAGAGCCGGGGAAGATTAATCCCACCTAGGCTAGATAGTTCTGAGAGTGTGGCCTCGGGTCTTTGGGCCAAATATAGTCGAGAGTAATAGTCAGCAAAGGCTTGGGCTATTGCGGCAGGCGTATGATGAGTGACTCCGAAGGAGTCCTGGAACTCGGGAACTATGTGATTCGCCTGAGGATACGATGCCAGTCTATGAAGTATTTTTCCATTTTTGTCCCCCCATCCGTAGGTCTGGGCAATGGAGGACCTCCACAATAATTTAGCTGAGCCTAGCGAGATCTGCTTGAATTTGTCTCTGCAGCGACAGTTGCCTCTCGCTACTTTCATCCGCCGCACCAGCCAAAGCACTCTCTAGTTGAGTTGCCTGGGCCTCGAAGAGGGCCAGGCGGCTGTCTTGCGCCTGTCACTTAGCTTTGAGTTGTCTCTTGGCGAAACCCCGGATGGTGACCTTGGCTGCTTCCCAGCGAGTACCCGAGGTGGGAACCGAGCCCTGGTTAGTGAGGAAGTATTGCCAGAGTTCCTCCCCAATTGTCTTCCGGATCTTATTATCTTGGAGGAATTATGCGTTCAGTCTCCAGATGGGTCTCGCTACACCTGCGTAGTCACCCAGTTGAAGGAGTAGTGGTGAGTGGTCCGAGATCCCTCGGTGGAGGATGGCAATGTAAATTACTCTCCGGTACTTGGGGGCCAGCATAAATATCATATCAATCGTGGGTGTGGTGCACCATGGATGTGTGAGTGTAGTAAGTGCTTCTAAGGTTCAACGTTCCCCAGACATCACACATGTCCAGTGTTGACACCCAATGTACCATTTTCTTAGCGGACTGGCCGAACCTGTAGTGTCAAAGTCTGGGCGCATAACCGCATTAAAGTCACCCCCAATCACTGTGTCGCCAAGGGAGGTGACAACGTCGCTAACATTGGTCAAGGTGGTTGTAAGGGTGGCTGGTGGGACATATACTGACACTAAATTGATAGTGTTCCGTCCTAGTGTTCCAGACAAAGCCACAAAGTGGCCCAGAGGGTCCCTCGTGGCATGGGTGTGTACAAAGGGAAGGTTTTGCCTGATGAGAATTGCCACCCACGTGAGCCCCGTTCAAAGCCAGAGTGACAAGATCTGTCAAACCCATATCTCTATAGGAAGGGACAGTGGTTCCCCAGCAGGTGAGTCTCTTGAAGCAATAGCACATCTAATGCATGTCTTTGGGCATACCTCAGGACCGCTGTGCGCTTGACTCAATCTAAGAGTCAGTTGACATTCCATGAAAGGACCCAGAGGGGCTCCTTGTTGTGCATTGTGTGCGTCATGAGTATTGCATGGGGGCCAGAGGAACAGGTGGCTCTGCCATCTTAGAGGGGTGAGCTGGGCCATGAGCAAGTGTGTTGTGGTCTCTAGGCTTATGCTTTGTGAGCCTCACGTGCGTTCGCTCTGGTGAATGGGACATGTGCTGTAAGAACCTAACACAGGTAAACCAAAACAGGACAACAGTCCCAACCCCCACCTCCCACCCCCACCCTATACTTCTGGAACGGAAGCATCTGTCACAGCATAAAAGTTAACAGGCTAAACTGTTGTGTTTAGCATAGCAGTTGAGTAGTGGACCCCTCTGTAAATTCGGATGTGTTCATAGCATCGGAAGAAAGTGTCTAATTACACTGAGTCGATGTGGGATCCTGTCTTAACCACCTGGACAGGCTCTGACTCCATGCGTAGCTAAGGTCAGACCGCCCACTTTCAGATTTCTGGGCTTCAGGAGAGGTCTGTGTCTGTGGAAGCAGTGTTCAGAGTCAAAGGGGGGTGTCCCCCGATGATCGTTTTTTCCAAGGATCGGCTCCGTCGCTGCGTCTGGGTATCTGAAACTTCATGCTGAGCCCTAGGGCCCAGGACGGCCAAGGCATGTGATGCCGAAGTCTCTCCCCGGGAGCCGCGGCCTTTGCAAGAGCATGTGCACCTCCTCCGGGCTCCAGGGGATGCTGGTGGAGCAGTTCTAGCCTGGGGTTTTGGAGAGGAGGACACTCCTCAGTCAGCCATGTCCAGGCCGACTCCGGCGATTCAAAGTAGTGGGCTTTTTCTTGATAAACGACCCGGAGGCAGGCCGGGAAGAGCAGTCTATATTGGAGGTTGAGGGCCGTAGCTTTTGCTTGACATCAGTGTACGAGCGATGCTGAGCTTGGATTTCCCTCGTGTAGTCTAGGAAAACCATTATAATATGTCCGTGGTAGGTCAGGGTGCTTTAGGAGCGGGCTTCCCTCAATATTGCATCTCTGTCCTTAAAGTTAAGGATCCTGGCGATGATAGGTCAGTGCAGGGCTTCCAGTGATGGTTTGGGTGCCAAGAATCGATATGCCCGTTCCACCGCAAACCAAGCCGATAATTCGTCTTCCGGCATCCACAACTTGGCCCATCTCTTGATGAGGGCTGGTGCCTGACCATGCTCAATCCCCTCAGGGAAACTCACCAATCGAAGGTTACTGCACCTCGATCGATTTTTGACGTCTTCGGCCCTTCTATGTAGTTCTTTTGTTTGGGTTTGTAGTTGGGAAACTTGGTCTTTTAAGTGTTGAACGTCGTTTTTGACAGTGGAGGGACGGGATTCCACTTCTGTTATGCGGGCCGTGGCATTACAGAGGTTCTGCCGTATAAGGGCCATCTCCACCCGGACTTCACCAATTTTGTTTTTTACTGAGGCCTGCGATGAGCTGATAGCCTGGAGGATTGTGGTGAGGTCCCCCTCTGGGAGAGCCGGCTTCTCCATGGCGCCCTCCGTGGGTTCGGATCCGTTCAATGTGAATTGGTCCATTTTGGTTTGCATCGCCGTGGGTTTTGGACCTCAGTCTTTCCCCATGGTTAAGTAGAAGCAAGGTGAGGGGCCTTGTCTGCGGGAAGTATTCGGGTCGCCTGATAGGCCGTTTGGTCCGGGGCTTGAAGACGTCCTTTGGCTTGCATCTTGATAGGCGTGCAGATGGGATTCATGACCCTTCAGTTGACAGGGGGATATCCTGTCTCGTTAAGGCAGGCGTAGGCTTGCGAGTTTGGCCACTCGTACGGCTGCTGTGGAGGCGTGGGCCATTCACCGTGCACGCTGTCGCCCTACTCCAGTGGGTGGTTGGGAACCAGCTGGGTATCGGGATCTTCGCCGCCCCCACCCTCTGGCCGCTGAGGCTCCGTATGCTACATTTGTGTCATGAGGGAGTCCCAGCTAGGTCCTGCATCCACCGGCTCTCAATGATTGCTGTATCAGGTCTAATGTACCCAGCTGCTCACAGAGCTTCGCGTAGTGCGGTGGAGTTTTTTTGCACTTCGCGGAGTCCCACGTAGCGGAATTCTGCGAACTATGTCCAGGCTTACCAGTGAGTCCCAAACAACAGGATTTCTGAGATCTAATAGCAGGCCATGCCCCCTTTCTCCACTACTCTGCAAACATGCCTCCTGGTGCACGACTAGTGGGGGGATGAAATCCCCTTGACTATTGAAGGTTCTTGGGAGCCACCTACTCCACCTATTATCTCCAGTAAGTCCCCTACAGCAGGATTGCTGATATATGATAGCAGGCCATGCCCCCTTTCTTGACAACTCTGCAAATGTGCATCCTGGTGCACTACTATATGGGGGATGAAGTCTCTTTGGCTCTTTAGGGTCCGTGGGGGCCAACTCCCCCAACTCCAGTAAGGCTCACACACCTGCATTGCTGAGAGGTGGTCAGGGGTTTACTGAAGGTTACATGAGGTCTTCTTGGCCCCTCAGGACAACCAGCAGCCAAGGGGACTCCAGCCCCTAACCAGGAGCATGCCAGGAGGCGCATTTGCAGAGTAGTGCAGAAAGGGGGAAGGGTCTCCTGCGGATTGCGGCTTTTGTTTTCTTTAAAATATATTTTTTAGGAAGGAGGAGCCGCTTGGCCCCCCTTCCCTGGACCATTTTGGGCCCCATTCTCCCCAAGCCCAGCCTCTATTCATCTATTTATTTTAATTTCAAAGGGAGGGGACTAAAGGGGCCCCCTCCCAGGTCATTTTAGGCCCCAGGGACCCGATCCCTTGGGGCATGGCCCTTTTTAATTAAAATAAATAAATAAGAGGGGGCCATGTGGCACCCCCCCCCCCCAGGTCAATTTAGGTCCCGGGGACCCCATTCCCTGGGGCTAGGCATTAATTAGCTTTTTGACATGGGAGGGGGGGGCGCCACATGGCCCTCCCTCCCTAGGCCTATTTCAGCTCCAGGGACTCCATCCCATGGGGCGGGCCTCCAGCAATTTTATTTTTTAATGGGCTGGGGGGCAAGTGAGACCCCCTCCCTGGGCTGATATTGCCCCAAGGACCCCATCCCAGGGGGTATGGCCAGCTCGTTGGAGACCACAGGGGAGCCTAAAGGCCCCCGTGGTTCCTGCTGGCTCCCAGCCTCCTGTGGGAACTGGAATTCCTTTCGGACAAAGGGAGCTGCAAACATGATGTATGAGATGTTGCATGGGGGTGTAAGTGGGTGTGTGAGTGGTTCTGTGGATGTTATTATCAGTGATGTCATCAGTGATGTCACTGACCATGTCATGAGATCGTAATATGAGAAGTCATGAGCAGTTCATTGCGGGGGCATAAGTTATAGTTAGCTCAGGTAACTATAAATGCTGAATTCCTATGGTTTTGATCAGAGCCTAACAATAACCTCCCTGTAACCTTTGTTTTTTTCCAGTGAATTTCTAAGGTTTTTAAAATTATATTTCCTATCTATAATGTCCCTGTAACCTTTTTTTCCAGTGAATTTCAAAGTTTTTTAAATGTTATTTCCTAACAATAGCATCCCGGTAACCTTTGTTTTTTTCAGTGAATTTCTACTGTTTTTAAATGTTATTTCCTAACTATGTTCTGTAACCTTTGAGAGTGAGCATGTGAGTGAGTGTATGAGTATCTCAGTGGGTGTGTGAGTGTCTGAGTGAATGTGAGAGCCTGGCTTAGTATATGGTGCTCACTTATGTTAGTCTAGCACCCTGCACTAATCCAGACAACCCTTATGGTGATTTTAATGGTCTTAGACAACCTTATAGTGATCTTAGACAACCTTAGAAAGCTCTCTAAGTGGTAGCTGTGGAGAGCATCCTTCAAGCTTAGTCCAGCAGCTTGTTTTACCAGTACTTAATCTTATGGTATAGGTTAAGTTAAAAAGAACTACACAGTGTAGTTATATAAATATGTATTTATTACTAACACTCACTAACTCAATGTATTTTCTCTTACCCGGAAATATAAACTCAATACACACAATACATAGGGCCTGATTCACAGAACTAACTTAAGACAAAATCCTAAACTTACTACCATTTTCGTATTCACAGAAGGCACTTACTCATTTTGGTATTCACAGAAGACACTTACTCATTTCGGTATTCACAGAAGTTAGTAGTCCTAACTTTAGGACTCCTAAATGCCTTCTGTGAATACCGAAAGTCTTAAAATTTGGATTTTTCTCAGTTTAGGAGTCCTAAAGTTAGGACTCTTAACTTTACTACTACTAAACTGAGAAAAATCCTATTTTTAAGGCTTTCGGTATTCACAGAAGGCATTTAGGAGTCCTAAAGTTAGGAGTCCTAACTATACTAATACTAAACTGAGAAAAATCGTAATTTTAAGGCTTTCGGTATTCACAGAAGGCATTTAGGAGTCCAAAAGTTAGGAGTCCTAACTTCTGTGAATACCGAAATGAGTAAGTGCCTTCTGTGAATACCAAAATGAGTAAGTGCCTTCTGTGAATACCAAAATGGTAGTAAGTTTAGGATTTTGTCTTAAGTTAGTTCTGTGAATCGGGCCCTTTGTCAATAGAATATGGAAATAGCACAGAATGCACAGCAGTGCCAAGGGGGAGACCAAACCTTATACTAAAATAGTGGAATGCGATTTATGACCTAAGTCGAGAATGGACCCAGAAGATGTAGAAGAGCTTGGGGACCCAAGGAACCACCCTAGGTGAGTATCTAGGAACACCATGGAGGTCGTGTGCAGAGTGGGAACATGACAGCGTGCTCAATGTTAGTCAATAGATAAGTTGCGGTTGCAATTTTAAAGAAGAAGGACCCATCCTAGTGGACCCTGAATAAACCCAGTGCAAAATGGAAGGTTGGAGAGTCACCCCACCCTTGGATATCCCAGGAACCAGGACACCTACACCAGGGAAGCCAGGTGCATAGGTGCGAAGTGACATCGGAAACCGCCATATACCACAATGGAGGACTTCAGTAAAGAAGCCGCTGGTGAAGAAGGTGAAAGTGTCCGGTGCAACCCAAAGGTGGATTCAAGATGAGACGTACCTGCAAGCAGAGGGGAGAAAGTCCATGGCACTCAGGAGTGACCAGGAGGCACAGAGGACGAATGTCTAGCGATGTCGGAGATGCCAGAGAGTTGACTGTGCCCTTGGAGTTGCAAAGGACCAGGCGATGCAGAAGATGACCAGGAGCCGTGCATGAGCTGTCCCACGTAGGCTGTCAAGAGCCAAGAGGTCAGAGTCCTGCAGGGGCACCAACAATCCTTGGCAACGGCAACCAACGTAGTTGAAGAAAAAGGTGCAGTGTCTGGACCAGCAAGGTCCAAATGACTCACCACAATCAGGTAAGTCAGAGCAGGCTCCAAGGAAGTAGGGGAGCCCACTGGAGCTGAAGATGACCCTCGAGAGGACCCACAGGCCGAAGGCACAAGAGTCACAAGAAGACCTCGCGCAGTTCACCAAAAGATAAAGGCCCATGGTGAAAAGGATGTGATACTGGTGATGATCTTGGCTGCAGGTGATGCTTGAGGCTGGAGCTTCTTGGAGCCTGAAGATCTCTGGAGGAGAGAGTCAACAAGCCTTGGCAATGCAAGTCGACGCGGTGCACAGGGGTTCTGTTCCAGCAGTTCCGACAAGGGATACTGGCCACAAACTCAGTGAGAAGACAGTTGTAGAACCACCACCTGTGTTGCTGAGCCTTTCAGAGTCTGTGGAAGCCCAAGTTCAGCAGACCGGTCAGGTGTGTTGCGGTGCCTGCAGATGCAGGGGAGTGACTCCTTCACTCCAAGGGAGATTCCTTTGGGTGTCTTGGATGTCCTCAGGCCCTGTGAAGAACCTGTATGGAGCACCGGCACAGACATTGCAGCAGACTTACAGGACTACGAGACCAGGAGCAGAAGGAGTATTCCAGTTGCAGTCTCGAGTTCCCAACGCGAAGTCCAGCAAGGTCCAGAGTGCCCAGACAGTGGAAGTTAAAGTGGTAGTTGATCTGATTCTTGCCCCACGATGAATCTAAAGACCCACCCACAGGTAAGCCCTAAAGTATCCTAAGGAAAGGGTTGGAACCATTCAGGGATTCCTCCCAGAGGATGGGTTGGATAGTGGAGAGGATACTTCCATGTCCTTTGTCCAGTTTCGTGCCAGAGTGAAGACAACAGCTCCCTGACCTGGTCTGGACTGGAGTATACAAGATGGGCACCAAATGTGCTCTTCAAGCAGTCTAAGTGGCACTGGCAAGCGCCCCCACCCTGTCCCAATACACTAAGTCCTGTCTGGGAGGTGGTCACACCTTCCTGTGATAGGATACCTATTGTCCAGCCTTCCTCTGCTCGAGCTTGGCTCAGCAGCAGGAGGGCAGAATCGTGCCTCTGGTCGGCAGCAGCCATAGTTTCCTGTAAGTCCCTCACAGTGGGATTGCTAACACCTCATCTGAGGCCCAGCCCCCTTTCTCAGCTACTTTGCAAACGTGCATCCTGGTGCACTACTTGTTAGGGAATTATGTCTTCTTGGCTGCAAGGATCCTTGGGGGCCATGAACCCCCATTGTTGCTACCAGTCACTACACCTTACAGGCTTCTTTTTAATCTTCACTTTAGGCCATGTTGCACAGATGTACGCGCTGCTGCCCAAAATGTCTAAAAAACATTGACAAAGCCAATAGATCTCACATAGGCTGAACATATTGACCTTGCCAATGCTTGTTCAATTTATGAACTAGGCAGAAAGGTGGAGGCAACCCCCAGACAGACACATTTTCAAAACCACAACAGAAGTACAGCGTACTGTATGGCTTTCATGCCCCTTTCCTTCATTCATTTATCTAAGTATAGAGTTAGGGATAAACTTATAGAGGTGACTACCTAAACACAGCTCTCAGACTGAAATCGCTAGATCAGGAGCGCAACACCCATCAGGCTAAAAGGGCTTCAGGCCCACCATCAGCGGCCGTAAGAAGGGCTGGTTGGGCTGGTGCAGACGGACCAAGGATCCCTCTCATCCTCCTTGAAGTCAGAGAGCCATTTATAGTTTTACTGGCCTCCATTTAATTTATTTATTTTGTTGTTGCATCTCATGGTTTCGCTCTCATAATGATAAACAGTCAGTTGGGCTACATAAGGTGTCCTGGGGAGTAAGTATAAAATAGAAGTGACCCCCAAATGTCAAATAAACAGCAGGTGTGGCCATCCAGGAACTGGCCTGTGTATCGAGCCTTGCATGTTCAGATTACAACAAAAGCAGAAAAGGAAAGCTAGTATTGGCATCAAATTATGGTCACATAAGCGATGACAATATTCTGAAAAGTGGTTTGCTTTCCAAAGACAACTTAAGTGCGTCACATTAGAAAATAAATCTTAACATTAGTCTGTATGTTGTTTTAATAATGCAAGGGTAATCATAATAAGTGACACTATTTTGACTTGTCAGGCATTGGTTTTTATTTAGCACACATAGGGGGATATTCTCAAGAAAGTGTGCTAACCATCGCAAAATTAGCTTAACGCAACTCTTCACATCGCAATCTATCATGGGAAAATAACATCGTGTTAACGTGGTATTCCGAAGCCTACGGCACGATGCGATAGTCCCACGACAGCGCGTCAAATGACCACGCTAAAATCATCGCGACTCTGCAAAAATGCGGAACACGAACGCAAAAAAAGCTGTGATGAGGCAAATAGCGATACAAAAAACAGTGAAAACCAGCAACAGGCCTGCATTTCCCACACGTCATGCGCAAAAATGCACTATAAAAGCAGAGAAAAAAAAGGGATAAAAAAAAGGAAACTGCTCAGCACCATGGATGCACCCAGACTGAGGGCAGAGGCCAATGCGAACCCCACTAGCCCCATAGACCACCAGCAAGGAACCCCGTGGTCGGGGAAGGCCAAGGAGAAGAGGAAGAGGCAGACGGGTTGCAGTCCGCAGGAAAAACAGATCAGCGTCAGAACACTACCATCCACTGAACGGCAAAATGACAAACGTGAATGCAGTCGGAGTGTCGAGGAGGTCTATGGAGGAGAACAAGAGGCGCTGGTATGATGTGAAAAGCCAAACCAAGCACGAACCCACTGCCAATAGGAAGGCAGTAACGGTGACAGGAGGTGGGAGTCCTGCGCCACAGGAGGAGCTGGAGGAAATGGAGGCCACAGTCATCAGGGTGGAGACGGCGCAAGGAGTTGGGAGTCCGGACACAGCTCGATAGGACCCAACACAACATCAACAGGGTGAGTAACGACCAGGGCCTGGGAGGACGGGGGCAGATGGGCACAATGTCACACATGCACAAAGATGTGTAGCACACGGCACACACACAATGACCCTGCATCATGTCCCTGATCCCCGTGGCACACTGCAGCACACACATATAGCAATAACAGCACATCCGACGACAATGTGGCACAAAGGGCAACACCAACACTGCAGAACAGAGGACACAATTGGGTCTGCTCATGCGCAGAAACAGGCCAATCACATCTAACATGCAGGAAACTGTGAGATGGAAATGCACGTGTACAGCCACACATCCGTCATGTAGTACAAATGTCCACTGTCCCGCATCAAATATACAGCACCTCCCAAACAGTCACAATGTACATTGTCATACAGTCTGCATGTAAACTAGAACAATGCGCCAACATACATGTCAACACAATGTCAACATGCATCTCCCCTTCACATTGCAGAGGGACAAACAACACCTCCAGCAGAGCAGACCAGACTACTCATCAGTGATGCTGGAGAGGACCACCACACCTTTGACACCGATGGCCTACAGCAGCCCATGGACATCTTAGCCAACCCACCCCCAGGAGCAGGGCAGCTAAGCTACACAGAGGAGACCCCAACTCCTGCACAGACCACACAGCAGGAAGCACCCACCACTACGGCTGGCTCTCAACCCTTCATCTAGGCACACATCGTGTCCGAATTCCAAAAGGAGGTGGCCGAACAGGCAGTAACGGTGACAGGAGGTGGGAGTCCTGCGCCACAGGAGGAGCTGGAGGAAATGGAGGCCACAGTCATCAGGGTGGAGACGGCGCAAGGAGTTGGGAGTCCGGACACAGCTCGATAGGACCCAACACAACATCAACAGGGTGAGTAACGACCAGGGCCTGGGAGGACGGGGGCAGATGGGCACAATGTCACACATGCACAAAGATGTGTAGCACACGGCACACACACAATGACCCTGCATCATGTCCCTGATCCCCGTGGCACACTGCAGCACACACATATAGCAATAACAGCACATCCGACGACAATGTGGCACAAAGGGCAACACCAACACTGCAGAACAGAGGACACAATTGGGTCTGCTCATGCGCAGAAACAGGCCAATCACATCTAACATGCAGGAAACTGTGAGATGGAAATGCACGTGTACAGCCACACATCCGTCATGTAGTACAAATGTCCACTGTCCCGCATCAAATATACAGCACCTCCCAAACAGTCACAATGTACATTGTCATACAGTCTGCATGTAAACTAGAACAATGCGCCAACATACATGTCAACACAATGTCAACATGCATCTCCCCTTCACATTGCAGAGGGACAAATAACACCTCCAGCAGAGCAGACCAGACTACTCATCAGTGATGCTGGAGAGGACCACCACACCTTCGACACCGATGGCCTACAGCAGCCCATGGACATCTTAGCCAACCCACCCCCAGGAGCAGGGCAGCTAAGCTACACAGAGGAGACCCCAACTCCTGCACAGACCACACAGCAGGAAGCACCCACCACTACGGCTGGCTCTCAACCCTTCATCTAGGCACACATCGTGTCCGAATTCCAAAAGGAGGTGGCCGAACAGGTGCGGGTGGGGTCAGAGCTCATGGGAGCCGAAGTAGATCACATGTGTGGGTGTTCAAGTCCCATTAGGGACCACCTACACTCCACAAAGGAGACCCACACCGAGACAGATACACATGCAAGTGCACATTTCCTGCAATGAACCATGCCCAGAGCCCCGGAATCATCATTCACACCCCCATGCTGGACCTCCGTACGATTGCCCAGTTCACTCCTCTTACGCATTGAGTGGGTGATGACAAAGCTACATGTCCAAGGTCTTACCCGCTGCCAGCGGTTACATTGTTTGCGTCCGCTGTACACAGCAAAATGTAATGTTGTAGGCTCGGGCCCTCATGCATACATACCCCTTTATTGGCAGGGTCACATGTACAGTGACGCCTGTGCTGGATATGTGTGGGGTGAGTGTAATCCAGCCCTCACGTAGTGGTTGGTACTAGTAACAACTTGTACAGTGAACACCATTAAATCGGAAACAGAAAACACCAGCATTACAGAGACAACTGCGGAGCATCATGGTGGTAGCCCGAGCAAGTACAGAGGTCACCCAATCTGCAAACAGAAGTGTCTGTGAGTTACAGTACACTGAGGTTGGGGCACTAGAGATGAGCGTGCTCATGTGAAAAAAATGTCTAGGATTGTGTCCCTTTGGGTTATTCCTGATGCAGCTGCAGTGGGGTGTGTTACACATGCATCATCTTCCTCATCATCGTCCCAGGCCTCCCACACTGCCTGAGGTGACATTGCTGTGTGAGCTCACCACAGCACACAACTCATTCAGAAATGGTCCATGAGTCGTGGTGCACTGAGTTAGTGGCACCTGGAGTGCTGAGCAGGGTATCAGGCAGATGATGGCATCCACGACAGGTGTGAGCAACTCTGTTAGTCTGCCAGTACGGCTGTTTCGACTCTGGCAGTTGGCGTCTGGAGGTGGTTCTGGTGGTGGTGGCGTGTGCCACCTGTGGTGATGCGACATCCGGGCCGGTCAGAACTCGATTTGCTGTGTGAGCCCTGGTGGACCGCAGTTGAGTCCGGAGGCAGCGGACAGCGCAGGGCCACAGACACATGGTGTTGAGGACCCCAAGGCCATCGTCTCAGAGGCCATCCAATATCTCACTGGACAGGGTCCCTGACCTGAGCTGCACAGAGTTAGTGGCCCTGGATGCATTGCGGCTGGCACAGGCACACCACGAGACGGTGACTTGGGGTGCAGTGAGATAGGGCCATGCGAGCTGAGCGGGTCCTCATCGATGTCCGAGGTGAATATGGCAGATAGTTGTGGGTGCCAGTTGAAGGTGTCCTGCAGGGCATGATGCAGAGGGTCGAAGCCATCTGGAAGCGGCAAATTGAGGAGTGGAATGCTACAGCCTAATTTTTGCCAATAAATCAGTATCAACGCCATGATGATGAAGACAACCCCCAGTCCATAGACTCAGTCGCCACCACCAAAGTTCAACCAGAAAGTGTCCATGGCTGTTGTTGAACAGACTAAGTGGCACCGGAGCTGAAGGGGTATGCAGTCTGCGATGAGGCCAGCACAATGTTATAAAAGCTGCCATAAATATATCAAGACTGAGTTCCCAAAGTGTGACCTACTCGACCGCAGTGTAGGCCCGAGGCAGAGGTCAGCAGGGGCCCACAGCCACGTGTCGTTGGCTCGCGATGCACAGAGTTAGTGTCAGCAGAGCAGTTGTTGGCAGTGTTCTATAACCTCCGTAACGAGGATCCTTTTTTCCTCCAGACTGCACCACCTCTTCCTCTCACTCCTCTCCATGTGTTCAGTGATATGAACTCTGCCATACACAAATCAAGATTCAGTTCCAACTGTGTGACCTACTCGACCGCAGTGTAGGCCGAAGGCAGTAGTCAGCAAGGGACCACAGACAGGTGTTGTGCAGATGCTATGCACAGAGTTGGTGGTACCACATCGAAGGGAGTACAGTGTTATAAACTCTGCCATAAAGTGTGTACTCTGCCATTGCGTAATCAAGAATCAGTTCCAAATGTGTGACCGACCTGGAAGCTGTGTAGGCCGGTGGAGTAAGTCAACGAGAAAGGAGTTTTGCGGGTCTGTGTCGCGGAGGCCGTGATGGTCTGAGGAGGCTGCTAAGCTTGTGGCCCTCGTGCTTGCGCCAGCACTTTGTGGGCCCTCCTTGATACAAGTCGGTGTCGGTAGGTGAGCAGTGAGGCCTGGCTGCGCAGGGGCCAGCATGACTGGTCGGGACCAGCCGCCCGGGGTGCAGCAGGCGCAGAGGAGCGCAGGCACCACCGCTCACGGCGACGGCCTCGTGGCGGGCTGGGAGGCGCTGCCCTGGCAGAGACGTTGGGCATTCCGGAACAGAACCATGCCTAGAGCTACGTACTTTTTATTCACACCACTATGCTGGCCTGGCATTTGCCGGGCCGGCCCACTCTGCTCACGCTTACATGGGGGGACGTCACAAGCTACATTTCCGGGATCTTACCAACTGGCTGGGGTGACATGGTTGCATCCACTGTCCACTACACTCCATACACCAGCAGTGCATGTGGACATGGATATGTCTGAGGTCTGCATACTGCAGTCTGTCCAGCACATCTCTGCCACACTTGGCATTGTGTACCTTCTCATTCATGGGTCACTTGCCTCCGTCGCACATGCCTGGTTCCCACCTCTCCCCACATTCCGCTGTTGTGGGGCTGAGGTGCCATGCCGTTGATGGCTCATGTACATGGCTAGCCCAGGTTGCCACAGTAAGTTATGCTGTCATGTCTGGTGGGTGGGCATGTTGTTTGGCATATTGAATGTGAGTCTGTGACGTGTGCATTCCAAGAGTTGTGATTTGCATGATTGTGGAGTTGGGGGGTATGGTGTGTTCATTTGGTACTTGCCAACGAGCAGTGCATTTCCATGGATGCCATCCTGTTAGCGCTGGTTGATGATGGACTGTCGGTAGTAGTAGGAATCATGCACACTGCCTGGGTAGTTGGCGATGACATTGTTGGCGATTCCCAGGTGGTCCACTGTTGCCTGCACATTGATGGAATGCATGTGCTTTCTGTTGAGGTAATTGTGTGCAGTGTCACCAGGGGGCACAAGTAGAACATGTGTGCAGTCAATTGCCCCCTCCTGAGCAGTGTGGGGGGAGTATGGGTACTGAGGTACCAAGCTGATGATGGCATCCAAGACAGTTGTGATGAACTCTAATAGGGCTGGCTGTGAGACTCTTCCGACTCTGGCGGTTGTTGGTTGGAAGGTCCCAGAGGCCAACATGTGCAGCACAGCCAGCAGCTTTGTCGGAGGGGGGATGTTGGTTGTCCGCTGGGACCGGTTTCTGGCATTTCAGCCGTCTTCAGCCAGGCTTGCTTGAATCCAGTGGCAAAGTGAGCAAGGGAAATGCCAGAAACCGGTCCTAGGAAGCTTGTTTCCGGTCCAGGGAAGGCATGGCTTGGCAGTCGGGCTGGACTGTTCCCATGAGGCACAGGGTCAGACTGATTTGCATATGGCCATGTCTGAACTGGGGTGGCAGAGTGGGCTAAAGAACGGTGATGGATCAAACCCAGATCTGTTGACTGGGTGTGAGTGTTTGATTGGTTCTGATGCTCCGTCCATCACCACCCCCTTTTGTACCGCTTTGTTCGCCATAAGTTGGCAGGGTATGCTCAGACGTGAGTCCCTTGCTCACTTTGCCACTGAATTCAAGCAAACCTGGCTGAAGACGGCTGAAATGCCAGAAACCGGTCCTAGGAAGCTTGTTTCCGGTCCAGGGAAGGCATGGCTTGGCAGTTCCGGCTGGACTGTTCCCATGAGGCACAGGGTCAGACTGATTTGCATATGGCCATGTCTGAACTGGGGTGGCAAAGTGGGCTAAAGAACGGTGATGGATCAAACCCAGATCTGTTGACTGGGTGTGAGTGTTTGATTGGTTGTGATGCTCCGTCCATCACCACCCCCTTTTGTACCATATTAAAATGAGTAGCCTAGAAAATTGTGGCCATTGAAAGAAAAAAGGGTGAGAAACAGGAAACAGAGGAGAAAGGAAAAACAGGAAATGAGACAGAACAGAGTGACAGAACAAAGAGTTAAAGATGAATAGAAAAGATAGAAACAGGGACAGAAAGATGGAAAAAGAATGAGGAAAGCGATGGGATGTGAAGAAATAACCACAGTAAGAGAAATAAATAAGAGAAGGGGGCATACAGAAAAGAGCAAACAAAGAGATAACAGAAATGTTGGACAGATGAGGAAATGAGGTTAAAAAAACCAGAAAGACAATGTTAGACCTGCCAGCTTTTGGTGGGGTTTGCCCTGTCCTTTTGCATCTGACCTCCTGTATTTGATCCTGTGCTGAATTTCGAATCTGCTGGTGTTAGGACTCTGGACACTTTGTCACTGCTGATCAGTGCTAAAGTGCAAGTGCTTTCTATTCAGAATATAATGGTAAATGGTTTCTCCATGTTTGGCATTTTTGATTCACCAGTAAGTCCCTAATACGGTGCACCAGGGGTGCCAAAGGCCTGCAAATCAAATGCTGCTAGTGGGCCTGCATCACTCACATCAGTAGCCCTTTAAACATGGCTCAGACCTGCCATTGCAGTGTCTGTAAGGGCAGCTTTCAACTGCCATTTCAGCCTGGCAAATGCACTCACTTGCCAGGCACAAACCTTCCCATGTTTTACATGTGACTGACCCCTAAGGTAAGACCAAGGCAGCCCCTTGGGCAAGGTGTGGTGTATTTAAAAGGTAGGACAAGTACTGGTGTTTTTTACATGACATGTCCATTATAACAGTAACATGGGGTTTAACTTGAAATATCATTCAACTGTAATTTACCATTGGGAGCAGATAGAGATTTGCAATTTGGGGTCTCTGGACTCACAATTCAAAAATACATCTTTTGGTGAAGTTGGTTTTTGAAAGTAAGTATGAAAATGCTACTTTTAGAAGGTGGGCGTTTTCCTGCTTGACCATTCTGTGCCTCTACCTGTCTGTAGAATAAACGTCTGGGTCAGGATGACAATTGGGCTGTTTCTGCATTCACTCAAGACAGCCACATAAAGGGAGCTGAGGTGTGCCCTGCATATCGTGATGGCCTATCACCAGGCTGATGAGCTAGAGTGGTGGGAGGAGTTGTCCTCACACAAAGCAGTCTCCATTCCCCTGTAGTCGGTCTAGAGCCAAGGCAGGGAAAGGAGGGCCTTGTGAACTGCAAAAACTTTCCTTTGAAGGTTGCCTACTTCAAAGGCAGATATGGGTATAAGTACTGGACCTCTGACACCTGACACTCAAAACGCAAAACATTTCTGGATTGAGGACATTCTGCCAGTAAGAAGAGCTGGATGCTGTCAGGAGAAACTGCCACTCTGCTGTTTGCCTTGCTGTGCAGGCCTGCTGCTTTCTGCTTCTGTCCTGTCAGGGTAAGGACTGGACTTTGCTTTCTACATCCTGCTTTCTGAGGTTCTCCAAAGCTTGGGTTGAGCTTGCCTCTTGTTAAGTAGTCTCAGGGCCATGAAAGACTTCATATACCAGCACCTGGGCTCTCTTGCTGAGAGTCCTGTCTTTCCAAGTGGTGCCAAATCCAGTTCCTGGGCCCTTGGAAGTGAGTTCTAGTGATTTCAAGAACAAAATCAACGCATTGGCTCACAGCGTCATTCAGAATTGGCGCATCCTTGCAAAACTTGATGTATCGCCGCTGCCTGCACCAAAGCGTGGTTCCCGCTTAACGCACCAACCATGACTTACAACACAGGCCCCAGCTTTCTGTCTCAGCGCCTCTGAGGAATCCCTATTGCGTGAGTTTCAAGCACTGCATCACTGAAGTTCCTGATGTACTTCTTTGACTCTGACACATCGCCTTCTACAGTCCAGTGAAAACGACACATCGTGACTTGACTTCGCAGCATCATTGATGCATTGTCCCTGAGTGCCGCATTCAACACCACACCACAGTAAGGAACTGACGCATCGTGCTGAAAATTACCCATCACCTCCCCTATGGCAGTAAGGAACTGATGCCTCATCTCCTCTGTGTAGCAGTAAGGAACCGATGCATCACTGGCTTTTTTGATGCCTCACCTCCCCTTTACCTCACATCGACTTTAATTTTTAATGCACCTAAGGTACTTTGGCCTAGTCAAGCGCATTTATTGATTTTAAGGAACTACTATTGCATTTAACCTTTTAAAAGTTATCTCTTGATTTTGCATTTTTGTTGTTTTGGTCTTGTTTTATTCAGATAAATATTTACTATTTTTCCAAACTGGTATGGATGCCTTTTGTAGGTGTGTGTGGGTAGGGGTGTGTGCGTGTGTGTGTGTAGGGGTGTGTGTGCGTGTTTGTGTGTTGGGGTGTGTGTGTGTGCATAGGGGTGTGTGTGTATAGGGGTGTGTGTAAAGTATTTGTGTATATATATAGATATATATGTGTATATATATATATATCTATATATATATATATATATATATATATATATATATATATATATATATATATATATATATATATATATATATATATATAGATATATATTACCTACTGGCGGTCGCCAGTAGGTAGTTATAGTTAGGACCCCTTTTCCATAGGAAATCCGCAACATTCTATTTTGAATAACTTTGGCGCCGGTCGACGAATCCTCGCGAATTTCTCAAAATAGGTGGGGCGCTACACTCCGCTCCTACCCTGAAAGTCTCGGGAGGATTCGTCAAGCGGGGGCTGAGATAAAAGGGGGGTCCCAAAACGCGTTTTTCCCATGCATTTTTCCATAGGACCTTTAGACAGGGCTACAGCCCGAACGGCTGAACAGAATTACTTGAAATTTGGCAGAGAGGTAGTCCTCAGGTCAAGGAAGTGCCTTTTGTAGGTTTGGTGTAAATCTGTTCAGTAGATTCTGAGAAAATAGCCTTTAAATCAATATATATATCTGAGCCAGCTTACGGTACGCTTACCGTAAGCTTACCGTACGCGTACGGTGGCGTGCGCGAGCGCGATTCTGATTGGCTCTTAGATCTTAGTAAACATTCGAATCGGCCGAAACCAGGAAGCGGCGGCCGCCATTTTCTCTCTCGCACTGAGAGTTAGGTAGTCAAATAAAACCAATACACATGTAACGGAGCTGTTTTGACAGCTCACACACACATAGCCATGATGAGGGAGTCCCCCAAGACCCCCCAAGGCCAAAAATGCCATTTTTATTTTTTCGCTAATTTCGCCGATTACGCTTACCGTACGCGTACGGTAAAAAATGTAAAAAAAAAACACTATCCACACTCTCCCCACCCCTTGTGCTTTCGGTGGCCGCAGGCCACCAAATGTGCAGGGCTTATCAGATCCGTGGAATACCACAATATTTTTAACAAAAATAATAAAAGAAAAAATTATCCACACTCTCTCCACCCCGTGTGCAAATGGTGCCCGAAGGGCACCATTTGTGCATGGCTTATAAGCACCGTAAGCACAGTAAGCACCGCGCACGGAACGAACTGTGTTAAGTGGGCGCGCACGCCACGAACGGCGTAAAGTAACTTAGCATTTTAAAAAACTTACAAATTCACTGAAAAAACCATAGGTTTCACACACGTTATAGTTAGGAATTAGCATTTAAAAAACCTTGCAAATTCACTGAAAAAACCATAGGTTTCACACATGTTATAGTTAGCGGAAATTTTACTGATAAAAAACCAGTGAAATTCCCCCGTTATAGTTAGTGCAGGCAACTATAACTCACGCGACCGCAATCTTCTGCTGATGACATATGTGTCTTTATGAAAAAAAAATATTTGTAATATATGTATAGCTAAAAATGTATGGAAGAAGACATGGGCAAATAAGTGTCTAAATACAGTATTAGCATCAGCAGAGGATTGCGGTCGCGTGAGTTATAGTTGCCTGCACTAACTATAACGGGGGAATTTCACTGGTTTTTTATCAGTAAAATTTCCGCTAACTATAACATGTGTGAAACCTATGGTTTTTTCAGTGAATTTGCAAGGTTTTTTAAATGCTAATTCCTAACTATAACGTGTGTGAAACCTATGGTTTTTTCAGTGAATATATATATAGATACACTCAAAATTGTAAGTAAAAGAATGCGGGGATAGAGGAACAAAGGGATATAAATATGAAGGATTTACAGAAAGTGTAAGAGAGGGAGAAAAGGAGAGACAAAACGTCAGAGAAGAAAGGGGCAGTGAAAAGAAAACAATATAGAGCTACAGGCAAGAATGTTATGTAGAAAGAGAAGAATAATGAGAATTGCAGCCCAAAGGAAGATGGACAGAAGAGTGGAGAGAAAATTAAAGAGAAAGAGAAGGGAAGCTGTTAGGGAGAAGCAGTAGTAAAAACAGAAGGTAAAGAAACAAGAGTGAGAAAATGAGGGATAGATAAGCAGTTTTTGCAAGACAGACTGGATAGAGAAGGCAAGCAATAGTGAAATAAAGGAGGCACAAAGAAGAGAAGAGACTCAGAACAGAGAGAGGATCATGTGAAGAGAGTTCGATAATTAAGAGGAGGTAGAGCTAGAGAAGGGAGAAAGAGAAAAAAAGAGAATGTCAATGAGATATAGTCTGTCCAACTGATGAGAAAGGGACAGCCTTTTGCCAAGAGGCACTGCAAACTACACTTCTGGATCTATAATGGGTCAATATTTATTACAGGCAAAATGTAAGTATCTTAAAGCTTTGTCAGTTTCATACTAGCAAGGCATGCCAAAAGTACTGTATCATCAATCATTTTGTACAAACTCTGAAACAGTTTGCTTGTGGGAGATACTCTAAGTCCTTCTTTTTGTTCTTTAAGATCTTACACTATGATAATTAGATCAGTATTGCTGGCCAAATGTTAATTAAAGGGACAATCTTGTACTCTAGTTTGGGTAATTTTCTTGGAAGGTAAAGAGTACCTCGTTTGTCCTGTTTGTTGTATGCCGATGATCTAGTAATACTGGATCAAACTGAGATAGGACTTCAAAGAAAACTGAATATATTTAGCGAATACTGTACGGCAAAACGACTTACTGTAAACATGGACAAAACAAAAATGTTGTGCTTTGGGAAGAGGAATACGAAGTTTAATTGGTATTTGGGCCAAACTAAACTAGAGATTGTAAATGAATACAAATACCTTGGAATATGGTTTACGAATTCCTTGAAGTGGGGCATACATCTGGAGGCACAGAAAATAAAAGCTCATCAAGCGGTATGTGGGCTGAAAAGATTCAATAATAGTTATGGTGATATGTCCCATAAGCCACTTTTGACGGCCTATAAAGCCATGATCCCTCCGCAATTCCAATATGGCTCAGAAGTAATTTGTATTGATGGTAAAAGCTCCTGGGATAAAGAAGAAGGGAAATGTCTGAAATCATTATTGTCACTTCCCAGCTCGGCAATGATTCAGGCAATCAGAATGGACTTAGGCCTAACTGCATGGAACATTCAGGTGCAATTAAGTTTTCTCAGATTTTGGAATCGTTTGAGTCTTGGGGAGGTCATAAAGGTGTCCCAATGGTGTATGAAAGAAATCCAGTCCAGTGAGTTAAAGTGGGCTAAGGCCACAAGAAGGAAACTCCTGACCATGTGTGATCACTTGAATGTGAAAATTGACCCCCTGACCCTACAAATAAATGTAATAAAGAGTGTACTTAAAATGCAGGGTAAAGAATTTTCTAGAGCAACAGATCGCGAGTATTTGATTAAGAAAGATTCTAGCTGGGAGAAAGATATGAGCTTTCCCTATCTCGATTTACTACCGAACCGTTGGTTAAGAATGGAAGAACTTAGGATAAGAATTGGCATTAACGCAGCCATAATAAATTGCGCAATAAAATCAGTTTTAATGCAACCTGATGGCAAGTGTATGTGCAAGATAGGATTGAAATGCAACATTTTACACATTTTATTAGATTGTCGAAGATTTTTAAATTTACGTAAATTATTCCACCGTCCGATATTCTTAAAATATGGTGTAAAGACGTGCTTACAAGCATGGGAGCTTCTTGCTGATATGGAAAAATTAGATATAGCAATAGCCATTGGGAAATATATGCAGGGTATATATAAGCTCCCCGCCTCATTAGAGGCGTAAGAGTAGCTAGTGCCTTCCAATTGTAAATGAAATTATCTGTTATAAAACTGTTTTAAAATTGTTAAGAATGATTTTTTAAGGATTTTATGACTCTTAATGTTTAAGAACATAATTTAGCAATGTGGAAATTTTTTAATGGTATTGTAAATGCTGTGGTTTAAAGACCAATTGGTCTAAATAAACATTATTTTTTAACTGAACCTCACTTGTAAATTCTAAGGTCTGTGGTGCATTTTTAAAAGCGCATAGATTCATACACACAAAACAACACCAGAGTCACACATTTGGCTAAGCATTGCCACCTGAGCATGACATACACATTGTTACCCCTATACCTTGCCCCACAATTAATGCACATGTTAGACACACTCCCTGAAGTCATCACACACAGCAAGGCACCACAGTCTAAGAGTTGGCACCTCAGCAGCATGTTCTCTCATCAACACTCATTCGAATCATTCTCAATAAAACTAGCATTGGATAAATTTGTACCTCTGCAGTAGAAAACAATCAACAAGATCTACATTTATACTCATAGGAGGCAGGCTAAATGAAGATGGATGAGAGGCGAGGAAGGGCTATGTGGGTGTAGGGTGAGCAGGAAGGGGGCCTCTGCCCATCCCACAATCACAGAAGCCTATTCTTCCCTCAGCTTTTCCTCATCAATCCCTCCTCATCTCTTACCCCTCTCTTTACCCTTCTACTGTCAGACTTCCCTCCTATCCTCTTCACATATCTCTTCCTCACACTCTCCCCTCAGAACTTCATTTCCATATGCGTTGGTCGTCATCTCTTCCCCTACCTATCCATGTCCTTTCAGCACTTTCCAAAAGAAACATAGTGAGACCCAGAGCGAAAGAAAGAGACAGAGAAACCAAGACAAAAATAGAAGAAGAGACCCCGAAAGAGAGAGGGTTGAGAAAAAGAGATGGATAGAAGAGAGGGAGATGGGAGTGTAAAAGGGAAAGTAGTCATGATCGAGAGGAAAGAACCAGGTAGAGGGAATGAAAAGAGAACATTGTGAGTTGATCGCTCAACCCTCAACACTCTGGTTTCTCACTGGACAGAAATATAATATTGTTTATTAAGTGCCTGACCAACATGGAAGGAAGGAAAATTAAATAATGGGATGCAGGAGAGGGCAGCAGTGGTGGCCAGCTTGTACCGAGGGTGGTGAGCGGGAGGGGTACACGGCGTCCTCCTCCCTCGGGCGTCTTCTCTCTTCATGGAAGCTCCTGATGCAAGAAACGGCACTACCCAATCCTGGCGCTGCATTCACAGTATGAAAGCAGCGCCAGGATTGGATTGGATAGAGCATGATTTCTCAGCCCTCCTAAGAGTACTGGAGGCCTGCGCTTTCTCTAACCCAACTGTCTAAGACAGATAGCTTAGAGAAGTTTAAAATGCGCGTGTTTGGCTAGCCATCCCAAAACAGTTGGCCAAAGAGACATGCACATTTTAAAGCGCACAGCTCTCTGCTGCTGCCACTCGGCAGCGCTGGCCCTGCCCCCTCCTGACTCTTAGTTCAGGATGGGTTGTCAAAAAATAAAACGGTAATAAGTGTACATTTTTACCATTTTATTTTTCAGCTCTGGGGTTTGTGGGGTAACTTTACTCTGCTCAAATGGAGGAGCCACACATGAAGGGCAGGTCAACATGCAAGAGGGAAGGAGCTAGACATGTCTCGTGACAGGGAGAGGCATCAGGGCTTGACAGAGAGATATGTTGTGTGTTTCAAGATATTCACGGGCACGCTCTAGCAAGCCACTCGGAGGCAATGAACTGTCGACATGCCACACAACGAGTCTTCCTAATAGATATATTAGGGAGAGATAACTTGGTTTCTGCAAAGACAGATACCATGAGGTTTAGGGATGCCAAATCTTTTACAAGGGTTGTCAGTGGCTGGAGGGAAAGGATTACATTAGCTGGTATTGCCTGAAATGGATAATGACAAATGCATGTAATTACTCTTTTGGTGTAGCTGCTTCCTACTTGGACCTCTAACTCTGAAATTCAAATGTCTTTGCGACTCACTCTTTTCTCCAATTTGTCCAAAACATTTTTTGGTTTGGTTTCTGGTCTTCTCCACCATTCCTTCTTTCTGCAAGGCTTGTTACGCTACTTGTGAGCATTTCTCCAAGAGGTCCTATTTCATGATCCCTTTGCTTCACTAAATAATTTGACAGAAAACACTCACAATCTTTAAAACCATTTGTAAAACTTCCACAACTGTTGCAGCTGGTGGCCAAATTATACTTTATGCACTGTCGCCACTTATTTTCATAAAGAGTACTGTTATTTGTTATTCTGCTACAACCATTGTTCATGTGTGTGTTATGGGTTGTAAATGTGGGTATAAGTTCTGTGCTGAAACTATACTATTGAAGATCACACTTTGTGCTTGGTTTCTATGCTTTATGCATATTTATTCATTCAATATCTCTTCAAATGTAAGTAAGATTTCAAGATGGAGGGACAAATCATATCAAAACCAAGAATACTGGATAGAAGGTGTAACTCTGCGTTATCATGTAGTACCATGGAGTACATATTCCACTTCCTATCAGTTCTATTGCATGCACTTTAGGTATCCTTCCCACAAAACAGCGAGAACGTTTT
This sequence comes from Triturus cristatus, assembly GCF_964204655.1. Lineage (NCBI taxonomy): Eukaryota > Metazoa > Chordata > Amphibia > Caudata > Salamandridae > Triturus > Triturus cristatus. Next base: position 796,221,050 of record NC_140583.1, on the reverse strand, counting down.
CTCCTTCACTAACACCCCATCCTGATAATAAAGTAAAGGTATTATATGCATGTGCAGTATGAAAAGAAAATAATTAAACAGAATTTGCTTAAGGTATGCAACCTGTCACCACATTTCCAAAACTCCTTTGGGGAAAGGATGCTCAGATATTTTACAATCATTTTTAAAGTTATATCCAACTGGCCTACTGTGTTCTAGAATTTTAAAAAATCACTGATAATACCAGAACTAGAAACAAAAATCCACACCCTGCCAGGTCTACTGGGCCAATATATTTTAAAGTGCAACTTTTGCCATCCAGCTTGCTAAATTTCCTTAATTGAGAGCCGAGGATCTCCTGTGAAAATGATCAAGTACTGCTTTGCTGAGATTATTCCCACTGCTTTAAAACACACAGCTTACCACACAGCGTCCAGGTAAATGACCCCCTCACACCCAAAACTATAACACATTGGCCCAGAATAGTGAAAGGAGGCCCCAAAAGTATTTTTTTTTAATTAAGTTCCAATGATGCCGACCCGCCCCCCCCCCCCCCCCCCCCCACCTTCGATGTCTTAGCTGGTCTAGATACGCCCTGTGCTGACTGCTGATGCCCCCTGCCTCCAGGCTGGCTCTGGGCACTCCCAGGGTGGGCGAGCAGGAGCCCGCCGTCCAGCCACGTGCGCGCCACCTCGTTAGCTGCAGATTTCGGATCCATCTCGGTGGAGCGGAACAATCAGGGAGAAAGGACGGGGAGCGGCAGACCCTGTAAGTGGGCTGGCGCCGGGCTTCTCCTGGCTTTTAAACATTAATGGCAACACTCGGAAAAGGATCCTGGCAGGCGCTTCCCGCCGGCAGCACAACGCCAATAAAGCCGTATAAATAGGCCGACGGTGGGGGAAAGGGGATATGATAAACGCGCCCTTTTTAACCCCCTCTTTATGCAAGCTGCACCCGTCAAGGGCAACACCTGGAAATAGCCAGCAGGGCCTGTCTTAAGACCAAACCCATTTGTGTGAACTGGGGCTGTGTTTTATCAGAGCATGTCAGGGACTCTTGTGGGCATAGGCAAGATATAGCTTCATGCTCCTTGCTCCGAGCAACCTAGAATGTATTGCCTATTTAATGCAAGTCGCGTGACACTAAACAATATTACATTATATAGTTAATTTTTCAGAAATAGGGGCACACATAAATAGAGGAAAGTTCAAACGGCAAGGCATCTACCGGACAAACAGTAACTAAAAGAGTTTAAACAAGCATTGTCGAAGCCATTTCTTCTTGCATTTTGATGTAGATATTTTTTGTCTTCCAACAATATTTTACATGGAATACTGTCCAACCCGGCCTGAATCATCTATTACAGGTAAGGCACTGTCAGTGGTTCGAATGGGCAGGATCGACCAGCACGACATGCCTTCCTTCTGCTTTTTTGTTACAAAACGCAACTGCATCTGAAGGGTTAATGCCGATCTCGAGGTGGTCTTGGTAAGAAAGAGTAGGGTTGGAGTGGCACAGTGAAATCAAGGCAGTGGCAGACAGTGAAAAAAGCAAGAGGCCTTCTTGCCAGGATGTATGCGACCAAACTGAAATGTACATTTGTATTTTTACTGTCTCTCACTCCCAAGATATTCCTGTCTGTGAAGAACAGTAAACAAGCATTGGCATAGCCAATAGGTCTCGCCTATGGGACCTTATAAGTGTTTAGCCATGCAACAGTTGCATAACTAAATACTTATAAGGTCCCAACAGCGAGACCTATTGGCTATGCAAAGCGGCGATCGCGATCAAACATCAAAGTGGCCGTGCGGCTGCGAAAGTGATCGCGATCAAACAACAAAACGGCCGCGAAAGTGAAAGTAATCGCGGTAAAGAGCGGCGTGCGTGCCCGCGCACATGCACTGTAGCTCTAGGCTGGCCTGGTAGCACTTTTTGGAGCCCTCTCAATAAGTCTCGCAGAGACCAGCGCATGCGCTGGGTCAGGCGAGACCTAAAAAAGCACCCAGTAGCCCACTCTAAATAGGGTGGATGGGTACCTCCTTGAGCGGTCTGAGAAAGGTCTATGCCGATCAAGTAAATTTTACTCCATCCGCGTAAACCCTACTGTCCTTTCGACTAATAATTGGGCGGGCAGATCAAGCATTTGGCAGACAGGGTACTCCCGGTCCTCCAAACTCTAAATTAGGCCCTAAATCATCTGTACATTTTGCAGCAGCCTATCTTATACTATGTGTAATACCATTTTATAAAAATACCATGCATATTCCCAGTGCTTTTATTTACAGGCTGGAATCTTGTAGCGCTATGCAGGTCACTGTTCCCCACAGAGCCAACAAACATTCCGTTCTCTTATTGCCACTTAGACACAGAGACATCAACAGTAATTGCATTTAAATTGAGCTTTCATAACGTAAACAAGTGCATTTCCCACTAACTTACATTTATTTTTTATTTAAGGTGTGCGCGGTATGCGTGTACTTGGAGGCGAAAGGCCTGCAAAAGAGTTGCAGAATATTTTAGTTTTTTTAAAGTTATGTCTCTGGCCCTGCCTCACACTCACTGACCCCACCATCGCTGCACTGAGGATGACAAGTCCCATCCTTTTTATGCACTTTAGCTACTGGAGGCGAAAAGCGTTACAACAAACAATTGATGGACGGAATGCTGACAATGCAGACATTCTCCCCCAGTCAAGAGATCTGGGTTAAATCCATCGTTCTTTTGCCCACTACACCACCCCAGTTTAGACATGGCCATATGCAAAGCAGTCTTGACCCTGTGCCTCATGGGAACAGTCCAGCCCGAACTGCCAAGCCATGTCTTCCCTGGACCGGAATCAAGCATCCTAGGACCGGTTTCTGGCTATCAGCCGTCCTCAGCCAGGATAGCTTGACTCCAGTGGCGTAGTGAGCACGGGTCCCACGTCTGGGAATACCCATCCCACTTAGGGCGAAAAGCGTTACAACAAACAATTGATGGACGGAATGCTGACAATGCTGACATTCTCCCCCAGTCAAGAGATCTGGGTTAAATCCATCGTTCTTTTGCCCACTACACCACCCCAGTTTAGACATGGCCATATGCAAATCAGTCTTGATCCTGTGCCTCATGGGAACAGTCCAGCCCGAACTGCCAAGCCATGTCTTCCCTGGACCGGAATCAAGCATCCTAGGACCGGTTTCTGGCTATCAGCCGTCATCAGCCAGGATAACTTGACTCCAGTGGCATAGTGAGCACGGGTCCCACGTCTGGGAATACCCATCCCACTTAGGGCGAAAAGCGTTACAACAAACAATTGATGGACGGAATGCTGACAATGCAGACATTCTCCCCCAGTCAAGAGATCTGGGTTAAATCCATCGTTCTTTTGCCCACTACACCACCCCAGTTTAGACATGGCCATATGCAAATCAGTCTTGACCCTGTGCCTCATGGGAACAGTCCAGCCCGAACTGCCAAGCCATGTCTTCCCTGGACCGGAATCAAGCATCCTAGGACCGGTTTCTGGCTATCAGCCGTCATCAGCCAGGATAGCTTGACTCCAGTGGCGTAGTGAGCACGGGTCCCACGTCTGGGAATACCCATGCCACTTAGGGCGAAAAGCGTTACAACAAACAATTGATGGACGGAATGCTGACAATGCAGACATTCTCCCCCCGTCAAGAGATCTGGGTTAAATCCATCGTTCTTTTGCCCACTACACCACCCCAGTTTAGACATGGCCATATGCAAATCAGTCTTGACCCTGTGCCTCATGGGAACAGTCCAGCCCGAACTAATCGCGGTAAAGAGCGGCGTGCGTGCCCGCGCACATGCACTGTAGCTCTAGGCTGGCCTGGTAGCACTTTTTGGAGCCCTCTCAATAAGTCTCGCAGAGACCAGCGCATGCGCAGGGTCAGGCGAGACCTAAAAAAGCACCCAGTAGCCCACTCTAAATAGGGTGGATGGGTACCTCCTTGAGCGGTCTGAGAAAGGTCTATGCCGATCAAGTACATTTTACTCCGTCCGCGTAAACCCTACTGTCCTTTCGACTAATAATTGGGCGGGCAGATCAAGCATTTGGCAGACAGGGTACTCCCGGTCCTCCAAACTCTAAATTAGGCCCTAAATCCTTCTGTACATTTTGCAGCAGCCTATCTAATACTATGTGTGATACCATTTTATAAAAATAGCATGCATATTCCCAGTGCTTTTATTTACAGGCTGGAATCTTGTAGCGCTATGCAGGTCACTGTTCCCCACAGAGCCAACAAACATTCCGTTCTCTTATTGCCACTTAGACACAGAGACATCAACAGTAATTGCATTTAAATTGAGCTTTCATAACGTAAACAAGTGCATTTCCCACTAACTTACATTTATTTTGTTTATTTAAGGTGTGCGCGGTATGCGTGTACTTGGAGGCGAAAGGCCTGCAAAAGAGTTGCAGAATATTTTAGTTTTTTTAAAGTTATGTCTCTGGCCCTGCCTCACACTCACTGACCCCACCATCGCTGCACTGAGGATGACAAGTCCCATCCTTTTTATGCACCTCAGCTACTGGAGGCGAAAAGCGTTAAAATAAACAAATGATGGACGGAATGCTGACAATGCAGACATTCTCCCCCAGTCAAGAGATCTGGGTTAAATCCATCGTTCTTTTGCCCACTACACCACCCCAGTTTAGACATGGCCATATGCAAAGCAGTCTTGACCCTGTGCCTCATGGGAACAGTCCAGCCCGAACTGCCAAGCCATGTTTTCCCTGGACCGGAATCAAGCATCCTAGGACCGGTTTCTGGCTATCAGCCGTCCTCAGCCAGGATAGCTTGACTCCAGTGGCGTAGTGAGCACGGGTCCCACGTCTGGGAATACCCATCCCACTTAGGGCGAAAAGCGTTACAACAAACAATTGATGGACGGAATGCTGACAATGCTGACATTCTCCCCCAGTCAAGAGATCTGGGTTAAATCCATCGTTCTTTTGCCCACTACACCACCCCAGTTTTGACATGGCCATATGCAAATCAGTCTTGACCCTGTGCCTCATGGGAACAGTCCAGCCCGAACTGCCAAGCCATGTCTTCCCTGGACCGGAATCAAGCATCCTAGGACCGGTTTCTGGCTATCAGCCGTCATCAGCCAGGATAGCTTGACTCCAGTGGCGTAGTGAGCACAGGTCCCACGTCTGGGAATACCCATCCCACTTAGGGCGAAAAGCGTTACAACAAACAATTGATGGACGGAATGCTGACAATGCAGACATTCTCCCCCAGTCAAGAGATCTGGGTTAAATCCATCGTTCTTTTGCCCACTACACCACCCCAGTTTAGACATGGCCATATGCAAATCAGTCCTGACCCTGTGCCTCATGGGAACAGTCCAGCCCGAACTGCCAAGCCATGTCTTCCCTGGACCGGAGTCAAGCATCCTAGGACCGGTTTCTGGCTATCAGCCGTCATCAGCCAGGATAGCTTGACTCCAGTGGCGTAGTGAGCACGGGTCCCACGTCTGGGAATACCCATCCCACTTAGGGCGAAAAGCGTTACAACAAACAATTGATGGACGGAATGCTGACAATGCAGACATTCTCCCCCAGTCAAGAGATCTGGGTTAAATCCATCGTTCTTTTGCCCACTACACCACCCCAGTTGAGACATGGCCATATGCAAATCAGTCTTGACCCTGTGCCTCATGGGAACAGTCCAGCCCGAACTGCCAAGCCATGTCTTCCCTGGACCAGAATCAAGCATCCTAGGACCGGTTTCTGGCTATCAGCCGTCATCAGCCAGGATAGCTTGACTCCAGTGGCGTAGTGAGCACGGGTCCCACGTCTGGGAATACCCATGCCACTTAGGGCGAAAAGCGTTACAACAAACAATTGATGGACGGAATGCTGACAATGCAGACATTCTCCCCCAGTCAAGAGATCTGGGTTAAATCCATCGTTCTTTTGCCCACTACACCACCCCAGTTTAGACATGGCCATATGCAAATCAGTCTTGACCCTGTGCCTCATGGGAACAGTCCAGCCCGAACTGCCAAGCCATGTCTTCCCTGGACCGGAATCAAGCATCCTAGGACCGGTTTCTGGCTATCAGCCGTCATCAGCCAGGATAGCTTGACTCCAGTGGCGTAGTGAGCACGGGTCCCACGTCTGGGAATACCCATCCCACATAGGGCGAAAAGTGTTACAACAAACAATTGATGGACGGAATGCTGACAATGCAGACATTCTCCCCCAGTCAAGAGATCTGGGTTAAATCCATCGTTCTTTTGCCCACTACACCACCCCAGTTTAGACATGGCCATATGCAAATCAGTCTTGACCCTGTGCCTCATGGGAACAGTCCAGCCCGAACTGCCAAGCCATGTCTTCCCTGGACCGGAATCAAGCATCCTAGGACCGGTTTCTGGCTATCAGCCATCATCAGTGTTGTATGGTGTCCTTTTACTATTATTATGAGTGTTAGAATTCTTGTATGTCAGCACTCTGATGTAAGTGCATTCTGTGTTACCTAGATACTTAGAGGAATGTTAGGATTCACTTCGTGTTCTGAGTTGACCGGTGCTGGAGGGTCTCTGTCATCCGCACTGGTGGGTTTACTTATTCCTGAATTGTGAATAAATCACCTCTTCACAACTTCGTGTGAGACCCGTTTTTACATTGGCGACGACTGGGATCACCCACCGTGAAGGAAGGACCCGAGTATCTCTCTGCACTACGATTTTTTTTAATTCTCTTACAAGTTTTAAAAAGAGATAAAGAAAATTGCACGAAGGCATTGATACGGAAGCAGCTAAAAATTACTTGAAGGCATTGAAACGGAAGCAGCCTAAAATTGGAGAACTGAAGTCTTCATGGTCGTGAAATACTTCAAACGGTAAAGTTTACCTTGGATTGATGTGAGTGACGGTTGAAGACTTCTGCTCGAGCTTCCATTGTTCCGGCGATGTTTGTTTTCGTCTGATTACGTGCGTCTGCTGCTCACGCTTAGAAAACAAGAACCACTGCCTGTTGAAAACACGTTCGTGGTGTGACGTTCGTGGCGGCCATTTTAAGTTGGGCAGATTTTTTTTCATTCAAAATTCAAGCACCAGTTTCTTCGTTACGTGACATCGTTTGATGATAAGAAACGGATTGTCATGCTGTGAAAAGGATTGGCTGGTACTGTCTAAGTAATTTTAATTTACTTTTCTACACAAATTTTGAACTTTGAGAACTATTGGATAATACTGGTTTCATGTGTTTTTTTTTCTTGTTTCACATGACATGTATTGTTCACTGCATCGTCTACTAAGATGAATTTTGGCATCAAATTCTTATTTTGGCCATTGGGATTGTTATCTTGTTGAGTACACATCTTAGTTTTGAAGTTCATTTCTACTAGGATTTTTCTTTTACAGCTTATTGCAATTTTACCTGACTTTCTTCTACTATGGCATCTTCTCAAATATGCAATCAACCAGCAATTTTTTTAAGTACACCAGGAAATCCCACTTTAACGTGGAAAAAATGGTACAAAACTTTTGAAAATTATATAGTTGCTATTGATGGAAAGAAATTTCCTGCTGAAAGAAAACATGCGCTGCTCTTTACTTATTTAGGGTCAGCTGCCATTGAGATTTTTGAAAATTTATCACCTATTGCAGCACCTGCTGGAGCTGGCGATTCTTGGGACATTTTCAAAGAAGCTGTTGCTAGATTGGAAAAACAGTTTATTGAAGAACCTAGTATTTTAATTGAACGTCATGCTTTCAACAAGAGAAAACAATTTGCTGACGAAACGGTGGAACAATATGTTGTGGCGTTAAGGGTTCTTGCTGCAAATTGTGATTTTGGGGCAAGCGTAGATATTTGCATAAGGGACCAGTTTGTATTTAATTGTGAATCTAAAAAAATACAAGAGAGGTTGTTAGCCTGTCGTAATCCTACGCTAAATGAAATTATTGATATTGCCAAAGGCATTGAAAGGTCTATACGATCATCTAAAGTTTTATCTTCTGAAGAGAGTCCAGTTACTCCTGTATGTGCTGTTCAAGTCAGTAAAAAAATATTTAAACCTAACATGGTGTCAAAGCCTAGCAAACCGTCTTGTTTTAGATGTGGATCCAGGTTTCATCTTGCTAATAGTTTGGAATGTCCTGCCATTAAAAGAAGATGTACTAAATGTAATAAGGTTGGTCATTTCCAAACTGTTTGCAAGAATGTAAGGAGTGGTTCCACTGCTATAAACAATGGTTTAACAGTGAATTCTGTGAATGATGTGACTAATGAGTTAGAGAATATGATTATTACCTTGTATGATTCTTCCTTTGATGTTAATATGATTAATGTTGGATTTAAAGCACCTTTAGGAGAAGTTTTAATTGGAGATGTTGTTTTAGAAGTAATGGCTGACTCTGGCTCTCCAATCACTGTGCTATCTGATGCTACATTTGAAAAAAAGTGGACAGGTATACAACTTTGTGTCACGGATGTCAACCCTAAAGCATTTGGTAATTTTGATATTGAAATGTTGGGTTATTTTGAGGAAAAATTGAATTTTCAGGGACGTTGTATTTTCACGAAAATTTATGTTGCAGTTAATGGCAAGAATATTGTCGGGTGGTATGATCTGGGCAAACTAGGAATAATGCTTTGTCCAGGTACGGATACTCCCATTAGATTACGTGACATTTCTGTTAACCAGATTGCAACACAAGATTGTAATACTGACTTTATTCTATCAAAATTCAACACTGTTTTTGCTGATAAAGTTGGTCACGTGAATGGTTTTATGCATCACATTAAGTTAAAGAAAGATGCTAGGCCTGTACAGCACAAAGTACGCATGGTACCCTTGGGTGTTCGTCAAAAGCTCAAAGAGCATTTAGATAATCTGTGTTCTGAGGGCATAATAGAGTCCACTGATAGTTCAGAATGGATTTCGGCTATTGTAATTGCATTAAAAAAAATGGAGACTTGAGGCTATGCATTGACTTGAGATCACTGAATAAGAATATAATTATTGACAGTCATCCGCTTCCTAGGATTCAGGAATTGCTCATGGCTGTCAATGGAGCTAACATTTTTTCCATCATTGATCTCAAGTCTGCATATCATCAATTAATGTTGGACGAGGAATCTAAAGACTTGACTGCTTTTGTGACTCCTTTTGGAGTCTATAGGTTTTTACGTATGCCATTCGGTTTAGCTTCCGCCGCTAGCGTTTTTCAAATGCTGGTGGATGTATTGTTTCAAGATGTGGTTGGGGTACAAGCATTTCAGGATGACATACTTATCTTTGCCAAGTCACATGAAGAACATGATTTCATTCTAGGCAAAGTACTTACCAAACTGGCACAAAGAGGCATGACGGTTAGCAAAGAAAAATGCAAATTTTTTGTGAAGGAAATTGATTATTTAGGACACAAGATCTCAGGAGAGGGCATTGCTCCTAAACTTGATTTGATTAGTGCTCTTAACAATGCTATTAAGCCGTATGACAAGGATTCTTTGAGGTCCTTTTTGGGACTTGGAGAGTATTATGCTAGGTTTGTACAGGGCTATGCTTTGGTTGTTGAACCTTTGAGACATTTGCTTAGGAAAGGGACATCTTTTGTCTGGTCTGATGAGCATGACAAAGCTTTTGTTAGAGTTAAAGAGCTCATTTCTAGAGCTCCTACGTTGAAGACATTTGATCCTAATGGGGAATCTGTGGTAACTGTGGATGCCAGTTCTATTGGCTTAGGGGCTGTTTTCACTCAGTTTGTAAATGGGAAAGAAAGAACTATTTCGTTCATTTCAAGAGCTTTAAAAGGTTCTGAGGTACATTACAGTACAATTGAAAGAGAGGCGCTTGCATGTGTGTGGGCTGTAGAAAAGTTCAAGAATTTTTTATGGGGACAGTCTTTTAAATTAATCACGGATCATAAACCCTTGGTGTTTATGATGGATGGTGTACGCTCAGGTAATGCTTCTTCCAGACTCATAAGACTTATTGCTAGGTTACAGGAGTTTAACTTCAAAATTGAGCATATTTCGGGAGGAAAGAACATCACGGCAGATTGTTTGTCTAGATTGCCAGCTAAAGAAGTCGATGAAAGTTCATGTGTTGATAATCATGAATGTGTAGTTGCTTTGGTGGATGTGTTAAATAATTGTGAGGGAAAAATTTCTGAAGCTGACTGGGTTAAATTTTATGATGAAGATGTTGTGATTAACAAGGTCAAAAAGTTTCTTGTTCAAGGATGGCCTCCTCTCAGGAATCTTGAGGCAGATTTGCACAGTTTTGCACACATTTCCAGTGAACTCAGTATTGAGAGTGGATTTCTGGTCAGACATAGTTTGTTGGTTCCTCCCATAGGTCTCAGGTCTAGGCTCGTAGAGTTAGCTCACTTTGGTCACAATGGGGTGTCCGCAACTAAGAGAGTTCTTAGACAACACTACTGGTGGCCTGGTATGGATACTTTGGTTGAAAGATTTGGTGATGCTTGTGCTATATGTGTGCGTTCAGATAAGCATTGTAAAGTTTCTTGTGAGCCCGTTGGTTTACAGGAAATTCCCAAGGGACCTTGGGAGAAGGTATCCATTGACTTTTCAGGTCCCTATGATATTTTAGGTAAACAGTATAGATTTCTTATTGTTCTGATTGACAATTTTTCCAAATGGATTTACCACACTTTTGTTGAGAACCCAAATACTGACGAAGTGATCAAATTTTTAGAGAGGATTTTTATTGTTGAAGGTTTTCCTAAAATACTTATGTCTGACAATGGTGTTCAGTTCACTTCGTCCAGAATGGTTTCTTTCTTACAAAAGTGTGGCATTAGAGCTGAGAGAGCTCCTTTATATTGTCCGAGAGCTAATGGTCAAGTGGAAAGGGCTAATAGATTTGTAAAGGATGGTATTCAGTGTGCTTTGGAGAGTGAGAGGAATGTTTTCAATTTTCTTGATGAGAAGCTTTGGGCGTATCATAACATGCCGCATTCAGTGACAGGATTTTCTCCTTTCTATTTGATGAGAGGAAGAGAGTGTTGTACATTAGTGTCACCATCTTGTGAGTTGATGGTTCATAAGGATTTTGACAAAACATTAGATAAGGTGAAGGACAATTTAGATGGAGCTGCCTTGAGAAATAAGATATATCATGATGACATACATAGAACTAAACACAAAAGCATTTGTGTTGGCAGTTGGGTACGCATCATTAATCCAGGTTTACCACGCAAAGGTCTTTCTAGATTTTCTGCTCCTGTGCAAGTTGTTAAGGTCTCGGAAACTGCAGTTTTTTTACACAAAAGGGGATGGTGGAATAAGGGTGCAGTAGTTCTTCTCAAACCTGGACAAGAAAAATTGTTTAATGTGAATGATGCTAATGATTCATTTTTGGATGTAGGAACTTCCAATGAGAAAAGTGTTTGTGGTTCCAATTTTAGACATTCTAGTGTTGATACACATATGGCTAGTTCTTCATCTGATGATAATTCTAAGTCTTGTTCTGATTTGTCCGTTCCCATTACTGATTCTCAGAATGTCTCTTCTTCTGAGGAGATTATTTCCGGGAATGTCTCTTCAGGGGTTCCTGTTAAGAGGGTGGTGAAATTTCCCAAGAAGTTTGAAGATTTTATTTTAAAATGATTTGTTTTTTTTTGTGTGTTTTCTTCTAAGTTTTATTTGTATTTGTTTATGTAAAAAAAAAAAAAAAAGGGGGACATGTTGTATGGTGTCCTTTTACTATTATTATGAGTGTTAGAATTCTTGTATGCCAGCACTCTGATGTAAGTGCATTCTGTGTTACCTAGATACTTAGAGGAATGTTAGGATTCACTTCGTGTTCTGAGTTGACCGGTGCTGGAGGGTCTCTGTCATCCGCACTGGTGGGTTTACTTATTCCTGAATTGTGAATAAATCACCTCTTCACAACTTCGTGTGAGACCCGTTTTTACAATCAGCCAGGATAGCTTGACTCCAGTGGCGTAGTGAGCACGGGTCCCACGTCTGGGAATACCCATCCCACTTAGGGCGAAAAGCGTTACAACAAACAATTGATGGACGGAATGCTGACAATGCAGACATTCTCCCCCAGTCAAGAGATCTGGGTTAAATCCATCGTTCTTTTGCCCACTACACCACCCCAGTTTAGACATGGCCATATGCAAATCAGTCTTGACCCTGTGCCTCATGGGAACAGTCCAGCCCGAACTGCCAAGCCATGTCTTCCCTGGACCGGAATCAAGCATCCTAGGACCGGTTTCTGGCTATCAGCCGTCATCAGCCAGGATAGCTTGACTCCAGTGGCGTAGTGAGCACGGGTCCCACGTCTGGGAATACCCATCCCACTTAGGGCGAAAAGCGTTACAACAAACAATTGATGGACGGAATGCTGACACAGGGTCAAGACTGATTTGCATATGGCCATGTCTAAACTGGGGTGGTGTAGTGGGCAAAAGAACGATGGATTTAACCCAGATCTCTTGACTGGGGGAGAATGTCTGCATTGTCAGCATTCCGTCCATCAATTGTTTGTTGTAACGCTTTTCGCCCTAAGTGGGATGGGTATTCCCAGACGTGGGACCCGTGCTCACTACGCCACTGGAGTCAAGCTATCCTGGCTGATGACGGCTGATAGCCAGAAACCGGTCCTAGGAAGCTTGTTTCCGGTCCAGGGAAGACATGGATTGGCAGTTCGGGCTGGACTGCTCCCATGAGGCACAGAGTCAGACTGATTTGCATATGGCCATGTCTGAACTGGGGTGGCAGAGGGGGCTAAAGAACGGTGATGGATTAAACCCAGATCAGTTGACTGGGGGTGAGTGCTTGCAATGTTCAACACTCCGTCCATCATTTCCTTTGGTTTTTGCTTTCTTCAGCTACTGGAAACAGTAGGGATGTTTAGTGGAACAGTGCATCATTTCAAAATAAGATCAGTGCACAGTAGCACTTGAAATTGTAACTTTAACTACAGGAAATTCACAATTACAAATAAATCTCTTTTCGCAACTGGCATTTCTAATGACCGCAAGGAAACTAACAAATGATTAAATGAAGATTGTATATACATACATGACCCAAGTGTGACATTCTTCATCGGCCAGATGTCCTTGTTTTGAACCCCCAAGCCCGCAGAAACTTACAATTAATCTCACTATAATATGTAATGCCTCAGATTGGCAAAACATATTAAGGCAAGTTCCTCGAGTATGTAAAATAGGCCAGAGCTCACAAAATCCTTATTCCCTTGGCCGCACACCCACCTCCATAACTTGATGTTTTGCTTGCCCAACTCCTTCGTCCACAGCTACCAAGTTTGCATCACTTCATACCTGCAAAGGTTGCCTTATCTGTTCACAGTTTGTTGTTGTATGATGTGCCATTACCATTTCCTCTACAGACCTTTCAATATCAACCCTGTCGGCTTGCGTCAGCTCGAAAGCACTTTTCACCGCCCTGTTCGCCATTTCGGCCACACCATTTGCCTTTGGATTGTATAGGGCTGTGCAAGCATAATGTATGCCACATGTGGTTAAATAATTCTTCATTTCTGTGGATGTTAACTGAGTTCCATTGTCAGTAATAATAGAGAACAGGGTATACCTCCTCTCTGAAAGTATAGTAATCATAACCCTCACAGTTATCTCTCTCATGAACTTCACAACCTACCATTTAGTGGGGACATCCAGCAACACTATCGCAAACCTTGACTCTCTTCTGAGACCTGGCAATGAGCCAATGAAATCCATGCATACACTTTGCCACGTCTGACCAAGGTCATTTACATCTACAACGTGAGACTGAGTTTACACTCTGAGGGGCATATTTATAATAACTGACGCATCCCTGCATATCAGCAGGGATGCGCCAGTTATTTTGCGCCCCAGCTCCGCCACCATGGATGCGCCGCATTTATAATGCGGCGCACCATGGGGCAAAAACGGCACAGATGCGTCACGCATCTGTGCCGTAAAAGTGGCGCATTGCTGGAGTTGCGTCGCAAGCGCGACGCAGCTCCAGCAATGCTCTGAGGGGCCCTATCTTCACAATGCTGCGTCAATCCTTACGCCTGCTTCAAGCAGGCGCAGGGTTTTGATGCAGCATGGGCTCAAAAGTGACTGAGTGAAATCTTGTAGATTTCACTCAGCCACTTTTAGGAGGCGTTCCTGCGCCGGATCGCCGCCACCTGCCCTGGAACGCCTACATGTGGCGCAGGGCTTTACAACGTGACGCATCTCCCAGATGCGTCACGTTGTAAATACCCCGCACCATGGCGCAGGATTTGCGCCGCTGCTGCGTCACAAAAGTGACGCAACGGCGGCGTAAATGATGCGCAAGTCAAACATAAATCTGCCCCTGAGTCTTTTCTCACCTTCTCCGCAGTCCACACACTGTTGCCACTGTTGCACCCAGGACATGATATCACCATCCATACCTGACCAGTAAAGCTTGAACTTTACTCTTTTTTTAGCAAGAGTTTGACCTGAATGACATTCATGTGCCAACTCAATAATTTTCCTGTGCCCCCGCAAGAGGCACAAACCTATCTTCCACACAATAACTCATCCAATACCTTAAGATAAGATCTGAGTGACATGATACATAATTTTCTCTCCTCCCACCTTCACATATATACATTTTTTTTGCAGAGTTTTATATAGCGCAAACTAGACCCAAACCAGGTATCATAGCACTTTACATAGCACCAGTTACATCACAGGAGGACACACACACATTCATTTTGGTTAGGCACGGGGAGATTAAGTGATTTGCCCAGAATCACAGGATGCTCAGCAAAATTGCCAAGACTCGCACCCAAATCCCCAGATTCAAGGTCGACCGCACTAGCCGTTAGGCCAACTCCTCTCCCGAATGTTAGAAATGGGACTTTGGTAGGCTAGGGCATGTGCCAAAGCTAGGCAAAAACCACCACCCTAGTCAAAATAAGGGAGTTACACTCCTAAAATAACCCCTGCTCACCCCCTTTGTAGCTTGGCACGAGCAGTCAGGCTTATCTTAGAGGCAGTGTGTAAAGCATTTGCACATAACCCACAGTAATACAGTATAAGTACTACAAAAAGACACCTCACCCGGTTTAGAAAAATATCCAATATTTTTACCTACTTAAGACAAGACCAAAAACGATAAAAATACACAATACAGTACTTAAAAATCTTCAGTTATCATCTGAGCCATTCCATTCAAAGCCACATAGTCACTTATTCCTTTCACCCAATAATCTATTACCTCTCCACGACACCACTCACCTCCATCTTCCACACTCGCCACGGCACGCTCATTTTTCTTTGTCCTCACTGCCTCTCCATCCACCTCCTCCCAACTCAGAGGAAGCTAAGACAGGCAATCAGCTTGAACTTGCGCCAATAAGGGATATGCTATAGTTTGTCACAGTACTTTTACAGACAGGCCGTCACCCTGGTCACACATGATGGTCACTTCCCCTCTACTCAAGTTAACAAAACTTTGATTAGTGGCTTATAGTAAACCCTAAGCAAGATTTATAACCTCCAAATGCATATTCTAAAGTATTCAGCACCCTATGCTGCAGCCATAGTCCCTCTCAATAGCGGAATAATTCTGTGTTGTTTCTGTGAGAGAGCGCCAAGCAAACACCACAGTGTTATAACTCTTGCCATGGATTTGAGGTAAGATAGCTCTAATGCCTGTTGCACTGGCATCACCAGTCTAAATGGTTCTTATATTTGTGTCAAATAGAAACCAAAAGTCCTACAGAACAAATGTCATCCATCATGCTATCAAAACATTGTTGTGGACACTCTCCCCATGTAAAGTTACTTCCTTAGCAAAATCCTTAATTTCACAGTTTTATTGACAAAATTGTGCATAACTTTAGCACAGTTCTCGATGAGACTTAAAGATGAACTCAACTGATCATTGTCAACCACAGGAAGAGCTGATCTAATGTCTTTCAACAAATCAGCTTTTGGCTTTACTCCTCCACCAGATAAAGCATATCCTAAATACTCGACTTCTTCAACTAGGAAATTGCATTTTTCTTTCTTAGAATAAGCCTTGTCTTCTCCAATCTATCCAAAGCTCGTTTCAGAGCCAAATTGTGTTCTTTGGTTTTACTAAAGACTGTTATGTCATCCTGAAAGTATATGAGGTTATCCTTTGAAAATTCAGACATGTTTTGCTGGAATACGCTGCAGCAAATAACCCAAAAAGCACACATGTGAATTAGAAAGCACCTTCCATAGTCATGAATGCTGTAAGTGGTCTAGAATCCTTGCACAAATATATTTGATGGTACTCATTCTTCAAATCTAAATTAAAAGGCACTTCCCACCCTGACATAGCAGAATAAGGTCAATAATGTTTGGCATGGAAAAATTGTCAACAACTATATTCCAGTTCAAACCACACAATTCTACACAGAATCTTAACTGGCCATCATTTTTCGTTGAAATGATTTGCAGGCAAAATACCTCTCTTCACCTCATCCCTCATAAAAATCAGAAGTCTCCTGTGTTTGTGTTAAATTAGTTCATAATCTGGTTTTGCAATGATTTTTTTGTACATCCCCTGTGTGTTCACCAACGTTTTCTGTTTACGCCCCTTAACCCCCATCGATGATCTCATCAGTTGCAGTTTGTTTGACCACCATCACTTGATTTGGCGAGTAATGATAATGTGCAAATCATCATGCCGCTTCATTATCCTTGCCTTCTATAACCCTGCCTTGAAACAAAAGTTTTGCACACATATATCTCAGGGTGTCAATTTTTCATCTTTGTACCCCCCAGGGTTGATAACTTTGTGCTTCAGTTTTGTATACCTGGATATTCCTTCACCTTCATTTTCCTCAGGACTACGTATACATTGACGCATAGTCCATGATCAAGTATACCTTCCTATCCTCAATCTCAAATCTTGCCTTCAGCCTACACTTTCTTCCAACACCTTCTGTATCCTCCCTGACACTCATATTCCTGCCCCTTCCACTTTCACTTTCGGTTTCCTCATGTACAGCTGTCACTCTTATCCTGGAATTGTAGCTGGACTTTCCAGCAAAGTGGTCCCGCATCCCACACTTCTTACTCTGGCTTGCAACCTCCAAGACCAAGCCACAAATGTACAGTTAATCACAAAATAACATGCTATGCCCAAAGGGCAGAACACAATTCACGGTGAAACACTGAAAGTCAAAGCACTACTCTGAGTATTTTCACCATTCCCTTAGGCGAAATATGATTTCTTTTTCTCCTGCACTATTGTCTCCTGGCTTTTCCCTCCTCTCCCCTTCCTATTTAAATATTTCTTCGGCTAGACTGTGATTTCTGACCCTGCTAAGTAAAAGGAAGGGGATGGAGCATCAGACAGGAAAGGGATAGTGAGGTAATAAGGAAAGAATTAGGAAGAGAGGGGAAGGATAAGGAAGGTAGAGACTGAAATGAGATAAAGAGATATGTGATGTAGTGAGAGACAAGGTAAAATGATACAGAAGAGGTAGACAAGAAGAAAAGTACAGAGATACAGACACAGGAAGAGGGAAAAATGAAAGAGAGGTAGAGAAATAGGTATGGTTTTAGAATGGGAAGAAAAGAGATTGAGAGAAAGGGGGGTAACTGTAGAGAGAAGGAGGAGTGTGTGGTGCCAGAGCTGTGAGGTAGAGACAGAGGTAAGTAGAAGTTGGTGAATTCGAGAGAGGAAGATGCATAGAGAGGTTAATGTAGAAAGGTAGAGAGAAGAGGTAGTGAACAAAGTACAGAAAGATGTGTGGTGGGGAAAGAGTGAGGGAGAAAAAGGGAAAAAATGAGAAGGGGGATATAGACAAAACGTTCAGGTATAGAGCGCGGCATGGTGGAGCGAAACATAGGCTGAGAGGGATAAAAACTAGAAAGAGAAATGAGTTGCAGGGAGAAAAGAAGAGAAGTAGAGAGACAGAGATGAGCTAGAGAAAGAGATGAGTTTGATGAAGACAAAGAGTGTGTGAGATAGAGAGATCTATAAACAGAATGAGTAAAGACAGATAAAGAAATGAGGGTGTTGAAATAGAGAAGAGGTAAAGAGAGAGAAAGCAGTAATATTAGAACGTAGAGGTGAGAGGTAGTGAGTCAGTTTTGGAGGGTAGGTAGTGGCAAGAGAGGCAAGATGGAGAGGTGGGGAGGAGATGAAGCGAGTGAATGGTGAGGTAAGTTGTAAGGTTAGGTAATGAGAGAGGTGGTGTATAAAGAGATGCGGTGAGGAGTGAGATGGGGCTTTGAGACATGGGGCATTGAGTGGCTAGATGGAAACCAGGGACAAAACAAAATGCAGACAGAGGTGTGCTATAGAGAGATGGAGGAAGAGAGGTGAGATATTTTGACCCTCTCCATTCAGGTCAATCAATTATCACTGTGCTGTCTTCATTGTTGAAGATTATAGCACAGTTCTTCCTCTTCTCCCAGCCACACCCATCCCTCATTGGTACAGGACTCTATTCTGAGTAGGGTGGATTATGGGATCTCTATATTTCTTGGTTCTTCTGCCTATCTCCTCAAACGTCTTTACCGACTCCAAGCTGCTGCGGCCAGACGCGCTTTGCCTCTTCCACGTTATTCTTCTGTATTGGAGGCCTTTTATGTCCTCCATTGGCTACCACTGCCTAAAATAATTTGTTTAAATCCCTTTGTATTGTTCATAAAGTGATTTACCAAGTCGGACACCTATATCTTAAGCATAAAGTCCATCAGTACCCTGATAGGCACGGTTGCAATCGGCGGACCCCAACCTGCCCATTGTACCCAAGTTGAAAATAATACATGCTTTTGGCAGAGCCTGTTCAGTTCTTGCTGCTCGCTTTGGAATAATCTTTCTATTCCTCTCCACTCAAAGAACTTTTTCACCGCAGAAACCCTTAAAAACATGGCTATACACCATCTAACATTCCTTTGCGCTGGGTTGGTTTCTGTATTTAGATGTTATCTGGATCAGGACAAATTTCTTGGTATCAGCAGTTTTATAAGGCTATAAACAGGGACATTGGAATTATGCGGCAGGAGAGCGCCGAATTACGCTGCAAGGTTGAGTAAATCATGCAGCAAGAAAATACAAATTATGCGGCATAATGCGCCACATTTCGTAATAGTATTATTTCATTATTTGGTCATTTTTAAACTTGGTAACACTTTCTGGGCATTGGCTGCACCTCATTAGTACCAGTTTAACATCCAAATATAGCAATAAGCAACAACAATGTTAGCAGACCAACTTTGCAAAGGGCCTTTTACCATGCAGCAACATGTACAGCTGCATTTCTTTTAAACTTTTGAACAGTTTGAGCTACACACTATTTTTTTGTAATAATCTGCAAGAATATGTGGCAGATGATCGATTATGTGGCAAATACGGCAAATCCAAATTATTCTAAAATCACAGCGGCTGCACAATTGCATAATTCCACTGGCCCTGGCTATAAATCATAAAGAAAGAGATGAGATCGAGAGAGGTAAAGTAGATGGAAGAGAGAAGCAGGGAGGTGATGTTGAAACAGAGCAGTGACATGGAGTGAGGGGATGAGGTAGACAGAGTCGAGGCAGAAAAAGGGAGAGATGTAGAGGTGTGGATGTATACACATAGAGTGGCAAAAACCCACCCTGACCCTTTGCTGATTAAGCATCAAATATATTCCAATGCATAAGTCTTGACTTCTCTGAATATGCTTTTAGACCTTTGTATTTTTAAGTTATTAGGTCTTTCTTGGAACTGCCTTGCCAACCTCATGCAATCGAAAATATTTATAAAGAAAAATATATGCAAATGTATATTTTCACAGAAAAAAGATATAGTGAAGTAATGATTAGCTTTGTTTATAAAATCATGGAATATGTTTATAAACAATGAAAAAAATCACTGTAAAAAATACAAATAAAATTAATGTGCAGTTATGGAGAGGCAACAAAACCTAAAAAATGCTGAAATGTGCCAATGGTATCCATAACCTGTGTCATTGATGACATCACTGATGACATCTCAATTGACACCACTGATGACATCACTGATAAGATCATCTAGGAAACCAATGTTGAAATTTTAGTTTTGATGTTTCTAATGATGTGAATGATGAATTGAGATTTTATATTACATGTAATATGAGTAAAACCTACCTTTGTAATACGTTATAGATCTACTGTTTTTGTGACAGCATAACATAAAAGTAATGAATAAATTTCTATCTGTTACATATTTTTTTTGCAAGCTAGTGGTGAGTCTCTTCTGTAGAAATAGTTGAATGTGTGTATTAGGGTAACATAGGTGTGTGCTGCACGCTCTGTGATTTATTTATTTATTTATTTATTTATATATCGCACTAGTACACGAAGGTGTCTAGGCGCTGACATCCTTGTTTCCATCTGGCCACGAGTTATCAAGAGAAGAAAAAAAATAATTACATATTTGAGGACTGAAAAAGCCAGGTCTTTATGCTCTTCCTGAAAGATATCAGGTCAGGTGAGTTTTTCAGTGGAAGTGGCAATTGATTCCAAAGTCTGGTAGTGATGTAAAAAAAGCTTTTCAATCTCCAATTGGCAAGACGTGCCTTGGGAATCTCTACCAGCCGAAGGGATGCAGACCGCAGCATTCTTGAGGAAATGTACCAACAGAAGTGGTCGGTAAAATAAGCAGGACCTTGCGTGTGCAGCGCTCTGAAGGCAATGCAAAGGGCCTTAAACTTGATTCTCTTGTCCACCGGGAGCCAGTGGAGGGAATTTAGGGCCGCCTTTGCAGATGCGTATTTTGGAAGTTTGAATAGCAGGCGGGCAGCGGAATTCTGCAAGCCTTGCAATTTGGTAAGAAGGACTTTGTTCAAACCAGTCAGGAGGCCGTTGCAGTCCCAGCCTACACAACACAAGTGCTGAGACTACGGTTTTCTGAAGGTCAGATGGTATGAAACAGAAGAATTTTCTTAGGATTTTTAAGATGAACCATATGGATGATGTGATAGCATTCACATGATTAGAAAAAGAAAAAGATGATTACATAGCAAGGTAGGGATATAGATTTATTAGGCTAATTTTCTGATTGCAAATGCATGTGCCACTGGCATTTTGCGATTTTGTGGCAGTATCGTTTCCTGCATAATTATAAATTTGCTGCACTTGCCCCATAATCAATAATCTGCATAATTTTCAGATTTTAACAAAAAAATATATAGCTCACATAGATCAAAAGTTACTAAAAATGCTACCACACGCCATGCAGTGGTAGTCCTTTTGCCGTACACAGGGAGGTTCACCTTTCAGTTGCTAGTTTCTGTGTTTAGGTGTTAAACTGTTATTAATGGGATGGAACCTTTGCCCACATAGTGTTAATATGTGTAAAAATAACAAAAGAGCGGAGTAAGATTGCTTCAAAACGTGCTGCATTATGCCACATAGTTTGCATTTTATTGCCATATAATTCAATCACTCCTGCCACATAATTTGAATGGCGCTGATGTTAATATATGCTATGTGGAGATAGAGTGGATAATGCTATTTATGTGTTCCCACTTTTTGATTCTGTTTCTCTTTCTATTAGTCAGTGGTTTTGTGAATTTATGATACTACTGAAAAATGTACATTACAAAAGGAGAGTTTCTTAATCTTGGTGTGTGTGTGAACTAGAAAGGTATTGGCTATTTTCTTTTGCATTAGTTGTGTGATTTATTGCACTGTTTGCGTTATGTTGTGATGGTGCATGTGTGCTACTAAGGTAGCGGGTATCTATGTATGTTGTTGTTTTACAATGATTTACAAAATTTGTACTTTATCTCAATATTGCTGTATGTGTCATAAATGAGTTTTTGACAAGATTGAAGGGAGTTAATATTTAATGTACTGTGTACAGTATTATTATTTGGTGTATTACAAATTATGTGGAATAATAGTTCTTAGTGTATCATCAATTTTAACCTTAGTTTAGGTGATACACCTAGTAAATAATGGTCTAGTTCAAACTAATTATGTAAAGGCAAAATAAGCAACAAATTGGCTCCATTGGATGATTTCATCAGTGATGTGGGCAGAGGATGTAGCCTTACAGCTAGAGCGGTCAACCTCGAATCTGGGGAACCCGGTTCGAGTCTCGGCAACGACGATCAACATCCTGTGATTCTGGGCAAATCACTTAATCTCCCTGTGCCTAACAAAAATGAATGTGTCCTTCTGTAACGAAACTGGTGCTCATGTAAAGTGCTCTAATACCCGACTTGGGTCTAGTTCGCGCTATATAATACTCTATAAAAAAAAGGCAGCAATCGTCATGAGTGATGTAATATCTGTGGTCATTGGCAGAGCATGACAGGGGCCAGGTTATGTTTTGTTCACCTAACCATAACTGGTGAAATTCTGTGCTTGTAGGTTTTATTTTGTAACCATAACTGCACCTTCACTGTGATTTGTTTTAGTGAATTTCAGGTGAGTTTAAACCTTTGTTATTATGTTATAAGGAAACCTAACCATAACTTCACTTTAACCTTTGTTTTTGTTTTTTTACAGTAAATGTCATCTTTTTTTAGCTCATTATTTCTGTGAATTGGAGAGGTTTTTGAACATATATTATGGTATTATAAGGCAACCTAACCATGACTTCACTTTATTCTATTTTTTTTCAGTGACTATGTGTTTTTTTATCATATTCCACATGGACTGTTTTTGGACCTCATTATTTGTGTACAGGTAACTATCACAGCACACAAACCTGGCTGTGTGTAGGAGGGAATGTTAGCAGGCCTGTATAGAACTTGCAGTTTACCCCTCCAACACAAAGGGCCAGATGTATCAAGAATTGCTTTTGCGATTCTTAAATAGCGAATTTTACCGATTTTCTATTTTACAATCGCAAAATGCAATGTATGTTGGATTTGCTAATCTTTTTGCGAATTCTTAACATTGCCTATTAGCGAATCACAAATTGTGATTCGCTATTAGGGAATGCCTTCCCATTCATTCCTTTGAGCATAGAGACCCATAGGAATGAATGGGAAGGCATTCTCAATTAGCGATTACCAAATAATTAATCACAAATTGCGAATGCAATTGCAAGGGTGGCAGGGGGACATAAGGCCCCTGTGATACACCCCCAAAAAAGGTAAGTGTGCACATGTGGCGCACACACATGCTCTAAAGGCAAATGTTTATGCCACATGGCACTTAGAAAAATGCAATTTTGTGCATTTTTCAAGGATTTGCAAATAACACCAACCTGAAGTTGGTGTTAATCTGCGATTCCTTAATGCAAAGTTGCATTCTGAGAATGCTTCTTGCAGTGCATTTAGGGAATCGCAAATTGCGATTCCCTAACTGCATGCGCAAGATAGGAAATCAAAAAAATAGCGATTACCTATTTTGCGAATGCCTTTTGAGTTGATACATCCCAGAAGGCTGTTTACCATTCGCAAACAGGCCAATTCTGCTAATCGGCCCGTTTGCGAACGGTAAAACCCTTGATACATCTGGCCCATAGACTTAAGTTATGTAAAGCAGGGGATGGCTGCATACATTACCAGCACTGGGGGTTCTCTAGGCAGAATGTGTTACAAAACCACCACTGGTGACCAAACACTACTGCACATGACCAGTTGTGCACAGCAGGACTGGGTATATTGAGCACCCCACCCCCTGTGACATTCCCACTCTACTCAGACAATCGACCCTAGTTCGCATGTACGTGGGTCTGGGAAGCAGAGCCTAGACATTACATGGATTGGCATCCAAGGGATGAAATGGTACCAACTTCTACCTCTGGTGCAAATCACGGTGAAGAGCAACCAGATATAGTGTGCATATTAGAAGGAATGGTCTGGACACAGTTACTGGTGATGCTATGTAATTCAAAATTAAAGAAACCTTTGGAAAGTTAATGCATCTCTTCCCCTACACGGTATTTGTCTATTCCTATATTTTTCAGAGGCAGAAGTGGAAATGGTCTCACCAGTTTTATCCACAAATAGAAAAATCCTGAAAATATGTCAACACATTGATTTACACATACTTCAGGGACCTTGGCATGGAATTCAACAATGACATTCAGGTCAACTTACTTGGAAGTTTCCAAAGAGATTCTGGCAGCACACAACATTACATCTGGGACACATTCATTAGCAGACCCATGACACTAGAATGTTGCTCTTTTTAGATCTTTCCAAGGAAAGCTGGTCAAAATTGGCTCAAAAGGAAATAATTTGCATTCCAGACCAAAGCCAGACTACTGTAAAACAACTCTTTTTATGGGCACAGCATTTCTGCCAGGGATTAAGGTGCAGGTGCAGGTGTAGGAGGATTATGCACATAGACTGTCACTGCAGCAAGCAATATGTAGATTTTAAAAGTCCTTAGACTTGCAAATTCACATTTTAAAAACCTTATGAGCTTCTTCATCTGCAAAGATTACACGTTTAAGAAAATGCCAGCTCTTTGCAGCAAAACGAAATTATTTCACCTGTTGCAAATTGCCAATTGTGGACATCAGTGGCTTAATTGCAATCTTTGCACCATGCTGGCATTGGCCCTGCACCACTAACTCGTCCTTGCAGTCACATCCAAGCCATCACTCAAGTCCCTTCTGTCACGACCAGTACTGAAACACTGGTCCCGGTTTGCACCTTGGTTTACACCCTCCCCAAACCTCTTACCTACATTAGAAAAGGGTCACAGCAGCTCTTCTGAGTATCCTTGGGATGTCATGTTGAAGGATTTTCTTCTGCTCATGATAATTCCTATGTCTGAAAATCCAGTGCATGCTGATGCTGCTAATATCATAAAACTCAGTGGTCTGCCATGCTGGCTGAACAATGGTTCTCTTATACTGCTTGATAATCTTAAACATACATACAACATATCTGCTACAGGTCTTGTCCATCACACATACTGAACAGGTCTTGTGCATCCCATAAACCAGCCATCTTGTTCAATTGAACAGGCATAGAATATCTGAAGAGATCTGCCACATGGTACTGACCACCCTGAGGACTCTAATCTAGTCTATCACTGCAGGTCCCAACTAACTACAAACTATGAATGTGTTGTTGCCTCTCACAATGAAAAACACAAATAGAATGATAGTTGCAAAGTCTATCCCAGCCTGTCTCCCCACCATTTCTGTCACAACCACACCTGCTCAAGACCATAAACTTTGAAACAAAATATCAGATTGAACAACCCAGTGCAGTGATCAGATCGGTAGGCTAAGATCATAGGAAATACCATAAAGGGACATGGGGATTTGGTCAATTCTGCCAGCTTACTAAAAATCATAAACTGCACTGCCATCTTTCATACCTCATCGGCCACACTGCTAAGTGGTGCATCCCATAACAGCGTAACACACCTCAGTGGTCATCAAACACAACATGGAAACACTTCCCACATAGAATCAAAAACAAAGAAAACACCCTTGGAACATCATGTTGTGATGCAATACAATATAATACAATGGGCATGCTATGCCTTGTGCGATGTCAGCCACACTGGGAACACTTTGATTCGTCTGTGCAGAGCATAACTTTCTCAACATGCAGGCATGCCTAAACCCTCTGACCACCCCACCTGTGGAGAACCACATTTCTGAAGACTTGTACAGCTCAAGCAAGAACTTCAGCTGTGCATTACTACCTTCTTACCACCTGAATGGGCAAAGGAAACGCCTAATGAGGGGAGAGCTAATGGCTTTCATACAGGAGGCCTGAAGGCCTCTCCTCTGGGCTGCAGTAAACATGTAAAACCACACAAAAAGAGGTAGAGTGAAAAGCGGCCTACAACCAATAGCAATTGCAAAATGTTTCAAGAGAGCACACATACTCTGTAAAAACTGCCCTCACCCACAACAAGTTGTGGCATGCTTCATCATCGGGCTACTACTGACGCCTCTGCGCAGACCAACGCTAGAGGCGGAGCAATAGGGAGGGGTAAACAATACAACAGTGATACAAACAAACAAAAAGGCTGGATCCTTTGGTGCAGAAATAAGGAGTTTTAAAACTGGCCCAGGGATATCTCTATAATAGTTTTATTCCTGGATTCCCCAGTCAGATTAAAAAAGGTATATGTATATGGAAAAATATATACCAAATGGATAGTGGTGGAATGAGTTAATTAAGTGCTCACCACCCCTCCATTCTGCATAGCAGTCGACATGTTTCTGCCGGTTCAAAATCAAATCTCTGGCATTCCTCAGGACAAGTTAGATCCCTATGCCCTTTTTCCAAACCCCTCTTGCTACCCACTCTCGTGGGTTATACTCCACCTGTAAGTCTGGAGTCTTTCTCGTAACTTACTCTTTCAAATAGGAACTGAAAGATAAAAGACACGACAATAACACCACTTGTTTTCACATCCGAAACAGAGACAATATTTTATAATGTGTGCTCTCAAACAAACTAAAGCAATTGCAAACCACCCAGTCGGTATGACCAAAAATTTAACATATGTAGTGTTCAATCCACCATCATAATTCAGCGGGCCACAATGGCCTTCCTAGTGGTATATCCGAAACACATAATTTGTGTTTAATATCCATTCTACTAAAATATATATATATACTTCACACACAAGGAGTAACGTGCTGAGTCAAATGAGAATAAACACACTCCAACACACCAACATGCTGTCCAAAGATATCAAGGTGTTACTTCCCCTATCTTAATCAAAGATTCTTATATACACTCATGCAGGGTCGTGCGATGTCCAGCCTTTCCCACTTCTTACCAGAGTTTATTAAGCAAATTGCTAGAAAAGGCACTGGAGTAGAGAGCGACCCTCTGTAGTCACACACTGTGGGAGGGAAATCACAGAATGTATTTAATTCTTAAATTCGTATTTCATTCCGACTAATACACACACTACTAGGATGATGTTCTCCACTAGTGTCATGGCGTAGAGTTAATATCAAGTATGTGATATACCCCCTAGACCCCTAGACCATTTATTTTACATCTGGCTGAGTTAGCCTTAACTCGGAACTTTTTTGAGTTCAATGGAGTGCTGTATTTGCAAACCCATGGTACTTCAATGGAGAGTGTCTTTGCACCTAGTCTAGCGGGTCTGTATGTTGCCACCTTTGAGCAAAAATACATCTTTAGCTCTGAGAATCCATGGACTGATAACATACGTGTCTGGAAACGGTTTATAGAGGACGTCCTCCTCATTTGGAGGGGTGATGAGGCATCTATAAAGGAGTTTATGCAATGGTTAAATGCACAAAACCAATTTTTACACTTCACCAATACTATCACTAAGGAAAGTTTTCCTTTTTTGGATTTGGTCATCTCTCCATTGGAGGGAAAACTGTCAACGAAAGTCTATCATAAAACCACGGATAAGAATGGACTCCTGCATTTTGGGAGCTGTCATCCCAGAGCCCTACGGGAAAATCTACCGGTAGGTCAGTTCCTGCGACTTCGCAGGAACTGTTCTGAACCGGATGAATTTAAGGCAGAGGCAGTACGCCTAGCAGAAAAATTGGATGAAAGAGGATATCCGAAACAAATTGTCAGGCGAGCTTGTAAGCGAGCATGGAATTGCCCTAGAGAGGCATTGTTAACTAAAGTAGAAAGACCAACAAGTAATAAAATAGTTTGTGTGACTACTTTTAATACATCTTACACGGCTATCAAATGCATCGTCCTGAAACATTGGCGCATCTTGAACTCCAGTGGCCTGAAACTTGAGAAACCCCTCTTTGCATTTAGAAGGGGTCAAAATATTAAGGATCAATTAGTACATTCTCGCCCACAGAACAGCGCCCGGGGGTCTCCCCGGGAGGTGGATTTCTAACACCAGTCACGGGACATACACAATGTGGGTCATGTGATGTCTGTTCCCTGACCAGAAACACAAAAGAGGTTGATGTGGGTTTGAAATACCCTTGGCAACAGCGAGTACATACCAACTGTAACTCGTCCAACGTGATTTACATGATCAGGTGCCCGTGTAATCTTATTTACATTGGGATGACCTGTAGAAAGGTCAAGGTGAGGATTATGGAGCATAGGAGGAACATCAGGTGTTCCAGGACCAACACCCGCCTCACTTTGCATTTTGCGGAAAAAGGGCACACAACACAGGACATATATTGGACTGTATTGGATAAACCCACTATCAAACCTTCAACGAGGGATCCCTCACAATTCCTCTTCTTACGGGAGCAGAAGTGGGTATATCGTACAAAGAGTCATGAATCTGGACTCAATGATGATATACCGTGGTCTGCCCTAGGTAGAAAATGACCCAGTACTGGGGGCGGTATTCATTTGATTAGAGGACCTGTGGGGTAAAGGAATATAGAGTTAAGAACACTCTAATGATAATCGCCTGAAAGTGGGGATTAGCGTTCCTTGTCTAAATGCAAGCACCAGTAGCACACACGAGTAATCTACACGTAATGTGTAAGGGAGAGCTTGTGCTTATATGGAGTATACGCTGAACCTGGCAAAAACATAAAGGCTAGTGAACTTAATCCCCGATGCAAGGCGTGCTTTGTTAAATGCACGCATCCCGAGAAAGCGGGTTTTTGTACATGTCAGCAATATACGCTAAACCTTGGTGAATCAGGGAGGTTAGCGGTCTAGCCTCAATGGTGTTACGTGCCTTGCCACTCGTATGACGTTATGCGTGCATCGTCACTCGCACGCATCACGTGACGAGTGAGCGGAAGTGAAAACGCGGAGGGCATGGAAGCCAGAGGTATCTACACAGCACCAGGAGAGACGTATTCCGTAGGCAGCGCACCACTCTTGATGAAGTAAGGGGGATTGGGCCAGCAATTGAGGGAAGCAGAATATATTCTTGCTACATCCACTCTAGCACGTAGTTGCAGCACGCGAGAAAGTAATCTTAGTAAAGAAGGCTCATGATAGAAGGATAAGTTCTTCTCCTTTACCTTGGGGGTGATTTATGCGCTTAGCCAAACTCACAGTAGGAGTCCCCAGAGCCTCATGTTCACACGGGGGTTGTCGAGAGGGGTATTGTTGAGTATTTCTAAACACGAACAAGATGTGACGTATAGCACATACTTGATATTAACTCTACGCCATAACACTAGTGGAGAACATCATCCTAGTAGTGTGTGTATTACGAATTTAAGAATTAAATACATTCTGTGATTTCCCTCCCACAGTGTGTGACTACAGAGGGTCGCTCTCTACTCCAGTGCCTTTTCTAGCAATTTGCTTAATAAACTCTGGTAAGAAGTGGGAAAGGCTGGACATCGCACGACCCTGCATGAGTGTATATAAGAATCTTTGATTAAGATAGGGGAAGTAACACCTTGATATCTTTGGACAGCATGTTGGTGTGTTGGAGTGTGTTTATTCTCATTTGACTCAGCACGTTACTCCTTGTGTGTGAAGTATATATATATATTTTAGTAGAATGGATATTAAACACAAATTATGTGTTTCGGATATACCACTAGGAAGGCCATTGTGGCCCGCTGAATTATGATGGTGGATTGAACACTACATATGTTAAATATTTGGTCACACCGACTGGGTGGTTTGCAATTGCTTTAGTTTGTTTGAGAGCACACATTATAAAATATTGTCTCTGTTTCGGATGTGAAAACAAGTGGTGTTATTCTCGTGTCTTTTATCTTTCAGTTTCTATTTGAAAGAGTAAGTTACGAGAAAGACTCCAGACTTACAGGTGGAGTATAACCCATGAGAGTGGGTAGCAAGAGGGGTTTGGAAAAAGGGCATAGGGATCTAACTTGTCCTGAGGAATGCCGGAGATTTGATTTTGAACCGGCAGAAACATGTCGACTGCTATGCAGAATGGAGGGGTGGTGAGCACTTAATTAACTCATTCCACCACTATCTATTTGGTATATATTTTTCCATATACATATACCTTTTTTAATCTGACTGGGGAATCCAGGAATAAAACTATTATAGAGATATCCCTGGGCCAGTTTTAAAACTCATTATTTCTGCACCAAAGGATCCAGCCTTTTCGTTTGTTTGTATCACTGTTGTATTGTTTACCCCTCCCTATTGCTCCGCCTCTAGCGTTGGTCTGCGCAGAGGCGTCAGTAGCAGCCCGATGATGAAGCATGCCACAACTTGTTGTGGGTGAGCTCAGTTTTTACAGAGTATGTGTGCTCTCTTGAAACATTTTGCAATTGCTATTGGTTGTAGGCCGCTTTTCACTCTACCTCTTTTTGTGTGGTTTACTTAATTCTTGAGGAGGATGAGGTAGGGTTTGTACCTTCTCCCCCTTTTCTTTATTGTGAGTACTGCAGTAAACATGGTCAGGGGCAGATGGTCACCTAGCAGTCTCCCCTTATGGAGAGGAATATTGCTCTGTCACAGACTAAATCAACTGAGGTTGCTTCCTACCTGTTAGGAAGCAGGACAGTTGTCACCATTGTGGCCTTTTGGATCAATGATCCCAGGGAGTTAACAGACACTGAGATATTTTAGGGTTCAAGATGCAGATTACGACAGGTGCTACACACAGCTGCAGACGTTCATCTTTCGAAATTGGCTGGAGGCTATTTCATGCACACGTGATCCCTGCTAGATGTTTTCCCACATATTTGTGTATTCCTACTGCACTAAAGGGCCATTTAGGTCAGTGTATGGGCTCTTGTCATCCACTTTTCTTGGAGCCTTATCCCTGGGCAATCCAACCATATGCCTCACACTTATATCCCCGGCACCTGCGGCGTCCCAAGCCTCTGCACCCTCTGGCCCCTCTGAATTTCTTCTATGGGCGAGCCTCCGACCTCCCACTTCCCTCCATTTTGTACCTGAGCAGCGTGGGTTGCTGCCACCTTCCACAGATTTCGTTATACAGGACATCCTATTGACAAACATCCTGGGGTAGGAAATCCTAATTTAAAGGGAGCCAGTGGAACACATTTTGCCCAAGGAAAAGTCTGGAAATTGCTCCTGCCATTGTCGAGGCTAGGATTCCGAAATTTCCTGGACAACCTTTGCCCTATCCTACACATCTCTTTTTTTCAGTTAAAAGTTGTCAGTGTGGGTGTACAGGTTTCACATACCATTTGGGCAGAGACTTCTGGCCCTACCTGTATTGGAACCTGAACGTTATCAAGGAAACAAGAAGCCTCGAGTTTGGGTTCCATTGTGATCACAGGTGCCTGATGCTCAGCCCCCCACTGAAGAAAGAGGGTTTTATGTACCCCACCATACGGTTACCTAAAAAGACTGCATGCCAGTTATGAAAACTTCCTCCAACGAGAAGGTCACACGGCTGCCTTACGAGTGGGTTTGATCTCTGGAAATAAAATGAGGTTCACTTGTGGTGTTGCTCAGCCAGGCCACTCTAGAGCTAGTGTGCAATGGTGATCTGAGGAATGGAAGATAATTCAGGTAGGAACAAACATGGGGAACTTTCAGGAGATAAAATGAGAAATGTTAAGTGGGGCAACTGCAATAAATAGCTCCAGAACATCACTTTATACTGTACAGCGAACTTTACTGAGAATATAAACCCTTTTCTGATTACCACAGAGAGAGTGTGATTTGGGTCTATGGGTTCTGATGCAGAAAGTGATGAGAAAAAAAAGAGAATGCTTCTCATTTGGTGCTTCACTCCAAAGGAGTATGGAACATAGGAGCATAACAGTGTCGTGCCTCATGCCTGAAGACATCTGTGGGCCCTGCTGGACGTCACGTTGACCTCATGCAAAGATGGTCTGCATTTTTAGCGCACTAATCCGTATCTTCAATCCAACATTTCATTTGGCGAGGAGCATCAATTTCGGCTAACATGAAGGAATCCGCCAAACCTACTGTCACCATCCTTCGCACAGAGTTCCTGCAAAGCCCCCACTCCCTCCGGGCACCTAAACGTCCGTGGTGGTGCATTTCTTGCACTACAAGGACAGAGATTGCATCCTCCAATGAGAGCGGGAGGTCGGGCACTTCAGCCTAGAAAGCGCTCCAATAGCCATCTTCCCTGGCTACAAATACCCTGCCAGTCCAGCAGCACAGTTCCTCTTTCCTGGCTGTCAAAAAAGAGCTACAGCTACGGGAGGCTGGCATACGCTATGTGCTCCTCTTTCCACCGTGCCCTAAAGTCATCGTGGATGACCAAACCAAGCTCTTCAGATGTGTAGTTCTTCAACTACGTATCTGAAGCATGGGAAGTCTGGAGAAACAAAAAGAAGGGTTGGATGGCGGCAAGAAGACAAGACACCCAAGACCTAAGCGCCGAGGAGGAGAAGGTGCGCCTGCAATAAATGGGCGCACGACCAAGGCCCAAGCAGATAAGGAGAGAATGCACCGATTGACACAGAGACCTCTTTAAGGGTTTTGCCGGGATTGAGTTTGGAGACATGTCCAACTGCCACATCATCGGAAGGCACAGACTCGGACACTAGATCAGAAGGCCTAATGAGAGGGCCCCATCCAACCCTCAGGCTGGCAGATGACCTGTGGGAATGATGGCCATCAAACATTAACGAACCGTGAATTAGAATGGAGACGGACCCATGCTGTCACTTTACGGTGGAGTTATGGTACTAAGTTGCATTGCCCACTTGACACTGACACGCGACCGCCGACTCCACACTCACTGCTGAGTGGAAGCCTTCAGAGATGTCACTGTGCAGGATCGGAGGTGGGATCAGCCTCTTGTACAGTTATGGCAACAGCCACCCCCCCCCCCCCCCCTCATTTCCCCCCCACAAGATCTCCTTCTTCATTCCTGAGGAATTAGGGGTTTGCAGTAAACAACTATTTGATATTCTCTGTTTGGACGGAGGGTCCTTGATACTCTGAACTGGGGCTAAGGAGTTGGTATCAGTTTTAGTGTTATCTCCCATTTTTAGCATATATACTTGACCCTTTGTTCTCAAGAGAGCGGTGGGGCTAAGAAGCAGTGGTTGAGTGGATGGTGGTCTGGTGCAGGTTGAGGACATGGCTATTGTGGGGACTATGGGACTGTTCTACTTGCCCTCTCTGATGGAGAGGGTTACAATGTACCTTTTCATATACTGTAATGTTTGAGGGTTGGGACATCTTACTAAGGGGTACAAGGTTATGTCTTTCCTAAGACAGAAAGAAGCAGATGTGGTGCTCCTCCAAGGGACGTATCTGACGAGATTTGAGGTGACTAAACTCCAATGAAAGTTGAGGGGACAAATTTATGCTACGGGGTACTGTGCGTTCTCTAGGGGGGGCTCTGGTGTGGGTGTGCCCGAGAGTTCCCTTCGAAGCGACAGTGATGCACATTGACCAAGACAGACGATATGTAATCTTGAAGGGCTGACTTAATGACTTTCAGATAACTATTGGAAGTGTTTATACCCTTAATGTAGGACAGCCACTCTTCCTGGATGCCCTTTCTCACATTCTCTCGACAGACCAAGACACACCATTACTACTAGGGGAAGACTGGACCGGTTGGTCCCTTCCCTTCGAGATTTTCCAGCGATACAGCTGGTGCAGGGATTCAGGGACTGGGTGGGTAGCTGGGGCTTACAAAATGTGTGGAGAGTGTGAAATGAGGACCGTAGAGAATACTCCTTTTATTCCCTGGTGCAAGACCTGCATATGCGCCTACATAAAGTGATGTGCTTCCGGTGCTTAATTGTACAGATTGCTGGTGGAGAGTATTTGGGCCATAAAACGTTGTTGGTCACAATTCACTGGGGCAGACACAGAGCATTCATCCCCACTTGGTGCCTCCTCCCTGACCACCTTCACAAACCCACCTTAAGAGACACCCTAGGTGAGATGATCGCCGATTAGTTCCAACGCAACTCCCAGTCCCACACAACCTCAAATACTAATACTGAATGGGACGCTTAGTAGGCGTAGAGAGGACCCTTAGGGCAGAGCTGCCTGCCTGGAGGATGGCATTCACCGGTTTAATTGAGAGCTTCCAGAGCACCCGCAAGTTAAGCCGGTGTTGCGGGAAGAACAAGAGAAAGAGGCAGTGGTCTCAAACAAACTCCGCTCATTGAAAAGGCTTGGTTACCTAACTGTTGCCCACGCAGAAGGGGTTTGGGCAGGTGGACTACTGGCATGGTGGGTCCACCTGGAGTACAGAGGATGCCCCGTTACTCAGATCAAGTGCCCGGGTGGAGAAATATTGCATGTACAACCGGAGATATTTGCAGCAACATCGGACCACAATCAAAGGCTGTACAGGAGGTCTGACCCATTGCGGAGCAAGTCGCTGGACGCTTTCCCAGCAAGGTCAACATTACAGCATTTAACGGCGGAAGACAGGCAATCATTCAGAGCCCAAAATCAGGGCAGCAATGAAAGAGTTGGAACACTATAAAACCCCTGGAATAGACGGTCTCCCAGCTAAGTTCTACCAAACCTTTGCGTCCCGCCTGGTTCCAAAACTGGCTGAGATGTATGTGAATACACTGGACTGCGAGTCTCTGCCAGCAAAACTATAGATGCCCTAGGGGTACCTATTCGCAAGCCCACAGGGGACAGCATGGATGCGTCGACCTACTGACCCTTATCAATGTTAAATTTAGACTTCAACCAGAACAGGCGTATTCCCAAGCTCAATACCTCCTTCAGTATCAGGCGTTTATATTGCATTCTATCTGAAGTGCCTCAGGACCTCCGTTCCAGAGCAATCGTGCTGTCCCTGGACATCTTTTAAAGCATTTGATACACTGAGGCGGGGCTATTTACAGGCTGTCATGTAAAAGATGGTCCTTGTGGAAGGCTGAAGTAAATGGGCTGCACTGCTATACGCAGGTGTGTGAGCACGGGTACGCACTGGACTCTGCATTTCAGACCCCTTTGAGATCCACAGGGACATGAGGCAGAGCTGCCCACTCTTGCCCCTGCTCTTTGCTCTGGCAATTGAATCTTTCTCGAGCATGTTGGCACTGAGGGCTGCAACAGGGAGGTCCTGCTCCATGATGGGAGCATGCAGTCTCACTATATGCAGATGATATGCTCCTCTACCTGCGGGAGGCCCAGACGCCAGACTGGTATCCCTTGGTGTGTCGATTTATTAGAAGATTTTGGTCAAGTTTCTGGGAAGTGCACCAACTGGCAAAAACCCTGGGCATTTCCTGTTTCACCAGACCTCGCAGATCCCCCGACCTCTGTGCAGCTGCTCAGAATCCAATGGGTGCCTAGAACCTTTACTTGGGCCCAAGAAAATCCAATTGGATTGGGATATGATAGAGGGAAAATTGGGCAGAGCGATCCGCAGTTTGAGTAGTAGCTTAACCTTCCGGTGAACTCTCCCGCGTTTTATAATGGCTAGGATAGCCTCAACAAAAATGATCATATTATCTAGGGTCCTCTACTTTTTCACAAATCTGATGGTCTGGATCCTGAAAGTCTGGTTCCAAAACCTGAATGCCATGCAGCAGGAACTAACCTGGGATGGACAACAGAATTGGGTGTCGCTGTGCATGTTTCAGAGACCGACTGATAAAGTGGGATTGGGAGTTCCTGACTTTTAAACCTACTACTACGTAGCCCAATTATGGTGGATGGCTAGATGACTGCTGGACTAGGCTTAACAGAGCTGGGGGAATTTGGAGCTATGCATAGCGTAGGGTAGATACCAGCAATGATGCGGGGGGCAGCAATAACAATAACTTGCAAACCGAAACGCCCTCTCATTAACCTTCTTTGCTGGAGGGGGGATATCACTGGTGTGAGATCTGCCCCACTGTATCCTCCTGCAATCCCGCTTGTGAGGTTACCAATGCTGAAGGGTGGCTTTTTGACAGCCCGGTGAATAGTAGCCTGGACTGAGTCGGGCATAATAACGCTTGGCTACTGTTACTTCGTAGGCTCCTTTGGCATACTGGAGGAGCTAATTGCAGGAAGTGGCCTCAAGGAAGGCCAATTCTTGGTCCAAGGAGCATTAATGCAAGCACTACGTTGACTGACAGAAAATGACTGTCCCTAATGCGAGATATTTTGATGAACCTACAGTTAAGTGGATTGGCCGACAATTAGCGGGGAAGGAATGAGAGCAGACACTAGAACACATGTACATGTGGAATAACCGTTTCAAGTGTACACAGTTTAACTACCTGCACTGCACCTACCTCACACTGCACAAGCTAAATGTGATGTTTCATGCTAATGACCTTGGATGCCTGCACTCCACTCATGCTGATGTAGACTTTCTGCATATGGTGTGCGCATGCCCAACCACAGTGAGGTTCTACATGCAAGTTACAGCGGCACTAGAGCACACCTTGAGCGGACATCAGCTGTTTACAGCAGAGACATCCCTTCTCGGATTAGACAGCAGACAATTCAGAGAACGGCAGGAAATAGATTTCTGGACTTACCTTTGGTAGTGGCCCACAGAGATATTTCACACCACTGGAAATCCCCATATGGCCCACCCCATAGGAGGTGGAAGGCAGAAGTTGTCAACTGGGTGCAAGAGGAGGGAGGGTAAGAAGAGCGTGGAGGACTCCGCAGGACTCCACTGGTTCACCAATGGACAGAAGTGATGACTGGGTTCCTGGAGGTGGTGGGACAGTAGGGTAGGACCATGGCGTTGGCGAACAAAAAAGTAGGCCTTACCAATGCCCCCACACCACGACTTTAGCTAAAGAGGGACACACTCGGTGAACTGAAACTTTCACCACACTCTTACACTCCACACTAGGGGGCAGATTTACAAGCCTCGTGCGCCACTTTTGCGCTGCCGTTGCATCACTTTTGTGATGCAGCGGCGGCGCAAAGCACGCGCCATGCTGTGCCAGATTTACAACGTGACGCATCTAGGGAGATGCGTCACGTTGTAAAGCCCTGCGCCACTTTAAACCTGCGTCAGGTTTAATGTATGCAGGGTGGGCGTTACGTCAGAAAAAGCCTCGGAAAAGTGATGCAGTGAAATCTATAAGATTTCACGTAGTCACTTTCCCGACGCTGGTGCGTCAAAGCCTTATGCCCGCTTCAAGCAGGCGTAAGGCGTGACGCACCATGTTAGCGATAGGGTAGGTTGGAACAGTGCTGGAGTTGCGTCGCGCTTACGACACAACTTCAGCACTGCGCCAACCTTACGCCGGCAGATGCGTCACGCATCTGCTTGTCCTTGCGCCACGATGCACCGCATTGTAAATGCGGCGCATCTGCGGTGGCGCAAGGGCAAACTTGCGTCATGCATCTTCCCTGGCGCATCCCTGCTGATTTGCAGGGATGCGCCAGGGAACATAAATCTGCCCCTAGATTTACCCGACACTGAAACTGGGAACGTTTGTAAACTGTTGATTTAAAAAGTTAAGATACTTTTCCGGTTTACCCGTATGCTGAGAAGGCGCAGGAAATATTGATTTACAGTGAGAAAGACTGTTTGTAAAGAGAGTCAAGTTGCATGATTACTGTGCATATATGGTAAATGGTGGGATGGCTGGTACGAAACAGTAAATGCCGGTGCTTACAATCAAACATGAAGGCAATGTAAACATGCTGAACTAAACTCTACGACTTCATCTGCATCAAAACCAATAAAGAAAGTTTTCAAACAAAAATATAAAGCACTTCATACT
Source organism: Triturus cristatus (assembly GCF_964204655.1). NCBI lineage: Eukaryota > Metazoa > Chordata > Amphibia > Caudata > Salamandridae > Triturus > Triturus cristatus. Next base: position 796,183,645 of record NC_140583.1, on the reverse strand, counting down.
CTTACGGGGGTTATAAAGTGCAGTCATTTGTATGGGTTGGAGGGTGCCCTTTCAAGAGAGCAGGGGTGAGCAGGGTGTTAGTTGTAGATTGGCCTTTATGGGAGGTGCTGGCGGTGGTGCATGGGGTTCTCTAAGCATAATGTGGCAGCATCCCTCCACTGAAGCATGATGCGCTGAGGAATAATGGAAGAATAGATATCTTCCTGGATGCGTGGACCTACCTATTTTCAGGGTTAATTATACCTTATTAGAAATACATGTGCGAAGAGACAGAGAATCACTTTAATATTTGATCTCTTTGGGCAGTGAAAGAGTTCCCTCCGGTCTCAGGTTTTTTAAGGAGGGGACAGGTAGGAGTGGAACCAGACAAGATCAACGAGTTCCCTGCTGGGTAGGTACAGAGGGGCATATCTACAAGGCGGTGATATAAAATTATCACCGCTTTTGCGGCATTTTCGGCCGAAAAGCGGCGATAATTTTATCGCTATATCAGCAAGGTCACGCTATCGCGTGAAACCTTGCCTTAGCCCCTGAATTCCTAACGCCCATCTTTGCATCTCTAATGAGATGCAAAGTGGGCGTTCCTCCCCAGGACAATGGGAGAAATGTCGCTAAGCGACATTTCTCCTATTATCAAGCCTCATGCCAAGCAGCATAGTGACAAGAAAAGTAGCGATAACCTCTTCTATCGTCACTTTCATTATGCCTGCTTTGAAACTGATTTAGCCATGATATCCTATGGAAGGTGGATATCATGGCTAAGTATGTGAGGCCATATCAGCAAGCTATCGCCAAACTTCGTGGGATTATCGCTGGGTTTCCAGCGATAATCTCACGTTTGGCAGTTAGAACTAGGATTTTTATCACTTTTGAGATAAGCGTTGCTAATAGCACGCTATCTCAGCGATAAAAATCCACGCTAGCCGGCGATAATTATCCTAGCGCTAAGTGCGCTTAGCGATAATTATTGCCAGAGTTTTGCTGAAGGATGGGGGGTCCTGACGAGCTCTTCAGTCCTGCCAATCTCATTCTCATGGAAACTGAAAATAATCTCTTTCTACGCCTGCTGGCCACTTTCCTTGATGGATATTTTGTGATCAAACAAGGCGTCACATTAACATATCTAGCTGTAAGTGTGAAAACCCAGAAGAAAGGTTTGCATTGTTGCTTTATAGGTCTGAATTCCCACTTTGAAGAAGTGTGTCTCGTGACTACGCGGAGGAAATTGAATGCCTGAGGCATTGCAAATGGTCAAATAAAATATGACTTTCCTTTTTATTCTGGCACCTGGTCGCCAGTTATGAACTTCAGGAATGGATCATTAAGCGTCAGTTTCCCAAGTATAATGGGTTCCCAGTGGCAGCGATGGGCTCTGGCGCCCTTGTTGTCCACATAGCTGGCTGGGGCTGATGCTAGCTTGAACAATGCTTGTTCACTGCTGTGATTCAGTCGCTTAGGCCCTCTCCTTTTATTGTAAGCAGATGATGATGTTGTGTTAGGTTACAGTGGAATGTGTCTACAAAGGGCAAGACAGATGTGTAATGTAAGAGGCTTGCAACAAAACCGATATCAATATTCATAAAACAAAAACCACAAGTTTACGCCGGTGGAATTGCAAATTAAAATGGTGCCTGACCTCTCACTTAATGGAGAATGTAACATTAATTGAGATATAGGTGTAATATGTTTTCAGACTCTATATTCTGGAATCTCTTTGCTGATATTGAGGCACACACACCTTCTCAGTGGCAAGATATCCTTGAGGGTGATAGTGCGCTTTACAAATAAACATAACATAGCATAGCATGACATAACATAACATAGCATAGCATGACATAACTTGACCCTCCATTTCTTGAAATGGCTGGCAGTGTTTCCTCCCTCTCTCTTTTGATGTTTCTCTTTGCCTTCTCTCATCTCTTGCTGTATCACAGTCGGCATGAGCCACTGAAACATGCTCCACCCGCTGATGCGCTTTCATACCTCTGGGCTCCACATACGTGGATTATTGAGCCGCGATATAAGGATCACATGATATTCCGTGGAGATTTTGTTCAAGGTGGTGCCTGGAAGAACCTTTGAGAAGACACAATTGAGTGCCGATTTGTTTTGCTCTGCCTTTGGTCATGTATAGGCGCCTTACATGCATGCACCCACCCACCCCACATATACCCTGTTCCACCACTCTCCGTATGTGCCAGCCCCACTGCTCTAAACATGTCCCCTGAAAAAAGACCCAAGAGGTGCCACTTAACCAGTCCCACGGTATTGATACCAGCCAAATCACAGCCTAAGGTAAGAGAGGCCAAATATCTGCCAGATTGCCTATGAAGAGACCCTGTGCTCAAAGTCCTTTGTACCGCAGTGAGTAGGTTATGGACACCCCAAAGTATCATTCCTTTAAGTCAATGCTTTCCCTATATGGACAATACCGTCTATGTTTCCTGCAATTACCCAGATCCAGTTCTGCTTTTATTATATCTGATTGCCTATATGTCTAAGAGCCCGATGTACAAACACTGGTATGTGTGAATTGGTAATTACATAAAATACTAAACCGCAATTTTTTAATTGCAAATCCATATGTACCTAGCACTGTCAGAATTCACGTTCGCGATATACTGATTCTCGATTTGAAATCTGGTAATCATTGCAACCTGTGAATCAGGTGTTGCTAATCACAAATGTAGTATTGGACCTCGAATGATGACTTTACAGCCAGACAATCCTTCCAGGAGAATATGGCTGGCCGGGAGATCTCTGTAAGAAGGTGTGGACAGGGGCGTAGCTTGGTCAGTATGATTGGGAGAGGGGTGAGTTTCAGACTTCCCAACAATCACACAACAACATCTTGTTAAAACACATTAAATGGGAAGCAGAACATCAGGGGGGCTAAAGGGGCAGTGAAAAGAGAGAGGAGCGCGGATTGTTGGGGGTACTCAAATTGCAATGTTTTTCAAACGAATGAATATTTTTAAGTGCTTCAAAACGTAGAGGAGAGAGAGTGTGTGTGTGTTTTTGGCAGCAGGGAGGGCATGTACAAATCCCAGGTGACATCAAACAGATAATTCCCATTACCCGACTGAAAGCATTTGTATCCACCTAGTTACTACACCCCTGGGTGTGGAAGAGCTAGGTTACTCAATCCAACCATGAGAAGACAGGAGTCACACAAAAATGCAGCAACAAGGAGGCGAAAACAGACTTTCCTGCTGTGGACGAATAGGAAATCCTTATGGATGAATGGCATCAGAAAATGATATGGTATCTGAAAAATCATCTTTAACAGTAACACCAAGAAAAAAATTGACAAGGCATTCAAGAGAACATAAATGCAGTAGGCATGATGCATCATAACATTGAGGTGATCAGGAAGTGTGGGTATGACCTTAAATCATGCACCTGGGAAAAGCGTGGCAGGAGGAGGAGAGTAGATGTCAGGAATGGAGGAGGGTCATCCACCAAACTACCTACTGCCAGCCGTGGCCCGTGCGCAAACTGCACCCCCTCCGAGACGTGTGCAAGGGCCAGTTTCAGACGATTTTGTTACCGGGGCCGATACTGCTGGCCCCCGATAACAAAAACGGCCCCCAGGGGCTCGGAACCGCCCTCCACCCTGGCAGCCCACCGGGGAAACGCCCGGTGCCTGCAATGGCCAGTCCGGCCCTGCTCTTGCCCCAATAAAGAATGAGAACCATTTTATTGAGAGCACCTGCGTTACCTTGCTTACAGCAGTGCCATGTGTAATGTATAGCCGAGATACTCCCATTAATGCATATATGTCCCACAATGTAACCCGTGATTCCAGTCATGCCATGCATGGTACTGAGACCATGCATTCTCAGAGCTCGAATAAGATGATCGATATACAAATCCAAAAATGTTGACCGATCTTGCACCTTTCAGGGATGACATACACCCCCAATGTGATGACAGAGATGATACGATCTCAACTCATGAACTAAATGTATGACACACAAGCATCTAGGATTCTCCTGTGCTCCTGATTTAATACTAATCACTGGCTTTTCCTACTTACGGCACAGTACATGAGTAGGAAGAGGAAGAGGAAGGCGTCATGGGGCCCAGAGGCGAGTGGCAGTTATGGAAGAGTCCAGCACTCCAGTGTCCGTGACCATGGAACTTAAGATCTACTGCACCCCTAGCAACAAGTGTGCAGGGTAAGCACAGAGCAAGATCACCACCGTATTGCTCACCCCTGGTGAGGTCATATACGTCATTGATATTATGTCTCCATCACAAGGGACACATTATAAGGCAAAGATATGCCATCGGTGCAAGGGCCACAAGTGATGTAGAGGGTGATGGAGTCATTTCACCCCCCAGGAGTTGTGTTTTGAAGGCATCAGTGGTAACGGTGCAGCATCTGCAGCTGAAGTCAATGCAGATCCTCGTCGAAGAGAGTTGGGGTCTAAGGAGGGCCATCATAGAGGGATTCAGAGAGGTCCCCGAAGGGCTCAATTCCCTAGCCACATGAATGGAGACAATGGCAGAGGCAGTGACAGTACTATGTGCATTCCTTCATGATTCATCAGTAACACAGAGACGCAGGCAAAGAGAACTCTTCGGTAGGTTTCAGGGATTGGGAGGTCGGTGGACTGGGATGCATGCCCGCAAGAGTGTTACCCCATAGCACTGTCAACCTACAACTTATGATGAAACACTTCAGTGGTGATATAGCAAATGGTTTGGTGCATGTCACCTCTGAACTGGAGGAGCTACAGAAACATCATGTTATTTTACAAGTAGGAACCAGGCACAGACAACGGAACATGAGGAGGACTCCAGCCTCAGCTGTGTCTGGCAAGTAGGCTACGCACCAGGAGCCCCATTAGAATCACAAAAGTGGTAGATGCAGGAGCAGAGAAGGCAGAGGACTAAAAAGACAGAGAGTGATATTTAAAACCAAAACACAGAGAGTGATATTTAAAACTAAAGTTTTGGAACATATTATATGCAATACGTTAATTTTATGCACTCTGATCACTGATCATTATAGAGTTGAAGCCAAACTGGTTAATGTTCTCTTTTTGTTAAATGCACTCTGTGAACAAACAAAGTATTTGTTAAACATTCAAACTGAGATACACGTTTAATCTATGATTAAATGAAGCCTACACCAATATCTTTAGAAATGGCTGTTGGCTTTGTCAGTTTTCCATGCCCTGCCTTCTGGTGCTGTAATGGCATCATGAAATGTGGGAGCCTGGTGATGGTGTCATCATCCTCAGAGTCGTCATTTTCTAGGTATGTGGGTAGGCCTTGCCTCATTTCATTGTATGCAAGATTTTGCTATGAGTTTCATGCCAGTGCATCCTAGGACCGGTTTCGGGGTTTCACCCCTCACCAGCCAGGATAGCTTGACTCCAGTGACATGGAGAGCATGAGACCCACGTCTGGGCATACCTGTCCCACTCGGGGTGACAAAAGCCAAAAGAACAATTAATGGACAGAATGCAGAACAATGTCATACATTCACCCCAGTACAGACTGGGGTGGCGTGGTGAGCAAAATAATGATGGATTAAACCCAGATCCTTGTGACTGGGGGCGAATGTTTGCATTGTTCAGCATTCCGTCCATCAATTGTTTCTTTTGCATTTGTCGCCCTAAGTGGGAAGGGTATGCCCAGATGTGGGTCCTGTGCTCACTGCGCTACTGGATTCAAGCTAGCCTGGCTGATGAGGGGTGATGCCCCGAAACCGGTCCTAGGATGTTTGTTTACGGTCTGGGGAGGACCTGGATTGGCAGTTCGGGCTGGACTGTTCCCATAAGGAACAGGGTCAAGACTGATTTGCATATGGCCTGATCCTAACTGGGGTGGTGTGGTGAGCAAAAGAATGATGGATCAAACCCAGATCCTTGTGACTGGGGGTAAATGTTTGCATTGTTCAACATTCCGTCTATCAATTCTAAATGTGGCATTTTCTAACATGCAATCTAAAAACCAACTTCACCAAAAGACGAATTTTTAAATTGTGAGTTCAAGACCCAAAACTCCAAATCTCTATCTGCTCCCAATGGGAAATTAACCTTAACATATATTTCAAGGCAATCCCCATGTTACCTTAAGGGAAAGATAGTCCTTGCAATAGTGAAAAACAAAATTAGCAGTATTTCACTATTAAGACATGTAAAACACAACGGGACATGTTCTACCTTTTAATTACACTGCACCCTGCCTGTGGGGCTGCCTTGGGTCTACCTTAGGGTGCCTTACATCTAGTAAAAGTAGAGGGTTGGGCCTGGCAAGTGGGTGCACTTGCCAAGTCGAAATGGCAATTTAAAACTACACACACACCACAATCAGTGCTGCAGGCCCACTAGTAGCATTTGATGAACACGCTCTGGGCACACCAGGCGCACTTTAAAAAGGACTTTCTAGAAAATCAAACATGCCAACTATTGATAAACCAAGCACCAATACAATTTACACAGGGAGCACATGCACTTTAGCACTAGTCAGCAGTGGTAAACTTCCCAGAGTCCTAAACTCAGCAAAAACGAAATGTAGCACATAGTCAAAAACAGGAGGTTGGAAGCAAAAAGACAGGAAATCAGACCAAAGATGTCAGGTCTAACAATTTCTGTTAAAATAACTTTAGCTGCCAAAAATTATACTTCAGAGACTGCCACTCAAATTACCTACAGGACCTGCCCACTCTCCCACTAGCTATGCCCTCTTTCACAACTGCAAAAAGAACTATTGATGGACAGAATGCAGAACATTGTCATACATTCACCCCAGTACAGAGATCTGGGCCTAAATTCATCGTTTTTTTGCTCACCATGCCATTCCAGTTTGGACCCAGCCATATGGAAATCAGTCTTGACTCTGTGCCCTATGGGAACAGTCCAGCCCAAACTGCCAGGCCAGGTCCTCCCTGGACTGCAAACAAGCATCATAGGACCAGTTTCAGGGTTTTACCCCTCTTCAGCCAGGATAGCTTGATTCCAGTGGCAAGAGAGCACGGGACTCACGTCTGAGCATACCCGTCCCACTCGGGGTGACAAATGCAAAAAGAACTATTGATGGACAGAATGCAGAACATTGTCATACATTCACCCCAGTACAGAGATCTGGGCCTAAATCCATCGTTTTTTTGCTCACCATGCCATTCCAGTTTGGGCCCAGCCATATGCAAATCAGTCTTGACCCTGTGCCCTATGGGAACAGTCCAGCCCGAACTGCCAGGCCAGGTCCTCCCTGGACTGGAAACAAGCATACTAGGACCAGTTTCTGGGTTTCACCCCTCTTCAGCCAGGATAGCTTGATTCCAGTGGCAAGAGAGCACGGGACTCACGTCTGAGCATACCCGTCCCACTCGGGGTGACAAATGCAAAAAGAACTATTGATGGACAGAATGCAGAACATTGTCATACATTCACCCCAGTACAGAGATCTGGGCCTAAATCCATCGTTTTTTTGCTCACCATGCCATTCCAGTTTGGGCCCAGCCATATGCAAATCAGTCTTGACCCTGTGCCCTGTGGAAACAGTCCAGCCCGAACTGCCAGGCCAGGTCCTCCCTGGACTGGAAACAAGCATCCTAGGACCGGTTTCGGGGTTTCACCCCTCTTCAGCCAGGATAGCTTGATTCCAGTGGCATGGAGAGCACGAGACTCACGTCTGAGCATACCCGTCCCACTCGGGGTGACAAATGCAAAAAGAAATATTGATGGACAGAATGCAGAACATTGTCATACATTCACCCCAGCACAGAGATCTGGGCCTAAATCCATCGTTTCTTTGCTCACCATGCCATTCCAGTTTGGACCCAGCCATATGCAAATCAGTCTTGACCCTGTGCCCTATGGGAACAGTCCAGCCCGAACTGCCAGGCCAGGTCCTCCCTGGACTGGAAACAAGCATCCTGGGACCGGTTTCGGGGTTTCACCCTTCTTCAGCCACGATAGCTTGATTCCAGTGGCATGGAGAGCACAGGACTCACGTCTGAGCATACCCGTCCCACTCGGTGTGACAAATGCAAAAAGAACTATTGATGGACAGAATGCAGAACATTGTCATACATTCACCACAGTACAGAGATCTGGGCCTAAATCCATCGTTTTTTTGCTCACCATGCCATTCCAGTTTGGACCCAGCTATATGCAAATCATTCTTGACCCTGTGCCCTATGGGAACAGTCCAGCCCGAACTGCCAGGCCAGGTCCTCCCTGGACTGGAAACAAGCATCCTAGGACCGATTTCGGGGTTTCACCCTTCTTCATCCAGGATAGCTTGATTCCAGTGGCATGGAGAGCACAGGACTCACGTCTGAGCATACCCGTCCCACTCGGGGGTGACACATGCAAAAAGAACTATTGATGGACAGAATGCAGAACATTGTCATACATTCACCCCAGTACAGAGATCTGGGCCTAAATACATCGTTTTTTTGCTAACCGTGCCATTCCAGTTTGGACCCAGCCATATGCAAATCAGTCTTGACCCTGTGCCCTATGGGAATAGTTCTTTCCGAACTGCCAGGCCAGGTCCTCCCTGGACTGGAAACAAGCATCCTAGGACCAGTTTCGGGGTCTCACCCCTCTTCAGCCAGGATAGCTTGATTCCAGTGGCATGGAGAGCACAGGGCTCACGTCTGAGCACACCCGTCCCACTCGGGGTGACAAATGCAAAAAGAACTATTGATGGACAGAATGCAGAACATTGTCATACATTCACCCCAGTACAGAGATCTGGGCCTAAATCCATCGTTATTTTGCTCACCATGCCATTCCAGTTTGGACCCAGTCATATGCAAATCAGTCTTGACCCTGTGCTCTATGGGAAAAGTCCAGTCCGAACTGCCAGGCCAGGTCCTCCCTGGACTGGAAACAAGCATTCTAGGACCGGTTTCGGGGTTTCACCCCTCTTCAGCCAGGATAGCTTGATTCCAGTGGCATGGAGAGCACGGGACTCACGTCTGAGCATACCCGTCCCACTCGGGGTGACAAATGCAAAAAGAACTATTGATGGACAGAATGCAGAACATTGTCATACATTCACCCCAGTACAGAGATCTGGGCCTAAATCCATTGTTTTGTTGCTCACCATGCCATTCCAGTTTGGACCCAGCCATATGCAAATAAATCTTGACCCTGTGCCCTATGGGAACAGTCCAGCCCGAAATGCCAGGCCAGGTCCTCCCTGGACTGGAAACAAGCATCCTAGGACCAGTTTCGGCGTTTCACCCCTCTTCAGCCAGGATAGCTTGATTCCAGTGGCATGGAGGGGCACGGGACTCACGTCTGAGCATACCCGTCCCACTCGGGGTGACAAATGCAAAAAGAACTATTGATGGACAGAATGCAGAACATTGTCATACATTCACCCCAGTACAGAGATCTGGGCCTAAATCCATCGTTTTTTTGCTCACCATGCCTGGCTGATGAGGGTTATGAACCCGAAACCGGTCCCAGGATGCTTGTTTCCGGTCCGGGGAAGTCATGGCTTGGCAGTTCGGGCTGGACTGTTCCCATGAGGCACAGGGTCAGACTGATTTGCATATGCCATGTCTGAACTGGGGTGGTGGAGTGAGCTAAAGAATGATGATGGATTAAACCCAGATCAGTTGACTGGGGGTGAGTGTTTGATTTCCTCAAACGCTCCGTCAATCATCCCCTTTGGTATCCCTCTTTCACAACTGGCAACAATTGCCGCCTGCAGCTTCAATGCCTAAATCTGAATTACGTAAACAAAGGGCAACCCAATATCCCTAGAGTCGTGGGTACTGAATATGCAGGAGGAAAGACAATGAATGGTTCACTCAGGGTCATTTGTAATCAACCTTAATCATTGGGGAATACGTCAATTGTATCCAATCGACCAGTATTGATTAACAGGTTTAAATAAAGGGAATTTCTCATGAGTACAAAAGGCACTGCATAAATCAAAGGTACATTTCCATTCAATAGCCAAATTTAATTAGTAAAGTGTCAGAAATCAGAGAAAAGGGTGCTAAATCAGAGAACAAAGTGATGGTGCAGTGTTCAAGTGACTTTAATCTGCAAAAAATGAACTATTGTGCACATAAAGAAAATAAGTGCAGAGGTTATCACAATTTCAAAAATGCAGTAGGTGGAAATAATCAAAGAAAAGCTTCCTTAATCTCTCTCATATGTAAGTATAAACACAGTCTAAACTGTATAATTGACAGCATTGCAACCTCAACAATGTAAATTCAGTGGGTCATCATCAAGTCATTGTCAATTAGGTAGTGGCATAAAAACATTTAAAAAATGACTGAAACAATGTGCGAGAGTGTCCAATAAGATATCCACTTACCTAAAGAAATTGTAAGCAGGCTTTGAAGTTAGGACATGTAAATGTTCTTACAAGTAGGGGTGAGTGAAAAATTCCACTCCGCTATCAGAGTTTGAGGAGTTTTGCCCACTCCATGCTCTGCTTAGAGCACAGAGTTCCAGCAAAACCCTGCCAACCACCGCATGGTGGAGTTTTTCCACGCATGCGGCTTGCCAACGCTAAGTTGTTGAGCGCAAGCGAGAATGTGCGTCCCTTAGCGCGATTTACAACTGCTAGAATGTCTCCTGGCTGGATTTCTCAACAGGGGCGATTCTGGCAGGTCGCTACCATTCACACTGAGAAAGCTGCAACTCGGGAAGAAAATATTCTGGAGTAGCACAAAGAAGCAGCGTCCTCTGGTGCACCACATGGTGCTGTTCATGTTGTAAAATGTTACTGCACGAAAAAAAGCTCCCAGTGTGCAAATCTGTGGTATTTTGCAGAGTTTTTAGGAAACTCCACAGAACTCTTCAGAGTAAAACTTTGCAAATTCCGCTCACCCCTTCCCACAAGGTCAAATCACAAGCCTTACAATAACTTGTATGCAAGCCAAAAATTGTATTCCAGAAATGTAATTACATGGAACCTATCAGTGACTCACGGCTCATAATGTCGTACAATTCAGGGACTACACATATAAAAGGGAAAGACTACTTATCTAGTGAAGATGTGAAGAGCAATCACCAATGTTGTGGTCGTAATTGGAAATACTGATATTCAGAGGGAACATGGGCGCAAGTATTCAAAACCAAAAGGTAGTGCAAAAAGAGAGGGTGAATTGAAAAGCACAGCAGATTTCCCACGTCTGGCCAAAAAGAAGGCAGTACAACTATCTTTCTCCTAGAGAAGCAGAGCGCACGTCTAATAGACACTGTGGACCTCATTTACAGCAATTTGACACAGGGCAGTGCTGCAAGTCACTTTGCTGCGCTGCCCTGCATAAAAAAAGGGCAGAAATGCGCTGTGTCTATAAGATACATCGCATTCCTGTCCTCTTCCACTGTGATGACGCACAAATGGCTGCCTAGCGCCAATGCAGGCACCCTTGCACCGTGAGCAAGGGTGTCCACGTTGCTGACGTGATTGTTTTCATACAGGAAGGGGCACCTTCCTGCACAAAACTATTTTTACGTCTACCTTGGGGAGGCGCATGGTTTTTACGCATTCCCAGATTTATGCTGTGTTGTAAATCTAGGAATGTGTCAAATTCCATGGGTGTTGAATGGGAACACCCACCGCAACGTTCATGGCACGCCTTCCTGACACAGTGTGAGGCAACGCAGTGACTTGCACTGTGTTGCTTTACACCATAAATAGGAGGCCATGAAAAGCCTTCCGTGATCTCGTAGATACGGCTCTGCACTGCCAGAACGTAAAAAAAAGTGATGTTCCGGTGGCGCCCAGGGCTTGTAAATAAACCCCTGGGTGTGGAATAGGTGAAGCCAAAAGTTAACAAATCGAGCACAATCAAAATGAAAAATCAAAAGGCTTACATGCAGTCGTGACCGGTATGACTTGTGAGTGGGGTGGGGGGTTGCGCGGGGTGGTACGAGGGGGGAGATTTAATAAAAATAAAATAAAAAGTTATCTTACCTTCGCCGCCCAGTCCCGCGTCGTCGGTCTGTGTCGTCCTCTCTACAACAGGAAGCAGCCGCAGGCAGCCTCCCTCCCCTCCCCTAAGCCAATGACAATGCTGCACACACAGGCATCTATGGGGAGGCCATTTTCTGCATGCAGTCTACATGGAGAAAATGCAGAGTGCATATGACTTGTTTGTTCGGCCCTGGGGCCGACCAAACAGTCAGCGCCCTCAAAGCGGGCAAGCCACTCCTCCCCTGCCCTACAAAGGACCGACCACCCACTTGCCCCCAACCAAACCCTTCTGCTTTCTTGCAGTGCGAGAAGCAGAAACAAAATGGAGAAGCCGCCCCTGCTTACGTGGAATTATTTTTTAAACAAGATTGAGCAATTATCACAAGAAAATAAATGGTCATTTAAGGGAAGTCAATAACCCCTGAGAAAAACCAGAGATAGAAAATCTGAAAAGTGAAATCATGTATTTCTAGAAAGAAACAAAATAGACCAAAATATGAGGAAATTCCTGCTGAATAAAATAAAATCAAGGTAATTCTGTCAGGGAAAAGGGTCACACTGGGGCAAGGTATATAGCATGCAAGATAAAGAATCATAATCCATTGTATGAAACAAGAAAAGTCACAAATCTGATGCACAAGAGAAATACAAGGTAATTTTGTCAGGACAAAGGATCAAGAGAGTGAAGTGAGTCAGATCACCTTTCAGAAAATGGGGATTTGTGGAGTTGCTATTTGGACAGACCGCCCGTGGGTTATTAAACATCACATGAATTCAGTTCTTCATTTGTAAAAAAAAGAATAAGTGCCAGAGCTCTTGTCAGGAGACCACTGCAGCTTGCACCACACATTGCCCCTACTATGCTGCCAATGATAGTAACAACTCAACTACTAACCATAACACTCCTACGAGTGTGACAATACAGACTGTTTCAGGCCCCGAAAGCGATAAGAATGGCTTGGGCGGCAGGTAATTGCAATTTTTAATCTACATTGAATTAATAATTGACTGTTGTTGTGGTACTCTCATACACCGCCACCTTGTGGCAGACTGCCTCAAGCACCGGTGTTGACAATTAAGTGCCAGTGCTAAGCACCGGAAACCATCAGCTCAAATTAAGCCATTTTTAATCTACATTGAATTAATAATTGACTGTTGTTGTGGTACTCTCAGACACCGCCACCTTGTGGCAGACTGCCTCAAGCACCGGTGTTGACAATTAAGTGCCAGTGCTAAGCACCGGAAACCATCAGCTCAAATTAAGTGCTGCATGAAGTGTGAGACCACAAGCTCCAGCTGTGCAGACCATCCCGACCCTTCTCCCACCAGGGAATTCCTGAACGCACAATCCTGGACAGACTGAGGTCAGTGGTGCCGGCACAGGCACACATGACAGCCACGTGTAATCAATAGGGGAACAGAAGAGCTAATATTTATAGAGGTCCTATTCCTATGCTCCTCAATGAATATACATAAGACTCTGGAGGTAATCAGTTCCTCTGTTGTGGCAAGTATGTGATAGATGTCACTGTATGCCTGAGATAATTGTCGCTGGGAGATCTGATTTTCAGATCATAATGCCCTCATACACCTGTTAGGGTGTCATGCTTCATCATAGGGCGCTCCTCGTCAGACCGGCGCTGCAATGTCCAACGGGCCTGGTGGCTTCTTTGGCGGTGTTCTTTTGATCTGAGATCGCCGTATGTGAAGCGTGTATGTGGGAAACAGGTGCTGTATGTGTTAAAGTGAGAAGGTGATTTTAAAATAGGCTCAAGACCTATGAATATTTTAATTCGAATAAAAGAGGGCTGGGACTATATAAAAACAGTGGTGCCACCAACAGGTCGTAAGGTACCTAGGTAGCTAGTGAATAAGTGTCGTCGACATGTTTCGTGTCATCTGAGCTCCAAAATCGAGCAACACTTCTTCAGGACCAGGGTAGGTAATAGTGATCCCCAATGGAGAAAAACAAAAACGCCGCTCCCTAATTATGGGGACGTGATTAGAACAAATGTAGGTCCCAGTAATGGAACCTACCATGCCTCTCCACCTAAATAGAGGGAGACAAAAGGGAAAAGGAAAAGCAAGGAGGACAAAAAAGCGATATGAGTGGATCCTGTCCAATAAAATAGAGTACATTATACACACAAATTGAGTAAATTCTATACGCTAAAGTGGTCGCATAAGTGACGGGGTATGGTGTTGTTTGTTCGCATCCCCATCATCACCAAGTATCAATCAGAGAGTGGTGTAGTGATAAAATTGAAGATTCTAAAAGAAGTAATCGCTCGCATTGGCTGCTGGCTGAGAAAAACAGTAGATACCCCTAAAGCGTGCAGAACAAAATCAAATATGAACAGGTAAAAACAAAACATGGCAATATTGGATCTCACCTTATTGGGTAGAAAGACTCACTTCATGGAAGGTTGGCCCAAGTGCTCATGGGTGACCAACTGAAACGAAAATAATGAGGGACAGACAAAACCAAAAGACAGCTAAATCAGCTAACGTAGGTAAAACACGGAAAGAGCCATGATACGGCAAGGGTGGTCTATCCCTGCACGATGGTGCGCATAGACACAAATATTATACTGGATGTCAAACACATGTTTACAGTATCCGTGCGGAATAATACGTTTCTCGAGATATGGTGACATAACGCTCCGAATGTCAATATCTTGTGAAGACTGCACGACTTCATGCTGTGGGAAATGCTCATACGAAAATGGCTACTGAAAATGTGAATTAAAAACGTTAGCAGCCTGCTGCGTCCGAAAGGTAAAGACTATACATATTACCTGACGTACGCGAACATCACGCTCGCATTTAGTAAGTGTAAACAGGGGGTCTGAAAGTGACAAAGGACGAGTGGTACACTTACTGAATAGAAGGTGAGCACTGCCTGCTCATCTACGTTCTCCCCCACTTCCGAATCTTACCGTGGATGTGGAAGCTTCGGTAATAAAAGGACTTCCGGGATGATGATCGCGCTGGTAGTAGCGTCGACGTAACGTGAGGCGTCAGAGGTCGCCATCTTGTCCTAGGAATGTATGCCTGACTTAGTGTGAAAAAACTAGAGGGTGCAGAAACTCGAAACAATTAGGAAGCTAAAGTGAATATGAAAAATTAGGAAATAAAAATTATAAAAAGATAACAAGTAGAGGGATAATAACCTCACGGTCAATAGAGTGAAGGGATTCACATGGTAGTCAGAATTCTATGTGACAATGTCAGTGGAGCCCGACAAAGGGTCAGATGGGTTGGCGGGTACTATGATGGAGAGAGAAAAAAAGAGGGGTACTCAAACCGAGACTACCCAGTGGCACTAGAGTAAGGGTGTATATGTAAGAGAAATGGGCCATAAGAAGGTATTGTATCGGCCCCCGATGTATTAATATTATATCTGTGAGGTCTCTACAGATCCGGTCAGTTACCGGGTCCTATACTGAAAGTGGAAGTGACAGATTCTTCTTCCAAGGGTAGTCAATATCCATGTCAGAGTTCAGACCAAGGAATGGCATCATTCAGGCCCTTCGTTTGTGTTAATAAGCGGAAAATCCATCTTTGCTCGGTTTCAAAAAGTTTTTGCGTTGTCCAGTTAATGTTCCTTTCAATCACTGTCCAAGTCATTTTGTCCGCCCCATGTGGGTGGGATAGGAAGTGGGTGCTCATTCTGGTTGTGGATCTACCACATCGTATGTTGCTGCGATGTTCCATAATCCTTGTCTTTACTAGGCGTGTGGTCATCCCCACATACTGTAGGTTGCAAGGACATTTGATGAGGTACACACAGTTTTTTTAATTGCAATTCGTATGTGTTCTTTGGGTCCAGGTTTTACCTTCTTCCAGATTGAGTTCCTTTGTCATCCTTGTTAGTGCGCACACTCCACAGTGTCCGCATGGATAGTGTCTGCATACTGGTGTAGTGTTCCACAGTGTACCGTGTGCGTTTTTCTGAGTATTTTATGGTCAAGTATGGACTAGTATGTCACGTAGGTTACTTGTTCGTTTATTGGCAAACCTTAGAAAGAAAGTTTGCCTGTGGAGAGGATTTTCCAGTGTTTGGAATGATTCTTTGGATGGTATTGCATTCAGGTGTGAATGTAGTGACACAAGTTATCAAGTCTTCAGTTTTCCTTTGTTTTGGTTCCAAAAGTGCCTCTCTGTTGTTGTTGAGTGCTCTTTTTTTTGATTGTGTAATGATGTTCTGAGGATAGTCTCGGGCTGCTAAGTTTGTACTCACATGACAGCCAAACACCGCCCACTATTCTGGACACCCCAATGCCCGCAGACACAGAATACTCCCCTATGCCCCAAACACTGATGAAGGAGCCCTTTGGACTGTGCCCTCTGTAGCGCCTGCTCACAAGAATCTAATGCCGTGGTTCTGGGCACAGACTATAACTGTGAACTTAATCTTCAACTAGACCGATCCCGCCCTCCACTGCTGCATGCCCCCATACACAATCAGAGTGCTTCATGGGGTGGGTTAGTCAATGGGCACTTGTAGCTGTATGGAGGGCCACACACCCAAATTCCCAACTCTACTCCTTTTACTCTGTGACTCACAACCTATAGGTGCGCTTGGACCACATTTTATGCTCTCTTACCCTGCTAGCTCAGTCCGCCACTCTGACTATCTTGGTCGTATCATCTCAGACTATGACATAGATATTGTAGACTTGCAATGGAATGCTACACATTCCCCAACACCAATGTGGCGGATTCCCCGGGACTGTCTGGGAGATCTAGGGCCTCATTTATGAAAACTGTCACATCGGTGCGACAAAACAGCGATACAACAGTTTTCACTGTGCCCTCCTTGCGACACGATGGATGCGCCATATTTAATGTACGGCGCTCCTTGTTGTAACGAGTTACAAGTGCATCAGTATTACTGACGTATCTGTAGGCGCAAAAGTGACGCATTGCTGGGGTGTGTCTGGAAGCAGATGCAACTCCAGCAATGTGTCCTTTCACATGGGCAACCCCCATGTGAAAGGGTCTGCGTCAGTCTTATGCCTGCTGTGAGACAGGCCGAAGGTTTTGGCGAAGTGGCGTCCTACAAGTGGCATAGTGAAATGTGATAGATTTCACTGTGCCACTTCTACGAGGCTTTTTACGGAGGAATGCCCACCCTGCATACATTATACCTGACGCAGGTATAATGGAGCTCTGGGCTTTACAAAGTGATGCATCTGCTTAGATGCACCACTTTGTAAGTTGAATGCAATGTGGTGCAGTTTTTATGCCGCAGGTGGGTCACAAAAAGTGACGCAACATTGGGGCAAAAGTGTTGGAGGGCATCATAAAAAAGGCTCCTAGTCTTCTGTGAAACACAAGAGTCCCACATACGGCGATACTTCGCTCACAACCATAACTCAGCATTTACCAGGACAATCAAATTAGACAGCTTGTAGGGGGTCACAAGGGGGGCCAGCCTGCAGGAGATAGTGGGAGTATGCAGGACACTAGACACTGTGGGAGGAGACCTGCCTGCAGTGACTCTTCCCACTGCTGGACAAAGGGACCCATGCTAACGGAGGCCAAGACCCCCCCCAACCCCCCCACCCCAGCCCACAGCCCTTCTGGAGTGCCTGCAATGCTTCAAATCTGCTGCATATGTGGCCAAAACACAAAGAGAAGCTGACAAGTCAGGTCGCCTCCTTGCTTGGCTGATCCGACAGGAAACCCGTTTCAGTCCCATTCTGGAATTCACCTCACCATCTGGTGCCACCGTCTATGCACAAACTAACATCCTCCAGATATTTCTCAGGTACTGCTCAGCCATATACAATGCAATACCCTCCCCTCTCGGCAGACATGGTGGAACCGTCCTGTTCGCCTCCCTCACCCACAGATTCCTGATGCTGCCAGGGATAACCTGGATGCCGTGATCTCTGTTGCAGATGTCAAACGGGCCATCCAAAATCTTGCAAAAAATAAAGCCTCCGGTTTTGATGGGTTGCCAATAGAGTATTATAGCACTTTTGCCAGCAGCCTGGCACCTCAACTATATGAGATGTTTAATGATGCCCTAAAGTCTGGAGAACTACAACCATCTCTCTGGGAGTCCCTCTTGGTCTCAATTCCCAGATCTGACAGATACCCTGCAAATTTACCACTTTACAGACCGATTACCATTCTCGGAGCAGATTACAAGATTCTTGGGAAAACCACTCCACCAGGCACGCTCAGGTCCTACCTGAGCCCATTCATCCGGATCAAAATGTCTTCATCCTAGAGCGCAGTACATCTCAAAACAATAGGCGCCTCTTTCATATACAGGATCAAGCACAGAGGCTCTTCCCGTACGCAGCCTGTCTCATATTAGACCTAGAGAAAGCATTTAATTTGCTTGCCTGGGACTACCTCTTTTTGAGTCCTAAACCGAATGGGAGAGGGCAAGTGCCTGCTAGCATATCCAAAGCTACTATACACAAACCCCACCTCCTGGATCCACTGAGGCGGACTAATTTTGCTCCCCTTTCCTGTGAGATGAGGAACTAGGTAGGGAAGCCCCTTATCCCCCGTTGCTATTCACGATGGCGCCCCTTGCCACCAGACTTTGGAAGGAGGGAAAAACCTGAGGGATTCCCCTGTATGACAGTAATCATGCAGTATCCCTCAAAGGGTGACAATTTGCTTTGTGTCCTTCAAGATGTCTGTGCAGATCTCTCACCCAGTGCACGCCACGCTAAGGAAAGTTGCCTGGATCAACTTGGCGCAATCATCTGTATACCCACTCCACTCTACTCGACCCCACAGGAATTGTGCCTCTGGAAACCCCACTAATCTGGCAAGAGACCTTGGTCCGGTATCTTGATATACGCCTCTACCATTCCTTGGCCGACCTATATGATGGCAATCTATGGACTACCCTGGCCACTCTAAAACCATAAGTACAGTTCTGGGAGAACTTGCCTCTAGCCACTACCAGAAAGATAGCCTTGTCAAAGATTGTAATCTTTCCCTGGATCCTCTTTTACTTTGCAAACCTTCCAATAGTTCCACCTTGGAGCTTTTACTGCCACCTGGATATGTTCTTATGGGACCTCACCTGGGGAAACAAATGCCTCTGAATAGCCCTGAAAAACCTACAGTTACCAGTCGGCAGGGGTGGTCTAGGTTACCCGTCCTTGAGGCCTACTTCCTGGTGGCGCAGTTACAATGGGTAGTGAAGAACCGGAATAACCCACTTACTGGGTCTCAGCGGCGGGGGAACCGCCCAAGTCTTCCATACCCTCCATACGTAGTAAAAGGAGACACAGGAGCCTTCGTCTGCAGGAGGAACCCAGATTTATTCAAATAGCCCGGGCTATGGAACAGAGTCCCAAGCTAGTCAGAGACAAAACCCAGGAGGCTGCTGCTTTACTACGCAACTTACAAGCCTTTTATACTTTTTCATTGCAGTCTTTTGGCTGTTAGTCCATTGTTCAATCAGGGCAGTGTTTGCAGTTGATAACCAGATCCAGACGATGTTTGTATGTGGTGACCTGGTCAAGGCTTGGTACACAAATCATTGTTTACTCAGTGTGACCAAAGCTGGTCTTTCAGGTCATTGTTCACTCAGCTTGATCAAAGCTCGGTCTTTCAGGTCATTGTTTAATCACCCTGATCAAAGCCCGGTCTTTCAGGTCATTGTTTAATCACCCTGATCAAGGCCCAGCAGACAGACCATTGTCCAGATAACCTGATCACGGTGTCAAGGATGTTTACCAGGCTGGGAGCAGGAGATGGAAAACAAATCATTTACCCAGGGCTTGAGTGTCTCATGGCTTTCTGTTGAACTGCAAAGAACAGGGGGGTTGGGTGTGCGACTGTTCCTGGGCAGAAATGCAGGCTGCAAGATGGTTTTTGTCATGTCAGTTAGAATTTTCCCAGGCATCAGCAGAAACGACCAGGTGGGTCGTGTGGAAGTGTTTTGACACGAGATGGCAATGAAAAAACAATGGAGTCTTGGTACAAATTACGCCGATCAGAAGAACACTTTTCCTCAGACCCTCCTTTTGCCATTGAGTGGCAAATACTTTAAGAAATGTCACTGTTCATAAGGCCATCTGTTTCTTGTTGGAGCATCATCATCATATTGGTGTTGTGAATGTTAGAGGGTGGAGGTTTGATGGTCTGGACACACATTGTACAGAGCACTGGCAAGCACGGAAAGCACAAACAGCAGGAGACTAGGACAGCTACTCCCAAGGCAAGGAAGATGAGGACCCTCCACCCCCACTTGGAAAGGAGGCCCCAGATCCAGCCTGTGAGGGACCAGTTGTCTTCATCCAGATGAATTTCAGAAGAAAGGCGATGCAGACGTTGGATGGCATCGTATACTGTAGGTGTGTTGTCTGGAATGTACACCCAGCAGCTGGAGCCGATCAATTTACACACACCACCACGATCAGCAAGGATGACGTCAAGGACCATGCGGTTTTGGAGCGTTATAAGGCGGTCCGCCTGTAGCTCTGCAGTGATGTTGGAGAGGGCACCAGCTGTTACTGTGATGGTGGCCTCAAGGACCCTGGTCAGTCCTCGTATAGCCCGACTGTTCGCCATGGGGCCCCAGAATGGAAGGAAACCTTTAAAGAAGTCCCCGGCTTCCTGGCTTGCTGTATCCTCTGCTGATATGACGCCCTTACGTGAGCGGCGCAGAGCGCCCTTCATCAACAGGTGGTAACCTCCCTGGGTAAAATATGTTGGTGGAAGGAGGAAGGCCAAATAGCAGGTACCAGACCAGTTACGGAGGAGCCAAGTGTAGGCAGCTGTGCCACAGATGAAATAGGTGTTGGGGGATGCCACCAGCTTTGGAAGATATGTAGAGTTTAAAGTTTTAGTGATATCACAAGTACTAGTACCAACTTTCTTAGTTCCTAGGCCATGGATACAGACATGGCCCTGCACTTTTATGACATTCAGAGTGTTTCGTTCATCAGGTAGTATCCTTCTGGTGCAGAATCTAGAAAATGTTCGTCGAGTGGTTGAGTTGAATACTACCATCTCACCGAGTTCATCTGGTGGTAGTAGCAATGTGGATGAGCTGGTCGGGCAAAAAGGAGCATTGGCATTGCCAGATCTGTTCCGCCAGAAGTCATCCCGAAATGTCCCAAGGACAGAATTGGCAGTACCATTGACAGTGTAGGCCTCCTGCATCAACATCCACCATGCAAGACAAGACCCAGAGATAGAAAAGGGGTAGGGAAAGAATGGGACAGGGTGTATCATGGAATGCGGCATCAGTCCACAAACCCAGCAGTTGGAAGTGTTCATAATCAGCTGATGGAGATGCAACATTTGGATGAAGGTGTTATTGAAGAATTCTGCACGGCGGGGTAATTCGTGGGCTGGTAGCGTGTAATAATGGTGCTCTGCAGGAGGCGGTGTAGGAGTTGGTGAGGTAACAGAATGGTAGATTAGTAACAGCCAACCAGGGATAGACAGGATGAGGGAGACAAACAGCGTCACCACGGTGGCCATGAAGCATTTACTATGTCGGGGACTGACATATTGTTTCTGGATTCAGGTGTTTTGGATGGCAGCCATTGTACTAAGCCAGGGACCTCTAGTGGCTGTCTGTGATTGGTGGTTGCTTCACTGGGTGCAGGTGCCAAGGGCCCTATGGCGTACCTTAGTCTGACACACCAGCACTACTCTCAGCCGGGGAAGATCACAGCCCTACAGCCTATAGGCACTTGGCGAAGTCAAGGGCAAGGTTTCCCTCGGGGGCGCAAGTTATAGCGGTCGGAAGTAGGGACAGTATGGTTAGGAAACAATTGTTCTTGGTGTTGAGCAGAGTTAAGGGAGGATTCCACCCTTCCTTTCAGTATGCTGTCACTCTCTGCTTCCGTAGATGTAGAATGCAGTCTGGCATCGCTGAATGGGACAAACGTCGGGACTGTTTCTGTTTTTGAGTCTCCTTGTCCTTCCCTCACCCACTGATCATAGGGGAGGGGCAAAGGCACACGCCTGCAGTGAGACGAATGCACCCAATTCTTCCGACCTTCTACTTTCACGGCGGTGCGGGTGGCCAGCAACACCTGGCTGTGTCCAGTGGGGCTCGAGACTCTTGGTCCGTTGAAAATTTCTCACTAAGACCCAATCACCAGGTTGGATGACGTGTCCTGGGCCCTCGCTTTTGTCAGGTATGGCCTCATGCACCTGGTGATAAAGAGTACAAAAAGTATTAGTTAGACTGTACAGATAATCAGTTAATACAGGGTATTGAACATCAGACAGTTTCTTAGGCCGTGGGACACCCCATACATTGGCAGGCCTCCCAAACACAATCTCATGGGGGATAGCCCTATCTTGGTGTGGGCCGTTGTTCTGGTAGACAGTAGGGCCAAGGGGAGAGTATCAACCCAAGAGACACCCGTCTCGGCTACTATTTTGGCCAGTTTCGTTTTTAGGATGCCATTGTACACCTCCACTAGACCTGCTGACTGGGGGTGAGTAGCTGCATGAATTTTTTGTTTTATACCCAATGCTGTACAGATATATTCCATAATCTGAGCTGTAAAGTGTGTCCCGTTGTCACTCCAGACCAAGCGGGGCAAACCGAATCATGAGAGGTACTCTTTTAATAGCACTTTGGCGGTAGTGATAGCGGTGCAGTCTTTGACGGGGTAGGCCTCCACCCATCGGCTGAAGGTACAGACCACCACCAGGACATATTTCAAATTGTTACATCTGTCCATCTGGATGTAATCCATTTGGAGTACTTCAAAAAGGAAGGTAGGAGGAGAGAATCCTCCCTTAGGGGTAACTGTGCCTTTTCCTGGGTTATAAATTAGGCAAATCATGCATGTTTTAACCAGCTTTTCAGCATATGCTGGTATCTTAGAGTTGTATCATGTAGGTTCCAACAGTTTACATATCCCTTTTGCACTAATGTGAGCAGGACCATGGGTCATCGTAACTACTGTTAGCACATGACTGTCAGGTAACATCCATTGTCTTTCCATAGTCGTACGGACCCAGCAACCATCAATTCCCTCCTTTGCTAATTGCTCCTTCCACACCCTTAGTTCCTCAGGAGTAGTATAGGACGGAATATCAATCACACTCTGTACTGTGTTTTCAACCATGCTCTCGTCTGTCACCCACCTAGCGGGACCTCCTACATACATTCATTCCCTTTTTCTAAGAGCTGTTTGTCTGGCCGTCTGGTCAGCCAGTGGATTGCCTTTCCCAACATCATCTGACACTTTCTTATGGGCTTTACATTTTATAATGGCTACCTTTCTGGGGAGTGTCAGGGAGTCTAACAATCGGTGAATTAGGGGGCCGTGTTGAATCTTGGTCCCATGGGAAGTAAGGAAATTCCTTTCTTTCCATAACCTCCCGAATCTGTGGGCCACCCCGAAGGAATATTGGCTGTCAGTATAAATATTCACCGTCATCCCTTTGCTTAACTCACAGGCTCTAGTGAGGGCCACTAATTCTGCTGCTTGAGCAGAGCACTGCGGAATCTGAGCTGTTTCTACTACTTGCCCTAATGGCGTGAGGGCGTAGGCGGCTGAGGTGTTACTTCTGGCCCTCTGAGACATGATCCGTCCACATACAGTGCACCTTCTGGTTCTGCTATCGGGGTCTCCTATAAGTCAACCCGTCCCTTTGTCTCCTCCTCTGTCCTTAATATGCAGTCATGTGGGTCTAAGTGGGCATCCTGAGTATCCAGTGGGAGTAATGTGGTGGGATTTAGTACAGTGCATCTTTTGATGTTAATGTGGCTGGCAAAGAGTGTCAGTTCATATCCTGTGAGACGTGCGCTAGTGAGGTACTGTGTCTTGGTGTTATTAAGGAGGGTATCTACAGAATGGGGGACCATCAGAGTCAGGGGGAGTTCATGACGATCCCTGCACTCTGACGGACCATAAGGGCGGCCGCAGCGGTCGCCCGTAGGCATCCTGGGAGAGCCCTTGCAACAGGATCTAAGGTGGCTGAAAAATAGGCAATGGTGACCACCGAACATCTGGGTCAAGACAGCGCATGCACAGCCGTCTGTCTCATGTACAAAAAGAAAAAATTGTTTGCTATAATCAGGAGTACCGAGGACTGGAGCAGTACACAGAGCCCTCTTTAAATCTTGGAAGGCCTGCGCATGCTCTCTAGTCCATGGAAAGGAACTGTCTGATATGTCTTTAGTGGTGAGGGCAAGAAGAGGTTTCACCATGGCCGAAAAGTTGGAAATCCACTGTCTACAGTATGAGGTTAGGCCTATGAAGGCTCGCACCTGCTTTTGTGTTCGTGGGGCCGTCATAGCATTGATAATGGCTATACGATCAGCGGTGAGCTGCCTTCCCTCCTTCAAGAGGAGATTTCCTAAATAGGTCACCTTCTCTTGACAAAACTGAAGCTTTTTCAAAGAGACTTTGTGATTATGGAGGGCAAGGTGGCATAACAAACAGAGAGTAGCTTCTTTACTTGCTGGGGCAGAATTTGCAGCAATGAGGAGGTCATCTACATATTGTAATAGTGTGGAATTATCAGGGAGTTCCAAGGAATCTAGTTGACTTTTTAGGGCTTGACTATCGATACTGGGGCTCTCGGTAAAACCTTGTGGGGCGCGGCAGAATCTAAAGCTCCGCCCACCAAGGGAGAAACCAAAAAAATGTCTGCTGTCAGGATGTATAGGAATGCTGAAAAAAGCATTCTTCAGGTCTATGACAGAAAAGTGCGTGGCGTCAGAAGGGACCATCGTTAAGAGGGCTGTAATGTCGGGGACAACAGGATATTGGGAGATTGTTATTTTGTTAAGGGCTCTTAGGTCAATTACGAATCTGTATATTTTAGGGGAGAGAGCATCTCCATTGGTCTTTTTAAGAACAGGAATAATGGGACTGTTACAGATATTGCCACGTGTTTCCTCCACTACGCCCTTGTCCATCAATTCAGATATTATTGTCAAAAGGGCCATTTCTCCTTCCGCAGGTAGTCGATACTGCCGGAGGCGGGGGAGAAGTGCACCTGGCTGGATGTGTACCGCATGAGGGGATATGTTGGGACACCCTACATCAGTGTCTGATGATGCCCAGAGGAAGGAAGGTAAAAACTGCAACTCTGGCGGGAGGGGACCGGACAGGTACATATAGGAAGCTGCGGTGGGAGAAATTGTTAGGGGTACACCTTGGGGACTACATGATATGGTCGCATACAGAGCTTTCAGTAAATCCATGCCTAACAAGTTTTCACTGCAACCTGTAGTAAGGTCCAAGGGAGCGTCAACATGTGCAGGGCCAATATCGAGAGGGAGGGGTTCAGAGACAGGGCTGGTCACAGGTGTTTCTGCAAAACCCACGGAGACATTCATATTGCCAGAAAGGGGTCCCTCCGGCACTGACAGACTGTGATTGATCCTTTCCCCCGGTCCCCAATCCCTCACGCCCACCGCCCGGATTACCTCCTCTACAGCGCTATCCCTTCCAGGACCCACAAAACCGAAGGATCACCAAAGCGTCCGTGACAACGGAGTCCCCGCCCCTCTCTCTCTTTCAGGGTCCAATCAGGAGTGACGAAGGAGCGGAAGGACTCGGCCGGTGCCCCGGAAGTCCCGCCCACCTACAACCAGACGACCACAGAAAAGGCGGAACCGAAAAGACTGACGGCGTCGAAAGATCGTGGCAGGAACTCTCGGCTGGCGATAACGCGGAAAACGAAGACGGAAGCGGAGAACTCGAGGAGTGGTCGGAAGACTGGTGGAGTCCCACGGAGGTAGCTGAAGAGCGGCCGTAACTCGGAGGAGAGTTACGGCGGAGCGCGTGAGTACCTTCCACCATACCCTCAGTCCGTTAGGTGCTCTGTGCACATACGAAACCCCCCTTTGTATATAGAATCCCTCTCTCTTTGCAATCCCATCCAGCCACCCTGTAAATTGTATACAGCACCCTGCACCGTGTACATAGGTTTTTCTCACAACCCTTTCAGAGCACCCTTCCTGTACCAACCCCTTGCCTTTCCCCTTCTTTCCCCTTTTCCCACACGTTCTGTTTCCTCCTCTTCACCTTTTGGTCTCGGGGACAGTGTCTTCATCTGAGTCCCTGCAGGACTAACGGCTCCTCTTTCTTTCTCTTCCGGTCCTCCGAGGAGCACCCGCCCTATCCACCGTCGCCGGTTGCAACCAAGAACGGAGACGTCCCGGAAGTACCGACCCCGATGACCGCGACGAGGGAGTCTTCCCCAGCTATCCCTAAACCCTCACCCCCGTGTAAACGGAACTTGTGTTCATTAAAGCGACACTATAGCCCACTATACCTGGCCTCCTCTTCTGATTTTCCAGCCCGCAACACCCACACGCCGACACAGACGTGCAATAGAAGACCTGGGGGCAGATTTATAATAACTGGCACATCCCTGCATATCAGCAGGGATGCGCCAGTTATTGTGCGCCACAGCTCCGCCACCATGGATGCGCTGCTTTTACAATGCGGCGCACCATGGGGCAAAAACGGCGCAGATGCGTGATGCATCTGTGCCGTAAAAGTGGCGCATTGCTGGAGTTGCGTCGCAAGCGTGACGCAGCTCCAGCAATGCTTTGGGGGGACCTATCTTCACAATGCTGCGTCAATCCTTACGCCTGCTTCAAGCAGGCGCAGGGTTTTGACGCAGCATGGGCTCAAAAGTGACTGAGTGACATCTTGTAGATTTCACTCAGCCACTTTTAGGAGGCGTTCCTGCGACGGAACGCCCCCCCCTGCACAGGTACGCCTACTGCTGGTGCAGGGCTGTACAACGTGACGCATCTCCCAGATGCGTCACGTTGTAAATACCCCGCAGCATGGCGCAGGATTTGCGCCGCCGCTGCGTCACAAAAGTGACGCAACGGCGGCGTAAATGAGGCGCAAGGGACTCATAAATCTGCCCCCTGGTGCCCACAGTATACAAAAGAAAATTCTGATCATTCCCCACAACTGACATTTGAACATACGGGCCCCTTTGATCCACTGGAATTTGCACTCTGGTAATACTCCTTTCCTGGTTGTCCTATGCTGGGTAGGAACCTGTCTCATCAACTTCGTCATAATCATCATTGTAATAAGTGCGTGTGGCTTCGTACCCATCAAACCTATTGGCCGGACGCTGCCGGACGGGAGCATCATCCCTTGGCCTGCGTTCTTTATCCTGTGGATGGGGTGGGCCATGGTCCCTAGTCGGCCTTCCCTCCCTGGGAGCCCGAGGCCGAGTCTTCCCTGTTCGGATGTTTTCAGCTAACACGGGACACTCATCTATCCAATGGCCGTACCCCTTACAATAAGCACACTGATCTGTTTGGAGGGCACCCGTACGTTGAGGTCTGGAGGGGGTAGACTGGCGAGCCCTCGGAGGGAGTTGGGGTTGGGGTCTGAAATTCCCGCGGGCATCGGGACCTCGGGGAGGGTAAGCCTGCTGCAGAAGTGCCTTAGTCTTAAGATCCCTAACCTTCTTACTTTCCTTGTCTCTATCTTCGTTCTCCCTATTCTCGTGATATTGTGCCATAGCCAAGATACCAGTCATAGTTTGGGCAGACCATGTACTTTCAACCTTCTTAAGCCTGGTGGAGATCTCAGGAAGCAAGTTGCTGACAAACTTATCGACAAACACTGCGCCAGAACATGGGGTCCGGGGATCCAAACCACTATGTCCCTTGTATTCTGTCTCGAAACGGGTAAAGAAGTCAGCCACATTCTCATCTTTTCGCTGCCTACAGGCGTTTATTTTATCCCAGTTAATGACAGTTTCCGGCAAAAGTGTTTTCATAAACGTCATTATTTTACCGGGTAAAGTCAGGATGGCGGCTTCTGGTTTAGTCCCTCCTACCCTTGCTTCTTCCATAGCCTCTAGGTCAGCCCATTTACCTCCCAATGCCACTTCATGGTCAGTATGTCGAATCTTGTCCCAAATTTCAGTGGGGACAATCGTACCAAAAAGATAATCTATATCGTCAAGAATGATAGTACCTGCAGATATAATCTGACCTAATTCTCTGTAAAAGGCAGCCGGATTCTTCCGGGGATCTGGTAATTGTCCTTTTAACTGTATTACTTCTGACCTTTTCCAAGGAACATGAACCCAAAGCCTGCGCCAGTGTGCCTCAAAGCCCCTCGGCCATTATTTTGGGCATCGGTAAGTGCGTTACCAAAGACAGGGGCCGCCTCTCTCATTGGCATAGCTGTTTCTAGAGGGGTGTTGGGAAAAGCGGTCATATCACGGTAAGTCATTAAAGTAGACATGGAGCCAAACATCCCCTCTCCCTGAACATCGCCTCTTTTTATTTGTGACCTAAGATCCATTAATCCGGTGGGTATCTGCATAAGCGCATTCTCAAATCTTTGCATGACCAGGGTACACAAGTATTCAGCCCAGGTGGTCTGTTCCATAATCGTCCACTGGGAAAAGGTGGACCATATTTCTTTAAATGTATAAATATTCCCGTTATTTATCCAACATTCACACTGTTGCTTCTGCAGGTCATTTTCTCGAAGGGATGAAAAGCTGACTGCAGAGCGCAAGGAGGCCAGTCGGGGGGAATTCAACAATTTATATAGATCCTGCTTAACTGTAGACCACAGGGAAGTAGGGAAAGGGCGGGTAGGGGTAAAGCCACAGGGGTTGGGCGGATGGGGACTTATTTTCATTCCCGCAGCGAGGACAGGGTTAGTGTGCATGGTCGGTGTCATAGGAAAAATAGGGAGGGTCGGTGTGACAGGGAGAACAGTAGGAGGGGCAGTGGAGGCAGGAGTGGGCTGTGGTGGGGGTCATGCGGGGTGTGAGGCGTCAGGGCAGGGTACATTGGGGCATATGCAGGCGGGCTTTCTAGCATGGTATCAAGTAAGGAATCACCTTCTTTTCCCCCTTCCATATGGCCCTTTCCTTTCTCCTCACGAGCTGGATAACATTTTTGTACCGGGGCCCCATGCTCCCTATTGGCTATTTCTACCGATTTTGTCATTTGATTTTGTAAATTTTCTCTGGCGTGGTCGGCCATTGACATACATTCCTGTTTTCTTTCTTGAGCCTTCTGCTTTCTAGCTCTCTGCTCTATCTCTTTCCTCCAAAATCGGACAGATTCAAACATAGACGGGCGCGTTTTTATTTCATTAATTGTTCCTCTAAGTTGGCGAGAACTTGGGAATTAAAGGAGCCATAAAGTGGCCACTGTAATTCCGCGTTGCTTTGTTTCGTATATTTTACCCAGAATGAGGAAAACATTATGGCAGAAGGACCATGTTTAACATACATTGTATGGCCAGGGGTCCCTTCTGGAGGAAGCGTACAAGCCGCCTCCAGCTGGGAGTCCTGCGTACACATACAACATAATTTCTTGAACTTACTACTGACTGGCATGCTTGTAAACAGATAACAGACACCAGCGGGTTTTAAAAAACTCACCTCGCTTGCTTGGCTTTTGCAAAAGTCAATAACACCAGAATCATACAGACTTGGTGGGTGATCAGTCCACCCTTACCTTACAGGGGTAGTTCTCTTCTGCAGATGTAGGGCTGTGTCCTGCTCCAGAAATTATTTGTTAGGGGACTCCAGCGAGAACGCGGTCATGTGGCCCAGACCGGGTGGGGAAGAACAGCCGGGCGAGTTGTTCGGCTTTACCAGATTTCAAGAATCCCTCAGGTAGGGCGCCTTCATCGGAGTCTCTCCGTGCACCTCATCACATCCACCGGGCCTGACCTTCGTGCTCGTGGAGTCCCTGTTCGGGCGCCATTTGAAGAACCGGAATAACCCACTTACTGGGTCTCAGCAGCGGGGGAACCGCCCAAGTCTTCCAAACCCCCATACATAGTAAAAGGAGACACAGGAGCCTTCGTCTGCAGGAGGAACCCAGATTTATTCAAATAGCCCGGGCTATGGAACAGAGTCCCAAGCTAGTCAGAGACAAAACCCAGGAGGCTGCTGCTTTACTCCGCAGCTTACAAGCCTTTTATACTTTTTCATTGCAGTCTTTTGGCTGTTAGTCCATTGTTCAATCAGGGCAGTGTTTCCAGTTGATAACCGGATCCAGACGATGTTTGTAGGTGGTGACCTGGTCAAGGCTTGGTACACAAATCATTGTTCACTCAGTGTGATCAAAGCTGGTCTTGCAGGTCATTGTTCACTCAGCTTGATCAAAGCCCGGTCTTTCAGGTCATTGTTTAATCACCCTGATCAATGCCCGGTCTTTCAGGTCATTGTTTAATCACCCTGATCAAGGCCCAGCAGACAGACCATTGTCCAGATAACCTGATCACGGTGTCAAGGATGTTTACCAGGCTGGGAGCAGGAGATGGAAAACAAATCATTTACCCAGGGCTTGAGTGTCTCACGGCTTTCTGTTGAACTGCAAAGAACAGGGGGGTTGGGTGTGCGACAGTTCCTGGGCAGAAATGCAGGCTGCAAGATGGTTTTTGTCATGTCAGTTAGAATTTTCCCAGGCATCAGCAGAAACGACCAGGTGGGTCGTGTGGAAGTGTTTTGACATGAGATGGCAATGAAAAAACAATGGAGTTTCGGTACAAATTATGCCGATCAGAAGAACACTTTTCCTCAGTAGAGCGCTAAATAGCGGGCCTAACTTGGGAGAAAAATGTGATGGACCAGGTCCTGTAATTCCAACCATGGTGAGGGGCTTCCTGGTCCCCAGGGTCTGTGCTCCCATCCCCTTGGGCCCTACAGATGTTAGTAGCTCATAGATACATGACTCGAGTTCACTGCCTTACTCGTCACACCCCTCCATATGCTCTGGTACTTCTCCCGGGAGACCTTCACTTACCCGGCTTTTACTCTATCCCAGAATTATAGAGTTTGCACGAACGGTCACTGGTCACAATAGGGGACCTCGTCTCAGACAAACAGCTCCTCACCTTTGACCAACTTCTCTCTGACATTCCACTAGGTCTATTCGTCACCTACAGACAATTGCTGAACATCTGTCTGATCCTGGGGTCCACACATGATGAAGAACCTAGCACCCACCCCGTCATACAAACCTTACTCAGCATGGGGCAGACACTTGATTACATGGATTTATAAGCCAATACGGGAACTTACCAGTGCTCCCCTGACTACCTTGTGAGGCAAATGGGAAGAGGACATCGGGAGGATGCTACACGAAATTGAATGGGAGCAGGCCTTGGAGTTCCCCCATTGGGTCTCGAGAAATGCCCTCTTTAAAAACATACAATTCTCCATCGAGTCTATCTTACCCCTGGGCAACTCAACCACTATTTTTCTACAGCATGCCTGTAGTTTCCCTGTTGCTGCTCAGGAGATACTGATCTACACCATACTCTTACAGAGTACTGGCAGTCGATACAAAGCATGCTACAGAGAGTCATGGCTCTTACTGACATTCAAACAGGGGAGGCATGAGCCTTAGTCATTTTAAACATAGGAAACATTGCAGATTGATGGCACGCTTTGCTACTACTGGCTAAGAGGGAACTAATTCTCCAGTGGAGGTCATCATCGGCACCACCCATGGCGGCATAGCACAGATGAGGGGGAGGCCCTACGCTACGAAGAAATCCACCACCTACGTAAACATCTCATCTCTCAAGAATGGGACACACTTCTTACCAAATTCCTACAGCTTCCTTGTGAATTACACAAGTCTCAATTAGGCCCTCAGTGGCACATATGCGTATTTACATGAGACTCACTTCACACTTCCTACTACTCTCTCTTTAACACCATGATCTCTAACTGTACTCCCTCACTGCCTCTAAAGAAAATGCCCAACACTGTCACAGTGCTCTCTTCTCAGCAGCTGACACTCGCCTAGACACCCCCTGAGGCTTCCCCGACCGGGGACCAGTCTCCTATCATACCTGAATCATGTCACCCATCCCCAAGGTCTGGACCCCACGCCCGTTGGATGGATAGCTCTATGTATCTCATGAGCCTACCTGCAATATTTCATGAGATTATGCATGACTTTACTGCTTTTGTTATGTGTTCTTGTACCCCAATGACTGCTTTTCATTACAAGGTATTGAACTGCTATTTAGCACCATGCTTACTCCATCCTTGGGGCACATAATGCTGTATGTATTTGCTTAGATGACAACCCAATAAAAACATTTTATTTTTTAAATGAAATTATTTATCAAGCTCTATACATTGTTTAATGTAGAGGACTACCAGATAATAAGTTCAGAAGAAGAAAAGTACCTGATTGTCCCAGGCGACAAAGAGTAAATGAATGGAAACTACCACATTATGGCCCCAACATTGCAAAGAGGACACATCTTGAAACCCCATTAATTTTATTGTATTGTGATTGCAATTATATAGCGCTTACTACCACTGACGAGGCATCAAAGCGCTTTTTCAGCGAGTAGCACACTACTCCGGAACCCATAAAGGATTAGTGGTGAATTAGTATAGTGAAAAACAAAAGTAGTTTGAGTGGTGGATATGTTAGTCTGTTATTTGGATTGAGAAGTTTAGTGGAGGGATGTTTTGGAGATCCTAGCAGTAGGAGGAGGCTTGGAATGAGTAAAAGGGAGGTTGAGGGGGAAGAGTCAGAGGGAAGGGTTAAGAAAGGCTTGTTTTTGGGCATCGGAATAGTAAAACGAGGTAGGAGATGATGCAAGGAGGGGTAGAGTAAGGAAGAGTCTAGTAAGGGTTATTTTGAGGATCATAGTAGTGGTATGGGGTTTGGGATGAATGAGGGAGTGGAGGTAGAGGATATATTGATAGAGGTATAGGGTGAGAAATAGGGTAATGCATTGGTAAGAGTAGTAGAAAGGGGTTTGAGGTGAGTCAGAGAGTTGAGGTAGAGGATACATTGAGAATGCTATAGGGTGAGAAATAGGGAAGTGCATTGGATATGCTGAATCAGAAAAAGTAATCAATATATAGATCCATAGGTAGATGAAAGGTATCTAGATGCATAAAGGAAAGTAGTATATATAGATTAAAGATACATTAAATAAACTGTGGCTTTCAAGTGTTATTGTACTTTAAATTAAATGTATTTATTTATATTTTCGTTTGTAATTAAATAGTAAAGCAGTTGTAGATAAATAGTTATGATAAAAGATTTACTTATTTTTGCAGTCAATTATATACATGTTAAAAACATGGAATAATGTAACTCTCAGTAATATGTACATTTGTTAAGCAGAACTAATAAATATATATATTTTTAAAAACATAATAATTGTACATTTTTATACAAAGCAATGCACATATATAGGTACATATCTATAGTACAAATAAATGCTTATTTAAAGACGGATATGCTGTATATTTCTGTTTGCGTATGGAGGTTATGTGGGGAAGAGCCAATTCTTGAGTAGTTTTCTGAAGATAATGTGGTTATCCATGGATCTTATGTTGGGAAGTAAAGAGTTCCATAGTTTGGCTGCTTGAACAGAGAAGGATGTGCCACCCATGTGTTTTTTTCTTGTATGTTGGGATTTTGAGGCGAGGTGCCACTCTAGAGCGTAGGTTCCTTTGTTGAATGTGTTTGATGATTTTATTCCTGATGAAGAGCGGTCCCGTTCCATGTATCGCTTTGTGGATGATACAAAGCAGCTTGAACATAGATCTTCTGGCAACCGACAACCAATGCTGGGCTTTCAAGGCAGGTGAAATGTGGTCTTGTGGTTTTATATGTAAGAGTAGTCTTGCAGCCGAGTTCTGCATCCGTTGTGGTCTTTTCATGGTCGTTAAAGGTGATCCTTTGGAGAGGCCATTGGCGTAATGGAGTTTGGACAGAACAACAGAGATGGTAGCCTGGACCTTGTGCAGAAATCCCAAATAGGAGAAAATTTGTCGCAGAGATTTTATAGTAACAAAGCTTGATCTTGCTTGTTCCATGGACATTCCCAGGTTTATTACTTCCTTCGATACTTTAGGCACTGTTTCCAGGTCATCATCCTACATGGTGAGTGGGTCATAATGTTTCCAATTGCCACACATGAGTATTTCCATTTTGCAAGCATTCAATTTGGGATGGCTCCACATTATTTATTGATCCATGGCTCTGAGACAACTGAAAATTGGCAAGTTTCTAATGTATTTGGGGCATTCCAGTTGAAGGAGTATTCGCGTGTCATCTGCATAGTTATAGCATGTGAGGTGAAATTGATTGATCAGTGCCGGTAATGACTTTATGTAGATGTAGAAAGGCATCAGCGAGATGATAGAGCCTTGAGAGACCCCTGTTTTCGTGAAGTATGGTTTGGATGAGAAGGGGGGTATGGATGACATTAGCTCTCTTGCGAAGGTAGGATGTAATCAAGTCTAGAGCAGTCCCCTCTATTCCGGCTTTGTAGAGACTTTGTAACAGAGTGTCATAGCCAACCATGTCAAAGGCAGTCGGGAGGTCCAAGAGAAGTAGCGCAGCAACCCATTGCGGTCAACTGTGTTCTTCATGTCATCCGAGATGGCAAGGAGGGCAGATTCTGTGCTTCCTCCTGGACGGAATTCCGTTTGGAAGTCTGAAAGTGTGGCATTATCTCAATGAATTTTGACATCTGGGTGTTTGCTGCTCTTTCTAACAGTTTGCCCAGGAAAGGTCCATTTGTTATTGATTTGCAGTTGTCAGGATTCAGCGGGTCCAAGTTTGTTTTCTTCAGTAATGGGCGTATGTATGTATGACTTTTTGAGTTCTTCTGGAAATATTCCGGTAGTTAAGGAATAGTTGCTGATTCTTCTGACTGGAGTGGCAGTAGATGTTGTTAGAAGAATAGTCTTGAAGGTTTGAGGTGGACATAGGTCAGAAGGGCTGCCGGCAGGCCCACTTGCTTTGACCAAGTCCATTAATTAATCTTGTGAAATGTGTTGGAAGGAACAGACAGGCTGGTTTAGAGTATTCTTGGACTGTTATTTTGGAAAAGGGTCAGCGCTGGTTCTTTGTCTTTGTTTTATGTATGAGTCTAACATGTCTGCTTTGGCCGTGTAATGATTTGGCAGTTTGTCTGTAAAATCTTGAGTAACGTGATGAGCACTTTCTAGGCAATTTGGTTTCCGAAATTCATTGAGAATTT
The DNA here is from genome assembly GCF_964204655.1 of Triturus cristatus. Taxonomy (NCBI): domain Eukaryota; kingdom Metazoa; phylum Chordata; class Amphibia; order Caudata; family Salamandridae; genus Triturus; species Triturus cristatus. The sequence goes on along the minus strand of NC_140583.1, from coordinate 796,148,762 downwards.
TATAGAATTCTTTATTTGCACATTTAGTATTTTGAATTCTGTCTGAATACTATATTTTCTTAGATTTTTTGATAGCTGACTTGTATAATCTGTTAATTTTCTGTAGAGGAAGATTTTCTTGATTGGTCTTTGTTTTGAGCCGGGCATGTTGCACCTTTCTAATTTGCTGTTTTATCTCTTTATTTCTCCAAGGTGCTTGTTTTCTTTTGTTCTGTTGTGTGGTTTTTAGTGGCATCAGGATAGCAAAAGCTTCCTGTAGCCACTAATATAGTTTTTGTACAGAATTTATTCTGTCTAGATCTGTGCTGGATGTTAGTTGGGTTTCTAAGTGTTCCAAATTGAGTTTGTTCCACGGTCGATAGGTGGATGCACGTAAGGTGGTTTTAGGTGCGTCGTTTAGTGTTGTTTTATGTTGGAAAGTAAGAAAATGATGGTCTTACCATGTGACCGCAGTCATTGTTCGAGAGGTACCTAGTTTTATATTTGCAAAAATGACACCTAGGATGTGTCCAGTGATGTGTGTGGGTTTGTTGACGATCTGATGCAGGTTCAGTGTGTCTAGGCCACTGAGGATTGTTTTGGGATGGAGCATATTGGGTTTGTCAAACCGGATGTTGAGGTCACCCAGAAAGCATAGGTTGGAGTGTAGTGTAGTCAGGTTTGAAACTGTGCCTAGAAGTGTGTCTGGGAATGTTGCATTGCTAGATGGAGGTCTGTAAAGGAGCAGGAAGTTAAAGGATAAAGGTGGTGTAGGAATCCATCTAATGAAAAGGGCCTCACAATCTTTTATAGAGATGTCGTCAGCTTTAGTGATATATAATGTTTGCCTGAACACAACAGTTAGGCTACCTCCTTTTTTGGCTATACGATATTAGATGGTCGTTTAATAGCCTAGAGGAACGGCTTCATGCAGGACTGGAGCCATATCATCTCCCAACCATGATTCAGTTATGAAGAATATGTCAGGTTTTGTGTTAGTGAGAAGGTCGTAGACATGATTTTTGTTTGAAGAGAGCGATTGAGCATTTATTAGTAGACAGTTTCGAAAATGTGCTTTAACTATAGCGTGATTCTGTTTTGTAGAAGAGTGAGCAGTATTTTGTGGGCTTGCAGCAGGTGTGTCCTTAGTGTTGGTATTAGCTGTGTGAGGATAGCAAACATGTGGATGTTCTGTATCGTGATCCTTGTCCAGCAGGCTAAGGCATTTTGATGGGTCTGCATATGTAGGTGGTGGAGATGATGGTTGAGAATGAGTTTGTGTGCTGTGTTGTTTTTGTAGTTTAACCTTGTTGTGCAGTAGACATGGAGAAGCAAAGTTGTTAGGTGTGGCACGTTGCTTATTTAGTTTGCCTCTGTTTAGGGCGGAAGGTGTAAGGGTAGTGGTGCAGCATGTGAGCCATGTAGTAAGGTTCTAAATTGTCCAATGGATGAGAGGCGGTTAAAAGAGAGTTGCTGTGTTGCTCTATATGTGTTAGGTGGTGTAGAAGAGAGCAAGCTTTAAATGGGAGTTTTGTTCATTTGTGTAGTCTGAAAGGTGGTTATATGTTTGTAGTTTGTGATGGAAAGTAGTATGAGGTGTTGTGCTTGAGAGATTTTGTTATTTTGTTGTGCTGGTGTGTGTGTTATGTTTTGTTTTTGAGGAGTAGTGAAAGGAGGCACTGATGTATTTGTTTTATGAGATGGATTTGTTAGTATAGTATTGTTTGTGAGTGGAAGATGTAAGGTAAAGGGGTGGTGATGTGTTTGTGAGTAGAGTGTATGCTGTGTGTATGAGGGGATAAAGTACAAATAAGAGTGTTTGTCTTAGACTTGATTGCTGCAAGAGGTAATAGGTGTGGTGCAGTAGAGTAAGTGTTGTACGGTTGTGTTATTGTGGTAGAAAGAAGACAAGGGTTTGGTTGGAGAAATGATGGAAAGCTGAGTATTGGTTTGATAGTGACATAAAGGGGTCTGTTAGGCGTCATTAGAGTAGGGACTGTGTGTCTGGATGGGATGTAGAAAAGTATGGTGTGGATATAGGTTGTGTTAGTGATGAGTGGATTGGTTCGTGGTATAGGATAAAGTTGTGTACTGTTTGTAGGTGATGGTGGAAGTGTGCGAATAGAAGGATGTCTAGGTTAGATTTCTGGAGTTTTGTAGTGGGTGCTTAACATTTAACTTTGTATAGGGTTAGTTTGTAGTGAATGAGTAGAGAACATGTGCTGTGAGTGTGTTACTCTGGTTGTGGATGGGGTGAATAAGAAAATGGGTAACATTTCTGACCCTAGTCCCAACCACTCTTGAACAGGCTCTAACAGGCAACTGCCCTTGTCCTCTACGCCCTTGGCCTCGACGCCCGGGCTGAGACGCCCTGAATCCTGGCCTTAAATAGCCCTAGTAATCCGGTGACACCTTTGGCCAATGGTAACCCTAGCCCTAACCAATCGCAACACTAGCCCTAAGCCCTAGGACCAATATGAGGCAAGACTCTTACAGCCAATCACAGCCCTAGTCCCAGCATCCAATCAGGCACAAAACCCTAAGCCCTACATCCAATAGAAAGCCTAATTCCAGCCCTTGGCCCAACCCTATTTCCAGAAGCCAATCATACAGAAAACCTAAACCCTACATTCAGCCCTTGTCCCAACCCTAGTCTCAGCAACCAATCATACAGGAAACCCGAAACCCTCCGTCCAATAGAAAACCTAATCCCAGCCATTGTCCCAACTCTAGTCCCAGAAGCCAGTCTTACAGGAAACCCCAAACCCTACGTCCAATAAAAATCCCAGCCCCAGGGACCAATCCGAAAGCCTAAACCTATCCACCAATCAGATCACCAGCCCTTAGGCCTACATCAATAGAATCACTGACCCAGGAACCAATCAGTGCCGTCAAATATCCAACCAATAAGAACACTAACCCTAAACCAATAGAAACACCAGATGCAACCGCCAATCAATGCACACATGTAGCATCCAATAACGGCCTATATAAGGTCCCTGCAACCCCAGACAATGTTTTCTGGCACGGGAGTTGGAAGTTGCTCCTCAGTTCAGAATCTCCTAGGAGATAGACAGGCTCAATCCACACTCAATCACACAATCAACACTGCAAGTTTATATGTAGCATCGACAACTACATAGAGTCGGGTGGAATAGTTTTTTTTTCATTGCCCACTGCTCATCCATCCTCCTACGCCCTTACGACACAGGTGCTGAAGGAAACATGAATGAAGTTCTGCATTGTTCCGACAAGTCCTAAATTCCAATGGCTGGAGTTTTAAAATGTTAGGATCTTACTCTATGTTAACTCTCTACATCAGATTTTCTACAATCCTCATCCTGTATTCTGACTTCTGTGTACTGTTGCCATACTATGCTTAACACCGTCTTCAGCACATTACTAGACTTTGCAAAATCCTCACTGTATTTGGCTGTGCAAAATCAACAGACCCTGTTCTTCTCCATGCATAACCCATACAGAAAAAGATGCACGCCATCAGCGGTTCTCCGGGGCCTGAGCCAAATCTTCAGCCCCAATACTGTCCTACCTCAAACATACATGAACAGAGAAGCGGCTGACTGTAGATACTTCTCTGTGCCCATGGCTTCAGTGAGCTACAAAAAGTAGCAGCCTATATTTCTACATCTCAATTGCGGACTCAAGCCAATCTGGGGTTCTGATCAAATCTGTTTACAGAAACTCATGTTCGCTCATCCCTTAGCCACAGCATTGTATCTTTTGGTTGTCCTCACCAAGGTACTGTGGAGAGGGAGGTCTATCGGTTTCACAGCTCTAGCATTTTCAGGGCTAGACTCCAATTATCTCTTATGTTTCGCACAGGCTTAAACTTTGAAGGGAATTGCTACAATGAATTATGATAATTTCTTAGGGCTCTAATCAACCTATCAGCCCAGTGGAAGCCTGGGACCTGAAGGGGCTACAGAAGTGATCTGCTAGCTGATCAGCTAAATTGTAGCAGCTTCCAGCTGCAAGATTTCCCATGGCATCCACTCCAGCCACAGACAGCTTCTACTTTTCTTCACTGCCTTTGTAACCACAGGGGCGAAGAGTCGCAATGGGACTGCTAAGAGTAGCAAAGGGAAAGCCAGGGGTCGCAACTACGCACCCTAAATGGCATCCCTAAAATACACTCTTTTGAACTTTTAAGAGCATTTATTATAGTTTTAAATTACGTTAGTTGGACAATTTACATGCCAAATATGTTGCATGCTTAGGTTTTGTTATTTCTCCTACAGCCAAGCCATTCATTTAGTCCCCGCTCTCTTTTCATTTGTTTGGCTTGTTTCCCTGTAGCTATCAGTCTAGAGTTGCCACTTTTGCTTGAAATAATATGGGCCATTCACTGATGTTCCAAACCTCAATCGTAAATAAAGTAGCAATGCTGCACTCATCATCTGCAGCCGGAGTGCATATAGACCTAGAGGAACAAGCATATCATAAGACGACATACAAGTTATGTAGGCCCAGCAGAGCCCGAACATCTATCTGTACATCAAGGAGCAGAACTACTATCTCATATTATTGCTGCTGTGGATGAAAAAGCTAAAGCCCAGTGACATCAGATCATGTGTTACAGTGGCTAAACTGTCGGCTTTCACCCTGTGGACCTGGCTTCAGATTCCAGCAATCGCACTTGAAAATTGTGTGACCCTGGGAAAATCACTTTAACTCCACGTGACTAAAACATAAATCTGTGACAAAATTGTAATTTAAACTTGGAACTACTCACACTGTCACTCACCCCCTCAACACTGAGACGGCAGCTGGTCAGCATCAGTGAGCCTAGAGGCTCTACAAGTGTGACACTAGCTGACCCTGACCACAAAGTATGGGAGGTAGAAGGACACTGAGAGCTGGGGGCGGCTCTGGACCTGTCCTAATAGTAATGCAGCAACACTCAACAAATGAGGTCCACCAACAACAGCCATGTGTGTTGATGCAGCCCGGACACTATTGTGCATGGGCCACACTCCACTCTAGTCATCTTTCACCACAGCACCTACCACAGACAAGAATCTTTGGCCCAGTTGGATGGCACTCACAGATGATGTTATGGTGCATCAACATTTAGTATCACCGGCGGGCCATCTATAAATGCTTGCAGATGGGTACGGACATTAGAAGAGACAGCGGCTCAGTCAGTGGGCAAATTAATACCTTAACACCACCACCTGAGAGATGGACCATGAGAGTCCATATCCCCTCAAAGAACTGGCAGTGGGGTCCCGGGAGTTCTGCATTGTGACTTATCCAACAAACACCTATCTGTGAGCTCTCCTCTTGCCAAACGGTTGTGCAAGATACAATGATGGAACATAAATGAATCCTGGGTCCTGCTTGGATAATATTGCATTAGGTCTGTAAGAGCAGGGACTGCTCCTCCGGATTGGTGGAGGAGCGTCGCCCCACTGCCCAGAGCCAGCAGATGATAAATAAAATATTGTTCTTATCATTTTATTTATTGCTGTCTGAGCTGCGCAATAAGTATAGGGTGATGCGGGTCCGGGGATGGCAGGGAGGAGGAGTAGTGTGAACGTATAAATTTGCATGTGTGTTTTGCCGGCCATCCCATGCTGGCCAAACAGACATGTGCACTTATGTTTCTCCAACCTCGCTGTGTTGCAGAGCCAGGTAGGAGAAAAGCCACAGGCTCCAAGGCACTGTCTGAGCAGCAAACTAGGACACTGAGACCAATCCTGGTGCTGCTCTCATGCTATGAGAGCAGCATCAGGATTGGGTAGGGAGCCTGTGGCTTGAGGTCCATCCACATTCGGGCCGGACGAGAGGAGCAACGAGGCGCACGGGAGCGTCAGCGGGAGTGGAGCAGCAGTTAAGTCTTTTTTCATTTGTATTTTATTACCAATCCCCAACCCCGCCTCGCCCCACCCACCCGTCCCACTAATCTAGATAGGTGGCGGCCACTACTGGTAAGTAGACATTCTGAATTGCATTCTATGTGAAATGCTGATTTTGTCATTTTGAAGATACATTTGATGCCTGATGGGGACATACTGATATGTAAATACCATCCACACAGCCCACCTAAATGATTGTGGAAATCGGGCTTTGTGGTAAAATCAAACCATGGTGTCCTGCAACTCCACTTGGAAAGGAAACATTGATGTGTACAGGAGGGCTTCTAGAAGTTATATAAACCCTGGAGATTGCACTTTGTAAAACGCCACATAGTACTGCAGCTATACCCTGGTAACTGCCAGATGCCAGAACATGCACAGAGCAAAGCACTTGCATGTGTTGCCTGATTGTTCTGGAATACATTGAGTTAAAACGGATAGTGTCTCTAATATGACCTACCTGCTCAACGTATGGTTCCTGTGGATTTCCTCCTCACGTTGCTCAATGTGACACACTGCATATATACTCTATCATGTTTACCCTTATCCTCTGTGTAGCTGCCAAGATAAGTGATCTTCTCACCATAGCACAGAAGGTTGTTCAGAATTTATTGCATTCTAGGGTAACTTTTATACTTTGCACCTGTTCACTACCGTCTCCCAATTGATTGTAATTTGCACATGCAAATCAATCGTTCTGAGACGTTTGATAAACACAAATGGTTTGTATATACCATTTACAAATCGCAATTTGCTAATCACATATTGTGATTGGCTAATTTTGTCCCACAGTGGTATGGATCCTTGCGCAAATTAACAAATCCATGCCTTTCATCCTTTATAGCCTCACACATTACCCATTATGCATCAACAAACCAGTTTCCTGCTGATTTGTGGATTGCAAATCACTTGTACATTTGGCACAAGTAGGTCTTAGCATTTGGTGTTTATCATTTTGAGATTTTCAGAGGTGAATAAATAGGGGAGATTTCAAGACAAGGAGATCTCTTCACCCAGCATCTTCTCACCCTTTCTTCCCTAACTTCACTTTTCCCTACTTTCCCTGTCTGCTGAAGATGACCTTGTGACTTATCCATGCATACATTGCAAACTATGTCCTCGAAGCTTCACCGTGGAAATGGTGGAATTTGGTGACTCTGCATTACTCTTGCAACTTGGAGTTCCGGCCAAATTCTCCAATCGCCCCGTGGTGGAATCTTTTCCCCACAAGGCTTCATAATTACGAGCTGGTGCGTGCGAGTAAGATTCGGCGTCCCCTAGCGTGATTTTCTAGCTCAGGCGGTTGAGGGCAGTTACAAGCGGTCCCGGTCAGACGGCTGCTTCTCGAGTAGTTTTGCTGCCACCCAAGCAGATTTACTTCTCAAGCAGCAGGTAAATCGAATTGAATATTCATGCACTCTTGTGCACCTCATGTTGTTGTTCACGCTGCTTTTTCAGTGTTGCTCTTGCTACCGGTGTTAAATTGCTAGCATGAGCAGCATGACATGCATATTTTCCACCTGTTGGTGAAACTCCTCTGAATCTCACTGAGGGGCATATCAGCAAGAGCCGGCGATAATTATCGCTAAGCGCACTTAGCGCTAGGATAATTATCGCCGGCTATCGCTGCTTTCTATCGTGCATGCTATCAGCAACGCTTATCTCCAAAGCGATAGGAATGCAAGCGTTAGCTGGAAAACAGTGTGATTATCGCTGGAAATCCAGCGATAATCGCACTTTGACAGGCAATACCTTGCTGATAGGGCAGGGTGGTCTTAGCCATGTAATCCACCTCCCATTGGATTACATGGCTAAGTCAGAACTAAAGCTGGTGTAAGGAAAGTAGCGATAACCATGGTTAGCGCTACTTTTCTTATCGCTATGCTTCTTAGCGATTCCCTTGATAATTAGAGAAATGTCGGTTAGCGACATTTCTCCAGTTATTTCGGGAAGGAACGCCCACTTTGCATCTCATTAGAGATGCAAAGCTGGGCGTTCAGTAAACAGCCGCTAAGGCAAGGATTCACGTAATAGCGTGACCTTGCTGGTATAGCAATAAAATTATCGCTGCTTTTCGGCCGAAAACGGCCGCAAAAGCGGCGATCATTTTTTATCGCCGCCTTGTAGATATGCCCCTGAGTTTTTATGTAACTCCACAGAATTCCGTGGAGTGAACCTCTGTGAGCTCCGCCCACCCCTAGTAAGCTTACCCATCCCTACTATTTCAATGTGCAAGCCCCTCTGCTCTCGTGTACCTGATGCTGACATGCTAGGTTTTATTTTAGCAGAGCACTCTGTTGCTCATTGGAGTTAAGGTCACACTATGAAAACAACTCAATTAAATAAAACTAAGGAAGAAGCCTTGGCCTGTAGATTTAAACAGTGGGATATAGTTTTTACGACAGGCGCTACGTATGTATCATGTTTTAGATAAAGTTCAATTTGTATGAAAGCGGCTATGCCTGCAGAGTGCTCTGGAGTTTGAATGAAATACATTGGCTATGTTTGAAACAGTTTCATTTTTATAGAATGTGCAGTGTCTATGTAGCCTGCTTTTGGATGCAACTAGAAAAGAAGAGGCTTTATAATGTTAGTACAGTTTGCATGGAAGGTGCACTGGCTCTCAAATGCTTTTAGTGTAGATGGTATTCAAGAATCTCCTATGAAGGGCTTGGTTTTGACAGAGCAGCTATCAAACAAACATAGATCCGTTAAAAACAATAGGCCAGATGTATGTAGCTAGCCTTTTGCGATTCCCTTATTGCGAATCACAAGGATTTGCAATGAGGAAATCGCAAAATGCAATGTATGAAGATGTATAGTACACCTTTTGTGATTCTTAGGGGGTTGCAAATGACCCACCTCATGAATATTGATAAGGTAGGTTGCAATTTACGACTCCCTAGGAATCGCAAAAATCACGGGGATGGTGGCCTGCTGAGATCAGCAGACCACCATGTCCGTGATTGCTTTTAAATAAAGCAATCATTTTTTTGCTTTTAAAGGAAAACGAGATGCTTTACAAAACGAAAAATGAAAAGTTTTCTTTTCATTTTTTAAGAGCAGGCAGTGGTCTGTGGGACCACTGCCTGTGGGACCACTGCCTGCTCTTAAAAATGGTTTTACAAACATTCACAAAGGGGAAGGAGTCCCTTGGGGGCCCCTTCCCATTTGTGAATGGGTTACCACCTACTTGAACTAGGTGGTAAAATGTAAATGTTTTGCGACCGCAATTGCGTTCACAAAACATTCAAACATACCGATGCGATTCGGTATTAGGACAGGATGCCCTAAACACGCCCCTTCCTAATACCGAATGGCAAACCTATTTTGTGAGTCAGAAACAGGTTACTGAATCACAAAATGAATTTTGCTGCATCGGAAAAGCAATTTTTCTGTTCGCAAACGGCCAGATTCTGCAAATCTGCCCGTTTGCGAACGCAAAATCGCTTGATATATCTGCCCCAATATGCGTAGAGTGTGCTTACAACCCCCCTCTTTCAAGCCTTGGTCTACTTCAACGAGCCTCTTTTAGCCGCTGGCTTGAGACTTACATGGAGGTTCAACCAGAGTATTCATTTCTCTCATAATGTTGTTGGTTAATTAGTTTTATCCTTCCGACTGCACTCCAATGTTTGCATTGAACTGCACAAGGGACTTCTTTACCTCCCTAGCCCTCTCTGTCCTTTGGGTGGCTTCCTCCTGCCTCTTTCGTTGTAATATTCTAACACTGCATGCAATAAGACATTGAATTAGACCATTGTTTCTGTTTGTATAGTAGTTTCAGGGGCAGTTCGGCATAGTTGACAGTTTGTCTGTGAAGTGCTTTGTCTATATTATGTATGAAAGGCTCTATTTCTCTGTAAAGTACCGTGTTGCGTCCAGTTACTTGGGATATGGTTTGAATGAAGTAGGCTGTGTTAGTAAAGTGATTTAGTGTGTTTTTCTTTGCTTGCTGTGGTTTTGCACAGTTTGTGTGACAGATTCTCTGTGTTGGTTAGATTCCCTGGGTCAGACAGATAGGAGGCTAAGTCGGTCTCTGCCGTTGGCCTTGAATGTTCCCTACAGATACTTTTCTAAGGAATGTGGAGCCTGGAAACAGTTCCCATTTCAGACCCACAGGCCCAAAGCTCACATACCTTGCTTTATATGGGAGCGATTCACCCAACTAGGCGACAAGAACGAACTCTAGAAACTGCGCTGCCGACTTTGGTGCAGGAACCCAGGGTTCGAGCCTCGAGGTCGGGTCCACATCCTGTGATTCTGGGCAAATCACTTCATCTCCCCGTGCCTGAATATTTAATGTAAATACGGTGCTCATGTACAGCGCTCCAAAAAAATAAAAAGTCAAACATAACCTCAGCATTTCAAAAAATATCCAGTCCAGAGAGACATGACAGCGCACATATCATCAGAGCACCGTGGGCCAAAGCAATTCCAAAACATGCACAGACAGCTGCAGCTCAGGAAAATGGGTTTTTTGACCACAGTGACACCTAGGGCCTGATTACTAGTTTGATGGTGCAGCGGTGGGGCATGCCACACCGCCAAACCCATGTGAGAACTGTACACCGTATTATGACTTTTTTAGTAATTGGCGGGCAATTCTTTGATGTTCTCACGGCGGTGCCTATAAAATAGGATCAGCAATGGGAATGTCAAAGGAAGTTCCAACACGTCATGGACTGTGAAATCCAAGACGTGCTGGAACTGGGGGTGCATGGACACAGGGGACACATGTTGTACCACCTGTGTGCATCCAAATGGAGTGAGGCAACACCACTGTTTTCATGGAGGAAAGACCTCCGTGAAATCAGTGGCGATGAGGAAAAAAGTAATATGCTTGGCGAGACGGCGGCAGTCCCACCGAGCATATTGATGCGTCTTCACTGCCTTGCCACTGCCACGAAATGGTCATTCCCTGGCCGAGTCGGCGGTCCCAGGGCAGCACGACCGGCAAGGTCTTAATGTGGCGGTCAGAGGACCGCCCCCACCACTAATCTGATATTCAGAGTACTGCCAGACTCATAATTAGGCCCTTAGTGTCAGTGGTCAAAATCTTAATGCACACATTTCAGTCAAGCACATGTGTGTGGAGCCTTCTTCTGGAGGCAGAACCGTTGTCCTATATGTTGGCACTCCTCTCATCAGTGCACTGTTGGAGGTGCTAAAATGTATTTAGAGCGTCACCCTGGTGCTTTTATTGCACCTCCTACTTATGTATCTGTTCTTTTTGGTTCATAGCAAAAAAATTATATTTCTGGGTTACATCATTGTGAATAAATTAGTTGAATCGTTTTCTACAAGAAAATATACCAGGGGATTGTGTAGGATATCAAGTGTACCAAAAATATCATGTGCTTGGCCTCTCGTGGATATTTAACTTCAATATGTGAAATGTTTACAACCCAGGCGATGTGGATGGAACTATTTTCAAACAGAAATGTAGCTGCCAGTATTGCTTGCATGTCACATTTTAAGAGACAAGCAGAAGTGTTCAATGGCCAGGAGAAAACCAACTAACAGTGCTATATTGTGGTCTAAAAGAAGAAACAAAATATATTATATCCACTCAGATACCCTCTACATAGCAGCTCTGTGTGAGGAATGAGTCAGACAAATGGACCAAGATTTAAAAGACTAGAGGATCTTAAGAAAGCAATGAGGTGGGCAAGAGTAATGAAGGTAAGCCATGATGGAGAAATAAGGGCCCTAGAAGAAAGAGCGGGTAGGAAACATCTAGGAAATATTGCGCTGAGGAAAAGGCTCTTCATAGTGGCACAGTGGTGGGATGAAGAAGGTAGTGTTAAAATGCATCACTATTTCAAGGATACAACATTGTTTAGAAAGAACATAACATGTGGGTGTCACTGGCAAGAAAGTGGGCTGAAATAAGGAGAACTGAAGTGGGAGAAAAGTATTCAGGGTTCATTGACTGTGTGCCTAGCAAGAAGAGATAGTGTGAAAAAAGCAGATGTCAGCAGTGAGGTGAGAAAGAGCACTCTGTTAAACAATGTATTAACTTATCGGAGGAAGGTTCCAGGGGTGATCATTGCAGAGGGACAGTTCATGGGACCAAGTCATAGGTGCAATCCTAGCTTGTAAGAGAGGCAGAAACATTTTTCCTAGAAGGAAAAATGAATTTTTGTGACTCTTTACAGGAAATGTGTGTCCATGCGCATTGAAGTGCCCTGATGGGAAATTAATGCACAGAGCAATAATTAGGTTTATCCCACATTCACAGTCACACAAACGGATGCGGAGGAGTTCCTTCAGGATATTAAACTCCCTAGACTAGAAGAAATGGAGTCCCAATCCTTAGAAGTGAAGCTCTATGCGGAAGAAATTGCGCTGGCAATCGGTAAGCTACAATCGGGGAAGGCGTTGGGACCAGACAGAATCCCCATTGAGTGGTACAAGCGTAACGCGACAACACTTACACCATACATGGTAGCAATGTTTGAGGCCAGCTTGGAAAGGGGGGAACTGCCACATGACCAGAGGACGGCGACGATATTGGCCATTCATAAACCCGGTAAACCTGCGCAGGAATGTTCCTCCTACAGACCCATATCTCTGATCAACGCTGAGGCCAAGATATTGGCTAAGACCCTGGCCAACAGGATCTCGCCGCACTTAGGGATGCTGATACATCCGACCAGTCCTGGTTTGTGCCCAGGAGAAACACAGCTGTCAATCTTCGGTGCCTACACAACGTGCTGGGCCGTAGACATACCATACAAGAAGAGGCAATAGTGCTGTCCCTAGATGCACGCATGGCCTTCGACAAAGTCGGGTGGCCCTTGCTCTTTGCTGTCCTCTGAAAACTAGGATTTGGACCGAAAGTCTGCGCGTCCGAGCCAGATCCACAGGGCATGCTGATATCTAAAAAAAAAAGGAGGGGTGTGTACGAGGCCCCCACCAAGCTCTTATTTATGCTCTGGGATCTACCACCACTCCAGGGTTCATATTAAAATTAGACAGGGGGGTCCTTGTGGACCCCCTAGGCCCTGGGGACAACCAACTCCCTGTGGCTGTAAATGCAAAAATAAGTGGGGGGTCATGTGGACCCCCGGGCCCCTGGGACCTCCATCTCTCCTGGGCTACAATAAAAATTAAACAGGGGGTCCACCTGCCCTGGGGGGCACCACTTCCCTGAGGCAATTACTTCTTTTTAAAGCAGAACCCTCCATAGCCAAGGGGACTTTATCCCCCTACTATTAGTGCTCCAGGAGGTGCGTTTGCAGAGTGGTGGACAAAGGGGGCGTGGCCTCCAACAACTTGTCAGAAATCCTGCTGTGCAGGACTTACTGGAGGTAACAGGAGGGGTAGTTGGCCCCAAAGGATATCCAATTAGTCCGTCACAGCAGGGTTTTTAAGACATGTTCGGAGGTCATGACCCCTTTCTCCACCACTGTGCCAACGCACCTCCAGGCACACTACTGGTTGGGGATGAAAACCACTTTACTCCAAGGGACCACGGGGGCCAAGAAGCCCTCCTGGTACCTCCTGTAAGCCCTACATATCGGAATTCCTGAGAGCTGGTCGGATCCCTCGACCCTTTCTCAAATACTCTGCAAACACAACTACTACTTAAAAAAACCATAGAAATTTACTGGAAAAACTAAAGGAAACAGGGACATTTTAGTTAGAAATAAGCATTTAAAAAAACCTTAGAATTTCACATAAAAAAAACAAAGGTTACAAAGACGTTATCGATAGGAATTAACATTTTAAAAAACCTTAGAAATTCACTGAAAAAAACAAAGGTTACAGGGACGTTATATTTAGGCTCAGATTTCACTCATAGAAAACCAATGAAATTCAGCAGTTATACTTAGCTGAGCTAACTATAACTTGCGCACCCCGCAATGCACTGCTTATGACCTTACATATTAGATCACTCATGACATGGTCAGTGACATCACTGATGACATCACAAATAACATCTCAAATGACATCACTGATAACGTCATTCACAGAATCACTGATGCACCCACTCACTCCCCATAGATCCTTTCATACACCCACTACCACCCAACCATTCACAAACTCATTGACAGACCCATACCAGTATTTACACACCCACTCACTGATTCATAGATCTACACACACTTCTACTCACTCACCCATATAGCCACTCATACACCTACTCAATCACTAATACAGCCACTGACATATCCACTCATGTACCCATACAGCCACTCACACACTGAATCAGTAACCCATAGAGCTATGCACACACCTAGTCACTGACCCATACAGTCAATCACACATCCACTTACTCACCCATACAGATACAAATACACATTCGCTTACTCATGCAAATACTATCATACTCACTCACCTATACAGTCACTGACACAAGCATACACTCACCCATGCTTCCGCTCTCACATTCATTCACTGTCCCATACAGTCTCTCATCTACCTCATTACTAACCTATACTGCCTTTCACATACCCAGTTACCACCCATATACCTCTGGCACATCCATGTACTTACTCACACAGCCATACTCACCCATACAGCCCCTCACACACACACTCACTAACCCATACAGCCACTGACTCACTGACTCACTGACTCATCCATACAGGCAGTCACACACACCCTCACCCACCCACACATACAGTCAAACAACCATACAGGTACTCAGATTGCCAATCACTCAGCAATACAGCCACTCATGTACCCACTCACACACCCATACAACCACTTATATACCAACTGACAGACAGATACAGACATTCACAGACACTCAGCCATACATTCACTGAGACACCTAATCACTCACTTATACAATCAGTCACACACCCACTGAATCATCCATATAGGCTCTCACACAACCACTGATTCACCAATACACCTTGGTATATGTATTTAACACTCATAAACCTTTTAAAAACACTCACAGTCATCGGATAATGTCATTAGTGATGTCATCATTGATGTCACTGACCATGTCATGAGAGATGTAATCTGTGAGGTCATTGTGCAGTACATTGCGGGGGCCATGAGTTATAGTTAGCTCAGCTAACTATAACTGCTGAATTTCACTGGCTTTGTACCAGTGAAATCTGAGACTAACTGTAAATAGGTCTGGGTGGTAAATTTCGTTCCGCTCACAGAATTTGCGATATTTTGACATTTTCGCGTTCCGCAGAGAGCGCGAAAATGACAAAACTTTCGCAACCTGCCGCAAAACTGAAGTATTTTTCTTGGGAATGTCAAAGGAAGTTCCAACACGTCATGGACTGTGAAATCCAAGACGTGCTGGAACTGGGGGTGCATGGACACAGGGGACACATGTTGTACCACCTGTGTGCATCCAAATGGAGTGAGGCAACACCACTGTTTTCATGGAGGAAAGACCTCCGTGAAATCAGTGGCGATGAGGAAAAAAGTAATATGCTTGGCGAGACGGCGGCAGTCCCACCGAGCATATTGATGCGTCTTCACTGCCTTGCCACTGCCACGAAATGGTCATTCCCTGGCCGAGTCGGCGGTCCCAGGGCAGCACGACCGGCAAGGTCTTAATGTGGCGGTCAGAGGACCGCCCCCACCACTAATCTGATATTCAGAGTACTGCCAGACTCATAATTAGGCCCTTAGTGTCAGTGGTCAAAATCTTAATGCACACATTTCAGTCAAGCACATGTGTGTGGAGCCTTCTTCTGGAGGCAGAACCGTTGTCCTATATGTTGGCACTCCTCTCATCAGTGCACTGTTGGAGGTGCTAAAATGTATTTAGAGCGTCACCCTGGTGCTTTTATTGCACCTCCTACTTATGTATCTGTTCTTTTTGGTTCATAGCAAAAAAATTATATTTCTGGGTTACATCATTGTGAATAAATTAGTTGAATCGTTTTCTACAAGAAAATATACCAGGGGATTGTGTAGGATATCAAGTGTACCAAAAATATCATGTGCTTGGCCTCTCGTGGATATTTAACTTCAATATGTGAAATGTTTACAACCCAGGCGATTCACCCACTGAATCATCCATATAGGCTCTCACACAACCACTGATTCACCAATACACCTTGGTATATGTATTTAACACTCATAAACCTTTTAAAAACACTCACAGTCATCGGATAATGTCATTAGTGATGTCATCATTGATGTCACTGACCATGTCATGAGAGATGTAATCTGTGAGGTCATTGTGCAGTACATTGCGGGGGCCATGAGTTATAGTTAGCTCAGCTAACTATAACTGCTGAATTTCACTGGCTTTGTACCAGTGAAATCTGAGACTAACTGTAAATAGGTCTGGGTGGTAAATTTCGTTCCGCTCACGGAATTTGCGATATTTTGACATTTTCGCGTTCCGCAGAGAGCGCGAAAATGACAAAACTTTCGCAACCTGCCGCAAAACTGAAGTATTTTTCTTGTTCGCGCTTTAAAAATGCCTTCTCGCGCGTGCAATCGCAACTTACCGGGTCCCTGCGTTCGCCGGCGAGTTTTCCTATCCGTTCGCACGCGCCACAAGATGTTTGATTGTTGGTAGCCGGTCGCGCTATCCCGCGAGAGTTTGCGATCGCGAACACGTCATTGCGATCGCGAACAGGAAATAAGCATCGCGAGCAAGATGGCCGCTCCCATTAGCGACCGCATGGGCAAGTTGGAGATATATTTCCCCAGAACACGCAAAAACACATCGCCAACGGGCGGGAAGAGCAATCTCCACATCGCGAAAGTTTTGCATGCTCGCAGAGATTTTGTGCAATTCCGCGATAATTTGCGAAAGTCAATTTCACAAATTCCGCCCACCCTTAACTGTAACGTCCCTGTAACCTTTGGTCTCTTAAGTGAAAAAAAAGATATATATTATATATATATATGTATAGATATATATATATATCAAAGCTCACATTCAAAGGATACTCACACTCACGGGGTTAGTGGCATAATTTTGTTTATTGCGAGGACGCGTTTCGGCGCTTAGCCTTCTTCTAGCTCGCTTCATTGAAATGTGACACAGCCAATGTTACACTTTTTAAATTGGAAACAATCGCCTCATTGGATATGAGGATTGATGGCAAAGAGAGAGAACTGCTGCGATTGGGTGCTAGACCGATGTCCAGCCTCCCCCTGTCTGATGTATCCAAACCTACCTTTAGCACTGCGGGGCACAGTGATTTTTCAATCCCCGTCTGTGTATCAGTTCTCACACCCGCTGTGGCGTACTCGTCCTCGATGTTCCCTGGATGGGTAAATCCGTGCAGTTCCCCCTCATAATCCAAACGTGCCCGTTGCTTCTGATTGAAGTGTTCCATATTGCCGCCCCTCGCCAAACCACGGCAGCTTTCTAACTCCAACCTAGACAAGTAATGGACACCGAAGACATACTATGTATGAGCAGCTGCACATACCACAGATGAAATTAAATATGAATGTAAATGTATTCAACAGCATACAATATACAAAAAATATATTCAAAGAATATGCCAATAATTGCGCTGCTTGTGTTAAAGTATAAACAACATACGATTATACCACTGCACTCTGAAAAAATGAAAATGAAATGGAAATGATATTGCATTTCAGAAAAATGTAAACTACAATATTGCAGGAAGCAGAGTACTGTGTCAAGCAGAGTGTTGTATTACATCACAGGAAACCCACTGCGTGCTCGGTCGAAGTCACACTCTGACTTGCATATTAGAACAAGAGAACTAAATGGGCTGCAAGCTGTGACTGATAGTAAGTTGAAGTGTACCTGCTGCTACCCACAAGAACACACAAAGTTGTGGCTGCACCCCCTGATATGCGCGATATAGCTGGGGCTTGCTAAATACCAAGTACTGCAAAATAACAATTGTTAGAGGCAGCTTTGCAGACATTGTGGCTGTACTGGAAGAAGAACTCATTCCCAAAGGATCAGTAGACACCCAAATGGGCTTATAGGACACATATGGTGGCCCTTCACATAAAGAATTGTTTCTAAGACAAGTGTCCAATGCGAGCAACCCTATTACGCAGGCTCTTCTAACGGTTACATGCAACTGGAACAGTGTAAAAGTTCTCTTGTACAATACTCACCCTCAAAAGTAGTGGTAATGAGTGCCAAAAAGGTGTGTGCGATTCTGTGTAGTAAGTGACAACGAAAAAAAAAGAAACTAAAATGATAACTGCAGAATGCAATTTTACATGTGGCTAAAAACACTAATATCAGGCTGAAAGGGAGCAGGAAGAAATCCCTTGAGATTAAGGGGAATGTGTGTCACAGATGTATGTACAACTCTTCGTCCGAATTTAGGCCATTGGGAATCTTGCTATTAAGCATGATAATGTAGCGGGACTCTAATCTGCGTAGCTTGAGCTCCCTATTGCCACCCCTCACATGCTTAGGGACTGAATCTATGACAAAGTAAGCCAGATCGCTGCTGTTACCCCCATGTCTCTCATTGATGTGCCAAGCTACGGGATATGTTTTGTCATCATTGGCAATTGCCCGCAAGTGTTGCAAGATCATGACGTGTACCATATGCTTGGTACTGCCCACATATATCTTAGGGCAGGAACAACGCAGCACACAAACAACAAAGTCGCTTCTCCAAATGTAGGAGTGACGGATCTTAATAGTGGTGTTGTGCAGTGGGCTGGGAAGCTCACTCAGTTTGAGGCCAATGGTGCAGGCCTTGCATTTGTGGAACCCAGGGGAGGATATAAGCCAGGAATCAGACTGCGCCATCTCGGGGCTGCTGTTGCATAATTCACCTCTCATGGACTTGGCCCGTCTGAAAGTGAGGAGAGGATGTTTGGGCATCGATGGTCCGATGACCGGATCACTGCATATCATGTTCCAGTGAGATTTAAGAATACTCCTCATTCTCTGGTGGTATGAGTTGTACCCAGTTATCATTCAGACAGTGCCACGAGTGTCAGTTTTACTCCTTTTTTCCTTGATAAGTAGCACCTCTCTGCTTGTGGACTCTAGTTTTATATATACATATATACGTGTATATATATATTTTTTTTTTCTAAACGAGCCTTAACGGTAACAGACGCCCATCGTGGCGGGTCTGGGCTTGATAGCTACGTCACCGCTAAATGTATGCCTCGAAAGACTCAAGCAAATTCACTGCATTAGAAGCAAGCCCTCCAAATGAGAATAGTTTGTAGCAACGTTTTTTATTCATAGCAGCCAGACCGCAGCATAGCATGATGCAAATATTGAATGGCAAGTTCTTAGCGGTTTTAAATACACTACAATGTCAAACATTGAGGAAGGACTCGTGTGCAGATTTATAAAGGTACACTGCTGGTAAGAATCACAGTTTTTAAATTGTTAGATATGTGTGGTAAAGACTTATGTGTTGTCAAGGATACGTGGTAAAGGTAATGTGTGGTACTGGGTGCATTGTAAAGGCTGTTTCCCCAATGTAAATACTTTCATGATTGAGAAGACGAGCCATAGTTTGCATTGTGAGCCAACCCATTGCACAGTTTGTAACATGGATTCTGCAAAGGTGATGACCAGCTTGTTGGCTGGAGGGATCTGAAGAAGATCTGGCTCTTGTAGAAACTGCAGAATGCAGAACGTGCTTTGAGTTGAATAAAGGAAACCCTACTGCAGCAAAATGTGTTCAATTGGAAATCGTCTGGAACAAGCCGTACTGGGTAGGTGGGTATTATAAAAGTATCCATAGTGATGGTGTATCCAAACTGAGAATGTACATAACACTGTTTGACAAATGTGATAAATCAGGGGTGTCTAATATAGGTCTAGGAGGGTCAGATAGATGCCGGGGTTGGATACATGCCAAATATTCTGGTTTTCCATTTACCAAAATATTGCATACACTTAATCTCAGTGTACGTCATTTACATAGCCAGTGGTGAGCCTGAAAATATAGAATGGATACAGCTCTTTTGGCTCTACAGTGGACACTCATGTGATAAATTGATATTAAACATAGGTTTGAAAGAACGTACCAAAAAAATGTATAATCATGCCCTTAAAAAGACGGGGCGTATGATAAATAGATGTTCAGAAGGAAATGAAAAATAAATAACGAGGCCATTATGTTGAAAACTAAATCTTTCATCTGCAACTGGTTTATTACCGTTTTGAATTTCCTCAGTAGTATGTCAAAGATCATAACAATTTATGTTAGTTATGAATCCGATATGGGAGAAGGTGGCTTTTGGACTGGTTTAAGACAGGAACCCAATGTGCAGACGGTGTGGAGTCGAGGTTGAATGTGAATGTCATTTATTGTTCAGATGAAAAGGGCTGGAAGCAATCTCACTGGGTTGTGAAAACAGCTATGATCTGTAAACAAGTCAATTACTGCAGAGGATGTACCTGTGTTCAGTGCATGTCATTGCTCTTGGGGACTGGCTGCAGGTCTGCCGGAGTCAGTGTCATTGCTTTTCTAAGAGGGGATTTCAGAGGAGGGGCACTCTCTCACCACATGCTATTGGCTGTCTTTCCACCCGGAGTGCTTCCATTGCAAAGGATGAAGCATAGACAGGGATTATTTTACATCTCCAAACTACAACGTCTTATCACACTTTCTGTCAAATTCAGTTCACCATTCTATCACTGCACACCAGAAGTTTACAAATCCCACCATGACATTATCAGCCTAACTCTGCACTAGTCTTCAGTGTCACCACACTTCGGCCACATACAAAAAATACACTATAACCCCTATGCTACACTACAACACCACGTTGCAGACAAACTGCAGAACCATATTCCAATACCATAAACCACAATTACACAAAATGGGAGCATTCAAAACACACCACAAGAGAAGCACAAACGGAGCACAACACAACAGAACTAGATGCAACATAGAAAACACCACAAAATAAAAACAGTAGCACATGCACAACAGAACACAACAGAAACAAAATAACAGAGTCACACAACACACCAAAAAACAAATATAACAAAACAGCATATGGCAACTCTACACTCAACAGACAATGCAATACAATGCAATAAAGCAACTCATAACAATATAACACAACTACATGCAACATCTAAACACACACCAAAATAACAGACAACTTCCCAATAACCACACGTCCCAATAACTGCACAACCAAATTGGAAGCAAAAACACACAGAAACACCACAATAATAGCAAAACACAACAAAACATGAAAGCACACAGCAAACACACAAAACAGCAATAAATATACAACATTCCGACACAATGCTACACAACGTCATGCAATAGTTAAAAACACAATACAAACCACAACAGCATTAAATAATACGGCAGCACTCAACAAAAAACCAACAGCAAATCACACACAACACAATCACTATAAAGGTATAGTACCACAACAATAGCGCACTTGAACAACATAGAAATACAAGAAAACAACAAAACAGACAAGAAGAGCAAAATGGCTGTATTGCATCGCAAATTAATGCATCTTTTATCCATGTTAGGAGTCTGTAAAACAGTGATGTATCTAAAAGACGACATCTGCTAACCAAGTCTATAAACTGGTTAACTGGTTTAATGCCCACTCTTCAGAACTCTCTGATAGGAGGTCCCAGTTTTCAATAGTGATAAATCAGTCTTGTCACTCAGATATATGCTTCAGAACACCGTTTGTAATCCTAAAACCACTTTTTAAGTACATGCATTTGGTAGAGGAAGTCGGATGTAACCTGCAAGTCTCCCAATACAGTCCTGTTAAAATACTTCAATGAGTTATGGAGATGCTGCTATGACTTGGGTGTGGCGCTAATGTTGTATGTTTGACTGTCTGCAGGGCTAGCTCAAGCTGTAGATGTCGGTCTTCTTATGGTGCTAATAGGAGTTTAACATACTAAAACAAGTAGTGTCAACCTGCACACCCTATTATTCTTGTGTGGTTCCTATTATTCTGAAGTTCTAAAAAAGAATCAATGCGTGCTGCTTCCTGTGTGGGATCTGCCACTGTCCCCAGAGAACTAATCACGGAAATGGGTATGGAGAAAACTCCATACTCAAAGGGAGCACACAGCCAATAACCCCTAGGGTTTCATCTCAATGATTGTTCAAAATAAGCACAAATTCAATTTAAGATGTATAACAAGAAGCAAAATAAGTTATTGAGTTTGTCTCTTGTTTTCTCAATGATTCTTACTACATTTGTGTTGCTTATCTATATGATTCTTAATCATAACCAAACAAAATGTCACAACATATATTACAATGACAAATCAAATCAGATTCACTTCTTGTCAATTCTCAGTAGCACATTAGTAGCGGCCCCAATGCATTTCGGGTAACATCCTTCCTCAGGGGGATAATATATGATGACAGTCAAAAACAAATCTTCAATGACCTCCTGTCAGAACACAAAAAAAAACACAACCCAAGTGCCTTGTATAACAATCAACACTCCATGTTGCACTTATTCAGTGTCACTGTCTGCAAGCATGTTAGACTAGCCCAATACTGATGTGTGAAACAGTGACATGCTAACCATAATAGAGTTGAGTGTCAGATAGAATGTGCGATGTACGGGTGAACCGGGAATCAGTATAGTGTCCATGTCCCTATGAACATGCGTGATGTGAAGCTGCATACTTATGTAGGAAATCATAGTGCGCTGTAATCTGGGCATGCTACTACCCCAACGTGCACCTAAATATAAGCAATCTTTAGAGTAACTGATGCCACGTACCTCCTAGTAGCTGTAGCCGTTATGAGGTAAACCAGTCTTCGGAAGTAACCCTGTCGATAAAAAAAAACACGGTTATCATTCACTGTGCCATGAATGCGTACACAGTACTGAATTACATGGGCGGAATGCCTTACCTCTAGTGCATGTTTACGATAGGTCAATAGAAATTAAGATCGACGGGTCTTGTGTCTAAAAAACAAGACGAAATGTGAGGTTACTATGTATCATAAACCAACCTCAGTCTTGATAAACTTCCCGCGGTCTCTCTCGATAAACTCACTCGTGTGTGCTACGTCTCACGTCGTCCACGTCATCCAAACGTTGCAACAACGTATTCGCAGTGCTACCTTTTAAAGTCGAAGTTGCACCCACTCAGGTGTGGGTGAGTCAACTAACTTTATAGTTCAGTGGCGAACAAAAATATTAGGCAACCTAATGATAATGTACGATTATGGCGAAGGTTGAAATTCATAGAAAAAAGTGCCCCAAAACAAATGTGGTGTGCAATGTTAACAAAAACAGTACAAGTGTATTGAGATTAATGTTCGCTACGTTAACACAATGTCCCAGTTTCAGTATGTCTTCTCAAAAATGCATAACCTGGTGTGTACGTGACCCGATGGGAAAATGCGTAACCTGGTACAGAATATCCAGAATTGATATGACCAGGTGGTCATATCGGCAAGTGTGCAGATGCATAATGTCCATGTATACATTCCGATGGGAACATTTGCAATTTGAGAACAATTGTAATGTAATCATGTATGATGAAATGTAAGTGTCAGGTGCCGTGTATGCAATCTAGAAACCTATATCCCATGTAATCGTGCTATCGAGTGGGTAATTGCCTTGTATGCAGACTGTGATTCACAATTAGATACATGAATGGTGTCAAGTTTACATAACCATAATTACCTGTGCGTCAAAATCTCAGTGCACAAGATTATAAGAAACATACCATTTCACATTTATCATTTAGACCTTTCGGAATCAAAGTATCAAGACACTTGATCCAGAAGGTCTCCCTATGTGCTAACTGGATGTGTGTGTCTTTGCCAGCCTGATAAGTAATCTTTTCTAATATTGTGAAGCGTAATTGTGAAATTGAATGTTGGGAATTTACCCAGTGTGCTGTAGACATGAGTTAATATTTTTGGTTCTAATCATGCTTTTATGTACGGTGATCTTGATGCACACCTTTTGTGATGTGCGTCCCACATAAGGGAGTCACCACGGGCATTTCATTGCATAAATTACAGTGTTCGTATTGCAGTCAGAGGAATGTTTGAGGGTAATTTTCTTGCCAGTATGGGGATGTAAAAATATGTTTCCAAGTAATGCATTTCCATAGTGACTACATTCCAGCATTTTTTCATGCCAGTATAATTGCATGATTCGCGGGTAACTTGTGTCTTTAAAATTTCTCTGATGTTTTTAGACTTTGTGTGCGCAAACAAAGCTTTGTTAGTGAAAGCCGTTTTGAAATCTGCTTCTTCTTCCAAAACTTCCCATCTCTTAGAAATTATTTTTTTGATTTTAGCTGCCTGGTGTGAGAATTTTAGCACAAACACTTCTCTTTTGCTTGAAGATCGTGACGTTGGTGTTAATAAGTCTTTGCGAGCCTTCTGAAATGTAATACTGGGAAAGATATTTTTACATCCGCATACCGGCTAGAAAATTACCCTCAAACATTCCTCTGACTACAATACGGAGACTGTAATCTACGCAATAAAATGCCCATGTGGGCGCATATCACCAAATGTGCGCATCAGGATAACTGAACATAAAAGCAGGATTAGAACCAAAAATACTTACTCAGGTCTAGCAGCACACTGGGTAAATTCCCAACATTCAACTCCACAATTACGCTTCACAAGATTAGAAAAGATTACTTATCAGGCTGGCAAAGACACACACATGCAGTTAGCATGTAGGGAGACCTTCTGGCTCAAGTATCTTGATACTTTGATTGCGAAAAGGTCTAAATGATAAATGTGAAATGGTATGTTTCTTATAATCGTGTGCTCTATTAATATTTATTATAATATTAATAATTTCTATCTGAGGCTTCCCACCTATCTCCACTCCTTTTCACCTAGAAGTGTTGGATCAAAGGTATAAACCACTACGAAGTTTCCCACATTACGTCTTCAAGCACCTTCTGCTACTACCAACAGGCCCTCTTGTATTCCCACCAATGTCTCTATTTGTATTCAAAACCCACTCTCCTCTGCAGCAAGAAGTAACCTATATGTAGGTATGCTCTGGCATGTCTGCATGTTCATCCACTAAAATGTATGCATCCATATGTATGTCTTCTAGGGGTCCCCAGAGGTTGTCTCTGCCACCCCTAGCTAGCCTGTTGTAACCCCCTGGCACCCCTGAGTGCCAGACAGCTGCACTGCCACAGCATCCATTCCTATGCTGAGACTTGATACCAAGCAAATACTTAGAGAACAGGAGCTGTGCCCAGATGATGTGTGTTTTTCTTTCAAGGAAAACTTTCTCCCAAATGAAGTCTGATAACCACAGCCACTCCGCTGCGGACAGATCTGCAATGCGATTAAAGAGACTCTAGAGGTAAGTTAGCAACTGCATGCTTTTATAGTGTAGCACATAGAAGTGGTCTTTAGGGTGTTAGGTTGCCAAGGACATTCTAACCATGTTAGAAATGTTCATATTCTTCTCGCTACTAGCGGCGTTCGTCAGTTCTGTTTTAATTATACTCTGTGTGGTTATTATTCATATACTAAGCAACAGGATGAGACTATAAAAATAAACTGTGGAAATGATTAGAATGGTTTAGTAGGCTGTGATGTAACAGAATCTCAGCTATGTCAGGATTCTATGTATAACCAGTAATGCCTGTGAAGCTGAAGGTGGCTGTGTATTTATCTGCTCCAATAAACCTACTTCAACACTACTAAAAGGAGTGGATCACTACAAATTTGGCGACGAGCGATCTTGTGCAGGGGACAAGAAGCCAATCCTTCACCCCTGGAACGACACTAATTGGAAATTAGTGCTATTGGAAGATTTCTTCTTTTCATTTTCATGGATGAACTGTAAGTCTCCTATTTATACTTATTATTGACTTCGAAGTCAGGAGGAGAAACTTGTGGAGACTCGTGAGACTTGTGGAGTACATACATATTTTTAAAATATGTTTGTAAGTTCAACTGCTGGGAAGCACTTAATTTAACTGGATTTGCCAGCGTACAGCGTGCCAGCGTGCCAGCGTGCCAGCGCCAGCGTGGTGTAGCTTGATTTGCCGGTGTGTGAGATTTCAGACTCATGGAAGGATTTTTACTGTATATACTAAACATCCTGCGCAGCATTAACTAACTGCAGTGTTTCCATTTAAAAGTCAGCTCGAGCCATCTATGCGCAATCTCTTACCTGCTTGAGGACGTGTGTCTTCGGTGGTCTTCTGTGACGTATAAACCTCGATTCCTTCGCAGCTCTTGTTGGATATTTGGTGCACAAGCGTGCCTTGAGCCATCCTGCCTCTGCGTAAGCAGCGTGCCGCCATCTTTTGCTTGGCACGTTACGAAATTCACAGGGCATACTAAGCATTCGTAAACCAAGCGAAATAAAATAGAGCGCAATGAAATTGGCGCGTGTGTATGAAAGTAAAGTTAAAGCCAGCAATTAAAGCAAAAGTAGTAGAAAAAGGGTGAAACAAGAAAAGATTAGCCTGGTTGACATTGACATTTGGAATTGGAATCTACACTACAGAATAATACATGTTAATTATTTTAATCAATTATTTTAGTTGGTTATTTTAATTATTTGTATTAATTAATTATTTTAGTCTGTTGTGTTAATTTTTATTCTAGGTTATTTCAAATTTTTCACCTAAATAACAAAATGTCTGATGACTCCATGTCAGCACCTCCAAAATTTTTACCTGTTCCAGGTGAACCTGCTATACCGTGGAAAAGATGGAAGAACATTTTTTTTACGTATTTATTGGCGATTGGGGATGAAAAATATGGTCCTGTGAGGAGACAGGCAATTCTCTTGCATCATCTGGGTGTGGAAGGTAGGAGAATATACGATGATTTACCTGAGATATCTTTGGGCATGGGAGATGGTCAACCTGTAAACATTTATGAGATGTCTCTTCAGATGTTGGAAAAACATTTCTCTCCAAAAATAAATGTCGTTTTTGAAAGACACAAGTTTTTTTGCAGAATACAAAAAACTGATGAAAGTATCGTGTCGTATGTCGCATCTTTGCGGGGGTTAGCTATAACATGTGAATTCCAAGCTCTTTGTGATTCATTAATAAGAGACCAGATAGTCAGATGCACAAATAACAAGTCTGTAAAACAAAAATTGTTATCAAAGAACCCTACTTTGGAAGAGGCCATCGAAATTGCAAGGAGCATGGAAGATACTGATCACTGGATGCGAGAAATTGATAAAGGAAAAAATATTGCTGTGGGTACAACGATAAATAATGAAAAAGAAGTTTCTGCAGAAGTAAATGATGCTAAGAAAGAATTCAAAAAAACGACAAGCAAAACATATGGAAGTGCTACAACTAAAATAGGTGAAAGAAGGCCCATAATTTGTTATAGGTGTGGATGTCCTGGACATGTAAGCTCCAGCTTTGCATGTGGAGCTAGGAATGCTACATGCAGGGTATGTGGCAAAAGGGGTCACTTAGCAAAGGCGTGCAGATCAAAAGGAGCTGTGCAGGGAATGAGTGTGAAGGAAATAGTGAATGAAGGGAGAGGAGAATGAACTATTTCTCACTATTGATGGGATAGAAATAAATAAACACCATGAAATAGAAGAGATAGACAAGGCTGTTTCAGAGAATATTTTGCATATTGATAATAACCCTATGAAACTGAAGAAGGAGAGTACTGAAAAGATTGAAAAACCGCATTGTGAAATTACGTTAGGAAAGGGAACCGTAAGACTGTTAGCTGATTCTGGTAGTCTGTTCACTCTGGTGTCAAAGGAAGCATTTCAAGAAAAGTTGGATGGAAAAATGAATCAACTTCAACCTTCTGATGTTAAGGCTGTGGGCTATGGAGGTTCAAGGATCAACATTTTGGGAATGCAGTGGATGAGTATCGTCTTTAAGAAAAACTGAGTTTATGGAAGGGTGTATGTCACTAATGAAGGATCCAATTTATTGGGATGGAGACATCAAAAAGACTTGAAAATTAAATTGGATCCAAATGCTGTCGAGCCTGTAATGGTTATTGAGTCTAATATAGAAAATGTATCTTCTGAGGTTCAAACAAGTAATGAATGGGGAGAGATGTTAATGAAGAGGTATTCTCATGTATTTTCCAATGAATTAGGTATGCTAAAAGGGTTCATGCATCGAATTATCTTGAAGAGCAATGCGAAACCGATTGTCCATAAAGTGAGGACAATACCTCACATGATGAAAGAACCTCTTCAGAAAGAATTAGAGAAACTGTTAGATGCTAAGGTGATCGAACCAATTGAATCATCGGAATGGTTGTCTCCAATAGTCGTTGCACCGAAGGATGGTGACAAAATTCGGCTATGCATTGACTTGAGGGATCTTAACAGGAACATTTGGGTAGATCGACAGCCATTACCAAATATTGGGGAGATGCTGAGTATGATGGGTGGGGGACATGTTTTTAGTGTGTTAGACATGTCTTCGGCATATCATCAGGTAAACCTGCATCCAGAATCTCGTCCACTAACTTCATTTGTTACACCTTTAGGGGCATTTTGATATTGTAGGATGCCATTTGGGCTGGCATCAGCCTCTGCTGTTTTTCAGCGGGTAATGCAGAACATTTTCAAAGGTATGGAGAGGGTACTTTGTTTCCAAGATGATATTATGATTGTTGGAAGATCTTTTCGGGAACATGATGAAATCATGGAAGAAGTCTTGGAAAGAATTTCCAAATGTGGCCTGACGATAAAGAGAGAAAAGTGTCAAATGAGGCTGGGAGTAGTGAGTTATCTTGGTCACCAAATTTCTGCTGAGGGAATAAAACCTAAAAGTAGCATAGTAAAGGCAGTGAAGGAAGCTCCGTGTCCCATTAATAAGGAAGAGTTGAAGTCTTTTCTGGGGCTTGCTGAGTATTGCTCAAAATTTATTCCAAAGTTCACGGATTTGGTGGAACCTATGAGACTTTTGTTGAAGAAGGGTGTCAGGTATGAATGGAATTTGGAGTGTGAGAAGGCATTTAGTGATGTAAAAGCTAGTCTGTTGAGTGCACCGTCATTGGGGCATTTTGATCCTAAGAAGAAATCGATTTTAATCAGTGATGCAAGCAATGTTGGTATAGGAGCTGTTTTGTTGCAGGTGTCAGATGGAAATGAAAGCATAATTGGATTTGCTTCTCGTAGGTTGCAAGGTGCGGAGAAATCTTACTCGACAATAGAGAAAGAGGCGCTTGCATGTTGTTGGGGTATAGCGCATTTTAGATTTTATTTATGGGGGATACCCTTTGTTGTCAAGACGGACCACAAGCCTTTGGTTTACATATTCAAGGGCGGTCGAGGTTTGGAAGGTAGTGTGACTCCTCGAATATCGAGATGGTTGTTATCTGTTTTAGAATACAATTTTGTTGTAGAGTATGTTCGCGGGAACAAAAATGTTATAGCCGATTGTCTTTCCAGAATGCCAGTGGAAGGTGATTTGTGCATGGAAGTTTTGGATGATTTAGTTTTAGATGTGGCAGCTGAATTTGCTGTTAGTAGAGATGAGTGGAAAGAGGCAATGGAGTCGGATCGTGAGTACAAACAATTGAAGGAATTCATTATCAATTGTTGGAATAATTCTGAGGTGACAGCAGTACATAAGAAATATTTATCAGTAAAGGATGAACTTAGCTTACAAGGTGATAAAATACTGAGAAGGAATAAGATTGTCCCGCCGACTCAATTGAGAACAAGATTATTGAGAATTGTGCACGAAGGACATTTGGGTAGGAGTTTGACTAAGTGGAGGTTAAGAGAGTCTTTTTGGTGGCCGGAAATGGATAAGGATGTGGAGGAGTTGGTGAAAGAATGTTATGCATGTAGCAACAGTGATAAAACGCGAATTGTGAGAAAAGCTCCTTTGAAATGTTGAGTTACCGGAAAAACCATGGGAGAAGTTGGCGTTGGATGTTTTAGGCCCGATTGAGAAATTAGGAAGTGGTAATCGTTATTTGGTAGTGTTGGTAGATTACCATAGCAAATGGTTTACGTGCAAATCAATGGGTGAAGTCACCACTACTAATGTGATTAAATTTTTGAAAGAAGTATTTTTGGAGGAGGGGGTGCCTAAGACATTGGTGACAGATAACGGTGTGCAATTGGTATCTTCAGAAATGAGTAGTTTTTTGAGTAGTCTTGGGATATCTCACAATAGAGTTGCCTTATTCCATCCACAAGCTAATGGACTTGTGGAGAGGGTGAATCGCATTGTGATGGGTAGCATTCAACTTTCACTAGCTAATGGTCTGTCATGGAGGGATGAGTTGAGAAGAATGATGTGGGGTCATAGGATTACCCCTCATTCAGTGACAGGCATTTCTCCTTTTATAGCTTTGAAAGGAAGGGAGCCGGGCACTAAAGAGTCTCCAATGTGGTTGAGAGAGAAAAATCAAGTTTGGGTGGATAGAGAGGAAATGAAATCAAGAGCACAAGATTGTCAGTTTCGTGGAAAGTTAGAGTTTGATCACAGGAAAGCAGTCAAGGAGATTGTGTTTCAGGAAGGTGACTGGGTTGTGATAAGAAAGTTTGGATTTGTGAAAAAAGGAGAAAGCAAATTCTCTCAACCACATAAAGTGGTATCTGTGAATGGTACTGTGGCTTTATTGGATGATGGTAAAAGGTGGAGTGTTGGAGATCTGTGCAAAGTATCGCATCTATAAAATAAAAAACGAGGAAAAGTTCTGATGTATTTACGAGATGTAAGTTAAACTATTGTGTAGATGTTTATTGTAATTTTAATATTTAATTCTTCTTCATTTGTGAATATGTTCAAATGTTTTCTTTTATTATAAGGAGGGAGATATGTGGAAATGATTAGAATGGTTTAGTAGGCTGTGATGTAACAGAATCTCAGCTATGTCAGGATTCTATGTATAACCAGTAATGCCTGTGAAGCTGAAGGTGGCTGTGTATTTATCTGCTCCAATAAACCTACTTCAACACTACTAAAAGGAGTGGATCACTACATAAACACTTTTAAATATATAGTATCTTTTTCTTAGTGCGGTATTTGTGTGATTGTAATTGCATTTATAAAGCGCTTACTACCCCTGACTAGACGTTGGAGCGCTTTTTCTGCGAGTGCATGGTATTCTAAACAACGACATTGGCTTTGAATTACCCTGTGTGCCTGATCCCTTTATGGGACTGTTAGTAACTCAGTAAGCACGGATACTACACTGGCAAGTGTGCCAAGTGGGATTGTGTGGAGGTACAAAATCCTGGACTTTCATGCTCAAGCGTTGGTGTGATGAACTAAATTCAGGCACCCGTGGGTGGGAAAGCCAAACCTGTAGTAGAGAGAGTGAGAGAACATTGTAGTGTTCTTTTCTTCCCCTGTGCCCGCTATTTATGTGTTGTGTCACCCTTTTTGCATAGGGGCTTGACCCTCTGAATTGACGGGATTGTCAGCAACTTTGGATCCATCCCAAAGCATGTCTAGGCTTCACATCAGATTTTGTGATTATCTTATTTCAAAACCCATGTCCAATACTGCACTCTTTAAAAATGAACCATGCGTTTCTTAAAGTGATTATTGCCAGGGCTGTTTGTCTGTCTTTTGTCACTTTAACCAGCCATTAGCGTTTTTGAAAGACTTGTAAACTTCGTGATGCTTAATATGTTTATTTTTGATAATCTATTTTTGAAAAAGGCATTTCTGCTAACTCTTCGTAGCCTAACACACACACACACACACGCACACGCACCCACACACGCATACGCACACACACGCACACGCACACACACTCAAAATGGACAATATTTAGATCTCGGGATCTAAGCATTCCTGGGTCCTCCAACAACATTTGTAATGAGAGCCCCTGAATGAGCACATGTACATGTCAGGAACTTATTATAATATTTTATTGTTTTATAGCATATATTTTCATTTATATTTTTCACGAGACCTAGATCTGTTCTCTGTCCCAGAATACATCAATGCTGGCTGTGCCTTGTAGTTACTGATGAGCTCACCATAGATCACTTTAGCAGATAGGGGCCCCTTTGACCTGGGCTCCATTGAATTTTAATTGAAAAGGCCTACAGCTTTGAGCAGTGCTGTGAGGGCAAAGAATCCGGAATGGGGTTATGTACTGCATCAGTTCACTTAATTGAATACTTGATGTAACAAAATGTAATTATGCTGAAACGAATTACCTTAACAGGGACTAGATTGAAAAACTCCAGCTGCTTCAAATGGATAGATCTGTTCGTTTAGACAATATCTCGTTCTGTCAGTTATGATTCAAAGAGCACACGTTCTCTAGATTTCTTGGCGCTAGAGTAACCAGTCTGGCTATATTGATGATATAAGACTAAAGAATAAAGAATAAATAGATATGTTTTTAGCAGTACCCTAAAATGAAGCAATGACAGTTGAGACCGTAAAGCGAGGGGCATAAAATTGCACATCCTGGCTGCAGTAACAGAAAGAGCTCAGTCCACAAAGGAAACCATTTTGGTTCTGTGAGAAGAAACGTATCACTTGATCTTAGGACATAAGCCTTTTTTGACATCTAAATTAAGCATCCTTAAAGTCCGCAGAGGGTCGGTACATGGCTTTATGGACTAACATCAGGTCTCTGAGATTAATTCTATTCCCCTCCGGAAGCCAATGGAGTTCTTTTTAATAGCGGGAATTATGCTGACGTGTAGGTAAATTTCCAACCAAGCA
Source organism: Triturus cristatus (assembly GCF_964204655.1). Lineage (NCBI taxonomy): Eukaryota > Metazoa > Chordata > Amphibia > Caudata > Salamandridae > Triturus > Triturus cristatus. The sequence continues at coordinate 796,116,365 of NC_140583.1, read as the reverse complement.
TGCAGGAGCATTCTGAATTATTTTAAGTTGTGTAATTAAAATGACAGTAGCAAATAAATAAATGGAATTATCAGAGCCCAATCAGGATAGTACCACAGAGTTGATAACTGGAACATGGAATCTCTTATCAAGAAAATACATTATTTTACGAAGTACTTTGGGATAAAAAAAAAAAACAGGAACTGGTCACTTTGGCTACATGGGGACAAGAGATATTTAGGGGCAGATTTACAAGCCCCCTGCGCCACCAGTACGTCACATTTTCATGACGTACTGGAGGCGCATTTCACTTATCCATATTTACAAGGAGAGGAAAAGCCACCCTACGTGACTTTTCCTCTCCTTGTATATATGGCCCCTTCACACACAGCACTTTGCATGGAAGGGGCGTTCTTTGGGTGTTGTTGTGGGTGTTCCCACGCAACACCCATGGAACGAGACACATTTCCAGATTTACGAGAAATCGTAAATCTGGAAATGCGTGTCAATGCTAAGCCTCCCAGGGGAGGCGTAGCGAGGCGCAACGAGTAGAAATTTTTTCATTTCTCCTCGTTTATGTCCACTTTCAAAGGGTGCTGCATTCTACAGCCTGCATTGAAAGAGGAAAAAGCCTCTTGTGATTGTTTTTGTGCAGGAAGGAGCACCTTCCTGCACAAAAACAATCTCCCCACAATGCAGGCATCCTTGCACCATGGTGCAAAGGTGCCGGCGCATGACTGCAGTTCGTGCGCCGGCTCAGGGGAGAGCACAGGAATGCGACATATTATTGTAAATATGTTGCATTCCTATGCTTAGGAACTGCTGCTGCGTGGCGCAGCCAAAGGGCATGCTTTGCCGCGCTGCAGCACTTCCATGTAGATCTGCCCCTTAGAGTCTAAACGAATGCTCTGATTACGAACTAGAGGAGGCAGGGCATGGAGGGGTCAATAACTGTAGGCCAAGAAATCTGACCGAGAGCAATAAAGTATAAAGCAGAATTAGCAATTCTGTTTTGGATGGCTTGGACTTCAAAAGGTTTTGAACCATCCAATAGGGAAACACGTGAAGGGTACAGGACATTGAGGATGACTGAAGTCAGCACCGGGCCATGCTAAAGGCTGTGTGTTTTTGCCATACATATAAAAACATACGCTGCTGACAATACAGGACAACACTTGGGTGAGAGGGAGCTAATACATGCTAGACCACAGGGGAGAAAGAATAGAGCCCTGAGGAACAAGATATCTAAAGTATAAGAAATTGGATTACTATTTGGAATGGGTGACTGCTCACCTCCAGAAATAATCACAGCCATTGCCATGGTGAACTGCAAAGTCACTTCATTAACCTAAGCTCAACCACTGGTAGCAGAAAGCAGACAGGCTTACCTTTGGGCAATGTGTAAAGTATTTATGCTGTACCCAAACAGTAATTACGTCAAAATGCACACCAATAAAAATCTTAAACAGAATTAGAGCAACAGAGTGCAATTTAATAAACAAAATGACACACAAATAATACAAATCTAACAAGGGGACTGGAGATATGATTTTTTAAAAGTTTTAACTGGAAAGCGCTAAAAAGCACAAAACACCAATAACAGTCAAAGGTCACGGTAGACTGGGATCTAGGCTCAATTTGAGGCTGACTGTGATGGAGCGTAGGTGAGATATACCAACCAGGTTCCTCCTGGTAAAAGATTTTGCCTTGTGACTTAGGGCCCTATTTATATGTTGGTGGAAGGGTACTCCATTGCAACGAAGATGAAGTACCCTTCCCGCCAACATAATGGTCTTACTGCAAGATTTAAAAGTGTTGTAAACATGACAAAAACTACTTTTTCTCCACCATGGATAGACCCCTCCAACGGCGTAAAGATCATCCTCGCTGTTGTAATAGGACTGGGCCTTCTTCTCCTATCTGTTGGGCATCTTCGGGTCCTCTTATCTCATTGTCCATCTCCTCTTTCTTTTCCCCTTTTGTACCTTCTCCTGTCCTTCTTCTGTTTCTGGTTTGTAGCCCCCTCTTTTCTAGTGACTCAAGGAGCATGGACTCGACCATAACAGGGGAAGCCTGAGAGTCTCATTTTCTGAGTATATTTAATCCAAAGGGTATCTCATCACAGGTACAAAGGGACAAGATAGTTATTAACTTACAATCAGGACATCAACTTAGCTCATCCCTGTCTTTAAGTGAGGTTGAGGACACCTTGGTAAAGGGCATCTCCTCAAAAGCACCAGGACCAGATGGGGTGCCTTTCGATTTATTTAAAATCCATCAGCAATTCTGGGGCCCCTTGTTGTTAAATGTTTTTAAATCATAAATAGTTGGCCGTATTCCATCATCATGGAGAAAGGTAGTGGTGGTTCCGATTTTTAAAAAAGGTAACAGGAACGACCCTACATGTTATAGGCCGATCTCCTTAATTGAGGCTATGTGCAAAATAATGGGGAGGGTAATTCTCGCACGTTTGGAGTCCTGGGCTAAAGCCTCTGGAATCATATCTAATCCACAATACGGTTTCAGAAAGGGGATGGGAACCAGCGAACAGTACCTCAATTTGGCCATGATTATGAGCAAGTATATGAAGGCCAGGAGGGGCTCGATCCACCTGGCCTTCATGGACTTGTCAAGTGCCTTCGATACTGTGAGCCGGGGGAAGTTGTGGACACTGATGGAAAACATAGGATTTGAAGAACCCCTTATTACTCTATTGCATAGGCTACATGCATCCACCACTGTAGCTATCCGTTTTGGCCCAGGGAGAGAGAAGACTACACCCATTTCTTTCACTGAGGGGGTACGACAGGGCTCCATTTTGGCTCCATTCTTATTTTTAATGTACACAAATAGACTGGAACAATTCTTGTTGAAACAGAAATTGGACTTCCCAAGCATAAAAGGCAAACAGGTCCCAATACTATCTTACGCAGACAACACAGTTTTGATAACCTTAACGGCCAATAGCCTCCAAAAATGTCCGAATGCGTTTACCGAATATATGCTGTCCCTGGACCTAAAGGTACATTTTAGTAAATCTTACATTATGGTATGTGGCTCCAACCAAACAAAAACAAGGACATTTATAGTAAAGGAAAAAGTGATTGAAAAAGTGTCAAATTTTACCTACTCGGGGAACATTTTTAATAATAAACTAAACTGGGATAACCTTATTGTGGCTAGGATTGAACAAACCAACAGAACAATAGAGGGGCTTTTTCGTTTTGCTTGTATGCTTGGTCATACGCCGGTAACTGAAATTATAACTTCATACAAATCAAAATGCTTATCTGTAGCCACCTTTGGGCCAGGAGTATGGGGTTACCATAAAAGTTCCCAGATTCAGATAGAGGAGAATACATTTTTAAAGAGATTACTTATGGTTCCCTGCAGCTCTCCAACACTTTTTTGCCACTCTGAGATAGGCTTGGATTTCGTGAAAGATAGAAAAAATATTGCCCCACTGATTTTATGGGGCAAAATCTGGACTTCGGAAGACCTATTATTTTCAAGGAGTATCCTTAGAGACTGCATGAGCCTTGATAACGCTATGTCACTCCCCTGGCTCCATTATGTCAAGCAGAAATCAAAGGAAATGATGGACGGAGTGTTGAACATTGCAAGCACTCACCCCCAGTCAACTGATCTGGGTTTAATCCATCACCGTTCTTTAGCCCACTCTGCCACCTCATTTCAGACATGGCCATATGCAAATCAGTCTGACCCTGTGCCTCATGGGAACAGTCCAGCCCGAACTGCCAAGCCATGTCTTCCCTGGACCGGAAACAAGCTTCCTAGGACCGGTTTCTGGCATTTCAGCCGTCTTCAGCCAGGCTTGCTTGAATCCAGTGGCAAAGTGAGCAAGGGACTCACGTCTGAGCATACCCTGCCAACTTATGGCGAACAAAGCAGAAATCAAAGGAAATGATGGACGGAGTGTTGAACATTGCAAGCACTCACCCCCAGTCGGGGTGAGTGCTTGCAATGTTCAACACTCCGTCCATCATTTCCTTTGATTTCTGCTTTGTTCGCCATAAGTTGGCAGGGTATGCTCAGACGTGAGTCCCTTGCTCACTTTGCCACTGGATTCAAGCAAGCCTGGCTGAAGACGGCTGAAATGCCAGAAACCGGTCCTAGGAAGCTTGTTTCCGGTCCAGGGAAGACATGGCTTGGCAGTTCGGGCTGGACTGTTCCCATGAGGCACAGGGTCAGACTGATTTGCATATGGCCATGTCTGAAATGAGGTGGCAGAGTGGGCTAAAGAACGGTGATGGATTAAACCCAGATCAGTTGACTGGGGGTGAGTGCTTGCAATGTTCAACACTCCGTCCATCATTTCCTTTGGTTTTTGCTTTGTTCGCCATAAGTTGGCAGGGTATGCTCAGACGTGAGTCCCTTGCTCACTTTGCCACTGGATTCAAGCAAGCCTGGCTGAAGACGGCTGAAATGCCAGAAACCGGTCCTAGGAAGCTTGTTTCCGGTCCAGGGAAGACATGGCTTGGCAGTTCGGGCTGGACTGTTCCCATGAGGCACAGGGTCAGACTGATTTGCATATGGCCATGTCTGAAATGGGGTGGCAGAGTGGGCTAAAGAACGGTGATGGATTAAACCCAGATCAGTTGACTGGGGGTGAGTACTTGCAATGTTCAACACTCCGTCCATCATTTCCTTTGGTTTTTGCTTTGTTCGCCATAAGTTGGCAGGGTATGCTCAGACGTGAGTCCCTTGCTCACTTTGCCACTGGATTCAAGCAAGCCTGGCTGAAGACGGCTGAAATGCCAGAAACCGGTCCTAGGAAGCTTGTTTCCGGTCCAGGGAAGACATGGCTTGGCAGTTCGGGCTGGACTGTTCCCATGAGGCACAGGGTCAGACTGATTTGCATATGGCCATGTCTGAAATGGGGTGGCAGAGTGGGCTAAAGAACGGTGATGGATTAAACCCAGATCAGTTGACTGGGGGTGAGTGCTTGCAATGTTCAACACTCCGTCCATCATTTCCTTTGGTTTTTGCGCCGTTATGTCAAGGACACCTTCTATAAAATAGGCATGGAAAATTATTATGATAACCCAGATGGTATCCATTCAAACATGAAACAGGTTATTAAAAACGCTTTCCGAACTGAACTAGGTATTTCCAATCAAGACAATGGAATATCAGAATATGAGCCCCGGAGCCAACAGCAATTTTATTTGTCTTTTACCTTGCATGTTCATTTGTGTTTCCTTATGACTAGACTTCATCTTTGCACACTGCACTTTCTTGTGGCTTTTCCCAAACAGGCGGGTTGTTGTGAGAGCCTAACCCCCTGTCCTTGCAATATTTTAGCCCATCAGAGTACTTTATGCTGTTTCGCACACTTTATAAGGACCCAAGGGCACGTTTTATCAAGCCCGTTCTAAAGGAAATTCACCCCTGCTCTCATCAGGAGGGCTTTAATTATCTGCGGTCACTATCGACTGTAGTTATTTGTAGTGCTGTGCTAAACTTTCTTAGAATTGCTTATTTAATCAGGAAGCGCTACAAGTCTTAAAATGAACTTAACTTTTTATAGATTTTAGAGGTTTTGTATTTTGTATAAATGTGTTCCAGAATGGTATGAGCCCCTTCCCCTTTGTACAAAATTGTCCCAAATATATATATTTTTATCTTATTGTCTAATGAATGTCTGTAAACTTTTATGGTTCGACTGAATCGAATAAAGTTATTTGAACTTGAACTTGGTTTGTAGTCATCTTCCTGAAAAAGTAAAAGTCTATTTTTCTTTTCTTTTGCAGGTGATATGGTTGTCGGCGACCAACGGCATATTTCCGGTAAGTCATCTTACTGTTCTTCACCCCCAGCAGAGCATTCCCTCTGGCAGAGTTGTATGGCAGAGTTATGTTGCGTTGATAGCAACCCCCTTAACGGCGGTTCCCGTCATTGCATTAAATGTCTGCTGGCTTGATTGACATTTATAAGTTTAGCATTCGAGATCTCTGCCAGGACAACAGAGTAAAATACTCATTCGCCCTCAAGGAGAACAGCCCAAACCCTAATACATGTCAGGCCCTAAGTCCTTTAAGTCTCACCCCACCTCAGGAGTACACTTCTAAAGCCACCCCAGAAGCTCAGGCGAGGAACTTAGAGACTTACAGGGTATCAGGCAGAAGTAAATGGCAGGGTTCGGGCAGGTCCAGTTGGAACTGGTCAGCTGGGCCTCTTGTAGCTTGTTGAATCCCTGTAGCTTGAGAGGATCTTTGAAGTCCACTTCTGTGATCTGGGCACAAGAAAAAAACAGGACTAGACCTTCAGCGCTCCTCTCACATCAGAGACACCAGGTCCAGTCCTCTTCTGATCTTCCATGGGTCTAGGACGTATTCTGAAGTGGATGCATGTAGGTGCCACATTTATGCCTGGCACTAGCTAGTGGGTGGGAATGGCTCTTAGACAGACCCTAAGCAATGGGGTAAACGTTCCCGGGGTCAACACTACCCACTTTTGGCATTTTCAAGATGATGCCAGTCAATAGCCACACTATATGTAGGCTCTGAGGGAGTGTGGGGAGTGTACTGCGGTAATCCTGATGTCCCCCCACACCTAAAACTAAAATCCAGTTTGAGGCAGCCGCTCTACCCACAATTAACTCATAGACTTAAATCGGGTAGGACAAACACACAGTCCTTCAGTAACCATAAAGTGGATCCACAAAAAATGTCTTGGCATCATGTTCTCTCCCATTTTCTAGTAAGCCTGAGTATTATAAGTGAACCCAGGAGCTCTGTAAAGCAGGTTTTTGCACTCAAGTAGGATTTGAAACTGTAGTGTCCAAATGATGCCCACAACCCCCACCATGCATTTCTGTGCGGTTCAGAGGAGCCACTCTGCCAATTCTGGCCAGCATATTGTCTGCTCCTGGGAAGCATTCCACACCTATTCAAATGTACTCAAGGATAATTACTGCCTGGAAGGAGTTGGGGAGCCAATGCAAATTATCCTCCAGGAATTTTAGACATGGAAAATGTGCCTTTCAAAAAGTTACTTTTCCTTAATATCAATTAAACATTCAACTCCACCAGTGATTTGGATATTTATTAACTACAAAAAATTGTTGTTTAATTTTTTTCTGGCTAGTCCCTTTCTTGCGATAAAGTATTAGTACTTTCATCCATATACTGTTTATCTACAAAGCACAGCTAAGCCTGACACAGTGAAAATAGGTTTTGGTTGCTAATCACTGGAAGAACATGTTAATAATAAATTTCTGCATCTCCTACTTTTAAATACCATGCTCCGTGCCTTGTGAGCTACAAGGGCTATATAGGTGTAACATTAATATTTATATTTGAAAAGGAGTTTTGACAAGTTGAATTGCAGTTTTTACTCTGATGCATTCAGACTACAATAGTAGGCCTGAAGCCATGTTTGCACTGTCACTTTCGGGTATGGCACAGTAGGTGCTACAGTCCACTAGTGGCATTTAACTTATAGGCCCTGGGTAAATTTTGTACAATGTACTAGGGGCTTACATTCAAGTTAAATATATTAATTAGGACCATGCTGATTCAACTATGTTACATGGAGATGCATATGCACTTTACCACTGGATAGCATGGGTAGAGTGCACAGAGTTCTAAATTCTGCAAAAATATAGGGTCCAGCAAAAAGCGAAAAACCTGGGGTTACTACACAGAAAAGGTGAATTTTATACTTAACGGGTTTCGGTTTGGATCTAAAAGGAGGGGTGGTAGTGATTTGATGACATCCTGTGCAAATTTAACAAGCCTCTAACAGTACCAGAGATGTTTACTGTCAAGTCTAGAAAAGACCAGACCAGAACATGGTCAATTGTATCAAAGGCAACAGATAGGCCTAAGAGCAGTGCTTAATTTGAGCAGGTGGTTGCTGAGGAGGGCCACCAGCACTATTTTTGGGGACTGGCACTTATTTCTCCTTAGCAGACATTTTCTTGGAGCAGGAAAGAGAAAAGCACACAAAACTGATAGGAAGGATGAATAAAAAATCATTAGCAACTAGCCAACCATCAGAATGCTGAAAGAGCAAAACCATTGTGTTGGGCCTAAAGGAGAGCAAGAAGGATGACTTTTAGAAAAAAATGTAAAAGAACTTCTTTGGAGATGGTAGCAAAATTACGCAACTTATTGCAAGAGGATTGTACGTGTTCGAAATATCAAAGGTAAACGGCATAGGAATTCATTTGGATTGAATGAAATCCCCGATAGTAATAATTTCGTTATGAGAAACACTTGCAAAGTTATACATAAATAATCAGATTGAGGGACGTTATTTGCTTCTGCATCAGGAGCCTTGTGCTCGTTAACTATTTTAAATGGCTCCTTTGCTAAGGAATAGGAGAAACAGTGGGAAACCCAATCTACCCTTGGAGGCTTGGGAATTATAAATAGTAATAGTGCCTACAAGGGATTTCATTCAAAGTACTCAGTAATACTAATTCAACAGTTTACTTTATGGTTAAGCCCCAATTGGTAACTAACCATATGAAAAATTGAAACATCAATTCACTAATTTACATTGTAATTAATATATAATGAACAATTTCAACATGGGTGTGTGTTTCTGGACTTTTGCACATTTCATGTGGGTAGACAGAAAGGGGTACAAAATGTGATAACGGAAACACGATGACAGAGGTAAACAAATCATATACAAAAAGAATTATGACCTTCAAATCATTAGTGTTGGCATCTATTTAGAACTGATTCATATAGAAAAGCATCTGAGATAACGGAAAACAATTCCTGGCAGAGTAAAACACTGGAGAAAATAGATGTGATTGTCGACGTTTCGGTCTTGATCGCTTAAAAATCCGTTAGACCATCTTCAGGACAGTAAAAGGAGAATTATAATTGACCTCTGCATAGACAAAAACAGTTATTATACGTCTGACACTCAATGTAAAAGTAAAAGGAAACATAACACACCTGTGTAAAGGCCAAGAAAAGTGACCAAAAAATAAAACCATTGTATTTGGAAAGAAGCTCAAAACCGTGGATCAAGAGAGCAAAGACCAATTTGAGAGAAAACGGACCCACCACCGACAAAAGTTGGAAGGTTGTGATGTGAAAGACTAGAGAACTATTAAGCCTAATTGAAACACTTACAGAAAGCTGGTCAAGCATGTATCAAGAACGAGACAATTCCCTGTATTTGTTAAAATTCATTAAAAGTGCTTGGTAAGTGTCCAAGCTGAACCAAAGCAAGGAAACCTATTTATAATTATGTATGGCATATATTGTAGTCTCAATTTCAAAAAAGATGCATAAAAATGTATTTAATGTCACACGTCCCGCAGTTATGGGATCTTAGGGTCATCTGCATAGTTTCAAGAGGCCCTGTTGTTTTTAAAAGGGGGGAATGGAGAAATCCATTAACAGATAAAACTCAGAGAAAGGGTAGTTTTTCATATGATTAAAAACTACAAAGCCATACAGGTGTGCCAATGTGAGATTTAACAGTAAGTCACAGTTGATAATGTTAGAGCCTTCTGAACCTCTAACTAAATCTCTCAAGCATATTGGACAATATGCCTATTAAGTTTCACTTTTCCACAGAAAAAGACAATAAAAGCATGCATGACTACGTGACCTGCAAGTCACCCAATTGCCGTGCTCCCAAGGAGCATCATATTTCCATGGTCACTCTCAGCATAGTTTTAAGATGGCTGTAGTTTTTTCGACTAATGAGGCAGATGGTGCAAGCCCGTTCTCTGTGTCCATTAAAGCCCATCACTGCGTTAAATAGTACGGCTGTATGCATTTAATTTCCACATACCGTCTGGTGAGGCAGCGGTACTTTAGGGGAACAGTGTCCCACACAGGCAGCTTGGTGAGTGAGAAGCCCCCTGCTCTTTAACTTTCATTAGTTTGCTGTCTTGATTTATATAATCCTCACGATCGTCCTTCTGCTTTACAGACTCAAGCGAGTGTCATAACAAAGCAAATCCGGCTGGATTGCTTTTGTCACAAGCTAATTATCAGGTAAGCGCACATGTTCATATAAACTGCTTTGGCTTTCACACCCACAGCATAACTAGTGAGGGCCACACCGCCGTATATAATATTATGAAGTTTTTCTGGGTGCATTGCATTTTGGAAACTTACATGCCACATAGTCATGTAGGTCTATGTAATTTTCGCAGATACGCACCGACGTTACGATTTGGACATAATGCCCTCCCATCGTGCTTTTTCGAAATATTCATTTCACATTAGGATTTACTAGTGAGGAAAGCATGCCATAGTTTTTAACACAATCCAGTTTTCACGCATTTACCTTAACTGTTGATAGGAAAAGTGTGCCCCAGTTTATAATGACATCTGGGTTTTACGCATTTAACTTAGTTAACGAGGACCATGCTTCCTGATGTGATAATATGATGCTCCTTGGGAGCACAGCAATTGGGTGACTTGCAGGTCACGTAGTCATGCATGCTTTTATAGTCTTTTTCTCCGGAAAAGTGGGACTTAATATGTATATTGTCCAATATGCTTGAGAGATTCATTTAGAGGTTCAGAATGCTCTAACATTATCAACTGTATCCAGTAGGTAGGCCTTGGAGTCTCAGAGACCCCGCTGAGAGAGTCCACTGCGTAAAGGGAGCCTCGCGCAATGGAGTTGGGGGAATGATACCACTTCCCCTGGGATCACAGCTTACTGGACTTTGGATGCAGCTTTTACTCGTCTACCGGTTTGTGCCCCCATCACCCTCCCCCTCTCCGTTCATGCTGTGTCTCTCACCCTCCCCCTCCTTCATTCGCTGTCTACTTCCCTTGCTCCTACCCCCTCTCACCTGAATCTCTCCCCTTGCCTGCTTTTTCCCTTACGCATATGTCCTTATTGTTTTTCTCAACCTAACATGTAACTATGTAGCTATGCTCTAATAACTGTGTAACCTTTGTAACGATGTGACCTGCAACTATGGTCTTATACTCATGTAAAGCGCTCTGATACCTCCGGGTCTAGCCAGCGCAATATAAAACCTTTCAAATAAATAAATAAACTGTGACTTACTGTTAAAACTCACATTCGCACGCCTGTACGGCTTTGTGGTTTCTAATCATATGAAAAACTACCCTTTCTCTGAGTTGTATCTGTTAATAGGGTTCTCCATCCCCCCCCCCTTTAAAAACAACGGGGCATCTTGAAACTATCCAGATGACCCTGAGATCCCATAACTGGGGGACGCGATACATTAATTACATTTTTCTGCATCTTTTTAGTAATTGAGACTACTATATATGCCATACATAATTATAAATAGGCTTTCTAGCTTTGTTTCAGCTTGGACACTTACGAAGCACTTTGAATGAAATTTAACAAAGGCAGGAATTCGTCTCGTTCTTGATACATGCTTGAGCAGCTGTATGTAAGTGTTTCAATTAGGTTTAATAGTTCTCTAGTCTTTCACATTACAACCTTCCAACTTTTGTTGGTGGTGGGTCTGTTTTCTCTCCAATTGGTCTTTGCTCTCTTGAACCACGGCTGGTTTTGAGCCAAGTACACTGGTTTTATTTGTTGGTCACTTTTCTTGGCCTTTACACGGGTGTGTTATGTTTCCTTTTACTTTTACATTGAGGCATATATTAACAATTTATGTCTATGCAAGGGTCAATTATAATTCTCCTTTTACCGTCCTGAAGATGGTCTAACAGACTTGTATGCCATCAAGACCGACACGTCGACAAGCTCATCTATTTTCTCCAGTGTTTAACTTTGCCAGGAATTGTTTTCTGTTATCTCACATGCTTTTCTATGTTAATCAGTTTGAAAAGATTTGAAGGTCATAATTCTTTTTGTATATGATTTGTTTACCTCTGTCATTCATTGTGTTTCCGTTATCACATTTTGTACCCCTTTCTGTCTACCCATATTAAATGTGCAAAAATTCAGAAACACACACCTGTGTTGAAATTGTTCATTATATATTAATTATGATGTAAATGAGTGAGTGAATTGACGTTTCGATTTTTCATATGGTTAGTGACCAATTGGGGCTTAACCATAAAGTAAACTGTTGAATTAATATTACTGAGTACTTTGAATGAAATCCCTTGAACGCACAGTTACCTATTCCTTTGCTAAGGGCGTCAAAAAATTATTTCATTGCACTATTTTTTTTTGCTTTGCTTATCTTAGAGTTATACATTTTTTATTTCTGGATATACTGAGACTTAAGGTCAGGGGAATAAGATTTTCGACAGAGTATTTCAGTTTTTCAGATTTCTAATTTTAATATGCAGATTTTCTTGGGGGAAGTTTTACATTCTTTTATCGGGATAAGCAATTCAGGAGCGCCAACTCAGGATAGAACAAAGGAAGAAAGAACAACACTGATGCTGTGTACATCATAACTCTCCAAATAGTTGTTGAAATTCTGTTTAAAGTGAGCATCAATGGATTCAACTAAGCTAATTTTCCATTGTCCACTTTGATATGAACGCTTAAAAGTGAATTTATTACTAACTGATAAAGAACTAGGATAAGAGAGAAAGGGGAATTGAACAGACCAGGTTATAGGTATAGGACTCCCAATATTAAGATTATAAAAAAATTACCAGGGCAAGTGCAGGTATATTTATACCTTGAAGGTGTTTAGGAATGCCTATACTGACGTAAAAGTCGTGCATTGGAACGTCATGAATGAACCCCTAAGGAATAGATGTTCATGCTTAATTAATGATTTCTTGGAGAAATCAATATCCAAGCAAGATAATTCCTAAAGGCTTAAAAGTCTGGTTTTCCAAAGACTCGTTGTGACGTGGATGGATGGATGTAGGAGACCATGCCTGTATTTGGTTAGCATGGACAATGCCTAAATAAGGGCTGGATTTTCTATGCCTAAATAAGGGCAATATGAATTGTACCTATATAAGGGCATAAATCGGGAAACCTATATACGGAATCTAAATCTACACACACCAACGTGAGAGCTATTGGCTTTGCTAATGTCCTTAAGCCATGTTAGACAGTTGTGTGGCCACTGTTCAGCATTGCTAAAAGTTAGAGGTGTGGCGTAGAGGGGTGTAGAGGAGAGAGGCAGAGATTGGAGTGTGCTAAGCGGCATGGAGTGCTGCATAGTGGCATGGAGTGGACTGAAGTGGAGTGGCATAGAGTAGAGTGTAGTGTTGTATAGTGGTGTAGAGTGGAGTGGTGTAGCGCAGAGTGGCTTAGAGTTTGAGTGGAGTAGCCTAGAGTGGCATAGAGTGCAGTGGCATAATGTGGAGTTGGCTAGAGTGGAGTGGTGTGGCATAGAGTGGTGTGACATTATTAAGTGAAGTAGCACAGAGGTTCGTAGAGTGTAGTGTCACAGAATGGGGTGTAGTGGGGTGCATAGAGTGGTGTAGAGTGGAGTAGAGTGGAGTGGCATGGAGTGGCATAGAGATGAGTGATGTACAGTGTTGGGGAATGGCATAGAATACAGTGAGGTAGAGTGGCATAGAGTGGAGTGACAGAGTTGCGTAGAGTGGCGTGGTGTGGTGACAAGTTATATAGAGTAGAGTGGCATGGAGTTGAGTAGAGTGTTGTAGCGAGGCATGGAGTGGCATAGAGTAGAGTGGTATGTAGAAGAGTGATGTAGAGCAGAGTGGCATTGAGTAGACTGGCGTAGGCTTGAGTGGAGTGGCGTAGAGTAGAGTAAAGTGGCATACAGTGGCATGGAGTGGTGTGGAGTGGAGTAGGGTGGAGTGGCATAGAGTACAGGAGAGGCACATGAAGTGGATTAGAATGGCATAGAGTGTTGTAGATTAGCGTGGTGTAGAGTGGTGTGGCATAGAATGGTTTGGACTAAAGTTGAGTGGTGTAGAGTAGAGTGACATAGAGTGGAGTGGCATAGAGTGAAGTGGCATAGAATAGAATGGGATGGCGTAGAGTAGAGTAGAGTGACGTACAGTGGAGTGGTGTAGAGTGGAATAGGTGTACTGGCATAATGTGGAATGGAGTGAGGCAGAGTGGAGTGGCATAGAGTAGAGTGGTCCAGAGCAAAGTGAGGTAAAGTGGAGTGGGTGTAGAGTACTGTGGAGTTGCAGAGAGTAGATTAGAGTGGAGTAGCATAGGGTGTAGTGGTCTACAGTAGAGTGGAGTGACATGGATTAGAGTTGTGTAGACTAGTGTGGTGTAGAGTTGAGTGGAGTGGCATACAGTAGAGGCGAATAGATTAGCATGGGATGGAGTGGCAAAGAGTGTTGTGGAGTGATGAAAAGTGTAGTGGCATTGAATAGAGTGGCATACAGTGGAGTGGCGTGCAATGGAGTAGAGTGGTGTGGAGTAGAATGTTGAAGGGGTGGAGTGGCATAGAGTGCAGTAGAATAGAGTAGTGTGGCATAAAGTAGAATGGCATAGAAAGGCATTGTGTGGAGTGGTGTAAAGTGGATTGAAGTGATGTAGAGTGGAGTGGTATAGAGTAGAGTAGTGTAGCGCTGAGTGATACAGAGTGGCATAGAGTGGAGTGGAGTGACGTAGAGTAGAGTAGCGTAGGATGGAGTGGCGTAGAGTGGCATACATTGGAGTACCTTAGATTGGCACAGAGTGGCATATAGGGGCATAGATTGATGTGGCATAGAGTGGAGTGGTGAGAGTGGCGTAACGTGGAGTGCCACACAGTGAAGTGGAGTAGAGTGGAGTGACGTGGAGCGGCGTAGCGTAGAGTGGCCTAGAGTGGAGTGGCGTAGAGTTCCATTAAGTGGAATTGTGTCAAGTGTAGTGGCGCAGCTTGTCATAGAGTGGCATTGTGTGGAGTGGAGTAGTGTACAGTGGAGTAGCATGGAGAGCACAGAGTGGGTTGGCATGGAGTGAAATGGCATAGAGTGGCATAGAATAGAGTGGAGTGGCATAGAATAGAGTGAATTGACGTAGAGTAGAGAGGTGTATAGTGGCATAGACTGACGTGGAGTGGCATAGAGTGGTGTGGAGTGGCCTTGCATAGAGTGGCGTGGCAAAGATTGCAATGATGTGGAGTGCAGTGGAGGTGCGTGAAGTTAGGTAGAGTTGAGTGGAGTGGCATTGAGTGGAGTACCGTAGAGTAGAGTGGCATAGAGTAGTACAATTGTGGGTGTAAGTAACTTAAACGAGCAACCAAACTTAAAATCAACACAAAGGAATCAGACAAAAAGGGTATCAATGGCTGAAAGGCAAGGAAAATAGACATGTGGGGACAAGCATTGTGTAGCATTTATACATTAAATAGGCTTAATCCAACCCCTGTAAAATAGCTTTTTTTGTTGTTGTACTTGTAAGCCAAAATATGCAGGCATCCACAAATGCATTTGAAAACAGAATGAATGCTGAAAGCAGCAAGAAAACTGGAAACAGAGGTGTATGAAAAGCATATGTGTATGGTGATAAGCAACATAAAACTATATATAAAATGTATATCAAATGTGCAGCAGTGAAAGAAATAGGACCTGCATCACAGCGGAAGCAGTGGACGGGCACTGATTAAGATGAATCAATCTGAGCTTGGTCCATGCTCCACACAAAGAAAAAGGATGTGGCGTTCGGCATGCGCTGACAAATTAGGAGCCAGCGAAGAAGAGTGATAATGAAGCCAACGAATGGTAAGCAATGGGAATACTTTCGGGCATACTCCGCTTCCCTGCTCCCTAGATTTCTGAAGACCCCCCACGAAGTGCGCGTCAATGGAGTCCTGCCAGTCCACAAGAGGGAAGCCCTGATAATTATGCATATAAAACCAGACAGGTATCCAACTAACCCCGGCTCGTTCCGCCCACAGTCTATGCTCAATGTAGATATTTTAATACTTACGAAAGTGCTCGTGCTGTGACTAGGCCGTGTGGTCACACACTTAGTGCTCAGAGACCAGTGCAGCTCCATGCTTGGTAGACACATCCACATGAACCTGCAGAGGCTCTCCCACATCATGCATGAGATCCGGGGTAAGGCAGTGTGGGCGCCACTGGTCGCCTTAGATATTGAAAAGGCATTTGACATCCTGTCATGGGTATAACTCTGGTAAGTGCTGTGTCGGATGGGTGTGGAGCCGTGATTCTTGTCCTGGATACGAGGGTGCACACCAGATGGGTGTTTTCTAATGCACTTGATATATAGAGAGGCACTAGGCAGGGCTGCCCACTGTCCCCAATCCTATTTGCTCTCTCTATGGATCCACTGGCCAGCGGACAGAACTCAAAGATTGGGGTGTGTGAGTGGGCGATGCGACATACACAGTCTCAGTGTATGCAGTGTATGCAGATGACACTCTGTTATAAATCATTGACCCAGAGCACTCAGTGCCTTGCCTTTTGTGACTCATGGCTGAGTCTGGTAGGATGTTAGGAATCATATCAATCATCGCAAGACTGTGCTCTTCACTCTGGTATCCTTAGTTGACGTAGCAGAGGCTGACCTTTCCGAGGTGGGACTGCCTTGGGAGACAAAAGGTTTTGCTATTTGGGGACTCAGATAGCGCATGCGTACCACCAACAATACAAACTCAATATCGGGAGAGTGATGGATGGTCTCACAGCCTCTATCTAT
Organism: Triturus cristatus; assembly: GCF_964204655.1. Classification (NCBI taxonomy): domain Eukaryota; kingdom Metazoa; phylum Chordata; class Amphibia; order Caudata; family Salamandridae; genus Triturus; species Triturus cristatus. The sequence continues at coordinate 796,099,877 of NC_140583.1, read as the reverse complement.
TTTTGAAACACACCCCTGTTATTGGTAATGCTGACATCCTTGTTGCTTTGAAGACTAGACGAACCCCTGGTTTGTTTGGTAAGGGCAGGGAAGAAGAGCAGATCCCATCTAGAGGTCCTTAAATTGGACCTTGCTGAAGGAGGCCTGGGCCTTCCAGATCTCCAGTTGTATTGCCTGGCAGATCGCCATTTACTTGACCCACCTGGAGTGGGCGGTGGCAGGGGAGAGTTGGCTTGGGAAGGTACGAACAGATGAGACACAAGACCTGGAGATTTGGGGTGCAAAGGTGGACTTGCTAGGTTGAGATGGAGAGGCGTCGATAGCCGCCCCTGCCTCGAGTTTTCACAGTGTGATTGCTGTGAATGAGCAAGCAGCAGGGGACGACCCAGTTGGGTCAGATGGCAATGGCAGCCTCCCAGTCCCCTCCCCCTAAAGTCCCTTCTAGATAGGTTGGCAGTGGCTGAGCCCAGCCAGATGAGAGGAGTGCTGAGCGCGTGATAATGAAAGATACGCTTCTGGTGAGAAGCTTTGAGTGGTGGCTGTTTTGTTTTCCCTTTACCACTCACCATTACGGCAGTACTTAAAGACAGGGGAGAACTACAGTTCCCTGCAGCATGACTCGCCATCTGTCTTGAGTTGGACTTCTGGCTGCAGAGAATAGTTGGGTGAAGTGAAACTTCATCTAGGGTGCCATCGGGAAACATTACCCAATTCACTGCAACGTTTCACAACTTCAGGGGCGAACGGCTCCATCTTTCCCACTCTTCATGGAGAACACGTTTGTTTTCAGTTACATTATCCCATGGATGCGGATTCACAAACCAGGTGTGATGATGTTCTTGAATTGAAGGGGTTATAATTAGATGCCTTGGATCCCTTCAATACACTATAGATCTTCGAAAGTATAATCGTAGTAGTTTGTTTACACACCCATTGCGCTGGTGTAGGAAAGGAAAGCTAGTCTGTGGGATATCTTGAACATGGTCACATTTCTAATGTGCTCTCTACTGACACTAATTTTGATGAAGTCGTTTCTGAGTGACTCTAAAAAAGTCAGAGAGTTTCAGGGCACCGTGTCTGACAACATTAGCAGTTCCTTCAGTCGAGCTGGTCCAAACAATGGAGTCTGCTCTGAAGGTTCAATTTGTATTTTCAAGGCTAGTTACAATGCTTAATTGACTGGAAGCAACCAGTGACCCGGAACCAGCACAGGAAAAGCTAATTATTTCCAGGCCTTCCCCTGATTTGTAAGTTAATTATCTTTCTTTGTAGTAGCATATTTTTGATTTTGTATTGTTTTTACAGGCAGAGGTTCTTACAAAAGAATTTGAGACGTTACACACAAGAGCAGTAGCTTTAGCCAAGTCTTAACTTGGATGAGATATCCCTAGGGTCGTATGACTCTGCTCAGCCAACTATTTCAAGCTTTTAGCTAAATTAAAATGTGAGTGGCTTGATGAACCTTGTTATACAATGGGCAACAAAAGTTTGACTGGGCTATTGGAATATATCATTGAGATTATTAAAATTAGGGGTGTTTGAATTCAGGCAGCATTGCAACTTCACAGTTTTGTTTTTAAAAAATACTATGCAAAATTATTGCAGCTAGAAAAGTTTTATTTTTTGTCGTTTAAATATTTTACAGCAGCAGCTTGCTATTCCCTGTTAGGGGCATCAGATGCATTTGGGCTATTTGGAATCTGTGGACTTTTCCATGGTCTAGACCTATGTCTATGTTCTGAGTTCTTCCTTCAACCTGTTCACTTCAAAGAAATGCCCGTCCAGGCAGTCACCTGCGTGGCACCAATCTCCACCCCAGGTTATAATCTGCTCCCAACTCGGTGCACCTTGTGATGCCACAAGACTCACTGTTGCTGGACATTCCATCAATGAGACAACTTGAGGCAGTAAATCGCATTGCAAGAAGTTTAAGGCAAAGCTGTGGAACTTTGCCTGGAATTCAAATGAGACTTGGTTGTTGAAAAAGGAAAGTTGTTTGCAGAAAAATGAAAGTAGGATGGAGAAAATTAAGATTAGTTTCTTGAAAGATGAGACCACGCTTGTTGAATTGTGGCTGTGCCTGAAGACCAGTCTCGTGAAAATTGAGTTTAGGCTGTTACAGTTTGTAGATGGTGAGAAAATAACTGTGATACTTGGGGCTGGTGAAAAATATCACTCAGCTGTTGAAAAAGTCAACAAAATGGTGGTGGGAATGTTAATGGAGCAAGCTTGCCATAAATGTGACTGGAATGTTAAAAAATATTATTCAGAGGTTGGTAAAAAAATATTAACTGGCCGGTGCAAAGGTGATTACCCTGATTAAAAGAAAAGGAATGCGATTTGTCCAGTGAACTACCTGAATTGCAGTCGAAAAAGCAGTATCTGGCCTAGTTAAATGCAACTGTGGGGTCTACCCATCCATGCAAGCAAACTATGCAATTGCCTACAGTGTGGACCATCGAATTCGAGGAAAAGAAAATGAAGTAGAAAAAAATAAAAGAAGTCCGAGAATGTGGATTGCATTGTTTGTCTAAGGCAGTGGTTCTTAACCTTTTGACTTCTGTGGACCCCCACTTAATCATTACTGGAACCCGGGAGCCCCACTAAATCACTGTTGGAATCCGAGAATCCACACTGAGTCATTAATGGATGGTGAGTACCCCTGCTAAGCATTTTCGATGGTTTGAACTGTAAAGTAATATACACACAAAATGCAGAAATAAGCATTCATTAAACAAATACACAAATAATGAAATATTGTATTTAATTCACAGTAAAATGTGAGGCCACTCATCAACCATACTATATTCTGTTTGATGCATTTGTACTGCTACCACGAATCAATCTGAGGAAACTAACTGTAGCGTCCATCTAATTACTACACCATACACAGAGCTTAGTATAACAAGTCTTTATTCTTCTGCGTTTACCAGTGAACTCAATATTCTAAACCTGCATTCAATTCAATACGCTCTAATGCTTATGTCACAGTTCTACAGACTCAATCAGGAGCCACAAAGGTTCCATCATTACAGACTCACATGACACTACATCTCCCCCTTTGTTAAATAAAAAAGTACATTGTTTTTCCAAACATATACAATTAGAGCTCTTCGATGAGTCTTCCTAGTGCGTGGATCACACATCCCGACTGTGTCTGAGGAAACTGGGGACCAGCAGTACAAATGTCCATGACTGGTATTGGTGTTGAAGAGACAGCAACAGTCGGGTTTCCTCACTTGTCTTTTCAGACCCAGTCTCTACAATGACATCAGTAGTTGGCTAGTGATGAGCCATACATGTGAAATGCAAGGAATCTCATTTAAATGACTTCCCAGGACATTGGGTAGTCAGCATGTGTCCTTTGCTGGTGACAACATGAAATGGTTCAGCATCGAAAAGAGCATCAGGGTTTCATTTTCTATGGTGAAAAATAAGAATTCGATCTCCTCCCTTGAAGGTGACATCTTGTGCATGTCGAGCTTGTCTGCATAGGCTTTTGCTTTCCTCTTATGACCAAAGTCTTTCATGCGTGTTTGTTCCTCTGTATTTGCCCTTCTGTTGGCCCATTAAAGTAACTTTGTCATCATGGCTTTCCAAAACATCAAGGGTGTGGGGCTTTCACATGTGGCCAAGTGAGGGGTTGAGCAGTACGCACGAAGAGTAGTATTTAGAACAGATTTAAGGTCATGCTTTTCTAGTACAGCACGCTGGACAGCTTTATTTAGTGTACTCGTGAAAAGTTTGACAAGGCCATTGGCCTGTGGCCTCTGAGGAGTGCTCTACTGATGCTGCACATTCATTTATGACTGGTTAAAGGTGGGCCATTGTCAGACTTCAAAATCACAGGAACACCCCAGGTCACAAAGATGAAGTCTAATCTCTCAATGACATGTTCTTGAGTAATAGCTGAGAGATCTTCGACCAACAGAAAATGGGAATGTTCATCAAGGATCCCCATTAAGCGATGTCCGTTGTCAAAAGGACTGAAGAAGTCCACTGCAATTCTTTGCAATTCATGCCTTGAAAACTCTGACATGCTTAACGGGTGTTGACTGGTTTTCAACAACATGATGTTGAATAGGTGACCGGCCTTTAATGCTTTCTCAACCCTCTTGTCGAGATTTGGAAACTAGACCCGGTCTCGGAGAGCTCATTTGGTGGCAACAATTCCGTGATGCTTTTCATGGGCCACTTCAATTTTTTGTTATTTCAGACTCTACAGAATTACAATTTTCGACCCTCATAGAATAATACCTTATTGAGTAATGGACCGTTTATCTTTAAAATTCTTGAACTTTTTGATATCCATTGTCGCTGATAAGCAGTCAAGGGTGCTGGTACCAAGACTGATGCGTAATAATGTCTTTCAGTTTCAGCATATCACTATCTTGACTTGTGACAGTGACAATTTGGTCTATCCATATAGCAGCTGAAGTGCTTGATTTCACTATGAAATTTATGTAAGCTTCAGCCGTCTTAGAATGAGTGACAGGGCATTGTAGAGGCACTCGTGAGAAGTAGTTGGCAGGGTTCTGATCTTTCCCTGGACGATGTACAATGGTGTAGCTGTACTCTTGCAATTGCATACTCCAACATTCAATGCGAGGAGGCATTTTTGCTTTTGGATTGCCAAAGATAGTCAATAATACTTGATGATTGGTCACATGCGTGAAGGGCTTCCCATACAATAATATGTGGCAATGTTCACAAGCCCACACCACTGGCAAGCTGTCTTTCTCAGGTTGCGAGTACTCACGCCCAGTTTGAAACAAACTTTGGCTGGCATACCCCACAATTATTCTTTGAGCATTTGAGTGTCTGCTGTGCTGTGCAAGAATTGCCCCCAACTTGACACGGCCAAAATATGCCATTTCAGCATCATTCTCAATAGCTTGCTTGAGTTTTCTGAAACTTTGATCGTATTCATATAACCCAAAGAAATTAAACATTCCTTTTAGTTAAGTCTCTTAATGGTGCACTGAGAGTGACACAGTCTTGTATGTAGCTAGAACAATAGCTAGACATGCCAAGGAATGAACAGAACATGAAAACATCTTGTGGGGGACTGGCAGTTGACAGTGCTTGCACTTTTGCAAGATCGGGTGGCATGCCCCCATCAGAAAAGATATGGCCAAATAATTTTAACTTTGTTTTATGAAAGTAAAATTTCTCAGCATTCAGAGTTAAACTGGCAGCAGTGATCAACTGACACATTTGAGTGAGAGCTTTGTCATGCTCCTCCTGTGTAGCTCCGAAAAGCAATTTGTTATCACTGTAATTGAAAGCATCCATGACAGGCTTTATGAGACATTGAATGACATCTTGCAATAGCTCTGCAGCTGATGACTCACCAAAACGTAGTCTCTTGTAATGGAACAGACCAACATGTTCAGAAAAGGTTGAAATTTACCTCCACTTGTCCTCAAGTTCCAACTCAAGATATCCCTTATTTAGATTCAGATGAGAGAATACCTTTGCCCCATTCAATTGTGTTATCATTTCAGCAATGTGCGGCCCATGATGTAGTTCTTTTTCATTGGCCTTGCTCACTTGACGCATATCTACACAGATGCATACATCTCTTTCCCTGTCCTTTTTGGGTACTACCACTATGGGAGTAACACATGGAGTTGGACCAGAAGAATGCTCAATGATATCATGCTTGAGTAAAGAATCAAGTTCCTTTTCAACAGCTTAATGTGAGTGAAAGGCAATTGGTCTTTGTATTTGAGCAATAGGACAGACGTCCTCCTTAATGTCTAATTGTGCTTTCATAGTCTTGGATTTTCCCAACCCATGAAACAGTGGGTTTGGCCGGCCGTCTCAGGCCAGCCAAACCCACATGCGCAGTGAAGATCTCTCCAATGCCAGCTGCATTGCTGGGTTGGAGAATGCAGGCACAGTCTGTGTGGGAGCGCAAATCATCGACGCTTAGGCCAATCCTGATACTGCTTTCAGCAGCATGGAAGCAGCATCAGGATTTCCCGCAGTGCACAGAGGCACAGCTGCATTTTCACATCTTCAACATTCCTTTGGTCAATCAGGAGTCCATAGTCCATCTGAATGGAATACATTGTTAATCTATAATTTTTGGGTACATTTCCCGAAATATGTCAGCATTCAATTACTGAGATTTTTTTGCCACAGGAGTGTAATATGGTTGGACTCAAGCACCAACATTGATTGATTGGAGGCAAACAATCTTCAAATCATGTTTCATTTAAAACAAGCTACTATGAGGTTGGCAATGATATCACTGAAAGTAGAGATGAACACTTCCACCTGAAAATTTAACCCTTATTATTTTACTCCTGCCCACTTCATTTTTTTTTTCATTTTTTTTTTTTAAATATCTTTATTGCATTTTATTGTTTCCTGATACAGTAGGTTACAAGCATCATCATATTACACCTTGACGACATCATCACTTGTGCTATGACACCATACATATAATTCAGGGCGTTTCCTACCCACAGTTTCAGTACCATTTATATCTACAGTGTAAGGTCACTCATACGATCTACTCCTGCCCACTTCATGCCACTGAATACTTTACACCGCTCATCTACACATACACTTTCACCCTTTCCCACTTCACTATATCCACCCTACACAGCATGAACATCACCTACAATCTTGCTCATACATCTATCATAACAGCAACGCTAACCCTTAGCCCCTGTATCAAATAACACCTGCATGGCCACCTATCATCTGCAGCATTACACTTAAAGCTATCTTACAAACTACTCCCACCCATTGATCTTACCACGGAAAACCCATGTATCTATCAAAAAAATGCCTTACCACACACCTGAGCACCCTCAGATAATGAACCTGACTTGTGGCGGCCATTCATCAATGATAATCCTAACCCCATAGAAACACAGACCCCACTACACAAACAACACCCTATACATCACTCCCCACTGGCTGTTCACAACACCATATAAGACCTCACAGGGTCAAGCAACCCAGCATTCGACACATCAGAACATCTAACTGAACAATACCAAAAGAATCGCAAAACAGCAAAAAATCCCAGACTTATCTTTACACAAGTAACCCACATCCTCTCACTACTTCACTACCACCATGAATTCATGCCCCAAATAAACTGAAATGTGACTGAAAAAGAACCTCTGGGATCCAAACAATAATTGAATGCCCCAAACACCAAGCAACACCGCAAACAATTAATTTTATCCCACTAATGATATCTCTAATCCGGTTCTCCAAAACTAATCTGATTCTAACTACCCGATCATGAACAACAGCTTTGATCATCATCATCATCATGCATGTCTACAAAAAACACCGCACATGCCGACTGTTCAACACACTACACTAAAAACCACCCACTATAAAGAGGCAAACATTTCTTCTGTGTCTCATGATAACTCTATCTTTCTTCTCCAGGTCAACTCCCACACAACCCTTCTTGAGGGACTCACTGGAGGGGCATCCTTCCCAATAACATGAAAACATTCAAGTGACAGACCACGTCCTACAGAAAAACTTGAGAGTAAACAATTTGATTTCCATGTAAGATAACGTAGATACCAACTCTACATTGTACCAACCAACATTCTTTAAATATTTTAGTCTTGTGAACTTCACAAACTGTATTTTTAAGAAGATAAACAATGTGACAAAACTTCAACTACACAGAGATTTGCAAGAGAAAACATTGATAAGTCCCCCACCTCCACTGTTAGCAGGAAAAATCTCCGCTAAAAAAAATATTATGTGACAAAATTGTCACACAAAGCATTTTGGAGGAAACATCTGCAAGTGGTTTGCATGAAACTGTGAAACATGAGCAACTGTGCAGACTGCCTAAAGTGTAATAGTTGCTAACTTCTCTCATCTTCAGGTATGAGGTTTAAAATGTCTTCCATACCTAGTTAAATGTTGAATCTGTAGCCACTACTCAGCAGAGGTATAACTCACACAAAAACCTAAATCTTCATGTTGGTCATCTGGAGCTTCTTTCTGGACTTCAAACAGATGATATTTGTGTTGTAATCACAACATGACATGACGACAGCAGCTTGAGTCCATATGTTTATTTCTCCGAGCACATAACATCCACGCGCCTCAGCCTTCAGCCAGCAGCTGTTCAACTGACCTGACGAGAGCGCACAGTTGACTCTTTAGAACGTTGACAGTCAGGACATTCTACCGGGGTGCGCGACGCGCGACCAGGGTGACAGGAAGATCACAACATACCCGCCTTTCCTCTACCCGCAGGTAGAGCAATGAAATAGAGGAAGAACAGAAGAGGAGAACAAAAAGAGAACAGAGCAATAAGATAACAGTGAGAGCAAAACCACCCCCCAATGAATCAATAACAATGAGGGCAAATCACCCTACCATGAAATCCTGTAAGTGTTGAAAGAGTCTCCTGGCCCGTAAAGGTCTTTGACACGGTAGAGTATCTTGAGGACCCTGAGGCGCTGGATTCTCAACATTGAGCCTTAGGCTGTTACCCAAGTTGTCACCACTGGGACCTGACACTCTCATCTCTGAACCGGTACAGGAACTGTTGAGCAATTCGTGATCATGAGCCAACATGTAACCCGAACAGGAATTCCTGTTTACAATTGCTTTGGCAGTGTTGTCTCTTGAGCGATACTTGGCTACTCTGCATAAATTCCACTTTTCTCCGTTGGCCAACACAACATACAAAAGATGCACCTCCTGAACTTTGAAAGGACCACAAAACTTACATAGGCCTTTGATCCAACGACCAGATCTGACTTTGACCCAGTCTCCAACAAGAAGATTGACAGAAGACTTGTTTTGGGAATGTACGAGAGAGGGTGCATGCACGGGGGTACCCCTGTCACTGCCACTCACAATCTTCCCTTTCAACAACCCTCTGACCCATCAAGGTACTAGTTTGGAAGAAGGTTTTATACCTCGCATGGCAATGAAGGGAACCACACCAGTGGTAGAATTTTCTGTGGTATGGTAAGCCCACACTAATTCATTTAAGGTTTCATCAATGTCAAGATTATTGGTGAGAACCAAGCCAATAGCTCCTTTAATCATGCGGTTGGCTCTTTCCACTATACCATTAGATTGAGGATTGTACAGTGTGGTAAGGGAATGTTTGATGCCACACTCACGAAGAAACTCAAACATTTCGGTGGAAGTTAATTGGGTGCCATTGTCCGTAATAAGGACTGTGGGAAAACCTTCCTCTTTAAAATTGGTGCGCAGCACTTTAATAGTGACTCTAGTGGCAATCTCTGGAAGCAGATACACAATAAGCCATCTAGAGTGGACATCCATAACAACCATGCCAAATCTTTTCCTAGGATGGACTTCTGGCATAAGTCCAATTAAGTCAAGGCAAATACTATGCCACACCACACCAGGATCATGGATGGAACTCGGGACAGACTGTGGCCCAACCTTAAGTCTCTTCTCACACACTCTGCATTCATTGCATCTCTCAACCCAATCAACCACCTCACTATCCATTCCCGGCCACCAAAATTCATTCCGCAAACGTTTTTTTGTCAAAGTCTGCCCTAAGTGTCCTTCATAGGCTTAGTTGAATAGTCTTTTGTGAATGCCAAACAGGGGAATTATCTTGTCGCCACGCATGACAATCTGATCAGCGACAGTGGATAGTTCATCAATGACAGCATTAAAGGGTCTAACACTCGTGGGTAGAGTACTCTCCCTACGCCTTTAAGAACGAGGCTGAGAACTCCTTTAAGGACCTCATCTTGTGACTTGGCCTCCGCCCATTCTTCTCTACCGACTACACAACAGCTCAATTGAACAACATCATCGACGCTTGAGATAGCTTGCTCCCTTTCACTCTTTGACACACCACTTTTGTCCACTTCCTCCCAGTCTAAGAGCAGGCGTGACAGACAGTCAGCTTGAACATTGTGCCAACCAGAAATAAACTAAATGATGAAGTTATATTCTTGCAACCTGGAGACTAAGCGAGCTAGTCTAGCTGAGCCTTTCCCTGTTCCACCAGGTGACAGAATTTTGAGTAATGGTTTGTGGTCGATGCAAAGGAGAAATCTGCACCCCCAAATATTCAACACCCCATGTGGCAGCTAGGGTTTCTTTCTCTATTACAGAGTAATGACGTTCGATAGAAGTCAAAGTCTGGGAAGTGAATGCTACAGTTTGCTCTGAGGTACCATCATTTTGAGATAAAACTGCACCAATGCCAGTGTCACTGGCATCAACAGTGACAATAGTTTTGGCATTGACATTGAAAGGAACTAGGATACCAGCATCACAGATTTCAAGCTTTACTGGCGAAATTCCTCACAAACTTAGGGTAGTACTTAATTAATCCAATGAAAGAATGCAGCTGGTCTCTGCTACTGGGAATAAGAGCCAACTTTATAGATGCAAGTAAATCTCTTTTGGGTTTTACACCTTCAGAAGAGATGGAGTGTCCTAAGTACTCCACCTCTGTGGCAAGGAAGGCACACTTTTCTCTGCGTAGCGTTAAACTAGATTCAATTATATTTTTTAGACCTTTAAACACTTCTGAGACCATCCTCTGAAAAACACTAGCAGCCGAGGACAAACCGAAAGGCATCCTGGTAAATTGAAACATACCTTTTGTGGTGATAAAGGCTGTCAAGTGTTTAGAGGAGTCGTGCAAACTTATTTGGTGATAGGCATGATGAAAGTCTAGTTTCGAGAAAAAAAATTCTCCTTGTAACAATACCATTAACTTGTTGATATTGGGTAGGGGAAAAGTATCGGGAATGATATTCTGGTTTAAACTCCTCCAATCAAAACAGAAACGCAAATTTCCATCTGCCTTCTCTGAAATAACAACAGGAGAAACCCAAGCGGAGCACTCAATGGGCTCAATGACACCGCTGGATAACATTTCATCCAACATCTTCTTGACCTCCCCTCTCAACATGAGGGGAACTTTCATAAGCTTATGTTGAATGGGGATGGCACCGTGTTTAAGTTTTATTTTGTGGACGTAACCTTCCAAATTACCAAGTTGGTCCTGAAAACTCCTTAACCTCCCTCCAAAATGTCTTCAACTGAGAGGTCATCTACCACCATTACCTATTCAACAGCATGAGGGTCAATCCTAATATGGAGGTCATACTGGTGATACCAACCAAGTATGGGGGTGCCCAGATTCAGCCACATAAACTTTTCCTTTGACAGACTGTTTTTGAAGAAAATGTCCGTCAAAATGTAACATTATGTCTATCTGCTCACCTTGATATCCACCGGGATTTATGCCTTTGGGTAATAGGTTCATGTGGGGCCATTCCTGTTGGTTTATTCTCTTTGGTATGATGGTATATAAGAACCCCGAATCAACCATTAGATTTACTTTCCTGTTAGCAATGATAAACTCAACTTTGGGTCTACGTCTCCTTTTATCATCAAAGGCGAAAGGATTGGTGAGAAGGACATCTCCATCATCTACAACATCAATTAGGGAAGGTTCCACACAAAGAATTCTGTCTGCTCTGAACGAACATTCACCAATGCTTGTCTCGTCAGACAACATTGCTACCTTTCCCTTGTTAGCATCTCTACACATTCTGGCGAAATAACCTTTACGGCCACACTTTCTACATTCTTTGCCAATGGCCCAGCAATTTTTGGAGTCCGGCGTGTAATAAGTACTCCCGCACTTGCCACAAGTCTTACTGCCAAACTTACTAGGGTACAACTTGCTGCCATAAGTACCCCTCCCACCTTTAAACCTGGTAGAGGCAGCTACATCCCCTTCACCACCCTCTACAACAGATGTTTCACTCTCATTAGTAATGTTCAGTTTTAAATCTCTGCGATCCATTTCCTTCATACAGAACTCAGATTCCTCAACAATTTTTGCAATGTAAATTGCATCTTTGAGCGAGGGGTCTTTGGCAGCCCATAAGCGTTCCTGGATCTTTCTGCTTCTACATTGCACAATGAGTTGGTCTTGTATCATTTCTTCAGCGATGGGACCAAATTTACATTTTAATGAAAGCTCACGGAGTCTTGTAACGAAGTCTTCAATGGATTCACCAACTTTCTGGGATTGGGTATAAAACTTGTATCTCCTCAGGACTCCGTTACTTTCCTTTGCAAACCTGATCTCCAACCTTTTACGTGCTTCTTGAAAAGCATCCTCAATGGGTTGGTTGACTGAGAAAATGTGGAGGAGAAGAAACAGCTGAAACGTCTAATGCTGTAACATCCATGTTCACCTCTTAATTGTTTGTATGCTGTGGTAACAAATGATTCCTGGCGTGTGAAATAGACAGGAGATGATGTGCTTCTGGCCTTTCCCCACCAGATGGCAGCGTCTTCCTTCTCTGCCTATTTGTCTGCTACCAACGCTTGGAGAGTGACATGCAGGGGTTAATATGCTGTGAGGAAATGTTCTCAACGTGTGTCAATTGCCTGTCAGGGTACCGCCGCTCACACTCAACAATCAACTCGGTGTTGTCCCTCCTGCCGCGGTTCTCCGTTGAGCGGAAGGGGTTTCCAGACACTCCTCCCAGACACTCCTCCCTACCTCAGGTGTTTTTGGTGGGAAGAGCATAGCGCGTTAATCCATTTCCGGCCAGCCATATATTCTTCATGCTGAGCCGGGCGCGCAGCGGGCGCGCCTAAGGCAAGCCCGTCTGCGCCCGACCGCGGCCAGGGCCAGAAACGCTGCCGGTCTTGGACAAAACCATTCCTACTCTGGTGAGGAATTAGGGACTTTTAATTTGTCAGCTAGCAAATGCCATCACCCTGTCCACCCTGATACAATAACAGGCTTAGCCTCCTGCATAAATTGTTATTTGGAACTTAGTTTTGAAGTCAATACTAGCTTTTCTCCTGTCAAAATTTGCAAAACAAATTCAGCCTCGCATCTTAGACCTTTCTGTTGTGGATTGGTGAATGTTAGGTCACTAGGAAAACATGCCATGTACATTCATGACTTAATTTGAATCTCAACCTTGATGGCCTTTTCATCACGGAAACATGGTTAAAAGAATGGTCTAATCCTGATATTGTTCAGTCTCTCCCCCAAGGCTCCACCATGTTTTGGAAAGACAGACCTGTAAAGAGGGGGGGAGGGCTGGCAATTATTCATAAGGACTCCATCAAATGATCAACAGTTGATATCCCAGAGATTAAAGGTGCGGAAAGTTTGGGTTTTTGCTTCCAACTATCCAGCTCAGTGGCTTTTGCAGGAGCCTTGGTATACTGGCCCCCAGGGGTAAGCTCTGACTTCATAGATACCCTAGCTGTTAGTCTTAGTGCCTTGATTGTCAGACACTCCAATTTTACCACTCTAGGGCACTTTAACCTCTACCTAGAAACAGATAATTCCCCAATTACAAAAAACTTTTTAGAAACCATAGAAACGTTAGGATTAAAGCAGCTGATAACCAACCCCACACATGAGGCTGGATGGGATATGCACGAATTTCAATAAACTTACAGTGGATGCCCCTACCACACTAACGTGGTCTGAACACAAGTACATCCCTTTTGAGATTGCAGACAGCTCTTTACATGCAGCTAAACAAACTCCGGAGCTACCTTGTAAAACTGTTAACAGGAAATGGAATAAAATGCTATCAAATCCGAATCTACATATATGGGCAGAATTAAGCAAACCCGTATTAACAGGCGATCCAGTTATTGATACAGGTATTCTCAATGATTGGCTGACAACGTTAGCTAACCAAATTGCCCCGGTGGCCACATGTAGTAGAGCCTTCCTGGGAAAAACCTCTGCCCCTTGGTTCACCCCTCAGCTCAAAGAGATGCAAGGAAGATGCAGGAATCTCGAGCGTAAATGGAGGCTGCACTATAATAACAATGATCTTACTATTTTTAGAACAGCACTGAAAAATTACCACAGGATGATCAAACACGAAAAGAGGGTTTATTATACTAATCTCATTGAACAGGCATCATCCGATCCGAATTTTTAAAATTGTTCAGTCTTTTACCCACCCTAAGATACTTACTCAGGAAATTCCCCCATCATAACAACTATGTGATCAAATAGCGGACTATTTTGATGACAAGGTCAGTGACCTTAGAAAGGATTTTCCATCTTCTGAAGAGTCAATTTATAATTACGAAAATATGCCGCTGCTGGATCACTTTAGTGAGATCACCCTTGAGCAGTCCAGACAGGCCATCCTGTCTTGTAAATCAGGCTCTCCAGGCGATCTCTGCCCTCCCAAAGTTTTACATGCACTGATTGAAACTGTTAATCCCATTATTAATCAGATTATTAACTCCTCACTTAGACAGGCAGTAGTACCAGACAGCTGGAAGGTTGCATCGGTTAAACCTCTTCAGAAGAATCATCTCATGGACCCAACCATTCTGACAAATCTTAGACTTATTTCATTATTACCCTGCCTAAGTAAGATCACAAAGAAACTTGTAAACAAGCAATTAAACGAGTTCCTCCTACTAAATAATATACTTCACCTCAGGCAGTCAGGTTTCAGGGCTGGGTTCTCGACAGAATCAGCGCTGCTACGTACTGCGGAGACGTTAAAATTCGCACTTGATCAGGGGAAAATGGCAGTGCTGATTCTGTTGGATCTCTCAGCCGCTTTCGATACTGTCTCCCATACTACCTTGGGTAAACAGCTAGGAAAAGTAGGGATTTCACAGAGGGCACTGGCCTGGTTATTATCTTTCTTGGAAAATAGAAGACAATCAGTTATCCTTGGTAGCTATACCCCAACTGAGAAACAGCTGTGTTCGGGGGTACCTCAGGGCTCGATTCTGAGCCCCACACTTTTTAATATTTATATGGTACCCCTGCTTGAGCTAATATCATCCTTTGATATTGAGACGGTATCTTACGCTGATGATACACAACTCATCCTCACCCTGGACAAAGAATCAACTGTAGCCGAGGAAAACTTCCAACACTGCCTTTCGGCTGTCTTTGAATGGATGAATATCAACCACTTAAAATGTATTAGCCAAAAGACGGAGATTTTGCTCCTGGGAAAATGTAATATTTTCTCACCCAAAATGTGGTGGCCAACTGACGCAGGCCCCTCCCCTAATACTGTGGACACTGCAAAAAATCTCGGAGTACGATTTGATACCTCTCTCTCTTTTCATCAGCAGGCCATGTCGGTTGCAGGAACTTGTTTTTATTGGATAAAAATATTGAAAAAATTCTTTGAATTTTTACCTGCCACGGCCCACAAGTCTGTGGCAGTGGCCACAATCCTTTCACGATTGGACTATTGTAACAGTCTCTATGCAGGCATAAAGAAAAGTACTCTAAAAAGGCTGCAGACTGTGCAAAATGCAGCGGCTCGAATGGTATTGAATTTACCTAAAGGGTCCAGCATCTGAGGCTCTTCAAACCCTCCACTGGTTACCTATACACAAGAGAATTCTCTTTAAAATCCTTGTGATTACCTTTAGAGCTGTAAAACAAAGTGGCCCTAAGTACCACAGGTCTAGATTAAAAGTTCATGTACCTGTTTGCAATCTGAGATCATCTAAAGAAAATCGGCTAGTACCCCCACATTTCCGTCTGAAGTCCAGAGGAGGAAAGTCCATGGCTGCTCTAGGAACTAAAGCCTGGAACTTCTTACCCTCTTACCTGAGACTTATACAGACAGAATCTATTTTTAAGAAAAAATTGAAAACTTGGATATTTACAGTTCCAGATAGTTTGGCCCTTTCTCTTATCTAATCCATCCCACACAGTGACATTAGAGACTACTTTTCCCCTGACACTAGCCCTCAGCGACAAGATACTCCATTGGAGTGAAAGCCTGCGCTTTATAAATGTCATCATTCATTCATTCAGAGCCCCGAATAGAAAGGGAAACACCGCTATGCCGGGGTTAAACCAGCCAAAGCTTCGTTGTAAGGTAACTTTGACGGCAATGTGTTAAACCTCCAGTTTATGTACCGGGCTCACTGTACTCTCCACGCTCACCGGGGCGACGCATTGGGGTTAATTACGTGCGTCTCCTCACTCCGCACCACATATCGTTCTTATAATCTTGGCGTCACAGTGTCAAACTTCCCAGAAAGTTGAGATATTGGGCTCACAGGACTCTCCACGCTCACCAGGGCGGCGCGTTGGGAGTTCACTACGGGCGTTTCTTCACCCCGCACCACCTATCGTACTTTTACACCTCACAACACGATGAGTTGAGGGTTCACTACAGGTGTCTCCTCACCCTGCACCACATATCCAGTACGCTGTGCTTGAAGGAGGTGTTCTCTTCAGAGTGACACCACAGGCGAAGCATTGGGGGTTCTCTACAGGCGTCTCTTTATTCCGCACCACGTTTCGCTCTTTGACACCACACAGCACTTCATTACTCACAGTTAGAATGTGCTGTATTTGAAGGCAGTGTTTTCTTCAGGGATTTTCTTCAGAGCGTCTAGTCACCCTGCAGTAAAGTCGTCACACATGGAATGCTTAGCACGCATAGATTCATTGCTCTATGTTGCGTGCTCCGCTGACTGAAGCTCGTCGCCAAAAACATGTTGTAATCACAACACGACACAGAGAAAGCAGCTTGATTCCATATGTTTATTTCTCCGAGCACATAACATCAGCGCGCCTCATCCTTCGGCCAGCAGGTGTTCAATTGACCTGACGAGAGCGCACAGTTAACTCTTTAGAACGTTGACTGTCAGGACATTCCACCGAGGCACGCAACGCGCGACCACACTGACAGGAAGATCACAATAATTTGTCTTCGCCATGATATTCACAAAAGCACTAGTGTCCATCAAGGAACTCTACTCTGTGCCCCTTATCGTCTGCCATTCGCTTCACTCTTACCAGCGTTTCTGTCAGATCTAACAGTACATATCAATGTGGCTCCCTCATTCCTCCATCTCTGGCCCTGCATAGTCGTCCACCATTGGGACGATTCTGAGAACTCACTGAAGGTGGCCCAAGGCAGAGAGAGCTGACAGAAGCTGGTTGTGTGGCTCTGCATAACCATGCAAAGGGTTTCTGCCACACACGCCTCAGGTAAAGACTGGACTAGGATGAAATTTCAATTACATAGGAGTAATCGGAGTAGTTTTGGTAATTCCGTGTTACTTTTTGACGTTGAATTACCGGTAATTATGTGAGTACTCCTCTTTGTGCAATAAGGAGTAATTTTGGGGAGAAAATGCTAAAGCAAGAGCACATTTAGCAGCCGCTCTCACTCACTATTTGTGTTCTGCTGCATTTGGTGCTGTTTCTGAGCACAAAATGCATCCTCGCATCTATTTTGGACACAAATGTGCAATAGTCGTAAATGTCAGTAGTAATTTGGGAGAAAATCCTACCCCAAAAGCACATTTAGTGAGTGCAAGCAGTCGCTAGTGCTCTTTATTTGTATTCTGTTGCATTTAGCGCTAAATAGGGGCATTCTTGAGTTAAAAATAGCACTAACACCGAATATATTCATCTTTCATAACTCAAAAGTATTCTTCTTGAATTTTTTGAGGTATTTCCACGTCATTACTCTGCACTGAATTACACAAATTACGCCCACCCTCAGTAAAGACCCTGTCCTGGACAAGCGTGTTCGCATTTGTGATCACCACAACAGTTTGCGTACTTTAGAGCACCATCGGCCCTCGCCCATTCTTCTTATATTTCATACTCCATATTGTTATACACAGACATTTCACCACAGATGTTCACTAGCGGGCCCATCACTTCTTCCATAATCTCTGCCTGGGCTTGGACTGTTCAGTGGCATGTCCCATGTCCAGTATGGACGTCATAGGAAGACCTGGCAGTTTGATATTTTGTTGGTGCTGCTATGAGCATTATTGTCCAATAGCTCAAATCAGGAAACCTGCAGGCTCCTGCCAGGACACGTAGAACTGCTTGGTTGTCAGCCAGTTGAGGTGCTAAAAGTTTGTAATTTGTTGTCTGTAATATGGGAGTAGGGCCCCTTTGTAGATTTGTTGCCATCAGGGCTTGGTTTAGGACAGTGAAGGGCGTCACTGTATTTAGAAATGACTTATGGGTTACTTGTATGTCCAGCAGTTTTCAGGCAACAATAAAAATGTCAAGATAACTCTGACGATTAATGTTCCTGCGGGAGAGTGGTCAGAGTTTTGTCTAGTGGGAGTTTTGACTCATCATAAAGAAACCAGAAGGTTAGGATGCCTGCTGCAAAGAACGTGCACCATGCAGATCACAGAACTGCACTTTATGTGGTTAGCTCAGTGGGTTGCTGCTTTTGTCACAGCGATCTTTTTGTTACTTGCAGTACCTAAGTTACAATTCTAATATAGCCCAGTGACTGATGAACTCTCATCAAAGAGCTGCATGCAAACTGCATGATATAGGTTAGGAGGTTATATTTTTTCCCCATCATGTCATTATTCTGTTGTTGCTAAAAAAGGGTTTGTT
Source organism: Triturus cristatus (assembly GCF_964204655.1). NCBI lineage: Eukaryota > Metazoa > Chordata > Amphibia > Caudata > Salamandridae > Triturus > Triturus cristatus. The sequence continues at coordinate 796,081,486 of NC_140583.1, read as the reverse complement.
TGGGTAGAAATGTTAATTCTTATCAGTAAAGCTAATCCTAACCACTGCGGTAAGTTTTAAATCCTGCGTTCGTGCTTCTCCGGAGCAGCACTCTTAAACCATGCTTGCTGCTAGTACGGATGATGCGATTCCTACACCTTGTAATCCTCATTGTTTTATGTAAACTTCAGACTGATTTACACACATATGTTTCGTTGTCTCTATAAATGATGTGTGTGATATAAAGTGCTCTGACACCCTACACTGGTATGAGGAGCGCTATAAAAAAAATATGTGAGAGAGGGCTATTGAGCGATGAGGGGCACTGCTGGGGGTGGGGATGAGGGAATCCATGAAGAAGGCGGTGATTGGGTGAGCGCTAAAATAGATTGTCTCACCGGGCGTCACCAGCGCTAAAGCTGGCCCTGATTGCCACCATCTCCGCCTGGCTAGGAAGAGACCTGAAAGTTTCGTATGCCTCATTACTTCTTTTATGGCCCCTGTCACCCTTGCTACAAAAATACACTTCACTAGCTAGGGAGGCTCGGCTGTTATATACAATGCAACACGCCAACGAGGAAGGGCAGCTTGAATGGCGGATGGACCACACACCGCCCGATTTACTGTAGCATGTGGCTTGCACGCGCACAGCGTCGGCCAATTTTATTAGCTCAACAGCGTACTATGTCATCAGGCACTGTGATGAGTGAGAAAGAACGGGCTTGCTACCAAAGCTACGGCTACTCAGTAGGGAAATCCTGCACACAATACCCGCCCAGTGTATTGCAGCATTTATCATTTTTTTTCCAGTCTCGCTGTCCTTAATCCAGGGGAAAACCATCGCAGCCTATTCATTTTAGAGTTCTAAAAATGCAGCAGCTTGAAAAGAAGGCTGCTGCTCTGCACACGGCCAGAGAGCCACTCACCCCAAGGGCATAACGCGAAATGGTGGGGCTCCCCTGCAAAATATATGGTGGTGGCCTTAGTGTCCCACATCTCGTAGATATTCATTGGCTCTGGGGTGAATGTGGACCCTCTGCAGGGTTGCCCTCCCCACCCACCCGCTGCTCTTGCAGGGGCTGCAGGGTGCACGTTATGCCCCTGACTCACTCACAGCCTTAAGAATCATTGTGGCCACCAGTAGCGGTCCGTGGAGGGAGTTCAGTGGGGCGGTCAAGCGGGGCGGGGGATGGGCAGGGTGGGGAAATGTAAACACCGGAATATGGATGAACGGAGGTAAGTACACATTTAAAATAAATAAAACGAATTTTGTTGCGCATGCTGCATCGCACGGAACTCCCTCCATGGACCGCTACTGGTGGCCAGTGATGGAATTGGTAGAAATTTACTCTGGGAACTCATAACTTTGTTGTCAAGCTGTGGCAGGGGAAAGGGGGCGGAGTCATGAGGGGCAGAGCTTGAAAAGCAGTCTCACACAGTTGACCTACAATTTTTTTTTTTTAAGTCTCCTACAAAGAAACCAGCAACAAGGACATATGTGGCAGTAAATCTGTTCTAGAGTACATAATTGGTCACAAAAAGGCATTTTAAAATATCTGACAGGGTTAAGACACCTCATGCAGATATCATTGTGTGCCCAACAATTCTGAGGGGATTATAAGAGCGATAACATAACTCTAGTGGTAAACACAGTTCTGGGAGAACTGTGGGGGCAGATCTACAAGGAAAAGCAGCAGTGTGCCACCTCAAGCCCTTTGGCTGCACCACGCTACGGCACTTCCGAAGCACAAGGATGCAACATATTTACAAGAATGTCACATCTCTGTGCTTCGCCCTACGCAGGCGCAGGCACCCTTGCATCATGGTGCAAGGATGCCTGCATCGTGGGGAGATTGTTTTTGTGCATAGGGTGACAAGACGTCCCCGTTTTCACAGGACGGTCCCCGTTTTTGGAGAAGTGTCCCCGTGTTCCCGTGTCCCAACACTTTTCTCCAAGTGACTCAAATGTCCCTGTTTTCAAACAGTGTCCAGGTTAAACACAGAAATGTCCCTGTTTTTCATTGTTCTGGTTGAGCATGGGCGCGCATGCTCTCTTTGCACTGTTTACGGCATGTGTCGTCACTGAGGTGAGCGCTGTACAAAGAAGGTAAATCCTTTGAAGAGAGACATTTTACACGCAGCGCCACCTACGTCATCATGCCAGCCAAAGTTTCTACTTTGGATAAAACAATATTTCTTCGTCCTGTAGCTTGTATTCATAGCCATACAAACTTTTCAGTAGCCCTTATGCATACCGTGCAAGGATTAATGCATTGCTCATTGCATGTTTTATTCATAACCAATTGATGCATGCTCTGTGTTCTCCATATCAAAGATATGACTTGACCTTTTGACTGACCTTTCAGATCACGGCAAACTGTTTAGCTGGGAAGGACTTAAAGGAGCAGTATTAACGCCTGTGAAAGAGGCGAGCAGCGCTGCTCGAGCTTTTTTCTCAGGTCTTCATAGTATTGCACTATGAGATGATACCAGTGGCTAGAGTGCACTATACACACCCCAGTAAGGTAGCATGACATCGCAGCAGTGACCACGCAAATGTGGGAGGACTGTGTGGTCAGCCAGCCTTTGCCACCCGTAAGACCCTAAGGCAGTAATACCTGGAGAGAAGTGTTTTTTTTTTACATTGGTCCATGGCTGCCATTTGGCAATTTAGCATTCCGCAGTTTACCTCCCATGCTTTTCTGTCATGAGCAACTAAGCAACATTGGTGAGTTGTACTTTACGTGGTGCTGACACGCAGCTATAGAAACGAGCATTGATAAAGCTAGTAAATCTGGCATTTGCTAGCCTGTGATGTTTTATTGATTTTTGGCAAATATATGCTATAGTCCTTAAAAGTGTAAATGTAATAAAAAGTACTAATGCTGCTGTGTAAAGGAGAGGGGTGCCAATAAAAGACCGTGGATTTGTTGTCTGTAATGCTTCATTTCGGTCTGTGGAGGGAGCTGTCATTGTAGTCCCTTTTCTATGTCTATCACAGCTGTCAAATTGTCCTACTTTTATTTCGATGGTTACTGCAAACCGTAGTCCTACTTCTATGTCTATGACCTGTCCCCGTTTTTTGTTTTGAGAATCTGGTCACCCTATTTGTGCAGGAAGGGGCACTTTCCTGCACCAAAACAATCACTATAGGCATTTTCTTCTTTTAATGCATGCTGTAGAATGCAGTACGCATTGAAAGAGGAAAAAACAAGGAGAAATGAAAAAATGTCTCCTCGTTGCGCCTCGCTACGCCACCTCTAGGGTAGCATAGCATTCAGATGTATCTCCAGATTTACGATTTCTCGTAAATCTGGAGATGTGTCTTGTTCCATTGGTGTTGCCTGGAAACACCCACAGCAACACCTTTTTTTTTTTACACAAAGAAACCCAGGCAGAACCCATGGAACGCCTCTTCAAAGCAAAGTGCTGCGTGTGAAGGGGCCGTATTTACAAGGAGAGGAAAAGTCACGCAGGGTCGCTTTTCCTGTCCTTGTAAATAGAGAGGAGCCCACTGTGCCACCAGTGTGTCACGAAAAGTGACTTACTGGTGGCGCAGGAGGCTTGTAAATCTGCCCCTCTGTGTTTTGTCCAGTCTCAGTTTTGACTCTAAAGTAGCATAAAGGGTTAATGTGCTTGTTGCAAAGCACGTCTTGTAATATGCAGATCACACATTTGTATTCTATTTAAATAGATACGTGGGCTATGCTTTGGACACTGAGATTATTTTGTTACTTCCAGTTTATAAATTACAAACCTTCTAATGTAGCACAGTAATCTATTTATGGCATTGAGGTGCTGCATGTAAATTGTAAGTAACATACAACAATGTCTCGAAAAGGGTGTTATGTAAAGGTCAAATACATGTAGCAAAATTAATTGCTGAGAATTAAATCATAAATGTAATTCTCAGCAATTATTATGCTACATGTATTTGACCTTTAAATAACACTCTGTTGGAGACATTGTTGTATGTTACAGATTATTGCCCTAGTCTCCTTGCGGTATATGGGGTACTTACTGTGGTCTGATACTGCATGTATATTGTAAGTCATGGGTTTAGATCCTTACTCTTTTTTCTCATTCTGCTGTTATTTTAAGATTGCAAAGAAGGCTTCCTTTGGAAAGTAATAAGTATTATAAGTACAGACAACCACATTCACTGCATTATGTTTTATATCCTGACTTTGTGTTTCTCCTCTCCATTCACTCTTAACATATAATATTTACAAGTATGGATGGTATGTGACTTCTACACCTCAAATATCTTATATAACTTTTTCTGTACATTGTTTTACACACCTGTATGATTTATTGTACTTCTGTGTTTCATGTAAAGTGCTTTGCCACCCTATACTGGGAAGAAGCTCTATAAAAGAGTTACATTAAAACATGAGTAGGAGTAAACCAATATTTGTGTGATTATTCACACAGACAGATACATCTTAAGTTGTTAGAATGCAGGCACACCTCTTTCTCTGAACAGAGTTAAAAACCTGCCTCCAAATCATAGTTTTTCTTCCATACTTGTGGAGTGATACAGTGGCGTAGCAAGGTCAGGTGGTACTCGATGCAGAACATTTCTTGCCACCCACAACCCCCCCCCCCCCCCGGCTTGATAAAATGGCAAAAATATGTGTTTAAAACACATATTGTTGCCATTTTGTCACCCCCCTCAGTGATGACACCCGGGGTGGCCCGCACCCACCACACCCCCCTTCCTACACCACTGGAGTGATAACAAGCTGTGTGCCTTTGTTTCCTTCCATTACATTGGCGTCTAGGTGTTAGGCTCCAGAACAAAGGAGAACTGATTGCAATTTAAATCAGGCTTTTGTTTTGGGCACAGCTGGGTGTTCAAATAAGAAAGCCCCCTCACCGCCTGCAGGTTTCTGCTCTAAATGGAATGCAGATAACATGCAGGCATTGTTGAATTATTTCAGGTGTAGGAAAATGACAACAAGAACATTTCTAGCATATTTTCATGGGAAATAGCTGTTGTAAACAGGATCCATCTGGCCCCCTTACTTTCTAGAACTGATTGTGGCTCTAAACCAAAGCAGTGTGGCATACTGGTGTTAAACAACTGTAAAATAACATAAATGCATTAAAGTGAAGGGCTGCTTGATACATCTAATCGTTTGTTAAGATCAAGTAGGCTGAAGTTTAAAAGATCCATTGTAGGAAAAGCACAATCATAGCTGCCAAGTTTGTCATGTCCATGCATGACTGTCTCTGGCTGGTTCAGTCAGGGATGTTTACTTTGCATTCTGGAATTTGTAGTTCTGGTCTTATAATTGGACAAGACAAGTTCTATAATGTAAAGAACAAACAAGGACTGGAGCACCTAGTCACGCATGGACCTGGGAAATTTGGCAGGGCTGCACAATAAATACAGAAAACTTATACCAAAGGTTACATCACACATTAATAGCAAGAAAGAATCATAGATATTTGGATTGTCAATCCAGAGAGCACAAGCATTACATTAGTGCTCACTACTGACGGAGAACAATGGCTCATCTGCTCCTTCAGTTTTATAATCCCATACGCTTTGTGGGCTTGCTACTGCCCAAAACTGCACATTGTACAGGGCAACAGTCTAGACACACAGGAACACAGACCCAACATCCTCATTAATGTCCAGGATTACAGAAATGGAGATGCAGAAATGTAGCTGTTGCAATCCATCATTTCCGTAGAGCTTGCACTTTCTTTAAATGTTGTTGAAATGTAATATCCTAAATGGCCATAGGTTTACACGGAGGTGGGTCCCGTGCTCACATTGACACTGGAACCAAGCTGCAGCCCAATGAACACGCCAAATCATGGTGAAACAAGATCTGGGTAGCTGTGTTTCAGTCCATTGAGGGCATGGCTTGGTTTGAACTGGACTTTTCTGTTTGGAGTCGGATCAATTTGATGTGGTATAGTGGACAAAAACACAAAGGACTGGGATGTGAGTAAGTACTGTTGGCTGAGATTAACTCAAGCATTCCATCAATAACTTTTTTGCATTCCTCAATGCAATACCCCAAGTGCGGCTTGTATGTCCAGACGTGGGTCCTGTGCTCACTGTGCCACTGGAACCAGGTTGCACTGGACTGAAAGTGCCCAACAAGGCTGAAACCGTTGTTGTGTTGGTTGTGTTCCTATTCAGTGAGGACCTGGCTTTGCAGTTCCGGCTAGACTATTCTTTTCGTATCAGAGCCAAGGGTGATTTGCATATGGCTGGATCTAACCTGAAGTGGCAAAGTGGGCAAAACAATCTATGAACTGGGGGTAGCTGAGGGGAGCTGAGAGTAATTCAAGCATTCCATCCATCACTTTCATTTATCAGTGCAACAAAAGGTAGATAGCCCAGAGTCCTTCCTAGCTGGTCATCTTGACAGAGGTGGGCATAGAGTTCACCCAGCTGGCCAGCATAAGGCAGATTGCATATAGTTCCTCCTGATTTACCAGCATGGGAAGGGCTGCGTAGGGTCATTTTTAGCTGGGCAGCTTGAGGGAGGGTAGGATAAAATCCCTTCGGAACGGACAATGTGAGGGTAGATAACATAGTGTGTATACACAATGAAGGCTCATGAAAAACATTTTTAATGCCTGGAGGGTAGAGAGGATACTGGGTCGGAAGTCATAAAGCCACGAAAAATTACTCCAACTGACCTGACGATGGTCAATCAAAATGCACTTAAATGGGAGGTTGTGAAGAATGAAGTGTAAGGGAGATTGTGTAACTTCACCAACAGGTGAGCAAGGAAGCAATTCCTTTCAGTTTAGTTACCCTCACACACCCTAGTGGTGTCATGCTTCATCATCAGGTCACCCCGACGCCTATATGACTGGGTGGGCTCAACCACAGTGTTGGGAGCTCTTTGAAGTTATAGAAGACCAGGGGGGCTATAAAGATTTTAAAAAACTCCGACAGATCCCCGGTTTCCCTTTATTTTTGGGTCTGTCAGGGTTATTAAAAAACTCATAAAAGACGGGTCAATGTAGGAGTGTTATGGTCCTAAGACCCTAGTGCCAACATGTTTCAGTCCATATGTGGCCATAAGGGTCCCAGACTTTCTTCAGGGCTATGGTCGGCCTCCCTGGGGTACAGAAAAGGGGGGTCCCTATCCTGTCAGTGAATAAAGGGCAGAGTAGCTGCTCCTTACGTGTGACAAACAAATTATCTATCATGTGTGGGTCTCCATCTGTAAGAAATCAACAAAGAAGAGGGAAGAAAACATACAGCATTGTATGAGTATAAATGTGGTATTTCCACGTTTGTGTTTCCCAAATATGTGCTTATTGAAAGAGAACGAGCCCACCAGTGCCCAAAGGCTGTCCACCTTAGTAGTATTCAATCTCTTCCAATCTTGTGCCACTCGCTTCAAAATCTGTACATGACATTGCTATGTGACAGAATATAGTGCGGTGGTGAAGTTACTGGCATACTGACATTATCTGCATGCCAGACAGTGCGTGTTACCAAGGAATCAATCACATTGTTAAAGTCTCACTCATCACTCGTGTCATGTCCATAGTTAAAACCCTGTGTTATGTTGTAATAGCCATACTGATCATATTCTCAGAAATAAATATACACAAACATACACACTGTCTTACCCAAATTTTGAAGAGTCTCCATTTCTCATGGCACCGTGTGGCCATGTAGGGGTAGATCTGTAGTCAAATCCTGTGGTGTTGGCAGTGTCAGGGTCTAACATAACTGAAAAGTGCTTGGAGCGGGGAATCTCACTCTGCTGTATCAGGAGAGAGGGGACCAATATGATCCTGCTTCACTCCGCATTCGCGATCACTTACTTCATCTAGAGTCGTGCCCCGCCTTATAACCTGTTCGGTCTCGGTCCCCGGCTTGTGCACCTTTATATCGGGGACCGGCATATTTGTAAGTCCATGTAGAGCGGGAAACGGCACTGATTGCCGATACCGCCCACCGCGTGACGTCATCGCGTGTGTGTGACGTTGCGGGAGTGGGTGTAAGGATCTTGGGAAATGTAGTGTATATCGGGCCTCGCAACTCTAAGACGTCTAGTATAAAGGAACAACCGCACATCGCGTGACGTTATCGCGTGTGCGAGACGTTGCATGTGTAGTTAAAAGAATCTTGGGAAATGTAGTAAAGGACGGGCCACGCAAACCTGTCCGTCTGGTATAAAGTACAGCGTTAGTACACACCATGGCGAGTTGTGGTATTATAACCCACTATATAGGTCGTACACTCTTAAATATGCTCTATGTGGCAAAACAAGAGGCATCATTATTCATTGGTGAATATTGTGCATAGGTGTACATGGTTACTACTCCCCTCTGTGTAGGTGGTACACTCTTAAATATGCTCTAGGTAGCAAAATTAGGAGGCATCATAATTCATTGGTGAATATTGTGCATAGGTGTATATGGTTACTACACCCCTGTCTTGGGATGATGCAAGGGTCAACACCTGACTCTGAAAAGGATCCTCCCTGGAGGGTGGTAAAAGTTCATCTATTTAATTGACTCCAAGGAATACAATCATTCAGACCCAATTCGTGGGTCTTTAAGCGGTACACCCACCGTTGTTCTCGCTCAAGGAGTCTGCGCTGTAAATTACCAGTGCCTTTGACCTTCTCTATGATGGTCCATTTGATCTATGTGTGTTTGTGCCCCTTTTCCCTGTAATGTGCAGTGAGTTTAGTCGCTGATATACCACGACGTATTGTGCTTCTGTGTTCGCTAATGCGAACCTTTACTTTGCGGCTGGTCATTCCGACATATGCCAGATCACATGGGCACTTGATTAGGTATACCACTGCCTCAGAATTACAGTTGGTATGTGATCTCTGTTCCCAGGGAGAATTTAACCTTAGGTCTAGGTACTTTGTGTGCTTTGTGAATGGGCATGCAACACAGTTTCAACGAGAAAAAAGGGGGGCAGAAGGGGCTTTGGAAAGAAGGTCCAGCTAGGTGAGCCCTGCAATATACAACCAAAAGAAGTACCAAAGCTGTTCCTTTGAGCTAATGAGATGAACCAAAGGGTGTACAAATAACCGGTGTGAATAACACTCGTCGGATATGGGAGCCCTCATACAACCGTCTGGGTGTCGTGACTCACGCACCCATCGGGATGTAAAGCGTCATCATCGGGCTGCTCCTACGTCGAGTCGGCTGGTGCAATACCCGACGGGCTCTTTTAGGGAGCGCTCTTATGGAGATCTTTTTATCCAGACAGCCGTTAGGAGAGGTGGGAGTAGAGGGCTCTATTGTAATGTAGATGAAAATGTATAGTGGGGAAATATTATAATAGGTAAGGGAGTGCTGTCTCAATCAATTTATTATGAAGCCTCCTTACCTAGTTAAAAATTGTGTGAGGTGAAGTGTAGATGCCTAGAATTATGTGCTAGGTTGTCAACACTGCCTCATCTGGGGTCAACATGTTTCTCGCTCTATCTGAGAATTACTCTAGCGATTCATCAGGACCTATTATATTCTATCTACATGTAAGCTGTACAACAAATTTATAATCAGCATTCTTATAGATTTTACCTGCAGCTCGGTCTACCTATAAGAGAGGGAAGGAAGACCAGGGTGATTAAAGAATGCATGAGCACAGTATTTTGTGGTTACAAGGTCCGTCTCATGAGCTAGATTTGTGCAACTGTAGTGACGGTGCACACTAAGCGTGGTGATAAAAACAAGAACAAAAACACACAAGCCATGTGATGTGATCACTCCATAATGTGTCGTTTGGTTCCAAAACAGTCTTTTAAAACACATAACAAAAACGTTCTGTGCGCACTTACCCTATCAGATTCATAGGATAGCGCACTGCAGTTCCTGGTAGGTAACGCAAGGGGTTCCTTGCGTTCTGAAATAGTATATTAGAAGGGCGCTGACAGAATGGCATAGTCAACAATAACACTCCAGGGTAGTATAGACCCCTTCTCTTATATTTTGGCACATACAGTATAACATATCTACACCACCCCACAACTGGCCATCGCAACAGAACACAACAACAAAGCTTAAGTGTAGAACCTTGTCATGGCGAAATATGAAACCCTTTCTCTAGTATTTAGTCAAATCAGAGATAATGCTTCCTTAAAACTACTCGCCAGAAGTGTCATCATAACAAAGCCTGTCGATGTGGTTCTTATATCAGGTAAAACTTGGCCAAGGGAAAAAAAAGAGCATAAGTGTACTTACTGACGCGCCGAGTCCGCGTCTCCGGATGACCTACCCCGCTCTACCAGGACTGGGAGGTGGAGTGTCGCGTATCGCGGGGATTCAAATAGGATGTGCTCCTGTGTCGGGCGGAAGTGGAGGTCGGGGCCGTTTGGCGGTGATTGGTTTTGCGCTGGCGGCTCATGATGGTCGCCATCTTGGGTGAGTATTTCAATGTTGTTAGTGATAGTGCAATTCAACACGAGTCAGTGATTGACCGGTATTGATGATTCGGTCAACACTCCAGACTTTGCCTTACCGGGGACAATTCATACATCAAGGGGTTGACGCTGCAGCTCAACAACCCGTTCATTTAGTTAATTAATCCTAAAAATAAAAATGAAAACTAATATTCAGGGGGGAGAAGAGTGCGTTGTCCCTTAGCCCTAATCAATAGTTCTCGATGAGAGGGCGATGTATGTAGAAGAAAAGGGCACCTTGGCGTGGCATTAGGAGTGATATATCTAACACGATCGCGTGGAAGTGTGATATAGCACTAATGGTCATTGTAGCAATGTGGGTGTGACTCAGGGTGGTTATAGGGAGGTCCATGGGATCGCTTCGTTAAGGCCAGTGGTGTGGGACCCCAATCTGTACACCCACCTTTGTTCTTTCACCAATAGGGCATCTTTGGTAATGTTGGGAAAGGATTCCAAAATTAACCATGTAAATGAGTCTGGTGTATGTCCCATTTCTTGGAAATGCATGCACATTCTGGTGTTGGTTCTTTTGCAGCGAAAGTTGCTGCGGTGTTCCGTAATGCGTGTTTTTTTGGGCGGGTTGTCATACCAATATATTGCAATCTGCAGGGGCATACAATAAGATACACGCAGTTTGCTGTATTGCAGTTGGTATGGAGACGTAATTCCCACTTGAAGCTATTGTTGAATTGGACTGACTTGTGTGTTGTAGTTAGGGGGCACACAGAACAGGATCCAGGTATTTAACCTTGTACTTTTGGCAGTCTACCGGCACCCCACATACAGACCTGCTCCCTGCTGACGAGAGGCAACTACCTCGAAACACGTGTCCAGGGATGGCATTTATTTTCAACACTTGTAGCATAGGTGTACTCGCCGCTGCTACTTCATTGTCCAGAATCCTATGGGGCAACTTGCTAGTATGACGAGCGGTGTGCGACCCACTTAATGATTGACTTTAAAGGCTCCCTCGAGCTACACGGCTGACGAGTCAGGATCCCGCACCCGCGCGCCGTGAAAGGTATTTAACCTTGTACTTTTGGCAGTCTACCGGCACCCCACATACAGACCTGCTCCCTGCTGACGAGAGGCAACTACCTCGAAACACGTGTCCAGGGATGGCATTTATTTTCAACACTTGTAGCATAGGTGTACTCGCCGCTGCTACTTCATTGTCCAGAATCCTATGGGGCAACTTGCTAGTATGACGAGCGGTGTGCGACCCACTTAATGATTGACTTTAAAGGCTCCCTCGAGCTACACGGCTGACGAGTCAGGATCCCGCACCCGCGCGCCGTGAAAGGTATTTAACCTTGTACTTTTGGCAGTCTACCGGCACCCCACATACAGACCTGCTCCCTGCTGACGAGAGGCAACTACCTCGAAACACGTGTCCAGGGATGGCATTTATTTTCAACACTTGTAGCATAGGTGTACTCGCCGCTGCTACTTCATTGTCCAGAATCCTATGGGGCAACTTGCTAGTATGACGAGCGGTGTGCGACCCACTTAATGATTGACTTTAAAGGCTCCCTCGAGCTACACGGCTGACGAGTCAGGATCCCGCACCCGCGCGCCGTGAAAGGTATTTAACCTTGTACTTTTGGCAGTCTACCGGCACCCCACATACAGACCTGCTCCCTGCTGACGAGAGGCAACTACCTCGAAACACGTGTCCAGGGATGGCATTTATTTTCAACACTTGTAGCATAGGTGTACTCGCCGCTGCTACTTCATTGTCCAGAATCCTATGGGGCAACTTGCTAGTATGACGAGCGGTGTGCGACCCACTTAATGATTGACTTTAAAGGCTCCCTCGAGCTACACGGCTGACGAGTCAGGATCCCGCACCCGCGCGCCGTGAAAGGTATTTAACCTTGTACTTTTGGCAGTCTACCGGCACCCCACATACAGACCTGCTCCCTGCTGACGAGAGGCAACTACCTCGAAACACGTGTCCAGGGATGGCATTTATTTTCAACACTTGTAGCATAGGTGTACTCGCCGCTGCTACTTCATTGTCCAGAATCCTATGGGGCAACTTGCTAGTATGACGAGCGGTGTGCGACCCACTTAATGATTGACTTTAAAGGCTCCCTCGAGCTACACGGCTGACGAGTCAGGATCCCGCACCCGCGCGCCGTGAAAGGTATTTAACCTTGTACTTTTGGCAGTCTACCGGCACCCCACATACAGACCTGCTCCCTGCTGACGAGAGGCAACTACCTCGAAACACGTGTCCAGGGATGGCATTTATTTTCAACACTTGTAGCATAGGTGTACTCGCCGCTGCTACTTCATTGTCCAGAATCCTATGGGGCAACTTGCTAGTATGACGAGCGGTGTGCGACCCACTTAATGATTGACTTTAAAGGCTCCCTCGAGCTACACGGCTGACGAGTCAGGATCCCGCACCCGCGCGCCGTGAAAGGTATTTAACCTTGTACTTTTGGCAGTCTACCGGCACCCCACATACAGACCTGCTCCCTGCTGACGAGAGGCAACTACCTCGAAACACGTGTCCAGGGATGGCATTTATTTTCAACACTTGTAGCATAGGTGTACTCGCCGCTGCTACTTCATTGTCCAGAATCCTATGGGGCAACTTGCTAGTATGACGAGCGGTGTGCGACCCACTTAATGATTGACTTTAAAGGCTCCCTCGAGCTACACGGCTGACGAGTCAGGATCCCGCACCCGCGCGCCGTGAAAGGTATTTAACCTTGTACTTTTGGCAGTCTACCGGCACCCCACATACAGACCTGCTCCCTGCTGACGAGAGGCAACTACCTCGAAACACGTGTCCAGGGATGGCATTTATTTTCAACACTTGTAGCATAGGTGTACTCGCCGCTGCTACTTCATTGTCCAGAATCCTATGGGGCAACTTGCTAGTATGACGAGCGGTGTGCGACCCACTTAATGATTGACTTTAAAGGCTCCCTCGAGCTACACGGCTGACGAGTCAGGATCCCGCACCCGCGCGCCGTGAAAGGTATTTAACCTTGTACTTTTGGCAGTCTACCGGCACCCCACATACAGACCTGCTCCCTGCTGACGAGAGGCAACTACCTCGAAACACGTGTCCAGGGATGGCATTTATTTTCAACACTTGTAGCATAGGTGTACTCGCCGCTGCTACTTCATTGTCCAGAATCCTATGGGGCAACTTGCTAGTATGACGAGCGGTGTGCGACCCACTTAATGATTGACTTTAAAGGCTCCCTCGAGCTACACGGCTGACGAGTCAGGATCCCGCACCCGCGCGCCGTGAAAGGTATTTAACCTTGTACTTTTGGCAGTCTACCGGCACCCCACATACAGACCTGCTCCCTGCTGACGAGAGGCAACTACCTCGAAACACGTGTCCAGGGATGGCATTTATTTTCAACACTTGTAGCATAGGTGTACTCGCCGCTGCTACTTCATTGTCCAGAATCCTATGGGGCAACTTGCTAGTATGACGAGCGGTGTGCGACCCACTTAATGATTGACTTTAAAGGCTCCCTCGAGCTACACGGCTGACGAGTCAGGATCCCGCACCCGCGCGCCGTGAAAGGTATTTAACCTTGTACTTTTGGCAGTCTACCGGCACCCCACATACAGACCTGCTCCCTGCTGACGAGAGGCAACTACCTCGAAACACGTGTCCAGGGATGGCATTTATTTTCAACACTTGTAGCATAGGTGTACTCGCCGCTGCTACTTCATTGTCCAGAATCCTATGGGGCAACTTGCTAGTATGACGAGCGGTGTGCGACCCACTTAATGATTGACTTTAAAGGCTCCCTCGAGCTACACGGCTGACGAGTCAGGATCCCGCACCCGCGCGCCGTGAAAGGTATTTAACCTTGTACTTTTGGCAGTCTACCGGCACCCCACATACAGACCTGCTCCCTGCTGACGAGAGGCAACTACCTCGAAACACGTGTCCAGGGATGGCATGTATTTTCAACACTTGTAGCATAGGTGTACTCGCCGCTGCTACTTCATTGTCCAGAATCCTATGGGGCAACTTGCTAGTATGACGAGCGGTGTGCGACCCACTTAATGATTGACAGGATCCACAAGGGTAATGCCCACTGACAGGTGGTAGGTCCCATAGTAGTCTTTGGTTGGGGTTCCCCTGTGTACGTGGGCGGGTGTGAATCAGTGTGTCCCTCAAGTTTTTTGTGCGTTTGAACGAGAACCTGGGAGCTTCAATGTTCATTGTGCCCGTATTAAGGATATTCCAGTGTTTTTTGATGGATTTAGTGATCTCATTGGAAGCTGGAGTGAATGAGATAACACAGGTAAGGACATCGGTAAGGTTTTGTGTTTTAGGTGCCAACAGTGCTTCCCGATGGTTATTGCGTGCTCTCTTATTGGCTAAGGCAATATGTTTCTCTGGATATTCACGCGCTCTCAGGTGGTTAGCCAATTTTTTGCTTCCAACCTATAGTCAGACAGATTACTGCAATTACGTCTCACCCTCAGAAATTGTCCGACAGGTAAGTTATCTTTCAAACTCCGTGGATGGTGGCTGGAGTAGAGTAACAGGCTGTTCCGATCTGTCAGTTTCTTGTATAGAGATGTGGTAAGAGTACCTCTGTTTAGACCAATATTCAGATCTAGGAAAGGAATGTTCTTTTCAGAGATCGTGTGTGTGAACTTAAGATGTGGATCAAGGGTATTGATCCAGCCGCAGAATTCAATGCAGGCTGACATCTCTCCTTTCCATAGTATCAGGATGTCGTCAATGAACCTCTTCCAAAGATATATGTCGGCAGAAAATGGATTTGAGTTATGGAAAATATTGCGAGTCTCAAAGTCAGACATGTAAAGACATACTAGACTCGGCGCAAATGTGCTGCCCATACAAGTGCCTTGTGTTTGTTTGTAAATTTGGCCTTTGAATTAAAAAAAATGTTCTGTTAGGGCTAATGTTGCGCAATCCATAATGAAGCTAATAGGGGTATTGTGATCCCAGGGGTCATGATTGAGTACACTTTCCACCACGTCAAGTGTAGCCCTCTGGGGTATGTTAGTGTATAAGGCCTGTACATCTAGGGTTACCAGTAATTTGATCTCATCCGTGGGGGGTAACCCTATTAACAGTCGAAGCAGGTCTGAGGTGTCTTGTATGTAAGATTATTTTTTTTGACAAATGGTTGAAAAAAATGATCGCAAAATTGCGAGAGAGGTTCGAGGACTGAGTCAATTCCCGATACTATTGGCCTGCCAGGTACGGGGGAGATCCCTTTATGGATTTTTGGAAGTGTGCTGAAATATGGGGTCCGAGGGTTCTTTTTTATCGACACAGTTCCCACAGGGGTAGTGTCCCTTTACTGAAGGAGTATTCCAAAGTGTTAATTGACTCGTGGACGTGGGTGTTAGTGTATCAGTGTGCACCAATGAGTCCCTTAAGCTTGTGTTTCTCTTGAATGAGAACATGGGTTTCTCATAAGTGAGTTTGTTGGACGTCAGGATTGGCCATTTTCTGGTGATTCTTTTTTTCACGTCATTAGACAATGAATTGTATGTGGTGACACATATAAGTTGGTCTGGCTGTGTTTTCCCATCTGTCTCCAAAAGTGCTTCTCTTGGTGTATTGCGCGCTCTTTTGTCTGCTTTCTCTATGATCTTATTAGGATATTTCTTTATGTTGTAGTTTAATTATGAGGGCCGCTGCCTCCTTCTTGTAGGTTTGAAGGTCAGAGCAATTCCTGCGCACCCTTAAAAACTGGCCTACTGGCAGATTTTCTCTGAGGGAGCGTGGGTTTGCACTGTCGAACCTTAACACACCGTTTTTATCGGTAGGTTTAGTGTAGAGGGAACTGGCTAGTGTGCCCTCTGCAGCTGTGAAAGTGACATCTAGGAATCTAGGAATGAGATTTGATTTCTGTGTGTGGTCATGGTGAAATGAAGGTGGGGATTCAGATTATCAACCCAGTTCTTAAATTCATTAAGACTCTCCATATCTCCTTTCCATATCATAAGGATATCGTCAATGTACCTATACAATTTGCAGATGTTCATTGTGTATGGGTTCCGAGTCCAGATGTGCAGGTCTTTAAAATAGCTCACATATAGACAGGCTAAGCTTGGGTCGAATGTACTGCCCATTGAAGTACCATGTACTTGGAGGGGATGTATGACATTACAACGCGGGTTTTTACAACGCGTGTAGTTACATCGCATGCGTTACAACGCATGCGATGTTACAACGCTATGCCATTACAACGCAAGTCTTTACATCGACTTGCGCTAGATGGCGTGCTAACATTAAAAAAGTGTAATTTACTATTCCAACTCCAGTCCACTTAACAGTAGGGAAGGTGTTGGGATAGTAAACTACACTATTTGTAATGTTAGCACGCCATCTAGCGCAAGTCGATGTAAAGACTTGTGTTGTAATGGCATAGCGTTGTAACATCGCATGCTTTGTAACGCATGCGATGTAACTGCACTGCGTGGTAAAAACCTCGTTGTAATGGCTGTTCCCCACTTGGAGGTACAGTTGATTTTCAATCTTAAAAATGTTTTCTGTGAGTGCCAGGTGTAATAATAATAATAATAATAATAATAATACTGAAGCTTATAAAGCGCGACCGCTACCCCAAACAGGGGTGTCCCTTCGCTGAGACATCAGGTAAAAAGGTCAGAGTGGGTAGAGAACTAATCGCCCTTTATTAATCTGCCCTAAAGAGCCACGTCTTCAAAGCCCTGTGGAAACTAGTTTCTGAATTCGCCTGCCTCTGGGGACCTGGCAGGGCATTCTACAGTGAGGCCGTTCTGACCATGAATGCTCTACCGCCCAGGCGGGATTTCACAAAGCGTGGGGTGCTCAGCAATTTATGGGAATTAGATCGCACCGCACAATTTTGCTTGTAGAGACACAGTCTTTCCTTCAGATATCTCGGGCATTTTCCGTTAAGAGCCCGATAGGCCAACGTCATGGCCTTAAATATAATTCTTTTCTCCACTGGCAACCAGTGGAGCTTCTGTAGATGCGGAGAGACATGGTGCCGAAATGGTATACAACAAACCAGTCTTGCAACCGCATTCTGTATCATCTGAAGGCGGTGAATGGTGTATTTGGGGAGGCCAAGATATAGGCCATTGGCGCAGTCTAGCCTAGATGTAACTGTGGCATGTACTACTGATTTGCGGCAGTCTTCCGGTAAAAAGTGCAAAACTTTCCGGAGATTTTTTAATTTGCTAAAACAGATAGCAGAGACCTGCTGTATTTGGGCTAAGAAGGAAAGGTCAGACTCCCATCTCACCCCCAAATTTCGAATGCATTTAGTAGGGGAAGGTGGTGGGCCCATTTCTGATGGCCACCATAAATCTGCATCTGGCACTGGGCCCTGACCGAAAAACAGAACTTCTGTCTTCCCAGCGTTGAGCTTTAATTTATTAGAGTTCATCCATAGAGCTATGTCACAGAAGCAACCTTTAAAATTCTTTAAAATATCTATCGTCTGCTCCTTAAACGAAAAAACCAACTGGGTGTCATCAGCGTAGGAAATCGCTTTCACTCCCCAGTTGGCAATCAAAGAGAACAATGGGGCTAGGTAGAGGTTAAAGAGTAGAGGGCTCAAGGCTGAGCCCTGAGGGACACCGCACCAGAGCTGTTTTGGTTTGGATTCATATGGTTTAAGGGCAACTCTCTGAGTGCGCCCACTCAGATAGGATGTCAGCCAGGTCAGAACCTTCCCCCCAAAGCCCACACCTTGTAGTCTCTGGACCAGTATGGTGTTGTCGACAGTGTCAAAAGATGCGGACAGATCCAGGAGCACCAGCAATGCTGATGCTCCTGAATCCAGTGACCACCTTACCTACTCTGCTACCTCAAGGAGAGCAGTCTCCGTACTAAAACCTGCCCGAAAACCAGATTGTGTGTCATGCAAAGCGCCATTCTGCTCAATAAAAGTGGTCAGTTGGCGCTGGACCAGCTTCTCCAGCATTTTCCCTGGGGCGGGGAGCAAAGAGATGGGTCTAAGGTTGCTAAGATCATCTGGATCCCCATTAGGTTTCTTTCTCAAAGGGAGAAGTGTCGCATGTTTCCATTTATCAGGAAAGATGCCTGTTTCCAGAGAGTAGTTCCATATATGAAGTAGCACGTCTATCAGGGGAAGAGATAACATTTTCCACAGCTTGGGTGGACATGGATCATCTGGAGCGCCTGAGCGGCATTTATGGATTTCAGCTAGAACATCCTGAGGTGATATTGGTGTGAAATTTATAAGCATAGGTGCCTCCGCCGCAACCGGGGATATATCCGCTTCCACAGTTCCCACCAACGGCACAAAGGAGTCGTAAACCTTTAGAATTTTATTATCAAAATAACTAGCAATTTTTTCACGCAAGGCTAGGGATGGTGTCACTTCAGTCTCTATCGCCTTGGGTTTAAAAAAGGATTGGACTACTTTAAAAACCTCACTACTGGAGTGGTATGCGTTCTGGATGCATGCAACAATATAGTCCCGCCTGGCTGCATTTATAGCTTTATGAAAATCTTTTAGTGCTTTTTTGTAGGTTACCTTGGGTAAATCACAGCAGCCAAGTCTCCACTGGCGTTCCAATTTTTTGCACCTGCTTTTTGTTTCTTTGAGGGCGTTAGAAAACCAGTGAGCAGTAGGGGACAGTCTAGTAGATTTCACTACTCTGACCGGCGCAACTGACTCCCCCGCAGTAGCAATCCATTGATGCATTGAGGCTGCATCTGCATTGGGGTCAGAGGATAGACAAGGATAATTGTCCTGCAAAATAGGGCTTAAAACTGCTTCGGTCAGGTTATTCCAATTTCTCTTTTGAATAAAACAAGTTCCCTTAACTTGCCCCATGTTGGGCAAAGTAATCACAAAAGGGATCAGATGATGATCTGACCAAATTAGAATGGACGGAGTCTCCGTTTCGATGGCAGAGAGGTTGGAGAAAACGAAATCGAAGGTGTGCCCCGCTATGTGCGTCGGCGAGGACACCCGTTGTATG
This sequence comes from Triturus cristatus, assembly GCF_964204655.1. Taxonomy (NCBI): domain Eukaryota; kingdom Metazoa; phylum Chordata; class Amphibia; order Caudata; family Salamandridae; genus Triturus; species Triturus cristatus. The sequence goes on along the minus strand of NC_140583.1, from coordinate 796,062,119 downwards.
AGATTGGCACCTGCTAAGGATGAAATCAATTGCACTGCTTGTGAGCAGTTTGAATCGTTCACATGTAGATTGAAATCTCCCAGGGCCATAAAATTGGTATAAAGCTACATAGAGTCTGCAAAGCAGTGGCTGCACAGTCGGGAGGTCTGTAGATGAGAATGCCCGCGAGGGCAAATGAGGGGTTAAATTGTATACAAAAATTAAGACATTCAATGCCCTGCACAGACAGAGGGTCAGAAGACACCAACTCCCACGAGTCTCTAAGAATAATAGCCACCCCGCCCCCCCTTTTCCCACCTTCTCGATTGGCATGGAACATTTTAAAACCTGGTGGGATAACTAGTGTGATTGTTGTCACCGTATCCATGTTAAGCCAGGTTTCTGTTAAAAACATAACATCCCAGGTGCCTTCAATTAAAATTGACCATACATCAGGTGTATGAGAGTGATGATCCACTCTATAGGGGCAGCCCACATCCACTCATCTAGTTTCAAAACTTCCTCCACTACTCTGATGCTCTCTTCTTGCGGTATATTAGTGTACAGTGCCTCCACGTCAAGACAGACCAGGATGTTCTCTTCAGGGTTGTATTCTACATCCGTTAAGAGGTTGAAGAGGTGTTTGGTGTCTTGTACATACGACCTAATACGTGTCACCAGGGGGTGTAAGAACCAATCTGCATATTTTGACAGTGGCTCCAGGAGTGATCCAACGCCGGAGACGATTGGCCTACCTGGAGGAGGAATTTTGCCTTTATGAATCTTGGGGATCATATAGAATAGTGGGGTTCTAGGATCTTCTTGGTTCAAGAAATCATGTTCCTTTTTGGTGATCCATTCTCTTTCTAGGGCGTCCGCCGTGAGTGTACAGATGGTTGTCTTTAGACGTTGTGTCAGGTCTCAGTTGATCTTGTTATACCATGTGTCTGCAAGTAGATTCAAACACGCAGTCCTGTATGCGTTCATGCTTTGGATCACCATGGCCCCTCATTTGTCCGCCAGCACCAACAGGATTGTTGGTGAGTAACGCACCTAGAATCTTTTTGGATGATCCCCAATTCAAAAAAGAGTGGTCACTAATCGCGTGACACTGCTTACGCGATTGGTTAATTTTGATCATCAACACAGCCAAACGTCTTGCTGATGCCCTATTGGTCAAAATCAAAATCAGTGAGGATTCACTGGTAACAGATATCAAGCTGACTCTATATAAAAAGAAGCTTGAAGAGGTGAACAAGGAGATATCAGAACATAAGGATTACCTCATGAAAAATAAAATCAGTAAATTGCAGAAAGATCTGAAGAAATTCAGTCATGAGAAGGTGTATCCTTATATCAAAGATGACTACAAAGGCCAAGAAAACTCAGACTCAGGATCTTCTCACAGTGGACAATCAGTATCATCCGACTCGGAATATGATGATTGGTCAAGTGACGGGTCCAATAAAAGCTGGCGTGGAAGAGCAAGAAGACCACGCAGAGGTGGCTAGAACCAGCGGTACGGACACCAACAGATGTATCCATGGCCGGGCTCATATGGCCCAATACCATTCCAAGGTCCTCCCCAATTTCCTACTGGTCCATACTACCAACCTGACTACAACCAGCATTTTTTAGGACAGGGCAGAAGACGAGGAAAACAAGGAAGACGCGGGAACAAGAGAATTCAATGGGAAAAAGACAGGACTCAGACGAACACGTGGAGCAACACCAGAAACCCGCAACAACCAGGCACGAGCAACATGAGGGCCTAGTGGTGAACCTGACAGACACTACACTCACTACAGATGAGCTTACTGTCCTGGAGAAAGGACTGGGCTTTGTCCCCACCACCTACCTAGACAAATTCCGTCTACGCTGTGAATTGGGGGAGCTTTTCAGGAAAATTAGCTTGAAGACTTTTTTCAGGGAGAAAGAGAGACCCATAGACGATGGCACCCATACAGACCTGAGACCAAAATCAACTTTTTTCCCCCCTCAAACATGATGCCCCCTGAAGCCCTGTCATTTGAAGAAGCAGTTGTTAAAGAAGTTGAGGAGCTACAACCTAAAAAAGAAGGGTTCAACAACCTGAGTACCAAAGAACGCATAGCCCTTGAATCTCTAAAATTCAGAACGGACATAGTAATAAAGCCAGCGGACAAAGGAGGGGCCACGGTGATCCAAAGCATGAACGCATACAGGACTGCGTGTTTGAATCTACTTGCAGACACACGGTATTACAAGAAGATCAACAGAGACCCGACACAACGTCTAAAGACAACCATCTGTACACTCACTGCGGACGCCCTAGGAAGAGAATGGATCACCAAAAATGAACATGATTTCTTGAACCAAGAAGATCCTAGAACCCCACTATTCTATACGATCCCCAAGATTCATAAAGGCAAAATTCCTCCTCCAGGTAGGCCAATCGTCTCCGGCTTTGGATCACTCCTGGTGCCACTGTCAAAATATGCAGATTGGTTCTTACGCCCCCTGATGACACGTATTAGGTCGTATGTACAAGACACCAAACACCTCTTCAACCTCTTAACAGATGTAGAATACAACCCTGAAGAGAACAACCTGGTCTGTCTTGAGGTGGAGGCACTGTACACTAATATACCGCAAGAAGAGAGCATCAGAGTAATGGAGGACATTTTGAAACTAGATGAGTGGATATGGACAGCCCCAATATATAGTGGATCATCACTCTCATACACCTGGCACTCACAGAAAACTCTTTTAAGTTTGAAAATCAACTGTACCTCCAAGTACATGGTACTTCAATGGGCAGTACATTCGCCCCAAGTTTAGCCTGTCTATATGTGAGCTATTTTGAAGACCAGCACATCTGGACTCGGAACCCATACACAATGAATATCTGCAAATGGTATAGGTACATTGACGATATCCTTATGATATGGAAAGGAGATATGGAGAGTCTTAATGAATTCAAGAGCTGGGTTGATAATCTGAATCCCCACCTTCATTTCACCATGACCACAAACAGAAAACAAATCTAATTCCTAGATGTCACTTTCACAGCTGCAGAGGGCACACTAGCCAGTTCCCTCTACACTAAACCTACCGACAAAAACAGTTTGTTAAGGTTCGACAGGGCGCACCCACGCTCCCTCAGAGAAAATCTGTCAGTAGGCCAGGTTTTAAGGGTGCGCAGGAATTGCTCTGACCTTCAAACCAACAAGAAGGAGGCAGTGACCCTCATAACTAAACTACAACATAAAGAAATATCCTAATAAGATCATAGAGAAAGCAGACAAAAGAGCGCGCAATACACCAAGAGAAGCACTTTTGGAGACACATGGCAAAACACAGCCAGACCAGCTTATATGTGTCACCACATACAATTAATCGTCTAATGACGTGAAAAAAATAATCAACAGAAAATGGCCAATCCTGACGTCCAACAAACTCACTTATGAGAAACCCATGTTCTCATTCAAGAGAAACATAAGCTTAAGGGACTCATTGGTGCACACTGATACACTAACACCTACGTCCACGAGTCAATTAACACTTTGGAATACTCCTTCAGTAAAGGGACACTACCCCTGTGGGAACTGTGTTGCATGCCCATTCACAAAGCACACAAAGTACCTAGACCTAAGGTTAAATTCTCTCTGGGAACAGAGATCACATACCAACTGTAATTCTGAGGCAGTGGTATACCTAATCAAGTGCCCATGTGATCTGGCATATGTCGGAATGACCAGCCGCAAAGTAAAGATTTGAATTAGCGATCACAGAAGCACAATACGTTGTGGTATATCAGCGACTAAATCCACTGCTCATTACAGGGAAAAGGGGCACAAAGACACAGAGATCAAATGGACCATCATAGAGAAGGTCAAAAGCACTGGTAATTTACAGCGCAGACTCCTTGAGCGAGAACAACGGTGGGTGTACCGCTTAAAGACCCACGAATTGGGTCTGAATGATTGTATTCCTTGGAGTCAATTAAATAGATGAACTTTTACCACCCTCCAGGGAGGATCCTTTCCAGTTGAGTCAGGTGTTGACCCTTGTATCATCCCCAGACAGGGGTGTAGTAACCATATACACCTATGCACAATATTTACCAATGAATAATGATGCCTCCTGTTTTTGCTACCTAGAGGATATTTAAGAGTGTACCACCTATACAGAGGGGAGTAGTAACCATGTACACCTATACACAATATTCACCAATGAATAATGATAGCTCTTGTTTTGCCACATAGAGCATATTTTAGAGTGTACGACCTATATAGTGGGTTTTAATACCACAACTCGCCATGGTGTGTACTAACGCTGTACTTTATACCAGATGGACGGGAGTTGCGTGGCCCGTCCTTTACTACATTTCCCAAGATTCTTTTAACTACACACACGTCTCGCAAACGCAATAACGTCACGCGATGTGCGGCTGTTCCTTTATACTAGATGTCCTAGAGTTGCGAGGCCCGATATACACTACATTTCCCAAGATCCTTACACCCACTCCCGCAACGTCACGCACAAGCGATGACGTCACGCGGTGGGCAGTATCGGCAATCATGCTGTTTCCCGCTCTACATGGACTTACAAATATGCCGGTCCCCGAAACAAACTCGCACAAGCCGGGGACCGAGACCGAACAGGTTAGAAGGTGGAGCAGGACTCTTTATGAAATAAGTGATCGCGAATGCGGAGAGAAGCAGGATCATATTGGTCCCCTCTCTCCTGATACAGCAGAGTGAGATTCCCCGCTCCGAGCACTATTTTTTAATTATGTTAGACCCTGACACTGCCAATTTTTTTACCACTTGGGACACACCACAGGGTTTGACTACAGAGCTACCCCTACATGGCCACACCGTCCCATGAGAAATGGAGACTCTCCAAAATTTGGGTAAGACAGTGTGTATGTTGTGTATATTTATTTCTGAGAATATGATCAGTATGGCTATTACAACATAACACAGGGTTTTAACTATGGACACGACACGAGTGATGAGTGAGACTTTAACATTGTGATTGATTCCTTGATAACACGCACTGTCTGGCATGCAGATAATTTCAGTATGCGAGCAACTTCACCACCGCACTATATTCTGTCACATAGCAATGTCATGTACAGATTTTGATGCGAGTGGCACAAGATTGGAAGAGATTGCACAGCCTTTGGGCACTGGTGGGCTCGTTCTCTTTCAATAAGCACGTATTTGAGAAACACGAACGTGGAAATACCACATTTATACCATACAATGCTGTATTTTTTCTTCCCTTTTCTTTGTTGATTTCTTACAGATGGAGACCCACACGTGATAGATAATTTGTTTGTCACACACGTAAGGAGCAGCTACTCTGCCCTTTATTCACTGACAGGATAGGGACCCCACTTTTCTGTACCTGAGGGAGGCCGACCATAGCCCTGAAGAAAGTCTGGGACCTTTATGGCCACATATGGACTGAAACATGTTGGCACTAGGGTTTTAGGACCATAACACTCCTACATTGACCCGTCTTTTACGAGTTTTTTAATAACCCTGACAGACCCAAAAATAAAGGGAAACCGGGGATCTGTCGGAGGTTTTTTAATCTTTATAGCCCCCCTGGTCTTCTATAACTTCAAAGAGCTCCCAACACTGTGGTTGAGCCCACCTCGACTTATAGGCGTCGGGGCGACCTGATGATGTAGCATGACACCACTAGGGTGTGTGAGTGTAACTAAACTAAAAGGAATTGCTTCCTTGCTCACCTGTTGGTGAAGTTACACAATCTCCCTTACACCTCATTCTTCACGTCCTCCCATTTAAGTGCATTTTGATTGACCATCGTCAGGTCAGTTGGAGTAATTTGTCGTGGCTTTATAGATAACATAGGCCTGCTTCAGTCAGTATTGAATAGATAGTGAAGAAATGCTCCTGTTAGGTCAGCACTGGACATATTACAAATATTCTCCTGGAAGACCAGCATGGAGGGGATATGAAACATAAGTTACTGATGGGCAACATGGGGACTTCAGGGCCGATATATGCCCGGAGGACAACCTCAAGAATTATTACCAGAATGGCACTTTTGATAAAACAGGCAAAATCCAGTGTATAACAAATCCTAAGTGGACCATGGGAAACATTGCTCATAAATGTGTGAGCTAAGAAGGGCATGTATTTTCCTACTCAGCATGTGCTAAGTGCACACATATTTTTGATGTGACAAAACTTTGCAGTGAGTTTGTGAATGTATGCAGCAACGCCAAGTAGCAATGATTCTGAGGGTTCAGCGCTGCAATGTAAATATTTCTCTTGTGTAACGTTCTCGACATCAGGAATGGCTCGTTTAATGCCCTGACTTAGACACATGATTCTACTATGCAGGACACAAGTCGGGGTGGATGCGGATGTACAGCTTCCCCGTACCAGTTTTAGGAGGGGGCACCGTTTCCCTTAATCAAGCCCGAAGGAAGCTTCCTGTGTCCCACCACTGCAAACATTATGCTTCTCTTTACTAACATTATGCGTGTAACTTGGCCTCAGGGTGTTTTAGAGTCCCCTTCTCACTGGTAGCATCCCCTTTAGTTGTGAGAGAGCCCTAGTGAGGGCTTCTCTTTGACTCTCTTGTCTCAGAAGTGCAGCGAAGTTCATGTCATTAACCCTATTATTGATTAATGAACGGCAAATGTGCCGATATTTGCTCCACAAAGCTGAATAAAGAGCACCAGCAGAAAATGAACACACATTAACACCAAGTTTTACTGATCAAAAAATACAAACAGCACATTTTGTTTGCTCTTCAATCAGCAGTTTAAATATGTCATACTAAGTTCCACATGTCTGTTTCAGATAGTGCCTCTCTTCTTCATTTCTGATACCTATTACACATTGATGTGCAGAAAGTCTACATATGATTTATAAAAAGTAAAGGAAACCAAAAAATGTTCATAGTTCTGCATGATTGCTTTAACCTGTACTTAAAACAGACCTCTTTATTTTTATGTGAGTAATATAATAGGGTATGATATTACTTATTGTGATGTCACTTCCTGTGATTCCATTGTGAATTACATATGCTAATTAGCCCCCACTATTTCTCTTTGGACTTGTGCCGTGCTAGAAGCTGAACCTCACCAAGGCTTGCTCTGCAGACAAGCTGTCCCATGGAATATTGTGGGTCGGAGAGGAGGGCGGTCACAGCCCCCTTTTGGAACCCATACAATCCTCTCCTACCTGACCTGCCTCATTTCATTGCCAACTCAACCTCAAGATGTCAGGTTGAATTTATAAAACTGAGTTGTATATAAGTGAATTATTTAGCAATGGTGAAAGGCGTGGCACTAGACAGCAGACAGCCAGAGGCTGGAGTCTAGCACTGCTCTGCAGAGCAGGTATGGCGCCAGCAGTTGTTTTGTGTCAACCACATCCTGCATTCTCTAATTTTCTGCTGTTTTATTTCCACCAGAATTCAAGGGAGAAGCCAGGCCTCAGGAGCCCATGGCAGCATTTGGTTTTGTTTAACTTCTAATGGCTAATTCAATATTCTTCATGTCCGGCAACCTGCACATCTGTTTTTATGGTCCGGGGGGGTGGAGGGGACTGCAAGGAAAGGTAGGGTTACACACTGAAGGTGCTGTGGTGCCTCGGACAGCTAGAGGAGAATGGATTGGCCTGCAAGTAGCACAGCAGGGGGTGTGGGTGTGGCTAAACTGACTTGATGCCTATGTAGACGCCAAAACTTAAGAGGCCAATGCCGACCCAGCCGGTGGGAGGGCACTAGATGGACCCTGGGAAGCCTCTGATCTGATCAGGGAACTCGGGACTCCAAAGGACAGCCTCGGTTTCAAGTGTAAAATATGATCAAAGCCCACCGTACCCATTTTTGTGAAGATATTGCTTATTCTGCGCAACACTTTTCTTTCGACGTTGCATTATGTTTGCACGCGCCCTCTCTTGGTGATAAAAACGACGGGGCATATTAACAAGCGGCAGCGATAATTATCGCTGGCCACTCTTAGCAAGAAAAATGTTATCGTTGGCTATCGCAGGAAATTATCGCCATGCTAGCGTTGTATTAACAACGCATTGTGCAATGGCGATAATTTCTCAGCAATAGAGATGTTTTCCATGGAACATCGTTGGTTTTCCAGCGATGTTCCATGGAAAACGGCGATAACCTTGCTGATACGTCCCTTTGGTCGTATCAGCATAATCCACCCTCAATGATAAGTATAGCTAAGTCTGCATTTTAGTCTGCTAAAATGCGTGGGCAGCCTTGTAAATATCGCGATGTGTACATCAGCGATATTTACAAGGTTGTACAGCCCAGTGACGCCCACTTTGCATCTCATTAGAGATGCAAAGGGAGGCGTTAGGTAAAAGGGTGCTAACATGCGCTAATGCATGTTATCACCCTCTTGTAAATAGGGCGATATTTTTATCTCCGCTTTTTTGGCTTTAAAAGCCAAAAAAACGGAGATATGGCCCTTGTAAATATGCCCCTAAATGCCAGCATTCTCATAAGAAAAGGAATGAACAATTTCCATGCGCCTGTTCCCGCGCGCCTCCCTAGGGGGAGACGCTGTCATGCGTTTTCCGTGCTGGCGCGATGTGCCTGCGCATTGCCCTTTAGTTAGGTCCAGTGGAAACAGAAAGATGAATTTTTAATGGGATCCCTGCAGTGACTTTGGCACGGATGTTTGGCAAATGCTGAGAAATTCATCTCCCGGTCGCTCAGCTCCTGGAAACTGACCCCTAAAAAAGCCAGCGTGCAACCTCGAAATTATTAATTTTGTCTTTTCACAAAATCCCTGGCATGGTAAAAATGTCCTGCTGGGAGAGGCAGCGAGAGAGAGAGGTCTGTGGTAGCTGGGGAAAACAGCCCGGCCGTCCTCAACGTCTTCCCAGGGCATTATCTCAGCTGAGTCGGCATTCCATAGCCAGGTGGCATCGGCTTGCTACGGCGCACACTGCGGGGATTCTCAAAAGCAAGATTTAGTTAAGATTACATTTTTCACTTGGTTCTCAGCTCTCCTAACAACCAAGGTACGCATTACACCCGAAGGGGGGAGGAGGGGGGGGGGGGGGGGGGTCAGGGGCTCCAGCCGAGTAGTAAAAGAGGGGGGATTGAAACTGAGGGATGTTTCCCCTTGGGATGAATTTTCTGTTTAGCCCAGATTAGATACGTGTTTTAATTTTTGTAAACGAGACGCTATTCGTAAAGTGTCTAGCAAAGGAAAGGCGGAAAACTGGCTTTCTGTTTTCATCCACCTCTCCAGCTACCGATGCCATTTCATACATATTGAATGGTGGTAGTATTGACATCACTAGTTTAAGAAAGTCACCCAAGGTGAGACATTTTTAAACATATTCAACATTCCAGGCTAAAACAAGTTAAGAAATAGTTAATGCCGACAGGAAACATATAGCGTTAGCTACTTCAACTAGCAAAAGCATGCCTTAACTGATCAGTAGTTAGCCTGGTTTAATCGACCGGTTAGCAAAACATAGGTGCCCATGGCATGCTCTATACACTAATTGGATCAGAGACTGCCTTTCAGTTACACTGCAGATTAGTGGAGTCTGGTGATTTTTTTTAAAGGAGTGGGGCTTCATATGTGGCACTAGTTCACCCCTTTTAAAAAAAATGTGCCAAGAGTGCTTCCCATATGTTAAGAATTATCCCCAGTGTGCCATTTACCAGCCTTTTGTCAGGGGTACCCTCATATACCAGTACCAGAATGTTGCCATTGATACTGCCCATATACCACGGGTGAGCCATATCTTAAGAATGACCTCTGTTACATAATGGCAGGCATTTTATCAAGGTTTGCTTCCTGAACCCCAACCCCTCCAGCTCAAATATGCCATAGTTGTAATCTCTAAGGCCTAGAATCACCACCAGTATGCCAGCACCAGCATTTTTCCATAGGTGTTCCCATATGTCAAGAATTATTTCCAATATGTCAGAGTTTGCATTTTGCCATGAGTGCCCTCTTTTATGTCAAGATTAATCTCCAGTATGCCAGTGTCTGCAAGCTGCCTTGAGTGCCCTCATACGCCAACAATTATTTCTAGTGTGGTGGTCAGCGGCTCACAACCATAAAACACGCTAAAAGCTGCACTCTTACTTAATCACACTCTCAGTCACTTATACCTACTTCCTCTCTCATCCATTCCCCTTCACTCATTCTTATACTCTTTCACTCATTCTCAGTTATTCACTCTCACTCATCACTCACACACAAATGTACTCACGTTCACACTCACTGATTCTCACGTGCTCACAAACATACACACACACACACACACACACTTTCACCCTTTCATTCTCACTCTCAACTGCTCATGGACAGTGGGCTATGCATTGAACTCATGGTGTACACATACTCTGCTTTAATAAATAGGATGCAGTAGGCCCCACAGCCCTCTGGGCCCTGGTGGACCAATGATAGCTGCACCCCTGACTCACTCTCACAATCTCCCACTCATTCCCTTCTGAGTCACTCTTTTATTTTTTCTCTCACACGCACTCTCACATATTCATACTCTCACACTCTCACTCATTGATTTCCACTCAGTTTCACTCTTTGACACTCTCAAACACACAAACACACAATTACTCCAAGTCGATCTCATTCACTCTCAATCGCTCACACACCCACAAATATGCACTCACAGACAGAGAAACAACACTTTTTTTTTCTTAACTTACCTTGCTTCCTTTCTGGCATCTCAGAGGCCCCATGGGAGCAGCAGGGCAGAATCTAGACCTGGACATTGGGACCAGGAGGACATGATTCCCAATGAGGAGGCAGATAGAGCAGAAGGGCCAGGATTAAAAAGAGGAAGATCCACCTCAGACCCTTTCATAGCTTCTTAATAGGACTGGAAGCACAGCCCTATCAGAAGCTGGGGCAGTGCTTAGAATCCTGCCTCTGTTGCTCTGTGTGTCTCTTCACTGAGCTCATGGATGCACTGATGTGTGCCCAGACAGCCCCATGTTAGCAGGTATGCTCTGCTGCCGGAGGCATGTGCAGCATGCCTGCTACATAAAAATAATCTTGTCTATGTGAGGAATCAATTTGAATTACACCCCTCGAGCATGCACAATCCAGACATCCACAAACAGTGCACTGTGTACTTGTGAACATCTTCCCAGGAGCCAAACGATGTGGACTATGTTGTGATCCAAGGTCACATTGATTACAGCAGGCTGGGGGCCCTGGTTGGGGGGTGTATGGCGGGTGTAGGGGAAGCAAACATGTACATGGTGTGCACAGTAATTCATGGAGTTATTGTGAGGATTTTATTCTATACTGCCCTCAAAATGAGGCTCCTAGTCTCTAGAAGAGTCATGGTTTTAACAATGCTGCGTTTTGCTGTATGTGATTTGCTATCTCTCTACGAAACCCTGGTATGAGCCTTCTTTCGTGCTAGTGCAACCTTTGGCGAGTCAGTATATAAAGGAAGTAACTTGATTATTGAATTGGAAGAACACCGAATCTTATGTCTCACAGTCTCCTCATGCCTTTATTCACTTATCAGTAAAAAGTAGGTGTTTCGAAACCAGCAGTGTTAAGATAGCAAGTTCTATAAAACAAATCCTAGACAAAGACACCCCCAACAAGGTGTGCAATTCAATGAGGTGGGCAAATACAAACACCTAACCTTTTAGAAAAGGGACAATGGGAAAGATTTTGCCTTTGCACAATGAGACTTCACATTTAATAATGACTTTACCACTTTGCCAAAATATTATGGTTGTGAACTAGGTAGTTAAATCGTGGGCAGGTTCCACAACACAGTGGTGTTTCTTTGGTGAGAGTAGTCCTTGGGTCTCATCATCAGAAAAACTCATACCCCAGCTTTTGTATGTAGGAAATTGCCATCTTTTGCATAGTGTACCTCAAGAGTTTTGCCCTAATTGCTGTTCTTGGCTTTAGAACTTTGTGAACTTTACCACTGCAAGTAGTAAAATGCTGTGTTCCCCCTTTCCAAAATGATGTGGCATGGTGTGTAAAATAGAAATTGACTACGATGCGGCCCAAGTAAACATCAGAGACTGGGATTAATTAAAAATTCCATCCAACACTTTTTTGAGTACTTCAGTGCGGCACCCTTAGCGTGATGGGTGTGCCCAGACATGGGTCCAATGCTCACTGTGCCATTGAAAACAAGTTACACCCGACTGAAGAGCCCCAATCAGGGCAAAACCAGTCTTTGGTTGCTTATGTTCCAGTTCAGCGAGGACATCGCTAGGCACTTCAGGCTGGACTGTTCCAAATAGAACAGGGTCAAGACTGACTTGCATATGGCAGGGTCAAAACTGAGGTGGTATGGTGAGCAAAACAACAATGGAGAGGGATGCTGTCCTGAGTAATTACCTGTAGCTGATAAAAACAAATTCCAACATATTTTTATTGTTATTTAGGACAATTCAATGAGCACATATTAGCTTATACATTTGTATGTAGTATATTGTACAGTAGGATTACATTGTGGTCTACACCAGGTCTGCGTAAGTAGAAAGGGAAGTTCACTGCAAATTTCTTCCCTTTACATGTGTAATCTTAACATCTACAAAATCTATTATAGGGGGAGCCACATGTAGGTGTAGCCAGTGCGATATATTTTTATAATATTCAGAGTGGTGTAAGGCTCAATCAAATATCTCATTGGTAGTTACAGTCTAACTAGTGGAAAAGAGCTACAGGGTGTCTATACCCTAAAATAATACAAGCAATAACAAAAGTGTGAATCCAAACACAAACTATAAACTATGAACTATGTGGTATTTTTGCATTATCAGCATTTTTCTACGACTATGGTGGACAGTAAAATAGTGATGGAAGGGGCTGACCCAGTTTTTTCCCACTGCTGGGGGGGGGGGAGGAGGAGGGACCCCGTGTGGTGTACAAAGGTGGGGAGGGGAATCTTAGCCTTTTAGGGACCACCCAGGCAGCTGTTAATTTGATTGGATCTAGTCGCTCTCCAATTCTGAACTGGTTACTGTTTCCTCTGACCGGGTTTGGTACCTCTCAGGGTTTTCCCAGATTTCCATCACCTCTTTCCAGAGGTCCACCAGAGCGTGTCTATGAATGACCCGTGCATCCTCTCTGGCCAATGCCCTCACCCTCTTCTCCCGCCCAATGTGTCATGTTGCGTTTCCAGGCTTCTATTGTGGTTCCGCTTGCCATCTTCCAGGCCAAAGCTATTCTTCTTTTGGCCAGAGTGAGGACCAAGTCCACAAATTTCGTACTGACTTTTCGTGCGGTCGGCCTCGGGAAGAGGCCCAAAAGGCTTCAGGTGAGCGAGTAAGTGTGCGGCCAACTGCCGCCTGTGTTGATGTCAAAATGTCCTCCCAGAATTTGCTGACCGCCACACATTCCCATGTCATATGTATAAAATCTGCATCTGCCTGACCACATCTCTGGCAGCATCTCGCTTCGCCCCCGTAAACTACCTGCAACCTGCGGTTTCATATATGTTAAATGTGTATAGTTGAATTGGATATGTATCAGCCTTATGTTACGGGAGACTCTCCTAGGATACACCAGGATGTTATTCCATTCTGCATCTGAAAGTTCCTTATTTAGTATAGTATCCCATTTACATCGGAGCCGCTAGAGGGAAGTGCGGAGCATCTTTTATATGAAGCTATAAAACCATTGTATCTTGTATTTTGCCCTTCCCAGCGTAAGTAGGGATTGGAGCACCCCATGTGTCTTGGGTTCCTCCTGCCCCCGTCCCATAGTTTCTTGAATGTGCACATTAGGACTTCGTAATGCAGAAATTGCCCTGCGTGCAGTCCTGTATCTTCTACTAGTTCTTCTAGTGGTATTAGCGTGGCCTGCTGGTAACAGTCACCCACCGTTTCTAACCCTACTGCTGTCCATTGTGACAGTTGCTCCGCAGTAAATGTTTTCTTAGGATTGCCGTATGACAAACCGATTAGGGGCAAGGCTGGGACATATAATGGTGTCCCCGGTTGTTTTATTACACATCGTCTCCAGCACCGGATGTCAGTGGTCTGCAACGAAGATTGGTGTGCAATTACCACCGTAGTGTCAAGCATTTTGGCCAGCAACGGGGAAGTGGGATTCCCCGGTTTCGTAAGATTAATTCCGAACACCTCCAAGCCCTCCAGTCCCTGTGCAAGCCACTGTAGCTGGGAGGCTAGGTAGTAATATTCAAAATTCGGTTCTCCCAAGCCCCCCTCCGCCATAGGGCTCTGTAATGTGCTAAGTGAGACCCTCCCCAGCCCTTTTTCCCAAATCAGGTCTCGGAGCAAAGCATCAAGCTACCAAAAACCAACGCACGGGTATTCCAAATGGGAGATTTACATAAAAGCATAAAAGGCGAGGTAACATGACCATCTTTGACAATGAGATACGGGCTATAATCGGAAGATGCAGTGAGCACCAGAATGGGACACAGGCCTTAAGAGATCGAAATGCCCTTCCAAGATTTCCATCCCTCAGATTCTCATAAGAATGGAAGAAATGGATCTCTAAGTACTTAAAGGAGGAGGCAACGCAATTGAGGTCTAAGGGTAGGTTCATAGGGCGAGGAGCAGCCTATACCACAGGGAATACATACGTTTTACGTCTATTAACCCGCAAGCTAGACACATATTCAAATTGCGATATGCACAATTCAGACTGGAATTCAGTATCTGCAGACAGGCACTGGCCCGTATGGCGGACTCATTAATAAGCTGCCACAAGCTTAGGGTGTCCAAGGAAGGCAGCCTGGCCCACTACTTATGGATTCAGTTGAACACAAGACGATGGTCGGCGGGGCATCACTTCTCTTGGCTTGAGTAATCTTTGGGACTTACAAGTTAGCCAACTTAATTCAAGAGGCTAGCAAAAATCAGTGCAAATCGACTTTCTTCATTAGAAGACAGGGACAGTCTTTCTGAACAGAACCACGGTTGGATGACTCTACGCACCTACCTACAGCTGAAACCCCAGAGCTACCTAACAATCACCTTTAATGAACATACTAAGCTCCAGTTTTTAAGGCAGAGAATGTGGGTGATTCCCTTGACCTGTCACCTCCCAAAATGGAAAAGAGACTGTGCACAGGAAATATGTCGGCTCTGTGGTCAACACAGGGTAGACATAATACACGTGATATGCTTGTGCCCTAATCTTTTAGGAGACAGAAGGACCCTATTACGAAGGGGTTGGATTGCAAAGGACATAGGATCTTGCAGAGGAGCGGTGCTTGCTTGCCCTGACCCCTTGAATACTACCCTTAACTATGCCTTGGTCAGATTTATGGATCGCTTCACCAAGAAGCTAGAGGAGGCGAGATGTGCACACGATGGTCGGGCAGGCAACCTGACTCCTTGCCTCACTGCGATTACCATCCCCGGTCACTGATCTACAGACATGTTTTAGACCCATCATTAAGGCATGGCATAAGCAGAGGTGTCTATTTGTCCATACTGGTTTCTTATATAATCCCTCCCGCCTTAGTAGGAAGGCTCCAAACCCTCCTCCTTAACTGAACACAATCTGTAGTGTGTCATGGACCGTGCATCAAGCAACAGAGCTTTTTATGTCACAATGACTCTCTTTTTCTTAACTCTCAACTGTTTTAATCGGACCATAGCGTCTTTTAGATCAGGCTTTTCGCAATGCTTTTACATTTTATATCAAAGCTAAGCACCAAGCAATGAATCTTTGTTATTGTATATTGTTGCAAGGGTTTTTAACAAATCACGCAATAAAGCAATTCTTCATTTTTTGATCGGAATTCTAGTGCTGTTGCAGCACCTATCACTGCATCATTAAGGGAAATTAGGAGATTATCAGCATATAGGGAGATGATGTGTTCCTGGCCTCCCACTGACAATCCCAGTCCTGAACCCCCCTCGTGGAACAACCCTGCCAGCGGCTCTATCGCCAGCAAAATAGGAGTGGCGACAATGGGCACCCCTGTCGTGTACCACTGAATATTTGGTACTGTATTCAGACCACTTTACCTGTTTTGACCCTGGCAGTAGGATGATCATAGATTAACCGCACCCACTTAATCCAGTCATCTCCCAGACCCATATGTGGTATTGTTTCGAATAAAAAGTCCCACCTGACAGTATCAAAGGCTTTCTCTAGGTCTATCGATAGGAGGGCTGCCCCAGGTAGTAGTTGCACATCAGGATTATAGAGTATGGATTATAATCTGTGCAGGTTATTGGAAGTATTGCAGGATGGAACAAAGCCATTTTGATCAGTATTAATTAGTCCAGGCATGAGTGGCAAAATACGAAGTGCCAGTGCCTTACTCAGTATTTTGAAAATCCATATTAAGCATGGATAGGGGCCTATAGTCAGATACCTGTGCCCCCTCTATGACTGTCGTCTGGAGGGGGATCACCATTGCATCCCTAACTGAGGCAGGAAGTCTCCCTACACGCAATGATTCCAAATACATGGACTCCAGTCGGGCAGTCAAGGTCCAGACGTGTGCCGAATAAAGCTCCGCTGGTAAACCATCAGGTCTCAGGGTTTTTTCCCAGTGGCTATATTCTTAATGGCTACCCGAGTCTCTTGAGCTGTAATGGGAAGGCCCAGCTCTTCACTATCTTGTGGGTCCAAAATAGTCAAAGGCAGGTGTGTCAAGAAAACTATCTGTTCTGCCTGTGAAATCTACGGGGGTACCTCATATAGCATCCGGTAATTGTCCCGGAAGAGATCATTAATGCCCTCAGGTTCATGAATCGACTGATTTGTGTTGGTACGCACATGTGGTGTCATTGGGGAGCCCAGAGTCTCTGGCTTAATTAGCCAGGCCAGCAGGCGTCCAGGTCTCCTTTTCTCTTCATGTACTTTAGTTAAGAATCCCTTATAGTCATAACACCGCAGTCGCTCCAGGGCCTGGTAATACTGAGCCTGTGTATCCTTCAGTTGCTGCCGCTGCCCTGGACCCTGACCTTGTGCATTTTCTAACACATGTCCTCTAATTACTTTATTTTCTGGGTCAGTTCACGTTGGGGCCAAACAGATTGCCTCAAACAGTAACCTCTTGTCACCACTTTAAAAGCCTCCCACTCCACTAGGATTGACGAGGCTGTGTGCATGTTCACAGGGAAATTTGTGGTAATGGTGCAGCTTAGGGACTCCCTAAAACAGGTATCTTCCACCATTTGTACATTGAGGCGCCAAATCGGGACCAGTGGGCGCTACCCCATGGGCTGGACGGTTAATATCAGGTAGCTATGATCTAAGAATGTGCGGACCAAGTACTCAGCATGTGTGATGCTTTGCACTAGGTTCGGGGAGCACAGGAAAGTATCTATCCGTGTTAGTAACTGGTGTATTGGTGAATAGAACAAGTAAACCCTGTCTTGTGGATGCTGTCTCCTTCAAATGTCTTCCAAACACCAATGGTTCATGCATTCCCTAAATCCCGCCGCTGTACGTTGGGCCTGGGATCTTAGTAGTGGTGGGTGTGATCTATCCAATGAGACATCCATAACACAATTAAAATCTCCTCCAAGAATTATCTCCGACCCCACCTCATCAGCTATATGTGCTGAAAGGTCTTGAAGAAAGGGAACCTGAACCTGATTGGGAGCATAAAGGCAGCCCAAGACAATTTCCCGTCCACACAGCCTACCAGACAAGAACACAAATCTACCATCTTTATCTATAACCTTGTGGGTGGGCTCAAATTCCACCCAAGCCCGAACCCAGATTAACACCCCTCTAGCAAATGCAGAGTACAATGTTGAAAAGACCTTCCCTCTCCAGCGCCTACGTAATTTTTCGAATTCGCGGTGTATAAGATAGGTCTCTTGGTGTAATGCTATCAGTACCCCTCTTTGTCGAAGAAACCTGTGTATATTGTGACGTTTCACAGCGGTCCTCCTTCCCCTAATAATCCATGTCATAATCTTCAGTGTACCTTGTGTGTGCATTGTTTAAGCAATAACAAGTCCATCTCTAGTCTCCCAACTCCCACACCCCCTTCCTGAATATTGTGTAGCACCATACCTGCATTCAAAGAAAAACAAAACAAAGATATAAACGAACAAAATTGCAACAAACCCAACTCCTAGTCCTCCGATCAGCCCGGCAATGGCCAGCCGCCCAAAATGCAAGTAGTGCATTCAGCACAACAGAAGTTCCCAACCAAGTCTAGTTATGGACTTCTGAATGGGGGTAGGCTCTGAAGTGTAATCCGTGAGGGTCCCAGCAGCCCACGCCGGCCTGAACATTCGAGGTCCCGGACCTCCGGGTCGGCTGCGTCCCCAGCACCAGACAGGCTATATCAGCATCAATCCACAGGAGCGAAGCCATCCTTTCAGAGATCATCTGCGGATCTGGGAGTAACCCCTGGGAGTAAAACACTGTCTGCCCTTGACAAATCTGATTCAGACTCTCCAGACTCCCTCCCCACAGGCAAGCCAGCCTCCGAGGCTGGTTTCCCAGAGCCCATAATCTCGTCCACTGCCAAAAGAGCCGCCCTCTTTCTTTCTCTCTCTGGGAGAGGTTAGGTTTCTTAGGTGGCCTGTTCTTAGGTCTCCTCAGTGACCGTTTTCCAGCTGGGCCGCCACAGTTGTCCGCAGCAGAGCCTGCCGCTGGGGAAGGGCCCCCCTGGTCTGTAGGTTTCCAGCTATTCCCATGCCGCTCCGGGGTCTTCGCAAAAGTGTGTCTTCCCTTCTAGAGTAATACGCAACTTGGCCAGAAATTTTAGAGAGTACTGCAGTCCCTCGTCTCTTCACTTCGGTGAACGATGCTCTCTGTTTCTGCACATCAGGTGTGTAGTATGGGAATATGGACACCTTACTGTTGTTCATCAAGAAAGGACCCATAGCCCTCACCCTCTGCAGGAGAGTATCCCGTCATGGAAGTGCAACAGCCTCACAACCACCGGGAGCAACGGCCTCCCCGGCACCGGCGGGCGGGCTGGCACTCTATGAGCACTCTCCAGGGTATAGAAAGTGGAGAGACCTGCCGGGGCCACCACACTGCGTAGCCAGTCTTCCATGAAGGCCAGCATATCGGCTCCCTCTGTGCCCTCTGGCAAACCCACCACTCTGATATTCTTTTGTCTATTATGACCGCCAGCATCTTCTGCCTATCGCTCTAGAGTGTTTATATGAGCTGTGAGGTCTTTGACTGATTGGGCTAGTAATTGTTGTGTGGGCTGGAGCTCGGCCACCGTGTCTTCAACAGTTTCAACCCTCTCCGCCAGCTTGCGATGCTCTGGGCTCAGCAGCCCCAAGCCCACTGAGACAGTACTGATGTCCTGATGGAGAGTGGACTTGGTGTCTGCTATGGCCTCCCATATCTTGGCGAGCTGTTGCTGCACTGGGTCAGAGCTACCAGGGATCCCTGTGTGGCGGCTCGGTTCTTCCTCCTCTTGTTCCGTCGCCGTCCCAGCCCCCTTTCCTCTTGGTTTCCCCATTATGAACGTGAGAGTTCGTAACAGCTAAGTTGTAAGAGTGGGGGCGCTCGATTCACGCCTCTAGTTGGTGCCCCCTTTCTCACCCGGCACCGGGATCGGACTCTGCATCCAAAGGTCAAGCACTGGTACTGTTCCAACATCAACACAGCTTAGATGTGAGGGTGGGGGGCCATGCCTGCCGTGGCTACAGTTAAGACCTTGTCACCCAGGCAAGGGTTTCTGCTGCCTGTGGAGAAAAGGGAATTTTGCAATATAAGTTTTGTGCAGTGGCACTGCACTTCAGGATGATTATTAAGCAATCTCTCCAAGGACGTACTCCAAAGCCCCAGTGCAGGCAGCTGTTGATAGTGTCTACCAAGAAGGATCCTACCGCAAGTTCCAAGCCCCCCGGCAGAGCAACAGGGGAGGGGTCCGTTTCAGGTGCATTCGCCCCATACCTGATTTTCCAAACTGTCGCTTCTACAGTATAGCAGGCAAGAGCACCGAATTAAGGCAGCTGTAAAATGCACTCGGGCTGCATCGCCTGGTACCTCGAGCTGGGCCCGCCACAGATAGCCCCATCGGCAAAGCCGGATATCCGCCCCACCAGGGTATCGCAGATCGCCTTCACCGCAGGCACCGCTCACCAGTCTGTGGCGTCTGCATGCATCAACTCGGGGCACACACGGTAGCGGCGATCTATTCGCTCATCCCCATTGCTGCTCAACTCGTCCGTGTTCTTACACTACAGATTCACTGCTCGAGGCAGCCGTGTATTCCTTATCTCCCCCACGGCTTCAGGCGTTCTGGATGGCGCGGCCGCCTGCTCTGCTTGTCTCTCCTTTCGCTCATGAACCTTCTCAGCACAGCCGATCTTACTGCGGGGGTTGGTCGGACCCAGGTCCGCCTCCCCTGCAGATCGTTCTCAGCATGGTCTGGCCATTCTGGGATATGGAGGCTCTGCTTCACCCACCGCCATCTTGCCTCCCAGCTCACTTTCGTATCGTCGCCATTAGCCCTGCGGCGATCGAGACCAGTCAGGGCGGTGCAGATCAGATCCCGTCACTGCTAGAAGGGTGCTCACACCTTTGGACCCAGCCCAACCTGGTCACTAGGCAGAATATCACAGGATGGGTCGGTGTGGCGCTGCAGACTCACGCGTCCACCATCGCTGGCTACCAAGCCACACCCCTACCTGTGGCTGATATTAATTCAAGCATTCCATCCTTCACTTTTTTTGTAGACTTTAGAGTGGCCCAATTTAAACATGGTCAAATAGGCATAACCCCAATTGGCACAGTTAAGTTACTTATAAGTCCCTAGTATGTGGTACAAGGTGTACCCAAGGCCTGGAAGTTAAATGACACTAGTGGACTGCAGCACCTAGTGAGAAATCTACTACAGAGACAGTGCAAACATGGCTGCAGTCCTACCAATATAGTCTGACTGTAGAAGTGTAAAAACTGCAATTCGGCCTGACAAAATAAATCCTTGCGACGGGTAAAAATCTTCCTTTTAAATATTAATAAGTCACCCCTATTTAGGCATTGTAGCCCACAAGGCAGGGTGCATGATATTTAAAAGTAGAACATGTACAAATGTAATGTTAACATATCCTTATGTTGTCGATTTTGTCGTGACACACTCCTGAGGCGGAAAGCCGGGAGGCAGCTTATTTTAAAAATTGTTGTTGCTATTATCTCTGCTGTTTTAAAACTCACTTACCCTCCCTTCTCACGCTTGTAAAGCGGACTCAGCGCTGTCCTGTAACTAGGCGTGGAACGCTTTCCAGCGCCTCGCTCAGCCCGCAGGCCACGCCCCCTTCAGAGGCCACGCCCACCGACCGTCACTATAAAGGGGACGCTGATTGCGAGCGCTCCCATTTGTCGTGACACACTCCTGAGGCGGAAAGCCGGGAGGCAGCTTATTTTAAAAATTGTTGTTGCTATTATCTCTGCTGTTTTAAAACTCACTTACCCTCACTTCTCACGCTTGTAAAGCGGACTCAGCGCTGTCCTGTAACTAGGCGTGGAACGCTTTCCAGCGCCTCGCTCTGCCCGCAGGCCACGCCCCCTTCAGAGGCCACGCCCACCGACCGTCACTATAAAGGGGACGCTGATTGCGAGCGCTCCCATTTGTCGTGACACACTCCTGAGGCGGAAAGCCGGGAGGCAGCTTATTTTAAAAATTGTTGTTGCTATTATCTCTGCTGTTTTAAAACTCACTTACCCTCACTTCTCACGCTTGTAAAGCGGACTCAGCGCTGTCCTGTAACTAGGCGTGGAACGCTTTCCAGCGCCTCGCTCAGCCCGCAGGCCACGCCCCCTTCAGAGGCCACGCCCACCGACCGTCAGTCCATTCTTCTATAAATCATGTGCTTTCCTCGGAAGCGCAGCGGACGAGCGCAGCGGGCGCGACGATTGCGCGCCGAAGGCGCGCCAAAGGAAAGCCCGTCTGCGCCCGTCCGCGACCGACCGGGACTAGGGGCACCTCATAATACCCAAACTTTCCATTACTCTAGGGCCGACCTTTTGGAGTGCAATAAGAACAATGATCATTTACTTCTATCAAAGGATACACTCCACCAGCTCTGTAAGCATGGTATCCTGAGCCAAGGTTGTCACCTTTCCACTCGTGCAGCATGTTTGGCTCCATCCAATCCACCCCCCAATTCGCTCGCTATCCTTTACCTCAACACCCGTTCCCTTGTCAAGCATCAGATGGACATCTTCCTGTTACTCGACACGGAGAAACCTGACATCCTTCTGCTGGCAGAAACGTGGCTATCTCCTACCTCAGCACCCGATATCATAGCAGCTCTACAACCTGACTACTATATTATCCAGGCAGACCGCGCCAGCGTGAAAGGAGGAGGTGGAGTTGCGGCGATTATCCACTCTAGCCTGGATGTCACTACTCTTACCTGTCTGACATTAGCCAACACAGATAATCTTGTACTAAAAATTGCCACTCCTCACATGACTATAGCATGTGTCCTCTTGTATAGACCGCCCACCTCAATGCCATTGTTTCCCATGGCCTTTAGTGAGCAAGTTGCTAACCTAGCTTTGGATCACGCCAGGGTTATGTTAGTAGGTGATTTCAATTACTGGTACAAAGACCCATCAGAGGGCTCTCAATCGGCGGAACTGACTGACCTTCTGTCTAACCTCAACTTCAAGCAACTGGTGCTCTCCCCCACTCACAATAAAGGACACATATTGGATCAGGTGTGGTCTAATACACCTTGCCTGACCTCCCCGCTAACCTTGCCTTGTCTATGGTCAGACCATCTTATCCTTAAATTTAAGATTTGTGTTACTCACATCAGAACCACTGTGCCAATTGCCGGCAGATTAGCCAGGAATTGGAACGCTATGGATAAGACTGCTTTTTTACAGTCATTAGCTAATGATGTCCCCTCCTTGGACAATGACATAAATCTGTCAGTTTCTTCTCTAACCGACTGGCTACAAGCTGCCAGCAATCTCCATGCCCCGTACAAAAGAATTAAACTTGCACGGCGCACGGATGCCAATAGATGGTTTTCCGCCGACTTGAAAAGCAGGAAACTGACTCTCCGTCATCTTGAGCGCTTGTGGCGCCGTGATTATGACATTGAGGGAAAAATTAAATATTCTAGGGCGAGGAAGGAATATATGAATGCCATCTCTGCAGCAAAGGTGGAGTATTTCTCTTCTCGTATTCTAGACTCATCAAACAAATCTAAAGATATCTTCTCTGTCTTTAATGAACTGACCAACTTGGAGAATGTCCGTCCTAAAGTAATCCCCACTCAGTGTCTGTGTGACTCACTGAATTCTTACTTTAGTGACAAAATCACAGACATAAAAATTAGCATTCCCCAATCAAAGACTCCAATCATGACCGGCATGGAAATAAAGACTGGCTCTGCCACCCTTACCAATTTTCAACCCATAACCCATGGCCAGCTCTTGGAATTAATGATGAGAGTCAAATCTGGCTCCCCACTGGATATCTGTCCTCCTCGTATCTTGAAAGATTGCTTTTCCACCTATCCAACCCCTGTTCTTGCCCTTCTAAATGACTCCCTCTTGTCGGGCATAGTCCCGTCTGCTTTCAAAGAAGCCACGGTCATACCTCTATTAAAAAAACCCGGGGCGGATCCTGGATGTAAGGCAAACTACAGGCCCATCTCCATATTGCCTTACTTGGCAAAAATTCTAGAGGCACACGTGGCGAAAACTCTCTCTAATTTTTTGGAGGAGTCCTCCTGCTTTGACCCTCATCAGGCTGGATTCCGGCCTGCACACTCTACGGTGGCAGTGGTCACTGCAGTTTTGGACACACTTCGAGACTGCGCAGATAGACATTCTCCCCAGGCCCTGGTGCTATTGGACCTGTCGGCCGCGTTCGACACGGTCGACCACAACATCCTGGTCGACCGTGTCAGACAGGCCGGCATACAGGGCGTGGCGGCCTGCTGGTTGAGGTCCTTCTTGGAGGATCGCTCCCAAGCGGTGCGTCTGGGGGACTTGATCGGTGTTAAACAGTCCATCCCATGTGGAGTGCCACAGGGTTCCTCCCTGTCACCCCATCTTTTTAACATATACATACTCCCCCTTATACAAACCTTGAGGGACAAACAGGTGAGAGTTTTTAATTATGCAGATGACCTGCAGCTACTCTTCACCATTGATAATTCCGAAACATCTATGAGTCATTTCCAGTCAACCATGAGGTTTATTAAATCCTGGATGGATCAAAATCAGCTGAAACTAAATCCAGGTAAAACCGAACTGGTACTGACTGGGGACAGTGCTAAGTACTGGGGTCCTCACTATTGGCCTTCAGATCTGGGTCAAGCTCCGCAACCATCACCATCGGCTAAAACGCTTGGAGTCATTGTGGACAGTGACCTTTCACTAAAAGCACAAGTGGGACAAGTGGTCTCCAAATGCTTTTACCAGCTAAAAAATATCAGGAAGGTCAGGCGACTATTAACGCCAGAAGCTATTACCCAGGTTGTGATCGCCACTGTTCTGTCCCATCTGGATTACGCGAATGCCATCTACCTGGGTATCCCAAACTATTTACTCAAGCGTCTCCAGATGGTGCAGAACTATGCTGCTAGGTTGATCCTGAAGCAACCAAGGTGGCAGGCGGCGACTCCTCTTCTCATCAAGCTGCATTGGCTTCCGGTCATACAACGTTGTTCCTTCAAAGCAGGTTGTATGATCTTTAAGTCACTACACGGCAAAAGCCCTAAATTCATTAATCAATTAATCACCAGATACGTTCCCTCCCGTAACCTTCGTTCACTCCACCTAGGCCTTCTCCAGACCCCTCCCTTTAAACTTAAACGTTCTGGTGGACGTAGATTTGCCATATTGGCCCCCTGCCTATGGAACACCTTTCCCCTGGAAATCCGGTCCTGCCAAGATCTCTTCCCTTTCCGGAAAGCACTGAAGACCTGGCTTTTTAGACAAGCTTTTTAATCCATCTTTTCTACCTTCGATTGTGTTACTGTCAATTTTAGCGCCAAGAAACTAATCAGTGTTAGTGCGCTCAATAAATGATTTAATAACATAACATAACATATCCTTACATTGACAATCACCCAAAATCTATTTTTCAATGGGGTAAATTTAGCTGTCCTATGTAAAAAAACATATTACAGATTAAATTCCTAATACTGTATCTCAGGAATGGGATAAGCTAGAAAAATAATTAGAGAACTATTTTTAATAGTTAATAAAAATCCAGTTCAATGGAGAAGAAGAAAAGTATTTTTTTTTAATTTACTTTTTCTCTACCTGAAGTTCCTCGAGGCTGATTTGCATTGGCTTTAGTAATTAACCTTATCTAGGTGTGAAATTCCCCAAGAGAAAACAATAGGCTGACCTGAATGAGCAAAGGTGGCTCCTCTGAATATGCAGGTTGGGGGTTGTGGGCAACCATTTTAACACTACAATCTCAAATCCTACTTGAGTGTCAAAACCTGCTTGACAGGTCTGCTGGGTTCACATATAACACTTGGGGCACACCCGAAAGGAGAGAGAACAGGATGCCAAGACAATTCTTGTGGGCCTGCTCTCTGTTTGCTAAAGGACTCTGCTTTTGTACTACCAGACTTAACTTCTGTCTCTGGGTTTTGTGGGAACAGTACCTGCTCAAAACTGGTTTGTAGTGTGTGGGAGGTCAATAGGATTAGCATAGAACACTTTTCCGACACATACACCCAGCTCTCAGAGTCCAAGTTTAGTATGGCCAAAGACGTTTGTCATCTTAAAAATGGCCAAGGTTAGTAGGGCTGGCCCAACAACTTTTATCCAATTGCTTAAGGCATATCTAGGAGTCATTTCCACCTCCTAGCAAAACTGTGGCCCTCCAGGAATCCACTTCAGAACACTCCTGGACCTGTGGACCATCAGAGGTGAACTGCACCTGCTGTCTGAGACCTGAGAGGAACCCTGAAGGACTGGACCTGTTCCCTCTTGTACTTAGGGCAAAGAAGTTGACTCCAATGATCATGAGGATGACCTCCTATTGAAGCACAGGGTTACAAAAAGCTACAAGAGGCCCCTTCCTGAAAGTATCTAGCTGACTCGTGGCAACTGGACATGGACTGGACCCTGCTGTAAGCCTCTGCCTGATATCCTATGAGTCTCTATGTTTCTTCACTAAGGGCCTGGGTGGCTTTAGACATTTACTCCTTTAGTGGATTGGGACTTTAAAAAAAGTAAGTTAGAAGGTAAAATCTTTAAACCAGGACAAATCTGGTGGGCGTATTCAACCCACACTTCATAGTGGTTAGCTTTAAACTGTGCCTAGCCCATGGTTTACTGCAACCATCGGCTATCATTGGCACTAGGTGCTTATTGGTAGACCTGGGCGGAGTTCACAAGGAACTTTGAGAAGTGACAAAAAACTGTGATGTGCTCTGTGGAGTTCCCCAAGAGGCACAGTGAGGGGAGTCGCGCTGCTCACGATGATTCTTAGCGCTGGGCATTTGTCCCACGCAGTAAAATCAGTGCGAATGGCACCATGCGCAGCGCTAGAGGGTACAGCTTCTGTCTGCTGCTCGAGCAGATGTTCTGCTCCAGCAGCACCTTCCTCAACGCAAGCAGCAGTTTTCTCAAAGTGAGCGGTAACAACCTGCTGCTACAGCCCACATTGAGAAATCTCGCCGGGAGGTGGTCTAGTGTTGAATTTCCTCTCTCGGCTTTGGAGCTCATGTTTAGTTACTGACCTGACAATGGTTGTGATTATTCCATGAGGTGGGTAGTCACCCACTCCAAGTAATGATAAAATATCTTACATTGTGTAATTAAGAAGACGAAAACTATAAAACTAAAAGGCATGTCTTTATTAATCTTGGCCTCCCAGTGTGACAAATTACGTGCTCTTGGGTAATCACCTTCTGAACATATTTCTCTGCTCACTTTTTTAAAGATGGAAAAACCTTAAATCAAACTAAAATTCATTAGTAAGTATGCAATAAGAAAACAGAACTCTAACCTAACAATCATTTGATTGCACCTATGAGGGAGAGCACATCCCATCTATTAGTCCACTCACTAAAATATGGAGTAGAGACAAAGTTATGAATTTTGATACAAGGAGTCCTGCATTGTGATGTTGGTACTCCTTCTTCTCCTTCTGTTTAAAATTGTTAGGTTGTGCAAGGGACCTACAAAACTTAAAACACAAACATCAAGAGATGACAAACCACCACCATGCATGTGTAGTAAGAGGCATTGGCATTAGTCATGCAGTAGTCATTGAGATCTAGAACAAGGTGACATTGAGAATAATTGGTGGAATACCAAACCAGTGCATCATCTTCATACTCTCGGCAGAGCGATTAATATTTGTTTACGGCGACCGATCCACAAGCTACCAGTAGGAGATATGCCCATTATACCTTGGGACTGGAATTCTCGTGACCCAGTTTGTGCTGGAAGCGACACATTCCTAAACTATATTGGCTCCACCTAATACTAGTGAATGAGGCCCAATCCTACACAAGAGAAAGCTCACGTGAGAGTCTACACATAGACGGCTAGAAAACCTCTAATTGTTTAGGAAGATTCAAAACACTGACATAGAAAGATAGCTCCTTAGAAGCACTCATTCATGTAATGGATGAAAAGGCACCTGCAGATTTTCTTATCAGCTTTTCAATGGCCGAACAACTCAAGCGAGTTGCCATCTTGCACAAGATAGGCAAAGATCTACTGGTAGTAAGACAGTATCCCTTATTGTTCACCAGCCTAGGACAAATAAAAAAAGCTTTGAAGTACACCTATACATCAATGAGGCCATAACACCCAGCACCCAGCTCCGCAACAAACCCCCTGCCACCAACAAAAGGCACTAGAAATTTTTAAGAGCTATGTTCAGGTGATATCATTGAAGGATCCAGTAGTCCTAGACCCTGAGTCTCATCACTAGTAGTATTTCTGAAGAGATAGATGGAAAGGAAGGTACATTTCTGAGTTGACACAAATTCCAAACAACTCCATAGAAATAGAGTGGAAAATGAACAAAATGGATAACAACATCAAGACGTTATAAAGGAATAGAAGCTCACCCACTGCATTGTGAAATGCAAAACAGTCAGGGATGTTTTATCTAAACAGCCAGAGATCTGTGGTAGGGTAACAAGGTTGTTCACCAGAGATTCTTAGAGCATCAGAGTCCTAACGCAGGCTGGCGGGGTGAGAGGAGGAAATGTAAATCCCGGGCAGTAGCAAACTACCTACTAGTGGATTCCTACAATCTAGAAGAAAGTTCCTCACCAGAGTCT
Source organism: Triturus cristatus (assembly GCF_964204655.1). Taxonomy (NCBI): domain Eukaryota; kingdom Metazoa; phylum Chordata; class Amphibia; order Caudata; family Salamandridae; genus Triturus; species Triturus cristatus. Next base: position 796,033,961 of record NC_140583.1, on the reverse strand, counting down.
TGCAGTCCTCAACATCGAACATGTATCAGTGTTTGTGGTACCTCCAGTCAACTCTGAATCAATCCACACTACTTTCACAAGGTGCAAAAAACTTACAAGAGTTAAGTTCTCCCAGTAGCACAGAACATCTGACTATCGGATTACATGCTCGAACCAAGTCCATGATCTGACCTAACTAATTAGGTGGATGTCTTTCAAGCCCGCCAGGCTTCTAATTTCGCTGAAATCCATCAATTGTAGTACTTCCAAACTCCCATCCCCGACCATCTTCTTTGGCTCTTGTTCCTCCAGAAAAGATTCAGATACACAGCCTTCAGCCTACACTTAAAATGTAAGTGTGTACTTGCTGCCATAGATAGTGATGTTGGAAAAGCAGCGTCTAATGGTAGCTGAACAGCAAAAGAGAAAAGGGAAGGGAGCTGAAATGTTGAACATGATGCAAAGAGAGTAAGTAGCTTATTTGTCTTGGGAATGCTGGTAAGTGGAGGTGAAGTGTAGTGTCTTGCACTCCCAAAACTGAAATTAATCTTACTGTTCCTTTTTGACCACACAACCAGAAGAACCACCATGCACACTAATACAAATCACACCTTGACAAGAGAAAACCTGTAGGCAACTGCGTTATGAATTGTGCAGAATGTGATTCCTGTGCAAGTAATAAGTCCACAATTTTCTCTTATTGGGAACCAAGGGGCATATTTACAAGGTGGCGATAGTAAATTATCACCGCTTTTGTGGCCGTTTTTGGCCGAAAAGCGGCGATAATTGTATCGCCTAATTAGCAAGGTCACGCTAACGCGTGAAACCTTGCATTAGCGCGCCTATTCTTAATGCCCAGCTTTGCATCTCTAATGATGGTGTTCCTGACCTGACATGACAGGAGAAATGTCGCTAAGCGACATTTCTCCTATCATCAAGCCCCACGCTACGAAGCATAGCGGCAGGAAAAGTAGCGATAACTCCTGTTATCTCTACTTTCCTCACGCCTGCTTCAGGACTGACTTAGCCATGATATCCTATGGAAGGTGGATATCATGGCTAAGTTTGTGAGTCCCTATCAACAAGCTAAAGCCACATTTTGTGAGATTATCGCTGGGTTTCCAGCGATAATCTCACGTTAGGCAGTTAGCGCTAGGATTTTTATCGCTTTTGAGATAAGCGTTGCTAATAGCACGCTATCTCAGCGATAAAAATCCACACTAGCCGGCGATAATTATCCTAGCGCTAAGTGCGCTTAGCGATAATTATCGCCGGTTGTTGCTGATATGCCCCCAAGTACCCTATTGTAGCACTTGACTCTCTCAAGGGGGAACCAGCCATTACAACGCAGTTGTTACCACGCATAGCCTTTACAACATGGTTATTACAATGTGTCTACCGTTACAGCGCATATATCTTTACAACATAATTCGTTGTAAAGGCATGCATGGTAAAGGTATGAACGCTAAGGGCACATGCGTGGTACTATTGGTAAGGGGACATGTGTGGTACAGATGGTAAAGGCATATGTGTGGCAATCAGCGTCATTTGAGGAGAAGAAAAGACCTTTTGCTTTATGGAAAAAACTATCTGTGCATCAGCTTCGAAGAGCTGCTTCGTCATGAGGTAAGATGGAAGAATTGTTTTAGGGCTCAGGGCTGGGGCCTGTTTTTTTTTTTAAACGTTGGGGACCGGGGGAGCTGCAGCAGGGGTCTGGTTTTAGGGCTCTGGGAAGGGTCTGGGTATTTGTTTAAGGGCTGAAGACCAGGGGGTTGCGCCGGGATCCAGTTTTAGGGCCAAGGGCCGGGCCGGGCTTTTTGGGCTGTGGGCTATGGGAGGGTTGCACCAGGGGGGGCGGTTTTAGGGCAGGCTGGGATCAGGGAAAACCTTTACTACGCATATGCCTTTAACAGTCATGCTTTTACAATAACATTTGTTGTAATGGCATGCATGGTAAAGGCATAATCTTTGTAAAAATATGTGTGGTAAAGGTTATACTTGGTAATGGCATTCACATTGTAACAGCTGTGTTGTAACGCGGAATGCATTGTTCCGTCATACATCACTTTCAAGGTAGTGAAGCAGAGGAGTCTAAGGCTTATTCAGGGGAGGTGGAGGGGGCAAGTAATCACCATTCGCTGGCACACAATAATAACACTTGATAAATGATTGTCCAGTCAGTGAATTTTCCTTATAAACACACACATGACAAAATACTACACATTAATTTACAAATATAAACATAAGGCTGATCAAAAATACCTTGGACTACAATATGAAATCACATTTGGGCTCAAAGATTCACGACCCTTAAACTCACAAGTTTTACCACTGATACCAGAAAACACATCACAGTATAGGGGAGTATCACTTTAGATAAAACAGGCCTATTGGAATTATCGAGGGTTCACCATATTATAGGAACAACAACCCACATTTTAAAAACACCATCATTTTATAACTTTGTGCGTAAATGCAATGAACAATAATAACCACTGGAAAATGCAGTTATTAGTGTCAATAAAACATATTGATCTTCATTAGTAAACACTGTCAGCATTATTATTTCAATAAACATTATAAAATGAACATAACATGTTTGTGTGCTTTTTTAAATAGTTTCAAGCCACATAAAATGCAATCATAAAAGCAGCCCCTAGAGGGTGCTAAATTCAAGCCACAGAAAATGCAAACAAACAAACAGCTCCTAGATCCTACAGCATTTGGGATAACTTTAAAAAAATTGTGCGAAAGTCCTACAGGGTCATGAATTCCTTGACTCTGCAAACGTAGTGTCTGTTTACAAAGATTACTTCTGTAGGACAGCTGTAACTCCTATAGCCTCCCACAACGCTTTCAAGATTCGTTAGGGGTGACCTGTCCTCCTGGGGCCACCACAAGGCAAGAAAAAGATTCAAATCAGCAAACCCAGCAGGGAATTATGCGGCACTACAGCCTGGAGCAGTGAATATTTTGGTAGCGGCTCTTATGCTGTGCCAGGAAGAGCCATGTATCTTTGCTTTTGTTATTTTCTTCATACTTTGGGGGTGCCCGGTCCCACCCGAACACCCTACAAGCCTAAATTCATTGGGGTGGGGCAGCGATACCTCCGCTGGCCACCCCTGCCGGCATGAAGGTAGGGAGTTTGTTACGCTCCCCATACCCTTGCCAGGGCCAAGTGGGGCAGCCACCACCAGTGAGGGCACACAGATGGGGGTCTTGGGCTCGTTTTCTCTTTGTTGGGGGGGGTCACATTGGCACTCCACCTGTCTCTCTCTGCATCAGCCCCCTTGGGAGACAGGAGTGACAAGGGCAAATGTACAAACAGGGAGTAGGCCTCTTGCAAACCACCACCCTAAAATATATTATTAAATTGTGCGCCAACGCCTGGGCCCCAGCCCACCCAAGGGGTAACTTCCCACCGGGCAGCAGAGCGTCACATGCTCGATCTTCATTGGGGGTCAAATGTCATCAACCTTAAAACGGCCTCTAATCAGGCCCTATTGGGCCGATTTCGCTGATCCTAGGCTCATTTTGCACCTGGTGCCTCCAGGGCTAGCAGGCTTCCTGGCCTCCACGGTGATTCCATTGGATATCCTTGGGAGCTTTCTTCCCAGTTGTTGTCTCTGTGTGCAGAAGTCCAGATCTTTATCTCAACTGGTCCTCAGGGGCGCGTAACAGGGCCAGCCTAACTGGCCCTTGGAGAGACCCACTGGTGCTGGGATCAACTGGAGAAATGTCCTTGGTAATTTTGGGCATCAGGGTGTTACTCCTTCCAGTTGTCCATGGTCGTCGCAGTCCCAGGGTCCAGCAGTAAAAAACACAAAAGCACCAATAGCTCTTTCTTTCCCTTGTGTTAGATTTTTTTTAAAGGGATTGAAGGTTCTAGAAACCAGACACGGCTGGCCAAACCAAGGTACCTCTCCACCACTGTCCCAACCATCATGCATAGCAGGCTGGGACAGTCCAGCAAGGCGTAATTCAGAAGTCACTGCCCAAATCTCCACCCCTCGCAAACATCACTGCCAAGGCCTTGCCTGCCAAAATTCAAAAGAGGAGCCCCTCCTGATTTGGCTCAAGTTGTCTGGGCATCCTCCTTTGTTCAGTGCGCCTGGGCTGTCCCCACCCCCAGTAAAGTTGACAGGCAATCAATAAATGCTGATTTGTAACCCCACCCTTTCCTCCTCAGGAGCTGAGGAAAACAATGTTAATTAATCCTTCTGTGTGGGGAAACCTTTGTTCTGGACGTTGGAGAGCATAGTAATTAACCTGGTCCAGCTGGGTAACAAAATGCTTAGACTCTGATCCTGAGCTGAAAAATATAAAATTTCTGTATGACCCATAAGATGTACATATATGGTCAGAGGACCTGAAAATATGAACTTGGTGCACTTTTTCCACCCTAGTTTCATACTTCACAGGCCTTTGTAGGCCTAAGGGAAGCAAAACTGTACTGTAAGGCAGATTTCCCCCATATGTATAATAAAGTGTCACTGCAGACAAAATAGCAAACCACACTGACTTTCCTATAAATGCATGGTAATATTATAAGGCCTATCACAGGTCACTATTTCATTCCTCAGAATCCTCCTGCACCAGGCTACCTGCACCCAGTTATTGGGCTGCCCACACACGCATTCACATGCATGTGCACATATTCACGTGTAGCCAGCCAAGTCCCCCTTACCCTAGTCCCATTGCAGTAGCCTTATCTTAAAAGGCAGACACTGGTGATAAACACACATAGTCTATTTGCCATGTGATTACCGTTGGTGAGACACATGTAGCATGACTTAACCAAAGCAAAAAGTCAAAAATAGGGTGATCCAAAAAGCAAAATATCTTGGCATGTTAAATGGATGTAACCTATTTTGTAACAAAATCCATGTCCTATTTGAAGAACCCCTTAATGCCCCAACCTATAGGACAGACCTCAACAACATTTGTTAGCTCCTTGTTATCATTTATAGAGCACCCAAACTTATAATAATAACAGCTGATAGAAGCAAGACATGGATAGCAAACAATTGCAAAATAAAAACAAAGGACAGAAAGATAACGTTAAAGGAATAAAAACAAATACAGCAAAACTTTGTATCTCTGTGACATACCTCCCAAAGTACAACTTATACATCAATGAAATTGAAATTACCCAATAGCAATGTCCAATTGCAATGTGGGTCTCCGAAGACAATAGTTTACAAGAGTCTCATTAAAATGTAAATGGTTGGTGTATCTCATAGGCATTTAGGTATGACATTGCATGGTTTGACAGCCAAACTCTCAGGGATTTTCCAGCCGTTCGCACTGGGAAAGACAGAGAGTTATACGTCTGCATCAGAACCCGGTCATTGTTGTGGAATATTTTGACTAGATTATTTATTTAGAGAGTTTTGTAAAACACAAACATGACCCAAAGGTATCAGAGCACTGTACAGAACCGCCAAAAACCCATTGCTTAACCATATAGTATCTCTTCAATATAAAGTAAAATAATCACAAAAGAGAGTTTGTGGTTCAATAGATTGTGATTAGAGCCCAGGTTAAAAACTTGTGTCATGTTAAGAATCTGCTTAGTAAAATCCTCATAACCTCTTTCTTGAAACAGATCGTCAATGGGTTAGACTGAACATCCAGTGGAAGAGAGTTCCATATTCTCTGCACGGCTCCAGAGAAAGTGCGGGCATAGGTCTTCTTTTCTCTGAATCTGGATGGTTCTAGCAAGAGGGAGGCCCCTGATAACTTGAGCTTGCGTTTGAGGTACTTTGGTGTATCATAGTGTAGGGCTTTATGCGTTAAGCACACAATCGTCATTTGGATACTTGCTTCTACTGGTAGCCAGTTGAAAAACTTTAGAGCCAGTTAGTTGTCCAGAATAAGGCTGTTAATCAATTTTCACATCATGGTCTGAACTCTGATCTCGAACTGAAATTCCATGCTTAGCCTATGACTATAAAACAGTGCAGGCAACCATATTTGTAGGCAATAAACAATCCTGAATTGATCGCTTTTGAGCTGTCTTAACTTTGCCAAGTAGTTTCCATGATATACTCAGGTAGAGCCCAAACAGTATAGTAGAATTGCAATTACTTCTGCATCCACAATGAATATCCCATGTTTCTGATGGAACAGTGGATATATTTTAGAATAGTATTAAAGATTGTGGCTGAATTCTTATGGGGTACGAAGGAAAGTCCATTGACAGAAAGTAATTCCGAGGCTTCTACTGACCTACCGGAAAAAGTGCTGATCATATAAACTGGCCACTGAGTGGATGGTGAGATCAGTGACCCAGTTCTTGTCACAATTACTTTTAAACAGATTTCCTGCATCCAGTGCAACACCATTGCGTGGCACTCCACCACTAGCATTTCAGATCCATCATGGATGTTCAAGAATTCCAATCATACAATAACCAGGCAACCCAGACATTATGGCATTTGCCCATATCAAACACAGGCCAGACTCTTCAACAACTCTGATGCATGGTGGAATCACCATAATATTATATAGCTCTCTATAAAAGCCACTAAATAGATACATACTGTACAGTATAGAACTTGCGAGTTGATAAGTGAACATGGTGTGCGGAGTGTGGTGTTTAATGTAGTGAAGGGAATAGGAGCTCTAAGGCAGACAAGCGAACATGGTGTGTTTAGTGGCGTATTAGATGGAATGCAGGTTATAGAATCTTGAAGACTGACAAGTACATGTGGTGTGTAAAGTTTAGTGTTAGATGTGGTGCAAAGTATGGATCTGTATCACTAGCAAGCAGTGAACTTGTGATTGGCTGGGAGAGAGGGTCCTCCGGCACTTATCTTTGGGGAACGGCACTTATTTTTCGTTTGTGGACGTAGTGCAAGGTATGGACGCTTTAAGACGGAAAAGTTAACGTCAGTTAATGTGAATGTGAACTTGTGCTCCTGACAAGCGAATTGTCAAGAGGCAGAAACCTGAAAATCTGATTGGAGCAAAGATATTTGCCACATATCAACAAACATACAGCCAATTCCTCAACTCTACTGTGGAATTATACAGTAGGCCTGGGAAACGGGAAATGGGACAGGATGAAGAAAGAGACATACTGGGTATCATTCCAAGCCTTGTAGCAACACTGGACTAAACCTGTACTTATATCTTAAAAGCAACAGAGAGTTTTTAGTACTATCATAGCATGAACACAGGTGTGTTTTTAGGTCTCACCTACACAGCGGATGCACTGCAAGACAGTTTGTTTACAAGTCAGGGGGCTTCCTACCCACACACAGCATACCATTAGTTGTTTTCTTAGTCACTCTCATTTGCATTCTTTCGATTGCTTAGCTCATATAAGCGTCCCATAATTTTTTGCTGTTCTTTGAAGCATGGACCAAGTACATGTCTTCTTCTTTGTTCGTTTCTTTCTCGTCGCAACACAGCATTTTTTTATTTTATAAGGCTTTCAGTAGTACTCCTGGATGTACAATGTGCATTCCTGCTTTTAACACAGGCATGTGGCACACTATCTGATGTCTCTATTTACTTGACTCTTTGGTTACTTACACCCACAGCTGTACTACTCTCGACCACTCTACTCTATGCTATTCCACTCTATTCCACTCCACTCCACTCTACGTCACTCCACTCTACCCACTCAACTCTACGCCACTTTACTCTCTTTCACTCCGCTTTAATCTAGGACATTCAACTCTGCTCCACTCTGCTCCACTATATGCCACTCCACTCTAGTCTATGTCACTCCACTCTATTCTATGCCATACCATGCCACAACACTCCAATAGATGCTACTCTACTCTATGCCACTCTACTCTATACCACTTTACGCTACTCTACTCTACTCTACTCTACACCACTCTACTCTATTCAATGCCATGCCACTCTACTCTACGGCACTCTACTCTATGCCACTACACTCTACTCTATGCCACCCCACTCCACACAATGCCACTCCAGGGCACTCTACACCACTCCACTCTAAGCCACTCAATGCCACTCCACTCTACACCACTCCTCTCTACTCTACTCTACTCCGCTCTACTCTTTGCCACTCCATGCCACTCTACTCTATGCAACTTCACTCTACGCCACTCTACTCTACACCACTCTACTCTATGCCACTCTACATCCCTCAACCCCACTCCATTCCACGCTTCTCTACACCACTCTACTCTATGCCACTGTACTCTACGCCATTCTATACAATTCCACTGTACACCACTCTACTCTGTACCACTTCACTCCACACCACTCCATTCCACATCACACCACTCTACTCTATTCTACACCACTCTACTCCACTCTTCACTACTCTATGACACTCTACGTCACTCTACTCTATGCCACTCTGAGCCACTCGATGCCACTCCTGTCCAATCCACTCCATAAAATGACACCCTATAGCACTCTAGCCCTTCCACTCTACACCACTCTACTGTACTCCACTCGACGCCACTCTACTCAATGCCTCTATACGCCACTCCATTCCACTTGTGTGGAGTGTGGTATTTGATGTAGTATAGGAGATAGGAGCGCTGAGGTTGACAAGCAAACTTGGTGTGTTTAGTGCAGTGTTAGATGGAATGCAGGGTATGATATATTTAAGACTGGAAAGCAGTGCTTAATTTGAGCTGGTAATTGCCAGGGGGAGGGCGAGGGCTCAGACTAGCAATTATTTTTCCTCATTAGACATTGAGCAAGAAAGGGAAAACACACAAAGGAGAAAGAAGTAGGAAGAGACAGACAGAAAAAACGCAGCAAATGGACAAAGCTGGAACCTGCATGAGTGAGATAAAGGTGCAGGCAGTGTCTGATAGTTGATGGAAGAAGCATGAGGTTGATTCATGACTATGCAGCCTTGGTATTCTGTGCTGCGACATATAAAAGCACCGGCCCCGGGTTTCAGAGCAGAGCTTTGGCCACCGGCACTGATTATATTTTCAAATTTACAAAATATAATTGCATATGGCTTGGTCCAAACTGAGGTGACATGGTGTGCAAAATAATGATGGACTGGGAGGTGGCCCTGAGTAATTACCAGTAGCTGAGATTAATTCAAGCATTTTATCCATCACTTTTTTCCATACTTTAGTCTGTTGTCCTAAGTGAAACCAGTATGCTCAGACAGGGTCCCTGTCACATAGTTACTGGAATCAATCTATACCTAGCTGATGAGTCCTAGCTAGGGCAAAAGAAAACCAGTCCTGGGTTCCTTGTATTTTAGTTCAGGGAGGACTTGTCTTGGCAGTTCGGGCAGGACTGTTCCCATTGGAGTAGGGTCAAGACTGATTTCCATATGGCTGGGTCCAAACTAAAATGGAATGATGCGCAAAATAACGATGGACTGGGAAGCATTCCTAAGTAATTACCAGTAGCTGAGATTAATTCAATCATTTCATCCATCATATTTTTGTATACTGCCGCTCTCAGTGGGGCGAGGATGCCCAGACGTGGGTCCCATGCAGACTGTGTCACTGGAATCAAGCTCTAAGTAGTTATTGAGCCCTAACTAGGGTGAAACTGGCGCTGGGTTTCTTGCATTCCAGTTCAGGGAGGACCTGGCCTGGTAGTACAGGCTGAACTGGTCCCATTGGAGCATGCTCAAGACTGATTTGCATATGGCTGGGTCCAAACTGAGGTGGCATGGTGTGCAAAATATCAATGGACTAATATGTGACCCCGAGAATTACCAGTGGCTGAGATTAACTCAATTATTCTGACCATACATTTCCTGTATACTTTAGTGTGTCTCCCTAAGTGGGACGAGTATGCCCTGACATGGGTCTGATGCACTCTGTGTCACTGGAACCAAGCAATACCTGGCTGATGGCCCCTAACTAGGGTGAAACTGGTCCTGAGTTTTTTTCTATTCTGGTTCAGATAAGACATGGCCTGGCAGTTTGAGTTGGACAGTTGCTATTGGAGCAGAGTCAAGACTGATTTTCATATGGCTGGGTCCAAACTGTGATGGCATGGCGTGCAAAAAACGATGGACTGGGATGCAGGCCGAGTAATTACTAGTGGCTGAGATAAATTGAAGCATTCCATCCATCACTTGTATGTACGCTTTAGTCTGTCACCCTACGTGGGACGTGTATGGCCAGATGTGGGTCCAGTGCACACCATGTCACTGGAATCAAGTTTTACCTGGCTGATGAGCCCTAACTAGGGCGAAATCTGTCTTGGGTTGCTTATATTCCAGTTCAAGGAGAACCTGGCCTAATAGTTCATACTGGACAGTTCCCATTGGATCTAGCTCAAGACTAATTTGCATATGACTGGGTCAAAACTGAGGTGGCGCAGTGTGCAAAATAATGAGTGGCTGGGATATGGCCTAAATAATTACCAGTTGCTGAGATTAATTCAGGCATTCTATCCAATACCCTTTTTATGTACTTTAGTCTGTCACCCTAAGCAGGACGGGCATGCACAGATGTGGATCCCGTGCTGCACACTGTGTCACTGGAATCAAGCTATACCTGGCTGATGAGCCCTAACTAGTGCAAGCCCAGTTCTGGGGTGCTTGTAGTCCCGTTCAGGAAGGGCTTGGCCTGGCAGTTTGGGGTGGACTGTTCCCATTGGAGTAGGGTCAAGACTGATGTGCATATGGCTGAGGTGTAGTGGTGTGTGAAATAACAATGGACTGGGATGCAGCCCGAGTAATTACCAGTGGCTGAGATTCATTCAAGCATTCCATCCATTACTTTTTTGTTTACTTTAGTCTATAACATATTAAGCACTACTGGCAAGTGAACATGGTGTGTAGTGTTTGACAGAGTGCAGTGCATGGAAACATACAGCCTAACAAGTGAATGTTGTGTGTTTACTGGAGCATTAGACATAGTTCCGGTGCATGGACGCTCTAAGGCTGAAAAGTGAATGTCAGCGAATGTGATTGTGAACCTGCTCCCCTGATATGTAAATTGTCAGCAGGCCCAAACCTGGAAATCCAATTGGAGCAAGGACAGTTTCCAAACATCGGCAAACCCACAGCCAATTTCTCAAAACTATTGTGGAGTTATACATTAGGACTTGTGAAATGGGACAGGATGGAGAAACAGACATACTTGTTATATTGTCATGCCTTGTAGCAAAACTGCAAAAAGAACAATTGACGGACAGAATGCAGAACAATTTCACACATTCGCCCCAGTACAGAGATCTGGGCCTAAATCCATCGTTTTTTTGCTCCCCATGCCATTCCAGTTTGAACCCAGCCATATGGAAATCAGTCTTGACCCTGCATTCAATGGGAACAGTCCAGCCCGAACTGCCAGCCCAGGTCCTCCCTGCACTGGAAACAAGCATCCTAGGACCGGTTTCAGGGTTTCACCCCTCATCAGCCAGGATAGCTTGGCTCCAGTGGCATAGAGAGCACGGGACGCACGTCTGGGCATACCCCACCAGGCACAGGGTCAAGACTGATTTGCATATAGCTGGGTCTGAACTGAGGTGGCAAAGTGAGCTAAAGAACAATGATGGATTCAACCCAGATCTGTGACTAGGTGTGAGTGTCTGAAAAGTTTCAGCGCTCCATCCATCATCTCTTTGTGTTTGCTTTGTTTGCCCTAAATTGGCAGGGTATGCCCAGACGTGGTACCCTTGCTCACTTTGCCACTGAATTCAAACTAGCCTGGCTGATGAGGGGTGTTACCCCGAAACCGGTCCCAGGATGCTTGTTTTCGGTTCAGGGAAGACCTGGCTTGGCAGTTCGGGCTGGGCTGTTCCCATGAGGCACAGGGTCAAGGCTGATTTGCATATAGCTGGATCTGAACTGAGGTGGTGAAGTGAGCTAAAGAACAATGATGGATTCAACCCAGATCTGTGACTGGGTGTGAGTGTCTGAAAGGTTTCAGTGCTCCGTCAATCTACTCTTTGTGTTTGCTTTGTTCACCCTAAGTTGGCAGGGTATGCCCAGACGTGGGTCCCTTGCTCACTTTGCCACTGGATTCAAGCTAGCCTGGCAGATGAGGGGTGTTACCCCAAAACTGGTCCCAGGATGTCTGTTTCCGGTTCAGGGAAGACCTGGCTTGGCAGTTCGGGCTGGACTGTTCCCATGAAGCACAGGGTCAAGACTGATTTGCATATATCTGGATCTGAACTGAGGTGGCGAAGTGAGCTAAAGAACAATAATGGATTCAACCCAGATCTGTGACTGGGTGTGAGTGTCTGAAATTTTCAGCGCTCCATCCATCATCTCTTTGTGTTTGCTTTGTTCGCCCTAAGTTGGCAGGGTATGCCCAGACGTGCATCCCTTGCTCACTTTGCCACTGAATTTCAAGCTGGCCTGGCTGATGAGGGGTGTTACACTCAAACCGGTCCCAGGATGCTTGTTTCCGGTTCAGGGAAGACCTGGCTTGTCAGTTCAGGCTGGACTGTTCCCATGAGGCACAGGGTCAAGGCTGAATTCCATATAGCTGGGTCTGAACTGAGGTGGCAAAGTGAGCTAAAGAACAATGATGGATTCAACTCAGATCTGTGACTGGGTATGAGGGTCTGAACATTTTCAGCACTCCATCCATCATCTCTTTGTGTTTGCTTTGTAGCAAAACTGGGCTGGACATGCATTGATATCTTTAAAGCAACAGAGAGTTTTTAGCTTGAACATAGATGTGTTTTTAGGTCTCGCTGCAAGATGCATTGTGATTTAGTGGGCTTACAACCCGCAAACAACATGACATTAGTTGTTTTGTTATCACTCTCGTTTGCAGTCTTTTAACTCCTGAGCTCCCTATCGTTCCCTTTCTTTCTCTGTTTTTTGCTCCTCCTTGGAGCATGGACTAAGTGCATGTGTTCTTCCTCGTCTTTTCACAACACAGTATTTTGTTTATTTTATAAGCATTTCAGATATTATTCCTGGAAGTACAATGTGCTTTTCTATTTTTAACACAGATATATGGCTTCTTATTTATGTTGCATTTACCTTATCTTCTGTCTCTACAGACGCTTTGGTTACTTTCACCCTCAACTGTACTATTCTACGACTAGGGATTTAGCTTTCTCTGTAAGATTTGAGGGGGTGGGTGAACTTCATATTTTCCAACAATCACACTGGTTAAAATACATTATACGAGAAGCAGTAGCAGTAGGAGTGTGAATTGTGAGGAGTACTTATTACTCAATATTTTGCAAAATAACCATTGTTTAAGACCTTTAAAGCAGAGACATGAAAGTGTGCGTGTGTGTGTGTTTTCTATCTGCATGTGTATGTAACAATCCCAAGTGAAATCCGACAAACACCTCACCATACCCAACTTAAACTACCTGTACCCAACTATTTACTACAAAACACATTTATTGGGGGGTGTCTATGTCACTCTACTCTATGCTACTCCACTCTACGCCACGCCACTTAACTCTACGCCACTCTACATCAGTCCACTGTATGGCACTCTTCTCTATGCCATTCCACTTTACTCTATGCCACTCTACTCTATCTCACTCCACTTTAATCTATCACACTCAACTCCACTCCACTCTAAGCTCCTCTATGCCACTCAATGCCCCTGCACTCTACGCCACTTTACTCTATGCCACTCTACACTTTTTACTCTATGCCAATGTGCTTCGTACTACTCTATTCCACTTAACCCCACTCTATGCCACTCTACTCTACCCCATTCTGCTTTATGCCACTCTAAACCACTCCACTTTATATCACTTTACTCCACACCATTCCATTATACTCTATGCCACTCTATGGCACTCTATGTCACTCTACTCTTCGCCACTCTACACCACTCCAGTGTACTCTACACCACTTTACTCTATGCCACTCTACGCCACATTTTCCACTCCAATCCATTCCACACAATGTCACTCTATGCCCCTCTACTGTATGCAACTCTATGCCACTCTACTTCTCTCCACTCCACTCTCCGCTGCTCTACTCGATGCCACTCCTCTCTACGTCACTCAGCTCTGCACCACTCCACTCTACTCTATGAAATGAAATGCCACTTAACACCACTCTCTGCTACTCCACCCCACTTTCTGTCACTGTACTGTATGCCACCCTACATCACTCTACTCTATGCTGCCACTCTACTGTATGCCACTGTACTCTACGCAACTCCACTGTACTCTATTCCACTTCACTCTACACCACTCCACTCCACGGTATTCCACTCCACTCTATGCCATTACACTGCACAACACTCTCATCCACGCCTCTCTACACTACACCTCTCTACTCTATGCCACACTACTCCATGTCACTCTACTCCACTCTCCTCTACATCACTTTCCTCTATGCCATTGTACTCAACACTGCTGTACAACATGGCTAAAAGACATTGACAAAGCCAATAGCTCTCACATAGGTGAGACCTATTGGCTATGCCAATGAATGTTTAACGTGAAGTGCTTGCTATGATGAAACCTGGTGGCACTTTCTGTATTTCTGCTTTCTATTACAATTTGAAACTTTGCTTTTCTTCTGAGCTGAAATGCATTTAAAATGTTATATAACTGAATAACCATCAGGATTACATTAGGCTTGTTTACAAGTGAGAGATAACCCTAAAAATTGGACAATAACTTTTCATGCTTAGTTTGTGTTCAAGGTGACAAGTAGAAAACTGTAAAATGAAAGCATCTGATAGTATTACATGTGTAGATGGTAATCCTGCCATATATGTATTAGCTCTCTTTGATATCAGTGTAACATACAACAATACTTATTTGCTAATATACTTCCATTTGGAGTTTGCAATAGTTCAAATAGAGTCTGTAAGACTATGAATGACTTTTTTTGAAAACAAACAAATGCTTGAGAGTTTGTAATTCTTAAGGGATGACTAATTGTGAAACAAACAAGTGCAACTGGAATTAGTATTAGACGTAGTGCAAGGTAAGGCCGCTCTAAAGTAGTCCTGGGCGGTAAATTCCGCTCCGCTCACAGAATTTGCAGAATTTTGGCAGTTCCGCGGAGAACGCGGAATTGCCCAAAATTCCACGATCCACGGCGTAGCGGAATTTTTTCCTTGTTCGCGCTTTCAAAATGCGTGTTCGCGTACGTGGGAGCGACTTACCGGGATCTCTGCGTTCGCCGATGAGTTTTCCTATCCATTGGCGTGCGCCATGAGATTTTGGTAGCCGGCCGCGCGATCCCATGAGAGTGTGCGATCGATAACACGTCATTCGGATGCGCCATTGGACATCTGCATTCGCAAACAGGAAACACGCATCGTGAGCGGGTAACAAGAGAAACAAGAGTGCCACGCCAATTGGTGACCGCATGGGCAAGTTCACAAGAAATTTCCCCCTGAGCACGCAAACAGCTTCCCCGAACAGCAAAAACGCATCGCGAACGGGCGGAACAAGCAATTTTGCGTGCTCGCGGAATTCTGCGTAACTTGCTGAGATTTTTTACCGTTTCACTGAACTTTGCGTAACACGACTGCGCAAAATCCCCCCACCCCTAGCTGACAGGTGGATGTGGTATGTGGGGTGAAGTCATAGTGTATGTAGTGGAGGCTATGGAAGCTGTAAGACTGACACTTGAATGAAGTCTGGAAGGTGGGGTGATAGATGTAGTAGAGTATATGGATGCTCTAACACTAACGGACCAATATGGTGTGTGAGGTGTAGTGGTAGATATACTCCCTGGCATTCGGGTTGAAGGGCTGGGAAGTGAATATGGTGTGTGGGACGCAGTGTTAGATGCAGTGCAGTGTATTCTAGCTTTAAGAATAACAAGCAAATATAGCAGTGTGGAGTGTGCAGGAAGATGAAGTGAAGGGTATGGAAGCTTTAAGGCTGACAAGTTAATGTAGGTGTGTGAAGGGCAATGTTGGATGTAGTACCGGATATGGAAGCTTTATGCCTAGTGTGTTGGTGTATGGAGTGTAGTGGTGGATGTGGTGCAGAGTAAGGAAGCTTCAAGACCGAAAAGTGAATATAGTGTGGAGTACTGCGTAAGATGTAGTGCAGGCTACTGGCGTTGCAGTGCTGTCAAGTGATTGCGGTATGTGCGGTGTAGTAGCCCTATGGGTCAAAAGTGAATCCTGTGTGTGGGGTTCAGTGTTAGGTGTAATATAGGGAATGAAACCTCCAAGGTTGACCAGTACATGTGGTGTGCAGAGTCTGATGTTGTGTAACAGAGGGTATGGAAGTTGTACGCCTCTGTTCCCTACGCAACTCCACTTGAAAAACGAATGGGGATGGGAGGGCGCAACTAAAGAAACTGCAGTGTAAGGAAGCGAGACGGCCTTGGCAGGGAACAGTGCAAGATTGTGCATTGGATATATGTCCGTGAAGAGAGAGAGGGAAGGCTGAACAGCCATGGCAGTATTTTACAGAGCTGCGGGTCTGAATGAAGCAAAGAGTAGTGCTGGGAACAAGAACTGGAGAAAAAGTTGTCTGGAAAAGGAAAAGAACCCTGCAATGTCATTATAAGTGAGTGTATGTAGCTAGGAGCTAACACAACAAGGGCAGAACGAATTTGTAACAAACAAAAGGTTTGTAAATTGATCTCTGTTCAGCTCCTTTGGCAGGTGGCTGCCAGCAGTCATACACTGGTATTTGACACCAGGGCAGTGGAAGAATCGCTGGCCCTCAAGGCCTGCGTGGACTTTTTGTGGCAATGTGGGCTGACTTATTGAAATGGCTTAAAGTGCACCATTTGTACTAATTGAATAAAAATTTCGACAATAACCCATTAGTCCCTGTAAAAACACCCTAAAAGCCTATTCAGTTGCTTTGCACAATGTTTCTAGTCCCACAATGTATTGGAAAGATCATCCGCCAGGTACCTCTAAAACAGTGTGTCGCAAAAAGTTTCAAATTTATATGTGCCAATGTGAGCTAACTTTTTGGGCGCATAGGGTTTTTGTACCAGGCGGATCCATCCCACCAGTATCAGTACCAAACCCCCGTTTACCAAATCCCCTCTACCTCTCCACTCCCCATAAAACGCGTGTACACGCTAATAATCTCACAATACTGTGTAATCGCATGTTTTTTTTCTATGTCTATACTTGTCTATGTAATTATGGAACCGTAACTCACTGATCCTCATGTAAAGCGCTCTGATACCTCCGGGTCTAGCCAGCGCTATATGAAACTTTGCAAATAAATAGGCACCAGAAGTCATGGTTTCTCCAAATAAATGCAAGCCGCACCTGTCATGGACTCCGCACTACTGGTTGCCTGGAGGTTAGCTATGATGTTACGGAGATAAATGAACAGAGGCGAAGAGCATATTTAGCTCTCCCTGCACTCAGCGGATTTGGCATGAAGTGGACGATATGACTTCACAATCAAAACACACTCTTTCATCTGTCACAACATGAGCGGTCCCCATAATCCACCCCGGCAGCGAGAGATAAGGCCGCTTAGGTATTAATCACACTATTGTTGTGCAAACAATAGGCCGCCCTCCCCGCCGCCAAGACAAACAGAGGGAACTCCCAGGCCGCGGCCAAGCACAGGCTCTTCCACGCCGTGTGCTAACACAGCTGAAGCCGTGAGAGGCGCGGCTCCGGTTGTGTCAGAATGGACCAGATTAATGTGAACCAGGAATGCACTCTCTGATTGTCAGAGCCGCAAAGCATCTTTATGAAGCCTGTGGGAGCCTTAAAGAAAAGCAGTGAGATCATGTCAAATGCAAGAAAGGGACAACCTACACAACCCTCCCACTTTGAGGAGCGGTCCCTATGATAGGCAGGAAGGGGTGCCGCTCATATAGGAGCTGAGGGGTTAGTTATTATCTTTTAATGGCCAAGCTGCTTTGAGAGGCTGTCATTGTCAATAATGCCCTTCTTGGCTCAAAGGATTGTTTGGAGCACGGGCTTTGGTAAGTCCTTTACCTTTCATGACGTTCACTCTTCCCTCTGGTGGGTTTCCACTAAGTGCTTCTCTGTTCTCATCCGTAGGTGAACATTTATTGTTGTTAATCCATACAGGTGCACATTCCAGAGACAGCATAACACAAACTATTAGAATACATTCAATGAACATGTTATAAATGGGACCTTTCAATTCGCATACTCAGATCAAATCAATTCCGAACTTTAAATGGACAGAGATTTCTAATGGGAGAGTACAAGATAGGCACATTTCTAATGGGAGGGTCCCATAAAGGCATTCCTAATGAGAGAGTACCAGATAGGCACATTGCTAATGGGAGGGTACCATATAGGCATTCCTAATGAGAGAGTACCGGATAGGCACATTGCTAATGGGAGGGTACCATATAGGCATTCCTAATGAGAGAGTACCGGATAGGCGCATTTCTAATGGGAGAGTACCGGAAGCACATTGCATTTCTAATGGGAGAGTACCAGATAGGCACATTTCTAATGGGAGGGTACCGGAAGCACATTGCATTTCTATTGGGAGAGTACCGGATAGGCACATTTCTAATGGGAGAGTACCGGAAGCACATTGCATTTCTAATGGGAGAGTACCAGATAGGCACATTTCTAATGGGAGGGTGCCAGAAGCACATTTCATTTTAATAGGAGAGTACCGGATAGACACATTTCTAATGGGAGGGTACCGGAAGCACATTGCATTTTAATAGGAGAGTACCGGATAGGCACATTTTTAATGGGAGGGTACCAGATATACATTGCATTTCTAATGGAGCACCTGATAGGCACATTTCTAAAGGTAGTCCACCGGCTAGACACATTTCTAATAGGAGAGTACCGGATAAGCACATTTTTAATGGGAGGGTACCAGATTCACATTGCATTTCTAATGGAGTATCTGATAGGCACATATCTAAAGGTAGTGCACCGGCGAGGCACATTTCTAATAGGAGAGTACCGGATAAGCACATTTTTAATGGGAGGGTACCAGATAGGCATTTCTAATAGGAGAGTACCACTATTCCCTCTTCCATTAGAAATAGCCTCCCATTTAAAGCAATGTACCCTCTGAATAACTGCCTTGCTCCTAAAAATCAACATGCTTCAGAGACATGGAAATGTTCTAACCCAACGTTGCACACTTCTGGCATCAGGTAGCCTTTACCATGCATGCGTTACACCACGAATGTCTTTACCACATATAACCTTTACCATGCATGCTTTTACAACGTATTTTTTTGTAAAACATGTATGGTAAAGGCCTATGCTTGATAAAAATGTTCCCTAACCCTTAACCTCAGTCTTCAAGCCAGTTCCCGGGCCTCCCCCACCCCGTCCATTTTTTTAAAATTCCAGACCCCTGCCCTAATCCCTAAAAACAGTCCCCTGTGCAACCTCCATCACCCCAACTTTTTAAAAAATTACCCGATTCTTCCCTAAACCTTAAATCTAGACCCTAGTGCGACCACCGCCCTGTTAAAAATTGCTTGACCGTTCCCTAAGCCCTAAATCTAGACCCCAGCGTGACCCCCACCCTTTTAAAAATTACCTGACCATTCCCTAAGCCCTAAATCTAGACCCCAGTGTGACCCGCGCCCTGTTAAAATTTCCCAACCCTTTACTAAACCCCAAATCTATACCCCCAGCACAACCCTCTCCCTGTTAAAAAATACCCAACCCTTCCCTAAACCCTAAATCTAGAACCCTGCGCGAGCCCCTCCTAGCCTCAAGCCCTTTTAAAACATACCTAAATCTGTTCCCTGGCCCCCAGTTCCTTTAAATTGAAATCACCTCAGTTCCAAAAACAATCCCCCTTACCCTTACAGGACGAGGGAACTCTTGTGAGGCACTGCACACACATGTCATCAAGTGGCAGCGGAAGGATCTCTTGGCTCCTCTAACGACGCCGATAGCGTTTACCTCGCAGGTGCCGTTACCAGCGTATGCCCTCTCACCACATACGTTGTAAAAACAAATGCGGGTGAAGGCTATGCGTGGTAACAGTATATACATGCCACTGCCTGCGTGGTAAAGGCCCTGCGTGGAAACAGCCGCGTTGTAATGGCTGTTTCCCTTCTAACATAGATAGCATTCACACACTTCACAGTACATTACACCAATATTTATCCTTTGATTAAAATACTCTTAGAACCCAAGTTCAGAGTATTTCAAAGGTGTACGGTGTTGTGAGAACATCTAAGCAATTCCAAGTTCCATTCTGGCATTTCAACCTAAGGTTCGGTGTACCCCGTGTCATAGTCTATGGGCCTGATTACAAGTTGAGGTGTTATTTATCGCTTTCTTAAATAACAATACCACATGGTGTGCTATTTATCAGGTCACATAAATAGCACCTATTCTGAGTTCAAAGGAATAACACGAGGTCTTTTGTTGTTTAACGCACTAAAATCCGCATGATACGGTTTGACCTGCCAAAATGTAGCGAATGTTGGGTTATTTAATGCACCTGATAATAATCGGACGCGTTAAATAAAACCAAACTCGTAATTCCTTGCCGTGTGTAAACAGGGGTTTACACACGGAATAGAATTAACCACCCAGCTTGTAATCAGGGGTTATGTGGTTTCCTTCTCTCTCTGATGGGGTAAAGGTTCCTTGCCTGAAATTTTGAGTTTTCTATGGGTTACTGTTCTAAAATGGGCTAATCAGAGTCTGATCTCTGATGAGGGTTCATCTTCTCATCGTTGCTCCTGGGGGGGTTCATATTTTACCTGAAAACGTATCCTGAGAGCACCTGCAGTAAAGCTAACCTACATATAAGCTGTTGGCTCTTGTCTTCGTCTGTAATCTTAGGTTGCGGTGTCAAATCCCATTCGGGGGACCACGAGGCATTGAGGAGATACGCGCATGTTGAGATCATATGCCACTGAAGTCCGATTTTAATATACTGGGGACTGCCCTACTGTAACTGTAAACTGGGCCAAATGCAACCACTTCAGCGCTTGACTCTCAGTGGTAGCAATGGAGAGCAGGCAGAGGCATCTCCGCTTCTGACAATAACTGACTGTCCAGCCCAGTGCTTTACTTTTTATAAGAAATATACTTCCAAAAGAAATACTGCACATGCAATAATGGCCAAGTATCATTTAGTGAACTCGACGCTGGGGCTAACTGTGCCTCAATCAGCTATCCTATTCCTCACCACTGGATGGCTCTCCCGTCTGGTCTAGGCAGTTCTACACCTTGCTTAATTAATAGCAAGAGTTTAGGCTCTGGTGCAGATTACCGACCTTGTGAACTGTCAAATGATCTCAGTCTTTCACAGTTCATGCAGTCTTTCCCTCACAGTGATAAGTCCTATAATTCAGATGTTCTGGGGCAGCTGTGGCCCGTGCAGGTAAGAGCAGTGGGTCTGGGTGGGGGGGATTACAACAAACGACAACGAGAGAAAATTAACTATTTATTTAATTTTCCCTCTAGATCATCTGTTGAATCCCTCCAAACCAGCCCCACCACCCCACCGCTCTTACCTGCACCAGCCGCTCCTGTTCTGAGGTAGCCAGCGTGCGGCAGCAACCAACCCCTCTCCCACTTCTTGGTCAGCGAGCGCATTTGAAATGCCAAAGTGACACCCTCTAGCTGCAACGAGGATGTGGCAGAATAGAGCCCACACAGACGTCAAATTAAGTTACCTGGAGCCGTGGAGTCTCACTTGGACAGATCTGGTCACAGTCACACTCAGGCCAGCTCCTGGATGCTAGGCTTCACACAGGCCTGCTTCGGAGCACTAAACTCGGGCCTGGCCTCAGTATTATCGGAACCGGCAGCACACTGGTCAGCTTCAGTCTTCAGATGAAGGGCAGCTGCAACAGTTCTTGGGTTCACCGCAGCACAGGGTTAGTCATGGTCACAGTTATTTAGCCGCACTTGCAATCCACATCTTAGTAGCTCCACCGGCTTAGAACAGCGAACTGGAGACTGGGCCTGGTGCATGACAACACCTCACTTTTCTCCATCCTCTCTCTGGCAGACCCTACCATCACTGGGGTCTTGCTCAGGCCTGGCAAAATTATAATTACTCATGAGTATGCAGAGTCATTTTGTTAATTTCATGTTACTCTTGTGATAAGCAATTACAGAATATAACATGATTCCATCTGTTTGCATAATTTCGGGCAAAAATGCCTACCCAAATCACAGAAAAAGAGCGTGAGCAGCTGCTGTTCTTGTTCTGTTTCATTTGGAGCTGTTTTCTAAGTCCAAAATACATCCTTTGGCTGTTTTGGACGCAAGGTTGCATTTTGTGTTTAGAAAGTAGCGCTAAATGCAGGGTTACGCTGCTTGCATAATTTTGCGTAATCTTACATAGTTTTGCTGTAATTTTGTGTAATTACAATACATCAAATGCGCAAGTTATGCCCACCCCAATTCTTGCAGCATGTAGCTCCTCCTAAACAGGCATTCTTAATACAGGGGTGACAGGATCCTTCCCTCGCTTAGAAGGGTGGGTGGCTTTGAGGCCCTTTGGGCTATAAGAACAGGTTCTGCAGGAAGGAAAGACTC
This sequence comes from Triturus cristatus, assembly GCF_964204655.1. Lineage (NCBI taxonomy): Eukaryota > Metazoa > Chordata > Amphibia > Caudata > Salamandridae > Triturus > Triturus cristatus. Next base: position 796,011,645 of record NC_140583.1, on the reverse strand, counting down.
AGGTGATGCCACCATACAACTGGCTATCGGGCTGATTGGTTGTACAGAAGTCCTCTGATTACTCCATGTAGCATCTCCTTTCTTGGTCATAGAGAACTTGAAACTGGAACAATAAGTAGATCAGTGAGTCCACTTTTATAAAGTGAATGCAGAGAGGAGATGTGGATCCACTGTCCATACTTTGAGAACCAGCTCATGGCTGTTCTCCTTTCAAGTATCCTCTCCCCTGCTCTCCAGATACAGTCTTTGTGCAGAGTAATGATTCTCATAGTAGGGTAGTCACCAGCGAGGAGCACCAGCAACAGAAGCACACAGTGATCTGAGCTTTTTGCACCTAGCTGCCATCAGCTTCACTGAAGAGTGATCAGGTGAAGGTGAAAGGCTACCAACAGAAACTGCAGTCTCATCCTCCCCCCCTGCAATCTACTAAATGACAGAGCTACAGGAAGACTAATCAGCAGCCCCTTTCCACAAAAGCCTAAATGAACTGCTAAAGAAACCTTGTCTCCTTTTTCCACTCTTCATTACATTGATTGATCTCCAGTTCAATGTGCGCTTAAAATGCACCATGGAAAACAAAACAAACATTTGCCTTAATATGGCAGACACGGGCAAAGCCCTTGTTATCCTCATTATCACGGATGTGGGATGAATGTGCTAACCTTATGTGACTTTTCAGGTTTTGCAGGGTGGAACATGTTAGACGTCTACATTGACCAGCATTGCGTCTCAGATCCCTCTGGTCTTCGTAGGTTTGTCTGATTAGTACTGAGTCGTTAGTTAAGCGGGCTGCTATAGCCTGTATCTGTGAGCTCCAGCTAACAGCAAGGCTTCACAGGCCCTTTCATACATCACCTGCCTGTCCCATCAATGATAAGGGTAATGAGGTAGGAAATTGGGACATAATATATGATGATACAGATTATAATATTATTGGGGCCAGGAGGGCAAACAGACAGACTCCAGTTACTTTTCTCTGTCTTGTGGTTAGTGTCAAGAGGGAGGGCAGGGATTTTTACTATGTCTGTGATGTGTGGTGGGGATAAGGTTCGAGTACTCCATGTCACTAGTCACGAAGCGGGTCTTCAGGTACTGAGTGGGAGCTTCTGGACCATATGGTTTCTGGGCTCTACGTATCTTCATGAGATGCATATCTTCAAAGTTCTTAATTATTTCGAACAGTAAATCTACACTTCCCATAAATTACATACGTCCACAATAATTTGTTTCTTTTTATACTTTTGCTGCAATTTTCTTGCTGCACAATATTTCTGTACTTGATATTCTGACATTCAATCAGACACGAAAACACATACTTCTTAAAGCAATGTTTGAAAGGTGCAAGACCTAGATGTAGTCAAACGTTGTGTTAAAGATAGCAACAATATTGGGAAGTAGTCAGTAGAGTGGTGAAAAAGAGACACCGGCTAGTCTACATTTTAACTTTACACCCTTGCCAATTGGTGTGAGGGCACACTTTCTTCTTAATAACTGCAGATCCAATTTGTTACACTTTAACCCATTGACAGAAGTTAAAAGCATGTTCTAATTAATGACTGGGAGATGTATTCTAATAAATTGCTACAAAGTCACCCTGAATTTTAATCCATTCTCGGTGTTGTGAGGGCTCCTGGTTTCTACTTCACTGTTGAGAGGAATCCTACACTCATATACATTTTTGGAACAACTTCTTATATTCTAGCCTATTCTGGGAGGCCTTTTTACTTTCTGACCCGAACCATTGTTGGCAAGTCTACTTACCTTGCAATTGTCAGCCGAGTATATGAACCCATTTCTGGGATGGCCACTGACACAACATCAGATCTTATTGTCGGGACTGGAGATCTCCAAAAATCTTGCCTGGAGTGCTCAATTTGTAAAAAAATAAGTGCCAGAGCCCTTGTCAGGAGCAGTGGTGGCCACCACAAACAAAAAGTGGTGGAGCGGGTGGAGGGGTGTGGGGGGAGCACAGGAGGTGAAGCGCGGGGGTGTTTAATAATAATTTATAAAAATAGGAAGACTTACCTGAATCTGCCGGCGGCTTCCCGCATCGCGCGTCGCATTTCTTCTTCCTGATTCCAGCAGACCCTGGGACAGCATCACAGACTTCCTGTGCAATCCCTGCACCGCTCTAATGCTATGAGTGCAGTGCGGAGATTGACCTGAGGAGGTTGGTTTAACGCTCCGCTCAGGACAGGGAGTCAGTGCTGTTTCTCCAACCCAGCTGGTCAATACAGCTGGGTTGGAGAAACCTAAGTGCGCATGTGTGTTTGGCCATCCTAAGACGGTCGGCCAAACACACATGCACACTTAAAAGTGCATGAACCATTCCTCCTCCCACCTCCCATAGCCCCAGCCCCACCCCTCCCTATGCCGACGGCTCATCAAGCAGGTGAAAAATAAAACAATGATAGAATATTGTTTCATTTTTCACCTGCTGGCTCTGAGCCAGTGGGGTGACGCTCCTCCGCCATTGCGGAGGAGCAGCCCCTGGTCAGGATGCCACTGCAGTTTGCACCGCCCATTGCCCCTATCAGTGCAACCAATGACAATACCAGCACAACTACTAACCATCACACTTCATAAAGTGTGACAATTAAGACTAGAATGGCTTGGGCTGCAGGTATTAATATTTTTTATTGTAAAAAGAATTACAAAATAACTGTTGTTGTGCTCAGTTTAACATTAGACAGCCAGCGTCACCATGTGGTGGACTGTCATTATTGCAGGTGTTGAGAATTAAGTGCCAGTGCTGAGTACCAGAACCCATCGGCTCAAATTAAGCACTGCTTGCCTGTTGTTGAAGTGACTCCCTGAAGCTGAAGACACTGAGGACAGCTGAACGTTCATCCCAGTCCATTGTTTTGGGGTTTCTACCAGAGGTCTCCTGGTATTGAAACCACTGCGGCTATTCCATGCCATTAGGCTTCTTACTTTCCACCCTCTTAACAAAAATAAAACAAAACTCCCTTCATTGATGCATCTAAGTGGTCCGGGTCCTTTGTACAAATAAGATTAATAAGATTTATTGTTAACATAGGGATAGGAGGAACTGGTAAGTTTGCTCTAGGGAGTGAAAGGAAACCTCAGTGAGGAGTTACATGTAATGATTCATTATAAGCGGAGCGCACCTAGTGCTCAAGACCATCCTCGCAGCACTACTAACACGTGGCTCACTCTGACTCTGCAGGAGGAGAGACGGGGAGCGCAGGAGAGCGATGAAAGGAAGGAGGGTCGGTGTACAGGGCGGATCTCTGATTTTCTCTTGAACTCAGCGAGTGCGGCCTGCAGGGAGTTCGAGTAATGTACTTTCTTTCTGTCCCTCTTAGCCACGGCGAGCTAGTTTCCTCATACCCCACTCAGTTCCAGCGGATAAAGAGGCTTGTTTGCACATTCTGTCCCCTCTGTAGGAATGCCATGTTTAAAGGCGCACACTTGCGCCTTTGTTCCATTAGCTGCGAGATGTGGCACGGGTGATGTGCAGTGCGGTGGCTGCACGGTTTTCGGATTGCGTAGTGGTCGCTGTGAGGTTTGGGAAGGAACCAATGACATCGCTATAGAATGTGCGGACAGCCTGATTGCTGTGTGTCGCTCGCTGCACAGTCTGTATGCTAATGCTAAATGCACCCGACCTGTTACGCGTGCTGCTTCTCAGGGACGCAGTTGCCTGTGGACAACGGTTTTCGTCAAGTCCATTGTTATGGATTGGGCACTTTCCAAGTCATGCAAGCCACGTGACTTACACAGAAGCCAAACATCCTTTTAGAGCCCTTATCTGTCAGGGATACATATGTTCATAGAGTCTAGTGTGACCTGGGCGATTACCAACGTGGCAAGCAGGCAGTAATAACTTGAAATCGAAAAGAACATCGAATCTATAACTTTGCAAGCACGCAGGAATGGACTAGCACAGACAAGAGGCCTAGCCACCAAAATAAAAGTGGCCTCTATCTGCTATATGGGCATTTTTTATACTAGACTGTGGCAGTGACACGCTTCCTAGTGTTCCTTTCTTGTACATCACCTACTTATGGGACAACACATCACCAGACCCTCCACAAGGCAAGCACCAATGAAACCCTATGCCCCCCCTCATATTGGACCCCTTATTCAGCACGGCCCAGGAAATCCAGAGGAGGACCAGCAGCCCTCTTCAAGGAATTCTGACAGACCAAATGCTTTCACTACTTCATTATGGCTAGGTTCAAGCCACTCCTACTCTTCTGCTTGCTCCCAACCAGTGCTTTAAATGGGCCGGTACTCACCGGTACTGAGTACCGGCACTTTTTATGTTTAACCTCCTGAGTACCGGCACTTTTTCATTGCCAAGGAGCGTACCGGTACTCATGACTGGTAGGCTCAGTGGTACTTGTGCTGCTGAGGATGAGGCTATCTGAACGCCACTCTCAGCCAAAGCGCCACCGTAGCCCTGTGCCGAGCCGCTGCTGAATCATTCAGCAGAGGCTCATTACATTTTGTTAGTGTGGCAGGTGTGCAAGCTCAGTATTGCACTGTGAGTGACAGGGTCCGATCAGACCCTGCACTGCAAATCACAGGTGTGAAATTGTGCAGGCACTGAAAGTCCAGACAACTGGCTGAGAGTCTGCAAGAAGAAAGCCGTGGGAGGTAGGAATTGCAAACAACATTTTTAATTCTATTGTGAGCCTTTTGTGCCAATGAATGTCTGCTTTTGTGTGTGAGTGCCGAAGCGACAGAGAGAGCATCGGGACATTATCTGAAGGTATTTTAAAGAAAATTTGAGGAATGTTTTGTGTGTGCATGTGTGCTTGTTCTTGTGCCAGTGTGTGAGCGCGTGCTCATGGGCAAGAGAATGTATGACTGCTGTACCCAATAAAACAAATAAGAACTGAAGCTGCAAATATAAAAAAACACAGAAACTAAAGCATAACACATTGTTTGGCTTTCATTTAATTTTTTTTGAGGAGTTAACCACTTTTTGTTCATACATTTATCATGTGTTGTGGTGTGTTCTGAAATTGCTGTAACTAACATTTCCCTTTAAATGCAATGGGCGGCTTATACAGTTGAAAGGGCATAGTAGGAGACAGGTTATTAATTGTCTACATATGCCATGCCCACATGTGCAGAGGTAATTTGCACATGCAGGCAATTTGAGACTATTGATCAGTGTAATTCAAGGGCAAAATGATTACATGACAGATGGCAGTAGTGTCTTTATATAATCATGGCCCGCCCTCAGCTCCTCCTCTTGCCCCGCCACCCAGCTCAATTTGATGAGTACCTACACTTATTTTATCCCATTTAAAGCACTGCTCCCAACTACCTTCCTTTGCTCACAGCGCGTGATATACAGACCCCCACAATACAAGAGAGCCTTTGTAGATGCCTTCCTAGATGCAATTTTGGAAATCCTCTTAATCAATGGCACCCTCTGTAACCTTAATTTGTAGTTCGATTGCCTGAACCCTCCGGACAAAGATCCATCAGGACAAATTTTGAGGCTCTTCTCCACTTCTCATAACTTAACTCCGGATCTATACCTATTGTGGGACACAACTTGGATGTGATATTTTCTCCGCCTATTCCAATTACGAAAGAAGGAGACCTTCCTGTCATTATCAGTAACTCTCATCTCATCTCTTTTCTGATCAACTATACAACAAGAACAACAAATACAGCAACAGTGATCAACACACACCACAGACAGTGGAACTATCTCAATATCTTGGCACTCTATTCCAATCTCTGGTACTTCTCACTTACCAAATAAATAAAAGAGGGGTACAGCTTGATTACTGGCTTTGCCAAGGCTTTGACTAAATCATTCCTTTCAAGACATTCATACACCCAAACCACAGTGCTTTAAATGGGCTGGTACTCACCGGTACTGAGTACCGGCACTTTCAAATTTTTTGCAGTCAGTACCGGCACTTCTCTGTAGCCAGGGAGAGTACCGGTACCCTGAACCACAGCAGGGCAGGTGCAGGTTAGGTTTCTCCTCCAGTGCAGGGCACATTCCGCTCTGCTTCCGAGGAGCATGTAATTATGTGTAATTTGTTGATCTGTTTTATTGCCATAAATGCATTTCTCGTGTGTTTTGACATGTGCTGCAACTGGTACACAAGTCATTAGGTATGATCATATCTTGCCCTTTGCCCTGCCCCTAGCCCCGCCCACTTGCCCCACCTCTATTTTAATGAGTACCTGCACTAAATGTTTCCCATTTAAAGCACTGCCAAACCATTGATCTAGGATCCCATGGCTCAACAAAGAGATAAAATAGTTGAATACTAAAAGCACTGACTTTCAATGTTAATGGAAGAACTGTAATGACAAACATTACAACATATGTCTCAAAATGGTGGATCTAAAAATCATCTATCAAAAAGGTTAAAGGTCTCACTATTCTCAATTAATTCATAGGATCCTCAGAGGATCCACCACCCACGGTGCACAATATCAATAATATCCCTCCGTTAAGCTTTCTGTATCTCCATCGAAGATCACCCTGTTTTACTAGCTATTCTGATGGTACTTAATGTACAGAATTTGGGACAAAGACTGAATTAGCATTGGTGGGACTCGTACTTCTGCCACGCACATCACAGCAGTTATCGCAGCTCTCGCTTAAATCACTAAGTCAGCAAGAAGGCTCTGTGAGATAAGTGGTCACTGCTCACGTGTTGCAAACTTTTAATCTCAACTTTGAATCCCAGCAAAGTCAACTCAGGCTTCTAGGGCTTGATTCACAAAGGTAAACTTTAGACCTAAAGTCTAACTTTACTACTACTAAAGTAAGACAGTTTAGACCAAAGGTCTAACTTTAGTAGTAGCAAGGTTAGACTTTTGGTCTAAGTTAGACTTTTGGTCTAAACTTAGAACAAAAGTCTAACTTTACTATTAGTAAAGTTAGACTTTAGGTCTAAACGTAGACTTTTGGTCTAAGTTTACCTTTGTGAGTCAGGCCCCCAGTCTTAAACTGTCGGTAAAGTGAATGCTATTAAATTGGATAATACTTGTGTTTTTATAACATCTAGAAATGGTTGAAGTGTGCTAAAAGTATTGTAAAAATAGGTGTTATTCTCAACAGTCAGTAGCTCAGAGAGTCATTTTACTGGACCTTGTCAACAGCAGTACTCATGTAATGATGCTACTACGTGAACGCATGATGCAGCACCACCTTAATACTGACATCGCCATCACCCAAACCATTGTCCACTTAACAGAAAGACCTCGGATGGGAATTGCAAACATTTTGACCTGTGTTTGTATCACATAAGTGGCGCGTCACACAAGTGACTGAAACAGCACAGTTTTTTTCTTGTTATTTACTCTTCAGAGAAAAACTTGTTTTACACTGTAAAGTTGCCTAAAAGTAACACAAACCAGCATAAAGTACTGCTTTGCATCACTTAGTATCAAGGGACATTACTTGGGTGCTACATGGGCATTCCCATGCAACCACCCTTACTTGATACAAAACCCTATCTACTAACAACAGTCGACAGGGTTGGCGTAAAACATTACCACCATTTAAAAGCAGATGTTAAAAGGAGAAATTTTTTCATTGCTCCTTTTTTTTCCAATTCTGCAAGCGTGCTGCACTGTACAGCACACCTTCAAAGTAGGAAACGTTTTAAAAGTGTCTGGCTTTAGTATTTTGTACTGGAAGTAAACCCTTCCATTACCAAACCTACGCTAGACACAGGCACAGACCCTTGCACCATGGTGCAAAAGTGTCTGTGTGACGTCCGGCAGCAAAATTCTGTGTTGGCGCCAGGGAAAGGGGAGGAGAGTCTCCGTAGATATGACATTTTCCTACTCCCTCCCTGTCACGCAACACAGCACATCATTTTTGGCTGCTGCACTGCGTTGAGTCACACTTTTGTAAATCTGGCCCTTAGTTTGCTAAAATCAGATTAGTGTTTAAGGACAAACCGAATCAATCAGTGTGTCACCAAAGACCCCAAGTATCAGACAAGAAAGAAAGAGCTTGAAGGATAAGCTGTAACTGTCTGAGATACTGCAAGTTATTATGCACAAGACAGGTGGGAGCAAACAGAAATGTGTTTATAAATGTGAGCGAAGGCCGGAGTGGAAGAAGTAAGCTAGAAATGCCATAAGGAGAAAAGGAGAAAAGAAGCAGAGTTGGAGGGAAGAATGTGAAGTAGCAGAATAAAGAACGAGAGAAGGAAAGGATAGAATGAAGTAAGATTAAATAAGTGCACAGTGCTCCCAGGTTTCTAGATTACAGGCGTGAGTAACTCTTCCAGTCCATGTATGTATTTCTTTTTAGATCCTGGACTAGTAGTCCTGATTTTTTTAATTGGAATTAAGCAAAAAGAAAAGATGTTGGACGGAACGGTGACCAAAACAAACATTCACCCCCAGTCACAGATCTGGATTTAATCCATTGTTCTTTTGCTCACCATGACACCCCAGTTTGGACCCAACCATATGCAATCAGTCTTGACCCAGCTCCCCATGGGAACAGTCCAGCCCAAACTGCCAGGCCAGGTCCTCCTTGGACCAAAAACAATCATCCTGGCACTGGTTTTGGCGTATTACCCATCATCGCCCAGGCTAGCTTTAATCCAGTGGCACAGTGAGCATGGAACGCACGTCTGGGCACACTCATATTTATTGAACCTACACTGTGGCATGATCTGCAGTAAATGGTGGTCCTTTTTTTCACAGCATCCCTTCCGAGCACACCTGTCCAAATCTTACATTACATCTGGTTGAATGGTCTGTATTATGAACCTTGTCAAGAGTTACATATCCATATTCACAACATGTTGAACAAAAGTTATCAAATATCACCTCTATATATATTTAGTTATATACATACGGAAATAAAAATATCAAAGCAAATATTTACATACTGCATGTTTTATATACATCTTACCATACAATTAATCTTTATGTAGATACAGGGTTCTCAAATCCTCATCTTCTCATTGCACATTACAGTGTAATCAATTTCCACAACTCATCATGTTCGTTGAGTCCCTCTGTTGATGTGAGCATTTTCTCAATATATCTTGCTTCAGTTCTCTGTAGCAATGGTTTAACAGACCTTCCTTTCACGTCATCAGGATACTTTATTCAGCTTCAAACCCTCAAAGGAGCAACAAAAAAAAAAAAAAACCCATATAATACATACAGCAAAGTACAAAAAAGTGTTTTTAGAGAGAAATAGCCGATAAGAAAAAACTGTAAATCATGCTCAAACGACGCATAAATACTTACAATTGTTTACGCAAGACAACACATGCACTGAGGATAGTGGAGTTTACAATACTTTCAAATACTTCTCCCACTTGATCCAGATGTTAAACAAGAACTGGCTCACAGAAAAAACAACCGCACCAGATGGATCATTCAGTAATATTCTTTTAGCCTCTCTAAAATGAAGCACCCCAAGGACAAACAAATTCAGCACAACCATTTTCTATGTCCATCACAATATTCAGGACATACAAACTTCACATGATCAAGGGTCTCACAATTCATGCCACAAACTGGGCATGAATCAGGCGAGGAGCTTTTATTCCAATTTTTTGTTGAATAATCGAAGGGGCAAACAACCTGTTCTAAATCTGATAAACAAGATCCTGGCCATTCATGGCGTAATAATGTCCATGTATTTTTCAAAAGCTGGAATGGATTTAAATGCCAAGAACTGCTTGGTAAGGTTGCCCAGAGAGCCCCTACTTGTTGCTTGCCACACCAGAGACCAATAGGTTGATTTTAAAATCTGCTTATCCGCCCTACAAAGTACTTCAGGTGAATCCCACATTCTGATCAAACCCAATTTTTTGGTACCAGTCATGTACAAACGTTTACCAAGGGATCACCATGGCGCAATCCAAATTCATTCAAATTCGCTCAAAGAATCTCTGTATTCACCTAATTCAGGAGTAATCTAAAGACAAATCCAGAACAGTAATGGTTTTTAGCGCACCTGGTCAGATACTCTTTTCATCCCTGTGTCAAAATAGAGCCGGACCAAGGGGGTGCTTGTGGGAACCGACATTAATTCTCCGACATATGAGATCTCCATCACTGCGTACCTCGAGGCGTCAGTGTAACCCCAAACTTCAGCATCATACAGTGCAGTGCTTTGGGACTTTCCTTATTAGACTTCCAAAGCCGGGGAGATAGAATACGAATATGTATTTTTCTGAAAGCTTAGGATGGCCTTTGATCTATGTGATATCATGAGGGCTCATTTTTTTATTTGGAGGGCCCACTTAAATTTGTCTGACAGGGTCACCTCCAAATAATCGAAGCTAAAAACCCTTTCCAGAGGTCATTTCCCGTCTTAACAGGACAGCTCTTGCTAACCTTCTTACAAAAGACAATGAATTTGGTTTTTGCAGCATTTAATTCTAAATCTCTGCGGCCACAGAACTCCAAGAATTTATTTAAAAGATTCTGTATTCCCATCGGGGACTTAGAAATTAATAATGAGTCATCTGCAAACAAAAGTATAGATGTTTTAGCCCCGTTAAGGGTCGGGGAGTCATTTACATACTTTGTCAGTTCCCCTACCACATCATTTATATGTAGGGTGAACAATGTGGGAGCCAAAGCACACCCTTGATGGACCCCTCTTGCGATTGGGATGCGCTCTGTCAACTCATCTCTATTGCCTCACCTAACCTGGGCGTAGGTTTTTTCATACAACCTAGTTAGTAACTCAATTAACCCACCTGGAACTCCCATGCATGCCAGTACCCTCCATAGGCTCTCCTGGGGTATTAGATCTAACACCGGGCGGAGACCTCCTAGTTAGCCAGCCCCCCACCCTCCCTATACTAACAATGAATTATACAACTAAAAAGTAAATTTAAACCGCTTACCTGAACTGCGTCCCCAGGCTGTCCTCCTCCTCTTCATGGCATGCACAGTTTTTGCGAGAATTAGCGGAAACAACTTTTTAGTTGTATAATTCATTGCTAATAACATAGGGGGGTGGAGGCGTGTGGCGTAGCGGGGCTATGTGGAGGGCCACAAGGGCCACGGAGTTTGTTTGTACCTCTGTGACCCTCCGCGTAGCCCCACTATTCCCACTATGCCCAGGGTTAATTAGATCATATGCGGCTCGCAGATCGACAACTGGCACATAAAGTTTCTGGTTGCCCAACAGGACATATTTCCAATAAAGGAGGGCACATTTCAAAACCTGATCTATAGTACAAACTTTAGCACAAAATCCTGCCTAAAAGGGAGTTAAAATCCTCTGAACTTCCATCCACTCTTGTCATCTATTTAAGACCTGCCTGGCAAATATGTTTTGGAGATTATCTACTAGACTAATGGTCCTATAATTTGACGGACAGTTAGCTTCTCCTTTTTTAAATATAAGGATTATTTCTGCCCCTCTCCAGGTGTCTGGCATCTCCCCACCCCTTGCTATTGCTATCTCAATATATCTTGCATCAGTTCTCAGTAGCAATGGCTTAACAGACCCTCCTATCACATCTTTAGACAACGCAAACAAAACTGTCCATTTAATGTCACTTTCTGTATGGTCCAATGTTTCATATTGCTGAACAAAGGGAGCTCCCTGTGTTTCACATCTAACCCATGACCTGTGCAGTAATATCCTGTTCTTCACTGGTTAAATTCTTTGGCCAATGTTTGCCTTGCTACAAGGACAGAAAATACAAGAGACCATGTTTTTTGTATTGCAGTTTAAAAATATCTTTTGATGCAATGTCTGGCCATTAATCACCACTTCTTTGGTATGACTTCTAAAATCACAGGCCAAAGTAGTTTCCACACTTCTAATGCCCTGTTACAGGTGGTAATCCCAACATTTGGGATAACTTTCTGTCCTCTAAGGGCCTGATTTAGATTTTGAATGTAACAGTCCTGCCGTCGATTTACCGTTAGATTTCCTGTCCGTCGACTTGGCGGTCTGCCCACCATATTTAGATATTGACGATCCCATAGACAAAAGACGGCCGACAAACCACTATCACCTCCCACATCGATGGCGCCATAGGCAACAGCGGCTGGCAACGGGACTCTTGCCCCTTTTACCGCTGAGCCAATCATGATGTGCATTCCCGTTAACCTAACTGTGGCAACTAAGCCGCCACTCCTGAGGTGGCAGATTGGGAGGGATATAAGCACAAAACTTACCTTTTCACTAATTTTTCCATTTTCTGCGGCCATGCATCTGATCTTAGAAGTCCTGCCATTGCTGCTGTTCCTGGACAAAGAGGAAAATCAACCCTGTCATCGCTGACACAGAAGGTAAGTCACTGTTTAACCTGTCATCCTCGGACTTGTAGCTGCACATTAGCACTGGACTCAAGCATTTTTAAGAAACACTTGCAAGCAATACTACAATGCTGTGCAATTTATACGTCTGTTTACTTACAAATATGTGGGAAAACACACCTCAAAATATTAGTAACACCTACCAATCTGGTACTAATTGCCGTAATGGCAATGGACATCTACACAAAAAGTCACAACAATCACAAATAGAAATGTGTCCATACAGGTCTTTTAAAAGTGTTTCCCTAAGCTACCAGATCACAGACATAAACAGTATATCCATTAGGAACTACTCAAATCCATGATAATGAAGCAATTGCACTACAACATGCTGCAAGTGGTACTACACATACTGTACAAACAATCTTACTTCTTAGAGGGAGAGACACGCCAAAGCTCACAAGGCGGTCCCACAGGGCATTAATGTGTGTTTGTACTAAAATTGCACTGGGAATTACTGTTTGAACCTTCCCTAATTGTTTTAATGAGGTCTTAGCCTGGTTTTTAAAAACGCAACGCTTTTACTTAATTCCTTATAGTTTTTAACCCAGGTTTTAAACCCAATGCTTATATTTCCACTGTGAATTGGAAACTGCTTGAATGTGAAATTGTACCTGTCACAGTCGAGCACTTCCCCTGCCGATTGCTCCCTCCCTGGTCTTCAGCACTTCCGCTTTGCTAACGCGGTCTAGTGTTCAGGGGGTGTTCAGTTGTTGCAGCGCAGCGCTGATTGGAGGGCGGGTAGAAGGGAACACATTTAGTGCCACGCTGGAGTGGACACGCGCCGCTGGCGCACCAAAGGCGCCTAAGGCAACCCCGTCTGCGCCTGACGGGGACCAGGGGCCAGGACCCCCAGCCAATTTCTGTCATATTCAGCGGAGGAACTCCATGCCCTAGAAACCGGGAACTACGCCCTTGGTAAGAGCGCAGTAGAGATCCTAAGAGCAGAAAATCTACTAGGCAACAACAGAGACAATAGAACCGCGACTCCACATATAGCCCATCATAAAAAAACTTTGCCCAGACAACCACCAGGTCTTGAGGTGGCTCTGCTGAATACACGTTCACTACCAAAACATTGCCTCGACATTTACTTGCTCCTCCAGGACGGAGATATCGATGGCCTGGCGGTCACAGAAACCTGGCTAGGAGATAGCTTTGTCCCAGATATGATTGCAGAGTTTGATGCTTTATGGCATAACAGACAAGACAATGCTAGAGGGGGTGAAGTGGTAATCTTTTATAAAAAAATGTCTACTGGTAGACAAGATACTGGCAGAGAACTTCGAGAACGCAGACACTCTAGGAGTTAAAATCTCGAGCAAATCCTCTTGCCTCGTACTACTAGTGACATACTGCCCTCCTCGACCAACCCCCCGGTTTAACGAACTTTTCTCTGAGTTGGTTAGTTATCTCTGCTCATGCTACCAACGACTCATAGTGGTGAGTGACTTCAACTGCCACTGGAACAAAACACACAGAGAGTCGCTTGTCAGCCAATTTGAGATAGCCATGAGCTCATTGGAGCTTCACCAACTGGTGAATGCTCCAACTCACATTAAGGGCCAGATACTTGACCTCATCTGGACTTCTCAGCCACAAACCAGTCTTAGAGATATCAGCAGGTGCACCTGGTCTGACCACTCACTGATTAGGTGTTGGGTCCCGCTGGATAGCCAACTGTTGCAGCTGCCACTGGGTTGAAAAACAGTGCACAGCTGGAACAGAATTGAGGCAGATAATCTGATGGGCACCTTACTCAGACTCCCCCTGAAGAGAACACCCATTATAAGTAACCTGGACCACGAGTGTGCAGCCCTCACCAACACGCTTAGGAAAGCCATTGATCAGGTAGCACCAGCACGGGGGAGAAAGTTAGAGATAAAGGAAAGGGTGCCCCCTGGTTCAATGAGGAACTGAGGGGCAGGAAGCAAACCCTCCGCCAAGCCGAGAGGCGGTGGCGGAAATCAGACAGTCAAGCCAAACTCGAAGCGCACAAACTCTTGCTTATCTCATACAAAAAGGCCATCATGACTAGTAAGGCTGAGTATTATGACGCAAGAATCACGGTTGCAGCAAACACACAGACAGAGACTTTTAGAATACTATAGGAACTTAACCAGACGTCAGTACAGAGATCCACAGCTTCACCAGCAGACTGTAACACCTTCCAGACCTTCTTTCTGCATAAGGTCACGGACATCCTAGCTGAGATTGAGAACCGTGCGCCCTGGTTCTGTTAGACCTATTGGCAGCATTCGACATGGTCAATCACGCACAGCTTCTAGCCCGTATTACCGAGTTGGGCATCTGTGAGTTGGCCCACCAGTGGCTTGAATCCTTTCTTTCTGGGCGGCCTCAGAAGGTCCAGCTTGTTGAGCAGGTGTCTGACAGGGGTGCCCTCACGTGTGGCATCCCCCAGGGCTCAGCACTGTCCCCGCTCCTTTTCAACATTTAGCTCCAGCCACTGATAGCTGCCCTAGCGCGCATGAACTGCCATGTCTTTAACTATGCGGATGACACTCAGCTCATCCTCCAGATCAACAACTCCCAACAGGCCTCCACACGGATTCAAAACATTCTTAAATACACCATGAACTGGATGACAACCAACTCCCTAAAAGTCAATCCTGACAAAACAGAGGTCCTGGTCATCCCCTTACAGACAAACCCCTGGAGTGACCGGTTCTGGCCCCAAGAGCTTGGCACAACCCCCATGCCAGTCATGGCCGTAAAAAGTCTGGGCATCAAGATCGATGCCGATCTCTCTATGTCCAACCAAGTCGCGACCGTGACCGGTACCTGCACAAGCTTGCTGGGACAGATGTGGAGACTTGCCCCCCTCCTTTCGACTGCAGCACTACAGATGATAGTATCAGCCACCATCTTGTCCCAATTGGACTACGAAAACCCCCTATACATCAGCCTACTGGAAAAACTCACCAACAAATTGCAGGTGACCATGAATGATGCAGCCAGGCTGATCTTCAGGCTTTCCAGACGGGCGCATGCAACCCCTCAAGCAGAGGGCAACATTCAAGGACCTCTGTATTGCCCACAAAGCAATCTACGGCCAGGCCCCGGCCTACATTAAAGAGCGCCTTGGAAACTATGTGCCGGGCCGGAAACTCCGGTCCTCTGAGAGCCGCCTGCTGGCGGTCCCCCGGTATAATACGGTATCCAAGGGAGGCAGAGGCCTCTCTGTCCTGCTCCCGCAACTCTGGAATAAACTGCCAGAATGCCTCTGCAAGGAATGCGCTCTACTCCCTTTCAGGAAACGCTTTAAAACGATCCTGTTCAGGGAGGCTTTGGACACAATCTAACCATCTGTAATGCGTTTCCTAGGGACTGCAGTGGGTTTCGGACCTCTCTCTCGAAGCGCTAAGAGACCTGCTGGTGATTATGCGCTATGGAAGTAGCAGTTAACATTAACATTAACATTCTTAACTGCAAACATGTCAGAGATGTATGAAGGTAACATGTCCCCCTGGTCTGTGCAATTAACACAAATATTAGATGTCTTTGTACTGTAAAGTGTCAGGTTCCCTGTGCAATGCATATGTGCATGTAATGGGACCATCATGTTAAAATAAACACACATGCATTCTCCAGTCACAATAACAGAAATGTATATGAATTTGATGTAAGTGTCCAGTAACATGATGAATGCTTGCACCAATATGAAAATGTCCATCACAAATGTGCAATACTAATGTATGCCTCTCAAAAAATATATATCTAAAATATCCAACCTCTGCTTGTCACTGTCAAAAATGAGAGTAAGTGCATGGCCTATACATTAGTAGAAATAATAAAATCAGCAAACAATTGGTAACAATCCAAAGATAAAGCTGGGACAAAGGTATTTTCAAATCAAAATGTTTTTATCAGTATGCGATAACTCCCTCATATATTGTGTAAGAGTAAGTAAAAAAAAAAAGAACATCAAAGTCACTAGGCCAGAAGGTTCAAAGTCTGGGTTGCATGCCCATAACTTACCTCCTATTTACACTGCCAAAATAAACCTCCTGTGGAAGGAACATTAATTGGACAGAAAGCAGGCACCTCAATGATCTTACTTGGGTGGGGGGTCCTTGGATTTTGGAGGGGTGGGTTTGGGTGTGGGAGTTGTGGGTCTGTGGAAGGGGTGGGTTGGGGTGTGGCGTTTGGGTGTGGTGGACTTACATTTGGGAGGGGTGATCCGGAATGAGGAAGAGATCAGGGCCAGACCAAACATAACATCTTCCAAATGGGTAGGTTGTTCGGGGGGCTGATTTGGGTTTGGGAGGTAGAGAGGTTGGCTGGGTCTATTGTGCATGTGTGTGTTGATGGTGTGGGTGCCTGAGGGTCCGGTGTGGTGTATGTTCTGGTGTGTGTGTTTTTAATGTGTGTCTGTTGTGTGGGTGAGTGTGGGTGTTTGTGTACAATAGGTGTTGTGTGTGTTTGTGATGCCTGTGGACGTGCGGTGCATTTGTGTGTTGTGTTGGGTGTGCTGTCTGTGGGTGTGCTGATGATGGGTGTGAGTGTTTGTGTTATGTTGGGTGTGGTGTCTGCGGGTATGTTGGTGATGAGTGTTTGTGTTGTATGGGGTGTGGTGTGGTGTCTAAAGGTGTGTTAGTGGTGGGTGTGGGTGTTTGTGGTGTGTTGGGTGTGGTGTCTGTGGGTCTGCTTGTGGTTGAGGTGGTGGGGGTGTGGTGTTTGCATATGTGTGTGTCTGTGTTTCTAGCTGTGTTTGTGTTTATGTGAGGATGTGCTGCTTTTGTGTGTCTCAGTTGGTGCGTGGAAAGGTGTGTGTGTGTGTTCTGAATAGCACTGGGAAGAGATATTTGGGATGGTGAAGGTGTGGGACTTGGGGCATGTGGTTGGGGTGGGTGGGAGGCTGCAGTCAATGAGGAGGCCAGACCCTGGAAGGACTGCAGTAGGCCAGAAATGGCATTCTGAATGCCTTCCAGGTAATCCAGCTTCTGGGTCAGTTGTCCACTAATCCCCTGGATGGAATTCAGTACTGTGGTCTGGCCTAGAGTGATAGTCTGCAATGGATCAAAGGCCTCCTCATTGAGTGCAGCCTGGGAAACAAGGGTACGGGGGAGGTGCCTGCAGCAAAGGTGACGCCACCCTTATTAGGGGAGCAGCTACGTCCAAAGGCAGGGATCAGAAAGGAAAGGTGGAGATGAAAACGTGGATGGCAGACAATGAGGCAGGTAGAACTGTAACAGTAGGGTCCACCACCACTAGGGAATAGTCATCTGTGGAGCCTTCTGAAGATGATGTTGAGTCGCTCGTGGCCTCCATACCAGTCCCCTCACCCTCTGTGTGCACTGTCTCCCTCGGTGTCAGTGGTGTCGGTAGTGTCTACACCAAGACCACAGTGTCCAGCTTCTTCCCCGACAACGTGGACTCTGTCTCCTTCGCCTTGCCCAAATGATGCTGTATAGACAGATAGAATAGTTTGAGGTTATCTGGTAAAAGAGGTTTTAATATGAACTTTGCTCACAAAGCATTTGCCAAGTCTTCATAGTAAATCAGCTTCAAGGCACTCAAACTTACCTTTTTAATCATCAGTTCTCATGCCTGTAGGGGAGAATTCCACAAACCATTTGCTCACAGTCTTGAAAATCCCCATGTTAGCTGCCATATCAAGTATGCCTTTTGTCTCTTGACCACTTTTATTTTTCTGCATGACACATGGCTTTTACAGCATTATTTTTTATTTTTATTTTTTTGAAAAACCTTTATTCTTGAAAACATGGACACAGCTATTTAGCCGACATCCCGGAGGTTCGGCAGCTTTGAGAAAGCAAACAAGAAAACGTCCACAGTACATAGAGGAGAAGCAAAAAAGGTTCTATTTTAAATAAACACAAACTCACACAAAACCCCAGCAAGGCGAATGACACTGAATACCACTGGTGATTGCCCCTCAGGGGAGAGCAGACCCCCGTTGTCCAACAGTCACAACTCTATGTTAAGAGGAAAAAGGGGGGAAAAGCAGAGGCCCAAAAAATCAATTATCAATCAGATATATATACAAATGCTGGAAAGAATGTTAAGGAGAGAGCTGCTCATCGGGGGGGTCCAAATCAGGGGCAAGACATATGCCACCCCTATACTGGTTCCACCTCCCCCAAATGGCATGCCACTTCCGGGGGCGCCCTCTAGCACAATATACTGTCTTTTCCCTCAGCATACTCCAGTCCATGTTTTCTTTCCACGCAGTCAATGTGGGGGGACCCGCTGAGCCCCACAGGCGCGCGATGTCTCGCTTAGCCACCATATTACCCAGGGTCACCCACTGGGTCTGTCCCACATCGTGATCGGTAGGCCCCCAAACATTCAGGAGACAGCACCGTGCCTCGGCTGCATAACAATGCCCGTCACCTCCCCCATCACCGTATGGACTCTCTTCCAGAATTCCCTGATAACGCCACATTCCCAAATGATATGCATAAAGGTACCCACCATACCGCATCCCCTCCTACATAAACCTTCCTCCGAGAATCCCATACGAACCAGCCTAGGCCCCGTGACATAGGTTCTGTGAAGTATTTTGAGCTGCACCAGCCTCAGTCGTGATGGGATCGCGACCTCCTTAGGAGAGGAGACCGCAGACTGCCAATCCTCGTCATCCAGTTCGAGCCCGTCCCTAGTCCACTGGTCCCTCAGCCCCAACAGCAGGTCCGCCCGGACGTTTATCAATTTCTTATATATGAGAGAAATCGTACTCTCCGGCATATGGCCGTCGAGGATCCGATCCTCCAATGGAGAGGACTCAGGCACCTTCTCTCCGTCTACTAGAACTGATCGCAGGGCATGACGCACTTGAATATAGCGGAAGAACTCGGATTTCCCCAACTCGTACTCCTGCTGCAGCTCTACAAAGGACTTCACCCTCCCCTTAATCAGCAAATCTCCAACCCTGGAGATTCCAATCAAGTCCCATTTATCAAAGCCTTTCGTATGCCAGAGCCTCCCCAATTTTTCAGATTCAAACAACGGGGTAGCTAGGGTGAGCCTATCCTTCCAGCCCAACGAGTCAGTCGCCAACTTCCACACGCGCACCGCCACCCCGGTGGGCCCCGTGAGGGACGAGTCCAGCGCCCGAGAGTACAGCGCTCTATGATAATTACCGCCGCGCAGCAGCCATCGGTCCATGGCATAGCCGGGGCTTAGAGCCGGGCCATAAAACCCATGATTAATCGCGCTCAACTGGGTGGCCCAATAATAGCGTCGAATGTCCGGAAGCGCAATACCCCCGTCGTACCACGGAAGCGTCAACTTTGCAATCGCTATGCGCGGCCTACCATCCCACAACAACGATCGTTGGAGGCTTTCAACCTCCCGAAAGTAACTGGCCGGTACCCAATCAAGGGTATTCTGCAAAGCATAGAGGAACCGGGGGAGAGACATCATTTTAAACAAAGCGGCGCGCCCAACGAGGGAGAGCGGCAGCTTCCGCCAGCCCGCAACATCCCGCCGCAGGCGCGCCAGTGGGGGGAGCAGGTTTCTCTCATACCGCAGGGTGGAGTCGGTGGAGATAAAGATCCCCAGGTACATGCTGGGCAATCTGGATCGAACACGTTCGCGGGACAGGCGGAACCTCGCCGCTCAGAACATACAAATACGATTTGCTCCAATTGATGACGAGACCCGAGTTCCTGCCAAAGGACGTCAGAACGTCGCAAACCACTATAAGCGAGTTCTTGGGCGAGGCGAGATATAACAGGATATCATCGGCATATAGCGATATACGGTCCTCGTGCTCGGGCGACCACCTAAGTCCACGTATATCCGGATGCCAGCGTATCCACGCCGCCAGCGGCTCGAGGGCAAGGGCAAACAACAAAGGCGACAAGGGGCATCCCTGCCGAGTTCCCCTCCCAAGCTGGAACGGAGTCGACGCCCTCCCGTTTACCACAACACTCGCAAGGGGACCCTCATACAGCAACCTCACCCAGCTCAAAAAACCAGGGCCAAAACCGAACTTGGCAAGCACTGCCCACAGATATGCCCATTCCACCGTATCAAAAGCCATCGTGGCATCGAGAGATGCCACAACAGCTGGTTCTCGGATCGTGCCCGCCCTGGCAATCACTCCATGGAGGCGCCGAAGGTTCAACGCAGTGTTACGGTGCGGGATAAAGCCGGATTGATCCGGATGGATCAAGTCTCCGAGCACCCTGACCAAGCGGCCTGCCAGAATTTTAGCCAGAATTTTCGGCTCAGCATTAAGGAGTGATATTGGCCGATAGGAGGAACACTTATCTCGGGGTTTACCCTCTTTGTGTATTACAACAATCGTCGCCAGTCTCTGGTCCAACGGAAGGGACCCTCCCTCCCGCGCCTCCACAAACATGGAGCGCAGGTGAGGGGCAACCCTATCCGGGAACAGCTTATACAAGTCAATCGGCAAACCATTAGGGCCTGAGGCCTTACCCGAGTTCAGCACACGGATGGCACCCGCCACCTCATCGACCGTTATGTCTCCATCGAGGTCGTCCCTATCCACATCAGACAGGCAGGGCAGAGCAATATCTCGCAGGAGATCAAGCGAGTCCTCGGTCGGCCTATCCGATGCTGAGGCATAAACCATACTGAAATAATCCGAAAAACACTGTACTATCCCCTCAGGGTCAACAACTACCTCTCCCCCCTCTCTCGTCAGTTCCGGGACCACTCTATTAACCCGTTCTTTTTTGTCCAGCCAAGCTAGGAGCTTACCGGCCTTATCCCCAACATCATACAAGCGGCCCTGCTGTTCCCTACTGAGGGTCTTGGCGGCATTAGTCACCAGATCCTTATATTCGGCTTGCTTCAGGCTCAGCTCATGCAGTGAGGCCTCTGTAACCTCCTCCTCCAGGGCCACCTCTAAAGCCGCGATCTCCTCCTCAACCTGCATAACCTCGCCATCTCTCCGCCGCTTGGCCGCCACTACCAGGGAGAGGGCCTCTCCCCTCAGCACAGTCTTAAATGCTTCCCACAACGACACGGCCGAGTCAACAGACCCCTGGTTGTCCTTAAAAAAGTGATCAACTGTCTTCAACAGCGCACTGCGCATCTTGGGGTCCCGAAAGTACCAGGGGTTAATAGGAGCAACCCTGCCCCCTCCCTCGCGCCCGACATCCAGCCGGACCCACACTGGCGAATGATCCGATATGCCCCGCGCTATGTGCCTGGCCTCAGATACCAATGAGGCATGCGCAGCCAGGGTGAGCAGGTAATCTATCCTAGAGAGGCTACCATGCGCCCCGGAGTGGAAGGTGTATTGGCTCTGTGTGGGGTGCCTGAGCCTCCAGCAGTCTACCAGGCCAAGTGTGTCTAAGAAATCTGGAAGCCACTTCTGAGCCCCCCCGGTATCCCTGGGCGGGTATCTATCCAGCAGCCCAGAGCCGACCGCATTGAAATCGCCCCCCACCATCAACATACCCTCCGGGAGGTCCAACAAGGCCCTACCCAGATCTGTGAACGTGGAGGCCTGCAGGGCAGGAGGGACATAGACCGAAACCAAAACCAAAGTTCTTCCTTCCCACCTCCCCGCCACCGCCACAAACCTCCCCCTATCATCAACAATGGTGGAGTTCACCTCAAACGGTAGTGAAGCTCTAACTAGGATGCCCACACCCCTGGATCCAGAGGAGAATCCCGAGTGAGCTATGAATTTGTAACCTTTCCTATTAAGAGCATGGCAAGTATTACCTATAAGGTGTGTCTCCTGCAGTAGGACGACATCCGGCAAAGACCGTTTCAAGAACTGCAGGACTATCCCCCGCTTAATGCGATCCCCCAAACCATTAACATTCCAGCTAAGAACATTTAAACCCCTACCCCCCATCCCCACACCACAAGAGACCCACCCCACACCCGAGGAGCCACCATGGAAAAATCCTGACAATGCTTACTGCACCTTGCAAAAACAAACCCCCCAACAACAAACCCAAAATCCCAACTATCCCCCCCACCCTGCACCCCTGCTGCAGCTTACAAAGCCCCCCCAACTTGCAGTGTGCCTGTCGCCCTACCAATACCCAAATCTACAAAAAGTACCCTGAGGGAGGAAAGAGCTCCCCTCGTCCTCCCGCAACCCTCCGTATTGTACTGCAATCAATTCAAGTCATCATCCGGAACCAAATCAAGTCAATCCAGCTCCAAAGGCATCAACCCTGCCCATCCCGGCCACTGTCCCCGTCTGTGGCGGCATCCTCACCAGTCCGTCGTCGGGGCAAAGCGTCCAGCCATTCACCGGCCATAACAGGCGACTCAAAGAAGAAAGTTCGGTCTTCATACACCACCCGTAATCTGGCAGGGAAAAGCATGGCATACTTCAGGTCCCTCTCGCGAAGCCGTCTCTTCACCCCCAGGAAGCTCAGCCTTTGCTTTTGCACCAGCTGGGTGAAGTCAGGATAGAAACTCACCGACGCGTTCGGAAGTGAAAGAGCCTGGCGACAATCGGTCTCGGTGGAGCTCCCACCTTGGGCCTCCCACCCGGCACTCTGTGGGCTCGCTCAACTGCGAAGAACTTCCCAAGGCCCCCAGGCTTCAGATGGTTAAGCACCAAGTCCTCCACGAGAAGGTCCACAGAAACCTCGTCCGAGGACTCCGGGACCCCGATAATGCGCACATTGTTGCGCCTGGCCCGGCTCTCAAAGTCCTCGAGCCGACGGGCGGAGAGGTCACTCTCGGCCCGCAGCCTACGAACCTCAGTCTGAAGTTCCGAGACATCGTCAGCGAGGCCCGTGGTCTTGAGATCAAGGGTTTTTACCCGTTCATTAGTTTTGCCCAAGTCCGCGCGGATCAGGTTAACGTCCACCAAGATGGTATCCACTTTGTGCGCCAGGGCATCAAACTGCCTCCCAATCGAGGCCTGCATCCCTTCAAGCGCGCCCATGACGTCCTGCAACGAGAGCTCCGAGGCCGGGGGTGAGGCAGTCTTCTGTCCATCCAGCGACTGGCTCGATCCACCGGGCGACCACTTCTGCTGGGCATACCGATCCATGTTATTGGCTTGAGTATAAGCACCCCGCCTGGTAGCCTTGGGTTTCAGACGATCCAACTCTGCTTTACCCGACATGTCTGTCTCCAAGCAGTCCGGTGCCAAAAGACGGCCCTCTCTCAGGTAGAGGGAGCAGGAGAAGGCAGATCTGCAATAGCCCGCCTGGGTAGGGGGCAGAGCGTCCAGAGGATAATAAAGCAGCCGAAAGCACTCCCAGGCCAAAGCAGACAAAGGGCGAGAAAGTGAAAGTGAAAGGACGGGATCTTCCGTCCGACAGTTCACACCTCGCCTGGCCGCTGTTGTTCAATTAGAGGTCGGGCATCCTGCCAACGCCAGCCCCTGGCATCCCTCGGAGACAGGCCTCAATCTTCCGCCGTGCACAACTCCGGTTCCCGGTGGGCGATCCGAACTCGGGCGGCATCAATCGCCTCCATAACGAGTCATCTGCAAGATGCCGTGCATATAATACAGGATTGAAGACAGGATAGTCGACGGAGGGCGCGTGGGTCTCGGGAGCTCAAAGCTCACGCGGCCATCTTGGTCCGGCGCTAGGCCTTTTTTACAGCATTATTAAATACATGCGGCTGGATAGATTCCTAAACCACTTCAGTACAGAGTAGGGGTGGGCGGAATTTGCGAAATTAACTTTCGCAAATTATCGCGAAAATGTTTAAAATTATCGCAAACAAGCGGAAATATCGCGAAGATGCGGAAGTTTTTTTCCGGCATGTTCGCGAGATTTTCTGCATGGTTGCGGGTCGCCAACTTACCCATGTGGTTGCTTGCGGGCGCGGCCATCTTGTTTTGAGTTTTCTCGCGGTGCATGATCGCGAGAAGAAAGACGTGATCGCGCGACGCATGACGTCACTGCGGGCGCGAACTGTCGCGAGACAGCGCAAATGGCTAAAAACAATACAACATCTCATGGAGAACGCGACCGGATCAAGAAAACTTGTCGGCGAACGCAGGGATTCAGGTAAGGCGATCACGCGCGCGCAAGAATGTATTATTTTATAGCGTGAGCAAGAAACAAATTATCGCCAAGCTGCGGAAACCGGAATTTTTGACATTTTCGCGCTCTCCGCGGAACGCGAAAATGTCAAATTATCGCAATTTCCGCGAACGGAACGAAATTTTCGCCCAGGCCTAGTACAGAGCACAAACATTTCCACATATCCAAAATGGACATGTTTTGGCCTTGATATTGACTTAGCAAGATGGAACACTCCAACATCTATTTGATAGAACCTTCCCTCTGCAATTGTCTTTTTACATATCTCTTTTCTCAACATCATTGCTTTCTCCTCTGGATATAACTAAGGACACCTAATTGTCATTTGAGGTATGTGTAACTCTGTCACCTATGTGCACACATTCCTGTCTGTTACAATCATAACAGTCTGCTATGAAAATTCATGTTGGTTAACAAAGATGGGCTTACATGCACATTAGGGAAGGACTGAGGCTTCATGTCAATCTGCTACTGTTTACTAACCCTGGGCGGGTAACTCCGCTCCGCCAGCAGAGTTTGCAGAGATTTGCCTACTCCGCGCTCCGTGGTGAACGCAGAGTAGGCAAAAACTCTGCCTCTGTGGTAGAGGGGAGTTAGTCGCTCCCTCCCCACTCCCAAAGTCTTCAAAAATGTAAAAGAAGCCACTTACCTGTTGTCTGCCGCCTCCCCTGCCTGACTGCTCTCCGCCCTGCTCCTCGCGTCCTTCTGTAATCAAAAAACACTATGTTGTACGTCTGACACGCATACACGTGCGTACGCGCGTCAGACATACAACGTAGTGTTTTTTTAATTACAGAAGAGGGCACGAGGACCGAGGAGCAGTTCGGAGAGCGGCCAGGCAGGGCAGGCGGCAGGCAACAGGTAAGTGGCTTCTTTTACATTTTTAAAGACTTTGAGAGGGAGCGGAGCGTATTTCCACTGAGTTTTTTTTAAACTCCGTGGAAATATGCGTAGAGGCACTACGCCTGCTATGCCCAGGGTTAATGTTTACATGAAGTGAATTGAACTTAGCTATTGAAACGTATTTCAGACAAGGAATGATGCCATTGTGCATGTTTTCAGTCCTTTTGGAGCAAATGCTTATGATCTTATTTCATTGTACCAGCTTCCCTATGTAAAGTCTGCAACATGAACTGTCTCATTAGAGATTACTATGCCATGGCCTTGACTTGTATGGATGAGAGCTAAATATAACAAAAAATGTTTTGAGTGATTTTGTTTGTTTGTTATGCAGTGACACAATTTTTTGCCTTTCACACATGCATTCCCAGAACAGTCAGTACAGATTATTTACAAACATTTCAAAGTTCCTATGAAACACTAATTTGCAGTCATCAGTGGCCTCAGCCCTTCCTTTCTCCTCATGTTACCAATCCAACACATTAAACATCATATAAAAACCAGGGTTAGGAAATGTTTCATGTATATTGAGACCCACTCCAGATTAGTACAAATCATTATGACCTACTAAAGGCTAAACAACATGTATATTATTTGCACATAACCACACACACAGCTACCTGTTCTTCATGCCTAACCTTCTACGAGTCAGATAA
This sequence comes from Triturus cristatus, assembly GCF_964204655.1. Classification (NCBI taxonomy): domain Eukaryota; kingdom Metazoa; phylum Chordata; class Amphibia; order Caudata; family Salamandridae; genus Triturus; species Triturus cristatus. The sequence goes on along the minus strand of NC_140583.1, from coordinate 795,985,811 downwards.
TATGGTGTGCACCACATTCAGTGTCCAAGGGCAGTATGGGAGGGCTGCCATGAGTCTACGAATATATGGTTTTAGGTGAGTAGTGTGTGTTGTAATGGGACATACTTGTCTGGTTAATTGAGAGGCTGGGTAATTTAGACTGGCAGCACAGGAAAAAGTATTTGTGACCTTTGTTTTGAAAGACAAAAAAAAATCAACGGTGAAGCTGTGAGACACTGTTTTAGTGTTAGAGAAGATAGTACAATAATAATGCTAATGACATTTTTGTACCAGGCTTACAAAGCTTTAACTTCATGATTTTACTCCCTATTTATATACCCTGACTTGCTGTCTTTTGTATATGAATTTAAGAAAGCTGTTTTTACACAATTAATCTTAAACCACATGTGTCCTTGCACGTCTTGTGCCTTTTGCACCAAATCTGCATGTTCAAGAAAAGTTGTCTCTCACAGATTCTTTTAAGGTCAGATAGGGTCAACTGTAGAGCCTGCCCGAGACCGTGAGAGTGTCCCGGACAACAGTGCAATAATAATGCTAGCAATATTTTTAGATAAGGTTTATAACACATTTCATCTGTAAATCATGTAACTGTTTTATCCTCTCTTTTGATTACATTTTTATGCAAACTGCTTTCACACACAATTTGTAATCTTTGGACATTTGTGCACATCCCCTCAGAATTTTGTATTTAATTATTTAAGAAAAGGCATTTTTATTGATAGTTTATTTTCCTTACATGCAGACATAGGAACGCATGGATGGGTAGAAGAAGGCATTCTCAGGTTTTCAGACTGTTTCCAGACCTTGCCACCATGGAGGAAAGGGACGTTATCAAAACGTTTCGATTAAATAGGCAAACTATGCTGGATTTGTGTCAGCAACTGGTACTTGATCTCATGCCTCACAATAGGAACACAACAGCAATAACATCAATAATGAAACTCATGGCAGTACTTCATTTTGTGGCCACTGGCTCTTTTCAATACACTATGGAAGTATCTGGAGGCATGTCACAGCCAACCTTCAGTGGTGTGCTACAAGAATTCCTTGCTTCAATGATGAGACACATCCACAGCTTCATCCAGTTCCCAAGAACTCAGTATTTGGCCAATATGAAGGGAGATTTTATGATTTGGGTGGCCTACCACATGTGGTTGGAGCAATTGATGGCACACATTCTGCCTTGGTTCCACCACACTCCAGGGAACAGGATTGCAGCAATCGGAAAAGAAAACAATTCCGTCAATGTGCAAGTTGTCTGCTTACCGGATTTATACATTTCAAGTGTGTGTGGCCACTTTCCTGGGTCAACACATGATTCCTTTGTACTACGAAATAGTACCATACCTCTGAAAATGTCACAACTCGGACCTGAGAGGGCCTCTCCAGTAGAATGTTATGACCTCAGAGGCAGTGATGACATAGGTGGCTAATATGCCACACCTGGCTTGTTGGTAAGTACAATATGACTTGAGGATCATTTGCTTTATTCCTAGTTTAGGAATGTACAGTAGCCTGATATGATTTTAATTAATCAATTTATTGCTTCCATGTAGGAGACTCAGCATATTCTAACCAACCGTGGGTGATGGCACCGCTGAGAAATCCAAGAACGCCAGGGAAGTCTGCTTCAATGAGGACCATGGAAAAAAACAGAGGCTAGTGGAGCCGGATTTTGGCCCCTGAAGGCCAAATGTAGGTGTCTGGACAAAACCGGTGGAGCCCTCAGCTACTCACCTGATAAGGTGTGCCAAATCACGGTTGCATGATGTAAAACATTGCCCTGCGATGGAAGATCCCAATCATCACAGAGGATGGAGACTGTGAAGAGCCACCAGGTCAGGATGTTGAAATGCCCAATGAAGATGACAGTGGTGAAGAGGAAGGAATTGACCTACGTCAAGATGTCATTGATCACTTCTTCACCTGAGTGTAAGTGTACCCTTACATATTGTGAAATCCAATATCAGAACAACTTGTGACATAGGGAACATATCAGTATGCAATGGTAATTTGGTAGGGATGGTCAGTTTAGGAAAGTCAAAGGCAAATATGTTTGTGGATCAGAGTTTCCCTACATTGACTACTGCATCTATTGACTTAGATTAACATTGCTTGTGCTAAGTATATGTGTCCTCCTACCATGTCATTTGAGTAAAACTCTATATGTTAAATCATTAATCTCCCCTTGTTATTCTGTGCAGAGTCTTTCACCATGTCATCTTCAATTGGACATTTCAAAGTTGTGATATTTTCAGTGATATGTTGCTGTTGGAAAGTACAAAGGGAACATGGGTCGATCCTGGGACATACACTCACTTGGGATGGGCAGACCTAGTACAGAGACAACTTGCACTGTGATTGAATGGAAGTTCTTGAAATTGTAGCAGATCTATTTTCTGTGGGATGTTGCCACCTAGGCAATATGTGCTGTCTAACTTGCTATAACCACATGTGTATGTCAAGCCATAGCATTCTGCTCTTCCTTCACATTGGCTAAATCTTCAATTTGTGTTCAGTGTAGGAAGCTGTTGATGTGTCTCCTCATAGGTGAAAGAGCATTTTTAGCACACCACTGAATGGTGGTTGTGACATTGCACCAGATACTGCCAAAGTGACATGAGATAGTAATGTGGCCTCCAAATCTGTTACTGTGATGATATAGACTATTGGTGTTATTGATGTTGGATACCTATTGTGAGGGCAGGATGTCTGGCTCCCGGTGAGGTCATGCATCAATAATAGTTAGCCTACTTAATTAAATTTCATGCAATATTCCCTTTCTTCCATGGTGTCAAGGTTCTGGATGGTCAACTTCTAAATGGCACAGACTGTTTGGCTTCTGCATGGTTCGTGTAATGCAGATTTGATCATGACCCAAACTTGTTACCTGGATATGTATAACACCAATACATTCAGATGTCAGTGTTTCTTTTTTCATCTTTTTTTAAACATGGAAAACCAATTACCAAGCCGGTATCTAATATTTGTTTTAGTATCATTGTGTATGACAGATTTCAAAAGAGACGGTGTACAAAAGACATAGAAAATGATTTACCAGTATAAACACAACAACAGTGTTTCACTTTGTTATATGTGAATTTATTTTTAACAAAAAGATGAGTGCAATAGTTTTCCCAACAAAAAGAAAATAGTACAGTAATAGAAAAATAAATCCATCGTGGTGAATGAAACTATGTCATTGTTTGGAGTCCAATGTATAAAATACATCTTTCCTCAGAAAAGGAAAATGTGCCCATGAAATAGTCCACAGAGTGAATGGTAGACACACACTGGAGGAAATTATGCTTGTTGTCTCTTGGAGGTGGTGGTTGAGGTTTTGCCATCCTCTCCTGGTGTTCCGGATGATCGTCCCCTCCGAAGGGAGGGGGGGCCCGGGTGCAGGGACTAGGGTGTGTGGAACAGGTTTTTGATATAGCTGTGCCTCCTTGTCTGCTGCTGTGGAAGGTGTACCATGTCCTGATGTAGAAGGACCACAGACAGGGGTGGATGTTACAGGAAAAGCCCTGCACATATCATGATAAATGTCAAACATCACCCCAGTCAAGGAGCATAAACTGTATTTGAGATTCTGTAGTTCCATATTGTGCTCCCTCTGCACCTGCTTAAAGTCCCTGATCTCTCTTAGACCTGGCCCATCACATCTTGATACTGCTGGATTGCTCCCAAGACTCGCTCAGTGGAGATCTGACCCACTAGGTCCCTCCCATGACGCCTACCCCCACTACTCTGTTCCCTGAGGCAGGGTGGGCCATCCCACTGGGTTCTGCCACTACTGGAGGTGGTGGTGGAGGTGGTTGCTCAACAGTAGCCATGACTGGGGGGCACAAGAAGGGAGTTATGTTCCTCTGGACACAGGGAGTAGAGGTATTCATATGCGTAGTTGTTGTAGCAGTGGGAGGTATAGGTGTGACCCAAGTGTGTCTCACTAGGGCTGTCTGCCCATACAGGACAGATGGACCAAATATCCCCTCATCATCCGGACATCCAGGAGTGGTGTCCTCATTGAATGCTTGATCCTGGCCTAGAGTGGAGGTGTCATCATTTGCACACAGTGTTCCATTGGCCCTGGGTGTTGGTGCTAATAGGAATTACAAAAATTAAAACACATTAAAGGTCTGTATGGTACCTCAAATATGTCTTCAGTTACAGATGAGGCAACCTAAATGAAAGAAAAAAATGGTTTATGGGATGTTGAGGTCTTTGTTGATTTTTCACTTTTTAGACATGCGGCTAAATGTACACAGAGGCACACTTTAGTAGCAATGATGGAGAGATGTCCTGAAATGTAAGTTGGCATTTAGGAAGTGTACATTCCATGTACCAGAAATGCAACTCAACATTGTAGAGAGGACATTTGTGAACTGATCCACTTCAAGGCCTAGAAGCCTCCAAAACAAACCCTGGTACAACTTATGGATTAAATGTCATTGGTCATCATACAAACACTGTAAAGTAAATTGTGTATCAATAATACTTAGAATCAGCATGCCACAGAGCATGCTTGGAAACCTTTGAATATACACACTATGATTTTTGCAAGCAAGTAGATCTATTCAATGGAGTTACAAAAAGGTGACAACACAGCAGATGACAACTACATAAAGCTTTGTCTTTTGTGCATATGTGGAAGGAAAGGAAGGTTGGTCAACATCACATTGCACTACTGTTTTGCACTGACAAAAGCAAGAAATCATGGTAGTTGCAGTCATTTGTGGACACTATTGCCAATGAAAAAGTGAGTAACACATACCTATATAAATTAGTGCAGTGAAAATTAAACACACATTTACAATATGAACACATATGTATATAATGTACATAGGTTACCTACCTTCATGTGCATTTCGATGGAGTTTGGAACCTGTTTTGTGAAGTAAGATAACCTACATTGAGTTACAGCAAAGGACTAGGCAAACGCAAGGGGTGATCCACGGAGTATAACACACAATCTAACAATACATATTGGTAATTGTGAAATAGATTGAAACAACCATGATGATCCTGATTTGGATGCCACAAGGTATTTTGGGAATTGATGTTGAAATACATATGTTTTGATAGGTGGCTAGAAACATTGATCAGCTAAGTTAAGGGCAAGGACTCAATTTGTGATTATTGAGAAATACATAGGAGTAACTTACCAGTCTCCACTCCACCAGGGATTCCTGTCAAGCCTTCAGGATGTGGGATCTGCAAGACCTTCTCCTCTTAGGGAAATAATTTTAAGAAGGGGGTGGGAGAACCACCACCAGTCCTCTGGGCCACCAGGAGACTTTCAGAGGCCAGGGAACACACTCGCCCCAGCAGGACATTCCATCTCTTCCTAATATCCTCCTGTGTATGCAGATTGTTAGCTACAGCATTCACTCTGTTGATTATTCTGGCCCACATTTACCTTTTCTGAGAGATGGTAGTATTTTGTACTTGGGCTCCAAACAATTGTGGCTCTACTCTAATAATTTGATCCACCATGACAGACAATTCTCCCTATGTAAAATGTGGGTTCCACCTCCCTGCCATTGTGATAAAAAAGAATTGTCCAATATACATCAAGTGTGGGCTGCTAATATCCATCCAGTAGCTGCAGCCATAGTCCAATGCTGAACGGGTCCCGTGACGGACTCCAGCTGTCATGGAACCGTAGCTTGTACACCGCCCGCTCGACTGTGTTATCTAAATATGGTGAGCGCAATGCCACCATCCCGATGGAGTGCTCATCTCCAGCATTGGAGTCCACCGCATCGGCTGCTGTTTACAGCTAGCGCAACAGAGTACACAGTGCTGACGGCAGCTATACAGCCATACATCTAAATATGGTGGTCGGAACACAGTCGGCTTGACGTAGTACTTAAGACCGCCGCAATGGCAGATTGGCGGTAGTACAACCAAGATCTAAATCAGGCCCTAAGTGTTGTAAATTTTGATCTCTTTTAAAGGAGAAAAAGTGCTTAGGGATGTTGAAAGTGCTAAATATTTTCAAATTGGTATGTCTGGATGGATTAATGAGTTTGATAAATGTGTTGATAAATGATGCCATGAGCCAATAATAATCACAGCAACATAGTTAGGCATATAGATTTGGCTGATGGGGCACCGTGTACCACAGTTATAGATCACATGTGATCATAATCCAGGCTTCCAGGTATATGATATAATGCTTGCAGTATTGTGAAAATAATGATGGAGTATGTATCAAAGCCTCATTTGAAGATTCCTCCGCCAGCGTGGGGAGATAATCACCACTCTGCAATGTCAGGTAAGTCACGTCCGGCCTCAGAATATCTTAGTAATTTTCAAGTTTTACATGGCAGTGGGCTACGTCCTTCAGCCAGTTGAGGGCTTGGAAGACAAACCTCGGCCCCAGTGCATCACAACTTTGTGCTTAATAAGAGTAAGTAATATAACCGTGAGCCATCTGGTTGCAGCTGGAGCATCCTCAGCATATCCCAGAAGCGCAACTATCCAGGTCCTTTGAATGTGAAAGTCAGCGATGTGAGTAATTGTGTTAAATACAGAAAACCAGAACTCCGAAATGCGTGGGCATCTCAATGCCAGGTGCATTAAGTTAATGTCCAATGCTCTTCAGTGCACGCGTGGTTTATTATTCGCAAGGTCCATTCTGTGTAGTGTCGTAGTGGTACGATAGAGTCTATGGAGGAATTTAATGTGTATTGATCGTAATCTGTTCTTGAGTGACAGGGCGCTTGCCTGAACACAGCAGTACTGCAATTGTTTATGTGAAAGGGGTCGAGTTCCTTATGCCATGCCTGTCGAGCCTTGGGAGTGCTAATAAAAACTTTTTCCTGACGGGTGTGGCAAGATGGCGGACTGACCTGATGAGGGCTGCTGCTGCGGCTCTCTACTCTCCACTCTTCACGCCCTGTGATCTGTGCTCCGCATTCTGCACTCTGTGGTCTGGAATCTGCACCTCCTACTTCACTTTTCTGGGATGAAGATGTAGGTGGGCACTGATCAAAGTCGTTGTAGCGGAGCAGTTTTCCTCCAGGAATGATATGAGGCTGGTGGGAGCTAGGATATTTCTCCAAACGAACGTGTTTGCTGTCCTGCTTCGGTTACTGGTCCGCAACTTAAACTCTCTACGCCCGGTCTCTGGGGGACCTCCGCGGCGGTGTTGGTGTATAAAGGAAACCATGGCTCCTAAACAAGATAAAGCGGCTCGGGTGCAAGGAATTCAAGGCACACCGGAGGCTATGGCGGAGATTCGTGGAGCCCCTAATCTACGGAAAACTGCCGAAGTGGACGCTCCGAATAACCCCCCCGCCACAGCTCGTGGACCGAATCCAGGACGACGGGGCGGTCAAGTAAAAAAAAAACTGCCTACAAAGATTCCTCCAAAGACTCTGATATTGATATTGGTGTGGCAGGAGGGACTCGCCTACGCACTGCAGCTGCCGCTGTAAACACTGAGGGAACACTGAGGTAACCGACGATGGTAGATGCATTTGCGATGGCCTCACCAGCACCCCATGCCACTGTCAGTAGCAAAAGAATAACTCCATCTATATCTGTCCCTATGACTCCAGGGTCTACGGAAAGGGGAGAAATTGTTGAGAAAGGGGAGACTTTGCATATAGGCTTTACAACTGGGCTGCAAGGACAACCCAGTCAGGAGCCGAGATTACAGACGGATCCGGAGCTGCTTAATGGGGCCCTGATAGTTGGCCACTTGGAATCAGCGGATCCAGTGGATTTAGCAGAAAGAGATGTATTATGCGATCCACCTCAGCCGGTAGCTTCTCTGGGGGAGAATAATGCCTTGTTGGAAAATAATGGGAACATATGCGTGGATAAAACAAGGGATTTGGTCGATTCTGTCCCTGTTGTACCCGATGGTTCTAGCCAACTGTCACAACTGCCACAATCACTACAACTTCCGGTGACTATAACGGATGGCTCTCCCGAGGGGGATACATTTTATTCATTAAATGATGACTCTGAATCATCTATTCCCAGCGATTTCAGTATAACAGATGAAACAGACTCGAGGGAGTCATCCACCGTACAAAAGACAGCTCACGGTAAATTAAATACTCATAGGAGGAGAACCAGATCTAAGGCAAGCCCAGCAAACACGGACCGCCCTATGGCACGTAACTTGGAATGGGACTATTCGGCTACTAGTCAAACATATGAGAATGGGGGGCAGGGGGCAGTCGGGGGGTTAGCCGCACCCACCGGGACAGTACCTCCTACCTCCCTAGACTTAGTGTACTCTACTTTAAAAATAATGCAGTCTGAGGCGAGAATGGATAGCAGGAGGTCGCTTCAAGCAACAAAGGAATTGCAGGCCTCTATCCGCAAAGTAAACAAGCTGTGCTCTGAAATGTTCGAAAGGGTAACCCAGGTGGAGGACAGAACAGTTGCCTTGGATGAGGCTGTAGACAAATTGCAGGAATCTAAAGGGTTGCAGGAGAAGCAGGTGATGGACATGTGTTGGAAGCTCGAGGATTTCGAGAATCGTCAACCGAGAAACAATGTCCGTATTCTTGGGATTGACGAAAATTTAGAAGGGGGAACATTATGTCTTTTGTTGTCTCCCTGCTAAAGAGAGCATTCCCGGAACTTTCACATTGGAACTGGGAAATGGAGATCCAACGGGCCCATCGTTTTCCAATGGTTCAGAAGAGGAACTATTCATCCAGGCAAGAAGAGCGCCCTGGAGCAATTTTGATTTTTGTTGGGAACTATATTTTGCAACAGGCTTTAATAGATATGGCTAGACCAGACGCTAAGCGGAGTTGCGATGGACACACTTGTTTTACACGACCTGACTTTTGCCACGCCACAGTGGAGCGTAGATGGAGGCTCTGACAAATGATTTCTGGTTTTCAAATCACTTTAAAAAAAATTGCTGCTGGAACATGACAGAGCAGGCAATCTGTGTCAAAATTAAAAAATTAAGTGCGGTCCCACGTGCTTGTTTACATTATAGCCCCCGGGTGGGCCAGGTCCCTGGGGCATGCATGCTTTTTTTTTCTTTAAGGAGGGGGAGCACGACCCCCCCCTCCTTGGGCCTAATTATGCCCCAGGGGCTGCCAATTCCCTGGGGCTTATTGTTATTAACGTGGAGGGGGGTGCTCAGACCCCCTGGGCTGTGGGGACCACCACCTCCCCAGGGCTAAATTAAATATGGAAAATGGGGGCAGCACAGACCCCCATGCCCCGAGGACCACCACCTCCTAGCCGTCCTCGGCCTCAGAGACCATCCATAACCCTGGGTGGTAAACCCTGCTCCGCCGGTGGAGTATGTAGAGTTTTGTCTCTCCGCGCTCTGCTTGGAATGCGGAGTTTAACAAAACTCTGCCATCCGTCGGCAGAGTGGAGTTTACCGGTGCTCCCACCCCTACTGGGTTTGCACATAACTGTTTTCACCCACTGGCAGCGCACTGAGCCCTGGCATGCCCTCAGCCTCTCCCCCATCACATTCTTAATTGTCGCTGTGGGGCACCTTGCTTAGTGCTGTTGCTGTGTGCATCAGTGTGAACCAGGGCAGAGTCTGAGAGTTGAGGCGGCCTCATAGGGCGGCAGGAGAAAAGTCATGCAGCTTGCACCATGGACCGTGCTGCCTCAGTGCTGCTCACCCTTGTACTGGCTTTCGTCTTCATTTGTCCTGCTGTGGTGGAGAGCGCCCAGGCCGCAATGTAGGTAAACACACTGAAACCACCGCCTCCCGCGCAAACCCCTTAAAGGATGATTATTAGCGCATTCAGCAACTGCATAATGGCTGCAGGACAGCCTGAATCTACCTCCCCTATCCCCGCTCAGCAGACAGTTATAGAAAGCACCTGCACAGATCCAGTTTAATGTAATCGGGCGTCTGAGGCCCACAGGTCGACGACCACATGCAAATTTCATTTGGGAGCCAACGCTTTTGATAGGCCTGTAGCTGCTGCCAACCCTCCTCAGTCTACGTTACATATGTAAAACTAAAAGCCTCATCGAAGATGACATGTCAAATCCAGGCCATTTCATGCAATCTCCAGCCTTAACAATACTGTTTCATTTCCTTCAAATGAGACCCAAATGCATGGAAAGAATATTTATTTTAAACCCTCACATTAGGCAGATATTGTGCCTGAGGACGATTTGGATAATTGACTTAAAGTGTTTAACAATGCGTGCTCTGCTCCCCGCTGAAAATGACAACACTCAGTTGCAGTTCTCTACACTATGCCAACAGAACTGCTGTACTTTGCTACAGGAAAGTCTGCAAATTGTGTTTTGAATTTGATAGAGAGCGAATTCAAATGCTTTACTCAGCAAAATAGATGAGAAACAAACATGAAAGGCAAAATAGAGGTCAGAAACCAGTACCAAGAGGCAAAATGAAGATGAGAAATGGGCAGAAATGTGCAAAATAGAGGTCGGGCGAACAGAAAGAGGCGAAATAAAAGGCAGAATGAGCAGCAAGAGGCAAAATAGAGGTAGGAGCGAGGGGAGAAGAGGCAGAAAAACTAGCAAAAAATGAGCGAAGGAGGCACAAAATCAAAGGCAGCAGAGGGTAGAGGACTGATGGCAAGCTGGGCAGGAGGACTGTCACAGGTTGCTGGCATGAGGATCAGCTCCTGTGTGCCCCCTACATTTTTTGCCACACACCCACTGACAGCCCCACTCATACACTCATGCACCCACTCACAGGCCCACTCACACACTCAAGCACCCACTCAGAGACTCACACACCCACTGACAGACACACTCAGACACTCATGCACCAACTCAGAGATCCATTCAAGCAGTCATTCACCCACTCACAGATCCACTGAGAGTGGCTCACTCACCTGCCCACTCACACACTCATGGTTCCATTCACGGACCCACTCAGAGACTCACACACCCACTCACAGACCGACAGAGACACTCATGCACCCACTCATAGACCCACTCAGAGACTCCCAAACGCTCTCACAGACCCACTCTTCCACCCACACACAGACCCACTCAGGCACTCATGTTTCTGTTCATAGACCCACTCAGTGACTCATGCACCCACTCACAGATCCACTCAAAGAGTCACACACCCATTGACTGACACACTCAGACACTCATGCACCCACTCACAAACACACTCAGACAATCAACATCCCAGGGCACTGTTGTATAAAAAAGCAGGGGGAGGGGGGTGCTTGCCCACCTCCACTACCCGTGACCGCCACCACCCTGGGGCTAACATAAATAATAATGAGTGGGTGGGCACCAGCCCCCCCCATGCAGCCCTGGGGACTGCCACCTCCCTGGGGCACAAATACAATAATGAAGGGGTCTGTTGCAGACCGCCGGCCCCAAGGACCACCACCTCCCTGGCGTTTACTTAACAAAGTAGGGGTCCATGTGGCCCTCTTCGTGTAGCCCTACATGGACCTAGGAACCACCATCCATCAAGTTCTGGCTCCAGAAATGTCCTGGGGTGCCCACCCCAAGACATTGTAGTTTGGTATGGCTTGGGTGGAGCACCGCTCCTGCCAAGTAATAGCAAACTCTCTGTTTTCAGCAAGCGACTGCAAAAATGCTCTTGCTTGCTGAAAGCAGAGCATGTCTGTTTCCCTGCCCGCTGTGAAGCGAACAGGGAAAAAGACTTTGCTTTGGGATCCAGGGCACAGCATGCTAGCAGCTCCCTGGGTCCCAGAGCAATGTCAGCTGCTGCAGGATGCAGGGAGCCAGCAGGGATCGCAGGCCTTGAGGCTCCCTCCGCGGTCCCCATCGAAAATTCCTGGCCCCGGGGATGGGGTCCCTGGGGCCGATATCGGCCTGGGAGGGGGGTAGCGTGTCCCCTCCCTTTTTTCTAAAAAACTTTTTTATAAGTAAAACGCAGGCCCGGGAGGATGGGGTTTCAATGGGGCCAAAAATGGCTTGGGAGGGGGGGTACTGTGGCCCCCCTCACATTTTATGAAAAAATAGGCATAGAAAGTGGCAGGCCCCAAAGGATGAGATACCCAAGGCTGAAAATGGCCTGGGAGGGGGGGGACTGCTTGTCCCCCTCCCTTTCAATTATATACATAAAAAAAACTTAAAGGTGGGTACCAGGGGATGGAGTCCCTGGGGCCTGAATCAGCCAAGAGGGCGGTCACGCGGCCCCTCCCTTTTTAAAATAAAAAAATATTTTAAAAAGAGGCAGGCCCGAAGGGTGGGGTCCCTGGGGCCAAAAATGTCCCCTTCCTAAAAAAAAAAAAAGAAAAAAGTTTGCAACTTGCTGGAGGCCCCACCCCCTTTCTCTACCACTCTGCAAACGCACCTTCTGGTACACTTCTAGTTGGGTGATGAAGCCCCCTTGGCTGCTGAGGGTTCTCTTAGGGGCCAACAAGAACTTATGTTATGTCCATTAAGTTCCATACAGTGAGATTGCTGAGAGCAGCCATGGCCGCTGCAGGTAAGAGCAGTGGGACCAGGTGAGGGGGGGATTTCAAGAGACAACCACGAGGGGAAATTAATTATTTATTTGATTTTCCCTTGTGGTCGTTTCTCGAAATCCCCTCTCACCTGGCCCCACTGCCCCACCGCTCTTACCTTCAGTGGTTGTGGCTGGCTGAGAGGTGGTCGGAGGTCACGCCCCTTTCTCCACCACTCTGCAAACAAGCCTCTCTGCGCACTGCTGGTGGGGATGAGGTCCCCTTGCTTTTTGAGGGCCTCAGGACTAAAGTGGACTTCTTCCCCCAAGCAGTAGTGTGCCAGGAAGCGCTCTTGCAGAGTGGTGGAGAAAGGGGGCATTGCATCTGACAACCTCTCAGTAATCCAGCTGTGTGGGGCTTACTGGAGGTAACAGGAGGAGTAGTTGGCCCCAAAGGACCCTCCAAAGCCAAGGGGACTTCATCCCCCAACTAGTAGTGTGCCAGGAGGCACATTTGCAGAGTGGTGGAGTAAGAGGGCATGGCCTCCTATCAGGCCTCAGCAATGTTGCTGTGTGGGACTTCCTGGAGGTAATAGGAGGGGTAGTTGGCCCCCAAGCCACTGATATATCCACTCATACACCCACACAGCCACTCACACACTATCAGTCAACCATAAAGCTACTCACACACCTACTCACTCACCAGTAGAGTCAATCACACAGCCACTTACTCACTTATACAGTTGGACACACCCACACACTTATTCATACAGATACAAACACAAACTCACTCACTTATACAGTCACTGACACAAGCATACACTCACCCATTAATCCACTCTCACAATCAATTACTCACACATACACAGTCAAATACTCCAACACTCACTAATACTGTCTTTCACATATGCAGGTACTCACCCATATACCACTGACACATCCATTCACTCACTGACACAACCTTACACACACTCAGTCACCCATACAGCCCCTCACAGACACACTCACTAACCAAGACAGCCTACTGACTCATCCACTCACTCATCCATGCAGGCAGTCACACACACCCTCACCCACCCACACATTCTCCCACACACCCACTCACACACTATCAGTCAACCATAAAGCTACTCCCACACCTACTCAATCACCCATAGAGTCAATCACACTGCCACTTACTCACTTATACAGTTGGACACCCACCCACACACTTATTCAGATACAAACACATACTCACTCACCTATACAGTCACTGACACAAGAATACACTCACCCATACATCCACTCTCACAATCACTCACTCACTCATACAGTCAGTCAAACACTCCCACACTCACCTATACTGTCTTTCACATATGTAGGTACTCCCCCATATAACACTGACACTTCCATTCACTCACTGACAAAGCCTTACACACACTCAGTCACCCATACAGCCCCTCACAGACATATTCACTAACCAAGACAGCCACTGACTCATCCACTCACTCATCCATGCAGGCAGTCACACACCCCTTCACCCACCCACACATACACTTATACAGCCATACAGGTACTCAGACAACCAATCAATCGCCCATTAAGCCACTCACGTACCCACTCACCAACCCATACAGTCACTTAGACACCAACTGACAGGCTGATACAGACATTCACACAACTTAGTCATTCACCCATACATTCACTGAGACACCTAATCACTCACTTATACAGTCAGTCACGCATCCACTGAATCATCCATACAGACCCTCATACAACCACTGATCCACCAACACACCTTGGGATATATATATATATATATATATATACATTCACTGAAAAAACCATAGGTTTCACACATGTTATAGTTAGCTGGACATTTTACTGATAAAAAACCAATGAAATTCCCCCGTTATAGTTAGTGCAGGCAACTATAACTCACGCGACCGCAATCCTCTGCTGATGCTAATACTGTATTTAGACACTTATTTGTCCATGTCTTCTTCCATTAAATTTTAGCTATACATATATTACAAATATTTTTTTTTCATAAAGACACATATGTCATCAGCAGAGGATTGCGGTCGCGTGAGTTATAGTTGCCTGCACTAACTATAACGGGGGAATTTCATTGGTTTTTTATCAGTAAAATGTCCAGCTAAATATAACATGTGTGAAACCTATGGTTTTTTCAGTGAATTTGCAAGGTTTTTTAAATGCTAATTCCTAACTATAACGTGTGTGAAACCTATGGTTTTTTCAGTGAATTTGTACGTTTTTTTAAATGCTAAGTTACTTTACGCCATTCGTGGCGTGCGCGCCCACTTAACGCAGTTCGTTCCGTGCGCGCACGGTGCGCTTCGCGCACCGTGCGCCCACTTTACGCAGTTAGTGCCGTGCACACACGGTGGGCACGCGGTGCGCTACGCGCACCGCGTGCCCACGTTACGCTAGATGGGCCATGTACGCACGATGCGCTTCGCGCACCGTGCGCACATGGAGGACATATTATGCGCTTCGTTGTGAAAGGTAATCTTTTATATTTTCTTTTTTAATGGATATGCCATGTACTAATGGTGCCCTAAGGGCACCATTTGCACACGGGGTGGGGAGAGTATGGATATTTTTTTTTTTTATTATTTTTTACCGTACGCGTACGGTAAGCGTAATCGGCGAAATTTTCACACAAAAAAAAAATTGCCTTTTTGGCCTTGGGGGATCTTTGGGGACACCATTATCAAGGCTAGGTGCCTAGGAGCTGTCAAAACAGCCCCTTTACATGTTTATTGCCTTTGTTTTGCCTCCCCCCCCTCAGAGTGCGAGAGAGAAAATGGCGGCCGCCGCTTCCTGGTTTCGACCGATTCGAATGTTTACTAAGATCTAACAGCCAATCAGAATCGCGCTCGCGCACGTCACCGTACGCGTACGGTAAGCTTACCGTAAGCGCACGGTAAGCGCACCGTAAGCTGGCTCAGATATATATATTGATTTAAATGCTATTTTCTCAGGAACTACTGAACAGATTTACACCAGACCTACAAAAGGCACTTCCTTGACCTGAGGACTACCTCTGTGCCAAATTTCAAGTAACTCTGTTCAGCCGTTCGGGCTGTAGCTGTGTCTAAAGGTCCTATGGAAAAATGCATGGGAAAAACGCGTTTTGGGACCCCCCTTTTTTCTCAGCCCCCGCTTAACGAATCCCCCCGAGACTTTCAGGGCAGGAGCGGAGCGTAGCGCCCCACCTATTTTGAAAATTTCGCGAGGATTCGTCGACCGGCGCCAAAGGTATTCCAAATAGAATGTTGCGGTTTTCCTATGGAAACAGGGTTCTAACTATAACTATCTACTGGCGACCGCCAGTAGATAATATATTTCTTTCTTTATTTTTTTCAGAGCGATCTGAGACCAATCAGCCCCCACATTTAGACCGGGGCTTCGTTCTCAGGTGGCTTGTGCTTGCTACAACATAGAGCAAAGTTCCCTTTCACAGATCCGGAGAGACAAGCCACACCACAGCACAATGCTTTGGGCAATTTTTGAATTAAGGCAGGAGGATATAACGGGTTTCGGTCCAAACTGGTCTTGATTGCCTAGCATCTTGTTTCTATTACAGTACTTAAATAGTATACCAACACTTATGGTGAACAATTGCTAATTAATATTTGTTCACTTTCCCATTTGACAATGCAATAAAAAGTTGTTCCTTCACAAAATGAACTTAAATAACAACAGGGCCAGTATAATCAACACTACATCGGCCACTTAACTAATAGTTTTTTAAGCTGCACACCATGCTGGTCATTAAAATGGAAAAAAAGAATCAATGTAGCCATCGCTCTGAAATGGTCAAATGGATTAACAGTTTAAAAATTATAATTTAAATGTGTTAAGCTATACGAGTTTTAGAGTATAAAACATGAATATTCATCAAAGATAAGGACAATCACAAATGGTTACAGAGTCTAGTGCACACCTGTGCCAATTCATTTTGGTTCTAAAAAAATCGTAAGACCACACCATATTGTTCAAAGTTCAACTTTGCATCTGTATGATGTAAACACTAGTGGTCTTGGTTTAAATAGTTGAGTCGTCCACTTGAAAATATTATTATGAATTCTTGACATTCAATATCGATTCTTTAATGGAAATAAAGACAAGGCCGAATACTGGTGTCTTTCTAAATTGATAAGATGGGTGAACAATATAGTAATTGTGTTTCACATATATTAAACTTTCAAAATGATAGGACTTTAAACATGTAAGTGTCAATTAGAAATTACCAAAATACCAAATGGTTAAAGCATCTTGTGCACAACAGTATCAATCCATTTTGGTTCAAGGCAAGACTCAAATTATCATCAAATTATCCAAAGTCCAACTTCGTGTCTCAAAAATAGAGATACCAGTGGTCTTAGTTTGAGTGATTGAGCACTGCACTTTAAATTTTCTTTGAAAATCATAACTCTCTATATCTATTGCTCAACAGCTGGTCAAAAGATTTGGAAATCTATAAAAAATCTAAAGTTCCAAAAATCTTAGATGGTCCTGGAACAATAAGAAGGGAAACTAATTACACATTTGTGACCCTAATTAAAGTGATAGGTGACCAAAATAAAGTGCTAGTAATGACTAAAAATAAGAAAACAACATGTTTATACAGATAGACTACGTGCAAATGATACCGCATACATTCTTATGAAAGATGTGCATGCAGTTCCTCACTGTTTTTCATATCTACAGTTGCAATACACCTGCTCTGATAATAAATCTAGACTCCAAGATCTGTAGTGCACTGACTCTGTCACCACCTCTAGGATGTTTTTGGAACTGTATCAATTCCCCAAATCTAAGTTCTTTTCAATTGATGTTATGTAGTTCAGCAAAATGTTTGGCAGTGCCATAAGGCATGTCTCTGTTACTTATCGCCTGTATATGTTATAGTATGCGCTTCTTTACAAATTTTACTGCCAACACACCACTATGAGCAAACACATACTTTCACATATACAGTGAATGCAGTTGTACATGTGATATGTTTGTTGATGTAATATGTCTGTTTGTTTACTGGCAAGAGGCATTAATTGATCTTAGGGCTGTATTGCAAGCCTTGCACTTAACGCTAGGATAACGCCTTTAGGGAGAGTAAGCCATGTCTGTGTAAAAGGATAAAGATGACTACGCACCAACTTATCCCGATTTGAGGGACATCTTTTGAAAGTAATAGATGGACTAGAGCCAATTCTGTCTTTCAACACTTCATCATTGCTAATTACATCCCAGTAGGTTTAGAGTTTACAGCACTGTGTACTATACAGTGATAAAATGAACAGGGCTGCTCATCTCAGTGTTTATAGCAGATTTCATGTGATCTCTGTACAGTAGAGTTTCTTTATCTATCTGCTCTTTTAGAGGCTTGCTTGAACATTCTCATAGTATAATCCCTCTGTCTGAATCTCTGCGTTATCTAATCACATGTTTGTATGTTACCTTCAACCGTGCTGTTGTTGCTTTTTGTCTTCAGTAATTTGCTGTAGGGAATGCCCCAGCGAAAGTCTGGTGGATGACTAATAAGAGTATGTAGTCTTGAATTCCCTGCCATAGCCTTCCATAAAAGGTTTGTCTGTATACATGCATCTGAAATTGTTAGACTGAGGTCAAGAAATCAATAGTCTCTCTATTGCGAATGAGATTAAAACCAAGGTTCAAATTGCTTTAGTTGATGATACAGATATATTTTTTAAAACTCATCCTGTTAGTATATTTCTCTATTTCTAGTGCCCATAGCACCTGCTACTCCTACCAGCCCACCTTAAAATTAGTGAAGCTAGTAGCAAGGCATTCCCATAGCAATCTCTTGTACTTGCTTGTACATTTCCCTCCCAAAAAGAAAAATGTTCTCATTTAAACACAACTCAATCATTTGTACTAGCGCTTTCATATGTCGAAGTAAGTTGATGTCTCTACACCTCAGATAGTGTATAAATGCCCTTATTCCATCCTCATGTTTGATGCTGGTGTATTAATCATTCACATCTAGAGTAACTAAGATGTATGAGGGTTCCCAATGGATGGTTTAAGTTACAGTTATAAAGTCTTTGGTATCACGGACATGGGTAGCAAGGTTTTGTACATATTGTAATAGAAAGAGATCAACATATATTGGTTAGTATGCATCTCGTTCCAGGACGGTTGCATTATACCAATCCATTAGCATCTCCATATGTCTGTTCTTAAGATCAGAATTATATTGTAGGCCAGCTTTTTGGTAGCAATTCTCATCATCATGTCTATGTGCCTCCTGCACATACCGGACTCTAAATAATACAACCGCATTGCCCCCTTTAGCAGATGATTTGATCACAATGAACATGTTGTTCTGTAATGAACTCAATGCCTAAAGCTGTGAGCGACTTATATTGCCTATTCATATTCAGAATACTCAGCCTCATCAAGTCTTTAATCACCAAATCACTAAAACATCTATATTATCTCTTGTCATCTGCAGAACAAATTTGGATTTAGCTTTAAAGTTAGACCCTGCTGGCAAATCAGTGAAAATTCCAAACTCATTCACGGTGGATAACCTGGTAGCTAGAATCCAATGGGTCAGCAGTTTCTGACTTTTCTAAGCCATGAGTCAAATCGTTCAGGGCATTAAGTGTTTGAACATCCGCAATTAACAGAATAGACCTTTAATTTGACAGTAATGTCACTGCCTGCACTTTAATGCCCTTCATAAGATGCAATTTCTGCAATTTTGCAATTTTGCGTATACATTTTAAAAGGTCAATTCTAGTATTTACATAGTTCCAGAGGACACTTAGACAAAAGGAAAGTTCCAAACTAAGACATCAATTTCAGTTTGATTGAGCACTATATCAGCAAGATTAATTACAGTCTGTTGGTCCCTTTGATCCAGCATTGCTGCTTCTTTCCGTGCCCTCATTTCCTTGATCAAAACCAGGTCGTCCTTTCCCTGATGCAGAAGTCTGTACCCTTCTTACAAAAGTCTTCCTCTCTGTCCCTGACGGCACTTCAAATTCAATAGAATCTACTTCTGAACTGGAATCTGAATGTTACTTCATGATTTGCTCCAATGATGGCATGTTTTTGTCTTTCAGACTCTGTGGTTGGGGGTTATCAATTTTCTTGACAAACGATAAAATGCGCAATGTATCATAATCATTTTTCTATCCCTTTTTGCATTGTTTGAGCAATATATTGTCATTCTCCAATGCCTTAAAACTCTCTTCCATTGCTGTCAATGGTACTGCTATTGTGTCTTGATCTTCTTCCATACATTCTGGACTCAGTTCTTTGATCTTTAGTACTGTCTCATTATGTTCCTCCCAAGCGTATTTTTTAAGTATCGTCATCATGCCCTGTGAGCACCGATTGGAATTATTCACCATTTCTCCAATAATTTGGGGTTTGGTTTCGACAGTGTAGGTATGCTATAAACCCTTAGGCCCCTGTAGATGCATTCAACATCGAGATATTTTTGTAGTACTGTTCCTTCCCACCACTTACTTCTAAAGCTGTAAATTTTTGCTTTCTCTTGTTTGGCACAGTAGTTATGTATGTACTCGCCCAAGTCCCCGGGGGTCTGTGTTTAAAAAGATGGTGTCTACTGTTTCAGTGCAGCCCTTATAGAAATCCTCAACCATATTATACAATGTCTCAATCAGAGAAACATGCGCTCTAAGTTTTTGAATACATTTTGCGGGTCACAGCTGGTGAGAAAGTTAATCAGACAGTCAACTGATAGTGTTGCAGACAGCGACATGCACCTGTATCTTCGTAAAGCAGGAAATTCGCACTCAATCACACAATAGTTTGACAATTAACATTTACTTGGATGTAACTGGCAGGAGCTCTGTTAAAATAGCTTCCTTCAAATTGATCTGAGACCAATAGGGCCCACACATTTAGACTTAGAGCTTCTCGTGCTCGCTAAAACAGCGAACAAATTTGCTTTCCCCCACTGGGCCAAAGTGTCGTGTAGTTCCTATAAATCTATATAGGATCTGCATGTTTAGACAACATAAATTAAGGGATTGGTGTTCAGACTGATTTCAGACACCCCCAAAGGATATGTTAGTCTATTAGACCAGCTAGCTCACAGGGCCACTATGAGCCCCTCTTAATAAGGAGCGAATAGCTTCTGGCAACTATCGAACATAACAACCCTGACCCCTCAGGGATCGTGGAAACAGTACAGTACATTTCGCTCAGTCACCCGTGCTCACTCTGGGGCATATTATCAAGCCAGGCGATAAAATTTTGACCGCTTTAGCGGCAGAAAACTGCCACTAAAACGGCAATAATGGGCTTGATAATATGCTCTGAGGAATTCCAATTGAAGCTCAGGTTAGATGTCCTTCACATCTAACATGGGCTTCAATTGGAATTCCATAGAGCATATTATCAAGGCCATTATCACCGTTTTAGCAGCAGTTTTCTTCGCTAAAGCGGCGATAATTTTATTGCCGGTCTTGATAATATGCCCCTCTGTCTTAGAGAAATATACAGAATAAACGGTGGGGATGTTTTCAATAAGTATTTATTGGACCAGCGTAATTCTAGTATAAAATACGTGTGCTAAAACAATCATTATACATAAACATATGTCCCTGCAAGGGATGCCAGACCACTGGGTGCTGAAGTGTCTGCGTGCAGGGACCTCAGCGTTTTGCATCAGCGTGCCAGCATGGAAGTCTTTCTCCTCTGGTTTACCCAGCGAAGATATGGTGCTGATATACCCAAAAAGTACCCTCAGGGTTTCTACCTGGATGTGTACTATGGGCATGTCAGCCAAGGATGACGATAGTGGTGACCCTTACACATAGTTATTGTGCAGAAGATGGTAATCCTGCTGTGATACTGAGAATCCTCATGCATAATAAATGAGGTTAGATTTCGGAGAAAACCACACAACATTTATTCAGCACCTAACTAGATAAAAGGTCAGCGCCAGACCTGTTATTTATTTATTAAAGGTTTTATATAGCACTTGCTAGACCCAGGGGTATCAGAACGCTTTACAGGTGTTTGAGGGGGAACTGAGATAAAAACATTTACTCAGAGATATCACATTCAGAACCATGAGGACATAAAGAACAAATTGAAATAACAAGGAGTAAATACATAGGGATAACATAATGATTTCGCGGGTAATGAGTCATAAGGTTAGGGTGTGGGGGTGGGGTGGGGAATAGAGAGAGGAAGGGGAGAAGAGAAGGTGGAGGGAGACTGTGAAAGGGGAAGGGTAAGAGTAGACCAGGGAAGAATATGCAGGGGCAGTGAGGGTAACTAAGGGGGAAGGGGAGTAGAAGCTTAAGGGAGCTAGTCGGTGGAGGGAGACTGTGAGGTAGGAAGGCTAAGAGTAGGTCAGGGGAGAATAGGCAGAGGCAGGTGAGGGGAACATAAAGGGGAGGGGTGGAGGCTTAAGGAAGCTAGGTAAAGAGGAGGATAGGGGAGGTGAGATGCAGGATGGTAGTGGAGGGGGAACTGATAGGGGGCAGCAGATTTGGGGTCAGCATTCAAGGCAAGGATTATGGACCCCAATATTTGTTTAGAAGGAGAAGTTTTAGATTATTTTTTATGCTGGAGTAGGAGGGGTGGCAACGCAGGTCTTTGGGGAGGGTATTCCAGATGGTTGGAGCGGTTCAGAGAAGGAGCGAGATTGCGTGGATTTTTTATTAAGCAGAGGAGGGACTAGAAAGAGAGCGTTGGTGCTCCTCATCGGTCGAGAGCAGCCTGCTTTGTGGAGTTTGTTTGAGAGGTAGGACGGGGTGTTTAAATGGAGGGCATTGTGAGTGATGCATGCAATTTTGTAGGAGGATCTGCCTTCGACGGGCAGCCATTTGAGGGCTTTAAGGGTAGGGGAGATGGGGTCAAAACGTTTGCAGTCGGTGATGAACCTAGCCGCTAGGTTTAGCACAGCTTTGAGTACTTTAGGTATTCCAGTGAGGATGGCGTTACCGTAGTCGATTCTTGAGAGGACCAATGATTGGACCACTCATTTAAAGTCATCAGCAGTAATGAAGGGCTTAATTTTCTTGAGATGATGGAGAGTGAAGAGTGCTCCTTTAGCCAAATTTTTTATGTGGGGATAGGAGTTAGGCGATTGTCAATGGTGATACCAAGAGATTTTACTGAGTTGGATACAGTGAGTGAACAGTTGAGGGCATTGAGGTCGGAGATCCAGGATAGGATGGGGAGCGGGTTATTTTTAGGTGAGAAGAGAATGATTTCGTTTTTGGTGGAACCAGGATTGGATCTTAATCAGGGTGTCATTGAGGTGCAGAACATCGGAGCGGGATTTAATCTTATAGGAAAGTTGGTGTCATCAGCATAGAGGTGGTAATTGATACCAGCTTGTTTTAGAATGAGTGTAAGGGGTCTCATGAAGAGGTTGAAGAGGGGGGGAGAATAGATCCTTGGGGGACACCCAGGGAGACGGGTGTAGGAGTAGAAAGGCAGTCGTAGATTTTGATTTGTTGGGTTCTATGTTGGAGAAAGGAGGTGAACCGTTTGAGGACCGGACCATTGAGGTCAAAGGGAACTTTAAGTGTGTTAAGTGAGGCAGAGTGGTTAACTGTATCAAATGCAGCTGAAAGGCCTAGGAGAATGAGTAGGCAAGATTCACCTTTCTCGAGGGAGTGGTGAATGTCATCAACTATGTTAAGCATGGCAGTTTCATTACTGCAGCCATTTCTGAAGCCAGATTGCAAGGAGTCCAGAAGGTTGAAAGTGTCGATGTGTTTATCCAATTGAAGTAGAGCTCATTTTTCAAGGGCTTTGGAGAGAAGGGGGAGGTTAGAGATAGGGTGGAGATTATTAGGGTCATTAGGATCGGCATTGGGATTTTTGAGAATGGGGATGATTTGTCCAAGTTGGAGGGAGACCGGGATGCACCCCGAGGCCAGGGAGGAATTGATGATGGTAATCAAGTATGGGGTAATGATGTGCTTTAGGTCTTGGACCAGTTTAGAAGGGAGCGGGTTATTGGTATGAGAAGACGGTTTAAGTTTAGCAATGATGTTAAAGACTTCATGATCGAAAACGGGGTGGAAGTTAAGCCAGGAGGCATTGGTTTTTTGCTGGGGGTTGGTGAGGTTGGATTCAGGAGGGGGTGTCACGTGAGGGTGGAGCGAAGAGTCAGTAGGAAGAATTGATTGGGGGGAGATTTAGAGGGGATGACCCCGGGAAATGGGGGGTTGGGTGGGAGCGGTGTTAAGAGGAAGGATTTGTCAATTTTGGTGATCTTTTCTGAGAAGAAGTTCACAATTTCTTCACATCTCTCAATTGAGGCCGTCAATTTTGGGGGGGCAAAGGATGTTTGACTTTTTACAATGCTGAACAGTTCTCTGGGTCTATTTTTGGCCTGATCAAGTTGTGTACGGAATAAGGAAGCCTTTTCATTCAGAATGTGTTTCTTGTAGTTGGATCTAGCAGATCTGAGGAGGGCTAGATGGGAGGGGGAAGGGTGTTGCCTCCAAGTTCTTTCAGCCAGTCTAAGAGAGAGTCTTTCTTTGTTGAGCTCTACATTGAACCAAGATTTGGAATGGATGTTTCTTTGGGTTTTTAGTTTGGGTGGGGCAATTTGGTCTAAGACCTCATTGACAGACTTATTAAAATGTTCAGTGATGTTGTTTGCGTTTAGGGAAAGAGGGGTGAGCATAAGTTGAGCTAAGTTTGAGGTTTTTGGTCAATTTCTTGTGTATGATGCTTTTAGTGGAAGGGGGTGAGGCAGTGATAGCTATCGTGAAGAGAATGAGGTGATGGTCGGACCAGTCAATGGCGATGATGTTGTAAAGGGAGGCCAAGTCATTGCTAGTGATGATAGCATCAAGAGTGGCCCCTTTGGAGTGGGTAGGAGAGTGGCACAGTTGCTTAAGGTCATTGATCTCAAGAGGTTTAGAGAGGAGGTTGACTGAGGTGTCATCGGTGTCATTCCAATGGAGGTTAAAGTCTCCAAGGAAGAGATTTTTTGAGTTAGAAAGTGAGGCTTCGAAGAGAAGGTCAGATAGTTCTTCAACAAAAGGGAAAAGGATTACCGGGAGGATGGTAGATATCATAAAGACGGATTGGAGGCGAGCCATGAGCTTTAAGTTCTGCTCCAAGGTATTCGAAGGTGGCGTGGTCAGAATTCTTAACCAGAGAAAGTTGTAGTTCATTTTTAAAGATTATAGCTAGTCCACCTCCTATTCTGTCAAGTCTGTCTTGTCTGAGGATGGAGTAACCGGGGGGGAGAGTAAGTCAAGGATAGATGTAGAATGGTCATTGAGCCAAGTTTCCATAAGGAAGGCGATGTCAATGGATTCACTAAGGATGGTTTCAGCTATTTCAGTTGCTTGTCGGATAGCCGATCAGCAGTTCACCAGCATGCAGGCGAGTGGTTTAGGGTTGGTCTTGGGGGGAGAGCCTGCAACAATAGTGGTAAATTTGGGGGGATCTAGATGAGACGGGGAGGATGGTATTCTGCAAGTTCCCAGGATAACGGGAATGGTTGAGTGGGGGGCGGGAGACCAAGCAAGGTAGGACAAATGAAGGTAAAGGTTTGTGCAACTACCTAGACCTATATTGGGTACATTGGGGTTCATAACACCCACTCCTCATCCGACTGGACGACCTAGTACTAAATGCTAAAATATGCCTATTTTAAAAGCATAAAAACATTGCTAAAATAATTGGGCTTACCTGGTTGCTCCAGACGTGCCCTGACTCTCCATTGCTTGGGGAGTCCCCAAGACCTTGCTGGTTCACACCGAGGCAAGTTTTCTCTTCCTGCGTGGGTTGCTGTTGCCCAGGCTTGTTGGGTCTAATCGGGCCACCGATACCACAGCACTCGACATCCTTTATGGGACAGCTCGAATCCAGCTCCTAGTTGTCATCGACGCCTCCTAGTCCTCGTGGCTGCAGAGTCAAGCTTCACCTCCTCGCACCTGAAACACCCGACATCGGTGGGCATTCGTCTATCGTGCCCTTGGTCACTGGCAAGTGACCCAGACTCTGTCCCCTCTGCTTTCAGGTTCTTCTGATCTTTGATCCAGGCTTGGATCACACCGGACACTTCTCTCCTTCCCGGCAGCAGCACTTTGCAGCAGATCGCCATTGAAATCAACGACAATTCCCGACACAATTTGACACCTATGCACCCAGCTTCCCTGGGTGAGGTAAGTTGAGTACTGTGGTGCTCCCATGGGTGCTGGCCCTAGAACCCCCTAAGTCTAAAGGGGTTTGCTCAAATTCCTCTCCTAAGTGTCCTTAACTTCTAAAATTCCAACCGCGACTTTCCCATAGAATAGTACGGGGCTCGTGCCTGTGTTCTCACACTGGACGCGTCCCCCGTGGGTCTCCTGTGTCACTACCTTGGGTGGTTCCTTGGGGTCTCAGTGATTCTACGTGCTCTAGGCACTGTGTCTAGTCAAGTCGTGGTTCTTATACCACTTTCTCAATATATGGTTTGGTCCGCCCCTAGAGCCCATTGTAGATTGTGCTATTTACTGTTGTTTTAGAACTGTATTATTGTGTGCCTTGCTCTCTAACATCATAAAGAGGTTAGTAGAGAGTGTTTAGAAATAAATACATATATTTTATATATATACCTTGTGTGGTTCCCCTTTCATTTAGTAATTCAAGAGGTTATAATCTGGTAAAGCAAGCTGCTTTACACTCCTTCAAGACTTAGCCTGAAAGCTGCTCTCCATAGCTACCACTAGGATAGCTTTCAATAAAGGTTGTCTTTAAACCTATCATCAATAAAGGTTGTTTGGACTGGTGCAAGGTGCCCACTATAACTAGTGGACAGCATATGCCAGGCCAACTTCTCACAGTGGGGACGTTTTCAATAAGTATTTATTGAACCAGCGTCATTCTAGTATGAAATAAGTGTGCTGCAACAATCATTAGACATAAACATAGTTATACGCACAAACAGAGTAAAGAAAAGGTAGAATTCTACTGTAGTGCTAAAACAATGAATTTATGCAGGCATATAGATACATAACCATAAAATGCATACTCCTACGATGCAAACCCTAACTAGATGTACCTAAGTGTACCTAGCATGTATGTGTATAGCCAAGAATCCCCTTATGATAGAGCCATCCCCATTACCTGATGTAGGAGAGCAAAGGACCCTGTCTTGGTCTCAAGATGGACACCCCGCAAGGGATGCCAGACCACTGCGTGCTGGAGTGTCTGCATGCAGGGACCTCATCGTCTTGCGTCAGCGTGTCAGCATGGAATTTTTTCTCCTCTGGTTTGCCCAGCGAAGATGTGGCGTTTATATACCCAAAAGGTACCCTCAGGGTTTCTACCTAAAGGTGTACTATGGGCATGTCGGCCAAGGATGACAATAGTGGTGACCCTTATACACAGTTATTATGCAGAAGGTGGTAATCCTGCTGTGATACTGAGAATCCTCATGAATAATAAATCAAGTTAGATTTAGGAGAAAACCACACAACATTTATTCAGCACCAAACTAGGTAAAAGGGCAGCGCCAGACCCGTTATGTAGAACAATGGTAGGACAAATGTAGGTAAAGGGTTGTGCAACTACCTAGGCCTATATTGGGGTACATTGCGGTTCATAAAAAAAGAGAGGAAGTTACACCGGAGCACAATGCTTTGGACAATTTTTTTATCCAAGGCAAGAGGACATGACGTGTTTTGACCCAAATGGATCTTGGTCACTTAACCTTGTGTTTCTATTGCGGTGCTTACATAGTATACCAACATCTAAGCTGACCAATTACTTCCAGGTGAAAATTCATCCTAAAAAACAAAATAACTCGAGTAGTGCAATATGTGTCTTAACTTAAAATAACATTTTGTTCACTTTCACATCTTGACAATGCAATAAACATTTATTCCTTCACAAAATGAATTTAAAGACCACTAGTGTCTGTATTTTTCAGTTACAAAGCTGGACTTTGACTAATATGATGAGGTTTATGTGAACAAGACCTGTTTGGGATAAAACGAGTCAGGTCCTTTTGCCTAAAATAAAAAATACTCTAAAAAACAGAGGTTAATGTGACTTTATATTTAGGTGCTGAAATAAGATACAAACTAATGTTTAAAAACCAAACAACCCCTGAAATTTACCAGTTATAATTTACTAAGCTAACTATAACTGTCACCTCCGCAATGCACTGTTGATTACATCACTGATGACATCTTAAGTGACATCATTGATGACATCATCACCATTGGCCAAGAACTAAGTCGGGTTGGGAGTATACCTCCATCCCCGCTGGTGGCTAACCCCCACCTCCGACACCTTCTGTTCTGCACAGTGCCAATGCCTACAAGGTATGCTGTATCTGAGGACACGCATATTTTTCAATGTGTTTTTTTGGTACATGATAACGATACCCATGCTGTGCCATAAAAGCAGTGCCATACTTGGTACA
The DNA here is from genome assembly GCF_964204655.1 of Triturus cristatus. NCBI lineage: Eukaryota > Metazoa > Chordata > Amphibia > Caudata > Salamandridae > Triturus > Triturus cristatus. The sequence continues at coordinate 795,958,038 of NC_140583.1, read as the reverse complement.
GCGGTGCCAAGAGCTGGTACCATTGTGATTTTTGTTTGCATTGTTAGCTAAAGATGGGGTCCCTTTGGGACCCCACCATAGCCCAGAGGGTCAGGGTGTGCCTATGCAACCAGATTATGGGTTATCAGCTTGCTCACCCAGCCCCTCCTGCACCCTCCTTCATTCCCAGTAACAGCCGCCAACCCTCCATTTGATGTTTGCTGTCCATGCTTCTCCCACCCTCAATCTCTCTTAAGGTGGTTTTCCAAGACCCTTTCGCCCACAGACCATTGTAAGCCTGCTCTCCGAGTCCCTTTTGCACGCCCTTTTTGTTAGTTTGTTCTCCAGCTTCTCTTGCCCACCCTCCATTGTCATCTGGCTTCTCCAGCCTCTCCTGCATAGCCTTAGTTTTCAATTCATCAGACTGCTCCCCAAGTCACCTCCATTAACTCTCTGGTACCAAATTACTGCCCCAGCCCCTCCTGCATGGCCGTTGTTTTACGTTTTCTGCCACAGTAACCCTGTCCTCCTTCCGTTTTCTGCTTACTGCCCCAGCCTATTCCGCACACCCTTTATTGTGAGCTTGCTTCCCACCCTACATTGTCAGCTTGCTGCCTCATACTCAACCGCCTGCCCTACGTTGTCAGCTTGCTCTCTCAACCCTCTACCATCCACCTTCCTTTATCTGTGTGTTTCCTCAGGGGCTGCTGCTCTGGTTGCCACTGTCCTTGAAGCTCTGACTGTGGTAGCTGTGCTCAAAGTTTATTTGATTTTTTTATTTTTAAACTAAAGTAGGGGTCCCTTTGTGACCCCCCTCAACATGGCCCTGGGTGTCCTGGCTTGCACACCCAGGGCAACCTTCGGGCTAGTTTCCAATTTTGTGGACCAAATCCCAAAATCCTGTAATGGCAGCACTGACATTTTGTTTCTTGTTGCAGCCAGCCAGAGATTCCTCTATAACACGGTGCCAAAGTACCCCAGAGGGAAAAAGCTCCCTGAGCCATTCCGAAGACCCATTTAAAAAAATGATGGAATCATGGGACTTCTGCAAGTCAATCGTTCAGATATACCTCACATTTTAATCCCTTCAAGCACAGCCTGAGCCCCTATTTGAACAAAAAGGCTAAACGGACTTATGCCAAATCACAAAAAGCATGCTTTCTGACTAAAATTCTAACTTAATGCCAAATTTTATGTAATTTTGTCCATCCGTTTTTCTGCATCGAAGAGCACATTTTCCTAAGGGAATTAACATGGCGAAACAATGTTTAGAGAAACCTGCTTTTTATTGGGCCTCTACTCCTTTTTGACTAGTTTGTGCAAGAAAAGGTTTTGGGTGATCTGTTAACCAGGCCCTAAAAAAAGGGGGTGGGGTCTCAAAGCGCAAGATCCCCAATCAATTCCCATAGAATTTAATAGGAAGTGCCACTGCAATAACAGCTGAATGGAATTATACCAACTTTGGCAGGAAGCTAGATCTTGGTCCAGAATGCATGGTTCTTGTGATTTGGTGTGAATTTGTTCAACTGATTTTGAGAAATTACGGATCAAAAATATTTGTGCAAATGTTGCAGCAATATCATACCTGTGGCCAACCCCTCACAGGCGGCCAACCCCATGCCACGAATGGCACTCGTATGCAGCTTGTGGTGTTAAATGGTAGCGGCAGTTTCAGTCGATAACCTTCCAAGTATTTGCCCGGCGATAATCGCCTCTCATACCACTCGATAATTTACCAATAAAAGAGGCAGGCGCCGGAGACTGGAAGGCAGGAAACAAGGTTTTATTCCGTCGGAGCAGAACACATCAGATCAGACAGCAAGGTATCGTCACGAGGTGCTCTAACCGCATCTCTGAGACCTGGTCTCTTATACACTGGTTTATTGCTTTATTACACATAGTACATTCTTGAGATTCTTTTGAAGTACGGGGGAATATCCCCTGGAGCCCCGGTTCAGATCCGATCCCACACATAGATACAGTAGAAGTTCCCACCCTACCCGCAGTGGGAGATGGCTATCGCGCAGCAGGGAATTCCGCTAATTCCCGGGGTGTGTGCAATTGGCCGGGTCTCAGGGGGTAGGGGCTTTGATCTACTGTAATCCCTTTGATGTGGGGTGTTTCCCTTACAGTAGGGGCAGTAAACTGCATCCGCAGGGCTAGGTGATGGCCTGGGACCAGTTCAGACAATGGGGCGCAGAGGAAGGGGGTTATCAAAGGAGAGGCATGACCATGTATGGGTTGTCGGTTGGAAGTGGTTCCGTAGCAGGGTCGCGCAGAAGGAGAGGGTTTATGGCCTGTATGAGAGAGCGGGGGTGGCCAGCGCGCGGGGGATGCTCGCAGCGCCAAGGGGACCGCGCTGACGATTGACAATGAGTGGGGAGAGAGTGGGGTGTCTAAAATGGCGGCCGTGCATTCGCTGTGCGTGACGCTGGGGAGAGGCAAGATGGCGCAGATGATGTTCAGTTTGCACGCTAAATTTCCACAGTCCTCCCTTTTAACATATCTCGCCAGCTTGCCTAGTTTGGATCTATCCCCATAATACCCCGTACCTCCACCTCGTTCAGAGCTTTCATCCGCTCGGTTTCAAAGTCCAAAGTCTTAGGGCAGATGCAGTTCATAAAAAGCGAACATAAAGGTGGCAGACACTGAATCCCCAAGCAACATCCACATAGTATCACAATTGGTATCAGGATAAATGAAAACAGCCTCCATCCCCAACCTTTAATAGTGTCCCAAAACCAACTCCCCAGCGACCATTCTTCTTGTTCTTGATGGACCTCTGCGGACAGTCTGTGGAGGTGTTCAATTGCTTTGTAGACTGAGGGTGAGTTATCCGGTACGTAGGTACAACAGCTGGACCCAATGATGCGGCATGCTCCTCCACGATCTGCTAGAACCACGTCTAGAACAAGGCGGTTCTGGAGAGCCACCAGGCGGACGGCCTGAAGCTCAGCGGTGTTGTTGGCGAGGGCGCCAGCTGTAATGTTCATTGCCGTTTCGACTGCCTGGGTTAAGTGGCGGATGGCACGGCTGTTTGCCATTGGACCCCAGAGAGGAACAAGGCCTTTGACTGCGTCCATGAACTGTGCTCCGGTGGAGTCGGCCTGAACAATGTCTTTGGCCCGTTTCTGTCGGTGTTGGTTTGCTGGAGCCACATACGTCGGAGGAAGGACAAAGGCGATGTAGCAGGTGCCTCCCCAACCTTTCGGAAGCCAGGTGTAGGCCTTAGTACCGCAGATGAAGTACATATTCGGGGAGGCAACAAAGGAGGGTGGGTCAACTGAGTCCAATGTTCGGGTGATGAGGCAGGAGCTGTGGCCCACCAGCTGTGCCCCCAGGCCTTCGAGGCATACAGACCCAGTGATGTTGATGACGGACAGGGCCACTGTTAGGGTGGCGGCCGTTCGTTTCCGGAGGTAAGAGAAGGTGGGTCTGGCTGGATTGTTGAACACTTGCATTTCAACTCGTTCTTTGGCAGGGATGTCCATGTGAAAGGAAGTGTTCGATCTCAGAGGGCAGAAGAGGGCAGAAGTTCTTCCAGTTTTGTTCAGCCAGAACCCATGGTAGAAGTGTGACATGGTTCTGCCGGAAGTGGCATTGTCCTTGTAGCTTTCTTGCAGGAGGATTAGCCAGGCGAGGCAGGAGCCATGGACAGAAAAAGGTGAAGGGATAAAAGGGATAGAGTGTCCAGTGGCATGTGGTAGCAGTCCACAGATCCAGCAATTAGTGGCGTTGGTAGCAAGATTGTGTTGGTGGAGCAACTGTACAAAGGAGTTATTCCAGAACTCCTTACGCCTTTCTCGGAGTTGGGGTGAAAGCGAGATCAGATGATGTTCTTTCGTGGTGGTAGGTTGAACGGTGGCCAGTAATGTCTTATGAGCGGGTGTGCTCTCCTCCATGATCCAGAAGGCGACCATGAGGAGAAGGCAGAAGAGAAGGGTAATGAAAAGTGCAATAGTCTTTAAGCTGTGCATTCGGTCAGTCTTTGGGTTTCTGTGGTGGATCTTCGGACGTCCGGTTGCTTCCATCATCTTCATGTTGGGCGCTTCCATCACCTTCAAGAGACTCGGTAGCGAGCAGAACCACAGACTTTGTTTGGTTTCTCTCCTGGTGGCCTTTGGGGTGACTAGGCTACCGCTTTGAGATTTTCACTTAGCTTGTGGTCTGCTTAGCCGAAGTTCTCTCCTTTCGTCGCAAGTTATACCCTTCTTTGGATGGCACAGTGGGATCAGGATATCTTACTAACTCGAGTGTCTCTGTATCTGGGCAGCGGCTCAGGGATGGTCGATCTTTGTCCAGGAGTTCTTCTTGGGCGGTGATGCTGTCCGTGGTTGTCAGGGTCGGTGATACCTTCTTGCAGTGGTGTGCATGCAGCCAATTGCGTTTCCCCTCCACTCGAAGAGCTGTTCGGGTGGTGATCAGGACTTGCAGGGGACCCGTCCACCGGGGCTCCAGACTCTTGGTGCGTTGGAAGTTACGCACTAAGACGAAGTCGCCGGGTTGGATGTCGTGTCCCGGGCCCCTGGAAACATCGGGAATGGCGTGCAGCACCTGCTGATGGATAACAGACAATGTCTTAGTTAGGTTATACAAATAGTCAGACATGAGGACGTCCGGGACGTCGTGGATGGACGATGGTTTTGGTGCAGTCCAAAGGTTCATGGGCCGCCCGAAGACGACCTCGTAGGGGGTTAAGTGGTGTTTGGTGGGGGTGGAACGCATTGATAGCAATGCTAGCGGGAGAGCGTCTGGCCATCTTAGCCCTGTGGTGGCGACTATTTTTGCTATCTTAAGTTTCAATGTGGCATTGTGTCGCTCAACCAAGCCTGCAGATTGGGGATGGAAGACCGCGTGGAACTTCTGTTTTACACCCAACCCTTTTAAGATGAGTTGGATAACTTCGGCTACGAAGTGGGGGCCATTGTCGCTCCACAAAATTCGACAAAGGCCGTATCGGGGGAAGAATTCCTTCAGTAGTACCTTTGCAGTAGTCATAGCGGTGTTGTCGTGGGTTGGGTAGGCTTCCACCCACTTGCTGAAGGCACACACAACGACGAGCACATACTTTAAACCTCGGCACCTTTCTAGCTGGACGTAGTCCATTTGTAGGACTTCAAAGGGGTGATTGGGGACCCCAAACCCTCCCCGGGGTACAGCAGTTCCTTTCCCAGGGTTGTGTTGGAGGCATACTAGGCATTGTTGGACCAGTCGTTTGGCTGAGTCGGGTATTCTGTCGTTGTGCCAGACTTTGGAGATGAGTTCGATCATGGGGGCAGACCCTATGTGTGCGGGGGAGTGTGCCATGGTCAGCATGGGGATCAAGTATGAGTCGGGTAGCAACCATTTGTTCGAGTCTTTAGTTCGCCAACAACCGTTATCGTCCTTCAATCCTACCCGGGCCCATTCAGTTAATTCGTGTGGTGTGCTGGCTAATTGGATATCCCTAATCGTTTCCCTAGCATCCTTCCAATTCTCAGTTTGTGACCTGGTCACGTACATGCGGGTTGTGGACCTATTCTCGGCTGTGGTTCGGGCAGTAATGTCAGCTAGTGCATTTCCCTGTCCTACAATGTCTGTCACCTTCTTGTGTGCCTGGCATTTGATCACAGCCAGCCGTGTGGGGAGGAGGACTGCTTCGGTCAGGGCAGAGACTAGATCTCCATGCAGGATGGGTGTGCCATGCGAGGTCAAGAATCCCCTCTCTTTCCATAAGAGCCCAAAGTGGTGAACTACCCCGAAGGCATACTGACTGTCTGTGTAAATGTTTGCGGTTGTCCCTGCTGCCAGGATGCAGGCTCGTGTGAGGGCAATTAGTTCAGCCGCCTGTGCGGATCGCTGGGTGATGCGGGCTGTCTCAACAACGGTTCGGGCCGTGGTGACTGCATAGGCAGCTGAGGTGGTGCCATCGGGGAGCTTGATACATGAGCCATCCACCCACAGTTCTCCGTCAGGGTTCGGGAAGGCAGTATCCCGGAGGTCAACCCTACTCTTGGTCTGTTCGTCGGTGAGGGTCACACAGTCATGTATAGGGGACGCATTGGGGTCAGTGTCAGGGAGAGGTAGTAGAGTGGCTGGATTCAGAGTGGTGCATCGTTTCAATGTGATGTGGGGTGCAAGCAGAGTCAGTTCGTACCCAGTCAGTCGTGCGCTAGTCAGGTGTTGAGTTTTGGTTTGGTTCAGGAGGGTATCAACAGCATGGGGCACCAATACAGTGAGGGGGTTCGAGAGCACGATCCCCTCACTTTGTCGGATAGAGACAGCAGCGGCGGCTACTGCTCGAAGGCAGGCGGGCAAGGCTCTGGCTACGGGGTCGAGAGTGGCAGAGAAGTAGGCACAAGGGCGTTGTTTAGGGCCTATGGACTGGGTTAGGACAGACAATGCGCATCCCTCCCTTTCGTGGGTGTAAAGGGAGAAAGGTTTAGTGTAGTCTGGGGTTCCTAGGACTGGGGCTGAGCAGAGGGCGTCTCGTAATTCCTTGAAGGAGGATTGGCATTCGGGTGTCCAGGGGAGGGGGAAGGGGGTATCTTTAGCCAGTAGGGAAAGCAGAGGTTTTACGATAAGACTGAAATTTGGCAACCACTGACGACAAAAGGAGGTGAGGCCCACTAGGGACCGCACTTGCTTCTGAGTTTTGGGAACAGGGGTTTCTAGGATGGTTTGAATTCGGTCAGGGGTAAGTTTCCTCCCATCTTTGGATAGTAGGTGGCCTAGATACGTTACTTGGGGCTGGCAGAATTGCAATTTCTTTCTGGAGACCTTGTGACCGTTCTCCGCAAGGAAGCGAAGGAGGTGAATGGTGGCCGTGACGGCAAGAGGGGTGGTGTCGGCCGCCAAAAGAATGTCATCGACGTACTGTATCAATGCCACTCCATCGGGTAGTTGGACTGCATCTAGTTGCCTCTTGAGGGCTTGGCTGTAAATACTGGGACTCTCAGTATAGCCTTGGGGTGCCCTACAGAATCTGTACGAACGGGCTTTTAAGGTGAAGCCGAACAGGTAGCGGCTGTCTGGGTGGATGGGGATGGAAAAGAATGCGTTCTTGAGGTCAATAACAGTAAAGATGGTGGCGGTGGATGGAATCAGGGTGAGGATGGTGGTGATGTCTGAGACTACGGGGTACTGGGGTATGACTACTTTGTTAACCTCTCGCAAGTCAACAATGAAACGGTAGGCTTTCTCATCCCCCTCGCCTTGCTTCTTTACAATGGGTAGGATAGGGCTGTTGCAAACATTACTCACTACTTCTTCTACCACTCCTGCCTCGACCAGGGACTCGATGATTTCCACCAATGCCTTCTCGCCTTCGGGGGATATCCGATACTGAGGAAGCTTTGGGAGCACTGCGTCCGGTCGGACGGTTATGTGTACCGGGTCGATCACCATGCGCCCTACATCTGAGTCGGTTTTAGCCCATAGATGTGAAGGTAATGTGTCGAGTAGGGACATATCAGCATCGGTTATAGAGAGCATACGCCGAGTGTGACAGGGTCTGAACAGATCTGGGTTATCGTGTAGGATGACTCGAACTCCGTCTGGGGAGCATCTGATAGTGGCTCGAAAATGTTTTAGCAAATCAAGTCCCATAATAGCATCGGGGGTGTTGGAGGAGAGCAGAAAGGTCGTGTCAGTGGTGTTATCTTCCAAATCAAAGGGGATTGGTGCTGATAAGGGGTTAGTGGAGGGCGTTCCGTCAAAGCCTATTGAGGTTACGTGTGAGCCAGACAAGGGTGCCCTAGGAATCAGTCGTTTAGATAACGCACTACGTGTCGCCCCAGTATCTACCAGGAATGGAGATTTTGTGCCCAAGACCTTAGCGGTGACGTAAGGACCTTGCTGGTCAACACGGAGTTCGACTGGATCCCTCCCTTGCCCCTGGCGGTCCTATGCGAAGTCATGAGTGCTTTCATAGTCGGACTGCTGACACTGGTTTTGTCGGGGGCGATCAAAGGTGTTTGGTCTGCCTGGCCTGTCGTTGATGGTGTTGTTCGTGTGCCCTCGTCCCTGTTCTCTATTTCTGGGGTCATATGCTGCGTCTCTGGGGCCCCTATTCTTGTTCATTTCCAGAAGGACCGGGCACTGGGATTTCCAGTGTCCGAACCCTCTACAGAACGCACATTGATTTCCATCTAAGTCCCTCCGTCCGTTGTAGGGTGTAGGTGCATGGTCTCTAGGGGGTAGCTTTCTAGGGGCGGTTGGTTGGTAGTTCTCCTTCGGGGGTTCCCTTCCTATTGTCACCCCTTGCAATTGTGCTATCATCACCCTCTCCTTTAATTCCTTTTTCTTCTTCTCTGACGCCCTATCGTTCTCGTTTTTCTGGTTTTCGTAGTATTGGGCCATCTGGAGAATTGCTGCGGGTTTGGAGGCTGCCCAACTACTCTCGCTGGTCTGTAGTTTCTGGGAAACTTCTGGCGACAGACCCTTTACATAATTCTGGACAAAGAGGTGGTGTCCGGTTGCGGTGGTCATGTCTTGGCCACTGTAGTCGGAAAACACAGTCTCGAATCGGGAGAAGTATTCAGACACGTCTTCCTGGGGTTTCTGGCGGCAAGCCGTCACTATCGACCAGTCTACCTTTCTTTCAGGGATTAGAGTCTTCAGCTTTTGTACAATCTTATCTGGGAGCTCTAGGATGGCTTTCGGGGGTTTCTGTCCTGGTTCTCGCTGTTTATCTATGGTATCGAGTTGTACCCAGGTATATCCGAACGGCTCAGCGTGGTCAACTTTCCGGATTTGTTTCCACACATCAGCCGGCAGACATAGCCCAAAGAACAAGTCGATATCTGCTAACGTCATTATCGTTGAGCCTAAGGCTGTACCTAATTCAGTGTAGAAGGCAGTCGGGTTCTTTCTCAAGTCGGGTAGGGTCTTTCTAAAGGTCAAAATATCTTGCCGGTCCCACGGCTGGTAGACCCAGTTATATACAACCCTTCCCTTCGCATCTTGGTGGTTGATGTCGTCGTGTGTTCCCTGACCCCGTGGGGGGACCCAGTAGGGGGCAGCTTCTTTAATGGGCATCATGGCATCGGCCCTTCCTCCCTGGGGTTTAGTTGCTATGGGGGTTTCTGTTTTGGTTGTTTGTCCATGTTCTTTAAGGTGTCGGTAGACCTCGAGTGTACGAGTGAAGAGGTTCGCTACATCGCCCTCTCTTTCTTCTCCGATGTCTACCTTTCTATATAGGGCCGCTAAGCCTTCGGGACCTTTATCGTGGTACCTATCCTCATATGCATTCAGGGCGTGATAACAGAGCCGTACGACAAAGTGTCGTCTGCGGTTGTCGGCATACGATTTATACACGTCCGTTATATACTCCTCACTTTCTTTTCGCTCCACCAGCGTCCCTACTATTTTGTCAATTCCTGCTCGTTCATCTTTAGTTAATCGATTCATTCTGGTGGAATCGTTCTTTCTCATCTCATGGTCATCTAGCGTTGTAGCCGACGTTGGGTTCAGTACAAGAGGCTCAGCCGGCGCGGAGGCCGTGAGGGCCGAGGCCCCTGTACTGCTTTCGTTCGTGTTCGGGGGTTGTGGGTGTTGCACTACTGATTGGGAGGGTGCATACGGAGGGGGCATGTAAATGGTCGGGGGACCTAACAGTAATTCGTCATTCGTTTGCTGCTTGGAGGGCAACACAGGGTAGAGCAAAGAAGGGGTCCTAACAGCGTACTGGCCTGAGGTTTCGGGCTCCTGTCTTAGTTTAGTTTCCCTTCTCTCCTTTATGTCTTCTTCTAACTTTTTAGCGGCAAGGTGAGCTGCCTTTCGTAATTCCTTTTCTGCTTTTACTTCTTCCCTCTTTTTCCGTTGCGTCGCTTCTTTGCGCCACATGCCAATACTGTCAAGCATAGTAGGCGTCGTCTTATTGCTACGCAGAGCTACTTCTAGCGCTTCTATCTTGCGGTCGTCGAAGGATCCCATCAGTGGCCACTGACTTTCGGGCTCCTTCTTGGTATATTTATGCCACAGCTTGCTATAAGCCACGGCGACTAGTCCATATTTAGTGAACATGTCCTTATTAGGGGTGCCTTCCAGTGGAGCCGGGTGGTTCACCTCTAATAAGCGGTCCGGGCAGAACCAACTACCAATCAGTGGGGAGAAGATAGGCATGACGGGTTTCAACGGGGACAAAAGTCAGCACTACCTATCTTTTCACTGCTTGCAAAGACTAGACAGAATATCTCTATTCCTCGTTATTTGTAAGCAGAGAATACCTCCAAAGAACCAATATCGAACAACTAGTGTTCGGACAATCAATCAATCAATCAATGGGGAGATAAAGATAGGCACGACGGGTTTCAATGGGGACAAAAGTCTGCGTTACCTACCCTTCACTATTTGCAAAGACTAGACAGAATATTCCTATTCTACGTTATTTGCAAACAGAGAATATCTCAAAAAGCACTATTCTTCAAAACAATCAATGTTCGGACAATCAATCAATGGGGAGATAAAGATAGGCACGACGGGTTTCAATGGGGACAAAAGTCTGCGTTACCTACCCTTCACTATCTGCAAAGGGAGAGAGAGAGAGTATTTCTACTCCTCCCCGTTTGTAGACAGCGAATATCTCAAAAAGAACAATCAATGAGCAATACTAGTATTCAAACAATCAATCAATTATTTCGCACTTTTGTCGTGTTTCACGACCTTACCCGGACCGCATGGACAGTTTCTCGTCTTCCGCCTCCAGCGCCCGATCGTCCTCTATTCTCCGTATTTGCCGCGGCACTCCTGATGGTTCCCAGTCAGGACCGTAGATCACTCGAGAGAGGTCTGCTCGGAACCAGTGAAGTTCGGATGATCGGCTGCCAGACGAGGGTCTATTGGGCAGGAGCTCTCCCGATCGTTGCAGTCGTTCACTCTGTCGTCGGGACCTCTCCCACTGGATCCACGTGTCGCTGATGGGCCCCACGTTTGGGACGCCAATTGTTAAATGGTAGCGGCAGTTTCAGTCGATAACCTTCCAAGTATTTGCCCGGCGATAATCGCCTCTCATACCACTCGATAATTTACCAATAAAAGAGGCAGGCGCCGGAGACTGGAAGGCAGGAAACAAGGTTTTATTCCGTCGGAGCAGAACACATCAGATCAGACAGCAAGGTATCGTCACGAGGTGCTCTAACCGCATCTCTGAGACCTGGTCTCTTATACACTGGTTTATTGCTTTATTACACATAGTACATTCTTGAGATTCTTTTGAAGTACGGGGGAATATCCCCTGGAGCCCCGGTTCAGATCCGATCCCACACATAGATACAGTAGAAGTTCCCACCCTACCCGCAGTGGGAGATGGCTATCGCGCAGCAGGGAATTCCGCTAATTCCCGGGGTGTGTGCAATTGGCCGGGTCTCAGGGGGTAGGGGCTTTGATCTACTGTAATCCCTTTGATGTGGGGTGTTTCCCTTACAGTAGGGGCAGTAAACTGCATCCGCAGGGCTAGGTGATGGCCTGGGACCAGTTCAGACAATGGGGCGCAGAGGAAGGGGGTTATCAAAGGAGAGGCATGACCATGTATGGGTTGTCGGTTGGAAGTGGTTCCGTAGCAGGGTCGCGCAGAAGGAGAGGGTTTATGGCCTGTATGAGAGAGCGGGGGTGGCCAGCGCGCGGGGGATGCTCGCAGCGCCAAGGGGACCGCGCTGACGATTGACAATGAGTGGGGAGAGAGTGGGGTGTCTAAAATGGCGGCCGTGCATTCGCTGTGCGTGACGCTGGGGAGAGGCAAGATGGCGCAGATGATGTTCAGTTTGCACGCTAAATTTCCACAGTGGTTTCCGCAGGTCCTGGCCTTGCCAGGCCCTGCAACCAACCACCAGAGGCAGCCAACACCATGCCACGCACAACCTCTGACCTGTATTGGCCCCGGGGACCCCATCCTCATTTGACGGTATGTATTTATATATAATTATCAAAACTCCACCACAACCCCCTCACAGGCAGGCTTTGAATGCAAGTGTCAATTTAATAGCAGCAATGTCCCAACACATTTAAACTCATCACACAAGTTTTCTTCATAGTGGCCGCCATCTTGTAAACATTATACCTTTATACCTGATGACAATAGGTGAAAATTATGAAGAAGAAAAAAAATGTAATTGTATAGTCATACCCACGATCTTTCTTACATTCATACTTATAGCCTTGTATTATGACTAGTAATGAATGTATAATATTTAAAGGATCCATTATATTATAATTAGTATTGCATACAATTGACAAATTAATTTCTAAACAAATTGTTATTCACTGCAATTGTCTCTTTACTTATCAATCCTTTGAGGTAAAAGTTTGTCATGTATTATGCCTAGGTGGACAATTTCAGATGTATTAGTCATTTTATCTAATTGGGGTAAGTTCAATTCATAATAATTCCAAAAACATTCTGTATCATAGCATACTCATGTTAGAGTCCAATTTATTAGGTGCATGTGAGCAATGTTAATAATATTTATTCACTATACACAGGGGGTCTGAAGGGAGAAGGGAACCCAACCAAAGTTGTACTGCTCCCTAATTTAAGTAGAAATCACAAAAGTATGTCTGGTATAGATAGAAAAAGGAAAGGACAAACTTTCAGAAAAAGGTATCTGGTGAAGAATGCTTTTCTTAGAACGAGAACCCTCACTCACCCTTGGGTGACATGCCTCATCATATGGTTTCCACCTCACACCTGCACTGCAAAGTGCCAGGAGAGGGCTACAACTCTTAAAATGAGAGGAGCAGAGGAGTTTTGGGTTAGATGAGTGATGGAAAACGAGGCAGCATCTGTGAGGCCTGCACAAATAACATGACTACATTTGTCCTTCACTGGGAACCAAACACCCAATTGTAGCGCATGACTCTCAGAGGGTAGCGTTGCAGAGCAGTCTGAGGCTTACTCAAGGGAGGTGGTGTGGGCTAGTAATCGCCATTTGCAGGTGTACAAGAATAACACTCAATAATTGATTGTCCAGTCTGTACTTTGCTTTACAAAAGTAAGAGTACATTTATTAAACACACACACTACTCAATACTATGCACCAATTTACAAATATACATAAGCTGTTGGAATTACTTTGTGACATTGCATAACATCTCCACCCCTCCCGCAGGGTGGTGGGGTCTAGTACCACCACTCCCATGTATGCACATCAACTTGCCCCCAATGCAGCTAGTTGAACATAACCTGGAGCGAGGGCCCTGCGCACTGGCACCATCCCAGTGGCAACCCACCCCATTACCTCAACAAACCTGCCTTGGTGACACATGACCCTGACTGAGCATTTCCTACTGACCATAAAGTATGCACCTCTATATCTTAAGGGCTAGCAGTCTGGGGTCTTCACCTAAGCGCAGCAGCAAGAATCCATGTTTACGCACACTTTAGAATGATAGTACTCATCACCTTGGTTCATCATTTGAATGCATTGCAATTACAGCCCCTAAGGGCATCACAGATGAAATCACAGGATTGCGCAAATACAGTCAGACACCCCAGCAGGACTGTCTGGCAACATAGCCCCACTTGGCTTATGACATCTCCTTACACATGTGACTTACAGTCCCTTCAAAAGAAGTACTCCTGGCAACTACACTTCTCCTGCAGTGCGCCTCTTCACTTTAAAAGGAATCACAGGTAAAAGCATGGGATTACGTAAATACAGCCAGACCCCCTAGCAGGAAGGTCCAGCAACATAACTCCATTTAGCTTAACATCACCTTACACATGTGACTTACAGTCCCTTCAAAAGAAGTACTCCTGGCAACTACACTTCTCCTGCAGTGCGCCTCTTCACTTTAAAAGGAATCACAGGTAAAAGCATGGGATTACGTAAATATAGCCAGACCCCCTAGCAGGAAGGTCCAGCAACATAACTCCATTTAGCTTAACATCACTTTACACAGGTACTTCACTTTACACATGTGACTTTCAGTCCACCTAAAAAGAAATAACCAATAGTAAATGCATTTCGGTGCAATTACACCAATTCACCTCCAGGGGATTCCCTTCTCCAGACATCCCCAACTCAGCCCTTCACTCCATGATGCACTTCATAGTACCCCCTCAGCTGTAGAACATAAGTTCCAGCCTAGAAGGTGTTAAAGGCTGGCTGAGCCCTTGAGGGGTTATTCTTTCAGATGCCCCGTGAAACTTATGGGTGGACTGTTCTTCTTTATGCTGGGGGAGACTGCGGTGCTCCTGCAGCCCCCCTGCACCCCTTTTCACACATGAGGGTACCCCCTCCTCTGGGGGACACAAGGCACCAAAATGGCAGATTTCTTTGTGCTGGGGGGGAGAAAAACTGCGCTCCTCCAGCAGCCCCCCAGCACCTTTTCACAAGTGAGGGTGACCCCCCTCTTCTGGGGGCCACAAAGCACCAAAACAGCAGATTTCCAAATGCCTGGCGAGGCATTATGGGGCGCTTCATGCTCCTCTTTACCAGCCCAAGCCACTGGGAACACTCTCCTCTGCCCTCTGGGTCTCTGAGAGGGTAGATTCAGCAGTGTGCTGTCTTCACTGGCTCCCTGCGCCAGCCTTTCGCCAGGCTCTCCTTCTGGGCCTCTCTTCTCCCTGCGCAGAGGCCCCTGCTTCTGTGCACCAGTCCTGGGCTCTTCTTCTGGTGCTGATAGGGTCCTGGGGGCAGTCAGGAGGTCTCTCCTTCCAAATGCCCATTGTGCCAGGCTCCAGAACCTTCACCCTCAGCAGACCACACCCCAGAGAGACCTTCTCTTCCTGTGCAAGCACTTTTTAAAAGTTGAGTAGGGGGCTGGCAGGAAGTCTCTGTTGGTCCTATCAAACAGCGACACATCACTTCCCTGCCCCTGCTCCCTCCTTCTTGTCCAGCCTCTGAGCTTGTTCAAAATGGCGTCGTCCAGGGTTTCTGGCCACATGTCTCTGAAGCCCCTTTCGCCCACTCTGCCTTCCCTCCTTGGTGCAGCCTGGTGCCTGGCACCCAGTGACAGCTGCTAATTGATGAGCCTGTAGCCCCTCCCATCTGCTCTTCGTGGAGAGGGGGCCCTAGCTTGTGGAAGAAAGGTTATCAATCCATCCAGCTGAGGTCAACCCTCAGCCTGGGTCTGGTCCTGGCTGGCTCAGAGAAATATGACAGTTCTGGATGACCCAAAAGCAGTACAAATATGACTTTGGACTTTGCAGAATACTTATTTTCACATTCGCTACATTGGACTTAAGTGCGTGTCTGGAATCTGTAGGCCTAATGGAAGTTAATCTAGCCATGGGCCCCACATTCCCATAGGGGAATAATGAAGTGAAAACACAGTAAAACACACTGACTTTCCCTGGCATGTTTCTTTCCAGGGTATAAAGCCTATTCCACGTCACCACCCAATACTGCATAAGTCCTGCCACACCATTCACTTTGTAGCTGCTCCTGGACTGCGCACGCTAGGAATCTCCCCTGCGCAGCCTGTACACGTGTGCACACGCGTGTACACATGTGTCTGCATGTAACCAGCCCGGTGTCCCTTACTCCAGCTGCTGTGCAGTGGCCTGGTCAGGCCAGGGGAACACCAGTAAAATCCCCATGCAGTCTCTTACATCCTGAGTTCACTGTGGGTGAGTCCCAACTTATGAGGCTCCCCCACAGTCAAAGCTCAACAATTAGGTGCTCAAAAAGCGAAAAATCCGGGCGGCCCATAGTGTCAGAACCACCTTCTAACAATGAGCAAAGATGTTGAGGTGAGGGGCAGAGTGCTATATCGTTTTAACATAAGTGGGGAAGGAATGATTAAGATAAAACTGTCTGCTCGTAGGTGTAAACTCATTATTATTTTGGTCCCTCCAGTGGACAGGATTAAAAGGAAAGAATGACAGGTAATTTGGATGGAATACTCCCTATAGAGTCTATATGATGAAGCATGTGTTTCTTCATCCTAATAAGATATATAACCATACCATGATGTAGTAGAAAATCAAATCATCTGGCACCTAATGAGAATATTACTCCCTAAAAGTGATACAAATTAAGGGGAAGAAAAGAAAAGAAACATTAAAAACAAGAAAAGCAAGCTGATTTGGCAGATAGAGAGAGAGCGTTTTTTAAAAGAAGCATATATGTTTTTGTTAAGTGGACAAATACATCCTCACCGATTATTAACCCATCTGATTTGCATGTCTCCAACTCTATAATAAAGCTTGACTCTATGGCTGCCTTCTTTTGAATGTTTTAGAGCTCTGTTCATATGAAAGTAAAATCTATGGTTCAGTATGCCTTGTAGTATTTTTATGATGTGTTGCAATAGGTTACTTGGCGTCACAATTCATAAGTGCCCTGGAGTGTTCACAAATAAAAAACATATCGGATATAAAGTTCTTCCAAAGTATCTTTTCTGACAGTGCATTAATTTATATAAACTGTGTAGTCAGTCTTGTATTTAACATGTTTATTAATAACATATTAGGTAGGTCCATATGATACCTTGTATTCTATAACAATGTGACTATTCTTGCATGCTTTACAATTTCCACACTTGAAAAAGCCAAGCGTCTCCCCTAACCATGTGATAGACATTATCAGGGACACATTTTTAAATGTAGTTAGGAATCTTACTGGATTGATTTGTAACATATCTGATGTTGATTCTATGCGGTTGGTATTAGCGTGTTTGAAAATAAAGTCCTACTTACTAAGTGAACTGACCTTTTCTACAACAATCTGCAAAATCCGTGTAGCCTCTTCCGCTAAGTCTTCTTAAAAGATCTTCTTTAGCCTCTTCATACTCTTGTGCCTGGCTACAGTTTCTCTGTGTGGTATATTCCACTTTTGTGGATCGGGGGGGGTTGGGTAGCTTTTATCTTGTTAAATGCTACTACCTGCCACTGGCTTCCTGTATAAATATGTAAGCAATTTATCTTCTTTGACTCTTAATCAAAGAAAGAAACACTTGTCTGACTATAAATGATAGTTATTGAACTGTTAAATTAATTCTCTTTGAGAAGATGCCAGAACCTGTTTAGATCCTTCAAGTTTCGCAGTGAAAGATGGGCGGGTACAACCGTCTACACAGGAAAACTGCAGAAGCAGTACAAAGGGATGTTCCTTTGGTCTTTCCGCATCCGGCCCGCCCGTCTTTCACTGCTCCTGATATATATGGGAGCTTCGCCAACTGTTTTCACGCCACTACTGGCCGCTCTCCTACATCAATTACCCGTTTTCGAACTGGGTTGGAATTATCACCGGTTCACCGATCCCGCATATTTTGAAAATTTTCAGCCCTGAAGAGTCACAGGTGACTACCCATTTGACGAAACACGTGTCGGCTGGCTTCTTCTTGGTGTTTCCTCTTGAAGGAGGTCCATAATATATAAAACAGAGAAATCAACTATTGTTTGTCGACCCTGCCTTCAATTTTGCTTAAACACAAAATAGCCGTTGATATGCGTTGTTTTGAATTAACTTACCTGACGTTTGCACAGGACCTTTGTTTGTATTATACTATAGAGACTTGCCTTTGGGTAGCACAGAGCAGGGTTGCATTGTCACAAATCCATGAAGGGGGCAGTCCCATTCCCAGACCATGGCTCAACCAGGGCTGCCTAGCCTTATGCCGGAAGTTCCTCCACATTGTGAAAATTCAGCAGTCGTAGGGCCAGGGTCGGACATGTTCACATTTATCTATTTTTTAAATGGTTTTCATCACAATAAATGTAATTAGGAGGTGTTACAAGTCATTTGCCACAGCTTCAGCATCACCTTCACCTTCTTCTATGTCAGGACCCGAGGTGAGGATTATGCATTAGCCTTCATTCGCTTTATTACACAGCAGTCTTCACAATAACAGAAAAATGTCCTTTCCCATAAACCATAGGGAAGGAGTAGTATAGAACAACCAATCAGTAACCAGAGTCCACAACAAAGTCCATCCTCAACTTTTATGCCCCCTCTCTTTCATCACTGCTCAGCAGCCACGACAGTTAAGTGCTCTCCCTGCTTACATGTAAAGTGCATTACTTGTAGAGTGTTATTGGGCCCTGCATGCATATTCCGGCTTAATAAATGTGCTGGTTCAGATTCAGGTTTATTTCAGAGGTCCCGTGGGTCTACCGGTTGGTGGCCCGCACGCAAGCCCATGTCCTCGAGTGACAAAGTGAACTCCTATGTGGTGTGACGCCTCCGCAAGCCACTTGAAAAAGATGTCAGGGCCCACCTACTTGTGGAATGTCCACATCTCTCGCTGAAGGCGAAGGCTGCTTTGACTCCCGAAATTGTTGCCCGTATGGCCAACTTTTTGGTTAAGTTCATGCGAGATCCCAAGAAGAGCATCGACCGTTCCTAGCGGTCATGTCAGGACAAGCTGTTAGAAGTCATGGGACCCCTGACCAAGATATTGGATATGACGGAGGATGCGAAGCAGTCAGGATCCCTGATATTTCCAGAGGTCCTGTCCAGCTGGCATACAGTGCAGTGATTTTTTTGGGCAACGCAAACTGCGCTTTCTCCACTGAGCAATGCCGTTCGCTCCTTATCAAAGTCGACCCCAAGTTGGACAAAATGGCCCCTCGAACAGAAGATTAATCAATTGAAAGCACACTAGGCACCGCTCAGGCCCCAGGGGATCTCCCATCCAAATGCTTGGCCCCCAAGCAACCATATGAGCATCGCTTGGACAAAGACGCTTTTGAATGTCTTAAACAGGCTTTTCTTACCTCTTACCCACAGTTTGTGGATGCAGACCCCGACCCTTCCCCCTTGGAGGCCCCTGAACCCTTCGGGGAAGACAATTACTCAAAGTGCGGGTCAAATGTGGAGTCCCTCCAGGCTGTGGCGTCCATCGGCGGACAATGGTCTCCAGCCCAGGGTAAGTTGAGGATACCAGCCAGACGTCTTGGTAGCTACATCCTGGACCCGGATGACTTAATGCATCCTAGATCTGCAATGTGGTCCTCGAGTGACAAAGTGGACTACTATGTGCTGGGACGCCTCCGCAAGACACTTGAAAAAGATGTCAGGGCCCGCCTACGGGCAGAATGTCCACGTCCCTCGCTGAAGGGGAAGGCTGCCTTGACTCCCGAAATTGTTGCCCGTATTGGCCACCTTTTTAGCTAAGTTCATGCGAGATCTCAAGAAGAGCATTGACCGTTCCTGGCGGTCGTGTCAGGACATGCTGTTAGAAGTCATGGGACCCCTGACCAAGATATTGGATATGGCGGAGGACGTGAAGCAGTCAGGGTCCCTAAAATTTTCGGACATCCTGTCCAGCTGGGCACACGGTGCAGTGATTTTTTTGGGCAACGCAAACTGCGCTTTATCGACTGAGCAATGCCGTTCGCTCCTTATCAATGTCGACCCCCAAGTTGGACGAAATGGCAACTTCGGAAGCAGAGCCCACAGCTCAGGGTGGTCTGTTTGGTGAATCATTTATTAAAGAACTAGGCATGTTTGTCAATACCTTTTACTCACTTGACAAGAAACAGATGTCCATAAAAAAGATTTTCTCCACTAAGGTTTTCAGGGGGGCTGGATGAGTCCAAGCACGCTCGTCCGGGTGCTTTCTTACCACTGCTCCCTAAAGTGACCAAGGCTTCCCTTTGGGTCAATATCAGGATCCAACCAGCTACAGAGGCTTCTACCCTTCCACCCTTCTACCCTTCCAGTAACTGTGGTGCCCAAAGAAGTGAATGTGGCACTCAAAGATCTTCCCAATTTGAGGACTCACCTTTCTTCCCAACTGAGAGTGGGAGGGTGTTTGGCTCTGTTCCTAGATAATTGAAAGGTCTTGACGGCTGATACTTGGGTACTACAGATGGTGCAAGGGTTCACCCATGCAAGCTTCTTAACCCCAACCACTACATTTTTCCCAAGAGGATTCAGTACTTATGGAACAGGAAAAAGGGACTTGTTGCAAAAAGTGTCGATTGTTCCCACCGTTTTACACCCAAATGGGTTCTTGAACAATCTTTTCCTGGTGGAAAAAAGGGACGGCGGGCATCACCCAGTTATAAACCTCTGAGAGTTCAATAAGTGGTTGGCCTACAGGCATGTAAAGAAGGAGGGCATTCATCTGCTGAGCGAACTCCTCCGCCCAGGGGACTGGGTAGTGAGATTGAACCTCAAGGATGCGTGCCTGTCTGTTCTGAACTTTCCGTCACATTGTTCCCAACTAAATACTTATAGGAAATATATAATCCGAATGTACATGAATATATTGACAATGATGACTCTCCTCTTTGTTGGATTAAATGAAATGGCAGGCTGCAGTGCAAATACATAATTATATCCAGAAATAAAGAGTGCATATGCTGCCTCAGGTGGACAATGTTTCTTTTTATTAATGTCTGTCTTCACTGTGGTTGAAGTTGGTCAAATGTTGGTAATGTTACAATTTCCGCATTGCATTAATCTTCATGCAACTTCGGTTATTTATTGCCTAGAAGATGTAACTTCTTTTTGACTGCGCAAATTTAACATTTGTATCTGCAGCCATCCTCTAGGGGATTGTGAAAGTCAGCCGGCATGCTCTCTTGGTGACTGAAAATGACTTTGCAAACTAGAGAAACATGCAAAAGTTGAACATAGCCATGCTCCCAGACAAGTCCTTAACATGTTGACATGTGTTTCCTGCTACATGATTATTAGAATTATTGGTGGGGTGTCAGTCCAAGAAAGAGGTTTGCATGCTCTTGGCAGTGTTGCTTGATATCAGAGGTACTGGGATTACAACATTATTTTTCCAGATGCTAATAAATACAGTAAGTAGTTCCACGTTTGTGTCCCAAGTTTATCTGCGTCATATGTGACACCATCAACTGAGGGCTGGCTCATCTCATCAGGCTTGGCTGGATCACTTAGCAGCAATTCTACTCACATCTAAAGAAGAGACTTGCCTGCTCTTGAGAATCAATATACTGCGGCATCTCTGTATTCAGCTCATGCTATGAGGGAGTCTGCAATGAGGCACCTGAGTGAAAGCCTTCTCCCATGGTTAGAAAATGATTTATGCAACATTGGCAAAGATGAGGTCCTTGTTTATCATTACATTGGAGAACCAAAGGTGCTAATTGTATGTTTCTCTGTAACCACAGCTGGAGACCTAGGCATTGCTGGTATGTGCATGCAAACACCATCCAACATGGCAATGTGCACATGAGGGCTTCATTTGTAATAAGGCTTTCCACGCCCTGCAGCAACACGCTCTTCAATGCACCGACCTAGAGTGTTACTGTGATCAAAATACCAGATGACATTTCATTCTGAACCCAGACAACTAAACTTATATTAGTAAAAAGTAGCCGTGGTGATTTTGCTGTGCGTTCTGGGCAGTGCTAAAACTTTCATCCACTGTACCCCAATACTTAAATGTGATCCCTATCAACCTTTTTAAGGGCTGGACCCACCTGCATGGTTCAACAGTTTAGGCTGTTGAGCTTAAGAAAGAAATAGTGTGGGTGCTGTCTGTGCCTAAGGAACGAATGCCTTTCTTTCTGCCTTTGTAGAATGTGAAGGATTCCTAGATTATCCTCGTCCCAGCTGCATTCTGGATTTGTTGAATGCAGGCTGTTTTACAGCTTTGTTCATGTGTTGGCTCTGAGCTAAAAAATATATCATTAGAGGCTTAAATGTACTATTTTCCATACATGAATTTGTCTCGTGAGTGCTTGGCAGGGAAATGTATACTGTGCTTTTGCTGCATTCATTTTCTGAGAAACAAAACATAAGTAAAAAACATTGTCATTTACAATGCCAATAGATCTAACTTTCACAAATGCGAGACCTAGTGCATTGCAAATGCTTGTCTTATTAAGAGGTAGAAAGCCTCATAACAAACGCAATCTAGCATGGTTGAATTTGGGGGGGGGGGCGGAGGGGTGAAGGAAGTGCAGTTCCAAAGATAGTCTGAATTTTCGTTGGGAGAACACATCAAAAAAAGTAGAAAGTCAGATTTGATGTCAAGAATTCCATAAAAGAGTGTGGTTGGAAGATTGGTGATAGACAATTGGTTAAGAAACTAGGGGGTATATTCACAAGAACGTGTGATAACTACCGCAAGAGTAGCATAACGCAACTTTCAATATCGCAGCCCATCGCAGGAAAAAAAACCTGTGACAACGTGGGATTCACAACAAGGCGGTAGCATGCGATAGTCTGCCGAAACCGCGGACAATGTCTGCGATAAAACCACCTCGACGGAGATAAAAACACAAACAACAACACCAAAAAACCTGCGATGGGCCAAAGCGCGATGAGGAAATCAGCGAAAAGCAGCGCCAGGCCTGCAACACACACCTGGCAGGTGGGACAAATCTCCATAAAAGCAGAAAAAACACCCACACACAAACTGACCTACACCCAAGCACCATGGAGGCAGCCGGAGCAGGCGCAGAGGATGAACACAACCCCACAAGCACCCCGGACGACCAGCCCGGGACCCCAGGGACAGGGAAGGGCAAGGACAAGAAGACGAGGAAGACGAAGTTCAGTCCGCAGGCGAACAGGATCATAGTCACTGAGGTAATGGAACACCATCAACAACTCTTCGTCACCTCCAACATGTCACTGGGCACCAAAACTGCAAGATGGCGGGACATCGTCAACAAGGTGAATGCCGTCGGAGAGCACAAGCGGACAATGGACGAGGTCAAGAGGCGATGGAATGACATCAAGCGGAAGACCAAGGAGAAACTCACAGCCAACCAGAAGGCAGCAATGCAGACTGGAGGTGGGGGCCCAGCGCCACAGCTCGAGCTGGATGACATGGAGGAGCTGGTGTCGAAAGTCATCAGTGTGGAGACTGTGGCCGGAGTCGGGGGACCGGACACTGCTCGACAGAACACAACACAACCGCAACAGGGTGAGTGACCACCAGGTACTGGGGGGATGGGTGGAGATGGCCACAATGGCACACATGCACAATCAAGCAGAGCACAGTGCACACCCACAATGACTCTGGGTCATCGCCCAGATCTATAGACTGTCACAATGTACAATGCCATGCTGTCTGAATGACAACCTGTACCATGCGCCTACACACATGTGGACACATAGTAATACACCATCTCCCCTTCACATCGCAGGGGCACCGTCAACACCTCCTGCAGAGCAGTCCCAGCCACTCCTTATGGATGACGAGGAGGTCAACACCAGCATTGATGCCCAAACCATCCAAGACATCATTGACCTCATCTGCCACTCACCTCCAGGCTCAGGGCAGCCCAGCTACATCGATGAGACCGCACCACCCACCCAAACCACCCAGCAGGAGACACCCACAGACCCGGCACCCTCCCAAGACCTCCAGGAACAACACATGGCCTTCCAACGCCGTGTGCTGGAGTGCCAGATGGAGACGGCTGAGCAGATGCGAGTGGGCTTTGACATCATGGCTGCCAAACTGGACGCCATCCTTGGGTGTCTATGTCTGCCCCATGGTCTCCAACGAGCCCTGACTGACATCGCTGGAGTCATGACGCGGAGAGTAGAACAGCTGTCCACTCAGAGTGGCTCCAGCGATACCAGCCGTGAGCTGGCACACATACGGAGGCTCATGGAGGACATGGTGCGGATGGAGGCGGAAAGGATGGCAGCCACCGCTGCACATCATGAAATGTAGCTGGGATCTATCATGCCCTACAGACCTCCACCATGGCATTGCTGCCACAAGGCGTGGCGCCGATGAATGCTGCTGCCCCCACACCATCCACATCCCCGACCCCTGGTGTGTCAGTGGCACACAGTGTGGCAGGTGTGTCCACTCAGGCCTCTGATGTGTCAGTGGCACACAGTGCGGCAGCCGGTTCTGCAACACCCACAGGTGGGCAGGGCTCACACCCGGGGACGAGGACGTGGATGGGACTGTGGTCAGAAGGACCGGGCATTAGCCTTCATTACCACCACCTGGCCTGTGTCTGCTTGGTCCCGCACATGGCCTCATGACCTTCCACTGACCCACGATACACTCCGCTGCACTCACCTTGGACAGCGACATTGACTGCCACTTCCGGATTGGTGACCAATGACATGGCGACCAGGCTGCGGACTGTACCCTTCCCTTCAGCAGGACTTGTCATCCCCGGATGGACTCTGGCTGGCCCTCCACGTGCCCATATTGTGTAGTGTGCTGGGCATTGCCCTGAACTGCTCCGGCTGCATAACTGCACTGGATGTGCAATAAACATCCATTGGCGCACTGCTGTGTCATGTCCATCATCAGTCATGTATGCATGTGTGGATCAATGTAGGGACAGTGATTTCCCTTGCGTCAATGATGGTCATCCTGTAGGATGCCAGTCAGAGGGTGCTACATTGCATTTTGTGTACTGGGTCCCGTGGACACTACAACTGGGACACACGCATCACTCACTTCCTTGTCCGAACATGGACTGAACCACGCCCAGAGCAAACTTGTCATTGTGGCAAGCCCTGCGCTGGTCCGGCGTACGGCAGGCCAGACCACTCCGCTTACGCTCCAAGAGGTGGCCCTCATTGCTAGCTGTCACAGGCGAACTCGCTTGTGGTGTGCAGGTCACTGGTCTAGTTGTCAGCATGTCACAGCCACTCCCTGAGGGCAGGTTTACACGCACACCACACCCATCCGGCACAGGCATCACAGGCCATGTGACTCCGCCAACATAAAGGTCGATGTCACATTCTTCTCTGCCCGTGGTGACTGGATGACGGATGCCACGGTTCCCAATCATGAAGGGCACAAGAGTTTTGTTGTGCACAGGGTTAGTGGCAACCCAGGCCTGCGTACAACACGGGCCGAGCACCACATGGTGCTGACTGGGGTTGCACAGGGTTAGTGGCAACCCAGGCCTGCGTACGGCATGGGCCGTTCACCATGTGGTGCTGACTGGGGTTGCACAGGGTTAGTCGCACCCGGTGCATTGTGGCAGGCACAGGCACCCCACCACGGGACGGTGACTTTGGGTGCACTGAGTCAGTGGCACCTTAAGCTGCTGAGGGGGTGGACACCCTGCCATGATGCCCCGTCCCGGAGGTCCGGACAACTCAGGTTTTGTGTGCCCTGCTGGACGGCAGTATAGGCCAGAGCCAGCAGGCAGGGCGGGTCTACCGCCACGTGTCCTTGTTTCCGGGTCACAGACTTAGTGGCACCCATTGGGCTGATCAGGTGTGCAAAAGACACACAATTGATGTACGTAATGCTGCACAAATCAAAACTGAGCGGGTGTGCAGCCTGTGATGTTACCGGGTGCACTGGTATGTCCTCAGCCATGGAGCATTCAAGACCCAGCAACACAAGTGAGACCTGTTGGACTGCTGAGCGTGGCTGCATGGTGTGGAGGGTGCCATGTCCTGGGCCCCGGGCTTGTGGCTTGCAGCGGCACGTGGTGGGTAATCCAGTCTACACGCCAGTGGCGGAAGGTGAGCAGTGAGGCCTGGGTGTGCATGGGCGGGCATGCTCCGTGGGAGACGGGTGCCTTTGTGATGCCTCTGCCTGGGTGTGCATGGGCGGGCAGGCACTGTTGTCTTGTGGGAGTGTGTGTACTGTGCCAGTCATGTATCTGGACTCTGTTTCAGATGACGGCTCTGACTCAGATGTGTGACCTAATGGACTGCATTACATGCTGGCAAGTGGTTGGAAACACACCGGTGGAAGCAGGTGAGCAGTGTGGCCTTGGTGTGCAGGGGCGGCTCTCTCTCTTCTTCTCTCTCTCTCTCTCTCTCTCTTTCCCTCTCTTCTTCTCTCTCTCTCCCCCTCTCTTCTTCTCTTTCTCTCTCCCCCTCTCTTCTTCTCTCTCTCTCTCTCTCGCTGTCCCCCTCTCTTCTTCTCTCTCTCTCTCCCCCTCTCTTCTTCTCTCTCGCTCTCTCCCCCTCTCTTTTTCTCTCTCTCTCTCTCCCTCTCTTCTTTTCTCTCTCTCTCCCTCTCTTCTTCTTCTCTCTCTCTCGCTCTCTCCCTCTCTTCCTCTCTCTCTCTCCTTTGCTCTCTCTCTGTCCTTTAATGTGTGCAAGACACACCTTCTCATCATTTTTTTTGTCTTGCAGGCTGTGACCTATGGACTGTCCCGCGGGGAGCCGCCATGTGTCTTCATTTAATTTCGGTGTTCATTTTAATAAAGTTTTATTTGTTGCTTCGAAAGTGGATGTGTGATGCTCCCTTTTGTGACGACACATGCATTTCAACTGTTGTGATTGTGCGAAATCATGCAGAATATTTTGTACATGTTTTTGTGTAGCTGATGTGGCATGTCTTTGTGGGGGAGGGGTGCCAGGGAGGGGTGGCCGGGGGGTAGTGGCGGTGGGTGTTGTGGCCCTCTTGGGTGTTCGGGCCGCATGACCAGTGGCTCCATGGCATCTGTTGCCCTTCCGATGTGGCCCTGGGCTGGTCTCCCTTTTGTGGTGCTGGCTGTCATCCGACTTAATACCAGGTCAGAGCAGGTGTCGATTTCCTGCTACTAACGCGCCTCATCGCCAGTTTTGTGCTCTTATCGCCGACCTGTCTGGTCGTTGAGAATGGTGAGGAGTTGTGTGGTTGCGGCTTTTGGCACAGGAACACCCACTCTGCATCTGATTAGCGATAGTTGCGGGGATCCTCTGTGGCGAAGCTTTTTTTTGTGGCTGCTATCACGGGAAAACTGGTGCTGTGGGCTGTTAGCACCAGCTTGTGAATGGGGAGGTACATTTATCACGACTTTGGCTGCAATAATGTGCCGTTAATTCGGCGATAGCTCCTTGTGAATATGCCCCTAGGAATGTTGAGGAAAGGGTGTTCCAAGATTATGGGTCCTTTTATTATTTCTCGAGTGAGGAAAAATGTTGTGGTGTTGGGTGTTGGGTTCTGGAGATGTATGGAATATGTCCCGGCTGGTGAAAATTGAGGACAGTTTATATTCACACAATAAAACTTTGGTTGAAGGTGATCCAGTTATCAATTTGGGTAATGATTGTGAGCGTGCTACCAAAAGATCAAGGGTTAAACCTGTTTGGCACAATTTTTATGTGACTAGCAGAGACCGTTCCTCAGCTAATTAAGTAAAATTGTGCTTGCTTGTTTTTATTATATGAATGGGAGCTGTGTCATTGATTTTATTGCTCTGCAGAAATTCACTTAGAACCTTGCTCATGTCATCCTGTGCCCTGAGCTACTGCCCTCTAGAATTCTGTCTGTCATCATTTACAGCATAAAGCTGTATGTGCTCATCTGTTTTAGAGTTTGAATAGAATTGAGTAAGTTGCTGTCTTGATGCTGTCGATGTGAGTTGGTGGTCTGTTGCTGCAATTCATAAAAATTAAACTTAAAGAAACATTACTTGGAGTGGTATTTTGAAGTCGATCTTAACACTGTTGTATTGTAATTGCATAGCTTACTACCCCTAGTGAGACTTTGAAGCACTTTACACCGAGCAGCCCGCTACTCTTGGAACCCATGGTTAGTGTTTGTTTCAGTGGTTAATGTTGGTTACTGGGATTAGTCATGTGTTTTTAAGGAATCCCTTCCAAGCATTTGCTCCTGTCGTTGTGTGGTATATTAGGTGCCGTTTTTAATGGGAAGGGGTATGCAAATGCATGTAAATGTTTGGCTATGTTAATAGATGAGCTACATTAGATTAGGTATTGTTGTGTTGCCAGTATATGACTTTTAATGAAGAGGTTGTGATCTTTAAAATTAGATGTGGACAATTTGCAGAAATAACAATAATAGGAATTAAGGCAAACATGCATGTGACTTAGAGTAGGTTGTAGTCAGAGAGAGGAAGCATGCAGAATATGGAAAGTAAGGTGAGGTTTATTAGGAATAAAAGAAGAGGCAGCAATGTGAAGTTTCAGGTCAAGCTCAATTTTCAGGGGAATACAGAGGAGGTCTTTTTGAGATTGCAAGCAACATAATTTGCATGTGAGATAGTGCTATATTAGATACTTTTGATACGTACTAGAATTCGGGGAACAATCTATGCCTTGAAAGCCTACTGCTACAGCACTGCTTTAGCAAGAACAGCTGGTCAGCTCAAGGGCTGGATGTGTAAAGTAATGGCTGGATGCATATATAGGGAAACATTAAATAGGTTTAGTTTGCACTGAAAGTCAGCAGTAAATAATGTAAACATCGAAAATGAGATTCTGAAAATGCTGTAGCAGATGTTTTTTGATGTTCACCCTTAAGGTTTGGCTCACAGTATTGATTAGAAGAAGTAAAGAGGGTCCAATTTGAATGCCCCTGATAGTGGTATGTTACAAGATGGGGATGAAAACACCTTCCCCCGATAGTGGAAGTATAGTGCCTGCATTGGTGTGGCTGGAGGGTGGATAGCCAGACAATGAAGTGAAGAGGATGTAGGTAGGACTACTTTTAGCAATTTCATGAGCCTTGTTAGCAAGGGGCTGCTGATTAGGTCTTCCCAAGGACTGACATTTTCTACATTGTAGGAGTGAAGGGTGGGACTGTAGTTTCTGTTGCATGAGGTGAAGAATTTTCTATGCCAGACCTGCCCTTTGTCTGTTCCTAACTGCTGCTTCGGAGAGATTAATGACAGTTAGATGAAGATTTCTCACCCTTCGTTGTTCCATAAAGAGCCTGAGAATTAGTACATCTCTCTTTAGTAAAGGTAAGGTCCATATCTGTACTAAACGGGTCTGTCAAACCATACTCCCAGAAATATTGAGATCTAAATCCTCACCTAAACATCACTGCTTGAGCATTAACTAGGCCTTTGCAAAATTTAAATTACACCAGCATAATTCTTGTATTTTCGAGAATAGCTCATCATGATTATCAGCCGAAATTCCTGAAATTAAGACATTACACCATTTGCAGTAAATATTTACCATAAATGCACAGGAACAACAGAATGTTGGTGGCTGTTGCCTAAAGTGCATTTTTGGGGTTTGTTTGCACTTTTTTTGTTACAATAATTTATCCTAGAATGGATTAAAGATAACACAACCATTTTTCGCAACTCAAGAGGAATAAAAGAAAATACCTTTTTAAATACATTGATTAATTAGAAACAAGAAGACGATCTGTTCTGAAAAATTTAAGTGCTCATCAAATAAAATCCCTAGATGTTTGACCTTCTGGACCGGAGAGAGTAGTGAGCTTAGATAACATACCACCATGAGTTGTTCCAGAATGATGTGTTCCTCCCAAACCAATAACCTCTGTTGTGTCTGTGTTTAATTTAAAACAATTTTCCTGCATCCAGATTGAGATCTGAGTCAAACAGTTATTGAAAGTTTTAGCAGCCATGCCTTCCTCAGCTGGAATAGGTACGATTATTTGCATATGATCAGCATAGGATATGGCAGAAAAACCAAATGATTGAATAAGTTTTACCAGGGGAGTAACATAGATATTAAAGAGTGTGGGGGATAAAGAAAACCCTGAGGTACCCCGCAAGGAGAGAAAAAAAGAGTTTGAGTTGAAACTGCCCATCTCCACAGTTTGTTCCCTGTTAGCTAGGATGGAACTTAGTAGAGCCAGGGCGTTGTCCCCGACCCTCTCAATCCAGTTGATTTGAAAGAAGCCTACCAGTTTGTTGCAGAACAATTGATCCGAGATAAGGATTTTGCCCTTGTCTAAATTAGAAAGTGTGGTAACTGTTTCAAACAATTCTGGGTTTTTTTGCAGCACTTATTTTATCCGAAAAATATTGTATTTTTACTGAGGTTATTAGGGCTTTATACTCATTGCAAACTGCTATGTGTAGTAATAAACTTGGACGTGGTGAGTAAAGTTGATGAAGTTTATTACAAACAAGCTACACAGCAGAGACAGCAAACAAGACCGAAGTACAGCTGGCGCCAAACTGTCCCTTTGTTCAAAACCTAGAATGTACAGGCTGTGTACCTAGGCAACCATCACTAACATTCTTCCTGACAGTGCCTGGAGGCCCATAGGAATGAATGGGAAGCCAGTTGCCATTACCGAATCGGTAAATACCGAATCGGTAATGGGGGAGGCATCATCATGGGTGGCAGGGTGTCACATTGACACCCTGTTGCACCCCTGATTCGTCCATGTGTGCACATGTGGTGCACATACATGCCCTAAGGGCATGTATGTCTGCCACATTGCACACTTCAAATGGGGAAAAAATGCTTTTTTCCAGGTATTGGTCATTTACCATCAACTTTTAGTTGGGGGTAAATAACGAATCCCCACACCAACGACACACTCCCCCTACATATCATTTCAGGATTCGGTATTTACCGAATCGGTAAAATTACCGAATCGGTAATTTTACCGATTCGGTAAATTACCGAATCCTGAAATATGCCCCCTACATACCAAAAGCCTAAATACCGGTCGGTAACGGGATATTTACCGAAAATCGGCCGTTACCGACCGGTATTTGCCTTCCTACATATGGCCCTAGGTATTTAATTTTTCAACTAAATCATATTCCTTCTTCCATTTCCATTTGGAACCACTGCTTTTTTGTTTAAGTTTCCTCAATTCACGGGTATAACAAGGTACTGAAGGGCACTTTCTATGGTTTTGTTTATTTTTCCCAGAGACAAGCTGGGTGAGTGTGAGGTCGATCCAGCAAGTATACTTAAATATAGCAATATCAATGTTGGGATCAAGAAGCGGGCTCTCATTGCTCAAGACAGACTCTAACTCACAGACTGTTGCATCCAAAGCATCCACAAGGGGAGTGTAAGGAGGCAAGATGGCGGTCGCTTGAGGCTACAGTGCCCGGTAACCAGAGCAGTGCCGGCATGGGAAGGCTGAGACAGACGCTGTGCAGTGCTGACTGATTGAATGGCTCCGATCCCTTCTGGAGGATATCCCACAGAGGGCAAATATACAATACTAAGGTTGGCAACGCTCATAGGACTCTCCGTTCTACGCTACTGGGGTAGAACGCAAGAAGCACCAGTAACCCACCTGGAAGCTGGTCCGAGCGCCCGGATGGCACCAAAGATGTCGGCCGCGGCTGCTGCAGCGAAGGCGAGAGCGGCAAGATTCGCACAGCGGGAGACTGCTGAGGTGGGAGGAAAGACGGCGAGATCCCCCGACGAGGTGCGCAATGCCCCTACAGCTCCCAAGGCAGCAGGACGCGGAAACGCTACTAAACCTAGGGAAGGCAATGCAAGGAATGGTCCTACGGTGGCCGAGCTGTTCCGGAGAGCTCCGCTTCCGGGTCAGGAAAGGAAGATTGGTGAATGCGGAAAAGCAGCTCCGGCCGCAGCTGATTCACCTGTAATGGTGTTGGCGTTGGTGACAGAGACGGAAGCCGAAAATGGGGGTGAGCCGGCAGCTTCATCCCCGCTTTCTGTGTCAGGTGGGAGGTGTGAGGCTGCCACTACTCGTGATGCTCCTGATGCTCCTGATGCTCCCAGTGTGGCTGCGGCTCTTGGCAGGTCAGGGGCAGAGGAAGATATGACTGTCTCGGTTCTTTCCTCCTTTGGGAAGGGTGTCAATGGTGGGTGTTTAGAGGCGGAGACCCAACGCGACTTGATAGCTAGAATTGTTTCGGATGGCCCGCTGAATCTCACACACGCTCATAAAAAAGAGAATATAGAGAGCGTAGAGAGCGGTGCTGAGCTAGATACCGAGCTAGATCTCAGCGATTTTTTTTCCCTCTCGGATGGGGGAGGGCAGTCAGATGAATCCGCCTCATGCACCACTGACGAAAGCGGGTCTGAGGAAAGGGACAGAGATACTGAGGTTAACTCAAAAACAATTTTGAAAAAGAAAAAAACTCACTCAGGTTTGAAAGATCTAGCATGGGATTACTCACCTACTAGCCAATTAATCGCCCCTTGCCCTGCTCCCACTTCTCAACAACAATCCGACTCCACAATCCATATAGACCCTGCACCTTCGGCCCTCGATACCATCCTACAAGCTATTGCCGCGCATCGGGAAGAAACATCACAGGACTGGCGTAAGGCACAGACTGCTTTGCGCAAAGTCCAGGGAGTAGTGCGCAGACTAACAAAGACATGTAGCTCTTTTGGTGAGCGCTTGACTGAGATTGAGTCAAGGATTGTTTCTAATGAGACCGAAACTGCAGCAGTTGCAGTTAGGGTGAGCTCTCACGAAGCAGAATTGACAGATGTCAAATGGAAATTGGAAGAGTTCGAAAATTACCAGCGAAGGAATAACCTAAGACTGCTGGGGGTTCCCGAGGGGGCCGAAAGCGGGGATGTTCGCTCTTTTGTAATAGATCTGTTTCGTGATACTATGCCCGAGCTTGCTAGCTGGGATTGGGCCAAAGAAATTCAACGGGCTCACCGTATGCCATTTACCTTGAGACAACCGCAGAAACCTGGGGCTTACCCTCGTGCAATCCTTATCTTTTTTGGCAATTTCCTGCTTCGTCAGGCTGTTTTTGAAAAGGCCAGGCCGGAGTCTAGGCGAACGAGGAATGAAATTTCGTTCTTCGTTCGCCCAGATTTTTGCCACTCGACTGTTGAAAGGCGCTGGAGGCTGCGCCAGCTAATTAAACCTTTTCAGGATAAAAAAGCTCAAGCCTACCTAAATAATCCTGCACGGCTAAAGGTGATCTGGGGAGGAGAAGTTAAGTTCTTTACCTCAGAAATAAAAGCAAAGGAGTATTTAGAAGAGTTGAAGTAGATACAATAGGGAAGGGGAGGTAGGAAAGAAGGGAAAGGGGGAAAAAAGAAAGAAAAAAAAGAATAAAAGAGCAGAAAGGGATAGAATGGAATAGAAAACAGAATTCTTTATTTAAAAAAGGGAGAGGGAAGGAGAAGGAAAGGAGGGAAGGGAGTGGAAGAAGGAGGAAGGGAGGGAGATAAAAGGAAGGGGGTAAAGAAAGGGAAAAGAAGGGGAGAAGACGGGGAAAGGACATGGAGGGAAATATAATTATAATTATAATTATAAAACTAGGATCCAACCGGTAGAGAGTAGCTTGTGCTTCCGTTTGTTTTTCTTCTTTTTTTTTCTTTTTCTTTTGATGAGATGGTTTACTCTTCCGCTGATGTTATTGTTATTGCTTTAATAATACAAGGGATCAATTGAACTTTGCACAGTGAAACTTAATCGGCACACGCTCTGGTTGTATCGAGCACGACCATCACAACAGACCTTGGTGTCTGTATGCCTCACTTTGGGTGTTGGGTGGGAGGGGGGGCCTGTCATGTACAGGAAGGGTGTGTGGGTGGGTGTGGGTGGAAAAATGGGGAAAAAAGCAATTCCAATAAATAATTCGAAAACAGTGGCAAAACAAATAACTATGAGGATAGTTATGGTTCATTTTTTGATGAGCAATGTAAGACGTACATATAGGCTCTTTTACTCATTTGGTATATCTAAGATGATAAGCTCTGGGAGATTAATTAATATCTCAAAATGGGTAGACTAACAATTTGTTCTTGGAATGTGGCGGGGTTGAACGACAGAAATAAAAGAAATCGACTAGGACAAATAATTAAGCAAGAATCTTTTGACATAGTTTGTTTACAGGAGACGCATCTACCCTGGGAAAAAAAAGATCTGCTTAAATTTGGAGGATGTGATATCGCTGTTAGTACAACACAAACATCTAACACTCGGGGTGTAACTATACTAGTAAAATCATCTATCCAAATAACATCGCGCAAAAAAGCTGATGCCCTTGGGAGATGGGCAATTATAGAACTAACCTCCGGCGTAACTATCTGCTCAGTTTATGGCTCGAACCTAGATGACCCTCAAATATTTAAAGATCTTGAATCAGAACTTGTGTTCTGGCCTAAATCGATGGTTTTTTGTGGAGATTTTAATATATCTAGGAGATTACCAGATAAAAGTTTCAACTGTTTAGGGTATGTGGGAAGAAAACCGAAAGTATATAAAGCAATTTGTCAACTTATGGATATCCATTGCTTAGTGGACATATGGGTAAAAAAAAAACATTCAGATCCTGGGTATACCTATTTCTCGCACCCCCACAATAAATACGTAAGAATAGATTATATACTAACAACAACGGACCTGGCTGATTATGCTGAGATCACTAAACTTCCGAAACTACTATCCGACCACAATCCCTTGACTTTGTCGCTTCAACTAGATAATTTCACTAGACCTCGCACTACCTGGACATTCGATAGGAAATTATTAACTAATCAGGACTACATTATATATATTAAAAACTGGACACAACAATTTTTTGATATGAATCGCTATAGTGCACCGAGGGGAACGGTATGGGACTGTTTTAAAGCTGCCCTCAGAGGCGAAACGATTAGCTATGTGGCAAGGCATCGGAAAAAACAAAATAGTGAACAGCAAGCTCTGATGCAGGAACTTATAACAGCTGAAGAGAAACATACTTCGTTAATTTCAAATGGTGGGGAGGCGGGGCCCAGTATGTGTCGTGTACTTGTTCTCAAAACAGAACTTAACAGCTGGCTGAATCAGAAAGCTGCAGAGACGTTTCAAGCACATCGAGCTAAGCTATATGAGAATGGAGATAGAGTGGGGAAGCAATTGGCGATGCGTACTAGACAGAAATCCACATATAACACTATAACTACAATTAAAGCTAACAGCCAGGAATATACGAACTCTGAGGATATCGTTGAAATTTTCCAACAGTATTACCAAAAGCTATATTAAAACGATATCCCAGAGGGTTCAGATGTT
Source organism: Triturus cristatus (assembly GCF_964204655.1). Lineage (NCBI taxonomy): Eukaryota > Metazoa > Chordata > Amphibia > Caudata > Salamandridae > Triturus > Triturus cristatus. The sequence goes on along the minus strand of NC_140583.1, from coordinate 795,923,571 downwards.
GTGGATAAATTTGATAACTCAGATGAAATAGAAACTTTTATTAGGGAATTTATGACAGATACGGAAGGATTCAAAATAATTGATAATGACACTAGGGAGGATCTGGATAGAGAAATTGACATTGCAGAGCTTCAATTAGCTCTATCAGGCTTAGCTTCAGGGAAAGCAGCTGGCCCCGACAAGATCCCTCTCGAGCTTTATAAAGTTTTAGGTACTCAAATTTTACCATATTTAGTTGACCTGTTTATCGGTATACAATCAAGCGGGAACCCCCCTGAATCCTGGAGGGATACTAACATAATCGTCTTCCCAAAGAAAGGCAAGCCAGCAGATTTACCTACATCGTACAGGCCGATCTCCCTGATTAATTCGGACTCTAAATTATATGCAAAAATTATGGCTAATCGACTCGGGAGGGTTATTGAACATCTGGTATCCCCGTGGCATCATGGATTTGTCCCGGGCAAAGGTACAACAGATCATACCCGTAGGGCTATTACCTTGTTTGATGTTATGTCAAAAACGGGGGACCCGATGTCAATGATCCTCCTCGATGCTGAAAAAGCGTTTGATCGTGTGTCTTGGAGATTTCTGTGGGGAGTTTTAGGAAAATGTAATCTTGGGCCGGGACTTATTAATTCCATTAAGGCCATGTATCAACAACCCAGGGCCAAATTACAAATGATGGGATGTGAATCGAGACCTATTAATATCTCAAGAGGTACCAGACAGGGGTGTCCTTGCTCCCCGATATTGTTTGCGCTATATATAAACCCCCTGATCATCAGACTATTATACAGCCAGAAAATAAAGCCAGTTATCGTTGGGGAATACGAGACTAAAATTCTTGCATACGCCGATGATGTGGCAGTTTTAACATCAGACCCCGCTAAGGCTATAGTTGAAATTGAAAGAATTACACGTCAATTTGGACAATATTCGGGATATTCTCTAAATAGAGACAAGACGGTTATTCTCTGTACGGAAAATATTATATTTACTGACCCCCGGACTGCAATAAATGCGACCTATCTAGGAGTGTGCATCACTCCAAAAATAGAAAACATTAACAACCTGAATTATGATCCTCTAATTAAGAGTATTACTAAAGATCTTCTAAGGGTGAATAACTTACATCTATCCATTATTGGTAGATGTAACTATTTAAAAATGAATACTCTCCCTAAAATACTGTATTGATTTCGGGCTATTCCCCTGTTTTTAGAGGAAAAAATCATGAAAGTGCTTGAGTCCCAAATGTCTAGTTTTATGTGGCAGTATGGGAAAATCAGGAGGTCAATGAAATATCTATCTCTTCCTCAAAATAGAGGAGGGCTGGCTGCTCCGAATCTGAGGCTATACCATTGGGCAGCCCTTCTTCAACAAATGGCACCCCTCCTTGTGATGAATGTAGATAATCAAGATACTGTGATTCCCTCTATCTATGAAATGGCATTGGGGAAAGAAGCTCATGGACTTCTTTCAAGACAAACCGAAGTAAGATATTATAAAAAAAAACAAGCTGAGGATCATTATTAGTGCATGGAAGGTTTGGAAGCAGGCCGCTAAGCTGATGGAAATCCCGAAACTTAAGAGATACACACCTCTTTGGCAATCCTCGATACTACCATCACATGTTAATGATGTAACTGCAAAAAAATGGGATAGAGCAGGGATACATACAGTTGGTGACTTCTTTGGGGCTGGGACAGGCCATAGATTTTTAAATTTACAAAGCACTTTTGGAATTTCGAATAATGATTACTTTAAGTTTATTCAAATTAATTCTATTTTAGGGTCCAATACAATTTCAATTGAAACTATACCATTTATGGATGTCATTGTTAGAGATTCTATTCGGATAGGAACTATATATAATACTCTCCAGGAGAAGCTTCCAAGCGATCTAGATAGTGTTGAAGCCTCATGGGTCGAAAAACTACGTAACCCCGATATCGATATTGACATGAGCCTGGTTTTAATATCTCAACTATTCCTATCCTCAAATCTGAAGGCACAATTATACAAGACAATTTTTAATCTGTATTTTACCCCTGCCAAGCTGTTTTTATGGGGAAAAAGAACAGACAACTCCTGCCCAAGATGCGGATTAGGACCGGCTACCCTCCCTCACATGTTCTCGGACTGCCTTGCACTAATACCAATTAAAAATATGGTGTTAAGATTCTGGGAGGAGGTATTTGGTCATAAGATGGTGTTTTCTAGCACACTTTATATTCTCGGATATGATAATACCCTAGGTTTTAGTCGTGAAGAAGAGGCATGTCTTTTTATAGGGACGGCTGTTTTTAGAATCATACTAGCAGCACAATGGAAAGATCCGCATCCGCCCAGCTTTCAGATGTGGTTAGCCAGATTTTTGGGGGTGTATAATCAAGAGAAAGCCATATTTGCTACTAGAGCATTGCGGTCTAGAATTTTGGGGGAAAAAATCTGGGCACAGATTACAGCTTGGGTGATTGGTGTTCGGCAATATTAAGTAGGCTATGTATCTTTGCCAACTCGAACTGTTCCATCCATACTGCTTTGTATTTTTCCGCTATGTATTTTTATTGTCATCATAGAGTGTGTATTAATGTGTTTACATTGCTGCTATATATATTGAACGATCGATTTGCTCATCTGTATTTATTGGAATTGCTAATAAAAATATAATTAACAAAAAAAAAAAAAAAGACAGACTCTAACTCAGATGTATTAATTTTCCGCCTGGGGCGTATTAATGCCGAAGTTCCTGCAGTGCTAGAATTTGAGACTTTCACTGGGGCCATTAGGTTAAATAAAACTGCTTCATGATCAGTCCTTAACAGGGGTAGTGTTCTATTAAATTATAATCCTGAATCTTAAGTGAAAATCCCATCAAGGAAGTGGTTAGCCTTATGGGTAGACTCATTGACTATTTGCCTAAGGCCGAAGCTGCTGCAGCAGTCAACCAAATACTCCGTTTCATTGTTATCATTCAAATCTAGATGGAATAATACAGTGACATTTTGGAGCTCCATATATGATTCTAGAAAAGACTGCAGCCTTGTCAAAAAATGTATCCTAGGGCCCGGAGGGTGGTAAATTTGTTAAATGCTATTTTATTGTCAAATTTAAAATTAAACATTAACGCTTCACCTTCAAAGAGAGAGATCGGGGTACAACTAGCTTTACTATAATTCCTGGAGATGATTGCTCCCCCATCCCGCTTACCCACTCTATCCAATCTGTGTAATTTGTAGCATCCTGGGACCGCTATATTTAAAACAGGTTCAGGCTGGGCCGGTTTAGACCTGGCGGCGCATGGTGCGACAAGCATTTCTGGAACCCCCCACACCCATGACACCCTGCTCAGATTCTCTCACTACCACCAGGCGAAAGTGCTCCTCATCACTCAAATCATAAGTTATTGCTAAAAACTTTGCCATAAACGTCTAACATTATTACATTTAAGCATAACTCGTTATTTCTTTGTGCAATCTTCATCATGGTGCACATTCAAATTAAAAAGCATTACATTACACATAAGCTTTTCGTTAAACAATTGCAATGTACTAAAGGTTACAGTCTCAATTATAAACGCCATTACATTTCTTGTCTGCATGACACGAAATACATTCTGGTACAAAAGGGGGTGGTGATGGACGGAGCATCAGAACCAATCAAACACTCACACCCAGTCAACAGATCTGGGTTTGATCCATCACCGTTCTTTAGCCCACTCTGCCACCCCAGTTCTGATGCTCTGTCCATCACCACCCCCTTTTGTACCGCTTTGTTCGCCATAAGTTGGCAGGGTATGCTCAGACGTGAGTCCCTTGCTCACTTTGCCACTGGATTTAAGCAAGCCTGGCTGAAGACGGCTGAAATGCCAGAAACCGGTCCTAGGAAGCTGGACTGTTCCCACGAGGCACAGGGTCAGACTGATTTGCATATAGCCATGTCTTAACTGGGGTGGCAGAGTGGGCTAAAGAACGGTGATGGATCAAACCCAGATCTGTTGACTGGGTGTGAGTGTTTGATTGGTTCTGATGCTCCGTCCATCACCACCCCCTTTTGTACCACGAAATACATTCTATCATTTCAATTGCACATTTCATTAATACAACACAACTCTACTGATTTCACATTAATACAACACAAAGATATATGCAGGTGCGGACTAGCCATGATTATAATGCACCCCTACAATTTTAGAGCACCATCACGCTCTATCAGTTCCCTCCTGTGATGACTAGTGTCATCACAACAAATCACACTCCCTGGAGAAAGAACCGACCTAAACAGAGCTTGTAGCCATTCTTCCCTGTCGGAACTTCTCTAGGCTCTTGATATTTTCGTAATGACTGTCCTACAGTCTTTTCATCCTTCTCTCTTGCTCTCTAAGAGATCTTTCAATTCTATCCACCCTATGCTACTTACAGAGTCTCACTAATCCCCACAACAGAATCACACAAACCACCACTATAATGATGGGTTTCAAAATGTATCCAAGGATTCCCTGTCCCAGGGGAGCAAACCAACTTCCTACTTTACCAAATTCTTTTCCAACCTTATCCCAGATTCCTTTAGTAGCCAAATCATGCACCTCGCGGTGTATCTCAGTAATGTTGCTTATATACCTCTTCAGATCTTTACTGTTATCAGGTATATAAGTACAACACTCTTGGACTTTCAACATTTTACAGACTCCGCCCTCCTCAGCCAATAAAACATCTAAAGCAAGACGATTTTGTATTACCATAGCCCTTATCAACACTATCTCTCCATCTACAAGCAGCAACGACTGAGCTGTATTAGTCAGTAACTTGTCCACTATAGTTGACAACTTACTAATCTTGACATCTTTCAATGCCGCTCTCAAACTGGGTATCAGTGCTCCAAAAACGTCTCCTACTATTTCTCCTGCACTCATACCTCTCTTACTTCTAGTGTGTAATCCACCTTCCAAATGTTTCAAATCCTCCACTTGGTAAATCTTGGGAAAAAGCACTGCCCCATAGCACGTACCATACCAATTCAATGGCAATCGCACATAAGCAATCTTCCTGCACACAAAATAAGCATTCAGCACCACTTGTATCGCATCTTACAAAAATTTCTTTGCTGAGGCCTCAATGGTGAAAATATGATCGCATACCCTTTCTCCCACAAAGACCTTATCATAGTAAGTTTGTACTTGTCTCACACACAACTTTCCTCTTTGTGGAAAATCTAATGCAATTGGACAACTACTCCCTTTAGCCTTGTGAGCTAACTCCTCCTTGGTCCACTCAACTTTAGCCCCCTTGTTGTAATTGTTTCCAATTAGTTGTCTGTGTCTATCTTCTACTTGGTCTATAAACTTATTTTCTACATCTAATAGTGAACATGTTAAGTTGTGTCAGTGCGCATAAGCTGTATCTAGGGGTGCAGTAGGTATGAAATATTTCCCTATTCTATCTTCTTGCTTATACTAATCATATTTATTCAAATGCTTATAAACTGGAAACTCTGAAAGCACTACATCATAATTAGAAACATAATACTCATAATGACCCTTGTCATAAAACATACTAAGTAACAGACTACAAGTAATACCCTATGTCAAAGGATGATGGTATTGAATACCTTCCTTCACAGACGCAGGTAATTGCATACACACATAACAATCTCTCACATCCATCGAATCAACATACTCCTAGAGCAGCTTTGCATATGCGTTAAGCGTGTAATCACCTGTTGACAAATCTACATGCAACATACGACTAGTTTGATCTAGCATAGCCTTTTAAGCTCCTACGATACCCTCTTTTGTGCTAGAAGTGATAGCTGTGGACGTCCCTTGTACCCCCACTTCCCCAACTTCTGCATCGTGTGAAAGAATTATAGATACAACAACTACTACTATTGTTACTATCATTCCTACCGTACATGTACCAATTACACACTTAAACCTATGGTTCGAATTTCCAGACTCCATCCTTAATTTGTCAATTCAGCTCAATGAGAGGATACACAAGAGTCTCTTTCTTCCTCTTCAGATTGCCGGTTCAACAGGTCAAACACAGTTCATTGAAATTCGGAAAATTTGTTTCACAGTCCAGTTTCCTCTAATTTATTTACACAGTTCAAAAGACTTCCCTAGCCCTCTTTCTTCTTCTATCGGAAAAACCCTATGTTTATTCTTCTTCCACTCGGGCCTAGGTTATCTTCTTTTAAAACTTTTATTTACAGTTCACAATCTATTCACAGTCTCTTATAAGTTCAGAACCAATATCAATCAACACACGCTGCAAAATTTCATGGCGTACAGCTGTAATCTCCTGGGCTAGTGGCTGATACCCAAAAGTCAGAAAGGACAGTTCCTGAAGGATAAAAAACTGCACCTTGCTCAATACTGGAGGTCTCGGTATGGTGCTTGTCAAGAACCGCTTCTATTTCCAGTCCAGGAACAATCAATCCCACCTTGATTTTCAACACAGGTGTTCTGCTGATCACTTGCGAAGACCTCAGTCTTCCGGTCCCAACCACTCCCGGCATCTGTTACCAGGTAAATCCACTCTGGGGCGGCGTACTTCTGACAAGGCACTCTAACTCTCCTTGACCTTCTGCGACCCTCTTGAGTTTGCTCTCCTTCACTCAACTCAGATTCTGAAGTCTCAGATATAGGGGCAAGATCTCTCTCAGGGGCTGGTCTCAAGTTTAGCCTTCTTTGTCTTCCAGGCCACGACTCTTCTGTAGCATCAGCTTTTCTTCTCTGGCCCGACCCTCTTGCACACCAGCCACCTAACCTGAGTCTGACTCTATGCCATTCGCAACGTTATCTTCTCCCTCAGAGTCAATAACTGGGTCTTGTTTAGCTTAACCCTCCTCAGCTCGAACTGGTGAAGCAACTTCGTCAGCGACCCCCACAGCTTGGCTTGCCCCCTCTAGTGGCTCTGCTGCCACGGCTGGATTTTCATCTTCAAGCGGGGCCGCTTCTTCCAGGGGTCCTGGAATTCTGCAAGTATGGGAGGCGTGTACCCATGTCGGCCACCCTCCACACTTCACTGCTGTATTCGTCACCAGAATCCCCTGATAAGGACCTCTCCAACGGGCATCAAGGCAAATTTTCCTCACGTGCTTGCGGACTAGCACCCAGTCGCCTGGACACAGGTCATGACAAAGATCTCTCGAGGTCGGGGCAGTTGCAGTTTCCACCTGGTGAGATACAGAACGGACCACATCAGCCAGTCCTTTGCAATAGTCAAGGATCAAATCATCTGTGAAATTTATCAAGGCTGTGGATGGCACTGCTGGTAATCTCATAGCCCTCTCCATCAGAATCTCATGGGGTGAAAGACCAGTTCGTCTATCAGGGGTACTACGAACACTAATCAACACAAGTGGCAATGCATCCGGCCACTTCAGAGACGTAGAAGGACAAACCTTTGCCATCCTCATTTTCAATGTCCCATTTATTTGCTTCACTATACCAGAAGCCTCTGGTCGATAGCTACAATGCAGTCTCTGATCAACATTTGAAGCAGCACAAAGTAGTTTAATGATTTCACTGTGGAAATGTGTTCCTCTATCCGACTCCAATGAAGTTGGAAAACCGAACCTTGGGATTAACTCCCTAAGTAACAGCTTTGCCACCGTAAGGCTATCACACCTTTGTGTCGGGTACGCTTCCACCCACCATGAGAAAACACACAACACAATCAAAACATATTCAAACCATTGCATCTGGGCATCTCGATAAAATCAAGTTATATCCTATTGAAAGGCCCTCCAGACCTCCCAATATGACTCAATGCAACCACAGTTTTCGTCCAGCATTCATTTGCTGACACATAACACACCGATGACACACTGCTTCAGCAAACGCACGAAACCGTGGATTGCACCACGTCTGTCTGAGCACTCGCAACATAACATCCCTTCCAAGGTGTACCGCTCCATGAATCTGTCTCGCCATAGGACTTAATAAATCATTTGGTAACACTGCTCGCCCATTTGAAATCCAAATCCCTTCATCTCCTTCCTCACATCCTGCTTTAATCCACACAGCTTTTTCCTTATCTGAAACCTCACCTTGCAGACGCTCGAGCTCATCCCAAGTATCTGCCATGGCTAACATCATGCTGAGCTTGGTTCTTTCTGGGATCTCGCCTGTATAATCTCAAGTAAAAATGCACCCTTGTTCAGCGCAAAAACGTGCGACTTTGTCTGCATACCTATTTCAGAGAGAGACAAAGTAATTTCCCCTCTCATGGGCTGCACATTTTACCACAGTAATTTCCTTTGGATGTTGTAAAGCTACCAACAATTGTCTCACATATTCCCCATTACTAATGGGAGATCCTGATGACGGGAGGAATCCTCTCTGTGACCATAGCTGTCCGAAGTCGTTAACCACACCGAACCCATACTGACTGTCGGTGTAAATGGTGATTCAAATTTGGTCAGCTGCCAAACAGGCGCGAGTCAGAGAACGAATTTCAGCAACCTGTGCGGAGTAGACTCCTTGTAAACAAGCAGCTTCCACAACTCCAGAAATGGTACATACGGCAAATGCTCCTCTCAAATGACCCACATTGTCTCTTAAGCATGATTCACCTACGAAAAAGATTTCGTCAGGCTCAGATAGAGGTTTGTCAACAATGTCAGGTCTCGGCTTGGTGCAAAATTCAGTCACATCAAGACAGTCATGGTTCTCACATACTTCATCAGCAATATTTGACACAGGCATTAAAGTAGCAGGGTTCAAAACATTACATCGTTTCAGTCACATTTTCTGAGGCAAGTATAATCTGCTCATAGCGGGTGAGTCTATTGTTTGTCATATGCTGTATCTTGGTCCTCATCATTAGGAGCTCTACTGAATGGGGAACATAAACCGTAAGTGGATGACCCATAACAATACTTTCACATCTCAATGCTGACTCCGGTTGCAGCAACGGATTTGAGACATCCGGGCAACGCTAAAGCTACTGGATCTAAGGTAGCTCAGAAGTAACCAACTGGTCTACGGAGTCCTCCGTGACTCTGAACTAGGACTGACAAAGCTCAGCTTTCTCACTCATAACAGAACAGTGAAAAGCACCTGTTATAGTCTTGCATCCCTAGAGCTGGAGCACGACATAGGCTGTCTCTCAGCTCCAGGAATGCAATCAAGCATTCATGATCCCAAAGCACTGGATCACTCACATCCTTGTGCTTCAGCCTCTGCAGGGGCTTCGTCTTCAAGGAGAAATTTGAGATGGGGGGCGCTAGGTGGCGCGCACACGGAATGGCGGCACTGCAGTGAGGCTCCCACAGCCTCCTATAATCCTGCTCAAATGAAGTGGCGGCAGTGTAAGCTTATCTCAACGGCTGCAGGAATCTCATAGGCAGCCTCGATGCGAATCTGGCGAAAATCGCGCCGAGGGATCCGAAACTAGACGGCTGGAAAGAGTGGCCGGGACGCAGCGGGAGAGCGCTGCGAGGTGTGCGGGCGGCCGACAGGTGCACCTGGGGCCGCGGCTGAGCACGAGGCGTTAGGCCTCGGGGGGCGGCCTGGGCGTAGTGCGCAAAAGAAGTGAAAGGCCGTGCCTGAAGCAGAGGAGATCGCCGGTGTCCAGTGCCCTGGCGGTGGCTCTGTGCTGGGCCTGCAGAGCGGAGACAGCGTCGCTGGTATGCCTGGGAGTTGAGGCGGTGAGTGATGGAAGATCCGCCCGGCGTTCGCGGCTGTACAGCGGACGCGGTGCGGGGATCGGAGGACGTGTGGGGCAGAGAAGTGGCCGCATCGACCCCCCTGCTGCATTATCGCGTACCGACGCTGAGCAGTGCTGAGCGCCCGGAGCTGCCCAGAAATGAAAGGCCTCTGACGAGGTGGCACTGTTGGAGCCAGCGGCCTGAATGCCTGCGGTGATTCCCGGCCAAGACAGGCTTCTCCCATCCGCGAGACTGGTGAAATACGCATTGCTGGAGACACTGCCTCATTTACAATAGGGAGAAGATCTGTTGGCAGCTGAGGGGGCAATCTGTGATTCGGATTACCACATCCTCTGGGGCAGTACAGTTGGGAGCACGACTTGGCTTTTTCATCGGGCGGCGACTGCATTGTGGTGGCAGTTAAACTGCATATGGGCCTGATTGGAGCAGGATCAACTAAGCTGAATGGAGATCTGAGGTGATGCTCTGCGGTTGATGTGCCTAGTGGGTGTACCAGAGCGGATAGTCAGGAGAACTTGTGGACTGTGTTAATATTGGGGACGGCGTTAGGAGAGTGTTGCCGGGACTGGTGAGCTTCATATGCGGTGAGGAGAGGCTGCGGGCCAAGAGATAGGAGTGAGGCCTGGCAAACGGTGAGGCAGGGATTTGTTGACACTCGGACTGTATAACCGCTTCAGAGACTGAATTGGCAAGACGGATGCCAGGCAGCCGAAACTGCTTTTCGAGACAGTGCGACATGGGACGCAGGCCCAACAAACAGGTCTGCTACAAGAGGGACGGTATGTGGCCCAGGAAGGAGCTGTGGCGCCAGATACCGACGTCCAGAGCATTCTACAGGAAATCCGGTAGGGCTTCGCCATTGTGGTTGAGAAGGTAGACCACATGTCGACCAGAATGGATGCTATAGTCCACAAGCTCGAGGGGCATGAGGAACGATTAACGGAAGCAGAACGGCGTATATCAGAAACGGAAGATGCGACCTCCAGCCATACCACGCGGCTTGCCCGGATGGATAATCTGCTGCGGGTAATTGCCGCAAAGAATGAGGACTTGGAAGCGCGCAGTCGGCGCAACAATATATGCGTACTGGGAATTCCGGAATCAATCAATGTTGGGAGAATGGAGGAATATATAGAGAAGTTGCTATTATCCTCTGTAGGCATGGAAGCATTCTCCAGCCAGTTTATTGTAAAACGTGCCCATAGAGCACTGGGCCCACGGCCGCCACCAGGAGGCAATCCACGTCCGATCATTGCGAGACTCTTAAACTATAGAGACCGCGACGTGGCTTTGCGCGCCGCCAGAAGAAAACAGTCTCTGACATATGATGGGAATACCTTTTCAATCTATCCTGACTTTACGCCTATGGTTCAAGAGGAGAGGCGTAAATTTATGGAGGTCAAGGCTAAATTACGGAAGGCGCAAATTGACTATGCGTTGTTATACCCGGCACGCCTCAGAGTGACACATCAGGGAAAACAACATTTCTTCACTGCGCCGCACCAAGTGGAAGAATTCCTTAAGCAAATGAAAAGAGCGAATCGTAATGGTGGAGGAGGGCCGGCTGCGTGGCGGTTGGTGTCGGAGGGAGCGGCGGAGGACTCCCTGGGGGCTGCTGCAAGCAGACCCGGAGGGGACATTCTCGAGACCTGATGTATACTACTTTTGCTGCGACAGGAGACGGGACAGAGGCTAAGTACTATTGCTTCCTGCTGACCTATTTGAGCAAATGATTTTGATCACCGGCCACCCTCTGGCCCCTGGAGCCTGAATGTGTCCTATGGGGGAGGCTTTCTTTTTGGGGGCGAGAGGCGACTGTGCGGCTACCTAGTTGAAGCTCCCAGCGGGTATCACCCCGGGGCAGTTCGCTGCACATCCTAGATGGGTGTTGTAGCATATACAATGGACATGTTGGGATTGGGGAGGGCAGGGAGGGACTATATCGCTGGCAAGTTGGGGCTGCTTCAGTGGGAGGGGGTGGGGACTAATGGGAAGTTTACTGGTTTCAATATGTCTATCTCTCAGAAGGGAGCTAATGGAAATGGGCTGGGGGTGAGTTGGACCAAGTTCGAAGTTGAGCGTCAGAGATTGTCTATTGTCCTATGTGATACTGTAGGAGGTTGGATACACTACAATGCTGGAACAGTGCATTGGGGCATGGTTGGTGGATGGGAGTATGGCGGATTGTGATGCTAGCAGTTTGAATATTGTCACATGGAATGTTTGGGGGCTGGGGGATGTGTTATGCCTATCTGGACAGGCATAACACACATAGCCATTCTATAGGAGACAAATTTTACACCCCAGAAATCTGGTGGGTTTGCAAACAGATGGGCAGAACACAGGATTTTCTCCTCCTACTCTTCCTATGCACGCGGGACGGATATCCTTATAAAGAGACAGGTGCCCTTTCATCTGGTGGGTTCAGGAGGGGATGTACAGGGACGTTATTGCCTAGCGTTGGGGCGGCTGGGATCGGTGTCAGTTACTTTGGCCTGTTGCTATGGGCCTAATGTCGACGATCCGGCGTTCTTTACTTCGCTGTGGGCCAAGATATTTGAGGTGGGCTCCCAACACATTATTTGGGGTGGGGACTTTAACGTCACGTATAACAAGGCAGCTGGGGTTCTCAGGGACACTATTGATGCATACCAGTTAATAGATGCTTGGAGACACGTACATCCGAGCTCGCAAGAGGGCACACACTACACGGCGCAGGCAGCCACCTGGGCGAGGCTTGATTATTGGTTAGTGTCTAGGGGGCTGGGCCCCGCGCTCTCACAGGTGCAACCTATGGCAAGAACATACTCTGATCATGCCCCAGTTCGGCTCACATTGTCCTCGGCAGACTTGGGGGTGCCGCGAGGTAGCTGGCGGTTGCAGGCTACCATGCTGCTTGATGCGGTCTTCCAGGAGGAGCTGCTGGAGGAGGTACGGGAGTTCTTTGCCCGCAATAAAGGCTCAGTGGATAGCTTGGAAATTATTTGGAAGGCGTTTAAAGTAACAATGCGGGGGTTCTTCATGTCAAAGGGGTTCGGGGTGCTAAAGGATATAACTAACACACCACATAGGCTTGAGAGGGAGCTGAAACTGATGGAGGAGGAGATGGCTCTGACTCCATCCACTAAAGTCCAGGCACGTTTCAGAGACACACTCACGGAGTATATGGCTACAGCTGAGAGGGAGACACACTTTAGGGGGAAATACTGGAGGGCCCGCTGCTATGGAGAGGGTGAACGGCCGGGGAGGATGTTGGCAAACGCAGTTAGGAAACCTCGCTATTCAAATTATATTTTGGAGATTGAAGAACTTGAGGGGGCGGTTTACCGGGACACGGCTAATATTCTTAGTGCATTTACGAGACATTACGGACAATTGTATACAACCACCAGACAGGATGATTTAGATCTGGAAGGCTTTTTAGGGGATGTAGCGCTGGGGTGGCTTAGCAATGCGCAACAAGAGTTTTTATGTGCCCCATTTGAGCTAGATGAGGTTCGGGATGCTATTATGAGCATGCAATCCGGGAAAGCCACTGGAACGGATGGTATCCCCATAGAATTTTATAAGACGTATATAGATATTATGGCCCCCGTTCTGCGAGAAGTCTATGAGGAATCACTGGAAGTTGGCTCCCTTCCAGCGTCCATGAGGGAAGCACTTATAGTATCACTGCTGAAGGTGGGAAAATCACCCCGGCAGTGTGATTCCTATAGGCCACTCTCCCTCCTAAACTGTGACGCCAAGATATTGGCTAATCTGATTGCCACTCGCCTGAGCCTGCTACTTGAAAATTTGATACTCCCGGACCAGTCGGCTTTGTACCGGGAAGGGCAACATCCCATAACTTTTTTTTTTTTCTGAAACATTTTTTTATTATTTTCAAAGCAACCACACAATACAATTGCTCAACGCCCTCCATCCCCCATCGGAGAGTTTATACGAAACCGTGACATCAAGTGTACAAAAGAAAAGTCACCCATCCTGCGCAGAGCTCCCCTCCACCCCCTCCCTCCCCCACCCCCTGTCAGTGTGCCTCCCTCTGCCAGCCCTCGTCCTGATGCGCCCCACCCAGCTCCAGGAATCGTGTATGAGTGCTCAAACCTTCCCTAGGCAACTAAGGCTTTCCCCCATGCCTAACCACACCTCATGCAACCTGTGCACCCCCCTGTTCCCCCCTACTCCCCACTCACCGTTTCCTCCTGACGATCAGACGTACTCCCGTCGCCCTCTGCTTCAGACATCAGCCCCTGAAGTTCCACCACCAGCGCCTCCCATGCCCGGGCCGTCGCTAGTGCTTTGTCGTCGTCCCTCCTAAGAACTAATTGCAACCGGAGGGTGCCCTCTGCACCTGCCCATCGCGCGAACGCCGTCCTCCACCTCCTAAAGCTAGGCCCCACCCGTGACTTCCAATGCATGGTCAGTTCCCTCTTGGCCATGATCAACCCTAAGTCGTAGAACTTACTAGTAAGCTTCGTGCGGCGAGTGTGGGGAAACCAAAGCAACAGGCAGGCCCCCATCTCCGGAGCGATAGAGCAGTCCGTCACCCGATTCAGGCAGTCCATAACCTCTTCCCAGTAGTCACCCAATTGCGCGCAGGACCAAAACATATGGCGAAAATCAGCTCCATCCCCCCCGCAACGTGGGCACTGAGAGTGCGTACCCCCAAAATATTGCAATATCTTAACCGGCGTCAGATAAGTCCTGTGTAGGGTAAAAAACTGAACCAGCTGGAACCGGGCATTACGCGTTCCCTCTTGCCTTCCAGGCCCGCCGCACCAATGTGGACCACATCGACTCAGGGATGGGCTTCTCGAGGTCCGCTTCCCATTTAGCCCTCAACGCGTCCAGGGGCTGCAGGCATGCCGTCGACAGTCTGCGGTAGAGACAGGTAATCGCCTTGGACGTCCCCGCCGCCATAACTACGTATTGACAGCCCGTGGCAACCGGCGTCTCCGAGAGCCCCATATTCCAATGTCTCTGTAGGCCCGCTACGAGGGCTGCGTGAAGAAGATAATCTCCCCGTGGGAGCCCATAAGAGTCCTGCAAATCCTGGAAGGGCAGCAGCACCCCTTCCCTGAATAAATCGCCCACTACTTGTACGCCCAGCTCCTCCCAAACGGCTAATCCCGACCAATCGCCCCCGTGCGGGAGCGTCGTGCACATGCCCAGGGGGATTTCCAGGGCATAAGGGTGATCTGCGGCGTCCCTCTTCTGACACCGGTTCCAGCACAACCTAAGGGTGCGCTCCTCCAGAGTGAGTTGAGCAAGGTCCATCTTCTGCTGGAAGGCGAGTACATGACGCGGAATCAGCCTGCCCTGGGGACCCTCCGGGCCTCTATATTCCCTGGCCACCGCCTGTGTGAGCCATTGGAGTTGAGCCGCCAGATAATACCATTCAAAGTCTGGGACTGCCATGCCCCCCTCCGCTCTCGGTCGCCGCAATGTGGTCAACGCCACCCGCCGCCGTCCCGAGCCCCAAATGAAGCCCGCAGATAGCGCACAAAGCCGCTCGAAACACGATGCTGGTATCCATATGGGCAGGGTGCGAAAAAAATATAGGAGGCGGGGCAACGCCACCATCTTCAGTAACGCTACCCTCCCAGCACACGAAAGTGGGAGCGTACTCCAAAACCCTATGCTACCCCGCAAGCCCCGAATGGATCTGCCGACATTCCCCTCCAGCAAGTCAGGCTGGGAGTGGTAGATATTAACCCCCAAATAACGCAGGCAGCTGCCCTCCCATCGTATCGCTCCCAGTGACTGGGGGGCCTGTCCCCTTGGCAACAACGGGAACAAACATGTCTTGCCCCAGTTGACCTTGAGCCCTGACAGGCGGCCGAAGACCTCCAATAAGGCGGTTGCTCCGTGCAGCGCGTCATCAGCAGATCATCTGCATAAAGGGAAATGTAGTGGGCTTCTCCCCTTAGTTGCACTCCGGCATAGGAGCGCCCCAGTCTGGCATGCGCCGCCAATGGCTCAACGGCCAAGGCGAACAGCAGTGGGGATAAGGAGCAGCCCTGCCTCGTCCCCCGCCGCACTCGATAGGGGGCCGATATCGTCGCTCCCGTTCTCACGCGGGCCGTAGCATCGCTATAGAGCAAGGTGGTCCAGCGCACAAAGCCGTCCCCTAGGCCAAACGCCCGCAACACTCGATACAGGTAAGGCCACTCTACACTGTCAAAGGCCTTTTCTATGTCGACCGACAGTGTCAAGGCCTCTGGGAATTCGTCCTGGTCTACCTCCATCACCCGCAGCAAGCGTCGGATCGAAGTGGCCGTGTTACGCCGGGGAATAAAGCCCGCCTGATCTGGATGGATCAGGGCCGTCATATGGGACAACAGGCGCAAAGCCAATACCTTACTCAGGATTTTGTAGTCCACCGTCAGCATGGAGAGCGGGCGGTACGCCGTGCGGGCACTAGCATCCCCTCCGGTTTTCAGCAAAGGTACCACGATTGCCTCCCGGGCGGAAGCGGGCAAACACCCAACGCGCCACGCCTCACTGTAAAGGGCTTGCAACTGCGGAGCCAGCAACTCCGTGAACGCCGCATAAAACTCGACAGGCAGACCATCCACCCCCGGGGTCTTTCGCCGGGCCATATGCTTGATCGCGGCGCGGATCTCGCCCAGCGATATGGCATCCCCCAGGTCTTTTCCGTGCTCTGGGTCTAACCGGGGCAGCCGAGCTGCCAATAGGTATGCATCCAAGCCGTCAGGTACCCCCTGCATGGTGCTGTTGTACAACCCTGCATAATAACTAGAGAACTGCTTATTTATCTCTGCCTGAGAGTAGACCGAGGTCCCCCCAGCCGCGACCAGCGAGAGTATCGGGGCACCCCGGGCCGTCGGGGATGCCAACCAGGCCAAGAGGGAACCCACTTTATCTCTCTCCGCATGTGCCCGGGTGAGGTAGTCCTTGTAGTCAAAGCAACGGAGCTTCTCCACCCGCACCGCCACTCCCTCGCGCACCTTGATGACCGCGGCCAGCTCATCCTCTCCCTCCTGATGCGCGCGTTCGGCCGTACGCAGTCGGGCCTCCGCTCCTTCAATGTCTTTCAGCAAAGTCTTCCGCACTCCGGCGGTGGACGATATACAAACCCCCCGGACGACCGCCTTGAATGCGTCCCATTCCACCGCCCGACTCGACGCCGTTCCCGAGTTATTCCCAAAGTACTGCTCTACGCAGGCGCTAACCTCAGCCCGGAAGACCTGATCCTCCAGCATCAAGGGGTTTAGACACCAAGTAGGGATCGCCTGCCACGGCCTGGCCCATTGCAGCACCCCCACGCAGGGGTTATAGTCCGAGATGGTCTTCGCCAGGTATTCGCTATGCCGCATCAATACTTGGGCATCCGGGGAGCACAGTATACTATCCAGCCGGACATATAACTCATGGGGGGCTGAGTAGAAGGAATAATCCCTGTCCAGCGGATGATGGGCCCGCCAAGTGTCCACCAACCCCCAAGTGTCCTGCCAGCCCCGTCTACTGGTGGCCACCCGACGGACCGCCGACTGAGCAAGGGGGGGGTGAGACCTATCCAAATGTACGTCAATCACCGAGTTAAAGTCCCCTCCCAGTACCACCGTTCCCATCAAGTAGGACGCCAGTTTCCCCGACAGTCTTGAGAAGAAGGCGCCCTGGTCTATATTAGGCGCATACACACTACATAAAGCCATGTCCCTCCCATCCAGTCGTCCCTGCACTGCTACAAACCTTCCTTCCGTGTCCACTAATGTCGTCAATGGTTGGAAAGAGACCCCCGCTCTCACCCAGATCAGGGCCCCCCGTGCAAATTTCGAGAAGGTAGTATAGAACAATTGGCCCCGCCAGCGCCGATGTAATGCCTTCCCCTCCTCTCGATCTAAGTGGGTTTCTTGGTGGAAGGCCACCTGGACCCCTCTCCGCACTAAGTAAGCGTGGACTTTATATCTCTTCACCATAGAGGTGAGCCCCCTCACATTCCAGGTCAGAAATCTCAATTCAGGTGGGGTCCCCATCCCAGCACCTAACCAAATACTGCCCTTTCCTGGCCTTCCTAGGCACACTGACATTCCCCCAAAACCGTGTAACTACCCAACTCCCCAAACTCCCTCCCTTCCCCAGAACAGGTGCTAAACCGCAGTTACCCATCCAAATACCACCCCAAAGAACCAAACACTCTGGTAGCCACCAGGGTCTCACAACGTCCGTGAGGGTGAGGTGGTGGCTCAGCGCCAGACGGGCTTGTCAACTGTCCCTTTTGGTGCATCCATGCCCAGTCTCTATGGATCCTCCCCCGGTGTTCCTCGCCCCCCAGGCCCCCCACCCCCGCCTCCAGACCTACCCAGCAGACCATACCCGCAATCCGTCGTCAATTACCGTCAGCACCTCCTGCACCACAGGGCGAGACTCGGCCCCCCTCCCCAGGCATCTCCCGCCCTGCACATGTCCCTCTTACGGTATGCAATTGAGTCCCGGAGCTTCAAGCGTCCAGCATCTCATCCGCCGTACCCGGGGTAACAACAGGCAGCAACTCCGCGCCCCCTCCAGTGCCATCGGAGAGGGAAGCCTCAGACCCCTTCCGGGATCCCGAATCATCACTGGGTCCGGAGGCCGCGGCCCCCGATATCACGGAGACAGCCCGCAGCGCCGCCCTCCGCTCCAGCGCCGTTTGGGACGCCCCCGGAGACCTGACCCTTGCCGTCCTTGTCCTGGGGCGCCGGCTACGACGGGCCCTCGCAGGGGTCCCCGAGGACTCTCCTCCATCTGCATGTGCCGCGGCTCCAGTACGGAATGATTCCAGCCAACTCCAACAGGGAACAGGGTACTACTCACCCTCGCCACCGAACCGCGGCGGCGCCGGTGCCCCCCGGCCCCCTCACTCCTCGTGGCTCTCAGACAAGGTCCCGCTCCTCGGTAGGAAGGCTGTACGCCCAGCTGGTCAGTGCGGTGACACGCAGCCCCACCTCGGACTACCAAGTCCTCTCCTCACTGCTCCACCATGGCAACCGCCGCTCCCCCGCCATCCGGGGGGGGCCGCCGCTCTCTGCCGTCCCGGGGCCCCAAGAGGTGCAGACGTGACAACCAGGGCCCGGCATCCCCTGCAGCTCCAGTGGAATAACCGTCCACTCACCAGCCACCGACCAGCGTCCAGGGGGGGCTCCCGCCCTCTCCCCTTCTCCAAGCCGCCGCCCACAGCACTCCAGGCCGCTCACCACTCCTCCGCCCGCAGGGCCTCCACAGCAGCAGGGTCCGCCTCCCGATCGCCACCCTGCGGGGGTCGCCAAAGCTCCCAGAAGTTTCGCCCCAGCCGGGGTCTTCGACTCTCCGACTTCGACCGCGGGGGGGCCGCCACTTCCGGCTCCCCCAGCCGCGTATGCCCCACTTCCGGGCGGCCGCCGATCCACCGCAGGCCGCGGCTGCACCGCTACGCAGAGGCCTCACAAGATGGCCGGCGCCGATCTACACCCGCTGCAGGTCCGGCGGCAGCATCAGCCCCCTCCACTTCGCGCTGTGCTTCCGTGCTGCTCTCGAGGTCGGCGCCGGGCAGAGGCGCCCTCCAGGGGTCACTGGAACACCGGGGCCACAATTTTATCAGGATGTCGGCTGGGCTGGATGCCGAACTCGTCGCTCACGCGTCCCTGCCCGTCGGCTTCCAAGCCACGCCCCCAACATCCCATAACTTACGGACACTTTTTGCGATTCTTAATAATGTCTCGCCTGACTTACCTCTCGCAGCTGTATTTTTAGACGCCACTAAGGCGTTCGATTCGGTAGAGTGGGATTATATCTTTGGAGTAATGCTACGAATGGGCTCCCCCCCCCCTTTTTTTGTCATGGATCAGACTCCTGTATAACTTACCAGTAGCCAGGATACTCATAAATGGACATATGTCACCACCATTGTCCATTACGAGGGGTACCCGACAGGGGTGCCCACTTTCTCCTCTGCTCTTCGCCATCGCAGTGGAACCATTGGCAGCGAAACTGCGACAGCATCATAATGATAGGGCATTGCATTGTAATCTGTGGCAGATCCTTGTATCCCTGTACGCGGATGATATTACCTTCTATATCCGGAATCCCCAAGATAATTTGAATCCGATACTGAGAGAGTTTATAGTGTTTGGGAAATTATCAGGGATCCATATTAATGAGAACAAATCTAATATATTTCCATTGACGCAGGCAACGCATAAATTTGCATTGGACTACCCCCTAGAGTGGTATGATGAGGAGCTGCGCTATTTGGGGATACGAGTGACGAGAGACAGAGACGAGCTTATGAGATTGAACTATGGTACTGCAATAACGAGAATGGCAGAATTTGTGACCCGATGGATCGCACTTCCCCTGTCCATGGCGGGTCGGGTCTCCTTGATAAAAATGGTGATTCTGCCTCAATTACTCTACTTATTTCTAAATATTCCGTTTTATCCGGGGAGACATTTCTTTACGACACTCAGGTCGGAACTGACACGATTGATCTGGGGAGGTCGGCAACCGCGGTTGCAATGGGACGCACTTACTAGGCCATGCTCGCAGGGAGGGTTTGGGGTGCCAAACTTTGAATTATATTATCTCAGCGTGCAGGCGCACAGATGGCGGCGGAGCACTGGCTCGCGCACCCGATACCGATTGATGGAGTGCTCTTTGAACCAGTTGCACCTAGGGATAAGAAACCAACTACGGTCACCTGTACGATCAATGCTTGGCACCGGATTGGGCGCATATTACAGACCTCCATGCAGTATGCGGCTTCATTGCCGCTCACGTATCACCCGAAGTTACCTTTGCTGCAGGAGACACTGTTTCACAAGTTCAGGGAGCGTATGAATATACAGAGGTGGGGGGATTTGTATCATGAAGGGAAGTTTCACTCCGCAGAGCAGATATTACAAGGGTCGCAACAAACCCCACTTGATCTTTTCTTATATGTAAGACTGAGGCAGGGGATTCGAGCTATTACTCCGAATTTCCCAAATGAACCACCGGCGTTTGCCCCACTGCATGTAATGCTGAAGTGCAAGACAGCCACACGGCTAGTCTCATTAATCTACAGAACAGTACACACCCAAAGGGGAATGGCTGATCCGCTCTCTCGTGCGCGATGGGACACAGAGCTCAACATGACCCTTTTGGATGAGCAGTGGGAGTATTGTTGTCTGCAGACTGAGAGAGTGACGGCCAGCAGTAGACTCCGCATGATACACTATAAGTGCCTACATAGATTATACTACACGCCGGTTAAGATGTATAGATATCGGTTGAGAGAGACAGATTGCTGCGCCAGATGTAGGACCCCTGGAGCGAATTTTCTGCATTTGGCGTGGGCATGCCCTGAGGTGAATGAATATTGGCGACAGGTCTTTGAGGCGCTGACTCATATGGTACATACGCATATTGAACCCACACCATTGGTGGCGTTGCTTGGTTATGTAAGACTGATACAGGCAGCACATAGGAAATATGTGGCACTGGGGCTCTTGATGGCAAAGCAGAGGGTGGCCTGTCGATGGGGTAGGGGCTGAGCCCCGAAATTTAAGGACTGGATTACTGATCTTGTGACATGCCGGGAGCGGCTTGACGCATACTCGGAGCTATTGCCCAGTGCCTCTAGGCCGCGGAACATATGGGCCCCCTTGACCTGTTATCTGCTTGAACATCCGCAGGAGGCAGTGGAACCGGAAGCAGGGGGGGTAACACACTAGAAAGCGGGGAGCTATGGTTATGGGAATGGAGGCTTGTAGCAGCGCAGAGATGGGAGGTGGTTGTGATTCTGGTATCAGTCACTCCCCAATGGTGACAGGCGGCTAGAATGTGTGTCATATAGAGTATTGGGAGACTGACCTCACTTGTTCCATTTAATGATGTCTGTGATGATGTAGACTCTAAACGCAGAGCGTGTTCTAACTGGCCTCCGAGGGTTTCACTAACTTAATGCCATGTTTTGATGGTATATATCTCTATGATGAATATGCTTCTGTTGAAACAAAAGATGTATTGCCGATGCATTGTGTATCTATGTGACATTGCTGATGATGCTACTGTTTGAAATAAACCAATAAAAAGAAATTTAAAAAAAAAAAAAAGAAATTTGGGATCCATTGGCGACAGTACCCAACCATCCCCAAGAACATTATGACTTCCTTTTGTGTGGTAGGCACATTCATATTCATGATTGCCTCAATTCGGTCTGGCGACACCTTCCATTTGCCCTTCTCTAACCGATGGCCCAAATATTGAACCTCACTCAAGCAATACTGTAACTTTCTTGGTGACACCTTGTGTCCATTCTCTGCTAGATGGTTCAGTAATGCTACAGTATCGATCCTCCAAGCATCCTCTGTCTCAGATGCAATTAAGAGATCGTCGATGCACTGAACAAGAACCGAATTCTGTGGCAACACGAGGCTCTCAAGGTTCTTCTTCAAAATCTGATTAAAAATCGATGTACTCTCTGAATACCCTTGAGGAATACGACACCACGTTAACACTCAGTCTTCCATCCGGAAGGCAAACAAAAACTGCCTCTCCTTATGCAAGGGTACTGAAAAAAATGCTTGACACAGATCGATCACTGTGAACCATTCAGCTTCACATGAGATCTGAAACAGTATCACTGATGGATTTGGTACCACAGGACAACATGGAACTACAATCGTATTGACATTGCGCAGGTCCTGTGCAATCCTATACTTCCCGCTTGGTTTCTGCAATCCCATGATCGGTGAGTTACATGGACTCCCCATTATCTCCTTCAGAATTCCCTGTCCGATCATGGACTCGATCACAGGCTTGATTCCTGCAACCATCTCCAGTGACAAATTATATTGGGGTATTCTCGGAAACTCAGCATTGGTTTTAAACTGGATCTTAACTGGCTCAACTCCCTTAATCCGTCCTATCTCTTCCCCTGTGAAATCCCATACATCCAGAGAGACAGAGTCCCTCAGGTCGAGTGGGAGTTCTTTAACTGTCAACAGAGGGTATTCCTCCACATATAAGTTCTGATTTACTACCTTGAATGCAACGTCATCATCATTGGTCTGTGACTCCACTCCCTTGAGTGTGCAATAGATGGTGCAATTCAGTTTGCACAAAAGATCACGACCCAACAAACAGACTGGACTCGAGTCACATACCACAAATTGGTGCCTATGCTGAAAGGTTCCTATTCTCAGAGGTATCGGTTCAGTCAATGGATTGTTCATTCTCTTGTTTGCTACTCCTGCAACATGAATCGATTGTCCTGAAAGGGGCAAGTTGGGAACTACTGCAGATCTCACAGTAGAAGGGGTGGTGACAGTGTCAACCAAAAAGGTGGTTGGATGACCGTCAACATCAGCCTCTACATACGGTCCTCTCTGGTCCACCTCCAAGACTGCTCCAAGAGTACAGTCTTCCTCCCCCCTCAGGTACTGTCGCTGCCCTAAGTCTGAATCAATTTCATCAAAGGGCTCAATCAAAGGCATCTGCTGGTATGTTTGGTTTCCCGGTGGGATTCTCGGTGGCTGGGGAACTTGTACCTGCAGAGCTATTGTCCACCCATGTACAGATCTGGGTCTCATCACTGTATTGGCGACCTCAGGTATCTGCACCACTTTCTCCTGATGAATCTGATTAGCTGGATTCGACCTACACTTGCGCTTCCAGTGCCCGATCTTGTGACAATTATGACATGCAGTGGTCTTCTTTAGGGTAGCAACGTCTATTACTGTCTTAGGATCTATAGGTTTCCCCTACCCTTGTCCTGATGTATTCTGAGTCCCTCCTTGATTAATTCCTTGTCTTCTTCCTAACGTCCTTCCATCTGACTGTGTCTGTTCTACCTTTTCGCTAAGTAAGGGAGGTACCCTAATTTCTGGAAAAGGGATAGGTCTATGTACTAAAACAACAAAAAAGAGTTCCTTTCTCACACTATTTCTCCACTAAATAAGCTGGTATCCAGCGTGCAGACCAGATACAACAGAACCGAAAACAATTCTCACTAGCACAATTTCTAGGTTGCTAAACTTACAAATCTTTAATATTAGAAACACAATACAATACAGATTATACAAATTCAAAAAGGAATGCAATATATATCAATTTTTATTAAAAAATCCCTTTCGAGTGATCGTACATAAAAATGGCACAAAGATTTGTGACGACAGAATTGAGAGATTGACGCTCGTTCCGAGAAACGTCTTTTAAAGGTAAGAGAAACTTCTGAATACAGGAGCAGGTTATAGTCCGGCTAACATAAGACTTCAGCTGAAAGCTAGTTGTAAGGAAGGCTGCTTGACAAAAATAAATATTTGACCGTGTTTTAAGTATAGTAACACGATAATACTACAACCCGTTTTCTTTCAATGCAATGTTTGTATTTTTAGAACGAGGTCAATGGGAAGGTTCGCACGGAGATGCTCTCGTGTAACCTTTTGGCCATATGCAATTCAATGGTTTAAAGACCAAAACAGAAGTTAGTCAGCAAGGCAATGATTTAATATCGAGCCTTGGAAGGGGTGTATCCCCTACAATAGAAGATCAATGTTAAAAAGGGCCATAATAGAAAACAGCCACTAGGGGCACAATAAAATATCGAATATGCCCAATAAGGGGTTTACATATATATAAAAAACTCTTTTAGATATATAATAATATCTGCTAACAGTGGCACTACAGGATATCTAGGGTGCTTTCAAAACCCAACAAGGGGCTTATTATTTATATAGAATATCATCCAGGATTGAACTGAACTGGAGTTGAGAATCATACAGAAATTGTGGTTTGGTGAACCTATGCAAAGGTTTTTATTAATTGAGGTAAGAATGTGTAAACCTTACTCAGAATATGGTTTTTGAACCATACTGAAATAGTGTTTTATACAAAGTCGGGCATGTAGCCTAGATACTAAGAACTTCAATATATCCTTTGCACAGAGTAGCTGAAACATCATCAAGATCTGGACTAAGATGTCACGATATAGTGATTAGATATCGAACAGGTGAGCAAATGTAAAAATGCTTTTTAAAGTGTAGGAATCTCAATTAGTGGACATAGACCATTTTATTTTTTTAATTCCCAAATTGATCCCAGAAAGTAAACAGTTTGTTTTGGATATGGCAACCAGACAAACAGTGTGGATTTGTTGGTTTTTAAATATGTAAAATTATTAATAGTGACTTTTTCATATACTTTTTTAGCACAATTACCATTGCAGTAGCGGTTTTTAACAAGTATATCAAGATACAGTGACAAGTTTAACAACAGGTGGGATAATGCAATTGTATTATCAATAGTTTTGCTTAAAACGCAATTATAATGGCAAGAATTTACTAAAATAAAAAATAAAAAACTCCCCTTGTATAAAAATACTGGTAATGTTTGTCTCCTGCAGAGCTTCAAATCAAATTAAGCGTACCAAGGAGCACGATAAATTAACAATACGAACCTTGGGAAGGCAGCAAATAGCTAAACCATAAAAGTGTGTTATGAAGTCTCCCAATAGATGTTCCTGGGTTTATAAGTACCAAATGATTTAGAATTATCAAACGATTTGTAGCTTTGGATTTTAATAGCATACCACCATTTCTTAGAATCAACTAGAGTGTCCCCGTACTAAAGGAGAGAAGACACGTAGGTGATCCATCCCTTCTGTGAGCCAATTAAAAAAGGGCTTCAGTATCGAATTTCAAGGTATGTTGCACTCAACTGGGATAGTCCATTATAAGTCATATGACATGTCCATTGTTGGGCACAAATAATGCAAGAAATATTATAGCAGTTTAACCAGATATTTACAGTACTGTAAATTAGGAAAATAATATTTTTCTGAGCTGCTAAACACTAGTGTTGATTTGTATGATTATGTTTTATAAAAAAAAGAGGAAAAAAAAGGGAATGCATGTTATGCTTAATACAGCTTGTTCTTTGTATTTCTACATTATTCAGAATTTTTAATATTGAACCATTGTCCTGAAGAAGGTGACGAACCACCTAAACACCGAAACGCCGCGTCGACAGTTTGTTACTTGTTTAAGAGATGTATAATTGTTTAATGTCTAAATATTGATTTGTGTTTTTAATATTTAGGCACAAATCTTTGTGCCATTATTATGTACGATCACTCAAAAGAGATTTTGTTGTAAAAATTTATATATATTGCATTCCTTTTTGAATTTGTATAATCTGTATTGTATTGTGTTTCTAATATTAAAGATTTGTAAGTTTAGCAACCTAGAAATTGTGCTGGTGAGAATTGTTTTCAGTTCTGTTATATCTGGTCTGCATGCTGGATACCAGCTTATTTAGTGGAGAAATAGTGTGAAAAGGTAACTCTTTTTTGTTGTTTTGTTCTTCCTTTTCTGAATTCTGCATTTGGACCAGCATCAGCTTATCTTTAAGTTTTTTGTGCTTCGAGTCCACTTCATCACTGCAGTATCTGGCATACCATAGAACTTCATCCACTGACTTGTTCTGCCAGCAAATCAGATGCTGTTGAATCATAAGACTAACTTCTGGTCTCAATCCTAACACAAATTTGCAGATGAACTGTCCTATATCCTTTGGGTCGAGGGTGTCCAACCCACTGTACTGCTTGAAAGCCTCCAAGAGCCTCTCATAGTAGGCATGCACAGTCTCCTTTGGCTCCTGAACAGTTCTGTCTATCTTTACCCAATCAATATCTTGTGGCGAGATCTTAGATTGTAGCCACTTGACCACCTGCTCGTACTTCTTCATAACCATAGGTGAAGGACCATGCGTAATGGAATCTCACTCAGGTTCTGAAGACGGCCACTCAACAGCGATTTTACAAGCTGACCACAAATCACTTGGTACTGCAATATCAAACAACGTATTCAAATCAATCCACAGCACCTTTGACATTTTTACAAATCGATCAACTTGTTTGTACCACTCAACAGGTTTTTCCCTCAGCCGAGGAAAATCATTGGTAAATGCTGCTAAATCACCTCTACTCCAAGGCACATGCACATACCCTCCACTTGGTACTTCCCGCAAAGGAAAGGCCTCTACTCTCACTGTTCCTACTCCCCGAGGTGGTGTTTCCCCATACTCTTTCTAGTACTCTTCTTCTTTGACCACCTTTCCTCCCACTCCCATGCTCCACGCACGTATCCCTATGATCAATTCTCAAATGTGTGTTTTCAAACCCTATGACTCTCTTCTCTTCCAATTCCTGATCACTGTAATTTAGCCTGTGATTTCCATGTAACATCTTCGTCTTGGTCAAATCCACATCATATCTTTGTGCCAAATCTGTTAATTTCTTGTGGGCTTTCCTCGCCTTGCGAATCACATCTTTCGCCACAAACAGCAATTCATTTGGCTTATAGAGTTCGATCCTTTCTAAAGGCAAATTTCCACTGATGATCTCCTCCACTTCTGCCTTTAACCTCACCACATCCAACACCTTGACCCTCAAATCTGCTTTAATCGTCCCTCGACTTGACCCACTATTTGACTCTCCACTCTCACTACTCTGGTCTTCCTGCTGATTCTCTTCCATTAAGTTCCGTGGAACAGATCGATTCCCCGAAACTCCCTGATTATTAGCGCTTTCCATCATCCCTCCACGAGGGCCTCTCACTTGGGGTTTGGTAACTGTGTTAGTTTCACTTGCTTCCATTCCCCTCAACTGTTGCATCCCTATTCTCTCTGTTCCCACTGAAATTGTCCCTCTCACTCCCACACTGGGATTTTCCTGTGGCTCTCTACGCTCCTCTGTAAATTCTCTCATTCCCTCTTCCGAATTTGGATTATAAGGAGGCAAACACTCTGCCAACAGCCTCTCTAATAAGCTGCCATCTGTATCACTGTTGTCTGCTTCTTCTTTCCTTTGCTGTGCATCTCCCACCTTCACTAATAAATGAAACAATCTATCTTCCGCAATGATGTCTACCCTCCATCTTTTTGTCAGTGCATCCCACGTGCATCTTAGAACGCCCTGAGCGATCTCTTCATTCTTTCCTGACTTTGTTCTCTTTTCCTCACATACGCAGCTCTTATCCATGCATCTAATGCTTCAAACTGTGTTGGTCTGGGTGGAGGTCGCAACGCATTCATCACTGCTCTCAATTGATACAACACATCAAGTCTAAATGAACCATAATGTGGGAAAGCCAAATCTTCCTCTTTTCCAGTCATCTTTTGCCAATTCTGGAGCCAAAGTATAGTATGGAGCCCTACATTCGTAGCCATATAATTGGCTGGGGTATCCTCGGCGGCGCTTCTTCCCCCATTCAAGTTACCACTCCTCTATCTCCCCTACAAAGATCTTGCAATACCTTAAAACATTTCATGATGAAATCAATGTTCTTTTACACACAGTGTTTTCGTTTTACTTCCTGATGTCAATCCACCAATACCAGTGCGGCTTTACACTAACCGACCTATCAAAGCGCGTCACACTTCGATGTCACTCTGCCTCCTCACGCAGAAGATCCCCTCCTTCACAATTAATCTCGAACACTCTCACAAATCTGACTCATACAACAGGTAACTGTCTGTCCACCATACGACCGGACAATCACCTGATCCTGTGCACCAAATGACCGGACAGTCACTCGTAATTGTCTACCTCAATCTGACAATTGTCTGTCCGCGAAACGACTGGACAATTACCCTCAACCATCTGCCCATGAACGGCCGGACGGTCACATAAATAAGTGATAGGATCAAATCACTCAGTTTTATACACACAGTAACCCACGACCTGCATTGGTCACTCAAACACTCACTCTCTCGTTCCCTATCTCGGGTGGGATTGTCGACGACATCTCACAACTCCTGCAATCAATGGTCGACAATTACGGCTCTGGGTGTTTTCTACACCACAATCTATCTACCCCGGGATCTTAGGCTACTCGTCGAGCCTGACATCAAAAATCACATGGACCGCGCGTGCTCACAGTCCGAAACCACAATCACTCAACTCTCATTCCAACTCCACCAGACATCACACAATCAAATCATCACTGCAATCTAACAACATACCTATTCATACTCACCCCTCTGCGAACTGCTGCTTCCTCCACACCGTCACTCTCCGTCGGTCTCCGCCACACACCGTCGTTCTCCTCTCTCGATCTTCGGTGTGACCATCTCTCGGGCTCTATGGGGCTTTCCTTAACCTTTCCCTAACTTCACCCCTTAATACAGAGGTAACCATCCTCTGCTACCAAATGATGAAGCCGGGTTCCGTACTAAAACCTCAACACGAAACCCTGGGTCAATGTCTTTTTTTACCTGTTGAAAAGTGTAAAGGGGAGAACCAATTCACTCTAGACTTTTCTAATATTCAATAATAACTAAGACTCAGGGACGACAGACTCCAACTCCAGTTTATGGGGTTTATTACAAAGCTAAAAATAACTGAATATACAAGCAACTCAAGACGAGGTTGTAGAAATACATGAGAACTAATACAAAACCAAACCTACGAGTAATTCTCATCCGGAAAATCATGAAAAGAATGAACAGCTCTAAAAAGATGACACAAGCAAGAACTGCTCCAACATTTAAGTCGAACCTCATTTGGAGAAAAAAGAAAACCGTTAGACTGTCCCTACACTTTCATTAGATGACATCCCTACTTAACATTTCCCAGACAAAACCAACCAAAGGAGTCAGCTTGTGAAGTCTTCCTAGGAAGCCCATTCACAGTGTAAGTTGGATGATCACAACTGCAGAGTTCGTTCTAAAATACTCTTCTCCATCAATCAAATCACCCTCTACCTCTCTGAACCTCTCTCTGTCCCCTTCTGCCTCTCCTCCCTCGGGGCACTTTCCCTAATACAAAATCACACTAATACAAAATCACAAAGACGTAAACATTCCCACAAATCACCTCATACTAACGGACACTTTCCTAGGTAAATTTCCATCATCTTCTTCGCTCCTTCCAGTGAACAGGTTGTCGACCTCGGATCCCAGGCCTTCTCAGTGGGAAAGAACATCGGGTCTCAATTACCGACATTCCTCATACAATGTTTTATCTCTCCTCCATGCCTAACTCCTAAAACAAAAGGCGTTAGTTCTAACTAACAAAGGCAGCTTCTTCCACCTGCAACTGAAACGTGAGAACAGAATATCCTTGCATGCACATGAATTTCGCTGACTACCTTCAAAATGAGAGCTTACCAGGGAAAATACCTTTCAGGCCTACACAATTCAGATAACATAGGAATAAACGAACAGGTCTTTTATAGCAAAATGTGAACATTCATTTAGGCCTTTACACATCAGGATTTACACGCATTAATAATACTTTGCCATAAACATCTAACATTATTACATTTAAGCATAGCTCGTTATTTCTTCGTGCAGTCTTCATCATGGTGTACATTCAAATTAAAAGGCATTACATTACTCATAAGCTTTTCGTTAAACAATTGCAATGTGCTAAAGGTTACAGTCTCAATTATAAATGCCATTACATTTCTTTTCTGCATGACACAAAATACATTCTATCTTTTCACTTGCACATTTCATTATTACAACACAACTCTACTGATTTCACGTTAATACAACACAAAGATATATGCGGGTGCGGACTATCCATGATTATAATGCACCCCTACAATTTTAGAACACCATCACACTCTATCAGTTGTCTGGTTGGCTATAAAAATCTTATTCATTGTTAGTCAGCCATAAATGTTTGCAGCTGAGCGGTCGGTAATGAATACTAGGATGCAGGACCCCCCATTTGCACCCTTTTCGTCAGCTCAAGCTGCACTTTTATCTGCCAATTGCTTGCTGCATATCCATCTCACTTTTAAATTAAAATGTTATGTTGCTGTAATTTGAATACCAGGTTAGGAAAATGCAATCTATGCCTAAACCATTTTTCAAATGTTATTTGACATGGTACACTCAAGGTTTGTGACGTTTGACTCATGAGATGGCGTGCACCTAATCAACTACAGTGGATTAATGAGATGCCCCCTTCTGTTAAAGCCGTTTTCACTCTTCTGCTATAGAGCATCTTACCATGCTGCAGCACACATAGAAAGAGGAAAAAGCCTCCCAGGATTGTTTTTGTGCAGGAAGAGGACCTTGTCTGCACAAAAACAATCCTGTATTCAACGCAGGCACCCTTGCACCATGGTGTAAAGGTACCTGCGTTGGTGCTGGGCTTCCGAAACGGCACGAGTGCATGGGGAAAGGACAGGAATGAGCCATATGCCATAGATACAACGCATTTCTGCCCTTTCACTTTGACGCAGGGCAGCACAACAAGGTGACTTGCCATGAATATGGCCCCTAATATATCTATGATGCACTTCGCAATGGGGTTCTGAGTATCTCATGCACCCAATACCTCACAATAAGACGTCAATCAAGTCATGGACACTGACTGAACCCAACGTCACATCCAGTGCAAAGCCCTTCTGCCGCTTTCGTTAAGAAAAAGAGACTATTTTGGCTTGCTCGGTGTGCCGCTTAATTGATGTCTCATTCACTTACTGCATCGAAGTTTAAGGAGTAAGCACTGCGACACCAGCTGTACAGAGAACAATGCAGATGTTTTGGGTCGGGCACCAGGCCTTCCAGGGTAGCAGGGAAACGTGGTGTTAACCTCGTAAATGGATACGTGTAAATGTGGAACTCAGTAGATGGCACTGTAAGCACGAAATGTGGATAATTTGATTTGGGCTAGTGTTGGTTCGCTTTTGTATTATACCTGCAATGAAACATAAGAATAACAAGAAAAAAATGGCTAAAGCATGAGCAGCAGGCAGTGGGATCAGGAATAAATAGTACCTCAATCATGTTGGGAGCTGCGGACGGGCACTGATTAAGCTGAATCAATCTGTGCATTGTCCATGCTCCACAGCATGCATTGAAAGGGACTTTTCAGCTATACTAGCCAATTACAGACGCTGCAAAGCAGAGTGACAGTAAAGGGCAAAAAATGGTAAGCAATGGGAGGAATCCAAGTCCCTTTTGTAAACAGTAGTATCTCGTAAGTGAGATGCATGCACTAGAGCATGCACTTGCAGGCTCAACCCTAAAAAAGCGCATTCCCTTTAACGCACAGAAGCGTTTTACATTAGTACATGGGATTATATGACTGCTTTGAGATGTATTTAGTAAAATTGAGAGTTTCTAAACATGAACTACAAAACATTGCTGCACCTGCCCTTGTGATAATGGTATTAATTAGTGAACTAAGAGCAGGACCACTGGAATTATGTGGCAAGAAAGGTCTAAATTAGGTGGTTGCATTTACTAACTTATGTGGCAAGAAAAGGCAAATTATGTGGCATAATAAAATACATTTTGTGATAGAATTACCTCATTATTTTGTCACTCACCCAAATACAGGAATAAGCAACAGAAAGATAGCCAGTTAACCTTTGTGAAGGGCTTTCCACTGTGCAGTAAGAAATGTTGCTGTATTTTTAGTAACGTTTTATCTATCTGAGGTAGAAACAAAATAAGTTGTTTTTAAAAGCTGCAGGTTATGCAGCAGATGTCATATGTGGCAAATGCGGCAAATCCATAATTATGGGGGAAATGCAACGACTGCAAAATCAAATAATTCCAGTGGCCCTAACTAACAGGCATGTCAGGTTCATGGGTACCCTGTATGTGGGCTACATTCTAATTAGACATGCAGCAACATTATAGTCTATTACATTAAACTCAAGGTTTTGTACATCACACACACTGACTGTGCATATTTGAATGTGGCCTGATGTGTGATAATGAAAAAAATGGAGGTTGGTGAAATAAATCATTTGCCTATGATCACACAATTTAGTGAAGCAGGGAAGTTGGTATTTGATCAAGGTTTTCCAGTTTCTCATTGTGCAATTCGGAAACTACTAGGGTATCTCTTTAAAGCATTAAACTTAACCCTTCATCTTTAATTATTGGAGGATGAGACTAGAACCTGGGTGACAGGCAGGATCCACATTGTATTTTAGGCCGTTTTACATAACACGAACGTTGGCCATGGACATGAGAGCTCTTCACAACAGACACCGACTACAGTCATTTTTCTCCAGGGAAGAGATTTTACTGGATTCACAGGTTACTGAGCCAAGACCAGATTGAGGCCTGGATCTCCTTGATGCATGGTGGGCAGCTGTAGTCATGAGGACACATTGTCTCCTGTGAAAGCTCAGCCCATTTTGGGATCAAGGTTCCAAGAAGATCTTGAGCTGAGCAGAGCCAGGCCTCCGGCTTACGTTTTCAGTGGCTTGCCCACCTATAATAGCATTTCAAAGGAAAGTAATGTTAGGAGGGGCAGAATGCATACAAAAATGAAAAAAACATTTGGAGAGTGGAGTCAAAAAGAGGAGAGATGGATGTAAAGGAAGAGAACTGCCGAAATAATGTAAGAGTTTAGGGGGAGAAGAGTGGTAAAGAGCAGCATATGGAGGGAAGATGTGGGTGTAAGAGGGGCAGAGCGAGCACAATCATACCTAATAAGCCACCTTACCCAGCCAGCCTAGCTATGTCTTTTAAAGGGACTGATATAGACCAGGTGGTAATGGAATGAAACAACAAAATAATGTTCTGGGACTAATAGCCCCCAAACATCCAACAAATGTCTTACAAAATCTCTGTGTGTGCAAAGTGACCTTCAAAGTGATAATGGGCAGTAGTCCACCCTGCAAAACTTAAATGTGAGGCCCAAGGAAGGGGCTAAATTTAAGTAGGAAAGGCACAGTTGACTGGCCTCTTGGGATTTTTTTTTTTTTTTTGTGGATAAACTGGGCTCTTTCCTTGAGCTGGCTTGGCCGCAGGTGCACAACCCAAAAGGATGTTACAGCCTTAAGGTTGGTGGGTACAGCATCAGTTTGACTGTGCTCACATAGCCAGCCTGCTCATTGTCATGTGCAGAATGGCAATGGGCCTACCTGAGCGAGCATAATAAGATTTGCACCTCCTCCCATAAAAAATAATTCCAAACCTTAGGGAGTGACAGCGGGGCCTGGGGAAATGCTGCTTTTCAGGAGCACAGTTAGAATTGGCCTCTGGTTGGAGGTGAGGAGAAGAAAGGGGGTGTACAGGAGATGAGGGCTGTGGTGTGGGGGGCAGCAGAGAAACGAGGAGGCATTCCATAGAGTATATCAATGTTTATGGAGTGGTCTGCCAAACACTGAACCCAAGCGAGTAGGTTGCCAGTAGGTTCAGAGAGGCAGATCTTGCATTGGAGGTTGGTAGACCTAAAGTGTTTGGTTAGGTACTGCAAGGAAGTGACCCGATTAGGGCCACCTGGGTCACTCGCGACCACCTCTCAGCCTTCCATACAAATGAAGAGTCGGTCAGACAGAGAATACAAACCAAGTATATTTTATTCAGGTACACTCGAGCGGAGTTCAGTCTGACCAGCCTCCTAGGATTGCTGCAGAGGGACTGACTTCAGCAAACATAGAGATACATTATGTACATTTCTGAACCAAGAAAGTCCTGCCATAATGGAATTCTACTAGCAGGTGCAGCTAAAACAATGAAGTACGGTAGGATAAGTTTCGACTCTGAGGCCGAGCACACATTTCTCTATGCCAAGATTATTCTGTTCATGCCTACCGCTAGACTAGTGGGAGAAAACCTCTATCTATGGCAAAGGAATGTGTTAATAAGAACAGTGTATTCATTAGTAGAGCAAGGCCTAACCTTGACGAAATGAAACTTTTCCATAGCCTGCTTCTCGAGGAGAAAATACGCAGCAGAAGACATGATTCAAAATGACGGCTAAACATAAAATGGTGCCCCGAATGGTAACTTAACATGAGAAAAATTGGACAAGCGAAATAGCAAAAACATATTCATTTCATCAGTACCTGGGGAATGACTTATGGAGATGGAACTGGAATTGCAAGGGTCTTGCATTCAATTAACTCTTTAACCAAGATCCAATGGATTTACCTGAGGGCAGGCACAATTTGGTTATTTATAAGGTAAATAGGAGTTGAGTGGCATGATTATGGTTCCTTTGCAATTTGGCAAGTGTCTTCTCAGTTATTAAGAAAATGTGACTTAATTGTTTTGAACTCTAAGGGCCTCATGTAGGTAGCCCAATACCGGTCGGTAACGGCCGATTTTCGGTAAATATACCGTTACCGACCGGTATTTAGGCTTTTGCTATGTAGGGGGATAATTTCTGTATTCGGTAATTTACCGAATCGGTAAAATGACCGAATCGGTAATTTTACCGATTCGGTAAATACCGAATACAGAAATGAGATGTAGGGGGACTGTGTGGTGGGTGTGGGGATTCGTTATTTACCACCAACTAATAGTTGGTGGTAAATGACGAATAGGTGTGAAAATGCATTTTTGTGCACTGTGAAGTGTGCAATGTGGCAGACATACATGCCCCTAGGGCATGTATGTGCGCCACATGTGCACACATGGAAGAATCAGGGGTGCAACAGGGTGTCAATGTGACACCCTGCCACCCTTGAATGTGCTCCCCCCATTACCGAATCGGTATTTACCGATTCGGTAATGAGGCATACCTTCAATCAATGGGAAGGTATGCCTCATTACCGAATCGGTAAATACCGATTCGGTAATTACCGACTTACTCGGATTCGGTAACATTTACCGAATTTTTACCTACATACACTTTACCGATTCTTAAATACCGAATCGGTAACATTCGGTTTTTAAGAATCGGTAAAGTGTATGCCACCTACATATGGCCCTAAGTCTGGTATTACTTTAGTGTTATTATGCAAGTCAAACCCCACCTCCACCAACCTACCTATTCCACATTGTTACATTTCCTTTCCATATAGCTGTAAACTGCACAAATTCAACTATAGTAAGCCCTTTTTGTTTTGTTGCTTTAATGTATTTCTTTAGTGAACGGCTACCAGTATAGCTTTGGCAGTCTTTTTGTCTCTAGCACAAACTGCTTTCCCTGTTAGCCATCTTCTCTGTATATCTTTCTTAGTTCAGCTCTTTGCATCTCTTAAATATGGAGTTTGAGACTCATTGCTATGTTTAGGCGCTCAGTGTGCAGATGTGATCCAGCCTTTGGTGCTTCTGCCTGCCAATATATTAGCCATCCCACCTATGCCTGACACCTGTGCGGTCTCCTGTTCTTAGTTTTTGGAATCTGTGCTTTCTCGTGTTTGCTGCAGCTCTTACAGATCACTTACCCGATCTATCATGTATTTGTTTATGCTGATCCCCCATGCCTGCTGAAAACCAAATGTCTTATTTTGGACTTCACAATCGTAGAGGCAGGGATGGGGAGTCACTTGAAGTCCCGCTGTATAGTTCTGGAACAATCTGAGTTAGAATTTTAATCATGTCCTAATCTGAAAGCTATTAGTGGGCATTGTAGCAATCATATCAGTTTGGGAAAGACCTAGGGTAGTTTTTTAAGCCAGTTTGAGTAATGTGATGTATTTCCACGCAGTACAACTATAAAATATATATATACATATTTTATTGTTATTATTCATTATATTTTTAGCCATTTTACTACTAACCACACATAGGTAAGTAGTTTCGTGAAAAGCTTTAAAACTCCAGAACATTCATGTTCAATTGATGTGAATTCCTGTAATGTCACTTCCTGCCATGACACATCTTAGAAGGGCCTCGCATTTTCGAATTCTTACCGGAGCCCCAAATACCACAGGACCGACCTTGGACGATTCAGTTCAACCAGCATAATGTGTTTCAGAACCCCTTCTTCCCAGGAATCCAGAACACTCGGCGCTCGTTTATTTCATATCGTTTTCACTGTTTGTCTTTTAAGTTTGTCCCATTAGTCATCTCCCTTTCTGCTTGTTTTTTCCTCTCACTTTTATTTTCATTCTCCCCCTTTTGCATCTCTTCTCCTCCCACTTTCCTCACAGTCAGAAAGCTTTAAGTTGTCACTCACTCCCGTCATCCAGATAACAAGGCGGCCTTCTTCTTGGCCTCAAACTGCGCTTTCGGCTCTTGTGAATATTTTTGCGCTTCAGGAATGCGCTTCCTTTGATCTTCAGATGATATCAGTCCTTATTATTGCGGGTGAAGGGGCGGGGGTTTCAAGGAGAAACTCTATGCTCGTGAAATGGAACAGAACAGCGTATGCGTTGTGTACCCTCAGCCAGCAACCGAGGACGAGGCCAAGTGAGGTGTGACTGTTTCCCGGCTTCAAAAGCATCGCCCCCCCCCTCCCTCCTCCCCCCCCCCCCCCCTCCACCGGAAGGCTCCCGCAAGCGCATGTGATCTCCGATGGTTCACGCAATAAGATGTATTTTCACAGGTAGGGTCGCGCGCCTCAGAAAAGGACATCTTCAAACAGGACCTGCATCAGGAGCGAGCTAAGCCGCGCCTCGTTTCAGCATTTTAAGGCAGGTTTCAGTTTCCAGCTCATAGACACGCAGCAGCAGGGTGGAATGTGTCCGCATCACTCGCATCAGATTTAGCCAGATTGGTAATATATTTTATGCGCCGCACCTAAATAATACATTAATCCGTTCTATCATTGCCAAACACTATGGCCTATGAGCTGGCCCACTGGAATTACGCGGCAGAGGAGGAACAAATTATGTGGCAGGGTTAATTAAATTATGCAGAAACGGCAATTTTTGCAGCGTCATGCGGCACATTTTGCGGCAGCATTATTTCACAATTTTGGGGCAGATTTACAAGCCCCTTGTGCCTCCTTGTGCCACCATTGCGTCACTTTTTTTGATGCAACGGTGGTGGAAGCAATGCGGCCAATTTACAACATGACACATCTAGGGAGATGCATCACGTTGTAAAGCCCTGCGTCACATTATACCTGCGCCAGGTATAATGTATGCAGGCTAGGCGTTCCCACGCAAAAAGCCATGTAGAACTGACTCAGTGAAATTTACAATATTTCACTGCATCACTCTACGCCTTCTCTGCGTCGAAATAAATCCCTAAACCTGCTCAGACCAGGCATAAGGAATGGCGCATGGCTTTTTGTATGGGACTCACCTATCTGTTGTGGCACATTGCTGGAGTTGCGTCACTTTCATGAGAAACTCCATTGATGCGTCACTTTTATGCCAACAGATGCGTCAGTATTTCCGACGCATGTGTTAATCCTTGCGCCATGGAGCACTGTATTGTAAATAAAGCACATCCATGGTGGCACAAGGAAATTTGGCACTGGAGCAAGGAAACGGACAGATCTATGCAGATGCGTCAGTTCTTTGTGAATCTGCCCCTTTGTCATTTCATTTGTTCACTGATAACACTGCCATGGCAGATGAAATATGCTGCACCTTAATGATCTACGTTTAACACCTAAATGCAGCAAAAGGCAAAAGAAAGGTGACCTGCCGCTGGGCCTGCCGCTGCACAGCACTACTGTGCAGAGTTTTTAGAAAACATTTAACCCGTTTGAGCTACAGGCAGTCCTTTTTGTCAAAATCTGCGAATTATGTGCAAAATGACAGATTATGTAGCAAGTTCGAATAATTCTAAATATGACTAAAAAGCTGAAGCCACAGAAGCATGTCATTCCACTGGCCCTGCCTGTGAGGCATTACTTAAAGGAATAGGGTCGATTTACAAAGGCATGTAAGAGTGTGTACAATTGGAATATACAGAAAATATTCATATACAATGTGTGCAAATAAAAAGGAGTGGCCCTCTTTCCACTTTTACTTATAGGGATATGGGCGCTTTGGGCCAATCCACAAAGGCATGTATCTATACTTAAATAAGCAGGAAACTGCTGCTAAAGCGGCGATAATGGGCTTGATAATATGCCCTTGTGAATTCCCATAGAAGCCCAGGTTCTGGTGTGAACCTGGGCTTCTATAGGAATTCACAAGGGCATATTATCAAGCCCATGATTATCGCTTTAGCGGCACTTTCCTGTTATCGCCGTTCCTTGATAATATGGCCCTACATGTCTGTGACAGTTTATACAGAGTTATTTGGTGAAAATAAAATCCTATGTAACTTCAATATCGTCATAGACTACTTTCAAGGGTATCGCAAAACGATAAATAGATGTAAGACATGACATTTCTGTTCAAAATGTTTTCATGACTGCCTTCTTCACATAACAGTGACCGCTGTGGAAAAGACAGTAATGTGGTCATTGTAAGGAAGAAATCCCAGAACAATTTGTTCCAGCCCTTCCTTCTTTTTTATTTTCCGTTGTTTACTTAGCCTGTTCATTTCCACCTGTTATTTTTTTACCACCGCATAGATCACCCAGGTGCAAGCTGTAAGAGCAGGCCAGCAAAGACTCATGCTCCTGCTGAGAGGCTGGTGACACACAAGCAATCACCCTCTAATCTCCACCGAGCACTCCCACTGGCTTGGCTATGAGCCTGAGATCACGTGGCTGGCAGCAGTCTTTTACATTTGGATGTCAAACTTTTTACTGTTTGACAAATATAAAAGGCATTTATTTATTGTGTGTTTGTTATCTTAAAACCTTTGAATTCTTTTGACAAATCTGCATGACAGCTTTAAAAAAAAGTCCATCCAATTTGGCTTCCGACTGAAGAGTTTCAGGCAGACAAAAAAAGGATTTTTGGCTAAAAATATGGTGTTTCCCATTTGAATTCTGCTTGATTCTCTGCTCTTCGATACAGAAAATAACAGCTGAACGGCATTATAGGAAACTTGGCATGAGACTAGATCTTTACTCAAAGAAGTTCTTTGCTTGGGTTGGTTTAAATCCATTCAGTAGGTTTTGAGAAATGAGCACTAGAAAAGTGTTTTTGTATAAAATTGAACCAAGCTGACCATCAGGTAAAGATATCTGTACTGTTAGTTCATGGATGTCTTCAAACAGATTTGTGGACCAACAGTGAATCCAAACTTTAAAAACATAAAATCTCATTGGTCAAAGGAGCATTTTCTTCTGTAATCCATATAGGTTTCAGGAACCCAAAGCCAAGTCTGAGCAACCAAAGCACTCTGAGCGACGAGAAGAACAAGCAATGGAAATGCAATAGGTCTCTCATTTGTTGGAGCGGGAGCTGTTGGCATTGTAAATGGCACTGTTCTGTACTTTGCAATAGGTCTTGTATTTGTTGGAGCTATTCACATTGTAAATGGAAATGTTTTTTATTTATCTTTGGGGTTTTATATAGCGCAAACTTAACAGCCTCTGTTGTGAATTTCAATTCATCAAAGTTTTGTGAGCCCTGAAATTTGCACAAGTAAAGTGCTAACAGTATAATTATGGGCACTGTTTAAAAAATGAAGCGACTCCAATACAAGAGCAAAGGTGACTGAGTGACTGCTTCTGGGTTAACTACATTTTGTTGTGTTTTGCTTTGCTGTGCTATGTTTTGTTGTGTTTTGTTATGCTATGCTGTGTTTTGTTGTGTTTTGTTATGCTATGTTTTGTGGTGTTTTGCTATGCTAACCTACAATGGAATGGAGTAGTGCTACAAATGCATTTTGGAACACTGTGGTTGTGATGGTATTTCACTTGAGAGACTACCATACATTTTGAGTTTTGCCCATTTTTCACAAATATAAGTAAACTGGTGATGCCAGTGCTAAGGACAGAAGGGCTTCTACCATGCAAGGACGCCTTTGTGTTATGTAATTCTACAAATGCATTCTTTGCTAAATACTGTTGCATGTTTTTACATGGGCTGTAAGGAAATTCTGAAGAAAGCACTACTGTGTAACTATCACTTTCTAAAAATTTATTTTTGCTGTTGTGGCTTCGCTGCATAATTTACTTATGCAATCTGATTTTTGTACTATATTTAATGTAGATCATTAACTGATACCGATTAAATGCTGCTCCTGATGGTTTCGCTTTTTAGAAATGATTTCTACTGATGTTTTGCATTATTTAGATTGCAATATATCGTTTTTCACTGG
Organism: Triturus cristatus; assembly: GCF_964204655.1. Classification (NCBI taxonomy): domain Eukaryota; kingdom Metazoa; phylum Chordata; class Amphibia; order Caudata; family Salamandridae; genus Triturus; species Triturus cristatus. Next base: position 795,883,092 of record NC_140583.1, on the reverse strand, counting down.
CTACTGACAAATGCAAATACAGAAATAAAACCTAAATTCAGTCATGGAATATAGTAACACGCTGATAGACCTGAACTTCTCTATAACCAAAATTAGGTACATCGAAGATAGCCTTGATTTGAATGAGTTTTTGAGTTAAAGAATATTGCAGCTATTCAGCTTTTTATGTGGAGAGGAAAAAAGCAAAATTTCCCTGGACTATAATAAAACGAAGGTCAATATTTAGGAGCTAATCCCCACTGGAAAAAAGGATTGCCAGAATAGAGCTGCGCCTTTAGTCAAGAAATTATGAGGAAGATGACTCCACATGACACAAAACTGAAAAGGGTGTAGCGTTTCCATCATTACTAGAAAACCTGCTTTTGAAAGCTAGTTTTTGATATTATACAAAAAGTAATAAAACATGCTGGCAAAACATGACTAAAGTGTACTGCACACAGAAGCACCTCTGAAGAATGATCCCGCAAATATATTTTTTTATGAACACCTGGTTGAAGGTGGAAGTGAGGAGTCAGTAATGAGTGGATAAGTCATTAAGACTATTTGACAAAAAAAAAAACTAAGCACAAACAGACTATAGCTTCATATTTATACACCTGGAAAGCTGCACCAATACATTTGTGTGTGTACAAATGGATATGCGCAGGTTATTTTTCGTTGTCATTTGAAACACTTGCAGATTCTCTAAGGCACTCCTGGAATTCCTCGAGAATTGCTAAAAAGTTGAATATTTACCCAAAGCAAAGCCTACACATGGAAATGCCCCACTTTCCACAGGGCATTGTTGCGAGATGGCCAAAGTGACCTGAAGAAAAGGAGTCCTTACATCACTTGACAGCAGGAAGAACTAGCGTGTGGTGCTGGTGAAAGTTGTAACTCAGGCGCTGAGTTGTGAAATGTGTTATTAAGTAACACACGGATTAGGACTGACACCAAGGTGGTTTTATAACAGCATTTAGGGCGTTGTAGACGCTCAAAAGGTGGGAAACCGAAGTTCCTTCAAAGGTCAAAGCATTTCGAACCTTGAGGCACCCCTAAATGTTAGTCTAAACTAAAGCCACTGAGTGAAGGTGCATGGATGCTGTACATTTACAAGATGTCAGCGTGCAGCTTATGTTCCGTCTACCCATGAGAAGTCTAACAGACTCACAATTGAGCCTGGTTTTTGTGGCGCCAAAGTTGTGTTGTTCCATAAACAAATCGGTTCATCTTGTGCAAAACGTGTGCAGTGGAATTAACTGGCCGACCTGCCCAGAGAAGAAACACAAACGGATCGCTCCACCAACGGTCATTTACCACTGGCGTATCTGGAATGCGCGTGTGGAAATTAAAACAATGCGCCCCCTTTAAAGTACGGCAGTTTGTGGTTTCTTGTTTGTGAAATGTGTCATGCTCAAAGTTCACGGCAATGTCATTTGAAACAAATGCCAAGTTCAGCGCAACCCGGCTGGGTCAAGAGGTTTTCTTCGCTGTTCGTCCTGCAACATCCGCTGCAGGCACAGGGGCAGCGACTTCACCAGGTCTGCAGGAGGAGCCGGAGGCATGCCTCCTCAGTACCTGGGGTGCACAGGTGCTGTGCTTCGGTTCGCACACAGTGAAATGCACACTAAATAACTATGGGGTTTTTTGTCTTTAAAGCAAAACACCTCTGCCTGGAGTGACTGGAGTTGGCAGCATGCTCTGGGCACGGAGAAATACAATATCTGGCAGGGCTGGTAGGCAGGAGGCATGGAACGACATGAAAGCGTGTATGAGGAACTAATCTGAGGCTCCACCCTATGGAAGGCTCTGACCCCAGATTCTGTCAGGCTGTTGGAGGGGTGGAGTAGAGATGTCTGAACTCTCCAGTTTAAAAAGGCTTTCTTGGAACGAAAACAAGTTTTTTGGGCTCATTCATGATTCTGTCAATCTCAACGTGCTACAGGGTTTCTGATGTTACCTCACAGGAGGGAATTTCGGATTTATCCCCCACACATTTTTCACTCTGCTTCACTGCAACCCTCTTGCAAACAAAAACAAGCATTGGCTAGGCGGACGCGAGCGGCTGCGAGACGCGATATGTGGTGGGGGAGAAGCGGGAGTTGTGTGTGCGCGAGCGCTAAAAGAAAGGACGCAAGTGGTGCGCGCGCGATGGCGCCTCTGCTCGTGCATGTGTGCGGAACCGCACGCTCCATGCCACCAAAAAGCATGTGGTAGGACTTTTCAAAGCCCACTACTAAATGTCTCGCAGAGCAGTGCATGCGCTGGCTCAGGCGAGACCTAAAAATGTTGCAGTCGCCATTACATGTCAGACCCTGCATCCTGAAAATAAAATGAAAGAGCCACGAGTGGGCTGGATGAGCATCTACTGACCCCCTGGCTGAATTTGGCAGTTCCTAAAAAGAGCTTCCTTAAATAAAAAAAAAAATGTTGATTTTGTTAGAAGACCCATTCGTGATCCCACAGTCTGAAACCTAGGACAATACTGCACAAGCCCATAGCAAAGGGTACTGGAACCATGTTGGACCTCTAAAGCAGTATCGCCAGTTGTTAGGGTCTGTGAACCCCAAAACAGGATTACTGAATGGCCAGCTGGGCCTGTGGCAAATACTTGCTGTGCAAAGGACGAAGACACAAGACTGGTTTTGTTTTGTTTATGTCTTTATAAACTTAGTTGGCAGATTCATCCCAATAGTGGTGTACAGAGCCCCCTACATGCGGGACGCTCTTGAGTTTAGGAGTTCTAGAGAGCATCTATGAGCTAGAATGTTTGGCAAAGTGATATCTATTCTTTTCAGGATAAGTCATAACAGTCTGGCAGTTTTGCTGATGCACAGCCCCGGATGAGCTGGGCTACAATTTCCTCTCTCTCATCAAGCTGAGTGCATTCTCTGGATTGCTGCTTCAGCTGAGCACAGAAGTTGTCAATAGTTTTGTTGGCCCCTTGCTTAGCTTGGTGAAACAGGGAATGCTCATAATCTAGGTTCCCACTGGGGACGAAGTGGGCATTGAGCACTGTAATGGCAGTGTGGAAAGCTTGAGAGACAGCTTGAAGATATTTGACCAGCGGAATAGAGGGGCAGGGGTCTCTTTACTTGTTATACCATGTCAGCAGCAGCAAAGAGCAACGCTAGGCCCTCCACTCAGAAATTCAGTTTGGGTGCCTAAGAATAGAGTGTGCAGCCAGCTTGAGTGACATCATGGATGTAATGGTTGACATACTGGGGTAGTTGTAAATCAGTATAGGCAGATTTCAATTAAAAAGGGTGCCCACATTGCCACAGGACACATTGCAAGGTTCACGATGACCTACATACTCTTTCCACATAAGGAAGAATCCAATATATAGACACCAAAAGGACCTTGCATTGAGCCAGGAAGAATGGGACTGTCTGATGTGGCCACATTGAGGAGAAAGAGCGTACTGATAAATGAGAAAGTGGGGTTCCTGGAGATGCAACACTGGGCCTAGTGTCAAGAAGGACAGAAAATGGGAAGAAACTGACTAGCAGGTTCAGCTGCCTGAGAGAGTCAAGCTCAGATCATGTGCAATGTAACCAGGAAGGAACTATCTGGTGAGGACAGACAGGGGTGACAGAGGTAGGGCAGCTGTGGGGCAGTGAGAATCAGGGCTGTGAGAGCAGGCCAGCCTTGCTAATGCAAGCCTGCTCTGGGCCACGGAACACCACTATAATTAAGCCTGGGCAAAGCACTACGCTACGCTCACGTAGTTTGCGAAGTTTGAGCTACTTTGCACTACGCAAATTGCACGTAGCACAGCGCAAACACGCGTAGCGCAGTGTAGCGGTCATTTTCTGCTTGCTTGCGGTCCTCAACGTCAAGTTGGCGACCGCGAGCAAGCAAAATGACATCCCGGCGAGACTTTTTCCTCATTCGCGATCAGCAACATCAAGTTGCCGATCGCGAGCGTGGAAAATAAACCTCCCGGCGAGATTCTCAACGCGGGGATGTCAGGTTTCTCATTGCGAGTGGTCGCGTATGCTCGCGACCGCTCGCAATGAGAAACTACCAGTCGAGCGGCAGAAAACTACAGCTTGCACTGTGCAAGATGCCGTTTTCAATGATTGCACAGTGCCGGATGCTTGTCCGCACTGTGCAATGATTGAAAACGGCATCTTGCACAGTGCGAACAGGGTACTACGCAGTTCGCGAAGTGCTACGCGTAGCTCGCGTAGTGCGAAGTGCACTTTGCCTAGCTACGCGTAGTGCTACTTCGCGAACTACGCCCAGGGTTAACTATAATTGGCAGGAGCAGACAATAGGGGAAGAAACCTAAGCTAAGGCATGGTGCGCGAGCAGCGGTTTGAGACCCAGACACCCGTTGAAGGCAGGCAGCATTGGAAGGTATGAGCTTGTGCAATGGAACACCCATCCCCCATTGCCAGTGGTGTCATTATTCATGGCAATAAGGAGGTGCAGACACAGTCGGGTTGGGAACTGTGCTCACCACAACAGCTGCAGCGCAGTTTATCTACCCACATCATAGGCTACACCAAGATTCACAGTAACTCGAAGGGTTCGACTAACAAATTCACTTGAGATGTGAACGCACAAATAATACATGTCCCTTATCACAAGTTGGCGAAAATTCCCTTCCTGGGCAAAAATTCCAGTTTTTGCTGAAACAGAAATTACAATTTATGTGGCTATTCCTGCCATGTATACTCCTACTGAAAGCAGGTGGAAATGTGGCAAACAAAAGCAGCTTGGAATTCAGGAAAACTTGTCTGGACTATGGTTGTAAAGAAATAATTGAGAGGCAATCATTATGCTACTACATCATGTTATGTGTGCAAAATGCTTCTTTCACTGGGAACAAGCTGGAAATTCGAACCTCCTTCGGCCGAGCCGCACATGCTAAAATGCTCTAATCAACATCTCTAACAATTTCTTACTAACCAGTCCCCACACTCCTAAACAAAACTCCTTCCCCAATATTTCCCATTCCCACACCTCCAACAATAACGACAACTCCAAAGGTATGTCTTAAGAATCTCACATGTTCTCATTTCTGACAATCCATTTCCTGCATTTGATTTCATTCACCTTCCCGTCCTTGGACCAGCCCTCACCTTATTGAATCATCTTTCCTCCCCTCTCTTTCCATATTCATTCACTTCACCATCGTTCTGCCAGCCGCCATAACCTGCCACATAAAAACCCTCCAATTAAGATGTTACTTCTGTCCTCCCAATACATCTCCAGTCATTCATTCTTGCATCAACACAATCATCTTCAACTATAACTTGTTGACAAGAATGATAACATCGGGGCATATGTACGAGGAAGTGGCGGAGTGAGGCTTGAGCCGTCGTGGCTTAATGCCTCACTCCGCCACTTCTGAAACGCAGGGCTGCACCTTATTTACAAGGATATGGTGCAGCCTTGCGTTTGCCTCTGCGCTGGCGCTTCACTTAGCAGTGTAGTGCCAACACAGGCACCCTTGCGTCTGAGTGCAGGGGAGGATTGTTTATGTACAGGAAGGAGGACCTCCCTATACATAAACAATCCATGGCAGTTTGCTTTTTCCATGTGTGCTGCACAATGCAGCAGACACGGAAAAAGCAAAAACGAGGAGAAATAATGCATCTCTCCTTGTTTCGCCAAGTTAAGACCAGGTTTTCCCTGGTCTTAATTTTGGCACTACCTCCTTTGTAAGCTGACCTTGTACGTAGGGGGTAGCGTCAAAATGAATGAGTGTTGCGGTGGAACGCCCACCGCAACACCCACCCCTTTCACGCTAACCATAGCGTGAAAGGGGACCTTATTTACAAGGCAGCATCAAGCCACGTTAAGTGGCTTAGCGCTGCCTTGTAAATAAGGCTAAGCCCCTATCGCCACCATAACATCGGAAAAAGTGACGTTGTGATGGTGATAGGGGCTTGTACATATGCCCCATAGTTCATCATGTCAGAATAGCACCTTGCTCTTATGCGCTTCCTCACCCTAATCCTGTTCAACTTTTAAAAAAACGGATATTTCCCTGTTGACCTATTTCCGTGCCCTATTAACCTCTGCCGGCCTACGTGCCCCTATCCAAACTCTCCTGGGCAACAACTGTGTCCATCCGAACCGAGCCCAACCCACCTTTCCTATAGGCTCAGCATGTACAACTTCATCATCTTAATCAGCTTGTCAAGGACTGGTATTTTAGGTGACAGCTGAAGGCTCTTCTCGAGGCGAAGGAAGGGCAGATGGATTCCCTAAGTAACCTCTGACTCCAGATTTGGCACAGGTAGTCAGGAGATGTGACTAGAAGTGATGAACAGTGGAAGGAAAAAAACGAGATGCAGTTAAAAACTTTTACCACCCCAGGCTAGTCAACAGGATGAGCACGGGAATGAACCTTGATGAAAGAAGCAGGATACAAAGGAAGATCAGCGAGTCCCATGAGCGAGCAACAGGCAAACAAGCATAATCGCGACATGAGTTGGAACTGGTTACATCTTTTCATCGCCCAAAACAGGAAGAACACCTGTGGAAAGTAGCATTAAATGATAAGCTGCTATCTTACCTTGGTTAATTCAAAAACTACACACTTGTAAGGGAGCCCTTAACCAAAGGAATAAAACCTGGCATGGACAACAAAATTATTAAGGCCAAATTTACAACAACCTTGTGGAATGAGATTATACTGAAACACTGCTTCCAGGAAGAAAATATGCCCACAACACACTCTGCACAAAGCTTCAGAGTCTCACACCAGAAAGATGCCGCACTGCAGCTCAACACCACAAACAAAGCAATGGTGCCTCCAATGGAATTGGAATCGCCAGACTTGCCCCCCCGCCCCCTGGGAGCAGAAGCTAGCACAGCTCCATCCCCATGGACGGCATTAAGTCTTATTCTCCCTAACATGTAACACCACCAAATCAGGATGGGGTCATTTACCTCTGAGCTCCTGTAGCATGGGCATCAGCTGCCCCCCATCTCATCCCCAACAAGAACCACCCCAGCTTCACCTTGTGATGGTCAAAATCCAACTGTTGGCCAAAGAATTGCTTTTCAGCCTGTTTCCCGCCCACTTCACAGTCGAATGGCACAAATCCAAACTTATTTCTTTCTAACTTTCTCTTCCACCACTCCTGTAGGATAAAAGCAAAACCATTAGGCCACCTTAAAACCATAAATCACAATATCTTATATATACCACATAAATCAGTCCTCCATTTCCCCAAGCCTTTCAGCCCTACACAATAGCCTTCCGTCGCAGCACCTATGCGGAATGAATGTGTTCTAAAAACCCCATTCATTGCATCCCACTTGTCTTAGACAGCTTCACATCACTTTCAGCATCTGCCTGCTTAGAACGCAAGACTCATTCTCATGTCTGAATACACCCACCACACTTCTAAAAACCAGCCAGCCTGGAAACCAGGCGCACACTATGCTCCCCCTGACCTTTTCAGCTACATTATACTATTCCTAACCTTCTTCTCTGCATCGCTCTTCCTTAACCAGCTGCCTAAGCCTTGTGCATTTTATCTGATATCCTGCATGCCCAAGCCCGAGTCACAACCCATCACCATCTGTTCTGGCTCACTAAATTGTGAAAGTGCCCCAAAAAGAAGGCACTCCCAGGTATATGTACACACAAATCTCACCCGATCCATTAAGCTGTTCAGCACTTTTGGTGCATCGTGTGATTGGTTTTATGCTCTTTTGAATGTAGATTTCAGGGGTAGTAGCATCCCCGCATTTAGTTTTTTGCGTCACATGTGCTGAGAGAATAAGAACTACTCTTTGTTTTTCTTTTCTTTTTTTATTTGAAATCATGTGCAGGAAAAGAATGACAGCCGAAATGTGTTTCGCCCGAGGGCCAAAGAAGCCAGAGCTTTCTCAAGGCTTATTTCAAGAGCAGAAAACGCACCAGGCTCCTCTCCGAAACACAACACTCCAGCAGCTGTTCCTCACCGCTTCTGCATTCTGACTTCAGCACTTTTATTGTCAAAGGCTTTGTCAGTCTCACCACCCTAAGGTTTCTTATGCCCATCCGTCCAACATTCTCCTTTCCATCTTGGCCCCACACGGATCATATTCCCTCCACATTTCTCTATAGCAAGAGGTCACTGCCATCTTCCCAGCAATCAGCATTGGTGCCAAGCTCTACTCAATCTCTCCCATCATAAAACTGATCATGTCCTGGTTTCTTCCTTCCAGACCCATTCCCCCATTTTGCCTTCATAACGCTTATGAGTGGAAAAACTCTGTCCAGCCCTTTATATATGACCTCCTCATGGATTCCACCAACAAATGTTCCACCAGATGCATCACTCACACATTCCAATCTCCCGCAAATGCTCTGGAACTCTCCTGCCTCTCACATTTGCTCATGGGGCTAAAGCATCAGGGGCTTAAGCATGGAACCTCTCCCACTGTGAACAAAAATAACGTGTCAGCCAGCCCATTCTCCTCACCGGCAATATGCCTGACTCTGAACAAGATGTTGCCTTGGAAACACATCAGAACTACCACTCTCAACAACCACAAAACATATGTATTCTTTGTCATCCTTGTATTGACCACATCCACCACAGCTTGGTTATCACTTAGGAATGTAACACACAAAAATCGAAAAATTCGAAGAAAACCTGCACAGGGGAATGGTAAATAGGATACAGCAAGAATCCACTGTATTCGCTTAGTGGGAAAAAGACCCCTCACCCACCTGAGTTGCCCCTAGGTGGCATGCCTTATCATTGGGGTTCATTCCAATCCTCTTCGGATTGGGGCATGCTGTGACTTGGTGACTACGCATGAGCACTTTCATGGACTAAAGTAAGGGGGAGTGGAAAAAGTGAATTAAAAATACCTAACTAGTGGGCAAATATTTTATTCCCACCCCTAGTCGGTAAGGTTAAAGTCAGGGGTTATTACTGAAAACTAGGACCATAATGGGTCTGGTTGTTTCAGTAATAGGTAGTCAACATGTTTCGAGCTGTTCCCCTATTGGCTCTTCCTCAGGACTACACAAGAGCCAGTCCAGTGCACTTCCAGTCAAAGTTGCATCGAATACCATGGAAAAAGTGGGGGTGACCATGTCAAAAAGAGGCACTTTCCTATAATTGTGTTAACAATTCATTCTTTAATTGAAACAAGACCTTCGCTAGTGGCCTATTTTACTTACAGGAATTAGTCTTATTGACTGCAGGAAAGTCGGAACAAGACACTGTGTGTGCAGTACTCGCAGCGCTGCCCTGTGCACCTCTGATGCCTCATTACTAAAACGCTTAGTGTGAAATATGTGTTTGCATCATGGATTCACTTATTTATTTCCTGACATTTATGGGCATCTGACCTTGCCTGACTTCATCAGGACGGTCTAGCGTCTTCTCACGAGATTTCTTTCACATAGTAATGAGGAACAAACAGGAAGCTCTATTCTCTGTTGAACGACCTCTATTATGGATGGGCACTCTACTTGGGAAGCGGGGTATCCGCTGTGTCGCAGGTTGTTGCTGGCCACTCTCACTCTATGCTCAACAAATCTCGCTGAATAACTTCCTGCCTCAGTGAAGGTCGACAACCTGATGGCTGGTTTGGCAAGTCAGGGGGTGGTAATCTCGAATTATGCCCTCCCTGATGAGTGCTGACGCAGTCAATAAAAAGATTGAGATGGCGGTCAAGCGCGCATATGCACGTCCAGTTTGCTGTAAGGGCGGATGCATATATGACCTACATGATTCAGTCCTTCCTCCGGGACTTTCAAGCCCTGGCTGACTTCATGAATGATGGAGTAGACTGTCCTTCAATACTGGCCCTTATGGAAAAGACTCCCACGAACGAGGTGGCAATGTGTCTCACTGGTCTCCCACGTCATTACACTGTTCGCCTCGCCTCCCAAATTCCCTGGGCGCAAAAGGGATTTTCTCGCCACTCCACCCACAATATCGACACTGTTTGATGGTCTTCCTTTCAGTGTTGTGCTTATATCCAGTTGGTTCACGACTTTGAGCTAATGACCAGCCCATTATCAAAGGCTAAACCCCACAACTAATGATTGATATTGAGCAGGTAAAAACAGACATTTATACTAGCAGAACTTGCCAAACTCATTATTGGGGAGAAACTATGATTGAAAACATTTGTCTTAAACAGTTGACACCACCCCTACAAAATATAACTCAAAACAAAGTAATCACCAAAGTGACTCCATTTCCCTTCGTTGCAACAGAAGGCCACATTTAAATTATGTAATGAATTCTGATGAAAATATGTGCAAAGGTGCTTTTTTCTTCCATTCTAAGTTTGAGTAATTTGATTTGCACAAATTAAAAGCAATATGTTACTTTAGGAAAACCATTGGTAATAATGGTCACCATATTTCTTTTGTTTATGTTTCTAGCCAGTGCCTCCAGGTATTTGCTGATCCAAGGACTTGCAGTAGCTATGAGGGCCAGTCAGAATAATGTACATTAGCTGCATTCTGAGCTACCTTCAAAACCAAAGGAAGTGCCTTTGAATTGCAAAGTGGAATTTATTTTAAGGCAGAGAATGTGCCCAGATCGTTCTTGTTTCCCGGTGTTTGAAGATGTTTCCATAAGATGAATGACACTACCTTTTAAAATAAATGTTTTCTTCACCTGCCTGGAAGATAAAATCACTCTTCCACTGGAGATATGACAATGAGCTCAGGTGGGGTAGAGTCAGAGGGGTGTCTGAAGCCAGGAAGGAGTCACGCCTGACTGGACCTCTGCGGATGCTCGTTCTGGTCAAAAGCGCAGGCCCTTTCATCTCCACCATGAACAAGACTTTGGGATTATCTATAGCGCTTTATAGACAGGTAAGATCCGAAGATCAAATACCCAGAAAACATTCCATAGACGCTCCCTGGCAATACGGGCGGGTGTGCGCTACTGTATTTTAACTAGAGGGATGGCTTCATTAGTGAGTGCTGAAGGGAAAAGGAGAGCATGGATGAGGAAGTGGAATTGCTATCTTTCTATGTATATCTCTCCCTTTTTGAATTCTCTCTCTCTCTTTCTCTCTCTCTCTCTCTCGCTGGACTCCAATGGAATCGTGGCAACATTTGTTGTTTTTATATGTATTTTGGTCTCCAGGGGTGTCCCTCTGCCCCCTCCCCACATGGTGATCAGATGAGCAGGGTATCCCTACCCTGCCCCCTTATGTTATTTATTTTTTAACTTCAAGATAGGGGGGCTATGTCCTCGAGTCCTGTAATGGCTGCCAGCAAAATTTTATTGATGTTGCTGGCAACCAATCAGATTGCTAGCTCCCGCAGAAGTCGCAAGATGACCCCAGGGAAAAAAGTTCCTGGGCCAATCAGAGGTCTCTTTTTTAAATTGGCGCTCCCACAAGACTCTCTCGAGCCACTGACATACCCAACCATCCAGATCTTCAATTATTTTTAAAACTTAACTTATCAAAAATTACCAACGTATTTAAACCAAATCACAAAAAGCACAATCTCCAGACCAAGATCTAGCTTTCTGCCAAATTTTGTGTAATTCCGTTGAGCAATTTTTGCGATAGCACTTCTTAAAGAAGACTACGGAAAATGCATGGGAATTTACGTGTTGGGAGCCCCCTTTTTCTTGGCCCTGCTTGATGAATCACCCCGAAACTTTCCATGCAAAAAGTAGTCAAAAAGTAGCACCTTTTTGGAATGTTTCGTCAGATGGGGCCAAAGGTTTTAACAACAACAAAAAAACGCATTTCCTATGGAAATGCTGGCCTTAATTTAACTACCCAGTCTCTGGGATATATAGATATATATATATATCTGAAGAACCACAGTCCCGAATTACCAAATCCTCGGCAACAAATCAGGTACGGACCACGAGAGCTGAATTGTCTTGAAGTGCTTTTCATTGCAAATATACATATATATACTTTTTTCCTCTCAACCTACACGCAAAAACGCCCTCCAGTTAAATGAGCCTCCATTTGTCACGGGGCCATAAACAGCAAAGTAGAGGGGTGCATACAAACAAGGATGACCATATATATAACAGAGTGACAGTACCCACTCTGTAGTCATAGTTTGGCTTCCAGGCATAGGAATTCCTCAGAGTTTTGACAATTAATAACTATACACCCATTTTAAGAATCTCAATAAAACTTTGCAGACCTATAGATATTCTAAACCGATGGATGATGCACAGTTTTTCGGTGAGTGGTCAAGGAGGTGCGAAGCAAAAAGGGGGGGTCTCAAACACGTTTTCCCAGCAATGCAATTTCCTTAGACTTTTTTTCAGATGTAGCTACTCTACTCTGCATGACTCTACTACAAGCCACTGCACCCTATTCACCTGTATTCTACTCTGCACCACTCTACTTTACACCACTGCACTCTATGCCACTGTGCTCTACTCATACTCAACTATGCATCACTATACTCTATGCCACTGCACTCAACACCACTGCACTCTACTCTGCACTGCTCTACGTCACTGCAATGTATGGTACTCTACTCGACTATGCACCACTCTACACCACTGCACTCTATACCACTGTACTCCGCCCCACTCTGCTCTATGCCATTGCACTTTACTCTACACCACTCTATGCCACTGCACTCTACAGCCCTGTAATCTGCACACTCTACTCTATGGCAGTGTACTCTACTCTGCACCTCTCTACTCTATGTCACTACACTCTATGACACAGCAGTCTATGCCACAGTACTCTACTCAGTACTACTCTACTTTGTGCCACTGCACTCTATGCCACTGCACTCTACGCCACTGCTCTCTATGCCACTGCTCTCTATGTAACTGCACTTTACTCTGCACCACTGGACGCTATGGCACTTTATGCCATTCTAGTCTACTCCACACCACTTTACACAACTGCACTCTCTGCCACTCTCCTCTACACTGCACCACTCTACTGCACGCCACTGTACTCTACTCCGCACCCCTGTCCTCTTCTCTGAGCCCTTCTGTTCTACGTCACTGCACTCTACTCTGCACCACTCTGTGCCACTGCACTCTACCCCACTGCAGTCTATGCCACACTAGTCTGCACCACTCTACTCTATGCCATGCTAATCCACTCCACACAGTGCCACTCTACGCCATTCTACCACACTCCACTCCACACCATGGCACTAAAAAATCTTGATACCTCTTACCCTGTGGCTAGGCATCTGCACTTGATTCACAGAGGCGAGAGAACTGAAAAAACAGTGTCATTAATGGAATCCCCAAGGGGGCTAAAGGTGGAAATATAGAGAAAAAACTCAAGATACTTGAGTTGAGATACATATTGGCCTTTGACAGTATAGAACCAAGAGGTTTAAACTGGGATGAAGAGATGTATGTTCGCTTGTAGCATGCTGAGTCTTTCAGTAATGGGGGAACTGATGAAAGGACGAAGTCTTCAGTCAAGTAAGTAAACTCTGTATTACCGGTCTCCTCTCTCTACCAACTGTGCAGCAACTGCCATACCTGAACATTCCAAGGTAGCCTCCGGGGAACAGAGGAAGATACAAGGGTAAGAGAACAGGGGGGAAACCAGGGGAGGAATATACCAACATTAAATATTGAAGATAGGAGTAGGGAGTGACTCCAATTAAACACATAACTTTCACTGCACATTGTAACACATCTTCCCCCTCCATAATTTAACTTTCAAATTCTGGGATGATCTGCTCTCACTGTTGGGGATAGCTGTTTTGCTTAGTTTTGACTCATTGTTTTGTTTATTTTATTTCAGAATGTGCTCTAGAGTAATGGAAACTTTGTGGAAGGGAAGGAGCTAATATATATCTGGGTCAGGCCCCACCTGTCCTATAGGAGAGTATAGTATCGAGCCACATAGGCTACAACATTAGAATTGTATGAAAAACTGTATTGAATTTGAATTTTATAGTTTTCATTTACTGAGCCATAAACATTTTGAGGACAGATGTCTTAAATTGTTTTATTGAAGTTTATTAGCTTAGAGGACAGATTTTAATTATCTTAACAGCAATGTTTATTTTTTTTTAAATGTGTTTATATATGTGTCTTAAGAATTATTCCTTTTATCGTGCTTTGATGATATATCTGTTGAAAAAAGATAATTTGATTCATTGATTGAATTTGAGGACATATGTTTGTTTTCTTGTCCCTTCTCTTATGGCAGTGTAATAGACACAGAATACCAGGTGTATTGAATTTTCGGGGTAATTTATTCATACACTTTTGGTTTATTTGGCATCGAACTAAGTGCCTTTGTGTGATCTGACTGTGTTTTATATTTATATTAGGTCCCTAGGTTTGTACCACAGTGACATTCACTAAAATGTGTAGGCAAATGCCTTTAGCCCACTTGAGCATGATATGTTTTTAATACAAAAAGAACAATTGATGGACAGAATGCTGAACATTGTCAAACACTCACACCCAGTCAGGGATCTGTGCCTAAACCAATCGTTTTTGTGCTCACCACACCACCCCAGTTTGTTCCTAGCTATGTGCAAATAAGTCTTGACACTGCTCCCCTGGAAAGTTGAGGATGGACTGTTCCAAAGAGGAGTAGGGTCAAGACTAATTTGCATATGGCTGGATCGAAACTGAGGTGGCTTGGTGAGCAAAAGAACAATGGTTTGGAATGCAACCCGAGCATTTGCCAGATGTTAGACAAATTGAAAGCATTCCTCCCATCACCTCTTTTGTGTTTCATATATGTGTCTTCCACGCACACTACAGCACATACATCCTGCAATGCTTGTGTAAGACTCTGAAGCTTTGATCCTAATGGGCAGGGTGAGCCCCAGCCAGAGGCCGTCTTTTCCATTTTATTGAAATTGTATTTTGAACATTCTATGTAAGCTCAATTTTATTTTATTCCAACTTATAAAGCAGCCTACAACGGGGCTGTTAGGCACATTACTGTTTACTTTACTTTATTTTAATTGAATTCAATTGTGTTATTTTTTGGCCCACTGGGGCAGTGCACAGATTGTATCCCTTTGCGATTATATTCAAATCACTTACAGTGTGTGCTATCCACACCATTGTGCCAGTTTTGGAGCTATATTCTCATAGCTTAAGAACTACATGCACTTTGCATTTGAGTGAAATTATGAATGAGCTGCAAATTTGCTATCCATTAAGAATTAATTATGTAAACGTGTTGGGCGTGATTCACAAAGGTAAAATGAGACGAAAGTCTAACTTTACGACTTTCGGTATTCACAAAGGGCATTTACTCCGCATAAATGCCATTTGTGATTACCGAAAGTAGTAAAGTTCAATTTTTGGTATTCACAAAGAGCATTTACGAGTAGTAAATGCCCTTTGTGGATAACAAAAGTTGTAAAGTTAGACTTTCTGTTCAGTTTACCTTTAAAAATCGGGCCCATTATGATTTATGTAAGACATATTTGCCCCCATTTTAAATTTGTTAATACGCATTAAATCCAGAAGATGTCTTTTATGTTTGCTATGATGTCATCCACACATGATTATTTAAGGACTGGGCAAAATGGCGCAGAGTACAGTGACAAGGGTAGCTTGCCTGCCGAAATGCATCTTAGGTACCGATGCTGTAAGCATTAAGAACTGGAGTGCCCGTACTTCTTATTAGATGGTGAGAAGTTGTGGGGATTAAATGGGTGGAGAGTAGCGAGATGTGCCCAAACCAACACCGCCAGTGATCTGGAGCGGACAGCGGACTGGAATTGCCATAACTTGAGGGTGTATGTGTATATATATATATATATATTATCTACTGGCGGTCGCCAGTAGATAGTTATAGTTAGGACCCTGTTTCCATAGGAAATCCGCAACATTCTATTTGGAATAACTTTGGCGCCGGTCGATGAATCCTCGCGAAATTTTCAAAATAGGTGGGGCGCTACGCTCCGCTCCTACCCTGAAAGTCTCGGGGGGATTCGTCAAGCGGGGGCTGAGAAAAAAGGGGGGTCCCAAAACGCGTTTTTCCCATGCATTTTTCCATAGGACCTTTAGACACAGCTACAGCCCGAACGGCTGAACAGAGTTACTTGAAATTTGGCAGAGAGGTAGTCCTCAGGTCAAGGAAGTGCCTTTTGTAGGTCTGGTGTAAATCTGTTCAGTAGTTCCTGAGAAAATAGCATTTAAATCAATATATATATGTGGGCGGAGCCTAACCACACATCTCATCCTGAGATCTGATTGGCTGTCAGCACTTCATCCAAGAAGTGTTGGCAGCCATCTTGGGACCAATATACATGATAGCACCTCATTAAAAAGCATTGCAGTTAATAGAAGATTTTAAGACTTTAGTTACATTATAAATCATTTGTTGATGGTACCATACTCATTTTAGGAATTGTGGTATGTTCTAAGGTGATTTCACCATGTGAAAAAGCCTTCTGCTGGGATATCATGATTGAGAGAAAAATATTTTCTCATGCTTTTACCACAGAGGTTTGGAAGGTGATCTATAAGCTAAACTGAGAGCTTATTTTCTGTAAATTCACATTATCTTTCTCAGTCATGTGAGAATGAAGTCTGACATTCTCAGTAAAACATGTACATCCAACAAGGGCAGAGACTGTCAGTTGATTCCTTTGTGTTCTACTGCAGCTTTCCAGAGTGTTCCAAAGAACTACTAGAGAGCTAACCGTCCTACTTATGATAAATGTATGGCACACCTGAAGCCATCTTGCTTGGATTAAAGTGGTAACTCTTAAAACATTTAATTTAAAAAGGAACAAAATGAGGTGGTTCATTTTTCCATAAAAAGTATGATTAGTGCTGCAGAAAGAAAAATTAGGGCACATTTTGAGTGACTTCTCAAATCCTGGCATGCAGACTGAAACATGCACTTTCAATACCAGCAGCAGTTTTCCCTGGTGAGCAGTAGCTATACTACAGTGATCTAATGAGCAAAAAGAGTGCTAACATTCTGATTTTATGGCAAATGTGTGACACATTTGAATGCCTTCTTGATGGAATCAAAGTAAAAAACTGAAAGTATTTCCTACTGAGGAGACTGCAGTAAATGAGGAAATTAGGAAACTTCATAAAAAATAAGTCTCCCAAGATGGCCACCAGAGACAAAAGAGCCCAAATGTAGCCCAAATATCACCCAGATGTAGCCCAAGTATAGCCCAATGACAGAATGTCCAAGAATGTTCTTAAAAACAACTAGAGCACTTACTGTCTTCATTATGACAAAAGTATGGCACACCTGAAGCCATCTTGATTGGAATAAACTGGTAACACTTAAAACATTTAATTTAAAAAGGAACACAATGAGGGGGTTCATTTTGCCATAGAAATTATGATTAATGCTGAAGAAAGAAAATGAGGGCACATTTTGAGTGACTTCTCAAATCCTCTTCTATTTCATTAAAAAATTCTGACATGCAGACTGAAACATGCACTTTTAATACCAGGAGCAGACTTCCATGGTGAACAGTAGTTTTACTACAGTGATCTAATGAGCAACTAGAGTGCTAACATTCAGAATTCATGGCAAATGTGTGACATATCTAAATACCTTCATGATGGAATCAAAGTAAAAAACTGAAAGCATTTCCGACTGAGGAGACTGCAGTACATGAGGAAATTAGGAAACTTCATAACAAATAAATCTCCCAAGATGGCCACCGGAGACAAAAGAGCCCAAATGTAGCCCAAAATCACCCAGATATAGCCCAAATATAGCCCAATGACAGAAGTGTGCAAAACACTTATTATTTTGTGTTTTTGCAGTGTTATATAGTGCAGACTTGTCAGGTATTGGAGTGCTTTACATGAGCATTGGTTACATCACACAAGAACAAATTCATTTTGGTTGTAGACATGGGGAGACTAAGTGATTTGACCAGAATCACAGAATGTCGAGCTGAAGCAGAAACTTCAACCTGGTTCCCCAGTTGCAAAGTCTGCAGTTCTGGAAGTAACACCACATCCTCTCCCCTAAGTGCAACATTTAATCAAGTTGTCAACTAGATAAAAAAACATAAAGATAACAAATAATTTAAAAGTGCTTTGTCGCTATTTGAAAACTCAGAAAATATGTCCTTATTTTAGTCTTTTAGAGCACTAACCATAATTTTGATGCCAATAAGACCCTCTCATATATGTAATTTCTAAAGGAATGCTCTAGGTATTACAGTTTTGATTACATCAAGATGATGTCAGGCGTTCCACACTTTTGTAATAAATATAGAATGTTAGCAATCTAGTTGTTCATTAGGATACTGTTGAGAGGCAGAGGCCAGGGGCACGGACTCTGAAAATTGAAGGCAGGTAGGAGGGTGCAAAGGCAACAATTTAACCACACTGAGCAGGCAGGAAGGGCCGTGGAAGCACAACAGACTATGGAGGGCAGTGGAAAGGGGGGCAGGGGCAACAAACCAACAATACAGGACTTGCAAGAGAGGCTGTTGGAGGGAAGATCTATTACGGGTCAAGGAAGCTAGGGGCGGTCCCCAGAGCCCCGGGAGCCACCACAGAACTGAGCAGGAGAGTGAGTCAGGGACAAAAGGGGCACCTTAATTTGAGCCGGGGTGCCTAGGAACGCTTGCTCCAAAAATGAAGAAAACAGACATATGAGACATGGAATTGGAGGCAGAATACAATGGCAGTTTAATGAGAAGATGCAACTTCAAAGAAACCGTAGAATAGAGACATAAAGTACAAAATACAGAATCCAGATAATCATACAGCTGTCATGATATTCTCTGTATCTCAATTAATGGACTGACAGAGAGAGAGAGAAAACACATCTATAAATGCATCATGAGAAACAAGTTACACCAAGGAAAATGTTACCTAGGGACACTCACATTTACTCTTAGAGCAAGCATTCCTGCAATTACAATACAACATCTTTTAAATGCAAAAGTAAAGAGAACAATGGTTAAACATAACATGACATTTCATATAGGTAAAATAGAATAAGATACTTCAAGCAAAGCAGAGCAAGACATTTTAAGCAAAGGAAGACAATAGCTCCCAGTTCTTGGGGAAAACCTGCACAGCCTGTTAAACTACATACAGACGGCGAAGTTGTCCGTCGATATCTGTGGGTGCTCCCTTTTTATATCATTTTGTGGGCTCCTTTGCACGCTACATCTACCTACGTATGCTACCCAAAAGCTTCGTCTGCAGATTTTACCAGACATTTCGTCATTTACCCACTTAATGCTGACAATGGACTGGGTGAAAAGGTCAGTCTCTCAGGCCAATCGCTTATCGTAAGTTCCATAGAGCAAGCAGAAAATAATGGGTATTGTACAGGAATTCAATATATTCATGTATAAAATCTCCTCAGTTCTCCTAACTTGACGCTCTGCGGTTGCCACTTCCTTAAAAGCGGGAAACCTGCCCAGGAAGTAAGTACCAGTCCAGGATGCAGCCTACTGTATGTCGACAGCTTCAGGGGGATGTTGAACTTTGATACCGAGCACGGAGCACTCGGGTAGGGTGGGGGCTACTAGTTTGGAGCAGAAGGCCTCGCAGACCTGCCTTCAGACTGCTATACACTAAAATTGCAGAGCTATGGTCAATTTAACAAAGAGGCCTACATATTGAACAGAAGGGCCTACACAGGGGTTTTATGCTGGCTGAGTGGTAAGGATGTCTCAGGATAATTATATAGCAACACAGGACCCGCTGGTCAATTTAATACGGCCTACAAATGCGGCTGGCAGGGCAAGGACAAGGGTCTCATACTTCAGGTGTGGACAGAACGGGCCAGGGGCCCCCTGTGATACAAAATCTACCCTCCTTCAAGGCTGTGGCAATGTAATAGACCATTGTGGGCAGAAGGAAGAGGCAATGGTAGTACAACCATACATGCCAACAGACCCGATTCAGCCAGGAAACGTCCAATGTTTTTAAGCTCAAATGGGCTTTATTTGATCTGTCTCCTGTCTACAATATCCTCTTTTTCAATGTAACTCAAAGGGGAAAATCAATACCCCAGTTTTTTTTCAAAATCTCCCTCTTACCAAGTTCAAAATGTTCGCAAGTATGGTACATTGGATCATGGAAGGAAATGGGATAGGGACATGGACTTGGATAACAGAGGACAGGAGAGACATGGAGAGGTGCACCAAACTGACCCTGCAGGGCAGGCATCAGGGTTTGCAGCAGCACAATACACCACACAGGGCATGCAGGACGGGAGTGCAGCACAACAATCCATAGAAAGCAAGAGGGAGGGGACAGGACCATGCACATGGACAACAGAGAACAGAGGGGCAAGAGGCAATGGTAGCTAGCTGACCATAATGGACAGACAGGAGAGAAGGCTGCAGCATAACAGACCATAAAGGGCAGGAGGGACGGATCAGGGGCATTACAATGGAACAGACAAGCCAGGAGGGAGGGAGTAGGGGTCTGCACATGTAAACAGAGGGCTGGGGGCAAGGGGGCAGGGCAGGAGCAGCAAGATGGCCATGGAGGTCAGGCAGGATGGGCACTAGAAGCAAGACACAACATGAAGAGCAACAGTGAGACTGTGATGGCATACACACAGACCATGGAGGGAAGGTGGGAGGGGGTCAGGGGCAGCTAACTGACCACACAGGGAAGGTGGGAGGGGCCATGGCAGCACAGAAGACCATGCATGGCAAGTGGGAGGGTTAGTGGCAGCACAATGGCTATGATGGGCAAGAAGGAGGGTGCAGGGGCATGCACAAAGGACGATGGAGGATAGAAGGGAGGGTCAGGACCTGTGCACAGACAAGAAAGTTCAGGGGAAGGGGCCTCACAACAGACCACACGGGGCAGGCAGGAGGAGCAGTTGCAGCACAACAGACCAGGGAGGGCAGAAGGGTGTGGCAGTACAATGGACCATGTAGGACAGGAGGAAGAGGATAGAGGCATGGCATGTGGACAGGCAGGGTGGAGGTGGCAGGGACAGGTTACAGTCATCTGACAATGCTAGGCAGGTGGGAGGGGAGTGGCAGCTCAACAGAACACTCAGAGTAGATAGGAGTGGCAGGTCCATGGGACATGGTGGGCAAAAAGGATGGAGCAGGGGCATGCACAAAGACATCGGAGGGCAGGGGGAAGGAGAATAGGGGCAGCAAGCTAAGCACAGAGTTTAAGCAGGAGGTCAATGATGGGGCATAGAATTGGGCAATGGAGGGCAGGAGGAGTGGACTGGTACATCATACTAAATTGAGGGCAGTGGCAGCACATCAGACCATGCATGGCAGGAGGGAGGAGGCTAGTCCATGGATTCACACAACAGAGGATAGGGAGGAGGGGGATGGGGCAGCAAGCTAACTGTTCAGAGAAGGCGGGTATTAGAAACTTTATTGTTTTTAAAACATTTTGTCTGTGCAAACTACTTAAAATATGAACAAGTATGCAGCATAATCTCACTTTTATTCAGGAAGAAGAAGACGTTAGTGACTGTGACTCCGGGCTCACTTGGCAAAAACACCCCCTGACCCTCCACCCCCTATCGCAAAATGTAATGCCCGTGAAAAGGGTAGGTGAACACAGTGTTATATAGAACATAGTCCTGAGAGCACGATTGAAAATGAAAACTAGATATAGTGTATGGTATAAACTATGCACCAAAAAGTGTGATATAAGATGAACCAGGCGTGAAATATAATATGCAATACATTGTGCGCAATGACAGATTCATTGGAGAGCGCGAGATAGCACAGGCACTAGCGCGTGCTATGCGATATGCGCCTTGGAGTGTAATATGCACAGGGCAGTGTTGTGTAACCTAACTAGTCTCTAAAGTTGTAATATAAAATATGTGCTGGGGAGTGTAACGTTGCATATGCACTGTGACAAAGATATGGATCCCAAATTGTAATATGTATGGCATAGCACTGTGCGTTATAACATAGGCATCGAGGAAGGCACGTTAGATGGGGCAATATAACCCGTGCGAAGACAAGTGTGGAATGACATTTTCACGGGGTGGTGTTACAGTGCACATGGGCTAGAGAGTGTCATAGCATATGCACTAGCTAGTGGAATACAATACAGAGGTGTGTGGCACTCGGCAGGCAATGGTGGGTGTAACACAGCATTGGGCTCTGTCAGGAGCGCGCTGTGACTCGCAAGTGATGTTCGTCCCCTTTCCAGAGAGTAAAATAAAAAGTATTACACATCCGGCAGTGGATGTGTGTTTTATTAACTGTGAGGGGGGTTTCTTGCATAGTTTTGGTCGAATTTTTGTCGAATCCCCTTTGAATGGCTTTGTGTGCATGTGTATTAAATGTGCCCGTCAATAGCTACCCATGTTTGTATAAATAAACGACAAGGGTGTCTACCGGGATTAGGCACGGTAGAGCATCAGACATGTCAGAGCTTCACTAGTGGTGTAAATACATTCCACGTGGATTAATTGCATGCATAGTCGCCTTTTAATGAATATCACGCAAATCGTCATGGTGATAGGTACGTACGGTTTGTCCAGCATGTCCTAGGTGTGTCTATAAATATATATTTTTTAAAAATAATAAAAAACAGTGGCCGGCCCTGGGGATTGGGGTCAAAAAAATATAATTAGGAGACAGGCCCTGGGGGATGGGGTCATCAGGGCCAATAAATTAGAATAAGAAGGGGAACCACACAGCCCCCCTTCTTAAAAAAATAAAATAAATAAAAGACTGGCATCGTGCCGGAGGCCATGCCCCCTCCATGCAGCACTCTGCAAACGCGCCCCCAACAGGCATCTCCAGTATGCGCCAGGGAGCTGCGCTGCAGACAGGTGTTCTGAGGCCAAGCCCCTTTTTACACCTCTCTGCAACGCAGCTCTGTGGCGCTTACTGGAGGTACCTAGTGGTCTAGTGTGACCCTAGGGAGCCTTAGGATTCAAGGGGACTTAATCTCTCAACTTAGAACAGCCACAGGGCGCGTTTACACAGTGGTGAAGGGAGGGGACGGGGCCTGAGGTGACGTGTGCAAACACGCACCATGGCACGTTTTAAATTGGGGATATAATTTCCCTTCAATACTGAGGGCCCCTGGGGGCTAACTAGCCCACCAAGTGCTTCCAGTAAGCGCCACTGAGCTGCATTGCAGAGAGGTGGTCCAGGCCGTGCCACTTTTTACACCTCTCTGCAACGCAGCTCTGTGGCACTTACTGGAGGTACCTAGTGGGCTAGTTGGACCCTAGGGACCCTCAGGACTCAAATGAACTTAATCTCCCAACTAAAAACGGACACAGGGCGTGTTTACACAATGGTGAAAGGAGGGGACGGGGCCTGAGTTAACGTGTGCAAAAACGCCCTGTGGCCTGTTTTAAGAGGTAGTTTTAATCCCCATGCCCTATTATATACTAGGGGCTTATAGAGGAGGTAAGGCTAATCACAGGGGGACCCCAACGCATAATGTTCCCTAGTGTATGTAGGTGTTTTCACTGTATTCTAAGTGTCTTTTAACATAGCACTGGCTCTAGGACTGGTTAGTCAGACTCAGTTACCACCAGTATCCGTCTGAAAAAGTTGAGGGTACAGGATGATTTTGCAACAAGGCTTCTTTCTGCTCTTCTTTTTGTTCTTTCTGCACGTTATCCTTCTTCCTGCACTTATCTTCGTATTTGAGGACTTCTGTTGCTTCTTTCTGCACTTCTTTTGTTTCTTTCTGTGCATTTTTTCTTCTTTCTTCACATGTCCTATCTCTGTAGGCATAGTTAAAAATTAGCATTTAAAAAACCTTTGAAATTAACAGAAAAAACCATAGGTTTCAGGCACGTTATAGTTAGGAATTAGCATTTAAAAAACCTCAGAAATTCACTGAAAAAACCATAGGTTTCAGGGGTGTTATAGTTAGCTGGACTTTTCACTTGTACAAAACCATTGAAATTCCCCCGTTATAGTTAGTTCAGCTAACTATAACTCGCGCGCCCGCAATGCACTGCTGATGACGTCACATATTACATCACTCATGACATGGTCAGTGACATCACTCATGACATCACTGATGACATCTCAAATGACATCACTGATGACATCACTGATGACATCATCCTTGTGATAGAGTGGCAGACCTCCTCTCACCCTAATATAACCTTTGATACACACATTCAAAAATAGAGACTAAAATTTTCAAAACAATGGACATACCAATACCAGTTACAACAACCTCTTCAGTAATTCTAAGATCCACATACACATCCACTCATTCACCAACAGTCCAATACAGTCACTCATACATGTACTCACTCATCATATGTACTCATACACCTATACATCCTGTTACACAATGCCACTCATCCATAGAGTTACTCACACACATAGTCACTCATGCTAATAAAGAATCAAACATACATTTACTTGCATATACAGTTATACACACACCACCACACTTACTTCTACGGAAACTTACACATACTTAGTCTTTTAAACAATCACTTATAGAAACACATACTTATTCATACAGGAACTCTTTCAATCTCTCACTCTCACATATACTCACATATATACACCAATAGTCACATATACTAGTTTAAAACATATGTAGTTACTCATAAAGACACTATTGAGACAGTCATTCACTCACTAACACACCCATACACACACTCATCCACCCATACAGTCCTGCACACATACTGTGTTCAACACATACAAACAGTGAGTCACTCATTCATGCACCTATGCACTACGTAATACCCCCACCGAACCATGCAGACACTCAGACTGATACTCAAAAAACCAACTAATAACCTATATAGACACCCATGTAGCTACTCACCAACCCATGCAGCCACTTATACACAAAGTGAGAGACTGATACAGATATTTACATATTTAAACATTACTCACTAAGCCATGTATTCACTATGATACACTTAATCAGTCAGTTACACAATCAATTTTTCAAAAACAAATCATCCATTTAGACACTTATATACCCATTTATTCTTCCATCGACCTTGAGATATACATATATAAAACATATTTAATTTTCAGAATAACACACATTCACTGGATGATGTCATCAGTGATGTCATCAGTGATGTCATTTGAGATGTCATCAGTGATGTCATGAGTGATGTCACTGACCATGTCATGAGTGATGTAATATGTGACGTCATCAGCAGTGCATTGCGGGCGCGCGAGTTATAGTTAGCTGAACTAACTATAACGGGGGAATTTCAATGGTTTTGTACAAGTGAAAAGTCCAGCTAACTATAACACCCCTGAAACCTATGGTTTTTTCAGTGAATTTATATATATATATATATATATATATATATATATATATATATATATATATATATATTCATAGAAAAGGTTGCTCACCAAATGAAGGCGCCACACACGGCGTGCTTTATATCCCTTATTTATTGGAGGCCCCACAGAGCATTCACAACAGCTGTGTCAGCTTCAAATGCGCCAATCGCCATACGCGTTTCGGGCTTGTCCGCCCTTGCTCACTAGCCTGGCTTCGGGAAAGCTAGCGGCAGGAAGTGACATCGTTTAGTACTTGACAGGTAAGTCTTGCCCCAGTGGGCGTTGTACCAAGTGCATTCTGGTCTTAAAAGTTCCGATGGATGCCGCTGTGCTTTCTCCCGATATTCTTCTTTTCCCCAATGGGTTGCTGCAAACAGACAATGTGGCTGCCCTGCTCACTTAAGGTTCTCACAACAGGACACGTCGTTCCATCCACGCCTACCAGTCACAGGCGATGAGGAGCTGCTCTTCCGCAGCGGGGCGCCTTCGCGACCGGAGCCAGCCGCTGCATATTCATAGAAAAGGTTGCTCACCAAATGAAGGCGCCACACACGGCGTGCTTTATATCCCTTATTTATTGGAGGCCCCACAGAGCATTCACAACAGCTGTGTCAGCTTCAAATGCGCCAATCGCCATACGCGTTTCGGGCTTGTCCGCCCTTGCTCACTAGCCTGGCTTCGGGAAAGCTAGCGGCAGGAAGTGACATCGTTTAGTACTTGACAGGTAAGTCTTGCCCCAGTGGGCGTTGTACCAAGTGCATTCTGGTCTTAAAAGTTCCGATGGATGCCGCTGTGCTTTCTCCCGATATTCTTCTTTTCCCCAATGGGTTGCTGCAAACAGACAATGTGGCTGCCCTGCTCACTTAAGGTTCTCACAACAGGACACGTCGTTCCATCCACGCCTACCAGTCACAGGCGATGAGGAGCTGCTCTTCCGCAGCGGGGCGCCTTCGCGACCGGAGCCAGCCGCTGCATATTCATAGAAAAGGTTGCTCACCAAATGAAGGCGCCACACACGGCGTGCTTTATATCCCTTATTTATTGGAGGCCCCACAGAGCATTCACAACAGCTGTGTCAGCTTCAAATGCGCCAATCGCCATACGCGTTTCGGGCTTGTCCGCCCTTGCTCACTAGCCTGGCTTCGGGAAAGCTAGCGGCAGGAAGTGACATCGTTTAGTACTTGACAGGTAAGTCTTGCCCCAGTGGGCGTTGTACCAAGTGCATTCTGGTCTTAAAAGTTCCGATGGATGCCGCTGTGCTTTCTCCCGATATTCTTCTTTTCCCCAATGGGTTGCTGCAAACAGACAATGTGGCTGCCCTGCTCACTTAAGGTTCTCACAACAGGACACGTCGTTCCATCCACGCCTACCAGTCACAGGCGATGAGGAGCTGCTCTTCCGCAGCGGGGCGCCTTCGCGACCGGAGCCAGCCGCTGCATATTCATAGAAAAGGTTGCTCACCAAATGAAGGCGCCACACACGGCGTGCTTTATATCCCTTATTTATTGGAGGCCCCACAGAGCATTCACAACAGCTGTGTCAGCTTCAAATGCGCCAATCGCCATACGCGTTTCGGGCTTGTCCGCCCTTGCTCACTAGCCTGGCTTCGGGAAAGCTAGCGGCAGGAAGTGACATCGTTTAGTACTTGACAGGTAAGTCTTGCCCCAGTGGGCGTTGTACCAAGTGCATTCTGGTCTTAAAAGTTCCGATGGATGCCGCTGTGCTTTCTCCCGATATTCTTCTTTTCCCCAATGGGTTGCTGCAAACAGACAATGTGGCTGCCCTGCTCACTTAAGGTTCTCACAACAGGACACGTCGTTCCATCCACGCCTACCAGTCACAGGCGATGAGGAGCTGCTCTTCCGCAGCGGGGCGCCTTCGCGACCGGAGCCAGCCGCTGCATATTCATAGAAAAGGTTGCTCACCAAATGAAGGCGCCACACACGGCGTGCTTTATATCCCTTATTTATAATATATATATATATCAAACACCACCCACGTAGTCAAAATCCACCAAAAGACCAGACGCAGCCTCTACAGATCTCCATTTCGGTCACTGCCTTAAATAATGTCCATGTGATCAATTACAACAACGACAGACTACTTTTCATAGTCTGTCTTCACTTCATTCACAAATACACAATTAAATCTTATCATGATTTGTTGTGATTGTAAATTTGATCAAAAATACATTTTGATCATCAGTAAAATTTCATTCTAAACAAAAAATGCAACACGACATTTAACGTTAAATGAATTGCCTGTCAGTTGTTAGTGAGTACAGTACAATGCCTGAAGTTAGCTGGTACCCTCAGCACATACTCATATGAGTATTTCTATCAGGGGCGTAACACAGGCCCCCGCAGCCCCGCGGTGCGGGGGGGGGGCCCTCAAGTTTGGTTACGCCACTGTGTGTGTATGCATCAAAAGAGCAGTACTTAATGAAGAAAGATGATTTTAATCACTGCATTGTTGTCTAACAACATTATATTTCACAGATAAATCTGTTTTGTACATTTTTGGTTAATTTACCCGTCTCTTAAAGTCGTTGTCGTGAAACTAACTCTGGGGCATATCAGCAAGGGCCGGCGATAATTATCGCTAAGTGCACTTAGCGCTAGGATAATTATCGCCGGCTATCGTGGAATTTTATCGGTGAGATAGCGTGCTATCAGCAACGCTTACCTCAAAAGCGATAAAATTCCTCGCGCTAACAGCCAAAAGTGAGATTATCGCTGGAAATCCAGCGATAATCTCACACATTTTGACGTTAGCTTGCTGATAAGGCAGGGCATACTTAGCCATTATATCCACCTTACATTGGATATAATGGCTAAGTCAGGGTGAAAGCAGGCGTAAGGAAAGTAGCGTTAATTGTGGTTAGCGCTACTTTTCTTATCGCTATGCCTGTTAGCGATTCCCTTGCTAATTGGAGAAATGTCGGTTAGCGACATTTCTCCAGTTATTTTGGGACGGAACGCCCACTTTGCATCTCATTAGAGATGCAAAGGTGGGCATTATGGGAAAGGGAGCTAAAGCAAGGAATCACGCGTTAGCGTGACCTTGCTGATTAAGCGATAAAATCATCAACGCTTTTCGTCTGAAAACGGACGCTAAAGCGGCGATAATGTTTTATCGCCAGCTTTCTGATATGCCCCTCTGTGTTTTATTCTACAAATGAATCACTAGTCGACTTTAGAAAACTTTCATTGATGGAGTGCACACTGCGCAGAAAACCAACTTTATGAACCAGCGCCATTACACGCTGCTAATCAGAATTCATAAGTATAATTTGCTGGTGGCAGTGGACAAGACCTCTAATGACCACAGTAATGAATCCACATTGGACGCTGCTGGTCGCTCAGCAAACTGATGGTTTTGTGACATTTTTAATACTGATTTCTGGCGTGCCTTTCAGATTTTATCATTAATTCTGGTAAAGTAATATTGGTATATAAAGAAATAATGCTAAGAGAAAGCCGTGCACCTCTCCTCTATGGGAGCCCATGTGTCCATAAGTCATGTAGCTGGCTCTGGAGCCGTGCATACCTCCCTCCCTCCGGCCAACATAGCAAACTTCACACAGGCCCGGATTACATGTGGCACAAAGATTTGTGAAGGTGTGAAATTGTCTTTAAATATTCTTATCAATGAATATGTTGTTAATTTGGCAGTAGTGCCCCATATAAACAAAGCCCCATCCCACTTAGGCAGGTACTTGAAATTAAATCACATTACTGACGCCAATGGAGTAAGAAGAATATACTTTTAATTATAGCATTACGTCATCGCACCTACAATCAGTCTAAATTCTTTTTTGTCTAACAAAATAATCTTTTTAAAGTGTTTTACAGTTTACATACATTTACATACACAATCTTAAACTCTGCACTTGTTTATATATTTAAGTAAATTAGCTCATGCAACATGTATATCAGCATTGGTTATTTATTTATGTGAGGTTTTCTTTAGCACATAGAAAGCGTCATAGCGCTTTACATAGTCGTCACATATTGAAGAAGAAACAAGCACATTTTTAACAGCAAGATATCACAACAATATTTATAATAACTTATTTAATAAGAAATTGGTGCTTATTAATTACTGGAGGTAGGTTAGTTGGGAAAAGGATGATAGGTCTAAAATTTGAGAAGGCCCTTAATGGGTCATGTGGAAATATTTTTTTAATGTGTTTCCTTTATTAACACAGACTCTGGCTCCGATTACTAACACTTTGCAGCAGGTTTGTGCTACTTTTGTAACACAAATTTGATGCAAAGTGTTATGCTGGGATGTACTATCCAGCACAAATGAAGATTTTCATTGGACGGTTTCCCGAAATAAGGTAAAGTTGCGTATGCGCAGGTTTTGCGTTACTTTAAATCAAGGGTGCGTACCATGTTCCCATGCAACCACCCATGGGCTTTTCCCATGTTCCCATGCAACCACCCTTGGGGTTTTCCCATGTTTTCATGCACCCACCCATGGTTTTTCCCTGTGTGTCTATGCACGCACCCATGGGATTTCCCATGTTTCCATGCACCCCCCCCCTCTCCCCCCCATGTGTTTTGATGGAAATCCTTCTCTACAAACATTCATGAATAGGGATTTGTGCCAGGTGTAAGAGGAGAAATTGTATTATTTCTCCTCTGGTTTTTCTACATTGCATGCATGCTGTGTTGTACAGCACACATACAAATCAGGAAAAGGGCTAAAGGATAGTTACAGGACAGCTTTTGTACTGGAAGAGCCCACTTCCAGTACAAACACTATTCCTTACAGTACGCACACACCCTGGCATATGGCAGCCTAAAGTGTGCCAGCTCAGGGAGAGAGGAAAACTGCACTACATCTAAGTAGATACTACGCTGTTCTGCTCTCTCACTTTCACACAACGTGCATTCAGGTGCTGCACTGCGTTGCATGGATTTTCCTTAAATCGGTACTGTGTTTATAAGGGAATGGAAACTCCCCTGAGATTTTCAATTTATTTGAAATATTACTTTTTGTGCTGCGGTGTAACTCTCCATGTGCACATTTAACAAAAAAGTCGACATTTGAATGCAGTTCGGTTATTTGTACTATAGCTCTTATTATGAATTATTGAACAGAAAACTCCAGACTTCAATTTTTCTGTAAGTTGCTTAGAATGTCTATCTGGTACTATTCTGTAATTATATTTTTATTTAAAATGTTCCCCTGAAGCTTTCTGATCCTCCTGTAAAGTCTCTGTTGCAGGGTCATTTGTAGATATGGCTTGGCAGTAGAGTAGTCTACAAGAGGTTTTGTTTCCAATTTCTTTAAATATACACATAGTTGGCTTTGGCCCCACCCCGAAGTGTTGTGTATCTTTTTGCCTTCCAGGAGGAGCTTTCATTGAAATGCATAAGGGACTACTTTAAATCCAAAAAGTGCAGCCAGTCATCACGCTGTTTGCCACATTCTATTATTTAGTTCATATAAGCATTCTATAGAGAAAGCACCAATATTTTTGCCATAGGACAGGCTCTAATACGATAAACATAATTTGTGCAGGCACCGTGTGTAAACAGCATTTGTGAATCCATGTGTTGGCATATTAAAACCAGACCGATTGACTTTATCAGTGTTTGTCAAGTGAATGGCCGATTCTATTTTTCAGTTCTCCTTTACGGGGATAAACATTGTTACTCCTCAAGAATCTTAAAATCTTGCATTTCCTATTTCTTCAGAATCCACTGTTGGAAACCTGTCCATGTTTGTGGTAGATTATAAATGTAGCTGGTGTGCTGCAGTGCAGCAGGTATTTGCAAAAGAGTCCTTATGTTAAAGCTATTGCTCAAACTAGGCTTGTCATCTGCAAGTGCCCGCTTGGACTGCCGGTGGATGCCGACATCTATGGTAAGTGCCCTGCCGGAGCCTACCAATACCACATCTCTGCTCTAGAAGACCTCCTACTAACAAGACTAGACAAAGGCTATTTCAATAAAACACGTACCATTGCTCATTATATACAGCCTCCGTGTCTGTTTATCCGGCCCGCGATCCCACAATCATGTATTCTTTGGTGTTGATGCCAGGGGCACATACTTTGCACTTGTGACATTTGTAAAAAACCATCAGTTCTCTACAACAAAAACATTCGCTTTTTAAATTTGGGACTGCTCTGGTTATCTGCGGGAATGTGGTTATTGTAGGACCTAAAATGTAATCCCCCCCTTACGAGGTGCCAATGTTTCTGTAGTATGCCTCTCAGTTGTTTTTGTTGTTTATTGAAAGTTGTTGTCAATCTAATGGCGGGTTCCTGTTTCTTTTTCTGCCTGCCTGAGAAAAGTAAACTTTCCCTTTCTTTCACTTCTACTTTGGCCACAGCAGAAGACTGAGCAGACTAACTATAAACCCCCTGCAAAAATCTCCCCAACATCTCTTCCTTTCTTACATGCCAATCATCAATGCAACTGGAATTCCTCTTTAGCCTGAGTAATAGGGGTTGCTAGCTTTTAAATGTTGAGGATGAAAGCAGCGTGTGTGCAATGTTGAATTGACTGATGTCTTTTTCCTGAAAAAATGTGTCTGCTATGTGCCCCCTCTTACGAATACCTGAAGATCTAGGAATTCTATTTGGGTTGCACTTATACTCCCAGTGAAATGTAAGTTGAGATCATTTTGGTTTATTGCCTCAATAAATTGTGTGCCACCCTCAAACGACCCCCTCCATATCACGAAGAGATCATTGATAAACCACAGCCAACAGATGACATGCTGGTCCCACACCTCACATTTGTCATTGATGAGCTCCTCCTCCTCCCAACAATCCTATGCAAACAAGCATAGCTGGTGGCAAAGTAGGTGTGCACCGCCGTACCAAGAACCTGTTTAAAAACCTGATTGTTAAAAAGACAGTAGTTGTTGTTTAGGCACCACTTAATCATAGAGATCAAAATCATAGTATGTGTATGCAAATTCAATGGTCTGCTTTTCAAAAAAGTGCTCTACCGCACAAATACCATCATTGCTATTGATACTGGTATGCAATGAGGAAACATCTAATGTGATTAGCAGATACTCATCACTCCATGGATTGTCGTACACTCTCTTTAAAAAGTCACCAGCATCCTTGATAAAAGAGGGCAGATTACAGACATATACTTGCAAGAAATAATCTATGTATTTTGAAGGGCTCTCAAAGAGACTCTTATATGTATGCATATTCACTTACAGTTACAGTAACGTTAAAGTTAGGTGAAATTTTTAATAAAAACAAAATCTACTGAAATTCACCAGTTATAGTTATCTCAAGTAACTATAACTTATGCCCTAAGGTAACTATAACTTGCACCCCCTCTGTAATGCCCCTACACCCTGTTAATACTGCCTCAATGAGGTTTCAAATAGAATTCTTTGATGTGTGTGAGATTGTGTATATTGATAGAATATTGATTTGCTCTTTATTTAAACAAGAACATGTGGGCCACAGCAAAGCCATTCTTCAATAACTACGCACTTGTAGAAGAGGAAAAAATCTATGTGACCAAGGTAGATGTTTCAGTATGCATTATCTCCCTTCTGATGATAATATGGATTCCATGAAGATGGAAATCAATGTACCCTGGCCACTTCCTGCTTGTGAGAGCCATATCCAAAGTTTTCTAGGTTTTAATTTTTTTACAGACAGTTCATTCAAGAGTTCTCAAGGATTATAACTCCCATGACCTGTTTACTTAAAAAAGGAGTCAAATGTATATGGGACCAGCCATATGATGACATCTTTCTGTACTTGCTTCAACTCCCATCTTACTTTATCCGAATACTAAGCAATAATTTGCTGGGGACGTGGGTGCTTTGCACACAGCTTTAGGGGGAATACTTTCCCAGAGAGATGAAATAAAGGGCCAATTACATACTCTGGACGTCTACTCTCAAAATGCATTGACTTTGGAAATAATCTGGCCTATTGGAAGTTGGAACTTAAAGCAATTTAAGCTGCTTACAATGAATGTTGCCATTTTTGCTGAGGGCAAGGCATACAGTGGTTATATATTTAGACCATAGAATTCTCTGTTTTTCTAAATCTACTTGGGTCTAAGCCACCAGACAGTTCTGCTGGACCACGTTCTTCAGTGATTATGATTTCATAATTTCTTTCAGAGCTTGCAAGGATAATGTCACACTAATATTGCCAAGGCTGATGCTTTGTCTTCAACTATTACACAGGCTCAAAAGTTTCAGGGTTTTACTATCACTTCAGATTTCATAGGCAGTCTTTGAGAAGCCTTGGTATCAAAAGAAAAAGAACAATGGCTCATTAATTTACTACAGTTGGTGTTGAAGGATGGACTGATAAAGCTCTGGTTTTACTTGATTGTCCCCTGCATAGGGAAATATTGGTTTTCTGTCACAATTCATTATTAGCAGAACACTTGGGGGCTATTAGGATGTAGGGAGGATCGCCACCGCCCGCATGGCGGTGGGGATCTGCCCTACAACACACCCCGCCCACCACCCATTTCCCCCGCCATATTAGTATGGCGGGGGGACCCCGGCGGACGGAAAGATCGTATTGGGGATTTGGGGGGTGCACATGGGGGATACCTATGGTACCCCCCTACATTGTCATGGACAGTGCCTGTCACCTTGTGCATGACAATGCGCAATGTGCATTCCCAGCATTGTGTCGGGCGGTGCTGTGAGCAACGCCCGCCACAATGCTGGGAATGGAGGATGCCACCGCCACGGTGGTGGTGGCATCCTAATTGATGGTGCGGGACCGCAGCACCACTGGCAGCCGGTCCCTGCACCGCTAGGGTGGCGGGCAGACTAAAGTCAACCCACCATCCTAATAGGCCCCTCGGTCTCCATAACATGTTACAATTGCTGCAGCAATACATTTGGAGGATAAACAGATCCAATATGGTTTAAGAATATGTGAAAATGTGCCATATAGGCACTCAGGGCAAAGCTTCTCTCACACCACCACAGGGGCCTCATTGTTCACTGCTTGTACCGGCTCCACCGTGGCATGCCAATTACATGAATTTAATTGTAGCTCTTCCTTTGGCAGTGAACATGGTACCTCATTTTCTACCTAATGTTTAAATGGATGGTCAGCCTGAACAACTTAACCAGGCTGGGAAGCTATACTGAGGGGCATATTAGGATGGCGGGCGGACTTCAGTCCTCCCGTCACCCTATCGGTGCAGGTCCCGCACCGCTAATTAGGATGCCACCGCCACCGTGGCAGTGGCATCCTCCATTCCCAGCATTGTGGCGGGCGGTGCTCATGCCACAATGCTGGGAATGCACGGTGCCTGCCACCCTGTCCATGACAATGTAGGGGGGTACCATAGGTATCCCCCATGTGCACCCCCCAAATCCCCAATACCCAGGGGGCCCACTACGGGCCCCCGTGAGCAAACTCCTCATGGCTTTCCATGGCGGGGTCTCCGCTATGGAAAGCCCTGCATCGCTGCCCATGCTAATATGGATAGCGGTGTCTAGCAGACACTGCCACCATATCCAGCCCCTTTTCCGCCCGGTCGACTGGTCAACCGGCGAAAAACCAGCAGACGGGCTTTCCGTCTGCCGGTGTCCCCCCCCCGCCATACTAACATGGCGGGGGGAATGGGTGGCAGGCGATGTGTGTTGTATGGCGGATCGCCACCGCCATGCATGTGGTGGCGATCCGCCCTACATCCTAATAGACCCGATAGTTTGCTTAATATTTACAGATACCAGTGATTAAGAAGAATGCTCCTGAAGAGGATAAGGCAGCCAGTGGCTCAATGTGGCTTTAGGGCCAGTTTTTCTCCATACGGATATCGTTTATGAAGTTGCTCCATTCAATCAATCAATCGATCATGTTAATTGTAAAGCACAGCTACTCACCTGTAAAGGTCTCAAGGTGCTGGGGGTAGGTGGGTAGGACAGCTGGTCCGCCAGAGATGCTGTGGTTTAGTCGAAGAGGCAGGTCTTAAAGTCCTTCCTGAACTGAGGCAGTCACAATGATTGCCTGAGGTGGAGGGGCTCTAAATTGCGATCTTAGTGCCATTTGACACAAATTAAATAATTCATGATATATCTATGAGTATGTGAGAGTTTGTGTGTGCGGGTCTGTGTGAGAGAGTGAGAGACAGTGATATATGCACTTTGTGAGAACATGAGTGTGTATGTTGTGTTTGTGTGACACACAAAGACTGTGTGTCTATGAGAAAGGGAGAGATCGTAAGTGTACCTTCACAGGTATGTGTGTGTGAGAGAGAGAAAGACAGAGAGAAAATGTCTGTGTGTGAGAGACTGTATGTACCTGAGTGAGTTTGTTTATATGTGTGTGGGAAAATGAAGAGAGAGAATAATAGACAAGAGAAAGATCGAGATAGTGAGAGAAATTGTCTAAGCATCCTACAAAAGAAACAACCAATGAGAAAAGGGTGAGTGAAAGAAAAAGAAAATGTAGGACTTAATGAGAGAACATGTTTAAAGAAAGGCAAAGTAGTCAAGACGAAAAGAGGTGGAAAAAAATGCAACTGAACTAAATAGGAAAGAAAAACAGAAACATGGAATGGAGACTGAAACAGAGAAAAAAGAAGACAGAACGCATGTGAAAGGATTTAAGGAACAGAATAGACAAAAGAAAAAAACAAACGATGGAAAGCATGGGAAATATCAGAGAAGGGGAAACAGGCACAATGAAAGATAACGAGAAAATAAGAAAACAAGACCCAAAAATAAAGTAAAAGAGAATAACAGCTCATAAGAATTTTGTTTTAAACTTGCAATCATAAAAGCAATATAGCAATGGAAGGGTCACACACTTTCTCTACTGTCTTTGCCTCATTGAACTGTGCCTTGTTACAGACAGCAGTGCATTATGTGAGGTGCTGCAGACAATCTCTGATATCATCGCCTGGTGTTCTGGTTGCAGTCCTGATGTTTGCTTTTATACATTTGTGTGTTATGCTTTTCAGCACTGAGCACCTCGCCTTTCTTTTTTTTAATTTTAATTAGAAATGGTTACAAACAGTCAATACATATAATCTTGGCTTATGCATATAATCAATATAAATTAGACAGTCAGGAAATCAAGTACACAGACTTAGCATAGGACAGGGATACTCATAGTACAGATGGAAAAATATAGTTAAACGATGGACCGGCATTTATGAATGCTTCTGTAAAAGATCACTTTGACTCAATGAATTCAGTTTCTGTACCACTGTTCATGCAAAGTATCCTGGTCTGTTACCAAGTTAAGACATGGATTGCAGTGGAAACAATTTGCACTTATTATTCTTAGGGGCATATTACCAAGCGGCAGCGATAATTATCGCTGGCCGCCCTCAGTGTGAAAATGTTTATCACCGGCTATCGCTGATAATTATCGCCATTCTAGCGCTGTATTAACAACACATAGCGCAATGGCGATAATTATCCCAGCTATAGCGATGTTTTCCATGGAACATCGTTGGTTTTTCAACGATGTTCCATTGAAAACAGCGATAATGTTGCTGATACGACCCTGTGGTCGTATCAGCATAATCCACCCCCAATGGTAAGTATAGCTAAGTCAGGATTTTAGCAGATGTTAGTTTTTGAAACTAACGTCTGCTAAAATCCTGGGGGCCACCTTGTTAATATCACGATGTGTATTTAGCGATAATTTACAAGGTAGTCCGTCAGGGGTATGCCCAGTGACGCCCACTTTGCATCTCATTAGAGATGTGAAGTGAGGCGTAGGGAAAACGGGTACTAACATGCACTAATGCATGTTAGCATCCCCTTGTAGATAGGGCGATAATCTTATCTCCGCTTTTTTGGCTTTTACAGCCAAAAAAGCGGAGATAAGGCCCTTGTTAATATGCCCCATAGTCCTCTACTTATAAAAGTTTAGTTGGCCAATGAAACCTCCAGGTTCTAAGCCTGGTTATTCACTGCTACACCATTGCAACAGTGGGAACTGAAAGTTGTTTCCAACTGTTGCTATCACATAAAGGTGTTCCAGGCTGCTCTGAGAGACTGCCAGTGCAGCGCTGCAGAGCTTGGGGAGGGGTAAGGAAAGAACAGAGGGTGGTGGGGTTTTATTTAAGATATTTTTCATAAATATACCATTAAAAAATTATAAGACCTATTCCAGTCAATAACAAACTATTCGTCTCTTTAGTTTGACGAAGCACGTAATGGAACCTTGGAACCAATATCACTTTTATAAGCCTAATACTTTAGCAGAATAACTTGCCAAGGACTTACCACTTCTAGTCAATAGTCTTTGTGGAACCCGAAATTATCAGATGAGTTGCATGGTACCGGGGCGCTAGAGTTACCCGTAAAACAACGTTTCCTCCTATTTGATCAGACCCTGGACACACCAACTAATGGCACTGTGTAACTTGGACGAGGTGAAACAACTTTTAGGTCGCTGTAATTAATGCAATTTCAGGAATTGCATGTTATGCTTGTCACAAAAATTCCCCAAATTACTCTCTTATGCTATTTCACATTATTATGCTGCAAAAATTGTAGTACAGGAGCATGGGGACCAGGGGCGGCTCCTCCGCTATGATGGGGGAGCGTCGGCCCACTGCTTTCAAGCAGTGCAGAAGCAAAATCATAAAATGATAATAACTTTCAGATATTATCATTTTATGTTTGGCTGCTCTGCGAGCAGGGCAGTGGGGGAGTGGTTTGCCCACTCATAAAAGTATGCAGTGACTGTTTGGTCGGCCCTCTCGGGCCGCCCAAACCAGTCATGGGCACTTTCCCACTTCTCCATGCAAGCTGCTTTACAGCCTGCATGGGGAACAGGGCCACCCCTCCAGCCCCTGGCTGAGCACCGTGTCGCGGCGCTCAACCCAATCACAACGATGCAATTGCAGCGTTGTGATTGGCCTAGGGTAGGGAGCCTGGCTGCCTTTTTCGTGTTCCTGAATTCGGAAGCAGGAGAGCAGAAGCAGCGACACGGGATCTAGCGGCAAAAAGGTAAGTCATTTTTTTACTTTTTTTTCCCTCCCTCCCGCCATCACGACCCCCGTGCGACCCGCCCTGGCACCTCCCCTGTGGCCCTCACCCACACCCCTACCCGCGAGTAATGCCGGCCGCTGCTGATAGGGACAATGCTACCAACCAGAAGAAGGAGCATTTGTCGTTCAAGGTATCTGTGTTATTGGTGCTTCTTTGTCACAAAATGCCTACTCATGTTCATAATGGACGCTAGGACATAGTTTGTGCTAAAATGTAGCGCTAAATGCCTCATTTGCATTTCACATAACCACATGTAATTTTGCATAATTTGCGCACAAGTTGGTGTAACTGGGTGAAAGCAAGGGGTGGGGGTGCCTGGCCTCAAGATGTTGGCACCTGTGTGAGGCCCTTCGTGTCGGGGGCAAAATCCACCACAGTCCTTCACATCCATGGCCTATAAGCAGCAGTTAAGATGGACAGTGATGCCTGGGCATGACAACGAACTGCCTGTGGCTGTGTGGACCTGGAGAGTGTATGCCTGATTTGGAGAGCTGTTGCTCAGACCGCAACGTCAGAGCCTACAAAATGGCAGCTCCGTTATCTGAGTTTGCTGCGGGGGCAACACATTAAGTTTGAGCCAACATCTGTGTGACTTAGCCCCCAAAGGTGACTGCAGAGCAGAGGCCAGTCAGGAAGCATTGGCCTGGAATCAGACAAGGGTGCTGGTGGAGTCACCGAGGGCTGTGATAGCGGTTGAGGACCTGGCCGTGGCTCGCTGACCAACTGGAGTGCAGTGACTGGAGCAGTGGGAGCGCCCAAATTGGCATTGCACAATAGAGCCGCTGACCTGTGCTATTAGCACCTGGAACAAGCGGAGATGAGTGGCCCCATGCAGAACAAGGGCCGAGTAGGAACGCTGGTGAGGACGCTGTGGCCTATGAAGATGCCCTAGATCTGGCGTGGCCATGACAAAATAAGAGGCTTACAAAGCATAACAGCGGCCCTGCAGGATAGCTTTATCGCTTGCTTACACAGGCTGACCCCCCCTAAAGATGCTGAGGCAAGAGACTCTGCGAGGCTGGCAATTAAAAAGGCTAACATGAAGCTGTTTAGGCTGTAGGTGGTTGGCACGGGCGTCCTGGCCCGGACCCTGAGGAGGAAATTGGGGCAGTGGGATCTGACAGTTGCTGGGGGCTCTGAGAGCTCCCCCTGAAAATTGATTTAGCACCTGGTAGGTGCTCTCAGTGCTGTGCTGCCTCAGAGATGATGGCGAGAGCGGCTTCAGCCAGGCAGCATTTAACAAGCTGTGACCTCCTCGCCGCAATAGCAGTCTAAGTAGGCTTAGAGTGCTGCAAACAGCTGAGACCTGTGGCTAATATTCCCCACAATAGGAACTATTCTACCCTGTGGCATCACTAGGAGAACTGTTGACATACTTGGCAGTCCCTGAAGGACAAACATGGGTAATGGAGACCATAATCAGGAGAAACTGCCATTCTCAGTAAAAAGAAACAAAGAACTGCTGGATGAGTTGAATGCCTCTATAGATGACAAACTAGACACAATCACAGACAGGGTGAATAAGACCACTGCCAAACTAGACAAGCAAGAGAGGTGAATCTCGGACGCTGAGACCAGAATATCAATACTAAGGGATGACTCCACAGATCATGGAACTAAACTAAATGGCATGGCAAAGGTCCTGAAAATCATTCATGACAAGAACGAAGACCTTGAGGCCCGCTCCTGATGAAACAACATCCCACTGATAGGTATGTCTAAATTCCTCAACTCAGGCAACATATGTGACTACATCAAGACCTTTCTGCGTTCAATGTTTGCCACTGATCACTTCCTTCCCCTGTATGCAGTGAAGCAAGCACAATGCTCACTGGGACTGCGCCCTGCTGTGTGCTTCCACGACCCATATTTGCCAGGCTTCACAGCTTTAAGGACAGGTACACTATCTTGCGGCTAGCGAGAGAGAAGCAACACCTGGTTCATGAGGGCACCACCCTCTCCATATTCCCGGATTTCACCATGGCCGACCAAGCGGCGAGACAAAAATACCTGCAATTGAAGCACAACATTCAATGTGCTGGCGTCCCCTATGCCATCCTCTATTCTGCGCGTCTGAAGATAACACATCACAACAAATAACACGTCTTTCAGGAGTCACACAGTGCGGCACCCCTTGTAAAATACGTTCTCTACAAGACTGCTGCCCGGCCAGGCGAGCAGGTCACCACACAGGATGCTCCGCGAAGCGATGAAGACTGAGGTTGGAATGGCTGGTTTGGGAGTGGTGTCATTGGCAATCGTAACGTCACATGCAGGCACAACTGGTCGCTACACGCGCAGAGAATCTGGGCAAACAGTGGGATCAGGCAAAGCCCACATGGTGCACGCTATGGCTCCATGCCACATTAGTAGAACACTGAGGATGATGGCACAGCGACACGTCTGTCTCTCTTTACATAGAATGTTCGCTGCCTGAACAATCCCCGCAAGGTCAGACAGGTACTCTCATACCTGGACAGGCACCACATGGATATTTCTCTGCTTAAGAAGATATGCGTAGCGAACATGGGCAGGCTCCGCTCATCTGCTAAATGGTGATCTTACATAGCACTTGTGAACAATTCTTCCTATGCCCGGAGTTCAGCACTTCTGGTTAGGCACATCCTTCCATTGTTATTGTTCCATCAGTGCAATGATACCCAAGGTCGATATAATATACTGCAAGTCATCATCTGTGGTTGGCACCTAACACTCCTTAATACCTATGGCCCAAATACTGATGACACAGACTTCCTGGAGCAGATCTGGTTGCAGTGCACCTCCCTCGATCTTCAAACCGTACTATGGGGTGGTGATTTTAATTTACTTTTGGACAGAGAGATAGACTGCTCAAACCCCACCCATTGAGCACACCATAAGGCTGCCGATGCTATGGCAACAATCATGCCCACTGAAGATCTGAGAGATATCTGGCGCCTGAGACACCCAGACACCCAAGAGGGCACAGATGTATCCACCGAGCATGTAACATGGGCATGACTTGATTACTGGCTAGGCACAAGCGTGTTCATGGGTGAAACAAGTGGACCACCTGCCTTGCATGCTCTCTGATCATGCCCCTGTTACACTCGTTTTGGGTCTGCCAAGTCTGGATAACCAGGCATTCACCTGGTGCCCATCTCCGATGGCGCTAAATGATGATGCTTGAACTTTTTTCAATCCAACGGGGGCTCAGTGGACTCCACAGGCAATGTCTGGGAGACTTTCAAGGCATACATGCATGTCATCTGTATATCCAAGCAGAATGGGGTCAGCAAAGCCCTTTGTGCTCAGCTTG
Source organism: Triturus cristatus (assembly GCF_964204655.1). Classification (NCBI taxonomy): domain Eukaryota; kingdom Metazoa; phylum Chordata; class Amphibia; order Caudata; family Salamandridae; genus Triturus; species Triturus cristatus. Next base: position 795,841,696 of record NC_140583.1, on the reverse strand, counting down.
ATAAACTGGAAAAAAAGTTGAAGTACCTTGAGGAGCACCGTGTGGTGAACCCTGTTGCGCAGGGACAATCAAGTTTGTGGAACAAATTGAATGGATTCCAAAGTCTAGCATATCAGGAGCAGAAGCATGTGCATAAATAACCCTGTGCCAGAGAGCATGGCGAGGCAGAATGCTCTGAGGCAGAAGACATTCGGTTTAATGTGCCACATGTATCTAATATTTGCCCAACAACTACCTCACCTACTTTGAAAGCATTGCCCTTTCTTGGCTTGAAGACCCCAGAAGAGAATTCTTGACTGATCCCCTCACCCTCGGCGAGATTACCATCGCCATTTTGGGCCTCCGAACTTTCAAAGACACTGGCAGTGATGGATTCCCTGTGGAATTCTATACTGAATTCCCTGTGGAAGTCTACTTATCCCAGCTTGCACCCCACCTACTGATAATGTATAATGAAGTGTAAGAGAAGGGTACCCTTCCCCCCACCCTCAGGGAGTCCACCATTATCAAGCTGCTGAAGCCTGACAAGCCGGCAGACCACTATGACTCCTACCGCCCCCTGTCTCTAATAAACATTGATGCCAAGACACTGGCAAAACTCTTGGCAAACATACTGATGCTCTTAATGACAGACTTTGTTCTCCCAGATCATGCAGGAATGCAAAATTTCCTAGCTATCGTAAAGGAAAGTTTTGATTTTATTAAGGACGTGGAGGCGAGTATTAGGCTTTTCTTTCTCCATTATTTTACTCCAGCAGCTTTCATCAAAATACAATAACAATAAAAACTACATTTCCCATGATGCAGAGGGAAAATGACAAGTGAAAAAGTCCAACGGAGATGACCAATCCAGAACGAGGACATCCCACAACTTCCTTCGAGGACGCTCTATCCTCCTCTTTCTTCCTGCGACTACATCAAGCCAATCTTCGGTTATTACTGCTTGCCAGCGTCCGATCCTACGTTAAAGAAGGATAGTTGTAAGTTTGAGAAATGTAACATAGCACATACATCCTGAAAGGACAGCAACAGTCACAGTCCAGATAAGAATAATACAACCATTATAAGGCATTGAGAAACTAATCTAATTATAAAAATGTACTCACCGCAGATACGTAGGTGTTCTGGGAGGGTTCCACAGAAAGGGTGGGCTAATCCTCGCCTCCGCGTCCTCAATAGAATTGAAACTTTCCTTTAGGATATCAAGGAAATTTTGCATTGACAGGACCGGAGGCTTCAGATTAGGCTAGTTTAAAGCTTGTCCACCACCAAAGAAGCCAGCGATACCACTGGTTTAAAATAGAACCTTTTGAAGGTGGAGTCTGAGGACCAGTCTGTGGCATTAAGGATATCCTCCAGCCGCGCCCCCAGGGAAAAGCCTTTGATGCCATTGCACCTCGGACCGCTGAGCTCCAAAACAGAGAAGTATCTATACTTGCCTACTGCATCGTCCAGCAAACCCATCGCGCAATCATAGGGGATGAGACCGCCCCATGTCGTTTGGTGAGGGCTATAAATAGCTGTTTGACGCACTGTGGGCATATGTCAATTGTCGGCACTTCATAGGCCTTGAGCTCTCTAACCACACATAATTTAGGGACATCAAGAAAAGCAGGATAGGATACTAACCTCGAATTGCTTTTAGTTCATCTAGAAATATGAAAAGTAACTCCCTCCGTAGTGAAGGCTCAGCCAGTGAGGTCCAGGGCCCTCACATCAGAAACTCTGCGACAAGATATCAAACACAGAATGATTGATAGCTTTGCCGAAATTTGTTTCCTAGACAAGTACTTATTGGATGGCCATGAGCGGAATAAGTCCAAAACTTTATTAACATCCCAGAGAACCGAGTATTGAGGTTCTGGGGGCACAGATAATCCGATACCCCACAGAAGCTTGCACACAAGAGGATGTTTGCCAACAGGGTGACTGTTCACCGGAACATTGCCTGCTGAAATTGCTGACCTAAATGTATGAATCGTTCTGTAGGCTAAGCCTTCCTTTACCAACGAGGCTAAGAAATTAAGGACATAGACAACGTGCGTCCCATCAGATTCACCTGTTGTCGAAGACACCAACTCCCCAACGTGACCAAGCGGAACGGTATCTATTATTGGTGCTCTCTGCCCCGGACTTCACGAGTAACGAGGCAGCGTCTGCTGAAAGGCCTGGCACTTCCCAGCATTGCCTGAAACCCGCCAGGCCATCAGATGTAGACCGCCCGTGACAAGGAGGTGATGGGGATTCCCCTTAGGATCTTTGAGGAGACCCTGACCGAGGGGTAGACGGACTGGAAAATCCCAGGAAAGTTCCATCAGAACTAGAAACCAGGCTTGCGATCTCCAGATCGGGGTGATTGCCACCAGATCTGCCTGTTGTCTCCTCACCTGGGGTGATATCCTCATTTTGATTGCGAAGGGGGGAAGCGTAGCCCTGCTCCGCACTCCAATCCTGGAGGAATGCATCCACAGCCAAAGCTTCCGGATCCGGATGCCAACTAGTGCATTTCCAGCTGGGCATCCAATCGGGAGGCAAAGAGGTCTATCGAGAAAGGGCCCCAACAAGCTTGGATGTCCCACAGACTGGTATCCTTCCAGTGGCGGGAGCACCAATCCGCCACCTGGTTTGACGATCCCGGAAGTTGTACCGCTGATAGAGATATCTGGTTTGCCAGACAATATTCCCAGAGGTCTCGCGCCAGATTCAATAAAGATTCTGACCTTGTCCCTCCTAGATGGTTGATGTAGCGGATCGCTGCTACATTGCCCATCTTGAGTAGAACGCAACATTTGGCCTTGTCTTTGGTCAAGCATTTCACAGCGAAAGAACCTGCCATTAATTCCAGGCAGTTTATTTGGAGGCCTTGTTCGGAAGAGGACCATTTTCCGCTGGTACAAACTTCTCTGCAGTGGGCACCCCAACCGGAACCACTGGCGTCTGATTCTATCACCAGATCGGGCTGAGACCCGAAGATGGCCTGGCCATTCCAAGCCTCCATGTGGGACATCCACCATTGTAACTCAGTCTTTGCCTCTTATGAGAGGGGCACAAATTGGGAATTAGTGAGGCCTTTGCGTAGATGATAGCCTTTGAGACGTTGAAGGGCCCTGTAATGAAGTGGCCCCAGAAATATAGCTTGAATCGATGACAAAAGAAGTCCCACCACCCTGGCTAGATGGCATAAGGATATTGTGGGCTTTGCTAGCGTACGTTCTGTTCGTATCTGATCTTGGATAGTTTGCGAGACAGAAGGGATAAAGTCGCATTGACCGAATCTATCATGAAGCCCAAGAATTGCATCTTCTGAGAAGGGATAAAGTCTGATTTGGATTCGTTGATCACAAACCCCAGGGACTCTAGAAGAGTTACTGCCTGTTGCAGTTTGACGATTAAGCGTTGGGGACATTGAATCATAATGAGTATATTGTTGAGATAGATTATCAGCCTTACCCCCTCTGATCTGAGGCGCTCCATCACTGGCTTCATCACCTTGGTGCGGAGGATAGACCGAAAGCAAGGGAGGCAAATTCAAAGATCTCTGAATTTCACTGAAACTGAAGAAAACGTCTGTGAGGAAGAAAGACTGGGACCGTAAGGTACGCGTCCTTGAGATCCAAAAGGACCATCCAGTCCTGTTTCTGCAGAAGGTCCCTGAGGAGGTGAATACCCTCCATCTTGAAGTGGCGGTAAATTACCCACTCGTTGAACTCTTTGAGGTTTATCACTGGGCGATAACCCACATCTCGTTTCTCCATGAGAAAAATGTTGCTGAGAAAACCTTGAGGATGCAGTGTTGAGGGTAGGATCGCTCCCTTCCGCAACAGTTTGGAAACCTCCCTGTCTATTAAGTCTGTCTGATCTTTTGGGAAAATCAAGGATTTTGGGCGCATCGGTTGAGTCTGTAACTCAAAAAATTCTATTTGAAATCCTTTGACAGTCTGTAGAACAGAGGCGTCTGAGGTTAGCGAAGACCAGTTGTGAAGAAACAATTGCAGTCTGCACCCTACTTGCACATCCCCCAAGCTCTGTACTCTCACCTTGTAGAGTGTGGTAGGAACCATTTCCTCTTCCTCTGCCACCCCTACGTCGAGGGTATATGATCTGGTGGGGTAGAAATTTCCAAATTTCTCTGGATCTTGCTACTGTCCTCTACGAGGTCCCACCGACTTGTAGGAGGCTTTGTTGTAGGGACGGCCGGTCGAGCGCCCTCTGCCACGACCAGCTGCACCAAAAACACGCGGGGTGAAGATGCGCTTTATGGACGTTTGGGCCTTATCCAGTGAGTTAAAAGTATTTACGAATGTGCCCAATTCCTTTACGAAGGGTTCTCCAAAGAGATTACCCACCGCCACTGGACCAGTCTCTGATGTGGCCAGTTCCCCTAACTTAGGGTCTATTTTCATCAACAAAGACCTGCAACACTCAGTAGAGATTGCCGCATTGGCGTTTCCTCGAAAAATGATCGCCCTCTGAGCCCAACCGGAAAGGGTGTCTGGGGAAATAAGGCTGCCCAAGGCTTTGGCGTCGTCCGCCATGTCTAGAATCTTAGATAGGGGGCCTGCCGTGTCCAGGAGTTTATCCTGGCACGCTCCCCACGAGCGATCAATGCCTTTCTTGAGATCGCGAATAAATTTGGCCAGAAATGTGGCAATTTTAGGGTCCACCTCTGGAGTGACCGCAACCTTCCTATTTAGAGCCGGTCTCGGGCACTCCACTCTTAGGCAACTCCAGTCCTCTTTATCCAGGGGTTTACGCAGCCTGTTTGCCATGTGGGCTGCTACTTTAGGGGCTGGGACCCACTCAGCTGACCTTAGGTGCAAGAGATCTTCAGGGTTGAGCGTGTCGTTGTCTAACTCAGGAGTTGACCCCTGATCCACTTTTGCTGGGCACCAGGGACTGCCCGAATCACCATCCCCATCTGAAGTCTGAGGGGACTCATCTGGGTCACCCGCAGGCGAAGCAACGCGGAAACCAGAGAGTCCCGCCAGATCCTCCGCAGGCTTAATGGGTGCTGAGGGGGGCTGGGCATCCATAAATGCCTTTTTTAAACAGGAAAAGGCATCGGAGTCCACACCAGTGTCGTCTAGGTGCTTTCGTTTCGGGCCAATAGCGCTAGTGGAGGGTTCTCCTGGAGGTAGGGCATTCTTAGGCCCTGACAAGTCTTCCCTCTGCATGAGGGGTTGCTGGCATTGAGCCTGAAGTTGGTCCAAATTTCCTCTCCAGGGGCGCAACCACTTGAGAAACTGCCTTAAGGATGGAGGTGTCCATCACCTGATAGAAGTGATCATCAATAGGTAAGTAGGTGATTTCTTCCTCCTCCTCTTTGTAATAATCCTCAAAACCCTCCACAGTCTGTTAAACCAGGGGCACTGAGGGAAACAAAAGGGGTTCTGAATAGGGAGTAAACCCTGAGTCAAGCCAAAGTATAGAAAGATTAAAATGTAGGGCTGAGCCCTGGGACCACTGCTCCCTGCTGGTAGTGAGGGTTAATCCTGCCTGGGCTGGTCCCTTGTCCAACTAGCAAGAGTCTTACCCAGTACACGGGTGTCAGGTTCCAGGCAGGGGCTCTCGCCAACAAAAGTTGCCCAAGCGCTGACAGCGCTAAATAAATGCCAAGTGTCCAAGGCAAAACACCTTACCCCGCGTGTATGCAGAAAGCGCAGCCGAGCAAGTCTCACTGCACTAGCGATCAGCGGAACAGATGACTCACCGGCTGCGCAGGTGGTAACACGCGTTCAAGTGTGGGAAATCAAGGGCGCGCGGTACCCTAGCGGCGGGGTGGGCCGCACCGTGCCAAGGGCCTGAGAAAATTAGTGCGGTCGCAAAGGAGCGAGAGACACTCCCGCGGCCGTTAAAACACTGCTGAGTTGCCAAATCTTTAACCTGCGCGTTAAACAAAGCTTGCCACGGCGAAAATAGAGGCACTCAGCCAGAAGCAAGCACTTTAGTACAGTAAATAACCAAAATTAAACCATTTGTGAAGGAGAACACAAATCAATTATCTTAATGCTGCTGGAGCAGCGAAGAAAGAGGAGGATAGAGTGTTCTCGAAGGAAGTTGTGGGATGTCCTCGTTCTGGATTGGTCATCTTCGTTGGACTTTTTCACTTTTCATTTTCCCTCTGCATCATGGGAAATGTAGTTTTTATTGTTATTGCAGTTTTGATAAAAGCTGCTGGAGTAAAATAAATGGAAAAAGAAAAGCCTAATCTGAAGCCTCTGGTCCTGCCATAGAATTGTGCCTGCTCAGTCTACTGTACACAATCTCCGTACCCTGTGCGCTTTCATACATCAACTTAATACACAATTAAATGCATTGGCTGTCTTCTTGGATGCCACAAAAGTGTTTGATTTTCTGGAATGGCCTTTCCTATTTGCCGTTCTCCACAGAACAAGCTTGCTAGACAACTATGCCGACTGGATAGAGCTCCTGTAGTCTGCCCGACTGCCGGAGTGTGTCTAAACCTCCGTCTCTATGACCCCATACCATTGAGCAGAGACACCCGACAGGAATGTCCCCTCTCCCCATTACTTGCCGCCATAGCCTTTGAGCCCCTGGCATGTGCGATTAGGCAGCTCCATGTGAAACGCAGTCTCAATTTCACCCCCTATAATCTTCTCATATCGTTATATACTGACGATATCCACTCTGTATCTGGGTGACCCTGCGCACAACCTAAGACCCAGATATATCATGATCTTCCATGCCCTCGCGGGCATTGCCATAAACTGGAACAAACTCACAATGTTCTAGCTAAAACCCTGGTGCACCACGTCAGTGAAATACTTTGGCGTTTGGGTTAGTCTACTCAAAGCTGCAATACTGTCTTAAAATGACAAGACAGCCATGTCTAAAATTGACGACCAGTTTGAGAAATGGCGTTGCTTGCCTCTCTCCTTAATGAGATGACTGGTACTGATAAAGATAGTCATACTGCCACGGCTATTATACCTCTTCTGTAACGTCCTTCTTAGACTTCATAAACTTTTTTTAAAAACATTGCTCTCCCTAAAGATATTACAGGTGTTGGCGGGTAAACAGCCATGGATCAAATGGGAGACACTCGCATTACCTCATACGTGTGGTGGCCTTGTGGCTCCGGACTTCGAACTATCCTAGGCCCACTTTGCCCATTATTGGATGAACCCTTTGCCTTACATAGCACATGTCGCAGTTGAATACGATACAGCACAGCCCTAAACTCTGGCGGCAATGGTAGGCCAATGCCCAGCATGTGGACGTAAAGAGACTGACATGGTGACATGTACTAAAGCAACCTGGATCACTATTCCTGACAGACTACACTTCTCTAAGCTATCTGCCTCAGCACAACCACTGGACATACACCCACTGATACATACTATGTAGGAAACCTGGACCTTTGCAGACTCAAGGACTAGGGACAGCACACAGAGGGGGATATTCTCAAGAACGTGTGATAACCGTCGCAAAAGTTACTTAACGCAACCTTCAACATCGCAGTCTATCGCGGGAAAATACGCTGTGTCAACTAAGTATTCACAACATGGCGCTACCATGTGATAGTCACCAGATAACGCATCAAATGGCCACGTTAAAACCAAAGCCACGCCGCAAAAATGCAAAACACGATCGCAAAAAAAGCTGCGATGATGCCAAGAGCAATACAAAAAGCTGTGAAAATCAGCCACAGGCCTGCAAATCCCACGAGTCTGGCGGGAAAATGCACACTAAAAGCAATGAAAAAAAAGGGAGAAAAAAAGCAACTGCTGAGCACCATGGATGCACCCGGACCCAGTGCAGAGGCCAACGCGAACCCCACAAGCCCCACAGACTACCAGCAAAGAACAACGTGGTCGGGGAAGACCAAGGAGAAGAGGGAGAGGAAGACGGGGTGCAGTCCACAGGAAAACAAGAACAGCGTCACAGAGGTGACAGAACACTACCAGCAACTGACCCACAATCAGACTACCTTAAGTGCAGCCGGAGTGTCGAGGAGGCCAATGGAGGAGGCCAAGAGGCACCGGCATGATGTGAAAACCCAAACCAGGCCCAAAGCCGCTGCCAACAGGAAGGCAGCAATGGCGACAGGAGGTGGGAGTCCTGGGCCACAGGAGGAGTTGGAGGAAATGGAGGCCAGTCATCAGTGTAGAGACAGTGCAAGGAGGTGGGAGTACAGACACAGCACGAGAGGATCTGATACAACAACAACAGGGTGAGTAACGACCAGGGACTGGGGGGACAGGGGAAGATGGGCACAATGCACACATGCATAACGATGTGTAGCACACTGCACACCCACAAATACCCAGGATCATGTCCTTTATCCCCGTGGCATACTACAGCACATACACATAGCAATAACAGCACATCCACATTGACAACAATGTGGTACAATGTGCAACCCCGACACTGCAGAACAGAGGACACAACTGGCTCCGCACACGCGCAAAAACAGGCCTACTACATCTGACAGAGCTGGAAACTGTGAAGTGGAAATGTACACGTATAACCTCACATCCGTCATGTAGTCCAAATGTACACTATCCCGCATCTAAATCCTTCACCTCCTAAACAGTCACAATGTACATTGTCATACAGTCTGCATGTAAACAAGAACAATGTGCCAACATACAGCTTCTCTTCACATTGCAGAGGGACAAACAACACCTCCAGCAGAGCACAGAAGACCACACATCAGTGATGCCGGAGAGGACCACCACACCTCTGACATCGACGCCCTACAATAGCCCATGGACATCCAACGCAACCCACCACCAAGAGCACACAGCATGAAGCACCCGCAAGCACGGCTGGCTCACAACACTTTACCGACCCACACATAGCACCCCAATGCCAGGTGTCAGAACGCCAAAAGGAGGTGGCCAAACAGGTGCAGGTGTGGCCCGAACCCATGGAAGGCGAACTAGATCACATACGTGGTTGTCTATTACCTTCAGGGACCACCTACACCCCACAAAGGAGACCCACACTGCCATAGAGACACATGCAGATGCACATTCCCAGTACAGAAACAAGCCCAGGGGCACGCACATATTAGTCACACACCCACGTTGGCTATGCATACGACGGTCCAGTCCACTCCCCTTACAAATTGAGTGGGTGACGACAAAGCTACATGTCCAAGCTCTGACAAGCTGCCTGCGGTGACATGTCTGTGTCCGCTGTACACAGCACAAAGTAATGTCGTAGAGCCCAGGGCCCTCATGCATACAACAAGACCACAGGAACACACGCAGATATTATGTTGAACTGGCTAAGGGCACGTGCGGCCGGCCCCTTTATTGGCAGGGCCACATGTACAGTGACGTCTGGGCTGGATGTGTGTGGGGTGAGTATAAGCCAGCCTGCATGGAGTGCTTGGTGCTGGCAACAACTTGAACAGTGGACACCAGTGCAATGGAAACAGACAATACCTGCATAATGGAGTCAACTATGCAGCAACATGGAGGGAGCCGGAGAAAGTACTGAGGTCACCCAACATACAAACAGAAGTGTCTGTGAGGTTAGGGCACTATAGAAGAGCGCGCTCATGTGAAGAAAATGTATAGGATTGTGTTCCTTCAGGTTATTCCTGATGCAGATGCAGTGTTGTGTGTCAGACCAACAACAACTTCCTCATCAACGTCCCAGGTCTCCCACACTACTTGAGGTGACATTGCTGCGCAACCTCTTCACAGCACAAAACTCAATCAGTAACAGTCCATGGGTTGTGGTGCACTGAGTTAGTGGCACCTGGAGTGCTGAGCAGGGGATCAGGCAGATGATGGCATCCACGACAGGTCTGAGCAACTCCGTTAGTGTGCCAGTACCACTGTTTCGACTCTGGCAGATGGTGGTTGGAGTTGGCCCTGGTGATGGTGGCATGTGCCTCCTGCGGTGATGCGACGTCCGGGGCGGTCAGGACTCGTTTTGATGTGTGAGCCCTAGTGGTCCGCAGTTGAGGCTGGAGGCAGCAGACAGCGCAGGGCCACATGCACATGGCATCGATGACCCCAAGACCACTGTCACAGAGGTCATCCAATATTCATTCAGACAGGGTCCCTGACTTGAGCTGCACAGAGTTAGTGACCCCGGATGCACAGCGGCCGGCACAGGCACACCGCCACGGGAGAGTGATTTGCGGTCCACTGAGGTAGGGCCACGCAGACTGAGCGGGTCCTCGTCGATGTCGAAGGTGAATGTGGCCGAGGGTTACGGAGGACAGTGGAAGGTGTGATCCAGGGCATGATGCAGAGGGCAGAAGCTATCCGGAAGCCGCAAATGGAGGAGTAGAAAGCGACAGCCTCGTTGCCACCACCAATTCGGTATCAGCTACATGAGGATGAAAACTACCCCCTAGTTCATAGACTCAGATGCCACCAATATACGACCAGAGAGTGTCCATGAATGTTGGGGAATAGACTGAGTGGCACCGGGGCTGAGAGGGGATGCAGTCTGCGATGATGCTGGTGCACTGATATGAACTCTGGCATTGCCAAATCAAAACTCGGTGACCTACTGGACCACAGTGTAGGCCGGAGGCAGTGGTCAGCAGTGGGTCACAGCCACGTGTCGTAGGCTCGCGATGCACAGAGTCAGTGACACCAGGGCAGTTGTCGGTAGTGTTCGATCACCTCCGTAACGATGATCCTTTTTTCCTCCCAAATGCAACCCATCATCCTCTTACGCCTCTCCTTGTGTGCAATGATATGTACTCTGCCTTTGGATGATCGATGTTCAGTTCCAATTCTGTGACCTACTCGAGTATAGTGTAGGCCGAGAGTAGTAGTCCGCGTGGGCCCACAGAATCTTGCGGTTGTGATGGACTACTAAGACCTGGTGGCACCACATCAAAGGGTGTGTAGTGACATACACTCAGATATAATTAATGTGCTCTGCTATGGTGTAATCAAGACTCAGTTCCAAATGTGTGACCTACTTGTCCGCTGTGCATGCCGGTGGAGTACGTCAACGGGAAAGGAGTACTGTGGGCCTGTGTTGCGGAGGCCGTGATGGTCTGAGGTGGCTGCCAAGGTCACAGGCCTCTGGCTTGGAGATTGCACCGGCACGTGGTGAGCCCTCTTTGACGCACACCGTGTGTTTGCAGGTGGGCATTGAGGCCTGGGTGTGCAGGGGCGGGCAGGACTGGTTTGGAGACCAGCGTCCCGGGGGGTGCAGCAGGCGCACAGGATCACTGGCAACACTACTCACGGCGACGGCGTCAGCTTTGTGGCGGGGTGAGAGGCGCCACCCTGGCAGAGACATTGGGCATTCCGGAAGAGGACCACGCCCAGAGTTTTGTACCTTTTATTGACACCCCTACGCTGGCCTGGCGTACACCGGGCCAGGCCACTCCGCTCACGCTTACAGGGGGGACGTAACAAGCTACATTTCCGCGATCTTCCCCACTGGCTGGGGTGACATGGTTGCATCCACTGTCCACTACACTCCAAACACCAGCGGTGTGTGTCGACATGGATGTTTGTGTGGTCTGCATACTGCAGTCTGGCCAGCACATCCACGCCACACTTGGCATTGTATACAGTCTCATTCATCGGTCACTTGCCTCCTTCACACATGCCTGGTCCCCTCCTCTTCCGACATTCTGCTACTGTGTGGCAGAGGTGCCATGCCGGTGATGGCTAATGTACATGGCTGGCCCAGGTTCCCACAGGGAGTTGTGCTGTCGTGTCTGGTGGGTGTGCATGTTGTATGTGAGCTTGTGACATGTGCATTTCCTGTGTTGTGTGTTGCATGATTGTGGAGTTGAGGTGTGTGGTGTGTGAATTTGGTATTGGCCAACGAGCAGTGCATTTGCTTAGGTGCCATCCTGGTGGTGCAGGTTGATGATGGACTGTCGGAAGGTGTAGGAATCATGCACACTGCCTGGGTGGTTTACCGCGGCGTTGGCGGAGATTCCCCGGTGGTCCACTAGTGCCTGCACATTGGTGGGATACGTGCACTTTCTGTTGCGCTTATTGTGTGCGGTGTTGCCAGGGACCACTAGTAGGACATGTGTGCAGTCAATTGCCCCCTGACACGTGTGGGAAGCCAGCTGTGGAATACACGCCTTGCTTGGTCTCCGGCTGTTCCTGCGCAGTGCATGGGAAGTATAGATAGTGGGGTACCAAGCTGATGGTGTCATCCATGACCGTTGTGAGGGACTTGGATTGGCCTGGCTGTGTGACTCCTCCGTCTCAGGCGGATGTTGGTTGGAGGGTATCAGAAGCCAACACGTGCAGCACGGCCATCAGCTGTGTCTGAGGTGGGATGTTGGTTATCCGCTGTTTCGGTACAGTAAGCCTGTGGGCAATGGTGGTCAGGATGCGGAGGATGGTTGTCCCTTTGAGCATGTAGTGGGCAATGACATTCTCTGGTGTTGGTGTTGGTCTGTGAGGTTGGTGCGTTTTCAGGGGTTCGCTGTCTTTGACTGCACTGCCTCAGTGTTGATCCGGGGGGGGTGCGGTGGGTGTCCGGGGGGTGGGGTGTGGTCTGGGGGTGGTAGCGGTGAGTGTTGCGGCCCTCTTGGGTGTCCGGGCTGCATGATCAGTGGCTCCATGGCATCTGTTGGTCTTCAGGTGTGGCTGTGGGCTGGGCTCCCTTTTGTGGTGCAGGCTGTCGTCCGACTTTGCACCAGGTCAGAGCTGGTGTTAATTTCCTGCAGCTAACGCGCCTTATCGCATGTTTTGTGGACTTATCGCCGATCTGGCTGGTCGTTGAGAATGTTGAAGTGTGGTGTTGTCGCAGCATTTTGCTCGGGAACTCCTACTCTGCATCTCATTAGCGATAGTTGCCGAGGTCATCTGTGATGATGTTTTTTGCGGCTGCTATTGCAGGTAAACTGGTGCTATGGGCTGTTAGCACCGGCTTGTGAATGGGGTAATACATTTATAGCGCCTTTAGCTGCGATAAAGTGCCAATAACTCGGCGATAACCCCTTGAGAATATGCCCCAGAGTGAGATACCTACCCAGAGGGACAATGTATTGACCACAACGCCATCGATGCTGTGGGAGGAGCACTGTGCTGGACAGCTTTACATAGCTCCTATTGTGAGCACTTTGCAAAACACATAGCCCTGCATCCCCTCGGGTGCCTCTGCAGCGTGGCACATTTAACACACTGTGCACGTGCCCCTCTGTCAAATATAATGTAGCGGCTTTATATAATGCCATACAGGCAGAGACCCCTGAGATTTCATAGCGTGCAAGATCCAGATGGCAAGAGGACACTGGGAGAGCCATCACTGACAAGGAACGGTGATACTGTTGTGAAGAAACTAGCACACTTTCACCCAATGGCAGATTGCAGGTTGCGCCACATACATTTTAAGTTCCTACACTGTCTCCATCGAACACCCCTTGGTCTCGCGACACTGGGATTGCGCTCAGAGTCCCGCTGCTTGAGATGCGGTACCCTAGATGCTGACTTTCTGCATTTGCCTGGAACTGCCCACCCAAACGCTCCTACTGGGCTCGCGTTTTTGATGCTCTATCCAATATGATTGACGGTTCCCTCGAACCTTCACCGAAGATGGCCCTAACGGGGCATACCGCGGATTTCCAGCCAATACCCGACAATTTGTCACTGCAGCGCTGCTATTAGCCTTAATTAGAGTGACATGCACTTGGAGTAGGTGTAAATGCCCCACTACCAGTTAATTGCTGCTGGACATGAGGCACTGCTAGGAACAACTAGACCTATATTATACTATACCACCACAAACCTGCAGACATATGGGGCCCCCTATAAACTTTCTTGCTTGAGGCAGGAGCATTCGAGGAGTAGGTTTATATGGGCGGGTGCAAATTGGAGATGAACTGGATGGCGCTGGGCCTCAGTGACAGCTTGGCAAAAGGGATGCTGGGTGCCACCCTGAGCTGCAAGAGTATTCCAGTTGTACGCATCTTTTTATTTTTCTATTTAATTGGCTCCACTGATCCATGAGTCTCACTGTGACCTGCATGTGCCATATCGGTACTTGTTATCGCATGACAAGTGTTTATTTTTTCTTGATATTTTTGGATGTTAGCTGAAACCGCAATAAAAAAAACTATGTAAAAGCAAATTACACAAATGTCACACACCCCAAGTTGTAATCCTTCAATCAAGGCCCCACCCTGCCTCACTACTATTGTGCTGGAAGAAAGTTTTTTTCTATTTTTTATTCTCATTTCGCCCATTGTCTCTCACCTTGGCAGGCATTCAATCATGTTCCTTTTGACTCATCCGTGTATTCCTTTTCTGTGTTCTTTCATTCTTTCTCCCAGCACTCTCAAGGAATTGAGATGTATGTATTCAAACTAGGGGTGGGTGATAAATTCCGCTCCGCCGGGGGAGTTGGCAGAGTTTTAGCCACTCCACGTTACACATGAAAGGCAGAGTTCCAGACAAAATCTGGCAATCACCGCGTGGTAGAGTTTATTTTCATGTGCGGCCGCCAACGGTAAGTTGGCAAGCGCAAGCGAGATTTGGCGTCCCCTAGTGAGATTTTCAGTTGCTATGAGGGCACCCGGCAAGATTCCCCCAATGCGGGCGATCAAGACCATTGGCAGTCAGAAAGCTGCCGCTCGAGTAGAAACTCTGCTCGAGCGGCAGCAAAATCAAATTGATATGTAGCGACCTCTGGCACGCCACATGGTGCCATATGTGCTAAATTTTCAGCGTGAAACGAGCTCACTGTGCTAAAAGTCAGCACAAGCAGCACAACTTGCCTAATTCCCTCCATTCACAGAACTACAAGTAATCTCCTGGTGTTTTCATGAAACTCCACAGAATTCCACGCAGTGAAACTCCGCAACTTCCGCCCACCCCTAATCAAACAACATAGTTCGGAAACAAAAAGAGGCTATCACTGCTCACTCTTTCCGAGTTGTGTTTTCTGCAGTACCTTATTTCACTCAAAGAAATTCTGCTTTAGAAAGTTCAGTAAAAAATGGATGCTCTGTTGTGCCCTCGGCAATGCATACCTTCAAAATACAGCTCCAGATTAGGGGAAGAGAACTCCACCTCAGAACGAATGGTACTGGCATGCTCCTGGTGGCCGTTGGGAGCATTTTTAGGAGACAGTGGTTGTTTCCTACGCCTGCTCTTCTGTTCACCATCCTACTATGTGTGAATCACTCAGATGCTGCTATAGAGATCCCAGATAGTGCACAGTCCCATCAGTGCCCTTCCTGACTGCTTTTTCTTCTGGAGTTTTCAGGAACAGACTATCTATCAATCCAGCTACTGGATCGTCTTTAGGAGTTCACTGGTGTCTCTTCACTTTGTTGAGCCAAAACACACATAATTTGCATAGCCAACACCTTTGTGGGCATGGTTTGGGATATTTTGGAGCCCAGCCCCCACCCAAAGATTGAAACACAGGGACACACCAATTAAAGACTACGTGTAGACCATTAAAAAATGTGCAAGCGTCAGAGAAAGTTTGGCCAATAATTCTCACCACAGTTCCAGGAGCCAGGAGAAGTTTGAAGGCTAAATAAATGAGACGACGGGTAAGGACATGCCTAAAACCAGATGCACAAATGGAACAACGGATGCCTTCAACCATGTACAAAGATGCATCAGTGAATCATGCGCTGTCTCTCAAACACTCTTGACAATGTTAGACTGACAGGAGAGGAGGCGGAAGCAGTATCTGTCAGGAACCTGAAGAAAGACCCAGAGTGACAGAGGCCATTACAGTGATTGATATTTTCCTTATTAATGTCCATTGACCACCAGTTTACGCAACAACAAAAAAACATATTCTTAACGCTGCCACCTTCCCAAGACAATTAAAGGAGCCACTTTGTTGAGCACTCACCCAAATCATGCTATGGCAGGCTTGGGAGTAATGCTCACTATGTTCGGGGGCGGACCTCACCATGGACAAAAAGCAATAGCAAAAAAATGTGAGGAAATTAGGTTGTTGATCATAATTTCATAGAATACTCAACCTCTTGTTACATGTATAACTAATGCGAGATTAACTGTGCACGTGAAACCATACTGCAGGATTCGGTAGCTCTGGGATGTAGAATTTCTGCACTATTAGAAGTTTTTGACATAATGGGGAATTACCAAAGAAATGTGTGTTTCTACATAGGTTTTATCTGGTGAAATGTGTCCGTGAAAATGCCCGAGTGCGTATTTACAACACTTCTTTTAATTATCGTTTGCATAGTAACTCCCGCCAGCCCCAGGACAGGGAGTTTCTTCAGCAGTCCTAATTAAATGTCTGAGAGTCAAATGCCATCATCTTGAATCTCTTTCTATCCAAGCATTTGAGTCAAGACCCCACAGTTCAGATTCCCGCAAACATTTGCGATCACCACCTTGACAATGCATATTGTCCTGTAAATACATTTGAATATTTCCCAGTCAATCGCTGCTTCCAAAATGGCGGAGGCAGACCCAATCACACGTCAAGTTCACGCGTGATTAAATCTGCCCCCGACATTCCACCTTCCACAAGCACCCGCCCGTCAAGTCAGGAACTCTCATTTCCCTATATGTCTGTTAGCCTTCGCCTGAAGGCAGCTAATTAATAACTCTGACGGGGATTTGGGGATGTGATTATGCATCTGGAAACAAATCTGTCAGAGGGCTTCATGAGAGAACTGCA
The DNA here is from genome assembly GCF_964204655.1 of Triturus cristatus. Lineage (NCBI taxonomy): Eukaryota > Metazoa > Chordata > Amphibia > Caudata > Salamandridae > Triturus > Triturus cristatus. The sequence goes on along the minus strand of NC_140583.1, from coordinate 795,825,103 downwards.
ACGAGGAATTCAGGCGCAGCAGAGCGTGCAGTTTGCGCCGGGTGTCATGGCGGGGCTACCGTGCCTTCCCGACAGAGCTGACCGCTTCCCATTCTGGCAGGGTCGACCTTTGAGTTCAACTGGACTGCTGTGGTGCTGAAACCTTCAATTCCAGATATTTCTGTCTCTCACGCTCAAAGTAACTAAAATCAACTTTCCCCTTTGCCAGTTAAAAAAATAAGTACATTAAAATGTTCTTTCCCCTTATGCATAGAGCGGGTAGAGCAGAGGGGGGCCACAAGAAGGATTGTTTGAGGGTTAATTAAATAAGAATAATCTCCTGTGTTGAATACCAGAGGAGGAAAACATCTTTAATAACCACTGTGCATGTATGTAGTCGTCCAATGCAGGAAACAGAGTTGGATGTTTGCAGTTCTGTGCTGTTTTAAACCACGCATAACAGCAGCTGTACGCCCCTCCATTACAAAAAGATTTTAAAGTGACTCAACTAATGTGATCATTGCCCTTCAAAAAGATGGGGTAGATCATGGGCACTCACAAACATTTGCCCAGGGTTTGCGGTGTGCCCGAGGGCCGCACTGATGCCAGCAGGGTGGCCGGAGGGGGTCTGGGTGGGTCATGGATTGTGTAAGGAGGTTCAAAAACATTGTAAATAAATGGGCAGTCATTTATTTGCAGGTTAATACATCCTTGCCCATTTATTTAACATCTTTGCTAGTAAATAAACAGCAGCTGTTGCTGCTCTTCACCAAGGGGGCCGCATTTAAATGTCAAGAGGGCCGCAAGCGGCCTCCGGGCTGAAATTTGAGTATCACTGGGGTAGATGGTATTTGAGAGGCTTCCAGTGGTGGCTACTCCACTAAGATGGAAGAGTGTCGCCCACTGCTTTGCAACAGTGAAAGGAAGGAAAAATAAAATGATAACTCAATCAATCAAATAATCTTTATTCGAACATTTCCCAGATGATCTTAAAAGACGTACATGATTTAAAACACTCACGGATTAATATAAAACAGTCAAATAATTAAAAAAAATTACATACAGCAATAAAAATAGATTGCATAGCATGCACAAAAGCCATAAAAAACACCTATTCTAAAAACGTGAAATAATATAAAACAATAGAGTCACAAAAGTCAGGACATAAGATATAAGTAGAATTGAGTATTCGTTGGTTAGAATAAAATTGCATTTCTCACACGTAAAATGCCCCTAAAAAAACAGCCAACCAAATAACAGGTATCTTGGTCATTTAGTTGCTGTAAGAAGAGCAACGCAGCTTTGCAATTTGGGCCTAAGCAATAGAGGCAATAGAAAATTCCTGGTACAAGGAAGATAGAAATTGTAAAAGAAAACAAAGTGCAATAAGGTCTATTTTGATTGCTCGTCACACAGGCAAATACAAATATTGTTTAAGGAGTACTGCCATAAGGGGAAAAACAACAGCCAGCGTATCGTTTCTAACCTAAAACGAGTCAGTAAGTTGCGTTCATAGACGTTCTGCACAATTAGTAGATATTAGGCAATCCCCGCTGTCATTTGAAACAAACAATAATCTCTTACAGACAGCTCCACCACTTTCACAGCCTCCGCAGGAGCTTGTCTGTGTGAAGAAAAGCATTCCTGGGTCCAGCTTTTATCTTTCTTGGTGATGCTTTCTGGGTTCTCAAACAAGTGTGCGCATCCCAGAGCCAAAGTGGTATCTCTTATATACTTTGGTCATGGAATTTTCAATCCACGGTCACAAGCTAGGCAATCTCTAACAACTGCACAGTTGCGCTCAGCTTCCTTATTTGACCAAATGGAACACCAAACCAATAACTCAAGGTTATCATTTTATTTTTTCCTACTGCCAACAGCTTTGTGGGTGGGGTGGGGCTGCTCCCATGACAGAGGATCAGAGATGGAGTGGTTTTCCCACTCCAAAGTGCGCATGACTCCTTGGCCGGCCCAAAACGTCATGTGCACTTTGCATGGTTTTCGTGCAGGCTGCAATACAGCCTGCGTGGAGAACATGCCCATGCCACCATCCCCTGTCTGAACACCGAACCCCAGCGCTCAGACCAATCACAAGGCTGCATTGCAGCGTTGTGATTGGCTTAGGGGAACCAATCACAATGCTGCATTGCAACATTGTGATTGGCTCAGGGGAGCCTCAGCTTGGGTGCTTCCTTTTTGGAAGACTGGCCAGGAAAGAAGACGGCAGGACGTTGGCAGAGAGGTGTGGCGAGGGGATAAGTTATTTATTTATTTTTATTCTCACTTACCCCCCCCAACCCCGCCACCCCTGATTTGTGCAGGCCACTCCTGGCGGCTTCACTTTGTTCTGTGATTGCAGTTCCCACTAGAATGGCTTCGCACAAGCATCATGGTCTGGGATGATTCTCTTTGTGATGCCCCAGTATGCCATCGTCAAGTGTCTTTTACATTTGTAGCTGGGTACTGGACCCTAAGTGCGGGAAAGGGGGCAACACGCACTGTCATCAAGCTTTGCCACTATACTTTTCTGAAGTTCAAGAATGTTGTGGTGGTGGGATATTTAAAAATGCACATTTTCGGAATTGGGAGTGAGGGGTTCAGGAATCTCTGCTATCTTTAAAATACTTTGAACTAGAACAGATGAGTTCATACCCTAAACCTACATTGGAGGCTTGACCTGGTCTGGACAGCGCCCGACTAGTGGCCCGATTACGATTTCGGCAGTCTTACCACCGTACTGCTGCAGCAGCAGTCTGAAGAAGACCCCCACGGCAGCAGTCTCACACTTGCTGTATTACCATGTCACCGATGGACTGGCGGCGGTCTTTCTGATAGCGTTGAGTATTTTTTCATGTTTGACAGAGTATTTGTGTATATTGTGACTGCAGAAGTGTTGAATGTACACATATGCATGACACATGAAAAAATACCTACTACCCATTACGGGAGTCTGGACAATATGTGCCCAGTCCAGTCAATGGGTAAATACTGCAAAATGGACTTACATGTATTTTGGCACCAAAAGTGTCTTTTTCATCAGGGTCAAGATGCTGCTGTGAATGGGGGCCTCGGAGAAACGGATCCACGTGTGAGACTGAAGGGAAGAAAAGGAAATAGGTGAGTATGCACCCCAAAACCTTCGATTCGCCGTCTCGAAAAAGGTGGTTCCACCGCAACGGTCTGCTTGTCAGAAAGTCAACTCATAATTCGGATGGTGGTGAAACTTCTTTGTACCACCATATGGCAGCTGCTTTCCCCTGACCGACTCCGCGGTGGTCGGCGAATGGCTGTCGGTGTTCGCGGTGCTCTGGCTGTCTTTCAAACAGCAATCCAACAACATCGTAATGCGACGGGCAGACCGCCCAGTTGGCAGCGGTGAATCTGAGGCAGACGTGACAGCAGTGGTGGGACCTACAAACTTGTAATCAGGCACTTAGGGCCATATGTAGGTAGCCTAACATTTACCACTTCATAAATACCGAATTTTACCGATTCGGTATTTATGAAGCGGTAAATGATATGTAGGTAATCCATCGGTAATATTTACCGATTCGGAATGGGTCGGTAATTTAGAATCGGTATTTACCGATTCGGTAATGATGCATACCTTCCCATTGATTCCTATGGGCCAGGAGGCCCATAGGAATCAATGGGAAGCCAGTTACCATTACCGAATCGGTAAATACCGATTCGGTAATGGGGGGAGCACAATCAAGGGTGGCAGGGTGTCACAGTGACACCCTGTTGCACCCCTGATTCCTGCATGTGTGCACATGTGGCGCACATACATGCCCTAAGGGCATGTATGTCTGCCACATGGCACTGTTAGACCAGCAAAATATTGCTTTTTGCAATGTATTCGGTATTTAGCACCAACATATATTTGGTGCTAAATACCGAATTATTTTCCCTAAACATCACTCATTTGAGTGTTACCTACATATCATTTCTGGATTCGGTATTTACCGAATCGGTAAAATTACCGATTCGGTAATTTTACCGATTCGGTAAATTACCGAATCCAGAAATATGCCCCCTACATAGCAAAAGCCAAAATACCGGTCGGTAACGGTATATTTACCGAAAATCGGCCGTTACCGACCGGTATTAGGCTTCCTACATATGGCCCTTAGTCACAAAAAGGTGCATTCTTCAATTGTGTTCAAATGACTATCAATTAATACATGGGCACAGACACATTACCACGCAGATACGTTTATGAGGGAAAATTAATCTTGAGGACACTCTGAGGGAGCTGTTGGTTTGCCTGAATATGGAATATAATCTAGAGATCACACCTGCATATTAGACAATTTATTGTTCTCCTTATATGATGTTGATTGCATGACAGAATATAGCTAACAAAAATAATGCATTACAAAATATCACCAAATAAGTAAAGAGGACACAAATATCGACTTTCCATACTCTATATGTAAACTTTGCATACTTTGTATGTAAAGTTAAAAATATCAACTACAAAAATATGAAAACAAAAATAAAGTCATAAAAAGTAAGTATGTTAAATTTAACACATTAAACATTATACAAACTTTAAAAACAAGCACTGGCAAAGCCAATAGGTCTCGCCTAAGAGAAATCTGTAGGCTTTGTCAATGCTTTTTAGACATGTTGTACAGCAGCAAGAACAGCTGTGCAACATGGCTTAAAGTCAATTAAAAAAGTGCTATACTACAGTCAGCGTTGACCGCCTCATAGCAACTTTTTTAAAGTCATGTTGCACAGCAGTATGTGTTAAAATGAGCACAAGGGGCAAACACACAAGGGAGGTTCAGGGGAGGGTGCCACAACAATGGACAGCGGACAAGGAAGTAACACTAGGGAGCTTTGGGAGAGGAGGGTGGGAGCAGCAACAATGGGGAGGGGGTAAGCAACATGAGGGAGATGCGGGGAGAGAGCAGTAATAACGGACAGCGGAAGGAGTGGGGTTATGGAGAAAGAAAAAGAAGGTAGGGGAAGAGAAAGAGAGCACCAGATGGGGGCAGCAACATGAAGAAGGAGCGAGTGGGAAAGGAAAGAAGTACCACACACAAGGAGGAGTTGGAGGGGTGCGATTAAATAGTACCTCATCACAGCGTGAGGAGCGGACGGATGCTAATTAAGTTGATTCAATCTGTGCATGGTGCATGCTCCACATAAAGGAAAACCCCACCCATTGCTCCTTTGCCTTCTTCACAGCAAAATTTACTTACTCCTCCATGCCCCCAATTTTTTTGTTAATTCAATTTTTTAAAAACTTATTAAACTGATTCTGCTACTGGGTTGCTCCTTTTGTGAATGCCTTTTTATTTCATTTTACTTCACCACAGTCATCTGTGCCTGTCTGCGTTTACATCACCAGCTGGGCTTTTTTTGCTGATGCTGTTCAGCATCAGCAGTAACCATTTATTTTCCTTTTTGGTAACTCTGACCAGCATCAGCAAAAAGCATTAGTAAACCAAAAGGTAAGACAGATTGGCTTTTCTAATGCTTGTTTTTGGATTGTGACTAGTGTTCCACTTGTTTTAGCACCAAAATGTATCATAACATAGTAAAGCCATTTTTTGATTGTGCACATTAGAAATAAAATAATAATAATTGTTCGAAATGGGAGTCTATACACCCTGACCAATTAGGGACCATTTCCCCTAGTCAGGTGAAGGGGATTACACAGATAATCACTGCTCATCCCCTTTTTAGCTTGGCAGGAATAGTCAGGCTTATCTCAGAGTCAATCTGTAAAACATTTGTACCTAAACACATAGTAACACAGTGAAAACAGTACAAAATGGGCACCACACTAGTTTAGAAAAATAGCCAATATTTATCTAATCAAAACAAGACCAAAATTTCAAACATTCAACATACAGTCAAGGGCCATCTACGGCATCGGGGAAGACCCACAAAGCAAGTTGACGAGGCCTCAAGGACCTTGCAATAAAGTGTAACAGTGAGGCATCGATGAAGTCATGAGGCGTCAGTGCTGCAGGTCGGTGCAGAAGTCGGTGAGTCCTTGAAGTCACACGCATTGCAGTTGGAACTCTGTGAGATCGAAGTCAGGAGCGCGGACGTCTACAGTATCAGGACATGTAAAACACACCAGTACATGTTCTACGTTTCACATACACTGCACCCTGCCCATGGGGGTACCTTGAGCCTACCTTAGGGGTACCTTGCATGTAGTAAAAGGGAAGGTTTGGGCCTGGCAAGTGGGTGCACTTGCCAGGTCAACATGGCAGTTAAAAACTGCACTTGCAGTCACTGCAATAGCAGGTCTGATGCAAGTTTACATGGCTACTCATGTGGGTGGCGCAACCAGTGCTGTAGGCTCACTAGTAGCATTTGATTTATGTGCCCTGGGCAAACATAGTGCACTAGGGACTTAGCACTAAATCAAATATGCCAATCATGGATAACCAATCAGAATTACAATTTACACAGACAACATATGCACTTTAGCACTGATCAACAGTGGTAAAGTGCCCAGAGTCTTAAAGCCAACATAAAGAAGTCCGAAAAATAGGAGGCAAAATGCAAAACATTTAGAGATGAACCTGCAAAAAGGGCCAGGTCCAACAATAATAACTAAGTTAATTAATTAATTAATAATAATAAAACATAATTGTATTGGGTGATGTATCAAGGACGTCATTGATGCCCAAGGTAACTTTTAGTCATATCCTACCAGAAACACCACGATTTCTTATGAGCAGTGTGAGAGAGGTCCTTCACAAACCTGTTTTCCTGAAGTCGCTTTCAGAGATTATTCAATTATCTCACATGATCTGCGGCTCTGTGAGGGACATTTCTCAGAGCACCCAATTACAGCACCACCACACCCACCTTGTGCTCTAGGCAACTATGACAAATTCGTAGGTCACTTTATTGAGCAAATGCAGCTCTCTGCTTCTAGTGACTGTTAGACGGTCTCTTAGCAAGAGCACTTTGGGGCAGATTTACAAGCCCCTTGTGCCTCATTTGCGCCGCCGTTGCGTCACTTCTGTGACGCAGCAGCGGCGTAAACATTGCACCACGTTGCGCCCTATTTACAACATGACGCATCTAGGGAGATGCGCCACGTTGTAAAGCCCTGCGCCACATGAAACCTGCGTCAGTTTTCATGTGGGCGTTATGGCGCAGGATGGGCATTCCCTCGCAGGTACGCCTCGTAAACGTGACGCAGTGAAATCTACAAGATTTCACTGAGTCACTTTTATGGCCATGCTGCATCAAAACCCCGCGCCTGCTTGAAGCAGGCGCAGGGAGTGACGCAGCATGATAGGCATAGGCCGCCCCCGAGCCTTGCTGGAGCTGCGTCGTGACTCCAGCAATGCTCCGCCTTTACGACGGGGGATGCGACACGCATCTGTCCATCCGTGCGCCATGGTGCGCCACATTGTAAATGCCCCCAGATTGTACATACTGCATTGATTTATTCAACTGATAGTGGACACCTTGCACCATGTCCTTAGTACAGACAACCTGTGAATAAACACTACGGGGCAGATTTATGTTTCCTGGCGCATCCCTGCAAATCAGCAGGGATGCAACAGGAAAGATGTGTCACGCAAGTTTACCCTTGCGCCACCACAGATGCGACGCATTTACAATGCAGCGCATAGTGGCGCAAGGATAAACAGATGCGTGACGCATCTGATGGCATAAGGGCGGCGCATTGCTGGAGTCGTGTCGCAAGCACGACGCAACTCCAGCAATGTTTAGGGGCTGCCAATACCTTACATGCTGCGTCATGCCTTACGCCTGCTTCAAGCAGGCGCAAGCTTTTGACGCAGCAGCGTCGGAAAAGTGACCAAGTGAAATCTTGTAGATTTCACTGCGTCACTTTTCCGAGGCTTTTTCCGCTGGAACGCCCACCCTGCATACATTAAACCTGACGCAGGTTTAATGTGGCGCAGGGCTTTACACCGTGACGCATCTATGGAGATGCGTCACGGTGTAAATAGGGCGCAACGTGGCGCAGGGTTCACGCCGCCGCTGCGTCACAAAAGTGACGCAACGGCGGCGTAAAAGTGGCGCAAGTCTAACATAAATCTGCCCCTACATTTCTTGTGTCACATAAAAATACTTTAAAATTGTACCTCCTGAGTTTAACACAGAGGTTTTAAACACTGTATCGTGCTTAGTGCAACTAGGCTGTAAACACCACATTTTTCTAGCGCTATGTTAGAGCAGGGATGTAAACACTGTTCTTGTGAGAGACACTAAACACTGTACCTTTTCTACCGTCAGCTTAGAGCAGATGGAAACACATACAGAAAGGAAGCACTGTTACGTCTGAAAACTTCTAGTTATGTGAAATGCCAGGACTTCCTGTCACGTGACCTGGAGCCCTTCCAGCAACTTCCTTTCTTATTACCACAGCATTAGGCTCTATGAATGACTGAGAAGCTCCACCTAGCCAGACCAAACAAGCATTTGCAATGCAATAGGTGTAGCATTTACGAAACGCTAAAAAATGCGAGACCTATTGCACTGCAAATGGTTGTTTGCAAAAGCGTCCCATGCCGCGTTTTCTGTTTAATGGCGGCTCGCGCCCCTTTCCTTAGATGCGGCTCGTCTAAAAAAAAGGGGCGTGGACGCCATTACGTGAAAGCGCGGCATGGGGCACTTTTACAAACAAAAGTTAAAGAAAAAATAGAAAGAAAAAACATGCAAATGTGTTCGGTGCCACTAAGCGGGAGCATATAAACCAAAAGTGCGGCCCCCACTGTGGTGTGTCGTGCTATGAAAAAAAAAATAAAGCCTTAAGAGAGAGTGTGGTGAAAAGCATTTAATAAAATAGTGCTCGGAGGCTGTAATTAAAGCCTACTGAGCACCAACACATGTAACAGGGGGTGTCCTCATCGGGGGTTACAAAATGAGACAAGGCGGTACTAAGGAGGCACTAACAAGCCTATTAATGAATTAGAAGCCAGCATTCACCAAGGACAATGACACATGCCAATGAAAAATATGGCCAGAGAGTGGGAGGAGCTTCAAGTCAATACCTCAATATAGCATGCCTCGCAGAGCAGCGCATGCGCTGCCCAGGCTAGACCTAAAAACGCTTCCCAATTAGGCCACAATGCATATAAACATCCAGTCAAGCATTTACTAAGGTGCAGTCTGCTACCAATCCAATAATGCAATTCAGCATCAAGTGAAATGTATGAAACATTAAATAAATTTAACTAAAATAAACAAAAGAGTGATCAGGGAGTTTTAAAGATGAATGTTGGTTCTGTAAAGTGGTGAGATGGTGGGAAGACTAAGGCAGAACAAGCATTGGCAATGCTAATATGTCTGGCATATAACTTGAAAGTGGCTCATCAATAACAAATTCAGGCACTGAACAAGTCATCATGTATGTACTCTCACTCATTCTTGCACTCATACATCCATTCAACCACTCACTAACTCCTGGCATTCACCCACTTACCCATCTGCAATAAAACAAACACACAAACTCCCACAAGCATATGGAATTTAAAGAATAAAAGTGTGCAAATTGTATAGTTCATCACTGTTGTACTAAGCCAAGTTGACTAACATAATGGTTCTAAACATAGTGACCATCTTGGAGCTGTTGTAGTGGAAGCCATACACTTTCAAACTTAACCTTCCGGGCCCATTCAGGCAGGATTCCTCCTAGGGTTCAATACTTCTCTTCAGAGGCGATGGTCCTCTGATGGACCTTTCTCTGTCGTAGTGAAGGGTGAGAAATCAGGATATCCAACTGTCAGACATCCAATGAGGACCTTTCATTGGTAGCCAAATCACAAATTGGTGATTAGGTTTAAGTATATTACTCTCAAAGGCATGCTGTAAAAATAAAGTATTGCAATTGGTAGACTGACAAGACAAGAATTATAGAAGCCAAGAGCTCTGCTGTGGCTACACCCAACAGGAGCAAAATAACCTGATGTTCTGATAACTATCTATGACAATCTCTGTTATACATTTAAAATAAGCACAGTTTCTGTGAAAAGAACATTAGACACAATAAGACTCAGACAATCTCAGATGATTTGGTTATTGTATTAAAGATCCAAAATAAATGCATATAAGTAACATTTTAAGAAGCTTGATCATAAGTCTATCAGTTCAAAATAAAAAAACACACATCTAGTCAAGTAAATCTATCCCTAAACAAAAGAATTCATAAAGAGGATGGTTGAATCATTCATTTCTACCACCAACAAAAGCAGGAGATTGGTTCACAAAGGTTCTCTTAGCATGGGCAAGGGGGTCAAGTTAAAGTCCACTAGGGAATAAAAGACCACCAGAATGGGCAAGGGGGAATGGAGCATAAATCAGGAAAGTTCAAGTCTGGTTTCTCACCCAGCTGCGCCAAATCATCCAACAGGGGAGGTCATCAGCAAGGGCAAAAGGCAAGGGGCATAAAAGGTAAGTCCAGCAGGTCGGCTGGAGGAAAGGAAAGTGATACAGGGGTCACCTGAGCTTAGGCATAAGCTCCCTCCTCCTCCTCTTGAGTACCGCGGTTTATAGTTCATATTTGTCATTATTACATCAATGGTTGGCCCACGGTGGTCTGATCGTCATGTGATCATCCTTCTGTCTTTCAGGTATAAATTGATACTTCCGCATATTTTCCCATCCACATCATGAAAAACTAGTGTCAATTTTATACTCACAGGTTGGTCGACAAGAGCTTATTTACTTTGTTGCTCTCCAAGGATATAGTCCAGAGTTTGAGTTCCCACCATTCATGCACAAAGAGGTATAAGAAATCTTTGTTGACCAAAGGAATGCTGCATGTACAAGAACAAATAAAGCAACATTTAAGAAACGTATCAAAGTCCATAGCACAAGGCTATGAAATAATGCAGCCCACGGCGAAAAGACATCTTAAACATATTTTAGTTAACATTTCTTCTTCAGTAAAATGAAGTCTTAATTATATATTTAAGCACAGCTGAATAAATCACACATATCAATTGTGAGTATTTTATAAGGTTGTCAGTGATGGTTACACAGAAATGTTCAACTTCAACTATTGGCTTCTACCACAATTTTAAAAATTAGCAACAAGTAAACTATTTCTAAGAATCGTTAAAATAAAAATGTTTTGAATAATAAATGATCTTTATAATGTTAGGCACTTATACTAAAAGTTTCAGATAAGTAACTCATTGCATTTACGATTTTTACCAATGTTGAATTTGTTATGACACTCTGCAATGAAATCAATAGAAATACTAAGTTTTATCATTCGTTTTTATAACATCAGTTAATAATATAAGGTACTCAATTGCATAAACATCTTACATTCGGGAAAGGGCCTTTACAAAGCAGGCTGAGCCACGTGTGCTGTGTCCCCGCAAGCGTACCAAGGCTTGCCTGAACTACGCATCTGCCTTAACCACACATATGCGTGCTTAAAGAAAATAGCGGTCTGGTGTTCAGATGGGTGGGGAGAAAAAGAGGAAGCGTCGGAACAGGAAGCTCCGGATGTGGACCGGTAAGTGGAGCTGGGGCCTGGTTGGGGGGTGGTAGTTTTTAGGGGTGGGGGGGTTTTAGGGCTCAGAGTGGGGGACTGCGGGTAGTTTTTGGAAGGGGGCAGGGTTTTAGGGCTCAGGGAGGAGTCGTTTTAAGGGCTGGGTGGGGGTCGAGGTCCTTTATTTAATGGGGAGCAGGGTTTTAGGCCTCAGGGCAGTGGAAGGGGTAGGGGTCGTTTTAAGGGCAGTGTGGGGGTACGTTTTATTGCTCAGGGCGGGGGGCTGGGCTTGGGGTAGTTTTTAATAGAGGACAGAGTTTTAGACCTCTGGGCGGGGGAGGGGAAGGGGTAGTTTTAAGGGAAGAACGGGATAGGTTTTATGCCTCAGGGCAGGGGGGCAAGGTAGAGGATAGGATTTTCGGACTTAGGGCAGGGAGGGGGGGGGGGGTCAGGGTAGTGGTAATCTTTACCACACATATCCCTTTACCAATCATGCCTTTACCATAAACTTGCGTGGTAAAGAATGCATGGTTTAGATGCATTCATGGTTAGGACGGCATTATAGAGGCATGCGTGTTTCAGCTATGTGTGCCTCTGTCATATCACCCTTAAATTCACTATTAGATTAATCCTACTGTTTCTACCTAGTCAAACATGCTTTTACAGTGCTGGTACATTAACTTTTCAAAGTTTCAGTGTTCTTTTTCTAGACATGTGCAAAATGCGCATTTATGTTTTTATTGTTGAGATAGGTTTAGGTGTTGTGCAAGGCAAGCTAAGCTTTTACGCTGCATCAGGACTAACTATAATACAATGATACACTTTAGACAATATCATTTGAAAACTGTTGTCTAGTTTAGAAAGAGTGACCACACAGGATGCAGCAAACTGCAGATGAAAATGAAGGGCACACAAGCAGACCAGTATGACTAATTGGGGAGCTGCAGGATGGTCAAACTAAAAGTGTAATGAAAGAAATAAAAGAAACAATGGAAATCTAACTGACTGCCCAATAGCCCAGACAATAAAGTGCACTAGTTTTCAAATGGCTATGTACATATGATCAAGTGAAGCGCCTTTACTCACAGGGCAATAGAACCCCTGGCACAAATAGGCTAACCGAGTGTCTCATGCAGTGTGCTTTCATGTGATGAAGCAGAATGAGAATTAAAACTTGAACAGGTAGGAGAGGGCTGGCTCAAAGTCCCTCTATGTATGTGTATGAGGCTATGTAGATTTGTTGATGTTTTTTTCAAGGGCCTGGAAGACACTGCCCCACTTAAGAAGGTATAAAAAGGATTACCACAGTCTAACTTTCTACCCCAAAGAACATGTCTGAGGGGTAACCAAAACCCTTGCTTACTGAGTTAATCTGAGGGATTCCATGTAACAAAATACCAGTCTACAGCCTTCAACACGGCACAATAATGATCCACCCTCAACCAGCTCATCATTAGCACTCTAGGGGTTAAAGGCCTATTGGCTTTTGAAAATGCCTTTCATAACAAGTACGTCAGGCATACTACTTTTGTAGTAAACGTTCATAATAAACAAATTAGACGTGTGACATTTAACATAATGTTTTTTAGTTTAATTATTCAAGCCTGTGGCCCTCATCACTGGCTTCTAACCATAAAAACTGAGGCTTCTTGTAGTGCAAAAAAGCTGGCAACCATCAGGCAGAGAAACATAATGATAAAAATATATTCAAAATTTCAGTTTGAAAACAATAGACAACCCCTGTGAAAAAGGCATAGGAGGGATTGCCACATTGCAAATCTTCAATTACAAGTGTTTGTCAGGGGCGGTAATTTACATGAAGTTCCTTGCCTACTAGGGGCGTGGCCAAGCCGCGGGCTGAGATGGCCGCGCGGTTCTGAAGCTCCGCCGTCGGCCCGGCACAATTGCGGATGTCCCCTGCCTGCTGACTCACGAAATGGACGGCGAGCGCTACTGCGACACCCCCTGACCACCGGAGCACGACCCGATGGCGGTGGGGCCACGATTCCATCGGAGGCGGCCGGAAGAGAGATCGAACCCGATGAGCTGCGGATCCAAGATGGCGGCCTAAGATCGGCGATCGGGAGCGGCTCTTGGAGCGGCGGTGACCAGCGCGGAGACAGGTACCTTGGGGGGGATGAGAGCTGGGTTCAGATCCATTGATGGTCGCTTCGACTCTTTGGATAAAACGCTGGAGGCAATGGGAGCCAAGATTCAGGCGCACGACCGGCGTTTGGTTGAGGCAGAGGCCAGGATTTCAGCTATAGAGGATGGCGCTGCGCAAGAAACCAAACGAATAGATAGAATGGAACGCATTTTGAAAGAGGTGGCCATCAAGAACGGGGACCTTGAATCGCGCAGTCGGCGCAACAATGTGCGCATTACTGGGGTCCCGGAGTCCACGGCCACGGGCCGGCTCGATGTGTTTGTGGAACAACTGTTGACTAACATTTTTGGGAGAGAATCCTTCACATCGGGGTTCGTGGTTGAGAGGGCGCACCACTCCCTGGGGCCAAGGCCTAATCCGGGGCTCCGGCCTCGCCCGCTGATAGCCCGCATCATGAACTTCCGGGATCGTGACACTGCTCTACGTCTAGCTAGGGAGAAGGGAGATATAACCTAGCAGGGCTCCAAACTCTCGTTCTACCCTAATTTCACCGCTATGGTCCAGGAGGCCCGATGGAAGTATGCTGGGGCGAAGGCTGCGCTCCGCAATCTCGGCTTAAAATATGGCATGCTCTACACGGCACGGCTTAGGGTTGAGATTGATGGCAGGGTCAGGTTCTTTGACAATCTTACTGAGGTGCAAGACTTTTGCCGCACATACAGGTAAAAAAAAAGCCCCTCCTGGGGCGATGGGGGCGGTCCGTCCCCCCCGCACAGTGGGTCAGCGGCTAGCCAAGACTTGTTCACAGGCTCTGGGGTGGGGTGAGATGGCGCCTGCGTCCATGTTTAGTTCATTCCAATTCTTGCGGCATGGGGACAATGGTATACTTTTATTCAACTGTTCAGTAGTGCTGGGTTGATATCGGGTCGTTGCCACCCGCCGTTGGTGGAAACCACTGTGGATCATTTTGGCTATGTTGCTCCGTTTGTTATGGTTTGATTGAAACTGTTTGGAGCTTCTTTTTTTGTTTACAGGTCTGGGTTCGCTTCACGTTTTCGTGATATGGCTAGGTGGGGGGAGGGGGGCAGGGGTAGGTTGTTTTGATCTCATAAACATTGCTTGGTGTGTGTTGAACTTGACGATATATGCTGGTACGATTGACTCCTGTTTCCTACTGTTTGGTCGGCTGTTTAGATGGCTCGTATAGGCTTGAATGAAAACCCCATCAACTTATCATTGATGTCTTGGAATGTCAGGGGCCTGAATAACCAACGTAAAGGCAGGCAGGTGATACATTATCTGAATCGGCACCAAGTGGATGTCGCCTTTATTCAAGAGACACACTTACACTCCACAACCAATGCCCGATTTGATGCGTCCTGGGGTTCACACCGGTACTTCGCTAATTTTAGTAACTATGCTAGAGGAGCGGCAGTGTTGATTCACAAGAGAGTCCCGTTTCATTGCCAGCAGTTTAAAGGGGACAAAGAGGGGCGCTATTGTATAGTGAGAGGGGTGCTGATGGGACACGGGATCACTCTGGTGTGTGTGCATGCTCCCAACACTGATTCCCCTGACTTTTTCCACGTGCTTGCCGCCCAGCTCGCAACCCTGGAGCCGGCCTTGCTCCTGATTGGCGGCAACTTCAATCTATTGATGGATGTGGGTTTGGACAGTACCTCGGAGGCCGCTGACTCTAAGCCCAGGGCGCGGCGCGCCCTCTTAGAACTCTGCCACCAATTTTCCCTGATTGACATATGGTGCAGGCGCAATCCCGACACCACTGATTACACACATTTCTCAGGCCAGCACAACACCTGGACCAGGATTGACTACTGGCTGCTTTCCCCGGGTCTGTCCCCCTGGTTTCGTACTCTAAAGACTTTCCCTAGAACGTACTCAGATCACTCTCCGGTTTTACTATGCTTGGACGTCCCGCGCCCGAAGGTTTTGAGCGACAATGGCGATTCCCTGGGAGAGAGCTCTTGGACGACCTCTTCTGTCACAAGGTTTCCGAGGCGATTGAAGATTACTTCACAATTAACACCGGCTCGTGGATTCTTGGGCTGTGCTCTGGGAGGGGTTTAAGGCATACATTAGGGGGGTTTGCATAGCTAAGCATGCCGGGGTCCTAAAGGCGTTGCGCACGACACTCACTCAGCTAGAGGCCCAGTTAGGCTCGATAGATGCGGAGGCGCGACAGGCGCCGTCTGACGACGTTTTTGCTACGTGACTGCGTCTACTGTCCGACTACCGGGAAGCCGCGGACAGGGAGATCCTTTATCTTAGAAAATACCACACTGCACGCAGATACGGCGAGGGAGACCGGCCGGGGCGCACGTTGGCGAGGTCAAGGGGGAAGACGCAGCGCTCCGCACGACACCCTCTGAGTTTAGGGACGAGTTCCTGGCCTACTTCTCGACTTTATACACGACCAAGCAGAGTGATTCCTCTTCTTCGCGGGACACCTACTTATCGGAAATCGCGCTAGTATTCTTAGAAAAGGGCATGCAGGAATTCATGGCGGAACCCATAACGGTGACAGAGGTTCGAGGGGCGATTAAAGTATTGCGGAGTTCCTCGGCCCCAGGCCTCGATGGCTTGTCAGGGGATTTTTATAAGGCATTTTCAGATCTGCTGGCCCCCAAACTTATTGAGGTATATGCGGAGGCCCTGGAACGTGAGACTCTTCCGCCCACTCTTAGCGAGGCAGTCATTGTCCTGCTTCCAAAGCCGAATAAGGACCCGACGATGTGTGGGTCATACAGACCCCTGTCATTGTTGAACATCCATTATAAAATTTTTGCCAAAATAGTTGCCAACAGACTTTCACAATTGATGGAATTTATCATTGCGCCTGCTCAATCTGGCTTCATCCCCCATCGTTCGACATCATTGAATTTGCGGACTCTATTTACAGTATTACATAGAATAAATCCTGACACACCCGTGGCGGCTATTCTCCTCGACACCGAAAAAGCTTTTGACTCCCTAGAATGGCCATATTTCCTTTCCGTGATGCAGCGAATGGGCATGCCGGCTGGCTTTATTGCCACCACGCGGATCTTATATAGTCGTCCTACGGCGCGCCTTCGTATTAATGGCACCTTGTCTCGCCCGTTTGTTCTTACTCGCGGCACGCGTCAGGGCTGCCCGCTGTCTCCATTGTTGTTCATCCTCGCAATGGTCCCCCTAATCAGACAGTTTCAGGAGCGACATCTCCACAGGGGTCTCCAGTTCCGGACGGGTCCCCTGTTGGTCTCCCTCTACGCTGACGACACCATACTGTATGTCAGGAAGCCGCAGCTAAACCTGGCTCCCCTGATCCGTGAAATACTTCGCTTCGGCCGCCACTCAGGGCTGCTTATCAATTGGCACAAGTCTATAATTTTCCCACTGACTAGCGGCACCTCCCCTTGGCAATGTGAGTTTCCGCTGGAGTGGTGCTCGGACTCGGTGAGATATTTGGGCATACATATACACCTGAGCACGGACGAAATTATCCGCCTTAACTATGGCTGTGCGATTGCGAAGCTCGAGTCACAGGTGGACAGGTGGCTGCGGCTTCCGCTTTCTATGGCGGCCAGAATCGCCCTTATAAAAATGATAGTGCTTCCTAAATTTTTGTATCTTTTTAATAATATCCCTATCCCCCTCACCCAAAACTTTTTCGCCACCCTGCGGTCCCATTTAATTCGATTGGTCTGGGGAGGAAAGCACCCCCGGATCCGTTGGAAGATTCTCACGCTCCCGCACGACAAAGGCGGCTTTGGTGTACCGGATTTGTATTTATATTACCTTGTAGCTCAGTGCGCCCACGCCTACGCCTGGTATCATCCCGACGCGCGGATCCCATTTCTTCGTCCAGAGGCGGATTTTATTCTCCCGGGTCGCTTGTCAGAGGTATTACCCAGGGGCGTACCTAGAAGTCCGGTGGATATTCAAACGGTGTCCACCACTTGCTGGGCCTGGAACAGACTATCGCGCTACTTGGACCAGCCCCTTTTATACTCCTCTTCTCTCCCACTTCCCAATGCAGGTTGGTTGCCGGGCACGGGCGAGAGGCTTGTGCAACTCACGTTAACGAAGTTTAACCTCACCAAAATTGGGGATTTATACCCGGGCGGGCACATATTCTCGATATCGGAAGAGCCACGATTCAGTGATGCCACTTTCATGGATAAATTCATCCTTAACCGGCTATACTTTACGGTTCGGTCAGAAATTAAGGGGGGGGGGGGTTAATAAATAAAAAAAAAACCTTATCCTGCACAGGTCCGCGCCGCCTCAGGTCCGTTGGCGCAATGGCGGGTTATGGCGCCTACAGCCCCTCTCAGCCAATCCTGGCGCTACCAGCAGCGCCAGGATTGGCTTAGGGCACGGTTACTGCTCGCCCGCCTGCCCATTTGGAGACCGAGGTTTGAGCCTTTGCTCAACCCCCGCTCTCCTAATGGCCATGCGCCAGCCTGTGCAGCCACTAGTACGCATGACTGGGTACGGTGCGAAAATTCGTTCACCTTCCCCACTCATGCGCACTTGTGCTGCAGCTCCTGCCTGTTGCCCTGGTCCGTCTGACAATCATGTCAGTCAACATGATGCCGGACCACCCACCCCCTTCAGACTCTGAAGGGGGTGGGCGGTCCGACTGCATGCTGACTGACATGATTGTCAGTTCTCCCTCGGCGTCTTTGAACTTAAGTAAACTGATTCAGTTTACTTAAGTTCAAAAACGCCGAGGGAGCTGCGGGCGGTGGGGCTACGCCCCAACGCCCTAATGGACGCACCGCTGCTGTCATAAATCTATATTTCAGGCTTAAAGCCTTCATCACTGGCTTGTCGCCATAATCAAATCATGCCAACTATATTCTGCATAAGCACTTTCACAAGGCAACTATTTGTATACAGTTATAAAGCTATAAATATGTACAAAATTACAGTTGACAAATCAAGCTACCACCCTTCATAAAATGACATATGTTTTCTCAAAGTGCAAATCTTTCTACCCCTAAGGTTTGTCTCAGAGCATAACCAATATTTAAACCCCAGCCTACTGTTGAAATCTGTGAGATCTCCTGTAAAAAAACACCTGTCTGCAAGATTTAGCACAGTGCAATGGAAATCCACTCCTAAAGGCCTATTGGCTTTTATATATGCTTTTCACAATAAAGAAGGCAGATCTGTTGCCTTTGTTGTAACTCTTCATATTAAGCAGCTCAGTCCTAATGCCTTGATCAATTGCTAGCCACCATAACCAAATCAGTTTTGCTGTGCTGAGCATAGTCTTTCCCTGCAAGCCAAAAAGAGTGAGAGCACACAACTTCTGTCCAATCAAACTCTGCACTCAGGAAAATAGACACATGTGCGGAGGGAAAATCCCTCTCTAAGTAGTCAGAAAATTACAATTGTTCCTAAAAAGGCATAACAAGAGTGTGAATCTTCTACCCTGGGGGATTGCCCCTGGGATAACCAACACCAAAACCCTTTCTGACAGGGCTAATCTCTCAGATTTCCTGTAACATAATAACTGTCTGCAAACTTTAACACAGCAAAATGACAATCCATCCTAAAATGCCTGGTGGCTTTCAAATATGATTTTTACAATAAATAAATCTGGCCTACTGCCTTTGTATTAACGGTTCATCACAGACATTCCAGGCATATAGCCGTGATCGATCTCGTGTCACTATAAACAATTCAGGGGCATATTATCAAGAAACGGCGTTAAAATTATTGCCGCTTTAGCGGAAGAAAACTGCTGCTAAAGCAGCGATAATGGGCTTGATAATATGCCCTTGTGAATTCCCATAGAAGCCCATGTTCGGGTGTCAAAATGGGCTTCTATGGGAATTCTCTGTGGCATATTATCAAGCCCATTACCGCCGCATTAGCGGCAGTTTTCTGCCGCTAAAGCGGCGATAATTTTAACGCCGTGCTTGATAATATGACCCTCAGTCTTGCTGTGTTGAGCAAAAGCTTTCCCATTGGGCAAAAAGTACAATACAAGCACTCTTTTTCAGTGGAAGCTCACACTGGAACTTCTGCCCGATCATAATCTGTACTCAGGAGAATCAACATTTGGGTGGAATGAAAGCCCCTCTCTCAGCAGTCATGTAGTTGAATTTGTACAAAATTACAATTGGCAAACCACATATAACGGTATGTAAAACGGCACAAAAAGGGTTCTCAAAGTGCAAATCTTGTACCCTTAGGTATTGAAGCAGGGAGCACCCAACACCAGACTACCATGGTTATCTACAAAAATCCCTGTAACAAAAAACCCGTCTACATGTTTTAACACAGTGAAACGGCAATCCAGGCCTATTGGCTTTTACATTTGACTTCCACAATACATAAGTGAGGCCTACTTCCTTTGTCATACCTTTTCACAGTGAACAGATAAGGCTTCTAGCCTTGATCGATGTCTGTCACTGTAATTAGACCTGTGCAAAACTCAAGACATTTTCATTCACGTAATGACACAAAATTTAAGTAAAACTATGCAAAATTACACAAACTTCTGTGAAATGCAAATCCATCATTTTGCGCTATATTTAAATGCAAAATGCGTCCTTAATACAATTTTTGGCATGAGGATGCATTCAAACAAAAGCACAGCAAACAGCAGCTGCTCACGTTCTGTTGCTCCCATGCTTTTGTAGTAAAATGTTTAACATGAATGGCATATTTATTGTAAATATTTCCTGCGAATGGCCCATAATTACTGGAAGTGGTATAACAGAATATTAGGAATTTTGCGTAACAAGCATAATGCGAAATTCCCCAAATTATGTGAATGTTGCCAGCTTAATTAAAAATTTTCTTAGACCCAAATTTAGGGGCATATTATCAAGCCAGGCGATAACATTATCGCTGCTTTAGCGGAAGAAAACTGCCGCTAAAACAGCGATAATGTGCTTGATAATATGCTCTCTGGAATTCCAATTGAAGCCCATGTTAGACGTCCTTCACATCTAACATGGGCTTCAATTGGAATTCCATACAGCATATTATCAAGCCCATTATCACCGTTTTAGCGGCAGTTTTCTACCGCTAAAGCGGGGATAATTTTATCGCCTAACTTGATAATATGACCCCTAGCCCTGCTGTGTTAAGTATAAGATTTCTCATAAGGCGCGTTTTTTCAGCAGGCACGCACTTCTGCCCAATCAAAATCTATACTCAGTAGAACCAGCATTTGAGTGGAGCCATAGTCCCTCTCTCTGTAGTACTCCTGAAAGTTCTTTCCTTCTGTTAATCACATAAGGGTATGCGTCAGCTGAAGTGTCAAGTCTCAGCTAATAAAGACAGAGACAGGCAGGTAAGGCTTGGACATACCTATCAGCCTCTTCACTCAAAAATTCGGGTTAAGTCAGGCGTTGAATAATCCACATTTGTAAAGCGCAAACAATCATCCGTAAGGGTCTCTAGGCGCTGGGGGCCGTCGGGAAGATTAAGCAAGCTATTGCCCAGAGTCACATGGTGCTGGGCTAATATGTACCCGGCGCCGGGGATCAACCGTGATTTCCATACTCCGGAGTCAGTCGCCCTGGCCGCGGCGCCACACCTCTTCCCTCCTATTAAGTAATTAATGTGACTGGAAAATGAAATTCTTTTGGGTAGTTGCTATTGGTTCAAAAAAGAGGGAGACCCCCATAAAAATCCATGGTGGCATTTTGTTTGTGGAGCGGGTGAGCAGGAGTGGAGGGAGGGTGACACCCGCCAAAATGTAGGTGAGTGGGCAGGTATGCATGTAAATACTGAAGGGCAAAAGTGCCGACCGAGGGCAGTCTGACAGAAAGGGAAACTAATGCACTGAAGGATAGGAGTCAAGCAGACTGACTGACAGACCATTACACATAAAGGCAGACTGAAATACGGGCAGATAGACAAGGAGATGGACTGACAGGCAGTCAGGCAGACACACAGACACACAGACAGGCAGTCCAGGCAGGCTGTAAAATACAGTGCATTCGCGCCAAAAAATCGTCCTCTGCTAAAAAAATAAAAAGGTGCGGAGTTTATGAATGTTTGCAATTGTTCGGAATTATGGAACAGCTTTGAATTTCCTGGCAGCAGCAGGTCATTAAATTCTCAATTACTGAGTTAATGAAAACAAAATGTCACTCAGAAACGATAGCAGGGCTGTCTTTGGCATAGTGGCGAACTGCAGTGCCGAGCCTTGTCATAATACGTGACGCACCTTTTACCTGTCACAGGCGGCGACAAAGTGAAGAACGAAGATGTGTCAAGAAAAGTATGACAGTCCCATCTACGCTATATTTCACCGAAAATTAATAGGTGCTCATTGACGTCATTATTCATGGTGATGCTAATTTGTGCACTCTCAGCCAAAGCCTCAAAGCACAAACGAAACTGCTCCCTCTGAGGAAGGTTGGGTACTCCAGTTGGCTGCTGCTAACCAGGCGTTTCACTCCTCCCCGACCCTACTTCGCCCCCTCCTCCCTCCCAGGACCCAACCTGGCACCCTCTTCCCTCCCTCCTCATTTCCCCGGTCTGTTTCCTTTCCTGCTGGCTGCACGGAGTTGCAATTACACCGTGACGAGGGGCCCCAGTGTTTCCTCCTCCAACTGCCCCCCGCCGGGGGACACCGACATAATTAATTGAGAAACATGTTGAAGCTTTTAAAAATTAATCACGTTAGAGCCGAACCATGGTGACGAGGTCAAAGGTGCACGCTCCGCCATGTTCTGGAGCCTGTTCTAAATTACATATAGTCCTTGGTACTGGCTGCAAGAGGGACCCACGAGGTGGTACAATTCCCTTGTCTTGATCCCATGTGTCTTGTGCAGTTGTGTGGGTTTGAGGGGGGAGGACGTCTTAATATGCAAACAGGAAGCTCAGAATTGCACAACAAGGAACGCCTGACACAGGAGGAGTAAGCACTCCCAACACTGCCCTTAACTCTTCACCAGAAGCACCCCAAAAGTAGCCCTTCCAATTTCGAGGAGATCCGACATCTGGACCAAACTATTCCTTCATGATGGTACCGAAAATTGAGCAGTACAGAATACAGAGGAGCTTAAAACACCTCGAAACATCACAAGATTACCAGGCGGAAAGCTATAAAATCAGTAACCATCTGCAGCTGAAGCTCTGTCCTTTTATTCCCCCAGCCATCTTCAAGAGATACTAGGTCAAATCAAACCTCTGCTGATACACTCCGCACCGATCCACAATTCACAACTGAAGTTCAGCATTTTATGGTTACCACCAGCGCATCAAAATCTTCAACTTCACACCTCCCTAGCAATGACAATTGAGATGGACGTTTAACCCGGTCCTGCATCGCTCAAAATGGTGTGATGGACCACAAACACCCAAGTAGTGTATGAAAGCTCGCTAATCTTGTGACACTGGCTTCTTGCCTTACTAATGTACGATAAAAGCTAAGCTAATGTTTAATACGACCTCTCTCTTTGAGAGTACCCTTCACTTGGGCCTAGTGCTCACCTTCCTAACATACAAGTCATATTAAATATAACTTTACAACCTTCCTACTTAGCTCAACCTACAAGTCAAAGCAGCCAGACCTACTATCCCCATTTTATTTCCTGGACCTCTTTGTCCACCTTCCACTTCATCATTCTTTTGGCCCTCCTTCACATCCTGGAATTACCAGACCACCATTGTTTCCAGGATATACCCCCAACCTGCACCCCGGACTTAATGGTCATCCACCCCTTTTGTAGACCTTCCTGCTTGGACCTGCTAACCCTTCAGAGTTAAATGGCTTGTCGAAAACATTGCTCAGATATGAAGTTACCTTGCAAAAGCAAAAGACAAGAGGCGTTTGGCAAACCAGGAACAGCTGGCTTAATTAAACACTGGCTGGGAGTACAATTACAAAAGCAGGTATGAGGACTGTGTCAAAGTACCATCAATCTGAGCATGGGTTTATACATTTATTTGGGCATCACAAAGTGTTTCAGTTGATACTCTTTTGGTAAAAGAATGTGAGCCTTCTATTTTAAACCATAAATAATGCCCCTAATAACAAATGCAGGTGGGCCTCGACCTTGCATGGACACAATGGGGGCCAGTGGGTAAAATGTCCAGATGTCCAGCATGTGGGGCACATGATCACTGCACGTACTGTGTGTGCTGTGTCCTGATTAGCTATGTGTTCCTACCTTCATTTGGCATCTGACAATATGGTGCTTTTGGGAATGCGCACACCCCTCTGGCCATGTGTGCTTTATTAGGGCTAATCTCCCTGGACCATTGTTGTGTTGCTGCGCCTATTTGTGGGATTGACCTGAGTTTCCTGTTCGTGTGTTGTCTGCTGGCTATTGTGATCTGTCAATCAGTAACTCAAGGCCTGGTCTCAGAGCCTGCCAAACCACGTATTTCTGAGTCAGGTTGATGGAGAGTTCATGACAAGAATAGAGATGCAATTTAATTCTTACATCTGAAAGTATCATTAGTAACATTGACATCGACTTTTCCTATATTAACATTCCCCCCTCTAGTTGAAAAGAATGCGACTTGTGGGCTCATATCAGTCCATGGCTGTCCTGTCTCTTGTTCCCTCAGCCTATCCAGAAAATCGGTTTTGGTTTCACCAGGTTTCATAGTTTCCACCATTAACCCTCCTACATCAGGGCAGTCAGGGAACATTTCCCTTAGGGCCATCCATATTTGATGCCTGTACAAATAGAATGCTGCCTTCTCATACTCAGTGTTGGTCAGTATAATTGCTAGAATGTGAGCTCAGGGGAACACCATTTTAGTCTGCTCTCCGATAAGACTACTTAGCAGACCTTTAACATTGCCTATCGCTAGGTTTATTCCCGTGGTGTTCTTCTCAAAACATGAGATCCATTTTCCCGCTCCATCCAACAATGGCGGCAATTTGGTTCTTAGCCCATATTTATCCATCTGCCTCACGGTCATAGATGGTCCTTGACGTGCCCTTCTGCGGTGGCAGGAATCTTTTTGCTTTGGGTAGCTTTACTGGTTTCTCCCTAAAGTAGTGTTCTAATCTTCTTAGGCATTCCTGCATGTAGGGAAAGATCTACTTGGGATCTTCCCCTCCGTACCCGATGCAGTCTTCTGCTACTGCCGTGTCCACTGGTTCGAAGGATCACTCCTCTGGCCAAGGTTTATCATGCTGGCCTTTTCCCTAGGTCCAGGGGGCTAGCAGGTGGCAGAATGGCTGCGCAAAGATGTTGTCTTCATCTTGGGACACGATCTCTCTTGGGGTCAGTCTATCTGTCCCGCACGTTTGGGAGGAGCAGAGGACGTCTTTGTCACTGTTCCCCTCGTCAACAAGCAAAGGTGCCATCTTGTTTCTCCTGCACCTTGGTTGGGCCTGCACCAGGCTATCTTGGTCCTTTATTTCTTGGTCAGCCCCTCTTATGCATTGCTACTCTGGTGAGGCTTGGGTCCCAGCCAAAAGCCTCTCATTCAGCTCCACTTCCGATTCCTCTCTGATCGGTGCCCTGTGCCTACCCCCGCTCTCCTCAGGTTAAGGGGTGATCTGCTTTCTTGCTGTGCTTCCAGGGTGTGAGCTCTCTCTCTCTCTCCCTCCTTAGCTCTCTCCTTTCCTCTAAATCCCATCCAGGTTGTCTCTTTTGCTCTGAGCTATGTGCTGTTTTTCTTGGTCGCAATTTGCCATCAAATTCGCTTTCTATTGTCTCTTCAGCTACCTGTGCAAACCCTGTAGCTCCACCCTCGTCACTGGATCCTGGAGGACTGAGACCCTTTTTCTCATTCTCGCTAGTTGTATCACTGTCCAGAACCACTATGAATCTCCCTGCTGTTAACCGAGTATGTTCGCCAGAACCAGTGGGAGTGCTTGTTCTCCATGTCGCTGGGTTTTGATGGGTTCAGTGCGACGGACAGGGGAGTCGAAATTTGGGTAGCACTTGCACTGCACTGGGGTGGCGCTGGGATTGGCTGGGCCTGCATACCTGTTAGGCTCTCATGCCTTAACCTAAGAGTTTATTATTTGGTAGGGGACCCTCCAGCTCCTTCAACTGGCAGGTAAATGTATCTTAATGCGGGGAGAGCAAGCATCGGGGAGAGCACCTCCATTCCTGCATATGGCAGTGGAGGTACAGATGCCTTGCTTGTTGTCTGTGGGTTAGGATTATTGGTCCGAGTATCCTCAAAAATGGCCCATTGTTCTAATAGTGCCTCTCTCCTGTCCTTCTTCTGTCCTACTTATTTGGTTCGTATGTGTGTTGCCATGCGTTTGATTGCATTAGTATCAAAAGTTCCCTCCTTTGGCCAGTGAAACGTGTGTCCCTTAGTGTGTGCATACCATTCTTGGTAAAACTTGTTAAATTTTTTAGCCTGTGAGGGGAACCCGGTTTGCATATGTTTTAGTGGCGACTTCATGATGAGTTGGGTAATTTTAGAGAAAAGATGCACCCTAGTTTCTCTTATTAAGGGAATCTTTTGTTTTGCTCTGATCATGGGGAAAATAGATATACACAGGGTATTACTGGTTTTGACTACTTACTATGAGCTCAGTACTATCTACAGAGGCATCAACATGAATTTCTCACAAACATAAATAACAATGCATATGAAGGGTCACAACCTATTAGAAAGTGCAATTGTTAAGCAAGCAACATGAAATTTGGCATTAAATAACAAATTTTGACTTCGGCATCAAATAATAAATGTATGCTTTGTCATCAAATAATTGATTGTGAGAAATAGTAGCACCTTCAGATACCACATTGAATCATCGACAAGTACAACACTTACTTCAGAATACAGTTGTATTCATTTCCAGTACCACAACATCAAATATACCTTGCATCAATTTCAAACTATAAGAAGAAAAAACTGACAGAGAAAACAGGATGACTTTGTCAAAAATACCTTAGCCCGCTCCTAGTGTATGCTAGGGGAAGCACTGCGCAGTAGACAGGATTAAGTAAACCAGATAATCTGTCAATATCGACTCTGGGACAAAGAAAATAAAAGTTGTGCAGGAAGAAAGAATAACTCAAGGAACCACAGGCCCCTCTTGGCCAAACACAAGCTGCACCTAATCTCCCAGATGCAAATATTTTTTCCTAACTTCCGAATCATACCCTGGCTGGCTCGCCAAAATGTTGCTCGAATATGAATTTACTTTGAAAAACACAAAAGACAAGAGACGTTTGGCAAAACAGGAATAGTTGGTTTAATTAAACGCTTCAGCCGGGAGTACAGTTACAGAAGCAGGTCTGAGGACTGTCCAAAAGTACAATCAATCTGGGCATCATAAAGTGTTTCAGTCGATACTTTTTTGGTAAAAAGAATGCGGGCCTTGTCTTTGGAGTCATAAATAAGGCCCCTGATAACAAATGCAGGTTTGCTTCCACCTTGCATGGACACTATGGGGCCAGTGGGTAATGTGTCTAGATGTCCGGCATATAGGGGCGTGTGATCACTTCATGTACTGTGTGGCTGGCTCCTGATTGGCTATGTGTTTCTAACTTCATGTGGAATCTGACTTTATGGTATTTTTGGGAATGTGCGCAACCCTCTCAACATGTGTGCTTTATTGGGGCCAATCTCTCTGGACTATTGTGGTGTCTCTGCGCCTTTCAGTGGGATTGACCTGAGTTTCCTGTTTGCGCGTTAGTCTACCGGCTACGTGCTACCCCACCTGTGACCTGTCAATTGTAACCCCAGGCCGGGTCTCAGAACCTGCCTGGCCATGTATTTCTGGACGCGCCAGTTCTTGATTTCTTTTCCTGCATACTCACCTGTCCTTAGCCGTGAGGGGAACGGCCAGCAAGGGGGTCCACCAGTCTACCTCCCGCATCTCGCATCCTGCCGTGAGGGGATCGGCCAGCAAAGACTACACTTCCCAGCAGCCCCACGGCGCGTGCCTTTGATGTCAGCAGGCAGCGCCGGGGGTGCTTAAAGACGCTCACTGTGCCCCGCAGCACGGGACGCGCGTGGGCGGCGCCCGGGCCAAGCCCGGGCCAAGGGTGGGCCCGTCCTTGCCCGTCGAGGACCGTGGAGGCCGGGCTGGGCCACCCCCCTAACATTTGCACGTTTAGTAAGTCCCTTTGTGACAATGAATCTATGCTAATTATTTGTAGTTTAGTATTTCTTGCCTATTACATTGGTGTGTATTTTATTATATGGCAGGGAAAGGGAAGCGTACAGGGGGGGGTGGCACAGTATCTGGTACCCTAGATCAGTTCATAACTAGGGCTGTTTCGGTCCTAGAACATGAAATTGCCATAACTGAGCGGCGCCTTTCTACCGAGCCAATGTATGCCAGACGTTCATCTATAGGACCACTAGCACTAGTAAAATCCCCTATTAGGTCAGTGGAGTGTGGTACTGGTGATTTGCCTCAGCACGGGAATGTTGAGGTTAGCCCCATTATTTTACAGGATAGTACGAAGAATATGGAGGACTTTGGTGAGGCTGCCTTTGTACCAGAGGGTATCTCAAGATCTGAAGCAGCTTATCCGCAGACAAGGGCTAGTAAAAAAGCAAAAAGCTCTAGTAATTTGAAGAGGAAAAGAGGTGGGGACACACAAGGTGGG
This sequence comes from Triturus cristatus, assembly GCF_964204655.1. Lineage (NCBI taxonomy): Eukaryota > Metazoa > Chordata > Amphibia > Caudata > Salamandridae > Triturus > Triturus cristatus. Next base: position 795,797,031 of record NC_140583.1, on the reverse strand, counting down.
AGGCAGCCGAAAATTCTTAAAGCTCTAAAAAACACGACCAAAGTGCCTGGTGTTGTACTAGTTGATGATCGCTCGGATGATCGTTCGGTTCTGGTCGAGGCAGACAAATGTTCTTTTGATCAGCCACAACCAGGAGAAATGATCCCCGAGATTGAACAGGTGGCGCGATCATTAATACTCCCCCTTCTAGAAAGGGTAAAACTGGTTAACGAAAGAATTGAACGCTTAGAACAAACGATCCTTGATAATTTCTGTTCACTAAAAAATGTAGTAAAACTAGCAACAAAGGATAGAGCCAAGTTTAATTCCATGCCTTCTGAAGCATCAGTGATTCCTGCACTTATTCCCACAGCTGATCCTGTTGTGATAACCAAGGCCGCCCCAGGAATTGACCCTCATAAGGCTTCTGCTAATGTCAAACAATTTAATCTAGGGGCTGGTCCAAAAAGTAATGATCCTGGGGGTAACATTAATAAGGAAAACAAGGGAGAGAGAGAAGATGTACATAGAGAGACCAATGACAAACCCATTAAATCTTCCTTGGCCCACATTCATCTTCCTCCTGATTCCCTTCCTTATGTTGCTGTATTAACTGGTGTCCCCGAAACAAAAGGCGGCAAACCAGAATCTTATCAAGAACTTAAAAACAAAGTGACATTCTGGTTAAATAAGAATAGACCAATTCCCAACAATATGAATGGGAAGATCCTATTTGTCAGAAGGGTTAGCTGGGTGGGATCCAGACCAAAAGATGTTCTGGGTGACTCCATTATTGTTAATTTTAAAGATAGGCGCATTGCGCGTTTTATCTGTAACTGTGAGTTTCCTGGGGATTGGTCGGGGATTGGGGTGCACGATCTAAATTATTTTTATCACTCAGCCCCTAATCCAGATCGAAGATCTAGACAGGACTGGGTAGGTAGGGGAATAAAATCTGGGCTTATTATTCCCCCACTTGATCATTACAATGGCTTGTGCAATCCAGATGACCTGGACTGACCGGTGACAGAGGGGCCGATTCTATTAGTTTCCAGGGATGCCACTGCAGCTGAAGATGTCCTTATGGGTGGAGTAGATGCACCCCATCCTGTATTATCCAGTACGATTAACACAAAAAGTGTCCCAACTTCATATCAGAACATGGAGAACCAGAGACAACTCGAAGCAAGTTCCAATATTACCCACCAGGTTATTAAGTTTGGACCAGGGGCGGGTACAATGATTTCTTGGAATATTGCTGGTCTGAAGGTAAAAATGGATTCTCCTGAATGGGTCGAATTCGTCGGTAACTACAATGTCTGCCTTTTTCAAGAAACCTGGTCCTGTGAACCACAGTTCTTGCTGGGATATTTGAATTTTCACGTTCCAGCAATAAAGGGACCTAAAGGGCGTCCTATGGGTGGTCTAACTATTTGGGCTCGCCAAGATTTATTTTCAACGGTCAGAGAGATATCTACAGGGTCTCCAGATATTCAACTAGTCAGGTTATCTTTGGGTCTTCTGGGCGATTTGGATATTTATAATTTGTATCTCAGAGGGACCAAGGGAACAAGGTCACGGGTCCTGGTTAACTTGGATTCCCTCATAGACCAGCACTCGAGTGAGAGGGGAGTGCTCGTCGCGGGGGATTTGAATGTTACTTTTCAGCCCCTTCTGGATTCAGACTCTGAATGGGGTCTTGATCCTGAGGAAGATCATCTTTGGGGTATACCTGGACTTGACCTCGAACCTATTAAAAGGTGGTCTGAGGTTGTAGTCCAGGTCAATGCTCTCTGTTACGAGAGAAGTCTCAGAGCATTGAATGGCAGGACACCGGGTGACAAGATAGGGGCCAACACATTTGATAATGGTCGCTATAAAAGTAGAATCGATTATGTCCTCTGCAGTATGAAGTTATGGCAATCTGTAAAAGATATGGTGGTCGAACCAAGAGTTGAGAGCCGCCATAATCCTATATGTGTAGCGCATAGCTGGTGGAAGAGTGGTCAAATGGAAGTAGGGGTGATGGAACTCAAGCCACCTGAAGTTGTTCCTTCTAATGATATGCGTAGGCTTAAGTGGCGTGAGGTCAAGACTAATGATAAAGCCATTGCTAACATTGATAACGAGTTAGCTAAAGTTATATTGAAACTCGAGCGCGCTATGGCAACCGAGGCAGGTAGTGCTCTAGTTATAGAATCCCATGAAATCTTTTTTGAGGGAATACGCTGGCATTTTCTGAAACCAGCAAGGAAAGCAAAAAAGGCGCCATCTAAACGGTCACAATGGTACGATGGCGATTGTTGGAGAGCCAGAGCTGATTTGGCAGCCGCCCTTTCTAGTGGAAATAACGACAGTGTCCGTAAGGCCAGATAAGTATACAAAAAATGTAGAGGGCAGGCTAAAAAGAAATGGGATGAACTCCACTGGTTAGATTTAAAAGGAGCAAGCTATTCCAGGGATTCAAGATTGTTTTGGAATATCATTAAGTGGGATAGAGGTGGTCTGCCTGATAGACCCTCAAACCACGTTACACAAGAGGAATGGTTAAAATATTTCAAACCGCAATATGCATGCAATCCCGATTTTAATTCCACTTGGGAGACAACTTATGTTTTTTATTCCCAATGGCTTTGGGATCTGTTGCAAGTGGGCAAACTCCGGGACCAGACGGGGTCCCACCTGATGTTTTTCTCCACAATAAAGCTTGTTGGAGCAAGTACATCACATTATTGGCAAATGCTGTGGCCAAAGGTGCGCCAGTCCCCAAATCATGGGGGGGTGCAGTTAATCCCAGTGTTCAAGAAGGGAGACAAGGCACTGCCAGGTAACTACAGGTCAATTAGCCTGATTGATTCAATTCAGAAGGTCATAGGGAGGATGGTTTTGAACCAGATACTAGAGTGGATCGAAGACAACAAGATCCTGTCCCTTTTCCAAGCTGGCTTCCGCAAGCTAACTAGTACAGTGGATCAGGTTTTTCGTTTTGTCCAATTACATTGGAAGGTAGTTATCCTGGGTAAAGGCAGTCTCTATGCCGCTTTTGTGGACTTAAGAGCTGCCTTTGATCTTGTGCCCCGTCTACGGTTGTGGGCAGTGTTAGAAAAGTTAGGACTCCCCGTAGAAATTTTGACCCTGGTAATGAGGCTACATGAGACCAACTTTGCCAAAATACAGTGGGGAGGCCCTGGTGATGTCACTCCTGAGTTCCCGGTAGAGCGTGGTGTGCGCCAAGGTTGCACCATGGCCCCCACGCTCTTCTCACTATATATTAACGGGATAGTAGAATGTATGCTTGGCGTCAACACAGATGCCCCAAAGTTGGCCGGAGTGATTTCCCCGATATTGATGTTTGCGGACGATACACTTATAGTATCAAAAACACCGAGTGGTCTGCAAAGAGCCTTGCTAGTGTTTGAGGATTTTTGTCTTGGTCATGGCTTAGAGGTAAACGTGGCCAAGACGAAACTTATGGCTTTTAACCCACACTCAAGCTACAGGGGGAAAAAGCTTTTTATGAATGGGCAACCGTTAGAATTGGTGAATAACTTCATTTATCTGGGTATGCACATAGCAAAAGATAATAAATGGAGCAAGCATATAGAAATGGCTGCCCTGAAATTCAGGCAAATATCGGGGGCCTTAATCAGGGAGCACAAAAAATCTTTTACAAAACCAATAAAACCAGTGCTCCAAGTTTATGAGGCCAAGGCACTAAGTTCTGCATTATATGGGGCAGAGCTATGGGGGTTTGACCAGTTAACCTCCTTAACTGTAGCTGAAAATAGATTCTTCCGTAGCATAACTGGTCTTCCACAGAGTACCCCTTTGGTACCTTTAAGATATGAATTGGGTAGGAAGGCCATTTTGGACATAGCTAGACTTCGCCCGATTTTGTATTGGCGGAGGCTCTGGACCACTCCGGAGCTCTCCCTTTATGCCAAAGGTCTCATGGATGTTATAAAACTAGATGTGTTCCATAAGATCGGATGGCTGAGGAACCTTCATGAGACCTTGACAGACCTGGGTATGGAGGGGCTGTGGAGTGACCCAGCGGTCGCTCCCCTGCTGCTGAGGTATCGTCTGTGCAGCGCTTACGCTCTAACCTGGACTGCGATTAATAATTACAGCCTGCTGTATGCTCTTATTGCCGCTGCGTGCTGGAACTGCCGCTTTGCCCATTTTTGATTGCTGAATTTACCAATTTGCCCATTTGCAGTGCGATACTGCTAGCGTGACTCTGTTGCATATTTTGTTTTCATCTCGCCGCTTTAACTCATTTGCATTTTGTTCCGTAGCGTGACCCTGTTGTAGTATTTGCGTTTCCCCCCTAGCGCTCCTGCCGCCCTGACCCCTCCACCTCCATTTTGTTGTTGTTGTCGTCCTCCTTTGCCCGCCCCGCCTCCCAGCTGAAGCGCCCTCCCACAGACAACAAACAGCGCTCCCACACCAGGAATCGCCGTGACTCGCTCTCCGCTTCCGAGCTGAGCGGTCGCTCCCCTGCTGCTGAGGTATCGTCTGTGCAGCGCTTACGCTCTAACCTGGACTGCGATTAATAATTACAGCCTGCTGTATGCTCTTATTGCCGCTGCGTGCTGGAACTGCCGCTTTGCCCATTTTTGATTGCTGAATTTACCAATTTGCCCATTTGCAGTGCGATACTGCTAGCGTGACTCTGTTGCATATTTTGTTTTCATCTCGCCGCTTTAACTCATTTGCATTTTGTTCCGTAGCGTGACCCTGTTGTAGTATTTGCGTTTCCCCCCTAGCGCTCCTGCCGCCCTGACCCCTCCACCTCCATTTTGTTGTTGTTGTCGTCCTCCTTTGCCCGCCCCACCTCCCAGCTGAAGCGCCCTCGCCCCTCCCCCCCACCATCCATTTATGGCCAATGCCCCCACGCGCAGCGTCCACGCGCTACGTACACGCCGAAGGTGCGCCAAAGGTAAGCCCGTCTACGCCCGTCCGCGCCTGGACCGCGCCCAGCGCCAGACCCCCTGCCCCTCGCGCTACCCAGCCCTCCCGCATTACCTACGATGCCACCACCCTCCTAGCCCTTAACCCCGGTCGCGCCCCCAACTGCGTCCAAGCCGCACCTGGACACACCCATGGCCCTTTCTCATGCCACTCCTGCAAATTCATCGGTACCGACAACATCTCTGCTACGACCACACCACAGATTCCCGACCCCAACCACCTACAATGCATCCTTCTCAACACCCGATCGGTCCACAGGCATGCCATTGACCTTTGGAATCTACTAGACACCATTTCTCCGGACATCGCCTTCCTTACGGAAACATGGATGAATGCTTCCTCCGCACCAGACATCACCATTGCCATCCCTGAAGACTATAAGATCACCCGCAAAGACCGTACCAGCCACACAGGAGGAGGAATCGCTATCGTCCACAAGAAATCTATCCGCATCTCAACCAGCTCTGACGTCAATCTCGCCAACTCCGAACATCTTCACTTCCAGATCCACATCGACCCCAAAACAACACTCAGAGGCACTCTCCTCTACAGACCTCCAGGACCTCGCGCAAAATTCAGTGAAGACATCACGGACTTCATCACCCCACACGCGCTCCCCTCCAAAGATTACATCCTTCTGGGAGACCTCAACTTTCACCTTGAAAAGACCAACGACCGCAACACCACCACCCTCTTGGACAACCTCGCCAACCTCGGACTTAAACAACTAGTCACTTCCCCCACCCACATCGCAGGTCACACACTCGACCCCATCTTCACATCCAGCAATCATGTCTCCTTCAGCCACACTACGGATCTCCTCTGGACCGACCACAGCTGCGTTCACTTCATCTACAACAAGCCGAAACCCTTCAACCACCCCCAACCTACCCGGCAAAGAAACTGGAACAAAATCACCACAGACCAAATCTCCGCATCGCTCCTTCGAAACTCCCCAGCCCTCTCTTCTAACGCCAACGAAGCCGCCGCCAACCTCACCCTATGGTTATCCAACACCGCCGACACCTTAGCTCCACTGAAAAAACGTCAAAGCAAACTTGGCAGCAAGAAAGCCTCATGGTTCAACGATGATCTCAAGAAGTCCAAGAAACTCTGCCGCTCCCTTGAAAAGGCCTGGAAAAAAGACCCAACCACCAGCACCAAGGACGCCTTCAAAAGCGCCACCCGCACTCACCACCAACTGATCCGAAAAGCCAAGAAAACAGCATTCAAGGATCGACTTGACAACAACGCCCACAACAGCAAGGAACTTTTCAACATCGTCAAGGAATTTTCCAATCCCTCGGCCAACTCCAACGACATCACCCCCTCTCAAACCCTCTGCGACTCCCTAGCCTCTTTTTTCCACAACAAGATTGCAGACATCCACAACAGCTTTGACAACCAACCTGGAAACCAACCCACCCTACCATCTGCTGACCATCTTCCCCCCGTGAACACCCTCAACGCTTGGAACCCAATCTCCACTGATGACACCATCCGCCTGATGAATTCCATCCACTCAGGATCCCCCACAGACCCATGCCCTCACCACATCTTCAACAAAGCAGACTCCGTCATAGCACCGCACCTCCGAAACGCCATCAACTGCTCCTTCAACTCTGCTACCTTCCCAGAAGACTGGAAACACGCTGAACTCACCGCCCTCCTGAAAAAACCAACAGCGGACCCCACCGAACTCAAAAATTACCGCCCCATCTCGCTTCTTCCATTCCCGGCCAAAGTCATCGAGAAAGCCGTCAACAACCAGCTCGCCGCTTTCCTCGAAGCCAACAAATCCCTCGACCCCTCACAATCTGGCTTCCGAGCAAAACACAGCACTGAGACCGCCCTCATCGCAGCAACAGACGACATTCGAACCCTACTGGACAATGGAGACACAGTCGCCCTCATCCTCCTCGACCTCTCTGCAGCATTCGATACAGTCTGCCACAGCACCCTTCTACAACGCCTCAATAACATCGGAATCCAAGGAAAAGCACTTGAATGGATCACCTCGTTCCTCACCGGAAGAACCCAGAGAGTCCGCCTTCCTCCATTCAAGTCCGAGGCCTCTGAAGTCATCTGCGGCGTACCTCAAGGATCCTCACTCAGTCCCACCCTCTTCAACGTATACATGAGCCCCCTCGCGGCCATCGCACGCCAACACAACCTCAACATCATCTCCTACGCGGACGACACTCAACTAATCCTCTCTCTCACCAATGACCCCAGCACCGCCAAAACTAACCTACACGATGGAATGAAAGAAGTTGCCGAATGGATGAAACAAAGCCGTCTGAAACTGAACTCAGACAAAACAGAAGTCCTCATCTTAGGTACTTCCCCCTCTGCATGGGACGACTCCTGGTGGCCGGAAGCCCTCGGAAAAGCACCCATCCCGACAGACCACGCACGGAACCTTGGCGTCATCCTGGATTCTTCACTCTCAATGAACAGACAAGTCAGCGCCGTATCCTCTTCCTGCTTCAACATTCTTCGCATGCTCAGGAAAACATTTCGCTGGATCCCCTCCGAAACCAGGAAAACAGTCACCCACGCTCTGGTCACGAGCCGACTGGACTACGGAAACACCCTCTACGCGGGTACTACCGCAAACCTCCAGAAGAAACTCCAACGAATCCAAAACGCATCAGCCAGGCTCATATTAGACATCCCACGCAACGAACACATCTCTGGTCACCTTAAAGACCTCCACTGGCTACCCGTCAATAAGAGGATCACTTTCCGACTGCTTACCCACGCACACAAATCACTCTACGACATCGGACCAGATTGCCTCAACTCTCGACTGTCCTTCTACACCCCCTCCCGCCAACTACGGTCTTCCAGCCAAGCCCTCGCCACTGTACCTCGCATCAACAAGACCAGCATGGGAGGCAGATCCTTTTCATACCTGGCTGCTAAAACATGGAACTCACTCCCCGCTTACCTTCGCCTCACCCAGAACCACCTAGCGTTCAGAAAGCAGCTTAAAACGTGGATATTTGACAAATAATCCTCCTCCCCTTCCTAAGCGCCTTGAAACCCTCTGGGTATGTAGTGCGCTATACAAATTTTATGACTTGACTTGACTTGACTTGAAAATGATATATTGGGAACGAGTTGAACACCATGTATGGAGTAGAGCAAATTCCTCTGGGATGACCGGTTGTTACCTGGAGGCAAAAATTACACCTGCTCCAGAACCATACTGGGACTTGGTTACAAAACCTGGTGATAGGAAACTTTATTTTCAGTTCAGAGCTGGTTCTTTACCAATTAGGGCTCTCACAGAAAGATGGTCTAGTGCTAGTGAGAAATTATGTCCCGCCTGTGGGCTGCAAGCAGAATTAACTGCCCATTTTCTATTTGTTTGCCCTGTATTTGCTACCCCAAGATGAGTATGGTTGACTCCAATGTGCAAGACCTTAGGTACTAGGAGTAGTGCTGTTGCATTAAGAATTCTACGCACAAACACTTTATCAATAATCTCTATAGCATTAGCCACATTTTTGGGTTGGGCATGGTTTTTAAGGAAAAAAGCCTCCAAGAAAATACTTGAAGTACCCCTATTAGCACATATAAATTAAGGGATGTGGGTTTCTCCTCTTGTATTATATTATGAACTTTATTAATTGATATCCCTTCATCTTGTAGTAAAAGTTGTTGTTTTTAACTATCCAAATTCGTTATTTTTGTCTTTCTGACTTGTTTAATGCTTTTTAACATTTTTTTAAGTATTAATTGATGGATTTTAATAATTCTATCGGGCACCAGATGTTACGCCTTGTTATATGTTTGTGTCTTTTATGATCTTTTAAAATCGAATAAAGACTTATGATGATGGTATTTCTGAGCTGGGGTTGACGGAGAGTTCATGACGGTTGAATTCAATATTAGAGATGTGATAATGTTCTTACTATGAATGTATCATTATTAACATTGACATCGACTATTCCAATATTAACAAAAACATGGCACCCAAGTATTCTGTCGGCACTGAAACAAGGTGCCCATTGCACAATTCCTCAGAAAAATAGTGGGGGGACTAGTCTGCATGTCAATTTCACAATAACATCACAGGAAGTGAAGTCACAATATGTAACGTCATACCCTTATGATACAGCAAGTTAATGTAATCATGCAGAAGTGTGACTTCTTTTGGGGTCGTTTTACTTTTTATAAATCTGTTTGTTTTCCATATATCAGTGTAATTGAGCTAAAAAATGCTGTTTTTGAAACAGACGGGTGGAAGTTGGTATTACATTTAACTGCGATTAGAAAGTAAACTAATAAGCTAGGTGTATTTTTTAATAGTCAATCTTGCTGTTGGTGTATTTTTGATTTCTGCTGGTGTTCTATGTCAATATACAAAGCAAACAAGCATTGGCAAACTCAATAGGTATCATCTTCTGGACCTATTTGCTTTACCAATTTGATTGAGACATGCTGCATAATATCACTGATACTGTGCAGCATGGCTAAATAATTTAAAATAAATGTTTGAAGCAGATGCCTGCTTCATTTTGTAGGCACAGTCACCACTCATGCACTTGCCTACAAAATCATGCAGGTTTTATTTTTTATATTTAGTAATTGATCCAAGTTGGATCGCTCCCTAAAAAGAAAAAAAAACATGAGGAAGGGACACAGAAGCAAAATGAGGAATGCGGGTAAGTGGGGAAGCCCTTTGGGGACGACAACAAAGAGGACTGAAAGAGCACACAGAAAGACATGGCAACACCGGGGTGGCACAGAATCACATGGCCAGACTGAGCAATATAAAGATGGGAGGAAGCACCAGGGGGACGGAAATAATATTGAAAGAGCAGACAAACACATGGCGAGAGTGAGAAAAACAGAGAGCTGGGGAGTTTTGGTAGGCTGGGGGCAGCACAGAAGCACATGACAAGACATAGCAACACAGAGATGGGGGAGCAGAGAAGTACACAACAAGACAGAATATTTCGTAAATGGATGGAAGCACAGAAGAACACGTCAAGACAGGGCAACACAGAGATGCAGGGGCAGAGAAGCACACAAGTGAGAACGCTGGAAAACACACACAGTCTCGTGGAGTGTTTTACTAAAAAGTGGCATTAAAAAAACTAACAGTGTAAGGACACAGTAATGCGTCCATGCTCCAGGAGGGAACAAACTCAAAACAGCAAGATAAAGCCCACACAAGCCATCAAATAAGAAGCAAGAAAATGAGACTGACGATGAGACTTATCAATGATAAACAATGGAAAGGCGCTAAGCCCACTATGAGTGAACACAGTGCCTCTCAACAAATAGCGCATGTGCTGGCTTAGAACCGACCAAAAAAGCGCTTCACATTTCAGTTCATTAGGCGATGTTAATGGTGTGAAGTGCTCTGTTACTTTCCAGGTGGAACATTAAAATGTAACCCCAGCTGAACATCTGTCTTTAATAAAGGGAGTGTCACCAATGTGACAGATTTTAAAAACACCCTGAGATCAGGGTAAACAAATGTTGTGTTTTCAAATGCTCACAACTGCAGTACTGGGGCACAAGGTGACATCTCTGACTCCTTTGGACTCAGGTAAAGGAAACCAAGCCCCCTGTCTGAAAATAGTTGGTAGGCTCCGTCCACCTTCAAATTGTGCCCTGAATGTGCCACCGACCTGAGACTAAAAGTCCTCCCAGCCTCTGCTTCATTTCTCAAGGCCCGTCCCACTTTCCTCTGGCGAGATGTCTGCAATGAGATAACGCTTTGCCGTCCTGCACCTCTTTGTCCTCTTCCTCTGGAATGACCAATGATCCAGGGCATACATGCCCCACAGCCTAATGGTAGAGTGGGCTCAGTCCTTAATTTGCTACATAAATAAGTGCTGGGGACCAAACAGCTTCGTAGGAGGCTGCCAACCACTGCCCCTGTCTGGGCTGCCTACCTCTAGCATTGGCATCATCTACTGCCTAAATGAAGATTACCCATTTCAGGCCTCGATTATGAGAGCCTCAGAGGGGTAGGTACTATTTATCTGTCCCATTAAAATCTGATAAATCAGTGTTCTGAATTTAACAAGTGTGATATATAACACCTTGTGCAAATTCTGTCTTTAACAATGAGATTAAACACGCAGATCTTGGTGCTTTCCACACCAAAATTCTGGTTAAACTTAAGTAGGGTTGACCTGCCGAAATGTAAAGGGGCATGCTTCAGCCACAGGGCGTGAACAGGGACGTGCATGCTGGTGATCATTACAAGCACAAATTGCCTTCCTCAGCATTGTCGCACCATTCAACAGATCATCACATGCAATAGGCTGTGAGCACATAGTGTCCTGGTTCCATGAAAAAAGTGCTGGTGATCACTGGCACAAATAAAGCGCTGGGTCTGTCCCACAAATAGCCCATCTACTCCGGAGTAAAGCCAGCCTTGGTATCCCCTGCATCCCAAAGCAACACTAACCAGCAATAAACTGCGACAACAACTCTCTAGATCACCTTCCTAAACCTGAAGAACCCATACCCTAAAAGTAATACTTCCCCACTCCAGGCTAACATCCTGAGTTACCAAAGTATTCACTACCAGGCACATGCATCAAGCTAGGATTTTGCGAGTCCTTAATTGTGAATATTAAGGATTCGTAATTAAGGACTCGCAAATTCCTATGCATGTAGGAATCGCTATAATAATAGCGATTCCTACACATTCCTTATTTGCGAGTCGCAAATTGCAAGTCGCAAATAAGGAATAGCTTCCCATTAATTCCTATGGGCCAATGAATGGGAGATTGCAAGCGCAATTTGCAACTACCAATAGGTACTCGCAAAATGTGCATGCAATTTCAAGGGTGCAAGAGTGTCAAAAGGACACTCTGTTGCACCCCTGAAATTGATCTGTGCACATATGTTGCGCACACACATGTCCCAAGGACAACTTTAAAAAATGCACTTTCGCTATTTACCATGTAGTATGATTCCACGGTAAATAGTGGGCCCAAATAGCGAAATCGCTATTTTTAAAGGCATCTTGCATTGCATTTAAGGAATCGCAATTTGCGATTCCTTAAATGCAATCGCAATATGCAATTTCTTACATTGCGAGCGGCAAGTTGTTTCACGCATCACAAAAGCTATTTTTGCGATCACAAACGGCCGATTTTTGCGAATCGCACTGTTTGCGATCACAAAAACCTTTGATGCATGTGCCTGTACATCTCTCTTTGCTGTGGGCTAAATCTCCTCTCCCACAAGAATAAACCCTTGAACGCCGAGATGCACCCTAGATACGTTGGGGCATATTTACAAGCCCCTTGCGCTGCCGGTGCGTTACTTTTTGGGATGCGCAAGCAGCGCAGTTTGGTGCTCAATATTTACAAGGACACGTAAAGCCACCCTGCGTGGCTTTTCGTGTCCTTGTAAATACGTCCCCTTTTCACAGAGCACTTTGCGTGAAAGAGGCATTACATGGGTATTGCTGTGGGTGTTCCCATGCAACACCCAATGATTCTGCTGCATTCCCAGATTTACAAGGTTTCGTAAACATGGGAATGCGTCAGAATCCTACACCTTCCCAGGGGAAGCGTATGGTGGCTTAATGAGGAGAAAGACTTTTATTTCTCCTTGTTTTTCCTCTTTCTAAGCATGCTGCAGAATGCAGCATGCATAGAAAGAGTACAATACCTCTCGAGATTGTTTTGTGCAGGAAGGTGTCCCTTCTTACACAAAAACAATCATCCCTGCAAGACAGGCACCCTTGCACCATGGTGCAAGGGTGCCTGCATTGGCACATGGCAGCCAATTGTGCACCAGCACAGGGGAGAGTCCAAGGATCCATCATATTGTTGTAAATATGACTTATCCCTGTGCTCTGAAAGTAACACAGCACAGCGCAGACAAAGGGCTTGCGGCACCGTGCTGTTTTACTTTCTCGTAAACGGGGCCCCTTGTACTTATTTCTTTGGGAGTGCCCTTCTCCACCTTATGTAAATGTAACCATTTATCTTCCGCCTCATCTACAATCGCTGTTAATTTGTAGGTTCCGGTCCCTTCGTTTGAAAAAGGTGTGTCATTCCAAACACATAAGGCTGCTTATTGATCCTTAGAGTCAAATATCCTACAAGGGATTCCAAAGTTGTATTATGAAGCTGCTTGAGCCAACCCAGAAAAACACGTCAGTGGGACCAGAGCCGGCTCTAGGGCGGTGCGACCGGTGTAACCGCACCGGGTGCTGCCTTCGGTCGTATATGGAAGTATTGTGTGGTTTTAAAAGCACCTGCTGCCGCATTCCTGGCCTCCAGAAGTTTACAGGCAACAATATAAATGTCACGATAACTCCGGTGATTAATGTTCTTCTTGGCCAGAGAGCGCAGAGGTTTGTCTAGTGGAAGTTTTGACTCCTGGAAAGGTAGCGCAGAGGGTTAATATGCCTGCTGCAAAGAACGTGTATCATTCAGATTACAAAGCGCATATCATACAAATAGGTCAGTGGGTTACTGTTTTTTTCCGAAGAGATCCTTTTGTGACTTGCAGTTTATAAATAATAATCCTAACATGGAAAAGTGAGCTATTAACTGTCACCAAAAAGCTGCAAGGTATAGATTAGAGCGTTATGATTTTATCTTGTCTTTCATTATCCTAATGTTGGAAAAAGGGTTAATTTGGATAGAAATCAATTCTGATTATTAAAAAAGAGCCCCCAACCATGGTGTTAAGTTTTAAATTCAGAGTTTGTGCTTCGCCAGACCAAGCACTATGAAACTAAACTGTCTATCAGAATGGATGACGTGACGCCTGTACCTTGTAGTCCTCTGTTTTATGTAATATTTCCTATACACTAATCTACACACCTATGATTGATTGTCTCTGTGTAGTGTGTGTAATGTAAAGTGCTCTGACACCCTACATTAGTATGAGTGGCAACGGCGCTATAAAATAAATTAAATGCATCTGAGAGAGAGTGGTTATGGAGGCATGAGGGGCACTGTTAAAGGGTGATAGTGAGGTAATCCGTAACGGAGGTGGTCATTGGGGGGCATCAACAAGCATTGTTGCACAGGGCGCCACAAGCGCTAAAGCCGGCTCTGCCGTCAGTGCACTACTAATTCTAAAACAACACCTTGCTGCTTGTTCTTTCATTGATTCCACGAGTGAATTCCTATTTTACTGTCTCAGAGCTGCCACTTTCTTCTCAGTTTCTTCCTTTCCCGAGTCTCAAAGAAAACAAGCATTTGCAATGCAATCGGTCTTGCATTTGTGAAAGTTAGAGCTCTTGGCATTGAAAATATCAATGGGCCCGATTCACAGAGGTAAAATGAGATGAAAGTCTAACTTTATGACTTTCCGTATTCACAAAGAGCATTTACTACTTTAAGACAACAAATGCTAATCATGCCAATTACGAGAAGTGAGTGTGACAAGAGCAACAAGTGAGATGAAAAGTGCAATAAACTCAAACCTCAACCAGTGAAATAAATGTGATAACAAGTCGGTAATCCAATGAGACAATAGACTCACATCAACAAACCTTGTAGTTAACGAAAAGCCCATAAACAAAATGAAACAACACAGGAGACTTTGGTAATGTGGAACTGTAAAAAACATGTGCAAAATATAGTGCCGAAATGAAACTTTAAAACGGGAAGATTTTCAACAACTCCTATTGACAGAAGCATGAAATACCTGAGCTGATGAGCAAACAATTAACTGGTCGGCTGCCTGAAAAGAAAACTCAATAGATGTTACGTCGCCTCCATGCTAATGCACTGCAACCCCGCAAGGAAAGGCCCAAACGTACCCAAACAAACAAGAAAGCTGATTGTAACGCCTTTACAAAACCATTGTGTGTGCAAATGGAAAGACGTGGTGCTTCCCAAGGTCCATTAACTGAAACACCAATGCTCAACCTTGTGTATACAATTAAGAGAATGCAGTGAATTGCAAAACCATCTGTAAGTAATCAGTGGGGTCAAGACGAACCGTATGTGCGCCATAAAAAAAACAAAAAACTAAAACAGACCCAAATAAAGTTTAGGAAACTAACTCAGAATACAACAATGAAAAAGGCATAATGTGAATTTCCTTGAGTTTCCAAAACAACATGTTTAGCATGCAGACAGTTAAGATACAAATGCCTCGAAGCCGAAATTAGCAAAGCACCAAGGGAATTCGAAAATTAAACAAGATGTTTTTCTATGGTATTCAGATGTGAGGCAAAACACCCTGTTTGTTGAAGGATGGCAGCAATGACAGGAGGTAGGGGGTGCGAGCGAGTGGGCAACAGATGACCAGGGATGGCCAACAAAAACAAACCATGACTGAAGTAACAAGCAGTAGTGCAGTAAGGACGGCATCAATGACGAGAGGGAGGGGGTGAGGGCAAAGAGGCAACAGATGGCCAGAGCTGGCCAACCCAAAGAAACCATCGGTGAGGTCCCCTGGGGGAACCAAGCACCCTAAGGCAGGACAGATAGACAATATTGACCAACCAGAGTAAAGGAACTTTGGAAATCAGGCCAACCAGAAGCGCTGGGCATGGTGAGAAGCCCATAGACTGAATACAACATGCCTTGCATAGCAGCTCATGCTCTGCCCAGGCTCGACCTAAACAGGGGGCAAGAAAAAAAAAAAACTGCTGCAAAACCTGCCCTTTATCATCTACGAACACGACAGCCCTCTATATTGTTATTTCCTACAGCTAGTTTACTAAACCTATTTTATGAACCCCAGTCACAGAACCTAACTTTGAAGGAAGGAATTGAAATTCCTTCTATAGCATGCAATACGTATACAATACATCCCTCAGAAGCTTCACCACGAGTATTCGATTGTCTCATCCTACTTGGAGCCACCATACCCGCTAAAATATTCTCCTAGGATACAAAGGTATCTCTACTGCTACTTTACAGTTATGTTATTTTCTCCATACACTTATGTACTTCCATCTTAAAATAACTCAGATCCACGTTTACTGATCTGATATTTTCATGATTCACACCAAAATGCACTGAGAACTTCAGAAAACACCCTTTTTAAAAACCTTTTTATTTACAGCAAACCCTTGATAACACCTCCACGTAGCCTCAAAATTCCAATTGTCAGTCAGTTGCTAGCTATCTCCTTGATCCTCACTCCTAAGTCCAACCCAACCAGTATCTGTACAAGGGCCAACCCAACCAGTATCTGTAGCCCCTACCCCAATATGTCAACTTGCAACCGTGGATATCCTAAAAAATCCCAAACAATCAATTCTCTTTCCTGCCGTACTAAGCAAAAAATTCCAACCACGCCTACTCTACTTTTCTCCGTTACTGACAATCAGCCCTTTGTATAATAGGCTCACCTCTCATTCTAAGAAAACACCATGCACATATTATTATGCCCTTAGATATTTAATACATAGATTGCCATTTCCTAAAATATACATCTTTGCTCCAAACAGTCTTACAACTTTGTTGACCTGGGGAAGTACTCTCTGCCTCCAGCATATCTTCCTGTCCTTCTACAATAATCTCACCAAAATGTGTATATTTCATATTTCCTCCTCACCATCTCTTTGTACTGCCACCGACAACGTATGTTATAAATTTGTCTCTGTAGTTCTTGTCCAAATTACCTCTTCACAAATCTCTCTGCTCTTCTGCCTTTCCATACCTTCCTACATATAAAGGTCTAACCAGATAGTCCACAACCTGCACAGATCTCTTACCAGCTCTAAAAAGCCTTCTTCTAAATGTACTAAAAAGAAATGAAGAACCTGAAATTAGGGGTGGGCGGAATTTGCGCAGTCGCGCTATGAAAAGTTCCGCGAAACGGCAGAAATTCAGCAAACACGCGGAATTGCTTGTTCGCAATGCTTTTTTTCTGTTCGCAAACGCTATTTGCATGCTCAAGGGGAAATATCTCGCGAACATGCATTTTGAGAACGCGAACAAGCAAAAAATTCCGCGAAGCAGCGGAATGCAGAATTTTGGGCAATTCCGCGTTCTCCGCAGAACGCGAAATTGCCCAAATTTCGTAAATTCCATGAGCGAATTGAATTTACCGCCCAGGCCTACCCGAAATGATCCTCCAGAAGTGCCTATCTAACCACATGTCTAAAAATGTAAAAAAGAATAATAATAACTTGATGGGCTGGTAAGGAACTTCAAATATCATCACTGTTGCATATCCTTTCTCACACAGTGCAATGAAATCCCTTGTGTTATCAACACCCACCTCCGACCCAAGATTCCACTCCCCTCCTTGGCGAAATTACTGCACCCTGTTATTTTATAAGTCCTAAAAATAGCTGGATGATCAAAACATTCACACTCGCATCTGATAAAACTACGCATGGATAATACTAATATGACTACTCAACAATCACACAGAAGGGGCTCTTGCTACTCTCCCTCTTATCCTCCCTTTTCACTTTTCAACCACTATCACCTCTGCTTCCCCTTAAATATGGCTCACTTTACGCTCACTAAGATGGTTGTACAACTCTAATTGGCACATTCACCTCAGCTTCTAAGAAGAAGTAGGTTTCGGGGAAGGATTTGGAATGTAGGAATGGGGAACGATGGTGACGAAGCATGAAGGGAAGAGCCGATCAGCCCTTGCAAATTTTTTGTAGTCAGAGAGTTTGGGAAAATCAACTACTTGCAATCAACACGCCAGACTGTTATGGTTTAAATTAAGACTTCCTTAGAAAATTTAGCTTTCAGCAAATTTCTAAATGTAGAATTGTTTGAGGTTCCAGTGATGGATTTAAAAAGTCCTATAGAGTTAGGCCTTTTAAGTTCATGATCCTGTCCACATATTTTTGTTATCTAAATTGACAGATTGCCTTAGACTTGGTCAATCAGTTAGCCCTGGACAGGGCATGGCTAGAGAATCTGTTCTAAAATGCACTGTACTTGGTGCATAGCACATTGAAATTTATGTCACTCCATGCTAGTGAAAAGATTTAAGGCCTGGAATTGATTATGAGTTTGCGAAATGCACATTTTTCTCTCTGTGTTTTGAAAAGTTGAGAATCTTTGACTGTAAGTAAAAACTGTTGCCAAAAGAGGGGTTTGTAAAGAAAAGAAATGTGTTCCAAGTAACCTTTTTCAGGAGAGAAGCCTATGACTAAAAGTGGGATTCTGCAGGGATTTGTTTCTGAAAATTCTACTTCTGCACGGTTTTCACCCCACAAATTCCCCTGTAAAGGTTTGCAGCCTTAACCAAGCTTGCACAGTTTTGAAACAAACTTCATAAAGTTTACAGAGGGACGTTTTACAACTTTGCACAATGCTGACTGTGGCCGAGTTGTGCTTTTTAAGTTGTATGCCAGGATAATGAGCACAAAAATGTTATGCTATAAAAATATTGACTAACAGATTATCATGAAGGTAAGTCTAGATTTACGATTCTTACTGCCACATCTGCTTGCCTTGCAGACATATATTGTCAAGGTACATATATGTAATTTTAAGTATATTAACTTTACATACCTATATGTATTTACCTTGAATATATTTTTGTGTCCAATATTCAGAATGCTTTATTTTTGTAGCGGAAATGTCATACTTGATATTGTACTAGTGAACCTTTTTAAGGTCTTAGCCGCAGTGAAAGAGCCTGGACCCGTCTGTTCAGCTACAGTCCAGTGTTGGTCTTCTGATGATTTTTTTATGCAGCATAGAAGCGTGGAGGGGAGTAAAAGGTTATAAATGGATTAAGTTACAGTGCAACCCAAGCGGCTACACAAGAACCCAAATCAATAACCAATGGAAGATTAGTCAAGTTTATTACAAGTTCAAAAATAGTTAGACATATACAAATCTTAGCATGAGAGCATAAAAATACAGGGTAAACAGAAGAAAGCCAAACCTTTTAAAAAGGTTTACTCGATGGAGCTTGAAAAGGACAATAAGTTCCATGATGATTATGTATGAGATGAGAGATCAAAATTTCAAGTCCCCCTGCATCAGCACGTCTTCGGTATACAGCATTCAGTTTTTAATAGCCCTTCTCTAACTCTAAAAGTAGCAGCCCTAAATTAGCATATAACATAGAATTTGCAAGAGAAAGATGTCAGCGGGTAGAGCATTCCTAAGAAGTCACTCCACCATGAAATGGGTCTAAGGCGTGAAGCCACAAACAAGGGAAAGAAAGTAAGATAGCACTCAGGAGCTCTCTTTCTAGATGGCAGGCAGGAATGGGGTATCTGTCCCTCTCTACTATGCACCATATATTCAAAATCGTAGTCTGCAAATATCCCATTATGCTTTTCTCACCACGAACTCTATAATGGGCTCAGACCCAAACTCCATTTATGCTCCTCCGTAACAGTTTGTCCTTGGTCTTCTCTCCTTTTACTATGTAAAAAGACCTCCCTCCACCTTATCTTTCTCAGGCTAGGCTAACTGTAACTTCTTAATTCCACAACCTTGTCTAAATGAACCAATACCCCTACTCTTTACTAGTAAACGTTGTCCACCTGAATTGCAAGCATGAGACAGAAAGCACTCTGCTGAAACCCACTTAGGAATTTAAATGGTAATTTCAGAAATGTGAACATTTCAAATGTGCTGCAAATTCGGGCCTACGCCTTAGGCTAAAATAATGAATTCACCATTCTGTGTATGTTAGAAGTTGCATAACCATCAACGTTCATTGCAAATAATTTCTTTAGTTACATCAGCACATAATTTGCACTCTACATCATTAGCCTATAAGAGCGACTAACACTATGAATACATCATTGAATCACATTCACTAATGAGGCCTATAAACGAATTGTATTGGTTTAATTTTCCAACACAAGTTGTTTGCGTTAATTATCAACCTCTACATTAGAACGTACTAAATTCATAGGAAAATGTTACCTGATTCTCGTTTCCTCTGACATCAAATTTTTCTCATAACATTGATTTTCCACTCTATCAATCCCTCTTCTGATGACTTAAAGTCATCACAAATCACCCTATCTCATTAGATAAGCCTATCAAGGATCCTTTAGCGTAGTGAGGTATCAGAAGGACCGATCTAAACAGATGTGGTTGCCATCCACCCTTGTATAAACTTCTCCATACGCCTCAAATTGTTGTAATAGTTGTCCTGCAACATCTCTATCCTTCTGTCTTTCTCCCTCTGAATCAATTCCCTTTGTCTCACCCTGCACCACTTATATCCTCTCACCATATCAACCACAATATTGATACAGGTGGCAATAATCATTATGGACCGCAAAATATAACCTAACAATCCACTTCCTACATTTGCAAACCATTTTCCAACTGTACCAAACAGTTGTCCAACCTTATCCCAAACACCTTCTATAGCTACGTCCCTCAATTCTTGATGCAAGTCTGTTATGTTACTAATGTACCTCTGCAAGTCTTTACTCCTGTCAGGGATGTAATTACAACACTGTTGGACTTTCAACATTGAACACACTCCGCCTTCTTTTGCAAGCAAAACATCTAAAGCAAACCGGTTCTGCATCACCATAGCCCTGATCAAAACCATCTCGCCGTCTCTGAGTAACAGAGATCTAGCAGTGTCAGTAGATAGCTTATCAACTATGGTAGACAGTTTCCTATTTTTTATATAATTCAACACCACTCCTAAACTGGGTATCAGGGCTCCAAAAAAGTCTCCCACAACTTCTCCTGCACTCAGCCTTTGTTTCTGGCTAATGTTCACTTCCCTGTTTAGGTCCTCCAAATCTTCTACATGATATATCTTGGGAAACACCACAGCTAGATAACATGCACCATACTATTTGCTAGGTAACCTCAGATACGCTTTCTTTCCACACACAAAATAAACTCCTGGTAAAACATGGGCAGTGTAATCCAAAAACATTTTCCATGGGTCATGAACCAGAAATGCATGGTCAGATTCACTCTTTTCCACGAACATGGAACAATCTACACTCTCAGCCTGATGGATTCACACTCTCCCACTGTGTTGCCATTCAAAGCTAATGGCCCTGAACTCCCGGCGGCATGGTGATCTAACTCTTCCTTTGCCCAGTGAGGAGATTTGTAAGATTTATTCCCTTCTCTAACTACAACTCTGTATCTATCTTCTACTAATCTATGAACTTCTCTGCATCGGTTAATATACAAGTCAAGTTATGTCTATGGGCATAAGCAGTATCTAACATAGCAGTGGGCACAAAGTGATTCCCCACCACTTCAATTGTCTTTCTTGTATCGTAATTGTTCAAGTGTTTATAAACTGGCACTTCAGACATTACTGCATCATAGTTGGAAAAATAATATTCATAGTGGCCCTTCTTATAAAACATGCTAAAGAGCAAACTACAACTAATTCCGTATGTCACAGGCAAGTGGTGATAGGTGATGTCCTCCTCCACTGATGTGGGTAACTGTATGCAAACATAACAATCTCTAGCTTCCATAGTGTCTACATACTCATACACATGCATAGTGTATGCTTTAAGGGTGTAATCGCCCTTAGACAAATCTACATGGAGATGTTGTTCTCCTTGAGCAACAACATCTTTGTCTGATCATAGAGTCCCTCTTTTTGCGATCCATGGTGTAGGAGTGACCACCTCAGGGACACTAACTCATTGTCCCTCCACCAAAGATTAAAAAACGGACTCTGCTATTAGTACCACTATCACTACAGCTAGGGCAGTCAATCTCGGATCTGGGGAATCGGGTTCGAGTCTCGGCAATGACGCTGAACATCCTGTAATTATGGGCAAATCACTTAATCTCCCTGTGCCTAACAAAAATGAATGTGTCCTCATGTAACGCAACTGGGTCTATGTAAAGGGCTCTGATATCCGATACCGGGTCAAGTTCGAGCTATATAAAACTCAGTAAAAAAAATGGTTATAAGTGTGCCTATGATAAATTTGCGCCTGCGGTTCGGATTTCCAGGCTCCATTCTAGGCAGATTCAGACCCAAATTTGATTGAGAAAATGGCAGCCAAAGAGTCTCTTTTCTTCATTAGGTTCCACTCCAACTAAGCAGGAAACACTAATGTCTCTTAAGCACATCTCGAACACTTCTCCCTCTTGCGTGTTTCTTTTAGTTTATCTTTTGTTTTACTATGCACACATGTTTGTAAGACTGCCTTAACCCCACTCCACCTTCTTCTAGGTGTAACCCCTAATTTTATTCATCATCGTCTCGGGTCTAGGTAATCTTCTTCCTAAGCACTTTTAGCAAAGTTTATCAAAGTTCATTCAACATCTCTAATAAGCTCTGAACCTTGTTGTTCTTCAATAAATTGCAACAGATCAGCTCTCGATTCTGCTTATTCTGCCAATGTTGGTTGTATGCCCTGAGGAGGGCAAGCAACATAATTCAGAATCCGAGATCATAGGCTACTCAACCTTGATGGGCAGGGAACAGCCAATAAAAGAAGAGCATGCATTTCAGTTCCTGAAATCTTCAACAGGACTTTGATTATCAACACTGATGTCCCGTAACTCGGCCTCGTCGGCATTGGCAGCCAGGTAAGTTCATTCAGGAGAAGAGTACCTCTGACAAGGGACCCTAACTCTCTTGGACCTCCTCAAACTTTGTCTCTACGCCTCGGTCTCACGTTGTTCAGAGTCAGATGTTTCAGCAATTGGTGCAAGCTCTCAGATGCAAGACACAGATTTCTTCTTCGTTTCCTTTCTGGCCAGGTCTCATTCAGGTCTGTCCTTGACTTCGACTGCACTTACTTCTGCCCTTCACTATCTCCTTTGTCGGGGTCAGACATTTACTCAGACACCACTGTTCTCTCTCCTTCAGAAGTGACTTCAGTGTCTTGTTCAACTGGACCCCCTCGGATTGCTCTAAGTCTTGTTCAGCCTCTGTCGGTCCCTCTACAGCTTGGCTTACCCTCTGTGAAGACCGTCCGGTCACGTCCATCCACTCTTCTGACAGAGGAGCTGATTCTTCACAGGGGTTCGGTACTCATCGTTTGTGGGAGGCAGGAACCCAATTCGGTACTCCGCCACTCTTCACAGAAATCATAGTCACCAGTATCACTTACTGGTGACTATGAAGCTTGAAGCAATTCTTTCTCACATGTCTTTTTATGAGCACACAGTCACCGGGAGTCAAATTGTGACAGAGATCTTGCGTCATTGGTGTAGTCACTGCTGCAACCTGATGAGACACAGAACAAACCACATCAGCTGGTCCCTTACAGTAGTCAAGAACCAAATCATCCAATATATTCACAAGTACGTTGGCAGGCACAGCAGGAAGTCTCATCGCTCAACCTCATGAAGGGAAAAGCCAGTCCTTCTATCAGGAATACTGTGCAAACTCATCAGCACAAGGGGCAATGCATCATGACATTTCAGGGAAGTTGAAGCACACACCTTCACCAATCTTGATTTCAGGTTACCGTTGACATGCTAAACTATTCCTGAGGCTTCGGACCTATAACTGCAATGTAGTGTGTTCCACCCGCAAAGCTGCACACAGTAATTTCAGTACCTCATTATTTAAATGAGTCCCTCAGTCTGATTCCAATGTAGTTGGATATCCAAACCTCAGAATGAGTTCCTTCAACAACATCTTAGCTACTGTGACACTGTCACACCTCCTGGTTGGATAGGCTTCGGGCCAGCAGTCGATTCCACACACTACAACCAGAATGAATTTCAATCCATTGCACCTAGGCATCTCGACAAAAGACAGCTGCATCCTGTTAAAATGCCCTCCTGGCCTTCCTATGTGGCTTAGCGTAACAACAGTCCTTTTCCAGTATTCATTTGCTGACAAGTTACACACCGCTGACACAATGCTTCTGCAACCACTCAAAACCATGGATTGAACCATGTCTGCCTAAACACCCTCACCATTGCATCTCTTCCTATGTTTGTTGCACCATGAATCAGCCTTGCCATCGGGTACAGTAAACAGTCAGGCAAAACTGCTCTTTCATCAGTCGACACCCAGATATCATTCTCTCTCTTCACGCAACCTCCCCTGACCCAGCCTGACTGTTCCTCTTCAGTAACCTCCTCCTGTAGACGCTTCACTTCATCCCAATTATCGGCAACAGCCAACATCAGGTTGAAATCAGTCACTTCTGTTCCCTCGTTTCTGTATTCTCCATTGAAAGTACAAGCATTCATTGCAAAATAACACGCAATTTTATCTGCGTAATTATTTCCGGCAGAAACATAGTAGGTTCCCCTGCAGTGCACAGAGCACTTCACAAGTGAGACCTCCTTCGGCAACTGTAATGCTTCCAACAATTATCTCTCAATTTCCCCGTTTCTTATTGGAGATCCAGACAAGGTCATGAAACCCCTTTGAGACCACAACTGTCCGAAGTCATGAACCACTACAAACCCACATTGGCTGTCAGTGTATATTGTCACTAGCAGATTCTCAGAAACACAACATGCATGGGTCAGGGCAACAAGTTCAGCCACTTTCGCGGAGTGTACTCCTTGTAACTAAGCAGTTCCCACCACTCCAGAAACTGTAGAGACAGCAAAGGCTTTCCCCAGATATCCTTCATTGTCTCTTAAGCATAGGTGATCAACAAATAGGACATACTCAGAATTGGTCACTGGTTGATCGACAATGTCGGGACGTGGTTTGGTACACAGTTTGGTGACATTGAGACAGTCGTGGTCTTCACTTTCCTCCCCCTCTGGATTTGGAACAGGTAACAAGGTGGCAGGGTTTAACACAGAACAGCATTTCAACACAACGTTGTCGGCCTCAAAAATCACCTGCTCATATTTGGTCAAGCGATTGTTTGTCAAATGCTGCATCTTTGTTCTGGTTAACAGAATTTTCATTGAGTGAGGAGCATAGAAAGGTAATGGTTGACCTATTACGATGCTCTTGCACCTTTTAATACTGACACCGGTTGCAGCAATGGATTTGAGACATTTGGGCAATGCTGAAGCTACAGGATCTAGTGTGACAGAGAATTGGGCCACTGGTCTACGGGCACTTCCAGGCAACTGGGTGAGGACAATTAGTGCGCAACCCTCCTGTTCATGAAATAATAGTGAATGCGCCTTGTTGTAATCAGGCATTCCTAAGCCTGGAGCGCAACACAGACTCTCTGTCAACTCCAGGAAAGCAAGCAAGCAGTCGTTATTCCATGGCATGGAACTGACACTTTCTTGTGTGTCAAAGTCTGCAGAAGCTTGGCCACCAGAGCAATATATGGGATCCACTGTCGACAGTAGCCCACCATTCCCAGAAACATCCTGATCTCCTTCTGAGTGCGTGGCATGTTCATTTGCATGATCACCAATACCTGTTCTGGTGACCCCTCCCTCTGGCTTTCTTGATTCGATGTTCCAAGTACTGTACCTCATGCAGACAATAATGACGTTTTTTCGGGGACACTTTATGTCCAGTGTCAGCCTGGTGGTTCAATAACGCAATGGTATCATCTCTGCAAGCTTATCTTATATTAGATGTAATCAAAAGATCATCAATATATTGAACCAAACCGAGTTGTGGGGTAAGACTAGGGACTTGAGATTCTTCTTCAAAATCTAGTTAAAGATGGATGGACTTTCAGTTTGCCTTTGTGAGATATGACACCATGATAAGACATGGTTTCTCAGCTAGAAAGCGAACAAAAAAGGCTCTCTTCATGCAGTGGTATCGAGAAGAAAGCTTGGTAGAGGTCGATAACTGTGAACCACTCAGCTTCATATGGGATTTGAAACAATACCACTAATGGATTAGGTACCACAGGACAACAAGGAACTATATTAATCCTTTGATGCTGAACAATGCGGTACTTGTCGCTAGGTTTCTGCAAGCCCATACTAGCAAAATTGGATAGACTCCCAAGGATCTCCTTCAGACAGAGTCCCTCAGGTCTATAGGCAAATCTTCCACCATCAACAGGGGAAACATGGTAACACACAAATTCTGATTCGCCAACTTGAAAGTGATATACTCATCACTCGTTTGCAATTCTATTCCCTTCGGTTGCAATATATGGTACAATTCATTCATTTCATACAATTCAATTTACACAGCAAGTCACGACCCAATAAACATAGGGGACTCAAATCACACACCACAAACTGGTGTTGGTTCTCAAAGGACCCAATCCTCACAGGTTTCTCTTCTGTTAGAGGGTTTCTTATTCACAACACCTACAACTTGGATTGATTTTCCCAAGAGGGGTAGGTTTGGGGCTTCTGCTGTTCTCACAGTAGAGCGGGTAGCACCAATATCAATTAGGAATGTTATCGAATGCCCATCAACATCAGCAGCAATGTTGGGCTCTCTCTGGTCTACCTCCAAGACTGTGCCAAGTGTAAAGTCTTTCTCACACTTTATGCACCGTCATTAGGAGGAGTCCAAACCAAAGTCATCAACGGATTCCATTAGAGGCATCTGATAGTACGTTCAATTTTCCTACAATATCATTGGGGGTTGAGGTACTGGCATTACATGATCATGGGACCCCCCCCATGTAGTGAAATCTCGGCCTAGTCACGTTCTGTATTTGAGCCACATAATTCGGTCCCTGCTCTTGTTTTGCAGGGTTGAGGCGACATTCACGCTTCCAATGCCCCACCTTATTACAAAAATGACACACTGTGGACTTCTTCAATGTCTCCACATCTAATCCCGTCCATGGGTCTATAGGGCCTCTTCTACCTCATCCTTGTCCCTATATCCATCCAGTTGTTTCTGTCTGAACTCTTGTGGGATGAGCTCCCTGTACACAAGGAGCATTTTCAGCAGGCGGCTGTGCCTGCCCTCCCCTTTGGGCCTTCTGCATCTGTACTAACATCAACTGTTCCTTTATTTTCTCATGCTTGGAGTCAACCCCATCACTACAATACCTGGCATAGCGCAGAATTACATCCACGGTCTTATTTTGCAAGCAGATCAAGTGTTGCTGTATCATGAGGCTAATTTTGGGTTTCAAACCTGTTACGAACTTAGATACAAATTGTCCCATGTCCTTGGAGTCAAGGGTATCTAAATCACTGTACTGTTTAAAAGCCTATAGCAGTCTTAAGCATAATATTCATGGACAGTTTCTTTGGGCTCTTGAGTCGTTCGATCAATTTTGACCCAATCGTTATCCCGTGGGGCTATTTTAGATTGTAACCACGTGATCACCTGACAACACCTTTGAAATCTTCACAAACCGATCAACCTGTTTATACCGCTCAGCCGGTTTTCCCTCAACTTCAGAAATTCATTTCTGAAAGAAGCAAGATCACCTCGACTCCGAGGCACATGCACATAACCCCCACTAGGCACTTCCCGTAACGGGTATGCCTCGAATCCTGCCTTTCCCCCGGCTGGAGGAGGTGGCTCCTCTGACACCTTCTTTGCATTACTCTTCTTCGAGCAACTCTCTTCCCATTTGTCTCACATACTCCATGCTCTGATTCCTTTGACCAATTCCCGATTGTGTGTTTTTAAGCAAGGCACTCTCTTTTCCTCCATATCTTTTTTTTGCCTGTTTCCCCTTTAAAGCTCCTCTTTGGAAAATAACAACCTTTTTTTGAAAATAATGTTCAGCAGCTGCAATGTGCATTGGAAATGCCAAAAGATTAACTAACGTCTTTCACTAGCAAGACCTATTGGTTTTCCCAGAGTGTGTTTCAGATTGAAGGTTAGTCTTGCTACTCAGCTCAACACTCTCTGCAGCCTGTCTGCCAGATGTTGTGAGATGTCTGGGAATACCCCATTTCAATATTCCAAGCATGACATTACTAGCGATCTAGCTAGCTCCATCCAATATTTATCTGCAAAAGAGGTAGGCTGTACATCTGGAAATTGGTCAATTAGGCTACTGCAACATTGATAGTAGACCATAACATATGAGTCAAATATAATGCCATATTTCAGTGTCAGTCCAGGAAATGTTCCCAGGAATAACGGCCATTCCTTTCTCATTTTCGAAAGATTATATTTTGGATGATTAGCCTACATCTGTATTTCCAGCCACTAGAGTTTAATAACTTTGGCTAGTAGGTACAAATGGTTGTTGAACAGGAAGAGCAACAGCAAAGACCCAGGCCGGGCTTCCCACAAGTTCTAATACTGAATGACCCCCTAAAGTGGGTACAAATATGACAAAGCTGCAGTAATAGCAAGGTGTCTTGGGTTGGAGATGGAGAAACGAAGCCAGCAAACGAGCAATGGCAAAGACAATAGGTTTCGCCTTTGCTACCGAGCACCGACCTATTGACTTTGCTAAAGTTTTTTCTTTTGGTTCTCCCAGATGGCTTACAAGTTTGTGCACTCATGCCCAGTGACCATCCTATAATGGATTTTATGATGTTTTTTGAAAGTCCATAACAAGATAGCTACCTTGAATGAATGTGCACAGAAGACATCCATTGTGTAACTGTTTTGACAAAACGTAATAACATTTATCGCAAGACAGCCGCTGTTCTGTTGTTGTACTGGTGGGACAGTTGCTGTACTAGAATACCCGTCTTGCTGTCCTGAAATGCCCTAGTACTGTGGGGAATCGCTCCTACAGTGCAGAGATCACTGCCCATGCAACAGAAACCACTCTCTTTCTGCAGGGATAGCCAAATGCAATGGAGAATATGTGTTGAGTTTTGTGGTGTTTAGCCCTACCACACTTTGTTCTTTACTGTGCTGCAATACATGAGTCCAGTGTTTTACAGCCTAACCCCTGACTCCCAGCTGTAGTACAAAAAGAGTAACTTGTTGTGGTGGAATAGCCCTTTGTGTGCATTAATAGTCTTTTTCTGCACTTGAATTTCACCTGTTGTGCTGGAAGATCCCCTTGCAGTATTTAATAACAAGCCCCGGGGCGTCCTTGAATAAACCCTTGCTGTGTTTGGATAGCCACTTGTTACTATCCCTTTGCTGCGCTTGAATGGCTCCTTGTTGCACTTGAATGACTCTTGCTGTGCTGTGAGTGATGCCACTTGCTGTGCTGGAACAGCAACTTGCTGCTTCAGTATACCCGTTGTGAAATTGCATAGCCCATTGTTGTGTCTGAATAGCCCCTTGCTGTAGTCAAATAGGCTCTTGTGCTGCTGCTATAGACCAGTGCTGTGCTAGTACAGTCCCTTGCTGTGCTAGAATATCCCTAGTCTGTGCCTGAATTTGCACATGTTATGACTGAATAGCTCCTTCCTTTAGACAAATTACCTTTCGCTCTAGTTGAAAAGTCGATTCTTGAATTGCCCCTTATTGTGCTTGAATAGCCCCTCGCTTTGGGCAGACAGGTCCTTGCTGTGCTTGGAGACCCCCTTGCTGTGCTTGAATACCCCTTTTTGTGCTTGAATAACCCCTTATTTTGCTGAAAAACCCCATTGCTGCGCTGTTGTCTCTCATGGTTGAATAGCCCCTTACTGTGTATGAATGACCCCTTAATGTGCTTGAATATCTCTCTACTGCCCTTAAATGGGCACTTGCTGTGCTCGACTTGACATTTTCAGTGTTTGAATAGTCTTGCTGTGCTTGACTATTCCATTACTGTGCCACATGTGCCCCTCGCTACAGCTGAATAGCCTGTGCTTAAATGATCTCTTGCTGTGCTTGAATGGCCACTTGCTGTGCTTACATTTTCTCTTACTGTGCTTAAATAGCCCTTTGCTGTGCTTGAATTTTCTCCTGCTGTGTTTGAATTGTCACTTTCTGTGATTGAATATTCTCTTTCTGTGCTTGAATAGCCCTTTGCTGTGCTTGAATTTTCTCTTGCTGTGTTTGGATGGTCACTTTCTATGATTGAATACTATCTTGCTGTGCTTGAAAGACCCCTTGCTGTGCTTGAATGGCCACTAGTTGTGATAGAAGATTCTCTTGCAGTGCTTGAATGGCCCCACACTCCGCTTGAACATTCTCTTGCTGTGCTTGAATGGCCCCTTGCTGTGCTTGAATATTCTCTTGCCTTACTTGAATTGCCCCTTGCCATGCTTGCATGGTTACTTGTTCTGCTTGGATTGCCACTTGCTTGCCTAAATACCCACTTACTGTGCTTGAATAGCCCCTTGCTGTGCTTGAAGTTTCTGCTGCTGTGTTTGAATTGTCACTTTCTGTGATTGAATATTCTCTTGCTGTGCTTGAATAGCCCTTTGCTGTGCTTGAGTTTTCTCCTGCTGTGTTTGGATGGTCACTTTCTGTGATTGAATACTCTCTTGCTGTGCTTGAAAGACCCCTTGATGTGCTTGAATGGCCACTAGTTGTGCTAGAAGGTTCTCTTGCTGTGATTGAATGGCCCCACACTGCACTTGAATATTTTCTTGCTGTGCTTGAATATTCTATTGCCATACTTTAAGTGCCCCTTGCCATACTTGAATGGTTACTTGCTCTGCTTGGATTGCCACTTGCTTGCCTAAATACCCACTTGCCTTTCTTGAATAGCCCCTTGCTGTGCTTGAATTTTCTCCTGCTGTGCTTGAATGGCCACTTGCTGTGCTTGAATGGCCACTTGCTGTGCTTGAATGCCCCCTTGCTGTGCTTGAATGGCCCCTTGTTGTGCTTGAATATTCATTTATTGTGCTTGAATAGCTCCTTGCTGTGCTTGGATTTTCTCCTGCTGTGTTTGAATGGCCCCTTGCCATGCTTGAATGCCCACTGTCTTTGCTTGAATGGCCCCTTGTTGTGCTTCAATATTCTCTTGTTGTGATCGATGGTCACTTGATGTCCTTTAATATTCTCTTGCTGCGCTTGAATATTCTTTTGCTGTTCTTGAGGGGCACTTGCTGTGCTTGAATATTCTCTTGCTGTGCTTCAATGGCACCTTGCTGTGCTTTCATGGCCCCAGGCTGTGCTTGAATATTCTCATGCTGTTCTTGAGGGGCACTTGCTGTGCTTGAATATTCTCTTGCTGTGCTTGAATATTCTCTTGCTGTGCTTGAATGGCACCTTGCTGTGCTTGAATGGCCCCATGCTGTGCATGAATTGCGACTTGCTGTGCTTGAATGGCCCCTTGCTGTGCTTGAATACCCTTATGCTGTGTTTAAACGGCCCCTTTCTGTGTTTGAATAGCTCTTGCTGTGCTTTAATGATCCCTTGCTGTGCTTGAATGGCTCTTGCTGTGCTTTAATGATCCCTTGCTGTGCTTGAATCGCCCCTTGATGTGCTTGAATATTCTCTCGCTGTGCTAGATTGGCCCCTTGCTGTGCTTGAATGTTTTCTTGCTGTGTTTGAATGGCCCCTTGCTGTGTTGGAATGGCCTCTTGCTGTGTTTGAATATTCGTCTGCAGTGCCAGAATAGCCACCTCTTTAAGTTCTCAGAGCAGCTTGCGCCGCACACGTGTGATGTGCTGAGTCCAGGGGCTGCAGGATCGCATGCACCAAGGAATAAAATAAACACAGACTCGGAGCGGCCCTGACAGAAATATGAGTCTGGGGCAAAGCCCAGATGCTCCCAACGACCGATAAAAGCCGTTAATTTAGTCTGAGTCTGCTCCTGTTTTCTGTGTCTGGGTTCCGACCTGCTTTGGATTTCACCTAAAATTAATTCTACATAGTGTATGGCCCCGCTAGCCCCTCCCACCACCCACCACAGCTACACTTGCAGTGCTCAAGGAGGAAGGAAAGCGAGGCAGCCATGGCTCTGTCCTCATTTTACTTGTTTTAATGTCCATTAGACAAATGTTCTATTAATGTGGTTACTTCGTAGGGGCATGGCTATCAATAGTGCATCAGGTGCAGACACGCCGGGGCCCACCGATGAGAGGAGCCAAGGGACCACATTTTCGATGTCTTTTACTAGCCAAACCCGGGGAAGAAGTGGGCACATTTTCCTTGATTGCTTTGGGCCTGTCATCTTTGTCTTGTATTGTATTGTAATTGCATTTATATAGTGCTTACTTCCCCTGATGAGGCGTCGAAGCGCTTTTTCGGCGAGTAGCACGCAAATTCTTTTAACATTTTGGACAGCTACTGAAAATCAAAAAAAGGTGCTCAGAGTAGCAGTGAGGTGAAATACAGTGTTAATCAGTGCTTAATTTGTAAAAAAGAGAAGTGCCAGGGCTCTCGTCAGGAGGCTACCGCAGCTTGCACCACACCTCGCCCCACACCTCGCCCCTGCCATGATGCCAATTATAGTAGCAACACACCTTCTAACCATCACACTCCTACAAGCCTGACAGTTTGGACTATTTTCAGCCCCCAAAGCTATAAGAATGGCTTGGGTGTCAGGCAATAGTCATTTTTAATGTATATTAAATTAATTAGTAACTGTTTTTGGGTGATCTCTAAATTAGCCAGACAGCGACACCTTGTGCCAGACTGTTGCAAACACCAATGTTGACAACTAAGAGCCAATGCCCACACTGGAAACAGTGGCTCAAATTAAGCACTGCTAATAAGGAGGGTGCAGCTTTGAGTGAAAAGGAAGAGTTAGGAAGAGGTGCTAAGGACGAGAGAGGCAGAAAAAAAAATTGTGGAAATCGTGAAATGTTAAGATAAATTCGGAAAGAAAAGGCAAACATGGAGAGCATGGTCTGCTAAGTGAATGTAGGGGGCACTGTAGGAACTGTATTGAGGGTGAGCGGGCAACACAGCGATGGATAAGGTGAAAGCAGCCAGAGCAAGGCCTGGTGAGAAAAGGAGAGAAAGATGTATTGGAGAGAGAACATTTACTGCTACTAGAAGTCTAGTGACTTTCATTTTTGGGTCTCGTATACAGGCATCTTTAGCTGTCTGTTGTCCAACACCTGCAGTCTCTAATACAATATAATTAAGGTCCCCAGTTTTCCAAATTTGCTGATTTTTACAGATAACCGCAGACAAAGACAAATGAATACAATTTATATCTCTATCTGCATTTATTTATTTTAAAATGGTTAAAAGAAGGAGGTAGCTATTTTTTGATTGATTCTAAATGCTGTCAGCAAAGACTTCCAGGCCGAACGATATGTAGATGGAGAGAGAGGGGAAATAAAACATTGAGGTTTTCTAGTGAAGCTTAAACATCTGCAGATGTGCACGAGTGTACTACAATATGTGTGTGCTAATGTGTCATTTGGGTGGATATTGCATTAAAACGCATCAAGCATTTAAGTATAAACATACAATTATTGCTTAAATAAATAGGTAAGCATACAAGCTGCAGCTTCACGTTTGTTCTCAAAACCCAAAATAAATATGGATAAACACAAGTAAATAAGCAAAAAATAAAAAAGGATAAATACAGATGGAAAATGCCAAAAACCAATACCATAAAACTGGGGGTGCTCATCGGGATATACACATATAGTAATCTTTGTTCCATCATCTTACTCTTATTTGGATGGCTTTCTGGCTTATTCATTTTCTCTGATTCTTATTTGGCTTGAGTTCCTGCCAATTCTTACTTTGTCACGCTTCTGGTGTATTCTTCTTTACCGTTTTCCAATTGCATGTCTTGTGTCATTCCACTGTGTGCATTCAGGAAGCAACTTTTTAGGTCTCACCTAGCATTGCAGCGCACATGCGCTGCTCGCTCTGCGAGACATATAGTGGTAGAGGAGATTTCAGAAGGGGACTTGAAGCCCCGCCCATCATTTTCATTGGCTGGAGTCATTGTTTATGGTAAACGGTGGCCTCCAATTGAAAATAAGGGTTCTTTGTTACCGCCCTTTCTCCTTTTTGGACGGCCAATCCGGAATGGATCATTTGCTTGACGGCTGTCGTGAGGCTATTTCTTATTTAAAGGAGGCGTGTAAGTGTGATGTGAGAGTATTTGTTATCTAAAGGAGGCGTGTATGTGTGGACACATCTGTTTCACGGCAGCCGCGTGTTAATTTTTGCATTGCGCTTTCACTTAAAGTGAAAGCGTGATGCAGATATAAACAAGCAACTGCCTTTCCGCAATGGCGAGCACTTGTTCCTGTCAATCCTGTGTTCTCTCCCGACCATCAGTATCCATCCCCCGCTGCTCATCAGCTCCCGCAGCCTCCCTAATGTGTTCAGCACTGACCTAGTTTGCCTCTTTTGTGTTTCTGATGCGCTCGTTACCCGCTATTCATAGGTGCGAGAAGGTGTTAAGCTGTCCCCAGGGGGACAGGACGGAGCCGAGATCAGCGAAGAGGTTGGGGAAAGAAATGGCTAGCGCCGTGCAGTATTGGCTTCAGACAACTGTAATGGCCTAGCTCCAGATCGCAAGTTCCAACAGAAATTTTAAAATAATGGCTAGTTTGAAATGGCCTCAGCTTAATTTCGGTGTCGCCATAGGCTACTTTTCGGGAGACGCGTTCTTTTCGTCACCTCTGGTATTTCAGTTCATGTTTTTCTGCACTAACAAAGGCCTGTCTAATATACAATAATATGAGATTGTGAGAGGGCCTTCAGATGCCCAATATGAACGAACCCGTCCATTTATGAAGAGCTGCTACGCCCATCGCTAGTTTATTGCGTTCAAGTATCAGGCGCTCAAAAAGTATTCCTTTTTGGGCCGTCATCATGGTTGCTTCTGACCCGTTAAACTTCCTTTTAGCGCAATGCAGAAATTTCACAAGATTGGTAGTTTAGGGGTTAAATAGAACACGCCGAGAAGTCGTTGGCTGCTCACATGTCCTAACTTCACGCATATTATTTAGTAGTTGTTTATGACCCAAACTGCAAGTCTGTAAAAAAACAAGTTCAAAAGATTAGAAAATCTGCTTTCACTTTTACACCAACGTGGTTTTTCTAGCTTTGTGCTTTATTGACAGACTACAACTCCCACAATGCAGCGTCCGAGTCCTTAGAACCAAGAGCCTGAAAATAAGGCTTGGAATTCCCATTGAATCCATTCCCTCCTCCTTTGCCACCCGACCCGAGATCATCTGTTTAGTATCAGTGTCCCGAAACTGGGGTAACTTATGCATATGTACTAATGGAGACGTGTTGCAATAGCTGAGGTGTGCATAGGATAATTGCTTGTCCTGTGACTCATAGTATTGGCCCAGTGTTTAGAGGATACACCAGAAGTGTAGAAACCGTGTGTGGAAGTGTTAAGGGAAAGAGGGCAGTGGGTTCCAGGAGGCGCGGGCGCTGTGTTGCAGCCGTGACTAAATACACACATAGAACAAATGTGAGCCGTGTTTGAATAAGTATGCACTTTGTGCGTACGTAATGTAAACGCTGTTAGGTAGGGCTTTTTTTTACGTGCACTACGTAGGAGGCAGTGTATCATCCTTCGCCTCTAGAATGGCTTTCCACGGGCACCGTTCAGGGGGAGGGGCCCAGTGCCGGCGCCAGAGAGGTCACATAAATGCATTTGAGGGCAGTGAGGGGCGAGCACACTTGGAGCTGGACCCTCTCACCCCGCTGGAGAGTGGGCCCAGGGATCAGCGGACCAGCCCATCAAGGACAGGGCTCATCTAGGGTCACCTCTGGGTAAGTATGCGCAGGTGCACATGGGGGGGCAGTGGAGGCGTGCAGGCCAAGTAAACAGGTGCGGAAGTTACTCCCGCCGGCCTTGCAATGCGAGTTACCGCCTTTGCTTGCATGTGCTAATTAATATCTGCCTGTA
The DNA here is from genome assembly GCF_964204655.1 of Triturus cristatus. NCBI lineage: Eukaryota > Metazoa > Chordata > Amphibia > Caudata > Salamandridae > Triturus > Triturus cristatus. The sequence continues at coordinate 795,761,702 of NC_140583.1, read as the reverse complement.
TAGCTGAAATATTTCATAAGAAACTGCATTTGATAGTGTAGAATTGGGTAGCTAAGATTTAATCTCAATCAGTGAGGTCCTCATGCATCATATCTCCATCACGTATCACTTTCCTTTTATCAAGCAGTTTTCGGTTTTTTTTATTGGCTAGAACACAACCTTTGCAAATATCCTTTGAGTGATCTTGAATTCTGACTTAGGTATTTTCACGCTGCTCTTCTCTATCTCCTTCCTTGTGCATCATGCTGCTCTTCTCACCCTCCTTCCTTGTACCTCATGCTGCTCTTCTCACTCCCCTTCCTTGTACCTCATACTTCTCTTCTCCTCACTCTCCATTATGACTCACGCTGCTCTCCTCCCCCTCACTCTGTCCTTGTGCCTCACGCTGCTCTTCTCCTCCTATCTCTGTCCTTGTGCCTCACGCTGCTCTTCTGCTCCTCACTCTCCTTCCTTGTGCTTCACACTGCTCTTCTCCTCCTAACTCTTCTTATGCTTCATGCTGCTCCACAACTATTACAATCCAATTCACATAATTCCCCTACACACCGCAAACATACACTCCATAATACATGAGTAAAATACATCGCCATTTACAATGCCAAAGGCTCTAACTCAAACAAATGCGAGACCTATTGCATTTTCAATGTTTGTATTCCATAGAAATGGCTATGGGAAGGGTAGAGGTTTCCAGCTTTACTTCAGAGCCGAGGGCAGCAGCTTGTGTGTTGTGCAGTAGAGCTTAGAATGTGCAGTTTGACAGTAGGGCGCAGCTTGTTGAACAGTGCTTAATTTGTAAAAACAATAAGTGTCAGGACCCTCGTCAGGAGGCCACTGCAGATTCCACCACCTTTTGCCCCTGCCAGCGCTGCCAACAGCCGCGGCCCGTGGAGGGAGTTCCGTGGGACGGTAAGGCGGGGCGGGGGAGGGGCAGGGTGGGGGGTTCTAAAAACCGGAATATGGATAATTGCAGGTAAGTAAACAATTAAATAAATAAAACGAATTCCGTATCCGCGCGCTACGAAATTCTTTTTATTTATTTAATTCTTTACTTACCTGCAATTATCCATATTCCGGTTTTTAGAACCCCCCACCCTGCCCCTCCCCCGCCCCACCGCCCCACGGAACTCCCTCCACGGGCCGCGGCTGGCTGCCAATGAAAGCACCAGCACAACTGTGTGAAGAGCAGCTGCTGTTTGTGCGTTTTATTGACAACTCCTGTTTCTTCCATTAAGATGAAATACCACTGGTGCATGGGTCCCTTCATTTTGTGACAAATGATGTCTGCTTTGAGGTGAAGTTGTTGTCCGTTTAGTATTCTGAGGTGCTTTCATCTTCGCCAGTCGGGGTGTTTGCTCTTTGACCTGATATATCTGAAGTGCCCTTTCTGTTGGAATAGATGGTGAGGTTGATTGTATTTTTTAAGCTATTAGTATTGTAAATAACAATGCCTTATATTTATGTTTTAAAACCCAAAACATAAATAGAAGGCATTGTCATTTACAATGCCAATAGCTCAAAATCGTGTGAATGCGAGACCTATTGCATTTCCAGTCTTGTTTCTTTTGTCTTCATGAGCTTCATGGGAGTGCATGTGTTTTTTTGCATTCTCCCTGGTGTCGTCTGCTTGCCTCCTCAATTTCCCTCGCCCCATGATTTCAGTATTGCTCAGCTCTTTCCTTCACAACTTTTCCATTGCCTCCCGCACCAATATAAATTGTTTTTTAAAATACGCATTCCCATCGCTGCTCCCACCGGAGGCATTGACTACCTCACTGCTTCTGTCATTGCTCCTCGATTTTTTGGGGGGGGAGGTCCGGCAGCTCAGTTTGTGCTTTCATGCACATTTTATTAATCTTATTAGTGTTTCTAATTTACCACTGTAAGCAGTGGCGTAACAAGGTCAGGTGGTATCCGGTGAGGTAAATTTCTTGTCACCCCCCCACATATTTCTTGTCACTCCCATATGAGGTAAAATAAGATACTTACAGTTGCAAGTGTGATTTTTTTTATTTGAAAAACACATATTTTTGCCATTTTGTTACCCCCCCTCAGTGATGACAACCGGGGCGGCCCGCACCCACTGCACCTTCCTTCCTATGCCGCTGACTGTAAGAGGGTATCTACAATTTTGAAACAGTAAATAAAATCACAAAATGGTGGCCTGCTCATGCCCTATGCACGCACAACCATGGTGGCACATGCACGGATACATGTCAATAGTCTAGTTTGCCTTAGTGTCATAACACATATACATGCATGTGTTTCGTAATGCATGCACACATATATATCATTGTGCTTTTTTCTTGACGATGCTCAACATCAGCACAGAAGCATTATTTTCTTTTTGCTGATGCAGACCAGCAGCAGCAAAAAACATTAGCAAAGACAACATGTCTCAAGTCAAGAAGGCAGCACGATTGTCTTTGTCAAAGATTCTTAGTATTGGCATACTCATTATTTAGTGCAACAAGGATGTGCTGAAACTATGTGTTTGGTATTACCAGAGTAGGAAAAGGGGCAGGAAGCAGAATTACATTTCCCATTCCCAGACCCCATGAAGGAGTGTGGCCGTTGCTGCGAATCATGTATTCATGATTATGCTATCATGACTCAAACATCCAGTTTTGAGTAAGTTGATACTTAGTAAATGTTAAAAGCTTTAGTTTGGTATTCATTGTATTCAAGCATGCAGAAGTAAGCAATCACAACAAATAGGAAACGTATGCACACAGCTAACCCAAAGATCCTTGTAAAATGAGGCCAAATCTTGAGGTTGCTATGAAAGAATGTGTACATGTATGTGTTTAGGGTGCTTATATAGCACAAGCCCAGCTGGCAAGCAACATTTTGATGAAAAGAATGGCAAGAACCCAAGTTATGTTTTAAGATCTGTCAGACCCCGTTCAGGGAACCACAGGGCAAACACGGGCTACGGGGCAACAACCGTGCTCGTTGGGGTTGTTTGCCATCGGTGTCCCATCGTCCGTCGTGCTGTGGCTCTGCAAATTGTGCCAAGTACACCCCTTCCACACTTGACTCTTAAGGCAGCAAGGGTCGAGCAGTCAAAATCTTCAAATTGTACATTATAAATGTAAAAACTCCTCAGAGAACTAGTGGGGGAGGCAGAGACTCAGGGGCAGATTTACAAGCCCCATGCGCCACCAGTACGTCACTTTTTGTGACATACTGGAGGCACATTTCACTTCTCCATATTTACAAGGAGAAGAAAAGCCACCATGTGTGACTTTTCCTCTCCTTGTAAATATGGCCCCTTCACGCACAGCACTTTGCGTGGAAGGGGCGTTCCATGGGTGTTGCTGTGGGTGTTCCCACGCAACACCCATGGAACAAGACATATTTCCAGATTTACGAGTAATCGTAAATCTGGAAATGCGTGTCAATGCTACGCCTCCCAGGGGAGGCGTAGCGAGGCGCAGCGAAGATTTCATTTCTCCTTGTTTTTAGGTCGAGGACGTCCGGTCTGCCGAAAGGCAGAACCGGAAGTCGGAGATTTAATGACTTGGAGAAGAGGGGCTTGAACCCTCCCCTCTTCTCCCCTGTTCTCCATTGGCTGGCCTCTTGAATGCTGGCCAGCCATTGGAGAAGAGGTCAGTCATTCAGATTTGGCCCCGTCCTTTTCGGATCGGGGGCGTGTTTTTTGCAAGAAGTCTCAAGGAGGAGACAACAGCAAAACACGCCCCCGAATCTGAAAAGGACGCTGCTCTGCCTCGGAGAAAGGCGGTGGTCAACTCGGCAAGTTTGCAGTTGGGCAGCTGCGCTCTACGTCCGTTTCCCTTCCGATTCTCTTCCCTTCTCTCTCGCTCACACTCCCCTCTCTCTTACCCACTTTCATCTCTCCCTTTCTCCGCATCACTCTCCCAAACGCCTGCTAAGCATATTCTGTTTGCTGTTTCTCCTTTGAACTCTCTCTTTCTCTCCTGCTTTCTTATTCGCCTTCTGTTTTCTTTCTCTGCCCCACTGACTGTCCATCTCTCTCGCTCTCTCCCACCCTTCCTCTCTGATTCGCTCGCGGTCTCTTTCTCGCTTCGAGCCTGCCACCTCTCTTCCGCGCTTTCTCTCCTGTTGCTCTGTCTCGCACTTAACCTCGCACTCAGGTCATCTTACGCTGTCGTCCTCTCGTTGCCCGTGGCAGGCTTTGTCTCGCTCCCTCTCTCTCAGGTCTGTTTATCGCTGTCTCCTTCCTCTTTCCCTCTCACTGCTCTTCCTTTTGTATGCTATCTTTATCCATTCACCTCTCCTCCCACTCCTGTGGTCCCACCTGAGGGGACACTAGTACACCGCGTGCCCTTGTGTTTCTTAGAGAGCCCCCGTTTGTAATCCATGAGCAGACACGTTTGTCCCCAGCCTCCTGCAAACGTTTGAGAGGGTAAAAAAAAATACAGGGTCCTGGGGCTGCGTGAGAGGGCCAAACTACAGTGCACTGGGTGGGGCTGGGTGAGAGGACCCAGGGGCTGCGTGAGAAGGTCACTACAGTCTACTGGAGCTGCGTGACAGGGTCAAACTACACTACAGGGTACTGGAGCTGCGTCAGAAGGTCAAACTTTCAGTGTACTTGGGCTGCGTGAGAGGACACAGGGATTGCGTGAGAGCGTCAAAGTGCAGGGTACTGGGTGGGGCTGCGTGAGAGGGTCAAAGTACAGTGTACTGGAGATGTGTCTGGTGAAACGCTTACAAAACTACGAACATTTTTCTATAGATTCATGTTGTAGTCCATTCCCCAAGCAAGGCCTCTCTTCACGCCTAGAAGGACCTGCCCTCTAAGCGCTACTAAAAATGTTTGCAAAAAGGCAGACACACCGCTCAGCCCGTGTGTGTGGAGGGGGGGGGGGGGTGGAAGGACGGTCACTATAAGCAGCTCAGAAGTTATTGTCCAGAGAGACTCTTTCTATGCAAGGAGGTGTAAATGCTGCACCCTGCCCCCAAAAGTTGTCCAAAAAATATTTAGTCTAGTCTGGCACTTTCCGTGGAAAAGCATCTCGCAGCAGCTCTGCCTGCTGTGGCTTGGGGGTGGGGGTCGTTAATGGTAAAATATTAGGGGAATTAACCCCTTCGTTCTCTTTGGTCTGCTTCTGAAACACAGCCCTGTGCTTAAGAGTCACAAGATAGACGCTTAGCCCCAAATCACCGGGAAATAATACGAAATACACACACCTCATTCTCAACACACACGCCCAGGAGAAATCCCATTGCAACATTCAGCGGCAATATACATGACGCATGGACCGCCATCCAAGAATGCAAACTATACGCAAACATTCACACGCGCACGTCACAGAATATACGGCAACATTTTATCACAATGACACGATCTACACTGAGCGGAAATCACCAGAGCTAAACTACACTCGTCACCAACAGGATAGAATCACCATGACCGTCACCACGAAACACGAACTTCTCACTGAAGAATACATATAAAAGGCACGCGTCATTACCGAATAAACATTACAAACACATGTAATCACTAAATAATAAAAATGACTCGCACATCTTCGTCTCGAAATATGTTGCGCACACGCATCATCAATACCCAGACAACATATAACCGTCACCATCAAAAGAAAACCAACAAGCATTTACAATGCAACGGTCTCGGCATTGTTAAAGTTAGAGCTATTGGCATTGCTCATGACAATGCCGTTTCTTTAAATGTTTTAAAAACAAAAACATAAACAAAAATAATGTCATGAGCAATGCCAATAGCTCTACCTTTACCAATGCCGAGACCGTTGCACTGTAAATGCTTGTTTCCTCTTTCAAACAAGGCTGCATTCTACAGCACGCATTGAAAGAGGAAAATGCCTGTAGTGATTGTTTTGTGCAGGAAGGTGCCCTTTCCTGCAGAAAAACAATCTCCCAATGACGCAGGCATCCTTGCACCGTGGTGCAAGTGTGCCTTGGTAGGCGCATGGCTGCAGTTTGTGCACCAGCACAGGGGAGAACACAGGAATGCAACATATTATTGTAAACATGTTGCATTCCTGTGCTTCAGAAGTGCTGCAGCGTGGCACAGCCAGAGGGCTTATGCTGCCTCACTTCCTTGTAGATCTGCCCCTCAGAATTCAACTAACAACAGTCACAATAATGTTCAGTCCATTGTTTGTCTTATGAAACTAGAATCATTTTACTCTCAAAGCAAAACGAAATACTGCACACATCAATGGGGGTACGGCTACAGGGTTCTAAAAAACACAACTGTGGGCTCTAGCAAATTTCTACAGAAATTTCACACCAGATCATAGAGTTCTAGCAGCAAAGACAAGGAGGAGGAGATGTGGGATAGTGGCTAGAGCAGCCGACTTTGAAGCTGGGGAACAAGGTTCCAGTCACGGCGGGAGACCCAGCATCCTGTGATTATGTGCAAATCACTTAGGGCCTAATTTAGATTTCGGCGGATGGATTACTCTGTCACAACAATGATGGATATCTTGTCCGCCAAAATATAAATCCCATAGAATATTATGGAATTTATATTTCGGTGGACGGGATATCCGTCACTGTTGCGATGGAGTAACCCGTCCACCGAGATCTAAATCAGGCCCTTAATCTCTCCGTACCTAAAAGGGAATGTGTCCATCTGTAATGCAACTCGTGCTCATGTAAAGCGTTCGGCTACTGCTGGTCGAGTTCACGCTAAATAAAACTTTTTTTTTAAATAACAAAGATTATAGACAAGAATCAGCTAAAAGTGCAAGCTCATAGTTGCACTGTACAAGGAACTACTTTTTTTCAGTACCTGTATTTCAATTCATATCATATCTTGATCAGAAATAAAGTTCTTGATGGCTATCACTAATCTCTGTAATGTGCAAAAGTATGTTTCTGAGTCCAAGACACAGTCTCTCAGATTCTACCCCCATTCAGGCTTTGTGTTACCTTTTTGCTTGAAAGGTGGTCTGGCACAGATGTTGGTGGTGCACCCTGTGCAGTCACACAGTCAGTGCCTCAGCCAGCGTGCATCAGTTGGCAGGCTGTGGAGATGTCTCTTGGGTCTTCATGCTCTATGCAGAACAACACAGCAGGTCTCGAAAGCGGTTGCTCTTCTCTAGTAGTCATGACCTCCAGGCCGGTTGGTGTCCTCTGCAGTGGCTATGCTGTCAGGCCTTGTAGCACATTAACAGCAGGAGCTTCTTGTTTCTTGAGGTTGATGATGCTTTATGTAGAGTGGCACATAAACCATGTAGGGAGGATAGGCGATCCCTCATAGATCAGGTACCCCCCATTAGCACAACTGCTCTTCTGGGTGCTCCACACTCCTTGAACACAGCTGGGCTTCTACTCCTGAACAGTGCTACATCTGCAAGGGCGGTTACACTCCTTCCCTCTCTGAGTAGGAAGGCAGGCTTCTAGGGGCTAGAGAGATCCAGCTCTCCAGCAAGCTGAGCAGACTTCAGGTAATATCGCCTCACTCTGGGACACTGGTGCTCTTCCAGCAATAGGTGAAGTACTCCCTTACTTGGTCAAGAAGAACTTGGAACTGGGATAAAGTGGGAAGGATTGGGTCCCACCCTTATATACGCTTCCAGAAACTAGATGTTGAGCCACAGTCATGGGAGCCAGGTTCACCAAATTATTGGTGGAGCCTGGGTCACATGACACAATTTTGAATGTAAATTGGAAATAATTACAGGTAGGATGGGAGTGTCCTATGCAGTGGCGGTGCATCCATTGGGGGCGCTGGGGCGTTGCCCCACTAATGCCACGGCCCCCATTCAAATTCTTTGTTCTACTTCTCCGACACTAATTCCAATCAGGACTCCTGATTGGAATTAGCGTTGGAGAAGTAGAACGAGGGACGCTGAAGGGGGTGGGGGCGGTGCTACGGCAGCACTCAGGGAGTTGAGTGACAGCAGCGCACTAGACAGTCACACAGTTGCAATCACAGCAATGAAGTTGAAGTTGAAGAGTTTTATAAAGCGCTCTGTTACCAAGCGGTTTCCTGGCGCTGAAAAACAAAGACTATCTCGGGCAAGGCGGGAAGCAGCTACAACGGGTAAGCCATGGAAAATAAGTGAGTTTTGAGAGCTTTGCGAAAGTCCATATAGATAGAGGTAGATCTAATGGCAAAATGGAGTGCGTTCCAAAACAGGGGGGCGAGAATTGAAAATCTTAAGCCGCCAAGTTTTTTCCTGCGATAGCGAGGAACGCTAAGAAGAAGCTGGGTAGAAGAGCGGAGGTGTCTGCCCGGGACATAGGCGCTGATCTTTGATCTAATGAAGTCAGGGGCTATACCAGCTTGTGACATAAAGATCAGACATCCCATCTTGAATAAGGAATGTTCCAGGATGGGAAGCCAATGAAGGGTCTTTAAGAGGGGGGTAGTGTGCTGAAATTTCGGAAGCCCGTAAATAAGACGGGCAGCCTGGTTTTGAATAAGCTGCAAGCGGCGACGTTCGTACGCAGGGATACCAACATACATGGCGTTGCCATAATCCAGACGGAATAAAATCATAGCTAGGACGATAAGTTTGAGGGCTTCCACTGAAAAAAACCTGGAAATTTTGCGAATGATTCTGAGGGATAGGAAGCAGGATGAGACCACAGAGCTAATCTGAGCGCGCATGGAAAGGACTTGACAGATCTTAATACCCAGGGTTTTGGCAGATGTGGAGGGAAGGGGAGGAGGACCAAGAGTAGTGGGCCAAAAAGCGGGGGTCCAGGGGTTGGAAGGTCCACCAATGAGCACCAACTCCGTCTTGTCGGGGTTAAGTTTGAGCTGGTTTAAATTCATCCAATTATGGATGAACGTCATAGTGGAACTGAACTTAAGAATAGAATCAGGAGTGGAAGAGAGATTGAAAATGAGCTGAAGGTCATCGGCATAATTAAACACCGTGACCTCCATGTCCTGCAAAGCAATAATCAGAGGGTATATGGAGAGATTAAAGAGAAGAGGGGAGAGGGACGAGCCTTGCGGCACCCCGCACGAAACTGGGAAGATGGAAGCAGAGAAGCCCTGCAGTCTAACGGCCTGGGTGCTGTCCGTAAGAAAGGAGGTAAGCCAAGCCAGGGCTGAGCCCCGGACACCGGCGCCCTCGACACGGTGAAGAAGAGTAGAATGATCAACCGTGTCGAAGGCGGCGGACAGGTCGAGAAGGACTAGGGCCTGAGGAGAATTGATGTCAGCGCTCCTCCTAAGCTCATCCACCACAGAGAGGACAACGGACTCTGTAGAGTGAGCCGGGCGGAAGCCAGCCTGGTTGGCGGCGAGGAGATGGTTGTTTTCAATAAAAGTAGAAAGACAGGAAGTGAGATAGCTCTCCAAAATCTTGCTCAGAAAGGGGAGTAGGGAAATAGGTCTGAAGTTTGAAAGAAGGGTAGGATCAGCACCCACTTTTTTAAGGATGGGGATGACTATAGCCGCTTTAAAAAAATCAGGAACTATTCCCTGAGAAATAGAAGCATTGAGCAGAGTAAGAGGAGGTTTTGGGCAGCTGGAAAAGATCTCTCTCAGAATATGGACTGGGCAGAGGTCAGAAGGAGAGCCTGACTTGGCTCTCCGCAACAGAGTGAAAAAGGTCTCCTCAGAAATCAACGGAAAGTGATCAAAAGTGAAAGGGGTGGGCAGGAGAGGAGGCACAGAGAAGGAAGGAGGAGGTTGGGGAATGTGACGTTTAATCTTAGCGATCTTTTCAATGAAATAGTCATTGAGGTCATTACAAAGGGACTGAGAAGGGATAGGCTTGGAAGTAACTCTATCAGAGGCTGCAAGCTCGTGCACGATCGTATAGATCTCTTTGGATTTGTGTGCCGCTAGATGGATTTTTCGGGAGAAATAATCTGACTTGGCCAAAAGTATGGCTTTTTTGTAGTCCCTCAGAAGAGCCAGGTAGTGGGTCTTCAAATCCAGGCAATACTTATGTCTCCAGCGGCGCTCAGCCTGCCTGAGCGCAAGTTTCTGAATTTTAAGCTCTGTGGTGAACCATCTGTTGGCCTCGTGAGGGCGACAAGTTCTAACTCATTTAGGAGGGGCAACTTGATCACAGGTAGTAAGTAGCCTGCGATGAAGAGTGGTCACCTGAGAGTTAAGGGAAGTATAAGCTAGATCAGGGAAAGAAGACGCCAAGGAGTGGCAAAGAGCAGGAAGATCCACATGATTCCAATTTCGGGCAAAAACATTTTTGGGAAGGGAAGGATTAGTGGTCACTCGCATGTCAAGGAGAAAACAGATCAAAAAATGATCAGACCATACACAAGGAGACACCAAGGGGGTGGAAATTGGCTGGTTAACGGACCAGACTTGGTCCAAGATGTGGCCGTGTATGTGGGTAGAGGTAGAAATATGAGACAAAAAGTTCATACTGTGGAGGGTGTTGCTAAAATCTCTGGACATGGGGTCCTCGCAATAGTGCGCATGTTTGTTTTTGGGCTGATCATTTTTACGATCAGCCCGAACATGCGCACCAGCTTTCCCCTTAAGAGACCAAGGGTTGCTTCATGCTGCAGCCCTCGGTCTCCTAATGGGCAGGGATACTCCCTGCCCTCAACCAATCCTGGTGCTGCTGGAGCAGCGTCAGATGGGTTGGCAGTGACTTTCCAGCTGTTCCTGTTTGTTGAAGAGTGCCGAGCGCGGTACCTGGCCCCGGAACAGTCGAACAGAGGCGGTGCGGACCGGTAAGTTTTCTTTTATTATATTTTAATCTTCTCCGCCCCCACCCCCGTGTGACCCCCCACCCCCGCATCCCCCTCCCCGTGAGTATTGCGAGCCGCGACTTTCATGTGTGTGTGTAAACTAGATCACTGGTGCCTTTGTAGTTCTTTTGGGGGTGGGGTTTTGTTCAGTAATGCACATTTTTCTACTGCTCAGAGTCACTGGTTAGTATATGAAACCTTAAAACGCTTTTAAGCGGCTGCACACACCACCAAGGCATAAGTTCGTTACGCGTGCCACAAGCTGACTTAGAGAATTGGAAGTCTATTACCAGATGATGTCATTAGCCAACTCAGCTGAACGCTAGCTATCCGCACCAGAAGGATGTAACTCTAAAACAACCCTGCAGCACTCGCTTCTGCTTCTTACCGCCTATACAGTCTGCCATGCCTCTGGGCCGGACGGCTGTTTACAGTGAGACACGCAAGGCAGAGGGTTGAAAAGTTGTAGCATTCATCCCCAGGATTCGCCAGAGGAGGGTGGGAGATGGACCTCCGCAGCCGCTGGCACACACACCCAAGTGTTGCATCGGCCTGAAATTTGGGTGAGAAGTCAGTGACAAAAAATGATTTGGAGCACAAATGGGGAAAAATGAAATCTAAAATCATTACTAACTCTCCGACATTTGTTGCCTCATCGCAGGGAATTGTCAATTTGTATTTGTGTGCAGCTTGCTAATTGAAAAGACAGTCGCTGTGGTTATGACATTGCCTTTTGCAGTCTTCGGGAGGGCGGCTGAGCGAGCCCTAGAGAGAGCGTGCCAGGCGCTGCCCACCAATCAGCGGGCAGCGTGCCCAGCCCATTGATCTTTGTCAGCGGGAACCGTGCGCGCGCTTGAATGTTGTGGAATGCAACACTTCGTAGCCTTCTGAACAAGCACCGAAACACAGGCTAATGGCAAGGCCGTTTCACGCAACATGGTTATTGCTTAAATACTGTTCATGAGCTGCATTACAGGAAAAGGAGCGCAGTGAGGGCAGACCGATATGTTTGTGCTCAAACAGTATGTGGTATGAAGATCAGGGGTTTCAATTCTGTCTGGTGTTTTGATCGCTCTCTTCAGAGAATCGAGATTCACCCATCTCTGCTCACATAATAACATAAGTAAATGGAAATGCTGCACTACTCCGTGAAGCTCGGCGTATCGTGATTAGTGAGCTAAAAATATGGGGCAGATTTATGAGCCCCTTGCGCCACTTTTGCGTCACTTTTCCCATGTTAAAAGTGACGCAAAAGTGGCGCAAGGGGCTCATAAATCTGCCCCCATGGTGTCCGTGTTCCACCCAATGTGAGGCGAGTTAGCACATTCTTATTACAAGGGTAGTTCTGGCAACAGACAGAAGCGTGCGCTCTCTGATGTCCTCGGCTGCAGGAGGCAACAGCTATCTCTTAAAAGTCAATCACTCACACCCTCCCATGTCCTGTACAAGATTGAACATTTGACTAGGAAGCAGGAGGTCAAGGGATGGCAGAAAGCTGGCACTGCCGCTGTTGCAGCAGGCATAGGGAAGGCAGGTGGCACAAGCATTCCAAGGGCAGGTGTGAGAGGGGAAATAAGATGCAGAGAAAGCGGGTACACTAACCAAGAGGAGAGGCAGGAGTCAGGAGCGAGATGGAAGGGGGGAGGAGGATGTGTGTCTGACTATTTGCATTATAAAAGTGCAGTAGGACAATATTGTTACGCCCACCACTTTCAAATGTCACCAGCCGCCACTGGTCCTATGCTTATCAACTTGTGAAATCTAACCAACTGCATCCATTTTAAGAGTGTGCAATGCTATTCATTTAATTGCTAAATTTCTGCTCCTGCCGCCTTTGCATGCACACTGCCCCCTCTGCTCATGCACTGCCCTTATTGCACCACTTCTGCTCACCGGTATCATTTGAAAGTGGTAGTGTGTAACACTACGCTGAATTGAGTGGAGGGTGTAAGCCAGATTTTCTATAGAACAGGTCATGGGGTTCTCCCTGTCAAATGCTGCATTTAAAGTACAACATCGGCATAAATTTGCCAAAAAAAGCAATAGGGTTCTGAAAGGTTACTCATGAAATATTGCTGTACTTTTAAGGTGCGTCAAGGAAACCTGACCCCCAATCAACGGACTCCCATTTTTAGATCTGGACATAGAGACGCCTTTAACTGCTTTACCAGCCTACAGTTGTCCAAAATAATTCATACACATGCACATAGGGGCTTTCAGTCAGCTATTTTCAAAGATTTGCCTGCACAAGTGCCATTCATATTTTGCTTCCAACTCCCCACAGCACACAGAAAGGGTGATGGTTCAGCCCACTTCAGCCATTGGCTCTCCTCAGTGAATAACCATATCTTGTTTGTGCACCCATCCACCTACAAAACCATTCAACTTCAGTGCCAGGGCTCTAGGCCATTCTTTGCTTTTGTTTCTGCTTTGATTTCATGTTTTTAAAATGCATTTTTGCAACACAGAATTTAGACTACAGCATTTGTAATTCTTATCACTTTTACACTTTTAATACAAGCCAGGATTGTTTGGAGCAGGGTAATCCAGGGCAGGGGCCTGTGCCTGCAATCTTAAGGCTGTTTCATAGTGCTGGGTTAGCTGGGTCTGAAGTGCCCATGACGAGCCGTCACAAGACAGGCAGACAATCTGACATGCACACTCTGCGCTGGCAGCAGGCATCCTGCAATCAGCAGGGATTAGTCCCGCCCTTGCCATCACACTCACACTATAACAACACGGGCCTGCAGCACACAGGTATAGTAAAATTGTAATGACCAGTTTATGAATCTACGTTTACCTGCTGTGCTACCAGCAGGTGGGCAATGCTTCTTCACCCTTTAGGAGGAACCGCCACTCCAATGGGAGCCCCGGAAGGGTGTGGGCTCCCCCTGCAACACCCAGCCCTCCAGTGGTCATGCTCTGTAGCAGCATCAGCTAAAACCAAACGCAACTGAATTAAAAAGATTAAAAGAAAGCCTCACTGATGGTACCTCGGTTTCCAAAAAGAGCTCAAGCTGTGGTGTGCTTTCATGAGCCCCCAGCTGAAATATTGCTGGGGCTCGAGCCCTAATGCCCCTCAAAAGTTGGCACCCATATGTACTCTCTAAAATCCAGGAACCAGTTTGGTCCTGTTAAAATCTACACTTCATATACATGCACTCGACATGTACACAGGATGGCAGCACAAGGGTCGGGGTACTACAACTTTACATAAGTGACGGCTGTAGGAATCAGACTCCATCTGAACTAGAGAAAAATCACTGTCGCAGAGTTTAAATCAATAAACGGTTAAACTTCCACCACCGCTTTATGTCAAAACCCAGGACATGGAAACTAGTCCTATGTCGAACTAGGAGGCATGTTTTGTATGCCCCTCCGGGTCACAGGACAGATTCTGGACTTCAGAATAGCCATGGACAGGCCCAGGCCTCAGTTTACATGCCAGACTAGCATGTTAGTTGGTCCAATCATATTCAATCATTCTTATCATTGAAAGCAGAGACCTACACAACCGATTACCAAGCAGGGGACTTTTGTCAGCCCAAGATGAAAATTAACAAAAAAGCATGGAGAGGGTAGGTAGGACACCTGAAGGTTCTTGGGATGATGCCGAGTCTTCCTTGTATCCATGAATTGCAAGAGAGGGAGCAGCTAGTGGTTATGGTGTAAAAAGTTCCCAGGCAGGGCGTGCTTTGTGACGTTCCGCCTGGATAGTGGCTTATTGTCACAGGGAGAAGAATTCAATGCTTTACAGTTCCTTAAACAGGTTCTTGTTCTTATTAAAGGTGGACGAAGTTTCAAACTTCATCTATAAATTTGGCAGAAGTTGACACCTTTCTAGTTTACCAAGTCGGTTGAGGTTTCAACATGATCTAACGTCACCCACAGGAGATTGTATCAAAAAAATGGTTTACAAGTGAAATGTATCAAAAAAATGTTTTGACAAATATTTATCGATCTGAGTGTACTTGGTTTTAGTGTTTGTACACAACTGTTCGTTGTTTAAAACTTTGTAACCATTGTGAAGTTTTCGAAGCTTGTGTTTTTTTCTAAAAAAAGTGACACCAAGTTGCAGAAAACAAACCATGGCAACTTCCCACACTCCTACTCTCATTCCTCTGCTTATGATCCCAGCATGTGCCTGTACAAACATTGTAAAACTGAAGACATTCCAGAGAACGGTTTTTGTACATAGTGACTATAAACAAAAAAGGCATATGAATGCCACAACATGCAGAAAAAGGTTAGAAACCAAGGCCCACAGTAATGTGCACACTTGGAAGCAACATATTACTCTCCACAGCAGGATTAACTGAGCCGAACACCTAAATACAGAAGTCCAAAAAGCAATTTATCATCCTGAGAACTGCTGAGTGTCTCTGTCTTAAATATCATAAAGGGTCCACTTGGTCACAATTCTCTAGCATAGTTTCCTTGCCACAACCTGCTCTTCATTTTCTCATTATGACTCACCCGGTGCATTTTCTTGTGCAGAAGACCAATGGCACGAGTCATCTGACAACTGATATTCATGATTTGGGGCCATGTGTATCAAAAAAGGGTTTTGCGATTCTCAAATTGCGATTCTTGGTGAATCGCAATTAGAGAATCGCAAAATGCAATGTATGTAGGATTTTCTAAAAAAATTGCGAATCCTACGTATTCCTTATTTGCGAATCGCAAATTGAGATTCGCAATTAAGGAATACCTTCCCATTCATTCGTACGGGCTAGGAGGCCATAGGAATGAATGGGAAGACATTCTCAATTTGCGATTACCAATTAGAGAATTGCAAATTGAGAATGCAATTTCAAGGTTGCAAGGGTGTCAAAAGGACACCCTGTTGCACCCCTGAAATATGCATGTGTGCACATTTTGCGCACATACATGCCCTTACGGCATGTATGTGCAACATATGGCACTTTTAAAAAATCCAAAAAGTGCTTTTTAAAGAAAATTGCAAATTACCATCAACTTGAAGTTGGAGGTAATTTGCAATTCCTTAAGGCCAAATAGCAAATTTCTGGTGCTTCCAGAATTGCATTAAGGAATCGCAATTTGCAAATCCTTAATTGCATTCGCAAAATAGAGAATCAAAATTTAGCAATTCTCTATTTTGCGATGGCCTTTTGGGATGATACATCTCAAAAGGCCTTTTCGAATTTGCAAACGGGCCGATTCTGAGAATCTGCCCGTTTGCAAACGGGAAAAAGGCTTGATACATATGGCCCATGGTGTGTTGCTTTGCAACAAAGTGCTGGAATCTTTTTGGGTAATCAAGATGCATCACAAAGTGGTGATCACTTCCATGACAAGGCCGTATCACACTACTACCAGTTGGTAACAGCAGACCATAGCTAGGGTGTAGCAGATCTCTTTACCTCCACCCTAGTGAGGAGACTGCACCAGCTGTGAGTCCTAAAACTGTTTAGTCGGTTATGACGGGGCCCTTGGTCCCCTCTGATTCCATGTAGAGTGCATCAGATTGTTTATGTACATTTGAGGATGAGGTACTCTTGAATTGCTCCCATATACATGTAGCTCCTAGGATGTATGGCAATCCACAGGGTTTAGGAGTCATCCTTTAGAACAACTTTACCCCTTTTTACCCTCTTAATCTCATCCTCACTCCTGCTCTCGTCTCTTTCTAAACCTTGCTTACCTTGCTTTCCAGCTGACACTAAAAGTTTCTTTTTTGGCCCTTTTACTTTTCCCACTTTCTCTTCTTTCCTCGCAATATCGTCTCTTGCTCCCTACTTGTCTCACTCTATCCTATACCTCTCTTCTGTTCTCTCACATCTTTGTAGATTTTTTTCCTCCCTTTTATATTTTTTAAAAAGGTCTTTTTTATTAAATCGCAAAAAGGAAAAAGAGGTTAGTCCACAACACTACAACACAGTCATAAATTGGTAGATATCATATAAGCATCAGTACACATTGGACACGCTCCCCACCCGCCGCTCCCCAGCCCCGTTCCCTCCCTTTTTCTTGGTCTCCATTTTCCTCTGGTATTTTATTTCACTATTTTCTCTCTCTATTCTCTGCTTCTCACTCCATTCATCTAACTCCTGCTTCTTTCCTCTATTATCTTATTCTCTCTCTCTCCCTTTATAGCTTCTTCTCTTCCACCTCTTAATCTCTCTATTCTGCCTCTTTTTTCAGCAGAGGCTCTCTTTCTCGTGCTCTCCGGTGCCTGGCTTCAGCCTTCCACCATCCACAAGGCCATCTCTGCAGCCAATCAGCAGTCAGAGCAGCAGACATGGTGAAGGTTAAAGCGAGTTGGCATCACAGGGCATCCATAGGCATGTCTACTCCATGTGCCGAGCCGGGAGATGGGAAGTAACTAGTAAGCACTGGTATACCCTTTACTAATAGCTCTCAAGTGATCATATTATTGAGCTTACACAATTAACCTGCACATATACTGACTCCCTAATGCTAACAATATATCGGTTAGGAAGATGAGGATTTAATAAAAGTAAATCTATGCTTCCCTCATGTATGCGTAACTTGATGTTGGTAGTGAGTATTGTAGAGTCGATATATAAAATGATAATTTTGTACTCTATTTTCATCAGCCCAAAGCAAAGACTTTCAATAAATTAGCTTGAATTGGGGCATTTTTTTTATTAGCGCAATGTCACATGTTTGAGAGCTTGATGTGTATTACTTCCCACCGAGTCTGTCCTTGGCTTTTACTATTCCTTGTGTCCTAATTAAGGCAGCACTAGCACAACACCAAAATCATTTCCCTATGCAAAAGCCAAAGGCTCATCTAATTACTTCAAGCTTTTACAACATTAGGGGCCATATGTAGATAAATTATATTTACCGATTCATAAATACCGAATTTTACCGATTCGGTATTTATGAATCGGTAAATAGTATGTAGGTAAACAATCGGTAATTATTACCGATTCGGTAAATATCGGTATTTATTAATAGGTATTTACCGAATCGGTAATAATGCATCCCTTCCCATTCATTCCTATGGGCCTGGAGGCCCATAGGAATGAATGGGAAGCCATTTACTATTACCGATTCGGTATATACCGAATCGGTAATAGGGGAAGCATATTCATGGGTGGCAGGGTGTCACATTGACACCCTGTTGCACCCCTGATTCGTGCATGTGTGCACATGTGGCGCACATACATGCCCTAAGGGCATGTATGTCTGCCACATGGCACTTTTAAATCAGCCAAATATAGCTTTTTGAAAGGTATTCGTTATTTATCATCAACTTGTAGTTGGTGGTAAATACCGAATCCTTACTACTGAAATTCACTCACTTGAGTGCTCCCTACATATGATTTAAGGATTCGGTAATTTACCGAATCTGTATTTTACCGATTCGGTATTTTACCGATCCCTTACCGATTCGGTAAATTGCCGAATCCTTAAATCATGCCTCCTACATCTCAAATGCCTAAATACCGGTCGGTAAGGGATATTTACCGATTTTCGGCCGTTACCGACCGGTATTTAGCTACCTACATATGGCCCTAGATATTGATGAAGCCCTGGGCCGACCTTTCAATTTTCTTTAAGTCAATGGACCTTTGTTGTAGCCTAAGAAGAGAAGGAATTACTGACAAGTTTAGATCCATAAACTTTGTGACCAAATGTGACCACACATTAAGAGTCAGAGTCTGTATCTTAAAGTTGAAAAAGGATTTATTATAAACTCAAAGCCAAGGTAATATATATATATCAGAAGCACAAAAAAATACTGTAAATATAGAGAATTGTTAAAGGAAGAACAAATCGCCGTTCAATATTTGTCCTTAACAGCAAAGAACACACCAAGATTTCCGTAATTGCAATACAAAAGATTAAGGACAAAGTCTAATAAGTGGACATATGGTTTCGATCCATCTCCCCATACAGGGGAATGAATTGCAGTATCTAGCTACCGGTACACTTAACCAAAGAGTTAAGGAAACCCTATTAATCCAGAAGCAAGAAAAGGTGTCATCTAAAGATCATGTATAGCATAAAGCCACACAATCAGAATTCAGGAGAAATCTGTACCTCTCTCAGTCTAAAAGACATATCTCCGACAACAAGGTAAGTTCACTAATAAGAAACACACAGAAAGTGCGAGACATATGACCTCACATTATTCAACCTCATTATTTCCATTTCCCATGAAGAGTTCCAGTACCTGGTATAATACTACCATTTTCCAATCTTTATTTCTGAGAAATCCTTAAATTCCTCCCTTTGACAGATATTACCAACTGGTAGCAATCCCTTGTTTTTCTCATTAAATTGAATTGACCTTCCCAGTTCTTCCTCGCCTCACTGTCTTAAAATCCAATTTTCTTTCACTAAGAATGCTTTGGTCTGCACCTGCAAAAGGGAAAAGTATATCGCAAACAGCTTTCACGTTCAATGTTAAATATTCCAACTGTAAGCTTAAGGCCCACAGTCACGCTAATTTAGCAAGTCACTTTCAAAAGCATATAATTGTGCAACACACATACAATCCTCTAAATAAATTAATACATATGTTTTTTTTTCTATATCGCACTTTCACACATGAATACACTTTTATTTATTAGAACAACAACTGACCACATTACAGGCACAACACCAACACTCTTATGATTCATTCTTTCCTAACTTACGGAGAATGAACTGCATCAAATGCATTTTAGCAAAGCCGCAGTACAATCTTAGCCTATAGATGAATTTTGTCAACAGTCCAGCTGTACCTAAAAGAAAAGTAGTTTTTGCAAATGCTCATTTAGAACACTCCATTACTGCACTTTCCGTACTGATTATAATTGTATTATGAGAATACATGAGGCCAAAAGTACACCCATAGAGGTGGCCTTAATAAGATAAAAGAGTGGAGCAAAATAATGCTACTTCAGTGTCAAGCATTGTGTCAACATTGCAAAACCAGTCATCTAAGTGCCAGTTACATAGAAATGTAGCCCGGGGAAGGGAATCCATTTGCCAATGATCACACGTAGCAGACTCACATCTGATAAGTAGCTGAAAGTCATGCCTGTGCAGGCCAAAAATCATTCAACAAAACTTCATGGCCAAGCCAGAAGAATGCATCTGCCTTCTACAAGCAACACCTCCACCGCCCTCTGTGCCCCGAGGGCTCCTAGACAAGTGCGCCAAATACAACAGGGTCGCACCCAGCTACGGTCATCATCGCCTTAGCATGAAACTCACACCGAGTGCGGCTTGAACACACAGGGCGAGGTGCATAAACGCCCTGTGGTTCAAACATACTGGGTGGCTTACACATGGAGGGGATTCCAGCTCCAGTAGGGGAGGTCATCAGTTTGAAAAGCTGTCCAATGTCACCCAAGCCTCTGTGATTGGATCTGCCATCAGACATAGCTGGAAGCCAAGTAGTGTCGGTTGTGTTCCAGGGGCCAAGGAAATACGAAACTTAAGTGGATCTGATGGTCTTTATATGATTTTCATGTCGACATATTGAAGAATCTATGTAGATATGTATAATTTATGGGAGGCCTTCAACACTTGCATAAAAACTATAGTTTCCTTATTGCAGTTTAGTTAATACAGCCTCACTCACATGTAATAAGATTATTACATTTCTTGTCCACCGGTATGATTTATGGCAGCTGAGCTCTCATATTACAATGCGCGCTGGGTGAGCCAGCATGAAGCATTAAACAGAGTTCCCTGAGCAGGCAGCGGCTGCTGAATGAGGGCCTCATTAAACAGACGACTCTTCACAAAATCTCTTCTTGTGAACTTTATTTCTGTGAGTGACAGGCCACAGTCATTAACTGATAAGGGCGTCTTTATGGACCTCTGTTGCCGCTCTGGTGGCGCCCATAACAGGGGAGCAGGAATCGATCTGTAGTTTGTCACGAATGAAAAGACCTTGAACTAGAGCTAATTTTAATGGCTTCAACCAGTGCGCTGTAGAAAGCTCCAGGTTACGTCAGTGGCGCAGCAAAGGAGCCGGGCTCTGATGCGAGCAAGACAAAAGGGATTCTTTCCCACAAGTTAACATTAAAAGATAGCCGTGATTGGGGTGCAATAAGCCTCTCGTTGACCCAGGCCCTGGTACCACTGCACCTACTGCACTGGTAATACCTATGCCCCTTCTAAGGGGTCTCAGAGATCCTCCTTCTACCTGCCTTTCCTTCATCTCCTCTGTTTTGTCATTCCTCTCCCCACTCATCTAATTGCAATTTTTTGTTCTCTGTTTTCCATAGAGCCTTCTACTCTCTCCCACCTTGCCACCTGTCTCCCTTGTCCTTACCGCCGTCCACACTTTTTTCTTTTTCTTCCTTCGTTTTTCTCTTCCCTATTCCACTCTCATCCTTCCCTCGCTCTACTACATCCTACCACTCTCTAGACAACCTCCCTTCAGTGTACATCTTCTCTACGCTCCTCATTTCTTTTTCACATGCAGATTTTATCATTTGTTTCCCGCTTTCACTCTCCCATTTCCTTAGTCCTGTTCTCATGCATCACCACATCGTTACTGTGATGTACTTGGAATGTATTTGCTCGTGGTGATGTCATTTAGATTCTTTGGGATGTAATATGGAACCTTGTGAGGAGATGAGCTTGATCCTACCCAGAGACTGGACTTTGGTATGTCTGCTCCTATAAATGCTTACTACTAGATTAAACATATCACCCCTACAACTCTGTATTGTAGATTATTCAACACACCAATATTGCCCACTAGCTGAGCGAACAAGAGCAAATGATGAGGAGCAGGCAGTGTTCAATACCAAACTGAAGGGCTGCCATCTGCTATTGGAAGATGGCCCTTCCCACCCTACTCTCGATTACACCCCACCTTGATATTAATGAGGCAACCGATAAATAAAAACCCTGCATGGAATCCCTTATCGACACATTTGTACCCTTGAAGTGCAAATTATCTAGATCAAAACCCTCCATCCTTGGTTCTCAAAAGAACTTTACGAAGAAAGAAAGCTTATCAGAAAGTGTGAGAAAGAACGGAGATTACCACCTCTCACCTGAGTATGAATAAGCTTTGCAAAGCACGAAACATAGAATGACCGAATCCTAAGAGCCAAATTCTCTCACTTCAGAACACTCGTGAATTCTGCAAAGAACAGACCAATGCGGCCTGTTCAAGATTCTCGCACAAACTACAAACCCCTCCACCACTTCAGCTATTGAGCCATCAGTAGCCCGCTGTAAAAACTTTGTGGATTTCTTTGATAGCAAAGTCTGAGATGACCATATCTCGCTACAAACCAGTGAACCTCCAGAGAATGAGATTCTACCTTTCAAGACGCTTCATTTTTTATCCTTTTTTTAAAAAAACTTTATTTATCATTTTGGCAAGATACAAGGCAAATCAGTCTTACATGTTCACTATCAATGACATAGTATCAAACAATAAGAAAAACAAATAAAGAGTAAAGTAATGTGAAAGAGCATCATATCCTTTTGTCCTCAGGGATCCACGCTATCCCCTACTCTGTTTAATCTGTGTGTGACGCCACTGGCAAAATTAATAAAAGATCAAGGTTTAAAACTGGTATCGTATGCTGACGATACCCAGCTGCTGGTGTCCCTCATACAGAGTGTGGAATTTACAGCGGAGAGATTCAGAAACTGCCTTTCCAGTGTTTTGAGCTGGATGAACATGACTTTTCTAAAGCTCAACACAGAGAAAACTGAGGTGATTGAATTTGGCCAAAAACCTTCTATCTGGAACCACATATGGTGGCCTCCAGAAGCAGGCATCTGTCCAGTTCCAGCACAAAAAGTAAAAAATGTAGGCTTCCTGATCGACAAAGATTTAACACTCACCTCTCAAGTCAATCAGGTCACCTCTGCTTTTTTCTTTACGATCAAGGTTCTTTGGAAAATACTATCTTTTATTCCTTTTTCCTTAAGGAAAACAGTAGTAGGAGCCTTAGTTTTATCTCGTATCGATTACTGCAACGCATTGTATGCCGGAATTGGAGAAAGACAGCTCTCAAAACTCCAGTCATTGCAGAATGCTGCTGTAAGAGTACTGTTAGATCTTCTGAAGCACCATCCGACATCAGCTGGCATAAGGCTTCTTCACTGGCTCCCTGTACGTCGGAGGGTGCAGTTCAAGGCTTTATGCCTAGTACATAAAGCTGTAAATGGAGGAGGTGCAGACGATATGAAATCTCTTTTCCCTCGTTATGTACCGACACGTACATTAAGATCTGGTAGTCTAGGTCTGATTTGTCTACCTAAGATCAAGAGGGCCCGATGGGGTGGTAAGGCTTTTTAATTTCAAGCGGAAAAATTATGGAATTCCTTACTTACAGAGCTATGATTAGGAACAAATAAGACCCTGTTCAGAAAGGCCCTAAAAACCTGGCTATTCACTAAATCTTAGACAGGCTGTGTTATTCCCTATTCTCATACAGCGCCAAGACGCCTCGGCATAAGTGCGCTTAATAAATATTTCAGTCAGTCTTATCACAGAACAGACATGTTATAGGCTGTGTAATATCAGCAATAATGCGACTCGTTTAAAAGAAAGCACAGTCCCCCGGGCCATCCCCCCCCTCTAAGAATAATGGCATTTAGCAGTGGGCAGTCTGGTCATTGTCTCATGTGAGCGTCAGCATACCTAAAAAGCCATAGCGACAGACAGAGCATCATTACCTGAAGATTGAGAGGAGCATATAATGCAAATGCTGTGTGAAGGTGATCGTTTTTACCCCACGCCCTCAGGGTGATAAGGGGCAGCCCTGCTGCGGGAAAGCGAAAAGGGACGGGATAATGCTCCGTTTATGCGGAGCTTCGCTGTGGGGCAGCAATAGAGTAAGGCAGTGGTAGCTATGAAGCCCATTGGCATGCCCATGTGACGCATAACCGAGAGGAAGAATGGCCACTCTAGAGAATCAAAGGCCTTCTCTGTGTCCAAGAGGATTGCGGCAGCCGGAACCACAGAATTAATTTTGTGGAGGACCGAGAAGAGCGTCCTAAGATTCAAAGAGGTGGAGCGGTGGGGGACAAAGCCGGATTGGGCTGGAGATATGATGAATTCCATCAGCTGGGAGAGGCGATTGGCGATGATTTTGGCTGATATTTTATAATCCTGGTTCAGGAGGGATAAAGGCCAGTAGGAGCTGCAGGAGGTCGGTTTTTTCCGGGCTTGGGGAGAAGGTTCACGTCTGCTTCCCTGAGCGTGAGGGGCAGGATTTGTTTCTCGAGGGCCTCCGCATAAACCTCAATCAGCCTCGGGCCCAGCATATCTTTGTATGTCTTATAAAAGAGTCCAGTGAAACCGTACAGCCCGGGAGCAGAGGAACAGCAGAGCGTATCAATGGCACCTAGAACTTCAGTTTCGGTTATCGGTTCTGCGAGAAAGTCTTGCATGTCCTTTTCAAGGTACACCAAGGCAATTTCCGACAAATAAGCTTCATCTGCCAATGGGTCTTGGCCTGTCCTGGTGGAATACAAGGCCGTGAAGTATTCCAGGAATTCCTCACGAATCTCTAGAGTGGAAGTGAGCGTCTGATCTGTAGAGGTACGAATCTCAGTGATGCAGGCTTTACCGTAAGGGGGCCATAACATTTGTGCCAGTACTCTGCCCGGCCGTTCACCCTCTCCGTACCGCCTAGCGGTTTGACATTTGCCTAGGTATAATATCTCATGGTGTGCAGCCTTGCGGAATTTGATCAAGAGAGCTAACCGGCAACCCGTAGCGTCTTGGGGTGCGGAATGCAACGAGGTATCGTCCAACTCAGCGAGTTCGCGTTCAATGCGGGAGATTGTGGTGCAGTGACTTTTAAGCACACCCAAGTGTTTGGCTATGCACACGCCTCTAATGTAGGCCTTGAAGCCCTCCCATAAAACTGCCTAAGAATCCACGGAGCCAGTGTTAATGGTGAAATAGTCTTCAATAGCATCGCGCACTTCTTCCTTAAAAAGATCATCATAGAGCGCACGGCTCGGAAAGCGCCATTGGTGTTCAAACCCCTCTGGACGTGGAATCCTCAGACCAAGCTGGACCGGGGAGTGGTCCGAGTATGTTCTTGGGAGCGTCCCAAGTGCCTGGAACCAGTTAGAAATAGCAGGTGAAACTAGCCAAAAGTCAATTCTCGTCCAAGTGTTGTGTTGGCCAGTGTAATGTGTATTTTCTGTGTAGGTGGGATTGCGCAGGCGTTAGATGTCAAGTAAAGAAATTTGCTCGCAGATGCCATGAGAGCACGCCGAAAACGCGGTTTAGTGTCAGGGGTTGAGGCTGTACTATCCATTACAGGATTGAGGAGCAAATTGAAATAACCCCCCATCAGGAGCGGACAAGGGGCCAGTTTTAATAGTTGGACATGTAAGGAGTGAAACAATTCAGGTGAATCAGTGTTCGGGGCGTAGACACACACCAGAGCCACTTTATGTCCCATGAGGGACCCCGTAACAATAGCGTTTTTACCCTCTTTATCTCCGACCACAGAGCCTAAGCTGAAGGGGACCACTAGTGAATAAGTATGGCCGTTCCTCTGGCATAGTTACTGAAATTGGCAATATACCTGTGTGTCCCCCAACCAGCAGCAAAGCGGAGTGAGTCAGTTTTACGTAAATGCGTCTCCTGCAAATAGGCAATGTCCACTCTATGTCTGAGGAGATAAAGAACGACCTGTCTTCACTTATGGTCATCGTTGGGCCTCTAATGTTCCAGGACATAAGGGACAAGCCCGAAGGAACCGTTTATATTACCCAGCTGAGCCATTGGGAGTGTTCATCGAACATGTCATGTAGAAACAATAAAAAAAAAAGAAAAACTGTGACAGTGAACAAACTTGTAGCCAGTTGCAAACGCCTGAATCCAAATCGTGTAATCTACAGTACAACCAATCAACCAAACCCACTCTCCCCCCACTGAGCCTCTTCCAAAGGGAGAGAGGCATACCCAGAACAGAAGACGTATTCCGATATACCAAAGACCTTTAAGCTGCACTTGAGCAAACCCCAACAAGGTATGTTCATATTCCCAGAAAGTAAACCAAAGGAATGCACCACGGGGGGTGGTAACGCCACGCCAGTCAGACAGTCATTGGAAATATACTGGTGAACTGAACATTAATATCCTTACCTAAGAGTACCATTAGTTAATCGCCTGTAGGATGGACTGATCCACCTGAGCCCGCGCTGGAAAAAAGGTCCATGCTTGCATTGGAGCCGCCATCTAAGGGCGAGGATCTGGCCCTTTCTTTCCCTGATCGGTTGTTGCTCTGTTTGTGAGTGCGACACAATTCCTGCGCTTCCGTCAGGGTGTCGAAAATGTGTGGTCGGCCATTTACATCAACTCAAAGTCTCGCAGGGTATAGCATGCCATACTTCATGCCCATGTTTCTGAGTGTGGCCTTAACCCCATTGTACTTGCAATGAGCTTCCTGCACCATTAGCGTGAAGTCGGGATAAAGCGCTATTTTGGAGCCTTGCTATTCAGTGTCCCCTTTCTCTCTGGCGAGGCGCAGAGCTGTATCGCGGTCTCGGAAATTCATTATGCGGGCGATGATGGGCCGCAGGGGAAGGCCCAGATTAGGCCTGGGGCCCAGAGATCAGTGGGTGCGTTCTACTACAAATCCGGGGGTGAAGAATTCCATGCCAAACATGTCTGCCAATAACGTCTCAATGAAGAGATCCACGCATCCCATAGCAGTGGACTCTGGGACCCCCAGGATGCGAATATTGTTGCGCCGACTGCGCACCTCGAGGTCTTCATTTTTCATCGCCACATCTTTAAGGATGCGCTCCACGCGGTCCAGCCTCTTGCGGGATTGCGCCGTACCGTCTTCGATGTCGCGCCTCAGCAATGTCTAAACGCCGGTCATGCAGTTGGATTTTGGCCCCCATATCTTCCAGGCATTTATCCAGTGTGTCGAAGCGGCCATCCAGCACTCGGAAACCCGCCCTCATCTCCAGGAGTAGCGCGGAAGTCTGTGCGGAAAGAGCGTCAGTGCTGTCCGTTCCCAAGCTATTCTCAGCCATTCTCAGCCATTGTGGGGTCGTCGTCACGGCCTTGCTCTACAATTTTTTCAAATGGCAGGGTATTTTGCTTAGGGTCTTTACAGCCCATGCCGCCGCCGAAATAAACTGCAGAAGCTGTATCGGCGTGAGGCAGCGCTGTATGCGAAGGTAGACCCAGGAGAGAGGCTGATATTGTAGCGAGTTATTAAGGCTGGCGTACCGGTAGTGTGACCCCGGATGGCAGCAGGTCAGAACCCCAACACAGTTAGGCAGCGGGGGGAAGTGGCAGTCCACACAATAGGCCCAAAGCGGCTGTCGTGGCTCTGGTAGGCCCAGTGGAGGGAGCACAATGCGGGAGCAGGACTTCTCCCCCTTAGCGTGCATGCCTCTTGAGGGTCAGAGGGAGATGCAGACAGGCTGGAGGCTATGTCGGCGCCGAGGCTCAGGACCATCCAAAGGGAGCCAGTGCAGTGTGGAGCTGAGAGTGTTAAGTCCAGTGTGGGGGCACTATGTAGAAGCGGTGACTCACCCCTCGTGTAACAGTGTCAAACCAGAGTCAGTGAAGTGGAGCCCGCAGGGTGGTGAAGTCAGGTGCCGACTATAAGCCTCAATGGCAGCTCCGGGCGGATGATGGTCACCCACAGCCGCTCGAAGGATGTCAAGGACTCAGGCCGTCCCCCGCTACAAGGGAGCCACCAGGCAGCAGGCGTGGCCGCCCAGGCCCCTACACCACTCTGCCCGCACCCCGCAGAGGCTTGGATGTTGCTTCCCAGGCCCACGGCGGGCCCTATCCCCGCGGGGCCTATGGGGGGGAAGTCTGGAGGTTGTGGGCTCAAGCGGCCAAACGGGTCGCAGAGTAGGGATATGCTTGCAAGGTTTGGAGGAGAGGAGAGCGACAGCCGCCACCCGCGCCCAACGGACTCACCCTGTGCCGCGGCTTCCTCGCCGGCCGATGATTTAGTCTTAGCGGGAGTCCGATTCCAGGGCAGGGGTCGATGATGGTAGGCGCGGCAATGGAGCAGGCACGCTCCCTCTCAGCACACCGCGATCGGCCGGCACCTCATGGGGCTCCTGGACACATTTCAAGCATTGCTGCATGGTAACCGCAGAAAGGGTCACCCGCTGGGTGCGAATGCAGGGGCGATGGTGCGTTTGTAAGGGGGATATTTCTGCCGGACTGTGAACAACTGGCAGAGCTTCAGTGCCGCGTGGCCATGTTGGTCGGCGGCTTGGCCACGCCCCCAAGACACTTCATTTTTGGTCCTCTTTCTCCCCCATTTCCGAACAAGAACTACAGAAAACAAGCACCAAAGTGAAACCCTCGAACCACTTTACGGATGCCATACCAGGGTCTATCAGCAAATCTCTTGCCACACACCTACTCCCGCTATGGACCAACATGTTCAACTCCTCTCTTCAACAGGGCCTATATCCAGAACGACTGAAAGTCGGTCGAGTCTCTCCTCTCTTGAAAAAAGAGTCTCTTGACCGAGAAAACATGAAACTACCGTCTAATCTTCCCACCTCCATTTTAAGGCAAAGTCATTGAAAGTTATGTTGCTTCCCAGCTCACCTCACACATTCGAACAAACAACCACCCTGCCCTGGATGGCTGCCCTGCCATTTCCAGAGTGCTAAATCCCTTGGTATCACCCTTAACAATCATCTAAATCTCCACAACCATATCACAGTCATGGCCAAAAGTGCACAACACCAACTCAGGCAGCTGTGGGGCATCAGACAATTGATCTCTGGTCCTCTTCAGACTAAATTACGGAATTGCCCTTCTCTCAGGCATTCCCAAAGTTCATCTAGGCCCTCTGAGAGCAACACTACACGCAGTAGCACACTTTATGTTAGATGTCAAGAAATGTGACCACATTTCCCTGGCCCTACTAACCCTCCAATGGCTTCCCATTGAAGCTAGGGCCCAATTTAAAACTGCCTACATTACCCACAGAGCGCTGCACTCCTCTTCACCTTCCTATCTAAGTGAGAAACTAAAAATATCAGGAGCAAATAGGGGTTCCAGAAATGCCCAATCCCTTCTTCCTGGAACCCCCCACCTTCAGTCAAGAATAGTACAGGAGCCAGTCATTCTCTGGTAGTGCCGCAAGAATCTGAAACTCCTTACCTCCTTCCCATCGCCTAACAATCTGCATAGCCACATCTTCAACAAGCATTGGCATAGCCAATAGGTCTCGCCTTTGGGACCTTATAAGTGCTTAGCCATGCAACAGTTGCTGTTGTTGCACCAAGGATATTGTGCTGCATATCGAGGCCGCCAAGCTTAGTTGCATGGTCCGTCAGTGATTGGCCATAACCTCCCTCTTGTTCAAGGGGGTATGCCAGACTTAGCGGGACCAATCAGATTCTCATGCTAGATTTCCACCTCTGCACCGACAATACACAACTAAACATTCAGTTTGAGGCGGGAAACAAGTCTAGGGCCGCTCTCAGCGCCTGTTTAAACAAAATGTATCACTGGATGCACGAAGGCCTGCTTGCTGGCAGTGGAGGCACAATACAGATATTGTATCTAATGGTGGCCAACACTTCTCCACTGACGTTTTCCTGACCGGAGGCCCCACGATAAACAGCTCTTACATGCAAGTATGTGCATCAAGAATCTATTTCCTCAAAAGCAACTATGGTTGGAGTTTAAGACTATCTGCACAGCCACACGCAAGCCATCAGCAGCCTAGAAAGATTTTCAGCAGTTACCAATGCATATGAATCCGCCTCAGGTCAGGCTAATTCACTTAAATTCCCTTAAGTCTACTCATAAGCACCTCTCTGGCTTTCCAGGGTGTTCTGCTGTTGAATTCTCTGCTTCTTCCATCCAGGTTATTGAAAATCAACTTAGTTTTAGAAGACAGTGAAAACTTGGCTATTCGAGACTGCTCAAGGCTAGATACTCTGTTGCTGGAGGATCTTTGCCGCCATACCCCGTGTGGTAAAGTGTTCTTTCCGCTGCATACGTTGCAGCTTGTAGGTGAGTAATTACATAACAGGGGGCACCTGTGGGTGTATTAGAACAGATCCTTGTCGAAGGGGTCTCCACCTCCTAGTGAAAGGCCTGAGAAAGAGTGCCTTGCAGCTCTCAGAGTGTTTACATGATGCAGCATAGGTGTTTCAAGGTAAGGCCTTTGTGTATTCTTCACTTAGGCCCACTGTGTGCTTGGAGGAGTGATCCTCTAGAAAGAGGTCAAAATATGTGGAGTTCCTCTTTCTAGGGTAGTTGGGGGCACAAAACACTGCTTGGAAGAGGTGAAGCTAATCTGAAGATTGTGTGGTGCAAGTTTATATAGTAATCTAGGTATCCATTGTGGACGTGTTGTAGAATGTGGCGTGTGTGTGTTTTGGATGGGAAGGGCATCGGCAGAACGTCAGACTATTGCGGAGTGGATGGTGCTCCTGCAGTAACTGCACTTGCACAGGTAAGGGACCCTGATAGCCTCTTGGGTATGAACTATCACAATGACAACACAGTTTCCTTTTGTCCATCAGAGGTAACCGCAGAACTGGCAGTACCACTGGTTGCACATGGTATGTACGCACATTTTTCAGAGAGGTGACGTAGAGTGCTGCTAACCAGGACATGCCTTCCAGAGTAGTGTCTTACACATGTACCACCAGTTTGGTGACCAGTCTATGCTGCACGTTCAAAGAGTCATTATTTGGTGGAACCACTGAACCAGGCCACTCTAGAATGTATTTGATTTTTCAGACAAAGCGGAAGTGGTCAAAGTGCCTGATGCTAGCATGGTAGGCTTCATTTCGTTCAAAAAGTGACCACTTCAACATCAGTGGAATTCTGTGAGCTGATGTATCTTGTCAGAGCTTATATAGAGGCTGAATTATCGGTTGTCCTACTAGCATTCAAGTATGAAATATTCTGGACCTTGTTTCGGATATTGCCACTCCCTTACTCAAATGCATTTGCACCACCTAATTATTTTCACACATAGATGAGCAGGTACCAATATGCTTCGTCCCTACCATGCCCTGTTGTACGTTTGGCTATGTTTGTACTTTATACATGCCAGTTCACACTCCACACACTTGCCAGCAAGCTCAAATAACTGATGTATCACAGAGGGCAACAAACAGTCTAACACTGTAACAAACACATTTTAGATTTGCCCACACCATGCAGTCTCAAAACCATCACAGTGCAAGGTAATAATAATAATAATCCACATTTGTAAAGCGCAAACAATCACCCGTTAGGGTCTCTAGGCGCTAGGGGCTGTCGGGAAGATTAAGCAAGCTATTGCCCAGAGTCACATGGTGCTGGGCTAATCTGCTGCCGGCGCTGAGGATTGAACCGTGATCCCCAGATTCCGGAGTCAGTCGCCCTGGCCTCGGCGCCAAGGTACCCTAAAGATATCTAAGTGCGGCTTACCATTAAGCCTTGGGCATAGTAGGCAAGTCCTCCAGTGCGATATATCTCAAACAACTGTACACCATTTCTTTGTCTACCATCCACGAGCAAACCACCCAGAGTATTGCAAGGCCATAACCAAGCACTAAGACATACAGCCAATTGACATATTATTGGCTGTATGTTCCCATGAGGAATCGAGACTCCTGAAAATTCAACGAAGATAGTGGGTTTTAGGGGATAGGTCTTCATAAAAGCTGAGGATTTGTGCCAGCATCACAGAATTTAATGTCTGGAGATTTCCTGTTTAGCTAACAGTAAACTGTAGGCAGGGCAAGGAAAAAGATACACAAGAATGCACCTTATAAATATTGTTTAAATTCACGGTGTTACAAATTGAAAAGAAAGTGACAAAAAGAGGAACCATATAAAGAAAGAACTGTAGAGAAATGTGCCTGATCAACGAAGAAAATGAAAACACGATTAAAAGAAACCAATATTGGTAAAAGGAAAGAGAAACCTAGCGAAAGTAGAAAGATGAAGAGAGTGAGGAAAGGAAGAGTAAGAAGGGAAAGAGATGAGAGAAAGAAAATAAAGAGAAGAAAAAAGTAAAACATGAAAGATAGACAAAGAAACGAGACAGCAGTGAGACAGAGGAAAGAGAAAGATGTGGATGGACGAGAAAGGATAGTAGGAAAAACACAAAGAGAGACAGAAAACAGTCAAGAGAACTGAAAGGCAGATGAAGGAAGAGAAAAAAGAGAAAGGAGAAATGAAGGAAAAAGAAAGGCAGGAGAAAAAGGGGAGAAGGAGGAGAGAAGACGAAAGAAAGAGGGAAATAAATACATGAAAGGGAGACAAATGAAAAAGACAGGAAATAAAAGAGGAAAGAGAAACGGAGAAGAAGATTGATAGCAAGAGGAGGGACAACTAGAAAGTAAGATAAGGAATGAAAGAAAGTGATAAAAAAAAGATAAAGACAAAAGGAAAGTCACATGCAGAGGAGGAAGAGAAAAAGAGCGAAGAGAAAAGATACAATTAGATAACAATAGGACGAGAAAAAAGAGAAAGACAAAAAGGTGGCACGGAGGAAAAAGAGAGGAAGTAAAGAGGGGTGGGTTGTGAGGAAAGAAACGTGGAGGACGAGAGAAGAAAGAGTGAGCAAAACAACTGTGGCGAGATCAGAGACTATATGTAGGGAAATAACGTTGTGGCTAATGGAGAAATATTGACCGCCGATTTTAAGAGACCTATATAGTAAGAGATTGGAGAAAAATAGAAATATTGGAAGAGGGAGACTATAATCGAGAGAAGGAGAGAGCGAACTTTAAAAGAAGGAGAAAGAATGAAAAAAAAGAGACACGCATTTAGAGGAACTGAGAATGTACGAGACATCCATGTTAAAGAACGCGAGGACGCGTTACAGAAAGCTGGAGAGGAGAGGTCTATAGAGAGGGGGAGGGCACAAGACAGACAAAGAACTGAAAAGAAAGTTTGGGAGGAAGAGGGATATAGAGTTTTAGTCAGAGATGTATAAAGAGAAAGACGCTGCTATCGCGAGAGAACTTCAGAGAGACTATGCTACAGCTTCAGAAAGGTTGGGCGAGAGAAGAACGTTGAGACTTTTAGAGAGAGCGAGAAAGTGGGAGCGAGCGAGAGAGCGGGAAAGTACATATAATAAAGGGAAAAAGGAGAACACACAATCCAGACGTTTAGTAGAATAGCTGTATCAGAATTTGGCCTCTTGCCCCCTCCGAGTTCTTCCCCCTCGAGCTGGATAATGTATCCCTGGCGAAAAGCCAAATAATTTAAACTGGAGCACCCCCTAATTTCCTCCCGACTATCTTTTATTTTACATGCATGTATATAATTTATTATCAGATCTGGGGGAAGAAACGCCGTTGGCTCCCGAACTACGTGCGCTCCACCTCATCAGGAGAAAAACAATCAATGGCCGCGAAAGTGAAAGTAATTAGGTCAGCAATGCGGAGGAAGAGATAAGAAAGGCAGATGGCGGCGTGCACGTGAGCGTGCACGCAAGCTTTATGCCAGGAAAAGCTTGCGGGTAGCACTTTGAAAAGCCCCTTTCTAAAAGTCGAGCAGCAGCGCATGCGCTGCTCTAGGCTCGACCTAA
The DNA here is from genome assembly GCF_964204655.1 of Triturus cristatus. Lineage (NCBI taxonomy): Eukaryota > Metazoa > Chordata > Amphibia > Caudata > Salamandridae > Triturus > Triturus cristatus. The sequence continues at coordinate 795,728,574 of NC_140583.1, read as the reverse complement.
AAAGGACCGCGAGCTCTTCGTGTTTAACAGACACCTGGGTAATCACACTCGACCATACCCAAGTGCTCTATCCAGGAGATGACTACCTTCACTGTGTGTTCTCACCATCCTAATTGATACTTGAACCCAGGGGCGGCTGGTGACATTTGAAAGTGGTGAGGCGTAAAATGATTGGCATACTGCACCGTTGCGAGCGAGCGTAGCGAGCGAGCCCCGAACCACCATAAGGGGGGTTTGTTGAGATTCTCTTCCCGTGAAAAGTTTGAAAAAAGAGAAGAAAAATGGTGCATTTTCAAGCAAATTTGAGAAAGCAGGAAGGTTAATAAAGCAATTGTGAAAGTGCCTTTGTGAACTGTCACTTTTCTCTTTACTTTTCTCTCTCCCAGAATTCACCACCTTCACCTGTAAGTGGCTGCGAGCTGCTCAATGACGTCACTCTCTTCCAGTGACACTCTCACTTTCCCATCATCTAAATATCCCTTCCTACCTTATCTCTTACGCTATCTCAGCATCTCCCCTCCTCTGTCACTGGGTGCTGCTGACACTGCCCGATGACTGTCTCTTGCTGCCCCTTCCATTGTCTCGCAACCCCCATGCTCTCCTCTCCCTATCTTGCTATCTCTTCCTATCTTGTTGCTGTCACATCCATCTTGCTTGCTATCTCTCCCTACATCTCAGTATCCCTTCCTCCCTCATCTCTTTCTCTGTCTCCGCACCTCCATTCCCCCGTCATAGCAAATGACAAGTAGTTACGACAGAGCACATCTCACACAAGAATCAGATGAACTATCGCTAGACTCTACTATAGCGCCTAATATGTACCGGTGATTGCAGGTGGTGGGCGCTTAGTGCTGCCACTCTTTTTTTGTGTTTCAATTTTTTATTGAACTTTATACATTAAAAAAAATCAAAATAGATATATTATAATAACTGTATGCTTTGTTATACAATAAATATAGAAGACAATTGTTATATATAAGCATATAGTAAAACGTTCTGAATAATAATCATACTATATAATTTAATAAATACATAAACATATAAATGCAAAAACAAATATTTGGATTTATATTGAGGCCATAAAATATGGAATTAAGGGAAGGGAGGAAGAAACAGGGAAAGAAAGAAGGGATCACAAAAGAAAGCGATAAGAGAAAATGTACAAATATAATGAAGCATAATGCAATATGAGTATGTTCCAAGGAAAAGAAGAAGACACACATAACAAAGTAATTATGCTGATTCAGAGAAAGATAAAAAATAAAAAGTAATATTCTTTGATAGAAACAAAATTAAATAAATTACATTACAATATACTACAGGTATATTAATATATTGTTACAGAGCCAAGGGAGATGAAGTAGGAAAAGGAATTACGAGATAGGAATAGAGAAAGATAATGAAATGGATAATATAGAGAAATGTGCAAACAGTAAATGAAAACAATAGGTATATTGTGCCGAATAAAAGGGTAAGCAGAGGAACACACATGTATAAGTATATATATATATATATATATTAAAAAATTCAGAATTACATGTAAATGCTCTGGTGAGTAGCTATTAAAAACAACAACAAATAGTAGATAAATAGAATATGTATTAGGATTTATAACCATCAATAATGAATAATGAGAGAGAGTAAGAGGAAATAGAAATTAAATTACTGCGTAGATGGGTTATTAACATTAGTATCGGTATTTGAAGTTAGAAAAGGTGACCATACTCGAAGAAAGAGATCAGATTGATCCTGTATGTTGTATAAAATACGTTCGTAGGAAGCAGTTTGGATCATGGCCACCATCCATGTTTCTTTTGATGGTGGCTGGGGCGATTTCCATTGCCGTAATATACAAATTTTGGCTGTTGCTAGGGCTGTGTGTAAAAGTCGGACTTGTGGTTTAGAAAGTGATTGTGAATGACGTGTATCATGCAGAAGAATGGTAGCATGTGAAGAACCGGGATTTAAACCCAGCGGCGCAGGGGACACGCCCAAAGTCTTCGGGTCCACCTGTCTTAGAGTACAGAGACACGGGATTCTTCTGCTGACATCAAAGATCAAATTTATTAGCTGCAGCCAGTAACAGAGATCCTAGAAGTACAACATCATGTATGTTCTCAGGAGACTGCTCAAAATCATAGAGCGGAGCATCGTCTTTTATGCCAAAAACCACGTTCCTGGCTAGCATCAATTACTTACAAATTTGACCAATCAGAGGATGGCATTTACAGAGGCATCACATAACGACAAACCCACTTTCAGTTATCCAGCCCATCGCAAATGACAAGGCAAAAATCCAGCATTCTTGCTCGAACAGGCCGGACGGGCCCATCATAAAAGACCTCAACCCAAGTCAATAATTAGGCCATAAGGCCATAAAGGAAGGAGCAGAAACAGATGAGAAGCAAGATAGAGGGGTGTGTGCGTGTGTCATAGAATCAATAATGTCCTGCTCTTTGATCTCTATCTGACCAGCTGCTTAACAAGGAACTGGCTCAACAAGTTTAGCCTCGGGCAACAGGGTCAGTTGACTCAGGTCAAACAGGAGTCAACACGAACTCAAGCTAAGGTGTATGCGTCCCTAGAGGCTTGCTTGGCCACAGTCATCCTGCAGTCATTAGCCTATGTGAGGGTAACCACAAAATGGCGGTTATGCACAAAATGAAACCCAAGGGTTCAGACTAGATCGTCAAATACACAGTGAATCCATCGGTGTAGCATGACGAAAACACTCATGCATACCGCACTTGTCATTCGCGGTTCGCTGATACCAAAATCATCACGATACGACAACCTTCATTGAACGGTTTCAGAATTCACGGAACCACACATGCGAAAGTGGAATTTGTAGAGGCATCATGGAACATACGGGTTTTACCTATATAATTCCAAAAGTGTTGGATCACTGGACATCCACAGATGAGAAATGTTACAAGATGTACTATCACATCTCCAGAAGTTAGAATGGGGAAGCAGGCTAGCTTTATGCAGTTTTGTTGGTGACCAGTGCCAATCATGTAAAATCTTGAATACACAAAATTTCAATCGTGCTTCACGTGCACCCTTATTGAGATTGCTAAGAATGTCAGACCATTCATCATCGGTATAAGAGACTGATAATAAGGTTTGCCATTTAGTACATAAAGTTTGTGATAAGGGTTGAGAAAAGAGATGCAAAGTAAGAGTTTGATAGAAGTCAGATGTAGCTACTTTCATCTTACCCCAAGTGTGAAGATATGTCACAATTGGTGAGTCGGGTAAGAGCCATGGTGGAGGTCCTAGACTTCTCTGTAAGGATTGTCGTAACTGGTTGTATTTTGAGAGTTGTACATCAGGCAAATGAAATTCTTCCTGCAGTTGGACAAATGATTTAATATCACCGTTTGAAAAAAGTTGATCTAGGGTGGAAACACCTGCTGTTTCCCAAATAGGCCAAAAAATAGATTTTCTATTAATACGAATTGTAGAATTATTCCATAATGGTGCTTTCCTATGAAGACGAGGATGGGAGCCCAGTAAACAGTGTGCCCCTTGCCAAGCAGAGCGCATAGCCAACAAAATAGGATTAGTGGAGTCTCAGGGACAAGATTCCGAGCCGTAAAAAACAGAAAGACCTGCTTTTGTTAATGAAAGGTAATGTTCAAGATGTACCCACTGTGGCGCATCCGATGAATGTGAAAGCAGATATGACATTTGAGAAAGCTGTAATGCCAAAGAATAATGCTCCACTGAGGGCAGACCTATTCCTCCATAGGAGCGATGAGCCTTTATTTTTGAATTAGAGAGACGGGGTTTGACAGAGTTCCATATAAAAGCGCTGCCACTCTTTTAAGGTCCGGCGTCCGGTCTGGGGCGTATTTCTCATCATCGGCCTTCACCCCCAGAGCAAGAGAGAAAAGTCAGTTAACTGGGGAATAGAAAGAGAAGGAAACAGTGACATAAGGGAACGAGGTTGCAGAAAGGAACGTGTGAGAGTAACGGAGCTGACCTAATGCCCATTGCTTATATCATTACAAAACGAAAGCAGAATGGTTTCAAAAGACCACGTTTGTGAATACAGAGCCGCAGTATGCATCTTGTTTTCCAATTCATGCACCCAACAAGCAGGTATTTCAGTACCTCCAGGAATAGTGTGCTTTACCACCCAGGGAAAACATGGTTGTTCAAGGAGCGAGGAGGCGACAGAAGTAGGGCTTCACTGGAAAACACTGTAATGTGGCGCTAATGTGTTTAGGTGTGAATAAATCAATATGGCCACCTTGCTTTAGTTAGTTAGTTTTCATATTTTGAATGATTTATTTCTCTCTACCCTGAGGCTGCACTTAGAAATTGAAAAATGTCAGCAAAAGACTACGTTTCCAGCAAGTGCTTTTCTTTTTTGGATCCATTTCACAAGGAAGCAAATAAACGAAAGGAGGAAAGAGAAGGTAATACCTGTTTCTTGAAGTCTTGGACCAGTTTTTACTACATGAGGAGGAGCGAGACAGAGAGGGAAGAGGGGGAACAAAAGAGGGGGGGGCCAGCTGCCAGCAGCGAGAGAACACTGTCCTTGTCTTCTTTGGGCACGAAGGAAAAGACAGAGGGGCATATTATCAAGACAGGCGATAAAATTATCGCCACTTTAGCGGCAGAAAACTGCAGCTAAACCGGCGATGATGGGCTTGATAATATGCTCTATGGAGTTCCAATTGAAGCCCATGTTAGATGTGAAGGACATCTAACATGAGCTTCAATTGGAATTTTTCTGCCGTTAAAGCGGCAATAATTTTATTGCCTGTCTTGATAATATGCCCTAGAGTTCTTTTCCTTCTCTGCCCGTTTCGCCCATCCCCAAATGCCGAGCCTTAACCATCGGCTTTACCCCTTGGCAGATTCCGCCGTGGGGGAGGCATGTTTAAGAAAGTAGGGGAACGTACTCAAGCAGTGACTTACGACAGAGCACATCTCGCGAGGGGGGAGGTCGAGCAGGGGTGGGGGGCCGAGGGAGAATAAAATTAAGACAAAAACTTGCCTGACCGCCTCTGCTCCGCGTTGGCAATGGCGCCTCTTGAGTTCAACAGCACTGGAGTGGCAACCCCTCACCCAATCCTGGCACTGCATTGGCTGAGGGCACAGCTTACTCTTCGCCCACAGCCTGCCCATTAGGAGACCGAGGGGCTCCTAATGGGCATGCGCAAGTCAGTGAAAACACAAGTGCGCATGACTTCGCACGGGCGAAAAATTCACGCACCGTCCCCACTCATGCGCACTTGTGCTGCAGTGCTGCCTGTCCCTGCCTGGTCTGACAATGCATGTCAGTCAACATGACACCGGACCGCCCACGGTCCGACGTCATGTTGACTGATATGCATTGTCAGTTCTCCCTCGGCATCTCTGAACTTAAGTAAACTAAGTTCAGAGACGCCGAGGGAGCTGCGGGCAGGGGGGCAATGCCCCAACGCCCCAATGGACGCACCGCGCCTGCTTGAACCGTGTATGTCCCTTGTCTAATGGCTGCATTTGTTGTGGCCGCAGCTCCTGATGCAAATGTCTGAGTGCAGCTGACGTGCTGGCTGCGCCACAGCTGATGCGATAAGCGGGCTTGTCCAGCTGGTTCTGCTCTCCATTTCCTATATGACCATGAATATCTATTAACAATGCCCATATCGATCTCTACTTGGTACAACTGCTTCCCATAAGCCACCCAGTCCCCTCTTGACTGAGCTGATTACTGAGCTTTTTGACGCCTCACGGGATGACTTCAATAGTGCATGTCGGTTTTCGGGATGTGGTTTTGGGTGGGGGATGGCAGAGGATCATTCAACCAAGTTCTGCTGTTAAAGTGGGTGGGGGAGGGTTTGTTTAACTGTTTTTTTCATTGTTTTTTTTCCACTGATGACTAAGGCTCTGACATGGGCTCTTCAGCACGTGAAGGAGGTATCCGGAAATCCTGGATTCCACTTTACTCAACTTAATTATACTCATCAGGCAGAACTTTCCCTACAGTGCATCAAGCATATATTCCGTACATCCACCCCTGAATGCACGTGGTGCAAGTTCGCAGAGGCTGGATTCTGCCACATGGTCTGGGAATGCCCTCCATTGCAACTGACATGGATGGAGATTACAGCCACCACAGCGGAATTAGCAGGCTATGCACTGACTCCCATCCCCAAATCCTACCTTCTTGGTATCCATCCCAAAGCCAAAAGAGATAAACACCTACACAGGTTTATTGACCTTGCATTTGTACTGTTCAAACTGCGAATTGCAATGCAATGGAAGGCACCTGCGATACAGGACACTACTAAGCGACTGAATACACTACTACAGTGGGCACAAGCGGAAGTGAGCATATTGAGTTCACTCCACGTTAAGGGAATGGTTTGGGTGGGGGGTGGAAACTGATGCATCTAGATTGTATACATTGAAGCCAAGTAGGACACCAGCCCACCTTGAAGGGATCAGTCTATGCCCATGGAGAGCTTTGCCATACGTGAGTCACAAAATGGACCCACATGCCTCCAACATTCATGAAACCTAGTGGGCGGTTCATGCTGGACACATAACCGGGGTCACAAGATGCATGCAGACCACTGCTTACAAGTACACATATCCTTTGTTTACACACGATATATCCTGGACCGACCATGCTACCTGATGGACGATTCCTCTTCCTTCACCTCACAAGTGCCTATGTACCATATGCTTCATTGTCTCTTTGTGTATGTTATTACTCATGTTTTGTAGACAAGTCTTACAATTACTCTGTACTATATAAGCATAATTGTGTGGTAAACAAACTTAATGGCATCACTGTTGATGTTGTTACTGTGAAATAAAAAAAACAAATTAAAAAAAATGCTGAATGGTGCTAAATGGTTCTCTACTATTGAGTTGTCGGCAGATTACCACCAAATGTCCTTGCTGGGTGATAGCAAAGAATTAACTGCTTTTCATACACCTAGTGGATGTTATCAGTTTAAGCATATGCCGTTTAGTTTGGCATCTGCAGCAGCAGTTTTTCAGAGGCTAATGAATAAACTTTTTGGTAAAATTAAATGTGTCATTTTTTCCAGGACAGGCTTTTAGAAGAGACAAATCTGAACATGATCAAATTTTAGAGGAGGTTTTGGGTACTTTAGTTTCAAGTGGTTTGACTGTTGAATTTTCGTAGTGTTCATTTGTTGAGGACAGCATCACATGTTTGGGGCATGTGATTGATTGTAATGGAATTAGGTCCAAATAGTCCTTGAATGATGCCCTAGGGAGTGCAGCATCTCTCAATTGTAAAGATCAAGTGAGATCATTTATTAATTTAAGTTTAACTGCATCAAAAGGCAATCATACAGGGAAACCAATTAGGTTTAGAAGAACCCTCACCCACCAACCTAGTTGGTCTCCGGGTCCTGTGTGTGAGGGCCGCAGTAGGTAACCGACACGGGCGGCTGATCTTGATACATGTGTGACTACAGGCATCGCCCTCGCCAGGATCCATTTTGCTCAATTCCAGTTGCGCTCACATACACAGCGTACGCGATGAAAACTGTAAGTAACCAGTTCACCCCCTTAAGGATAGTACACCTTAGCGTGTGTACTCACACTACACAAAGGCCTTTTTACCCTTTGGCTTTTTATTACTTCTGGTCTTAAAGAAAGCCTGAGAACCATTCTACTAATGCTGAAACATGTAGACTATCGCCGGGATATTGAAGATCAATTTTGTCTTATAAATATCCGCATTCAGTTTTTAATCTTGTCCCAGGACACCATCATTAAAATCTCTCCAAGTTTGGAGCGGGATCCTTGAGAGAATTTTAATATTTCACTCTCCTCGCTTTTGTCACCTAAATACCTGCTCCGCTGTAATCAGGTGTCGAAGCACACCTAGGATGCACTCAGCACCCTAGATGGGAACCTGATGATGAAGCATGCCACCAACTAGAATGGTGGGTGAGGGTTCGTCTAAATGCCTAATTGGTTTCCCTGTATGATTGCTTTTTGATGCAGTTAAACTTAAATTCTTTCAGGGCCCATCCCCATTGTTGTTATGTGACTAACCCTGAGGAAAAGGACGCATTCCACTTTTTCCTCGCTCTTCTCTTGTTGATACTGAGATCATTTATTGGCCCTGCAGAATTTTGCTCAAAATATATTCCTAATTTTGTAGCTAGAATGTATAACATCAGACAATTGTTGAATGGACAGCAGAATGTGATTTTGATTTTTGTAGGTTGAAGGAGTGTATAACAATTGTGGCTTCTCTTAAAGGTTTTGACCTGAACACACCTTGTGTGATCACAACAGATACAGGTTGTAAAGGGTTAGGTGCTGTTTTGACTAAAGTGGAGAAGGATGGTTGTATGTGCAAGTGCGTATGCTTCGAGATCACTGTCTCCTCCAGAGGAAAGATGTTCTGTTATTGAAAAGGAAAATCTTGCTTGTGCATGGGCTGCTCACCATTTTAGAGCATGTGCTAGGGGAAAATGTTTCACCCTGGGATGTGATCATAAGTCATTAGATTAAATTCTCATGACCATAGGTACTATTAATGCTTCAATTAGAATAGGCAGATTTTCTATGAGATCACAATATTATAATTATAAAATTGTGTATGTACCAGGTGATGAAAAGGTTATAGCTGATTTTCTTTTACAAATGCCAAAGCAATTGGAAATGTGTGAGGATGAAATTTGGAATGATATTCAAATTGCGTATGTGCAGGACAGTGGTACCTCGGGCATAACAATAGATGTTTGGGAACAATACCATAGAATGGATTGTGTGCTGATGCAGATATTAGAGTATCTCAAGAAGGGTTGGCTGAGCAAACATCTGTTGGATTTGAAGTTGAAACCATTTTGTGAAATAAATTCAGAAATATATGATCAAGTTGAGAACATTTTGAGAGACGAGAGGGCATTTCCCACAGAAAGTTTGCGCAAAGTGATAATGGAGTTATGTTTTCAAGATAATTTTGGAATTGTTCAAATGAAACAAACTGTAAAAGCCTCCATTTGGTGGCTGAGCAAAGATATTGAAATTGAGCGATATGAACATGAATGTTTTTTTTTAAATGCAGACAAGTCTTTGATAACTTTGAAGCCATCTATGGGTATATTTTCCACACTAAAATCATCTTGGGAGACCGTAGCCATTTATATAATGTGTCCTACTGGGGTAACGCCCAAGTTTCTCATTTTGTTAATAAATATGTTTCCTACATGGCCTGTTAACAAGCTTGTGGATACAGTGGATACGGACAACATTTTTCTTTTTTTGGATCAAGTATTTTTGTTGGAGGGTATCCCTCCCAATTTGATAAGCGATAACGGGGTACAATTTATGCCTAACAGGGAGAAATCAAAAGACACACATTTGATGGACGGAATGCAGAACAAATCAAAACATTCACCTCCAGTCAAGAGATCTGGGTTAAATCCATCATTCTTTTGCTCACCATGCCACCCAAGTTTAGACCTGGCCATATGCAAATCGGTCTTGACCCTGTGCCTCATGGGAACAGTCCAGCCCAAACTGCCAAGACAGGCCCTCCCTGGATCGGAAACAAGCATCCTAGGACCGGTTTCGGGGTTAGACCCCCTTCCACCAGGATAGCTTGATTCCTGTGGCACAGTGAGCCCAGGACCCATGTCTGGGCATACCTGGCACACTTAGGGCGAGAAAGCAAAGGACACACAATTGATGGACGGAATGCAGAACAAATAAAACATTCACCCCCAATCAAGAGATCTGGGTTAAATCCATCATTCTTTTGCTAACCATGCCACCCCAGTTTAGACCTGGCCATATGTAAATCAGTCTTGACCCTGTGCCTCATGGGAACAGTCCAGCCCTAACTGCCAAGTCAGGCCCTCCCTGGAACGGAAACAAGCATCTTAGGACCGGTTTCGGGGTTTCACCCCTCTTCCGCCAGGATAGCTTGATTCCTGTGGCACAGTGAGCCCAGGACCCACGTATGGGCATACCTGGCACACTTAGGACGAGAAAACAAAATACACACAATTGATGGACAGAATGCGGACAAATCAAAACATTCACCACCAGTCAAGAGATCTGGGTTAAATCCATCATTCTTTTGCTCACCATGCCACCACAGTTTAGACCTGGCCATATGCAAATCAGTCTTGACACTGTGCCTCGTGGGAACAGTCCAGCCCGAACTGCCATCCCAGGCCATCCCAGGACTGGAAACAAGCATCCTAGGACCGGTTTCGGAGTTTCACCCCTGTTCATCCAGGATAGCTTGATTCCAGTGGCACAGTGAGCCCAGGACCCACGTCTGGGCATACCTGCCGCACTTAGGGAGAGAAAGCAAAAGACATACAATTGATGGACGGAATGCAGAACAAATCAAAACATTCACCCCAGTCAAGAGATCTGGGTTATATGCATCATTCTTTTGGTCACCATGCCACCCCAGTTTAGACCTGGCCATATGCAAATCAGTCTTGACGCTGTGCCTCATGGGAACAGTCCAGCCCGAACTGCCAAGCAGGCCCTCCCTGCACCAGAAACAAGCATCCTAGGACCGGTTTTGGGGTTTCACCCTTTTCAGCCAGGATAGCTTGATTCTAGTGGCACAGTGAGCCCAGGACCCACGTCTGGGCATACCTGGTGCACTTAGGGCGAGAAAGCAAAGGACACACAATTGATGGACGGAATGCAGAACAAATCAAACATTCACACCCAGTCAAGAGATCTGGGTTAAATCCATCATTCTTTTGCTCACCATGCCACCCCAGTTTAGACCTGGCCATATGCAAATCAGTCTTGACCCTGTGCCTCATGGGAACAGTCCAGCCCAAACTGCCAAGTCAGGCCCTCCCTGGACCGGAAAGAAGTATCCTAGGACCGGTTTCGGGGTTTCACCCCTCTTCCGCTAGGATAGCTTGATTCCTGTGGCACAGTGAGCCCAGGACCCACGTCTGGGCATACCGGGCACACTTAGGACGAGAAAACAAAAGACACACAATTGATGGACAGAATGCAGAACAAATCAAAACATTCACCGCCAGTCAAGAGATCTGGGTTAAATCCATCATTCTTTTGCTCACCATGCCACCCCAGTTTAGACCTGGCCATATGCAAATCAGTCTTGACCCTGTGCCTCATGGGAACAGTCCAGCCCGAACTGCCAAGCCAGGCCCTCCCTGGACCGGAAACAAGCATCCTAGGACCATTTCGGGGTTTCACCCCTCTTCAGCCAGGATAGCATGATTCCAGTGGCACAGTAAGCCCTGGACCCACGTCTGGGCATGCCTGGCACATTATTTTTTTATTTTTTTTATTGAGTTTTTAGTAGCATGTAATCAAAACATACAGTGGCAACATGTAAACAAGGTACAGGTCATGGCACAACAACATCCTTCATCCAGCATGCAACAACATGCCATTATACTGATATTTCATCATACCCGGTGTTGCGTTGCAATAAAAAAGGTTACACAGCTTGGTGTGATTGTAAATATTGAATTAAGTACGTCCAGTAGTTCCTAGGTTTGGACCCCGTGGGCAACTCCTCCTCGTAAGTTTGCAGTGTGTCTCTGCAGTAAGTCAAATCTTGAAGCCAGTGTTTGACCCTGGGCACCATACGTCCACCCCAACACAACGACACTCGCCTCTTGGCAATTAGCAATGCAATCAAACAGAATTTGCGTTTGTTAGCCCTGATTCCGGGCAGTAGGCCCAACAGACATGTACGAGCCGTGCATTCAAGGTGTGTACCCACCATGTCACCCAATACATATACCACCCTCTGCCAGTAGTCAGCCACCACTTCACAGTGCCATGCCAAGTGTATAAAGTCTGCCGGATCTACCCCGCAGCGCTGACATTTAGCATCCTTCCTCAGCCCATACTTATAAAGCCGTGCTGGGGTATAATAAGTCTGATGGAGGTATTTATAGTGCAGCATGCGCAGGTTCCCATTCGGTGTCAGCATCCCAGTAATCGCACAGGCCACACCCCAGTCCTCCTCCGACAGGGGACTCAGCAGGCTACCGTTCCAGCGCTCCATTGCCTTGCGTGTCGTGTCGGCAATGTCTGTCTGCAGCGCTGTATATAAGCGGGACACCAACTTTTTTGCAGTAGGGGTTGTGATCAGCAATTGCAAGGCATTCAAGGGGGGTGGTTCTGCAGTGTGCGTTGGGTATAATTTCTGCAGTGCCCTCTGAGCCTATAGTATGTGAACTTAAACAATAGTGTTTGGTTGCTAATGTACGTCAGTTCCTCGTGTGTTTTAAAAGTACCACCTTCATACAAGTCCCCCACGGTGGCCAGGCCATCCTGCCGTAGCAAATCCATGCCGACCTTCTCCTGGGTAACCGAGAGCTCAGGATGATGCTGTAGTGGCAATGCCGGCGCATACAGAGGCAGCCTGTGCGCTTTCCCTCCCATAGTGTGCCAGGCTCTATTGGTCGTGTCTATCGTATTTATGTCCCGATAATGCAGTGGAGGTCGTTTGTGCGTTATGATAGCACACAGTGGGACAGGGTGTGCATCCCCCTCTTCGATAGCAGCATGCGTCAGGAATGGAACCGGGTGGTACCAACAATGCGCATATTGCGCTTGTGCGCAGAGATAGTAAAGCAGAAAATCCGGGACCCTAAATCCCCCCTGGGCGTATGGTAGCGTGAGGGAACGCAATTCTATCCTAGCGTGCTTTCCCCCCCATATAAGTCGGAGGACCATGGCTGAGATTCTACGGAACACCTCCACCGGAGGCTTGATCGGAATATTGTTAAAAAGGTACAATAGCTTTGGGAGAATTACCTTTTTGACTATGGCTATGCGATCGGCCAGCGACAATGGCAGCTGGATCCACCGCCCTATTTTACCTTCTAGGGTCTCGATCGCACGTCCATAGTTTGTGCGTATCACCACCTCTGGGTCTCGGTGGTACCAGACCCCCAAATATCTCACAGGGTCCGACTGCCATTCCAGCAGAAAATCCACTGGACAGGGATCTGTGGTGTCTGTCAAAGGTAGGATCACCGATTTAGACCAATTAATAGTGAGACCAGAGTGCTGGCCGAACTTAATATATTCCCGCAATAGTGGGTTCAAGTTCACCTCCGGGTCTCGCACATACAGCGTCATGTCGTCGGCATAGAGCGAGATGTGGAGCGGTCTCTGCGGGAACTGGAGCGCCGAGTAATGGTGTTTTTGTCTAATTTTGCAGGCCAACGGCTCCAGCGCTATCGCGAATAGTAATGGAGACAACGGGCAACCTTGCCACGTGCCTCACGCGATTTTGATCGGGTCGGAAACATATTTATTAACCTTTATCCGTGCCGTCGGCTCTGTGTACAGAAGAGCCACCCCTTGCAGTAAAAGTGGGGGAAAGCCCATACGTTGCAGTATGGTATATAGATAGGGCCATTCAATAGAATCGAATGCTTTGGCAGCATCTAGTAATACCGCCGCCAACTTCGTGGTAGGAAGCAAATAATGTGATAAGGCGAAAATTGTTCGGGTGTTATGGGTGGTAGATCTAGAGGGGATAAACTCTGATTGATCCGGTAAAATCAAGTTAGGCATCAGCGGCTGTAGCCGATTGGCGAGAAGCTTCGCCAGGATCTTGGTGTCCACATTAATAAGGGACAACGGACGATGCAACTCGCATTGCTCCGGGTCTTTGTTTGGTTTCAATAATGCAATCAGCATGGCCTCCCGCAACGTAGGTGGCAGTCTCTGTTTTTCATGGGCATCCCCATACATTGCAACTAGATGCGGCGCCAGTTGGTCCACAAACGCCTTATAGAATTCACAAGTGAACCCATCTGGGCCCGGGGCTTTCCCGTTGGGCAGGGATTTAATCACCTCTGTCACCTCTTCCACCATGACCAGGAGCGATAAATATTCCCGCTGTCTGTCTGACATCCATGCTATTGCTATGTCCTCTAGGTAATCTCTAATCACCTCCGGAGGCTCCGTAGGGCGTGAGGTATATAATGCTTCATAGGTAGCCATGAATTCCCCCAGAATGCCCTGTATGTCGTGCTTTAGTGACCCCGTGTGGTCCTTCACCGCCTGCACACTGTGTGGGCGAGATCCCGAGCAGATCTTAGATGCCAAGCACCTACCAGGTCTACCGCCCTCACCATACTGTCGTGCCGTCGTGCGTTTGGTTATGTATTTAAGCTCATCTTCAGCATAGGATTGATACTCTGATAGCACTTCCCTGATGTCGCCCAGGATCGCCGTGTTGTGTGTCCGTTCATATTCCGACTCTAGTTCTCGTAGCCTATCCTCACGCCGTGTCAGCTGACGCCTAATGTCTTTGAGGATACCTGCAGTAGTGCTCAGGCACACCCCCCGGATAGTAGCCTTAAAAGCCTCCCACAGGAGCCCAGGATCATCCACCGCAGGAGTGTTGATGTCAAAATATTCCTTGATGGCCTAATGTATGGTATCTGTATAAACTGAATCCAACAGTGCCCGTGCATTAAACCTCCAGCTAAATGGTGGCGGCGTGTAATGCGGGATACGTAAGGACAGAAGCACCGGGCTATGGTCCGATAATGTTCTGGAGAGGTGAGTAATGGAGCTCGTCCACAACAGCGTCTCAGTCGAACCCACCCAGTAATCTAGACGAGACCAACTACCATGCGCTGCTGAAATGTGTGTGGCTTCCCGGAGCCCCGCGTGTCTGGCTCTCCAAATGTCTGTTAAGTGTCTGTCTTCCAACATATCCCACAGCTTACCCAGCGCCTTCTTGTGTGGTTCCGCTGATCCCTCTGATCTATCAAGCTGATCATTGAGTGCGAGATTAAAATCGCCCCCCCATAGCACTGGAATGTCAGGGAGTTCACCCAGTGCGCGCCATATTGTGTGGTAAAAGTCAGGGTCATCCATATTTGGGCCATATGTGTTCAGTAACGCTATTTGCTGCCCCCGTAGCACCCCTGTTATAAGAACAAATCTCCCTGCATCGTCCGTAGCAGTGTCTACCACCTTGAACTGTACCCCCTTTTTAATCAGGATCATGACTCCTCTGGAATAGGACGAATAGGAGGAGCTTTTTATGACCTCTGCCCATCTTGTTCCCACGTGACCGGGGGAGGCCGGCGTGAGATGTGTTTCCTGTAATAGGGCAATATCAATGTGGTGCCTGTCTAAATATGCAAATATCTGCCTTATCTTTCTAGGGTTGTTAAGGCCTCTTACATTCCAGGTCAGCAAGTTTAAGGGTGTATTATGCTCTTTCACCGCAGCTATCGGACACAATGCGGTTTCCAAATAACAGACAGATAATACTGCACACCATAGCAATCAGAAATAATCCTAAGCAAGACATTATACGTCCTTATGCAATACTGGAGTTCAGCCATGTTTCTCATGCACCATAACCTGCTTAACACGCCCCAACAGTTGTAAGCCCACCCCCCTCCCACTTCAGCAACCCAACCATGCCAAAGCCATACCCCACCCCTTCATAACAACATAGTGTAACTGAGAGTGGGGAGCACCCGCTGCGGGGATCCACCGAGAACTCACCACTTCATCCATAAAAATGGATGTGACCAGGCAATTGATTATCCATGCATGGCATCGCATACACCACCCCACATGCCCGCTTCTCATGTCGTGATCCTCAGTAATCTCAACAGGCCCATGCCACGAGTTAACCGCCACTATGACCACTCCTGAGGTCAGCCACTGCACTACCCCAGTGTGACTGAGTGATAGGCCACCAGTACCCTCCACCCTACCCTCAAGGGCCGTCCCCACAGCCAGCCCCGCATGGTAAATCAAGACCGCAGTGCAGCCAGCCGGGCAAACAGGTCTCATGGTCTAATATATCGTTCACCCCCGGCTCCCGATTACAGCGCTCAAGGCAGTCATTCCTAGTTTAAATTTCGCAGTTCAGGGAGCCCAAAGCAAGAGGACCCGACCCAGCCTGTGCCACCGCAGCTATATGCCTCAGTGTCACTGCACTCCAACCAGGTCCGGTCGTCGCTGAGTCTTGTCAGGAGCCAGCGGAGCGGTCCCCCACAATAGGACATGCATAGTTCTTACCAGTTCTGGACCACCATTGCGCAACAGACATCTCAGCCCAGATCAGCGTTCATGTCAGCCTCCTGTCGCTGCTCTACCTGTCGCCGCTCCTTCCTCTTCCCTCCAAGCTGCTTGAGGAACTCCTGCGCCGCCCTCGGCGTCTGAAGGATCGTCTGGCGGCCATCATGTGTCACGCGGAGTCTCGCCGGATAGAGCATGGCATAATCAATATTCAACTCGCGGAGTCTCTTCTTTGCCGGGTTGAATTCCTTGCGTGCCATTTGAACCGCCATCGTGAAGTCCGGGAAGAACTCCAGCATGTTGCCTTGGTAGGTGATTTGCCAGGATGGTATCTCGGTCTCAGTAATTCAGAATCCGGGCGACAATCACCCGGGGGGTCGCCCCTGGCTTCGGGCACGGGACAAGGGTCCTGTGGGCACGTTCCACAACAAAAATAGCTGAGAAGTGCTCCATACCAAACACATTGCGAATCAGCTCCTCGATGTATGTTTCCATTTTTCCTGTGTTGGTGGATTCTGGAATGCCCGCGACGCGGATGTTGTTGCGCCTTGAGCGCGCTTCCAAATCCTCCGCCTTGTTGCGGATAACGTCAAGCAGCTTCTCCATCTCAGTGCATTGCTGCTTCGTGTCATGTGCTGCGTTCTCCACCGCCAATATACGGGACTCTGCTTCCTCCAGTCGCAGTCCGTGGCCGTCCAGCTTGGCCAACATGTTGTCCACTCGCAGTGTTATGGTGTCCAACTTGCCGTTAATGTCCTGCAAACTGCGCTGTTTTGCCAGCAATACTCCCTCCATTCCCGCAGACGCATCCGCAGGTAGCACAGGCACCGGCACCGTCGCTGTCGTCGCCTCCTTCGTGGGTTTTTTGGCATCAAATGGCAACTTGGATTGCGTTTTGTCCGGTTTCCCCATCGTGATGCCGCACAGGTATCCCTTCTCGCAGCAGCCTACAGGCCGGAGATCCTTCACCAGATGCTAGACACCCGGAGCTCAACAGACCAGGAGGAGATCCCCCCCGAAGCGAAGCCGACCCCAGTGGGTGCAGCAGGACCAACGGCCGACCCCAGCCCCGCCGACGATCAGGGGCCGAGAGAGCACAGGCCCGGCAGCAGCTCGGCACAGCAGAGAGACTCCAGCAGCCCCAGCAGTCAGTCCACACGTGCGCACCCTACGTGATCAGAGGTGTGCCACAGACGCCACAGCTCGTTAGCCTCACCACACCTCTGGGGCGCCTTATATTGCATTAAACTTGCCTGGATGTAGGGAGCACGCATGGGGTAGCCTCCACAGGGGCAATCTCCTCGGAGCCCAGGCCCCGCATGTCCACGAGACCACCCCCGCAGGCAGCCATCAGCGGTACGCGGTATATTCGCCGCCAGCCAAGTGCAATCTCCAGCTTCCAGCTGCCAACCGCCCACAACGATCCCGCGTGGCAGAGGTGACCGTGGGCGGTCTCAGATCCCAGCTAGTATTTTATGGATCCTCGTCGAAGGCAGTCTATATGCAGGGGCGCGGTTGCGTATCTCACACACCGCGGCACCTCTAGGCCTGCCCGGGAAGCTACCGCGAGCCGTGTGTAGTCGGTCCCCCTCCGCGCCCGCATACCGGACAGTCGGACGTGACATCAGCGTCAGGGTCCGTTTCGTGCCGGTTCCTGTATCGCCTCGGCCATTTGGAGCGCCCGTGATATCCGCACTGGTCGCCTGTGCCCACCGGCTTGGACCCCACATGTGAGCCGCAGCTCTCCGCTACAGGTACGCGAGTCCACAGCCGCAGGGCGCCGCCATCTTGGGTGCGCCGGGTGCCGTGATCGCCTCTCAGAGAAGAAACGCAATTCCCTGGGCAAACGTTCGTCGGTGGCCCCCCTCCGGTCTCTGCATTCAAAGCCCCGCTCTTCCGACGTCAGTGTTCGTCGGCGGAATGGAGATGCGAGCCCGCCATATCACTTAACAGGCCGTTATTTGCGCCTGGTCGGCGGATCTGTCTCACGAGGCAGCCATTCCGCTGTGGGCTCTCTAGCACCCCCTCGTGCCTGGCACACTTAGGACAAGAAAGCAAAAGACACACAATTGATGGACGGAATGCAGAACAAATCAAAACATTCACCCCCAGTCAAGAGATCGGGTTAAATCCATCATTCTTTTGTTCACCATGCCACCCCACTTTAGACCTGGCCATATGCAAATCAGTCTTGACGCTGTGGCTCATGGGAAAAGTCCAGCCTGAACTGCCAAGCCAGGCCCTCCCTGGACTGGAAACAAGCATCCTAGGACCGGTTTCGTGGTTTCACCCCTGTTCAGCCAGGATAGCTTGATTCCAGTGGCACAGTGAGCCCAGGACCCATGTCTGGGCATACCTGCCGCACTTCGGGAGGGAAAGCAAAAGACATACAATTAATGGACGGAATGCCGAACAAATCAAAACATTCGCCCTCAGTCAAGAGATCTGGGTTATATCCATCATTATTTTGCTCACTATGCCACCCCAGTTTAGACCTGGCCATATGCAAATCAGTCTTGACCCTGTTCCTCATGGGAACAGTCCAGCCCGAACTGCCAAGCCAGGCCCTCCCAGGACTGGAAACAAGCATCCTAGGACTGGTTACGGGGTTTCACTCCTCTTCAGCCACAATAGCCTGATTACAGTGGCACAGTGAGCCCAGGACTCATGTCTGGGCATGCCTGGCACACTTAGGATGAGAAAGCAAAAGACACACAATTGATGGACGGAATGCAGAACAAATCAAAACATTCACCCCCAGTCAAAAGATCGGGTTAAATCCTTCATTCTTTTGCTCACCATGCCACCCCACTTTAGACCTGGCCATATGCAAATCAGTCTTGACGCTGTGCCTCATTGGAAAAGTCCAGCCTGAACTACCAAGCCAGGCCCTCCCTGGACTGGAAACAAGCATCCTAGCACCGGTTTAGGGGTTTCACCCCTGTTCAGCCAGGATAGCTTGATTCCAGTGGCACAGTGAGCCCACGAACCACGTCTGGGCATACCTGCCGCACTTAGGGAGAGAAAGCAAAAGACACACAATTGATGGACGGAATGCAGAAAAAATCAAACCATTCGCCTCCAGTCAAGAGACCTGGGTTATATGCATCATTCTTTTGCTCACCATGCCACCCCAGTTTAGACCTGGCCATATGCAAATCAGTCTTGACCCTGTGCCTCATTGGAACAGTCCAGCCCGAACTGCCAAGCCAGGCCCTCCCTGGACCGGAAACAAGCATCCTAGGACCATTTCGGGGTTTCACCCCTCTTCAGCCAGGATAGCTTGATTCCAGTGGCACAGTGAGCCCTGAACCCACGTCTGGGCATGCCTGGCACACTATTTTTTTATTTTTTTTATTGAGTTTTTAGTAGCATGTAATCAAAACATACAGTGGCAACATGTAAACAAGGTACAGGTCATGGCACAACAACATCCTTCATCCAGCATGCAACAACATGCCATTATACTGATATTTCATCATACCCGGTGTTGCGTTGCAATAAAAAAGGTTACACAGCTTGGTGTGATTGTTAATATTGAATTAAGTACGTCCAGTAGTCCCTAGGTTTGGACCCCGTGGGCAACTCCTCCTCGTAAGTTTGCAGCGTGTCTCTGCAGTAAGTCAAATCTTGAAGCCAGTGTTTGACCCTGGGCACCATACGTCCACCCCAACACAACGACACTCGCCTCTTGGCAATTAGCAATGCAATCAAACAGAATTTGCGTTTGTTAGCCCTGATTCCGGGCAGTAGGCCCAACAGACATGTACGAGCCGTGCATTCAAGGTGTGTACCCACCATGTCACCCAATACATGTACCACCCTCTGCCAGTAGTCAGCCACCACTTCACAGTGCCATGCCAAGTGTATAAAGTCTGCCGGATCTACCCCGCAGCGCTGACATTTAGCGTCCTCCCTCAGCCCATACTTATAAAGCCGTGCAGGGGTATAATAAGTCTGATGGAGGTATTTATAGTGCAGCATGCACAGGTTCCCATTCGGTGTCAGCATCCCAGTAATCGCACAGGCCACACCCCAGTCCTCCTCCGACAGGGGACTCAGCAGGCTACCGTTCCAGCGCTCCATTGCCTTGCGTGTCGTGTCGGCAATGTCTGTCTCCAGCGCTGTATATAAGCGGGACACCAACTTTTTTGCAGTAGGGGTTGTGATCAGCAATTGCAAGGCATTCAAGGGGGGCGGTTCCGCAGGGTGCGTTGGGTATAATTTCTGCAGTGCCCTCTGTAGCCTATAGTATGTGAACTTAAACAATAGTGTTTGGTTGCTAACATACGTCAGTTCCTCGTGTGTTTTAAAAGTACCACCTTCATACAAGTCCCCCACGGTGGCCAGGCCAACCTGCCATAGCAAATCCATGCCGACCTTCTCCTGGGTAACCGAGAGCTCAGGATGATGCTGTAGCGGCAATGCCGGCGCATACAGAGGCAGCCTGTGCGCTTTCCCTCCCATAGTGTGCCAGGCTCTATTGGTCGTGTCTATCGTATTTATGTCCCGATAATGCAGTGGAGGTCGTTTGTGCGTTATGATAGCACACAGTGGGACAGGGTGTGCATCCCCCTCTTCGATAGCAGCATGCGTCAGGAATGGAACCGGGTGGTACCAACAATGCGCATATTGCGCTTGTGCGCAGAGATAGTAAAGCAGAAAATCCGGGACCCTAAATCCCCCCTGGGCGTATGGTAGCGTGAGGGAACGCAATTCTATCCTAGCGTGCTTTCCCCCCCATATAAGTCGGAGGACCATGGCTGAGATTCTACGGAACACCTCCGCCGGAGGCTTGATCGGAATATTGTTAAAAAGGTACAATAGCTTTGGGAGAATGACCTTTTTGACTATGGCTATGCGATCGGCCAGCGACAATGGCAGCTGGATCCACCGCCCTATTTTACCTTCTAGGGTCTCGATCGCACGTCCACAGTTTGTGCGTATCACCACCTCTGGGTCTCGGTGGTACCAGACCCCCAAATATCTCACAGGGTCCGACTGCCATTCCAGCAGAAAATCCACTGGACAGGGATCTGTGGTGTCTGTCAAAGGTAGGATCACCGATTTAGACCAATTAATACTGAGACCAGAGTGCTGGCCGAACTTTATATATTCCCGCAATAGTGGGTTCAAGTTCACCTCCGGGTCTTGCACATACAGCGTCATGTCGTCGGCATAGAGCGAGATGTGGAGCGGTCTCTGCGGGAACTGGAGCGCCGAGTAATGGTGTTTTTGTCTAATTTTGCAGGCCAACGGCTCCAGCGCTATCACGAATAGTAATGGAGACAACGGGCAACCTTGCCGCGTGCCTCACGCGATTTTGATCGGGTCGGAAACATATTTATTAACCTTTATCCGTGCCGTCGGCTCTGTGTACAGAAGAGCCACCCCTTGCAGTAAAAGTGGGGGAAAGCCCATACGTTGCAGTATGGTATATAGATAGGGCCATTCAATAGAATCGAATGCTTTGGCAGCATCTAGTAATACCGCCGCCGCCTTCGTGGTAGGAAGCAAATAATGTGATAAGGCGAAAATTGTTCGGGTGTTATGGGTGGTAGATCTAGAGGGGATAAACCCTGATTGATCCGGTAAAATCAAGTTAGGCATCAGCGGCTGTAGGCGATTGGCGAGAAGCTTCGCCAGGATCTTGGTGTCCACATTAATTAGGGACAACGGACGATACGACTCGCATTGCTCAGGGTCTTTGTTTGGTTTCAATAATGCAATCAGCATGGCCTCCCGCAACGTAGGTGGCAGTCTCTGTTTTTCATGGGCATCCCCATACATTGCAACTAGATGCGGCGCCAGTTGGTCCACAAATGCCTTATAGAATTCACAAGTGAACCCATCTGGGCCCGGGGCTTTCCCGTTGGGCAGGGATTTAATCACCTCTGTCACCTCTTCCACCGTGACCAGGAGCGATAAATATTCCCGCTGTCTGTCCGACATCCATGCTATTGCTATGTCCTCTAGGTAATCTCTAATCACCTCCGGAGGCTCCGTAGGGCGTGAGGTATATAATGCTTCATAGGTAGCCATAAATTTCCCCAGAATGCCCTGTATGTTGTGCTTTAGCGACCCCGTGTGGTCCCTCACCGCCTGCACAGTGTGTGGGCGAGATCCCGAGCAGATCTTAGATACCAAGCACCTACCAGGTCTACCGCCCTCACCATACTGTCGTGCCGTCGTGCGTTTGGTTATGTATTTAAGCTCATCTTCAGCATAGGATTGATACTCTGCTAGCACTTCCTTGATGTCGCCCAGGATCGCCGTGTTGTGTGTCCGTTCATATTCCGACTCTAGTTCTCGTAGCCTATCCTCACGCCGTGTCAGCTGACGCCTAATGTCTTTGAGGATACCTGCAGTAGTGCTCAGGCACACCCCCCGGATAGTAGCCTTAAAAGCCTCCCACAGGAGCCCAGGATCATCCACCGCAGGAGTGCTGATGTCAAAATATTCCTTGATGGCCTGATGTATGGTATCTGTATAAACTGAATCCAACAGTGCCCGTGCATTAAACCTCCAGCTAAATGGTGGCGGCGTGTAATGCGGGATACGTAAGGACAGAAGCACCGGGCTATGGTCCGATAATGTTCTGGAGAGGTGAGTAATGGAGCTCGTCCACAACAGCGTCTCAGTCGAACCCACCCAGTAATCTAGACGAGACCAACTACCATGCGCTGCTGAAATGTGTGTGGCTTCCCGGAGCCCCGCGTGTCTGGCTCTCCAAATGTCTGTTAAGTGTCTGTCTTCCAACATATCCCACAGCTTACCCAGCGCCTTCTTGTGTGGTTCAGCTGATCCCTCTGATCTATCAAGCTGATCATTGAGTGCGAGATTAAAATCGCCCCCCCCATAGCACTGGAATGTCAGGGAGTTCACCCAGTGCGCGCCATATTGTGTGGTAAAAGTCAGGGTCATCCACATTTGGGCCATATGTGTTCAGTAACGCTATTTGCTGCCCCCGTAGCACCCCTGTTATAAGAACAAATCTCCCTGCATCGTCCGTAGCAGTGTCTACCACCTTGAACTGTACCCCCTTTTTAATCAGGATCATGACTCCTCTGGAATAGGACGAATAGGAGGAGCTTTTTATGACCTCTGCCCATCTTGTTCCCACGTGACCGGGGGAGGCCGGCGTGAGATGTGGCACACTTAGGATGAGAAAGCAAAAGACACACAATTGATGGACGGAATGCAGAACAAATCAAAACATTCACCCCCAGTCAAAAGATCGGGTTAAATCCTTCATTCTTTTGCTCACCATGCCACCCCACTTTAGACCTGGCCATATGCAAATCAGTCTTGACGCTGTGCCTCATTGGAAAAGTCCAGCCTGAACTACCAAGCCAGGCCCTCCCTGGACTGGAAACAAGCATCCTAGCACCGGTTTAGGGGTTTCACCCCTGTTCAGCCAGGATAGCTTGATTCCAGTGGCACAGTGAGCCCACGAACCACGTCTGGGCATACCTGCCGCACTTAGGGAGAGAAAGCAAAAGACACACAATTGATGGACGGAATGCAGAAAAAATCAAAACATTCTCCTCCAGTCAAGAGACCTGGGTTATATGCATCATTCTTTTGCTCACCATGCCACCCCAGTTTAGATCTGGCCATATGAAAATCAGTCTTGACGCTGTGCCTCATGGGAACAGTCCAGCCCGAACTGCCAAGCCAGGCCCTCCCTGGACCGGAAACAAGCATCCTAGGACCGGTTTTGGGGTTTCACCCCTTTTCAGCCAAGATAGCTTGATTCTAGTGGCACAGTGAGCCCAGGACCCACGTCTGGGCAATCCGGGCGCACTTAGGGTGAGAAAGCAAAAGACACACAATTGATGGGCGGAATGCAGAACAAATCAAAACATTCACCCCGAGTCAAGAGATCTGGGTTAAATCCACCAGCAGAAGAAGACGCGCTAGTTCTGGCAGTACATGTTTGAATGCTGTAAGCCTTGCTCCTGAAGTTTTAATCGTTTTACAGATTTTAACTCTTTTTAACATTTGATTGTGATTATTGTGCACTCTTGCAATCCCTACCTCACCTGGCCGGTCCTGTTCTCCTCCCACGCATGCGCTCACGTGGTCTAGCGACCGTGAGGGTGTCAACTACTGCACAGCAGGGCTGATTGGCGGGGAGGAGCCAGGGGTCACGGGGGCATTTATTTAGCACACTGGAGCGGACGCGCTGTCAGAAGAAGACGCGCTAGTTCTGGCAGTACATGTTTGAATGCTGTAAGCCTTGCTCCTGAAGTTTTAATCGTTTTACAGATTTTAACTCTTTTTAACATTTGATTGTGATTATTGTGCACTCTTGCAATCCCTACCTCACCTGGCCGGTCCTGTTCTCCTCCCACGCACGCGCTCACGTGGTCTAGCGACCGTGAGGGTGTCAGCTGCTGCACAGCAGGGCTGATTGGCGGGGAGGAGCCAGGGGTCACGGGGGCATTTATTCAGCACACTGGAGCGGACGCGCTGTCAGAAGAAGACGCGCTAGTTCTGGCAGTACATGTTTGAATGCTGTAAGCCTTGCTCCTGAAGTTTTAATCGTTTTACAGATTTTAACTCTTTTTAACATTTGATTGTGATTATTGTGCACTCTTGCAATCCCTACCTCACCTGGCCGGTCCTGTTCTCCTCCCACGCATGCGCTCACGTGGTCTAGCGACCATGAGGGTGTCAGCTGCTGCACAGCAGGGCTGATTGGCGGGGAGGAGCCAGGGTTCACGGGGGCATTTATTCAGCACACTGGAGCGGACGCGCTGTCAGAAGAAGACGCGCTAGTTCTGGCAGTACATGTTTGAATGCTGTAAGCCTTGCTCCTGAAGTTTTAATCGTTTTACAGATTTTAACTCTTTTTAACATTTGATTGTGATTATTGTGCACTCTTGCAATCCCTACCTCACCTGGCCGGTCCTGTTCTCCTCCCACGCACGCGCTCACGTGGTCTAGCGACCGTGAGGGTGTCAGCTGCTGCACAGCAGGGCTGATTGGCGGGGAGGAGCCAGGGGTCACGGGGGCATTTATTCAGCACACTGGAGCGGACGCGCTGTCAGAAGAAGACGCGCTAGTTCTGGCAGTACATGTTTGAATGCTGTAAGCCTTGCTCCTGAAGTTTTAATCGTTTTACAGATTTTAACTCTTTTTAACATTTGATTGTGATTATTGTGCACTCTTGCAATCCCTACCTCACCTGGCCGGTCCTGTTCTCCTCCCACGCATGCGCTCACGTGGTCTAGCGACCGTGAGGGTGTCAGCTGCTGCACAGCAGGGCTGATTGGCGGGGAGGAGCCAGGGTTCACGGGGGCATTTATTCAGCACACTGGAGCGGACGCGCTGTCAGAAGAAGACGCGCTAGTTCTGGCAGTACATGTTTAAATGCTGTAAGCCTTGCTCCTGAAGTTTTAATCGTTTTACAGATTTTAACTCTTTTTAACATTTGATTGTGATTATTGTGCACTCTTGCAATCCCTACCTCACCTGGCCGGTCCTGTTCTCCTCCCACGCACGCGCTCACGTGGTCTAGCGACCGTGAGGGTGTCAGCTGCTGCACAGCAGGGCTGATTGGCGGGGAGGAGCCAGGGGTCACGGGGGCATTTATTCAGCACACTGGAGCGGACGCGCAGCGGACGCGTGCAGCGGGCGCGCCGCTGGCGCGCCGAAGGCGCGCCTAAGGCAAGCCTGTCTGCGCCCGTCCGCGCCCAGACGGGCCCAGGGGCCAAAAACTCTGCCCAAACACTATCTTACTCTAGCCCAGAATTAAGATCCTTTAACCTGGACCACTGCCCCTTGAATAGGGAGACTACTAGTGTTCTTATGAGAAAAGGTCTCCTTATACCATTGAAGGATAAACCTGCTCACCCCAGCCCCACTCTGGCCCAGACCTCCCCTGTTACGCCTCAATTGCTGAAAGTTATGGTCCTGAATACACGCTCTCTCCAAAAGCACGCCATTGAAATCTTTACGTTTCTACAAAATGAGGCCCCAGACATCCTGGCCGTGTCCGAAACCTGGTTAGACGAAGAATCTGGACCTACTATACTGGCTGCGCTCCCAGACGGCTATGATGCCATCTGGCACAACCGTCCTGCTGTGAAAAGAGGAGGAGGGGTAGCGTTTCTTTTCAAAAAGCACCTAAGGATAGAGAAAGTATCAGAAGAAACTTTGGGTGGAACTGACATGCTGACCATTAAGGTCTGCCATCACTCCTCAAGTATCACGATCTCCGTGCTCTATCGCCCCCCGAAATGCCCCCCCAACTCTACTAACCTCCTAATTGAATCTATCTCCAATCTCCGCTCACATTTTCAACACCTCCTAGTAATGGGAGATTTCAACTTTCACTGGGATCAACAACCCAGGGAGGCTCAGGCTCGCCTACTAGAAGAGACCTTTACCGACCTGGGTCTCTCCCAACTAATTACAACTCCCACTCATGTGCAGGGGCATATTTTGGACCTGGTTTGGTCCACCACCCCCTCCTTAACACTTAAAGAAGTCACCCCTTGTCCCTGGTCGGACCACTCCTGTATTCATCTGACACTCCCCCTTACTAAACATATAATGCCACCCACTGCGGACTGGAAACGCGCGCGCATCTGGTCTAAAATAGATGGCCCGCTGCTGCTAAGCGCCCTCCGCGATCTTCCACCCACTAAGTGGGTGTCAGCTGATATACTATGTGCGGATGACATAGAATGTGGGACCGTTGCCTTTTCCGACCGACTCTGTGCAGCCATTAATGTAGTGGCCCCGGAAAAGAAAAGAAAAATCTGCAATAAAGGTAAAGGTGCCCCGTGGTTTACGGAAGAACTCAGAACTTCCAAACGTGTTTTACGCCATTTCGAACGACTCTGGCGGAAAAACTACAACCCTCAGGCCCTGGCAGATTATAATGGAGAACTAGCCTCATATAAAAAAGCGCTGCTGCTTAGTAAGGCAGTCTTCTATGAAAACAGGATATTCTCTGCTTCCAATAAACAAAAAGAAACGTTCAGAATCCTGAAGGAACTCAGTCAAAAACAATCAAAGACCACCCCACCTAGCAAAGAACAATGTAACAATTTCCTCACATATTTTTCTAATAAAATTCAGGATATTCTGATGGAGATTGGCAACTCTTCCTGCACACCTTTACCCAAAGCAGCGGATGCCTTGCAGGTTACTTCGGCTGAATCCCTTTCCTCTTTCTCACCCCTTGGAATAGATTCACTCCGAGGCCTGGCCAAAAGGATAAAATCAGGCTCCCCAGCCGACCCCTGCCCGCCTAGTATTTTTAACCTTGCATTTCCAGAAATTGAGCACAACATCCTGCCACTTCTTAACGCCTCCCTAAGGTTAGGGAATGTTCCTAGCTGTTTCAAGGAAGCTAGAATTATCCCCCTCCTTAAAAAATCAGGTGCGGACATATCTAATATGAAGAACTACCGCCCCATCTCCCAACTTCCATTCCTCGCTAAAATACTTGAACAGCACGTGCTGCAAAATCTCTCCAGGTTCCTCGAGGATCACCACCTCTTGGGGGACAGGCAAGCCGGCTTTCGTGCTCATCATAGCACTGAATTGGTGATGCTATCTGTCCTCGACGACATCAGATTGATTGCCGACAATAAGAAGCCTTGTGTGCTGGTCCTTCTTGACCTGTCGGCAGCGTTCGAAATGGTCAACCACGCCATTCTCCTGGAAAGACTACATTCTAGAGGAATTGAGGGATCTGTCTTACAATGGGTCACCTCTTTTCTGACAGATCGCACCCAAAGAATTCAGATGGGTGATTGGGTCTCCGAGAAAGGCCCTATTACCTGTGGAGTCCCGCAAGGATCCGCACTCTCACCCCTTCTGTTCAATGTTTACCTCAGTCCTCTAATAAAGGCTCTATCGGCTATGGAATGCCAGATCTTCAATTATGCAGATGATACTCAGCTCATTCTCCATATTGAGAACTCTCCTCAAGCACAATCCAGGGCAAAAGAGATTCTACGCTTTACGGTCGACTGGATGACGGCCAACTCACTTAAAATCAACCCTGACAAAACCGAAGTTTTGGCCATGTCAGATGACCACAATCCGTGGAACTCCCTGTACTGGCCCCAGGAGCTGGGTGATGCTCCAGTCCCGATCCCGGTGGTTAAAAGCCTGGGAATCAAAATAGATGACAAACTTACCCTGGCCAACCAAGTCTCCACGGTCTTTGGCACCTGTGTGGGACTTCTCCGACTATTAAGGAGGCTATCCCCCATTCTCTCATTCTCTACCATGAGAACTATTGTATCTGCCATCATCTTGGCTCGTCTTGACTACGCCAACTCCCTGTACATAGGACTCCCTGACTTCTTAGTCAGAAGACTTCAGATAGTTATGAACGATGCGGCCAGGCTCATTTTTAAACTACCAAGACACTCCCGAGCCTCGGCCCTTCTCCAACGCCTTCACTGGCTCCCTGTGAAACAAAGGGCTAAATTTAAGGGCCTGTGTATCGCCCATAAAGCCATTTATGGCCAAGCCCCCACTTACATCAAACAACGACTCACAAAATACGTGCCAAGGCGCTTACTCAGGTCCTCCACAGGGAGTCTGCTTTCCTGTCCCAGTTTCATTTACGTTTCCAAAGGAGGGAGGGCTTTCTCCTCCGTCATCCCTACTCTCTGGAACAAGCTACCTAGCCAACTCCGTGCGGAAAACCCCTTCTTCCTTTCAGGAAGCAATTAAAAACCATCTTGATTTTAGAAGCCTGGGCTTAATGATCAGTGCACTGCTAAGATTCTACGCTACTCTTCGACAGCGCTTAGAGACCTTTTGGTATTAAGCGCTCAATAAATCTAAATTAACATAACATAACATAACATCATTCTTTTGCTCACCATGCCACCACATTTATATAATGTGTCCTACTGGGGTAACGCCCAAGTTTCTCTTTTTGTTATTAAATATGTTTCCTACATGGCCTGTTAACAAGCTTGTGGATACAGTAGATACGGATGCCATTTTTCTTTTTTGGATCAAGTATTTTTGTTGGAGGGTATCCTTCCCAATTTGATAAGCGATAATGGGGTACACTTTATGCCTAACAGGGAGAAAGACAGATTGAGATTTAAACACAGAACCACATCCTTGTATAATCCCAACAATAATGGTATGGTGGAGCATTTCAATAGAGTGATCAAGAATACCATCAATTGGCTGTTAAGAGTAAGGGTGATTAGGAGGTACAATTGGAAACAATTGTCTGGGCGAATAGAGTATCCATTTGTGAAGCTATGGGATATTCTCCATTTGTGTTGGTACGGGGTAGAAACCCAAGATCCAAATATAATCCAGGGTGGCTATTCGGAACTAGTGTGCTTTATGACAAAATGTAATCTACGAGTTGGAAGGGAAAAACTTTGTGCGACATCAAGCATGGGACGAAAGATAGTCATATTGCAGTGTAAAGTCCCCAAGGGGGAAAGTCAGTTTTATGATCCTATGGAAGTCATTAAAGTATTGATAAATGCACTACATTTGGCAGATGCAAGAGTATGAAATCTGAAAAGGTTAGCCTTATGTTCTGCACCTAGAGGAAATACATCTCATTCTGCAGATTGGAGTTGTAGTAATGGTTGGCATGATGATGTAGTCAGTAATAATGATGGTAATGGAATGTCAGAATACAATGACTGATTTGTCTATTTTTCCGAATTTGAACAATGCTAATGGAGTGTGTGATTCAATGTCAGCACCTGCTATACCTGCTACATCTGATGGTGTGGTGTCAGGTAGAGAAGCTGCAACATCTCATGTAGTGGCACCAGGAGGTGATGGTGTTTCCACACATCTTGATACAGATATTAACGTTGAGCCTGATTCTATTTGTAACGAGGCATTGCCTTCTAAGATGCCTGACAACAGTCCAGATAATAGTACAGAATATGGAAGGAATTATCCAGTTGAATCTAAACGTTGTAGGAAACCCCCTCTATTGTTAAAAGGTTATATTTGTGAAAATTACCTTTTGCCTTTGAATGTAATGGGAAATTACTAATATGGTTAAATGCAGAATCCTTGGGTTTTTCCCTTCTTTTCTTGCAGTTTCTTTCTTTGTGTAAAGAGGAGTTAGGTTGATTGTTGAGTTTTGTTTTTTAAATATGGAGAAAGGGGGATGTGTTATATGCTTGGAATTAATTTGTTAATGTTGACGTCATTTAGGTTCTTTGAGATGTAATATAGAACATTGTGAGGAGATGAACATGATCTGACCCAGAAACTGGACGTTGCTCTAGATGCTCCTAGAAATGCTTACTATTAAATTAAAGATATTATCCCTACAACATTGTACCATGGATTATTCAACACAGCACTTACTCCTTTCTAGATATTCTCTACCATTTTGCGTGATTTATCTCCCTTCTCTATTACTCATTCATATTAACTTCCCCATTCTTTCACCTTTTCCTTTCCTTGCTACCTTTAAAAAAAAAAATATTTTATCTCCTCTCCGTTCTCCAATCCCCCTTTTGTGTTCTGCTTCTTTTTAGGTCAAAGCCTAACAGACTGCGCAGCTGTCTGGTTTGCTAAAGACACCGTGGGGACATTCAGAAAGCTGACCTAAGCATGCAATCCACGTTTGCTTACCATTAGCTTTGTGGTTTGCAACTTACATTTTCTCGCTTTCTATTTGCTGGCTTTATTTGCTTTAGGCTGTCCACTAAGTTCATACAGCCCTTTGCACAAACATTGTTTAGTGTATTCTTCAACAACTCTCTTACTGTAAACTGGCTTTTAAATCTTGTTCTTATCTTGTTAAATTTGCTGTGCATTCAAAGACAGAGATCAAATGTCAAGCTCTCTTTTCCAAGAGAGCTTGATGTTTACTTTTCTTTCTCTGACTTCAAAGTGAGTGAATTTATTTGACAATCCTACTGAGTATCCATGTAGGAGAAGAGGGTGTAGGATGTCTTTTTTCTAAAACAAACTGTGCTGATGTTTCAGAATATATCAGAATTAGTACAAATGAAGCACATTTTTTTGTAATTCTGAAGTGTGGTGGAAACAAATATTTTAATACAATCAAAACCCATCAATACACTATGTAATTACATTTGCACGGGAAACAGCCTTTTCCACACAACCGTTACAACGCATGCAATTACATCACATGCCGTTGCAACACAAAAGGTGTGCAGCAGTGGGACGAAGGTGTTGGATTTAACTCCAACACCTTCCCTACTGTTGCACACACTGGAGTTGGAATGGAAAATGAATCTATTCCAACTTCCAGCGCTCCCCCGCCAGAAAGTGGGGGAAAGTTTTGCGTGGCAACGGCATGCAATGTAATGGCATGTGTTATAACGTCCCATATTCCATTTGCGCACATTATTGTTTGTGTGCAGTAAAACTTTATTTCGGTGCAAATGTAATGGTAATTTCAATTGAAATTTTTTTTTGTGTGTAATGGCAGTGCACTATTACACCATACATACTCCACACTATGCCACTCCACTACATTCTATACCCTTCCACTCTAAGCCATGTCACTCCATTCTACGACACTCCACTCCACTGTAAGACATGCCATTCCACTTTACACCCCACCACTCTAAGACACTCTATGACATGATGAGTCACTCGACTTCACGCCCCTCCAATCTATGCCAGGGACTCTATGACACAATGCCCCTTTCCACTCTACGCCCTCCACTCCACACCACTTAGCCCACTCCACTCTACCCCACTCCACTATGATCTATCCCACTCCACCCCATTCCAATGTACTCCAATGTACCCCATCCCTCTACACTACAATCTACCTCAATCTACTCCACTACAATCTATCCCACTCTACCCAATCTACCCCCACTCCACTCCAGTTTAACCCACTCCACTCCAATGTACCCCACCCCAATGTACCCACCCCACCCCTCTCCAATCTACCCTGCATCTATCTACTCCACTCTAACCCAATCTACCCCACTCCGCTACAAACTACCCAAATCTTCTCCACTATGATCCAATCTACCCCACTCCACTACAATCCACCCCACTCCAACCTACTCAATTCAATTCCAATCTACCCCACCTCTACTCCACTCCAATTTAACCTACTTCACTCCAATCTACTCAAATCCACTCAAATCTATCGCACAACACTCAATCTATCCAAATCAACCCCACTCCAATCCGATCTATCCTACTCTAATCCACCCAATCTACCCTACTCCACCCCACCCTAATCTTCCCCACTCCACTCTACTCCACTCTACCCCACTCCATTGTATCCCACTCTAACCCCACTCCATGCTAAGTTACCTCACTCAACTCTACCCCAATCTACCCCATTCCAGTCTTCCCCAATCTAGCTCACTCAACTCCAGTCTTGACTCCATTCCAATATATTCAACTCCACTTCACCCCACTCCACTCCATTCTACCCCACTCCTCTCTACGCCACTCTAATCTACCCATTGCAATCCACCCAATCTGCCACACTCCATTCCACTCTACACAATGCACCCCACTTCATGCTAATCCACCACAAGCCACCAAAATCTACCCCACTCCAGTCTAATTTAACCCACTCCACCCCAATCCACCCCACTCCAATCTACCCTATCCCACTCCACCCCAGGTTACCCTACTCCAATCTACTCCATCCAATCTGCCCCATTTCAATCTACCCCAATCTGCTCCACTCCAATCTACTTACGCCAATCTACCCCAACCCATCCCAATCTGCCCCACACAACTCTATCCAACTCCACTCCAATCTGCTCCACTCCAATCTATCCCACGTAACTCCAATCTATCCTACCATCAGGGCTTTAAGTGGGCCAGGGCTCACCAGGGTATGAGCACCGACAGTTCTTTTAAGGAGGCCTTGAAACTGGTCTCTATCGGGCTCTGTTTTTGCCCGGGCACTGGCGGTCCATCTATTTCCGGACTGCAGTGACCGCAGACATATTGATGTGCCCCTGCTCACACTGCTCACTTCTCACTGGTGGAAAAGTTACGGCATGACATCATGCCTGGAGAGCACATCGATGTGCTCCTGCTCACACTGCTCACTTCTCACCAGTGCAGAAGTTACGGCATGATGTCATGCCAGGTGAGCATTGTAGGGGGAAGGGATATCCTTTAAAGAGAGTAATTTTCTGTCTGGATTTTGCTTCTCTTTGAAACTCAGGAGCAGCAACATTGTCATGGTTTCACCAGGGCTTTAAGTGGAAGCTTTTTCAATATTATATACAAGCCATAGTTGCTGCTTATTTATCTTATGCAACTTACAAGCATTGACAAAGTCAATAGTCCTGACTTGTTGTAGATATGATGTTACTTGTTGTATCATATATCTAGATGCAATGAAAATCTGGAACTCGCTTTCTCCAATTCTCCGTACTACCACCTCTACCCAGACCTTCAAAACCGACCTCAAGTCTCTTCTCTTCCAAAGACACTTCCAGAACTAATACACCTCTTTTCATGTTCCTCAAGGAAGTTCTTTCATTATTGTAAATTTGTAATCTATACCTGTACAATCTTCATCCTATTGTGTTTTTTGTGTTTTTGTGTGACTGCCATCTATTGTTTTATCTGTAACGTGTAAATATGTATTATTCTCCTCGTACTTGGTTCTATTGTGAAGCGTTCTGACAGCTGTGGGTAAAATCCGCACTATATAAAAATGCATTAAATAAATAAATGAAATAAATAAAAATGACAAAAACAGCAAAATACAGGTCGGGCGGCATACTATGCTTGGCACATATTTTTAGATTAAGTGTTTTAAGCCACGCCCTTAATTACATTGGCCACACCCCTTTGAGAGACCCTCCAGTTTTCACATCCCACTTAAAGCTCTGCCTACCATAATACACCCAATATATCCCACTCCAATACATCCCACCCCGGTCTACCCCACTCCACTCTACCCTATCCCACTCCACCCCAGGTTACCCTACTCCAATCTACTCCATCCAATCTGCCCCATTTCAATCTACCCCAATCTGCTCCACTCCAATCTACTCTACGCCAATCTACCCCAACCCATCCCAATCTGCCCCACACAACTCTATCCAACTCCACTCCAATCTGCTCCACTCCAATCTATCCCACGTAACTCCAATCTATCCTACCATCAGGGCTTTAAGTGGGCCAGGGCTCACCAGGGTATGAGCACCGACAGTTCTTTTAAGGAGGCCTTGAAACTGGTCTCTATCGGGCTCTGTTTTTGCCCGGGCACTGACGGTCCATCTTTTTCCGGACTGCAGTGACCGCAGACATATTGATGTGCCCCTGCTCACACTGCTCACTTCTCACTGGTGGAAAAGTTACGGCATGACATCATGCCTGGAGAGCACATCGATGTGCTCCTGCTCACACTGCTCACTTCTCACCAGTGCAGAAGTTACGGCATGATGTCATGCCAGGTGAGCATTGTAGGGGGAAGGGATATCCTTTAAAGAGAGTAATTTTCTGTCTGGATTTTGCTTCTCTTTGAAACTCAGGAGCAGCAACATTGTCGTGGTTTCACCAGGGCTTTAAGTGGAAGCTTTTTCAATATTATATACAAGCCATAGTTGCTGCTTATTTATCTTATGCAACTTACAAGCATTGACAAAGTCAATAGTCCTGACTTGTTGTAGATATGATGTTACTTGTTGTATCATATATCTAGATGCAATGAAAATCTGGAACTCGCTTCCTCCAATTCTCCGTACTACCACCTCTACCCAGACCTTCAAAACCGACCTCAAGTCTCTTCTCTTCCAAAGACACTTCCAGAACTAATACACCTCTTTTCATGTTCCTCAAGGAAGTTCTTTCATTATTGTAAATTTGTAATCTATGCCTGTACAATCTTCATCCTATTGTGTTTTTTGTGTTTTTGTGTGACTGCCATCTATTGTTTTATCTGTAACGTGTAAATATGTATTATTCTCCTCGTACTTGGTTCTATTGTGAAGCGTTCTGACAGCTGTGGGTAAAATCCGCACTATATAAAAATGCATTAAATAAATAAATGAAATAAATAAAAATGACAAAAACAGCAAAATACAGGTCGGGCGGCATACTATGCTTGGCACATATTTTTAGATTAAGTGTTTTAAGCCACGCCCTTAATTACATTGGCCACACCCCTTTGAGAGACCCTCCAGTTTTCACATCTCACTTAAAGCTCTGCCTACCATAATACACCCAATATATCCCACTCCAATACATCCCACCCCGGTCTACCCCACTCCACTCTACCCTACTCCACCCTAATCTACCCCACTGCCCTCAAATGTACTCCTCTCTACTCCCATCCATCCCGCTCCACTCCAATATACCTCACTCCAAGTTACCGATTCCACTCCTATCTACACTAATCCACTGCACTCCACTATTCCCCAATCTACCCTACTCCGCTCCAATCTACTCCAATATATCCCAATCCATTCTTCATAATCTACCGCGATCTACCCTACTCTGTTATACCCCACTCCAATCAACCCCGCTCTAATCTACACAAATCTACCCCACTCCAAACTACCCGACTCCACCCTAATCTACCCCACTCCAATCTACCATGCAAATCTACCCAACTCCCCCACTCCAATCTACTCCACTCAATCTACCCCACTCCATCCCACTCCATTGTATCCCACTCTACCCCCACTCCACTCTATACCACGTTACCTCCACTCCACTCTACAACAATCCACTCCATTTCATTCTACCCCGCTCTATTCTACCCCACCTTAGTCCACTAACTTTTAACCATGCTGAACAGCAGCCACAGTGGTGGACATAATGGATAAAAGACAAGTCAATAGCTCTCACATAGGTGCTACCTATTGATTTTGCCAATGATTGTTGTTCTGTCTTCTTTTTACTTCCTCTTTCTGGCTTTGAGCTCTCTGTGCGCCGATTCTCTTCCTCCACAAAAAGTAGACATATGTCTCCAAAATTTGTCTATCAGGGGTCACCGCAGGCCCAAGCCGGATCTCAGGGTTTCCCAAGAGGTCAGAGAGCACTGTGCCGTCCAATCTAACAACCCTTTGACCTGCTACCTCTTTGTGCCCTGCAGACCAAAGCTCCCAAGGAGAACAGCAAACATAGAGCCAGGCCCAGCAGAGGACCTGGCAAAAATACTAGCGGGTCAGTTAATTATACTGTTACTAATGAAAGTTACGACGGGCTTCCTGTCACACCCTGGGTCCTGGCGCCACTGCACTAGCTGCACCACTGACAGATATAGCCATGGGATACATTGTGCTTTGTTTTCCCTTCACAGTATGGATTTAGGGAGAGCAGCCGTGACATTGATTATTGAAGGGGTAGGAGTGACTTGCACCAAGCATTACAAGTACCCCATCACAGGAGCACAACCATATGTGGGTACCCAGCCTTCGCCTTGTTCCTCTACTTGGTCAAAGGAGACCTCAGTGACTTGAAAAAAACCCTGTACAGTTTGACTTTTAACCCACATATTATGGATGAATTATCGTGTTCAATAAGTGAACAGGGTTGGAACAGCTCAAAACGTATATTCTGTTCCTTCTTCATTTGCGATCAGGCAGAAGGGGCCAACCAATACACAAAGAGAAAGCACACTCAAGACAATCCAAAACAAGCATTGAATATGCAATAGGTCTCGCCTTTGATTAAGTTAAAGCCATTTGCTTTGCTAATGGTATTGTATAGCAAAGCAAATGGCTTTAACTTAATTAAAGGCGAGACCTATTGCATTTTTAATGCTTGTTATTCATGTAGTGTGAGTGTACCTCTAAAAGTTAAGTCTCCTGTGATCATACCGTGGAATGCTTATTAGCATATTGTGTAGCTGTAAGAGGCCAGGGGTAGGTACAGATGTTTAATGCAAATATAAGTCAAACACAGGGACAAACACTCAGGACGGCTCCCCGAACCCATGGGTCCCTTACATGCTCAGGACGCGGCGCTTTGGGTGACTGCTCTGCCCATCGATGGCAGTGGCTACAGAGAACAGCTCCGTCCAATCCTTCTGCTTCTGTTTCTGCTTTCGGGTGATGGCTGTGCCTTTGATGGCGAGGGCTGAGGAGAGCAGCTCCGCCCGAGCGTCCTGCTTTAATTGCTGCTTTCAGGGCCAAAGCGTCATCACCGAAAGGAGCACATTAACAGCATCTTGTGATTCCGGGCACATTACTCCCCGTGTCTCCAAGAACAAATGAATGTATTCTTGTGTAACATAACTAGTGCTTGTGTAAAGCGCTCCCATACCTTCGTGTCGAGTTTGCGCTATATAAATCTGCAATATAACAGGCACTTCTTTCTTTGCTAGGCATTGACAGTTTAAACCTGCCATATTGTATGGGTTGCCGGGTCAGGGTTGCTTTTTGTGTTTTTTCAAGGAAAGTTGCCTCAAATGCAAAGCAATCCCGTTGTCCTAACAGCCACTGTAGAAATGTGTGCGCAGCAATCTCCAGTTTTCACTCAGCCTTTCTCCTTTCCGAGATCGCTAAAATAAGTACCAGTACTGCTGAATCGGGCGATTTTATGGTGCTTGGAAGGGTAAGACCGGAAGCAAGTGCTATTATTATAGAGAGCAGATTCTCTCTGCAGTTCTCGGGATCCGGAAACCTCCAGTATCCTGCTCCCCGAAAGAAGCCAACCGCAGTGGAAAAATTAGCAAAAAAACTAGCTCAGATCACGCAAAAATAAGCCACGGAGAAAGACGCAGCATCTGTCCCGAATAAAGGCTGTTTGGAAGGGCACGCATGCTGTCAGGGCAGCAAATGCGGCCACCTAGACTGCTCCCAGCAACATGTGCTAATAATGCTCCTGCGTGTAAAGCGCTCCCATACCTTCATGTCGAGTTTGCGCTATATAAATCTGCAATATAACAGGCACTTCTTTCTTTGCTAGGCACTAACAGTTTAAACCTGCCATACTGTATGGGTTGCTCTGAATCAGGCGATGTTATGGCGCTTGGAAGGGTAAGACCGGAAGCAAGCGCTATTACTGTAGAGAGCAGATTCTCTCAGCAGTTCTCGGGATCCGGAAACCTCCAGTATCCTGCTCCCCCGAAAGAAGCCAACCGCAGTGGAAAAATTAGCAGAAAATCTAGCACAGATCACGCAGAAACAAGCCACGAAGAAAGACGCACATTTACGGCAAAGTAGTACAAATAAAAGGTAGCTATCGGTATATGCTTTATCTACCTGCATGTGTTTAGCTAGGGCGACTTAATGCAAAACATTAACAAGTAGCGCAAACTAAAAAAAAATATTATTATATAAACACTAACCAATATCAAGTTACTCTAGTATTAAACAAAAAAGCCTACCTTTTATCTGTGTCCATGCGCAGGTAAGCGAATGTTCCAGTACAATAATGAAAATAAAATAATCAACAGTTAGCGCGATGGAATAGAAGGAGTCATTCAGAGTGCGAGAGCGCGCAAGCTAATTAGGCCGTCGGAAAAGTGGACGAGAGCGCGCAAGGCCATTTAAGGTAAACAAAGATGGCGTTGGGCTGTCCACATGCGCGTGCATTTTTTGTCCCTCCATATGTGTGGAGCAAGGCTATGCGCTGCTAACGCCAGGCGAGACCTAAAAAGGCATCGAAGGCAGGTCCTTGGCATGAGAAAACAACTCAGAAGAGAGGATGTGGCGTAATGGCCAGAGCTGAACTGGAGAACTGAGGAACCGGGTTCAAGTCTCTGCTTCGATTCAACATCCTGTGATTCTGGGCAAATTATTTAATCTCCCCGTGCCTGCAAAAATCCTTGTGTAATGTAACTGGTAGTCATGCAAAGCGCTCCAATACCTTCCGGTCGAGTACGCTATATAAAACTACAAAAATAAATGTCCTGGCACAGAGGAGGGGGGAATATTTGTGAAGTATAAGGTGGGCTTGGGATCCCATGGGTTTGGGAGTGCAGGGACCATGCTGGACATTGAAAATGTTCTTCGCATGTGAGAGGGTGATATTGTTTTCAGCGCAGACCCACTAGCAGATCCATGGCAGTAAAAGCTTCTTTTAACAGGAGACAGCCTTGCAAGTCCTTGTAGAAAACATAACACTTTAGTAGCCCAGCTGCTGGGTTGTAAAACCAGGCCTTCCACTATTGCTGCAGCAGAGTGCGAGGTGGCACGGGTGCTTCAAACCTCTCTTCACACAGTTGCTGTAAAACTTCTGCACCCTCGATAAATGCTGAACATGTGTCAAATCTGAGCTCCAATGCACCATATGCTTCAAGTATTGGGACTCCACAAAATAAGCAGCTGGAGAACCCACGGTGACGCTTTAGAGAGAGACCAGAGCCGGAGAGCCAGAGTCCAAACCTTCAAACTCCCTGGTCATGCATCCTCCATGCTGCCGTCATCCCAGTGTGTGAGTGGCTACTGGCTAGGACTAAGAGCAGTCTAAAGGTCTCCATCTCTACCTGAGGAAGCCCAGACAAATGTGTCACCACAGGGGAGGCTACACGAGAGGCTTGACTGCAGGGACTGTGGAGGGGAGAGGAGGGAGTATCCTGTCTTCCATGGCACTCTTCACGCTCTCATCCACTTCATCATAATTTCACACTCTCTGTCATGCCCTAATTGAAATCTTCACCACATCTCCTCTTGCGCGTTCTTTTCCCTGCTGACTCCTGGGAATGACTGCCCTCAACGCACTTTGCTCTATTGGTGAGATACCAGCCTCTATGCATCACCAACTCATGCAAAGGGTTCCCCCACATTTCCTCTTTTCTTTTATTTAGAACATTTTATATAGCGCGAACAAGATCCTGAAGGATATCAGAGCACTTTGCAAAGGAAGGAAGGAAGGACATAAATCAAATATCGACAACAGGATAAGATTACACAACAGGAATACTCGCATAAATCCCAGACAAATATTCGCAAAAATTCCCAGACAAATAGACGAGTAGTACAATAAACGGGTATGTAGCAGACTACGATGGGGGTACACAATGCGGAAAAGAAGAGCATAGATCCAATATCGACATCAAGTAGGAATACTCAACGAGAATACTCGCTTGTTTCCCAAACAAGAGAATCAAGGAGAGTAATACGATAAACATGAATATAACTGGCTAGGAAGGGGAACGCACAGTGTGGTAAAGAAGAGCAGCATCACATGACGGTCCAATGGTTGTAGGAACAATGATTTCGAGCCAGTGATCCTGGCCCAAGTTAAGGTAAAAATGTGTTCATTAGGAATCTTTTGGCTTCCAGTTTGAAAGCAGTCGTTGAGTAGATTCTGCGTACTTCCGGTGGAAGTGAGTTTCAAATCCTTGGGCAGCGCCGGAGAAGGCTCGGAGACCGGTTCTCTTTTTGCTAAGGATGGGTGCTTTCAGGAGGAGAGTGATAGCGCTTCTTGAGGCTCTCCCACCGCAGGATAATTCACGCTTTTGCGCTAGGTACCTGGGAGTTTTGAAATGCAGGGCTTTGTGCGCCAGAACGGCAATCTTTAACTGAATTCGAGCCTCATAGGACAGCCATTTAAGAGATTTTAGGATTGGGGATATGTGCTCACTTCGTTTGGTACCAGTGACCAGTCTGGCCACAGCGTTTAGTGAGCCAGAGTGTATTTGAGAAGGCCACAGAGCGTAGCGCTGCCGTAGTCCAGCCTCGCTCGGCAGGACCAGTGCTTGTATCACCTGCTTGAAGTCCGTTTGTGGAAGGAATGGCTTGATGTTTCTGAGTGTCCTCGTAAAGAGATTAGCTCCCTTACACACGTTGCTAATATGATTTTTCATATTCAGGTGTTTGTTCAGGGTGATTCAGAGAGATTTGTTTTGTTTTTGTTTTAGAGTTTTATATAGCGCAAACTAGACCCAAGACATTGCGTATCAGAGCGCTTTACATGAGCACCAGTTTCATTACAGACGGACACATTCAAGACTTCAAGGCTTAAAACTGAAGTGCACAGGTCTGAGGCTATCAGTGACACTTGCCCTCGTCATGAGGGGGAGGACCCCCAATACTTTGCCGGGCTGAAGAGGTCATGCCAACAGGGCTGTGACATCTTCCACCCTGCAAAGTTCAGCTCAGGCAGCCAAGCGCTGGGGCATTTAGCACAAGTATATGTAATCAAAAGAGGACTAGCCTATTTATGCGTGATACAGGACTCAGGACTGTATGGGAAGGGAAGGGAAACTGTTTGGTTTCCTTATGAAGCCCTCACCCACCAACCTAGTTGGTGGCATGCTTCATCATCGGGCCCACCGAATGTGTCCCGGGTGTGCTTCAACGCCTGTATTACAGCGTATGCAGTGATAGTGGAGTGCAAGTGAAAGTTTAAAAGCTATCCTGTGGTCCCAGTGCCCACGGGGGGTTACCTTTAATATCTGAGCCTCTGGT
This sequence comes from Triturus cristatus, assembly GCF_964204655.1. NCBI lineage: Eukaryota > Metazoa > Chordata > Amphibia > Caudata > Salamandridae > Triturus > Triturus cristatus. The sequence continues at coordinate 795,687,241 of NC_140583.1, read as the reverse complement.
AGCGGTAAAAGCAAGGGGATGGACGTAGGTGGAGTAATAATTAGGAACTCCTGCATCCAGTGGGTGGTTTACATGTTTCAGCCAGGCCTTTCATTAATAACTGGCTTTCCTCAGGACCTTAAACTATGTGGGTGTGGCTGAGTCTATGATGAGAGGGGTGCAATTGAAGGCATTGAGGTGATTCAGCCAAGGGTCTAGCTTGGGGATGTGGTTCAGGGGAGAGATGAAAAGGAATTCAGTTTTGGAGGTGTCGAGCAATAGATGGTTCTCCGCTAACCAATTTTGCGTAGTAATTAGGGTAGTGTTGAGTGAGATGATGTTGTCCGGGGATGAGATTTTCAAATAAAGTTGTGAGTCATCCGCGTATTTTGTCTCCTCTGCTTTCTCCTCGCCCCATGCTCCTGCTCCCAAGCCCCACTGATCATCTTTATGTTGACCATAGGGTGGCAGAAAGCGCTATATACAAACCACCATATTGCACCAAAGGAGGAGGTTCCATAGGGGTGGTGGAACTTTATGGTGCCTACGGAGGATTCGGAGGGTAGGGCTGGTTGGAGCAGGCCTGTGGTACTTCCCTCCTTAGATAACACTCCACCGCCAGCTTCTCGTCCCTCAAGTGCTCTTGGGGTTAAAACCAGGTGCTCTTCTTGTTCCTTCTAGGGCTGTTCTCGGGCTGTGAGGAACAGCAGTGGTTGGTCCATCCTACGCTGGGCACATCCTGCCAGGGGTTTAGGTAATTTCCTTGCTTTCATTAGAGCCCCTGGCTTATGCAACCATGTTACACCACTGACCACCTAAAAGGCATTCAAATGTGCTGTAGGCCAACCCACTTCCAGTGATTGTTGTGGTCGCCTCCCCCCACAGGCCCCAACAAAGCAGCGTACATTTGTGTTTTTCCGCGGCAATGAAGGCCTCACTGGACTTTCCCCAGACAGATTTTATTGTAAGAATAGTGAAGACTCTTTTGAGCAGGAAATGGTTAACACACCTAGAGGATGTGGGAATATAGGCATTTTACTACCTAGGAGCTGTCAAGCTGCAGGTTTGAAGGTGCTCCTCCCGCCTGCCCCCACCACCTGCAGAGCTCCTGGCACCCCACATCGTGACTCGATTCATCAGCCTGTCCATAAACTCCCCAGGGACGAACTCCTGGGGGTGAAGTGTGTCATTAATTTTACCATTCTGCGCACCCGCCTCCGATGGCTCCCACGTCCACGGCGCACATCGCCTCGTTAATCATCACAGCAGACTTCTAAACACTTCTTTCACAACACAGCCCGCGAAAATAACACGGGGAAGATAAATGGAGAGCGAGAGCGTCATGTGTGACTTACTGAAACCAGCTGTGTTACTCGCCCACGAAGTAATTTCAGTGGGATGGAAAAAGAAGGGGGTCTCTAAAAGGGGAGGGGCTTTTATAATTAAGGGCGTGGCTTGAACATATATGCTAAAATTGACTTGGAGTGCCACCATAGCTATACATTTGCATAGAATCACAACTGCAGCCAGTATTCTTGACCTTTGCTCTGTGCGCTTTGCAGAGAGGCCAATGATTGGATGAGCACATAGTCTGAATGCCTTTTTGCACACTGACAAGCACTGAGAGAAAATCATGCCGCCTTCAGCCACAAATCAATAGTGCCCCATTATAAACACATGGATGCTTCTCAAGTTATATTCTGCACTAGACATGAGTAAGATGCTGCCCGGAAAAAAGTAACAACATCCTGGAAAAAACAAACCCTCCTAGGGAGTGCAAGATTAAGTGAAGCATGTGAAATATAAGTAGGAACAACATAGATTTTCTTAACGTTTTTTTTAACACTTATTGTTAATATATCGATCATTGTTTTTGCATAAAATTTAAGAAGGTAAATACAGGGCCCGAAAAGGACCCATTTCAATGACCGTCGTAAATAATGACCTGGAGGGATCCGGCCCACTTAAAGCCCTGCACCCACAGTTTGTACCATCATACCACGGTACACCCACCACCAAGCAGCCCATACTGCCTGCTGCACTGGTGGGATATGTAATGATCCATAGTGTGAGAAAGCGACATCGGTGGACTGAGTAAAGGGCTCTCGCTGCTGGGCAGAATGAACAGGACGTTCTATTGGGTAGAGAAACGTGCACACACTGGTGAGAAGTGTGAACAAGCATTGGCATATCCAATAGGTCTCGCCTTTGGGACCTTTTAAGTGTTTAGCAAGAGCTAGTGGCAATGCCAATGTGTTAAAGTTATGTTGTAGAAAAGTGTGGCTGCTGTCTAGCATATCGAAAAATTGTAATAAATAAAAACAATACAAATGTGTTGGTTCCTCTGGTCCACTTTGTAAATGGAGAGCCTGACATTGTCCTTCTGGCTTCTGCTTATGTCACAGTTCACTGGTGTACATTAGTGTAAAAATTGGTGGTGCAACAGCGAAATGAAATATTGTCTGTTGAAGCGCTCCATTACATTGGATTGTGGCTGTTCTTGCCCAACTCATCCAATTCTGCACCCAGTGCACATATTTTTAGTCGCCCTCATTGTTTGTTTATTTATTTAATTTATGTATTTTAATCTTATGAAACCTGGCATTACTTTTTCGGTGAACCCATGAAGCCTACTGCCCCTGCCATTGGCTTTACACCTTATCCAGGGCCACTGCAATTGTGTGACTGAAGAGGACCAAATTATGTGGCAGGGTTGCACAAATTATGCAGCAAAAAAAGGCAAATTATGCAGCATAATTCGTCACATTTTATCATAGTTTTACTTCAATATTTGTACACCTGGCAATAGTGTCTAGGAATAGGGTGCACTTTATTAGTTACAATTTAACACCCAAATACAGCAATAAGTAACTTAAAAATGTCAGTCAAATGTAGCGAAAAGCAATCGGTGCATGCGCAGGAATCCGAGTCGCTATCGTTTTTGTAACTTTTTATCAGTTTGAAACATAAAAATGGGTTTTTATTACAATCTGCAGATGATGGATGACGTGGCAAATTCGGTAAATACAAAATTATGCGAAAATCACCATGGCAGCAGAATCGCATAATTCCAGTGGCCCTGACCTTACCCACTACCATCCTTTTCAAGGGCAGAGTTAAGGAGGCATAGCTGGGGAAGAGGGGAGAAAAAGGCCCTGACGTGAACGAGGGGTGCAGAGAGGGAACGCAGGGGAAATGAGGGAGGGAGAAAGAAGGAGTAGCAGCGTCTGGGTGTCAGAGAGAGGGCTAGTAGACGGGCGAGGAGAGAGAACAGTACTCTTACACTGTGACATGGAGAGCAGGAGCGTGGGGTAGTAGATGGGATGTTAGAGCGAGAGGGAGAATTTGAGAAAGGGAGAATTAGTAATAGAGAGACAAAAGAAACAAAAGGGTTTGATTAGATAGAATGAGAGGGTGAGAGGGAGAACAGTATAAAGTCGATGTGATAGAAAGAGGGAGAAAGGGGTAGCAGAGAGGATGGAGAGAGAGAGAGACAATGAGAGAAAGAGTGAGCGGAGAGGGGTAGATGGGTTGGGAGAGAGAGGCATAGATGGTGGACGGCGGGAACCGCGAGAGAACAAGGACAGAGACTAAAGAGAGGGCACAAAGGAGGACAGAGAAAGAGGGGAACGGAGAAAAAGAAAAGCAGACTGTTACTGTCAAAGGAAGGAAAGACAGATGGGCTAGCGGAGGGGGAGACAGGGGGCAGAGAGAAAGAGAAGAGGGGAGTGAGGGAAGGCAGGGGGGTCGGACAGAGGGAGCCTGGCAGACGAGCTGGGAGAGAGGGTGAGAGGGACGGCAGGATGGGAGAGAGAGAGGGTGGGAGGGACGGAAGGATGGAAGAGAGAGGGTGAGAGAGATGATAGGATGAGAGAGAGAGGGTGAGAGAGATGACAGGATGGGAGAGAGAGGGTGAGAGAGATGGCAGGATGGGAGAGAGAGGGTGAGAGAGATAGCAGGATGGAAGAGAGAGGGTGAGAGAGATGGCAGGATGAGAGATGGGTGAGGGAGACGGCAGGATGGGAGAGGGTGTCAGACAGACAGCGAAGAAGTGGGAGGAGCCGCCGGCAGACAGGAGCGGGAGAAGCAGTGACGCTGTTACAGAGAGAGCGAGGGAAGGAAGGAGAGAGTGACGGGAGGGAGGAACGGCCAACATTACTGACACTTCAGGAGAGAGGGCACGTGAGAAGAGCAGAGAGTGACAATGTCAACAAAGGACAGGAGGGCATGAAGAAAGGAGACGCTTGCAGAGGTGACAGGGAGAGAAGAATAGAGAAACAGCCATTGGGGAAGGGCCAGAGACAGAGGGTACTGGGAGAGAAAGGCGACATTAGCAGGGAGTGAAAGCCTTGACAGAAACACAGCTCAGCGACCGCTGCTCTATTTTAGGAAGAGTCTTGCGCTGTCAAATAGACGCAGGCAGCAGGAGGCGTGTCTGTGATTGCTGAGCTGGTTTGCGAGATGTTTGTCGCAAGCAAATGTAGCGCCTTGATGGTTACCCTGAAATAACAAGCATTGTTATTTCAAAGCAATTTCAAAGCAAAACAAAGTAACGCGGCTCAATGAGAACATCAAAACGGAGAAAAGCAAAGCAATTTCAAAGCAAAGCAAAGGGTAACGCCGCTCACTGAGAACATCAAAGCGGCCGCGAAAGTGATCGCGATCAAGCGCGTCCAGCGATGCTCTTAATGAGCATGGCGAGGAAAGCCATTTGGCGCCTCTGCTCGTAAGCGCGCGGCCACGCACCTGCACTCAAGCTCTAGGCCGGTCATGGTAGCATTTTTTGAAGCCCTTACTAAAAGTCTCGCCAGGCCAGCGCATCGGACGACATTGTTTGAATTTTAAATCACGCAAAATAGGTAATATACAGCGTTTTCTCATATACGAGGTACAAAAACAAAATGTGCAAAGTGCTTTGATTAGATAAATTATCACAAGTGTATTTAATTAAAACTTCATTCATTTATAGTAGGAAATGTTACCAAGCGGTGAAAAATGTCAAGTTTAAAATGAGTCAGAACAAACTTATGACGACTGTTGTGAACAAATTTAAGATAAAATTGCAAATCATAAGTGACCAGGATCATTTGGGGGCATATTATCAAGAAACAGAGTTAAAATTATCGCCACTTTAAAACGGCGATAATGGGCTTGATAATATGCTCTATGGAATTCCAATTGAAGCTCAGGTTAGATGTGAAGGACATCTAACATGGGCTTCACATATTTCAACCATGGAATTTGGGAGGGTACAGACATTTTAAGGCAATCAGTAATGATCTTACGATTTAGAAGACTGTCGTCGCAAGACCAGACCTTATGCCACAATACAATTGGCTGGGATCTGGCTATATTAGAAATAAAAGGAACCTCGAGTTCAGAGTGGCAAACAAATGATGAGCAGCTCTGGGGTACTGAGAGTAGATATCTAAAAAAAAAAAGGCATTCTCTACCAATTGAAGGGGATTGATATTGCTATGCCCCCAAGTTTCAGCCCCATTCAGTGCTGTCGACACACACTGGGCCTAATAAATATTGAACATTTCACTCACAGGTTTGTTGCCAAGTTTAGAGGCAAAATTTGACAGCACAGTGGTGGCTTTTATCAAATTTAACTTCCTAGAGTTAATAACCTGTTTCCATGAACCACACTCCTCAAACAAAATACCCATAAGAGATCGAAGAAGTAAAATGTAACTTTTTGTCACCAACCAATATATCCCGACATTTCAGGGCTCTCTTTCCACATTTCATTATGAATGTATTAACCAAGTTGATTGTTAGACTCAGGACTTGCATGGAATTAGTAATGCAGGCGAGAAGCCATTGTAAGCCCTGGGGAGTACAGGCCATGAGGACGGCTACTTCTGCATAAAGAAGAGCTGGGATTGGCTGGTTACCAATCTGAGGGAGGTCCCTGCAGCTTTGTGTCAACACATTCCCAAAGCTGTTGATATACAGGGTAAACAAAAAGGAGCAAGGGCACAACCTTTTCTGACCCCCCTCTAACCAAATGGATGGGTACATTCGCTCCTAAGGCCACACTGTACTCTAGCCCAATTCCCTGAATACAACTCCCTCAGAAAAGATAGGATTGGTGGGTCTACTCCAAGTGCTGCCATAATGGTATACAGTTTATCGTGCATACCACAGTCAAACACACTGGATAGTTCCACAAAAGCTAGAAACATATTGCGCTTCCTGACCATTGTATACGTTCCAATTTGCCGATTAAGGTTTAGTCCTTGCTCAATCGTCTTCAAACCTCTACGGAAACCATACTGGAGGTCAGAGAGAATCTCATTTTATCTGCCCACTCTTCTAGTCTATAATTTGTCAACACGATTTTTACTGCCATCAGACAGCAAAGGACTTGATTGTGTTGGCTACTGGCACTGCCGCAGAATTAATATTTTAAAATTATATTTATTTGTTTTGCAATGGAGTGCTATTTTACATTCGTGTTCTATTTTTCAATTGGTGCTCATATGTTCTTAAATGATTTTATTCTCATGTTTTAGTGACTAATTCTATTATTGTTAACTAATTGACACAAATAAACTTGTTCATGCATTCATTCAGTAGCAAGCAGTTGCTAGAAATAAACATTTAAATGCTGTGGCTTCACCCCCCTCCATTCCAACTCCCTTAATGCTGAGCCCTTTTGATGTTTGGGTCAGTTTGTATTGAGGCCTTCATAACTTTTTTTTCACAAAAGGTATCCAAGTATAATTTGCATCCTATTTCTTCCCACATATTGAGGATTTTAAATGTACCCTGGGTTTGTGGATTCCACTTGAGAGAACCGAGAAAATAGCCAAAATGTAGCAAATTGTATTTTAGAAAATAGGAGAAAAAGTCAGCATGTAAAAGCTTGTTTTTTTCTACGAATGGCATCAACAAAAGGTTTGCCATGCCAAGATCACCCTCGAACCAATTTTCAGAAACAGTCAGAGTTGTACAATAATTCTTACCCAAGTTTTTGCAATTTTCTTAGGGGCAGTAATTTATTCCTATATTTGAAGTTTCGACATACTTGCAGTTTGTGGTGGAAACATATGAAACCTATAGGTACACCTCGAAAGCTATGTATTTCTGAAAAGTAGACAAAATTCTGATTGCAGCAAGGTGAGATTTTGTGTAGATTGTTCAAGGTTTTCCTAAAAGAAAATAATCTTTGAAATCAAAAACTAGATAAAATAAGTAGGAAAAAAGACTCATTACATCCGTCAGACTCTTCTTGTCGCAAAGATGTATGGTGTTTGTCAGTTGTCTAAAAACAAGTGATACCCAGAGTCATTAACCGAGCTGCAGGTTATAATGATTTTTCACTGTGTTCTGACCATGTATCAATTCATTTAGTAAAATATAATGTATGAAGGAAATCTATGTATTTTTTAAATCTTCCCAAAATATTGAGTTCAAGATTAGTGGTTATTTGTGCAACTCTGCTTTTGAGGTTACCCATAACATTATGGGGCATATCAACAACAACCGGCGATAATTATCGCTGAGCGCACTTAGCGCTCAGATAATTATCGCCGGCTAGCGCCGATTTTTTTATCACTGAGATAGCGTGTAATTAGCAACGCTTATCTCATCAGCGATAAAAATCCTAGCGCTAACTGGCTAACGTGAGATTATCGCTGGAAACCCAGCGATAATCTCACGTTAGCTAGTTAATAAGGACTCACAAACTTAGCCATGATATCCACCTTCCATAGGATATCATGGCTAAGCCAGTCCTGAAGCAGGTGTTAGGAAAGTAGCGATAACAGGTGTTATCGCTACTTTTCCTGACGCTATGCTTCATAGCGTGGGCCTTGATGATAGGAGAAATGTCGCTTAGCGACATTTTTGTCCTATCATGTCAGGTCAGGAACGCCCACTTTGCATCTCATTAGAGATGCATAGCTGGGCGTTAGAAATCCCCACGCTAAAGCAAGGTTTCACGCGTTAGCGTGACCTTGCTAATATAGCGATAAAATTATCGCCGCTTTTCGGCCGAAAACGGCCGCTAAAGCGGCAATAATTTTTTATCGACCTCGTTGTAAATATGCCCCTATGTGATTTAGAGAAGATTTTGCAAACGACAGTCTTTCTTGCAGACTGGCTGAGAAATTCAATTGATAATAACTCATATTCTACTATTCTGTGTTCCCACGTGTCTCCCATACAAACAGTACTCCACTTGTCAAACTTTGGCTAAGATCACAGATTTTCCTACATTTATGTGAGGAATAGTCCCAGAATCTGACAGAATCTGAGGAGATCTACAAAATTCCAACCTATCAGCGCTCCCACGCTTCTCCGGAGAAAAACATCATCCCGCTTGTGTAGGTGGGCATATCACCAGAGACAGGAAATACCACAAAGCACAGCAGAGAAACATCAAGATTTTTTCTTTCAAATTCACTCATTATGGTGATGTGGGTAGCTGCAGTGTTTGGGCCCATGCTCGGCCAACACCCAGGGGAAATCTACCAACTCCAGACATTTTTGAAAACTAGACACATAGGAGAGTCCAGTGTTGTGTGACTTGTTTGGATCCCATTGCATTTCTTACCAGGAAGCCTTGAAATATCAAACATTAGCTAGAATCACAGTTTTTAGTTATATTTCTGTGAGGGTAAAATTCCTTAATCTGCAGGAATCACAAAATTCCTACTACCTAGTATTTCTACATTTAAACAGTACTACATTTGTGTAAGTGGGTCTATCACCTGCAACACAAACTGGTCAAAACTTGGACCATTTAAGTCAATGTCTTGTCAATGAGGTCTTCACTAGGTCCAGGTGAAATGTGTTCTAAATAATTAGCGTAGTTTCAGTATACTCATGTTACTCTTGTTGGGTTAAATTTCCAAATTTATACTACAACACCATGTTGCATAATTACTCACAGTTTGCAGTAAAAAATTAACACAAATGCACTGTTCTCTGCTGTAAAAAGAAACAGAAAACTCATGTGAGCAATGTGAATGACAAAATGCAAGTGGCCGTTGCAAGCGGTGCTTTTGTTTTTTGCACTATTTTATTAGCGTGAAACATGATGTGAGTATGCATTTCACACTAAAATGCAGTGATAAATGTCAGTTTTGCATTATGTGTAATTTCATGTAATTTTTCTGAAATTTCTTATAATTACACAAAAGCAAATTACACAAATTTTGCTCACCCCTAGTCTTCACTTGGTCCCAGTTTTGCTCTGTTCCCATGGCATGCGTTAGGGGGCCACCCACACATTGGAGGCACTGTTCAATCAGGAGAAATGTGGGACGCAGGGTGGTAAGACTTTGGCCATCAGCTGGAAGTACCTGATTTTTGTGCCAGATAAACAGAGAAAAATATTTTGTAACCCAGACTATGATGTTCATGGGGCATTTTGGGAAAGGAAGAATGCTGGAATCCAGGCAAGCCACACCACCATGGATTCCCCTGCATTACAGGTTTCAGAAATGCACAGGGTTGATAGGATCTTATTGTTGCCCGCTGACCCAGAGCCAAAAGTATACAGCAATTCACCATGGCAAGTCAGAGGAAATTGGAATCCTTTGGGATTAGTTTTGACATATAGACTGGCAGAGAGGGGGCAAACCCCCATTCTTTCTTCTTTCTTCCCAAAGAGGCAGAAACATTGTCCAGTGCCCAGGTGCCCAATACCTTGATGGCGTAGCACCCCACTCTTTCCCATTTCTCATTTCTTTGCTTTCAGGCCCCTGGGTGAGACGATCGGGGTGTTAACCACCTATTTGCCCATCCATGGGGGGGGAGAGGAGAGGCAGGACTTAATTTGTGCTGGTGCTTTCTGGATATCGATTCCAGATATCAATTTGTGAGTAAAATATTTAAATTTGGAGCCCTGGCCGCCTGCCTTCAACTGCCCGGGTGAGGTCCCTGCCTCAAGCGTAACAAACAGCAATAATAGTAGTGTTAGCCCCCTGGATTGACCACCATACAGGGGGGCACGTGCAGGCCCAGGTCCCAGATTTGGTGAGTGAACTGTGTGAAATCGCATGAGCTGAGGGCTGCACTAGGCCCCGTTGCTGTGTGTGTACAAGTCACCTCAAAACCCCTCTGAAGAGCGCACCCCAATGCTGACTGAATAGGGGGTGTGCCAACTGTGAAGAACTGTGAGTGAAGGGTGTGGAGGAGATCAGATGGCCTCCTTTGGTGGTGTAGAGCTCAGATACACTGAGAGGGGATGGGGAAGCACTCACCATGTAAGAGCCACAGGCACGAAGCAGGCCACCGTCAAGGCTCAGTCGCCCGATGCTCAGCTAGCCCCCAAGACACCACCTATTATCAACCACATTGGACCTGTAATGCATGTGGGTAGCAGGGATGGAGAGCAGGAGCATAGCCCAGCATCATACAGCTAAGAATCTCTGGGCGTAGCAATGTCCCAGCGCCAGTACAGTGAGCGGGGCCAGCCCAGCGGGCCCAACCGCAGAACAGGTGGGGCCACGCCGGGGGAGCTGGCGATGGCCCATGTAGTGCCACTCGCAATCATTGGGCCATCCAAGGACATGCCATCCTAGGCCCAGGCGTGTCTCCTACTGGCAGAGATGGTCCGCGCCTGCTGCTCTCAGATGCAGGCCGGCCTCAGCGCAGGCAGTCTCGGTCCTAGCCGCCAATCCGGTAATGGTAAAAATGCCTATGGGCCTCCTCCCACCTCAGGCTTGCGGGTCCGCGAGCGAGCATCGGGCCATGCAGTGCAGCACACAGCCGCAAGTCCGGCGACAGGCAGCCGGCACAGTGAAGAGTGCTTTACTGGAGGGCGTGGCCGGTTGAGAAAGACGAGCTGCAGTCGCGACAAGCCCCTGGCATACTTGACACGGAGAGCATGGCCGCCCGCCTCAAGAATGACCAAGGCACAGGTCACCCAGATATTTGTAGGCCGCAGCACGCCGCTCACCTCAGCGGACCGCAGAGGTCAGCAAATGGCACCAAAATGTTCCATTGGGGGCCTAACTGGTTGCGGTCACTATGGTGACGGCCCGGGTGGGTAGGTAGCCCAGTGTTCGGAGGATACAGGCAGGATTTTAGGTTTAGCAGGCGGAGCCTCTCTAGAGAGTGGCTATCTCTCAGTCCGACTAAGCTCCGCCCCCACGCCTCAATATTTAATTTTCTTTTACTAGAGTTGAGTCAATGGTGTGGGTCAATCTTTATTGGGGAGACATCAATTTGACACCTGAACTCGGCTTGGACATCTTTGTTCCGGTTGCATATCATTGTATGAAAAGTTCCGATCTGGACTGAAACGAGTTAGTGATTCATATGCTCCCTTTGACATTTGGCGAGTCTGCCATGGATTAAGAATGGGGATTTACATTTAATTCGGCCTCACACCACATATACAATACTGTACCGTATAGACTTGTTTTTTGCTAGTAACACAACTGAACCGTCCCTTGTCTATCATTGACAATTGACAAATTGATTAGCCCGGCCCCGTCTGTTCCTCCTTGGTGCTGAATCATCTTTCCTCTCGATGAGCCGGACCAATGCAGATTAGACCAGTGTCCCCACTTTTCGTTCGCCATACCATACTGAGCAGCTGCAGCAGCGCTAGTCATTCGAATGAGACGAGTCATCTCAAAAAGCAAGCAGCGTGTGTCGCAATGTTAGCTTTTAGTGTTATTTCCGCATCCTTAATATGCTAAGGTTTTTTTATTTATTTTATATATTTTAAGTTTCCCCAAAAAGGTCATGATTTTAGTTCCCACATTTGGTTTGCAGTTTTGGTCCATTTGCGGCCTACTCACACATGTGCGGCATTGCTCCAGAGCTGGTCTCTGGCTGATTGCGATAAGCAGAATCACAGTGCAGAGAGTAAGATGTATGTCAGTGCTTTGGCTACGCAGGCCTTATTCAGCCATGATCAAGTAGGGGGCTTATGGCGAATGTTTTGGTGCCTCACAAGAGTATAAAGCTATGATGTCCGATCATTGGTTGAGGGTAAATGATTTGTAAATAGGGCCCAAGCCCCCACAAATTGTCAATTCGCCATAATAATTTGGCTGAAATGTTTTCCATATTCTGATTTTCAGGTCGCATGTTCATTTTATGTCAAAAGAGTTTTCGTTTCGGATACAAACCAAAATATATGTGTCACAAAACCGGGTGAGTCAGGGAGCAAAATGTTGTTTTTGTCACTAAATTATGCGTTCTTGCTACAAATCTGTCTTTTGCTCATCATTGATTTATTTTTGTCATGTCTTTATTGTTGTTTATTACAAATTATTTGGGCGTTTTTCACACTTTGACTTTCATGGCAGTGTTTAGATTTGTTTTTCCACACGGATTTGTTTTGTCACAAAAGGATTAGTTTTGTCACAAAAGGATTCGGTTTTGTAACCAATTGGTTAGCATTTATCGAAAACCATTTTGCTGATGTGTTAAATACATTTGCATCAAGAGGTGTGGGCTACATGAAGGCCAATAACATAATCAATATATGACAATAATTTTGGGGCAGTTTTTGGATGGGCACTTAGCTATGTCCCATTTGAATTAAGAAAGCTTAGAGATATCATACATCTCCTATAGACCTAATGTACGCTGCAGGTCTTGCTCACCAAATAGAAACATATGGCCAGTTAACGCAGAAGATGCAAGTATTGTCCACTTCTAAGTAGAATGAAAGTGTTAAATGCCTGACTAGCCTGTGGCTATGGGTCAACCAAAGATAGGCTTGGGGTTGACTAAGGTAGCTTGTCAGGGCGAGGCAAGAGGCAGGAAGCTCAGGCCACCAGGATTTCAAAATGTATTAACAGGAATTACCACAAAACTGGAATCTGCCTCTTTGGTGCCATCCAACCCATGGGAGATTAGCAGCGCCGCTGTTAGGGAATGGGAGCATGCCGCCCCGTCCGTTCCTCCTTGGGGTTGAATCGTCTTTCCTCTCGAGAAGTCGGACCAATGCAGATCAGACCAGTGTCCCCACTTTTTAACCACCCCGGCGTACTGCACAGCTACAGCAGCGATAGTCAGTCGAATTGACTCAAGAAGCAAGCAGCGTGTATCACGTTGACTCACACAGCAACAGGCCTCTAATTAAAACCAAAAGGCAAAGTAAGTAATGATTTCATTTTAACATGCATTAGTACAGTAGTGTGAAGCAAGTATGTTGTTTAATGGTTGAGGTACGTGCCCGGAAAAGTGCACTTCTCATTTGTTGCCCAAGTTCGTTTTTATGTAGATTTCCTGCCGTACGATTCTGAATGCTGGGCTACCCGAGTAATATTTATGTGTCTGCGACCAATTGATTAAGTGGGTGGGGCCAGTGGAAGAAATAGGTGGAGCCGGGGGAAGTGGGTCTGACCTCCTACAAACATCTGAGCACCTGGACTTAATATTTTACAAATTAGGCACTGGGGGGGGGGCGTGGCTTGCCCCTCATGCCACCACACTGCATCCCCTATCCCCTTCCTCAGGACACCAGCCACTCTCACTGACCTCCGGAGGTGACCGAATGTGGGGATAACATCCTTCTTGACAACCCTGCATATCAAAATTACTCCCAAAAGATTATCAAAGTTTTCTTTGCTTGTAATGACGATGGATACAGCATTCAATCTCAGTGGAGCAGAAACTCAGTTGTCGCATTATGGAAGGATATGGCGTGTTGCAAGAACAGGTCCGACCAACCCTAACATAAAAAAAAAAAAAAAGAATCCCTGGCATCCAGCGGGCTTTTGCTTGAGCCACCCTGACCCCGTTCGCCCGGAGCAAAGGATGGGGTTTAATGCCACAATCTTCACACTGGGGGACACTGCGACATTTGGTGCTTTAGGGAAAGGGGATATAAGTGCTGGTATCTAGTGGACGTTCTGCCCCCACACCCCTTCTATCCCAGTCCAGCAAAAATACTATTGGGGCCTTCAGGGGTGGAAGGTAACTCCCTATTCCTGGCCGGACCAGACCTCACCTCATTTGTTTTTTATAAATAAAAAAGCCCAGGTATCAAGTGGGCTTTGTCTCCTCAGGGAGAGCAGATTTGGGTAAACACCCCAATCTGCACCCTCTAGGAGGCAGAAAGACTGTTGATACCTTCCAGGGTTGAGGTGGCCCATGGCAGGATGGGCCAGTCTCCACCTGATTTCTAGCAGGCTTTCTGCTCCATGCCAGGGCAGATTGGTGGTAAACCCCCAAACACACCCCCAAGAGGGCAGAAAGATGTATTTTGTTTTTGTCCACTTTATGAGGGTAATATTTAGCCATCCTCCCCTTCAACCAATCCCTGTTGGCAAGAGCGTGTGTTCCCGTTCAGGGACTGCTCTCCTGCAGAGATTACCGAGCAGACATCCATTGGGTCAAAAGGGGCAGCACAGACCACATACTCGCTTCTTAATGTGTAAAAAGCCGCTTTATTAGGACAGGTGCACATCACAATCAATTCACCCTGGGCTTTAGCTTCACAAAACTAGACCTCACTATACAGTACTTCATATGACCTTCTCCTACGCCCAACCCCTAAATTTCCCAACCCCCCCTTAACATCCTTATCATGCAACTGTAATTCATCCAGTAGAATTGAACTGTCAACCCTTACATCGATAAACACTTTAAGCTACATCTTTTATCATCAAACTATCCAAGTACCATAACTCTTAACTTTTCCTTTGCTTCCTCCAGGTTTAACTTTATTACCACCCCCCTTTATCCTGCTTCCCCTATGTTCACCACCATCATCTTAATGTATAACCATGGCAAGTTTAACTGCCTACCGCCTGCACCTGCTCCAAGCAACAACGACAATACAAGAACCCCCTTTCTGAGGACCTGTGTTCAATACAATCGACCAAAAAACTCCCAATTGCAAAAACCCCACCCCCTTTACTGCCACAGAAAAAACCTCTTTAAAAGGGGCCAGGTGGTTGGGGAAAACATTTGTCCTGACTAAAACCTGGCAGTTACCGTGTTTCCTACCAAAATGGTGGCCGCCATCCTGAAATGGCTAGTTATGTATTGAACATGAAGCCCAAAGGCACAGCCCAAATAAAGCCCAAAGAACAAACAACCTGATACCCCCGAGTATATCTAGATGTCCTACTTGCATACGTTTGCAGTGATGATCGTAATTCCACTGAGATCATCCAAGAACCTTCACCATATGTGTATGTCTTTCCGTGTATCAGCTGACAGACGCATGTGAGGATGAGGCAGTGCCAACTCTGCTACGGACATGCCTAAATGCCTTCAGAATTCCTCCCCGTCCAGGCTACTACACACGCAAATTTCAAATGTACCAACAAGACCAGCACCTCCTTGCCTGTCACCTTTTGTCTGTCCAGCATAGAGCCAATAACAGTTGCATTTTCACCGTCATTCCAAATGGAAGGTGTGCTCCACGGACACAGAATCTAGCTCAATACCTAAGACCGAAAACACTGCTGCTGGCCCACTGTTTTCTATGGAGCCAACAGAACCTCTACGTAGCCAATGGGCTCTTGGAAATGTGTCAACTGCTGATGACAGTCCACAGAACCAGACATCCCCACAAAAATGAAATTGTCCAAATAGCGCGTAACAGTCCTTTTACCCCTGTGTGACGTAAAAAATCCACTGCTGGAAGGAGCTAAACCGCTCAAACAGGGCACATGATACTGCACAGCCCGTAGGTAAAGGCTTATCAACATACCACTGGCCCTCAAACTGTATGCTGAGCAACTGAAAATTCTCTGGATAAACTGGTAGCAGCCAGAAGGCTGATTTAATGTAACACTTCACTATGAGTGCCCCCTTCCAATCTGTTCCACCAAATGTCATGGCCACATCCATTTAGGAATAAGACACCAGCAAAAACTCACCTGAGATAAAATCATTAACCGAGCTACCTTTCGGACATGACAAGTGCTGTATTCGCCGGCATTGAGCCTGATTCTCCCTTACACAGAGACTTGCCAATTTTTCCGCTTGTGTAAGGTGTGAGGAGGTAGCACTGGTGGGGACTGGCAGTGTCAGCAGATTGCAGTGCTGGACAATCCTAGTACCACACACTGGTGTGCAGCTTCAGAAGGAGCTAGTACTAATGGGCAGCGTCCAGATCTTACTCTTCTGCATGAACTGGCCCTAACCCCTCAACTCCATTCACTGCAGCAGATAAGTAAACTTCCTGTTATAAGGGCCCACTCTACAAATCGTGCTAATGTGTTTTTCAGATCCTTAGGTCAGACTTCCTCTAGCAGAGTGACAGGCTCGCCTGATGGCCAGATAGTCTCTTCTGTTGCAGAGACAAACCCCCTGGCATGGGGACTACCCTCTGCCACCTACAATTCTCCCTATTAGAGAGAAAGAAATCTCCTGTTAACCCCTTCCCCGCTCATGACGGAACCGCTCCGTCATGAGCCACGGTTGCCGTGTGCTCATGACGGAACGGTTCCGTCATGCCACGACCGTTGGCGGCCGCTCCGCCCACGCGGCGCTGTTTCCCCGCCTGTGCGGGGGGACAACGCAACTGGGCGGAGTCATGACGGAACCGTTCCGTCATGAGCACAGCTCAACCGTGGCTCATGATGGAGCGGCTCCGTCATGAGCACAGCGCCACCGCGCTGCCCCCCCCGCACCCCCCAGCGCCGCGGCGGAATTCCCGCCGCGGCAAAGGGGTTAAAGAAGCCACCTGCGCGGGTGACATATTTTCTCCTTTAGACAGGCGGCATCTAAATGCTGGCACCGGCAGGGGTTGGCGTGTTTTAAGAAACGCACAGGACCTGTGTTCTTGAGTCCAATGGTGGCTATTGGAGGTGAGATGGGATCAGTGGGCTGTAGGCGGGTTCAGATGGGTAGTTAAAAAGAGCAACATATGGTGTTATTATTTCGTTGACCTTTTACCTACAGGTGCCTGCGTATAAAACGTTTGGTGCAAAGGACACAACGGAAAACTAAACAAGTTGCATCTGATGTCTAAAGCATATATTTTTGACATTTAACCACAGACACAAAATTCACTGGTCATAGGAACACCGTCAGTACACTGCAGGGAGAGAGCTAACTTCCTAAGATTGGAACCTCTGAGGTACAGGTTACACACTCACCTCTGCAATTGTCTGCAACTCCCACTGTATCACCACAATTAGAACCTTTTACAAATATGTCCCTTACAAACCTTCGCAATAGGTTCATTAACTCCCTGTGCTTTCTCATTGCATTCAAAATCCCTGGTCTGCATTATGTGCGTTGGCCCACAGAGTTTTAGATCTAGGATTAGAGTGTGTGACCTGAAGTCACACTTCCAAAAGCAAACTTGAGCCATTGTCTGCTGTGAATCCCCCCCATCCATCCACACAGATTATTTCAAAGCTTTACACAACAAAGGGAGTTAAATCTGGCTGATACACCAAAGGCCAGTTGCAGTAACCAAACAGTCCATGTTGATTTAATGCTAATGGCTGCCCATACATTTAATTGGAGCAATATAGTGTTTCTCCAAGTAGGCCATAGACTGAAAACTACCCCATTAAAAATGCCAATTCCTCTACCAGAAAGAAAACACACCTGCACGCAGAACGTCAAGAGGGCTTCCCTGCTTGTGTTTCTATAATCCTGTTACTGTGTTTATTTTCTTCTTTGTCTAATGCACCAAGGGGGTAGCACAGACCACCTGCCACTGCTAAGCATGCTGGGCACCTCCCCCCCCCCAAATATCTGTGAATTATGAGACTTTGAGGGGGGCCTTGTCACATCCTGCGGGGGTTCACATCTTGTGTTACACCACAGCAAAGCACTTATCTTCTCCCCTTCCCTCACCTCCAATGTCTCTCCCCAAACCCCCTCCCCCCAAAACACGCACGTTCCTCAGCCCAAGGAACGTCAAGGCCAGAATTAACCGGTCGGGGACGGATTTTTAAGTTTAGGAACTATTGTATAGAAGAAAAAACTTTTATGTTGTGGAACAGGCAGCGGGGACGCACCCTTCAATTATACAATCTTATTCTCCTTAATTTTTTCCAATTTGTCTAAGCCGTAAGTAAACACGGCCCGAACCAGTTACATTATACATTTTTTTAAGGCATGGGGAGAATACGTGATTTGTCCAGAATCACAGAATGTTGCGCCGAGACTCGACCCTGGGTCCCTAGTTCTAAAGTCGGCAGCTCTGGCCACACCCTCTCCTTGGAGCGTCTTGAAGAGTCTCCTCTCCTGTCACGGTGGGTGGCTCCGTGGGCTCACCCGTTCCTTCTTGACCGTGCACGCGGCACCAGCATCAGGCTGCAGCATGCACCACGCTAGGCTGGCGGAAGCAGGAAACGTTCCCAGAGTTGCTTCGCAGCACTGTGTCTTATCTGTGTTTTGTGCACGCGCAGAATGTCCAGAGACCATAAAGGGTCCCCCATTGCTCCAGACTCCTGTAATCCCACAACACAGGCCTCTGCAGCAACCAGACCTGCCCCCGCCCCAGGAATCGTTCTTGTAAATGTACACAGCAGAATCCTCCCTCAGCGGGTGCCGGTTCCTTAAGCTGCTCCTTGAATGCGTCAGTGGGGGTTGTCACTGAGGTCTTGTCTGTGTCAATTAACTGTGATGTGGGATTTAGTGCTGAATAAAAGACCCTGCGCACTGTAACCTTGCACCACAGTATGTGTCTCCACAGCGGCTGCATTGTTCATTGTCCGACTCTGCACGGCGAGCTGGCATTTGATACGTTGCCAGCATTTTTATAGCACACTTCTGCCATTTGTTTGACCTCGCAGCGCTTTCCCGTTCTGGCTCGCTTTCTTTGGGATTTAGGTGTTTTATTGACTGCAGTCATAGTGGTCCACGGTGATTGCATGTGGTCACTGAAGATTGAGCTGTTCGACTATAATGAAATGGTTGTCCACATAGGTTCGGTAAAAGGTGTAAAATATGTCTCGACCTCCAAGGGGTTTCGTCCTGTTGTTCAGCTCTTTCTACGCGTGTGGATGCTGCTTGTCTCAGAACACTAAGCTGAATATTTTGTTCCTAGAAGTTGAATGAGTGTCCATTACCCAGCTTGAAATATTGTGCTATTTTGAGCATCAGTGATTTGCTAATCATACAGCTTTGAAGCTGTGAGGTGCGCTTACGTTATTTATCTTGACTAAATTGTACCGTTACTTGTGTGATGTAAGGTTGCAATTTCCTTTTATGGGGACTATGATGAAAAAAATAGCAAATCCGTGCTCAAATATTTAGATTTACCTTCGGGTGTAGATTTCCTATATTTTAGGACTTCACAAACTCCTCAAGGTGCCCAAATAAAAAGCTGTGCTTGGAGCAGGTTTCCATGTAGATTCCTTGAGAAAGTTCAGGATTTATTTGATGGAAATGCATTCTCTCTCTACAGAGTTCGCCACTTTTTTCTTTCTTTTTTCTCCGCAGGGAACATATTTCTCCCTACTACCCCACCAAGTCTGGGGGTGATCCCTTTCCCTTCCCACCCGGAAAGATTATTTATGTCATACTTTGGCTGAATTAAGTATAATTTCCAGCCTTTAAGGGGGAATGATAGTAGTTTGTGAATGTCCATAAACATACTTTTTAGTATAAATTCACAATGCCTTGGTAACGCCCTAAATTCAACCCTCTGAGTGGGATTTATGGGTGCAGAGTTCCACGCACTTGTGGCAGAGATCTCCCCACTTTAACAAGGGCTTAAACTTGCCAGGAATCCCTTTTTGAATACTAGGCCTGGGTGGTGAACTTCGCTCCATTTACAGAGTTTGCGGAAATTTCCACACTCCGCGCTCTGCGGAGCACACTGAGTTCTAAAAAATGCAGAGTTTTTTCCTCGCTCGCCAATGATAAGTTGGCAAGCGTAATGCAAAGAAAATCCAACGCTAGACCACCTCCCAGCGAGATTTCGCAATGCGAGCGGTCACGATGGTTGCTACCGCTCGCGTTGAGAAACCTTCCCTTCGCGTTGAGGAAGCTGCCGCTCGAGTAGAACCTCTACTCGAGCTGTAGAAAGAAGAAGCCCTGTCTTGCGCTGCACATGGTGCAGTTCGTGCTGATTTTACAGCGTGGGCCAAACAACTTGCGCTAAAAATCATTGTGAACATCATGACGTAAGCTCTCCACCACTTGCGGAACTCTGCATAGTGCAGCAGAGGTTTTTTTGGTCACTTTTCGGAGCTCTGCATAGCGGACCTCTGCAAATTTCACCCAGGCCTAGTGAATACCTAGCAGGTATAACTGTGGTAAATGTGTTTGTAAACTTCCATTTATCAGCAAATTTTACTTTGTGAATAGGCCCCTGCATGTTTCAATCAGTCGTCAGGTTTCTGTTGAGATTTTAAAATATTGCTAATTCTGATTATTTTAATTCTAAGTGGATAGTTCATTAAAGACCATAAATGGATTTTACAAAGGTAACCTAGTGCTTTTGGAAGATGGGAAAGCTGTGACAACTGGTAGGAATGGATTTGAACTGACTTTCTGGGGACGAGAACATATTTTCAATCTAATCCATTAAGCCTCACACTCTCTTCTTTGCCTATGAGAAACTGATGGAGAGTTAGAAGAAGGCATATAGCTTCATGCATGGTGGCATGGAGAAGCGTTTTGAAGTTGAGGTCTCCGATGAGTATGTAGTCCATGAAGGCGATGGCGTGGGGTGTGATTAGGCCGGCAATGGTAGTGTTGAAAATAGCGCAGGGTCTGGGGTGTCTGTAGGCAAGGGTGCCTCGGAGCGTGGTTCTGGGGCTGGTCCGGATCTGGAAGTGAAGGTGTTCCGTGTTGGAGAGGGTGTCGCTCGTGCTGGAGGTGGAGAGTTGGAGGGATCTCTTGTGTATGATGGCGAGTCCTCATCCTGAGTGGTGGGGGCGGTCTTTCCTCTGGATCTTGTAGCCGTCAGGGATTGCGGTGGTGATGTTGGTGGTGAGGCGGCGCTGGTCCAGGTTTCTGTGAAGAAGGCGACATCGGCAAGAGGGTGTCGAGGAGGTCCCAGATTTCTATGACGTGTCTGTGCAGGGAGCGCACGTTGATGAGGATGCACTACAGGGCTTCATTGGTGCGGGCGTCCGGCGTGGGTGCTGCGGTTGTAGGGGTGCTGTGGATGGATGTAGGAATGTCAGAGTGTCGGCCGGAGAATTGGCCATGGGCCTCAACTTCCATCTCGACAACCGCAGTGACTCCGACTCTACCGCCCTCCTGGACAACCTCGCCAAGGTCGGACTGAAGCAGCTCGTCACCACCCCCGCCCACAACGCCGTGCACGCCCTCGACCCCATATTCGCAGGAGGGACCAACATTCACTTCAGCCACACCACGCAGCCCTTCTGGACATACCACCACTGCGTACATTTTTCATTCAGCACCACCACCACACACAAGCCCTCCCGCACCCGCAATGAAGGACCTGGAGCAAGGTCACTGAAGAAGACCTCAACTCTACCCTCATCCTCAACCCCCCCACCATGACCGACACCAACGCCGCAGCCACAGAACGACACCACTGGATCTCCAGCTGCGCAGACAAGCTCGCTCCCCTCCGCCACCCCTCTAAAGGCCACCTGGTTCTCCACCGACCTCCAAGAAGCGAGACACTCATGCCGACGACTCGAGAAACGATGGAGAAACAGCAAAACCACAGAGGACCAGTCCACCAATAAGAACGCCTTGACAAAATACCACCAACTCATAAGAACCACTAAGAGGACCTTCATCAGGAACAAAATCCTCACCAACACCAGCAACTCCTCGCAGCCACCGACGACATCCGCATGCTACTCGACCAGGGACACACCACGGCCCTCGTCCTGCTGGACCTCTCCGCAGTCTTCAACACCGTCTCCCACCGCACTCTTGCAACGAGACTCCATGTCACCAGCATACAAGGACACACCCACGACTGTATCTGCTCTTTTCTCACCAGCAGAACCCAACGGATCAGATTCCCACCTTTCCTCTCTGAGTCCACAGAGATCAGCTTCGGAGTGCCCCAGAGATCTTCGCTCAGCCCCACGCTCTTCAACATCTACATGGCCCTCCTCCCTTTCATTGTCAGACAGCTTGGGCTCAGCATCGTATCCTACGCCGACGAAACCCAGCTCATCCTCTCCCTCATGAAGAACCCCAAAGACACCAAAGTCTGCTTCCAAGAAGGAATAAAGGACGTCGCTGCCTGGATGAGCGACAGCCACCTAAAACTGAACTCAGAGAAGACTGAGGTCCTCGCCCTTGGACCCTCCCCCTCCGCATGGGACAGCTACTGGTGGCCCCCACCCTCCGAAAGCAACCCACCCGATGAACCACACCCGGAACCTCGGCATCATTCTAGACTCCTCCCTCACCATGACCCGCCAGGTTAACGCCGTTGCCGCCACCTGTTTTAACTTCCTCCACATCCTCCGCAAGACCTTCAAGTGGATCCCAACCGTAGCCAGAAGAACCGTCACCCACGCCCTCATTACCAGCAGACTGGAGTACGGAAACGCCCTCTACACTGGAATCAAAAAATCCCTGCTACAGAAACTCCAGACCATCCAAAACACTGCTGCCGAAATCGTCCTTGGCACACCACGACATGAGCACATGACCCAACACCTTCCAGACCTCCACTGGCTCCCCATCGAAAGAGAGTAACCTTCAAGCTACTCAACCACGCCTACAAATCCCTGCACAGCATCAGACCCAAATACCTCGAGAGAATCTCTTTCCACATACCCAAAAGAAATCTCCGCTCCACAGACCTTGCCTTAGCAAAGACCCCACGCATCTGCAGAACCAGAACCGGGGGAAGAGTCTTCTCCCATGTCGCAGCCAAAGCCTGGAACGAACTCCCAGTCAACATCCGATGCTCCCCCACCCTGCGCACCTGCAGGAAGAGCCTCAAGACCTGGCTTTTTCGGCCAACCCTGAGTTGCACCCCCCCCCCCCCCCCCACCCCAGCGCCTTGGAACCTTTACGGGTGAGTAGCGCACTTTATAATCCCCTGATTGATTGATTGAAGTGTTTGGGGAGAAACAGAGGAAATCCTTACCAAATCTTCACCATGTAACAGTACCCTCTGCAGAGCTGTTATTATGCCTCACAAGGGGGCCCCTTCTTGTGCAGAATGTGGCTTCTGGAATTCTAAGATGAGCCAACGGGAAGGGAAACATGGGTGATTGAAGCAACAAAGTATCAGACTGGATCCTTGAAAGAAAAAAATATATGTTCAGCATGTTATTGGTGGAGGACATTCTGGATATTTGTCCTGTAAAGATGCAGACGCTGGTGGTTTCCTGCGTTTAGAGATCCACTTAGTTTCACTCAAGACTACTGGATGGCAAACATGGGGAATGCTAAAGGGAATAGTATAAATAGATGAACTGGAATAAACAGAAGCCCCGCAATAGACAATGTCCAAGAAATACCAGAGCCGATGAAAGGATAGAAGCCACAAGGAAGTAGACTTAGGCAGTAGGGTAAGTTGGGCAGGGTGGGGAGGATGCATAGTTTGCTGCTTAGGAGGCAGCTAGAACCACTGTGATGTTATCCATAAGAAGTTGGATTCCATGTGCCTTAAGAACATCCCAGGCCCTAAAGTGGCTAACCAGATTGCATAGAGAGGATAAAACAATGAGAATCACAACTGTGATTTTAACGTTTGCTTCCAGCCTGCGAAACTCAGAACTGGGAGGTAAATCTGCCTGGGCTAATACTGTGACGATGCAACAATGGTATTTCTGCTTGAGAGCTTAACGCTAGGAAAGGGAGACTTTCTTACTTAAGTCCGACACTGGACAGCAACGTTATTGATTATCCTTCACTGATTCCATGACTCCAACTTTGGGAAAGAGGTTCATGTACACTAGCAAAGTGAGGCATGGTCATCTGGATAACACACAAAGAGATCGCGGCAGGGAGAAACAGACACTGGCACTGCCACACTGAAACACAAATATTGACAATGGAACAGTGAAATAAAACCATTAACAGTGGGACTTACATACAAAACACCATCACAGGCACCCACAGCCATAAGGCCAGGAAAATGGACACTAATGTAGAGAGACACAGGCTCCGAGGCAAGAAAACACGAGACTGGATACCGGGACAGGGTAAGATGGACACATGCAGGACCGGCTCGAGCGCTGGTGGAGCCCGATGCGACAATGTTTGTTGGTGCCCCACCATTGACCATCTCCACCATGGATTCCCTCACCACCACCTTTTAACAGTGTCCCTCAAGTCTTCATAACCACTCTCCTTCAGATGCATTTAATTAGTTATATAGCGCCACTCATACCAGTGTAGGGTGTCAGAGCACTTTGCATCATGCACTCATTACATAATCAATCACATATGTGTAAATCAGTGTATAGGAAATGTTACATAAGCCAGAGGAGTACAAGGTGTGGGAGTGACATGTCATCCATACTGGTAGGCAGAATAGTTTAAGAGTGTTTTGTCTTGAGAAGCAAAAATTCTGAATTGAAAACGGAACACCATAGGTGGGGGTTCTCTTTAATAATAAGAATAGATTTCTACCCAAATGAACCCTTTTTGCAACATTAATCTATACTTTGCAGTGTGCATGCAGTTCTTTGGTGACAGTTATGTCACTGTTCTATATTAGGAGTTTAATTTATAAACTGCAAGTAACAAAAGGATGTCTCTTAGAAAAGCAGTAACCCACTGACCTATTTAATGAGATGCACTTTGTGATCTGCATGGTACAAGTGCTTTGCAGCAGCCATATTATCCCTCTGTGCTATTTTATAATCAGGCCCAACCTGGCACTGGATCTGCTCTGCCCTCTAAGAAAGGCTCCATCCATATTAAGAGTCCTCCCAAAGGGAGACCTTCCTCCCCTGAAAAGAGCATGCAGTCAACAGCTGAGGATGAAGGCAGCTCACTAAAAAAGGCATTCAATGGTGACCGAGTCAAAGCCGGAGTATTCCCCTGCAGAGGAGTGGGTGGAGCCAGACTGGCAATCGGTGGTCCACAAATAGGCAGTCTGCCCTTACCCAAGAGACAGCGAGCCACTTGACCATCAATGTGTTCTTGCTTATCCTGCAGATTCTATCTTAAGGTGCAACCGCCTTAGAGTATGAGGGCAGCAGAGTGCAGAACAATTCCTTTACCTTCATAGTCATTTTAATCATAAAATAAAAGTGAGGAAACAGAATAAACCAGCCTGCAAGGAAGCGAAAGGCCAAAACAGGCAAATCCATATAGTAAATGATGAAGAACAAACTTGCTTGCTCCCCAAAATAAGTGTCACAGGGATTCTGCAACAATGACAAGCGTTGGGAAGACAAAGGAGGACCATGTGGATTCCCTGCTAAATCTTCACCCGATTGCCCCAACATAAGCATGTCCAGTACTGCTGCCAAGACTTTGAATGCTGGTGTAGCTGTGTATTTCTCCCCTCTAACACATCTCACAACTCACCACGCAAGCTGCACCCCAAGCTACCTTATCCTATTGGGCACGAGCATGCCTGGTTGATTCTGGCAGAGGGAGAGTCCTCTGTGGGTGGAAGGAGTACTTATATCCCCTTGTCATGTCGCATCTGAAGATGTCTCTTCAAAGGTATGTTATTCGAGACATTTGAATCTCGGAGAGATTGAGCGAAGAGCAGAGGATTCAGGGGGGGGCTTCTCCCCCAGGCGCATGGCGGGGACTGCCAAGTTCAGCAAACAGTCTGAGAGGATCCCTAGGTATCCACCAAGATTGCAGGCCTGCCCAGCAGGATTAAGATCTTGTGCCACCTACTCACTACCATCCACAGGTTCTGCAAGAAAAGCTTGACCAACACAAACGTAAACACTGGGAGAGACAAGCGTGTGGGAAGGAAGACTGAGGAAGGGACACTGAAACATTGACACTAGGCGAGGGAGACAAAGGCACTGAAACAGGAGACACAAACCTTTATATCAGGGCAAGGAGAGACACATACAAAACAGGTGATGTCACTGGACTAGGGAAGCCATGGCAGAGGGCCTAGTTCAGGGTCGGACTGGCCTATAGGGCAATCAGGCAGTGCCCGAAGGGCTGGTCTGTGGGAGGGACAGTTTTTGCCTATTTGCGGACATGTTTTATAGTCTTATGGGCTTATATAGCGTTCAAAACAACCCCAGTTTGCAAACATTGACAGTTGTGTGTTTTTTACCTATCTAACTAATGGGGGACACTTTATTGTGGGTCCCCGGGGCAATTTTCTGGCTCACTTCGACTCTAAGGCCTATCTACAGGCACTGAGGTGTTGGGAAAGTTCACAAGATCCAGGCAGCCACCGAAGTCAATCCAGTACCTAAAGGTTTAAAATTCTGGGAACCAACGCAGCCATTAATGCCACGTGAAAGTGTGCATCGTTGACGCAAGGTTATCCAAAAGCTGTATAATATAACAGAGCATTTCTTTGTCCCTCCTTCTATGGTTTAGACTTCGGCATAAGCAGTTTACAACCAGAAACCAGGTGCATGACAGTTTTTAAATCCACATGGGAAAACCTGCAATTATTGGATTTAGTGTGCGTGCTGGTTGAAACATAATGAAATTGCTCTACTTTTATTAAAACAAATATACCTCTTTATTTACAGAACGTTAATGTCTTTCTTCACACCTCTGTCAATTTCACATTTTCAAAGTATGTGTTTATGTTCTGTATAAATTCAGTTGGCTAAAATATGCGTATCCCACTAAGAAAAACATTAAAATCTCTCTAGGATATATTACTGAGAAGTAATGACATGTTTTGCTGAATAGCTCACATAAGCCCTTTTAATCATGCACATGCAGCTTTAATACTTCTAATTAGCTGGGTACAAATGTAGAAAGCTTATAATAGTCCTTTCAAACATGCGCCCACATGAGAAACTATGGATAAAGGCTTTGTGTATTAATTTTATGTATTTGAATAGAACATTTCTTTTTTTGCTTACATTTTTCAAAAGAAATGCATTGGCATTTTGTCTTGCAAAAAATGTAAACGTCTTTTATTCACTTTTAACAAACTCAATTTTTCAAGGTCTTCAATCAAAATAAAATAAAATACCAGATTTCTGACTATGGGGCATATTCACAAGGATTTATCGCTGAGTCTTCGGCACTTTATCGTAGCCAAAGTGGCGATAAATTTACCTCCCCATTCACAAGCTGGTGCTAACAGCCCACAGCACCAGTTTACCCACGATAGCAGCCGCAATAAACATTGCCACAGAGGAACACCGCAACTATCGCTAATGAGATGTAGAGTGGGCGTTCTCGTGCCAAAAGCCGCGACCACACCACACTTCAACATTCTCAACAACCAGACAGATCGGCGATAAAAACACAAAACAGGCGATAAGGTGCATTAGCACCAGGAAATCTACACCTGCTCTGACCTGGTGTTAAGTCAGACGGCAGCCAGCACCACAAAAGGGAGACCGCCCAGGGCCACTTCGGAAGGGCAACAGATGCCATGGAGCCACTCATCATGCGGCCCGGACACCCAAGAGAGCCACAACACCCACCGACGCCACCCCCCGGACCACCCCACCCTGGCATCCCCTCCCCCCAACAAAGACATGCCACATCAGCTACACAAAAACATGTACAAAATATTCTGCATGATGTTGCACAATCATAAGAGTTGAAATGCATGTGTCGTCACAGAAATGAGCATCACACATTCACTTTCGAAGAAACAAATACAACTTTATTAACATGAACACCGTAATGAAATGAAGACACATGGCGGCTCTCTGCGGGACAGTCCGTAGGTCACAGCCGGCAAGAAAAAACATGATGAGAAGGTGTGTCCTGCGCACATCAAAGAACAGAGAGAGAGCGAAGGAGAGAGAGAGAGGAAGAGAGGAAGAGAGGGAGAGACAGAGAGAGAGCAAAAGAGAGGGAGGGAGGGAGAGAGAGAGAGGGAGAGAGAGAGGGAGAGAGAGAGGGGGAGAGAGAGAGAGAGAGCGAGAGAGAAGAAGGGAGAGAGAGAAGAAGGGAGAGAGGGAGAGACGCCCCAGCTCACCCAGGCCACACTGCTCACCTGCTGCCACTGGTGTGTCTCCAACCACGTGCCGGTATAGAGCAGTACACCAGGACACACATCTGAGTCAGAGCCGTCATCTGAACTGGCACAGTACACACACTTGCACAAGATAACATCGCCTACCCGCCCATGCACACCCAGGCAGAGGCATCACAAAGGCACCCGCCGCCCACGGAGCATGCCCGCCCATGCATACCCAGGCCTAACTGCTCACCTTCCGCCACCGGCGTGTAGACTGGATGTCCCACCATGTGCCGCTGCAAGCCACAAGTCCGGGCCTGCGGACATGGCACCCTCCACACCATGCAGCCACGCACCGCAGGCCACCAGGCCTCACGTTTGGTGCTGGGTCTTGAATACTCCATGACAGAGGACATACCAGTGCACCCGGCAACATCGCAGGCTGCACAGCCGCTCAGTTTTGATTTGTTGAGCATCACGTACATCAATTGTGTGTCTTTTGCACACACGATCAGCCCAATGGGTGCCACTAAGTGTGTGACCCGGAAGCGAGGCCACGTGGCGGTAGGCCCGCGCTGCCCGCAGGCTCTGGCCTACACTTCGGTCCAGCAGGGCATACGAAACCTGAGTTGCCCGGACCGCCAGGACGGGGCATCATCGCAGGGTGCCCACCCGCTCAGCAGCTTAAGGTGCCACTGACTCAGTACACCCAAAGTCACTGTTCCGTGGCGGGGTGCCTGTGCCTGCTGCAATGCGCCAGGTGCTACTAACCCTGTGCAACCCCAGCCAGTGCCACGTGGTGGTCGGACCGTGCCGTACGCAGGCCTGGGTTCCCACTAACGCTGTGCACAACAAAACTTTTGGGCCCTTTACGATTGGGAACCGTGGCATCCGTCATCCAGTCGCCACGGGCAGAGGAGAATGTGACGTCGTCGGCCCCTTATGTTGGCGGAGTCACATGGCCTGTGATGCCTGTGCCAGATGGGGGTGGTGTGCGTGCAAACCTGCCCTCAGGGAGCGGCTGTGACATGCTGACAACTAGACCAGTGACCTGCACACCACCAGCGAGTATGCCTGCGACGGGTAGCAAGATGGCCCCCCCTCTGAGCAGAAGTGAAGTGGTCTGGCCTGCTGTACGCCGGACCAGGGCAGGGCTTGCCATCATGACACGTGGGCTCTGGGCGTGGTTCAGTCCATGTCCGGACATGGAAGTGAGTTATGCGTGTGTCCCTGTTGAAGTGTCCACGGGACCCGGTACACAAAATGCAATATAGCACCCCCTGACTGGCATCCCACAGGATGAGTATCATTGACACAAGGGTAATCACTGCCCCTACATTCATCCACACATGCATACATGACTGATGAGAGACGTGACACAGCAGTGCGTCAATGGATGTTTATTGCACATCCAGTGCAATTATGCAGATAGAGTGGTTCAGGGCAATGCCCAGCACACTACACAATATGGGCCCGTGGAGGGCCAGCCAGAGTCCATCCGGGGATGACAAGCCCTGCTGAAGGGAAGGGTACAGTCCGCAGCCTGGTCGACGTGTCATTGGTCACCAATCCGGAAGTGGCAGTCCATGTCGCTGTCCAAGGTGAGTGCACCGGAGTGTTTTGTGGGTCAGTGTAAGGTCATGAGGCCATGTGCGGGACCAAGCAGAAACAGGCCAGGTGGCAGTAATGAATGCTAGTGCCTGGTCCTTCTGACCACAGTCCCATCCGGGTCCTCGTCCCCAGGTGTGTGCCCTGCCCCACCTGTGGGTGTTGCAGAACTGGCTGCTGCACTGGGTGGCACTGACACATCAGGGGGTGGGGATGTGGATGGTGTGGGGGCAGTTGCATTCATATGCCTTGTGGCGGCAATGCCATGGTGGAGGTCAGTAGGGCATGATAGATCCCAGCTACATTTTGATGATGTGCAGCGGTGGCTGCCATCCTGTCCGCCTCCATCCGCACCATGTCCTCCATGAGCCTCTGTATGTGTGCCAGCTCACGGAAGGCATCGCTAGAGCCACTCTGAGCAGACAGCTGTTCTTGTCTCCACGTCATGACTCCAGCGATGTCAGTCACGGCTCGTTGGAGACCATGGGCAAGGCATAGACACCCAAGGAAGGCGTCCAGTTTGGCAGCCATGATGCCGAAGCCCACCCGCACCTGCTCAGCCGTCTCCATCTGGCACTCCAGCACAGGGCGTTGGAAGGCCACGTGTTGTTCCTGGAGGTCTTGGGAGGGTGCCGGAGCGGTGGGTGCCTCCTTCTGGGTGGTTTGGGTGGGGGGTGGGGTCTCATCGTTTAGTTGGGCTGTCCTGAGCCTGGAGGTGACTGACAGATGAGGTCAATGATGTCTTGGATGTCGATACTGGCGTTGTCCTCCTCGTCATCCGTGAAGAGTGGCTGGGACTGCTCTGCAGGAGGTGTTGACGGCGCCCCTGCGATGTGAAGGGGAGATGGTGTATTACAATGTGTTCACATGTGTGTAGACCCATGGTACAGGTTGACATTCAGACAGCATGGCATTGTACATTGTGACAGTCTGTAGATCTGGACGATGACCCAGAGTCATTGTGGGTGTGCACTGTGCTCTGCTTTATTGTGCATGTGTGCCATTGTGGCCATCCCCACCCGTCCACTCAGTACGTGGTGGTCACTCACCCTCTTGCATTTGTGTTGTGTCCTGTCGAGCAGTGTCCAGTCCCCTGACTCCGGCCACAGTCTCCATGCTGATGACTGTCGACACCAGCTCCTCCATGTCATCCAGCTCCAGCTGTGGCGCTGGCCCCCCACCTCCAGTCTCCATTGCTGCCTTCTTGGTCTTCCGCTTGATGTCATTCCATCGCATCTTGACCTCGTCCATTGTCCTCTTGTGCTCTCCGACGGCATTCACCTTGTCGACGATGTCCCGCTATATTGCAGTTTTGGTGTCCAGTGACACGTTGGAGGTGACAAAGAGTTCTTGATGGTGTTCCATCACCTCCGTGACTATGATCCTGTTCGCCTGCAGACTGAACTTTGTCTTCCTCGTCTTCTTGTCCTTGCCCTTCCCTGTCCCCGTGGTCCCAGGCTGGCCGTCCGGGGTTCCTATGGGGTTGCGCTCGTCCTCTGCGCCTGCTCTGGCTGCCTCCATGGTGCTTGGGTGTAGGTCAGTTTGTGTGTGGGTGTGGTTTCTGCTTTTATGGGGATTTTTCCCACCCGCCAGGTGTGTGTTGCACGCCTGGCGCTGCTTATCGCTGATTTCCTCATCACACTTTGGGCCATCACAGGTTTTTTGGCGTTGTGGTTTGTGTTTTTATCTCCATCGAGGTGGTTTCATCGCAGACATTGTCTGCGGTTTCGGCAGACTATTGCATGCTACCACCTTGTTGTGAATTCCACGTTGTCACGGGGTTATTTTCCCGCGATGGGCTGCGATATTGAAAGTTGCTTTAGGCTACTCTTGCGGTAGTTATCACACGTTCTTGTGAATATACCCCCATGAGTTTTCCACAATTTTTTTCTGCAGATGATGTACAGTTCGGTCACATGGCAGTGGCGGCTGGTAACATTTAAAAGTGGTCAGTCTTAAAAGTTTGGTATGACTTTTATGTTGTGAGAGACATGGGCAAGCTTAATGGGTAAACTTGGGGCCAGGCTGGATCCTTAAAAACAGATTTCCAAATGGTGCATTTTAAAGCAAATGAATTTAGTGATAAAGCAAGGCTTATAAAGCAGTGGGAACGTATCGTTTTGAAATATTAAACTCATAAAAAACTGCCCTATATCTTACTCCACTAATGCAGTTACTGTAATGTGCAAAGTGTACAGCGCAACAACTTTAACAGTCTTTTACAGTGTGTGCTTGCCCAGTGTCTTGCATTGCATGCAGCATCAACTTTGGAAGAAAATACTCTAACCAGGCTTCAGAAAGGACCCACAGCTGCTCATTGCAATCAGTCCTATAGAAATATGTGAAGACAAGACTTTAAGTGGGATGAATAAAAGGGAAAACAAAAAATACATTTCTGTGATTCCCTTAGTGTGCTACCCGACCGGTATTTTGGTTTCTCTCTGACATGTAGTTGCATCCAGATATATAACACAACAGCTGGCCTCCACCTAAAACTTGTCAGTACTATTGGCTTTGTCAATGGTTGTTAGCTGTTTAACAAAAATGAGTAACAACAAGGATTTGTTATAAATAATTCACCTTCTAAATGTTTCAATTCTGAAATTTCAATAGTATAAAGGCCAGAGGAGGGAGTTTTGGCTTTCAGTTATGTGCGCTTTATGTTAGACATATATGTACTTTTTTCCTGCACAACTTGTCCATCTGCACATCTTCAACCGCCTCTCTTTCCTCTTCAGCACCCTCTTTTCACTCTTCCTCGAATGCACTTCCTTGCATCTTCTTCACTTGACCACTTCCAAACATACACTGCACTCACTCACATTTAAGCAATATATTTGCTATTGCCCTGTAAATATTTTGCCATCTGTGCACCCCCTTCACACACATTTTCACAAAATTGCAATTACAACTGGAATACATGACTGTGTGCTCTGCAGAGAGGCCAACCCACTAACAGGCACTTTGCTTTGTCTTCAGCCTCAGAGCTCTCAATTAAAGCCCCTCATAAGCACCTGCACAGCTCAAAGTATGCATGGAAACAAATACAGAAAGAAACACCACATGATTAACCTCTTCAGTGCCCAAGACGAGATAGTCTCG
Organism: Triturus cristatus; assembly: GCF_964204655.1. NCBI lineage: Eukaryota > Metazoa > Chordata > Amphibia > Caudata > Salamandridae > Triturus > Triturus cristatus. Next base: position 795,654,657 of record NC_140583.1, on the reverse strand, counting down.
TCATGGAGCAGGGTTGCGCTGTGCCCATGACGAGACTATCTCGTCATGAACCCCACCCACTAGTGCAACGCCCGGCACAGGAGGGGGAAAGGGCGTGGCACTGAAGGGGTTAAATAGCTAACTATGAGGGAGGCAAGATTAAGTAAAACTTGAAATAAGAGAGGAACTAAATAGCTGAAGCTGACATGCATTGCCTTAATGTTCAACACTCAGCACTCCACTTGTTGTGGGGTGCTGAGGGTGTTGAGAAAGCTCACTCATTACATTTCCCCCGACGCCCGGAAACAAGTCTCGGTCGCCCTTCTCTCTTCGCGCCTTGACTATTGTAATGCCCTCTACTTTGGGATGAGCAACAACCTGGTCCATCGGCTGCAAGTCGTTCAGAACGCGGCAGCAAGGTTTGTTGTTAACGCCCCCAGACGCTCTTCTGGGACTGCCATTAGGAAACATCTTCATTGGCTCCCTGTTCAAGCCAGGATAAAATTCAAAATCCTGACCATCATCTACCGGGCTCTTCATGATGCAGGTGCAGAGGGCATTAGGTCTCTGGTGTCCTATTACATCCCAGGTAGAGCCCTTCGATCTTCCAGTATGAAGCTGCTCACGGTCCCCCGTTTTGCCAAAGCAAGGTGGGGAGGCAGGGCCTTTTTTGCCCTTGCCCCTAGACTCTGGAATGAACTTCCCCCTCATCTGAGGAATCAGGATTCCCTCTCTCTGTTTCGTCGTGCTCTTAAAACCTTTCTCTTCTCTGAATCCTATCCCTAAATCTCTCTTGGTTCTCTCTCTTTAGATGTGGCTGATTGTTGTTTTCCATCTCTTGCGCCTTGACGCCTTCGGGCAAAGTAGCGCATTACAAATTACCGTTCAATCAATCAATCATTGTTCATAAATCAGTCCATGTTTTTGGCATTAATGTTGTTAAGGGCATGTCACTGGCGTGCGAGACAGTGGCAATGTGGGCTGGTTCGTACTGTTATGATCACTAATGTCCACATTTATCTTGTAAATCAAATTTAAAAAACTACACACAATGCTTTTCTTTTCAGAGTATTGTTTCATCAAACCTTGGGAACATAAAACTGTGCCATTAATTCCATGTTATTGTTAAAGTCTGCATTGCATGCTCTCGGTCTGGAGATGAAGCAGCATGGCCATGCACCTGCAGGGATGTAGTACTTGCAGTGAGGCATGCAGCTGATTTAAAGACACTCTGCTGGCAGACCACATTGGAACTGCAATGTATTTATATCAAATGAGCCAACATAGCTCAGCTGGACTGGAGAGACTTTAAGGCGCGCAGCATGTACTTCTCTGCAGGACTCGGTACTCAGGCCCAGTTTTAATGTCATATAGCAGATAACTGTCTACTGTAAGCACATTTATCTCTCTTTGCGACTGACTCATATATTTGGGTCAACTTCACAAGGGAACAAGAACCCTGGCCTGCACGTCTTTTGGATCCATCTCGCGGGGGAACAAATGAGCAGCTCCACTTCTATCGGGGCCAGCAACGTGCTGCCAGGGCCTGAGTGTCACAATGGAGGAGGTGAGTGTGGGAAAGGGTCTCAGCACATTATGTATTACAGAAGATTAGAATTCCAACACTTACCATTACGGAGAACAAGGCACTAAAATACATGTTCTTGCATCCACACAGGATCTATGCCTGTGAATGATGGACAGCTGCTCTTACACAGGGAGCGCCCGAAACCATGACGCTGACAGCGTTACTGGCCTATAGTGGATACTGCCATAGACTACAATGGCAATGATTCATTATGAAGGGCTTTTGAACAGTAAGCCCTCCGTAGTGCATCACAGTGCAGAAAGTTGATTACTGCCTAGCTTCCGTCTCCTGCTTCAGAGTGAGGCAGGGCAGGCAGCCTTGGACACACAGCCCAGACTTGAAAACTTTGATTTGTTTAGAGATACAATCTTATCTCTAAACAAATCAATATATTTAAAATGTGTACAGGGATGTGAAGGAATATCAGGGGGGGGGGGGAGCGCAGCCCCAGAGCCTTAATGGAGAATCCGCCCCTGTAACACCCTTATTTCTTTAGCGGATGACACCCATGTTTGTGACAAAGATTAATATGGTCGTGCACAAAATGCTATTTTTGTGCATGCTTGATTCTGTGCCAGTCACTTTGACAAAAAAGCTGTTTATAGTCTCTACTTTCCCCAGATATGTGGTGCAAAGAGGAAGGTTTTGGTGTGGCTTTAGCAATGCATTTTTACATAAATATCAAGTGTGTCTGAAATTTTTGCAATTTTCTTTGCAGAAATGATACAAAATGCCACAAAAATAAAGGGAGAATTACACAAAATGGCAATTTGGCATTTCGTAATATTTGGTAGCACAATGGCAAAATGGAGGATGCGTTTTACGATTAAAAACAGCACAAAATCACGCATAAGGCAAACTAAAGCGGTTTGCATTCCATTTGTTCACATTGTTCCTGTGCTCCAACAATAATATTTTTTTGTCAACGAAATCTTAATTACATGATGTAGCAAACATAATATTCGGCGTAATAATTACAATTGTAATATGAGATACCACAAATTATGCAAAATTACACAAGGGTATATGAAATTTCACCTGCATCTAAAAATGATGCAATGCTTTTTTTTGTTTCCATATATTCAAAACATGTCTGAAGCATGCTGCCTAGGAGCAGGACACGGTTTCCACAGTGTAAACCACACTTTCCTTTGTGCCCCAAGACTAAGGTCACTTCCCAGTAACAAAGGTGATGGAATCAAAGGTATGAGTTTGCGCTTAATGTTTCACAAAGTTTTAGTAAAACAGTCTATTTTTCTAGTTGACACCATTAGTGTTTTTGTTGTGCTATATTTTTGCCAACTTCTCTGCATTAGGAACCAATTGTAACTGGCCATGTTTTGTGTGGCATGTTTTCACTGCCTTTCTCACCAGTGGCGTAGCTAGAGCTTCTGGTGCCCGGGGCTATCCCTCAGATTGCCGCCCATGGCAGGTAGTGAGGGGGTGAGGGATGCTGGGTAAAAAGAATGGCGAGCACTTGAAAGAGGTCCAAGAGACACGTGGTATAACCGCTAATAGTTACCTCGATCATGCAAGTTACATGCACATACATGACACAGGCCAAGGCTACACAGTTGAATACACTGGCAGTACAGGCACATAAAATTGATGGACAGAATGCAAAACAAATCAAAACATTCACCCCCAGTCAAGAGATCTGGGAACATGATTGTCAGTTCCATTGAGAAGGAGTCATGCAGCAGCAAAACCTACATGAATTCAGGATGATCCATGAGTAGCTCGTCTCTGCAGGTCATTGTTCATCCTTGGATTTAACTTTAATCTGATTGGCTAGTATATCCCTAAAGGGCAAATATTAAATAGTTTCATTCCAGTTCTTCTCCATGTTGAAGGGTTTTAATGCTCTGTTAAGAGACTTAGGTCAAGGATGGCTGGTCGTGTCTTTAAGCATTAACATTTCTGCCGACAATAAAGATGCTCTAGTGGGGCCTATAATTTTTGAAAGAAGGTGGCAAAAAATCAGATTCCATGGTTCAAGTTTGTTCCATTAGCCGAATTTGGACTTGGTGTGTCAAAATGGGTAAGTTGAACAAAGTTCTAAAGGAAGCTTTGTAGATGGTACAAGTGAGCACAGAGCACAGAGCTGCCATCTAGAAACCTTCCCCCGGTGGGCCTGGTTCCTGCACAACAGCAGGAGGGGATTACTGCACTCTACTTCCAGGTTGGGTTCCAATGCTGGCCCTGAACAACCTGACCTGGTGCTTTCAGGTCATGACCCTTTATTACTAATAGTGGAATGGGGTAGACTGCTTACTTGTATGCTATTGCACCAAGGTGCGCCTTTAACGTGTCAAAGAAATTTACTTACATGCTAATCTGGTTAAATCTAATTCCTCAATCTGCCAGAAGACAGCAGGCAATACCTGTCCAGGACTAAACGAGTATGTGATTAGCATATTGCGATGCAACAGGCTTTTGTCCGTAAAAGTCCTTCAACCCCAAATCCTTTCCCCATCTCTTTTGCAAATGGGTCCCACGTTAGGGCAAAAATCAAAGGAGAGCAGGCACAACCCAATATGGCTCCTCTCCGTAGTGGCAAATTGGCAAGACATCAGAGAGTGTTCGAGCACAATTTAGAAACTGCATTTAGTAGAACCTTTAAGTTTAGAAGCAGTACAGTAGTACTACTCACATACTACAAAATGCAATTCACAAACCTATGTGCAGAGACCTCTACCTCTACTACTTCTCTGTTTTATATGCTGAGATATCCACCCAAGGAGTTATACGTTTAGGGTGTAATAACATCTATTCAGACCAACACATTGCCACCGCATATAGGACTCTGGTCATATTTTGGGTTAAATATGCTAGAGGTTTACAAACAAGTCAACCTTGATGCCTCTGTACTAATATATTATTATTGCAAAAAGAACAATTGATGGACAGAATACAGAACAATGTCATACATGAACCCTAGTACAGAGATCTGGGCCTAAATCCTTCGTTTTTTTGCTCCATATGCCATTCCAGTTTGAACCCAGCCATATGCAAATCAGTCTTGATTTGCATATGACAAGTCTAAACTGGTGTGGCGCGGTGAGCAAAGGAATGATGGATTTAACCCAGATCTCTTGACTGGGGGTGAATGTTTTGATTTGTTCTGAAATCCGTCCATCAATTGTATGTGTCTGTACTGCCGGTGTATTCAACTGTGTAGCCTTGGCCCGTGTCATGTATGTGCATGTAACTTGCATGATAGAGGTAACTATTAGCAGTTATACCACGTGTCTCTTGGACCTCTTTCAAGTGCTCGGCATTCTTTTTACCCAGCATCCCCCCACCCCCTCACTACCTGCCATGGGCGGCAATCTGAGGGATAGCCCCGGGCGCCAGAAGTTCTAGCTACGCCACTGCATTACGTTGAATGGGTATCTCAATCCTTCAGCCAGCGCCGGTCTAGAAATCTGGGAGGGCTCAGAAAAATGAATAAAGGAGGTGGACAAACTTCAATGCAGCACTTTGGGAGATCGAATGTTTTATACAGCAACCGCATCTATTCAAATTGTCATCATGTCTAAGAAGCATAACCAAGGTACCTTTGGCAATGTTGGCCTTAACGGATAATGTGGGGGATCTCAGGCCAGTCTGGTGTCTCTGAGTTTATTTCATAGTGTAACAGCATCGAGCAAGAGCACCGAGCAGAGAGCAAGGGTACTGACCATGTACTTTTCCTATTGGTCAGTGATACTGCAAGAAAGGTAGTGGGCAAAGCAGATAAGTGTTAAAAGGAAACACAACACGCTGGGAAGTTCCAAAGTCTGATATGCGTTTAATGCAAAAATTGCGAGCAACACATAGGGTGACCAGGCGTCCCGGATTTACCAGGACCGTGCTGGGTTTTCAACAGTTGTCCCTGCAGATTTCGGTAAAAGTGGCTCATGTCCCGTTTTTTTGAGAGGGTAAACTGAAAACAGTGAGAGGCACTTTTTAGGTGTTCCAAAGCAGGGCTAGTAAGCAGCTGTTATGAGTAAACAATTTAATTACCAGGTATCATGCTGGTTTTACAAATTACATTTTATTTATTTTCTTAGTGCTTCTTCTGTGTTTCTATGAGGATGAGGGCTGTCATTCTTTGCCACTTTATTGATGTAAATTTGTAGTCCTTTCTCTATTTTTGCGAAATGTCCCGGTTTTTGGGTCGCCCGAACTGGTCACCCTAGCAATACAGCAAATAATCAGGAGGCAATTGTAATTTCAATCGACCAGAGCATGTAAAATGGCCAGATGGAGTAGCTAATGCTAAAATGCATTCAAATTTGAATTATTTTTTTTTCTCCATTTTTAGCTCAATACAAGTCAATGGAGCGTAGACACCTGAATAAAATGTTACTTCAATGACACATATCTAATGAAAAGTTGGCATGGTCTTCCCATTGAGAAAATGTGAGATGTCCTTGAAGCTTAGATACCAATCCAATCAACTTTATTCGATCTAATTAATAAATATAGATCATGAAAGTATACACATACAAGGTAATCAATCTTTAAAAAGAAGTTAATAAAATCAGCATTTTTAAAAGACCCGTAACAGCCCATGCAAAATAACCTATAATGTGTATTGTAAACAAGAATTCAAAGATTTATCTTAATGCTAAAAGCTGGAAATGCAGTCATTCATCAAGCAACAATCTTCAACCACATAGCTAAACAAATTGACTAATAAATAGATAATAGTTAAGAATAATATGTCTACATTGCAAAACAAAATGACTATTTACATACATTTGACATGGTAAAACTTAATCACATGAATTTCACCAATACCATTACATGCTCTAATAGACAAGAGGCTAAATTCCACACATTTCTCCCTTATAAAAGACGCCTCATGTGCAGGCAGGCCCACAAGACAGAGGCTACGCAGAAACAAAGATAGGGGTCATGGAGTTTCTTCAGAAACAACATGGCAATATAACATTGTTTAAAATTGTGCAGCCTTAAAAGTGATAAAATATATCTACATCTCTATAGTTTATAAAAGTGACAGAAGAAAAAGAGGTGGAGATCACATTGCACAGATAAATTATCACATGGACATGGGAGCAACTCACTTAAGGAGTACTTTTTTCCTGGGAAACTTAGCATCAATGGAATTAGATTTGTGCGGAATCTTAAAAGGACAAACCTATGCTAGAAATTTCTTACTCCCTCCAGATATGAAAAATCACCATCCATTAAGGATGGGATTTGGTGGTATAGTTTTGTTACAGTTTTTGCACGATGAGTTTCTTCCCTAGCATTGGCTGCCTTGGCTAGAAATAGTGCCTTAAGTTTCTTTTTAGGGAATTGGTAAAAAGAACTTGGGTTGGAAAACAGTTCTGGGACACCTAGAGAGTGCAAAATTGTTTCAACATATTGTAACCAGGCAATTTTATGTCCCTGGTCTAACGAGAGACAGTTTTGTATTATCGCCTGGTTGAGGTCCCCTGTATTTCTCCTCCAAATTGAGTGCCATACCATAATCGGGCTAGTCTCACCGCACCCGTTATTTACGGTAAGTCCAGCTCCAGGTGGCAGACATAGTTGGAAAAAGAAAGAGGGAGAAAGGTGATCCTTTTTAAAAAGCCGTTCTCTATCTTCTAGATGCATTCTATTGGGGCCATTCCCCACATCCTGCCCCATATGTTGTGGCTGAAATGGTTTTTCAGTTATAAATAATTTTATATTAGCTATGGTCTTGTTCCCAAGTTTCTTAATGAAACTGAAGATTGCAACCAAGGTTCTTTCCATAGTTAGAGCCCTGCAGCCCACCATGGGCAGCCAGGTTTCTTTACTATAAAGTAAAAGTCCCAAATAGGAGAAAGTCTCCACTATCGCTAGTTTCCTAGTTCCAATATAAAAAGAAGGAATCCTTTTTGGTGGGGGAGTGGCGGGGGGGACTCCTGCTACCACAACAAAGGTTTTAGTCTCGTTGACCTTTAAGTTCAAAGATGACATATAACCCACATAGGCATTTATTAGATGTTGTAGTGCTACTCCCGTCCTAGCTATTAGGATGGCATCGTCCGCATAAGCCAGGATGGGGAGGGATGTTGACGGGAGGGATGGGACATCTGCCACGGATTCTATTAAGGCAGCTTCCACTCTGTTAGTGTATAACGAAAACAGGAATGGGGCAAGGACACAGCCTTGTCTGACCCCTCTCAAGATTTTAAAGGGTCTTGTGCATTCACCATCCATCCCATTGCACACACATGCCATTACCTGTGGGTACATTTCACAAATTAAATTGATCAACGGAGGATCAATACCCATCTCCATCATTATAGACCATAACTTCACATGGTTTACACAGTCAAAGCCTGCTGTTAAATCCATGAAAGACATGTAAGTATGTCCTCCGATTGCTACAGTGTACTTGGCAATGGTCAAGCTCAGATTCAGACATTGATCAATAGTGCCTCTACCCTTCTGGAAGCCGTACTGGGTTGGCATCTATATGTTTGTTTCCCTCGCCCAGTCCTCCAGTCTGTTTAATAGGACACGACCCAACAATTTACCAATACAGGCCAGAAGAGAAATTGGGCGATAATTTTGGGGGTTAGATTTGTCACCCTTTTATCGTGTATGGGGACAATGACACTTGGTTTCCATGATTGGAGTGGTCCTTTTTAAGAGATTTCGTTAAATATTAAGGTTAACAGGGTGGCCCACAGCTCTTGGTGTTCAATAGGGACCCCATCTGGACCTGGAGCTTTAGCACGTCTACACTTAGCCAGTGAAATTCTCACCTCATCCAGGTTAAAGAGTAGAGGGCTACTCGAAGGTTCCAAGGGGACAGGAGTATAGTCCCATGACAAATTCTTACTCCCAAAAATGCCTTCAAAATGATCTACCCATGTGTCTTCATCTATATGGGAATCCAACGTTTTCACTAAGTTATTCTTAAAATAAGGAGAATTTACTACCCTCCAAAATTCCCTGCTGTTATTGGAAGAAGCTAAGATACAAATGCATGAATACATTGCCTGAATTCATTAATTTCCAAAAATCACTCTTCTGGTTGTCAAGATTGAAATCAAGGCTACACTTTATTACGAGATGCATCAAACGTGCAAATGTTCTACCTCAAATTAAATTACTTCTAGGTCGACTTGAGTCATGATACCCAGCACGCATATTGAGGATAAAGAGCACTCCAAATTAAAATGAGACCAACATCCACATTTGATTATACAATGCATCAGTGGACGCTGTGATATACAGGTACAAGAGAACATTAACATTAAAAAAATAGGAATAAAAGATTGTGTTTTCACAACTAGTTTCAGGCTATTACTGGCAGACATCTACCCAGTTCCTGGTGGCCACAGACAAGCCCATCGTTTGCCAGTGGTAGCAGGTTTGGATAGAAAGCATCTTTGAACTTTATGAGTTGCAAATTAGGAGTGCTATAGTACCATCAACTTGCAAAAATCAATGTTTTTAGATTGCAAATCGTAACCCTAATACCATATCAGTAATGGGTTTAAAACCAGTATTTCACAGGCATGACATCATACCCCTAAATTATTATTTATTATTTAAAATTATTATTATTTAAAATCTTATATAGCGCGCAGCTACCCTTGGGCATCCCGGCGCTTTCCGACAAACATCCAATCCAAGATGGAAAACAGCAATGGAACGTTATCCAGGGAATAAAAAGGTTTTAAGACCTTTGCGGAAGCGCAGTGTACAGGTCTCAGCGCGTAGTTTAAGCGGGAGCGAGTTCCAGAGCTTTGCTGTATTAAAGGAGAATCTTCTTCCCCCAGTGCGGGCCTTTTTTACTCTAGGAACAGATAGGAGGTGTTGCTTCTCTGAGCGCAGCGTTCTGCTTGCTTTATAAGCCGTGACAAGATTCTTTAGGATGAGGGGACCTTTCCCTAAAAGGATTTTATGAGCCAAGCAAAGTGCCTTAAAAGTCACTCTCTCCCGCACAGGGAGCCAATGCAATGCCTTTAGTGCCGGCTTCGCAGATTGCATCCTCGGAATGTCCATGAGCAGCCTTGCCGCCGCGTTTTGGACCTGTTGCAGGATCTTAAAGGTGGATTCAGGGGCGCCCAAGAAAATAGCATTGCTATAATCAAGTCGAGATGTTATGAGACCCTGAATCAGCAACTTCCTTGATGCTAACGGGAGAAGAGGGAAGATTTTCCGAGCCGACCTAAGTAAGGCATAACACACTCCTGCTGTTTTCTTGGCGTGGGTACGGAGTGACAGGTCCGGTTCTAACCAGACTCCAAGGCTCTTAATAGCTTCCTTGGGGGCAGGGGGTTCACCCATACAACCAGGCCAGCTGAGAGGGGGAAGGAGGGTAGATTTACTCCCCAGCAGCAGTAGTTCCGTTTTTGAGCCGTTTAGTTTGAGGGAGGACTCTCCCATCCAAGTGTGAACATCCACAAGACAGGACTTCAAAATGTCCGGGTTGTCGGCCAGATGGGACAAAGAAACGACTAGCTGCGTATCGTCAGCATAACTGACGATTTTGATGTTATAGGGGGAGACTACACCCTCCAGCGGGGCCATATAAACATTGAACAATGTAGGGCTCAACGAGGAGCCCTGTGGCACTCCACACTGGAGGGGGATTGATTTAGATCTCTCCGATCCATCCCAGACCTGGTACGTTCGATCCGATAGGAAGGAACTCAACCACTGCAGAGCCATCCCAGACACCCCGACCTCAGCCAGCCGCTGTATCAGCAACTGATGGCTCACGGTGTCAAATGCTGCGCTGAGGTCCAGGAGGATCACTGCCACTGATCCTCCTGTGTCTAGGATCCGTCTGGCCTCATCCACGACTGCCACTAAAGCTGTGTCGGTGCCCTGACCCGGGCGAAATCCAGTTTGGGATGGCTGGAGGAGACCATTCAGCTCCAAAAAGGCCGACAGCTGCTTGTTGGCCAGTCGCTCAGCGACTTTGCCAAGGCCCGGCAGCAATGAAATAGGTCTATAATTCGAAAGGACCGTATGATCCAAATTGGATTTTTTTAATAGAGCCCTAACAACTGCCATTTTCCAAGTGGGTGGAACCAGGCCCTGGATGAAAGAGGCATTCATTAGATCAGTCACAGGGGCTGCAATGGCCGCTGTTGCCTGTTTAAGAAACTTCATGGGGACCGGGTCCATGGGGGAGCCACTTTTAATCAGCGATAGAGTTTTGATGACGTCGCTCATTAACACTGGGCCGAAGATGTCCAGGCCGGGAGCGCTAGCTCTATCCTGAGTTCCCCCAGTTCGTTTGCCGTGGTCCTGCGATAACCTGGGCTGGGGAAGAGAGATTAGAATTTTCTCTATTTTCGTGTTAAAGAACTCCGCAAGTTCCGAGCTCTTTTGTTTATCATGCATAGCAACCGGCTCCGGAACTTTGAGCAGTTCTCTAAGCACTCTAAAGCTTTCCCTGGAGGAGCTGGAAGCGGATTTAATCCGATCTTCAAAGAAAAGAGCTTTCGCACATCGTACAGCTGACTTGTAGCCCCTCATTGCAGCGCGATATTCTTTTCTCCTATGATCGTCCCAGTTCTTCCTCCATAGCCTCTCCATCCTTTTACATCCTTTCCTGAGGGTGCGTAGTTCAACCGAGTACCACGGAGCCGAGCCAACCCGTTTCTCCCTCTTTTGGACTCTCTTTTTCGGAATCAGAGTATCAAGGGAGGCGGATAGCCAGTTGTTAATGTTGGAGTCGGCCGTGACTGGATCCGACGCGCAAGGAGGGATCCAGTTATTATCCATTATTTATTTTGCATTGTTAATTTTTGGCAATAAAATATTCAGGAGTAAAAGAAACAAAACATGAAGTACCTCAAGGAGTAATATAAACTGAGCCATTGTTGTTGCATTGGGTCTGCTTTTTCAGAAAAAAATCTTTAAAGATTTTTAAGAATTATCTGCAGACCGTATGCATGTAGAAATAACAAAGTAATATTCAGTGAATATTCAAAACATGGTGCATGTATTAATCCACAAAATCATTACCAATGCAAGCTCGGAGTTCAGTTACCATTTTTCAAATTAAAAAAAGCAAGACACATAGGCCTGATTATGATGTCGGTCGTGTTTGCCTCTGACCAAGATCTCTGTGGTTTCGGAACCGACCGACCTCAGGTTGGTGGTCCGAAACCGTAATTACGATGCAACCGCACATGGTGTGGTCGCAAACTCCCATTTTCATTTGGGAGCTTGTGCGGCAGTCAGAAACCGGCCACAGTACAAGCCTCCATAGAGAAATGGGAGTTCCTATAAAGCCCTGAACCGTGTGGCAGGCACCTCATGCTCTCTACTTTGCATCACTCCATGCCACTACACTCTACTTTTTTATCACTCCACACTACACCACTCCACACTGCACCAACACACTCTTCTCTGCACCAATCCACTCTATGCCTCGCTACTCTACACCATTCCACTCTACTCTATTCCAATGGACTCTACCCAACACTACTGTATTATGCACCACTGCACTTTTCGTCCCTACACTCTACGCCACTCCAAGCCACTCCACTCTATGCCACCCTACTCTGCAACACTGCACTTTATGCCACTGGACTCTATGCTAATGCAATCTACTCTGTTACACTCCACTGTACGCCAGTACAGTATATGCCAATCTCCTCTATGCCAATCTACTGTGCATCACTGCACTCTACTCTGAAACAATCTACTGTATGCCACTGCACTTGGCACCACTGCGCTCAGCGCCACTCCACTCTACTCTGCACCACTCTATGCCACTGCACTCTATGCCAATGCACTCCACACCACTTTACACAAAACTAAAGCACTCTATGCCACTATACTCTACACAACTGCACTCTATGCCATTGTACTCTGTCACTGCACTTTATGTCACTCTATTCTACTTTGCACCACTGTTCTCTATGCCACTGCTCTGTTTGCCACTCTACTTTGCGCCACTCTACTCGACACCACTCTGCTCTACACCACTGCACTCCATGACTTTCTACTGAACAACACTGCACTCTATGACAGTATACTCTGCAACACTGCACTCTTCAACTCTACTTGGTGCCACTCTTTGTGAACTCCGAATCATTTCACTCTACGCCAATTCACTTACAACAATCCCCTCTAAGCCACTCTAATCTACTCTACACCACTACACTCTACGCCACTTCACTCTACTCTGAAACAATCTACTCTATTCCACTACAATCTATGCCACTCTATTCCACTTTGCCCTACTCCACTCTACACCACTCATCTCTACTCCACTGCACTCTACAGCACTTTATTCAAAACCAATACACTCTACGCCACTGCACTCTATGCCAATCTGCTCTGCACCACTGCACTGTACGCCACTATAGCCTAGATCACTTTACTGTACACTACTGTATGTCACTGCACTCTACACCAATGCACTTTACATCACTCTACTCTACACCGTTGCACTCTATGACACTCTACTCTGCTTCACTGCAACATTGCAGTCTGTGCTACTGAACTCTATGCCACTCTATTCTATGCCATTCTACTCTGCGCCACTCTACTCTGCACCACTGTACTCTATGCCACTGCACTTTACGCCAATACACCACTGCACTCTGCCCTCTGACACAGCACTCTATGCCACTTCACTCTATGCCTCTCTACTCTATGTCAGTGCACTCTACCTCACTCTACTATGCACCACTGCACTCTTCACCACTGCACTCTACACTACTCCAGTCTAGGCTACTCCCCTCTGCACCACTCCACTCTATGCCAATGCACTTTGTAACACTGCACTCTACACCACAACTCTATGCCACTCCACTCAACCCTGCACCACTCCATGCCAGTGCACTCCGAAACAATCTACTCTATGCCACTGCACTCTATTCCACTGCATTTTATGCAATTCTTCTCCACTCTGCGCCACTCTATTCCATTCTACGGCACTGCAATCCATGCTGTGCCACTATACTCTATGCCACTTCACTCTAAGCCACTACTCTATGAAACTACTCTCTACCCTGCACCACTGTACTCTACCTTGCACCACTGTACTCCACTTCACTCTACTCTGAAACAATCTACTCTATTCCACTACAATCTATGCCACTCTATTCCACTTTGCCCTACTCCACTCTACACCACTCCTCTCTACTCCACTGCACTCTACAGCACTTTATTCAAAACCAATACACTCTACGCCACTGCACTTTAAGCCAATCTGCTCTGCACCACTGCACTGTATGCCACTATAGCCTAGATCACTTTACTGTGCACTACTGTATGTCACTGCACTCTACACCAATGCACTTTACATCACTCTACTCTACACCACTGCACTCTATGACACTCCACTCTGTTTCACTGCATCACTGCAGTCTGTGCTACTGAACTCTATGCCACTCTATTCTATGCCATTCTACTCTGCGCCACTCTACTCTGCACCACTGTACTCTATGCCACTGCACTTTATGCCAATACACCACTGCACTCTACACTCTGACACAGCACTCTATGCCACTTCACTCTATGCCTCTCTACTCTATGTCAGTGCACTCTACCTCACTCTACTATGCACCACTGCACTCTTCACCACTGCACTCTACACTACTCCAGTCTAGGCTACTCCACTCTGCACCACTCCACTCTATGCCAATGCACTTTATAACACTGCACTCTACACCACAACTCTATGCCACTCCACTCAACGCTGCACCACTCCATGCCAGTGCACTCCGAAACAATCTACTCTATGCCACTGCACTCTATTCCACTGCATTTTATGCAATTCTTCTCCACTCTGCGCCACTCTACTACATTCTACGGCACTGCAATCCATGCTGTGCCACTATACTCTATGCCACTTCACTCTAAGCCACTACTCTATGAAACTACTCTCTACCCTGCACCACTGTACTCTACCTTGCACCACTGTACTCCACTTCACTCTACTCTGAAACAAGCTACTCAAACCCACTGCACTCCATGCTACTTAAATGTATTAAACAGTATTAAATGCATTAGCATATTTTATTTATTTATTTAAGACTGACACTGCCATCCAGAGAAGTCCCATCAGAATACTGATGGGACCCCAGCAAAATTTCTTTTTAACTGGGTTCCCCTTTTGCAGCGCACGCAAGAGAAAACTTTGTTCCACGCTACTGCATTCTTTTGAAATGAGTAGCTGGGTAAGTCTTTCTCTCCATGCCCGTAATCGATGTGCACTCATGCAGAGGTGCTGGGCACTGTGAAAGTGTAAGGTACGCAGGCGCGCACCTTACAGGGAACATAGCTGCTAACCAGTGCTAAAGTGCATGTGCTTCTCCCCTAAAACATGTTGACATTGGTGTAAACCTGATTGGCATATTTAGTTTACCTGTAAGTCCCTTGTAAAGTGTTATACCATGTACCCACAGTCTGTAATCTAAATGGTACTAGTGGGTCTGCAGCACTGGTTGTATCACCCACACAAGTAGCAATTCCTGATTGAAAAGGCGTAGCTACTTCATGTTTAACATCTTTGGAATGGTGGTGATAAATCCTCTTTAGTGGTAACGCTGGATTTTACATACCATTTTAGAAATGCCACTTTTAGAAAGTGGACATTTCTCTGCTCTTAACTTTGCTCTGTGTGCCTGCAGCCTGCCTCCAATACACGTCTGGGATGGGTGACAGCCACATTTTGAGCATATTCTCTAGACAGCCACAACACAGGAAAGGCTGGGTGTGACAGGTGATACATCTGCATTCATCTACATACTGATAGTCATCCTGAGCAGGAAGAGGGAGAGGTGGCTCACACTTACATCTAAATAGGTTGCGTCCTGCCCTCACAAAAAGGGCTGATTTACCCTTAACTGGTAGTCTGAAGCCAGGGCTGGAGTGAAAGGGATCCTTGTGCACTACAGATAACTCTTTTGAAGTCACCCCTTACATCAAATGCACTTTTGGGTATAAGTACCAGGGGGCATATTTATAAGAACTGACGCATCCCTGCATATCAGCAGGGATGCGCCAGTTATTTTGCGCCCCAGCTCCGCCACCATGGATGCGCCGCATTTATAATGCGGCGCACCATGGGGCAAAAACGGCACAGATGCGTCACGCATCTGTGCCGTAAAAGTGGCGCATTGCTGGAGTTGCGTCGCAAGCGCGACGCAGCTCCAGCAATGCTCTGGGGGGCCCTATCTGCACAATGCTGCGTCAATCCTTACGCCTGCTTCAAGCAGGCGCAGGGTTTTGACGCAGCATGGGCTCAAAAGTGACTGAGTGAAATCTTGTAGATTTCACTCAGCCACTTTTAGGAGGCGTTCCTGCGCTGGAACGCCCCCACCTGCCCTGGAACGCCTACATGTGGCGCAGGGCTTTACAACGTGACGCATCTCCCAGATGCGTCACGTTGTAAATACCCCGCACCATGGCGCAGGATTTGCGCCGCTGCTGCGTCACAAAAGTGACGCAACGGCGGCGTAAATGAGGCGCAAGTCAAATATAAATCTGCCCCCAGGGCTCTGGCCCTATCAAATCAGTACACTACTGGACTGGGGGAAGAACTCTGCTGGAGTGAAGACTGCTGTGCTGTAAAGATTGCCACTTTGCTGTGACTGACTGTTCCAAGGAACTGCTTCTCTGCTTTACTGAGCTGCCCCGCTGCCTGCTGATCTTGCCCTAAGGCCTAGACCCATCCACTTGAACCCAGGGTAGCTCCAAGGGCTTGCTGACTCGTCTCCTGCTCCTGGAAGTCTCAAGGATATAAAAGACGTCCTCCATCTTCTTCTGGGATCTGCCATCTGTGACTCCTGCCCTTGCCTGAGATGCCCCTGTAGTCCTCGTAGTAAAAAACACAGGAGTATAACTCATAGACCAGGTTGAGATCTGGGTGAATACGAGAAACCTAGCAACAATGTCTCAACCGGATTTAATAGAAACTAATATATATGTATGTACAAGACATTACAGGAAAGAAACAAAAAAGGGGAGACTCCAAGTGATTTGTTGAAAGTGCTAATGGCATCATATATTTGAAACACAAATTATACATGACAATTATATCAGCACTGTTGGCATAAATGCAGAGGCAACCCTAAGGAACTTGGTGCACGTTGTGCTCGTGACAAAAAGGTGACGGCGCAAGTGACAAGTGAGGAACACAGCGATAGGCGCGAAGTGATAAAGTGATATAGAATATATACAAAATAATTGGTTCAACACAATGATTATTTTAGGTAATTAATCAGGGTTTAGAGCAATTTTGTGAACCAAAGTTGAGTGTGTGCCATAAATTGCACTTGTAAACTGGTCGACGGCGTTTTGATCCTAGTAAATCAGGATCATCTTCAGGACCAGGTAGACAAATTTGTAGGTGCTGTATGGAAAAGGAAAGGAAAGAATCAGGGCGACTAGGGGCAGGGGGCACACTGGGGGAGGAGAACGGGAGAAAAAGGAATGTGGAGGTCGGGGCAAGGCAGCCTACCTGTAGCACACGAGGGGAGGTGGACTGGGGGGTTCAAGAATAGATCAAGAATAAATGTGGGTCCTTGTGTGTAAGGCAGCGTAGAGGCATGTCTGTGTGTGGCAAAGGAACTGGAGCGCGCAGTCTGGGGAGAAACGAAGGAAGAAACCAGAGTAAACTAACTTCCGTGCTAATGAGCACACGTAAGTAGGGGTGAGACAGCAGGGGTGAAATGGTTAGCTCACCCACTGGCAACTCAACGAAGGAATCGTAAGCGAGATGCAGGGTTGGATCCCCGATCCACTGCAATGACAACAGGCGTTGAATCCTGGGGAGGTAGAAGGCGTCTGAGCGTGAATGCGGGCGATAAGGAGGGAGAGTAAAAGGTTGCAGGGCTCGAGTGCTGCCGCTGCTTACCTTGATGTATGTGGAGGCGAGATAGAATAAATCCATTAAGAGATGGGTCAACGAGTATCTCCAGGCCGCCACAATCGTGTGCGGTGTCATCCGGTGTCTTGTAAGTGTGTGGCGGACAGATTAGTTAAATGAGTCTAGCATTTCCGGGGAGCGCGTCAGTCGATCGTAACCGCTTCCGGATTGGTTGCGAAGGGGGTGGGTGGGGCGTTGTCAAGGACGCTAGTCAACCATGAGTTAGACGTCATGAGGAAAGGGAAGAGCTACTCTGAGTAATGGTATCTGTAGGGAAAACGTGTGAGTGTTGCGAAATAGTTATCAGTCAAAATTAAGGTAATAAATACAGCATAAATATAATATTTACAAGGTGCAATCTACCATATTGCGGAGTGAAATGGAAAGTTACTTTTAGTCTAGCGTCTGCTAGGTACACATGGTTGTATCAGCAGTCTAGAAATACGAAATGGAATTAAAATAACAATGATGAAAAATAAATGAATAGAACATTTATAAAGCAAAGTTGGTGAATTTAGAGGCAGCTTGGCTGTGACATGAAATTAGCAGACAAGTGAGATCCAACAATCGACGCAAACAGTTCAACAGTATATAATTGCGTAAATAAAACATTACAACTCAACCATGAGTTAGACGTCATGAGGAAAGGGAAGAGCTACTCTGAGTAATGGTATCTGTAGGGAAAACGTGTGAGTGTTGCGAAATAGTTATCAGTCAAAATTAAGGTAATAAATACAGCATAAATATAATATTTACAAGGTGCAATCTACCATATTGCGGAGTGAAATGGAAAGTTACTTTTAGTCTAGCGTCTGCTAGGTACACATGGTTGTATCAGCAGTCTAGAAATACGAAATGGAATTAAAATAACAATGATGAAAAATAAATGAATAGAACATTTATAAAGCAAAGTTGGTGAATTTAGAGGCAGCTTGGCTGTGACATGAAATTAGCAGACAAGTGAGATCCAACAATCGACGCAAACAGTTCAACAGTATATAATTGCGTAAATAAAACATTACAACTAAAAACCATGTCATGTTGAAGAGACAATCTCATGTGTTCACGTGTAGAGTGGCTAGGGTTTTAGCAGGGCGGACAGTGTACAGGAGAAGAAATGGTGAAGGATCACAGATACAGTGGGGAACAGGGATCACACCTGAATGGTGCTGTTTCACTCGTCAATCGTGTTCAGGCCCTGGTTCACTGAGTTACAGTGTGTGAACCATTTGCATTCACTCTTGTTCAATAAAGTCTGGAGATTGCCACCTCTGAGGGGAAGCAGAGGTTGGTCATTCACCTTCCAAGTAATGTCCAGTTCACTGTGGTTCTTTTCAAGGTAGTGTGCCACCAAGGGGGCTGTCAGAACTTTGCAGTGTATTCTGCTCTTATGTTGTATGATTCTTTGCTTGATCATTTGGGTAGTCTGACCGATGTATGTAAGGTTGCATATGCACTGGATTGCGTAGATCACATTCTGGGAACGGCAGTTGGTAAAAGTTTTCAATGTGTATGATTTGTTGTTGGTCCTGAATTCCTTGGTGTTGGAGGTGAGGTCACAGACGCTACACGTTTGGCATCTGTAGTGGCCGATCAATGGTGGTAGACCCCAGGTAGCGGTGATGGAGTTTTGCTGCAGTGGTTTGGTGGGCCAAGTAATGGCATGGACCAGGTGATTGGCCAGGTTATCACCTTGTTGGTATGAGAAGAGTGGGGGTTCCTGAAAGGACTTATGAGTTATCAGTATTGTCCAGTTACGTTTGATGATCTTCTTGACGTGGTTACTGCAGGGGCTGAATTTGGTCACAAGCGGGATTCTAGAATTCATCTTTTTCGGCTGGGGTGTGAGGAGGAGGTCTCGGTGGCAGTACCATGCACTTTTGCAGGCGCGTGAGATCAATCGTGGTGGATAGCCTCTGGAAATCAATTTGTGGTGGAGGATGTCCGACTCCCTGAAGTAATCCTTTCGCCATTTGTAATTTCTGCGAATGCGCAAAAATTGGCCATATGGTAGACCATCTCTCAGGTCGCGTGGGTGGTAACTAGAGTAATGGAGTAGAGTATTTCGTTCTGTGGGTTTTCGGTACAGCATGGTTCCAATTTTGCCTTCATCCACATGGATGGTGATGTCCAGGAATGGTAAGTCATTTGATTTATAGTCTGAGGTAAACTTTAGGTGAGGTTGAGATTGATTCAACCAGAGAACAAAAGAGTTCAATGTGTCAGGAGTACCTTTCCAGAAAAGGAGAACGTCATCTATGTAACGTCGCCAGAGGGAAATTTGTGTCCTGCATGGGTTGATCGGGGTCAGTATGTGTGTACTTTTTTCCAGATTATGTACAAAAAGGATAGCGAAATTCGGGGCAAAACAAGCTCCCATGGAGATCCCCTTGATTTGTAAGTAGAACGGATCTTGGTAGAGAAAGTAATTGTTCTCCAGGGCGAAGTGTAGTAGATCCATGATGAAATCTGTGGGGATCAAGGTTGATCTAGGTCTGTCTTCGAGTAGTTCTTTAATGACTGTGAGGCCCTCATCATGAGGAATGTTCGTGTATAAGGACTCTATGTCCTGTCCAGCCATAAGTTCAGTGTCTATATCATAAGGTCTGTCTTCGATAGTTTTGATAAGATCCATACCGTCATGTATGAAGGTATCAGTCAACGGAACAAATTCTTTGATGACTGCATCAATATATTTTCCTAGTGGCTCCAGGATGGAACCGCAGCCGGATACAATCAGACGCCCAGGTGAATTATTGCTGTCCTTGTGGACCTTGGGTAAGACGTAGATCACAGGTGTCTGGGGGTGTAGGTTGTTGAGAAAGGCAAATTCTTTAGCTGAGATAATGTTCTTGGCTTGAGCTTCACTTGTGACGCGTTGGATCTTGGTTTTCAGATCAGGCAAGGGATCTCTGGTGAGTTTGCGGTAGTGTAGAGCGTTTGATAGTTGTCTTTTAATCTCAAGATCGTACTTGTCGCTGTCCATGACAACGATCCCGCCACCCTTGTCTGTCGGTTTTATAATTAAGTCTGTTCTTTCTTTGAGGCTGAGAAGTGCTTGTTTTTCTGTTAGAGGTAAATTGTAAGGGACATATTCTAATTGTTTTTGGGGATCCATGACCTCGCGCAGGACCAGACGTTCGAAAGAGAGTATCTCAGGAGGCATGGCTGTTGAGGGTGGGTTGAAGGTGGATGGCGGGTGAATACGTGGTCTGTTGGAGTAGTTGGATTCAGGCTTACCTGCAAAAAATTGCTGTAGTCTAATGCGTCGAAAGAACTGTAGAAGTTGAGTTTGGAGTTCGAAGAAATTACTGCGTTCAGTAGGAACGAAGCTAAGGCCTCTGCTGAGGAGTTTAGTCTCATCAATGGAGAGAATGTGATTAGAAAGGTTGAATATGGGTATCAGTTGTGAATTAGGGTTGGCGCTGATAGTGGTAGGATCCATGTCGGGGATGGAGTCACTGTTGGAATGCGTGGTTGTTGTCACTGTTGTGGGCCCCATCGGTAAAACTTGTTTCTGGTTTGCCTTTCTCCGGAGTATTGATATTGGTAGTTGTTGCGTGCTCGGGCCCGGTTCTAGCCGCGTCCACGGCCTTGTTCTAAAAAACCCGGTGCTAACAAGGGAGCTGGTCTGTTGGTATTCCTAGAGGTGCTTGGTCCGTCGTTGGTGTCTGAGGCTACAATGGATGTGTTGGAGGAATCGGAGAATGTAATTTGTTGGTTATTGCGAAATATACCCCAGTTGCGGGTTCTAGGGGGGTTGTAGGGTGTGTTGTAAAATTCGTCTTTCAGGTAGGGATAGGTCTTTTCTACGTTGCAGTATTTAATATCTTTCTGGATTTTGGTGATTTTTTTGTTCAATTCAAACATGTTGAAAGTGACAATGGTGGCGTTGATCTTGTCCAAAAGATTTTTTGCTTCTGGTATAGAGCTGTCCTCTAGTATAAGTTTCTCAATTTCGGCAATTTCCTCCAGTTCTTTCTGACTGTGTTCGATAGCGGTGTCAATACCCAACACCATCCAGTGTTGGGAACAGGTGGTGGCCAAGTGACTGAAGCCTGTCCGAAACTTGGAATCTTGGATGAAGATTGCTGGTATGTTAGGGATTTGTAGACCTAGTGGGATAATGCCTGATTTTAGATACTCTGTGAGCATGCGGGCGTGTAGGGTCGTTCTGATTTGTTTTTTTCTTTAATTTCTCTAGCCTGTCAAGTAGGATATTTGAGGTATTGGTAGTTGGGGTGGTGGAAGTGAAGGGCCCAGGGGCAGAGAGTAAGGACGGATCATTGAAGATGCGTTGGATATAGTCTTCTGTATAAGTGGGAGTCTCCCTAGACATGTTCGGTTTGGAGAAATTTCTAACTGAACAAACCAAATTAAATGGTTTAAGGTAATGGCCACACAAGGAGCCTACTCTCGCAGCTCAGTAGCTGCTCACAATATAGCAAAAAACCACAGGAGTATAACCCATAGACCAGGTTGAGATCTGGGTGAGTACGAGAAAGCTAGCAACAATGTCTCAACCGGATTTAATAGAAACTAATATATATGTATGTACAAGACATTACAGGACATTACATTACAGGAAGGAAACAAAAAAGGGGAGACTCCAAGTTATTTGTTGAATGTGCTCATAGCATCATATATTTGAAACACAAATTATACATGACAGTTATATCAGCACTGTTGGCATAAATACAGAGGCAACCCTAAGGAACTTGGTGCACGTTGGGCTCGTGACAAAAAGGTGATGGCGCAAGTGACAAGTGAGGAACACAGCGATAGGCGCGAAGTCATAAAGTGATATAGAATATATACAAAATAATTGGTTCAACACAATGATTATTTTAGGTAATTAATCAGGGTTTAGAGCAATTCTGTGAACCAAAGTTGAGTGTGTGTCATAAATTGCACTGGTAAACTGGTCAACGGCGTTTCGATCCTAGTAAATCATGATCATCTTCAGGACCAGGTGGCCAAATTTGTAGTATGGAAAAGGAAAGGATCGGATCAGGGCGACTAGGGGCAGGGGGCACACTGGGGGAGGAGAACGGGAGAAAAAGGAATGTGGAGGTCGGGGCAAGGCAGCCTACCAGTAGCACACGAGGAGAGGTGGACTGGGGGGTTCAAGAATAGATCAAGAATAAATTTGGGTCCTTGTGTGTAAGGCAGCGTAGAGGAATGACTGCGTGAGGCCAAGGAACTGGAGCACCAGTCTGGGGAGAAAGGATAGAAGAAACCAGAGTAAACTAATTTCCGTGCTAATGAGCACTCGTAGGTAGGGGTGAGACAGCGAGGGTGAAATGGTTAACTCACCCACTGGCAACTCAACGAAGGAATCGTAGGCGAGGAGAAGTTGGGATTCCTGCACCGCAGCTCTTTCAATCAAGCTTTTACGCACTTTGTGAATGCGAACAGACCTGTACGCTCTGAAACGCGTTGCTCGCACGAAGGCTCAGCATATGCGAGCACAAGATCGTCTCTTTGCACTGCAGTAGTGCAGCTCGCAACGGTGACGCCAAGCAATCTTCTTGCTCCGTGGTCCTCCGCCGAACAGGACACCTCGCTCAACTTGAGGAGGTAAAACTTCAGTGGGAACTGTTTGGAACTCATTCCGACCCGCACTCCATCCCAGTCGGCTTCACTTTTCAGATTTACCTCGATCTAGCACGACCTCAAGTAACCTTTAGCACTATTGACTTCAAAGCACTGTTTTTACATTTATTCTTTAAAAATGTGTATCTTGACTTCTACTGATTGGATTTTTGGCTGTTTGGTCTTCTTTTATTGAGATAAATATTCACTATTTTTCTAAATCTGTGTGGAGTCTTTTTGTGGTGTTTTCATTGAGTTACTGTAATTAAAATATAACACAAATACTTTATACATTGCATCTTAAATTAAGCCTGACTGCTCTGTGCCAAGCTACCAGAGGCTGAGCACAGGTTAATTTATGGTGTGTATCCGATTTACCCAGACTAGGGTGGTGGGCCTTACTTGGACAGGGTGCAAACCTCTGCCAACTAGAGACCCCATTTCCAACAATTCCCAATCTATGTGAAAAAAAGTAGATCCAAATGATTTTTGAAGCAGAGATGAAAGCAATGCTAAGAAATTTAGCAATAAGCAGCAGTACAACCGGTTGTGTGTAGATTATAATCCAATGCCCCAGGAGCTCGTAAATGTTATGTCTATTTGTATAGCGCATTTATCACCCGTGAGCGTATCCAGGCGCTTGAGCAGATGCATCATTGAGTGTCCTCTCAGAGTAATTCGAAGAGCCAGGACTTCAGTTTCTTGTGAAACTCAAGAAGTGAAGACAAGTCTCTGATGTGTTGTAGGAGGCCATTTCATGCTTTTGGAGCGATGTATGTAAACCAACAGCCTCTTGTACTGCTCTTGTGAATGCAGGATATGTGCGAAAAGGAATGAGGCTGAGTGTAGGTGTCTGTCAAGCTAGTGAAAGTGTATGCGATTGTTGAAATATGGTGGACCAGTGTTTTGTACGGCTTTGTATGTGTGCTTGAGGAGTTTTGAATTGGCTGCATTTGTGACTGGGCAGCAAGTAGACCTTTGTGAGGTGGAACAGCATTACGTAAGGTAAGTAACTTGTTCATCTGATAGAGATTTCTAGCTACAAATTTCTTCCATGAGCTTTCATGTCAGCTAATAGACTTCTCCTCCATGTTTGTAGGGGCTCCCTGTTTTTGCAGATTTGGAAACTAATTCACGGATTTCAAAACGTGACAAAGATCCCGGGATCTCTGCAAACCCTGTGTTGAGGGACCAGGAAATACCAATCGAAGCTCTCACAAGAGCTCCTCCCATTCAAATTCTTTAAGATATAATCATCTAACCAGACATTCACCAGGGAGAGTCATTATCTTTACTTATTTGGACATGGGTGTTAAAAAGGTAGCCCTAAAGGCCTCCTTACACCTTTTCTTATTCTGGCTTAGACTACGAACCAACCCAGAGCTAGGACACTATGCTGCTGCTTTGCAAGACATAATCAAAGCGGACAGATCTAATAAGATCCCGTGGTTGAGTTCCATAAAACATTTGCTGACTTCTTTAGGCCTTGGTGACTGCTGGCAATACTCGACTGCAGCCCCTTTTCCTTCCAAAGATGCATTGAAAAAACTATATTGGGCTCACACATTATATAGGGAGGAGCATAAAGTTGTAGGCTCTTCATTGACAGTGGACCTCCTAATTTTTAACACTGTGCATGGCCTAGAGAATTACTGGGACTTGATTACAATCCCAGTGGACAGGAAGCTCTTCCATCAGTTTAGAGTGGGGACACTTCTCCTTAGGTCGCTCACTGTAACCCGGTCTGGATCTGGCTCGGCAGTATACCCCTTCTGCACTGATCACTTTGAGTCAGTTCCTCATTCGTTTTCTGTGTGCCCGGCATATGCCCAGCTTCGCTCTGCTTATGTAGACTTCTGGGCACAGCTAGTCATTCTTTTGCACTGAGGATACTGAGAACATATTCTTGCACTTTATTTGCCTGTGGGGAAGTCAAATGTTTGGGTTTGATGTGGGCAAAAAGAAGGTCTGTCATCAAATGAATTTGATTTAGCAGTGTTTTATTGTTGTGATACACTGGAATTTGTTTTTTTAGTAATGTGTGGGACATGCTTGTTTTAATTGTCAATGATATATCGTGGTACTTATGTTTAAATCAGATGTATGCTGCTATATTTCTTGTTTTATGATGGAAACTTTTATGGCGCTGGCTGAAATACATTTATTTGACTGACTGAGGGAATGTAACACTCAACAAAACACCTGATTAAATCTGTATAATGGTAGCACACTTTCTTTTTTCTCTTGGTTCTATCTTTCCCTGTGCACTTCAACATACCTCTAGCTCTTCCCAGGGCCCTGTGACATAGTTCAGCCATTTGAAATCTCCACATATATTTACTCCAAAGTCACTGCTCTGTTTGACCATCTCTAAGCATTTATAGTGCATCTTGGGTGACCTGGGGGAATGGGCGGAGTTCTTGTGACTAAAGGCCATGACTTTGTAGTTGCTTGCATTGAAATAAAGTTTCTGCCAGACTGCCACCTCCTGAACTCTTTCCCTTCTTCCCAAAATCACACCCCAGACGAGCTTGAAAATGTCCTATTACTTACCGGTAATCTTCATTACTCCGGGTCCCGTAGTCCTCGACACCGTCAGTGACAAATGAGATTTACTATCTCAATGACAGACAAAAGAACGAAGGAATGCTGGACCTACCCCTCCCCCTCCCACTGGGAGTACTTAAGGAGTACCGTCCCAGCATTCCTCCTGAAATACCAAGCCCCAATGAAGGCCGGCAGACAGGGAGGGAGGGAGGGAAGTCATGACGGTGTCGAGGACTACGGGACCCGGAGTAATGAAGATTACCGGTAAGTAATAGGACATTACCCCCAGGTCCCTCCGTCCTCGACACCGTCAGTGACAAATGAGAAATACCAAAGCAAACCCCGGCATTCATACCAGAAAACACAACAAACCACCAGGATAGCAAACAAACCCAGAGATTTATTGGAAACAAAGTAGAAAAAAACATTTAGGAGCGAACAGAGCTCAACACCCCCAAAGCAAAACCTCCATCATCCCCCAACAGATTGAGGAGGCGATAATGCCTGATAAAAGTATTGGAAGAGGCCCACGTGGCAGCCCTACAAATCTCAGAGAGAGGGACACCCTGAACCTCCGCCCAAGAAGCAGCCACCCCTCTCGTAGAACGACCCTGAACCCCCAAAGGAGGAGGAGAACCAGACAGAGAGTAGGCCAAGGAAATGACTTGCTTCAGCCAACGGCCGATGGACACAGAAGAAGCCTTACTCCCAAGCGAAGCCGCACCAAAGGAGACAAAAAGGGAGTCCGACTTGCGAAAAACCGCCGTACGGTCCAGATAAATGCGCAAAGCCCTGCACACATCCAACAAAGACCACTGGGGACCCCCAGGAGAATCCAAAACAGAGCCCAGGGCAGGTAAGACCAACTCCTGACACCTGTGAAATTGCGAAGAAACCTTCGGCACAAAAGAAGAATCCAGTCGGAGCACCACACCCCCCTCCGTGAAGGAAAGAAAAGGAGGCCGCGCCATCAAGGCACCCAACTCCCCAAGACGACGAGCAGAGGTGACAGCCACCAGGAAAACCACCTTGAGAGTGAGAAATTTTAAATCCACCACATCCAAAGGCTCAAAAGGAGGACCGATCAAAACCCGAAGGACCAAAGGCAAATCCCACAGGGGAAAAGAAGGACGAGGAACAGGCCGAGAAACAGAAAAACTGCGGAGAAGACGAGAAACCAAGTCCTCAATATCCGAAAGATTCCCCCACGGGGAACGAAAAGCCCGAACAGCGGCCCACTGGGCCCGCAGAGTAGACACAGCCAAACCCTTCTCGAAACCCTCCCACAAAAATTGAAGGACAACCTGCAAGGAACAGAACAAAGGGGAGACCCCCAACGCCGAACACCAACGATCAAAATTACCCCAATGCCTATCATAAGCCTTAAGGGTAGAAGGCCGCCGGGAACGCTGAAGAGCCACCGCTAAATGTTCTGGGAAACCGCGCCGTCTCCAACCCTGCCTCTCAACTTCCACACCGACAACCGCAACCGGAGAAGCGACAGGCACGGGGAAGATCGAAGCGGAGACGGAGACAGGGGAAGAAACCAGGGACCCTGCACCGCCAAAAGACGCACCGTCGGAAACCAAGACCTCCGAGGCCAAAACGGCAGGACCGCCACCACCACCCGATCCTCCTGACACAAACGGGCCAGAAACCTGGGAACCAGAGCCAGGGGGGGGAAGGCATAGAGGAGACGCGAAGGCCACGGGAGAGACAGAGCGTCCACCCCCCAGCAACCCTCCTGCAGAAACCGGGAGCAGAACCGAGGGAGCTGAGCATTGTGCCGGGAGGCAAAGAGGTCCAGAAAGGGACGCCCAAACCTCCCGCACACAAGCCGAAACGCAACCGGGGTGAGAGACAACTCCAGAGAATCCGGAAAGCACCGACTCAGGGCATCCGCCACAAAGTTGTCCACTCCCCGAAGATGAACCGCCGTCAGAGACAGCAGATGGCCCTCCGCCCAACAAAACAGGGGCACCACTATCGCATTCAAGGAAGCCGAACGAATCCCCCCTTGATGATTCAGATAAGCCACCGTTACCATATTGTCGGACCGCACCAACACGTTCCGACCGAGCAACAGATCCCGAAAACCCATCACAGCTCGGGACACCGCCGTGAGCTCTCTCCAGTTGGACGACCGGCGGCTCTCCAGGAGGGACCAACGACCCTGAAGGGAACGAGACCCCAAGGTCGCCCCCCAACCCAAGGCGCTGGCATCCGACGTCAAGACCAGAGAAGGAGCAGACTGCAGGGGCAGACCCGAAGACAGATGATCCCTCACAGACCACCAAAGAAGAACCGGGAGGACCACCGGAGACACAGGAATAAGAACATCCAAGTCGCGGGACAGGGGATCCCAGAGAGACAGGAGGTACACCCAAAGGGGGCGCAGATGAAAACGTGCCCAGGCCACCGTAAAAACTGTCGCCGCCATCAGACCCATAAGACGCAACCAAAGGCGTACCGGAAAAGCACCCCCCACCCGGAAACGACGAGCAAGGGACACCAACGTCACAACCCGAGGCTCGGGGAGGAACACACGGTTCAGATCCGAACGGAAGCGGGCCCCAATGAAAACCATGTCCTGCGACGGCGTCAGCTGACATTTGGGCAAGTTGATCAGAAACCCATGGGCCCGCAACGCCGAGCACACCACCTCCCTGGCCTCCAGCAACAGGACCCGAGATGGAGCATGGATCAACCAGTCGTCTAAATAGGGGTACACCATCACCCCTTGGAGATGAAGCCACGCGACCAAAGGCGCCACCACCTTCGTAAACACCCGTGGCGCCGACCGGAGACCGAAGGGCAATACCATGAACTGGTAATGACGCCCCTGAACACAAAACCGCAGAAACCTGCGGGACCGAGGATGGACCGAGACATGATAATACGCATCCTGAAGATCGAGGGTACACATGAAGTGACCTGGCAGCACCAACGGAATCACCCTCTGCAAGGTCTCCATGCGGAAAGGAATCTTGGCCACCCATTTGTTCATCACCCGCAGATCCAAAATCAAGCGGAAACCCCCCGTGTTCTTTGGAACCAGAAAGACCAGGGAATAGAAACCCAACCCCGTCTCCAACGGGGGAACCTCCTGAATGGCACCCTTCCGAAGAAGGTCCAGAATCCCGAGAGAAAGATGAGACCGCTTCACACGACTCGAAGGCCAAGGAGTTGGCCGAACACCCGAGTCTGGAGGAGTAGCCGTAAACTCCAGAACATAACCCTGGCGAATCACGTCCAACACCCAGACGTCGGAACAAGACTGAACCCAGGCATCCAGGAAGAAGCGCAGCCGCCCTCCAACCAACAACCCGGGAACCACCGCCAAAGAGTCAGGAACGTGGCTTGGCAGGAGGAGGGGACTTAGCCTTACGGTCCCGACCACGGCCAGAAGCAAACCTACCCTGGCCTCTCACAAACTGCCTACGAGAAGTAGGGCGAAAGAAAGATTTGGGTTTAGAAGTGACAGGAGCAGTAGAGGAGACTTTAAAAGAAGAAGAATGCTTCTTTTCCTTAAATAACTTGTGCAATTTCGCCTCCAACTCCCCCCCAAACAACATTGTACCCTGAAAGGGCAACCTCAAAGCGCATGCTTTCTGCGCAGAGTCCGTCTTCCAGTCCTTAAGGACAAGACTGCGACGGGCAGCCACACAAGCCCCCCCGGACAGAGCAGAAGCACGCACAACGTCAAAGGAGACATCAGACAGCAGCTCCACCTGACGCTCAATCTGCTCAAGCAAACCAGAACAGTCCGTGGCATTATCCATCGACTGATAGAGAGACTTCAGGTCAGACAACAGGGACTGCGACACATAAGTCCCGTAGATGCCCGCCCTCAAGGCCAGGTGGGAACCAGAATACACCTTACGGAGCGCCACATCCGCCTTCTTGTCAACCGGATCTTTCAGCACAGCGTCCTCAGCAAGGGAAGTACGCCCCACCAAACTCGCCACAAAAGAATCAATAGGAATCGAATCAGGCAGTTCAGTAGCCATATCCTGCAGAGGATAGAGTTTCGCCATGAATCGCGGAATCAGGATGCGATCAGGATCAGCCCACTCGCGTTTCAAAACATCTTTGATGAAGGGATGGACAGGCACATCGACAGTGGCAGCACTCTGAAACTGTCGCAACAAAGGGCCCCTAGAGGTACTAGGCGCGTCCCCGTCAGGGAACCCCATGTTCTCCTTAACATGCTGCAAAATACCAGCCATAGCATCCTTGTCCACATATTTCCCTTTCAACTCTTCATCCCCCAACCACGCAGACTCATCGCCACTGGAGTCCGAAGAAACAGGAGCAGGGCACTTGCGACGGGATCACTAGAAGAAGAGGAAGACCTCTCCCTGTGATGACGCTTTCTGGAATGTTTCCCCATCGCCAACAACACACCAACCACCGCCAAAACACAAGGAAATAACAACCGCTATGCGGTACTCACCCCCTCTGCTCGTTTTAACGAGCCACCTCCAGCCGGGAACCTCGAGGCGCCTGACTTCCGTCCTCAAAGCCCTAAACCGGAAGTCAGGCAAGACGAAAACCCGGAAGAGGAAGGAGCCACAACCAATCGGAGCAGCTCGGCCGCGCCCCCTAGCAAGCCCGGCAGGCCAGGAGGGGCGGCCATCGGGCAAGGAGAAAGCCAACGCGGTATTACACCGCCGCGAGGCCCAGAGACATGAAGAAGCCCGCGCCACTCCCCCCAAGCCCGGCAGGGGGGGAGAGGACATCCACGGAGGTCCGCCGGAACCTGGAATGAGAACCAGCAGCCCCCAAGTAAGTCCAGAAGAAGGCAGGAGCGTCCAGCTCCTGCCGCGTCCACACTGTCAGTAAGACAGAAAAAAGAACAGGAGGAATGCTGGGACGGTACTCCTTAAGTACTCCCAGTGGGAGGGGGAGGGGTAGGTCCAGCATTCCTTCGTTCTTTTGTCTGTCATTGAGATAGTAAATCTCATTTGTCACTGACGGTGTCGAGGACGGAGGGACCTGGGGGTAATGGAGCGTGGCGCCCCCACCGGCAGCATGGTCATGTTTCATGCAGTCATTGTGGAGCGGTGGGAGTGGGGGCTGTGGGGACACTTGACCTCTCATCTCACCCACTGCTGTAATCAGCACAATGTGAAAGGAAATGACTGGGCCATCTTCCTGAGAGTCAATTAGCCGCATTCCTCGCGGTATGACATGCGGCAGTGTTTATGTTGAGGGGCACTCAGAGATCCTGTTTAATGCGGCGAAGCCTCGAGTGGCGCAGCAGGGTCTGCCGCACTGGGTCAGAAATGCACTCAGGGAACTGAGGATTCTGGGATGAAAGATAGCAAGGGAGTGATATTTAAAGGTGTCATCCTAAAGGCCGCGTGGGGGCTCTCCGTCCGCAAGTGACAGCTAGATGGACCACACATGCCAACAGACCCGATTCAGGCGGAAGTCTCCCGATTTTTAAAGCAAAAAATTGCTTTATTTTATCTGTCTCTCACCTAGAATTGCCACTGTTTCAATGTTAGTCAGTGGTGAAAATAACTTCCCCCGATTTTTTTTTACTATTTCCCGCTTTCCGTTTTGAAATTTTGCACAATGGTGGACATCCACAAGACAGCGGGACGACAATCCATCCGAAAGTCTGCTAAGAGCTATAGAAAAGCCAGCCACATGTCAGGCACATCTGGGGCCCTATTATGTATAGGGCGCACTTTCCCTGTTTGTGCCATGCACACCTTAAAACATGTGCACCAGGCGCAAACATGGAAAGTGCGCCATATGACATGGAATGCGCTGCCTTTAGGGCAGCCGCGAACTAACTTGGGGGCAGCGCATTCCTGTGAAAAACAAAGCAGATACTTTGAAGCCCTTTCCTGTTTTTTTTTTGTTAAGGAGGCACCCGCCTGCACTTTCAAAGGGGATTTAGAGATCCCCTTACTGGCAGGTGCAGGCAGTGACTGCTCCCACCTGCAAGGGGATGTCTGGGGGGTCCATGGGACCCCCTTTTCCCCCCGCCCGCCAGAGGGCTGCAATCAGAGGACGCACTGACAGTGCGCCCCCTGACAGCTTCTTTGCCTCTGCACCCGTGTCAGTGATATGATGCGGGCGCAAATGCAAAGGGATTCCTCAATTTGCATGGGGCACGCCCCCTGCTGATAGCACTGGAGCTTTATGTGTGCCAGTGCTATCAGTATTACTCAAGTGTCTGCGGCCCATCTGACATACCCAAGTGCCCGAGGGGCACGCAAAGCAGGCGTAAACACCTGTTGCGCCACCGGGGCAAACTCTGTAATATGGCCCCTGATGTGCACGAGGCTGCCTTAGGCCTCTCAGCAGAAGGCCTGCCATGGCTGTTATTGAGCACTTGCCCACCAATCTCTCACTTACAGTTTTTCCTTCTAAATGCATGCCAACTCTTCTGATTTAGGTGGGAGGCTCATAATGTTTTATTGTTAACCATTAGGGCGTTTTTGCTTTCACCCACCTAAATTTGCCTTCACTTCAATGCAAGTTAATGGGGAAATTAAAGACTAGCAAATGGAATACTTAATTTGAGCAGGTGGTTTCCAGTACTTGGCACTGGCATTTATGAGAGTCTGTCACATGGTGGCGCTGTTTGTTTTATTAAGAGATGAGCATAACAACATTTGTTTACTATTTCAATACCATTTCAATACACATCAAAAATAACTAATACCTGCCACCCAAGCCATTATTACTGCTTTGGGGCCTGGAATAGTCTGAATTGTCACACTAGCATTGGCAATGGGTGGTGCAAGCTGCAGTAGCCTCCTGATGAGGGTCCAGGTTCATCTTTTTTTACGAATTAAGCACTGCCCCCGATTGTTATGTTTTTTCTATTTTTTGTAACATGTTTTTATTGGCATTTTCAGGTGTATTGCAATATAGATCAGATAAATCATTCAATCCATGAGATTGCTTATTACAGTATCCAATATCCCCCATAATTAATCATGTGTACAATGGTTGCTGGATACACAAGTTGTAAACCCTATGGGTCTTGTTATGTTTTTTCTATGCCTCCCTCTCAGGTGCCGCACTGCCGCTTAACAGGCGCCTATTGTTCTATCATGGCATGACTCCATCCCCCCACAGCTTAGGCAGCCTCTTTTGGGATAATTAAACCCATGATTATTATTTTTTTCTTGAAATAAAGTGTTTGTTTTATGATAGGACATGCAGCAGGCGGAGGCACACCGCCATTTTAGGCGTCCTCAGTCTACCCCACAGAATGTGACTGTTAACCTTGGGGAGAGGCAGGGCAGGAGGGAAATGGAATGTGTTCCACGGCCCCACCCGGATTTTTTTTCCACCATGCCTCTCTGAAGTGAATTAAAAGCAGTTCTTCACCCACATTGCCTCAGCAAGATAATGGAAAGGGAAACCACACGACCGCTCTAAGAAAACATGAAACCAAAGCACATCCTGCAGGAATGATGGTCTGGTTCCAGGCTTGCGAGGGGCACACATTCCGCACTAATATTAGAGATGAACTCCTGTATCCTTGAATAATAATAGGAAATCAGCCACGTTTAGCGGGATCTCTCAGCGGCTTCTGACACTGTAAATCACAACATACAGCAAAGAAGAACAGAGGAATGTGCTGGAGAGGAAGCACAACTACATCAACCCAATGATGAAAGCATTCCAGTGTCTCCTAGATGATGCAAAGAACGAGTTTAAAGTCCTCTGCGCTGAACATAAGACTTCTGGGGTCATGGACCAAGATGTTTGCAAAAGCGCATGTTCAGCTGCCAATAACATAACATGGCAGCTCTTCACCAGGTCAAGACTTCAAATGGAAAACAAGTATTTGCAAACCCAGACGGGCTTGCCTTACCTATTGGCTTTTCCAGTGCCTTTTGGCAAAGTTCTACAGCGTTGGGGAAAAAGCGAAATGCTTTTTACTAATGTGCCACATTGATGATTTTTTGGGGAAAAAGGCATGATGTCAGTAGCTCAGTCCGCTGGCGTACATGCATGATGACGTGTGAATGCCCATGCATCACTACACATGCATGTGCCAGCAGAATGATGCAGGCGTCTTTTGCTTTGTATTTTTATTTACCGATGCAAGATGATGGATGCCACTGAGATTAGCTTATTAAAAAATTAATAATTTTTTGTGCGAAAGCTCGAACTGAAAAAAAGGACAGCCTGAGTCGGGGGACAAAGGAGGGGCCGTCAGGGGAGGAGAAGAAATGTGCACGAGGGAGAGAACAAAAACAACAGTTGATGGACAGAATGCAGAACAATGTCATACATTCACCCCAGTACAGAGATATGAGCCTAAATCCATCGTTTTTTTGCTCACCATGCCATTCCAGTTTGAACCCAGCCATATGCAAATCAGTCTTGACCCTGTGCCTCATGGGAACAGTCCAGCCCGAACTGCCAAGCCAGGTCGTCCCTGGACTGGATACAAGCATCCTAGGACCGGTTCCGGGGTTTCACCCCTCTTCAGCCAGGATAGTTTGATTCCAGTGGCATGGAGAGCACGGGACCCACGTCTGGGCTTACCCTTATAGGTGGGCCAGCTCCAGTGGCCAACTCACTGCCTAGCAAATACTCTGAGACCACTGAAGTTAAACAACACTTACCAGACATTCTGCTGCATGAATGGCTGATGGCCATCGGCAATGCAGGGGCATCCGATAACATTCTGTTGAGGGTCACCTGTTGGTCTTTGTGAAAATTCGTTATTAGGACACCATGAGCTCCCCCTTATTCTCCGGCCCTGCCTCGCTGATCACTACTGAGCTGTGCGGTGCTATACCGGAAGCAGGACACACGCCCATGGGTCGAAGCTCGCATGCGGAGGACATGTACGTGGACCATCAGCTATGGTCCTTTAATGCTATTCGTGAGATATTTTGACTGGGCTTTGGTCAGTTACTGCTTCACGCAGCCATGATTCATCTGGCACACCGACAATGGGGAGTGGGGATTCGGAGTCTCCTGTGTCGCAATCCCTGCAGGTGGCCCTAACACATGGTACCTGCAGAAAAGGGGCCATGTGCCTTTATTTGGCACCACTACGGATGCTGGGCCCAACTTCGGTGCACTTGAAAGAATGATGGGAATAATCCCTGGGAGAGGAAATAAGCCACATCATATGGCTACACTGCCTTCACTCTGCTAAATCGATACAGAGAAATTTTAGGTTTAGCTATGCGCAATCTAACTACATACACCACACGTATCTCACACCAAAACAGATAGCTCAGATGTATCTAAGGGCTGCCACGGTTTGCCCCAGTTGTGTGGAGATTGAAGCGGACTTTCTCCTTAAGGTATGGCGATGTCCGGTGATATCACTCTTCTGGGACAATGTGCTGAACGATTTGAGGGAAGTGACTTGACAGTGCTCAACCCATACAAAAAGAACAAGAGTGGTATATGCCTTTATAGAATAGAAATGATGCATGCCCATGGCCTGGCGCCCTTAGTTCGGGATTGGAAGCATGATGTCTTGAGGTGGGCCTATGCGGAGGTGATGGTGCTGTGGAAACCCTCCAACAGTGGTGGCAGAGGGGAATGATTTGTACCAAAAGATAGGTATATTGTAGAAATGGAGGCAAAATCTGATCAAAATCTGCCATGAGATTGCAATACGGAGGGTCTAGAGGAGTGACTCCCATTTCCTGATACACTTTGGGGTCGATTCCGATCCGTGTCGGACAGCTCTCCGAGAGCACTGGATCTAGGTAGTGAAATGTTTTTCTAAAACCTTTTCAATTACCATAAGATTTGAACTAGGTCTAAAGCTACATTGGTATTTCTGGTCAGGATTAAGCAATCAGCAACATGTTTGCTTTCCTGTTTGTTTGGGTATGTTATAGTGATAATATGCCACTCTGAGTTACTGGAAGCATATAGAAATTCCAAAACAATGCAGTATCCAGCCAATCACAGTGAGCATCTTGAATTGTGTAGCAAGGGGGATGTTCTACAAGAATATGCTCTGTCCCTGGGGGCCACTGAAACAATACAATCTTGCAGTTCAAACAATCTAAAACAGCCAGGCTCTGCATGTCTATAAATGTAATTGTATTTTTGCTAATGAATTTCAGTGCACATTTGTGTGAGAACAGGCACGCATATCAAAACCATCTAGGGCTCAGCATTTTCGGGTTTACATTAGCCAAGAAGTTTTGATTTTAGTTAAATTATATATATAATATATACATACTTAAAGTGGCTTTCAGCCAGCCCCCTTCATCCATTGGTCTGTTAACATTCATGTTTTTCTTGCACTCGCTAAAGCATACAGCATGAGGCATAGGTTAGCCCACATCACCCATTGGCTACCTTCACTCTGAATGGCAGCATTCTCCTCTTTCAGAAGGAGCACATCTGCACATGAAGGGGCCCATTAGAATGGCACACCCTAGCGGTGCCGGGACCAGCCGCCGGTGGTGCGGCGGTCCCGCACCGGCAATTTGGATGCCACTGCCACTGTGGCGGTGGCATCCTATATTCCCAGCATTGTGGCGGGCGGTGCTGTGAGCACTGCCCGCCACAATGCTGGGAATGCACGTTGTGTATTGTCATGCACAAGGTGACAGGCACCGCGCGGTGCCTGCCACCTTGTCCATGACAATGGGTACACCTCATGTGCACCCTCCACCCCCCAATACCCTGGGGGCCCGCAACGAGTTCCGGAAGCAAACTCCACCTGGCTTTCCATGGTGGGGTCTCCGCCATGGAAAGCCCTGCACTGCTGCCCATTCTAATATGGATGGCGGTGTCTAGCAGACACTGCCACCATATCCAGCCCCTTTTCCGCCTGGTCACCGGGATCCCCCCGCCATACTAATATGGCAGGGGGAAAATGGGTGGCGGGCGGGGTATGATGTAGGGCGGATCGCCACCGCCATGCGGGCGGTGGCGATCCGCCCTACATCATAATAGACCGCATAGTATTTTCAGTCAGCACTAGGGATTACTGTAGAAATGTGCGCTTTTTGAGATTAAAACTATTTTTGCTCCCCACCCCCTCCCCCATTTTTTTGTAACATTGACAAGGGCCCAGCAGAACCCAAACAAATATTTTGTTTAAGCAAGGAAAAAAACACGCCAAACACAACAAGCATTGACAAAGCCAAAAGCTCACACCAAACCTACTGACTTTTCAATGCTATTTTGTATTTTAGTCAAATTTTGTTTTTGCCTAACCAGCGAAACAGTCCCCATTCGCCAAATACTTTTGTTCAAGATATTTGTGAAAAACAAACAGAAGTGTATTTGCTACAGTACTACCCATATTGAACATGAGGTCGTCCTTATGTAGTGTTTGGAAGGTTAACAGAGTTTGAATGCGGTTCCGTGAAAAAAAAGCATCTCGACCATCCCAAGGGGGCTCCAAGTCCAGACTTCAGCTGTGAACTATTCACTGTGACATGACGCAGTCAGAAGGCCTCCCTGGCCTCAAGCTCACCTCCATGTTGGTAGACATTAAGCACTGAGATCTTCCCTCTCTAAGCTGCGACGCTACCATTCCTCACACCTTCAGGGAGGGTTAGTGGGTGGTCCAGGTACGGGCAAGTCAAGCGGTGACAGAAGCTAATTCATATCACGCCCTTCTGCTGCCAGTAAGAGAGGTCATACAGGGGCAGACTTTACTCCAACACCCACATCTCCCGGCCAGCAAGAGGGGGGTGCAAGGATCCATCTTCCAGAGCAGACAGGAGGGCATAGGCTGATGGGCAGAGATTAATGTGACCTTTGCGACGACTCCCAGCTGGAGAGGATCGTGCTGAGAGGTGAGACCACCACTCGGGGCTGCAGTGGGTGTGCTCCACCCTTCTGTGCAAGAGACTTCCAAAACAGGGGCGCACGTGTATTTGTCTACATAATGATTAAAGCCATTAGGTATTAAATCACTCGATTTTACAAGAGTGGTTTTGATATAGTACCATAGATTTCAACCCGATGTTCATCGTGGAAGCCATAATTGAGCAGTTTCAAATGATTTGACCTGAATCCAGTGATGGAAAATGGGAACCACAACGAAATGCCACATGTATGAAGCAGTAACAACTGACCAGTTGGTACCTGCCACTCTGATGGTGCTTGGTTACATTTTAATGTTGGTTCCTAGGGCAAAATATCTAGTTTTTGTGTTATGACCATATGACTTTTACTGCTTCATACATGTGACATTTGATTGTGGTAACTAGGGCGATATTTTATTTCTTTTGTTATGATCATATGACATTTGCTGCTTTGTATTGTTCCCTGTACTGTCCGACTTTGCCTACTTGGGTTTGAATGTTTTTTTTGGGGGGGGGGGGGGGGGGGGGTGAGGCCGGGGGTTATAGGATCGCCCACCCGAGCTTGATTGTGCACACATGTATTATTCTAATAATGTTAAGTTTCGTTACACGTTGTCTGCGCAGCCCCCGGGTTAGTGGTTCTACCAATACCACACCTTTTTAATTCACCCTGATGACAGCCACCCCTTTTATGTCACGCACATCTCACACGCACATGCCTCTACACCGCATGGTCTGAGTAGCCGCACTTGCTTTGTCTTGTGGAGAATATCACAGGTGGTTTATTCACCATTTTGAAATTCTATGCGGGTAGTCTTTCTCCTGTGATCCCCTGCACTTGACATTAACCGAATACCTCGCTTCACAGTTCGTTGACTTTGTGCGCGGGCAGTTATTTTGTTTTGTACTGTCTGCATCTCGCAAAGCGCAGTTGGCTAGCTTTTCAGGTAGGACTTTTCACTCATGGTCCCGGAAGACATGATGGGTGCACATCCTCTTAACGATTTTCAGGTTTACAGCCTGAATTTGTACATATTATAGCTTCCAACTGATGTATTTTGCAGTGCTGTTCACAGCAACACTTTGTTCCATGTTATATGTGTTGATTTGTTAACGTTGTGATTTTACATATTTGTTTTGCGTTAGTGATGTCACTGACCATGTCATGAGTGATGTAATATGTGACGTCATCAGCAGTGGATTGCGGGCGCGCAAGTTATAGTTAGCTGAACTAACTATAACGGGGTAATTTCATTGGTTTTGTACGAGTGAAATGTCCAGCTAACTATAACATGTGTGAAACCTATGGTTTTTTCAGTGAATTTGCAAGGTTTTTTAAATGCTAATTCCTAACTATAACGTGTGTGAAACCTATGGTTTTTTCAGTGAATTTGCAAGGTTTTTTAAATGCTAAGTTATGTATTTTTTATTTATATTTTTTAAATATTTGTTTTTTTTTTAATTTCCTATGTATTCATTTATATATTATCTTTATCCTTTTATTTTGTTTGGCTCATTTTTTAAAATTTTTTCAATTAGGATAAAGTTGAACAGCATAGTTAATATTTTCTATTAAGTTATGTCCATTTTTTTTATTTTTTATATCAATTCTTAGGGTGCGCGCTCAGAGAGCGCACCTAGTACGTTTGCGTAAGTTTTTTATGAATTCCGTTTTACGTTATTTACGTACGCATACATACGTTTTCTTTCGCGCTCGGAGCGCGCACCCAGTACGCATGCGTACGTACGCGTACGTACGCATGCGTCTGTACGCATGCATGCGTATGCATACGTACGCATGCGTGCGTGCATCGTACGTGCTCCACGCGGTACACTTCCGTATACGCGTAGAGTACGCGCGCTGTCGTTCGCGTATACGTGTGTGCTACGTATGCGCGTTACATACGCGCATACCACGTATGCGTTCGCGCATGCGTAATTGCCGGGTGCGCGCTCCGAGATTGCTCCATGCGCGCACCTCGGGTTATGTTCATAATAAAACAACACTTCTAATTGGTTTTCATTGCTTTCAGTTTCTGATTGTTTCAACACCACACCCAATCCCCTCATGGCAAGTCATGTGATCCACAATAATGACTTTTGATTGGTTTGAAGTACTTTCAGTTCCAGATTCTTCCAACACCACTCCCACTTTCTTCATTATTAGTTCTGATTCCCTTGGAGAAGGAGCTAATCTGTTGTTGAGAGACAATGGCTGAGCAGCAACCATCTTCAGAGAGTGAACAGGACACTCTTGAGAGACAGAGGAACAGGAAGCAGAAAGACAGCTTTATATGGCAGTTTTTTACTTTCCCTGAGGGACAAAAAAAAGTGAATGCACCGAAAGTTACTTGTGTATTGTGTCAAAAAGTCTTATCACGTGGGAATGCTAACAAGAAGTATTCTTTTAGCATACACACAATGACGAGGCATGTTGAGGCAATGCATCCAGTGACTTTTCGTCGAGCTTCTGGAGCAAACCCTCCACCTGCTCAGCCGACGACATCTGCAGCAGCTCAGCCGAACACATCTTCGGCAGCTCAGGCAAGCACTTCTACTGCGATGGTGCCTTCACCTTTTTCTACACCTCTTGTTGGTCCACCTTGTTTGGCGAGGTTGTCTACACGGTGCACTGATTGCGGTAGTCTTATTTCTGTGGGGGAGACCAGTCTTGATCTCCTTCAGCGAAAATTTGATGCGCATCAGTGCACTAGGCCATAGATGTTTTTTCTTTTTTTCGTTTTTCTCTTCCTGTTTCCCTACATTAACTCAAGGGCTCTTTTCAGAGCCACCTAAAAACTAAACCCAAAAATATTTTTTGGGGGATTTTTTTTTGTATTATTTTTTTGGGGTGCGCGCACGCTGCGCGCACCCGAGGAGGTTTTTAAACATTTTTTTTTTTTTTTTAATTTTAATGAACAAAGAGAGGTGAAGAAAAGGAATCATGAAAAGGAAGGATTAAGAAATACAAATATTTTTAACTTATCTTATTTTAAAATAACTTATTTTGATAAAAAACATTTTTACTAATTTGCAAGGAAACAGAATTTCATTTTTTAATTTTTCTTTCAAGTTCTGAAAAAAAAGAAAAAAAGTATTAATATTCAATCATACATTTTATAACGCAGTACATGTTTTTACATATTTTACAAAGCAATTTTTTGCCCTTTTTTTGCTGTTTTCAGAATTTTTTAATTTTCACTTAAAATAGTGAAAACAATTGTATTCATCATTTAACAGCGGGCAAAAAAAAAACAATCTGAAAGATTGTTTAAAAAAGCCCCAAAACTATCCACACTAAAATATACTTTGATAGAAATATTACATATATATTACAAATACCTTTCTAGATCAATAATAATTTTGTAGATATTCCATCTTTAAACATTGTTGCAAAAGCACATATGCCAAAATAATATCTGTCAAAGAAATCCACATTTGTTTTTATTACTTTTCCTTTAGGCCAAATAGTAATTTCAAAATCCTTTTTAAGTGAAATCTTCAATTATAATCCTTTACAATTTCAAAAAATGTTTTCTTCAGATGCAGTTTTTAGTTTTTAAAATTTAGGTTTCAGAAAAATTAAGTAAGAATTGGGTAAATCATAAGGCAAACGTTGCTTGAAAATCAATTGGGAATCATTACACAGTGTCCAGCCTTTTTCACATTTAAGATAAACTGTGTAATGTCCAGAAGTTACAGTAGGTCCTTCATGAAAAATTATTGCAACTGTAACAAAAGTTTTTCCAGAAATTGATAATTGTTGTCCTATAAACTTCTTTATTAAAATATCCAATTTTGAACCATCAGCTCTACAACGTTGCATCATTAAAATTACATACTGACCGTATTTCTGTAAAAATAACGTGGAAAACATGTCAGATTTGCATTCAGAACATTCCATGTTGTGATTGGCATCTTTAACTAATTTACTAAAAGTCACTGATTTACTTTGTGGTAATGGTAAATATATGAACCTTTCAGAATCAACATTGCTACTGCATGTGTTCATACAGTTTTCACAGCAATGTTCCCATTTATAAGAGACACCAAATAAATTTTCTACTTCTACTCCTTCATCTTCCAGTACCATCAGCATATATATTAAGAATTCCTGTGCATCTTGCTGAACATTTTCTTTAAACTGCGTAGATCCTGAACATACATCTAAAAGATTTCTAACATCAGAAGCACTTTCTATTTTAGTTTTATCATTACTGAGCTTCTCATAAAGGAGACTAAGCAGAGAACAGACTCTTTTTCCATGATTTACTTTTATCTGCTCTTGCAAATTTTCAAGATAAAAAACAACATTCAGCACTACATTTGCGTAGCAGTTGACACCAGAGCTATTTTCAAAATGACAACCAACAACCTCTTGAACACTGTCCTTTTTCTTTTTGCTTACAATCACTTCACTCTCCTTTTGTTTTCTCTTCTGTCCATCCTCATTACAGATATTCTCAATTCTCCTTTTCTGAGAAACAACATGTTTTTCAATCACAGGATACTGACCTAAATGAGGAGCATAGGTTCTTCTTAATCAATTATACTCCTTTACACAGTTTGCATCAGCACTAACTTTTGAGTCATCAAAGTCTATCATAAATAAACCAGATAATGTTTTCACTCGTGACAAAGCAACATATGCCATACCTTCTTTGAATACAGTAGAACCAATGTTTACAAAAGCACTATCTACAGTTAATCCTTGAGACTTGTGAATAGTTACAGCATATGCTAGAGAAAATGGAAACTGCTTCCTACGTACATACAAGTCTTTCACTAGCAAAAAACGAACTGAACAACGACTAATGTCTTTAACTTCTTCACTCTGGTCAAATTTTATTTTTAAAAATTCAATTCCATCTTTTTTATGGTACTTCTCATAACCCACAACTTTACCCATAGCTCCATTTACTAAACCTTTTTCTACATCCAAATTTCTCCTTAAAATCACTCGACAATTCATGCAAACATATAGATTTTTTTCTAATCCAGCTGTTTTTGAAATGTTCTTCTCTAGTGAATCCAAATTATTTTTCAGTTTGCCTGTTAATGTAATAGTAATTCCTTCATGCTGAATTTTGTCCACTGCTTCCATTTTCTTAATCTCTTCTTTTTCCAATTTCAAAAGTTCCTCATTGAATATTGAGCATTCGCGTAGTGTTGGCATTAAGCAGATTACAGTATTTTTTTCAGCAATGTTCTTGAATATTTTCTCTGCAACTATTGTTTCCTTTGGAAATAAATTATGTAGCATCCGACTCTGTAATGCTTTTTTGCCATCTTCTGTGAGAAGTCCAATTCTAATATCTTTCAGAATACTTGCATAATCTTCATCGTTTGCTTGCCTCATATTGGTAGTGAGTTCTTTGGACTCAAAGAACGACCAAATATTCGCATTACCAATGCTTCCTAATGACTTCTTCGTGTCTTCATGTGTCACAGTATTAAACACGGGTTGTCCTTTTACTGGAGTGAGCTGTAAAAGATCCCCAAAAACTATGACGTGTTTTCCTCCAAATAACACGTCATAGTCTCTTTTTAGAATTTGTTGCATTCTTAAATGCACAAAGGCAAGCATTAAGTTTGATACCATGCTCACCTCATCAATAATGAGAACTTGCATCTTCTTCAACACTCTTGAAACTTCGAAGCATGCTTCTCCTGTTAGCTTGTGATATTGTATTTGGTTCTCATGCTCCACTGGTAACATTAGCAAGCGATGTAAGGTAATTCCTTTTATGTTATAGGCTGCTAACCCAGTTGGAGCAGTTACAACACAAGACAAAGTGGAAGTTGTTTTTTGCTGTAGGTAGCTTCTGATGACTTTTATTAAGAAACTTTTTCCAGTTCCTGCTTGTCCACTCACATACATCCTGATTGGTTCAAATGATGTGCGTGAGCACTCTTTATTTTCATGTAGTAATCCATGATCAATTTTTTTGGTGACTTCTTCATAAATTTGTTTTTGTTCTTCATTCAGTTGTTGTTCCAGATTTAGTAAGTCTATTGAATCTTCCTGTGCTTGATTCATAGCCGTTTCTACTTCAGTCATGGCTATTGCAGCTTCATTTTCTACAATAGGTTGTCCTAGGGGATCTTGACTGAGTGTTCCAGAACTTTGGCTGTCTTGAGAACTGTCTCTAGCTACTTCAGCTGCAATTGTACTTTCCTGTTCTATTTCTTCATTTAACATTTGCACGTAATTCGTGAAAGTACTGCATTGAATTGTTTCTTTATACGCATTAAATGAATCTTCATAGCTGTGAAATTCTCCCAGTAGTTCGTCCTCTGAACGCCATGGTTTAAACAGCTGTAAAAGTGCCAAGTAGTAAAATTCATTTTTCTCAGTTGTATCACAACTGAGCTTCCTGTGATTAATCAAACTTCCTTTTGTTTGCTTCACCAAACATCCTTCTTCACCAATGACTTCATATTTTCCATTATTGATGTCTTCTGTGGCTTTCCGTGAAAAAATGTAGTTCTGCAGCACTTCATAGAGACACATGTTCTCAAGATGACGACTTCTTTTTGGGTAATACGTGTCCAACATGTTTGATTTCAAAATATCTGTACTTTCCGGGTTATACTCGGCCAAATATTCAATTTCTGCAACAGATTTCAGTACCCGATTTCTCATTCCTGCAAGGCCTAAACTTACCCAAATTATTC
Source organism: Triturus cristatus (assembly GCF_964204655.1). Classification (NCBI taxonomy): domain Eukaryota; kingdom Metazoa; phylum Chordata; class Amphibia; order Caudata; family Salamandridae; genus Triturus; species Triturus cristatus. Next base: position 795,610,640 of record NC_140583.1, on the reverse strand, counting down.
TTCTGGATTTCGAGTAAAGACTTGCAGATGATAATCTATCTGAGCATTCGTAGGATCCAATTTCTCGATGCGATAACATCTTTAAACTGAAACTGTATAGCTTCTTACTGACAGTCTTCTCATGAGAAATCTCTTCCCACATTTCCTTCAATTCTGTTTTCTCAGATTTAGTGATGTATGATGTGACATACCGAGCAACAGCAATAGAATTATCTGCCACATACTGAATATCCATGTTAGCATTCCACATGGATAAAATGACTGGGTTGTAGTCATTTATGTATTTTGACTCTTCTTTTCTTCGTAGGTTGTAGGTATTCTTAGGTGATTTTCTTGTAATAGTATGTCGCACAGCTGACATAAAACTGTTTACTCTTCCTTTTGAAAGAACAGGTCGTGGAATTCCAAATCGACATTTTGTGTAGAATTTATCTTTGCTCTTGTACTTTTGCCGACAGTATTTTCTACACCGATGATTTTGAAAACGTAGAACTTGCTCTTTTAACTTTTTCTCTTGTGTGCTTTTAGGTATAGCACATGTTGCATATTCTTCAATAAAACTTAAAACTACTTCATCTGCATCTGTTCCAAATTTTGGGGCATCCTTGATCCACAACAGCATATGAATATGAGGAGCACCTCTTGCTTGGTACTCTTTTCTCCAAAAGAAATCCACAACTTCTCTATCTATGATTAAAATATCTGCAAACATTAACCGGATCCAATGAGCACAATTCTCCTGCTGTCTTGTATTCGATGTTTTTAATGTTAGAATTTGCCTCTCGAAGAAAATCCAGTAAATCATCCCAAGCGTACTCGGCACAGCTTAGGGTAAGGAACCATGTTGGTGTTCCTAAATTTCGTAACATGCATTTAAATTCTCCATGGCGTCGGTACCAATATTCATTGGTCCCACGCTGACAAGCCATCAGATTGATCAATTGTGTTTCCAAATGATCATCTCGGTGCTGCACTTTGTCCATAAAATCCTTAGCAGACACATTATGTAGATGTACTCCACTTTTTAAAATGTGATTTACTGCATAAGATAGTGCAGACAAGTCGCTTTCAAATAAAAGATGAAACAAATAAGGAATACTTTGACGAAATCTTGGATCTTCTGCATATAATCTTGTAGTCCGATACTCAGAAGCTGGAATCTGTTCTGGGCGTTCATCGTATCGTCCACCTTTTCCTGTAGGAAACAGCTGGGGAAAACATCGAGCTTCCAAGCTCTTCTCCCATACACTCATGGGAGTTCCTTTTGCTTTCTTCATCTGAAACAGATCAATAGTGTCTCCCATAACTTCTTTTGAATGAAGAGGATGTATGCTAAAATGTTCATAAATTTCTTCTTCTTTTGACTTGTCCACTTTTTCAATTTGCCCAGTTGGTGTTTCTGTGTCTTCTTGTAAATCTTCTTCATCTTCATCTATATAAATTGATTCATACCATTTATTATTCCTTTTCAAATATAAATTTGCTCTTTGTACTTTCCGTACATCTACCAGCTCCTGCCAAATCTTCTTATTCTTTGTAGGTACACCATTAACCAGAATAACTAATGGTTCAGTTTCCAAAGTATCTGCATCAATAGTTTCCATATTTTTTTTCAAATCCAATGGCAAATACACCACTCTTCCTTTTAAACCTCTCAGTAAATCTGAAGGAGGTAATTTACCAGTTTTGGGCTCCATACGTACTATGGTCTGGAACGGATGAACACATTGAATGAGTATAGACTCATATGTATTTAAATCAGAAAGTTCGGCAGGAATAGCATCCAATTCTAAATTATTATGTACAGCTCTGGTCGGCATTCTATTTTCTTCTAACTTGTTATAACAGTATTTACAAATACGCTGATCTTCACCCAATTCAAAACAATTTTCCAGAAATATATATGTTGCAAAATCCTTCCCCTTATAATTATCTTCATTTTCACTTTTTTTATACAGATCAACATTCCTTGTTTGAATTTTATAATGGCTTCTGCAGCAACAAATACAAGTAATATTTGGTCTTTCATTAGAGATGATAGTAAATGTTGTCATTTCATCCTCAAAATTTTTAGTAATAATGAGTTCTACATTCTGTTCCTCATTTTCCTCATTAACTGTGTCCTTTTCTGCACTTTCTTGTTCTGGACCAAAGTAACAAAACTGAATCTCATCGGTAACCTTCACTACATCTGATACAGATCCACGGAACAGAGCATTATTTAACTCATTTAACTTTACTGCTGGACTTTTAGCAAAATACAATGTTCTCACAAACTTTCTCATTTCAGTATGATGAACAGCCAGCATCCTAAAATGGTGAAAAACACTTTGACACACTTTCCTAGATAGACAAGCCAGAGAATGTCCTTGCAAACCAGTATTCTCTCTCACTCTGCATGGATCTAGTCTTTGAAGCACCTTAATCTTCTGTTTTACACTCTTTTTACTATATTCTCTTAGAAAGTCACGTAATTTATCAATAGATTCCTGACGCACAGTACAAATACTACTACAATTCCAAGTGTACACTGGGGCTTTTGGACGTCTCCCCATAGCCTCAGTAGCCATCACTTCTTCCTCATTTCTTGGAACCATTTTCTCTTTTTCCATCACACAACCATCTCTAACTTCATATGCTCTACCATTGGTGTCAACTGCGTGCAACAAACTATTACTTTGAAGATAACTTTCTTCATTAAAAAATGGTTCAGTACTTGAACTGTGCTTCCATTCTCCCAAGAACACTTTACAAAAGTTACTTTTTATCACTTCTCTTTTCCTTTTGCTTTGTGACTTCATTGCATTGACTAATTCGTCTAATCTACGCATCCTATTCAAAATTAAAATAAAAAGTTTTCTTTTTATTTCCAAAGCCTTACTTACAATATTTTCTATAAAAAAAAATTTCTTAATAAATTTAGTTTTTTTCTTATATTTTTTCACATCCTTTAGCAAATTTAACATCACTCTTCTCTGAAACATTTTTCGACGAATGTTTTTAAAATCTAATTTTCGTGTTAAATCACTTTTACTTACTTCTGATTGTACATTAGCTTTTGTTTTTTGCTGTTGACTCTGTTGTTGCTTTGTACCTAAAACACTGTTTGTTTTACATTTATTGTTTCCATTTTTTTTTTGGAAGATCTTTTTTAAGAAATCTTTACTTTGCTTACCAGTAGACTTTTTCTTTTTGCCATCACAAGCTTTTCCTCCTATTTTTTTTTCCAGTTTTGTCCAGATATAGTTGTTGTTGCTTTTCTTTCCTCTTTCTTGTCCTTAAAGGCATTTTTTTTTCACTGTTGCTTGGCAATACCTGCAAGAAACTTTAAAAAAAAGACCTTTTTGTAATTATAATTCATTAAAAAAATTTTTTAGCTTTTCAATAATTTAAAATGTTTTAGCATTTGACTCTTATTTGTGATTTATTGATTTCTGCTGAGTGCTAACCGCCACATTTGAAGAAAACAAGTTGTCCCTTTCCTGCAAGTGCATGTTTTACAGAACAACTGCAACACAAATTACATCTCTGGCCACAATGCCTGTGCGCAAACAGCCTCATGGTGTGATTCTAAGCAGAAAACAGAATTTGATTGGCAATTTCAAAGCACATTTACTACCGTGGTAGAGCAAGTGATAATTACTGTTACAGCCCGACACATTTTCCTTGTAGATTACAGAGGCAGAAAAGTGCACATGTCCTATCAGCTACTTCATACCATGAGCATGTGCAACCTGGGTGAGTGACTACACTAGAGCAAAGGAAATGAGCCTTGGTGTTGTTGAATGTCTTTGCGTTACACAGTGCTATCTGAAACACCACACAGAGCTCAGTACTACGCATGGGAGTGTTGGAGAAGCTGCTGCGTGTGTGCAAAGAGTGTGTTTCTGGAGACTGTGTATTGTCTGGTGCAAGAGAGATGAGCAAAGAGACTTCCAAAACTGCATGAAGACTGCAGGGATGTATGTAACAGTGCATGTGTGCTAAGGGTTATTTTGAGTTATGAACATATGGCAACTACCTGTGCCTTTGCTATTTTGAACGGAAAATCTACCCTGTTGGTTTCAAATGTCTTAGCTTTTGCCTCTCATTTGCGATGTAGTGATTTCTGCTGAGTGCTAACCACCACATTTGAAGAAAACAAGCTGTCCCTTTCCTGCAAGTGCATGTTTTACAGAACAACTGCAACACAAATTACAACTCTGGCCACAATTCCTATGCACACACAGCCTCATGGTGTGATTCTAAGCAGAAAACAAAATTGGATTGGCAATTTCAAAGCTCATTTACTACTGTGGTAGAGCAAGTGATAATTACTGTTACAGCCTGACACATTTTCCTTGTAGATTACAGAGGCAGAAAAGAGCACATGTCCTAACAGCTACTTCATACCATGAGCATGTGCAACCTGGGTGAGTGACTACACTAGAGCAAAGGAAATGAGCCTTGGTGACGTTGAATGTGTTTGTGTTACACAGTGCTATCTGAAACACCACACAGAGCTGAGTACTACGCATGGGAGTGTTGGAGAAGCTGCTGCGTGTGTGCCAAGAGTGTATTTCTAGAGACTGTGTATTGTCTGGTGCAAGAGAAATGAGCAAAGAGACTTCCAAAACTGCATGAAGACTGCTGGGATGTATGTAACAGTGCTAGTGTGGTAAGGGTTAATTTGAGTTTTGAACATATGGCAACTATCTGTGCCTTTGCTATTTTGAAAGGAAAATCTACCCTGTTGGTTTCAAATGTTTTAGCATTTGACTCTCATTTGCGATTTAGTGATTTCTGCTGAGTGCTAACCACCACATTTGAAGAAAACAAGCTGTCCCTTTCCTGCAAGTGCATGTTTTACAGAACAACTGCAACACAAATTACATCTCTGGCCAGCATTCCTGTGCACACACAGCCTCATGGTGTGATTCTAAGCAGAAAACAGAATTTGATTGGCAATTTCAAAGCTCATTTACTACTGTGGAAGAGCAAGTGATAATTACTGTTACAGCCTGACTCATTTTCCCTGTAGATTACAGAGGCAGAAAAGAGCACATGTCCTAACAGCTACTTCATACCATGAGCATGTGCAACCTGGGTGAGTGACTACACTAGAGCAAAGGAAATGAGCCTTGGTGACGTTGAATGTGTTTGCGTTACACAGTGCTATCTGAAACACCACACAGAGCTGAGTACTACGCATGGGAGTGTTGGAGAAGCTGCTGCGTGTGTGCCAAGAGTGTGTTTCTAGAGACTGTGTATTGTCTGGTGCAAGAGAAATGAGCAAAGAGACTTCCAAAACTGCATGAAGACTGCTGGGATGTATGTAACAGTGCATGTGTGGTAAGGGTTAATTTGAGTTTTGAACATATGGCAACTACCTGTGCCTTTGCTATTTTGAAAGGAAAATCTACCCTGTTGGTTTCAAATGTTTTAGCATTTGACTCTCATTTGCGATTTAGTGATTTCTGCTGAGTGCTAACCACCACATTTGAAGAAAACAAGCTGTCCCTTTCCTGCAAGTGCATGTTTTACAGAACAACTGCAACACAAATTACATCTCTGGCCACAATTCCTGTGCGCACACAGCCTCATGGTGTGATTCTAAGCAGAAAACAGAATTTGATTGGCAATTTCAAAGCACATTTACTACTGTGGAAGAGCAAGTGATAATTACTGTTACAGCCTGACACATTTTCCTTGTAGATTACAGAGGCAGAAAAGAGCACATGTCCTAACAGCTACTTCATACCATGAGCATGTGCAACCTGGGTGAGTGACTACACTAGAGCAAAGGAAATGAGCCTTGGTGACGTTGAATGTGTTTGCGTTACACAGTGCTATCTGAAACACCACATAGAGCTGAGTACTACGCATGGGAGTGTTGGAGAAGCTGCTGCGTGTGTGCCAAGAGTGTGTTTCTAGAGACTGTGTATTGTCTGGTGCAAGAGAAATGAGCAAAGAGACTTCCAAAACTGCATGAAGACTGCAGGGATGTATGTAACAGTGCATGTGTGGTAAGGGTTAATTTGAGTTTTGAACATATGGCAACTACCTGTGCCTTTGCTATTTTGAAAGGAAAATCTACCCTGTTGGTTTCAAATGTTTTAGCATTTGACTCTCATTTGCGATTTAGTGATTTCTGCTGAGTGCTAACCACCACATTTGAAGAAAACAAGCTGTCCCTTTCCTGCAAGTGCATGTTTTACAGAACAACTGCAACACAAATTACATCTCTGGACACAATTCCTGTGCACACACAGCCTCATGGTGTGATTCTAAGCAGAAAACAGAATTTGATTGGCAATTTCAAAGCTCATTTACTAATGTGGTAGAGCAAGTGATAATTACTGTTACAGCCTGACACATTTTCCTTGTAGATTACAGAGGCAGAAAAGAGTACATTTCCTAACAGCTACTTCATACCATAAGCATGTGCAACCTGAGTGAGTGACTACACTAGAGCAAAGGAAATGAGCCTTGGTGACGTTGAATGTGTTTGCGTTACACAGTGCTATCTGAAACACCACACAGAGCTGAGTACTACGCATGGGAATGTTGGAGAAGCTGCTGCGTGTGTGCCAAGAGTGTGTTTCTGGAGACTGTGTATTGTCTGGTGCAAGAGAAATGAGCAAAGAGACTTCCAAAACTGCATGAAGACTGCTGGGATGTATGTAACAGTGTATGTGTGGTAAGGGTTTATTTGAGTTTTGAAAACAGGCTGCCCCTTTCCTGGGTCTGCAATTCTTACAGAACAACAACTTCACATATTAAATCTAAGACAACAATTCCTGTATGCACACAGACTCATGTGACACTGTGTTCCTGGATAGTACCAGTACACCTTAAATTATGGGGAAGACATACTCCAAAATATCGTACATGTTCAAGACAGATACATATCTTCCACAACATAAAATGTAATTCACAACTTTTAAAGTAGAACGAAAATCTACCATGCTAATTTCAAATGTGTTGGCATTTTCCTCTCATTTCTTTCAAAGTGATTTCTGCTAAATCCTAACCATCACAGTTAAAAAGAGGCTGTCCTTTTCTTTCAACTGCAAGTCTTTCTTTTCAACAGCAACACAAATTAAATCTCTGTCAACAATTCTTCTCTGCACACAGACTCATGGTTTGATGGTAGGCACAAAACAGTATTCCTCATTGTTACCAGTACACATTAACTTATGGTGAAAACATTCTCCATAATATTTAACTAGTTAAAGACAGTTAAATATCTCCCAAACCTCAAAATGTAAAACATAACTTTTAAAGAAGATTCACAATTCTAATATTTATATCATAAATCACCACATACATCCCCTCTCAAACTCATAACTCACCTTTAAAATTAGTTAGTTGTGAAAGAAATGTGCCACTCAAACAGCAGACTATCAGAGTCAGAATATCAGAGCTCTACACCTCTCTCCTCTCTCCAGAACCAGTAAATGGCAATGTTTCCCTCTCTTTTTTCACACATATACATGTTAATTTCAAATCTCAGTGCTTCCCACTTTTTTTCAAATGAAATCACACATTTCTATTGGTTGAAAACTTCAACCCTTTTCCAAATGTACCCTTCCCCCAACTTGACTTCTGCCTGCTACCATAGCAACAGCTCATGGAACACTGCTGTGAGGAGAGAGGTCAGAAGTTCAGCACACAATGTTTCAAATCCAAAGAGCAAGAGTGGTTCACCTGTCCAACCTAACAGCAAATCCAAACTAATCTTCTGTGGGAACACAATTTACTGAACCAATACAAAACATGCTTTTAAAAATTTAAACATACAGCCAAGTTTTTAGTGTAGAATAGTTTGAAACAGCCAATGAGTTCTTTTTATTAAAAAAAAGTATGTATGCCTTCATTTTACAACTGTCTTTCATTTCATATTGCCATTCTACTGAAAGACACCTCCTGAGTGCATCCAGATCTCCTTGCAAGATGTTCACAGTGTGGATTGTAGGTCACAGCTATGTCTTCTGGAGTGAAAAGTACGCAGAAAAAAGAAAGAGGTATGGTGAGAGACCTTGCTTTGCCAAATGTAGACATTAAATGGATTGGTCAGAGAGGGTTAAAGTGGCACCAATTAATGCCATTGGTGAAATCTTTTCTTCATCTCCAACAGCCTAACCTTATAATTGTGCACTGTGGTGGAAATGACCTAGGCACTTTAACTGGGGTAGGTCTGGAAATGCTTGTTAAAGACACCTTTGTGCAATTGATGGCGCTTTTTCCACAAACTGCCTTTGTATATTCTAATATATGCCAAAGGCGAAAGTGGAACTGGTCCAACCAATTTTGTCCACAGATTGACAGAGCAAGGAAGCACGTCAACAAATCTATTTCTGCTTTCCTCAGAGACTATGGTATGGGTTCTATATACCACAACAACTTGCGTTACAACATGCAAGACATTTATAGAGGAGATGGTGTACACTTCACTGATGAAGGCAACAGAGTCTTCCTCTTGAACTTAAGACTCTGCATCGGTACTTACTTGTAGGTACCAAAAAACACTCAATGTACACAAGGGCTCTTTTTAGAGCCACCTTATATCTAAACACTTAAATGCGATTTTTTATTCTTTTTTTTGTAAAGTTTTTTTTCGGGTGCGCGCTGAGTGCGCGCACTCGGCGATATTTTTAAAAAATATATAAATCTTTTTTTTTCCCCTACAAGGTCCTACTGTGAACCCCTGACAATGCCTAGTGGGTCAATATCTCCCCACTCTGCCCCCTTTACACATTCTCCCCCTTTGTTTCTCACCCCCTCTAAATGCGAGAGACAAAATGGCGGGCGACGCTTCCTGATTTCCACTGATTCGAATGTTTACTTACTTCTAACAACCAATCAGAAGTGCGCTCACGCACTGCCGAGTGCGCGCACCCAGCGCGTACGCTGCGCGCGTACAGATATATATATTGATTTAAATGCTTTTTTCCATAGGACCTTTAGTCGCAGCTACAGCCCGAACGGCTGAACAGAATTACGTGAAATTTTGCAGAGAGGTAGCCATAAGGTCAAGGAAGTGCCTTTTGCAGGTCTGGTGTAAATCTGGTCAGTATTTCCTGAGAAAATAGCATTTAAAAGCATATCAATATCTATACGCGCGCACTCTGCCGTGCGCGAGCGCAATTCTGATTGGTTGTTAGATGTCGGTAAACATTCGAATCGATCGAAACCAGGAAGTGTCGGCCGCCATTTTGTCTCTTGCAGTCTGAGGGGGTGAAAAATAAAGGTGGAGAACGTGAAAAGGGGGCAGAGTGGACAGTTCCTGACCCCCTAGCCTTGGTCAGGGGGTCACAGAAGGACCCCCACGGGAGAAAAAATTATTATTCTTTTTTTTTTTTAAATCGCGAGGTGCGCGCACCGCGCGCGCACGGCACTCACTGCGAACCGTGGGTGCTCGGTGCGTAAAGCGCACCGTGCGCCCACAGCGCGCGCACGGTGCGCGAAGCGCACCATACGCGCACGGTGCGCGCACCTCGCGATTTAAAAAAAAATAATAATTTGCGGTGCGCGCACGGTGAAAAACCTGAAAAAAAACCATTTATAAATACATAACTTAGCATTTAAAAAACCGTACAAATTCACTGAAAAAACCATAGGTTTCACACACGTTATAGTTACGAATTAGCATTTAAAAAACCTTGCAAATTCACTTAAAAAAACATAGGTTTCACACATGTTATAGTTAGCTGGACATTTCACTCGTAAAAAACCAATGAAATTCCCCCGTTATAGTGAGTGCAAGCAACTATAACTCACGCGGCCACAATCCTCTGCTGATGACGTCAGATATTACATCACTGATGACATATGTGTCTTTATGAAAAATAAATATTTGTAATATATGTATAGCTAAAGATTAATGGAAGAAGACATGGGTAAATAAGTGTCTAAATACAGTGATATAATGTCTGACGTCATCAGCAGAGGATTGCGGTAGCGTGAGTTATAGTTGCCTGCACTAACTATAACGGGGGAATTTCATTGGTTTTTTACGAGTGAAATGTCCAGCTAACTATAACATGTGTGAAACCTATGGTTTTTTAAGTGAATTTGCAAGGTTTTTTAAATGCTAATTCGTAACTATAACGTGTGTGAAACATATGGTTTTTTCAGTGAATATATATATATATATATATATATATATATATATATATATATGTATATATATATATTTATAGGTGTGTGTGTTTGTGTACACATACGTATATGCATATATATATATACATGTATATATAATGTTGAGGTGGGAACAACAATTGTTTATTAATTCAATAAACATTAGAAATGAGTAATACCTGCCGCCTGCCGCCTAAGCCATTGTTATACTTTTGGGGGCCTTGAAATAAACGGAATAGTCACACTTGTAGGAGTGTGATGGTTAGTAACTGTGTTTGTGGTGTCATTGGCAGTGCTGGCAGGGGCAATGGGTGGTGCAAGCTGCAGTAGCCTCCTGATGACGGCCCTGGCATTTAAACAAATTAGGGACTGTTACTTATACGTCTAAAACTATCAAACACAGGGGCATATGTGCAAGCCCCTATTGCCACCACAACGTCACCTATAGTGATGTTGTGGTGGCGATAGGGGCTGCGCCTTATGTACAAGGCAGCGTTAAGCCACTTAATATGGCTTAACGCTGCCTTGTACATAAGGCCTGATTTCATGCAATGGTTAGAGTGAAAGGGGTGGGCAGTGGGTGTTGCGGTGGGCGTTCCACCACAACACCCATTCATTTTGACGCTGCCCCCTATGTACAAGGGTGACGTACAAAGGAGGCAGCACCAAAATGGCAAGGGTGCCTGCGTTGGCGCTAAGTTGAGAAACTTAGCGCCATCGCAGGGGGAAACGCAAGGCTGCACCACATTCTTGTAAATATGGTGCAGCCTTGCGTTTCCGAAGTGGCGGAGAGAGGCGTTAAGCCAGGAAGGCTAACTCCTCTCTCCTCCACTTCCTAGTACATATCCCCCACAATTTAATAAAGGACAAATATCCAACTACCTTGACAACATCGCCATGCCCTGGACAACCATTAAAGAACACCTGACCACGGACGAGATTCTGGATGCAATCACAAGCATTCCAATCATTCAAAACCCTCAAAGAAATGCTCAATGCTCTATTGGAAGTCTATAATGAGACAATCCACGTGTATAATGAGACAATCCGCATCAGTAGACTTCCACTGTTGAGAGTAGCCAAAAGTACCACATTACTACCAAAGACGGGCAGCTTAGCAAAGCTTACCTGCCCCTCTTCCGTCTCAATTTAGATAGTAAAATATTGATCTGGGTAATTGCCAATAGACTGACACGTAATAAAAGGTTTAGTCCTGCCAGAAGAGACGAGCTTCATACCTGCTAGATTCTACTGCCCGTAATATACGTACATTATTCGCAAAAATGTGCCAAATAGACCCTATCAGCAATCAGGGCATTTCTCAGTGCACGGAAAGCCTTTGATTCATTGGAACGCCCTTTTATGTGTGTAGTCCCAAAAAACAGATGGGATGAGGGGCACACCTACTCAAACTGATATAGTTGCTATGGGGCATATTATCAAGCACAGTGTTAACATTATCGCCGCTTTAGCGGCAGAAAACTGCCGCTAAAGCGGAGATAATGGGCTTGATAATATGCCACAGAGAGGTCCAATAGAAGCCCATGTTGACACCAAAACATGGGCTTCTATTGGAATTCTCGAGGGTATATTATCAAGCCCATTATCACCGCTTTAGCGGCAGTTTTCGGCCGCTAAAGCGGCGATAATTTTAACGCCGTTTCTTGATAATATGCCCCCATATGTTCACCTGACCGCCTACATAAAAATCAATAACTCCATGTCAAACCAACTATCCCTTACCAGAGGCACGAAACAGGGTTGCCCCTTGTCACTATTTCTATTTGCTACAGCGATGGAGCCATTGCATGCAAGCTTAGGTACCATCATGCACATAGATTGCTCACCTTCACCAAGAGACGTTTGGTTTAATCTATGTCTATGGATGACATTATGTTATTCAGATATTTAGAAAATACCTGGCAACCAATCTCACGCAGGTGCTCCACCGAAATTACAACATTTGGGGCCTACAAGGGTGAAATGAAGCAAATCTGAAATGTATTCAGTAACCCCGGCCACTTGGACAATCAACACAGACTAATCGTTGGTCTGGAAGTAGGACTCCTTTGATGCTGGGGAATCATGATAGATAGAGATAAGGACAACGTTATCAGGGATAACTAAGATCTAGTGGTGACTAGGCTGTGCATGCAACTAGGCCAGAGGCTAAGAAGTCCGCTCTTGATGGCTGGCAGAATACAAATATTAAAAAATGGCCGTCAAGCCCAAGTTTATACACCTATTTCTGATCATTCCAATTCCACTGTTCCAGAGATTCTTCAGATCTGTGTGCACTGCGGTCAGTAGGTTGGTATGGGCGGGCAGGAAGGTGGGACTGTGCTGAGTGGTCATGTCGTATCCTAGAAACCGCATTGACACTGTTGCAGCTACGAACAAGGCATGGTATAGAATGCGTCAGGCAAAGATACCCCAAATGTACTCACAACGGCCACCCCTTCTGTACAACCTAGTGCTGCCCCTGATGAACAACAGAATGGCGAAGGACTTCCAGATATGGGTCATATGTCCAATGATCGGTTATTTCTGTCACTTGTACAATTTAAAGATAGAAGTTATACCAACGCCTTAGATATTTTTATTTATTACAGACTGAGATACACAGTGACATTTCACTTCATCACATTCCTGCAGGAAGCACAAGAACTTACTTCACTCACAAAGGTCATTTATATGGCATTCAGTAGGGGCTGGATCTCTCAGCCTCACAAGTTGTCAAGTGAAGCCAGGTTGTACCGGCTTTGCAGATGGTGAAAGCAACCTTGGCGAACTATCGATTGTTCGTAAATGGTCTTCTTGTTGTGCTCAGTTGGGTACAATATTGATGAACTATAGGCATAAATTGCTGCATTTTAAATTTTTGCGTAGGTTGCACCACACCCCTGCTGAACTGCACAAGTGCCATCGCTCTTAGAAACCCCAAGCTGATTCCTTACACCTGGCCTGGTCATGTTGATATATTACAACCTTGTGGGTGGAGCTATTAGGCACATCTCACATAGTAGGGCTTGATATATCCAATTCTCCACACGTAGTTATGTGGGACGATTAACTCCATTACTACCCATGCTTGCAAAAAGGGTAATGGACATCCATTGGATGATGGGGCTGCTGCCAACACTTGCCGGGTGGCTTAGAAGTGCTGCGTACTGAACTGTAGACACAGAGACATATTCAGCTATGCTAGCAATCGCATCAAGGCGCAGGACATGTCGACGCCTCTCAGGGAGTATCTTGAATACTTGAAAATTCTAAGGCTGATGAGATACCTGGCACTGAGCAGGTACTTTCAAGATGAACTGTGCGATAAGACAACCATGACGGTGTGTTTGCGGACCATGCCAGTGTGTTCATAGATACATGGTGTCTCCAGTTCCTGGAGTGTAATGATATACAATCATTTATTTGCTTGTAAATTGATAGACGCGATATAGGGGCACTTTGTTTTGCATAATGATTAATTAAAGCTTTTTGAGTTTAAAAAAAGGAATGACTGATTTTAAATTATTTATCACATACCTAATCAACCCCTTAGTCTGCCACCAAAAGCCTTGATTAACACCCTGATGAAGAGCAACATTTCCTCCTACTAATTTACCTAACTACCTGGTCTCCTAAAATTTGTAGTCTCCTAAGTAGATATAAGAGTTTACAACTGGCCTCACTATCTGCACACTACTCCCCACCAACACCAGTTATGATGTCTCTTAGCCTAGCATCGTGCACAATAAAGTTACTTATCATGGTGTTCAAGGTGGCTTAGGACATTGCTTCCAATTATGTGTCTTCCTTCCTTGCACTGGCCTCATAAAATACTTTCGCCAGTAGCCAGATGCTTCCGAACCCAAACCTCTGTATCACATCTCATATCCATACCAGTGTGAAGACCAGTGCCCTGGACTACCAGTCCTGATTAGATAAGAGTTACACACTGTGGATGAATTGTAACCAACCTCGAAAGTGCAACTCGTAGAACTCTAGAAGGTCAATTCTACGCCCGCCCTAGGACCCCAGGTTTTCCCAAATTGAACATATTCCTCTCCCATGATATGAAAATACACCGTAAATTCATGTGTAATGTTTAAAAGTCTCTTTCTATGTGTTCTTGTTTCACAAATGTTGTTGGTAGCACAACACACTCAGGGGCGTAGCTTCGGGTTGGGTGGGGTGTTAAGGGTGTTACAGCCGCCCCATATAAATGTATTTTCCGGTAAATAGTTGGGTACAGGTGCTTTCTGTCAGCTATAGTAAGGGGTCTTTGGATTTCCCACAAACTCTCTGTCCATCTCTGTTTTAAAAGTCTTCAAAAATGTTGGTTGCTTTGCAAAATATTGTATTTCTCTCGATTAGTACCCCTACCAATCCTCATTCATCTCCCTTTCACCTGTCCCTTTAACCTCTATTATGTGCCCTGCTGTCGTATAATGTATTATAACATTATATGCCCGCGTGATTGTTGGAAAATCTGAAGCTCACACGCTTCTAATCTTACTGACCAAGCTACGCCCCTGACAACACTTCTGTTCGAAGTCGTTTCCCAAAAATCAATCTGTCTGTCTGTCTGTCTGTCTGTCTGTCTGTCTGTCTGTCTGTCTGTCTGTCTGTCTGTCTGTCTGTCTGTCTGTCTGTCTGTCTGTCTGTCTGTCTGTCTGTCTGTCTGTCTGTCTGTCTGTCTGTCTGTCTGTCTGTCTGTCTGTCTGTCTGTCTGTCTGTCTGTCTGTCTGTCTGTCTGTCTGTCTCTCTATCTATCTATCTATCTATCTATCTATCTATCTATCTATCTATCTATCTATCTATCTACAATAGATATATATTTAAAATACAAAGGTTTATTTATATTCTTTTACAGCAATGAACATGTGTGTGGTCAAGGCAGTGAGACCACGTATCGGTGTCTTGCATGTGAAAAGACTATTCCATATTTTTTCCACACATGAGAACTTCCTAAATTCTTTTTGAATTGGATCGCCTGAGGGGCGCACATTATCTACCTAAGTTGGAATGTCTCCCATAAGAAGCTTATAAAGAAGGAGAAAAAGACGTGACTAATTGAACACCTGGCAGCATGTGACAGTAACTCTGTCCGAAGTGGAAATGCCACCACCTACAGGAGCTAAATGGCAAAAATCTGAAGCAGACTGGAACGGAGTAACATCACTCACTGGCCAGAGTAGAGCAAGGAGCGGTGGTTCAAGATGGCTTCTTGCACAGACACATGCCTACAATCCAACCTACCTTCCTGAGTTAGGAGGGAGACTCCTAATTTTTAGGCCACAAAACACTTGCTTCAGCTTTTTCCTGCTTAAAATTTCCTGCACTTCAATGTAAGTCAATAGGGAAATTTAATTCCTCCTTTGTCTAGCTCGCCCTCTTACCTGTTAGCAAATGTTGGCATATATGCTGAGTTGACTCTGCTTGCTGCCAGAACATGTTGTGCACAGACCTTGAGCCCAGGGGGAAGGGAAAGCCGTTTGTTAATCTTAAACCTCGAGGGATTTGAGGGATGAGGAGTGAAGGTGCTAAGACTTCAGTCAACAAAGGAGATCTTGTGACGTCATTAAAGTTGTGCCAAATTTCAGAAAAACAAGGCAAGGTGAAAACGAAGATAGACGCTCCCCAGTAATCGTCCTCTGAAGCTAATGTGCACTTGAAATCCTGTGCGTGCTTCTTCAGCAATGGTAACGTATCATTTAAAGTTAACACGTGCTTCAATCCATGCGCGCACAACCCCAGCAATGCCTCTTTCATAGTTCAAGCCCGCTATTCAGTGGCGTAACATAGGCCCCCGTGGTATGGGGGGCCCGAGTTCCAGCGGACCACTTCAGCACAGTACCCTGGTCTGAGAGCTCCTGACTGAGTCCAGAGGCAGGGCCCCTTCATATAATTTGCAGAGGGGCCCCCTCAAGTTGCCTTACACTAGTGATGCCCCGGTTACTTACCAGTAATCTTCATTACTCCGAGTATTGTCTTCCTCGCCACATGAGACACAAAGTGAGCTTCAGCTCCACACCAGGACCCTCCAAAGCAAAAGTCAGCATCCCATGCCTCTCATCCCTTCCGAACATGGCCGACCCTCGTCACTCCTGACCTCTATGAGAGGAGAGTCGGCCCATCCCACCACCTGAAGAACTACCAAGCCCCAAGAACAAATGAAGCAGATTGCACACCAGGGAGGGTAGGATGAGAATTCATGTGGTGAGGACAACAATACTCGGAGCAATGAAGATTACCGGTAAGTAACCGAGGCATTGGGGGGCGTGGTTTGCTGCGCCGCGGAATGGCCGCTCGTTGAGTGAGCTCCACCGGCCGGGAAGACATCCTACACTTATCCTGCACCCCGGAGAGTTGCTGAGGCGCCAGCTAGCGGTCCCCGGGAGGCGGGGGTAGGCGGACCCAAGAACCGAAACTTCTGGTGATCGCGCTTGGTTCTGGCTCGAGCTGCGTGGCCTCGGACCTGCAGCTGGAGGCCCTTGATCCGTGCTCTCTGGCGAGACTGGGCTGCTGAACAATCGGGGCCCGCCGCTGCTGTGGCGGACTAGGCCCGGCCCGGGTGGAGCGGCGACGGCGGCCCATTGGCGTTGCACTGGCGGCACCGCTGGATGTGAGGGTCCTGCAGGCTGCTGGATATCGAGAGGTGCCTGGCTGCCGGGTGGTTGTGCCCGACGACGCCGGACTCGCGCTGGCCCAGAGGCCGGGGCCGCCATCATGCGGCTTTCTACAACGAGCGGCCAATCAGGCAAAGACTGGCAGGGTGAGTGACTGCGAGGCCCGTTGACATCGCACTGGCCGCCCCCGTTTGCTAGGATGGTCCCGATGGCTGATTACACCTGAGGTGTGCCCTGCTATCAAGTGGTTGTGCCTGTAAACGCTAGAGTTGCGCTGATCCGGGGGTCGAGGCTGCCATTTTGCTGCATTCCACAACAAGCGGCGGATCGGGCAGGGCCTGGAGGGGTGAGTTCTTGCAGGGTTGCCGAGGTCATGGCTGACACTCATGTGGGATACTTGTATGTGGGAACGTGCCATTGTTGATGACTTTTGGTAGATGACTGCTGGGATGCTGACGTGGAGCACTGTACTCTGGTAACAGCCCTACGCCCTGGACAACACCATCTTTGGACTCCCCCCTTCTTGCTGTGACATGAGTACTGGGGCGTAGGTTCGGGATCGGCTGATCTGCAGCACAAATTGCCACGCTCGTGACGCTATCGATGCCTAATCGGGCAAAATAATTACGTCACAACTTTGTGCATGGCTGTGGGCGAGGGGTGTGGCGGGACATTTTTGAAGTGCTACTGAGTCCTGATGCTCACAATCAGTGCTGCGCCCACTTGGTGTGAACCCCATAGTATAGTGTACTATACTGGTGGCCGCAAGGCCATGTTAATAGACTTGCGCTCCCACTTTCAAGACGGGTTGTGGGACCAGTGGCCGGATAGGTACGAGGCATGGGAAAGCAAGATGCCAAACAACCCAAGCTAACTTTTGAAAATAAGCGTGAGAGAAGGAACACGGAGCTGGACTTGGAGGCGCAGGGGGATGGTCACCATGAACAGACAGCCGACGACCGGGGAGAAGATCTGCGGTCTCTTATGCTGGAGATGTGCTCCAGCTTGCGTAGCATCGACACCAAATTGGAGACCCTAACTGCACAGTTAGAATCTGTCAAAACACAAGTGGCGACACACAAGACTCGACTGGATGTGCTGGAAAATAGACAAACAGAATTCCATGAATTCCAAGTGGAAACTAAAGAACAGATGCTTCATATGGACAAACTGCTGGGAGTTATGACTTAGAAGCGAGGTCCAGAAGGAACAACCTCTGCATTACTGGCATCCCGGAGACTACCGCCATTTCCAAGATGGAGACCTTTGTGTCAGAACTCTTACACAAACTCTTTGATCCTCATTTATCATCAGTATTCGTAGTTGAAAGACCACACAGGTCGCTGGGGCCTAGACCTCCCATTGGCGCTACACCCAGACCAATTCTGGCTAACATGCTGAACTATCAAGACCGTGATCTTATCCTTGGCCAGGGAAAAAGGCCAGATATCTCACAAAGGCAACACTATCTCCTTTTATCCGGACTTTACTCCAGCGGTCCAGGCGGCTCGTCTAGAGTTCCTTTCCCGCTAAGTGCATACTCATGCAGGTACAGATTCCATACTCCCTACTATACCCTGCAAAACTCAAGGTGTCCCATGATGGCACAGCTTACTACTTTACGGATGCTAAATCAGCCCTAAAGTTTGCCTAACATGTTGGAGGAAGAAAACTTAAAGACAACCAAATGGCGGGGAAATCTCCAGGGGATCAGCTAAGTGATAATGACTAACCGGTCATTCAGGGACTTTGCCTGCTATATAACTGTGCCTTAATAATGCTTGATAAGGTCTAACATGCCTGTAGGGTCTTGTTTTCATTTCTCTCCTCATTGGCTTTATTTTTATATATTTCGGTTGGGTGGCCCCCTGGACTTCCGCAGCCTGTGGACATTTTACTGAACTTTCTATTGGTTACACATGCTGACAGCCTCTCCGCAGTACTCCCGGCCACCCTGTGTCAACAGGGGAGTTGCTGGTGATTCCATGCCCCCATGGGAAGTTTCCCTATATTGCTAAGTAGTTCTTTGGCTTTTTGGTTTGGGGATGGTAATTCACAACCTGTTTGGGGGGTTGGAGTTGGTGGAGGGCGGTGGGTAGGGAATGTTTTATTGTTCAAAGCCAGTACAATTGTCGGTCATAGGTCAGGATGTTCGAAAATCACCTGGGTGGGGTCGAGTGGACACTGCTACTGCCACATACAGGGGCTTAATATACAAGAAGACACGCTAACACCATGAACTTCCTTACATGGAACATTAGAGGGTTAAACGACAACAGGAAGGCAAGATTGGTGCATGCATATTTAGTCAGGCATAATATTGATGTTTGTTTACTGCAGGAAACACATCTCAACGTTACACCATCACAAAGGCTTAATCACAACAGGTGGGGCAACGTGTACTCCTCCGTGTATTCTAATTATGCCCGTGGGGTGGCGGTGTTGGTGAGGCGGGGAGTGGACTGGCGAGAGGGACACAACTTCACAGATCCCGGAGGGAGGTTCATTATCGTGGGGGGCATCCTGGGTGGCGTTTCACTAGCAATAATAGTTGTTTACGGCCCCAATGTAGGCTCCCCAGACTTCTTTCATGACATTTGGACTAGGGTCAAGACGACAAGTTTCACCACGATATTTTGGGGTGGTGACTTCAATGCTATCTTAAATGATGACCTCGACAGACATGGCGCTGCTCGTCCTCTACACCCAAACGCGGGTGCTGCCCTACATAGCATAATATCTGATGGTGATCTTATTGACATTTGGCGAAAGAGGCACCCCACACTCAGAGAAGGTACATGTATCTCTAGTCACTATGGTGCTTGGTCCAGGTTGGACTACTGGCTGGTCTCGCGAGACGTAGCCTCTTGGTCCTTGGAAGTCTAGCATTTAGCACGTTCCCTCTCTGACCACGCCCCATGCTTGCTGAAGCTGCAACTTACCGGTGCACTTCCCCGTGCCTTTACTTGGCGCCTTCTGCTGCATGCTTTACTTGATGAGGCCTTCAAAGAGGAAATACGATCAGATATCCAAGAATACTTTATTCATAATACAGGTTCAGTAGACACTGAGGCTTCACTGTGGGAGGCGTTCAAGATTGTTATTAGGGTACAATGAATTGCCAGGCAGGCGGGAGTTCTGAAGGCAATCAGGGGCACACTCAGCGCCCTGGAGACCCACATTAAAGATCTTGAAAACCGTTTTTATTCCGCTAATGAGCTAGACACTGCCACCCTCCTCAAGACTAAGTTGCTGGAATTTGCTGAAGAAGCCCAGCGGGAGGTCAAATTCCTGGGTAAATACGCGGAGGTATGGTGAGGGCAATCGCCCGGGCCGCACACTGGCTGGTAGGATCCGCCCCTTTAGGTCTGCCATGTTTATCCACGAAATTCGCACTACTCATGGGGATATCATCAGGGGACAGACGGGAATCCTGGATGCTTTTTCTTACTTCTACTCACGCCTCTACACTGCTACCCAACGTACATGCCCTGAGGGAATGCAGTAATTCCTCGAGTCCATAGCCCTGGTCTGGTTTAATCAAAGCCGTATACATGGATCTCCCCATCACAGTCGAGGATGTAGCACAAGTTATAAAAGGCCTGCCACTAGATAAAGCCCCGGGCCCTGATGGCCTGACCTCTTCATTCAATAAAACCTACGTTGAGGAATTGGCGCCTAGGTTGTTGGCGGTCTATGAGGAGGCTCTGGAGGAGGGCGTTCTACCCAAGTCCATGAGGGAAACAATAATTATTACCCTACTAAAACCCGGCACGTCAGAAACAGAGATTGATTCCTACAGGCCGCTTTCACTCATAAACGTGGATGCCAACATTTTTGCAAAGTTAATTGCGAACCGGCTGCAACCTATGCTACCCATGATTGCCCTGCCTGACCAGTCGGGGTTCATCCCGAGCGGTCGACCGCTCATAACTTGCGGACCATTTTCTCTGCGTTGCACTATCTTCATCCGTCAGTACACGCTGCCGTTGTTTTCCTCGACGCCACAAAGGCGTTTGATACGCTCGAGCGGCAATATTTGTTTGCCATTCTAAATCGCATGCTGTTCAGGCTGCTTTTCGTTAACCGTATTAAGCTGCTGTATACTTTGCCGGCGGCCCGGATAAGGGTGAATGGCTTATTATCTGATCCCTTCACGATCTCACAAGGTACCAGGCAAGGGTGTCCACTTTCCCCCCTGCTGTTCGCTATCGCGATGGAGCCACTGGCTGCCCGCATTAGGCAACACCACACGTTGCATTGGCTTCAGCACTAGAAGTCTGCTTATCTTGCTCTACGCGGATGATGTGACACTATATATCATTAATCCTGCAGAAAACCTTGACCCGGGACTTCGAGAGTTTATCTGCTTTGGAGGGCTAGCAGGTGTCTCGGTCAATTGGACAAAGTCGGTCGTGTTACCCCTGACGGACGGCACCCCTCGGGTGGTATCCGAATTTCCTTTGAGATGGGAAGCTGAGGCAGTCAAATATTTGGGTGTATGGGTGAGTCGTGACACACAGGAAATTTGGCAGTTAAATTTTGGCAGGGGGGTCACCTGGCTTGAAGAAAAGGTTAAAATCTGGTCCAGTATGCCACTTACCTTAGCCGGGAAGATAGCATTAGTCAAAATGGTTATCTTACCTAAGTTTTTATATCGGTTTGTTAATATCCCACTTCCTCTCACACAGCACTTCTTTGCTACTCTAAAATCGCAGTTGATCGCCCTGGTCTGGACTGGGGGGGGGGGCAGGCTAGGATATCCTGGGACCTACTGACTCTCCTGCTGAGACAGGGGGGCTTAGCGACGCCTGATATGCATTTCTATTCACAATGCGCTCAGGCCCAATTTTTACACTACTGGGTCCATTCCACGCCCTATCAGCCCCATGTGGTGGTCGAGATCAATGCGGTTGCCCCTGTTCCGATTCAGGTTGCGCTTTATCAGACCCCAAGGTGCCCACACGGGGACATAGACACGGCTGCGACTCTGCAATGGGTTTGGGGAGAATTGCGTAAAAGAGCTGCCACTCTGCTGTTGTACGCCCCTTCAATCCCGCTGGCACAGAATCCAATGTTCCCCTGTATTCGTGATGGGGTAAGTAATGCCCTCACTTATGACATGAACCTGCACACGTTCGCTGATTTGTATCCTGGTAACACGTTCAGGCCGCCTCCTGAGGCTGGTGCAGATAAGACGGTATCTTTCTCAGAGCTCTTTATGTATCATAAACTGCAAGCAGCATGTCGAGCCCTATGGGATGGTTTCCCTACAGCTCCTCCATCACTTCCTGCACTGGAAAACGTGTTGAAATCTCCTTCTCCCAAAAAACTCATTACACGCATATACACCCAAATGCAAAATACTAGTCCATTGGTGAAGCCTAACTCCTTCCAATGCTGGAATGGCGAACTCACCACTCCACTAACTGAGGCACAATGGGATTTTTGTTGTGGTCAATTGGCTGAACTCTCCCCGAACTATAAATTGCGGTTGATACTATTCAAGTATTTACACAGATACTACAGGACACCTGTGAGTCTTTGTTGCATGAATCTCAGAGATGGCGAGGATTGCTGGCGCTGCGGACATGCCCTGCCTCCTTTCTACATGTGCAAAAAGAACTATTGATGGACAGAATGGAGAACAATCTCATACATTCACCCCAGTACAGAGACCTGGGCCTAAATCCATCGTCTTTTTTGCTCACCATACCATTCCAGTTTGGACCCAGCCATATGTAAATCAGTCTTGACCCTGTGCCCAATGGGAACAGTCCAGCCCAAACTGCCAAGCCAGGTCCTCCCTGGACTGGAAACAAGCATCCTAGGACCGGTTTCGGGGTTTCACCCCTGTTCAGCCAGGATAGCTTGATTCCAGTGGCATGAAGAGCACGGGACTCACGTCTGAGCATACCCATCCCACTCGGGGTGACAAATGCAAAAAGAACTATTGATGGACAGAATGCAGAACAATCTCATACATTCACCCCAGTACAGAGAGCTGGGCCTAAATCCATCATTTTTTTGTTTGCTCACCATGCCATTCCAGTTTGGACCCAGCCATATGCAAATCAGTCTTGACCCTGTGCCCAATGGGAACAGTCAAGCCCGAACTGCCAAACCAGGTCCTCCCTGGACTGGAAACAAGCATCCTAGGACCGGTTTCGGGGTTTCACCCCTCTTCAGCCAAGATAGCTTGATTCCAGTGGCATGGAGAGCATGAGGCTGATGATTTGCCCATCACAAAAAGAAAGATTCGCCCCGTTATTACACTAAGTAGATTGTTAATACGGATATTATCAACAAGAGCGTAGTCAATTCTTTTGCCAGGAACTTTTAAAGATAGCAAATGGTCCATAGCTCAATGCGACAAACCCTCCGTACTTTATGGCTAGAACGTGCAATGTCCCTACACAAGGGGAAGCTCTAATTAAAAGATGTACCGCTATTTTGACATGTGTTTGTTAAACCTCTCTCACCTCCAATGCAATATATGCTGCCGACCAGCTAGATGTTCGTCTAAAGCCTCCAACAGGAACGCGCGGACATCTTTCCGTCTTTTATTCGATAAGCCACGTAAGTCACATGGCCTTACATGTGTTTGCAATTTACTAGGGACAATCTCTAAATACTAAATGCAAGAATGAGCGCAAGGGGAAGTCCTAATTAAAAAATGTGCCGCTATTTTGACGTACGTTATTGAGCCACGCTCACCTCCAATGCAGTGTGTGTCGCCGACCCAGTAAAATTCTCCTAAAACCTCCAAAAGAGCCGCGCGGGCGTCTTTCCGTCTTATATTCGTTAGACCACGTAAGTCACATGACTTTACGTGTGTTTACAGTTTACTAGGGACAATCTCAAAATGCTAGGTGCCAAAATCAACGCGCCTATCACAGTTCTTTATAAACAGTACAATTGCAAACACTCATTATAATCAATTCCAGAGGTCCTACACACAAACCCCAAACTCAGTACATTTGCATTCGTTCAAGAGAACTACAATATCTTCTTTACCACGGTACATAACAGTAAGATACATAGTAACTTAGTTGTAACACAATATATCAATGCACTACATATGAATAATGGTCATATTTCCATCCAATATAAATCCAAACCTGCAAAGAGAGACCAAAATACATGTCCTAATCCTAGATGTACCCTCCAATGGTGGACTGGTGATCCCCGCCGGAAATAAACAAATATTGACCTGTAAGGTATCCATTGATGTTAAATTAAGCTAGTATTAAGCATGTTTCTGACCCCAAAGTATATCCTCCAGTGGTGGAAAATTGATCCCCACATCTTGTCATATAATTCAACATTAGCATTGTCCATTGATGGCCCAAATCATTATATCCTGATGTTTATAAAATATGACCAGCCATCCGCTCGTCCCTTTAACATGACAACGTATGGCATAAATATTAACCCCCTCTCAAATAAGGTTACATTGTAAACTCTAATGGTATATATTAGGGGTGGGCGGAATTTGCGGAATTAACCTTCGCAAATTATCGCGAGAATGTTTAAAATTATCGCAAACAAGCAGAAATATCGCGAAGATGCGGAAGTTTTTTTCCGGCATGTTCGCGCGATTTTCTGCATGGTTGCGGGTCGCCAACTTACCCATGTGGCTGCTTGCGGGCGCGGCCATCTTGTTTTGAGTTGTTCTCGCGGTGCATGATCGCGAGAAGAAAGACGTGATCGCGCGACGCATGACGTCACTGCGGGCGCGAACTGTCGCGAGACAGCGCAAATGGCTAAAAACAATACAACATCTCATGGAGAACGCGACCGGATCAAGAAAACTTGTCGGCGAACGCAGGGATTCAGGTAAGGCGATCGCGCGCGCGCGAGAATGTATCATTTTACAGCGCGAGCAAGAAACAAATTATCGCCAAGCTGCGGAAACCGGAATTTTTGACATTTTCGCGCTCTCCGCGGAACGCAAAAATGTCAAAATATCGCAATTTCCGCGAACGGAACGAAATTTTTGCCCAGGCCTAGTATATATACCATGCATAAGGAAAAGTGAGTGAGCAATTTTGTGTTCAAAATGTCTTAAATATGAAATTATATCCAGATTTCCCACCTAATATTCCTAATCTTTAAGGGAAAAGTCCTAACCTAAGGAGGACTCCCATGTCAATATACCTTTTTACCATGAATACATATTCCAGTTTATTGTTTCAGTAGAGTCCTAGTTTATTTTCACAAAAAATAGTGTAGTTCATCATCACTATTATGCCCCTTATTAGTGCTCCGCAATCTACAGATCCAACCCGCTTCATTGCGTCTAAGTGCGGTTTCTCTATCCCCAACTCTAGGTCTCATTGGGACATGGTCTATACCATGAAACCAAATTTCAAGTCTCCCAGGGTCAGACTGAATTGCATATTGCCATGTCTGAACTGGGGTGGCAGAGTGGGCTAAAGAACGGTGATGGATCAAACCCAGATCTGTTGACTGGGTGTGAGTGTTTGATTGGCTCTGATGCTCCGTCCATCACCACCCCCTTTTGTACCGCTTTGTTCGCCATAA
Source organism: Triturus cristatus (assembly GCF_964204655.1). Taxonomy (NCBI): domain Eukaryota; kingdom Metazoa; phylum Chordata; class Amphibia; order Caudata; family Salamandridae; genus Triturus; species Triturus cristatus. Next base: position 795,585,345 of record NC_140583.1, on the reverse strand, counting down.
GTTGGCAGGGTATGCTCAGACGTGAGTCCCTTGCTCACTTTGCCACTGGATTCAAGCAAGCCTGGCTGAAGACGGCTGAAATGCCAGAAACCGGTCCTAGGAAGCTTGTTTCCGGTCCAGGGAAGGCATGGCTTGGCAGTTCGGGCTGGACTGTTCCCATGAGGCACAGGGTCAGACTGATTTGCATATTGCCATGTCTGAACTGGGGTGGCAGAGTGGGCTAAAGAACGGTGATGGATCAAACCCAGATCTGTTGACTGGGTGTGAGTGTTTGATTGGTTCTGATGTTCCGTCCATCACCACCCCCTTTTGTACCGCTTTGTTCGCCATAAGTTGGCAGGGTATGCTCAGACGTGAGTCCCTTGCTCACTTTGCCACTGGATTCGAGCAAGCCTGGCTGAAGACGGCTGAAATGCCAGAAACCGGTCCTAGGAAGCTTGTTTCCGGTCCAGGGAAGGCATGGCTTGGCAGTTCGGGCTGGACTGTTCCCATGAGGCATAGGGTCAGACTGATTTGCATATTGCCATGTCTGAACTGGGGTGGCAGAGTGGGCTAAAGAACGTTGATGGATCAAACCCAGATCTGTTGACTGGGTGTGAGTGTTTGATTGGTTCTGATGCTCCGTCCATCACCACCCCCTTTTGTATCGCTTTGTTCGCCATAAGTTGGCAGGGTATGCTCAGACGTGAGTCCCTTGCTCACTTTGCCACTGGATTCAAGCAAGCCTGGCTGAAGACGGCTGAAATGCCAGAAACCGGTCCTAGGAAGCTTGTTTCCGGTCCAGGGAAGGCATGGCTTGGCAGTTCAGGCTGGACTGTTCCCATGAGGCACAGGGTCAGACTGATTTGCATATTGCCATGTCTGAACTGGGGTGGCAGAGTGGGCTAAAGAACGGTGATGGATCAAACCCAGATCTGTTGACTGGGTGTGAGTGTTTGATTGGTTCTGATGCTCCGTCCATCACCACCCCCTTTTGTACCGCCTAGTAAACTGTAAACACACGTAAAGTCATGTGACTTACGTGGTCTAACGAATATAAGACGGAAAGACGCCCGCGCGGCTCTTTTGGAGGTTTTAGAAGAATTTTACTGGGTCGGCGACACACACTGCATTGGAGGTGAGCGTGGCTCAATAACGTACATCAAAATAGCGGCACATTTTTTAATTAGGGCTTCCCCTTGCGCTCATTCTAGTATTTAGTATTTAGAGATTGTCCCTAGTAAATTGCAAACACACGTAAGGCCATGTGACTTACGTGGCTTATCGAATAAAAGACGGAAAGATGTTCGCGCGTTCCTGTTGGAGGCTTTAGACGAACATCTAGCTGGTCGGCAGCATATATTGCATTGGAGGTGAGAGAGGTTTAACAAACGCATGTCAAAATAGCGGTACATCTTTTAATTAGAGCTTCCCCTTGTGTAGGGACATTGCACGTTCTAGCCATAAAGTACGGAGGGTTTGTCGCATTGAGCTATGGACCATTTGCTATCTTTAAAAGTTCCTGGCAAAAGAATTGACTACGCTCTTGTTGATAATATACGTATTAACAATCTACTTAGTGTAATAGCGGGGCGAATCCTGCTTTTTGTGATGGGCAATTCATCAGCCTCAATAGCACGTTTGCGTAAAATATGATGGGTGTACATGGGGTGATCTTGGTGGCCGTTATATAAGGGCTTTAAAATAATCAATTTTGGGCCAAACGGGGGGGTCGCTACATAAGGAATACAAATTGATTAACTCGGGCTATTCTTGTCCGCAATAGATCATGTGGGGCTCTTAATATGGGGCTTCTGCATTGGTCCTTTTGACTGGAGATGTGGTTAATAAGGACTAGGGTCGATATTAATTATATGCTAGTGACGTGTGGATTGCTGGACCTATCTAAATTAGCACCCAGGCTTAAGGTCTGATGTGTAGTGAGACGGAGTAGGTAATGCGCTGAGGTAGCAGTTAATACGAACTATTGTGATTATTTATTAGACATCCACAGTAGGGTAATACTAAGTGTTTCGTAAGATGTTGGATGACACAATACAGTGCACTAATTATTTTGTGTTACTTCATTACAGGCACATTAGCCCTTAATAGGATCGATGGGAATTAGATATGTGACCCACAACGCCTTGATCTAGGTAAGGATAATTTTTCAGGATTATACATCAATTTAAAATTGGCTACTAATGTTGTTACAAGTTAGAGCTTGACAATATTATTATTACTTTCTTGGTAGGAAAAATAACATTGAAGGATCACAGTACCCAATAATATTGAATGTTCAAAAAATCAGACGGATGTGCGTTGTACAGTGTACAAATAACGCTGTTAAAAAACATTGGTAGGTGTATTTAAACTTTTTTGAATTCAATAGTTGAATAGAGCAAAACTATTAATTAGGCCAAATCAATGTTCTAAAAATTTCATCGGATAAGGAAACCTAGTTGTACCCATAAAGAGTGTATGTTGGATGGACCCGTAAAGAGTGTATTTTCAATGGTCTCACAGACATTATACATTGAAAGCACATCAAAGTAAGATCAAAAAGATGATTATAATGGGTAGGTGAAACAGTTGCTGGGGATATGGTATGCCATATTGTGAATTTTACACGACTTGCCTCACAAAGAATATAGGTACAAAATACAATTTGTTTGCCAATTTATTATCTATATTAGTTGTTATGTACAACCATTGGACATGCTAAGTCATTAGTATGGTAATATTCGTAACTTCTGTTTAAAGGGATAATGGGATCCATATATAATGTAATGTATTAAGATAGTTGTACAATTTATATTACATCTGTATTAAATATGTATTTTAAATGTTTTTACAGCCCTGACGAAGTTCTTTGTAAAAGAACGAAACGCGTTGGCTGCTTAAGAACTATGAAACTGTAAAGAAGAATAAAGAGGAAGTTTTGGAAATATACACATCACTGTATGGACATTTTGTTTGGACTTATAAGAGTGGTGCGACCTGCAGTGGGTTTAATGTTTTGGATCTAGTTGATCACCCCCGTGAAACGGTGGGGGTAGCAAAGTTGCACACCACGTTAGCTAAACAGCTTTCATACCTTATTTAAACTTGGGAGGGTAGGCAAGAGATTTGCCAGGTGAGGTGCGACCTGAACCTTAGGGTTCAGTAAATTGAACCGTTTCCTTTTGGTCTGTATCTTTAATCAATTTGTTGCACTCCTTCTGCCCTTGTTACAGTTATATTACCAGCATTCGTTATGGTCAATTTTAAAGACAGAAGAGAGGAATTTGCATCTAATCTATTCTCAACACAAGGAATAGGTGGTGATAAACCGGTTGAGATATGTCCTGTGGGGGGTTTAAAAGTACAATTTCAAAAATTGGAACGACTAAAGAAGCAGGAACTTGCAAGGTGGTGGGACGGCATCACTTTGCAACAGTACTTGGATAACAACAGAGTCCCGCGGGGATTAAGAATTTTGATCTTCCCAACATTCGAGGATCTAGATGAACAACTACTGAAGGAGTGGGAGGAGAACTTATCCCACTCTTCCAGTACGATGATGAAAATACTTATCGTGCATGCTGAGAAAAAAGCGACATTGCTTTTGGAGGAAATAGACAAATTGGAAAAGGAAATAGGGGCAAGTCCACTCACAGAGGTTGTGAAAAAGAATTATGAGATTCTGGACAAAGTGATGGAAGAATATCAAGTATATCAGAGAGACAAAAAGGCCAAGAAAATCAGGAGAGACGAACAAGATTACCGAGAGGGAAGAATATACACGTTTGCAAAACGTTTTGACAACACTTAACCTTCGGAAACAGCTAAGAGGAGTAGGGAGGAGACATCTGAATCTAGAACAGCTAGTGAGAGTTCTTTTGCATCTACTGAAAGCATACAATCAGTGAGTGAAAATCCTAATGTGTTGCTACCACAGGAGAAAAAGAGTTCTTTTTTTATTAGAAATGGAGAGATTACGTATCAACAGCAAACAGCCCAAAAGAAACATCAGACAAGGCGAGGAGGTAGGAGTTGGGCTAAAAAACAAAAAAGAAATTCCGAAATTAGCAGTAGACTTGAGGTCATCGAGGAGGAAGTAGTTGCAGAGAATGAAAGAGTAATGAATGAGGTCCTCTTAAACACAATGATGACAAATACAAGTAGCTTGTCAATTATCAATCTATCAGATCACAATCTTACATTAGGAGAAAATAAGGCTCTACAAAGCGGTCTAGGTTTTTGCCCGACACAGTCTTGTAAAATCATTGATGTTATAGTTGATTTATACAAATTTGTACGCATTTTGAAATAAAACATTTTTTTCATTGCAATCCTGGAACTAAGGAGTCTAACATTGTGAGTAAGGTACCTGTTGGGTATACGGTGGGGGATGTGGAAGGTATACATTTAATCATGTCACTCAATGAGGAAAACAACATTACTTTAGAAGACTTAAATAAAGAACTGGGAGTTACAGCAAAGGATGATATAGATAGTGGTTTGAAAATGAGATCTAAATTTGTACCACACTGTACACACCCTAATATTGAGCTTTTTAAAACATGTGTAACGGAGGATTTACACAAATTGTTGAATGAGAGCCCTCGCAGAGATAGGGGCCCCTATAATTTAACAAGGGGGGAACAGCTAGCACTTCAGGCACTGAGTAATAATGATGATATAGTAATACGTGAAGCCGATAAGGGTGGAAATGTAGTAATCATGAGAAAGTCAGACTATATAGGAGAAATTACAAGGCAACTGTCAGATACCTCCTGTTATGAACAAATTCGATTCAACCCCATCACTGATCTCACATTTTTCATAAATGTCAAATTGGGAGATTGGAAAGAAAGGGGTTTGTATGACAGAAGACGAAATCAGGTACCTTATGGTTTGCAAACCTAATTTCCCATGTATATATATCCTCCCGAAAATACACAAGGGGGGGCTTTTCCCCCAGGCCGACCGATTATTGCAGGTATAGATTCCCCCACAGAACGATTATCAGAATATGTGGAGTCTTTTCTGCAGCCGCTGGTGAAAAATCTGCCAGCATACATACAGGATAGTAAGGACATCCTCAACAAGTTTGAGGATGTCATATGGGCTGAGGGACTATCTTATGTCACCTTTGATGTAGTCAGCCTATATACATGCATCAAAAAAGAAACAGGCTTACGGGCAATAAAATATTTTCTTGATACAAGGTCAGCTGAATGGTATGAACATAATGACATGTTACTTGAAATGACGGAATTGATACTCTCAAAGAACTTCTTTCTACACGATAAGCAATCGTATCATCAGCTGCAAGGTACCGCGATGGGAGCCAAATTTGCTCCCTCGTATGCGGGACTATTCATGGGACTTTGGGAACAAGAACATGCTTGGGGCAGATATGACTCCCCCTGGATAGAAAATATTATATTCTGGGGGAGGTATATCGATGATATCATTGTAATTTGGAATGGTACGAAGGCCGAACTTGACAACTATTTTACTTTCTTAAATGATAATTCATGCAATGTGACTTTAACTATGTCACACTCCACTGACAGGATTGATTTTTTGGATATAACATTTGTGGCATGTGATAATCAGATCCAAAGTACTTTGTATTGCAAACCGACCCATAGCAACAGCACTTTACATGCCACCAGTGCACATCCTAAGGCTACTATTAATAGCATCCCATATGGGGAAATGATTAGGATACGCAGAAACTGTAGTAACAGGACCTCTTTCTTGGAGAATCTAAAACAGACCAAAATAAGGTTTACACAGAGGGGATACAAACAATCAACTCTGGACAATGCAGAAAGACGAACCCTTGCAAAATCACGGAAGAGTACTTTACCGTGCACTAATCACACTGACCCCATTAGAAACAAAAACAAAAATCGATCAGCCTCTATTAGCTTTGTGACCAGGTTTAATAAGCAGAGCCAAGATGTATATAGAATTTTTCATAGACATTGGTCCCTGCTCCATGAAATACCAGGAGTTAAGGAGGTGATCTCCCCAAAACCAAAAATCACCTATAGACGCGGAAGAACTTTGAGAGAAATTTTATGTCCCAGTTATGTATACTTTAAGGAGAGCATATGAGCAACTTGGCTACCTAGACCATTGAATGGCTTTTTTACATGTACTAATTGTAATATCTGTCAATTCGGAAAGAATAAACTAAAGGAGTTTAGTTATAATACACAACGGACCTATACTATAAGACACACTATTACTTGTAGAACAACATATGTGACATAAATAATAGGTTGCAGTTGTGATATGATTTATGTTGGGAGCACTATTAGGCCCCTAAAAAGTAGAATTCAGGAACATGTACGGGCCATTCGCAACAGGGACACGAGATACCCCATGACGTTACACATGAATGAACAACATGGAGGGAGACTTGAAATTTGGTTTCATGGTATAGACCATGTCCCAATGAGACCTAGAGTTGGGGATAGAGAAACCGCACTTAGACGCAATGAAGCGGGTTGGATCTGTAGATTGCGGAGCACTAATAAGGGGCATAATAGTGATGATGACCTACACTATTTTTTGTGAAAATAAACTTGGACTCTACTGAAACAATAAACTGGAAGATGTATTCATGGTAAAAAGGTATATTGACGCGGGAGTCCTCCTTAGGTTAGGACTTTTCCATTAAAGATTAGGAATATCAGGTGGGAAATCTGGATATAATTTCATATTTAAGACATTTTGAACACAAAATTGCTCACTCACTTTTCCTTATGCATGGTATATATACCATTAGAGTTTACAATGTAACCTTATTTGAGAGGGGGTTAATATTTATGCCATCCGTTATCATGTTAAAGGGACGAGCGGATGGCTGGTCGTATTTTATAAACATCAGGATATAATGATTTGGGCCATCAATGGACAGTGCTAATGTTGAATTATATGACAAGATGTGGGGATCAATTTTCCGCCACTGGAGGATATACTTTGGGGTCAGAAACATGCTTAATACTAGCCTAATTTAACATCAATGGATACCTTACAGGTGAATATTTGTTTAATTCCGGCGGGGATCACCAATTCACCATTGGAGGGTACATCTAGGATTAGGACATGTATTTTGGTCTCTCTTTGCAGGTTTGGATTTATATTGGATGGAAATATGACCATTATTCATATGTAGTGCATTGATATATTGTGTCACAACTAAGTTACTATGTATCTTACTGTTAGGTACCGTGGTAAAGAAGATATTGTAGTTCTCTTGAACGGATGCAAATGTACCGAGTTTGGGGTTTGTGTGTAGGACCTCTGGAATTGATTATAATGAGTGTTTGCAATTGTACTGTTTATAAAGAACTGTCATTCAAAATGTGATAGGCGCGTTGATTTTAGCACCTAGCATTTTGAGATTGTCCCTAGTAAACTGTAAACACACGTAAAGTCATGTGACTTACGTGGTCTAACGAATATAAGACGGAAAGACGCCCGCGCGGCTATTTGGAGGTTTTAGAAGAATTTTACTGGGTCGGCGACACACACTGCATTGGAGGTGAGCGTGGCTCAATAACGTACGTCAAAATAGCGGCACATTTTTTAATTAGGGCTTCCCCTTGCGCTCATTCTAGTAATTAGTATTTAGAGATTGTCCCTAGTAAATTGCAAACACACGTAAGGCCATGTGACTTACGTGGCTTATCGAATAAAAGACGGAAAGATGTCCGCGCATTCCTGTTGGAGGCTTTAGACGAACATCTAGCTGGTCGGCAGCATATATTGCATTGGAGGTGAGAGAGGTTTAACAAACGCATGTCAAAATAGCGGTACATCTTTTAATTAGAGCTTCCCCTTGTGTGGGGACATTGCACGTTCTAGCCATAAAGTACGGAGGGTTTGTCGCATTGAGCTATGGACCATTTGCTATCTTTAAAAGTTCCTGGCAAATGAATTGACTACGCTCTTGTTGATAATATACGTATTAACAATCTACTTAGTGTAATAGCGGGGCGAATCCTGCTTTTTGTGATGGGCAATTCATCAGCCTCAATAGCACGTTTGCGTAAAATATGATGGGTGTACATTGGGTGATCTTGGTGGCCGTTATATAAGGGCTTTAAAATAATCAATTTTGTGCCAAACGGGGGGGTCGCTACATAAGGAATACAAATTGATTAACTCGGGCTATTCTTGTCCGCAATAGATCATGTGGGGCTCTTAATATGGGGCTTCTGCATTGGTCCTTTTGACTGGAGATGTGGTTAATAAGGACTAGGGTCGATATTAATTATATGCTAGTGACGTGTGGATTGCTGGTCCTATCTAGATTAGCACCCAGGCTTAAGGTCTGATGTGTAGTGAGACGGAGTAGGTAATGCGCTGAGGTAGCAGTTAATACAAACTATTGTGATTATTTATTAGACATCCACAGTAGGGTAATACTAAGTGTTTCGTAAGATGTTGGATGACACAATACAGTGTACTATTTATTTGGTGTTACTTCATTACAGGCACATTAGCCCTTAATAGGATCGATGGGAATTAGATATGTGACACACAACGCCTTGATCTAGGGAAGGATTATTTTTCAGGATTATACATCAATTTAAAATTGGCTACTAATGTTGTTACAAGTTAGAGCTTGACAATATTATTATTACTTTCTTGGTAGGAAAAATAACATTGAAGGATCACAGTACCCAATAATATTGAATGTTCAAAAAATCAGACGGATGTGCGTTGTACAGTGTACAAATAACGCTGTTAAAAAACATTGGTAGGTGTATTTAAACTTTTTTGAGTTCAATAGTTGAATAGAGCAAAACTATTAATTAGGCAAAATCAATGTTCTAAAAATTTCATCGGATAAGGAAACCTAGTTGTACCCATAAAGAGTGTATGTTGGATGGACCCGTAAAGAGTGTATTTTCAATGGTCTCACAGAAATTATACATTGAAAGCACATCAAAGTAAGATCAAAAAGATGATTATAATGGATAGGTGAAACAGTTGCTGGGGATATGGTATGCCATATTGTGAATTTTGCACGACTTGCCTCACAAAGAATATAGGTACAAAATACAATTTGTTTGCCAATTTAATATCTATATTAGTTGTTATGTACAACCATTGGACATGCTAAGTCATTAGTATGGTAATATTCGTAACTTCTGTTTAAAGGGATAATGTGATCCATATATAATGTAATGTATTAAGATAGTTGTACAATTTATATTACATCTGTATTATATATGTATTTTAAATGTTTTTACAGCCCTGACGAAGTTCTTTGTAAAAGAACGAAACGCGTTGGCTGCTTAAGAACTATGAAACTGTAAAGAAGAATAAAGAGGAAGTTTTGGAAATATACACATCACTGTATGGACATTTTGTTTGGACTTATAAGAGTGGTGCGACCTGCAGTGGGTTTAATGTTTTGGATCTAGTTGATCACCCCCGTGAAACGGTGGGGGTAGCAAAGTTGCACACCACGTTAGCTAAACAGCTTTCATACCTTATTTAAACTTGGGAGGGTAGGCAAGAGATTTGCCAGGTGAGGTGCGACCTGAACCTTAGGGTTCAGTAAATTGAACCGTTTCCTTTTGGTCTGTATCTTTAATCAATTTGTTGCACTCCTTTTGCCCTCGTTACAGTTATATTACCAGCATTCGTTATGGTCAAATTTAAAGACAGAAGAGAGGAATTTGCATCTAATCTATTCTCAACACAAGGAATAGGTGGTGATAAACCGGTTGAGATATGTCCAATGGGGGGTTTAAAAGTACAATTTCAAAAATTGGAACGACTAAAGAAGCAGGAACTTGCAGGGTGGTGGGACGGCATCACTTTGCAACAGTACTTGGATAACAACAGAGTCCCGCGGGGATTAAGAATTTCGACATTCCCAACATTCGAGGATCTAGATGAACAACTACTGAAGGAGTGGGAGGAGAACTTATCCCACTCTTCCAGTACGATGATGAAAATACTTATCGTGCATGCTGAGAAAAAAGCGACATTGCTTTTGGAGGACATAGACAAATTGGAAAAGGAAATAGGGGCAAGTCCACTCACAGAGGTTGTGAAAAAGAATTATGAGATTCTGGACAAAGTGATGGAAGAATATCAAGTATATCAGAGAGACAAAAAGGCCAAGAAAATCAGGAGAGACGAACAAGATTACCGAGAGGGAAGAATATACACGTTTGCAAAACGTTTTGACAACACTCAACCTTCGGAAACAGCTAAGAGGAGTAGGGAGGAGACATCTGAATCTAGAACAGCTAGTGAGAGTTCTTTTGCATCTACTGAAAGCATACAATCAGGGAGTGAAAATCCTAATGTGTTGCTACCACAGGAGAAAAAGAGTTCTTTTTTTATTAGAAATGGAGAGATTACGTATCAACAGCAAACAGCCCAAAAAAAACATCAGACAAGGCGAGGAGGTAGGAGTTGGGCTAAAAAACAAAAAAGAAATTCTGAAATTAGCAGTAGACTTGAGGTCATCGAGGAGGAAGTAGTTGCAGAGAATGAAAGAGTAATGAATGAGGTCCTCTTAAACACAATGATGCCAAATACAAGTAGCTTGTCAATTATCAATCTATCAGATCACAATCTTACATTAGAAGAAAATAAGGTTCTACAAAGCGGTCTAGGTTTTTGCCCGACACAGTCTTGTAAAATCATTGATGTTATAGTTGATTTATACAAATTTGTACGCATTTTGAAATTAAAACATTTTTTTCATTGCAATCCTGGAACTAAGGGGTCTAACATTGTGAGTAAGGTACCTGTTGGGTATACTGTGGGGGATGTGGAAGGTATACATTTAATCATGTCACTCAATGAGGAAAACAACATTACTTTAGAAGACTTAAATAAAGAACTGGGAGTTACAGCAAAGGATGATATAGATAGTGGTTTGAAAATGAGATCTAAATTTGTACCACACTGTACACACCCTAATATTGAGCTTTTTAAAACATGTGTAACGGAGGATTTACACAAATTGTTGAATGAGAGCCCTCGCAGAGATAGGGGCCCCTATAATTTAACAAGGGGGGAACAGCTAGCACTTCAGGCACTGAGTAATAATGATGATATAGTAATACGTGAAGCGGATAAGGGTGGAAATGTAGTAATCATGAGAAAGTCAGACTATATAGGAGAAATTACAAGGCCACTGTCAGATACCTCCTGTTATGAACAAATTCGATTCAACCCCATCACTGATCTCACATTTTTCATAAATGTCAAATTGGGAGATTGGAAAGAAAGGGGTTTGTATGACAGAAGACGAAATCAGGTACCTTATGGTTTGCAAACCTAATTTCCCATGTATATATATCCTCCCGAAAATACACAAGGGGGGGCTTTTCCCCCAGGCCGACCGATTATTGCAGGTATAGACTCCCCCACAGAACGATTATCAGAATATGTGGACTCTTTTCTGCAGCCGCTGGTGAAAAATCTGCCAGCATACATACAGGATAGTAAGGACATCCTCAACAAGTTTGAGGATGTCATATGGGCTGAGGGACTATCTTATGTCACCTTTGATGTAGTCAGCCTATATACATGCATCAAAAAAGAAACAGGCTTACGGGCAATAAAATATTTTCTTGATACAAGGTCAGCTGAATGGTATGAACATAATGACATGTTACTTGAGATGACGGAATTGATACTCTCAAAGAACTTCTTTCTACACGATAAGCAATGGTATCATCAGCTGCAAGGTACCGCGATGGGAGCCAAATTTGCTCCCTCGTATGCGTGACTATTCATGGGACTTTGGGAACAAGAACATGCTTGGGGCAGATATGACTCCCCCTGGATAGAAAATATTATATTCTGGGGGAGGTATATCAATGATATCATTGTAATTTGGAATGGTACGAAGGCCGAACTTGACAACTATTTTACTTTCTGAAATGATAATTCATGCAATGTGACTTTAACTATGTCACACTCCACTGACAGGATTGATTTTTTGGATATAACATTTGTGGCATGTGATAATGGGATCCAAAGTACTTTGTATCGCAAACCGACCCATAGCAACAGCACTTTACATGCCACCAGTGCACATCCTAAGGCTACTATTAATAGCATCCCATATGGGGAAATGATTAGGATACGCAGAAACTGTAGTAACAGGACCTCTTTCTTGGAGAATCTAAAACAGACCAAAATAAGGTTTACACAGAGTGGATACAAACAATCAACTCTGGACAATGCAGAAAGACGAACCCTGGCAAAATCACGGAAGAGTACTTTACTGTGCACTAATCACACTGACCCCATTAGAAACAAAAACAAAAATCGATCAGCCTCTATTAGCTTTGTGACCAGGTTTAATAAGCAGAGCCAAGATGTATATAAAATTTTTCATAGACATTGGTCCCTGCTCCATGAAATACCAGGAGTTAAGGAGGTGATCTCCCCAAAACCAAAAATCACCTATAGACGCGGAAGAACTTTGAGGGAAATGTTATGTCCCAGTTATGTATACTTTAAGGAGAGCATATGAGCAACTTGGCTACCTAGACCATTGAATGGCTTTTTTACATGTACTAATTGTAATATCTGTCAATTCGGAAAGAATAAACTAAAGGAGTTTAGTTATAATACACAACGGACCTATACTATAAGACACACTATTACTTGTAGAACAACATATGTGACATAAATAATAGGTTGCAGTTGTGATATGATTTATGTTGGGAGCACTATTAGGCCCCTAAAAAGTAGAATTCAAAAAACATGTACGGCCCTTCGCAACGGGGACACGAGATACCCCATGACGTTACACATGAATGAACAACATGGAGGGAGACTTGAAATTTGGTTTCATGGTATAGACCATGTCCCAATGAGACCTAGAGTTGGGGATAGAGAAACCGCACTTAGACGCAATGAAGCGGGTTGGATCTGTAGATTGCGGAGCACTAATAAGGGGCATAATAGTGATGATGAACTACACTATTTTTTGTGAAAATAAACTTGGACTCTACTGAAACAATAAACTGGAAGATGTATTCATGGTAAAAAGGTATATTGACGCGGGAGTCCTCCTTAGGTTAGGACTTTTCCATTAAAGATTAGGAATATCAGGTGGAAAATCTGGATATAATTTAATATTTAAGACATTTTGAACACAAAATTGCTCACTCACTTTTCCTTATGCATGGTATATATACCATTAGAGTTTACAATGTAACCTTATTTGAGAGGGGGTTAATATTTATGCCATCCGTTATCATGTTAAAGGGACGAGCGGATGGCTGGTCGTATTTTATAAACATCAGGATATAATGATTTGGGCCATCAATGGACAGTGCTAATGTTGAATTATATGACAAAATGTGGGGATCAATTTTCCGCCACTGGAGGATATACTTTGGGGTCAGAAACATGCTTAATACTAGCTTAATTTAACATCAATGGATACCTTACAGGTGAATATTTGTTTAATTCCGGCGGGATCACCAATTCACCATTGGAGGGTACATCTAGGATTAGGACATGTATTTTGGTCTCTCTTTGCAGGTTTGGATTTATATTGGATGGAAATATGACCATTATTCATATGTAGTGCATTGATATATTGTGTCACAACTAAGTTACTATGTATCTTACTGTTATGTACCGTGGTAAAGAAGATATTGTAGTTCTCTTGAACGGATGCAAATGTACCGAGTTTGGGGTTTGTGTGTAGGACCTCTGGAATTGATTATAATGAGTGTTTGCAATTGTACTGTTTATAAAGAACTGTCATTCAAAATGTGATAGGCGCGTTGATTTTAGCACCTAGCATTTTGAGATTGTCCCTAGTAAACTGTAAACACACGTAAAGTCATGTGACTTACGTGGTCTAACGAATATAAGACGGAAAGACGCCCGCGCGGCTCTTTTGGAGGTTTTAGAAGAATTTTACTGGGTCGGCGACACACACTGCATTGGAGGTGAGCGTGGCTCAATAACGTACGTCAAAATAGCGGCACATTTTTTAATTAGGGCTTCCCCTTGCGCTCATTCTAGTAATTAGTATTTAGAGATTGTCCCTAGTAAATTGCAAACACACGTAAGGCCATGTGACTTACGTGGCTTATCGAATAAAAGACGGAAAGATGTCCGCGCGTTCCTGTTGGAGGCTTTAGACGAACATCTAGCTGGTCGGCAGCATATATTGCATTGGAGGTGAGAGAGGTTTAACAAACGCATGTCAAAATAGCGGTACATCTTTTAATTAGAGCTTCCCCTTGTGTGGGGACATTGCACGTTCTAGCCATAAAGTACGGAGGGTTTGTCGCATTGAGCTATGGACCATTTGCTATCTTTAAAAGTTCCTGGCAAAAGAATTGACTACGCTCTTGTTGATAATATACGTATTAACAATCTACTTAGTGTAATAGCGGGGCGAATCCTTCTTTTTGTGATGGGCAATTCATCAGCCGCAATAGCACGTTTGTGTGAAATATAATGGGTGTACATGGGGTGATCTTGGTGGACGTTATATAAGGACTTTAAAATAATCAACTTTGGGCCAAACTGGGGGGTCGCTACATAAGGGATACAAATTGATTAACTCGGGCTATTCTTGTCCGCAATAGATCATGTGGGGCTCTTAATATGGGGCTTCTGCATTGGTCCTTTTGACTGGAGATGTGGTTAATAAGGACTAGGGTCGATATTAATTATATGTTAGTGACGTGTGGATTGCTGGTCCTATCTAGATTAGCACCCAGGCTTAAGGTCTGATGTGTAGTGAGACGGAGTAGGTAATGCGCTGAGGTAGCAGTTAATACGAACTATTGTGATTATTTATTAGACATCCACAGTAGGGTAATACTAAGTGTTTGATAAGATGTTGGATGACACAATACTGTGTACTATTTATTTGGTGTTACTTCATTACAGGCACATTAGCCCTTAATAGGATCGATGGGAATTAGATATGTGACCCACAACGCCTTGATCTAGGTAAGGATTATTTTTCAGGATTATACATCAATTTAAAATTGGCTACTAATGTTGTTACAAGTTAGAGCTTGACAATATTATTATTACTTTCTTGGTAGGAAAAATAACATTGAAGGATCACAGTACCCAATAATATTGAATGTTCAAAAAATCAGACGGATGTGCGTTGTACAGTGTACAAATAACGCTGTTAAAAAACATTGGTAGGTGTATTTAAACTTTTTTGAATTCAATAGTTGAATAGAGCAAAACTATTAATTAGGCAAAATCAATGTTCTAAAAATTTCATCGGATAAGGAAACCTAGTTGTACCCATAAAGAGTGTATGTTGGATGGACCCGTAAAGAGTGTATTTTCAATGGTCTCACAGAAATTATACATTGAAAGCACATCAAAGTAAGATCAAAAAGATGATTATAATGGATAGGTGAAACAGTTGCTGGGGATATGGTATGCCATATTGTGAATTTTACACGACTTGCCTCACAAAGAATATAGGTACAAAATACAATTTGTTTGCCAATTTAATATCTATATTAGTTGTTATGTACAACCATTGGACATGCTAAGTCATTAGTATGGTAATATTCGTAACTTCTGTTTAAAGGGATAATGTGATCCATATATAATGTAATGTATTAAGATAGTTGTACAATTTATATTACATCTGTATTATATATGTATTTTAAATGTTTTTACAGCCCTGACGAAGTTCTTTGTAAAAGAACGAAACGCGTTGGCTGCTTAAGAACTATGAAACTGTAAAGAAGAATAAAGAGGAAGTTTTGGAAATATACACATCACTGTATGGACATTTTGTTTGGACTTATAAGAGTGGTGCGACCTGCAGTGGGTTTAATGTTTTGGATCTAGTTGATCACCCCCGTGAAACGGTGGGGGTAGCAAAGTTGCACACCACGTTAGCTAAACAGCTTTCATACCTTATTTAAACTTGGGAGGGTAGGCAAGAGATTTGCCCGGTGAGGTGCGACCTGAACCTTAGGGTTCAGTAAAATGAACCGTTTCCTTTTGGTCTGTATCTTTAATCAATTTGTTGCACTCCTTTTGCCCTCGTTACAGTTATATTACCAGCATTCGTTATGGTCAAATTTAAAGACAGAAGAGAGGAATTTGCATCTAATCTATTCTCAACACAAGGAATAGGTGGTGATAAACCGGTTGAGATATGTCCAATGGGGGGTTTAAAAGTACAATTTCAAAAATTGGAATGACTAAAGAAGCAGGAACTTGCAGGGTGGTGGGACGGCATCACTTTGCAACAGTACTTGGATAACAACAGAGTCCCGCGGGGATTAAGAATTTCGATCTTCCCAACATTCGAGGATCTAGATGAACAACTACTGAAGGAGTGGGAGGAGAACTTATCCCACTCTTCCAGTACGATGATGAAAATACTTATCGTGCATGCTGAGAAAAAAGCGACATTGCTTTTGGAGGACATAGACAAATTGGAAAAGGAAATAGGGGCAAGTCCACTCACAGAGGTTGTGAAAAAGAATTATGAGATTCTGGACAAAGTGATGGAAGAATATCAAGTATATCAGAGAGACAAAAAGGCCAAGAAAATCAGGAGAGACGAACAAGATTACCGAGAGGGAAGAATATACACGTTTGCAAAACGTTTTGACAACACTCAACCTTCGGAAACAGCTAAGAGGAGTAGGGAGGAGACATCTGAATCTAGAACAGCTAGTGAGAGTTCTTTTGCATCTACTGAAAGCATACAATCAGGGAGTGAAAATCCTAATGTGTTGCTACCACAGGAGAAAAAGAGTTCTTTTTTTATTAGAAATGGAGAGATTACGTATCAACAGCAAACAGCCCAAAAGAAACATCAGACAAGGCGAGGAGGTAGGAGTTGGGCTAAAAAACAAAAAAGAAATTCTGAAATTAGCAGTAGACTTGAGGTCATCGAGGAGGAAGTAGTTGCAGAGAATGAAAGAGTAATGAATGAGGTCCTCTTAAACACAATGATGCCAAATACAAGTAGCTTGTCAATTATCAATCTATCAGATCACAATCTTACATTAGAAGAAAATAAGGTTCTACAAAGCGGTCTAGGTTTTTGCCCGACACAGTCTTGTAAAATCATTGATGTTATAGTTGATTTATACAAATTTGTACGCATTTTGAAATTAAAACATTTTTTTCATTGCAATCCTGGAACTAAGGGGTCTAACATTGTGAGTAAGGTACCTGTTGGGTATACTGTGGGGGATGTGGAAGGTATACATTTAATCATGTCACTCAATGAGGAAAACAACATTACTTTAGAAGACTTAAATAAAGAACTGGGAGTTACAGCAAAGGATGATATAGATAGTGGTTTGAAAATGAGATCTAAATTTGTACCACACTGTACACACCCTAATATTGAGCTTTTTAAAACATGTGTAACGGAGGATTTACACAAATTGTTGAATGAGAGCCCTCGCAGAGATAGGGGCCCCTATAATTTAACAAGGGGGGAACAGCTAGCACTTCAGGGACTGAGTAATAATGATGATATAGTAATACGTGAAGCGGATAAGGGTGGAAATGTAGTAATCATGAGAAAGTCAGACTATATAGGAGAAATTACAAGGCCACTGTCAGATACCTCCTGTTATGAACAAATTCGATTCAACCCCATCACTGATCTCACATTTTTCATAAATGTCAAATTGGGAGATTGGAAAGAAAGGGGTTTGTATGACAGAAGACGAAATCAGGTACCTTATGGTTTGCAAACCTAATTTCCCATGTATATATATCCTCCCGAAAATACACAAGGGGGGGCTTTTCCCCCAGGCCGACCGATTATTGCAGGTATAGACTCCCCCACAGAACGATTATCAGAATATGTGGACTCTTTTCTGCAGCCGCTGGTGAAAAATCTGCCAGCATACATACAGGATAGTAAGGACATCCTCAACAAGTTTGAGGATGTCATATGGGCTGAGGGACTATCTTATGTCACCTTTGATGTAGTCAGCCTATATACATGCATCAAAAAAGAAACAGGCTTACGGGCAATAAAATATTTTCTTGATACAAGGTCAGCTGAATGGTATGAACATAATGACATGTTACTTGAGATGACGGAATTGATACTCTCAAAGAACTTCTTTCTACACGATAAGCAATGGTATCATCAGCTGCAAGGTACCGCGATGGGAGCCAAATTTGCTCCCTCGTATGCGTGACTATTCATGGGACTTTGGGAACAAGAACATGCTTGGGGCAGATATGACTCCCCCTGGATAGAAAATATTATATTCTGGGGGAGGTATATCAATGATATCATTGTAATTTGGAATGGTACGAAGGCCGAACTTGACAACTATTTTACTTTCTGAAATGATAATTCATGCAATGTGACTTTAACTATGTCACACTCCACTGACAGGATTGATTTTTTGGATATAACATTTGTGGCATGTGATAATGGGATCCAAAGTACTTTGTATCGCAAACCGACCCATAGCAACAGCACTTTACATGCCACCAGTGCACATCCTAAGGCTACTATTAATAGCATCCCATATGGGGAAATGATTAGGATACGCAGAAACTGTAGTAACAGGACCTCTTTCTTGGAGAATCTAAAACAGACCAAAATAAGGTTTACACAGAGTGGATACAAACAATCAACTCTGGACAATGCAGAAAGACGAACCCTGGCAAAATCACGGAAGAGTACTTTACTGTGCACTAATCACACTGACCCCATTAGAAACAAAAACAAAAATCGATCAGCCTCTATTAGCTTTGTGACCAGGTTTAATAAGCAGAGCCAAGATGTATATAACATTTTTCATAGACATTGGTCCCTGCTCCATGAAATACCAGGAGTTAAGGAGGTGATCTCCCCAAAACCAAAAATCACCTATAGACGCGGAAGAACTTTGAGGGAAATGTTATGTCCCAGTTATGTATACTTTAAGGAGAGCATATGAGCAACTTGGCTACCTAGACCATTGAATGGCTTTTTTACATGTACTAATTGTAATATCTGTCAATTCGGAAAGAATAAACTAAAGGAGTTTAGTTATAATACACAACGGACCTATACTATAAGACACACTATTACTTGTAGAACAACATATGTGACATAAATAATAGGTTGCAGTTGTGATATGATTTATGTTGGGAGCACTATTAGGCCCCTAAAAAGTAGAATTCAAAAAACATGTACGGCCCTTCGCAACAGGGACACGAGATACCCCATGACGTTACACATGAATGAACAACATGGAGGGAGACTTGAAATTTGGTTTCATGGTATAGACCATGTCCCAATGAGACCTAGAGTTGGGGATAGAGAAACCGCACTTAGACGCAATGAAGCGGGTTGGATCTGTAGATTGCGGAGCACTAATAAGGGGCATAATAGTGATGATGAACTACACTATTTTTTGTGAAAATAAACTTGGACTCTACTGAAACAATAAACTGGAAGATGTATTGATGGTAAAAAGGTATATTGACGCGGGAGTCCTCCTTAGGTTAGGACTTTTCCATTAAAGATTAGGAATATCAGGTGGGAAATCTGGATATAATTTCATATTTAAGACATTTTGAACACAAAATTGCTCACTCACTTTTCCTTATGCATGGTATATATACCATTAGAGTTTACAATGTAACCTTATTTGAGAGGGGGTTAATATTTATGCCATCCGTTATCATGTTAAAGGGACGAGCGGATGGCTGGTCGTATTTTATAAACATCAGGATATAATGATTTGGGCCATCAATGGACAGTGCTAATGTTGAATTATATGACAAGATGTGGGGATCAATTTTCCGCCACTGGAGGATATACTTTGGGGTCAGAAACATGCTTAATACTAGCTTAATTTAACATCAATGGATACCTTACAGGTGAATATTTGTTTAATTCCGGCGGGATCACCAATTCACCATTGGAGGGTACATCTAGGATTAGGACATGTATTTTGGTCTCTCTTTGCAGGTTTGGATTTATATTGGATGGAAATATGACCATTATTCATATGTAGTGCATTGATATATTGTGTCACAACTAAGTTACTATGTATCTTACTGTTATGTACCGTGGTAAAGAAGATATTGTAGTTCTCTTGAACGGATGCAAATGTACCGAGTTTGGGGTTTGTGTGTAGGACCTCTGGAATTGATTATAATGAGTGTTTGCAATTGTACTGTTTATAAAGAACTGTCATTCAAAATGTGATAGGCGCGTTGATTTTAGCACCTAGCATTTTGAGATTGTCCCTAGTAAACTGTAAACACACGTAAAGTCATGTGACTTACGTGGTCTAACGAATATAAGACGGAAAGACGCCCGCGCGGCTCTTTTGGAGGTTTTAGAAGAATTTTACTGGGTCGGCGACACACACTGCATTGGAGGTGAGCGTGGCTCAATAACGTACGTCAAAATAGCGGCACATTTTTTAATTAGGGCTTCCCCTTGCGCTCATTCTAGTAATTAGTATTTAGAGATTGTCCCTAGTAAATTGCAAACACACGTAAGGCCATGTGACTTACGTGGCTTATCGAATAAAAGACGGAAAGATGTCCGCGCGTTCCTGTTGGAGGCTTTAGACGAACATCTAGCTGGTCGGCAGCATATATTGCATTGGAGGTGAGAGAGGTTTAAAAAACGCATGTCAAAATAGCGGTACATCTTTTAATTAGAGCTTCCCCTTGTGTGGGGACATTGCACGTTCTAGCCATAAAGTACGGAGGGTTTGTCGCATTGAGCTATGGACCATTTGCTATCTTTAAAAGTTCCTGGCAAAAGAATTGACTACGCTCTTGTTGATAATATACGTATTAACAATCTACTTAGTGTAATAGCGGGGCGAATCCTTCTTTTTGTGATGGGCAATTCATCAGCCGCAATAGCACGTTTGTGTGAAATATAATGGGTGTACATGGGGTGATCTTGGTGGCCGTTATATAAGGACTTTAAAATAATCAATTTTGGGCCAAACTGGGGGGTCGCTACATAAGGGATACAAATTGATTAACTCGGGCTATTCTTGTCCGCAATAGATCATGTGGGGCTCTTAATATGGGGCTTCTGCATTGGTCCTTTTGACTGGAGATGTGGTTAATAAGGACTAGGGTCGATATTAATTATATGTTAGTGACGTGTGGATTGCTGGTCCTATCTAGATTAGCACCCAGGCTTAAGGTCTGATGTGTAGTGAGACGGAGTAGGTAATGCGCTGAGGTAGCAGTTAATACGAACTATTGTGATTATTTATTAGACATCCACAGTAGGGTAATACTAAGTGTTTGATAAGATGTTGGATGACACAATACTGTGTACTATTTATTTGGTGTTACTTCATTACAGGCACATTAGCCCTTAATAGGATCGATGGGAATTAGATATGTGACCCACAACGCCTTGATCTAGGTAAGGATTATTTTTCAGGATTATACATCAATTTAAAATTGGCTACTAATGTTGTTACAAGTTAGAGCTTGACAATATTATTATTACTTTCTTGGTAGGAAAAATAACATTGAAGGATCAAAGTACCCAATAATATTGAATGTTCAAAAAATCAGACGGATGTGCGTTGTACAGTGTACAAATAACGCTGTTAAAAAACATTGGTGGGTGTATTTAAACTTTTTTTAATTCAATAGTTGAATAGAGCAAAACTATTAATTAGGCAAAATCAATGTTCTAAAAATTTCATCGGATAAGGAAACCTAGTTGTACCCATAAAGAGTGTATGTTGGATGGACCCGTAAAGAGTGTATTTTCAATGGTCTCACAGACATTATACATTGAAAGCACATCAAAGTAAGATCAAAAAGACGATTATAATGGATAGGTGAAACAGTTGCTGGGGACATGGTATGCCATATTGTGAATTTTACACGACTTGCCTCACAAAGAATATAGGTACAAAATACAATTTGTTTGCCAATTTAATATCTATATTAGTTGTTATGTACAACCATTGGACATACTAAGTCATTAGTATGGTAATATTCATAACTTCTGTTTAAAGGGATAATGTTATTCATATATAATGTAATGTATTAAGATAGTTGTACAATTTATATTACATCTGTATTATATATGTATTTTAAATGTTTTTACAGCCCCTGACGAAGTTCTTTGTAAAACAACGAAACGCGTTGGCTGATTAAGAACTATGAAACTGTAAAGAAGAATAAAGAGGAAGTTTTGGAAATATACACATCACTGGATGGACATTTTGTTTGGACTTATAAGAGTGGTGCGACCTGCAGTGGGTTTAATGTTTTGGATCTAGTTGATCACCCCCGTGAAACGGTGGGGGTAGCAAAGTTGCACACCACGTTAGCTAAACAGCTTTCATACCTTATTTAAACTTGGGAGGGTATGCAAGAGATTTGTCAGGTGAGGTGCGACCTGATCCTTAGGGTTCAGTAAATTGAACTGTTTCCTTTTGGTCTGTGTGTTACAAACGTAACGTGCAGTGGCCAAAATTCTGCCAACTCTGCCAGTGGAGGGGAATTTATCGCCCACCCCTAGTCCTTTCCCAAGGGAGGGAGTGTTGTGAAGATGTTAGGGTTGCAGCCCTCCATGCATACCATGCCTCCACCAGCAATGTCATACATTTTTCAGAAGATTTTCCCCCAAAGTGACTGTCATATTTTCCAATCAGGGAGGTGGTGGGGCAAGCCCCGCATGCTCACTGAGCTCCGGCCACAGCACCCCATCATCATCCACTCTCCACTCCCCAGGGCCTTGTCTTTGTGGTGTTGCACGCCCTCTCCCCCGCCATCCTGTCTCTACCAGTCTCCAGCCCTCAAGCCACTCCCAGGCCTCCTCTGGGGTGTTGATGAACCAGGAGCAGTTCTCAGCTAGTACTTTCAAGCGTGCTGGCAAGACCATCATAAATTGCAGGTTGCATCTCCAGAGCTTCTGTCACACTCTATTGGAAATATTTGCGCCTTGCTTGGACCACCTGGGTGTAGTCCGGGAAGAACATAATTGCATGATTGTCGATGTGCACAGGGCTCTGCTGGCAGGCTTCCTTGAGGATGGCATTGCAGTCCCAGTAGTTCAATATTAGGGGCAGGAGCAGTCTCAGCCTCGCTCCTGGCTTTGGCGGGCCCCAGGGACTCAGTGCACCCGCTCCACTGCAAATTGGGTGGATAGATCTTCAAGTTTCATCATGTGGTGCATCAGCCCCTCCTCCAAGCGTTCCACTTCTGTGCCTTCTGCCAGTTCGGGCACCCCTACCAGGTGTATGTTGTTGCACCTGGAGCAGCCCTTGGCATCTTCGGCATGTTTGTGGAGGTGGGTGGTCTTCTCCCTCAGTTGGCACACCTCAGCCTACAGGGGTTGGATGGCCTCGGTTTGATCAGCATGAGTAACCTCTGCCGCACGTACCCTCTTGGAGATCTTTCCCATATCGTAATGGATCAGGGTCGCGTCCACAGCCACCATGTCAATCTGGTGCTCCAGCGCTGTGCAGGTGTCTTGAATCGCGAGGAGCTGTTCCCTGAGGGAGGGTCTCTGTCTTCTGTTTGGTCCTGCTCCTGTTCTTGGCAGATGCCCCTCATGTCCCCCCACTATGGAAGGCATACTTATCCAGCCTGTTGGCCTCTGGAGGCTTTGTGTGTTTGTCAAGGACCATTTAGTCACCTTTTTTATCTGTGAAGGGAGGAATCTTTTGAGGTCCCCAGTGATTGCTCTCCCTGGTCCGGATGGAAGTCTCCAGGCAGCAAGTTCTCTTGCTTCAGGCCCACTTCTGGTACTCACGTTGGCCTATATCTGACCTTCTCCCACCAGCGGACTGTAAGGTCTTGTGCTCCTCTCTGGGCCAGGAGTGGGGCAGTCTGGTCAGGCCAGGATTGCCATTGGGCCCTCATTCCGACTTGGCTCCTTCTCTATTCGTGGCCTCTACTGGGTGCCTCTGTGTGTGCAGACAGTGACTGCTGATTCCTTAGGATCGGGTTCTCTCACTCTTGGGGGGGGGCATTCAAATCCTGGGTCCCCACTGCCACCAACGTGTCCCTCCGGGTCTTTTAAATTATAAGTGGGCTGCAGCGGCTGCCATCTTGTTTTCCCTAGCAACAGGAAGATCCGGTTCTCTGCTTTCCATGGCCTTTCCTGTACCTGACCATGTCCCTAGGTGCTCTCCACACCTTCCACTACCGGAGGCTGCAGTTCTGGCACCTCGCGGGCACGAATGACGGGCGGTGCCATGCTTCCTCAGCTGGAGCACCGGCTTTTAGCATCAGCCTGCCATGGCGTCCAGGCCACATCCTCAGATATCCCAATAGTATGAATCTTCCTTGTAGTCAGATTAAGGATTCCATTGTTAGCTACTGATAGTCATGGCATCTGCAATAGGCGAAAGTAGGTGGTCCTCCATGGCTGTCCCCTGTGGGCTCTTGCGGTCAGTGTTAGGACTTCAGTCACTAAAGGAGGAGATCTAAGGAGATATCTTGACATCATGGTAAGCAGCATACAGACCACCAACAACACAGCTTGGCATCAACTGCCTAACCAAAACTCCTTGGAATTAGAAACAAATAACATGTCTAGAATTCTTACCTGCATGCTGCAGCAACAATGCTATATATGGCATACACCATAAGAAAAGAAGTGGCAAATGGAGCATTACTGAGAAAACGACTTTCTGCATGACTAATTTTTTGACTTGTTAGTGCCCATTTCCAAATTTTGCCAGTTCAAATAATCTTGAAGCTTGCCATCACAACTGCCTAGATGCTCCATGCCATCCTTAACTGGGCTTTTAGAATTATGCACAAAGGAGGACTACATTATGCCACAGCGTTTGCTAAATTATGAAGCAAGGATATGGAAGTTATAGGACAACAAGTGGCAGATTTTAGGCCTTTATTATTTCATTATTGTGTCTTAAAACACATTGATATAAAACAGTGGTGGCTGCCACCTATTGGGGTGGCAGGGCAGAGGAGATTAGACAAAAAATCCACTTACCTGCAGGCCGGCTGCCACCTCTCGGTCCCCTTCGGTCATCGACATACAGGAAGCACACAGGCTCCATTAGCCAATCATGACGCTGCTGTCACCAGCATGAGGGCAGCGTCATGATTGGTCTGAATACCATGGTTCAGCGGTCAGACAAGGACTACGAGCCTGTGCATGTTCTCCACCTAGGCTGTGCACTACAGCCGGTGGAAAACATGCAAAGTGCGCATGACCATCATGCACACTGAGAGAGTGCTCACCACTCCTCTTCTGGCCCCTGCTCTGGCCAGCTCAGTCCCTCCCACCCTGCACCTAAGCCAGTACGGAAAAATAAAATGATAATAACATTGTGTTTTTACCATCACGGAGCAGTGGGGTGACACTCCTCTGCCTTAGAGGGGGAGCCACTTCTAATTCAAAATGGATTATTTTCGAAATGTTATTCCCCAACAAGTAATGATTTTGTGTTACATACACCTCAGAAACACCATTATACTAACCCTGCCCTTTTTAACTCCCAGAGTAGAATCGTTTTTGTTGAACATACATTGTTTAATTAATTAGTAAACAACTCTGTTCACGCTCCTTTTAATAAAAGCTGTACATCTTTTATTCTATAAAAATTGGTCTCTGTTTTTGAATTCACCCTGTGTTCATACTAGAAAAACTTTGCATATGCTTTTTTAAAGAAACATCCCTGCAAATGTATTTATATTACGTGTGGTATATAACTGACATGCTAGTTTATACTCTAAAATTAATGACCTCAGATAGTAAAAAAGGGATGCAAAAGTACTTGGGGTCATATCATCAAGGCCATGCGATAATTATCGCTCAGCGCTCCTTCACACGAGGATATCGCCGGCCAACTCTGAATTTTATCGTGGAGATAGCGTGCTATCAGCAACGCTTATCTCCAAAGCGATAAAATTCAGAGCGCAAGCTGCCAATTGTGCGATTATCGCTGGAAATACAGCGATAATCGCACAAGGTTTGGCGAAAGCTTGCTGATAGGGCAAGGCATACTTAGCCATGATATCCACCTTACATAGGATATCATGGCTAAGTCAGTCTTGAAGAAGGCGTAAGGAAAGTAGCAATAACAGAGGTTATCGCTACTTTGCTTGTCGCTCTGCAGGTTAGCGTGCCCATAGACAATTGGAGAAATGTTGCTTAGCGACATTTCTCCAGTTATCTCATTAGAGATGCAAAGATGGGCATTGGGGGAAAGGGCGATAATGCAAGGATTCATGCGATAGCGTGACCTTGCTGATCAGGCGATAAAATTATTGCCGCTTTCCGTCCGAAAACAGACGCTAAAGCGGCGATAATTTTATCTCCGGGGCTTGATGATATGCCCCAAAGTTCTTTCATACTCTGAGTACCTTTTCGATGCAACTACTGCTTTGAGATCATTGTCTGGGGCTTAAGATAAATTTACATAAATAATGAAAAACATTTTCACAACAAAGAATGAACCGTTCTTTGCACCCTTTTTGAATTTTATGTAAACATCTGGGAGGGCTTATTACGATGTCGGTTTAAGTTTCCTTCGACCGACACCGTCGCGGTCTCAGTACCGACTTCTGGTCATCGGTTCGGACTGCCTGATTATGGTTCCAACCACCTGATACACTCCTTTCTCTGTGGGAGCTTGTGTTATGGCCGTAAACCGGCTGTAATACAGACTCCCATAGAGAAATGGGTTTGTGTGTAAAACCCTGAACCCTGTGGCAGGCACCCGATGGTGCCTGTCACACAGTGCAGGGATTTACAGGGGGGTACCCTAGGTACCCCCTCAACCACCAACCATAGCCTGCGGAGGCATGGGGGCCCTGCTAGGGCCCCCCTAAGTCGCTTTCCGACAGCCTTTCCATGTCAGAAAAGCAGGCACGGAAAGGCTGTCAGAAATCTACATCAAAATCCCGACAGCGTAAACGCCGTCCATAGGGTAGGGGATTGCGGTGCAGTTGTGACCGTCCGGAAGACTCAGAGAGTAGGTCAGAACCACATCAGAATGATCGGCCAGTTAACGTTCCAAACACCAACATCATATTTGCGCAGTTGGACCGCAAATTGACCGTGTCGGTCGAAAAGCTTTCGACTAGTGATCAGAGGCTTTCCGACTGACACTGTTAATCGGCCCCTTATGTCATTTTTTCATGCTGCTGAATACAACCTTTTCCCCGTCCATCAATTGGGGACATTAATACTATCTGGAGAAACTTGCCACATCTCTAGTAACTATAGTAACTGTTTTGTACCTGAATACAGAAATCAGTTAACTTTTCCATAGGATCGGCCATAGCACTTGACACCATATGTATTATAGTACTTTTTATCCCTTTTAGCTAAGAACATTTGTTAAAATTGCAAATTTTACAGTAGTTGTTAAATTATGCAGCAAGTGTGGCAAATTCATAATTTATTGGAAACCATTGAGGTAGCCTTTGGGTAATTTGCCCTTTCTGCAGGTTCATCCCAAAGCTTTGCCTTCAGTTGCTGAACTTGTTTTCTGTTGGTCACAGGACTCTGTTCATTTAATCCTTGCTATACAGTGGCAAAGTGTGTATGCTTTTTCATTTAAACATGGTAAAATTGGCATATACATAATTGCCACATTTAATTTACCTAAAATCCCTAGTATATATTACTACCAGTAACAAGGGCCTTAAATGCTAGTCGTGAACTGCTCACATACTGTGCCACCCACTAAGTAGCTCCCTAAACCATGCCTTAAGCCTGTCATTGCAGCCTGTAGCGCAGTTTTAAACTGCAATTACGATCTGGAAAAATAAACCTTTTGCCAGGCCTAAACCTTTATTTTTAAATGTATAAGTCACTCCTAAGGTAAACTCTAAATGCCCATCGGGCAGGGTTCATGGCATTTAAAAAGTAGAACTTGTATTTTTAATGTTTTACATCTCCAGACAGTGAGAAACCTCCAAAGTCGTTTTTCAACACGGCAAGTCTAGCCTCCTGTTTTCCAACATTGGTTTACCTTATTACATTTAATAAGTTTTAAATTCGGTTTTTGGGCAGCTAGAGAAATACTTCTTCCACTCATTCTAATTGCAATTTAAGATTCTCTTTAACGGTAAAGTCAGATTTTAAATTATTATTTTAGAAAGTGGGACTTTCCCTGACTAAAGTTTCTAGGGCCTTTCTATGAATGGACAGCTGGCCTGGGCTCTTGGTAGCTCCCTCAGTGGGAAATGTGTCTTGTAGCCAGATAGTGGACTATGTGTAAAGGAGAGTGGGTCTTTCTGACGGGATGGCTGGAGAGAAGCTGTGCCCTGCCCTGATTACACTTTAAAGGAATATTCCCCAGCACACACAAACAAACCTGACATCCAGCCTGCACTTGCCTTTTGTTTTACTTCCCAGGTTGGAGCCAAACCCAAGAAAGAGGGAAGAACTAACAAGAACCAGTTTAAGGAGTAGACAAAGGGCTTTTTTTTCCAACCCGCAGACTTGCACTGGGTATAAAGTGGCAACCTAAGACCGGAAATCAGAACACTCCTGGACCTGAGATGATCTAAAAGGAATTGCTGTTCGAAGAAGGAACATGCTTGCCTTGAACCCAGGACCCCAGAGTGACTCCAAGGGTCAGTTGGCTTCTGTGGCCTCTGTCTGCCACTCTGTGAGTCTCTAAGGGCAGCGGTGGCCAGCACAGGTAAACGCAATGTGGCGGAGCGGGCTGGGATGGGGGAGTCGACAGACAACAGAATAGGTACAATTAAATAAATAATACCTTTTCTGTCGTCTGTCGGCTTCCCCCCTTGCCGCACCCTTCCCCACACCACCACGCTTACCTGTGCCGGCCGCTGCTGTCTAAGGGGCCTATTTACAAGAATGTCACGCAGTGCAGCACAGTAAGTTACCTTGTTGCGCTGTACAGTGTTACTGGAAAAGGAGGGTAGATATGAACCATATTTAAGGCAATATGGTGCATTCCTACCATTTCCCTTGCACTGGTGCCCTTTTGGCAGCCTATTACCAATGCAGGCATTCCTGCACCAGTGTGCAAGGGTGCCTGTGTTGCATGCAGGATTGTTTTTGTGCAGGAAGGGACACATTCATGTCCTTTGAGATGTAATTCAGTGATGGCATTGGTGATGTCACTGACCATGTCATGAGTGATGTAATATGTGAGGTAATAAGAAGTGCATTACGGGACGCATAAGTTATAGTTAGCTCTGCTAACTATAAGCGCTGAATTTCCCTGCTTTTATATGAGCAAAATGTAAGCCTAACTATAATGTCCCTGTAGCCTTTGTTGTTTTCAGTGAATTTCTTTGTTTTTTAAATTCTATTTCCTAACTATAGC
Source organism: Triturus cristatus (assembly GCF_964204655.1). NCBI lineage: Eukaryota > Metazoa > Chordata > Amphibia > Caudata > Salamandridae > Triturus > Triturus cristatus. The sequence goes on along the minus strand of NC_140583.1, from coordinate 795,556,093 downwards.
ATCCCTGTAACCTTTGTTTTTTCAGTGAATTTCTAAGGTTTTTTTTAATGTTGTTTCCTAACTATAACATCCCTGTAACTTTTCTTTTTTAAGTGAATTTCTAAGGTTTTTTAAATTTTATTTCCTAACTGTAACCTGTAACCTTTGAGAGTGGGAGTGTGAGTGAGTGCATGAGTGTCTAAGTGGGTGTGTGAAGGAGTGCATGAGTATCTGAATGAGTGTGTGACTGGGCGTGTGAGTGTCTGTATGGGTCTAGGAGCGGCTGCATAAATGTCTCACCGGGTATGTGAGTGGGTGATTGAGTGTCTGAGAGGGTCTGTAAGTGGATGCATGAGGGCCTGAGTTGGTGTTTGAGTGGGTGCATGAGTGTCTGAGTGAGTGTCTTAGTGGGTCTGTGAGAGTGTCTGAGTGGGCTTTCGAGTGGCTCCAGGAGTGTGTGTCAGTCTGTGAGTAAATACATGCATGGCTGTGAGTGGGTGCGTTAGTCTCTGAGTGGGTCTGTCAGTGGGTGTGTGAGTCTCTGAGTGGGTCTGTAAATGGCTGTGTGAGTGGCTGAATGTGTCTGTGAGTGCATGTATGAGTGTCTGAGTGAGTGTCTGTGTGAAAGTGTCAGAAGCTGTGTGAGAGACCTGGCCACATAGGAACCGCACCTGCCCATTTATCCAGCAAGAGTCCACAGTTTTGCATAAAATATCTACCCAAGTGGAGTTCTTTCTATTGGTTAATTACTAAGCGCCACCTCCTTGGGTAAATGCCCAGTACGTATTCTATACTACAGCTGTGTAATGAAGCACAAGAAAATGTCACCAGTGACCTTGTCTGCGTTTTGGCAATGTGATTGTTCATGATGCGTCTTTATTCAGAAATATGTGATAACATGAATTATCCTATAGAGAAGACAACAACACTACAAAGACATAAATCTCCACCAAACAAGGATCCTTTCTCTTAATTACATGAAGTAAGTGCTTCTTTGTTAGGTAGAGATGTCCTCATATTCCACATATTTTAAACAACAAGGGAACCCAAAGGTCATGGACCAGGGACCTTGGTAGTTAATTATTCTAAACAACAATGGTCCCTAGAAGGAAGAATCTTTTGAGAGCGAAATGAATATAGACTCAGTCGTTACTATATTGGCTTGACTTGCCCAGCCGGGCAGAGGTCTAATATTTACTTTTAAACAATTTTAAAAACAATTAGCACAAACAGTACATAAAGTGGCACACAAGCCTGTGTCCTACTTAGCCATGAGGTACAAGAGAGAGCGGTGAACAACAGGAGGCTCAGGCAATGCTAATTGGTTTGTTACACATGACTATACACAGAATTGTGAGGAACAGATCGCAAAAAACACCTTTACAAAGAAATAAATAGCAGTTTTTCGTGTGTACGTATACACGTCCGACTGATTCTGCCATCGAGCCACAGCTTCTAATCGGCGATCGAGCCGTCCAAAATACATACTTGTACCTATCCTTTACCGGGTATTCCCAAAGAATTCTACTGCCGCCGCCATTGTAGCAGCGCTCTCACCCCCAATCGCCGCCAATTCAGCAGCGCTCCAGAAGCACCTTCTGTTCCCTAACGCAAACCCGTTTAGGCTAATAGGCTCTACCTAACAGGCATGTACCTTATGTCCTGATGATGAACCGCTCATTCTCTCCACGGTTGAAACGCCGTCGACACCTTGATACACCTTATACGAAAAACTGCTATTTATTTCTTTGCAAAGGTGTTTTTTGCGATTTGTTCCTCACAATTCTGTGTATACTCATGTGTAACAAACCAATTAGCATTGCCTGAGCCTCCTGTTGTTCACTGCTCTCTCTTGTACCTCATGGCTAAGTAGGACACAGGCTTGTGTCCCACTTTATGTACTGTTTGTACTAATTGTTTTTAAAATTGTTTAAAAGTAAATATTAGACCTCTGCCCGGCTGGGCAAGTCAAGCCAATATAGTAACGACTGAGTCTATATTCATTTCGCTCTCAAAAAATTCTTCCTTCTAGGGACCATTGTACTCATATTCCACGGCATCAAGAACTTCTCACCAAAATCGGAGAATAACGCGCTGGGGAGGCCGCATGTAAGCTGTCCATCATCCTGGCAAAAGCAGGAAGACCTTTTTATACTACTAGGTTGGGCGGGCCAAACAGAAAAGCATCCAAGTGATTTCTATGCCTGGGCCAAGTTTGCAGACTTCTGCTACGTGTAACTCCGTGAAGTGACCAAAACTCCGCCGCACTACGCAGAGTTCTGCAAGCGGTGGAGTGCGTAACGTCTTGCCATTTGCATTGATTGTTAGCAGCGGGTGTTTGTCCCAAGCTGTAAAATCAGTGTGAATGGCAAATCGTGCAGCACAAAAGGGCGCTGCTTCTTTCTGCAGCTTGAGTAAATGTTCTACTCAAGCGTCAGCTACCTCAACTCGAACAGAAGGTTTTTCAACGCGAGCAATAGCAATCATCTGCGACCACACGCGTTGTAAAATCTCATCGGGAGGTGGTCTGAAGTAAGATTTTCCTCGTTCACGAGCAAGGAAAAAAATCTGCTCTGCTCAATATAGTGTTTAGGAACTCGGCGTGCTACGCCGAGTGGGAAAAACTCTGCAAACTCTGCGAGTGGAGCAGCATTTCAGGCCCAGCCCTAGTGATTTCCACATTTGCATACTCCTAGCAATTTGAAGGGAGAACCATAAACTGCTCTCACCAGGAGAGGACAAGAAAGATCCCACTTGTCACAGTCACATACAGATTTCGCTCCAATAGATCAACATTGCACTCACCACGAAGGATTTCAGATATTTTTTCAATATGGAATTGCAAAGACAACACACTTGGTTTGCCTCCACCAAGCCCAGCAGTTAGGATCATAGGTCCTTTACAGAAGAGGAGCTTCGATGGGGCACCTATTATATTTATATTTGTAAGTGCGTTCTGTTGAGATTTAATTTCTGCTAAATCAACATCAGGGCCAGAACGCCCTGGGGAAACCTATCTCCAGGGCTCGGCCACACAACTTAATGGGGGAGGGAGGTCTGTGCGACCCCCTCCCCGGGCCGATTTCAACCCCGGGGATCCCATCCCCCGGGTCCAGCTGACATTTAATGAGGGATGCGGGACACGTGACCCCCCTCGCCAGTCATTTTCAGCCTTAGGTGCCCTATCCCCAGGGGCCCTCTAAAATGCATTGATTCATTGATTTCAGCACTGGGAATCCCATCTCCCGGGGCCAGTCTTAACTCAATGGAAGAGGAAGCCGAGTGGTCCCCCTCCCAAGGCCCATTTCGGCCCTGGGTACCCCATTCCTGGGGCCAGTCCATGTAACCCTGGGTGCCCTGGTCCTAGCCAGGGAACCCAGAGTGCAAGATGGGGACTGCGGTGAGATACTCAAGGGCCTCAAGGTCCCAGTCGGCTCCCCGCCTCCTGCGGGAGCTGGCATTGCTATTGCAGAGCAATAGTTTCATCTCTGGCCACATGTCTACGGGCAGAGTGAGAGATGAAACCTACACTTCCAGTGGGCAGGAGCACTTTGACAGTTCCTGCCTGCTGGAACCAGAGTGCTTGCTTTTGCTTGGCGGGAACTGTCAGCTCATGCCAAGCAAAAGCAAACAGCTATGTCCCAGGGTAGCCACCCTGGGACATAGCAGGAGGCAGATCTCGGGGTGGCAGTCCCCAGGGCAAATAATGCCTCTTGGGTGGGAGCCGAATGGACCCCCTACTGCTCTGTGCAGGAGCTGGCCCCATGGAGATGTGGTCTCCAGGGTCGTATATGGCCCAGGAGGGCCACCGTGAGGCCCCACTCTTTAATGTTTATTCTAGCCCTGGAGAGGTTGTGGTCCCCGGTGCCTAGGGGTGGTCCGCACAGCCCCACTATATCATTTTTAATATGTAGCACCTGGGAGGTGGTGGTCCCTAGGGTCTGGGGGGGGGGTCCATGTTTAAATTTAGCCCTGGGGAGGTGGTGGTCCCCAGGGAATTTTTAAGCACTTGGAGGTGGGCCCCATGAGCCCCCTCCATTTTTCATTAAAGACCACATGCCCCCGAGACCTGGCCCACCTGGGGACTTCAATAAAAACAAGCATGGAAGAGAGCCCTTGTTTCTTTTTTAATTCACATCGATATTTGTGAATATTTTGCAGAAATCGCTGTGAATTTAAAAAAATGCTTTTTGCCCTGCTGGGCTTGGGGGTCAGGATATTCCAATGCTGCCCCATTTTCTTTCTTTTTTCACGTTGTTTTGGGGCGACTCAGCCGAAGCCACATCGGAATTATAGATATACACATTTTAATTTTAATTAATATCTCGTAAACTGTTGAACGTATTTACACCTAATAACATAAATCACAATCTACTGACCCAAAAACGAGCTTTCTGCCAACTTTGATTTTATTCCGTTCAGAGGTCTGGGCTGCTGGCGTGTCTAAAGAGACTACGGGAATTAACATGGGAAACACCATTTTTGTGACCCCCATCCCTTTTTTTCTCGGCCCATGCTTGACAGATCACCCAAAACATTCCATGTACAACATCACAAGTGCACTTTTTGTCGAAAATATCCTGAAGATTCGTTAAACAGTGAGTCTTGTTGTGCATGGAAAGTTTAGGGGTGATCAGTCAAGCGGGGATTGAGAAAAAGGGAGGTTGAAAAAAATATGATTTCCCATGTTAATTCTCATAGGAGCTTTGAACAAAACTACAGCCCGACCGCTGGATGGAATTACACCAAATTTGCCAGGAAGGTAGACTTTGGTTCACAGATGACACTTTCAGTTATTTGCTGTAAATCCATTCAGTAGTTGTTGAGAAATTTAAGGAAAACAAATAAAGATTTCTGGGCGGACCCTAAGCACAGATCTCATGGTGAGATCTGATTGGCTGTCAGCACTTTAGCCAGAAACTGTGGGCAGCCATTTTGGGATCAATATACATGATAGTTACCCTATTAAAATGCATTATAGGGAATGGAAAGTTTTGAGGATCACAAAAAGTAGAAATCATTTGTTGATGGTACCATACTAATTTTAGGAATTATGGGGTGTTCTAGTGTGATTTGACCCTCTGAAAAAGCCTTCTACTGGGAGTACATCAATCATGTTTGAGAGAAAAACGTTATCTCTTGATTTTCCCATAGAGGTTATAGAAGGTGCCCCAGAAGCTAAAATGAAAGCATATTTTCTGTAAATTCACACTACTTATCTCAGTCATATGAGAATGAAGCCTGACATTCTCAGTAAAACATGTACTTCCAACAGGAGCAGCCTGTCAGTTGATTCCTGTGTATTCTATTGCAGCCTCCAAGAGTGTTCTAAAGAACAACTAGAGCGCTAACATTCTTACTTATGACAAAAGTATAGCACACCTGAAGCCATCTCGATTGAATCAAACTGGCAAAACTTAAAGCATGTAATTTAGAAAAGAAACACAAAGAGTGGGTTCATTTTCTCATAGGAATTTTGGATTAGTGCTGTTGAAAGGAAAATAAGAACAAGTTTTAAGTGAGTTCTCAAATACTTCCTCTTCCTCAAAACATTCAGTTTTGTAGACTTAAACATGCACTTTCATCACCAGCAGCAGACTGACAGTTAACTCCCTTGTGATCAGCAGTTTACCTGTATGTTCTGATGAGCAACTAGAGTGCTAACATTCTGAATTTATGCCAAAAGTGTGGCACATCTGACCGCCATCTTGATGGAATCTAAGAGATAAACTAAAAGCATTTTCTACTGAGCATACCTCAGTAAATGAGAAGATTAGGGAGCTTTTTCACAAATAAGTCTCGCAAGAGGGCCACCAGAGAGAAAAGAGCCCAAATGTAGCACATATATCACCCAAATATTGCCCAACTATTGCCTAATGTCAGAAGAGTGCAAAACACCCACACATAATGGGCCTCTTTATAAAAGTGCATGAAAGGGTTAACACATACTAAAAATTCAGGAATGGAGTGACAAAATAAAAAAATGAAAGATATGTTTTTATTTGCTGCCTTCCACATTATCATAGGGTGCAAAGTTGAAAATGCTACCATTACTGGTTGCTTTGTGTGAGAATGGTGCGCAATTTTTATGCTTAGTTTTTACATTTTCTGACTGTATTGTATCTATCTGATAAGACCAAAAACTAATATTTGATCAACAAACTCAATTTTGAGGTATGCGAATTACATTTAATCTGGAGAAATAATGATTGAAAAGGTGTATGTGCATGTGAGAATTTTATAAGAGAGTATCAAATATTTTTCAGAACATATTGGAACTATATGAGATATATATGAGTAGTTTTGTGAGTGTCTGTATGTTTAATAACAGGTGAGCAACATGCTTTTTAAATGTATGAGAATGTGACGGTTTGGCTGATTTGCAGACTAGGTGTGTGAGAAGTTGTTTCACAATCTGTTGCTTTGAATTTGTATGTTGTACATTTGATGCTTACTACATGTTGTAATTGGTAGTATAAGAACTATAGATTGAGAGTTAAACTTTTAGTTAGCAAGGCATTATAAGATGTCAAAATATTTACATGCATCTATAAGATGTGCTGTTCTCAAAGAGTGTTTTTCTTCAAATTCTGGGTGTTACAGAAGCACATTAACATTTAGTCACTTACCCAGAAACTACTTGTGCATGCAGCAGGTTCGAACATAGTTGTAGTCAAGTCATATCTATATTGCTCTTTGTTTCGTAACACAAGCACTGAGGTGTTTGCTTATAGCCACTTACGTAGATATTTAGGGAGTCATAGAGACACTAAAATAAACAGTCACATACCAGCACATTTACTTAAGCATCTTATGGCACTGCCACAGGTGCACTCCTACAGTTTCTCAGATATGTTGGCAACTACTGACACAGCCTTCTCATTCATGTAGAGAAATATTCTTTCACACATGGTTGATGCTTGGTAGTACAAGTCCTGTGTGTGCGCTTTCACATATAGCTTGATTCGCCATGTAGAAGCTGTTTGTCAAGTCTTAAATCCAAGTTTCAGTACGCATAAGTCACATGTGAGGGATGCTGTAGGCTTGCTATAACCCAAGCTGGTTTGTGTTTAAAAGATGAGAGCTGTTCTTTTCTGTTCACTAACTTACTTTTGTAATTGCATGCCCCTATGCCAAGTACTACATTTAGTATACCATACCTAAAGCAACTGGCATACATGTCCAGTAAAACATAACGCCTCTGTTGCAGCTGAGGCAGCTACAGAAGCACATATAGATTCAGCCACTCACCAGAAACTATTAATACATGCAGCAGACTCACAGGCAGTTGCAGTCACACCTACGTCGCACTGTATTGCCTAACACAAGCACTGAAGTATTCCTGCATCCACTTAGATACACATTTAGACAGCTATAGATGTATTACAGCAGGCAGTTAACATACCACCACTGATAGAGGTGTACTTCTACGCTCTCTCAGATATGTAGGTAAGTTCTTACACAATCTTCTCAACCATGCAGAGAAATAGCATTTCAGATTGTGTGATGGCTACTACTGCAGACCCTGTCTGTGCATTGTCACTGCAAGCTTCACATGGCATGTTATAGGTGTTTCTGAAGTGTCAAATCCACGTTTTAGTGCAGATACCACACTTCTAAGATATGCTGTATGTATGCCCTAAAGGATGCCGTTTTGTGCTTAAGAGATTGGCAGATGTCATTTGAGTTGAATTAGTTACTTAAGTACTTGTAGGCCCCTATGTGAAGTACTACATAGAGTATGCACCCCTAGAGCAACTGATATACATGTTCACAAAAGCATAGATCCTCTCTGCAACCTAATCAGACAGCTATAGAATCACATATACATTCAGTCACTTACTAGAAATTACTTATGCCTGCAGCAGACTCAAAGGTAGTTGCAGTCAAATGTGCATAGCTCTCTATTCCCTTACAGAGTCACTGAATTATTAGTGCAGCCACTTACATACACATTTAGACAGCCTTAAAGCTACTAAAACACACAGGGGTATATTCTCAAGAACGTGTGAAAACCATCGCAAAAGTTATGTAACGGAACCTACAACATCGCAGCCCATCGCGCGAATTGTACGCCGTGTTAACCAGGTATTCACAACACGGCGGTACCATGCGATAATCACCAGATAGCATGTAAACTGATGCGATAAAATCAACACCACGCCGCAAAAATGCAAAACGTGAATGCAAAAAAAGCTACGATGAGGCCAATCGCGATACAAAAATCTGCGAAAACCAGCTATAGACCTGCAATTTACACGCGTCAAGCGGGAACAATCACCAACAAATGCCAAACAACAGCCAAGCACAATGGATGTTGCCGGAGCAAGTACGGAGGAGAACCAGAACCCCACAAGCCCCCCGGAGGACCTGCCTGGGACCTCGGGGTCAGGGAATGGCAAGGACAAGAAGAGTAGGAAGAAGCGCTTCAGTCCACAGGAAAACATGATCCTGATAACGGAGGTGGTCGAACACCATCAACTACTGTTCGTCACCTCCACTGTGTCATTGGCAACAAAAAATGTTCTATGGCAGTCCATCGTGGACAAGGTGAATGCAGTCGGAGTGCTGAAGAGGACAATGGCAGAGGTCAAGAGGCTCTGGAATGAAGTCAAGCGCAAAACCAAGCTGAAACTCGCCAACAACCGGAAGGCAGCAATACAGACTGTAGGTGGGAGTACTGCACCACAGGAGGAGCTGGACGACATGGAGGAAATGGTGCCCACAGTCATCAGTGGGGAGATGGTGGCTGGAGCTGGGGAACCTGACACTGCTCAACAGGACCGGACACAACAGCACCAGGATGAGGGACGACCAGGGACTGGGAGGACAGGGGGAGATGGGCACAATGGCACACATGCACAAGTAAGCACAGCACATCTGTGGACAAACCATGCCACAGACCCCAACTCCCACCAAGAGAACAATGTACCCAAGTATGCTACATGTCAGCACTGTACAAGCACAGAAGTCAAAGGTACACCGCATGGAAGGGATAAGGGGCAGCAAAACAGAGCATCAGGGGCCACCCCCCCAATGCAGCACACACACATAGCATGCAGAGCACATCAACACTGACAACAAAGTGGCACAAACCACAACACGTCCACACCAGAACACAGGACACAACTGATGCCCACTGGATGTAGACACTGGCCAATCACAAGTGGCATTGCAGGGAAATCTGAGTTGATATTGTACAAGTACAAACACACATCCGTGATGTTGTAGAAATTTCCACTGTCCCGCAGCAAATGGGCAGCCCCTCTGAAACAGCCACGATGTACACAGTCATGCAGTCTGATGACGAAGAGGACCACTACAGCTTCGACTCCGACGCCCACCAAGAGTTCATTAACAGTCTCCGCAGCCCACCTCCAGGAGCAGGGCAGCCCAGCTGCAATGGGGACACCCCACCCCCTGCACAGACCACACAGCAAGCAGCACCCACCACCAAAGCTGCCTCCCAGGACCCTCACGAAGAACACATGGCCTTCCAATGCCGTGTGTTGGGATGCCAGGAGCAGCTGGCTGAACAGGTGCGGTTGGGCTTCGACCACATGGCAGATAAACCAGATGCCATACGTGGGTGTCTAAGTCCCATCAGGGACTACTCACAGTCCCTAACGGACACTGACAGTCTGCTCCATGCCCTCCAATGAACCATGGCTAACATCACCAGAGTCCTGACTGTGCGAGAAGAATGACTGTCTAGTCAGGGTGGCTCCAGCGAGCTTGCCCGGGAGTTGGGACTCATGCGGAGGCTCAAGGAGACCATGGAGCGGGCCAATGCGGAAAGAGCGTCTGCCACGGCTGCACACCAGCGAGAGGTAGCTGGGTTCCACAATGACCTCAAAACCATCCTCATGGCATTGCTGCCACAAGGCCTGGTGCAGATGCATGCTGCTGCTACCACTACATCCACATCTCCATCCCCTGAAGTGTCAGTGCCACACAGTGCGGCAGACATTCCACCTCCGGCCCCTGAGGTGTCACTGCCACACCATGCTGGAGAAAGGAAAGCACCACCCACACGTGAGGCACATGAAACAGCAGAGGACGAAGATGCAGATGAAACCGTCTTACTGGTACGGAGAAAACTGTAGCATACATCTCCGCCATATGGCCGGTTTCAGCTTTGTTCTGCCCTCTGCATCATCACCTTCCATCGTCCCCCGATACACTCTGCGACACTCACCTTGGACCTCGCAATGGACTGCCATATTCTGTTTGAACACCAATGACACAGCTAACAGACTGCGGACTGAACTCTTCCACTTCCTTTGGACTTGTCATTCCCTGAATTACTCTGGCTGGCCACGGGCCAACATTTGAAAGTGGGGTTTGCCTGGCCCTGTACTGCTCCAGATGCAACATTCCACTGAATGTGCATTAAACATTCTGAATCACACAGATTTGTCGTCTCTATGGTCTTTCAAGTATGGTAGTATGGATGAATGTAGGGTCAGTGAATTCCTCTAATGTCCATTGGCTCATGTCGTTGGACTTGGATCGCAGGGTGACACATTGCTGATTGTCGTCCGGGTGGCGCCGACGCAACAACAGCGACACACGCATTTGTTACTTCCTTGTCCAGTCCCATACGGAACCACGCCCAGAGCACCGGGGTCATTGTTCAAACCCTTACGCTGGACTGGCATATGCCAGGCCAGCCCACTAGGCTTACGCTCCAGGGGGGACAACAATGCCACATGTGCCACGACTCCCCTGTAGTGATCTGCTGCTCACAGGTCTAGTTGTCAGCATTCCACGGCCACTCCTTCACGGCTGGTTTACACCCACACCACACCCATACAGCACATGTGTCACAGCACATGTGACCCTGCCAATAAATTGGGCCGGGCGCATGTGCACGACGCCATTTCCAACCTCTCTCTTGGGGTGTATCCGTGTGGTGTGGTGTGGTGTGCATGTAGGCATGGGGCTCAAGGGCCTGCAACATCACATTCCGCAGGCCCGGAGGTGACATGATGGCCTCCGCACCACGATACCCAATTATAGAGGGTCCAAGACTAGCGGGGCACACACTTGGTGGCACCAGATACACTGCGGCCACGGGACGGTGACTTTCGGTGCACTGAGGTAGGGGTACCTTAAGTTCTGAGCAGGTGTGCAGCCTGCGATGATGCCCCATCCCGGCGGTCCGGACGTCTCAGGTTTTGTGTGCCCTGCTGGACCACAGTGTAGGCCTGAGCCAGAGGGCAACGCGGGCCTACCGCCACGTGGCGTCGCCTCCTGGATCACAGAGTTTATGGCACCTATGAGGCTGAGCGGGTGTGCAGCCTGCAATGATGCCGGGTGCACTGGTATGTCCTCTGCCATGGAGTAATCAAGACCCAGCCCCAACTGTGAGACCTGCCGGAGCAGGGCTGCATGATGTGGAGGGTGCCATGCCTGCGGACCCCGGGCTTGTGGCTTGCAGCGGCATGTGGTGGGCCCTCTTTTCTAAGCGCCCGTGGCAGAAGGTAAACAGTGAGGCCTGCATGCGCAGGGGCGGGCATGCACCGCTGGGCGGCGGGAGTGGCTGGGGTGCAGCTGCCTGGGTGTGCAGGGGTGGACAGGCGATGATGTCACGTGCAATTGTATGTACTTTGCCATTCAGGTATCTGGACTCTGTTTCAGATGACGAATCTGTCTCAGATGTGGGACCTGGTGAACTGCACTACATACTAGCCCGTGGTTGGAGACACACCGGTGGCAGCAGGTGAGCAGTGTGGCCTGGGTGCGCAGTGTTGGCACTCTCTCTCCCTGTCCCTCTCTACTTTTCTCTATCTCTCTCTCCCCCTCTCTTTCCGTCTGTCTCTCTCTCCCCTCTCTGTCTCTCTGTCCATCTGTCTCTCTCCCTCTCTCTGTCCGTCTGTCTCTCTCTCCCCCTCTCTGTCCGTCTGTCTCTCTCTCCCCCTCTCTGTCCGTCTATCTCTCTCTCCCCCTTTCTGTCCATCTGTCTCTCTCTCCCCCTCTCTGTACATCTATCTCTCTCTCCCCCTCTCTGTCCGTCTATCTCTCTCTCTCCCCCTCTCTGTCCATCTGTCTTTCTCTCCCCCTCTCTGTCCGTCTATCTATCTCTCTCTTTCTTTCTTTCTCTCTCTCTCCTTCACTCTCTCTCTGTCCCTTGATGTGCGCAAGACACACCTTCTCATCATGATTTTTCTCTTGCAGGCTGTGACCTACGGATTGCCCCGAGGGGCGCCTCCATGTTTCTTCATTTCTGTTCTGTGTTTATTTTAATAAATTATCATTCGTTGCTTCGAAGGTGAATGTGTGATGCTCATTTTTGTGATGCACATGAATGTCACCAGATGTGATTGTGCGACATCCTGTGGGCTATTTGGTACATGATTCTGTGTAGTTGATGTGGCATGTCTTTGGCTGGGGGCGGGTGTTGCCGGAGAGGGGGGTCCTGGGGGTGGTGGTGGTGGGTGTTGTGGCCCTCTTGGGTGTAGGGCACGCATGTTCAGTGGCTCCATGGCATCTGTTGTTCTTCAGGTGTGGCGCTGGGCTGGGCTCTCTTTTCTGGTGCAGGTTGTAGTCCGACTTTGCACCAGGTCGGAGCAGGTGTTAGTTTCCTGGTGCTAACGCGCCTTATCGGCTGATTTGTGATCTTATCGCAGATCAGGCTGGCCGTTGAGAATGTTGGGGTGTGGTGTTGTTGCGGCTTTTTGCATGGGAACGCCTACCCTGCGTCTCATTAGCGATAGTTGCAAGGGTCATCTGTGCCGATGTTTTTTGCGGCTGCTATCGCCAGAAAACTGGTGATATGGGCTGTTAGCACCAGCTCGTGAATGGGGCAGTACATTTATCGTGACTTTGGCAGCGTTAAAGTGACGTTAACTCGGCGATAGCTCCTTGAGCATATGGCCCACAGTCACATACCAGCACATTTACTTAAACATCTTATGACACTCATTCAGGTGTTCTGCTACACTCACTTACATATGTAGGAAAGTATTGACACAACCTTCTGAACCATGCAGAGAAATAGTTTTGGAATCATTGGCGATGGCTACTAGTGCAGACCATGTCTGTATAGTCTTACTCCAAGCTTCACTTGGCATGTTATAGGTCTTTCTCAAGTATCAAACCTGTGTATCATTGCACATAATACCCTTCTAACATATGCTGTAGTTATGTTATAAAGGATGATGTTTTGTGCTTAAGAGATTGAGAGATGTCCTTTTGAGTTGAACAAATTACTTTTGCACTTGCTGGCCTCTATGCCAAGTACTACATAGAGCATGCCATCCCTAAAACAATTGATGTACATGTTCACAAAAGCTTAGAGCCTGTCTTTCAGTTACAGAGACAGCTAAAGATGCACTTATACATTCACTCACTCACCAGAAACTATGTATGGATGCAGCAGACTCAAAGTTAGTTGCAGTGACACCTACATAGCTTTCTATTGCCTAACACAGGCGCTGACGTATTTGTGCAGCCACTTACATACACATTTAGGCAGCCATAGAGGTATTATAGCAGGCGGGGACATACCAGCACATTTACTTAAACCTCTCATGGGACTGATAGAGGTGTACTCCTACACTCTCTGAGGTATGTAGGCAAGTACTGACACATCCTTTTCAACCATGTACAAAAATTGTCCTTCAAACATGGGTGATGACTACTAGTGCAGACCCTGTCTATGCTTTCAATGCAAGCTTCACCTGGCATGTTATAGATCTTTCTCAAGTGTCAAATCAATTCAAAACCTCATGCACCCAGTCACTGACACACTCAGACACTCATGCACCCATTTAGACATCTACTCAAACTGTCAGAGACTCACTCAGACAGTGATGCAACCACTCACATACCCAGTGAGACACTTATGCAAGTAGTCCCAGACCTACTCAGACACACACACACCTATTGAAACACTCACACACTCATTCACTCCCACTGAGGGAGTCTTGCACCCACTCACAAACTCATTTTCAAAGGTTACAGGTAGGAAATACAATTTCAAAAACCTTATAAATTTGAAGAAAAACACAAAGGTTACAGGGATGTTATAGTTAGGAAATCAAATATAAAAAACCTTAGAAGCTCACAGAAAAAACCAACAACATTGTGGTCCTAGTCACTATAGATATATATACAGAGGTGGCAGTCCCCGGGGTTGCGGGGGAGGCCATAGGGCATCCCCTGCTTTTTTTGTTTTTATTAAAGGATGTGCCCTGGGGAGGTGGCAGCCCCCGGGGCAGTGGTGCCGGCCTTGTGGCCTTCCCTGCATTACTTAAAAAAGAAAACAGTGTGCCCCAGGGTGGTGGCGGTACCTGGGGCAGGGGGGTCTGCAAGCCCCCCACATTATTATTAAAATTAGCCCAGGGGAGATGGCGGTCCCCGGGGCAGGGGGGATCCACGAGGAACCCCTTATTGTTTAAATTAGCCCCGGGGAGGTGGCGTTCCCCGGGCCTTTAAAAAGCCCTAGGAAGGGGGCCCCGTGAGCCCTTTCCTAAATTTCCCAATGCTTTTTACCCCCGGTAGGGTCCCTCTGGGGGGGCAGGGTATGCCTACCCTGCCCACTTTTAAAAAAAAACGTTTTATCTGGCACTCAGATTCAAGACGAGTCCCAAGATGGTTGCCAACACTTACTGGTTGAAGCGATGGCAGACAATCACATTTTAGTAGGATTCCCGGGTCCTCTGCAATGACTCGCATCCCCTGGCATCTATATTTTTTAAATATAGATATCTCAAAAACTACTAAATGGATCCACACCAAATCACAAAAAGCACGCTTTTTTGGAACAACATCTAGCTTTCTGCCAAATTTGGTGTAATCCTGTTCAGCAGTTCAGGCTTCAAAAAATGAAAAATCCCCATAAACTTAACTAACCCTGGGCGTAGTGGGCTTAGTGGGGCTACGTGGAACAGCGCGTAGTGTGGCAAAATCTACGCACACTCGCGCACTTCGCGTAGCCCCATTACGCGCCACCCGCCTCCCGCCCGCCCTCAATTTAAAATAATTTAAAGAATATTAAACGTAAATAAAATACCTTACCTGCAGTACTGCGTCCCGGGGCTCCCTCTTCCTGCTTGACGGCAACTTCTTCACACAAATACGCATGCGAAGACGCCCGCGCATGCGCATTTCTCGCTACGTGCACTCTGTGGGCGAAGCGGAGCACGACGCCCAGGCTTAAACTTAACATGGGGAAAATGCATTTTGGGATCCCCCTTTTTCTCGGCCCCACTTGACAGATCACCCCAAAACTTTTTCAACACCGGAGAAGTTTTATGAAAATTTCGTGGAGATTCGTAAATCGGCACCAAAGTTATTGGCAAAACAAAAAACGCTTTCGCGATGGAAACTTTGGTCCCAATTATATCTACTGGCGACTGCATATATGGATATATATGTTTGCTGTAAAAATGTTTATGTATATGTATATAAATATGTATATATATGCTTTGCTCCTTGACCCTGATGCGGGGAGTGCAACTTTATCCCTTGGATAATTTTTGTTGAGATGTCAAGACGGTGGTCCAAACTGCCGGGGTCATACCACTGCTTGGAAACATAAGCGGGTCCGTGTGCCCTTGAACTTTCAAGCACAAGTAACGGAACGTTGTGGGGCTTTGAATTGTTGCTTTGAGTAAAGCGGCTTGCCCACAAGAGGGCAATGGAATTTTTTAACATTTTCTGGGATGCACAGAACCCACTTGGGTAATACTGCAATTGCGTATCACTACATGTACCATGATGCCTTGACAAATCTACTCACCTGAGTTGAATAAAAGGCCTGTGTTAAGCGCAATTTGTTTCGTGTGCATTCCGTGTTTGGCTGCCTGTGACCAAGAACTGCAATAGTCTGAAACGCGTAAGGCAAGAGGTCGAGGTTTCCAATTATCACACTTTGCTCCTTGGCCCTGAGACGGGAAGTGCAACTTCGTCCCTTGGACAATTTTTGTTGAGATGTCAAAGCGGTGGTCCAAACCGCCGGGGTGGCACCACTGCTTGGAAACATAAGCAGGTCCGTGTACCCT
This sequence comes from Triturus cristatus, assembly GCF_964204655.1. Classification (NCBI taxonomy): domain Eukaryota; kingdom Metazoa; phylum Chordata; class Amphibia; order Caudata; family Salamandridae; genus Triturus; species Triturus cristatus. The sequence continues at coordinate 795,540,104 of NC_140583.1, read as the reverse complement.
TGAACTTTCAAGCACAAGTAACGGAACGTTGTAGGGCTTTGAATTGTTGCTTTGAGTAAAGCGGCTTGCTCACAAGAGGGCGATGGAACTTTTTAACATTTTCCGGGATGCACAGAACCCACTTCGGTAATACATCAATTGCGTATCACTACATGTACCATGATGCCTTGAGAAATCTACTCACCTGAGTTGAATAAAAGGACTGTGTTAAGAACAATTTGTTTCGTGTGCATTCCGTGTTTGGCTGCCTGTGACCAAGAACTGCAATAGTCTGAAACGTGTAAGGCGAGAGGCCGAGGTTTCCAATTATCACGCTTTACTCCTTGGCCCTGAGACGGGGAGTGCGACTTCGTCCCTTGGACAATTTTTGTTGATATATATCTATATGACTATATACACACACACATATATATATATACTAAAAATAGCAAAGGTTACATGGACGTTACATTTCGGCTCACATTCTTCTTGTACAAACCTAGTGAAATTCAGCAGTTATAGTTACCTGAGCTACCTATAACTTAATATCCTGCAATGCACTGCTCATGTCCTCACATATTACATCACTCATGACATGGTCAGTGACATCACTCATGACATCTCAAATTACATCACTCATGACATCATGCACAGAACCACTCACACACCCACTCACATCTCTATACAACCTCTCATACGCCCACTCACACAACCACAAATCCCTCACATAGCCATTCACAGACCCATACAAATACTTATACAACCACTCACTTTTTCGTAGAACCACTCACACACCCACTCATTCACTCATAGAGCATGATCATACAAACAATCACTCACCCATACAGCCACTCACACAGCTCTGAAAGGGGATCCAAGAATCAATGGCTATTGGAGTGCTGCATGGCCTTGTCAGAAGTGTGAAGTGCTATGCAATTGTTGCAGTACATTGCAACAGATGGATTGTTTTGTGGGAGCGCGAGTGGTGGGTTTCATCTTAGCTACTATATGCAGGTTTTGAGATTGTCCCTTTTCATCTTTAGATAGCCATGTTTGACACAGTGGCATCCACAGGAATCTTACAGATCCGTATCGAGGCTTTCTAATGTTTATGAAATGAGATTTCACTCTCTGCCCTGAAAAAATGTGCGGCTAAATAACTCTCTTTCCCAAGTTTAGACTGAAGCACAGGCAGCTGCCATCAACGTAACCATTGCTATATATATATATAGTCACCTAAAAAAAACACAGGTTTCAGGGACGTTATAGTTAGTTGGACATTTCACTCTTACAAAACCAGAGAAATGTTGTCGTTATTATTAGTTCAGCTAACTAAAACTCGTGCTCCTGTAATGCACTGCTGATGATGTCACATATTACATCATTCATGACATGGTCAGTGACATCACTGATGACATCTCAAATGACATCACTGATGACATCATCCAGTGACTGTGTGTTTCTCTAAAGTTTAAATATGTTATATATATACCAAGGTGTATTAAAGAATGAGTGGGTGTATAAGTGTCTGAATGGATGATTTAGTAGGTGTGTGACCGACTGTATAAGTGAGTGATTAAATGTGTCTTACTGAATGCATGCGTTAGTGACTGATACAGACATTCACACGGTTTAGTTTGTCATTTGGTGTGTAAGCGGTTGCATGGGTTGGTGAGTAGCTAAATGAATGTCTATAGGGGTTATTGATTGGTTGTCTGAGTATTGGGGCCTGAGTGTCTGTGTGGGTGGGTGGTGTGACTTTGTGCATAGATGTGTGAGTGAAAATTCGCTGGGTGTATGGGTTCAAGATTACATATGTGAAGGGCGGTATGGGTGGGTGAGTGTATGTATGGGTGTGTTGGTGAGTGTTTAGATGTCTCAGTGGTACATGTGTGAGTAACTACATATGTGAAAGGCAGTATATGTGAGTGTTGGAGTATATAAATGACTATATGTAAGAGTGAGTGATTGTGAGAGTGGGTGTATGGATGAGTGTGTGCTTGTATTAGTTATTGTATAAGAGTGTAAGTATGTGTTAGTATATGTTTGAATAAGTGAGGTGGTGTGTGTATAACTGTATAGGTCAGTAAATGGGAGTGTGATTGATTCTTTGCATGACTGACTAGGTGTGTGAGTAACTATGGATGAGTGTGGTGTGTGAGTGTCTGTGTAGGTATGTGAGTGCATATGATAGTGCCGTATTAATGGGTGACTGCATATATGAGTGACTGTATGGGTGAATGAGTGGATGTGTGTGTAGACCTAGGAATCAGTGAGAGGGTATGTAGTAACTGGTATTGGTGCGCCAATGGTTTCGAAAATGGTAGTCTGTATTTTTGAGTGGGTGTATCAAAGGTTATATTAGGGTATGAGGAGGTACATCAGGTTATTACGTGGATGATGTCATCAGTGATGTCATCAGTGATGTCATTTGAGATGTCATCAGTGAAGTCATCAGTGATATCACTGACCATGTCATGAATGATGTCATATGTGACGCCATCAGCAGTGCATTGCGGAGGTGCGAGTTATAGTTAACCAAACTAACTATAATTGCCGAATTTTTCTGGTTTTGTACGAGTGAAATGTCCAACTAACTATAACGTCCCTGAAACTCGTGGTTTTTTCAGTGAATTTCAAAGGTTTTTTAAATGCTAATTTCTAAATATGCCTACAGAGGTAGGACATGTGCAGAAAGAGGAAGAAAGGTGCAGAAAGAAGCAAGAAACATGCACAAAGAGGCAGCAAAAGTCCAGAAAGACGAAGAAAGGTGCAGAAAGAAGCAAGAGATGTGCACAAAGAACCAACAGAGGAGCAGAAAGAGGCCTTGTTACAAAGTCATCCTGTGCCCCCAACTTTTTGCTGATGGGTACTGGTGGTAACTGACACTAACCAGGCCTAGAGCCAGTGCTATGCTTAAAGACACTTACAATACAGTGAAAACCCCTACATACACTAGGGAACACTATGAGTTGGGGTACCCCTGTGATTGGCATGACCTCCTCTGTAAAGCCATAGTACGTAATAGGGCAGGGGGATTAAAACTACCTCTAAGTCAGAGGTGCAGAAAGATGCTTCTTTAAGTAGTAGTCATGTTTGCAGAGTGGTGGAGAAAGGGTGCTGGGCCTCCGACCAGCGGTCAGGAATTCTGCTGCATAGAACTTAGAGGAGGTACCAAGAGGGCTTCTTGGCCCCCAAAGTCCCTCAGGAGTAAATTGGACTTCATCCCCCATCCCGTAGTCTGCCAGGAGGTGCGTTTGCAGAGTGGTGGAGAAAGAGGGGCATGTCCTCCTTAGATGTCTTAGCAATCCTACTGTGCGGGACTTACGACGGGTAACAAGAGGGGAAGTGGGCCCCCAACAACAACCTTGGGGGCCAACTACCCCTCCTATTACCTCCAGTAAGTCCCACACAGCAGGATTGCTAAAGTCTCATGACAGGCCACGGCCCTTTTGCCCACCACTCTGCAAACGCCCTCCCTGGCGCACTCTTGGATGGGGATTGAAGTCCCCTTCGCTGCTGGAGTCCTTTAGGGACCAACTAGCCTACATCTTACCTCCAGTAAGCCCCACACAATGGCATTGCTGAGAGGTGGACACAGGCCATGCACCCTTTCTCCACCACTCTGCAAATGCACCCCTTGCACGTTCTAAGTTGGGGGATTAAGTCCCCTTGAATACTGAGGGTACCTGGGGGCCAATTAGCCCACCAGGTACCTCTAGTAAGTGCCACACAGCTGGATTGCAGAGAGGTGGTCTGAGGCCACTCCCCTTTTTACACCACTCTGCAAACGAGCCTCTTGGCGCACTGCTGGTGGGGCAATGAGGTCCTCTTGTGCCCCAATGCCCCCACAGTCCCGCCGGCTCTACGCCTCCTGGGGGAGCCAGCATTGCTTTTGAGCAAGGGGAGCTGCTGACATGCAGCTCCCATTGCTCAAACGCAATCTGCTTTGTTTCATGGAAGCGAGAGCAGGTTTTCCTGCTCTCACTTCAATGAAGCAAAGCAAAGTTTGCTCTGGCAGGGCAGGAGCCGTGCTCCCGCCCTGTCATAGCAAACAGCAATGTCCCGGGGATGGGCAACCCGGGACATTGCAGGCGCTGGCCCTGGGGGGTGGCAGTCCCCAGGGCCATGAAGGGCTCCTGGAGGGGGGCACGCGGCCCCATTCCCAATGTTTCTAAAGCCCTGGGGAGTTGGTGGGGAGGCCCCCGCAAATAATGTACGAAAGCCCTGGGGCGGTGCCCAGGGCTTGGGGGGGTCCGTGAGGCCCCCCACACCTATTTATTTAATAATTTTGAAGCCCCGGGAGGTGGTGGTCCCCGGGGCAGCGGGGGCCAGGTGCTCCCCCGCGCCTATGTAAAGGAAGCCCCGGGGAGCTGGCGGTACCCGGGCTTGGGGGTGCCTGAGAGTCCCCCATCTCTTATTAAAACAAGCCCCGGGGAGGTGGCGGTCCCCGGGGCTGCGGGGGGGCTGTGTCACCCCACATATAAGTAGTATAGCCACGGGGAGGTGGCGGTCCCTGAGGCTGCAGGGACCCCAGTGGGCCCCAGCTATATAATTTGTCCTTGTCCCCGGGACCTGTTTTTTTTATCGGCAGGATTCGCACAACCAGCGCGAATTTTGCCGCTTCTTTTTTTTAATGCTTTTTTGGGGCCTGGGGGTCCCTGTGGGACCCCCTGAGCAGGCCTAGGATGTCAGGGTGCTTCTACCCTGCCCCCTTTTATTGTTTTTCAACCTTTTTTCACTCTTTTTCTTGTGACTCGGTTACAGAGTCACAAGATGGCTGCCAACACTTCCTGGTTTGGAGTGTTGGCAGCCAATCAGAGTGAAGCTAGTGCTCAGATATCAAAAGTTTTATTTTTTAAATTGCTCAGCAACTACTAAACGGATTTACCTTTTTAACAAATTTGGTGTAATTCCGTTCAGCAGTTCGGGCTGTAGCTTTGTCTAAAGTTCCTATGGAAATTAACATGGGGAAAACGCATTTTGGGACCCCTTTTTTCTCGGTCCACGCTTGACGAATCACCCAAAACTTTCATGACAGGAGCTGACCGGAGCGCCCTATTAGTTTTGAAAATTTCGCGAAGATTCCTCCACTGGCGCCAAAGATATTGGCAAAAGAAAAAAACGCATTTTGAATAGAAACAAGGTCCGAACTATATATGAATATATATATATATATATATATATATATATATATATATATATATATATATATATATATATATATATATATATATATATTTGTTTGTGTATAGATAAATATATAGTGACTAGGACTCCAGCATTACAAAAGAGTAAATTCGACTGTCTACATTCCAGCATTATCTTTGATAGGACACTTTGCCCGCCGACCAGCTAATTCATGCAATGCTGCACCTTCTATCTGACACATGTACCGCTTCAAAAAGCAGCTTTTTCCCTGACACTTCATTAGCAATGTTTACGTTGATGGCAGCTTACCTTGCTTCAGTCTAAACTTGGGAAAGAGAGCTATTTTGCTGCACATTGTTTCAGTACAGGGAGTCAAATCACATTTCATAAACATTTGAAAACCTCAACACGGATCTCTAAGATTCTCGTGGAGCCCACTGTGTCAGACATGGCTGTCTAAAGATGAAAAGGGACCATTTCAAAACTTGCGTATGGTGGCTATGACTAAGCCCACAACTCACGCTCCCACAAAATAATCCATCTGTTCCAATGTGCTGCAGCAATTGCGTAGCGCTTCACACTTCTGACAAGACAGTGCAGCACCCCAATTGCCATAGACTCCTGCATGGCCGGCTTTGGCGCTGGTGGCACCCAGTGTGACAATGTTTGTTGGCGCCCCCCAATGACCATCTCCACCATGGATTCCCTCACTAACACCCTTTAACTGTGCCCATCAAGTTTCCATAATCACTCTCTCTCAGATGCATTTAATTAGTTTTACAATAGCTCTCACACCAGTGTAGGATGTCAGAGCACTTTACATCACACATACTACAGAGGGACAATCCATCATGCATGTGTTAATCAGTGTATAAGAAATATTACATAAGACAGAGGATTACAAGGTGTAGGAGTCACATGTCATACATACTGTAGGCAGTATAATTTAATAGTGATTGGTCTGGAGAAGCACAAACTCAGAATTTAAAACGTAACACCATGGTTAGAGGTTCTCTTTACTATTCAGAATTGATTTCTATCCAAATTAACCCTTTTTCCAACATTATGACAATGAAGTACGTGGATAAACATCAAAATGCTTTAATCTGTACCTTACAGTTTGCATGCAGCTCCTTGATGGCAGTTAATAGCTCACTGTTCTATGTTAGGATTTTTACTTATAAACTGCAAGTAACAAAAGGATCTCTCAGACAAAAGCAGTAACCCACTGACCTATTTACATCATATGCACTTGGTGACCTGAATGGTACACGCTCTTTGCAGCAGGCATATTAACCCTCTGTGTTACCTTGCAATGAGTCAAAACTTTCACTAGACAAACCTCCCATCACGCCCTAGGAAGAACATTAATTACCAGAGTTAACTTGACATTTTTATTGTTGCCTGAAAATTTCTGGCGGCCAGGAACGCGTTAGCAGGTGCTTTTAAAACTATAATACACTTACAAGCAGGATGTCCCTCCCAAATCAGTGCCTGGTGCAGTCACACCGCCCTAAAGAGTTTATGTGGGTATGCACCGGGCCATTGGTATTATGCGACAGGGGAGGACCAAATTATGCGACAGAGTTGAGTAAATTATGTAGCGTAATGTGGCACATATTGTGATAGTATTACGATTATCCCTGTGGTGCGGAAGGACCATCTGATGTGCACCGTGGACTTGCAGGATGAATACTATCATGTACCCATTCATCCCCTCTTCCAGAAGTTTCTGAGGTTCTGTGTCGGGGGGGGGTTCATTACCAGTTCTTGGTCCATCCGTTTGGCCTGCCATCTTTACCCAGGGTGTTAACTAAGGGGGTGGCTCCTCTGGTGGCCGGCCTACATCTCCAAGGCATCCACTTGTACCCTTATCTGGACAATTGGCTCCTACATGTTGCCTCGGAGGAACTGATCCGGGGGCATCTGGAGATTGTGTGTGCCTCACTCAGGGTGCATGGGTTTCTGCTGAAGTGGGAGAAGTGTCAACTGGTACCCTCCTGGGACATGACATTCACTGGGGCCCAGTTCCAGACCAACCTAAAGAGGATATTTCTGCGGGTTGCTCAGATCCGAGTTCTTTGATCTTTGGTCCTGGAGGTGATGGGCAAGTCATGTCTGTCTGTTTGCCTGTGGTTGCGAATGTTGGGGTACATGTCGGCATCTGTGTTTCTGGTGCCTTGTGCTCGGTTTCACCTCCCCCTCTGTGGCTGTAGACAGAAAGGAGAAAAGAGGACGAGGACTACTCATAGCCACTATCCCGGGCGTGAGTATTACCTCCTTAGAAACTATTAGCTCAGGCCAACTTGAACTACGCGTTTTTAAGATATAGGGACCATCTAGGGGCGCCTGGAGGGGAGCACTATTATACAGACCTCCCGGCCCCACAAACGATTTCTCAGACAAACTACTTGAGGTGATCGCCCGCAAGTATTGGCCTCTGACCTTTATTTCTTAATAGGAGATTTTAATTATCATGCCAAGATATCACAGGATCCAGACACAGAACTGCTGATCACAAATATGAGTACACTGGGATTAGCCCAATTGGTAACAGATCCCACCCATATTGCTGGTCATACGCTAGACCTACTGTTTATGAATTCCTCAGATATCACAGTAGAATCTCAATCTCCACTGTTTTGGACTGATCATTATTTATTAAAATGTGTTATTCCAGTACACACGATCAAAACTGATCTTAGAAATGAACCAATATGGCGAAGGTCATGGCGTAAAGTCACTTCAACTCTCTTTACAAAACATTTCAGCCCTTCCCATCATAGCCATAAGGCCAACATCGATCAAGCAGCAACTGCCTTTGAGAAAGCAATAACGGCTGCCTTAGACAACATTGCCCCCCAAACCAGGGCCAAAGTTAAATCTAGGACTGCTCCCTGGTTTATGGAGCAACTAAAGACAGTGAAGCTCTCCTACAGTACAGCAGAGCAGAAATGGAGAAAAAGTGAAGATCCGACCGATCACGAAACATATAAAAATATCCACCGAAGCTATATGGAGGACATTAGACAAACAAAAAAAAAGTTTCTCCTAAACCGGATAGATGAGGTGGCGAACTCCAGTAAGGAGCTCTACCAAATTCTAAAAGAATTTACAGCACCTCCTACTCAGTCACTAATCTGTAACTCACAGGATTGGACCTGCTCTCTCTCCAAATTTTTCGAAGAAAAAATCATCGCAATTCATAACTCTTTTGCACCCCTAATAAATAACAACCCTTTAGGAAATTCATCCATTGTGTCCCCAGGCCCCCCTCATATCCTGGACGCATTTTCTCAATGCAATACAAAGTTAGGGGCAATAGCTATGCAGAAAATAAAATCGGGCTCGCCTATTGACCCAGTGCCACCAAAATATCTTCCTATCATTGCACCAGTGCTGTTGGATAGTCTAACTGACTTATTTAACAGGTCCCTATCGCAGGCCGAGGTCCCAAAAATATAGAAATCTGCCAGAGTTAGGCCTATTTTAAAGAAACTTACTGCCGACCCAAAACTCGCCTCAAACTATCGTCCCATCTCGTTGCTTCCTCACTTTGGGAAGATGCGCGAATCACCAGTAAATGAACAACTCGTTATCCACCTTGAGAGCCATGGACTACTGGACCTCTCTCAGTCAGGTTTCCGGGCCGCCCACAGTACGGAGACAGCACTGGTAGAGGTAACGGATAACATCAGGCTAGCTTCGGACAGAGGGCAGTCATAAATTCTTGTACTTCTAGATTTATCCGCTGCCTTTGACACCATCTCCCACAGCATTCTAAGCATCGGCTCTGGGAGATTGGTGTCAGGGGAAATGCCCTAAAATGGCTCAAGAGTTATATAACAGACCGAGCTACAACGGTTCAGGTGGGAAACACTGTTTCATGTAGTAGACCAGTCAAAATGGGAGTGCCACAGGGCTCTATTTTGAGCCCGACTCTTTTTAATCTCTACGTGACACCGCTGGCCAAGGTGATCAGATCTCACGGCTTCGGTGTAGTATCATATGCCGATGATACTCAGATCTTGATCACCCTTGGCCCGGATCCGGTAGAGACAAAGATGCGATTTAAAGAATGCATGTCCCAAGTCGATAGGTGGAAGAGCACAAATCACCTTCAATTAAACGGAGGCAAGTCCGAGACTGTGCTTTTTGGCAAGGCTCTTGAATACTGGTCACACGACTGGTGGCCCCCAAACCTTGGCCCCTGTCCAATTCCAAAACCGTCGGTCCTGAATTTAGGATTCATATGGACAATCAATTGTCAATGAAAAGCCAGATTAACCATATATTGGCTCCTGTTTTGGCGTGATGCGTAGTTTATGTAAGGTTTTTAAATGGATTCCGATGGAGGCCAGAAAACCACTAGTTCAGGGACTGATTATCAACCGCATGGACTACGGCAATGTCCTGCTGTCTTCAATTAATGATGGCCTTCTTACAAGGCTTCAGATTCTGCAGAACACAGCGGCCAGGCTGGTTCGCTATCTTCCGCCTAGATCCCCTTCGGCCCCCAGCCTGAGATTCCTACACTGGCTCCCAGTCAGAAAACAAATTTGTTTCAAGATTCTTTGTTTAACACACAAAGATATGTACGGAACAGGCCCAGGGTATTTGCCCAAAAAGCTAGGGTTGGTACAAGCCTTGTAGGACCCTGAGATCTAGTAAGGAATCATTTCTTACACCACTCAGAATCCGCATCACTAGAAATGGAGGAAGGTCCTTCTCTTTTCTTGCCCCAACTTTTTGGAACAAACTGCCCTCAAACTTACACACTATCACAGATCACAACTGCTTTCACAGGAAGTTAAAGACATGGCTGTTCGATAACTAAATTAGCTAGCTACCCAAGCTGTCTGCAAGCGCCATGAGACTTTCGAGTGATTTGTGCGCTGAATAAATGTCCCTGATTTGATTTGATTTGATATCTGCTGTCTGTGTAAGATCCTCGCTCTGGCGACTTCAATCTGGTGATTCCTTTGTCCACAACAGTTTGCCATCAGCTGGAGTGGTGGTCTCTGGTGGTCAATCTGGAACGGGTTGCGTCGTTACAGCTTGAACCTCTGTTGGTGTTGAGTATGGATGCCAGCGTATGTGGGTGGGGTGCAAATCTGGGGGACAGGTCCTTGCAGGCCTGGTGATCTCTGAGGGAGGGGCGGCGGTCCTCCAATTAGAGGGAACTGATGGCTGTTTCCTGGGCTGTTGGGGGGTTTCGAGCTTTGCTGGAGGGGTGCCACCTGGTGGTACATTCTGACAAGCAGGCCACGGTGGCATATTTTAACAATCAGGGGAGGGTTCGGTCACAGTCCCTCGATGCGGTAGCTTGGTCTTTGTTCCTCTGGGTAGAGCTACTCCTTCTGTCCCTGTGAGCGGTGTATGTGCATGGGTGGTCAATGGGGTGGCAGATACCCTCAGCCAGTTCTTCCCTTCCTCTCACGAGCTGTGTCTGACCAGAAAGATTTTTAATCAGGTGTGCAGAAGGTTTGGTTACCCTTTCTGGATCTTTTTGTTACCCGGCAAAATGCTCAGGTTCCTCGGTTATGTTGTCGGGTCCCTCAGGTAGGGCCGGGGGGGTGGATGATCTGACGTTCTATTGGCCTGACCGCCTAGTGTATGCCTTCCCACCGATTGCTCTGGTTGCCCAGTTTCTGGCCCATCTCCAGGGTCCAGGTTGGTGATTGTGGTGGTGCCCTTTTGGCCCCGTCACTCATGGTTCCCCAGTCTCAGAACGATGGCTGTTTAGGGTCTGTGGAAGGTGCCATGCTTCCCTTCTCCACTGCGGGCTGTCCCATCTATGGCTCTTCCTCAGCTCCGTCTCTCTGTCTGGAAGTTGAGAGGCGGGGATTGCAGCAACAAGGGCTGCCTTCGCACCTAGCACTTGCTATTCAATCCTGTGGTCCTTCCACTCTGCAGCCCTATGAGTGGCATTGGGAGAATTTGGGCTATTTGTGTGGTTCCCTTAATCTGTCCCCGTTGACATGTTCCCTCTCAGATGTGTTTCTGCTTTTGTGGGATGGCTTTGAAAAGCGCCTGGCAGACTCTATCTTGAGGGCCCAGTGTGCTGACATTAAGGCTTTTATGGGCTCCATGGGGTAATCTGGAGGATGTGGATGATCTGATTGCCAGGTTGCTTCACAGTTTCTCTCTGGCCTGCCCTATGGTGAAGCTGCTTTTTCCCATGTGGGATTTGCTTTTGATGTTGAAGCCTATTGGTGTCAGCTCCCTTTGAGCCTCTGGTATTGGTTGACATTAGGTTTGAACCTTCAAAGTGATTTTTTGTGGTGGTGATCACTTTGGCTCAGCAGATTAGGGAACTGGGAGGTCTGATGGCCAGGGAGCAATGCTTGTCTTTTTTGGAGGATGGTGTGGTTTTGAGGTTGGATGCCTAGTTGGTGCCTAAGGTGGCTTCTTAATACCATCGGTCTCAGAAGCTAGTTCTGCCGGCTCTGGTGGAGGTTCCTGGTTCTTCTGGGGATTTGGACTGGTCACTGTTAGTCATGAAACGGGCTTTTCTGGTGTATCTGGATCGCACTAAGATTTTTGGGAAGTCTGAGGCCTTGTTTGTTTCTTTTGGGTTGATGGCAAAGGGGGAGACATCCTCCTCTCTGTCCATTAGCCAGTGGCTGAAGCAAGTGATTAAGCTAGCTTTTTCTCTGGCAGGTGCTCCTAAGCCAGCTGGGATGCAGGGCCATTCCATGTTGAGTGTGGCGGCCTCATGGACTGAATTACGTAGGGTGTCCATTGCTGAGGTGTGTCGGGTGCCAACAAGGGCCTCCTCCAATACGTTCGTCATTATCATCTCCAGAATGTGTTGGGGGAGGATGGGAATTTCGGGTTAGGTGTTTTACAGGCTGTGTGCTCCTAGCTTTGTTTTTCTTTTCTGTACCTTGTTTGAATACATTCACTTGGGTGCTGTGTTGAATGTGGTGTCCTGTTTTTTTTTTTCTTGGGTACAGAAGGCCGGTTTTCTGGCTTTGGTATTCTCCAAGAGTTAGGAATGGGACGAGGACCTAGGGACCTGGCGGTAAGGTCCTATTACTTACAAGTAATCTTCATTACTACTGGCCCTTTTGTCCTCGTCCCATTCATTACGCCCCTCCCTTTCTGCCCCCGAACAACCAGCCTTCCTTGGAGGGCTTGGTAGTTCAGAACGAATGCTGGGTCAGTACGGTTTATGTACTCCCAGTGGGAGGGGGTGGTGAAGGCGAACCCAGCATTCCTTTTGTTCTTTTTCTGTCAAGGAGATCGTAGATCTCCATGAGTTACGAATGGGATAAGGACCACAGGACCAGGATTAATGAAGATTACCAGTAAGTATGAAGACATTATGGGGTAAGGAAGGGGAGACAAGTTGCAGAGGGATCCGGCATGAGCAGTTAAGAGTTGGACAGCAGAACAAAAACATTTGTGGCTAGGAAGAAGCAAGATGATGTAAAGGAGCAGGAAATATTTGTGGAATGCTGATTAATGTAAGAATCATTTTGCTATCCATCGGGGTTGTAAGGATGGATGTTAAATCTGCAGATTTGTTGCCTTGCAAGCAATATTAAATAAAATAACAGTTTCTTTTTACTCATTGTCATGGGCTGATATTGGTTTGCAGAGACAAAAGTAACTGTCTTAAATACTTTCCTTGACCTCTCCTCCCATCCCATTGGATATGTAGCCAACTGGCCACAGGTTCCGGTTTAGGAGCTGGGAAAACAGATTTGAGTCCTGACGTCGACTCAACATCCTGTTCTTAATCTCCCTGTACCTAAAATACAGACCTTGTGGGATGCAATCTGGTGCTAATGTAAAACACCCCAATGCTTTTGGGCGACGTTTATGCTATATAAAAACTGCAAAAATCCTGAGGAAATAAGTTGTCAAGCCTACATATAGCTAAAGGATTTAGAGTCGTGCAATGAGTGAATATGTGTAGATAATTTGCTTCTATCTCTTCACTCTTTGGGCATGTTAGCACACAGGATGCATAGCACTTCGTCATTTTATGTGCTGCCAAATATGATTTGTGGCTAGTAAAATAAAGTAGCACTTACTGTATTATCAGGGGCGTAGCTTGGCCAGTTAAATTGTGGAAGGGGGATGAGCTTCAGATTTTCCAACAATGGCTCTGGCATATAATGCTAAAGTACAGTATATGACGAGCAGTGCACATGAGAGGGGCAAAAAGGGGAATGTAAAGGGAGACGAATGTGGATTGATAGGGGTCCTAAGTGAGAGAAAACACATTATTTTGTAAAATAACCAACATTATTGAAGACTTTCAAATCAGAGAGGAAAAAGTGTGTTTGCGTTTTTGTCTGTGTGTAGGTAAAAAGTCCTGTTGAAATCCGACAGACACCTCACCATACCCGACTGAAAGCACCTGTACCCAACAATTTAGAAGAAAATACATTTACTAGGAGGGTATAACATTTCAAATCAGTCTCAATCTTCTGTTTCACTGCCCATGGTGCCAGATGCAGAACTTAATTTCATTTGCATATGTTGATCAAGAAATCAAGTTCAAAGGGGATACGCTGCCTGATATAAAATTATATTAATTTCTCACTGCTAGATTATTTCTTTATTCAAGTTTCTCTACGAAGTACATTCAAGGAGATAAACCACTATCCTATTTATGTCTCATGCTATCATGGTGTTAAAATGACTCTTACAAGCCCAGTACTTAAAGTCATCAAAGGAGATAAACTGGAAATAGATGTAAAAAATTAAATTAGGCCAGAAACTGAAGAGTTTCTTGGGGCTAAAATATGCCAGCTCTGTCCCATTACACATTGTTTTGGGACACATATCAAGCCTTTTTATGAGGGATATTTACAAAGTACTATGTCAAACTTGAAAAACAAAATAGAGCAGGCATATCTAGCAAGCTGTAGAGAATGAGTAAATAGAAAGTATATTTCTTCAATATCACTAAAACCTATATCAAGAAACAATGTATCCAGAAATAAGCAAAATTAGGAAGTAGCTTCAAAGACTGGACTGGTAAAGGGCTCCCAGGAATGAAAGTTAGATTTAGAAAGTCCTGTATTAGAGGATGAAATGTTGGATAATATAAGCCAGCGTTAGAAAAGTAAAGCAGTAGCCCCTGATGGTATCCAGTCAGAAGTCTATAAAGTTGTTATGGAGCAAATTATTCTGCAAATGACAACATTATTTAAAGCTATACTATCTGGAGGTACACTCCCATACACTTGGGAAGAAGCATCTATAAGTGTAATATTGTAGCTGAACAAAGTTCCAGTAAGCTGCGAATAGTATCATCCTATCTCATTAATAAACAAACAGGCACATGCATCAAGCTAGGATTTTATGAGTCCTTAATAGCAAATATTAAGGATTTGCAATTAAGGACTTGCAAAATCCTATGCATGTAGGAATCGCTATAATAATAGCGATTCCTACACATTCCTTATTTGTGACCTATGGGCCTACAGGCCCATAGGAATGAATGAGAAATTGCAAGCGCAATTTGCAAGTACCAATAGGTACTCGCATATTGCGCATGCAATTTCAAGGGTGCAAAGGTGTTAAAAGGACACCCTGTAGCACCCCTGAAATTGATCCATGCACATATGTTGCGCACACACATGTCCCAAGCAGCCGCGGCCCGTGGAGGGAGTTCCGTGGGGCGGTAAGGCGGGGCGGGGGAGGGGCAGGGTGGGGGGTTCTAAAAACCGGAATATGGATAATTACATGTAAGTAAACAATTAACTGGCACATGCATCAACAAAGACTTTTGCGATTCCATAATTGCGATTTTTAAGGAATCGCAATTAAGGAATTGCAAAAGCCTATGCATGTAGGAATCGCTATAAAAATAGCGATTCCTACACATTCCTTATTTGTGACCTATGGGCCTACAGGCCCATAGGAATGAATGAGAAATTGCAAGCGCAATTTGCAAGTACCAATAGGTACTCGCATATTGCGCATGCAATTTCAAGGGTGCAAAGGTGTTAAAAGGACACCCTGTAGCACCCCTGAAATTGATCCATGCACATATGTTGCGCACACACATGTCCCAAGCAGCCGCGGCCCGTGGAGGGAGTTCCGTGGGGCGGTAAGGCGGGGCGGGGGAGGGGCAGGGTGGGGGGTTCTAAAAACCGGAATATGGATAATTACATGTAAGTAAACAATTAACTGGCACATGCATCAACAAAGACTTTTGCGATTCCATAATTGCGATTTTTAAGGAATCGCAATTAAGGAATTGCAAAAGCCTATGCATGTAGGAATCGCTATAAAAATAGCGATTCCTACAAATTCCTTAATTGCGACTCGCAAATTGCGAGTCGCAATTAAGGAATGCCGTCCCATTCATTCCTATGGGCCTCCAGGCCCATAGGAATGAATTGGAGACTGCATGAGCAAATTGCGAGTACCAGTATGTACTCGCAAATTGCTCATGCAATTTCAAGGGTGCAAGGGTGTCAAAATGACACCCTATTGCACCCCTGAAATTGACCTGTGCACATATGTTGCACACACACAT
This sequence comes from Triturus cristatus, assembly GCF_964204655.1. NCBI lineage: Eukaryota > Metazoa > Chordata > Amphibia > Caudata > Salamandridae > Triturus > Triturus cristatus. Next base: position 795,524,467 of record NC_140583.1, on the reverse strand, counting down.
GCTCTAAGGGCATGTGTGTGCGCAACATGAAACTTTGAAAAATGCACAAAAGTGCATTTTTCAAAGTTTTTGCAAATTACCATGAAGTTCAACTTCATGGTAATTTGCTCCCCCTATTAACGAAATCGCTAATTTTTTAACTTCAATGCATTGCATTTAAGGAATCTCAATTTGGGATTCCTTAAATGCAATCGCAATTTAAGGAATCGCTATTTAGAGATTCCTTAAATTGCGATTTTTGCATTTGAGATGATGCATCCCAAATGCAAAAATACCGGTCGCAAAGGGACAGATTCTGCTAATCTGCCAGTTTGCGACCAGTTTTCTCATTGATGCATGTGGCCCTAAATAAATAAAACGAATTTCGTAGCGCGTGCTGCATCGCAAAATGCGATGCAGGGCGCGCTACGAAATTCGTTTTATTTATATAATTGTTTACTTACCTGTAATTATCCATATTCCAGTTTTTAGAACCCCCCACCCTGCCCCTCCCCCGCCCCGCCTTACCGCCCAACGGAACTCCCTCCACGGGCTGCGGCTGGTCCCAAGGACATGTGTGTGTGTAACCTACAACTTTGAAAAATGCACTTTAGTGCATTTTTCAACGTTTTCGCTATTTACCAAGTGGTATCATTCCACGGTAAATAGAGGGCCCAAATAGCGAAATCGCTATTTTTAAAAGGCATCTTGCATTGCATTTAAGGAATCCCAATTTGCGATTCGTTAAATGCAATCGCAATTTATGAAATCGCAAAAATTTGAGATTTCTTACATTGCGAGTGGCAAGTTGTTTCATGCATCGCAAAAGCTATTTTTGCGATTGCAAATTACCGATTTTTGCGACTCGCACCGTTTGCGATCGCAAAAAGCTTTGATGCATGTGCCTGAAAGACTATAACTGTTGATCAGAAATATTAGCAAAAAAGTAGGAAAATATATTAGGTTATTATAATATCATGATCAGAAATGTAGAGGACTGGGAGATCTCACACTCAGATTGATTCGCAGTCTTAGAGATTGCAATGTCAATTACAGCTCCACTTACAATATACACAATTGAAGCAACTATGGCATTTGATGGGGTTAACTGGACCTACTAGTGGGAAACCCATTTGGTTGGCAGTTCTTAAGCTTTCGACATCTGTGGGCCCCTACTAAATTAGTAGAAATTAGAAGTAAAAGGCTCCACCTTCCCATACTATTTGAATCTCACAAAATACACCAAACTACAGAAACAAGTATACTTCAAATAAATGCACACATTTCTAAATATTTTCTTTCATTTAAAAACATACAAAAATATACAAAATTCAAAATGTTAACTTATATGGAATGTTGGAACTTTTCAAAATGTAATCTTATTTGGTAAAAGACAAAACAATATGCTAGGCTCTAGTATATCCCTTTACTTTCGTTTTGCTCTTAATGCATCCTTTCTTTTTTATTGGTGTATGGTATTACTTCAGTTGAGCCCACCAATTGCCCAGTCCACATTTTGCTGAACTTTTGCAGCTCCCATGAACCAACTTGATTTTTAGCCTCAAATTTCCTTTATATTTTGTTTTTAAATGTTCGATTTTACTTTTTGCTTTTTATGTGTATATGCTTCACTAATTTAGGATTATTATTGAATTATTTAAACTGTTGTCGGCCTCCTGAGTGAGCGTCACAGACCCCCAGGGTTCCAAAGACCACAGGTAAAGAACTATTGACTTAGGTGGTTTTAGTTTGGAAACAAATGTTAACCACTGTACAGTCACTTTACAAAACTTCATATATGCCAATATATGTGTGAATGGCTGGTTCTTGGCAGCTAGTATTCAGATGTCAAGGATTACAAGTAGAGCTGCCTTATACTCCCTTACTATTTTTCTTGTATGGGGCTGTTTATGAGTGATCTAAAGTTTAACGCAAAATAACATTAAAATCAGCTGCAATCACATAAGGGCCAGTGAACTCCAAACAGGTGTCTTTTACCTATGAAAAATTTCAGGACAGTCTACGTTAGGGCCATAAAAAGGCTATTATGTATTTTGCTTGTCTATTCTATTTATGGGTGGTCACCCATTTCCCCAAACTGTCCCCTTTGAGTGTAAAGGTTCGACTTTTGAGAAGGCCCAATTAATATTGTCACTCCCTTGACAACGCATGTTTTATTGAAGCAATTGTTTTTAAGCCATATACCTCTTTGCCTCCTCCTTCAATAGATGAGTCTGTTGTAATTATCTATCTATCTATCTATCTATCTATCTATCTATCTATCTATCTATCTATCTATCTATCTATCTATCTATCTATCTATCTATCTATCTATCTATCTATCTATCTATCTATCTATCTATCTATCTATCTATCTATCTATCTATCTATCTATCTATCTATCTATCTATCTATCTATCTATCTAACTATCTATATATCTGTCTGTCTGTCTGTTTGTCTGTCTCTATATATATATTTTTTTCCCCCTAAGTATTCAGTTATCCTCCACCTTTTAGCTTTACCTCTTAATCCATTAACATATCATGTAAGGAATCTGGAGTCATTATCTGCCTCCTCCTGTACTCCTGAAGAGCACGTATATGTGTATAACAACAAGAGGTCACATAAGGACTTAAAGTTGTTCTTTTTGCTCCCTATCTTGTTCTCCACCCAAACTAATAAGCACCTCCCCTCGCCCCTGCTTCTGGAAAACCTTCTGATTGGCACTTGGCACCACAATGCGCCAATCCGAGCTCTAGATAGTTCAGTCCAGACACCATGCTTTACATTACAAAGTTGTTAGCTTCTTTGCCAATAATCAATAATAAAGCATCTGCTTCTACAGCATAACATAAATAAACATTTTATGTCACCACATCACCTTTAGCATTTACTGAGAACTGCAAGTCAACAGTGGCACCTAGCTTCTTGAATTCTTCCATTATCGGACTTATGTTGCTCTACATATGTCTGATTGCACAGATAATCATATAACTTTAGCTTGGCATACTATTGATTTCATGGTAGCTGACAGAATGTTCTCTTTAACTGTGTATTTGAAAACATTGACTAAAATCTTTCTTGTTTTTTCACTGGCTAGGCTGAGCTTATATGGATCTCTGTAGACTCTTTGGGTCTCTTGCTCCAGATGTATTGGACTGTCTTTGCACAATACCCCTCTCTTAATATTTTGGTGACCGAGCTTTATATGTTGTTGCTTCGCACAGGTTCATGTACATTTAAAATACTGTAGTTTCCCTCGAAGCAGCCCAAGCTCCTGCTCCTCTTCACTTTGTGTGGTCCTTGTTCCCTTAATTAATACAAAATCCTTGTGATCTGATCGGATGGAGCCCCTATTCACAGCTGCATTCTCCCTTGTGTTGCTTGGTGGTGGTCCTTCTGGACTAGGTCTTTGTTTTGCAAGGCATGCTGCAGTACAGTCCGCAAGCTGGAACACAGACTCCTTCAGGGCTTGTTCCAGCACCCATGTCAGTGTTTGCCTTTTTGTCTTTTCTTTCTTATTCTTTCTGTCCCCTGTAATCCTTGGGTGATCCAAGGCTGCACTTGCGTCAGCAACCAGGAGATGTACACAGCACCAGTCCTCAGACCGTCTGGCAAACAAACCCTCTACGGCACCACTCCACTTCCCAGGGGGAACCATTTATGGACAGAGTCTATGATGACAAGGATCTTTAGAGAGGATTGTAGAATGGATGTATGACGTTACAACGCACACTTTTACAACGCATGCACTTACAACGCATTTTTTACAACGCATAATCCATTACAACGCATGACATTACAACGCATGACACTACAACGCATTTTTAAAAACTACCTTTACAACGCATTTCCATTACAACGCATAATACCTTTACAACGCATACCATTACAACGCATAATATTAAATTGCATTTAAGGTAAGTATTAGATAGTATAGGGGTAAAAGTTACTTTTCTAACTCCAGGGGGTGCAACAGTAGGGTAAGTGTTGGATAGTATAGGGGTAAAAATGACTATTCTAACTCCAGGGGATGCAACAGTAGGGTAAGTGTTGGATAGTATAGGGGTAAAAATTACTATTCTAACTCCAGGGGGTGCAACAGTAGGGTAAGTGTTGGATAGTATAGGGGTAAAAATTACTATTCTAACTCCAGGGGGTGCAACAGTAGGGTAAGTGTTGGATAGTATAGGGGTAAAAATTACTATTCTAACTCCAGGGGGTGCAACAGTAGGGTAAGTGTTGGATAGTATAGGGGTAAAAATTACTATTCTAACTCCAGGGGGTGCAACAGTAGGGTAAGTGTTGGATAGTATAGGGGTAAAAATTACTATTCTAACTCCAGGGGGTGCAACAGTAGGGTAAGTGTTGGATAGTATAGGGGTATAAATTACTATTCTAACTCCAGGGGGTGCAACAGTAGGGTAAGTGTTGGATAGAATAGGGGTAAAAATTACTATTCTAACTCCAGGGGGTGCAACAGTAGGGTAAGTGTTGGATAGTATAGGGGTAAAAATTACTATTCTAACTCCAGGGGGTGCAACAGTAGGGTAAGTGTTGGATAGTGTAGTGTAATATTATGCGTTGTAATGGTATGCGTTGTAATGGTAGTATGCGTTGTAATGGAATGCGTTGTAAAGGTAGTTTTTAAAAATGCGTTGTAGTGTCATGCGTTGTAATGTCATGCGTTGTAATGGATTATGCGTTGTAAAAAATGCGTTGTAAAGGTAGTGCGTTGTAAAAGTTGCATTGTAAAGGTTGTTCCCCTTGTAGAATAGGATGATGCGTGGTCTAAGAGGCTGCGGAGAGATCTAGTGGCGTAAGGATAGAAGAAAGGGGGTCATAGTGAGCAGAGGGATTGAAACCTGCAATGTATAAGAGGGTTTTTTCCGTAGAGTGAAGAGCGCAGAAGCCACATTAAAGGTAGTTAAATAAGTTGCTGTAGGCACAAAATAGTGTAATGCACTTGAACACCGTGAGTTTAAAATTTTTGAGAACAATAGTAGTTGAGAACTGGACGGTAGTTAGAGGGGGAGGATGGTTGAGGTTTACATGTTAGCGGTGAAACCACAGCGGATTTAGTAGATGCCAGATAGTGTCAAATGATAAGGCAGACACTGAGGTGGCCAGATCTGGAGATCTGTGGCCTGGCCGCTTGCTATGCCTTGGTCAGCAACATGTCTTTCATTGCCTACGTATTAGCTAAAATCAGTGAGAACTTACAGCAATTTATGGAGTCTTACAAACAAAGTGATAAACTTTTTAAAAAGTTCTTTTAGAGTTGTAATTGATGTTGAGGCCTTGGAAGTGAACGCAATGAATTTCCTAGTTTGAGGACTATAAGGGTCAGCTGGGGCACAGCAAGGGTCTGATTTGAGTGTTGGGATAATCTCAGTGGGTGAAATGTATGAGTGCCTTGCTGAGTGGGTGGGGAGAGTTACATGGATATAGATTAGTAGGGTTTTAAGAAATGACAAACGTTAAGTGTTTGTCCAATGTTATTGATCTAGATGAGAAGTAGGATGAGAAATCAGTTGTATGATGGGAGAATATTTTGAGAGTTGTTGATTGTTCCTGGTTCACTGTAATTTCAAACTGATAGTGAGGATTTCTGTGTTTGTGAGCTGTAAATAGTTTGGAGCCACGGAAGCTGGGCTACCAGGGAGATCTAGGAGATGCTTTAGTGGATAAAAGTTGAGATGTTGGCTAGCAGGAGTTGGGCCTCACCCCACAATCGTGTCGCTGTGTAATAGACTTGTGTCGCAAAAACAGGGCTACTAGTGGCTAAAAAAGTTGGTGGGATGATTTTGGACTGGCTGTACCCAATCAAATCCCACTTGTCAGCGGACAGGGGAAACTGTGGTGGTGGTTAAGTACATGTAAAGGATGAGAAGCTGCGGTCTAGCAGGTGTTACGAAATTGGTATCATTTAAATTTTAAGTAGGAAGTAACAATAGAAACTTGGTGCAGTGGTGGTCAGTGATGCCTGAGGGATGAGAGAAACAGAATCCAAGATTTGATCTGGTTCAAGGGTGCATCCATACGGTCATCCTTTTTAATGGAGATGGCAAGCCTGCTGTTGGCTCTAAACCCAGGAATCATGGCCAACGTATACAAGAGCCCACCTGCTCCGATGACTCTGAAGTGCCAAGCCTCCTGTCCTCCTAACTCACTGAGGTAGTTTAGTGCGCGTCGAGTGGTTCTTACAGAATGATGCCTTCTCTGGATCCTCTCCTGCAAGCAGCTCTTGCGAAATCCCCAGAGCCAGATGCTGTGGTCTCAGAGACCGACAACTGGTCCTTGTTCGCACAGTGTAGGAAGTTTTGGGATAAATAAGCATTTCTTCATTTTTCATGCTGTTTAAATCTTATTCTACAAGTTGTGATTGAAAGTAGTCCATGGACTGGAAAAGCAGCAGCACCCACCGCCAAACTCTTGGCATTGTAAGCATCTAAGGTGTACAAACTAGGTTCTGTGCCAAGGAGATAAACAGCGAACCCCATAGAATTCCCTGTATAAGCCCTCTTTGCAGGCACGCTTTGGCTACAGCTATAGGTTGCTCCAATGGCCATGGGCCAACAGGCTTGGACTTCATCGCTTGTCTGCCAAATGTTACAATGTGCACTTTTGTCAACATATCTTGATTTCCTTTTCGTGGCTAAAGACTGGGAAAATGGCACTTTGACTGCTTATGTGAAGAAGGCCAGCACTGCATTAAGATGAAACTAGGTAACCACCTTGGGGAAGGTCCAGATTGTAAATGAAGGCCTGAAATACAGTCCGATGATTGTTAGCAGAGGAGAAGCAGCAAAACAGCAAAATGACATTTTGCCTGAAGTTCAAAAATTCCTTCCCCAGAGGTCAATGAGAGAGAAAAAAAGGGTGAACGGCCAAATAAGTGCAGATGAGTAGGCAAGAAAAAACTTCCTGACTTCACAAATCACCTATAGTTTGGACTGCTAATCCCGATGCAGAGCTGACTACGCGTGCCTTGCTTAAATTGAGGAGGTAGAAAGCGAGACATAGACATAGAAAATGTGAAGGTACGCCAAACGAAATCACGAAAGTTGAGAAACTTTTGTTTCGCGGAAGCTGACGGAAAGTGGTCTCTATGATCGAGATATTGGGAACATAATTTTGGCCCTGGACACTGTGAAGTGTACCCACCAGGACCAACTACCAATAAAAATACAAAATTGGTCCTCTCTATATTGGAGAAGATGCAACAGAGTCCGGCTAATGATCGATTTTCTATAGAGGACATTACTGCACACCTGGTTAGGACGAATCAAAGAGCCCAATCGGTTATGAGTGATTCAGATTCCAAAGGGAATATCAATTCTACATTCCAGTTCATTTAGAGCCCTGTCCCTTTGGCTCGTGGGACCTCTCTCATAACATTGTATGCGGTAGAAAGCGAGACACATATTGCCAGGTTTGATTAACAAAGTTCATAGCAAGTAAGGTGAAGCGGTGACCCATACATAGAGCTAAGAGGGGGCATCTTTGCCTGTTTGTGATAACCGAGCCATAGGACGATACTCATGGACCAGTGTCACCTGTATCTAGACTTGATGAACGAGGCTTGAAGAGGTCCATCTTTAATGCGGTTTGATGCACAAGGCACAGCACAGATCGCGTTTGTAAGGCTGGATTAATAAGACTAGAATAGGTCACATGAATACATTTGATTTGCAAGGCTCAGGAAGGGCCAAGTGTGCCTAGATTTGGTCACTGAAGCTTGAATCAGACCATGTGCAGTGACTGTGTTTATTGGCTGTGTCTCAGATTGAGCTACATTTGTCAGGGTTGAGGATTTATGCTGGGAGCTGCTAGGCGTGACTCGGATTGACAGTCGAGTTCAGATAAGCCCAGGCAGGGCTCAGTTTTACTAATGAGTCTCAGGCCATGTGCGGATCAGGTTCATGAGAGGGGCTGAGAGGAGGCCACCTGTGGCCGGGTTGATGGGCATGTTATAGTACATCCCGCGTGTTGCTGGTTTGAGGGAGGAGGCTCACTCTGTGCCAAGTGTGGCTCTGTTTTATGAGGGAGCTCAGTTTTATGAGGGATGTCCTTTACTAGCCATCTGTTGGTGAACAGGCTTAAATGGGTCATCTGTGACTGAGTTTGATGATCAAGCTGCCAAGTTCGCCAGGTGTGGTCGGGTTTGAAGTCATAGCTCAGTGTTCGCAGAGCGCGGCACTGTTAGAAGGGCAGCCCGGTCTGAAGGCATGCCACGTGTGTCTCGGGTTTATGACTGAAGCACAGAGGCGCTGAGATGGCCAAATATGATGAACAAGGCGCGGAGAGGAAACACGAGCATGCCTTACAGTGGGATACGCATGACCGGATATGATGAACAAGGTTCGGAGAGGCCACACGACCAGGCCTTTCAGTGAGTCACGCAGGCCTTACAGTGAGTCACGCGCATGGCCAGATATGACGAACAAGGTTCGGAGTGGACCACTCACGGTTCAGTGTGACGAACGATCCTCAGAGCATAAACCTTTTGGTGGGTTTGATGAATCCCGACCAAAGCTGGTCACGAGTGGCTTACTCTGATGAACGAGCCCCCGTGAGTAGATCTGAGCAAGGATGTAGCTCAGTGTAGACTATGTGTGGCTCAGTTTCATGGGTGAGGTTCAGATCGGGCCACGTGCCGTGGGTTGATGACGTGCGGGAGGACGGGGTACAATTTTACTACTAGGTTGCAGCTCCCTGGCTGACCCCGGTGGGAAGGGCTTGGACGGTGATGGCGGACTGTCGCCAGCTTCAATAAACACAGCTGTTCACACATATTCCATCACCTTCGAAGAACAACAAGGAAAAAGAAACGGCAACAGCAGAGTTCTGCTTTGAACGAATCCACTGGGCTTCGCAGTCTATAAAACTCCATGATCTGTTGTTTAGTTGGGAACAGAGGGTCTGTGTTAACGGCAGTGACTGGCGCTGAGAAAATGTTGGCTGACTTCAGAGGAGAAATATACAAGCACGACCTCCGGAGCCAGGCCAGGCCTGGCAAGCAAAGCTCTCTGCTTCAATACCTCCCAAGCCTCTATCTGCAGCTAGCAAAAGCCAAGGCCTGCTCACGGCCAGGGCCTGGCACATGGCTAAAGAGGAAGTCCTGTGACAGGAGGCGAGGTGTGGAGGAAGGAAAGTGGTCTACTTGCTGGAGATTCCGTCCGATGGAGAGAAGTGGCCCAGTGGTGGTACTCAGGTGCGGCCCGTGCAGGTAAGAGCGGTGGGGCCAGGTGGGTGGATTCGACATATGATCACGAGGGAAAATTAATCAAATAATTAATTTTCCCTCGTCATGTGTTGAAACCCCCTGCCCACACTCGGCCCCACCACTCTTATGTGCACCGGCCGCTGGTGGTGGTACTGTGGTACAGTGGCAACTGGCAAGATGTATAGTCTAGAGAAAGGAGTGTCAAATTAAGCAATCTGGCCCGGATGTGGCAATGATGACCTGGTTCTCCAGGCCAGAGCGATGTCCATTGTTTACCCTTTCTCCTGTCCAATCTGTCGCCTTCCGCAAGGTTTTGCACCCTTCCAAAAGTTTTTTTTCTAATATTTACATCAAACCAGAGATAAAAAATGATGTACTGTCTGTGAATGCATTGTGAAAAAACAATGCTTCCTACAGAGAAAACTATAAAATTCCACAAAATGAAGAAAACTGTAAATTTCCACAAAATGTGAGTGTCTACAATTTCTTCGCACACTTAAGTTGTTGCATTGAATGAAGGTGACGCAACTGCTGCTGTCTGACAGATTCATGTGTAATTTAACAGAATGGTCAGTCATTATCCATACAGAATGTTGACTGTACTATTGATGATCGAGGTGCTAAAATACAATCGTGCTTGGTGCGGACGCAGTGCTCGTGACAATAGTGAATATATAAACAAAGGTTAAAAATAGCTCAGATGCTCTTCAGATATATGATGGCCACCTTTGCAATCCCTATGTTTCACAGGCAGATTAACCCCTTCGCTGCGGCGTAAATTCCACCGCAGCGCTGGGGGGTGCGGGGGGGCAGCGCGGTGGTGCGGTGCTCATGACGGAGCCACTCCGTCATGAGCCACGGTTGGGCTGTGCTCATGACGGAGTGGTTCCGTCATGACTCCGCCCACAGCGCTAATCGCCCGCACAGGCGGGGAATTAGAGCCGCGTGGGCGGTGCGGCCGCCAACGGCCGCAGCATGACGGAACCACTCGGTCATGAGCACACGGCAACCGTGGCTCCTGACGGCGTGGTTCCGTCATGAGCACGGAAGGAGTTAATATTGTAATTGCAGTTGCATTTATATAGCGCCTACTATCTCTGACGAAGCGTCAAAGCGTTTTTTGGAGAGCAGCACACTACTCCGGAACCCAAAAAGGATTAGAGGTGGACATGTGAGTCTGTTATTTGGATTGAAAAAGGATAGTGGAGGGATAGAAGAGGGAAGGGTTTGCATTTATATAGCACTTGGTACCCCTGATGATGCGTCAAAGCGCTTTTGGGAGAGTAGTACGCTATTCCAGAACCCAAACAGGATTAGAGGTGAATTAGTATAGGGAAATATAAAATTAATTTGAGTGGTGGACATGGCAGTCTGTTAGTTGTCAAATTTGACCTAATTGTTATTAGTCCATATCATGGCAGTCCATTCGAAGAATGTCAACGTTTCAACATCCAATTAGGAGGTTGCTTGGGAGGGCCTTCATCAGGACATAGTCAATGATGCACCTTAATCCAGCATAGAAAGCAGGTGAAACTGCCATAAGTCCAGGACTGAATTGTATGAATCAAAAGACAGTCAGGAGAGAGAATTCCAGTGGTGAACAAATAGATAAAAGTAACCTGATGTACGGTCACCGTGAGGTTTAATGCTTGTCGTTAATAAATGCGGGAGGGACCTTCCTGGGTTCTGTACTTCGTCATTGAGCATTTGGCTCTATTCAGAGGTCTATTACTTTTCCAACTCACGCTATTGGTTGTTTGTTGTATCATTTCACCTCATGTAGAATGGTTTCTTTCATCCCTAGGCAATCAGGCCGGGACAGCTCAAGCTCGAATTTTGACACATATGATTTGCAGTCTGGTTGCAATGAGGTTTGGTCATACAGGGGTTAGAGGCTTAAACTGTTTTCAACTGAATATTGGCACCCATGTAACAACCATGAGTAGTTGAACTGTTATCACAGGGTACAGATATGTTACTCGAGAAAACCAACAGCTCATCAAATACCTGGAACAAAACCACCTACTCGATGCCTCATAATCAGGATCCTGTGCCAACTACAGCACCGAGACAGCTCATATCGCTACCACCAATGACATCCAAACCCTCCTCAACTACAGAGAGACTATGGCCCTTACCCTCCTCGACCTCTCTGCAGCATTCAACACCATCTCCTACCACACCCTCATCAACAAACTCCTCACCACCAGCATACAACATGACACCCTCAAGTGGATCACCTCCCTCCTCACAGGATGCACTCAGAGCATCCGACTGCCTCCCTTGACCTCCGCACCCATGGACATCATATGCAGCTTTTTCCAAGGATCTTCCCTCAGCCCCACCCTGTTCAACATCTACATGACCCCCATCGCAGACATCATCAGATCCCATGGACTCAACATAATCTCCTACGCAGGCGGCAATCAACTAATCCTCTTGCTCACCGACAACACCTCAAAGTCCATGACCAACTTCTGCAACGCCAAGACCAATGTAACTAAATGGATGAGAGACAACTACCTCAAGCTCAACTCCGACAAGACTGAGATACTGATCTTCGGGCAGAACACTTCTGCACGGGACCACACCTGGTGGCCAGTGGAACTCGGACCAACACCCACATCCAACAGACCATGCTCACAACCTTGGCATCATCCTCGACAGACAACTGACTGAGAAACGCCAAGTCAACGCAGTCGCCTCCTCCTCCTTCCACAGCCTCCGCATGCGTCACAGAATCTTCAGATGGAGCCCATTCAAAACCAGAAAGACTGTCACACATGCCCTTATCACAAGCTGCCTCTACTACGGCAATGCCCTTTTAGCCCATATCTCCACCCAGCTCCTCAGAAGACTCCAGACCATACAGAACACTGCAGCCAGACTCATCCTCGAACTCCCTAAATGGACCCACATCACTCCTCACCTCAAGAACCTCCACTGGCTCTCTATCCAGAAGAGAGGCCGGGTCAAGATGCTCACGCTCACATACAAAGCTTTACACGATCAAGAACTGTCCTACATCAACCATCAACTCAACTTCCATCTTGCTGCAAGACACCTTCCCTCCTCACTCACCTTCGCACACATCCGCCGCAACCTGGACCACGCCTTCTCTTACCTTGCCAGCCAAAAGCTGGAATGACCTGCCCCTCCACCTCCGAACAGCACACTCCCTGGCAGACTTCAAAAGGAAACTTAGGACCTGGCTTATCGACAAGTGTAATACGTCACCTTCAGCACCTAGATACCCGTAAGGGTGATAGTGCCATATAAATACTGATTGATTGAATGGTTGATTTCTCTTGCTGGGCCCCAGCATACAATCACATTTGGTTACATAAGAATCATGAGTTATGATCATGTTTCATAGAACAATGGTTATGGAATATAATTGCAATCTGTCCATCAAGGGTCATCAGTTAAAAAATCATTCAGTTCTCAAGGGCTGTGGGTCATAGTCCTATTGAACTTATCAGTGGCCAGGAATCACAATCACATTGAATAGAACAGGGGTTGAAGGTTACAATGATATTTAGTAAAGTATGGGTTGCACACAGGGCTTCTGGAATTATGTAATTCTGCAGCCACGGCGTTTTCCACAAAATTAATGATTTAGCGCATTTGCCACACAATCCATTATCTGCATCATAATCTGCAGATTTTTCTTTTAATTCGTTTCCAACTCAAACAGTCAAAAGTTACTAAAATGGGTGGCGGGGGGCAGGGTGGCTCCCGTTAACCCCTGGTACTTTCGGGACCCCAAGATGCGCAGCGCGTTGCTGAAGACAGTTGACCACTATTTTCGAGAAAACCAGGGCTCAGTTGACTCCGCGGTGTCCTTGTGGGAAGCTTCTAAGGCTGTACTGAGAGGAGAAGCCTTGTCCCTGGTAGTGGCCGCCAAGCGGCGGAGAGACGCCGAGGTGATACAAGTGGAGGACGAGATAGCGGCTTTAGAGTTGGCCTTGGAGGGGGATGTTGAGACGTCCACGCTGCACAATTTGAGCCTGAAGCAATTGGAGTATAGGGAACTGGTGACAAATGCCGCCAAGATCCTTCACAGGGAGCAGCAGGGGCGGTTGTATGATGTTGGTGATAAGGCCGGGAAATTGCTGGCATGGCTGGACAAAAAGGAGCGTGTTAATCGTGTGGTGCCGGAGTTGTTGACGGATGGGGAGAGGTTGTCACTGATCCCGACGGTATAGTCCGGTGTTTCTCAGACTATTTTCGTACGGTATACGCCTCGGTCTCGGATAGACCGACTGAGGACTCGAGTGCTCTTCTGCGTGACATCGCTCTGCCCTGCCTTTCCGCCATGGATAGGGAGGACCTCGATGGTGATATCACTGTAGACGAAGTGGCAGGTGCTATCCGTGCGTTGCGCTCCGGCAAGGCTTCGGGCCCAAATGGTCTGCCGATAGAGCTGTACAAGCTTTGTCCGGATAAATTTGCTCCTCACTTGACCGCCATGTTCGTGGAGGCGCGGAGGAACGGGTTTCTTCCGCTCGATCAACGGCTGGCGACGATCGTGGTAATACATAAAGACGGAAAGCCCCGGGATAGGTGTGGTTCCTATCGGCCGATCTCGCTTCTTAACGCCGAGCCGAAAATCCTTGCCAAGATTCTCGTGAACCGCCTGGTCCGGGTACTTGGCGACTTGATCCACCCGGATCAGTCGGGCTTTATCCCGCACCGTAACACTGCACTAAACCTTAGACGCCTCCACGGAGTGATTGCCAGGACGGGTACGATACGAGAGCCGGCTATTGTGGCATCCCTCGACGCCACGATGGCCTTTGACACGGTAGAGTGGGCATACTTGTGGGCGGTGCTGGCCAAATTCGGCTTCGGGCCTGGATTCGTGGGGTGGGTGAGGCTGCTCTATGAGGGGCCTCTTGCAAGCGTCGTGGTGAACGGGCGGGCGTCGGCACCTTTCGAGCTCGGGAGAGGCACCCGGCAGGGTTGCCCCCTGTCGCCGTTGCTGTTTGCCCTTGCTCTTGAGCCGTTGGCGGCGTGGATACGGTGGCACCCGGATATACGTGGGCTTCGCTGGTCGCCTGACCACGAAGACCGTATTTTACTCTACGCTGACGACATTCTGTTATATCTTGCCTTGCCAAAGAAATCTCTGATAGTGGTTTGTGACGTCTTGACATCTTTCGGTAGAAACTCGGGCCTAGTCATTAATTGGGGGAAGTCACACTTGTATGTCCTGTGTGGGGATGTCCGCCTGTTCCGCGTAACTGTTCGATCCAGATAGCCCAGCAGGGCTTTTTGTATTTGGGGATCTATATTTCCATCGACCCCATCTTGCGCTATGAGAAGAACTTGCTCCCTCCCTTGGCGCGCCTGCGGCGGGAAGTGGCGGGCTGGCGGCGATTGCCGCTCTCCCTCCTTGGCCGCGCTGCACTGTTTAAAATGATGTCCCTTCCCCGTTTCCTCTATGCCCTGCAGAACACTCTTGACCTGGTCTCGGCCAGCTATTTCCGTGAGATCGAAAGCCACCAGCGCGCGCTCTTATGGGACGGGCGTCCGCGTATCGCAGTCGCTAAGTTGACGCTTCCGTGGTACGACGGTGGTATCGCGCTTCCAGACATTCGACGTTATTACTGGGCAACCCAGTTGAGCGCGATTAACCATGGTGTCTATGGTCCGGCGCTTAGCCCTGGCTTCGCCATGGACCGCTGGTTGCTCCGCGGGGGTAATTACCACAGAGCGTTGTATTCGAAATCGTCGGACCTCACTCTCACGGGGCCCACCAGAGTGGCCGTCCATGTGTGGAAGGTGGCGACGGACTCGCTGGGCTGGAGGGGTAAGCTTACCCTTGCCACCCCTCTGTTTGACTCCGAGATTCTGGGGAAGCTTTGGCGCACAAAAGGGTTCGAGAAATGGGATTTGATCGGCATATCCAGGGTTGGAGACCTTTTGGTTAAGGGTAGAATAAAGTCGTTCGAGGAGCTGCAGAAGGAATACGAGCTGGGGGGCACGGAGTTCTTCCGATATGCACAAGTGCGCCACGCCTTGCGGTCAGTCCTTGTGGAGGGGGAGAAGGTGCCCGAGTCCTCTCCGTTGGAGGATCGGA
Organism: Triturus cristatus; assembly: GCF_964204655.1. Classification (NCBI taxonomy): domain Eukaryota; kingdom Metazoa; phylum Chordata; class Amphibia; order Caudata; family Salamandridae; genus Triturus; species Triturus cristatus. The sequence continues at coordinate 795,509,173 of NC_140583.1, read as the reverse complement.
TCCTGGATGGTCACATGCCAGAGAGCACGATTTCGCTCATTTATAAGAAGCTTATCAATGTTCGGGCGGATCTTCTCCTAGGGTTACGCGCCCAATGGATAAGGGACGGCCTTGAACTAGATGATGAGGATTGGCAGTCCGCAGTTTCTTCTCCCAAAGAGGTCGCTATCCCCGCGCGCCTGCGGCTGGTGCAGCTTAAAATACTCCATAGGGTCTACGTGACGGGGCCCAGGTTGGTCCACATGGGTTTCTCTGAGGAGGGCCTATGTAAGAGAGGCTGTGGTATGGTGGGTACCTTCCTCCATATTATTTGGGAATGCGGTGCGATTATGGAGTTCTGGAGGCGAGTCCACGAGGTGATGGGGGAGGTGACAGGAATTGTTATGCAGCCTGAGGCGCGATGTTGTCTCCTGAATGTCTGGAGTCCTACTGACCACAACGCGGCACAAACTCAGTGGGTGGCCCTGGGGAACATGGTAGCCAAGCGCGATATCGCTCGGCTGTGGGGCTCCAATAGGCCGCCCACATTGACAGCGTGGATGGAAAACATGGACTGGAGTATGTTTAGGGAGAAGACAGTGCATTGTGCTCGGGGGCGCCCTCGGAAATGGCATGCTGTGTGGGGGCCATGAAACCAGTACAGAGGGGACATATGCCTGCCCCCCGACCCGGATCCGCCTGAGGAGCAACTTTCCCCTTAGTCTTTTTCCGGCTTTGACTTTCCCGCTGATATGTGATTGTCTCTAGAGTCTCTGCCTTTCCCTCCTTTCCCTTACTATAGATCTGTGCCTGTTGGACGTGATGGGGCTCGTCCCCCCTGATGGGAACCTCTATTGGTGTTTACAGTACCTTTCGCCTTGCTTGTGTTTAGGGTTGTATTTATGTTTATGCAAAATAGAACCTTTGGCTCTCCTGTCAGTGATATGTGGACGCAAGCATGTGTTGAATCTCTAAAGCTGCCGTACCTCCGGGTTGTCGGCTGAATAGCTGTGTCACTGATCTAAAATAAAGGTTTTTCAAAAAAAAAAAAAAAAAAAAAAGTTACTAAAATGCAATGAAACAAATGTGGGGCACTGTCTTCATTTTAAACATTCCTGGATCTTTAAACAGTGAGGTAAATGAAATATGAGATGAGTGTTTTTTGTCTGAGGAGATTCTCTGTTGAGGTGATATCAAGACCTTTGATTGACTTTTTAAACTTTTCCAACTATATGTAAGCAACCAGATAACTGCATCTCTTATTCGTAAATCTTCCTTAAGCATACTACCCCTCCTGGGGTATAGGCCATCAACCAGGACTCTCCAGCCTTCCCTGTTCTGGGCTTTTCTTTCAATCTGACTCCAGGTGTAACCCGTCTCCTTGCAGTCCACCTCAAGAACTTGGCGCCAGGTGTTTCTTGGCCTTCCTCTTTGCTTGCTGAGGGTGTGACCTATCCAGCCTCAGGGTTTTTTCAGGATTTCTTCATGAGCAGGGAGTTGGAAAGTCTGCTGCCGTAGGTCGTTGTTGCTGATGGTGTTTGGCCAGCGGATTTGGAGGATTTTTCTTAGACAGGTGTTGATGAAGGTCTAGACTTTGTTGGTTGTGGTTAGTGTTGTCTGCCAAGTTTCTGCTGCATACAGAAGAACTGATTTTACATTGGTGTTAAAAAACCTGAACTTGGTTTGCACCATTAGATATTTGGAGCGCCAGATCTTCTTTAAGGCAGCCCTTGATTTGTTGATTCTTGTCTTGACATCATCATCTGTGCTGACCTGCCTGACTATAACACTGCCCAGGTAGGTGAAGTCCTCAACCTCTTACAGTGCATCGCCTGCTAGAGTAATTGCAGTGGTGCTGGCCGTGTTAGTCTTCAGAATCTTGTTTTTTTCCCTGTGTATGTTGAGGTCAAGTTGTGCTGCTGTGGCTGCCACACTGTCGGTCTTCTCTTGCATCTGCAGATAGGTATGGAAAACTAGGTCCAGGTCGTCTGCAAAGTCCAGGTCATCAAGCTACATCCAAGGTGTTCCTTGGATACCATTTCTTCTTGCTGTGGATGTCTTCATGATCCAGTCTATGGCCGATAAGAAGAGAAAAGGCGAGAGCAAACAACCCTGGCGTGAACCGGTCCTCACTTGGAAGGCATCCTTGATTTGTCCTCAATGGGCTATTTTGCATGTCTTTCTTTCGTAAGAGTGCCTGATGACTCTTACGATTTTATCTGGCACACTATAGTGGCAGGGGAGTTTCCAAAAGGTCTCTCTGTCCACTCTGTCAAATGCCTTATCATAGTCGATGAAGTTAACATAAAGCAGAGAGTTCCATTCCATTGACTGCTCAATGATGATGCACAGTGTTCCAATCTGGTCTGTGCAGGATCTATCTTTGTGGAAGCCGGCTTGCTGGAGTGTCGACTTGTTTCTTCATCCTGTTCAGGATGACTCTGTTGAACACTTTGCCTTGGGTTGATAAAAGAGTTATCACTCTGTGGAATGTAGAATGACTTAGGTCACCTTTCTTGGGGATCTTGATACGATATCCTTCCTTACAGTCTGATGGCACCTTTTCCCCTTCCCAGATCCTTCCAAACATGGGGTAGAGCATGTCTACTGATGTTTCAATGTCTGCCTTTAGTGCCTCTGAAGGAATGTTGTCAGGTCCCGCTGCCTTCACATTTCTCAGATGTTTGGTGGCTTGCTGTATGTCTTTCTTGGTTGGTCTGCTGCAGTCAATTGACAAGTACTTGTCAGCTGGCTGTATATCTGGCGAAGACTGAGGCATGGGCTGGTTCAGCAGTTCTTCAAAGTGCTCCACCCATCTTCGTTGCCTATGATTGTCTTCCCAGTTTTGTCTTTAACAGGTCTTTCTAGCTTGCTGTATCTGCCAGAGAGTTTCCTTGTTATTTCTTGGAGTTCTTTCAAGTTGCCATGGCTTGCTTCTTCCTTGGCCTCTGTGGCAACACCATCGATTAATCTTCGCTTGTCTGCTCTTAAGCTTCTCTTTGCTTCCTTGTTGGCTTTGGTGTATTCGCCTTGAGCTTTTGCTTTTTCTGCTCTTGCTCAGCTGGTGTTGACAGCAGCTTTCTTTTCCTTTCTCTTTTGGATTTTTGCAGAGAATCTTAGTGGAGATCTGTTCTTTATGCTGGTGTTTCTTGGGACCCAGTACTTCCTGGCTACTCTTTCTTTGATCTTCTTCCACTGACTTTCTACTTGCCCTTTGTTGTCCTCTAGTTCTTGCAGAACTTGAAACTTGTTACTGTGGGTAACTGAGTATTCACTTCGTTTCAGTGCATCTTTGAGGAGAGTGGTGTTATATGGCTGATGTTGGTTTGTCGGTTCCGTCCATGCTTTCTTCAGCTTTCGCTTTAGCCTGGCCATGACAAGGTGATTGGTCTGTTGCCACACCCACTCCTCTCATTACTCTCACATCCTGCAGGGACCTCTGAAACTTCTTAGCAATGCAGACAGTCAATCTGATTCTCTGTTGAATGGTCTAGTAACTCCTACTTTGCCTTAAGTATTCTTTTGTGTGGAAATACAGTACCGCCTATCACCAGACTGTTCAGGGCACAGAGATATGCAAGCTTTTCATAATTTTGTTCATGTCGTCAAGGCCATGGTTTTCCATGAATTCTGTGTACCCAGTGTTGATGTTTCCAGTCTTTGCATTGAGGTGTCCTATCAGTATGGTGATGTCTCTCAACACATTTCTCCAGGATGGACTGAAGTCTGCTGTAAAACTGTTCTTTTCCCTCTTCCTTGCTGTCATTTGTAGGTTCATAGCACCAGATAACATTCATGTTGATCCTCTTTTTCTTTGTTCGGACTGTCGCTGTGATGATGCTGGGATCGTGGGTTTCCCATCCAATCAGAGATCCGTTGGCTGCTGGCATTAGCATCAGTGCTACATCCTAAGTGTGTGTGTGGCGGGCTCTACCTTCTTTACAGAATATAGCAGCGTTCCTCCTGGAGCCAGACTTTTCTGCCCGGACTGTATCAATCAATCAATCAATCAATCAATCAATCAATCAATCAATTCATCTTTATTGGATCATGTTAAAAAGATCATAAAAGCACATATAAATAATTCATATTAAAATGATTTCGAAATTCTATCTTTAAGATTACAAACATTTCATCACAATTCTAAGATAAAGATGAAGATACATAAAATGTTAAAAAAGAGAACCATTTCATATACTCAATCTAGATACTATTATTGTTTTACAGACTCAGTAATCTGCGTGCTGTCCCTTTCCTCTTTCTCATGCAAGCCCATAGGAATGACACAACTGAATAACAGACCAAAGGGTCAGGGAGTGTTTTTAGAAAGTATAATGCTACCTGACACTGCTTAAAATTAACTTTCTTTAAAATTGTTTTAAGGTGGACAATCCTTTCCTTCTCATATAGGCTGCAAAATAAAAGTATATGCAATTCTGTTTGAGGTGATAGGTTATCACATGGGCACGCACTTAAATCAGCATGATTATATGTTTTTTCAGGGTAACCTAACATGAGGGGAATCAGGTTAGTGCGAAACCTCAATAATATAAATCTGTGTTGCATCCTATTTACATTTACTAGATACGAAAAACCTCTTTCAGTTATTGGTGGGTGGAGGCCATATGCTTGGGCTGCATGTTTCCCTTTACAGTGTTCTTTGAAGTTGTACTCGGCCATCAGCATGAACGTATCGCTAACCCTCTGTTTAGACACCTTCCTACAGGCTAGGGGGTCTTTAAAGAGTTCTTGGAGACCAATCTCCCTTAGGGCTGACTATACATAGCTAATCCACCTAGACCTTTTCCACTTGTCCATTTCTAGGCAGATCCTTAATATTGATTGATTCAGTGGAACTGTATCTCTCCTCCAGATTGAATGCCAGAGAAGTGGGGCTAGCTGTGTGTAGTCTAAGATGTAAGGCAGGTCCAATTCCGAGTGTAAAATACCATTTGTAAAAGAGGGAGGTAATCCCACTACAGATTTGAAAAATATATTCTCAATAGTTTGCAGTGGTGTCGATGCAACCATACCCCACACCCCCGCTCCATATGTCGCTGCTGCTTTAACTCTGGCCTGGTAAATGTTTTTTATCGGTAATAAGGGTATAGCACCTAATTTTCTAGCAAAGGATCTTTTGGCAACAATACCCCTCTCCATCACCATCTTTCTTCCCTCCATCAGGTTTGCCCACGACAGATCTTTATCAAATGAATGCCCAAGTAGGGGGAAGAGTCCACTACCTTATTTTTTTTTTATTTCCGCACAAAAGTGCGGTACCTTTTCTTTTTTTGTAGCCCCTGCTATTAGTACAAAATACTTAGTTTGGTTCACTTTCAACTGAAGTGAATCCATAAAGGACACATACGCGGTTATCAGCCTTTGTAGCCCAATCCCTGTTCTGGCGATTAAAACCGCATCGTCTGCGTAAGCCAATAGGGGTAGCATTTGATTTTCAAAAAGGGGGACATCCCTAGTAGCCACTGTAAGTGCCTTTTCTACTCCATTTGTGTACAGAGAGAAAAGGAAAGGGGCCAGTACGCAACCCTGCCTTATTCCTGTGGAGATTTTGAAAGAGCTTGTACAATCTCCAGTTTTGGTGTAACGCACTGATCTGTCACGTTTGCGTACGACTCCCTAACGAAATTTAGAATAGCAGGTTCGACCCCCATCATCTCCATTATGGACCATAGCTTATCATGGACCACACAGTCAAACGCTGCGCTTCGGTCCATGAAAGCCATGTATAATTTCCCCTCCTTTATTCTTGTATATATTTCTATGATCAGTGCTAAATTCAAGCACTGATCCAGAGTATGTTAAATGGTAGCGGCAGTTTCAGTCGATAACCTTTCAAGTATTGCCCGGCGGTAATCGCCTCTCATACCATTCGATAATTTACCAATGAAAGAGGCAGGCGCCAGAGACTGGAAGGCAGGAAACAAAGTTTTATTCCGTCGGAGCAGAACACATCAGATCAGACAGCAAGGTATCGTCACGAGGTGCTCTAACTGCATCTCTGAGACCTGGTCTCTTATACACACGTTTATGACTTTATTGCAGGGTTATCATACATGGCACATTCTTGAGATCACTTCGATGCATGAAAGAACATCTTCAGAATCCCCACTTCGAGCTCGTTCCCACACATATCTACAGTGGAAGTCCCCACCCCACCCACAGTAGGAGATGGCTATCACACAGCTGGACATTCCGCCAATTCCCGGGGGTGTGTGCAACCGGTCGGGTCTCAGGGGGTGGGGGCCTTGATCTGCTGTAATCCCTTTGATGTGGGGTGTTTCCCTTACAGTAGGGGCAATAAACTGCATCCGCAGGGCTAGGTGATGGCCTGGGATCGGTTCGGACAATGGGGCGCAGAGGAAGGGGGTTATCAAAGAGATGCATGACCATGTATGGGATGTCGGTCAGGCGTGGGATGCGGTTCCATGGCAGGGTCGCGCAAAAGGAGAGGGTTTATGGCCCGTGTATGAGAGAGCGGGGGTGGCCGGCGTGCGGGGGATGCTTGCAGCGCCAGGGGGATGCGCTGGCGATCGGCAATGAGCAGGGAGAGACCAGGGTGCCTAAAATGGCTGCCGTGCGCTTTCCTGTGTGTCGCGCTGGGGAGAGACAAGATGGCGCAGATAATGTTCAGTTTGCAAGCTAAATTTCCACAGTCCTCCCTTTTAACATATCTCGCCAGCTTGTTTAGTTCGGATCTATCCCCATAATACTACGAACTTCCACCTCATACAGAGCCTTCATTCGTTCCGCTTCGAAGTTCAAAGTCTTAGGGCAGATGCAGTTCATAAAAAGCGAACATAGAGGTGGCAGACCCTGAATCCCCAAGCAACATCCACATAGTATCACAATCGGTATTAGGATAAATGAAAACAGCCTCCATCCCCAACTTTTAATAGTGTCCCAAAACCAACTCCCAAGTGACCATCCTTCTTGCTCCTGATGAACCTCTGCGGAAAGTCTGTGGAGGTGTTCAATTGCTTTGTAGACTGAGGGTGAGTTATCCGGTACGTAGGTACAACAGCTGGACCCAATGATGCGGCATGCTCCTCCACGATCAGCCAGAACCACATCTAGAACGAGGCGGTTCTGAAGAGCCACCAGGCGGACGGCCTGAAGCTCGGCGGTGTTGTTGGCGAGGATGCCAGCCGTAATGTTCATCGCCGTCTCGACTGCCTGAGTTAAGTGGCGGATGGCACGGCTGTTTGCCATTGGACCCCAGAGTGGAACAAGTCCCTTTACTGCATCCAGGAACTGTGCTCCGGTGGAGTCGGCTTGTACAAGGTCTTTGGCACGTTTCTGTCGGTGGTGGTTTGCTGGAGCCACATATGTCGGAGGAAGGACAAAAGCGATGTAGCAGGTGCCCCTCCAACCTTTCGGAAGCCAGGTGTAGGCCTTAGTACCACAGATGAAGTACATATTCGGGGAGGCAACAAAGGAGGGTGGATCAACTGAGTCCAATGTTCGGGTGATGAGGCAGGAGCTGTGGCCCACCAGCTGCGCCCCCAGGCCTTCAAGGCACACAAATCCAGTGATGTTGATGACGGATAGGGCCACTGTCAGGGTGGCGGCCGTTCGTTTCCGGAGGTAAGAGAAGGTGGGTCTGGCTGGGTTGTTGAACACTTGCATTTCAACTCGTTCTTTGGCAGGGATGTCCATGTGAAAGGAAGAGTTTGATCTCAGAGGGCAGAAGGGGGCAGAAGTTTTTCCAGTTTTGTTCAGCCAGAACCCATGGTAGAAGTGTGACACAGTTTTGCCGGAGGTGGCATTGTCCTTGTAGCTTTCCTGCAGGAGGATTAGCCAGGCGAGGCAGGAACCATGGACAGAAAAAGGTGAAGGGATGAAAGGGATAGAGTGTCCAGTGGCATGTGGTAGCAATCCACAGATCCAGCAATTAGTGGCGTTGGCGGCAAGATTGTGTTGGTGGAGCAACTGCACAAAAGAGTTATTCCAGAACTCCTTACGCCTTTCTCGGAGTTGGGGTGAAAGTGAGATCAGATGGTGTTCTTTCATGGTGGTAGGTTGAACGGTGGTCAGCAATGTCTTATGAGCGGGCGTGCTCTCCTCCATGATCCAGAAGGTGACCATGAGGAGAAGGCAAAAGAGAAGGGAAATGAAAAGTGCAATAGTCTTTGAGCTGTGCATTCTGTCAGTCTTTGGGTTTTTGTAGTGGATCTTCGGACGTCCGGTTGCTTCCATCATCTTCATGTCAGGCGCTTCCATCACCTTCAAGGGACTCGGTAGCGGGCAGAACCACAGACTTTGTTTAGTTTCTCTCCTGGTGGCCTTTGAGGTGACTAGGCTACCGCTCTGAGATTTCCACTTAGTTTGTGGTCTGCTTAGCCGAAGTTCCCTCCTTTCGTCGTAAGTTATACCCTTCCTTGGATGGCACGGTGGGATCGGGATATTTCACTAACTCAAGTGTCTCTGTATCTGGGCAGCGGCTCAGGGATGGTCGGTCTTTGTCCAGAAGTTCTTCTTGGGCAGTGATGTTGTCCGTGGTCGTCAGGGTCGGTGATACCTTCTTGCAGTGGTGTGCATGCAGCCAATTGCGCTTCCCCTCCACTCGAAGAGCTGTTCGGGTGGTGATCAGGACTTGCAGGGGGCCCGTCCACCGGGGCTCCAGACTCTTGGTGCGCTGGAAGTTACGCACTAAGACAAAGTCACCGGGTTGGATGTCGTGTCCGGGGCCCCTGGAAACATCGGGAATGGCTTGCAGCACCTGCTGATGGATAACAGACAACGTTTTAGTCAGGTTATACAAATAGTCGGACATGAGGACGTCCGGGACGTCGTGGATGGATGTTGGCTTTGGTGCAGTCCAAAGGTTCATGGGCCGCCCGAAGACGACCGCGTAGGGGGTTAAGTGGTGTTTGGTGGGGGTGGAATGCATTGATAGCAATGCTAGCGGGAGAGCGTCTGGCCATTTCAGTCCTGTGGTGGCAACTATTTTTGCTATCTTAAGCTTCAATGTGGCATTATGTCGCTCAACCAAGCCTGCAGATTGGGGATGGAAGACCGCATGGAACTTCTGTTTTACACCCAGCCCCTTTAAGATGAGTTGGATAACCTCGGCTACAAAGTGGGGGCCGTTATCGCTCCACAAAATTCGACAAAGGCCGTATCGGGGGAAGAATTCTTTCAGTAGTACTTTTGCGGTAGTCATAGCGGTGTTGTCGTGGGTTGGGTAGGCTTCCACCCACTTGCTGAAGGCACACACAACGACAAGTACGTACTTCAAACCTTGGCACCTTTCTAACTGGACGTAGTCCATTTGTAGGACTTCAAAGGGGTGATTGGGAACCCCAAACTCTCCCCGGGGTACAGCAGTTCCTTTCCCAGGGTTGTGTTGGAGGCATACCAGGCATTGTTGGACCAGACGTTTGGCTGAGTCTGGGATTTTGTCGTTGTGCCAGACTTTGGAGATGAGTTCGATCATGGGGGCAGACCCTATGTGTGCGGGGGAGTGTGCCATGGTCAGCATGGGGATCAAGTATGAGTCGGGTAGCAACCATTTGTTCGAGTCTTTAGTTCGCCAGCAACCGTCATCGTCTTTCAATCCCACCCGGGCCCATTCAGTCAATTCGTGTGGTGTACTGGCTAATTGGATGTTCCTAATCGTTTCTCTAGCATCCTTCCACTTCTCAGTTTGTGACCTGGTCACATACATGCGGGTCGTGGACCTATTCTCGGCCGTGGTTCGGGCAGTAATGTCAGCTAGTGCATTTCCCTGTCCTATAATGTCTGTCACCTTCTTGTGTGCCTGGCATTTGATCACAGCCAGCCGTGTGGGGAGGAGGACTGCTTCGGTCAGGGCAGAGACTAGATCTCCATGCAGGATGGGTGTGCCATGGGAAGTCAGGAATCCCCTCTCTTTCCATAAGAGCCCAAAGTGGTGAACTACCCCGAAGGCGTACTGACTGTCTGTGTAAATGTTTGCGGTAGTCCCTGCTGCCAGGATGCATGCTCGTGTGAGAGCGATCAGTTCAGCCGCCTGCGCGGATCGCTGTGTGATGCGGGCTGTCTCAACAACTGTTCGGGCTGTGGTGACTGCATAGGCAGCTGAGGTGGTGCCATCGGGGAGCTTGATACATGAGCCATCCACCCACAGTTCTCCGTCAGGGTCCGGGAAGGCAGTATCTCGGAGGTCAACCCTACTCTTGGTCTGTTCGTCGGTGAGGGTCACGCAGTCATGTATAGGGGACGCATTGGGGTCAGTGTCAGGGAGAGGTAGTAGAGTAGCTGGATTCAGAGTGGTGCATCGTTTCAATGTGATGTGGGGTGCAAGCAGAGTCAGTTCGTAACCAGTTAGTCGTGCGCTAGTCAGGTGTTGAGTCTTGGTCTGGTTCAGGAGGGTGTCAACCGCATGGGGTACCAATACAGTGAGGGGGTTCGAGAGCACGATCCCCTCACTTTGCCGGATAGAGACAGCAGCGGCGGCTACTGCTCGAAGGCAGGCAGGCAAAGCTCTGGCTACAGGGTCAAGAGTGGCAGAGAAGTAGGCACAAGGGCGTTGTTTAGGGCCTATGGACTGGGTTAGGACAGACAACGCACATCCCTCCCTTTCGTGGGTGTAGAGGGAGAAAGGTTTAGTGTAGTCTGGGGTTCCTAGGACTGGGGCCGAGCAGAGGGCGTCTCGTAATTCTTTGAAGGAGGATTGGCATTCGGGTGTCCAGGGGAGGGGGAAGGGGACATCTTTAGCCAGCAGGGAAAGCTGAGGTTTTACAATAAGACTGAAGTTTGGCAACCATTGTCGACAAAAGGAGGTGAGGCCTACTAGAGACCGCACTTGCTTCTGAGTTTTGGGAACAGGGGTTTCTAGGATGGTCTGAATTCGGTCAGGGGTAAGTTTCCTCCCGTCTTTGGATAGTAGGTGGCCTAGATATGTCACTTGGGGTTGGCAGAATTGCAACTTCTTCCTGGAGACCTTGTGACCGTTTTCCGCGAGGAAGTGGAGGAGGTGAATGGTGGCTGTGACGGCAAGTGGAGTGGTGTCGGCCGCCAAAAGAATGTCATCGACGTACTGTATTAACACCACTCCATCGGGTAGTTGGACTGCATCTAGTTGTCTCTTGAGGGCTTGGCTATAAATGCTGGGACTCTCAGTGTAGCCTTGGGGTGCCCTACAGAATCTGTACGAACGGGCTTTTAAAGTGAAGCCGAATAGGTAGCGGCTGTCTGGGTGGATGGGGATGGAAAAGAATGCGTTCTTGAGATCAATAACGGTAAAGGTGGTGGCAGTGGACGAAATCAGGGTGAGGATGGTGGTGATGTCTGAGACCACGGGGTACTGAGGTATGACTACTTTGTTAACTTCTCGTAAGTCAACAATAAAGCGGTATGCTTTCTCATCTCCCTCGCCTTGCTTTTTTACAATGGGTAGGATAGGGCTGTTGCAAACATTACTGACTACTTCTTCTACCACTCCTGCATCGACTAGGGACTCGATGATTTCCACCAATGCCTTCTCGCCTTCGGGCGATATCCGATACTGTGGAAGCTTTGGGAGAACTGCGTCCGGTCGGACGGTTATGTGTACTGGGTCGATCACCATGCGCCCTACATCTGAGTCGGTATTAGCCCATAGATGTGAAGGTAACGTGTCGAGTAGGGACAGGTCAGCATCGGTTATAGAGAGCATGCGTCGTGTGTGACAAGGTCTGAACAGATCTGGGTTATCGTGCAGGATGACTCGAACTCCGTCTGGGGAGCATCTGATGGTAGCTCGAAAATGTTTTAGCAAATCAAGTCCCATAATAGCATCGGGGGTGTTGGAGGAGAGCAGAAAGGTCGTGTCAGTGGCGTTATTTTCTAAGTCAAAGGAGATTGGTGCTGATAAGGGGTTAGTGGAGGGCGTTCCATCGAAGCCTATTGAGGTTACGTGTGAGCCAGACAAGGGTGCCCTAGGAATCAGTCGTTTAGATAACGCACTACGTGTCGCCCCAGTATCTACCAGGAATGGAGACTTTGTGCCCAAGACCTTAGCAGTGACGTAAGGACCTTGCTGGTCAACACGGAGTTCGACTGGATCCCTCCCTTGCCCCTGGCGGTCCTATGCGAAGTCATGGGTGCTTTCATAGTCGGACTGTTGACACTGGTTTTGTCGGGGGCGATCAAAGGTGTTTGGTCTGCCTGGCCTGTCGTTGATGGCATCGTTCGTGTATCCTTGTCCCTGTCCTCTATTTCTGGGGTCATATGCTGTGTCTCTGGGGTCCCTATTTTTGTTCAATTCCAGAAGGACCGGGCACTGGGATTTCCAGTGTCCGAACCCTCTACAGAACGCACATTGGTTCCCATCCAAGTCTCTCCGTCCGTTGTAGGGTGCAGGTGTATGGTCTCTAGGGGGTAGCTTTCTAGGGGCGATTGGTTGGTAATTCCCTTTTGGGGGTTCCCTTCCTATGGTCACCCCTTGCAACTGTGCTATCATTACCCTCTCCTTCAGTTCCTTTTTCTTCCTCTCTGACGCCCTATCGTTCTCATTCTTTTGGTTTTCATAGTATTGGGCCATCTGGAGGATTGCTGCGGGTTTGGAGGCTGCCCAACTACTCTCGCTGGTCTGTAGCTTCTGGGAGACTTCTTGTGACAGACCCTTCACATAGTTCTGGACAAAGAGGTGATGTCCGGTTGCGGTGGTCATGTCCTGGCCACTATAATCGGAAAACACAGTCTCGAACCGAGAGAAGTATTCAGACACATCCTCCTGGGGTTTCTGGCGACAAGCCGTCACTATCGACCAGTCTACCTTTCTTTCTGGGATTAGAGTCTTTAACTTCTGTACAATCTTGTCTGGGAGCTCCAATATGGCTTTCGGGGGTTTCTGTCCCGGTTCTCGCTGTTTATCTATGGTATTGAGTTGTACCCAGGTATATCCGAACGGCTCAGCGTGGTCAACTTTCCGGATTTGCTTCCACACATCAGCCGGCAGACATAACCCGAAGAACAAGTCGATATCTGCTAAAGTCATTATTGTTGAGCCTAAGGCTGTACCTAGTTCGGTGTAGAAGGCAGTCGGGTTCTTTCTTAAGTCGGGTAGAGTTTTTCTAAAGGTCAAAATATCTTGTCGGTCCCATGGCTGGTAGACCCAATTATATACAACCCTTCCCTTCGCATCTTGATGGTTGATGTCGTCATGTGTTCCCTGACCTCGTGGGGGGACCCAGTAGGGGGCGGCCTCTTTGATGGGCATCATGGTATCAGTCCTTCCTTTCTAGGGCTTAGTCGCTATGGGAGTTTCTGCTTTGGTTGTCTGTTTGTGTTCTTTAAGGTGTCGATAGACCTCGAGTGCACGAGTGAAGAGGTTCGTCACATCGCCCTCTCCTTCTTCCCCAATGTCTACCTTCCTATATAGGGCCGCTAAGCCTTCGGGACCTTTATCGTGGTACCTATCCTCATATGTATTCAGGGCGTGATAACAAAGTCGTACGACAAAGTGTCGTCTGCGGTTGTCGGCATACGAGTTATACACGTCTGTTATATACTCCTCACTTTCCTTTCGCTCCACCAGTGTCCCTACTATCTTGTCGATTCCTGCTCGTTCACCCTTTGTTAGTCGATTCATTCTGGTGGAATCTTTCTTTCTCATCTCAGGGTCATCCAACGTTATTGCCGACGTTGTGTTCAGTACAAGAGGCTCGGCCGGCGCGGAGGCTGTGAGGACCGAGGCCCCTGTACTGCTTTCGCTCGTGTTTGGGGGTTGTGGGTGTTGCACTACCGATTGGGAGGGTGCGTATGGAGGGGGCATGTAAATGATCGGGGGACCTAATAGTAATTCGTCATTCGTTCGTTGCTTAGAGGACAACTCAGGGTAGAGCATAGAGGGGGTCCTAACAGGGTACTGGCCTGATGTTTCGGGCTCCTGTCTTAGTTTAGCTTCCCTTCTCTCCTTTATTTCTTCTTCTAATTTTCTAGCGGCAAGGTGAGCTGCCTTTCGTAATTCCTTTTCTGCTTTTACTTCTTCCCTCTTTTTCCGTTGTGTTGCTTCTTTGCGCCACATGCCGATACTGTCAAGCATAGTAGGCGTCGTCTTATTGCTACGCAGAGCTATTTCTAGCATTTCTATCTTATGGTCGTCGAAGGATCCCATCAGTGGCCACTGACTCTCGGGGTCCTTCTTGGTATATTTATGCCATAGCTTGCTATAAGCTACGGCGACTAGTCCATATTTAGTGAACATGTCCTTATTAGGGGTGCCCTCCAGTGGAGCCGGATGGTTCACCTCTAATAAGCGGTCCGGGCAGAACCAACTACCAATCAGTGGGGAGAAGATAGGCATGACGGGTTACAACGGGGACAAAAGTCAGCACTACCTATCTTTTCACTGCTTGCAAAGACTAGACAGAATATCTCTATTCCTCGTTATTTGTAAGCAGTGAATACCTCCAAAGAACCAATATCGAACAACTAGTGTTCGGACAATCAATCAATCAATGGGGAGATAAAGATAGGCACGACGGGTTACAATGGGGACAAAAGTCTGCGTTACCTACCCTTCACTATTTGCAAAGACTAGACAGAATATTTCTATTCTACGTTATTTGCAAACAGAGAATATCTCAAAGAGCACTATCCTTCAAAACAATCAATGTTCGGACAATCAATCAGTGGGGAGATAAAGATAGGCACGACGGGTTACAACGGGGACAAAAGTCTGCGTTACCTACCCTTCACTATCTGCAAAGGGAGAGAGAGAGAGTATTTCTACTCCTCCCCGTTTGTAGACAGCGAATATCTCAAAGAGAACAATCAATAAGCAATACTAGTATTTCAATCCATCAATCAATCGTTTCGCAATTTGTCGTGTTTCACGACCTTACCCGGACCGCGTGGACAGTTTCTCGTCTTCCGCCTCCAGCGCCCGATTGTCCTCTACTCTCCGTATTTGCCGCGGCACTCCTGATGGTTCCCAGTCAGGACCGTAGATCACTCGAGAGAGGTCTGCTCGGAACCAGTGAAGTTCGGATGATCGGCTGCCAGACGAGGGTCTATCGGGCAGGAGCTCTCCCGATCGTTGCAGTCGTTCACTCTGTCGTCGGGACCTCTCCCACTGGATCCACGTGTCGCTGATGGGTCCCACGCTTGGGACGCCAATTGTTAAATGGTAGCGGCAGTTTCAGTCGATAACCTTTCAAGTATTGCCCGGCGGGGGGGGCGTGGCTAGGCCCCCGTAGGAGATGGCGGCGTTCGGGTGACGGCTCCGTCCGAACCGGAGGATACCGGCGGTTCGCGCACCTGTTTCCAGTAGCGGAGGGAAGCCCCTTGCACCGGAAGATGCCAGGCTCACTTTCATTCCCCTTTCGTTCCTAAGGCACAGATATTCTGGACTTTACAGCCCATTTTACCTCCGGTCGCGGCTTGTCTTCGGCCGCGACCGCCATTTTGTCTATTTTTGCCCGCGAACGCTTCAGCAGCGCGTCCTAGCGCGCATGGGATTCCTGGATGCCTCGTTCGCACTCAAATGACCCCACCATCCTCTGAGGCACAAATGTGGCGGATCAATATTCTAAGGTGACTTTTCTTTATTTTTCTTCTGTAAGGGTGGCCTTTTTCATGGTTCTGACTGGAATTTTTAGCTCTCCTCATGCACGGCGGCCATTTTATGACTTTAGTCTTTGATACTTACGTCTACAGTTTTTTGTCTGGCACGCCTTTACATTAATTTGTCCTTTGGAGCTTTTTTAGTCGAACGCTGAGATCATCTTGCATGTTTTGACTGGAATTTTCACCTCTCCTCATGAAGGGCGGCCATCTTTAGGACTCCACTCTCCAACACCTATGAGTCCAATTTTTCGGCCTGGCATGTTTCTGTATTAATCTGCTTTCTGATCCTTTTTGAGTCGGGCAATAGGATATCTTAAGACCTCACGCTCCATAGGCGTGCTGATGGCGGATTGCTCCAGCAGAGTTCAAAAGCGTAATTTCATTAAAAATTCCAAGTTATTCACGGCACTAGCCCATTTGGAAGCTTCAACTGAGATGACGTCGACTGCGGACACCCCCTCACAACCCTCAGCAAAAGCGAACTCTAAGAGGTTAAAAAAGGACCCCCCTTTGCCTCCTAAATCCTCCTCGCCCATCTCTATGGAGTTACTTCTCGAAGAGATACGGGCCTTGCGCCCTTACATGGAAGAGACTAATGCTAAGTTGCAGATTCTCACTGACAATTGGACTTCGATGGATGAAAGAGTATCGTCGGTGGAGCGTGATGTCTCCTCTCTTCAGGACTCTGCGACCAAGGTCTCCCACATGCACACGCAGATTTCCTCTCTTCAGAAGCAGGTGGAGGACCTTGAAAATCGCAACAGACGCAACAATCTCCGTATTTACGGCTTGGTGGAGGGTTGTGAGGGAAATGATCCCATCAGCTTTTTCAAGTCCTTTCTCCCGAAGCTTCTTCACCTACCTGAAGACACCTCACTAAATATCCAACGTGCCCACAGGCTTGGTCGAGCTTCCTCCTCTCCTTCCACGTCAACGAAGCCTAGAGGTGTAATAATGTACTTTCTAGAGTACACAGACTTGTTGAAAGTCCTCTTAGCCGCCAAAGCCTCCCCTCGCCTCACATGGTCAGGCTCCACTTTGTTTTTTGCGCAGGATTATGCCAGGACCACTGCAAACCGCCGTAAGGCCTTCCTTGATATGAGACCTGACCTTCGCTCCATTGGTGCCAGATATGGGCTTTTTCATCCTTGTCTATTTAAGGTCACTCATAATAACAAGACTACGACATATGAGGATCCAGCGCGCCTTCGAAGCTTCCTGAACTCTTGTGGTCAACAAGACATGGAGACAGCCGGTCCCTCTTCCCACCCACCATGACTTGTTTTTGTAGTTGCAATTTGATCCTCTAATTTGTTCTGCTTTAATGCCTTCATTTTTGCAGGTTCCTCAGATTGTATGACTTCTAGTTAAGACTATATTTCTCATTTTATCGTCTGATAGTGTTGCTCTAGTTCCTCAGTTGGTCATATGTTTTCTTTCTTATCTTCGTTGTGTTCGAGTTTCTAACCATGTTCTTTTTCTTCCTTCACAGATCATTGTTTTGCGTTCCGTTGTGCTATCTCTGGTTGGACGTCTCCCTCATCCCGATTGCCCTGCCTCTCCCAGTTGGCCCTACCTCCCTCCCCTCATCTCCACATGTGTTTCCGTTTGTTCCCAGTTCCTGATTGTATTTTTCCCATGCTACCCCTCGTAAGTACTCTTCATTCCTTATTTATCATGTTTTTTTACGTTCTATGTTTTCTTATCTCACCTTTCCCCTCGTTGTTTTCAGATTTATTGGTGTCATTACCTTTTCCATGGTTCTTCTCCACTTCTCTTTCGCCATTCTTTCTTCTCCCCATTGTATATTGGCTCTCTTGCTTGTATTCATCTCCCTTTACCTATTTGATTCTCCCTCGGACCTTACTCATCATTATCTTTAAGAATTACTGTATCTTCTTATCATTCTTTCTATTTTCTTGGCTCTTTCCTATTTCTATGGCTTCCCTGGTTCCTCTCTCACTTTTTCTTCTACCCCTGTTCCATCACGTTAGTTCTCACCTCACTCTCTTTTTCTCTTGTGCCCTTACTCGCTGCGAGACATTTCCTTACTGTCCTACCATCCAATTGATCCACTTTTTGATTAATCCTTAATGTCAGTTCGAATTGTTTCCTGGAATGTTAAAGGTCTGCATTCTCCTATCAAGAGACAAAAAATCCTCTCTCATTTAGCCAAATTGAATGTAGACATTGCCTTTTTACAAGAAACCCATTTGTCTGACGTTGAGGCTGCTAAACTTAAGAGAGGCTGGGTGGGTGCTGTATTCTCATCTCCGGGTGATGGTAAGAGAAACGGTGTGGTTGTATTAGTTCGTAAATCTTTTGCTCATTTGCTCTTGACTTCTGAATCAGATCCTGAAGGTAGATGGTTGTACGTCAAACTCTCCTCAAAGGGCGCCCCTCTCTCCCTTCTTAATATCTACGCCCCTACTGGTGGTGATCAGATTTTTTGGCGTGCAATGGCCTCCCGTATCACTGAATATATTGATGATAATTTTATTTTAGCTGGTGATTGTAACCTTCCCTTTGACCCTTTTTTAGACAGAAACTCCAAGGTACCTTTTGTCCCTAATAAATCTCACAAGCTTTTCGCTCAAGCGATATCCCAACATAAACTCATTGATGCTTGGCGTCTTTGCAATCCTACCTCTAAAGAATTCACCTTCTACTCCCCGACTCAACATTCCCAGTCGCGTATTGACTATATTTTCCTTTCCCACCATTTGTCCCAATCCCTAACCCACGCTGACATAGGCCCCATCTTATTTTCTGACCATGCCCCCGTTTTGATAAACATTGACATCTTACCCAAGTCCACTGGACCAAAGAGATGGCGCTTTAACAACACTTTACTCCTCGACCCCAAATTCTCCGCCTCCTTTGTAGATTTCACCACAGAATTTTTCACCATTAATGACACACCCACTGTGCCTAACCACGTTGTTTGGGACGCCTATAAAGCAGCAGCTAGAGGTTTTATTATCAGCTTTGTGGCTACCAAACGCAAGATTGCTCGTAAACGCACCAGTGACCTCCTTTGTACGATTAAAAAGCTAGAGCATTCTTTCTATACATCCCATTCGCAAGAAAATCTGACTGCCCTCATTGCTGCTAAGATGCAGTTTAACAAACAATCCACTGAGGATGCTTCATTGTATTTGTTGAAATCCAGTTCAAAATTCTATGGTGGTAAAAATAAGGCGGGGAAGGTCTTAGCCAACTATTTAAAAGTTAAACAAAACAAACTGAATATTGAATCTGTCTATGATGCTAATTCTATTTTAAAGCATACAGATGTTGACATTTTAGAGCAATTCTCCCAGTTTTATTCCAAACTCTATTCTTCTGAGACGCACCCCACTGCTCATTCTCTTGCTACTTTCTTTGCCACCATCCAACCACCTTCCAATTTCCCTGTTGATTTATCTGCCCTTGAATCACCAATCTCCGGTGATGAATTACTCAAAGCACTTCAGTCACTCAAGAAGGATAAGGCCACTGGGCCAGACGGATTCACAGTTGAATTTTATCTGCACTTCTCCAAATTGTTGTTACCCAGACTCCACTCCCTTATTGATTCCTTCATATTAAATGGTTCTTCCTCAGGTACATTCTCAGATGCCCACATTTGTATTATACCCAAAGAAGGCATAGACACCCAGCATTGTAAAAATTACAGACCAATTTCTTTGGTCAACATTGATTATAAACTGTATGCCAAATCTCTCGCCATTCGATTAGACCCTTATCTTCCTGAACTGCTAGGCCCTGAACAATCTGGCTTCGTTAAAGGTCGCTTCATCACAGATAATACCAGACTTTTGTTTAATGTCCTCTCCAAATCCCCACAGTTCCAACACCCACTGGCAGCCATTGCCCTAGACGCAGAAAAAGCGTTCGATAGAGTGGAGTGGACTTTCCTCTTCTCCGCCCTTAAATGGTTTGGATTTGGCCCACATTTCATCTCCTTTATCTCCTTCCTTTATTCCAGTCCTAGAGCGGCGGTTTGCGCCAATGGTCTAGTTTCCTCTTTTTTCAATCTAGGTAGGGGTGTTCGTCAGGGATGCCCTCTTTCCCCTTTTCTTTTTAATTTGGCCCTGGAACCTTTTCTTTCAAAGCTTCGTCAGAATCCCAACTTACATGGTTTCCAAATCTCCC
This sequence comes from Triturus cristatus, assembly GCF_964204655.1. Classification (NCBI taxonomy): domain Eukaryota; kingdom Metazoa; phylum Chordata; class Amphibia; order Caudata; family Salamandridae; genus Triturus; species Triturus cristatus. The sequence goes on along the minus strand of NC_140583.1, from coordinate 795,489,481 downwards.
ACACTAATATTAAACTTGCTGCCTACGCAGACGATATTCTATTATTCATGTCTAATCCCGCAACTTCTATTCCCGCATTCCTAGCTGAAGTTCATGACTACTCCCAGATTTCAGGTTATAAGCTAAACAATGACAAGTGTGAGATTTTACCCCTTACTAAGTTCACTTTTAAACCGGACTTTATGGCATCCAATTTTACTTGGAGCCCCTCACACATCAAATATCTAGGTCTACACATTACTCCCTCCCTCTCCGACACTGTCTCGCTGTGCCTCAATAAATGTACCCAGAAATTATCCGACCTCACCTCCAGATGGCACCCATTATACCTTTCCTGGTGGGGTCGTCTTGATACGATTAAAATGATGCTCTCCCCGTTAGTCCTTTACACCATCTCCAACATCCCAATTCCTATCCCTGCTAAGTTCTTTAAGAAAATTAACACTATTCTCTCTTCCTTTCTTTGGTCCGGCAAAAAAGCACGTATGTCCCTGCTTAGATTGCAACTCCCCAAATCCGAAGGTGGAGTTAATTTCCCGAATTTTCCCGCTTACCACAGAGCATTCCTTCTGCGGCAAGCCTCCCATTGGCTGCAAGACCCTGCTGAGCCGTCCCCCTTATGGGTTGCCATTGAGCGACTTTCTTTATCCCCTTTCACTTTTGCTGAATACCTCTCATTCTCTCGTAAGCCTCACTTTTCCTCCATTCCTATCCACAAGTTTACCGCCAAGTTGCTTCTTTCCACTTCCCCAGGCCCCCCTTCCTCTATAGCAGAGTTTCTCAATTCCACTATCTGGCACAACAATAGTATAACCATCAATCGCAAGCCCTTTTATTGGAAAACCTGGACACAGAGGGGTTTAATCTGGGTATCTCAACTCTTCTCTAATTCTGATTTCTTATCCTTCTCCGTTCTCAGCCATCACTTCCATCTCCCCCGTTCTTTTGCCTGCAAGTATCTTATGCTTAAAAATGCAGTCATGTCCACTTATGCTCTTCTCTCTAACCCCCTCATGCATACCCATCCTCCAAATCATACCTCACAGCTTCATTCCTTCTTGCGCACTCACCCTACAGCCTCCTCAATATACCACTCATTTCACATGACTCTCACACCTAGGCCAAAGTCCAAAGTTGAGGAACAGTGGGAATCTGACCTTGCCATCTCTTGGCCCACCTCCCTTTGGGATAAATTATGGACCAAACTTCGCAAGACATCTAGAGCTGCTTCTCTTACACAAACTCTCTTTTTCATATACAACAGGCTTCTCTTTTCTCCCCAGGTGTTGAATAAGAGATTCTCTTCTACACCGGATCTTTGTTGGTCCTGTTCTGCTCCTAAGGCCACTCTCTTCCACATGCTTTTCTCTTGCACTTTCACGCAAAATTTCTGGACACTAGTTTGGGCCCAAATCAATGCCATATTCCGCACTACATCTCCCTTCTCTTTTGTCAATATTTTCTTAGGAAGCCTTTCTCCTTGTTGGGATGACACTGATCTCAATACGCAAATTGTTGACTTGTTGTTAGCTGTTGCTTTCCAGCAAATCACCGTCAACTGGAAAAACTTTACGAATATTTCTTTTAAAGCATGGTGGTACAATGTTTGTTACAATCACAGGCTAGATACTGCTTTTGTGCACCCCCTTAGTTTAGCTGCTAAACGACATGATTTATGGCTTCCTGTAACCTTGTATCTAGATACCTGTGCTAAACGCTCCTCTCATGTTTCACCCATTCAGCAAGAGGTCTCTAAGCCTCCCTGAGTGACATTGCTTTTCATCTGTACTACTCTTTTCATATAAGCTACTTTATCGTTCATTATTACCAGCGCTGCTCTTTGTTACTTAGCCTTAAACTTCTGTTATCCTCTGATTAATTGTATATTTTCATTGCCATGTTTTACTTTTCTCCTCTAACTGAAGATATGTTTGTATTCTTTCTCATGTATTGACACCTTTACTTATCCAATAAAAACCTTTTGAACTTAAAAAAGTATTGCCCGGCGGTAATCGCCTCTCATACCATTCGATAATTTACCAATGAAAGAGGCAGGCGCCAGAGACTGGAAGGCAGGAAACAAAGTTTTATTCCGTCGGAGCAGAACACATCAGATCAGACAGCAAGGTATCGTCACGAGGTGCTCTAACTGCATCTCTGAGACCTGGTCTCTTATACACACGTTTATGACTTTATTGCAGGGTTATCATACATGGCACATTCTTGAGATCACTTCGATGCATGAAAGAACATCCTCAGAATCCCCACTTCGAGCTCGTTCCCACACATATCTACAGTGGAAGTCCCCACCCCACCCACAGTAGGAGATGGCTATCACACAGCTGGACATTCCGCCAATTCCCGGGGGTGTGTGCAACCGGTCGGGTCTCAGGGGGTGGGGGCCTTGATCTGCTGTAATCCCTTTGATGTGGGGTGTTTCCCTTACAGTAGGGGCAATAAACTGCATCCGCAGGGCTAGGTGATGGCCTGGGATCGGTTCGGACAATGGGGCGCAGAGGAAGGGAGTTATCAAAGAGATGCATGACCATGTATGGGATGTCGGTCAGGCGTGGGATGCGGTTCCATGGCAGGGTCGCGCAGAAGGAGAGGGTTTATGGCCCGTGTATGAGAGAGCGGGGGTGGCCGGCGCGCGGGGGATGCTTGCAGCGCCAGGGGGACGCGCTGGCGATCGGCAATGAGCAGGGAGAGACCAGGGTGCCTAAAATGGCTGCCGTGCGCTTTCCTGTGTGTCGCGCTGGGGAGAGACAAGATGGCGCAGATAATGTTCAGTTTGCAAGCTAAATTTCCACAAGTACCCCTTCCCTGATGGAAGCCATACTGGGCCTGGATCAAGATCTTATTTTCTTTAGCCCAACCCCCCAGTCTAGAGAGGAGAAGGCGGCCCACAAGCTTTGATGTTGTGTCCAGCAGGGAGATTGGTCTGTAATTTTTAGGGTTTGCCCTATCCCCTTTTTTATAGATAGGTACTATAACCCATGAGGACCATGAGGTGGGGGGGGGGGGGTGGAGCTACCAATGCTATACTATTCAAGACATTAGTTAGTAGTGGGATCCTTAGGTCAGGATTTTCTTGAAAAAAGTCTATTGGGACCCCGTCTTGTCCTGGGGCCTTTCCCAAGCTACATGAGTCCAGCCCTACTTTGACTTCGATGAGTGAAAATGATAAGGGGGCATTGCGTATCTCCTGCATTGCTACAAAGTGGGGTGTTATACCAGGATTTGAAGAGAAAATATTCTCGAAATGAGATACCCATGCCTTCTCGTCGACATTTGTATCCAATGATGGATCGTTAGGGCTCTTAAAGTATGGTGCATTTACCAGCTTCCAGAAATCAGATCTATTTCCAGAGCTGGCTGCTTTATCCAGATTGTCCCATAAGTCCTCCCTAATTTCCTTTTCTCTAGTTTTCCTTGCTGATTTATATGAGGCCCGCAATGTTCTTATTTGATCATAATTTCTAGGCTTAGCCTTTAAGGCATATAACAGAGCCTTCCTAGCTTTTGTGCAAGCAGGATCAAACCAATTCCTATCTTTGTCACTCTTTGTTGCTTTTGTTTTTGTAATGGCTGTTTTTATATTTTTCAAAATATTACAAAAAGCTGGTACAACTTCCCTTGCTTTGACTTATGGGTCTAAACATAATTATATGTCTTCTTGTGTGTTTACTATGATTTTTGGAACCAACTTGATTTTATCAATGTGTGCCCATTTGAGCTGTATCCCGTTTTTCCTAGCCACAATTGGTGTTTCAACAAAACTGCACTGTTGTCTCTCAGGTGCTAATATCTTCAGTTCCACTGAAACTATGGCATGGTCACTAAAAGTCATAAAGGAAGTGCCTACCTTAATAACCCTTGAGATAAGAGGAACAGTCAAAAGTATATAGTCAATCGTTGACCCCACCCAATTACGTTGGAAAGTTTCCGGCAAGATATCTGTTTTCAGGTCTGGGTCAGAAATTATTTCCATATTTAAGGAGGCTGATAACTTATTTAGGCCATTACCATAGTCATTATGTAAAAAGTGATATATGGGATTTCCCCTCGTGTCCTCTAATCCACAAACAGGCAATATATTGTGATTACAGGGGTGTATATTGAAATCACCTAAACATATGATGTTTATATTTGAGGACTTATTACTGCTTACAATGTCAGAGATAGCTTTATCGACTTCCCCCACAATGGTGCGCATTTTTGGGCCAAATCTGTTGTTATAAAAATTTATTGAAACCCATGTCCCTTCCTGTTGTGTCTCCAGTACCAAAATGAGAACGTTTTGGTTTGGTTGTGAATTCATTTTTACCTTAACTGCTAAATCATTCCTGATTAGGGTCAGGATGCCCCCCTTTGCCCTCCCCGAAATAGATGTTGCTTGGATCTGAAAGGATCTAAATCCGTTGATGAATACTGGGTCTGGGGCTCATGTTTCTTGGAAGCATACTATTTCCTGATCCTGCCATATCTGTAACCAGTTAGTATCAGTCAGTTTAAGGGCAATACCAGCCACGTTCCATGAGGCTATATTCCATGCATTTCTTTGTCTCTCCTGTTGTGTAACAAGTGGCTGTAGGCTCTCAATGTTAACCATAGTTTGGGGGAGTTGCCTTTTTTTGCTCCTTTGTGTGCTTGTGTGTGCTGACTGTAGTCAATCACAAGCGTCAAGGTCGGACAGGGGTGCATATCTATTCTCAAGCCTCCAATCCATGTTCCCACTATTTCCCCAAGATAGGCCCTCTATCGGTCTTTCCTTAGGCTGTAAATGGCCCACAGATCTTAATAATGTAGTGGGTCTATAGAAGAAACCCAATGGTAAGGCAGTAGTATCTGAGTTTCTAAGGTAAGCCTTACCCAGTTGCTCCAGGAGAAAGCCAACAACAAATTCGCTTTTAAAGTTTAAAACCACACAGTCTCTCTGCAAACATTTCCTAGCTGAGCCCACCCAAGATATTCTTCTTGCCATGATTAGCTGGATTGCAATATTTCTACCTCTAGCCCCTACCATATCCAAATTTTGAGTTGGCCAATAAAGAGATTTGGACATTAACTGGGAAGTTGATTCTGCTTGTCCCTCCCGCAGTGGTGACACATTCCCCAGCACTAAAACCAAGGGATCAGCTGCTGGGGGTAAATGTAAGATCTGTGCCTCATTTATTTGGTTAGTCAGGGCAGAGCTTCCTTCTTTCAGAAAACTATCATGTTTGAGCCGCCCTATTTTGGCCCCTAGGAATTGAATTAGAATTCACCACTTCCTGGCTTGTTTTATCACCCATTTATTTCGGGTTATTTGCAATTGGAGTCCTTATATTACTAGAGGCCAGGTGGCTCACTGTAACTGGGGCTGTGGTTGCCTTAGAGGTGATTCCCTTCCGATTATCACTTGCCTGTTGGTCTCTATTCAATTTACCGGGAGGTATATCAGCTCCAGACTTCTCCTGGGAGGTTGGGGGCTGTCTTGCTATCCTTGGGTTATACTTTGTTAAAACTGCCTCTAGTGCATGAGAGTTATCTTTAGTATAAGATTCTAAGGTAGTTAATTTCTCCTCTATCTGACTTAATTTTAGTGAGATAGGGGTTAACATAGTGTAGACCAATGTTTCTAGTCTCTGCCACATAGTTTCAGGGGACAAGGAGCAATGGTTCCTGTTTCCGTATCAGTTAGTTTCTGCCGGGCTATTGCTGGTGTTACATCCCCCTCATGATTATTAGGTCTCGGGGCTTTTGCCGATTTTGGTCTTTGCGGGCCCCCAGCCCTCTATCTCTTTACTGCAGTGTCCATGTTGCTCTTCGGAAGTCTTTTCATTGCTGCCACCCTTGAGGAATCTCTTTGTGCGGTGCCAGTCAATTCCGAGTCCTGGGATATGGGTGCTATGGAGATAGCTTCTTCCGTGGCCATATCTGTTAGCGGTGGCTTGTTAAGAATATAGTTAGACAATACCCCCCACCCCAGAGAATATCTTTTAGGATTAGGGGTCTCCAGCAATAGTCGGTGGTCCGTTAATTCAATTTTGTGCGCAAAAACAGTTGTTACCCTTGTTAGGAAAGAGTAAAGTGTCCCCCCTATGTTCGAGGCATGTGGGCTGCTGAATTCATATCTGTGCATAGATCGCCGCCTAGTGTTGGGTCCGGATGATTGCACATTGTTGTCCTGGAAGAGTCTTCGAAGTATCACGAGATAGGTGGCTCCTCCCCTGGACTACAGTGCGCATGGGCATCCTCTCCATCCTTAGATTGTTTTTTTCCGCCATTGGGTTCGGATGTGCTTATCTTAGCTCAAGTTAGGAAAATTTAGTTTAAGGCCAAAAGGCCTTTAGTTCTCGTCGGTACTGTTTCCGTTCGGTATCGACAAGTTTTTTTAGTGCTTTAGCACCTTCTTCAAGCTTTTCGGATCCGCTTGGTCCGAACATCAAACTTCGATCGATGATGGAATCGAGGACTCCCTTCAAAAGATGTCCTTTATGCCACGCGAAATACCCACACATCGACGTCCACCCGGTATGCAACAAATGTCTCTCACCGGATCACGATGAGTCGAAATGTATGGCCTGCGCCCGGTTCCGCTCGAAGAAAACTCTCCGGAATCGACGGGCAGCGAGATTGGAGGCGCAGCAATCGGCGCCTGCCCCGGCCAACATCTTTAGCACCGAGGACGAAGACGCCGAGAGCGTAGAAGAGGTAGACTCCAGCCACGCTTCCGAACACGACTCCCGATCGGAAGACGATGATGAGGTGATCTTTGAGGGTGAAGACGTCGTCGAAGAGGTAGGAGACTACGATGAGGCCCTTGGGGCCGAGGAAGATAGCTCCAGCGAAGAGCTAGGCCAACCCGCCGATACGGAGGCCGAGACACTAAGTCGTCATGAGGCTCAGGTCGAGGGATCGCCTGCGGGCCTTACCCAAGATCGATCACAGGGTTCTTCGGCCCCGCCTCCGGGCCCGGCCTCGAACATTTCACAAGAGCCATTATTATCGAAGACGACTGGATTCCCTCAAGCGAAACCTAAGCCGTCCATCGCACCGGTTCCATCGAAACCGAAAGTGAAACTGGTTGCGATCGGCTCGACGGCCTCGAAGCCCTCCACTCCTTCGACGCCGGCAAAGGTCATCGGCTCTGACCGCGCCAAGAAAAGAGATTTCGGTGCCGAGCTCACCGCAACGGGTCCGCGCGTCAAGCCGAAGAAGAAGGCCCTTGGTCCCCACGCGGCGCCTCCGCCCCTGGCACCGAAGATTACGGCACAAACCACCAAGGTCATGGTCGCCGACCCGTCTGCGTCGACGTCGAGGACAGCGGCGCCTGCCAAGTCATCAACTCCGATAAGCGTCGATACCTCCCTTCGGATCGACGACCCAAAGACTGCGAAAAAGTCGGATGCCGTTTCGACGCCTACCTCCAAGGTGCCGATCGGTTCCAAGGCGCCATCGGCGTTCACCGTGCAACAGGTCTCAGCATCGTTGCAACGCATCAGAGACCGGGCAACCCTCCACTCTACGTCGGGGCCCGAAACGCACAAGGCCGCAAAATCACACTCGGCGCCGGCGAACATCACATTTGGGTTGCCGCCACCCACGGCGCCGAAAATGTTCGAAATTCGGACACGTGTCCGCCAAACACAGTCCCCATCCACTGGACAAACCGATATCGAGCCTTCACAGGCACACTTTATCGACGCCAACACTGGTAAGTTGATACTCCGCAAGCGGAAAATCACGCCAGAGAGGGGCTTGGACTCCTACAGAATTCCTCTGAAACACAAATTGCCGGCAGGATCAGAACCAGTGCTTCATGAACACTTTCAACCCTTCCATCAGGATCCACCGTCCTTTTCTCCTACACATTCAGAGACAGACGCAGGAGAGGACTATATAGGGGATGATACCACCTACCCTGGGGATATCGATCCTGATGATCACTTGCAAGACCCAGATCAGGCATGGGATGACCCCACCGACCAGGGTAATGCACCAGATACTCCTGACACGCAGCTTTACAATATAAAGACATCTCCCACAGAGGACACTGCTGCCTTTAATGCCCTCATAGAACGGGCTGCTGCCAATCATGGAGTGCAACTCCATTCAGACACTGTAGAAGAAGACTTCTTAGTGGACACTTTCGCCTCCTCTGAAAAGACTGTCAAAACTCTGCCAATGTTAAAGGGAGTTCTAAAACCTGCAAAAGACATTTTTAAAGAAACAACCAGGGCACGGGTGCTGAACCCCAGAATCGAAAAGAAATACAAGCCTGCACCCGGAGACCCTATGTACATTAGGGGTCAGTTACCTTTAAACTCCATGGTTGTTGCTAATGCTCGCAAAATAGCCCACTCACAAACAACGGGTGATGCTCCTCCCCCAGACAAGGAGTCCAAAGTGCTGGAGACATCAGGCAAAAGAATAGCGGCGCAAGCGGCAAACATCTGGCGCATTGCCAACACACAGGCACTCCTGGCCCGTTATGACAGGTCCCACTATGACACACTAGAATCACTGCTACAACATTTGCCAGATGAATATAAAGAGGCAGCGGAGATCCTTATCAGAGAGGGACAACTCCTTACCTATGCGTCCATCAAATGCGCACTGGATGCAGCCGACACTGCAGCGAGGGCGATTAACACAAGCGTCATGTTGAGGAGGCACGCATGGTTGAGAATCTCAGGCTTCACGCCTGAGATTCAGAACAATATCTTAAATCAACCAGTCAACCCAGACTATTTATTTGGCCCTGAAGTTGACACCACCCTCGAAAAAATTAAGAAAGACACTGAAACTGCAAAATCAATGGGGGCTCTGCAGTCGCAGCAGTTTCGTAGTGGCTCCTTTCGTCGCCCCGGGAATAGAGGAGCAGCTAGAGGTCAGGGGTCCCAGCAGCAGTACAATAAAGGGGGCACACAAAGTAACTATGATAAAACCACCAGAGGTGGATATCGTGGATCCAGCACCAAAGGCAGAGGACGTGGGTACGGCAACACCAGGTCCTCCCCCAAACACAAACAGTGACGTCTTCTCCCTGCCCCCCGACCACATAACACCTGTCGGGGGGAGACTCCAGCAGTTCCTGTCAGTCTGGAAAACCATCACCACAGACAGGTGGGTCAGGGACATTATCCAGTACGGTTACTGTCTAGAATTAACGTCCACTCCACCAAACATACCGCCAAAGCACCGTCCTATGTCCGTAGAGCACTTGGCATTATTGCAGCAGGAAGTACTACGTATGCTGCAAAAAGATGCAATAGAAGTCGTGCCCGTCGACCAACAGGGGACAGGGGTGTACTCTCTGTACTTCTTAATCCCAAAAAAGGACGGTTCGCTCAGACCTATACTAGACCTGAGACCCCTCAACCTCTACATTCTATCGGAGCATTTCCATATGCTCACCCTACAGCAGGTTCTACCGCTACTCAGTCAGGGAGACTTCCTAGCCACACTGGACTTGAAAGATGCGTATTTCCACATACCCATACACCCATCACACAGAAAATATCTCAGGTTCACTATTCAGGGGCATCACTATCAGTTCAAAGTTCTCCCCTTCAGAGTAACGACGGCACCCAGGGTCTTTACCAAGTGCCTAGCAACAGTGGCGGCACATCTACGAAGACAGCACATTCACGTCTTCCCTTACTTGGACGACTGGCTTGTTCAGGCAAAGTCAGCCCAGCAATGTGCCAGCCACATGTCCTTCACCATTCATCTTCTTCACAGTCTGGGATTCTCACTGAATTACCCAAAATCACATCTTCAACCCGCACACGTACGACAGTACCTGGGCGCGACCATAAACACTCTGGCAGCCACAGCTCAGCCAAATTTAGTGAGGATCAACAGCATGCAACTGCTGATCAACAAAGTTCAAACCTCAACACTCCCTTCCTGCGAGAGTGTTCATGCAGTTGATAGGCATGATGGCCTCCTGCATTTTTATAGTCCCGCACGCGAGACTACATATGCGCCCGCTTCAGGAGTGCTTAGCACGTCAATGGAATCAGGCTCACGGACAATTGAAAGACCTAGTGTTAGTGAGCGGTCGGGCATACAACTCTCTGTATTGGTGGAATCCACAAAACCTTTGCAAGGGCCGACCGTTCTAAGAGCCTGTTCCGCAAATAATACTGACAGCGGACGCCTCTCTCCAGGGTTGGGGAGCTCATGTACTCAATTATACAGTGCAGGGACTATGGACAACACAGCAAAAGAAGATGCACATCAACATTCTGGAACTGATGGCAATCTTCCTAGCCATGAAGGCATTCAAAGTACACTTATGCAACAAAGTCGTGTTGATCCGGACGGACAACATGACTGCCATGTACTACATACAGAAGCAGGGAGGAACACACTCTCCACAGTTGTCTCATCTGGCTCAGAGCATGTGGAAGTGGGCCATTCAGAGGAACATATTCCTCATGGCGGAACACCTCCCGGGCAAGGACAACCAGATGGCGGATCTGCTCAGCAGACACAGCCACCAGATGCACGAGTGGGAGCTACATCCGTCAGTACTCCAACCGTACTTCCAACAGTGGGGTAATCCAGAGATAGACCTATTCGCCACTAACGAAAACGCAAAATGCCAAAGCTTTGCCGCCAGGTTCCCACATCCGCAGTAACAGGGCAATGCGATATGGATGAACTGGTCCGGCAGATTTGCGTACGCTTTTCCCCCAGCGCCACTAATACCGCTGGTGGCACGCAAAATGCGACAGCACTCACTGACACTCATCCTAGTTGCTCCCACATGGGCACGCCAACCATGGTACACCACCTTTCTAGAACTTTCCGTGGTGCCGCATCAAAGGCTGCGGATCAAACCCGCACTTTTAACGCAGAACCATGGCGAAATTCAGCACCCAGATCCGCAACAGCTGAACCTGGCAATCTGGCTCCTGAGGTCTTAGAGTTTGGCTACCTAAACCTGCCACCTGAATGTATGGATATCATCAAGGAGGCCAGAAGACCCACTACCAGAGCTTGCTATGCGGCTAAATGGAAGAGGTTTGTCATTTACTGCAACAACAATGACATTAACCCGCTGGACGCATCCATTCAAAACATCATCTGTTATCTCTTACACTTATACCGATGCAATCTGGCATACAACTCCATACGTATCCATTTAACCGCGATAGCAGCCTATCTTCAAAACAGGCAGCACCTCTCTTTATTCAGAGTGCCTGCCATCAAAGCGTTCTTAGAGGGACTCAAACGAGTAATTCCCCCAAGACACCCAACGGCACCAGTGTGGGACCTCAATGTGGTCCTCACCAGATTAATGGGTCCACCTTTTGAACCTCTCCATTCATGTGAAATTCAATTCCTCACCTGGAAAGTAGCTTTCTTAGTGGCAATCACTTCGTTAAGAAGAGTTAGTGAACTCCAGGCACTAACCATTCAAGAGCCATTCATACAGGTTCACGCAAACAGAGTTGTACTACGTACCAACCCCAAATTCATGCCTAAAGTGATATCGCAGTTCCACATGAATCAGACTATTGAACTGCCTGTTTTCTTTCCAAGTCCACAAAATGTCGCAGAAAGAATGCTCCATACACTAGATGTAAAGAGGGCCCTCATGTACTATATAGACAGGACAAAGGATTTTAGGGAAACAAAACAGCTTTTCGTTGCCTTTTCTCCACAACACAAGGGCAACGCCATTTCCAAAGCAGGGATAGCCAGATGGATCGTTAAATGTATTCAAATTTGCTATCAAAAAGCTAAACGCACATTAACGATTCCCCCACGAGCCCACTCAACACGAAAGTTAGGAGCGTCCATGGCTTTCCTGGGAAACATTCCTTTACAGGAAACATGTAGAGCAGCCACATGGTCCACTATACATACATTTACCAAACACTACTGTGTAGATGTACACTCAAAACAGCAGGCAGCTGTAGGACAGGCTGTTCTCAAAACTCTTTTTCAGACTGCTGCAGCTGGCACGGGCAGCCGCCGCTAATGGAGGGACTGCTATATAATCTATGCACAGATATGAATTCAGCAGCCCACATGCCTCTAACTGAATATGCTACTTACCAGTATGCATCTGTTCTTGGCATGTAGGGCTGCTGAGATTCATATCGCCCACCCTCCTCCCCGGCGCCTGTAGCGGCTGCAGCACTCAGAATTACTGTATAGCATGGTCATCACTTACTGTATCTACTCCATCACTGCCACAATGGCGAAAAACAATCTAAGGATGGAGAGGATGCCCATGCGCACTGTAGTCCAGGGGAGGAGCCAAATATCTCGTGATACTTCGAAGACTCTTCCAGGACAACAATGTGCAATCATCCGGACCCAACACTAGGTGGCGAGCTATGCATAGATATGAATGTCAGCAGCCCTACATGCCAAGAACAGATGCATACTGGTAAGTAGCATATTCAAATTGCACCCACTCAGGGATTTTGGGCATCTCGTTTACTCATCTTGACTTTTTGTTTTCAGTGCAATCAGTACTGCCAATGTATATTGTCAGTATGGTGTCAGTGACGTCGCCACCGTATTACAAGAAATGGTGCTGTCAGTGTCAGGCAAACACGCAGTCAAACTTAGGGGAAAGACACTTTACCTTTGGTCTTCTGTGGGTGTCAGAGGGGGGGCCCTGCCCAGCCTCTTCCGGGCTTCGATTGGCATGGACGGGCCCGCCCTTGGCCCGGGCGCGTCCCCACGTGCATCCAGCGCCGCGGGACAGCGCTTCACTTATGAGCGCGACTTGCGCGCTGGTGGTGATGGGAGATGTAGTCCCCACCGGGATTTCTCCTTCGTTGGCGGTCTCGCTTGCCGCTTCCCCGCTCCTCTGAGTCTGCAATCAGTTTCCCAAGTTGGATACAACGCGCCGCGGGTCAGCGCTTCACTTAGGAGCACGACCTGCTTGCTGGTTGTGAAGGGAGCTGTAGTCCGCACCGGGATTCCTCCTACGTTGGCGGTCTCGCTTGCCACTTCCCCGCTCGTCTGAGTCTGCAATCAGTTTCTCAAGTTGGATACAACGCGTTGCGGGTCAGCGCTTCGCTTATGAGCGCGACCTGTGCACTGGTGGTGTTGGGAGTTGTAGTTGGCAGGGTATGCTCAGACGTGAGTCCCTTGCTCACTTTGCCACTGGATTCAAGCAAGCCTGGCTGAAGACGGCTGAAATGCCAGAAACCGGTCCTAGGAAGCTTGTTTCCAGTCCAGGGAAGACATGGCTTGGCAGTTCGGGCTGGACTGTTCCCATAGGCACAGGGTCAGACTGATTTGCATATGGCCATGTCTGAACTGGGGTGGCAGAGTGGGCTAAAGAATGGTGATGGATTAAACCCAGATCAGTTGACTGGGGGTGAGTGCTTGCAATGTTCAACACTCCGTCCATCATTTACTTTGGTTTTTGCTTTGTTCGCCATAAGTTGGCAGGGTATGCTCAGACGTGAGTCCCTTGCTCACTTTGCCACTGGATTCAAGCAAGCCTGGCTGAAGACGGCTGAAATGCCAGAAACCGGTCCTAGGAAGCTTGTTTCCGGTCCAGGGAAGACATGGCTTGGCAGTTCGGGCTGGACTGTTCCCATGAGGCACAGGGTCAGACTGATTTGCATATGGCCATGTCTGAACTGGGGTGGCAGAGCGGGCTAAAGAATGGTGATGGATTAAACCCAGATCAGTTGACTGGGGGTGAGTGCTTGCAATGTTCAACACTCCGTCCATCATTTACTTTGGTTTTTGCTTTGTTCGCCATAAGTTGGCAGGGTATGCTCAGACGTGAGTCCCTTGCTCACTTTGCCACTGGATTCAAGCAAGCCTGGCTGAAGACGGCTGAAATTCCAGAAACCGGTCCTAGGAAGCTTGTTTCCGGTCCAGGGAAGACATGGCTTGGCAGTTCGGGCTGGACTGTTCCCATGAGGCACAGGGTCAGACTGATTTGCATATGGCCATGTCTGAACTGGGGTGGCAGAGTGGGCTAAAGAATGGTGATGGATTAAACCCAGATCAGTTGACTGGGGGTGAGTGCTTGCAATGTTCAACACTCCGTCCATCATTTACTTTGGTTTTTGCTTTGTTCGCCATAAGTTGGCAGGGTATGCTCAGACGTGAGTCCCTTGCTCACTTTGCCACTGGATTCAAGCAAGCCTGGCTGAAGACGGCTGAAATGCCAGAAACCTGTCCTAGGAAGCTTGTTTCCGGTCCAGGGAAGACATGGCTTGGCAGTTCGGGCTGGACTGTTCCCATGAGGCACAGGGTCAGACTGATTTGCATATGGCCATGTCTGAACTGGGGTGGCAGAGTGGGCTAAAGAATGGTGATGGATTAAACCCAGATCAGTTGACTGGGGGTGAGGGCTTGCAATGTTCAACACTCCGTCCATCATTTACTTTGGTTTTTGCTTTGTTCGCCATAAGTTGGCAGGGTATGCTCAGACGTGAGTCCCTTGCTCACTTTGCCACTGGATTCAAGCAAGCCTGGCTGAAGACGGCTGAAATGCCAGAAACCGGTCCTAGGAAGCTTGTTTCCGGTCCAGGGAAGACATGGCTTGGCAGTTCGGGCTGGACTGTTCCCATGAGGCACAGGGTCAGACTGATTTGCATATGGCAATGTCTGAACTGGGGTGGCAGAGCGGGCTAAAGAATGGTGATGGATTAAACCCAGATCAGTTGACTGGGGGTGAGTGCTTGCAATGTTCAACACTCCGTCCATCATTTACTTTGGTTTTTGCTTTGTTCGCCATAAGTTGGCAGGGTATGCTCAGACGTGAGTCCCTTGCTCACTTTGCCACTGGATTCAAGCAAGCCTGGCTGAAGACGGCTGAAATGCCAGAAACCGGTCCTAGGAAGCTTGTTTCCGGTCCAGGGAAGACATGGCATGGCAGTTCGGGCTGGACTGTTCCCATGAGGCACAGGGTCAGACTGATTTGCATATGGCCATGTCTGAACTGGGGTGGCAGAGTGGGCTAAAGAATGGTGATGGATTAAACCCAGATCAGTTGACTGGGGGTGAGTGCTTGCAATGTTCAACACTCCGTCCATCATTTACTTTGGTTTTTGCTTTGTTCACCATAGGTTGGCAGGGTATGCTCAGACGTGAGTCCCTTGCTCACTTTGCCACTGGATTCAAGTAAGCCTGGCTGAAGACGGCTGAAATGCCAGAAACCGGTCCTAGGAAGCTTGTTTCCGGTCCAGGGAAGACATGGCTTGGCAGTTCGGGCTGGACTGTTCCCATGAGGCACAGGGTCAGACTGATTTGCATATGGCCATGTCTGAACTGGGGTGGCAGAGTGGGCTACAGAATGGTGATGGATTAAACCCAGATCAGTTGACTGGGGGTGAGTGCTTGCAATGTTCAACACTCCGTCCATCATTTACTTTGGTTTTTGCTTTGTTCGCCATAAGTTGGCAGGGTATGCTCAGACGTGAGTCCCTTGCTCACTTTGCCACTGGATTCAAGCAAGCCTGGCTGAAGACGGCTGAAATGCCAGAAACCGGTCCTAGGAAGCTTGTTTCCGGTCCAGGGAAGACATGGCTTGGCAGTTCGGGCTGGACTGTTCCCATGAGGCACAGGGTCAGACTGATTTGCATATGGCCATGTCTGAACTGGGGTGGCAGAGTGGGCTAAAGAATGGTGATGGATTAAACCCAGATCAGTTGACTGGGGGTGAGTGCTTGCAATGTTCAACACTCCGTCCATCATTTACTTTGGTTTTTGCTTTGTTCGCCATAAGTTGGCAGGGTATGCTCAGACGTGAGTCCCTTGCTCACTTTGCCACTGGATTCAAGCAAGCCTGGCTGAAGACGGCTGAAATGCCAGAAACCGGTCCTAGGAAGCTTGTTTCCAGTCCAGGGAAGACATGGCTTGGCAGTTCGGGCTGGACTGTTCCCATGAGGCACAGGGTCAGACTGATTTGCATATGGCCATGTCTGAACTGGGGTGGCAGAGTGGGCTAAAGAATGGTGATGGATTAAACCCAGATCAGTTGACTGGGGGTGAGTGCTTGCAATATTCAACACTCCGTCCATCATTTACTTTGGTTTTTGCGTTGGGAGTTGTTTTCCCCACAGGGATTCCTCCTTTGTTGGCAGTCTCACTTGCCGCTTCCCCGCTCCTCTGAGTCTGCAATCAGTTTCCCAAGTTGGATACAACGCGCTGCGGGTCAGCGCTTCGCTTATGAGCGAGACCTGTGCACTGGTGGTGATGGGAGTTGTGGTCCCCACCGGGATTCCTCCTTTGTTGGCGGTCTCGCTTGCCGCTTCCCCGCTCCTCTGAGTCTGCAATCAGTTTCCCAAGTTGGATACCTGTATCAATCTGCTGATGCTAAGCAGGGCAATGTTGAATATTTTCATCTCAACTGCCACTTAGCTGTCTTGCCTGTCTCGTACATGGTCCTCATGGAACATGTCCCAATGGTAAGGGTCTTGATCAAAAACAGGTGGATCGGCTTTGTGGCTTCCAGGGATCTCTGGGTTTCATCACAAGGTGTCATAGCTCTCCATGAAGGAGATTCCTCTCTCCCCAATGCCGGTATGTCTTGTGGTCTTTGGTTAACATTTCTGTAGCTAGGATATTTTATTAAATAGCGAGGTAGCTAGCCCCAAGCATAACCTCCTTTTACAGCTGGGCTTGGGACCAGCCATGATAGAGTTTTAACAGTAAAACAAGGAGTAGAAAGATTTGAATGTTTAATATTGTATTTGTAATATCTATTCGTCTGGAACTTTGGAAGAATTGCGATCTGTGCTGTACCTTTAAGGATTGAAATGGTGGCCAGTATATAGTTACCCATTCAAAGATTATGAATTTATTAGATTGCGAGTATAGCACATTTTTGAGAGCCTTGAGGAAACTGCATGTGACAGGAGAAACAGGTGTTGGCTGAAATCTGTGACAAAGATCTTATGAGAAGACTGTGGGCCTAATTACAATGTCGGTATGTAAGCCTCCCACCGCTGTCCGGCGGCTTCCTGACAGACATTGTAGGTACTTTACACTCCAACCGCTGTATCACAGTGACGATGGTAGGAGTGTAAACGGTCCGGGTAATCCGACTCGGTTCCGGCAGGTTCAAAGAGCCCGTTGGCCAGTCAAAATGGGCACATAATCCCTTTAGGATGGTGTTTCCGCCACTGGGATTATAATGTAGGTTTCCGTCAGAATTTCCATGTCGGCCTTTCCGACATGGAAAGGCTGTCGGAAAATGACTTTGGGGGCCCCTAGCAGGGCCCCTTCCCCCCTGGACCTCTGGTTTGGGCCCTGGGGGGCCCCATTACCCCCATGAAAACCCCTGCACTCTGTGGCAGGCACCATGAGGTACCTGCCACACAGTGCAGGGATTTTCACAAACTCCCATTTGTCAATGTGAGCTTGTGCTGCAGGTGGTTTCCGCCCGCTGCACAAACTCCCATAGAGAAATGGGAGTTTGTAACCGCACGTTGTGTGGCCACATCGTAATAAGGCATGCGGAACAGCCGACCTATGGTCGGGCGGTTCACACACCAAAAATGGTGTCGGTTGGAGGCAACTCCGACTGACATCGAAATCAGCCCCTATGTATTTTTAAGTGAATGCATACTAAATACATTTTGGAGTGATTTCAATTTGAATCATGATCCTGATAATAGTAAGATTTTGAGACATACCTATGTATGCAAGCTATGATATATTTTATATACACTACTGTGGAAATCCAATTTTAAAATAAGAATTTTTTTTTAAAAATACAGTAAAAAGGCACACTTGAGGTAAAATATTTTTTACTTAATGTTTTCTAGGAAATCATTAGTAATCTTCTTTGTTCTGGGTGCCTGTTATCATAAGAGAGGTAACTGGTGTATATCAGTTCACTGGGCCTTCTATACTGTTTTCTCTCTGATTTACCTCAATATGCTAATCTCTTTTGTAGTGAAAATGTATTGTTGCTTACTTATAACTGCCTCTGTGGCTTCAATGATTCTTTCTGATATTTCTACATACTGTCTCTCTGCCTTGAATTTCCTGGGTAAAAAGTTTTATAAACTGGAAGCAAATTAGCAAAATCACAAAATTCTGTAGTGAAGTAAGAACTCTGCATTTTCCACATCCGTGCAGCAGATGTGGATCATTCTAGCGATTGGTTTTGATTCACATTAATGTGTAGAAGAGTTATGGGGTACGATGAGATGCTGTCTCTAGGAAATCTGCATTTTACGCACGGTCATCCCGGATATTTCACCTTTTGCTGGACCCTATATTTTTGGTGGCTGTAGGACTCTGTGCACTTCATTCTAGCTAACCAGAGAAAAGAGCTTGCGTTCCTCTATGCATCATGGTATAGTTGGAGTACTCCTAGTTGGCATATTTAACTTGCATGTAAGTCCCTAGTATATGGTACACAGTGTACCCAGGGCATATAAGTTAAATGTCACAAGTGAACTGCAGCACCTATTATGCCATCCTTAGCAGTGACAATGTAAACATGACTGCAAGCCTACCCTCTGTAGTTTGGCTGTGCAGTTTTAAACTGCAAATTCGAGCTGTCAAAATAACCCCTTTTGGCAAGCCTGAGCCTTTCCTTTAAAATTTTATAAGTCATCCCTAAGTAGACCTTATTGCTGATAAGGCAGGGTGAATAGAATTTAAAATCAGAACATGTAAAAGTTTAATGTCACACGTGTCCTTACAGTGAAAAGGTCCTAAAAGCTATTTTCACTGTAGCAAGACTGGCTGTTCCATAGGAAAGCACTGGGATGTGCTACTAAACACTAATACTGAATCATGGAAATGGGATTTGCCCGAAAAATTATTAAACAACTATATTCAATAGCTGTTAAAAAATCCAATTCAATGGTGAAGTCAGATTATCAATAAATATTTTTGAAAGTTACCTTGTCCGTGCCTGAAGTTATTGGAGGATAATCAGTAATTAGTATTTGTATACTTGTGAGTGGGTCTCAAATGCATCCCAGGAGCAAACAATAGGTTGATTTGAATGGGCAAAGTGGACTTCTCTGAACCTGACAGAATATGCCAGGTGAGGCTGTGAGCATCCTTTCTGACATTAGGAAGTCAAATCCTGCTTGGCAGATTTGGTGGGGTTTTTCATACAAGACTTGAAGTGCACTTCAAAGAGTCACAAGCAAATGTTAACTGACACCTGGGCAGTGCCTCCCACCCCCCTCCCCCCCAGCCAGGCAGTCTCTAATCACAGTGGAACTTTTATGACATTATAGTGTCAAAGCCTGTTTGACAGGGCTGTTGGGTTTACATATAACAGAGGAAAACAGGATGGCAAAACAATTCTTGTATATCCACTGTCTGGTTGTTGAACACCCTACTTTTTGTCCTACCATACTTCTGTCTCTGAATTTTCTTGGGGTAAAGTGGCTGTTTCAAACTGAATTTAAGCATTAGGGGCCTCATGTAGGTAGCCAAATACCGGTCGGTAACGGCCGATTTTCGGTAATTATACCGTTACCGACCGGTATTTTGGCTATTGGTATGTAGGGGGTCAATTTCTGAAATCGGAATTTACCGATTCGGTAAAACTACCGAATCGGTAAAATTACCGAATCGGTAACGTTACCGATGTGGTAATTTTACCGATTCGGTAATTTTACCGAATCGGTAAATTCCGATTTCAGAAATGATATGTAGGGGGAGTGTGTGTGTGTGTTTGGGAGTCGGTATTTACCACCAACTTATAGTTGGTGGTAAATAATTAATGTATGTGTGTATGCATTTTGAAGCGCGTAGCAGTGTGCAATGTGGCATACATACATGCCCTTAGGGCATGTATGTGTGCCACATGTGCACACATGGCCGAATCAGGGGTGCAACAGGGTGTCAATGTGACACCCTGCCACCCTTGCATTTTCTCCACCATTACCGAATCGGTATTTACCGATTCGGTAATGAGGCATACCTTCCCCTCAATGGGAAGGTATGCCTCATTACCGAATCGGTAAATACCGATTCGGTAATTACCGAATTGTAACGAATCGGTAAAAAATACCGACTCATTACCTACATACGAGTTACCACTTCTAAAATACCGATTCGGTAACGTTCGGTATTTTAGAAGTGGTAACTGGTATGCTACCTACATGAGGCCCTTGATGTTTGATTGCTGTGTGATACTTTTACGCGGGTCATGCTATTTCTTTATTTTGTACACCCTTGATATGTGCGCCAAGATTCCTGATGGCAAGTGGCGGGTGCAAACACATATAGAGGTTTACAACATTTCCTGTCGTATGCAGCCTTTGTTTATTTTACTGTTGTTTTTATTTCCGTTCATGCCATTGTGCTTTCTTTTTTTTATTATTATGTTTTTATACACACACATGTTTAGCCACAAGGTAAACGTGTTCAGTTGTGGAACTTCTGGATGCAATTAGAGTTTGGCTGACTGGGAGCTTCCTCGTACATTGGTGGTGCTCCTCTGCTACCAAACGCCTGTTCGCCCACACTATTTACAGGAAGGGAACCACTGAGTTTTGAGGAAAGAGCATCAGCTGGCTCCATAATTTGGAAACTCATCAGTCACCACCAGGCCACACAGGGCCTTCCGATTAATATTTTACATGAACAGAATGGCTATACTAGGCGTGGTTGTGCTAGGCACAGAAAATGGTCAATGTTCCCCATGCACAAGGAGAAAATCCACACACATCAGGGCCAGTGATTTATTGGGAGGGTTGTTTCTGGAGAACGAAAAATTAGCACAGGGGCTACTGCTCTGCCAACAGAAGTACTTTCTTCAAAATGTCCCTGTCTGAGCTGAGAGAATTGTAAGTGTAGTAGTTTTTGCCTTCACCAGTCTAGCAGCGGCGGTTTCTTTATGAGGGCAGGGGAGCGTTGTCTCTCCGCCTGCTGCTTGCCGCGCTAAGTGTTAAAAATAAAATGGCAAGGAAATTATTTCATTGCTAATTTATTTTTAACCAAGGCGTGCCGCAGCCACCAGCCTGCCTCTAAGCCAGGAAGGCATGTCCTCTGCTCCTGATTGGCAGCACGAGGACTGGAGTAGTAGTGGCCACGCACTTCAAAGTGTGCATGTCACTTGCGCCGGCCAAAGTCACATGCGCACTTTGAAGCTGTCCACCCATCTGCCTTAGACAGCTGGGTGGAGACCTAGCACAGGCCTGTAGGGCCTGAAGGAGCATTTGGTCAACCCGCTCCATCCAATTCTGGAGCTGCTGTCATGCAGCATGAGAGCAGCTCCAGGATTGGTTTGGTCCACGGGCTTCGAAAGACAGCGAGGAGGACACGGAGCTCGTGGATAAGTACACTTTAGTTTTATTTAATGAATGTAATGTGTAATGCATGTAGTTTGTTTTATTTTGGAGGGAGGGGTTGTTTTTATTTGGGCTTTTGAGGGAGGGTTTTTTTCAGTATGGGAACATGTGTTTTTGTGTTTTTGGAGGTGGTAGAGCACTTCGCTCGCCCCACCACTCTGAAAGGTCACCAGACACTCCTGCAGTCTCGCTGCTTGGAAGCCCACCTGCTTTACTATATATGTGGCTGGTAGACCTTTTAGACTATTTTTTGTTATGTACTTTACTTGGTATACCTTTCAGTAGGTTTAGTATCACGTTTAATGGATTTTTTACTCAATTGAACTATGAATTGCTACGTTTTTTATTTATAAAACAGCAAATTCTAATTCTATTTGCATTTATCCAATTTTCACTTCTGACTTTTTAAAAGGTAACCAGTTATATATGTTTTGCTATTTATATATCTACCTAGGTTTCGACCTTCATTTCTTAGCTCCTAACTATATTGCATGTTGTTTCCTACACCCTCCATCTCCTGGCACCCCTGTCAGAGTTTAATGTCGAGTTTGGCCGACATTACTGAAAGTTGCACCAAGGGCACTTCAACAAGGCCTTCCCTGTCTCTGGGTCTGATTCACAGAACTAACTTAAGACAAAATCCTAAACTTACTACTTTTGGTATTCACAGAAGTTAGGATTTTGTCTTAAGTTTGTCTTAAGACAAATTTAAGACAGACTTAAGACAGACTTGTTAGAATTTTGTCTTAAGTCTGTCTTAAGTCTGTCTTAAGTCTGTCTTAAGTCTTTCTTAAGTTTGTCTTAAGTCTGTCTTAAGTCTGTCTTAAGTCTGTCTTAAGTTTGTCTTAAGGCAAACTTAAGACAAAATCCTAACTTCAGTGAATACCAAAAGTAGTAAGTTTAGGATTTTATCTTAAGTTAGTTCTGTGAATCGGCCCGTAAGTTTATGAATAGAGGGCCCAATTCACAGAACTAACTTAAGACAAAATCCTAAACTTACTACCATTTTGGTATTCACAGAAGGCACTTACTAATTTTGGTATTCACAGATGGCACTTACTCATTTCGGTATTCACAGAAGTTAGGAGTCCTAACTTTAGGACTCCTAAATGCCTTCTGGTAATACCGAAAGTCTTAAAGTTAGGATTTTCTCAGTTTAGGAGTAGTAAAGTTAGGAGTCCTAACTTTATTACTCCTAAACTGAGAAAAATCCTAACTTTAAAACTTTCGGTATTCAGAGAATGCATTTAGGAGTCCTAAAGTTAGGACTCCTAACTTCTGTGAATACCGAAATGAGTAAGTGCCATCTGTGAATACCAAAATTAGTAAGTGCCTTCTGTGAATACCAAAATGGCAGTAAGCTTAGGATTTTGTCTTAAGTTAGTTCTGTGAATCGTACCCAGACAGATTAGATATGTGTAGCTAACCAGGGGGCATATTAACAAGCCAGGCGATAAAATTATCGCCGCTTTAGCGGCAGAAAATTGCCGCTAAAACGGAGATAATGGGCTTGATAATATGCTCTATGGAATTCCAATTGAAGCCCATGTTAAATGTGAAGGACGTCTAACATGGGCTTCAATTGGAATTCCATAGAGCATATTATCAAGCCCATTATCGCCGTTTTAGGGGCAGTTTTCTGCCGCTAAAGCGCCAATAATTTTATCACCTGGCTTGATAATATGCCCCTAAGTAACTCATGTAAAACTCACGACACTTCCACTTTTGTGCCTGTTCTTACCTCTCACTCGCCTCAAGAGGCTGGCGCCACTCCCACCACACACCAGTGAGACTGAGCCATAGTCAGTCAGTCCATGGCAGAGGTTTTCAGACATGTGACTGACTGTGTCCTGATTTCCCAGACACATGCCTGTGTCTGTCTCTATACATTCTATTCTTCCTCGATGAAAGGCCACACTGTGCCATGCATTAAGGAGTATTTCACTGATCTCGGGTCTGGCAGTGGCTCGTCCCTGCTCCAGCCTAAGGGGATCTGTCAGCAGGGATTCCAGTGAGTTGCAAGAAGCAGATGCCCCCGGGTCTGCACATCTGGCTCCTGGGGACTGCAGGAGCGCACCCTGGATGACAAAGTGGGCAAATACCTTAATTCCTTATTGCATGTAAGCAGATGCCAGTAATATCAACAGAGGTCAGCGTCGGGCCGCCAGGCCGCCGCGGTAATCCCTGTGTGTATAATATTTATCTCCGAGGATGGTCCCCGGTGACAGGGCGCCTGCTGGGGACAGCGCGGCTCAAGTGCAGCATAACAGGGCGTTCGCTCATTTATTACCGGGAATTTACAACAAATCAGACAATGTTAGGCTGGGAGAGGCGGGCAGGCTGTGGGAAGCTGTCCATCCGCCAGGCATTCCCAGGGGTATGCATTACCGTGGTGTCAGCCCCATCTATCTTCGCCTTCAGGGGTTTGGAGCCCTCTACATTACAGCGCATTGCAGTCCACTGCATCTTTACCTTTAGGGCCCTGAAAGACCCTGCCTGGGCTTCAGGGAGCTGCATTACATACCATGGCAGTCCAGTACACCTCCATCTACAGGTACCTGCAGCATCCTTCCGGGATTCCCCTGTATCTGCATTAAGGAACATGTCAGACCACTGCATGCTCACCTGCAGGGACATGGAAGATCTGGCATGGACTCCCTGGGATCTCTATTGGAGACCATGGAAATCCAGTGCACCTTTACCTCTGGAGACATGCAAGATCCTGCATGAACTCCAAGAGATCTGCATTACAGAGCATTGCAGTCTGGTAGATCTTCATCTGCTGGTAAGATGCAACATCCCAAAGGGATCCCCCTGTATCTGCATTAGAGAACATGGCTCTCTGAGACTTAATGGCCAACCACTGCACATCTTGCAAAAGCTGAAGACGCAGAATTGCTGGGCTTTTCTGCGGTTGGGCTTCAAACCTCTCTCAATGCTCTTTTGTCATACTGCAAAATAAACAGATTAGAAATAAACCCAGGAAAACCGAAAATTTTCACCTTCACAAGGATTCGCAAGCATTTTTCGGGTCCTGAAAATAAGGAAAGCAATCGATTGATAAGGCCAGTTCATTCAAATATCTAGGCATTGAGTTTCAAGCCTCCGGAACTTCAGCCAGTCAACTGGAAGCTCCGCAAAAACAGGCCACAGGGATTGCGGCTAGCCTCTGCAAAAATGCATACCACTTCACACGCCCCTCGCCGTTACCATTACTACAGGTCATAAAAGCTACATTTTAGCCTTAATTAGCTACAGCCTTGAAACATTCCATCTAGAATAGCAATGGGGTAACCCAGTATCCCTCAGAACCTGGGCAGTTATGCAAAAACAACAATTGGTTCTGTCGGGTAAGAATAATTTCTTTAGATATTGAGTAACTTCTTTAGTTATTCAGAACACAACAGCAATTTATAAAAATATATACACACAATGAGACCATAAAGAATATAAATGATTTTATAAATTCCGTCATTTATAAATACTTGAATTGAATTATGTGGCTGTCAAACAACGAGAATGATTAAAGAATTATTGGTGACAAGGTGACATGTGGTGCTCAGTGAAATAGTGATAGTGCGTACTATATACAAGGTGATTATTAAAATTCCGACAATTTAAAGAGGCCAGAAAAACAGGTAATTGAATAGGTCTGCAAGTAGGTTTGAGTCAGTCTTTTAGCAGAGTCTTTCAACTGATCCAGTATTAGTCGACGTTTCAACCCTGAAGGTGCATAACTGGTTAGTCAATGCGGGTCTTCATCAGGACATTACGAAGGGGGGGGTTGGGGTTGACAGCCTGTAGGATAGCAAAGTATAAGGTCAAATGTGTGTAAGTAGGGAGGGGGATGCTCGTAATATATCGGCATGCAAGGTGAAAACTCACCTAGTGTAGTCCGATATTTCCTAAAGTACTTGGTTCGAAATCTTCGACTGGCAAGTGTTCAAAGATCTCCCTAATTCTGAGAGAAAGGGGTGGGGAATAATCACGCATTGCCTATTGAGTGCTCTGCAGTAATTCTAACAGGTGTTGGTCTAAACGTGAAATAAAACTCACCCAGTATCTGTTTTGGGTCTTGCAATTGGGTTTCACATTAATCAAAAGCCAAGCGCAGGCATACGTCCTGACTTCTCTGAGCGCATAAATCGCACGTCTGGGAGGTTCTGTATGGAAGGGAATTCATTAGCCTTTCCAGTGCTTGTTACATACTCTAATGTACTCTCGTGGGTGCTCGTCTATATTGGAATTAGCACTCACCCAGTATCAGTGTTATGTCTTGCAGTCAGGTTTCGCATTAGTTAGCAGCCGGGTGCAGACGTGCGTCCGGATCCCTCTGAGCGCGTTAATCACTCGTCAGGAGGGTTCTGCGTAAAAAAGGGGGGGGATTCGTTAGTTTTCCAGTACCATCAGTGGTTCGGTGTCTGGACAAACCACGATATATCAAACGCTCACCTTGGTGTGATTCACGACTGGAAATTAGTTAGAGAGGGGCTCAGGCATACGTCCTGTCTCCCCACGGCCGAATCGGTGAGTGCTCATGAAAGCGGCCGATAGATATACAAGTAGCTATGCGTGTACGTGGCGCCCGTCAGCTACAAACGCGTGGGCCACTAGTTGCTAGGTGATGCGTCCGGCGCGCAACGCCGATGCGTCATAAGTTTAGAGACGGTAGCTAGGCAACCAAGTGACAGGCCTTGTGTAGCTTAATGGGTGACGCGTTCGAAGATCTACTCGTCATGGAAGCGTTAGTTGGTCAATTGTGTGACAGGTCATGCAAAATCACTCTTCAATGTCTGAGGAGTAAGCCGTATATGTCAAAAGCAAAGTATGGCAATTGTTTAATCTTACTCCAGGCAAGAACCAGGGTTGCCGGTGAATATGTCACAGATTTAAAAATTGCCGCTGGAGCCAAGCACAATTTCCAGTTTAGTGGTTAGTGGCAGAATGTAAAAGTTGCCAATGCCAATGTGGGTGCAAACGTGTGGCATCCTGTCGACTTGATTTAGGTGCAACTGATTATTCTATATGCATTTCTCACAGCTTAATTAAAAATTCACAATTACATATTGCTTCATGCTTAAGATGCACAACATTTTACAGTGTTTGCATTGTAAAAACATGTGTGTACATTAACATGGCCATGATACTGTACAAGAAATTAAATGGCGAATACAGTGAAAAATTACAGCTTATGTCCAGTGAGAATGTTGAGGGCTAGAGTTGCCCCATTTGTTTTGCAGTCTCCTCCATCTCGTTCAACCCGGACTGTACCGAGTTGAGCGAATGAATCCATCTACATTCCCTGAAGTTCAGGGCCACAGAAATCGCACCCCCCCTCGCATTGGGAATGATCTTCTCTATGATCCACCATTTCATGCTGTCTGGAGGGTGGTTATGGGTAACAAAGTGTTCAACCATGGGAGCGCCCTGTACTTTGCATCTTATTCTGCTCATGTGTTGTAGGATTCTGGCTTTTGCTTTCTGGATTGTTTGACCAACATAAATCAGCCCACAGGGACAAAGAATAGCGTATATAACCTGAGAGCTATTACAGTTGGTGAAGTGAGCTAGCTTGTATGTTTTGTTGTTGTATGTGAATGTAGTCCCCTCTTGACATTGGTCACATGCTTTGCAATGGCCACATTTGTGGTGTCCATTCACAGGTGGTAGACCAAAGTAGTTTCTGAGGTCCAATTGCTTGGGAGGTTCCAAGAATGCCCTGACAACCGTGTCCTTGATATTTTTGCCTCTCCTAAAGGCAAAGATAGGGTCCTGCTCAGTCTTAAGTTCACTCGCAACCAGGTTCCAGTATTTCTTTACTATCTTCTTGATGTCGTTGCTCTTGGTGTTAAATGTGGTTACGCAGACAATGTTGTTTGATGCGTTGTTCTTAACCTTGACTTCTAAGAGTTGGTCACGTGGACAGTACCATGCGCGCTTCTTTGCCCGTTTCAGCAGCCCAGTTGGGTATCCCCTTTCCTTCAGACGGCTTGTGAGGGTCTCAGATTCCTTGAAGAAGTCATTTCTTCTGGTACAGTCTCTTCTTAATCTCAGATATTGCCCATAGGGTAAGTTATCCCTCAGATTTCGTGGATGATGTGAGTCATACATTAGTAGCGTGTTCCTTTCCATCGGTTTTCTATACAAATCACAGTATAATAAACCTTCCTCTACTCGGAACGTGAGGTCCAGGAAGTCTATGGACTCGTTGTTGCTCGTCATCGTAAACCAAGGAAGAAAGACTGGCATTGAACTCTCTAAGCTACAACAACTCCATCGTTATCAAAGCCGCAGACAAGGGCGGCGCTGTAGTGCTGCAGAACACTAGTGATTATGTTGAAGAAATAGAACTGCAACTGGGCATCTTGGAAAGCTACCAACCAACCCCACGTGACCCTACGCCTGTTCTTAAATCATTGATAGAAGAATTAACCAATGATGGAGTGAAGGCTGGATTCCTGAGCCAACAAGAACATGACTTCCTCAACAAAAAAGAACCAAGGATCCCCACAATCTACACACTACCAAAGGTGCATAAACGGCTGGTCAAGCCACCTGGTAGACCAATTGTGTCTGGATGTGGTTCTATTTTGGAACCATTGAACCAATTCATTGACCACTTCTTACAACCTTGTGTCCCCAAAACTAAATCCTATGTAAGAGACACCATGCACATCATCCAACTATTGGAGGGACAAGCATTTGATGTACATACACAACTACTTGTAACATTGGATGTATCCTCGCTGTACACATCAATTCCTCAAGAAAAAGCGGTGGACATCATCAGAGCAACACTAGATGAACGCGAGAGACCACATTGGATTCCAAGTGATTTTCTGATCTCGCTTTTGGAGATTGCAATGAAAAAGAACTACTTCCTTTTCAAAAACCAATTTTACTATCAGTGTAAGGGAGTAGCGATGGGAGCCACCTATGCGCCGAGCTTGGCGAATATCTTCATGGACCACTACGAAGAGGAACATCTGTACAGTCATGGAAATCCATACCTCAACCAGATCACCGTATGGAAACGTTACATCGACGATGTCATAATGGTATGGTCTGGCGACACTGAGGAACTCAACAAATTTCATGACTGGCTCAAAGCAAGAACGAGTGACATTCAGTTTACGATGACGAGCAACAACGAGTCCATAGACTTCCTGGACCTCACGTTCCGAGTAGAGGAAGGTTTATTATACTGTGATTTGTATAGAAAACCGATGGAAAGGAACACGCTACTAATGTATGACTCACATCATCCACGAAATCTGAGGGATAACTTACCCTATGGGCAATATCTGAGATTAAGAAGAAACTGTACCAGAAGAAATGACTTCTTCAAGGAATCTGAGACCCTCACAAGCCGTCTGAAGGAAAGGGGATACCCAACTGGGC
Organism: Triturus cristatus; assembly: GCF_964204655.1. NCBI lineage: Eukaryota > Metazoa > Chordata > Amphibia > Caudata > Salamandridae > Triturus > Triturus cristatus. The sequence continues at coordinate 795,460,823 of NC_140583.1, read as the reverse complement.
TGCTGAAACGGGCAAAGAAGTGCGCATGGTACTGTCCACGTGACCAACTCTTAGAAGTCAAGGTTAAGGACAACGCATCAAACAACATTGTCTGCGTGACCACATTTAACACCAAGAGCAACGACATCAAGAAGATAGTAAAGAAATACTGGAACCTGGTTGCGAGTGAACTTAAGACTGAGCAGGACCCTATCTTTGCCTTTAGGAGAGGCAAAAATATCAAGGACACGGTTGTCAGGGCATTCTTGGAACCTCCCAAGCAATTGGACCTCAGAAACTACTTTGGTCTACCACCTGTGAATGGACACCACAAATGTGGCCATTGCAAAGCATGTGACCAATGTCAAGAGGGGACTACATTCACATACAACAACAAAACATACAAGCTAGCTCACTTCACCAACTGTAATAGCTCTCAGGTTATATACGCTATTCTTTGTCCCTGTGGGCTGATTTATGTTGGTCAAACAATCCAGAAAGCAAAAGCCAGAATCCTACAACACATGAGCAGAATAAGATGCAAAGTACAGGGCGCTCCCATGGTTGAACACTTTGTTACCCATAACCACCCTCCAGACAGCATGAAATGGTGGATCATAGAGAAGATCATTCCCAATGCGAGGGGGGGTGCGATTTCTGTGGCCCTGAACTTCAGGGAATGTAGATGGATTCATTCGCTCAACTCGGTACAGTCCGGGTTGAACGAGATGGAGGAGACTGCAAAACAAATGGGGCAACTCTAGCCCTCAACATTCTCACTGGACATAAGCTGTAATTTTTCACTGTATTCGCCATTTAATTTCTTGTACAGTATCATGGCCATGTTAATGTACACACATGTTTTTGCAAAGCAAACACTGTAAAATGTTGTGCATCTTAAGCATGAAGCAATATGTAATTGTGAATTTTTAATTAAGCTGTGAGAAATGCATATAGAATAATCAGTTGCACCTAAATCAAGTCGACAGGATGCCACACGTTTGCACCCACATTGGCATTGGCAACTTTTACATTCCGCCACTAACCACTAAACTGGAAATTGTGCTTGGCTCCAGCGGCAATTTTTAAATCTGTGACATATTCACCGGCAACCCTGGTTCTTGCCTGGAGTAAGATTAAACAATTGCCATACTTTGCTTTTGACATATACGGCTTACTCCTCAGACATTGAAGAGTGATTTTGCATGACCTGTCACACAATTGACCAACTAACGCTTCCATGACGAGTAGATCTTCGAACGCGTCACCCATTAAGCTACGCAAGGCCTGTCACTTGGTTGCCTAGCTACCGTCTCTAAACTTATGACGCATCGGCGTTGCGCGCCAGACGCGTCACCTAGCAACTAGTGGCCCACGCGTTTGTAGCTGACGGGCGCCACGTACACGCATAGCTGCTTGTATATCTATCGGCCGCTTTCATGAGCACTCACCGATTCGGCCGTGGGGAGACAGGACGTATGCCTGAGCCCCTCTCTAACTAATTTCCAGTCGTGAATCACACCAAGGTGAGCGTTTGATATATCGTGGTTTGTCCAGACACCGTACCACTGATGGTACTGGAAAACTAACGAATCCCCCCCCTTTTTTACGCAGAACCCTCCTGACGAGTGATTAACGCGCTCAGAGGGATCCGGACGCACGTCTGCACCCGGCTTCTAACTAATGCGAAACCTGACTGCAAGACATAACACTGATACTGGGTGAGTGCTAATTCCAATATAGACGAGCACCCACGAGAGTACATTAGAGTATGTAACAAGCACTGGAAAGGCTAATGAATTCCCTTCCATACAGAACCTCCCAGACGTGCGATTTATGCGCTCAGAGAAGTCAGGACGTATGCCTGCGCTTGGCTTTTGATTAATGTGAAACCCGATTGCAAGACCCAAAACAGATACTGGGTGAGTTTTATTTCACGTTTAGACCAACACCTGTTAGAATTACTGCAGAGCACTCAATAGGCAATGCGTGATTATTCCCCACCCCTTTCTCTCAGAATTAGGGAGATCTTTGAACACTTGCCAGTCGAAGATTTCGAACCAAGTCCTTTAGGAAATATCGGACTACACTAGGTGAGTTTTCACCTTGCATGCCGATATATTACGAGCATCCCCCTCCCTACTTACACACATTTGACCTTATACTTTGCTATCTTACAGGCTGTCAACCCCAACCCCCCCCCCCTTCGTAATGTCCTGATGAAGACCCGCATTGACTAACCAGTTGTGCACCTTCAGGGTTGAAACGTCGACTAATACTGGATCAGTTGAAAGACTCTGCTAAAAGACTGACTCAAACCTACTTGCAGACCTATTCAATTACCTGTTTTTCTGGCCTCTTTAAATTGTCGGAATTTTAATAATCACCTTGTATATAGTACGCACTATCACTATTTTACTGAGCACCACATGTCACCTTGTCACCAATAATTCTTTAATCATTCTCGTTGTTTGACAGCCACATAATTCAATTCAAGTATTTATAAATGACGGAATTTATAAAATCATTTATATTCTTTATGGTCTCATTGTGTGTATATATTTTTATAAATTGCTGTTGTGTTCTGAATAACTAAAGAAGTTACTCAATATCTAAAGAAATTATTCTTACCCGACAGAACCAATTGTTGTTTTTGAAACATTCCATGACAAATTTGGAGACTAGTTAAACAAGCAGCAATCAAGGCTCTTTTGCCAAACATTCAGACCCCCAAATTGTACAAGAGAATCCCAGATAAGGCTGGATTTCAGTCTCACAGTATAACTATTTGGACAGAGGGACACCTTGCTGAAATTCTGGTTTAAACTAAAGAAAGCTGGAGATCAGGGCCTTGATTCCACCTGGGCAAAGATTTGCTTAAGTCACTGAATTCATTCTGGTAGGATGCAATTTGGAAGTCATTGGAAGACCTGCAAATAGCTGCAAAAAGAACAATTGATGGACAGAGTGCAGAAAAATGTCATAAATTCACCCCAGTACAGAGATCTGGTCCTAAATCCATCGTTTTTTTGCTCACTATGCCATTCCTGTTTGAACCCAGCCATATGCAAATCAGTCTTGACCCTGTGCCTCATGGGAACAGTCCAGCCCGAACTGCCAGACAAGGTCCTCCCTGGACTGGAAACAAACATCCTAGGTCTGGTTTCGAGGTTTCACCCCTCATCAGCCAAGATAGCTTGACTCCAGTGGCATGGAGAGCACGGGACCCAAGTTACCTGAAGAACGATGATGGATTCAACCCAGCTCTGTGAGTGGGGGTGAGTGTCTGAAAAGTTTCAGCACTCCGTCTATCATCTCCTTGTGTTTGCTTTGTTCGTCCTAAGTTGGCAGGCTATGCCCTGATGTGGTCCCCTTGCTCACTTTGCCACTGGATTCAAGCTAGCCTGGCTGATGAGGGCTGCTAGACCGAAACCGATCCGAGGATGCTTATTTCCCATTAAGGGAAGACCTGGCTTGGCAGTTCGGGCTGGACTGTTCCCATGAGGCACAGGGTCAAGACTGATTTGCATATAGCTGGGTCTGAACTGAGGTGGCGAAGTGAGCTAAAGAACGATGATGGATTCAACCCAGATCTGTGACTGGGGGTGTGTGTCTGAAAAGTTTCAGTGCTCCGTCCATCATCTCCTTGTGTTTGCTTTGTTCGCCCTAAGTTGGCAGGTTATGCCCCGACGTGGGTCCCTTGCTCACTTTGCCACTGGATTCAAGCTAGCCTGGCTAATGAGGAGTGTTAGCCCGAAACCGGTCCCAGGACGCTTGTTTCCGGTTCAGAGAAGACCTAGCTGGGCAGTTCGGGCTGGACTGTTCCCATGAGGCACAGGGTCAAGACTGATGTGCTTATAGCTGGGTCTGAACTGAGGAAGCGAAGTGAGCTAAAGAACGATGATAGATTCAACCCAGATCTAAGACTGGGGGTGAGTGTCTGAAAAGTTTCAGTACTCCGTCCATCATCTCCTTGTGTTTGCTTTGTTTGCCCTAAATTGCCAGGGTTTGCCCAGACGTGGGTCCCTTGCTCACTCTGCCATTGGATTCAAGCTAGTCTGGCTAGTCAGATCTGTGACTGGGGGTGTAAAGATTCAGCGCACCGTCCATCATCTCCTTATGTTTGCTATGTTAGACCTGCAAATAAGCCAGCCATGGGATCAGAACATATCATACGAGACCTTCAAATCCCTTTTAGGAAAGATGATAAAAGCATTGCCATTAAAGCAAGATCTCCGTGCCATACAATTAAAATCCCAAAATCTACGTGTAGTGACAACTTACACCCAGATGAAGGCCCACCCCTATTTCATTCTACATCTGATGAGAAACTGCAATCTAAAGTTCTTAAGATTATGGATGGTCCTCTTTGATGTCGGGGAAGTGTCCCAAAAGTGGAACCATGTTTATAAAGATAACTCTTGTTGTTTTTGTCCTTTTCCAAATGAATCTCTGACTCATGTCCTATGCACTTGCTCCTCTTTTGAATGGGAAAGATGTTTCTGGTTAAAGCCTCTATTTAGAGAACTGCAGGTGCATAGCTGTCAAGAGGCAGTTAACCAGTGCTTCCAGGGCACAGACAGCAGGCTAAATGCCCGCTTCGTGAAATTCGTGGGCAAGGTCAAAGTGAGACTTGACTACCAAAGAACAAAATTGGTCTCTATAAGTTCAATCTCACTTTGGATACGAGAATATCAGTCTCTACCTTACTCAGTTTCTTCGGTACTTTGAAACCTGGTGCATTGTACGGAATTAATCACTTTGCCGGCACCCATACCTACATTGACTGTTTTTAATCAAATGTCTCCAATGTTGTACAAAACTGCCTACCATACATAGGGCGTGGCCTAGAGCATGGCCGGGTAGGACAAGTTCCTGCAGCGCTCCCGGCAGGAGCTAAAATCCTGTAATTAATCCTGACAGAAAATCAATAATTTATTAATTTTTTTTTTTTTTTTTTGTCCTCATTTGCCTGCCCCACAATCCCAAAAAGAGACGCCGATCACCTTGGATGTCGTCTGGAACTTGATATAATTATCTCCCAGACCCGAACACCAGTAAAACACAGACTGGCGAAAGACGTTCTGCGGGATATTATGGGGGGAGGAGAAAAATAAGAGGGCACACCAATCCCCTCACTACTCCATCTAGACTTAGAAAGCCTTTCAGTAGGAACCACCAAGGAACCTTGGAGTATGATGGCATAATCATCGGACCCGGGGAAAAAAAAAAGAAAATCCCGGAAGGTCTGCCTAGCCTTTCTACCTCCACTGAACCAGCAAGTTCCAAAAGGTGAGGTTACGTTGGCCACATGATCTGGCCAAGTCCACCTTAGATGTGTCATATAGGGACATTAGCCAGCCTGAGTGTGATGGTGCCTTCTTGTCAACCCAAAATTTGCAAATCTGCCGTCTGGCCAGCAGACTTGCATAAAAACAATAAACACTTTGCCTGCCCCGTGATATTATCGTCCACCCCAAATATTATTAACGGCAATGTAACAGATATGGATATCTTAAGAATAGAGTCCAAAGTATTCTTTACTTCCTGCCAAAAGGTGTTAATAAGTGGACAATCCATAAACATGTGGACATCGGAGGCTGCTGGGAGATTGCACTTATTACAGCATTTTCAAATCTGAAATTTAGATAGCCTTTGAGGGGATAGATAGGCTCGATGAAGAGTAAACAAGTGATTCCGCCTCAGCCAAGCCGGCTTAACCACTTTATACAGGAGAGTGAACGATCTTATCCATAGGTCCTCACACTGCTTACCCATGACCCCTCCCCACTGCTCATCGGGTAGAGTGAAGTCCCCATCCACCTCCTCCTGAATTGCCCAGTACCAAAAGGATACCTCTTCCCCCCCTCTTGTCTCTCTACCAACTGTTCTTCCAGGATGCTACTCCTCCCCAAATGTACCCTATTCCTCAACAATTCCCGGGACCAGCTAACGAGCTGCATATATTTAAATCTCGATAGTGTTGGGCCAACCTTCTCATATAACTCCTCCCAACCTACCAGTGCTCCTCCCACTAGCAGATGTCCCCATCTTACTATCCCTGCCTCCTTTATGGGAGTTGCGAGACTATCCCTCAAGCAGGGAGGGAGGCCCGGGGAGTCCCAGATTGGAGTGAAACTTGAAAAATAGGGCAACCCTACTCTTTCTCTAATCAACTTCCAAGCTTTTGCCAGTGATTGTAGGGTCTTTAACCTCACCTTCTTGAAGAACTTCCGGTCCCCGAATTGAAATAGAAAGCCATCAGGGGGCAGATCCTCCCCAATCAACATAGCCTTGAACATTTTACCGATTAATGCACTTGATGGAGATTTCAGCAAAATCCTGGAGTATGACAGCTGAAACGCCCAGGCATAGTATTGTATGTCTGGAAGTGTGAGCCCCCCTTTCTCCCTCCTCCTTCTCAATTTTTTCCAGGCCAGTCTGGTTGATTTATAGTTCTACACAAATGAATTTATATCTTGCTGACACTTTTGAATTTGCTTAGACTCAAAAGCTAGAGGGATAGTATTGAAAATAAATGTATACTTGGGGAGGATGGACATTTTTACTAAGCTAACTTTCCCAAATATTGTCAATGGGAGAGAGGCCCAAGCTTTTAATAGCGCCCGACATTCTCGAAAGACCTGGTCCAAGTTAATATGAGCTATGTTACCAATCTCCTGGGTAATCCTGATTCCCAGGTAGCGCATAGATGGAGTGACTACCAACTTCGAGTTTTGGATATTCCAAGTCATTACCTCTGTCTTTCCTTCATTGATTTCATACCCCAAAATCTGCCCGAATTCTTTAGCCCTTTTGATGATAATGGGGAAGGCCTGCTCAGGGTCAGTTGTATAGATGAGAAGATCATCCGCATAGAGTCCTATCCGCTTGACCCATCCTCCAAACTCAAAAGAGGGGATGTTGCACTCCTCTCTCAAGATTTGAGCGAACGGTTCAACATACATATTGAACTGGAGGGGAGAAAACGGGCAGCCCTGCCTGGTACCCCTCGTAATCTTAAAATGCTCAGTAAGAGCCCCATTAACCAGGAGTCTAGCCCTTGGATCCTTATAAAGAAGCGAGATAGCTCGACAGAAATTATCCCCTAAATTAAACCTTTTCAATACCGCGGCCAGATAGGGCCAATTAACCCTATCGAATGCTTTGGTAGCATCCAGGGTAAAAATGGCCAGAGGAAGAGAGAACGTAGCAGCGATATCTATCGCTCCAACCAGATCGTGGGTGAGATCTGCCAACTGTCGCCCCCTTATAAAACCCTTCTGATCCTGGTGGATTATCGAACCAATCTCATTCCCCAACCTTCCCGAAAGGATGGCCGCAAAGATTTTGTAGTCGTTATTTAGGAGTGAGATTGGTCTGTAGGACCCGCAGTCAGCTGGGTCCTTACCGGGTTTGGGGATCAACACAATTGTTGCCTCATTCCACGATTCTGGCGTGGCCATGCCTTCAAAAAATATGGCATTAAAGAGGGCAGTCAGAGATGGAACTATAACTGGACCTAATGCACCATACACCTCCCCTGGAAGGCCATCCGGGACTGCCGCCTTCCCTCGCTTCAGTTGTTTAATGGCGTTGGTAACTTCAACCTCTGATATTTTGGTCTCCAAATGGTCGCGCTGTTCTAACGAAAGGGTGGGGAGATGAGCCTTATCTAGCCATGCCTCCCTAGCCATTGGATCGTTCACAATGTCATCCTTATAGATGTTTTGGAAGAACTCCTGAAAGGCGATCCCTATTTCTGAGGTGGAGGATCTGGCCTTAGCTTCCCCTTCCAGTTTTATTTCCTTAATGTATTTTTTGGCCTGATCTGCTTTTATTTTCCAAGCCAAAATTTTACCTGCCGCCTCTCCATATTCAAAATGTGACAACTTACTTGCCTCCCATCTCTTGGCCACCCTTTCCTGAAGTAAGCTTTCAAGGTCTGTCTTCAACGCTGCCCGCTTCTCCTGATCCTCTACCGAAACTGAGCCACATTTCTGCTCTGCCTGCCTAAGTTCCTGCTCTATGTTGGTAATTGCAGTTCTGTAAGCCTTGCATCTATATGAGGCTCTATTTGTTATGCAGCCTCTTAGGAAGGCTTTTAGTGCTTCCCATACGATGGCTATCGAGGCCGAGTTTAGATTAATTTTAAAAAATGAGCTTACCTCAGAGACGAGGAAGCAGGTTTCTTCCTCCTCAAGCAGGATCGTCCGGTCAAAAGACCAAGAGGTATGCCTGGTCTGCTGGTGATATAATAGGGTAAAAAAGATGGCAGAGTGGTCAGACAGATGAGAGGGGATATATGTTATCTCCTTCAGATCATCTTTCAGCTTATGACTAAAAAAAGCATAGTCAAATCTTGACTCATGTTTATACTTAGAGTTGTGAAAAGAAACCCCTAGTATATTACCTGATCTCTGCCTCCATTCATCTACCAACCCCAGATTCGACATTATTGCCATGAGTGTTTGCCTGGATTTGGAAGAAGACAATGCTCTTGAGTTGCACGATTTGTCAAGCTTGGGGTTTAAGACTATGTTAAAGTCTCCCACCCACACTACGGGGTCTTGGCATGAAATCAGATGGTTCTGAATTTTATTTAAACATGACGGGTCGTCTTGATTCGGGCCATAGTAACCCACTAGAGCATACACTTGCCCTTCTAACTGTACTTTCGCAAGTAGCCATCTTCTGCTAAAATCTTCCTTCTGTTCCAGAATCTGGGCTTTGATCTGCCTTTTAAATATTATGAGGATCCCACGCATGTTGGCATTGTGGTCCGTACAAATACATTTGTCCACCCACTTCAAATTCTTAAGCATATCCCTCACCTCAAGCTCGAGTAAATGTGTCTCCTGGATGACAATGACCTGCGCTGGGGAGTCTTTCAAGTATTGTAGAATTCTATATCTCCTGGCCCTCACACGCAGGCCATTGACATTTCAGGATAAAAACTGCAACCCAATCATGATTCATTATCGCTTCCTATCCATCCCGTCCTTCCGCCTACGGAACCAGTCTCTCTAACGTGAACCAAAAGATATCTCTTAACTTGAACATATTCAACAACTTTTTTACAAGATGTAGGGAAAACTAGGACAAGCTTATGAGGACCTTTTTAACTCCTTTCCCCCACCCCCCCACCCCCTCCCTGGAAAACCCTCCCTTACTAATACTGGCCAGATGTATCGCCAGTTTGCATCAGAAATGAACCATCCCCTGAACCCCCATATTGCCTTTTAGAAAGAGAAACCGGCTTGCCGCCACCTCAAAATCAAGTTGGCTACTGAAGCCAAAGGAATGGCAGAGAAAGCATAAGGGATATCAGAGTGACAAGGTGGAATCAAGGAGGGGGGAGCACTTCTCCATGATACCCAAATTAATTTAACATTTATGTTTTTTTTTATTTATTTTTTTCCTTCCTATTTTCTTCCTTTTCCTTTCCTTCCTATATTAAGACTTTTGGGGATTTTTTTTTTCCTTCTCCTTCCCCCCTCCCCATTTCCTGACTTTTTTTTCCCCTTCTCCCCTTTCTCCCCTTTCTTCCTCTTTCTTACTCTCCTTTCCTTTCCATATAGACCTTTCCCCCCCTTTATCTCCCCTCTCCCCTATTTTGCGTTGTTTTCTCCTGTGACTTCTCCCTTTTCCCTTGGTTATCTAGTTATTGCGACCTCCACATCAAGACCTTCAGTTGACTTGGCGGCTTTATAAGACTGACCCTTTGAGATTTTTTTTTTTTCTTCCCCCTTTTCTCTTCTCTTTTTTTTCCTTTCCGTCAAGCCTTGTTGTTTACATTTTAACCCGAGTTTTAACCCGAGTATTGAGCCTAAGACCCTAAGGCCCTAAGGGGGTGGAGAAAGAGGAAAGGAGAAGAAGAAAAGACCCCGATTCGGAAACCACTCAGTACCCTTCTCATGAGTGCTGACTAATGGAGGCTATTAGCTCGTCTGCCTCCTGAGAGGATCGGATATTATGCATTTTGTTGTTATACATCACCCTCAGGAAGGCAGGGAACCTCATCTGTACTGTTGCCCCTACTGCTCTAAACTTGTCCATTTTTTGACCTAGCTCCCACTGTCTATCTAACGTGGTTTTTGAAAGATCAGACCGGATTTCAAAAGAAAAGTCTGTAGCTTTTACCGATTTTGCTTTTAATGCTAGGTTAAGAATTTTTTCCTTGAGGGAATAAGTGAGAAAATTCACCAGGATCTTTCTTGGTTTCACTCTCCCGGGGTTGAGGCGGAAAGGATCTCTATGTATCCTCTGTATGTCCCTCTCGAGAAACTCTGTTGTTTCATCAAGGTTGAATGAGTCTTTTATTAGGGCCACCACAAATGCCTTGATGTAGCTACCCTCCTTCCCCTCTGGTATTTTCAGCAGACGGAGATTGTTTCTTCTAGAGTAGTTTTCCAAGGACTCAACTCTCTCCTTCATAACATCGCCTTCCCTTAGCAGGGATTAGATCCTATTCTCCGCCGACTCCAGACTAGATTCTAGTCGCCCTACGGAGTTTTCCAGATGCTCTGTTCTTTCAGAGAGACCATCAACCTTTTTCTCGAGAGTCTCACATACAGCCCTAATCTCACACTGATTATTTTTTGATTCCGCAAAGCCGCACCTTATCTCCTCCCTCATAGCATTCAAAAGGACCTCCAATGCGCCGCCACATTCTTTTCCCTCATCAGTGGGATCCCCGTTAGTAGCGTTAGTTGCGTTGGCGTTGACGGGCCCCCCAACTTCCGCGAGGTGGCCAAAGCCCCCAGGGTCCAGTAAGGACCTCGCACCCTCTACTAAGACATCCATTGTGGGTCCTGGACCAGGGGGGTTGGCCAAGCTAATTGTATCCTCACTGTTGGCCGTATCGGGCTTATTATTGCTGCTCATAGCTCCAACCAGTGTTTCACTGGGGTCACCAACTGCCTCTAAGCCTAGTTGGATATCTAACATTTGGGGCCGTACCCTGAAATATGACAGCAGCAAGGGAGTTATACGGATCGTACTTTTACGTATCTCTCTTTTGCTATCTCTTCCGGCTAACTGGGAGCTGGCGTTGGCTTTGAGAAGCATAGCCCCTTTATCTCTTTTTTTCTCAGATGCCTCTGAAGCCTTTAAAGCCTCTAAGGTAGTTTGTTGGGGGGCCTTGAGGCCGGCGCTTTGCTTTCCCCCGGGGGCGCTGCTCGTGGGACCCTTCCCCCTCCTTCTACTCTTGCGTCCCCACTCTGGGAATGTAATAAAAAAAAAAAATAAAAAAAAGATAATCAATAATTAGCGGGTGACCCTCACTCGTGAATGGCACTGGACTGGCCCGTGCAGATGAAAGAAACCTCCGGGGGTGCGAATGCCACAGCAGAGGGTTGACAAGCCGACAGCACCACACCGGTACACAAGATGGCGGACCTGAGGCTCTGACCGCCCACTGCGGCGAACTGGACATGGCTTTGGGCGAATGGAGGGCCATCGATCGTGGCTGGACTGTGCCCTGATGTGCCCCCCTCCAACAAGCTGATTGCCGGACACTGCTGGGGCCGATGGATGGATCATGGAGGCCTGTGACTCTCCCTTTCACTCCTGAGCCGCGTACACAAGAGGAGCCACCTGGCCGTGGGACTTCTCGGAGGCACTGGTGCGGAGAAACGGGAGCCTTGGCCTCAGGAGCTGAAGCGGCTTCCGTGTGGCCCCAGGGAGGCGATGCCCGACAAGGAGAAGAGGGCCCTGCGCATGTGGGCCCTGAATCGTCTGCGAGGGATTTGGAGTGGAAAGACGTCTGGTGCAGGTCAGTTGATCCGCATGGATGGAGTACCTCCCCCCTTCCCCTCTAGCCTACCTGCCCGCAGGCTCGCATCCAGTGACCGGAGGCCCTCTGACAGGAGAGCGTTACCAGAGGGGAAGAGTCCTTCGCCCCGGCTCCATCAGTGAGTGTCTCACCTGCTACTGGTTGCCGCGCGAGTGAGAGGGACTTGCGTGGGGATGGTCGGGATAGATGTGGGGGCTCACCTGGAGTGGGGGGTGGAGGGGAGGGAGTTGGGAAGGCACCACTGGCCGCAGGAGAAGCCCCCTTTAGCACCACGGACTGCGGAATGAACAATGACAGAAGGGGATGCAGGGGGCCTGGTGTAACTATAACATGCAGATAATCTGCCCCCCCATTCGCTGTTGCAGCCCATAACACGGCTCCAGGTTGTGTGGGCCTGAGGTGTGCTTGCGAATACCATTGAGAGGACTCACTGTGGTTCGAGTGGCCCAAGGCAAGAGGGCATGTAGTGGACTACCTTTTCTTCCCCCTCACATCAGTCATCAGGGCCTGTGAGCTGAGCACAGCCGCTCCCCTTCCCTCCTTACGCCGCTGCCCCCGCTGGGGCGAGCAATGCGGTATCTTTTCTGGACACAGCCACTGGGCCCATCACTTTTAATAACTGCCTGGAGGAACCAGAGAGGGGCCACTGCTTGGCCCTGGAAACGCCGCCTGGAAAAACATAGAGAAACTGGGTATTCCTTGTTGCCACATTGGATTCAGTGCACCAGAATCAGTGGCAGCACTGCGAAACCTCGGTGGAGAGACCGGGAATCTTCACAGAGTCCTATATACCCATATGATAACCTCGTTCCTGGCACAGGCAGACATAGACATGGTCGCAAGACCACAAACGAGCTCATTGCATGCTGTGGCCCCTGACCACTGCCTATGATTCCTAAGATAACTAAAGATAAGGACCCAAAATCTCCCAGGGAGGGCAAAATGGACAAATACACCAACATGGTGACCCCATAGGAACCCGCGCGACCCTTACCTGACACAGTTTACTACTTTACTTCACGCTATACAGTCTACCAGACAAGCACTAGAAAACAGGATTCAGGAAGTATGCTCAGAAGTTACACTACTCCTACAAGATCTCTGCAATGTATCTGAGCGAGTGACAGAGACTGAGAACAGAATCTCAGAAGTCGGAGATAACGTCAAAGATCTGCAAAAGGAGGTAACAGAACAGTCAACTGCAATGGCGTATTGAAGATGCGGAAAACAGGGCACAAAGGAATAACTTATGATTCATGGGATTTCCGGAGAGGGTGGAGGGACACATTCTACCTACATTCTTAACCAACTGCCTGAAAACTATTATCCTACTCGAAACACTTCTCCACCTGCTTTGTAATTGAATGGGCACATAGAGCACTGAGGGCAAAGCCGTCACCTGGAGCCTCACCAATACCAATCATAGTGAAATTCCTTAATTTTCTTGACCGGGATATGATCCTGCATGAAGTGTGCCGCTTGGGAGAAGTCAGACAAGAAAATTCCAGAATTATGATCTTCCCAGACTATAGTCAAGATTTACGACGCCAGAGAAGGACCTTCGATTCTCTAAAAGCAAATCTATGAACACTGCAGATACAATACATTCTTCTTTTCCCAACAACGTATGGTACGACGGGGAGGACTAGGAACAGATGGTAAGTGGCTTGTCCAGATGAGCTGTCAGAGCAGGAATGGAAAAAGGCCTGTGAGGCAGTGAAGACTGTGTCACCTACTGCTAAATTTAAGTTGACTCACTTTAACTACATATACCAAACCTACCTGACGCCCAACAAACTGACCTGGAATTACCTCACTAGGGGGCTGACATGTGCAAGGTGTGGACTGCGAATAGTGGATTTTCTTCATATGTCCTGGTTGAGCCCATCTTTGGTGTGCATTTGGGAGATTGTTATGGGGGACAAACACGCGTAATGGCGATAAAGGTGAGAGGAATGCACTTCTGGCATCCTGAAAGATTGGAAAAATCGGAAAATGGGAAAGCGCATGGTTGAGGTCACACTGGTACTGACCAAGCACAGAAAAGTGATACATTGGGTCACCCCACAAGCCGAAAAGGTGCAAGTGTGGAAGACAGATTTGGTGGAGTGGGCAATAGCGGACACACAACACATGAGATGCGCAAGAAAAGATGTCAATGTGGAGGAAGATCTTGAGAAGTGGGGTGGAATCATTCACAGAATTGAGGAACAACCAGATGATCACACACATAGGGGAGCCACAGGAGAGAGAGGGCACACTGATTGATGAAATGTTAAAGCCCCAGGGAGGTTATGGTCCAGAGGGTTTCATGAGGCCCCCCCATATTAAAATATTAAAGCCCTCAAAAGGTGGAGGTCCCTGGGGCAGGGGGTTCCTCAATGCCGCCCCATTTAATTAGACCTGGGGAGATGGCAGTCCCCGGGGTGGTAGAGGAGGCCATAGGGCTTCCCCCGCACCTTTTTTTTTTAACAATTGGCCCCAGGGAGGAGGTGGGCCCCGGGGAAGCAGGGGCTGTGCGGACCCCTGCACCTCTTTAATTATGTTTGCCCCGGGGAAGTGGTGGACCCCAGGGTGCGGTATGCCGCATAGGCACCCCCGCATTAACTCATAAACAACCCAGGGACCTGGCCCACCCGGGAGCCTTTATTTCATGAAACGGGGGAGACCGCAGATCCAGCGCAACTCCCACCAAATTTCTTTTTTTAATGCTTTTTGGGCTGGGGGGCCCTAGGGGCTCAGGGTGTTTCTAACCTGTCCCCTTTTCTTTTCTTTCAATCTTTTTTCTTGTAACTCAGTTCGACCGAGTCACAAGATGGCTACCAATACTTCCTGGTTTGAATTGTTGGCAGCCAATCAGATCTCAGGCACGAGATCAGAAGGGGTCACGATCCACCGTGGCCACAGTTGTATATCTGAGAAATCTTAAAATATCTCAGGAACTACTCAACAGATGTATACCATTTAACAAAAAGAATGCTTTCTGGACCAAGAGTTAACTTTTTGCCAAATTTTGTGTAATTCCGTTCAGCAGTTCAGGGTGTAGTCATGTCTAAAGTTTCTTATAGAAATTAACATGAAGAAAAAGCGTTTTTGGGACCCCCACTTTTTCTCAGTCCCCGCTTGACAGATCACCCTGAAACTTTCAAAACAGCAGCTGAAGTGACTGGCATATTACTTTTGACAATTTTGTGTAGATTCGTCAAACTCTCTTCCTATGGGAACTAGGTCCCAACTATAACTACCTACTGGTATTGAGGTTGCTTTCTAAGGGGCCTATTACGATGTTGGTCGGAGTTGGCTCCAACTGACACTGTCTCGCGACCAACCGACCTGAGGTCGACAGTTCTGACTGATTACGATGCGACCGAAAACTGTTCGGTCGGATTCTCACTGTTTTCTGTGTCATGGCCATAAACCTGCCAGAAATGGGTGTGTGTGTAAAACCCTGCACCCTTTGGCAGGTACCTCATGGTGCCTGCCACACTGTGCAGGGTTTACATGGGGGTCCCCCAGATACCCCTTAGACCACCGACTATAGACATCAGAGGCAAGCGGGCCCTGCTAGGTGCCCCACAAAGTCGCTTTCTGACAGCCTTTCCATGTCAAAAAGGCCAGCACAGAAGGCCTGTGGGAAGCCCACATCGTAATCCTGACAGCGGAAACGCCGTCCATATGGGATTACAGTGCATTACGACCGGCTTGAAGACTCTGTGAGCCAGTCGGATGCCGAGTCAGAATGACCATCCGGTTTACATTCCGACTCCTGACATCATGATTGGTTGGTCGGATGGCAAACCGACCGAGTCAGTCGGAAAGCCTCTGACCTTGGTTGGAAAGCCTCCGACTAGCGAACGAAGGCTTTCTGACTGACATCGTAATCGCCCCCTATATGTTTGTAGTTAATGCAAATATTTTTGGGTTGTATTGCTATGATTTGGTTATATATTTTATTGGGGTGAATTGTAAATATTTTGATGATGTCATTTATTTATATTTAATTTAAATATGTGTGTAAAATGATTTAGGTTTATTTTAAATAAGTGTTTTACGTAAAAAGTGTTTTTTATATTTATTAATGATAATGTAATTATTTTGTCAACATTATTGTGGTTGATATTGTTTGAATCAATATTTTTGACATATTATATGTTTATTTAAAGGTGATGATATTTTTGTTTCCAATATTTGTGTTTTTGAAATAAGTGAATATTGATATTTTTAACAAGAATAATTATTTTCTCAATAATTGTGTTTTTTTTAGTTAAGTATAGGAAGTCAATTATTTTCCAATATTTTTGTGTTTTGATATTGTATCTATCGATATTATGTCAATGAACTCCTGTTCGTTAGTTCATACGCACTGGCAAACTGTGCTGAATCTGCAAATTCTGCTCAGTGGAACGGATTCAAAAGTTTTTTAAAAAGTAGAAAATCTGTCTGTTCTACAAGCAAAATTTCTTGCAAAGCAGATTTCATAAATTTCGCCTTTTGGTGAAAAATGTTACCCACTTCTAGTGGTAATCCAGAGAGCGCTCACCCAGCAGAAGCTTGCATGTGCTTGGGGAGGTTCAGAAAGCATAAAGAAAGGGTGTGTGCACAATCTTGTTAAAAACTGTCTCTATTTGGTAAGAGGATTGCTTCTGTAATTGAGGTTTGCAGTAGATAAGCAGAATGTCAAAAAGCACTTCACCCATGTATGTCCTGCTTGTCAAAAAAATGGAATACAACCCATTCATGAAAGGATTAGTCATATTGGGAAGAAGGACAGCTGGAGCCAACAAACTGTGACCACACAGGTTTACCTTTGGAAGAATTGAGGCAGGAGTTGCATTTACATTTTTTCACTTATAAGCGATATTTCATTATTTGCAACTAGTCATGTGTATTATTTTTAAGGCTTTGCAATTTCCCGCTTCCAGGTCCATCATCTTCTAATTCCTCCCTGCTAAGCAAACATATGCTCCCTGCACTACCAGGTTCCAATATTCAGGGATATTAGCCTTTTTCAGCACCTCAAAATAAACCTCCCTGTAAGAGATTCGGTCACTTCTGGCACCTCTAAGATTCCCTGTAAGTTCAATGAGACATAGGGCTGCCTGCAATGAATTCCATGATCTAAGGTGGGCATCTCTGGGCTTTCCAGCCAATCACAGTCCCCTATCTCCAGTGATTGCCTCACAGGCCTGTCCGTCTCTTTCTCTTATCGACCCTCAGCCTTTCAAATATTAGTTTCAGTAATCCAATCGCCAGAGCAACTGTACCAAGCTCGGGTAAGAACTGAAGACTCTCTTTATCTTTGACCAAACTACCTCCTTCTGAGATATATTTCTGTGTACAAGTTATGCGATCAGTCCCCACAATTCCGTGCTAATGAATCATTTGTATGTGCCACTAATTCCAGAAGTCACACCCTGGGCCACTGGAATTATGCGTTTCTATGGTCGCAGGGTTGAGTGTGAATGTGTGACATTTGCCATATGTAATCCATCATGTGCTGTATAATCTGCAGATTTTAACCCAAAAATGTGTTTCCAGCTCGGACATATCAAAAATTACCATAGCAGTGACGCAGGTGGACGCACAGTGGATGCCCTTTGCAAAGGTTAACTGATCATCTTCCAATTGCTTACTGCTGTATTTGGGCGTTAAACCGATACGAATAAGGTGAGGTTGTTGCGCAGGCAGCGTTAACGTTTCAAAAAATGACAAAATAATGAAGGACTATTATCACAAAATGTGCTGCATTATTTGCCTTTTATTGACGCATAATTAAGTAAGGGACGATTCCAGTGACCCTGGTCATTCCGTGCACGGGGACCTCTGTGAATAGCAGTGCTGCGTTGGTGCCGGGTTGGCTAGTGGGCTACAGCCAGGGGTGGCACGCCTCCACCGTCAGTGGCCACAGGAATGAAGGCTTCCTCCCTGGCTCATGGGTTGGTCGGTGTGCTAGTGCTCCTCGCTCTCTGGCCCCAGTGCCTCTGGGAGACCTCTCTTCAGTGAGAGAGCACACCTGCTGAGGTGCATGTAAGATGTTCCCCAGATGGGCCCTCTCTGTCGTTTATACCTCTCTGTAAACACGGCACTCAACCTCGCCCTGGCTTAAACATATACAGCGTAGCTCTCTGGCTTCAAACTTAAACAAAATGTTATTTATGGGAGGCGAGGTTCACAAGGGTAAGTGGAAAGACAGATAAAGAGGCAGGACGAATCACTCAAGAAGCATATATACCCGTGAACGTGCACCTTCTGCAGCAAGAGCGCGCGCATGCGTCAATGAACCCTGGGCGCGAGTCAAATCACAAGCAAAAAATAACAAACCCAGAGTGTGTGTGGGGGGGCATAGTCGATGTGGAGGGGAAAGGGGACACGAAGTGGTGGAATGGGGCCAGAGGGGTGAAGGATGAGCAAGCACGAGCCAGCTTGACGCAGACAGGCAGGGGTCACACAAGCAGGAGCAATGTTCACCAGCAGTCAGCGAATGAGTAAGGGCACCAGTGGCGGTGCGTCCATTGGGGCGCAGGGGCGGTGCCCCACTTAACGCATGCGGTGCGTGCTTCAGTGCTTGCAGCAAATCCAGCAATGAATATTTATTTATTGGTAGCTTAGTGTGTAGCGGCCGCCGGCCGGGAGTCGGGACATGAAGGGGGTGGGGCCGGGGGGCGAGCACTAAGAAGGTTGAGTGACAGTTCAGTTGTTTCAGTTTCACCCATGCACTGACTGACTGACAGCGGCTCGCAATTTGCGCATGCTCGAGTTTGGCTCACGACAAGCACGAGCATGCGTATTCGCCGCACTGTCTGCCAGCCAGCTAGGCACTACTATGTACTGAGAGGGAGGGGGCCGAGAGGCCGAGGGTTGCCTCATGCAGCAGCCCCGTCTCTCGGTATGGGCGAGCCCTATCCGTGCTCTTTAGCCAATCCAGGGCAGGCGCTGCTAATGCAGCGTCTCTGGATTGGCTGAGAGCCTGAGACAGTCTCAGACCCCGCGCGGCAGCCTACGAAGAAACTGCATTGGGTGCCGCACAACTATGGCCAATCACTGTGGCTTATGTCTGAACACAGTGACAGTGATTGGCCATGAGGTGAGCAGCGCACTCCCTGCAGTCCGTCGCGTCATCACGCACGATGCCACTGTCTGCATACACACCTCGTGGCGGCGGTGTACATACAGTGTGTGTCAGCTCTCCCGGACCCGTCGTGTCGTCGATTCGTGTGGTGGTGACTGACGTGACTACTATATCGTGTTTGTTGTCCACAGCAATTCTTGTGTTGTCCCTGACTCCCGTGACTACGTCGGTCTACGGTTGTCCATTGGTGAGTACTGTAGTACATGAACATCTTTGGAGTAAAATGAACTGCATCCTGCAAATGGTTACTGGTTTCTAAAGGTTTCAGTCAATAATCCCCGCCTTTTTATGCAACAATTATTCATAATAGACATAGGCCACCACTGGTGTTGGTAGAAACCTTTTGCAAGTGCCCAGCCAGAACTTTCACCAGGGCTGTGGATTTGCCAGAGTTTTGAAAATCCAATTTTTCCACCAAACACCATGCTACTTTAGTTTATTGGGCATTACGTGTGTTCGAATGATGAAACGGTGCCACCTGTACGCAATAAAGGGAACCATGAGGTAATACGTGCTTCCCAATCCCATAATGCACCACTCCTCCGAAAATACTCCATCCTTTACAGAGGCACACAAACGTAACAGAAAATAGTATCAAAGTGCCATCACCCAAAATATATTGTACGTGTATGCCATAACATGAATTTATGCTGTTCCGTCTCTTGACCAGTGCAGTTAGATTAGGAATAATGGAATACGCCCTGGCAATATGCAAATAATGGTATCGTTCGAGTTAATGAAATGTTGCATGTGCGGAGCTCGTGACCTGTCTCCTCTCTGCGAAGATGCCAAGCTTTGCAGTTTCCAGAAATGCATCTTCCCGAATAGCAACTGCCCACTGCCCCAAACACGCTATGTGTGACGATATTATGGACACATTAATACAAAACTTGTGGCGATTTTAAAATGATTGACCGGTGAACTATGCTGTTCTAACCTTACCATATTTTAACCACCCCTCCTACAGTATCTGAATAGTGAGCATTTAATAAAGACACGTTCTCCATCCAAATGTGGAGAAGGGTGGTGCAGCGGCCAGGGCAGCTAAATTTGGAGCACAGGGTTCACGGTTCGATCCCCGGCTCCGTCCTCTGCTCAACACCATGTGACACTGGCCCTGGGCAATAGCTCACTTAATCCACGACGGTCCCCAGCACCTCGAGAGTAGTTTGTGCTTTACAAATATGGATTTATTTAATGTGTGAGGGTATTTGTATTCGTGCCTGCTTCACCTGACACAAGCTCGGCCTGTCCGGGGACTGAGCTCGAGCTCTCAGCTGAGGCTCCTCCCAGGCTACTCAGGGTTTCCACAGTAATCAAGCCGGAGATGACTCGATACCGGAGGTAGGGCTTGTTGTTCTGTCACAACAACAGTCAAGCAGAACAAACGCGCTTTCGAAAGGGTTTAGGGCTCTCCCGTTATCGGGCTGGGAAGTGTTCATTTTACACAAAAACAGAAAGAATTTCCAGAGAGAGCTCAAATAGTGTTGTCAGAAAGGTATCTATCATATCTTGCCAAAATATGAAGTGCCAGGGCTCTGACCGGGAGGCCACTCCAGCTCGCACCACCCATCATCGCCCCTTGTCATCTCTGCCAAAACAACTACTAATCGTCTCTCTCGCATGTAAATGCGACAGTTCAGATTATTCCAGGTCCCCAAAGCTAAAGGAATGGCTGGGGAGGCAGGTATTGGCAATGTTAATGTACATTGTATTCCTAAACAACTGTGGTTCTGCTCATCTCTAAATTAGATGAGCAGCGCCACCATGTGGTAGACTTTTCTAGGTATGGTGTTCACACTTAGGTGCCGGTGCCGAGCACTGGAAACCAATTAAGTGCCGGTGCTCGCCTCAAATTAAGCACTTAAAATCGTAATTAAGTAGTGGATTTGTTTTCCTAGAGAGAGGCTTCATCTGTAATCATTGAAGGCGAGTGGCGGGAGTAGCAGAGGAAAGTGTTGCCTTCCCTATAGCGGTACTTATTGCACACCAGAGGCCAACAACGATTTTTTTAAAGCATGGTAACAGCATGTCCGTGTCGTTCCAGAGTATTTGTTAACTAATACAAGTAATATAGTAAATATAGTTTGTTACCCATAATTATAACGTGAATGAAAGGCTGAGTGCATGTGACATGAGAAAGAGAGCGGTGGTTAAACAACTGTGGCAAAGAATGTCCCTGACAGAACTTACTACTGACTGCACAGTTTTTAGCCCCGAAATGAAAGCAAATTATTATTCAACAAAGGTAGGCAGCAAAAAAAGCTTAATCATACGGCAGGCATCAGGAAATTATTAAACTCTTTTTTTTTTTTTTAAATTGGAAAAACTATTAAGTAGAGTGGAGGCAACCATCATCTTCCAGATTAAAGAAGGCACCCAAAATAAGACGAAGCTGGGGCGATACACCCTGCCCCCGCCAAACTCCATAACACCCCTAAGCAAAGCCCACGACTGTTTGCTTTCATAATAACGACTTTTTTTTACAAAATAATGGCACACCCGAAAAAAAGGTACTCAGAAATGCATTGTATCTCGAAGTCTGTTATGAAGCTCTGTGGTTATACTGAATAAGCAGCTACCTATGTTATATGACATCTCTTTATTAATGTTATAACTGCACTTTCACAATTGCTTTATTAACCTTCCTGCTTTCTCAAATTTGCTTGAAAATGCACCATTTTCTTCTCTTTTTTCAAAATTTTCTCGGGGGGAAAACCCCCCCGAACTCTCCTTATAGGGGTTCGGGCTCGCTGGCTACGCTCGCTCGCAACGGTGCAGTATACCAATCATTTTATGCCCCACCACTTTCAAATGTCACCAGCCGCCCCTGAAGGGCACAGCACGGATATCAGCAGGACAAACTCCACTCTGCTACACAGCAGGTACAGCATGTGTAGCAACAACACAAGCTTCATTCTAACACATGGACGAGGTAGCGCTGGTGCAAGCTTCATTCACATGCAAGACGAGTGCAGCTTAGGCAGTGTCAGTGGAAAAAGAATGCAGAGCAACTACTGCATGTACCACAGCAGTGGCAACCTTCCTTGCACAAATCACAAGCTAGCATCCTCCATCACAGCATCTCCGCCTGAGGTCACGACCTTGAGGCTGTTCACTCATCCTCTTTCCACCGGAAGATACGCGAGAAAGGATCACACTTCAGATCAGGCAATTCACTGCCTTCCTGACAGAGGAGGTAAGAGGTACAAGACACAGGAGAAATGGAGGCATAGAAAGGCTGCACGCCTGTGCTGTAAACACCCAGTACTATAGACTCAGAGGCCGGCTCTCACATCATGGCTTCCTGTACAGTAAAGAGCAGGGCGCACCGCGTCTCAGAAGGAGCTGAGGGATGCAGTTCTTTGGCTGTGGCTATAAGAGCTGGATTGACAGTCATCAGAAACATCTCCAAATGATGTATACTGGTCATCAGAATGAGCATTTCGCATTGTAAGAGTCCTGACATCCACAGGCTTGCAAGTTCCAGAAGCAGGAGCGGCGCTGTAGGCCTGCGCCCCTGCTGAGAGCATTGCATTGAGGAAAGTCTCCTGGAGGTCCTCAGGAGATCTCTCAGGTCTGCTAGTCTCACTCCACATGCACACACGTGATCATATGTAGCGTGAAGAAGAACTGGATGCAGAGGAAGACAGGCAATTTGTGGAGAGGACAAGGCTGACCTTCCTCTTAGGACGCCGGAAGGGTCCAGGAACTGTTCTACATACTCGGGGGCTTATTATCAAGGACGGCGTTAAAATTATCGCCGCTTTAGCGGCAGTTTCCTGCCGCTAAAGCGGCGATAATGGGCTTGATAATATGCCCTTGAGAATTCCAATAGAAGCCCATGTTCACACCAGAACATGGGCTTTTATTGGAATTCTCAGGGGAATATTATCAAGCCCATTATCGCCGCTTTAGCCACAGTTTCCTGCCGCTAAAGCGGTGATGATTTTAACGCCGTGCTTGATAATATGCCCCTTGGAGATTATTATTGAGCCACAAAGCTGTTAGATCAAGAGGGATTTGTCAGACATGAGTCTTGATTGAAAGAAAAGAGTAACTGGATGACGATTATGGCATCGGGTTTTTACATCTGATATTTGAACACATCATGACCTAAAGGTCTGTGCGATAACTAGGACTGGCTGTGAAATAGGGCAAAGACAATTGCAGAAATTACGCGATGTCAACCTTGGAGGACAAGACATGACCTCACAAAGTATAATCAGCATGCAGTTCTACAAAGCAAACCATCGTGAGTAGGGGTGTGTGTGACTCGCAACATTTCTTCTATCGTAATTATGTGGAATTACCACAAATTGATGCGGAATTAAGCAAGGAGCGTAATCCAGCATTCAGCGCTATTTTCTCAGTGCAAGACACATACTTGCATCCAAAGAGAAGTCGAGGATGCAATCCGAGCCAAGTAAATAGCTCTAAATGAAACAGAAAATGAACTGTCGCAGCCAGCGGCAGTCAGTCGCCACTCACGCTCTCTAAGGGGCATATTAACAAGGGCCGGCGATAAATATCGCAAAGCGCGCTTAGCGCTTGCATATTTATCGCCAGCTATCTCTGGAATTTATCGCCCGGTGAGCGCGTTATTAACAACGCACATCGCCGAGGCGATAAAAATTCCAGAGATAGTGTGGATATTGCCGTTTTCCATGGTGGAAAACGGCGATATCCTAGATGATAGGGCCTGTGGTCTTAGCCACAGAATCCACCCCACCATGTTAAGTATGCCGTAGTCAGGAATTTAACAGACGTTAAATTCCTGCGTTAAGGCATACTTAACGCGATTGAAAAAATCGCTACCCTTCCTTGTTAATATCGCGAAGCTGCTTTCGCGATATTTTCCCTGGTTGGTTTCACAGCCACGCCTACTTTGCATCTCATTAGCGATGCAAAGTTAGGCGTGCTGGAAACGGGTGCTAAGTCAGCAAGACACGCAATAGTGTGTCTTTGCTGATAAGGCGATGAACTTATCGCTGCTTTACCGCCGAAAACGGACGCAAAAGTGGCGATAATTTCATATCGCCGCCATGTTAATATGCTCCTAAATTCGTTGTTCCTGTGCTCCTGAGGTAGATGCTTGGCCCCAATTTACTCTTAATTACATGAGACGGCGTAATTGTGTAATTTAGGAAATTTTGTGTCACAACAATAATGCGGAATTACAGAAATTAATCCAGTGTAATTCAAATTTTGTTCAAGCCTAATCACGAGTCTTAAAGAAGTTAAGTTTGTCTTACTTCTCGCAGGCAGTACGATGCTCCAAACTCACAACCCCCTGTTGAGGACGCTAATCTTTAGTTGCAGTTGGCCTTGTCTGTTTTATTTTTAGTGATGGGTTAATAGCTACATGTGAAAATGTTAACACAGGGTCTAGTATTGTCATTTACAAAGTGTTTTGCAGTCACAGAAAATTTTGTTAATCTCTGAAGACTTGTGTTAGGTTATATTTTGCCTTCCAGAAGTGTCATCATTACATTTCGACCGCTGGCACACCTTTAAATCAAATCCAAAAGTTTCCTGATTAGGTCCAGGAGTGAGTAATTGGTGGATTTCTGGTTCAAACATTGGCAAAGCGCATCAGCCTGGGTTTAATGTGATAATGCATTCAGATGTAGCACATGAGAGCAAAACCCTCAACAATGCATGAGCAATAGCAGACAGGTAGGGCTATAGTTGTAAAGTAATTCTTCATGCAGTTCCATTCAAACACTGGTGTGGAGAAGGAAGGATGCAACCAAACAGCCAGTGGTACTAGGTGAGAGATGAGTACTCCACTCTTAATCCACAGTTCAAGTGCCCCAAAGTCTATTTCAGCGCTAAACTAAATCCTTTCAGGACGCAGCCCAAATGTTATGTGTCAGAATGGGGAGTGTCCTGATCACTTCTTCCATCCTGTGTTGCATCCTTCAAAATCTAAATGGAGTTAGAGGTTCCAAAGCAAGACAATGGAGTGCTCCGAGCTTCTAATGGCTGGTAGAAGCCCAGAGCATCAACATTCCAATGTTTGTTCACAGCTCTTGCTGTGAACAAAGGCCTCATTGATATCAAAACCCTCGGGCTCTGTGTGGCCTTGTTTTACAAATTAGAACATTCTGCCCTCTAGCGGCAGAATGTTCGAATAGCATTAGAGCCCTCCATATCTGGCTCGATAGGCCATTAAGGCCCCCTCTCATGTTAAAGGTCTGAGCCGAATGCTGGAGAGGGCCTTTAATGGCTGGTAGAGCCCGCTACATCGGGCTCCAAGGCTATATTAGAGCATCTGAGTGTAGCATAGTCTGTACCTTTTGCCCACATATTGTGTGGTTTAGGGCGAGCAGTTTAAATTTATGCTGAGCGCCAAGATGGACTTACAGCCTCAGAAGAATCTGTCACGATGACATCTGACCTGTCACAGGATGACCTTTTTAATGTGATTGAACCGGTATGTATTTCCAGACAATTCTTTTATTTATGTGCTGGTGGAATTTTGTTGCGCGCACTGTATTTCCAAATGCAATGCAGTACAAGGAACGTAATTTGTTTTATTCATTTATATGTTTACTTACCTGTAAACCTCCGTAATCCATAGTTTACTACCCGCCACCCTGCCCCTCCACCTCCCCACGTCACCGCCCGGCAGCTACTCCCACTAACGACTGCGGCTGTCCCGCAGTCTTTTTTCCCGCAGGGAATCACAACGCGGTCGTTCCAACAGGGAGGTGCCCTGCAGACATTTCTGACAAAATAGTGAATACATCTCTTCAGTAATCCAACAGCATGTGGCATGTGGCATGTCCTGGTTACATGTACAATGTCACAGCCACCACCCTGCTGCAGGAAGCGGGTACAGCTCGTATCCACCTCCAGCCTAAAGGTTTTAATTCCATAGTGATATAGTACAGCTTATACAGGTATTTGCAATGCAGTAGTTTGCGTCTGCTATTTAGGGAAACCTGCCTGGTCTGAGAGCAGCAGCATCATCACTGCTCGTCTGTCAGTACTGTCTCGAGATCTTCACCTTTTCGTTGCCTAGCTATCTCTGCCCTATGTGCAGCCAGAGCGCTATAAAGGTGCTATATGCCCTGAATTGGAGAAGAGGAAGTGATCTGCAGCGATAGTGGATTCAATATCTGTTGTTCACTTGGGAAGGAGGGTACCTTTCTTGAAGAGGGTGTCTAAGTCTAAAGTATCAAAATATATAGAATAGTGTAACTTGTTTCAGTTCCTTGAATCGACCCAATGTGAGGAATATGCCTCAGGGATAGAGGTCCTTCTTTCCCTGTAGCCCTAGTCATGCACACTGCACCCAGCGGTCGAAGTGCATTAAAAAAAAGTAAGGAAACTGTAATGCTGTGTACAATATGGCTGAGGAAAGTAAGGGGGGCAGGGTCAAAAGCATGGCTAAAAAAACAAAATATTCTGCAACTTTTTTCGGTCTTTGACCTTCAGGTATGTACATATAAATAACACACAACGTAAATGTAAAATAAATGCAAGTTAAGTTAATCAGTGGGAAATGCACTCACTTTATGAAACCTCTATTAGTTAATGCACTGCAGAGGTCTAGGTTTGAAACCAGAAACCCGTATAATTGAATCCTGGTTGGAGCAGTGGAGAATAGTTAGGGACTAGCACAGGCCCCTGCTGCCTCTACGGCGCAAGGGCCTGTGTTGTGAACCTTTAAAAAGCACACACTTCACAGCTCAGCTGGTGACTCCTTTCCAATGTCATTCAAAATGAATAAATCTGTCTCATCAGGAAGTGTCAAGTGAATCCATTAATTAAATCCAATACCGGCTTCTGAGCTACCTTTACATTTGCAGATTGACCTGTTGTGCTCATTTACATTTCTTTCAGGTAAGCAGGACCCCTAGTAATAAGACTTGTTTAGCTGTCTGCTCACCTTTGGTTTCACTACAGAAGACTCTCTGCCTTACACTGCAGCTGAAGCATTTCAACTCTCAGAATTAACTAACCGGAGACAGTTATTTTTTCTCAGAAATTAGGGGAACTCTTTTCGTTGGATTAAAATAGTATGGGCACATCATGCCCCTCCGATCCCGCCCACTTCGACCACTGATTGCACTTGCACTTTATTTTCCGGCACAACGGGTATCTGTGGGTTATTTGCCACCAACGTTTCAGGTGAGTACACTTGAGGGCAGCCATACTCACAGATATTTTGTGTTATGACCAGATTGTCCAAGGCATTGCATTTATATTGGTCAAAACTCTGGACAGAGGCATGGCTAGCACTGTTTTCAAATGCCATGGGGACTCTAAGCCCCCTCTGGCTGTGCATAAGCCACTGCTCTGAATTAAACCAGTACAAAGAGAAAATGTGCTTTCCAGACAAAATGCTCCAGCTGTGGTATCACCATCCTGCTTCTGTCATAAGCAGAGTCATTCTAAACAAGCATGGTCTGACTGGCCTATAGGATGATCAGCCAGGGCCCTATGGGTGGTCTGACGGATCAGTGTGTAGGCCGGTTTTTGGTTGTTTGTGGGCTGGTTTTATGGTCTGCTGGGCCGTTCTTATATGTTGAGTTCCCTGATATTAAAACAAACATCACCTGTAGGAAGCTAAAGTACATGCAGTCCTCCATCCCTTGCAAAACCCCTATACAGCCAGGCTTTATAGATTTAAAACGGCTCTAATTTGCAAACATGGCCCAAATGTTTAGCTACCTAATTCACTAATGGGGACGACTTTTTGTTTTGGTACCCGGGCCTGTTTTCTGTCCCAGTCTCACTCCCACCCTGTATGCAAGCCTAAACTAGACTGTTTGCGTGTCACGATTATCCTAATCAATATACTATGTATGTTCTTAAATAATGTCTTGGCCAGCAGAATTGGAACATTAATAAACAGGTACAATAGCTTAGGTAGCACCAGAATTTTAATAAGTGCTAGTCTACGTGCAATCAGATGAGGAAGACCCATCCACCTTATTACCATGTCTTGTAACTTAGCAACCACCGGGTTGTAGCTATTATCACACAGTATGACCTCTTTGCCATGATGTTTTTTGACCCCCAGATACCACACCAATTCCTCCTGCCATTGTAAGGGGAAGTCCTAAGCTAGTTTGTCATGGCTGTGGTCAGTGAAATTGCCTAAAATTTACTCCGGTTGACTAACAGACCTGGCAATGTTCAATATCTAATTATTTTTCTGGGCAATGGGGCTATATTTCGGCTTGAGTCCTTAATATACATCAAAATATTGTCTTCATAAAGGGATATAAGCACCTATGACCACGTAACCTCCGGCCCCTCCCAGAGTGATGTTCTCATAGGGCATTGGCCAAGGGTTCCGTTGTGATCACAAATAATAGGGGAGATAGCAAGCATCCCTGTGAAATAATAATGGAATGTCACGTAAACCACGTAAACACTACCCTCGCCCCGGACAGGCAAGATAACAGGCAGTGGTCGTCTCTCCCAGGATTCTCTATGAAATATTCTACTGGAGGTGGCACCAGGTTTAGCAACTATACTACCAATAGTTAGGTTCAAACAGGGTCAACTGTCATTGTCTCTTGTATATTTCTTTTCAGTGTCCTTGCAAGTCAGTACTTTATACAGGGATGTGTTTCAAGACCCATGACGAGAAGACTTGTGTCCAGATCAGCACAGACCCCCAACTAATTATTAACAAAGGGAGATGTTCCCTGCCTACTCCACAGTTCTTACTCTCTCCATTCACGTCTCCTCTTTCATACCCCCCCTTTCAGTAAAGTAGGTAGCGGTAGGTAACTTTATCTCAAAGCACATAGTATAGAGCCAGACATGATGTATCATTTATAGGTAACAACTATGCAGGGAGGGCTGTTTTCACTTTGAGGCCCCTTTCTTGGCTAGAGTAAAATATGTAATCCACATTTAGTTCAGCTGGCAAATCCCCAAGGTCTCCATTACCAGTGAGCGAGGTACTAGTTTTGCCATTCTTCATCATAAATGTCATGCTTCTCCTGGCTTTGTGAACAGTTGCACCTTTCCTTTATGAATGATTTTGAGTGTTCCTGGATATAAATTGGCATAGTCAATCAGCTTGTGTTGGCTTTTTTTTTTAACTCCTGCAAAGACCCTCCGCTCTTCTGTGAGCTTATATTTTAGTCTGCTCAAGGAGCATCAGATATAACATTACCAAATTATCAGGCATGAAGAGGCATTCTTTCAAACTGTCATGTTCATCTTTTAGTTGATCCAAAACCAAGAAGTGAGCTTCACATACGATATCTTGTTTGGATGGTCCGCCTGCCCTTAGCAACAGCACATCACATGTGGAAGAACATAAACTTCAAAGGCCTGACCAGCAAGCAGAAGACAATCAGCTGGGTGACAGTCCAGGAAGGCCTGCCAGTGAATAGCTTCATGCACACCAAAGGGTTTAAACCGCTACAAGATCTGTCCAAGAAGATCCAATGAAAAAGAACAATTGATGGACGGAATGCTGAAACAATGTCAAACGTTCACCCCCACTACAGAGATCTGGGCCTAAATCCATCGTTTTTTTGCACACCATGCCATTCCAGTTTAGACTCAGCCATATGAAAATCAGTCTTGACCCTGCCGCCCCATCCCCCCCCCCCATGGGAACAGTCCAGCCATAACTGCCACGCCAGGTCCTCTGTGGGATGAAAACAAGCATCCTGGGACTAGTTTCAGGGTATCACCCCTCATCAGCCAGGCTAGCTTGAGTCCAGTGGCATGGTGAGCACGGGACCCACGTCTGGGCATACCTTTCCCACTTAGGGCAACAAATGCAAAAAAAGAACAATTGATGGACGAAATGCTGAAACAATGTCAAACATTTACCCCCTGTACATAGAAATGGGCCTAAATCCATTGTTTATTTTGCACGCCACGTCATTCCAGTTAGACCCAGCCATATACAAATCAGTGCTCACCCAGCTCCCCATGGGAACAGTCCAGCTCGAAATGCCAGGTCGGGTCCTCCCTGGACTGGAAACAAGCATTCTTCATTTGTGTATCTTTTGTTTTCTTGCCCTCAGTGTGCCAAGTATGCCCAGACATGGGTCCTAGGCTCACTGTGCCACTGGATTCAAACTAGCCTGGCTGCTATGGGGTGATACCCCGAAACCAGTCCCAGGATGCTTGTTTCTGGTCCAGGGAAGGCCTGGCTTGGCAGTTCGGGCTGGACTGTTCCCATGAGGAACAGGGTCAAGACGGATTTGCATATGGCTGGGTCTGAACTGTGGTGGCATAGTGAGCAAAATAAGATGGGTTTTACCCAGATCTCTTGACTGGGGGTGAATGCATGATCTGTTCAGCATGCCGTCCATCACTTGTGTGTCTTTTGCTTTATCGCCCTAAGTGCCCGGGCTCTCTGTGCCACTGAATTCAAGCTAGCCTGGCTGATAAGGGGTGATACCCCGAAACGTGTCCCAGGATGCTTGTTTCTGGTCCATGGAGGACCTTGCTAAGCAGTTCGGGCTGGACTATTCTTATGAGGAGCAGGGTCAAGACTGATTTGCATATGGCCAGGTCTAAACTGGGGTGGCATAGTGAGCAAAAAAACGATGGGTTTAACCCAGATCTCTTGACTGGGGATGGGCAATGTTTGATTTGTTCCGCATCCCGTCCATCGTGTGTGTATCTTTTGCAAGAAGATCCAAAACAGAGGAAACAATCTAGAACCTCTTCTGGATTCTGATATACCAAGAACTGCTGTGGGTCTTGAACATGGAGCTATGGTTCCTGTTGTCAGCAAAAGACATCACAATGACACTGAGAATATATCACCTATTCACTTGACTGCACACAGTGGAAAACAGGCATTGTTAAAGGTAGAGCTATTGGCATTGCTCATGACAATGCCGTTTCTTTAAATGTTTTAAAAACAAAAACATAAACAAAAATAATGTCATGAGCAATGCCAATAGCTCTAACTTTACCAATGCCGAGACCATTGCATTGTAAATGCTTGTTGGAGGGGGTTAGCGAGGACTGTTTCCTTTTAGGGTAATTTTATGCAGAAACAATGATCGGTTCGATAATTACAGTCCAAATAAGCAGCAGACACAGAACTCGCGTCGAGTCGATGGGAGAGCCCGATAGGTGCTACCACTAGCTGCAGCACGGCTTGGGGGCAGGTAAACAGTCCCCGCCCGCAGGTGCCAGACTCGCCCTGTCACACCCCGGGCGGCACCGTGCAGGAGCTGTCATCCAGCGGGCCGGCCTGGGAACACACTGGGCCCCTCCGGAGGGGCACTGACAGTTGGCGCAGCGCCAAAGTGAGGGGTCGCCAGAGCCCACCACCTTAACGCAAAGTAAACATTGAAAGCAGCCCGACTGCGGCCGGGGACAAAGTTCACTTTGCAACCCCACTGGCCGATGTCAGCTGCAAGTACAGGTCTGTGCAGCCCATATTCTGTGCCGCCCCCGCCCCCCCTCCGGATCCTCCGCCCACCACCCGACTGAGTATGCACTCCACCTGGTCACTTACCAGCAGACAGTCGGTATTGACTTGGCTGGCAGGGTCCCGCAGCATGGCATCCATTCGCCCCAGGCGGGCCTCCAAGCTCTCCCCGGTGCTTGACATGGTGGTTCCACGGCGACTCTGTTTTCTGTCTCTTGGTTCAGTCCCTGAATGGATGCATCACCCAGAGGGGGTCAATCGTGTTCACCGTGGAGGGACATGACGGGGAAAGTGGTGCCCGTAACTCCTGGCCCCGTTGTCTAAGTGACTTTTTGGCTTCCTACCTGTCTCCTTTAGGCCTGCCCATCCGGACTGGTACATGAGCACGCTTTCTGCTGACAAGCTGCGGCGCGGGCCCACAGGGCCCGGGCCCCCGTCAAGCAGGCTCCCGAGTGGCTTATCTCGTGCTCACAAACAGCCCGCCGCAACGCCCCTTAACGAGTCACCTTTGTTGCGTTGCTCGTGCTTGTTTGAGGTAACCATCGGCTTCCCCGATCCAAGCATGTTTTCGTTGCATTGTTTGCTGTAAGAAATCGCTATTTGGCCCAATGCAGTCTCTCCGTGTCGTGGAGCCAGCGGTCCTTGCCAAGTGTCGCTCTGCACAGCTACCTCCTGCCTTTCTATTAGCAAACACCCTGTATGTTGACTGTTGCACCGCAGGCCCGGTCCGCCATCAAGCAGGATCCCGAGTAGCCTATCTCGTGCTCTCAAACAGCCCGCCGCTATTAATGAACATATGCTGCGCGCAATGAGGTCGTTATACGTGTTCGTGACATAGCGGATTTATGTGCACTAACCCATCCATTGCTCTCTGGTTCTCCCTGCATAACATTTGGCAGCAGAATGCACACCTTTCAGCGTGTTTACTGTGGTGAATCTCCGACTAAAAGTGGTATTTTTCATGTATGTTCGTGGTCTTTTAGAAAACGGAGTGATGCCTGTCGTCGTTCAGTCGCAACAACCAATCATCAGAAAGTATCAGATATTTTGGAAAGCCTGGCTTACTTATGCTTTTGGGAGCATCCTTGGTGTTTTAATCCATGGTGACATTTGTACAATATGTAGAATTCGAATTTTGTTTTTGTGATAATATCTACCTTTCAGATAACGCACATTACACCTCCTAGCTCCGCTGGTTCCAATATGTTCAGGATCGAGTTCCAGCAATAGGAAGCTGTATATACATAAAAACAAGGCAGAGCAAAAGGCAAGCACACCACTGCCTTTCTCCAAGGCAGAGCAGAAATGCCTCGGAGAAACGCAGCGGCGTTTTCGGATTCGGGGGCGTGTTTTGCTGTTATCTCCTCTTGCCATTGGCTGGAGGAGATAATTAGACTTTCTGCAAAAAACACGCCCCCCGATCCGAAAAGGACGGGGCCTGATCGGAGTGACGGGACCTCTTCTCCAATGGCTGGCCAGCATTGAAGAGGCCAGCCAATGGAGAACAGGGGAGAAGAGTGGCGGGTTCAAGCCCCTCTTCTCCAAGTCATTAAATCTCCGACTTCCGGTTCTGCCTTCGGCAGACCGGCGGTCCTCGACCTAAAAATCCAAGATTGCAGGAGAATCCTATGCTACTTTATATATGTTCTCTTCTTTCACAGAAACAGGAAGAATGTCTACTAAAGTATGTCAGAAAATAATCCACAGTCTCCTGTGTGACAACGTGATCATAGATAACCAAACGAAGAAAGTGATGAAGACATGTGAGTAAATGTAGTTGCAACTAACATGATGTTTTCCTTCCTCGGGTAGAAAGTCAAAATGTCTTGAACACATGCAGACAAGGATGTTACTTACAACTAAGTATCAGCCGGACTTGATTTCTAGGCAAAAAAAAGCAAAACTACATGGGGACTGTAATGTGGGGTTGAATTAGACGGATGTTAGGACCGCCTCGGACCAGGAGGCATGGAGGGGCGGGATCAAGGCGGGGCCAGGGATAGCCCGGGAACGTACAGTTTCAGTTAGAGGCAGGCTACCGACAGAGAAGGTCGTGTGAAATAAATATGTGTATTGAACCCTCACACGTGTCTGCGTAGTACCTCCGCCGACACTACACCTGGCAACGAAGTTGGGCCACGAAGCGCGTGGTGCATGCCCGGAGGGAGAAGCTGCCTGGAACAGCGACGTGAGAGGAGAGCGCTCAGGGCGGCGGTTCAGCGCGAGTCGGGAGCCTACCCCGCTCGCGTCTGTGTGTGAGGGCAGCGACACGGGTGCCTACCCCGGTCGCTCATGTGGTGCAGCCTGCCGTGACTGTGCCTGTGGAACCGAGAGCCGGCGTGCGTGTGCAGCCGAAGTGTCTCCCCTCTCGGTGAGACTCCGCGTGGTGGTCCCGCGCGTGGAAGAGACGAGATACCGATCAGGGTGTCCACCCCTATCGTGTGCTGCCTGGAACTGGAAGACTCGTGGTGAGTGCCTTCCCTAGCGTGCACGCGTGGAGAATTGTGCTTGGACTGGCTGGAGAGCTGTGGCCTGCGTGGGGAGATCGAGCCTGGAGGGGCGTGTGCAACTGAGGCGGCCATGTTTGAGTCAGGCGCCTGCACCTATCCCCTGCGAGGTCATTCTGGCGGCCATCTTTAAGTCAGGCAGAGGCTGAGTTGAACAACAAGCATTGACACAAGCAATTGCAAGTCCTGAAAATCATCAAGCATTGGTAACAGTAAAGCGAAAGTAGCAACAAGCACTGACACAAGCAAGTGCGAGTTCATAAAACCATCAAGCATTGGTAACATCACGTTGACAGTGGCCTCAAGCATTGACGCATGCAATTGCGAGCCTGAAAATCATCAAGCATTGGTAACATTAAACGGAAAGTAGCAACAAGCATTGATACAAGCAATTGCACGCCCAAGCGAACCATCAAGCATTGGTAACAGTAAAGCGAAAGTAGCAACAAGCACTGACACAAGCAAGTGCAAGTTCAGAAAACCATCAAGCATTGGTAACATCACGTTGACAGTGGCATCAAGCATTGACGCATGCAATTGCGAGCCTGGACAATCATCAAGCATTGGTAGCATTAAAGGAAATTGTATCAAAAGACGACGTCTTGGAATGGCTAGCTACTGTTCGCGCTACATCCAAAACTACGCGACAATGAGCTACCCGCTGCGGCAGCTCTCGAAAAAAGGGCACTCATTTAAGTGGTCAGCAGAGTGTGAACGGGCCTTTAAGGACATCAAGGCAGCTGTGGAGTCTGCCGACAACATGGCATATTTTGATCAAAAGAAGAAAACGGAAATTACGGTGGACGCCAGTCCAGTTGGGTTGGGAGCAATACTGGCTCAATATGAATCAGAGGGAGACCAACGACACATAATCGCGTACGCGAGCAGGAGTCTGACGGAGGCCAAGAAAGCGTACTCACAACCAGAGAAGGAGAGCTTGGCTGTTGTCTGGGCCTGCGAACACTTTCACATTTTTGTGTACGGCAAACACTTTACGCTAATCACTGATCATCAAGCTCTTATTACCATCTTTGGCAATCCACGGGCAAAAATGCCCCCCAGAATAGACCGATGGGGTCTTCGCCTTCAAGAGTACACATATACCATTGTGCACAAGCCAGGCAAAGCGGAGAATCCCGCTGACTACATGTCTCGGCATCCCAAGGTAACAACACGATGCAAATCGTCGGTGGCAGAAGAATACATTTGCTTTGTGGCAGACCAAGCCCGGCCACCAGCTGTCCCTGTCGACGCTATCATCGATGCTACTCTGGAAGACGCCACGCTGATAGAGGTGAAGAGGCGACTGCTACACAATGAATGGAGACATCTGGAAGGTAACGATCAAAACAGAGAGGCTGACAAAAATGAGCTGGCTGCCTTCAGGCACGTGAGAGAGGAACTGTCAGTAGCCCCCAATGGGTTAGTGTTAAGGGACACTCGACTCGTCATCCCCAGAAGTCTCTGTCAGGGAGTAGTCAACTTAGCCCATGAAGGTCATCGCGGAATTGTGGCTACCAAAAGGGCTCTGAGGGAACGGGTGTTGTTCCCAGGTTTTGATGAAATGGTAGAAACCACGTTGAGAGACTGTCCTCAATGTCAACTAGTCAGTAGGCCTGATCCTCCTGCACCCCTGCAAATGTCCAGACTGCCGGAGGGGGTGTGGCAGCAAGTGGCAGTAGACTTTTTTGGTCCATTGAAGTCGGGACAATGCATCTTAGCCATAATGGATGAATACTCTTGCTTCTCCATTGCTCACATCATATCATCCACCAGAGCTTCAAGCACGATACCTGGGCTGGATAATGCATTTGCTGCATGGGGCATCCCCACAACAGTGAAAACAGACAATGGGCCCCCGTTTAATAATCAGGATTTTGCGGACTTCGCCAAGCATCTAAATTTCAGACATCGCAAAATCACGCCTCTGTGGCCGCAAGCCAATGGGATGATCGAGAGATTCATGTCCACGCTAAAGAAAGCCATTCAGCAAGCAGAGGTGGCACGGTAAGACATTCAGACAGTGCTAAATGAAGTCCTACGGGTGTACCGGAACACACCTCATTCCACAACGGGGAAATGTCCCGCCACGCTAATGCTGGGCCGGCCCGTACGCACACGGATACCGATGGTTGATTGGCCTGACAAGGCAGTGTGTCCAGATTCGGACACTGATGACATTGCTCACACGGACCAACTCAAAAAGGACAAAATTAAAACGTATGCGGACCATCGCAGGTGAGCTGCTTCATCTGGGATTCAGGAAGGTGATTGGGTCCTGGTGAAACAGGAACAGCAATGAAAAACTGACTGTCGCTTCAGTGAAACTCCTCTGGTGGTCGTCAAACAAAAGGGGACCATGATCACTGCCGAGTCAGACGACAAGAGAATAACCCGGAATGTGGCTCACTTTCAGAAGTGTAGCCCCAAGGTGCGAGAGTCTCTTGGTAGTCCCAGTCAAAGGGAAACCAGTACTCGTGGAACTGAGACCAGCACTCTGACACCCGAAGTGGACTCTAATGAAGGAAGCAGTGATCGTACTGAAGTCAACAGTCGCCCCCGCCGGCACATCAAGAGGCCGAGTCGGCTGATCGAGGAACTGTAACTATGTTAATGTTATTTGGTATATACATAACGTATTCAGGATGAGCGTTTTGAATTTTGTTAAGAAAGGGGGAGGTGTAATGTGGGGTTGAATTAGACGGATGTTAGGACCGCCTCGGACCAGGAGGCATGGAGGGGCGGGATCAAGGCAGGGCCAGGGATAGCCCGGAAACGTACAGTTTCAGTTAGAGGAAGGCTACCGACAGAGAAGGTCGTGTGAAATAAACATGTGTATTGAACCCTCACACGTGTCTGCGTAGTACCTCCGCCGACACTACAGGGACTAAAGCTATGGAAATCACAGATTATCACAGATTGCATTAATTGTGATGTCAAATTGACGTTCTATCTCAAATACTCATGCCCAGGCTGTTCATGTGCAGTGCGATAAACACGCTTAATTTAGCAGTAAAACGTGTTTAATAATCTCTTCAACTCTTGCACCAAAGACCACACATTTTTCCTGTTTTGAAGGCATTTCCGGTATGATTATAATTTTGGTTTTAGAATAAAAGATTTTATAATGCAAAACATATATAGTAAACAAAGAGATATGGATTATTGTTGATATATGCAAGAGAGCCGTTGTGTTGAACAAGATGACTACTGAAAGTGAATTTTGTGACTACGAGATAAAATAGTCTTTCTCCTAATTTAGCAAAGCTATCCAGGGTGGACTTAGCTCCTTAACTATCTGCAGTTGTTTTGTAATTAATCTGAGTGAATTGGAGCTGGATACAGGTGCTTGACATTTAGACTAAGAGTGATCCATACCTCATTCCACACCTACTTTGAGACTGCCCAGATTAAGCAAGCACTTAGCAGTGATAAGTAGTGATGAAACAGAGCCTTGTATAATAGCGGGAACTCCTTCACAATGTTGATTATAGCCCCTAAGCACTTCATGACAGCCCCACCATCGCTCACCTCTTGTTCTCTTCAGCTGGCTGACTGCACCCACCACCCACTAGAAGTTTTGCTTAGTAGTGTCGCACTTCCAGAGGCGGGCAATGTATAGTGCTGTAGCATTCTCCAACAACCAATCAGGGCTAAGGGATGCCCTAGATAATGTTTGGGAAAACTGAGAGCCAGTTCCCTGAGGTCTGATATCCGAGCTTCTTGGGTAAGACAATTTACATGAATGGAAAAACAATTACCTCTCCCCTAGAAAAGTTGGGCAAAGTCTAGAAACTTCATCCAACGTCATGAAGGGTGAAAGTTTCCAACTTTGTGGGAGCGGTCAAAACTTCGTACAACCATATCATAGCAAACAGAAATTCTATCACCCCAATTCACTTAAGGATACGGGATTTCTCTCACAGGAGATTCCTCAATCCCACCCACAGCAATCATTTCGGTTCATTCTTGGTCCTATTATAACCACGTCCAAATACAATGACGCAGTTGGTGACTTTGCTAAGTACAAAGTCCTTTTCTTGAGGATACTTGAACCTTTTTTCCCCAAGGCAGACTTTCAGCAATTGGTTCATTGAACTGCAGTGTCTTCTGTGGACAGAGGCAACGTTTTGATTGCATCACTGAGAGCTGTACTTCCTGCAGCCGCCATGTTGGTTGACATCATAAGGGAGGATGTCCAACCACAGGGCGCCCTTTCTCAGGACACTGATGAGCGTTCTTTCGAAACCGAGCTTATCTTTAATGAGGGAGGCCGTACCTACACGTCAGAACACCTGGGATTTCATATGTCTGTAACAGAAAAAAACATAAGAACAGAAAAAAGCAAGTCAATACTATTAATGGTGGTTCCTAAATTCATCGAAACAAAAAACAATAAGTATTTTTGTCAAAGGGCTCTGTGAACTGAATTAACTCCCTGGTGCAGTTAAAACGATTTTTTCACTACAGGAGTTACCGGAGTGTACAAAGATAGATTTATTCACTTTTTACTTTTTAGGAACAGTGTAAAAAATCGGTTTTGATTTGTCCCTGAGGTGCGACTTCCACAAAAACTAAGATATAACACAAAGATGAATTTAGCAGGACATATCTTTCCTATAGAGAGAGGTACAGTTTCAATCAATCAATCAATCAGGAAATGGGGGGGGGGGGGAATCGTTCAGTTCCGTCTCACCCAAAGAGCCAGGTGTTGAGGCTCTTCCTGAAGGCTTGCAGAGTGGTTGAGCGTCTGATGCTGAGTGGGAGTTTGTTCCATGTCTTTGCCACGATGTAGGAGCAGGCTCTTCCACCCGTTCTGGCTCTGCGGATGTGGGGGGTTTCGGCTAGGGTGAGGTTGGCGGAGTGGAGGCTTCTCTTGGGTGCTTAGAAGGAGATTCTTTCATTGAGGTATTGGGGTCTCGTGTTGTGAAGGGATTTGTAGGTGTGAGTGAGTAGCTTCAAGGTCACTCTCTTCTCGATGGTGAGCCAGTGGAGGTCTTGTAGGTGCTGGGTGATGTGGTCTTGTTGTGCGATGCTGAGGACGAGTCTGGCAGTGGTGTTCTGGATGGTCAGGAGTTTTTGGAGCAGGGATTTGTTGATTCCGGCGTAGAGGGCGTTTCCGTAGTCCAATCTGCTGGTTATGAGTGCATGTGTGATGGTCTTTTCGGATTGGGGGGGATCCATTTGAAGGTCTTGCAGAAGATGCGGAGGGTGTTGAAGCATGTGAAGGAGAAGGCGTTGATCTGTCTGGTCATGGTGAGGGAGGAGTCGAGTATGATGCCACGGAGTGGTCCATGGGTGTGGGGGGGGGTTGCCGAGGGCGGTAGGCCACCAGGTGTTGTCCCATGCAGAGGGGTTGGGTCCGAGGATGACGACTTCTGTCTCCTCCAAGTTGAGCTTCAGGAAGCTGCTGCTCATTCGGGATGCAACGTCTTTCATTTCTTCTTGAAAACTGACCGTGGTGTTGGATTTTTATCTGAGTGAGAGGATAAGCTGGGTGTTGTCAGCGTAGGATACTATGCTGAGTGCGTACTGTCTGACGATGGTGGCGAAGGGGGTCATGTAGATGTTGAAGAGCGTGTGGCTGAGCGATGATCTGCTGGGTACTCCATAGCTGATCTCTATGGGTTCGGAGAGGAAGGGCTGGAGTCTGATTCTTTGGGTTCGGCCAGTGAGGAAAGAGCGGATCCAGTCGAGGGCAGTTCCCTGTATGCCGTCGTCATGGAGTCTGGCGGTGAGTGTGCGTTGGGAGACGGTGTTGAAGGCTGCAGAGAGGTCTAGTAGGATGAGAGCCGTCGTGTGGCCCTGGTCAAGGAGAGTGCGGATGTCATCTGTGGTGGCTAGGAAGGCAATCTTGGTGCTGTGGTTGGTGCAGAATCTGGATTGGGAGGACTCGAGGATGGAGTTAGCTCCGATGAAGTTCGTGAGCTGGATGTTGACGATCTTCTTAGTGACTCTAGCGGCAAGGGGGAGGAGATAGATGGGTCTAGTAGTTTTTGAGGTCCGTTGGGTCTGCACAGGGCTTCTTGAGGAGGGGCTTGACTTCTGCGGGTTTCCAGTTGTCGGGAATGTGCCGGTTTCGAAGGTGGAGTTGATGGTGCGTCGTAGTTCGGGTGCTATGACCGCGACAGCTCTGTGGAAGATGTGCGGCGGGCAGGGGTCCTTGGGGGCTCCTGAGTGAATGCTCTTCTTGGTAGTGGTGGTGTCTTTTGTGGTGGCCAGGGTCCCGGCAGAGATGGTAGGCTGGCTGGCGTTGCTGGAGGTTGGTGTGGCTTCGGTGTCTAGTATCTGTTCGTTGAAATTGTCGTAGAGGAACTTAATCTTGACATGGAAGTAGGAGCCGAGTTTGTTACAGAGGTCCTGGAAGGGCGTGACGCCTGAGGCTTCGCTGGGGGGTTCGTGAATTCCTGAATGATGCTGAAGAGCTCTTTCGATTTGCTGGAGTTGGTGAGGATCTTGTCCCAAATGAAGTTCCTTTTAGTGGATCTGATGCATTGGTGTTGTTCTGTCATGGCGTTCTTGTAGCTGGTCCATGCATCCGGGGTTTCGCTGTTTCTCCATACTTTCTCGAGACCTCTGCAGGTGCGACTGGATTCGCGGAGGTCAGTGGTGAACCAGATGGTTTTCGTGGGGCGCTGTCTGTTGGAGTTCTGGAGGAGGGCAAGCTTGTCTTCACAGTCGGTAATCCATCTGTGGAGTTCGTTGGCTGCAGAGTTGAGGTCAGTCATGGTGGTAGGGGGAGCATGGTGGAGTTGAGGTGCTCTTCAGTGACCTTGCTCCAATTCCTGCTCGGGGGCATGGTGTAGGTTTGTGTGCGGTGGGTTTTGAGAAGAAGTGTACGCAGTGGTGGTTCATCCAGAGGGGTTGTATAGTGTGACTGAATTTGATGTTGTTTCCTCCTGCGAAGATGGGGTTGAGTGTGTGTCCTGCCTTGTGGGTGGGGTGGTGACGAGCTGCTACAGTCTGATGTTGGCGAGGTTGTCCAGGAGGGCGGTGGAGTTGGGGTCGCTGAAGTTGTCGAGGTGGAAATTTTGGTCTCCGAGCATTACGTAGTCCCTTCAGGTGATGGCGTGGGGCGCGATGAGGTCAGTCATGGGTGCAGTGAACGTGGTTTGTGGTCCACGAGGTCTGTAGGCAACGGTGCCGAGTAGGGTCGTTCTGGGGTTGGTCTGGATCTAGAAATGGAATAGGTTCCGTGAGGGACGAGGAGTCGTTTGTGCTGGATGTAGTGAGTTGGAGGGAGTTCTTGTTTATGATGGCGAGTCCTACCAGGTGGT
This sequence comes from Triturus cristatus, assembly GCF_964204655.1. Taxonomy (NCBI): domain Eukaryota; kingdom Metazoa; phylum Chordata; class Amphibia; order Caudata; family Salamandridae; genus Triturus; species Triturus cristatus. The sequence goes on along the minus strand of NC_140583.1, from coordinate 795,419,752 downwards.
TGTGGCGGTCCTTCCTCTGGATCTTGTACCCATTGAGGATGGCAGTAGCAATGTCAGGGGCGGAGATGGAGGTGATCCAGGTTTCTGTGAGGAAGGCGTCATCTGGCGACAGGGTGTCGAGGAGGTCCCAGATTTCCACTGTATGTCTGTGCAGGGAGAGTATGTTGAGGAGGATGCAGTTCAGGGGTTTGGGTGCGCTGGTGTCCGGTGGTTGGGGTCCAGAGGTGGGTGAAGGTGCGGCAGCAGGGTCCGCAGGAGAACTGGCCGTGGATGGTGTTCGGCATCGACAGCTAGAAGTTGTTATTTCTTCCAGAGGTTGAGTGTGTGGAGGGTGGCTGAGTCGTAGTCGTAGGAGGTCGGAGAACCAGGGTCCTTAGCGCTGGTTGCGATTGGGTCGCTGACGGGCGCGGACGGGCTTGCCTTTGGCACGCCTTCAGTGTGCCAGCGGCAAACCCGCAGCGCCTGCCCGTTGCATGGCCACGTAGCGGATGCCATTAAGTAGCGGATGGGGGAGGGAGCGCAGCTGGGAGGCGGAAGCGGGAACCAGCAGGGGGGAGGGGCCACGGGAGCAGCAGCATTGGGAAAAACAGCAAGAGGAGAGTGAAAAAAGGCACAATGCGAGACAAAATTGACACAAAGAGCACAGATAGACAAATTGGCAAAAGCACAAAGCACAAAAAAGGCACATGCAAAAGCACAAATAGACAAAGAGGCAGAAGTGCACAAACGGGGCATAAAAATCAGGGGACAGACAGACAGAGGTAGACAGACAAAAGGCATAGAGACAAGGCTGGCAGAGCAGACCAGCAGAAGAGCAAGGCTCTCCTACTGGACCACCGAAAGCCTGCAGGTGGAGGAGGGCCTCGAACACCTACTTGAGACCAAAGCAGGGCTGGGGGCAGCGGCGCAACGACTGAGCTGCACGAGGGGAGAGAAGAGTTCCCTGACCAGGAGGTCAGAGGTCCTTCGGATAAAATTATACACAAATAAGAAACCAGTTCATAATTGGAAGACAGTGATGTATTCTAAAACGACATGGACCAGGGTGGGCTGGAGAGTCTTTAGCCTTGCTCTGTGATAGAGGCAAAGCAGGTGTGTTCTGATGAGACACTTTTTTTCGTGTAAGTGCACTAATTGCTTTTGACCCACTCTAATGTTAATTCATTTTAGCTACTTTGTACAATGTGTTAGATTCATATTTTTTCGAAACCAAGTATTGCTATTTTTCCGTGTCTGTTGTGGCTTAACATGTCACACTGAAAGTTATCTTTAATTTTTCTTATTTAGTGTCCACAATACGGTGGGGCAGATTTACAAGCCCCTTGCGTCACTTTTGCGTCACTTTTTGTTAAAAGTGACGCAAAAGTGGCGCAAGGGGCTTGTAAGTAAGCCCCGCGGTGTTTAGTTATTGATTTTAAGATGTGAAAGTGGTGTACAAGTTGGTCGTGCGAAAGTGCCCTCATACACCCGTAAGTAAGCATGGTGAGTGGAGGCCCTAAGATGATAGTGGAGACAGCGCTGTGACAAACATGTGACTGGCCACTCTTTTACATTTCATGTAACTTCTGAACTCCATCTGACCTAAAGCATTTGTAGTTTCTTAGCCTACACATGGCATGCAGTTAGGAATGTCTATGCGGGTTCAGTGCACCCGTGGGTTATTGAGTTGTAGGCCTCCTACATGATCTACACTAGTTGAGCTGTAGTGTGGCCCATGCTATATGTTCAGTAAGTCCGCCATCTTTAGACATGCTTGTAGAGCTGTTCCCTCTGTCTGCTTTTATTCAGCATAAGTTCATATTTCCATAAACTCCCAGTACTGACATGTATGAAATTAGCTCTGCATGCAGCACTCCAAATTCTAAACTTTTTTTTGAAGAATGTTTGCAAACATATCTTTGAATACATGGAGTCTTCAACAAAAGATCACTTTTATTCAACTCCCCATAACTAGATTACTTTGTCCACTAGATAAGCACAGAAACCAGTAATGCCATAATTCAGGACACATGGATTGAAGTAATCCAAAGGGATATTAAGGCTATCGGAGCTTTACGACTTAAAGAACGTTTAGCTTTCGCCAAAGACGTTGAATGTGCTGGCTTAAATATCCTGGGAACAATTTTCCTGATCCTTCTGAGATGCAATATGAATTTCTCCACAGTAGTCCAATAGGTTTGAATTTCTTTAAGAAGAAATCTTGCTAAGAAATTATCGCCCTGTGTGAACATAGCACGTGAAGACATTCCGCATTACATAGCCCATGTAGGCGAGCAATCCTTAAATTGTTAGGTGAGACAGATTCTTAAAGCAATTTAAAAAGTTTCTCAAAATGCTGCCTCAGTGCTCACTCATGTTTAGCTAAGTTCATCAAGGCGCGCTCCTCCTCTAGGACTTTTTAAATTCACATACAACACTTGAGCACAAATTGAGCATGCACTCCACCACATAAAAGCACGATGTAATCTCTACTGCTCCATCCAAAAAATATTCTATTGGGACACCCCCATTAATTAAATAAATATAAGTTATATATTCTGTATAGCGCCGTGCTTTGAATCTATTGCAAGACTACAAGCACTGCTTTAGAAAACTTCTAAATAAATTTCTAAATTGCTGTATGATCAGGAGAAATAAATATGTACATAATCCAAAGGTCTCTGTGGACTGGATGACCTAACATAAACTCCTATTTCTGGCTTCTTGAAAATGTTTCCCTTGCTTGGAGAAATGTCCTTTCTTAAATAAACTTCAATAATGGGATCCAGCCAAAGTCCAGTCACTCTCATTATCGGCAGAACAAGTGAACCAAGAATTAGCAAAGCCAATATCTCTCACCTAAGCAATGTGTGTCTGCTGTTCAGCATGGCTAAATGTTAGTGGAGTGGTGTTGAGAAGATTGGTTGAGTAGAATGGCATAAAGGATAATGGATTAGGGTGGCCTGGAGTGGAGTGGCATATAGTGGGAGGAGTAGAGTGGCGTAAATTAGCAGTGGCGGTTCCCTCATTGGGGCATGGGGGCGTCGCCCCACTGCTTTCTCGCAGTGCGAGAGGGCGGAAACATAAAATGGTAAAACTACCTTTTTATGTTTCTGCTTCTCACACTGCAAGGAAGTAGAAGTGCCTGGAGTGCCTGGTTGGGGGTGGGCGGGTGGGCAGTCCTGTTCGAGGGCAGGGGGGAGTGGCTTGCCCACTGTTGTCCGTACTGACTGTTTGGTTGCCTCCAGGGCCGACTAACCCAGTCATGCGCACTCTCCCTTTTTAGGTCGAGCCTACAGCAGCGCATGCGCTGTTGCTCGACTTTTAGTAAGTGGATTTTAAAAGTGCTTCCCACTGGCTTTTGCTGGCCTAATGCTTGCGTTCACGCGAGCGTGAACTTGCGCAGCTTTCGGATTACTTTCACTTTGGGCGCTGCTGCACGCGCACCACTCGCGTCTTTGCCGGTGCGCGCGCTCGTGCACATAACTCCCACCGCCTCTCTCTCCCGCTGCAGCCCCCATCTTTGCATTCCCCGCGACCAATGCTTGTTTGATTAAACACAGAGACAGCAAAACGACAAGCGAGTGTGATATAAACCAGGTGGGAGATTGCAGTGTGCAGCTGGGGTTTCAGATTGATGTATGCTCTTCTCGTGGACGAACCCTCCATCAACACATTAGCCAAAGCCTTTTTTCTCACGTTATTACTTTCTTATTGTTTATTTAGCACGTGCCTTTAATTTGAGCGAATACCTGCACGTCATCAATGTTGCATCTGTTCCGCAGCAAATCAAAAATGGTGCAAAGTTGGTGCATACAAATATTTGATTCCACATTTTTGGTTAGAGTTTTGCCTTTTTTATTTAAACCATCTATGGCCACAAACAGTAAAAGAAATAATGCCGTACTAACATTATTTTTCCGTTCAAAGACAAAGTAGTTGTCAAACAGGGGTGGTTGCTGCAAGTGAATGTCTTTCAAAAAGCAACAGGCATTTACAAAGCCAATAGGTCTGGCTTTGGCTAGAGAGACGTTGGCTTTGCCAAGTATTGTTTTCTGATAATTAGTTTACTGTTCCAAGAAAGTCACGTGTTACCCATCTTGGAACATTAAACTTATGATAAAGTAGAACAAAAGAAATTATATGCTTGTGCGTGCACAAACACTTACATATACGCGTGGCCATCTTTGAATGTTTTTTGTTATACAGAAAAACACCTAGGACACCCCCTCACCCCCGTACTTCCTCAGGCATGCACAGACAGTGATCTTGGAATGTTTGTAAATCCATATAAAGATGGGTGCCGGTAGCAGTGCCTCTGTCGGATGCAGTACACTACATGCTATCAACGAGGCTAAGGCACTGCTATATACTCGCAAAAGAAACAACAATTGGCATAGCCAATAGGTCTCGCCTTTGGGACCTTATAAGTGTTTAGTTATCCAGCACAATATCCTTGGTGCAACAACATCAAGTGTTATAAACAAAAAGAAAGTACGGCTGACCACAGTTAAGCACATCAAATCCAAAATCAATACATAAATTTAAAAAAGGTGCAAATACACGTCCAGAGCATGCCGTACTTTTGCTCTACTGGAAACCCAGATATACAAACTTTTTACACAAAGACGGTGCACCAAGGACAAAAGTCTTTTCAATAAGTCCAATTTGTTGTTCTTTTATTTCCATTCAATTTCTCAAAAAACAGACTCAGCCAACGCGTTTCGTTCTCTACGAACTTCGTCAGGGCATGGATTATCTCCAAGGAGCGGCCACCATATATTCCAAGAGAAACACTGCCGTCCTTCAAATGTAATATGAATATATATGACCTCTGCAACTGTAGAGGTTCTTATCAAAATATCACCAGCTAGTCCAATACTCAATTAGTCAAGTCCCCTTTCTGTCCGGTTTGTGTATTTCACGAAAAGAGGGTTAAACGACCTTGTTGTCGTATATTTATGCCCACAGTACAGGCTCCATCATTCTTTCAAAGGAAGGGGCGCTATCTCGTGTCACCAGCGAAACTTTCGCTGGTGACACGAGATAGCGCCCCTTCCTTTGAAAGAATGATGGAGCCTGTACTGTGGGCATAAATATACGACAACAAGGTCGTTTAACCCTCTTTTCGTGAAATACACAAACCGGACAGAAAGGGGACTTGACTAATTGAGTATTGGACTAGCTGGTGATATTTTGATAAGAACCTCTACAGTTGCAGAGGTCATATATATTCATATTACATTTGAAGGACGGCAGTGTTTCTCTTGGAATATATGGTGGCCGCTCCTTGGAGATAATCCATGCCCTGACGAAGTTCGTAGAGAACGAAACGCGTTGGCTGAGTCTGTTTTTTGAGAAATTGAATGGAAATAAAAGAACAACAAATTGGACTTATTGAAAAGACTTTTGTCCTTGGTGCAACATCAAGTGTTGCATGGCTAAACACTAATAAGGTCCCAAAGGCGAGACCTATTGGCTATGCCAATGCTTGTTTCTCTATGTAGGCTGTATGATGCACAGGCAAAGTAAAATCCCGCACAAAAGGCGAGCTTTTTGATTGTCAAATGGAGACAACTAGTGAATAAAGAAAGAGTAACAAGAGACATTGAGGTACACCTACGTGGGATAATGTGCCCCTAAAAAGAAGGACGTGCTACAGTAGATTCCACAGTTGTGTTTTTGACATGTGCGTTGTAGGAGGCGAGAGAGCGCCTTTGACAGAGCTCTTGTTGCAGCGACCTTAGTACGACCACAGGTCACAAGTTCGAATCTGGCCATGGTCGACCCAGGCCCTAAATGAGCATCTTTGAATTGAGCATTGGGACCACCAATTGATTCCCCTTCCTTGAAAGATCTTTTCTGTTTCTATTGTGTGGTGTGCACACCCTGCTGTGTTTAGTGAACTCTGTTGCCATAGCAATAGCATCATTTTGCTGCAGAGCAGCTGTTTATGATTGCGGAAAGGTGTGCTAGTGATGTTCATCTACCACACAATAAAATAGACCATCTGATTCAACTCAGTCTCATCTCACTTTAATACTCTGGCGACGAGTCTGAGAATTGAACCCACGTGTGCACAATGCGTCAGCAATGGTTTGTAACTTGCAGGCCCCAAATGTGCAAGTCTGTGTTGGCAAGCGCATAAATACAAAAAAGATTCCTAGCATTATTTCACTGGGTTAGGGTGTATATGTATGGATTTATTTTCCCAGATTGCATAACTCACTGCACCATTTATGATAAAGCCTCCCCTGACCTGAATGAAGCTGCTCCATGTATTTAAGGTCAAGCATATTCCAGAAGGACATCTTCTCTTTCGAGCACCGCTTTTATCCTAGCTTCATGTCCTCAGCAACATCCTCTTTAAATCTTGGTAGTGTCATTGCCGACGAGGACAGCCACCCACAACTTTAAGGCACTTTGCATTTTAATTCACTTGGACCAATTCCTGATGACATTAATAATTCCACTATCTACAATTTTTTTTAGAACTCTGTGTTTGGCACGATATGGCCCTGATGTGTTTGTGACAAGAAATTAATTCTGCTTGTGCAGTCCAATAATAGGCCATGATGTTTATGATCCAAATGAGTACTTCAGCATGGATGAATTGATGCTAATACTAATGACTGTGCGAAAAGGAATACGCTAAATTGTCTTTTTTCAGTTTCCAAAGCCTTTTTGTGGGTAAACGATGATGTGCTGTGCGGTAATAACATGTGCTGAGGTTCCTTGTGCTTAAAGGTATTCTGCAGCGCCTTGCGGTTCACAGCACCTTCTGAGAATAGGAGAATTCCAATGTGATGTTTTTCTCCGCCCCCACACTGACTTCTGACACCGTGTACAGCAGATGGGCTTCAGGAGTGGGACAGACCATTGCCAGTCTTGGGGGAGGTCCTGCATAGCTGTTGATGTGATGTGGCAAGATGGAGATGGATGAACAGCCACGAAGGCATGGGCTGTAAAGTCAATGATTTAAGGTTCAGGTGTGTGGGAGGATCATTAAGACACATGGCTATAACGTTTACTCATGATGTATACTACTGCCAAGTGCCAAGTCATGCCAATTACATTGTACAGTATTGTTTGGTATGCACCATTTGTATATCGCCTCCTACCCATGACGAAACTAAAACGAGAAAATCTTCAGTTTACTCTCCTTAAATCTACCCTGCAAGAAAGCCTAAACACATTTGTAATACGAATTTGGAGGTAAAGAGTGAAGACATTATTAGCTATGAGGGTTAAGACACATGCTGCAGAGATCTTTGTGTGACATAAGGTTTGATGGAATTATAACAGTGGTAAGACTACTCTGGTAGTTAATACAGTTCTGGTTCTGGGAGAGGGGTGTTCTGTCCAGCAACAATTTTGGCTCATAAGGTAGCACAGAGGGCTAATTTGCCTGTATGCAAAGCACATCGTTTAACATGCAGATCACAATTTGCATTTTATGTAGATGGGTTAAGTGATCTGCTACTTTAGATGAAGACAATTTTGTTACTTCCAGCTCATAAGTTGCAATCCTTCTAATATAGCACAGTTATCTATTTACTGGCATCAAGGAGCTTGCAAACTGTAAGTCATGTGTATGTGTGGAGAAACAACAGGAACCTACGTCATTATCATATGAAATCTCTTTATTGATGACATAACTACACTTTCACAATTCTTTATGAATCTTCTTGCTTTCTCACATTTGCTTAAAAATGCATCATTTGCCCACTCTTTTTTCAAAATTTTCTTGGTGGGAGAACCCCCTCGAACTCTCCATAGGTTGTTCGTGCTCGCCCGCTATGCTCGCTCGCTGCAGTGCAATACAATAATTATTTAATGCCTAACACTTTCAAATCTCACAAGCCGCCACTGTAAATTAGAGTGGAGTGATGTAGAGTAGAGTGGTGTAGAGTGGAGTGGCATAGAGTGGCATAGACGGAAGTGGCAAGAGTAAAGTGGCTTAGAGTGGAGTGCCACAGAGTGGAATGGTGCAGAGTGTGATAGAGTAGAGTGGTGGAGGGTAGAGTGCGTGGAGTGGAGTGACGTAGAGTGGTGTGGAGTGGAGTGGCGTAGAGTGGCGTGGAGTGGAGCACCATAGAATTAAGTAGACTAGAGTGGCGCAGAGTAGAGTGGCGTGGAGTGGAGTGAAAAGGAGTGGTGTAGCGTGGAGTGGCATACAGTGGTGTGGCGTAAAGCGAAGTGGCATAAAGTGGAGTGGCATAGAGCTGAGTTGTGTAGAGGGGAGTGGCGTAGAGTGGAGTGGCACAGAGAGGAGTGGAGTGTGGAGTAGAGTGGAGTAGAGTAGAGTGGAGTGGCATAGGGTAGAATGAAGGGCCGTAGAGTACAGTGACATTGAGTGGCATGGCTTGGAGTGTGTGGTGTACAGTGGAGTGGCTAGAGTGGAAGGGTATAGAGTGGGATGGTGTGAAGGGGAGTGTAGTGGCATAGATTGGAGTGGCATAGAGTGGAGTGAACTGGAGTGGGGTGGAGTGGTGTAGAGAAGTGGCATAAAGTGAAGTGACATAGAGTGGAGTGGCATAGAGGTCAGTGGCGTAGAGTGGAGTGGCACAGAGTGGAGTAGTGCAGAGTACAGTGGCGTAGGGCAGAAGGGAGGGTCGTAGAATCGAGGGGCATGGCTTGGCATGTGTGGTGTAGAGTGGAGTGGCATAGAGTTTAGGGGCATAGAGTGGGATGGTGCGAAGTGGAGTGGAGTTGCACAGATTGAAGTGGCATAGAGTGAAGAGGAGTAGAGTGGAGTGCCGTGGCATGAAGGGGATTCATGTGGAGTGGAGTGGTATAGACTGGAGTGGCATGGAGTAGAGCAGTGTAAAGTGGAGCAGTGTAGAGTGGCATGGAGTTGCGTGGGGTTGCATAATAGAGTGACGTAGAATTACATGGATTAGCAAAGAGTATAGTAGCATGGAGTGGCACAGAGTGGTGGGAAGTGATATAGAGTACAGAGGAGTAGAGTATAGTGGAGTGGTATAGAGCAGAGTGGTGCAGAGTAGAGTAGAGTGGAGTGTCGTAGAGTGGAGTAGAGTGGCGTGGAGTGGAATGGCATGGAGTAGATTGGAGTAGCGTAGAATAGAGTGGAGTGGCAAACAGTGGAGTGACATAGAGTGGAGTAGCATGGTGTACAGTAGTATAGTTGTAGGTGCAAATAACTTAAACAAGGAACCATTGACATCATAACAAAGGTATGGGGCATAAAGGGAATAAATGGCTGAAAGGAAATTAAAATAGGCTGCAAGCACCATGAAGGTGTAAATGTGTTGTCAGTGTGACATTTAAACATTATAACGGCTTAATCCAACCCACATAATTTTTCTTTTATTTTGGTTGTACGAGTAAGAAAAAATATGCAAGTGTAGATAAACAGTGTCCAAGTATGCGTTTGAAAACAGAAGGAATAGAGAAAGCAGCATGAGAACTGGAAACAAAGGAAGTGTCCTGAAACGTGCATGTGTGCAGTGATAAGTGATATAAAGAAATATAAAAAAAGAGGAATATAAAAAGTGCTGCAATTTAAACAAGCATTTGCAATGCAATAGGTCTCGCATTACTAAATGTTTGAGCTATTGGCGTTGCAAATAATAATGCAACACCAAGAGCTTAAACTTTCAGTAATGTGAGACCTATTGCATTGCAAATGCTTGTTTATTATGGATCAAGTGGACTGGGCTTTGAGGTCGGGGAAAATAGGGAAATGGTTCTCATTAGGGGTCTTTTTTGTGAAACAAGAAATACATTTTTCTTAAACCATAACGCAAAACTGGGCAACGCACAAGTCGCTTCCTTGGGGCTAGTAATTGTGCCGAATGTTAATGCAAATTCCTATTTATGAGATAATCAACATCCAATTCTACAATGAGGTGAATATCCGGATATTAACAAACATAGCAAATAACGGTATTAGTGCTTTAAATAACAAATTCTTATTAATGAGAGAAAGGTAATGTTCGCAAATGTTAAAAGGATTCTTGTCAATTCATCATGGCATGATGACCGCTGTGGTCTAATAGTACGTGGTCTAGTAAATTATACCGGTATAGCATTCGGTACCGGCTTTGGCCCTGAGGAAGTGACTTGTGTCGTGAAACATGTGTTGGCCAGTTTTGCGTTGTGGTTCAAGAAAAATTGATTTCTTGTTTCAAATAAAGACCACTAATCCATCAACGTTCTTTAGCTCACTTCGCCACCCCCAGTTCAGACCCAGCCATATGGGGAAGAGTTGCCACACTGAAACCCACGGTTCCTTGGCAGGTAGCATGTGGAAAGAGCAAAGCCAGTCTCCACTGAAGGCTACCAACCCCATGAGCAAGCTGCAGGGCAGTCAGAGGGCTCTCCTCCCACAGGCATTGCTTCTCACTGTTACATTCTCATGTGGAGGTCCGTGGGATCAGCCAGATAGGTCACTGAAGACATGTCTGTGGCATGTGATGGGCGGGCTGGGGCTTGCTTCAGCCACCGTCATATGAGTACTGAAGACATGTCTGTGGTATGTGATGGGCTGGCTGGGGCTGGCTCCAGACACCGTCCTATGGGCACTGAAGGCAGGTCTGTCGCATGTGATTGAGGGGCTGTTGGGATGAGATGGGCGGGCTGGCTCCAGGGACCGTCCTATGGGCACTGAAGACATGTCTGTGGCATGTGATGGGCAGGCTGGGACTGGCTCCAGACACCGTCCTATGGGTACTAAAGGCATGTCTGAGGCATGTGAGCGCTGGGCTGACTCCAGAGCTGCAGACAGCTTGTTTGGTGAAATGTTTTAGGAGGTGGGATGTCCAACTGCCTCGTTCTGTCACATGACATTGCATCCTAGCGCCCTCCTCTCCTTTGAGCCACTGAATAATGCAAAACACCAGTATTACAGCTTGCTGCTGGGGGTGTCTTGGGGCTCAAAAACCCTAGCAGAGGCCTGTTAACGTGCAGGTCTACCTTGGGACCCTTTCATCCTCCCAATGTCGATTAAGCGATTCCCGTTGAACTGGGTAATAAACGACACCTATTCTTTACACTGTTGCTAAACTGTGGCAATAACCTTGATGTAAAAAATATAAATCATTATAAAGAGGATCGCAACAATATAGGTAATTATTATTATATTAATAATTGTGGTGGGCATAGCTCACACTGCTCACTGAATAGTCTCTCGTGATCATTTAGATAGCAAGAGCCAAAAACGCCAAACTCAATAGCACCCATATGAGACCGACCTAGTAGGAATAACAGGCTGACCTTGCCCGGTCGGGTTTGAACGCGTGGTACGTTTATGAATCCAGAGCTGCCCCTATCAGGGCACCCGACATCTTGGATGAGCTTGGTGGAAATTCCAGTTGTCGATTTGCAAATGGCTTCTATCGGACCCAGTTGCCTCACGTGGGTTCTAGGACAGTAAAGTACCTATGAAGAACGCAGCACACACAGAGAAGGGCACTTAAAACCTCCATCGGAAACCAATAAAAAGCATTATAACAGAGACCCACTTCTGGAATCCACCTGGGGTCCACTGGGAAGCAGTTCACTGGATCTCCGAAAGGTTGCAGGGCAGCCAGCACCTGGATCCAGCAGTCACCAGTAGTAACTGGGCAGCAGGAATCTCCTCCAGAGATGTTAACAAAGCACAGCCAGAGTGCAGACTAGGTCATGTCAGGCCCGGGCGAGATTTTGTACGCAGATTGTTTTGCATACATCTCTTTTATTCAAATAGATAAATACCACAGAACTCTGGGGGTGTGGAGGGGGGTTTAGGTCAGCTTCTCCTTGAAGAACCAGGTCTGTCAGAAGCAGTGTGGAACACCACATACAGCGTACACAGAGTACCAAGGGAAAGTGACAGGGCAATGCATGAAGCACTTGGGAAGACCCGTGGCAGTGTAGCCTTCTAGACGCTATTATTCTTTATGTAGGTCTCTAAAGTTTATCACATCTGTGAAGGATTAGCTCACCCTGTGCAGTTTTGTCTTTCCATCAACAGAACTACAAGTCCCAGAAGCAATTTTTTTTGGGTTGAAATTTGCAAATTATGTGGCAAATGCACAATAATGCTTAAAACGCCACCGCAGAATAGCATAATTAAAGCAGTATATCAACAGATTCCACCTACCTCAGCGAGGACTCCATGAACCCACGCAAACCCGGCTTCAATGGTCATAAAACAGATTCACCAATATTGGACTGTACAGACATCCTGAATCATGGGGCAACTCCCGCGCCGCAGTCACCACACTGTTATTAAAATAATCTGCAGAACCAAAGCAGCTCTTTTGGTACATTTGAGATTAAAAAACGGCCGCGAAAGTGAAAGTAATCCCGGCAAAGCGCGGCGCGCACGGCCGCACACGTGCACTGTAGCTCTAGGCTGGCCTGGTAGCACTTTTTGGAGCCCTCTCAATAAGTCTCGCCAGACCAGCGCATGCGCTGGGTCAGGCGAGACCTAAAAAATAGTACCTGAATCAGAGTGGGAGCAGCAGATGGACATTCATTAAGATGAATCAATCTGTGCTTGGTCTGTGCTCCACATAAACAATAGGGTGTGAGGCCCAGCTCGTGCTGGCCAATAGGAAGGCAGCAAAGAAGAGTTACAAGAAACCCAATGAATGGTAAGCAATGGGCAGGCTCCAGGCCCTTTACTGTAAACAACACCCCTCACCAGCGAGAGCATGTGCTGTCACACGCAAGACCGAATGAAGCACAGAGGAAGCCACTTGCCGAGCAGCGCACAGGTCACAGGTTTAAAGCCCTGCAAATGTCAATTCGGTGAAAATGGGGAACAACACAGAGTGTGGAAGGCATCATCTTAAAGTTCTTTTTGACTGAACGATTTTCTATGCAAAGACCCAGTGCTTAATTTGAGCCGAGTTTTCCGATGCTCGGCACCGGCAATTAATTCCCAACACAGTCACTACACATGGTAACGTTGTCTCAAGTATGGAAACAGGAAGGAGAACTGGGCCTCACGGTACCACAAGTGACAACTTAAAATCTTAGGGGCAGATTTACAAGCCCTGTGCGCCACTTTTGCGCCGCCATTGCGCCACTTTTGTGACAAAGCGGTGGCGCAAAGCCAGCGCCATGCTGCGGGCCATTTACAACGTGACGCATCTAGGGACATGCGTCACGTTGTAAAGCCTGCGCCACATGTGGGCGTACCTGCACAGGGGGGGCGTTCCGGCTCAGGAACGCCTCCGAAAAGTGGCTGAGTGAAATCTACAAGATTTCAGTCAGTCACTTTTCCGGCCATGCTGCGTCAAAACCCTGCGCCTGCTTGAAGCAGGCGTAAGGATTGACGCAGCATGTTAGGGATAGTAGCACCCCGAGCCTTGCTGGAGCTGCGTCGCGCTTGCGACGCAACTCCAGCAATGCGACACCTTTCCGACGGGGGATGCGTCACGCATCTGCCCATCCGAGCGCCACGGTGCGCCGCATTGTAAATGCGGCGCCTCAGTGGTGGCACACGGGTGGGCAGATGCGTCGCAACTCTTCTGGCGCATCTCTGCTGATTAGCAGAGATGCGCCAGAAGTCGTAAATCTGCCCCTTATTGGTAAACTTTGCTGATCTTGTTGGCACATTTAAAAAATAATTCTCAGAAACCACAAAATGGAAGCAAGTAGGTCCTTTGAGGCGAGAGGGATTGCTCACTTGGTACACTTTCAGCATTACCACCATATTTTCGCCAACCTTTCACAAGTACTTACCTGATGTTATGAACTCTTCCCGAGTCCACCAGCCTTTGAGAAGCATCAGGCTGTCCGAAAATCACTCACTTTTCATGCAGGTCAGTCCGCCGTGCCTGGTGGTCTTTGGAAGACAATCCGTCTTCACACTGCTAGAGGCCTAGATATCCTTAGTGCCGAAGGGCGCAGAGGTGTGAGTGGCCACGGTGCCATATGCAATAAGGCCTTAACCACCAATCAGGTGGCGTAATGTTCCTAGCTTGCATTCGAGCCCAGAGCATCCTTGCTACGTCCCATCACACGGCTCCAGTCCTGGTGCGTATTTTCGCATTTGAAAGAGAGTTTCAGTGAGACGCAATGCGGCCACTCTAGCTGGATGCGAAATAGGGGTCACTGGCGATAGGGCAACGAGGCTCCTGAGAAGCAGCTGGAAGAATCCTCCTGATGGGACGTTTCCACGCAGGGGCGCGCGAGCCTCTAACTGCGCTAAGTGGTCCGGTTTCACCAGTAGACCTCGGGCGCTCTTCGGGATGATTAATGTGCTGACAAACTGACGGATTGGACTCATAATTTGCACTGAGGGGACGGTGAGCGGGGTGAGAGGGGGCGAGGGGCGCCCCGTTCCTCTTCTGAATCTTTGAACACACAGCGCCCTTTCAACCAGGAGTGCAGCGCCTCGGGAAACCCTAAATTCAGAGCAGAGATGAAAGCTTTGCTGTCTGTGCTGGGAGGCGGCACGTGAGCGGCAGCTCGGCCGTCATCTCAATATGAACAGTTTTTTTCTAAGAAATACAGAATTTACTTTGCTTTTTTTCAATAGATACACATACTTTTTTGTATTCTCAAATCAGATATCAAGAAGTCACAGTTATCTTATTTTTCAATTCATTGTTACAGTTGAAGACATTTGAACGATATCTATAATCAGTTAATCAATATTTAAAACCATTGATCAATCTATTGATGTACAGAGGCTGGTGGCTTGTTGACAAACCATTTGAGAGTACAAAAAAGTATGTGTATTTATTGAAAAAAGCAAAGTAAATTCTGCATTTCTTAGAAAAAACTTCATATATGGATATATATTTTTGTAATAAAAAAAGACAATATATAAAAAATATTGAAAAAATAAATCATTGAAATATATCATGATGTTATAATCTGTTTTTATAGTAATGTTATCGATTGGAATGTCTGGAATTGATGTGCCTGCTAAATTAGAAATTGACTGTGCCCAGGTGTTTCGTTTCCCATAGTAGTATTTTCCTTGTCAGGGTACGTTCATCCTAGATTCAGGGGCCCCGTTCCTTTCCCAAACTACTGCCACAACTGAATAATACAGACAGACGGCAACGGCCAACATGCTGCCAAAAAAAGTCACTCAGCTGGCCCGCGGGCACCCGTCAGTGCCCACATTATCAGACAGAACCTGAGTGGACAAGTGCCGGTACTCGGCTTGGTAAAAATAAAAAGTGCCGGTACTCAGTACCGGCGAGTGCCGACCCATTTAAAGCTCTGCTCTAAACACAGGCACTACACGTGGTAACGTTGTCTGTCTAGTTTTGAGATGAGTACAAAGTGGTGTTTAATAATTCAACATACATTCAAGATTATTTATGTCTGTCGCCCAAGCCATCCTCATAGTTATGGGGGCCAGGAATAGTGTGAATTGTCACACTTGTGGGATGGTGATTGTTAGTAGTTGTGTTGGTACTGTCATGGGCAGCAAGGCACAGGGTCAATGGGTGATTCCAGTAGGCTCCTGAGAAAGGCCCAGGCGCAAAGTTTGTACAAATTAAGGGGCATATCAGCAACAACCGGCGATAATTATCGCTAAGCGCACTTAGCGCTAGGATAATTATCGCCGGCAAGCACGGATTTTTATCGCTGAGATAGCGTGCTATTAGCAACGCTTATCTCCAAAGCGATAAAAGTCCTAGCGCTAACTGCCAAACGTGAGATTATCGCTGGAAACCCAGCGATAATCCCATACAGTTTGGCGATAGCTTGCTGATAGGGCCTCACATACTTAGCCATGATATCCACCTTCCATAGGATATCATGGCTAAGTCAGTTTCAAAGCAGGCGTAAGGAAAGTAGTGATAACAGACGTTATCGCTACTTTTCTTGTCGCTATGCTGCTTTGCGTGAGGCTTGATAATAGGAGAAATGTCGCTTAGCGACATTTCTCCCGTTATCCTGGGGAGGAACGCCCATTTTGGATCTCATTAGAGATGCAAAGATGGGCGTTAGGAATTCAGGCGCTAAGGCAAGGTTTCACGCTATAGCGTGACGTTGCTAATATAGCGATAAAATTATCGCCGCTTTTCGAGCGAAAACGGCCGCAAAAGCGGCGATAATTTTATATCGCCGCCTTGTAGATATGCCCCTAAGCACTGCAAATGCCAGAAGTAGTACTACACCAGCAGTGCAGCCATTAAGCAGCCATAGTGGACCAGACGCACCAGCCATACCAATCAAACAGAATTTAAGTGTGTATACTTTGGCAAAAACTTTTTTCATAGCACAAGCCTCGTGCTATACAGGGGACATTCTTATGTTTGACAAGTAATCTAGTCTCAGCTTCTGCCCACCGGCTTCTTCATACTGAACTGTACACTATTGGACTCTAGCTTTACTAGTCTCACATTTCAAGTAATCCCCTGAATTCTCGAAATCGGATATAAGTATTACCGCTGCATCTTTGTTTGGTCTTTCTTTGTTTGACACTGTAGTTACATCAGGACAGTGTTCTAAGCTTTTGTCTGACTTTATTGAAGCTAGGAGGGCACTCAAATATTGGCATGTGCATAGCTTCTAGGGTGTAAAAACTCAAAACCACATCTGCAAATGGAGGGTGTGGTGTGTGAAAGGCTGAGCGACTGGTGCTCTTTTGACTGTGCATCAGATTGGATCGTTTTCTTATTTTGTTTGGCAGAACACACACATACCTCCATAGTCTCAGTACATTATTTGGAGATTTGGCGTCCTTTTATAATAGAAACACCTGGCAGGGAGTCGGGGTCGGACTGGCCTATAGGACTATGGGCAGTGCCCGCTGGGCTGGCCTTACAGGTTCGTGTGTGGGCCAGTTTCCTTTGGCTGTTTGTGGACCTGTTTTATGATCGGATGGGCATGCTTTTACTGCTGATATGCCTGATATTAAAACAAATATGGTTTGCAGCAGCTCAAATCCAAGCACTCTTCGATAGTTCGCAAAAGACAGCATGCCTTTACACGTTCAACCCTGCTCCAATTTGCAAACGTGGGCCACTTTTCTGAGCCATCTAAGTCACTAATGGGGGCACTTTTATTTTGGTGTCCGAGCCTATTTTATGTCCCAGTCCAACCCTGCATAGAGCACTCAAGTCCGCCTGGAAAGGATGTCAGGTTCTAACGCAATAATCGTCCAGTCTGTGGCAGGCATTTGTTCGCGTTCGGCGTTCCTGTCAAGTATGTCCTACTGCTCCTCCACAGACCCTACCGACATGGCAGAAACAACTTGGGCAGTTCCCCACACCACGGGACATATATATATACGTCTTGTGCATGTAACCTTTTTTATTGGCCTTTCTTGGGCCGTCTGCTGGCACGCGGGCGGGCATCTGGCTCTGCAGAAACTCCTGTACAAGCCCCAAGGGACGGACGCAGCCAGCACCCGCTTCCGGGAGGCCCGCACGAGGCCGGAAGCCCATCAAGCGCTAGGGAAGTTACCTTATAAAAGTAAATTAGTGACCGCTCCGCTTCCCTTTCCTGATACACAGATGTAATTACTCTGCGCAGTGAGTAATTGCGCCTTCGTCCTCTTCCTGCGGACAGACAAAGGAGTAAGAGCGACCCGCCCAGAGCTGATTCCTTGTGTGCGATAAGGCATCACTGGAAACAAAATGTTTTGATGAACTTTTTACTGTTTTATTGCTTTTTCATTGGGGTGGGGCCGTGGGGGATAGTTGCGGGCATCCAATAAGCCTCATACTATTAAATGTTTAACATTTCGTGTAAACTACATATGAAAAGACCCAGGTATGAACCAAAGGTACAGTTGTGAGGATGGGGCAGGACTGTGTATGAGGGAGGGGGCCTGGATTTTTACTGCATTTCTTGGTACACAAAGCCTAGGAGGTCTCCAACTTTCTTTCCCCTTAACACTCTCTTTATTCTTGTTCCTCTGTGTCTCACAGGTGTCTTTTTGCGTCTGTTTACTAATTTAATATGTATGCATTGGCAGAGCAAGGGTGCCATGGGATCCATGCGAGCAAGAAAATGGGAACCGTAAAATACAACAGTAATAAGGGTTCAGTGTCCCCTTAGGTCGACGGGTCCCGGTGCCATTGCACCTGCTGCACCAGTTGTAGCCGTGCCGATGGTGAATGGTTTACGCACAGAGAGTCACTAACATGAATACAGTATTCTGAATCTGGTTTGACCTAACTTTAGTGGAAAAATAATAATGTTGCTACTGTCACGTAACCTGACCAAAGTGGCAAAATGGTGGTTGATGGTCTTACTCACATTCACCCACCTCTCTTTAGGTCTCCACAGACTTGAGGGGTGTGGTGAGGATAGCCGGCACTCGACCTCAACCAAACACCACCCCCCTTGTCAGTCATGGGTCTCTGCAGACCCAAGCTGACAGAGAATTAACAAAGAGCACGTACTCAGACAGAGAGGGATTCATTTAATTTCTTTATCTACCATGATGATAGCAACATATGACTCTTCATCAACTCTTATACATTTTTATTTCTATATTTTTTACTTTTCTAAAAATATTTGCCTCCCACCTCACCTGTAAATTATTAAATATTTATTTTATTTTGCGGAGTTTTATATAGCGCAAACTTGACCTGAAGGTATCGGGTTATCAGAGCGCTTTACATAGCACCAGTTGCATTACATGAGGACACATTCATTGTTGTTAGGCATGGGGAGATTAAGTGATTTGCCCAGAATCACAGGATGTTCAGCATCATTGCCGAGACTGGAACCCAGTTCCAGATTCGAGGTTGATGCCCTAGCCGTTAGGCCAACTCCTCTCCCCAATGACAGATAACAGATCTATCATATGTTCACTATAATGTATTCCCTCTTCATTTATGCACAATTTAAATAGCCCCCATATTTGGTTTTAAAGAACAAATTCTGAGGACAGCTGTGTTCATTTGTGATTTGAGGCAGTTTTAATTAACCGGAATTAATTCTATTCTTTTTATTTTTGATGTCCACAGTTAGAAGTATTTTTTTCACAATAGGAAGGCATGTGTACATGTCGATATGTTTCGGCCATAAAATTAATAAATAGACTAGTCAGGACATTGTAGCTTTAAAAACATAATTTAGAACATTGTAGTTCAATGTGAGCTATAGAACGGATAAATAATATTATTCTTATGTAACAGTAAATATTTCCCTTGGAAGTCCAATTTTCCGAAAAAACATTGTATCCTCCGTCCATATTTTTGTATAAAAAGATCTTGTATTGCTATTGCATGTTCTATCAGAAGGCTCACTGAGGTTTTAGAGCACCTACTCATATCCTAACAGATTCCTTGTATTGCTATCCATCAAGGTGTCTGGGAGGAGAGTATAACATTACTATCAGTTTGATCCTTTCTTTGTGACTATATTACAACCAACTGCAGGGACCACAAGGGACTTTGTATAACTGAAGTAAATTGATTCTACAAAAATTAATAACTTCTTCATATTGTTATCCATGCAAGTATATATATTCATACCTATGTCATGAATATGACACCTTTTCCCTTCGTGAGTTACATGTGCTAATTAATCAATCAAATAATAAAATGCACATTTAGTTTATATTATTGTGCTCTGCAATGTGATAAGCAAGGGTTGCTTTAATATATCCAGAATATTTAGCCTAAGTGCTGACTGTTCTGTTTTACATTGCTTGTTATAGCGAAGTTTCTAGAAAGTTGATAACTACAGGTCTTGTTTATTGTTGTGCAAAATAGATGCAGAATGAAAATAAGTGAAAGGGCTTTATGCCTCTTTCGGCTTGATGTTAATTCTAAGAGTTTCAACAGAGATGCAGTAATAATATAAAAGCTGAGCACAAAGAGTGAGATGTTAGAGGGGACTTTTCACACCAGGCGTCAATGGAACAGGCTATTCAGAATCATATCGCTGATTCTAATTTAAATCCACTGGTAAGGGAGGCAGTTAGCCTTCACTACTGAACTCATCAGTGCATCTAGAATACAAACAAGAATAGAAGGCCTTGCTCTTTTATTGAACACAAACGTATTGCTAAAACAGATATCAGGGTGTGAACAATCTCTTAAAGTAAAAATAGGTTTTTATTTTCTGCTGAGCTAGAATTAGCTTAGTGCTTAGAAGTATCAGACTAGGGGTAGAATAGCTGTAAATGTATAACTGCAATCACAGTGGAGTGGTTGATCTATTCTCGCTCCGAGTAAACATTCTACTGCCATTTTATTTGTCTTTATTGTGGTTCCTATTCATATCCTATACTAGGTTAGGTTTTGATTTTAAGATAAATCCTTAAAATATACCTCAGTTTCTCGTGTATTAAAATGTATAATTCAGTAATGAAAGTGAGTTTGTGGTTGAAGTCACTATCTCATGCAATTGATTGTTACCAGAAACACATCTCACTCAAATATTGCTCAGTGAGTTGTGGGGTGGATGCACTCCAACAGGTTTTGTGTCTCTGGTTGGCACCCTCACTGAGTTCTTTGTGCAAGAGAGTTTAGAAAACGAAACTCAACAATTCTAGAACAATCTAAAAAAAGCATCCTTTAGCAACCAATATGGGGCAAACATTTTCTAGATTCTTGAGTAATTTTGCATGACACAAACAAGAAACCAAGAGTTACAATTAGTAGGGATGTCTTATGTAATATTGGGTACCTCCTTAAAGTAGCGGTTCCTTATGCACAGCCCTGGCCTCTGTGATGCACCACTTACTACTCATTGCCTCGGTTGCTAATAGTTTAACTGAACAATGCTCATGAAAACACGACTTTAGTGTTTTCATTAACACTGCTAGTGTGCAGGTCAGCCCTCTCGGCCTCGTCTCCTGGCTCCTGATGACAGAAGGGGAAGGATGACTGTGGCACGATCCCTCTACATAGAGTTGTATTAGAATACAGCACTCCATAGATAGATGTGGGGATTGTGCATCTGAGGGGCGCATTCAACAATGATCCCCCCACACAGGCACAATCCATTTTATTCAGCAGACATACTGCACATGCCTCATGCATCACAACAAATCTGTTAAAATGTGGCTGCCTTTGTGCATATCAGTGCATCCCTGAAGCCACTAAGAAGACACACGGTGCAGCAAGGGTGGGATCCCAAGCACTGTTGCATCTTTTTATTGGGCTGTGGTTCCAGTCCTATCAAGAAGCATGAAGAGGTATTGAGGTTGGCCTTTCCCTTTTTAAACTTGGCCTTGCATCTCTGGTTGGCATCTTATTGGGAATCATGGCTTGCTGTTTTTAATTATGGGTGGATGGAACTCATGGAGTTTCAGTCTGCCCAAATCCGTGGAGTAACATAAAAACTCTGTGGGATTCCACAGTTTTCTGCCAACGGGTGGAAAATATGCCTGTTGAGATACTTGCGCTACAATTTAGTGCCAGTAGTGTGAGCAGAACTGAAAAATCAGTGAGAGCGGCACCATTCTGCGAGCAAGAGTGCACGGCCATTCGAGCTGATTTTGCTGCTGCTCGAGTTGAAAATTTACTCGGGCTGCTGCAAATGTACTGAAGAAGCAGCCCGCTGACCGCAACTGCCTTACGTGACTGCCTGTATTAGAAAATGGCACTAGGGGATGCCAAATCTCACGTGCGCTCACACTTCTAGCACCTCACGGGAAGAAATTCTGCCAGGCGCTGATTGCCAGAATTTGGCCGGAACTCTGCATGAGAAGGGTTACACGGAGTTGCCAAATTCTGCCAATTCCGCAGGCAGAATAAAACATTACGCTCACCCCTAGTTCTAATGTCCAGGATCATATTCCTGTTCTGCTGCTGCCATGGAGCCTCCAAGTTGCCAGCAAATGAAGCAAGGTAAGTAAAATATGTTATTTCTCTGTGCATGTGTCTGTATGTGTTTATGAGTATGTTTGAGAGTTACTGAGAGTGAATGAGATGGAGTGAGAGTGCATGTGCATGAGTGCGTTGGAGAGTGTCAATGAGAGTTAAAGTGAGAATCGGAGTTTGAGAGAATGTATAAATAAGAGAAGGCAGGTGCGAGGGAGTGAGTGAAGGGTTGTGAGTGCATTAGAAGGACGATTGGTGATTGTGAGATGGTGTGGGCATGAGTCAAGGGTGCAGCTATTAAAGGTACAGCAGGTACAGTTGCCCCTGCTGCTCAGTCAGTGACTGTGACAAGGTGTGTGCGTGTGAGAGTGACAACTAGTGAGTATGAGTATGCTTGTGTGTGAGTAACAGTGAGGGGAAATGAGAATGAGTAGGTGAGACAGGTAGTGGGGAAAGAGTGAATGTGATAGAGGATGTGTATGAGTAAGAGTGCGAGAGTGCGAGTAAGAGAGTGTTTGCATGTTTTCTCTAAGAGAGTGTGATAAATTCTGCTCCGCCAGCAAAGTTGGCGGATTTTTTGCAACTATGCCCTAGCCACAAGAATCAGCCGTGGCCCGTGGAGGGAGTTCCGTGGGGCGGTAAGGCGGGGCGGGGGAGGAGCAGGGTGGGGGGTTCTAAAAACCGGAATATGGATATTTACAGGTAAGTAAACAATTAAACAAATAAAACAAATCGAAATTCGTTTTATTTATTTCATTGTTTACTTACCTGCAATTATCCATATTCCGGTTTTTAGAACCCCCCACCCTGCCCCTCCCCCGCCTTACCGCCCCACGGAACTCCCTCCACGGGCCGCGGCTGACAAGAATTGATGTCCTAGTGTGATTTTCGGGGGCTAGGAGGGCACCCAGGGAGGTTTTCCCACCGCAGGAGGTGGTGGGAATTCGCGACCGTTTATGGTGAGAAAGCTGCAGGGAGAGTAGGAATCTACACGAGCGGCAGCAAAACCAACTAGAGAGGCAGCATACTTTCGAGTATTTATTTAGACTACCATGTGTGGCACACTCTCATTGGCAGTATTACAGGAAGTATTAAAACAGGTAGAGAATGAACATGAATCTGCACCTGCTCTTTATTTAGGGAAAGTGGGTCATTTGAGATAGTTTCTTTGACAGTTCTGAGTCATGTTTGTAGAGAAACTGCAGTTCTGGCAGCCCACCAGCAGACGGCAGCAGTTCCTCTTCAGGATCAGGGACTTTGAAAGATTATTTCAGAAGGTTACATATCTGTGTGCATGATACATGCGATCTATGGGCCATAAAACCACATCTCAAATCAAACAATTGAGAATGAGTGTTCCATCAAGGAGAAAGCTGCACAGGACACTAAGAAAATGCAGAAAGCACATACACAGACAAGGACTGGATCTCCCTCAATACAGGAGTCCAGAAGGGTTGTATAATTTGAGGGACTATAACAAAATTAAAAAGCCAATACATGATAACCATTGTTCCTGCTCTTATCAGAACTCTGGGGACAGTAAAAGGGCAGAAAGAAGTGGATGTTCTGAGTATCGAAGAAAAGATGAGTACGGCAAACAGAAAAGTAAATTAGGGCTTGAAGCTGAGCTGAGTGTAAAAAAAGACGAGAAAGGTTCGGACCCAAAGACTTACTTTAATAAACATGCCTCGCAGACTAGGGTTACTTCTGTGGAACAGCACTTAAGCAGTTATGCTTTGCTACGCTTCTGGACAGAGCAGAAGAAGTGACGGTTATTTGCCAGAATCTCAAAAAGCAGCTAGTGGGGACTCCAGCTAAAGGCTACATACAGTTTGAGATGCTGGATGGACATTTAAATCCTCCTGGCATGGTTTATGATGTAGAAATACAGATTAAGTGGTGACACGCAGAGCAACATAAAACCTAAATTTTGGCCTCATGTATTGGATGCTTCTGACATCATTTTTGCAGAATATGACTGGCCTCTGGTTGTTGTAAAGGATGCATCTCAAGATGAGGAGGCACTAATTGAAACATTTTCCTTAGTGCCTGAAGAACTCCGTAAACAATGTGCATGTGAATGGTCTCTGATACAGGCTCCTCCATTGTATAGACACAAAACAGGGTGAGACACAGAATGTATTCCACATGTCGTTCACTTTTGGAGCAAGACCCAGATGTAGGCTCAATATCCTTTGAAACCAGAGCCTAAGCTTGATATAAAATCTATTTAGATCAGTTACAGAATCAAGGTATAATAGTGCCTTGTAGTTCCACAATGAACACCTTTTTTTGGTTTTGAAGTCTGCTAATTCATACAGAATAGTTTCAGATTATAGAAATTTAAATGCACATACACACACACACACATACTGTACAAATTGCTCATAGTACTGTACTAATGACACATTTAGAAAGAAAAAAATGAAACAAATTTGGACATTTCCAATAGATTCTTTAGTCAAAACATAGCACCTGTACCTCATTATCTAAACGCTTTTTCCTTTTGTGGTTTTCAGTACGCCTATATGATATTGCCCATGGTGCATAAGAATAGCCCTGCTCTTTTTCAACAAGAATCATGTAGATCTTACAAGAAGATCCTAAGGGGCTATCCTATTTTGATGATATATACATTATCGACTATGACTTGACTGAACACCTGGCTACGGTAGAAAGAATAGTGACTTTGTTAGCCCAGTACAGGTATAAAATTAACTGTAAGGAATCTAAAATTGATAATTTGTATGTGATTTTTCTTGATTATGAATTACCATTCGGGGTAATTGCTTGGCACCTGACCTCCTACAGAAGTATGCTCCTTTTCTATCTCCAAACACAGTGAGAAAATTACAATACTTTGGTGGAATTTCTAAAATTTGGTACAACTGACTAGCAACATTACTCTGAGCAATAAAAGCCCTGGTACGATTTAATGACTCCCACATTTTCAGAAAAACACTGGATGAAAATACACAGAGCTATCTTACATGGACTGCAAACATACAGGTTAGACATCAAATATTTACAGACGCGAGATAATAAAAAAAGACATAGTTATTAGTGTTATTCCCAGCACCTTAGGCTACACATATGTAGTTTACAATGAGGGACATACAACTCCCACCATGTGCTGATCACATCTCTACTCTTCTGTTGAGGAACACTTTACTCTACTGAGAAAATTCTCACTGCAGTGTAGACACCCATATTGAAAAATCACCCTTTGGTCCAGGGGAAATTGATTATTCTAGGCTCTCCTATATCTACAATAGGAGCAGCAACAAAAGCAAGTATTCCTAACATTTGCTCTTCACAAAAGCACTGGGTAGAGTCGGCCAATTCTTTAAATGCTACTGAAGTAACATTTAGGTATGACCCAACATTCTGCATGCAAATACCCACAGAACATATTCCAAACTCTGAACATGAGTATAAGAATGGGTTTCTAAACGGACAGCTCTGCATAACATGTGGTTGGAACTAAGCAAAAGTATTCTGCAGCTAGAGTTGCAGTGCAGGGAATGTTTGAAGATGGTGACTTCAAGGCTCTAGGCACACATAATAAGATTTTAGGTGATTCCACTGTGCAGCTAGTAGATATGCATGTCCTGTTGTTGCTGATGTTATACGGAGTTATGTGCTTTTTTATGGGTGTGTTACATTTGCATAATTGTTTTCACTTGAACCTGTGAAATTTGGGAAAATAACGTGGAACTACGTGTAATTACACAATATATAAATCGTTCATTTAGCGCTACATGATAGCATGAAATGCATTTTTGTGCCCATTTTGGTCACAAGAGACCAGTATTTATGCCCAAAACATAAATACTGAAAAAAATGCCTGCTCAATTTCTCGTAGTTGTGATGTTTGTGAGTGTAATTTTGCATACTTACATGACTTGAAATAATGGTGTAAATTTGCGTAGCAAGACTAACACAAAATGCCCCACATTATGCAAATTGCGCTGGTGTCATTGAAATTTCACCCAGGCCTAGTTTTTTTGTGTGTTATGTTGTCATTCCTATATATGTGTTATTGCATGGACATCGCTGTGACAAAGAAGATGACATTTTTGCAGGTACAGTTAGAAAAACTGATTTTGTAAGACTGATTTCCCACATACATCATTTTCTTTTGTGTTCTCTGTTAATTCGCAAACATTGCATTGATCACATAGTGCCCTATCATTTTTAGTAGCCCCTAGATCTCTGTCACTGTTGTACGGGCATCTGGTCTATTCACTCTCACCAACGGAACTCCAAGCCAGGAGACAACTCGCGGAGAGCAGCTACCTGCACACCTTCTGCGGGGGAGGGGGAGGGAAGACACAGGGGATGGAGTGCATGAGTGACAGGACTTCAGTTCTTTAAAAACAAATGGGTTGGCGAGATGGGGATGGATACTAAGGGTGGTCGGCTAAAGTGGCAGGGCAACCGGTGCAACATTTATGTACATTTAGGAATGGGTCTAGGGAGGATTAATGATGAGGCTGGTCTTGGAGGGCATCAGGTGCAAGGTATGTTTTTTAATGTGGAAGGCAGAGGGATGGTCAAAGGGTCATAGAGATGAGTTGCAGAAATGACATGCAGTGGGTGTAACTGTGAATTAAGGGCGTGGCATGTGACATGTGTTGCCTATCTGCCTATCTCAGAGTCCCACCAGTGAAAAACAACCACATTATTCATGGTTAACCATCTAGAATCTTGCATGTTCTCCATCTCTTCTGCTCATACTACCTTTTCAGTGAAACAGATTTTATGATGCTGAATACTATAGGCTGCCCAAATTATTTCTGCCCTCCCCCACTGAGCTCACACAGTGACTCTGGGGGTGGTGTTCCACCTAAAAATACAACCTCTTCTATTGGATTTATTCTTTATAGCAATTTTGCATATTTGACAAATGGCCCGACGTCTCTGTAAATCTGCAGCACAGAGTTTCTAAAGAGAACATGTTTTTCTTGGGTTTTTTAGAATTTCAAAATTTATAGATTTTTCTTGAATATTTATAAATGTTGAAAATTTCCCACAGATTTGGACTTTTTGAAAATCTTTCGGAGATATCAGCCTGATTTTCCAGGAGGAGTGAAAGTCTCCAAAAGCAACAGATGGGAAGAGGCGGGCGCAAGATATTGAAGGATACATAGACCCACACTTCAGAATACACAAAGGGTAAGAATAACAGGATCACACATTTAGAAATGAGTCACGCTGTATGGCTGAGTAGAGTTTTTTCTGAGTAGGGCATATATTTCAATTATCATCTTGTATAAACATTCACAAATATTGCTCATAAAGCCATTGAGTATATTTTGAGGTACTTTGTTTTGGCCTTTGATCTTTGATCTTAAAATTAAACCACCATGTCTAAAGATTTCAGAGGTTTTCCCGAGAAATGTTAAATTTTTCGAAAACATTAAAAATAATAATAATATGCACATTTTACAGATGTTAAAGGAATTAATCATCTGACTCTGAGGAAAAAGCACATGGCACTTTGAGGTTTAAAGTTTTGATTGTAACTCACAATGATCTAGTCTGAAAATTCCCAGCATGGAAAGTGATCTTGGCTTAAAAGCCGTGGCTTATATCACGAGAGGATTCTGGGAAGTCGCCATCCATCGTACTGCAGGGGAAAGCTCTGCCCCAGGAGTATTAGAGTCCCACGCTGCCCAAATTATGGCTATATTTTACTATCCAATCATTGGGCAAGGAGCCCATTTTCCTTGCTTACATTAGAGCTCAGGACACCCGTGCTATGCCACTGGTTAAATTCCAGTTTGTCTTTTTTAGGTGTGGGTTTTTACAGACTTATTGTTAACAATATACAGAGAGGGATTTAGGTCCATCTCTATCAACCATTGGCTTTCTTCGACCAATCTCTTTCAACCTATGTCTTGGAACTTTGCCAATCACACCTTGGCTCAACCCAGTGGCGTATTAATCTCCCACCTAATGCTCTTACCTGTTGGGTGTGCACTTCCCCCTCCACTCATGAGCTTCCATAGAACCTCATGAAGGATTACTTTACAAATATATCAGCTCAAGGCTTTAGCAGGCATGTAGTCATATTTTCTGAGACAAGGCGTGGCACATTTAAACAAAACATTATAAGTTAATCTCTTTGCATTCCCCTCTCTGAAGCCCTTGTACAGTCCATAACATGATCCCTTCTGTGCCCCATGTGCTTCTGTGCCCGTAGATAATGCGACTACGCCTGTGCCTCACTTCAGTTATAAATGTACAACAAAAATTAAACGACTGAATGAGAAAGGGGAAACCATTCAAAACACAGCTTCATTTTCAAAACATTATACAGCAAGTAGTTGAATAAAACAATCAAATGGAAAAACATGCTATGCATTGATTGACTGCAATGCACATGTATTCACATATGCCCTGCATCCAAACTTACAGGCGAAAAATAATGACCAGCTGCCCATGGTACAATATTAACCCATGCCTGTGTTTTTTTAGAGTGACTAGTCAATTGAATGAAACATTAATTTGTAACTGTGACAGTATGGAAACATAAAAAAACAACCGATGCATTTCAGGTTGAAGTGGAAATTAAACAAAATAGACAGTAAGAAAGTGGATTATTTTTTTTGGCAGGGCAATTTCCCACTCCAAGGAAAAATGACACTAACGTGTCAGGGTGAAATACAAAGTCACTATATTAAACTGAGCTCAATCCCGTGGAAGCTTGGCACACTGTAGATATGCTTAACTTGGGGCAATGTGTAAAGTATTTTTGCAGTACCAAAACAGTAATAAAGTCAAAATAGCAAACAATAAAAATCCCTAACCGAATAAGAAAAATAAAGCAAAGTTTATTGAACAAAATGAAAACAAAATGACAAAAATCTAGTAAGGGGGAACAGACATATGAATTTTTAAAGCTATGAGTAAAAACAGCAACCTGCTAGTGATAGTCTGTACAAGCAATAGACCGGGACCTAAAAGTGATATCAAGCCGACTGAAAGGGAGCATGGGTCAACACCAAGTGGGTTCATCCCGGTCAAAGATTGTGCTTTCTGATTTAGGGCCTGATTTAGATATCAGCGGACGGGTTACTCCATCACAACGGTGTCGGGTATCCTGTCAGCTGAAATATAAATCCCATAGGATGGAATGGGATTTATATTTCGGTGGAAGGGATATCTGTCACCATTGTGACTGAGTAACCTGTCCACCAATATCTAAATCAAGCCCTAAGTATTTATTTACAGAGCTCAATATCCACCTGTGGGTGAAGCCTGAAGCCACATCTGGGGAAGGTGCATTGATACTGGACACTTTACAGCAAAATCCCCCTGATGGCTTCAGACATTTAGGAAGTCTAAACATTGTGTAAGTCCCGATTTCTCAGGGTTTCTGGAGAAGCTTTACAGTGTCACTTCTAAAGCTTACAGGACTTCTAGACAACGTTTAGGTATGAGGACTCACTCCAGCAGAGGGCTTCAGCAATGTCCAGTGCAGGTCCAGTTGGTACTGTTCAACTGGTCACTGCAGAAAAACACCTCACGCAGCTTGTCGTGTTCCTGTAGCCACACAGGAGGTCAGCCAATTAAACATTGGAGTCCACTTCTTTGTCCCGGTTACAAGAGGGAGCAGGTCTAGTTCTTTAGGGCTCCTCTCAGGTCACAGCTGGTCCAGTCCTCTCCTGAGCTTCCACAGGCCCAGAAAGTGTTCTGAGGGAGGCTCCTTGGGGAGCCATATTAATGGTTGGCACAAGCAAGTGGGTGAGCATGACTCCTGGGCTCACCCTAATCCATGGGTAAAAAGTTCCCAAGGGCAACCCTACCCCCTGTTTAGCTGTTCCTGTTTGCCCTACAGCAAATGCCCCAACAGTACAACTCACTCCTAAAATCCATGATGGGATACTTTTTCTCCCTTGTGCAGAGTTGTTGTGTGCACCCAGAGGTATGGCCAGGAAAATGATCAGCCCCCTTCCCTGTGTACACTACACACAAGTTCTGGGGATAGCTTCCCTCCCACTGGATTTAGAGTCATCCTGGCTACTGTGAGCCTTGGGGGCAAAGGCTCAACCTTCTTCAGGTCTCTCCTCATACTAAACTATCAATGAGCAAGCTTCACCTCTGTGGTTTTCAAGTTAATGAAGTTCCCGGGTACACTCCAATATTCCTTTTTTCAGCTAAATCAAATGCCCCATACCCAGTTCATCCTGCCACCAAACCTAAGCCAATGTTCTACTCTGGGAACACCTCATTAAGGTCAAGTACTTGCTGGGCAGTTGCTTGCAGGCAAATGCACATTAGCTTCCAGGAGCTACAGGCAAGGAAAAGGTAACTTTCTAAAAGTTACTTATCCTAAATATTTATTGAAAAACTGATAATGAATTAGACTTTTAATAGAGATGAAAAGTCTTCAT
Source organism: Triturus cristatus (assembly GCF_964204655.1). Classification (NCBI taxonomy): domain Eukaryota; kingdom Metazoa; phylum Chordata; class Amphibia; order Caudata; family Salamandridae; genus Triturus; species Triturus cristatus. Next base: position 795,389,658 of record NC_140583.1, on the reverse strand, counting down.
TTTATTACTTTTTTAGCCATTTCCTGTCACAAGTTACAGATTAAAGCTTATAATCTGTAATTTTACATTTTTAGAAGCAACTACAGTCCTGCCAGTGAAAATAGCTTTTGAAGCTTAATCACTGGAGTAACATGCCAACTTTAATTTCACACATGTTTCACTTTTAAATATCATGCACCCCACCTTAAAGGTAAAAAGGAATATTTACAGGTGACTAATTAATATTTAAAAGCAGGATTTCCCGGCTGTCAAAAAAGGTTATTTTGACAGTTTGACAGCAGGTATTTAGGCTACCGTCCATAGGTGGCATTTAACTTCCAGAGCCAAGGTATATTTCCTATACCATATACCAGGTACTTATTGAGAAGTTAAATATATATCAGGAGTAAGCCAAAGTAACCATGTTTAAAGGGGGAGCACACACACTTTATTCCCATTTAGAAGAGATAAAGTACTCAGATTTCAACAACCAGTAAAAAATAGGGTCCAGGAAAATGCACTAATTCTAGGGTCCTCATGCAGAAAAGGCAGATTTGAAGTGATGAGAAAATAAATAAGAGGACAGACTTATTTAAATAGTGACTGCTTTGCTCTTCCGTTAGATCTGTAAAATGCCTTAGCGAACAAGAGGGGCTGCTTAGCTGTTTGAAAACATTGCTTTGTGCAAGTGAGTACTGTACAACACTGGGGCACAATTTCCTGTTCATTGCAGCCGCTGAGATGAGTGCGACTGAATAAGCTGAGGACGGATTTTACAATACCAGTTATCTGTCTGCCCATTCATTTCTTGCATACACTAGAATTCCCTTTCATAAGAAGCAGCTTAGCTGAGTCTAGAAGAAAAGGGCCTGAAAGGGATGTTTCTCAAGTTCCGCTGACAAGGGCCAGTGCTTTTAATGGGCCGGTACTCACCGGTACTTCGTACCGGCACTTCATAATTTTCTCTGTTTCAATACTGGAACTTCTCCTTAGCTGGTTCAGTGGAGTTGGTATATTGAGCAGCACAGGTGCTGCTCAACTACTACTGATGACGCCGTCAGTGTGAAGCGTTTTTTTGCGCCGTTACTACAGCTAGCACCAGTGCAGCTCTATCGCGTCCAGTGGTGCACACATTTCAGCTCCCGCTCTCCCTCCTCAGATGCCCCCGCCCATCTTGTATTTAGTGCTTCCAAAGTGGCAAGCAACTTCCATTTCCTGCAGCCAACAAGGATGAGAGAGTCTCAACTTCTCAAGAAAACGCACTACGCACCTTTTCCTTTTGACTCAGCAGTGTAGCTACAAAAGACATTTTCTTCTAACACACCCTGCAACCTATAGTCACTCAGCCTGTAGCGCTCAAATTATTGGAGCGCCAAACAAAGCTCCGGCCCGTCTGTATTGGCCTCTTTAGAAAGCTGTGTTGCACTTACCATTCTGAATCCTGGGCCTGTATGACAGTTCTGAAGTGTTTACTCTACTACAGCTGTGCGCACAAAATGATCTGAGTGGAGTGCAAGCAGCACACCCATTAGGTTGTCAGAACAGCCTGTCAATCTGCCAATATTAGAGTGCTGTTTGTGTACTGCTTGGTGCCTGGTCAGGAGTGCTGCTTTTGATGCCAGGGAAACAGATCCTGAAGATGCGCGATTGGAGGCAGAAGTGATGTGATGGATGGGACTGGTGTGTCAGCGGCCTGACTATTTGCTGGTACTCTTTATCACTCTTAGTCCTACTTCTCCTGGTCCCAGTTATCACCTTAGGTTTGTCTCCACCTCAGGACAGGAAACAAAAACAGGAAATGCTAGCCAATAACCACACCCACTTGCACACGTGCTTGCATGCCCTCAACACTTTCAGTAATACTAGGCCATGTCAAAGGCCAGACACAGGGAGGGTATGTGACGACTGGGGCGAGGACGAGTAGGACTAAGAGTAATGAAGGGTACTGGTAAGTAATCAGGCCATTACCGTTACGTTCATCATCCTCATCCCAGTCATCACTTGATAAGGTTTACCAAAGCTAAAAAGGCCTTTGACAACAAAACGCCTTTTTGACTCCACAAACACACTCATTTTATTTACATATGTGTGCAGCAACCTACACCATGAAATATAAACATAATCACACTGTGATATGATGCTACACCCAATGATTTAAGGAGATTCATGAAGCACATGACATATATGAAGAACAACGAGAATTAACATATAAAAGAAAATACCAAAAATTCATTTACGTTTCGCTGATTGCAAGACCCCAACACAAAACCGTTTCCCCTTCAGGGCTACTGATCTTCAACCAGTGGTGCTTAATAAACTTGGTTCCACATGCCAAAGTTCCATCTCTGTATATCTCCTCCAACATAACCCTTGAAACTCCACCCAAGAGGCCACCATTCCCGACAGAATGGCCTTGAACTCTACTGTGGCACTAAATGTTTTGGCTTGAATAAATCAACGCAATTGTTGAATTGGTGAAAGTTCACCTAAACCACATGCAGATGCATTGGCCACAAAAAAAGACACATTGAAAGAGAGAAATTGTAAATCCACTGAGTCTAAAGGTTCAAAAGGATGCTGTAGATATTTTGAAACCAATGGAAGATCCCAAGAAGGGGCAAATTCTGAGACAAAGTCTTAGAAATAGAAAAGCTTCTGAATAGCTCGCAAACAAGAGACTCTAGTCAGAAGAAGAAAGGGCATCACCCCGAAAAGCCTTAATTGAGAACGACTGTAGCTTAAGGGTTGCTAAGGTGATGCCTCTGTGAAACCCTTCCACCAAGAAATCCCAGATTAGAAGACAGGTCACAAGACATTGCAGAGATATCATGAGATATACACCTAAAATGAAAGATAGACCAATGCATAGAATATGAGTTCAAAGTCGAAGGTCTCCTTAAACTTTGCATAGCGGCAACTACTTTTGAGAAAAGAACTTTGTGCACAAGCTTCAGCCTCTCAACAGGGTGATCTTCATATGGTCACCAGTGTTCCCTCCCCTCAACGGCAGAAGGAACACTGGAAGAATCCAAGGAGAACACAGAGCTATCCTCTTCAGGAGAGGAAACCACACTCTGCGAGGCCAGAAAGGAACCACCAGGATCACATTCACCTTTTCCTTCAGAGTGTTCAACAACAACTTCAGAATCTCAGGAAACTGAGGAAAAGCATAGACACGCTTTATTGGCCACCATGTAAAAAAGGCATCCACTTCATAGGCGCCCTCTTCTGTGAAACTGGAGCTGAACTTGGGAAATAGATGGTCTGTCTTGGAGGCAAAGAGGTCCAGATACGGAACGCCAAACCTCACTCAGATCTTCTGAAAAATCTTCCTTGAAAGTTGAAGGTTCTGAGAAGAAGAAAACACTCTCCTTGAGTGATCCACCTCGACATTGTTCTCCTCTCTGATATGAATCAGTGGAATTGACAGAAGATGTTCTTCCGCCCAAAATCCCACAGTGCATGGTGCCTTGTTGAGAGACTGTGAATGCGTGTGCCCTGGTGATCTATATATGCCACAGTTACTGTATTATCGGATCTTTCATTGCACTTCTCGAAAAAAGGTTGGAACTTGAGAGGAGCTTGAAACACTACTCTCAAATGTGAGGATCTGGCAGCTTTCATCTGATTGCATCTTCCTTGCACTGCATGTTCACACAGGGCTGCTCCACAACCTGTCCGGCTCGTATCTGGTGTCAGAACCCTTGGTTAAAGAGGATGCATTGGACCTCCACAGAGTAAATTCTGTGGATTCAACCACCATTGCAGACTCTCCTCAATTTCTGGAGTAAAAGAAATAACTGTTTCCAAATTCCAACCTTCTTGCTTCTTGTTCAGGTGCCTTAACAGAGGATGGAGATGCCATCTTGCCCAAGGAACCATAAATACACTGGAAACCATATGGCCCAGAATCTACATCCAGTTCCTTATTGGAGTTTTCTTCTGATGAAAAAGAGTATTCAACAAGTGTTGGAGTTGCAGCATTTGTTCCCCTGGAGGAAAAACCTTGTCCCAGTCTTTTCGGATCCTTGCCCCTATAAAGATCAGTTCTTTTTATGGAATCACAGGGAATTTTGGAAGGTTCAAGAGAAACCTATGGCATTTTAGCATAAGAATGGTCTCTTGTAATGCTTGCAGCACCAAAGCGTGTGACTGGGCATGAACTAACCAGTCATCCACATATGGGTAAACTGAAATCTCTTGGAGCTGCACCAAGCCACTAATGGTGCCACCATTTTTATGAACACTCAAAGGGCTGAGCGAAGACCAAAGAGCAGTACCCGAAAATGACAATGGCTGTTGTGGATGCAATAGCAGAGGTATTTCTGATGAATTACTGCCAGTGGCACATGGGGATAAGCATCCGTCAAGCCAATTGTGACCATATAACAATATCCTTGAACCAAGGGAATGATTCTCTGTAACGTCTCCATCTTAAATGGAGTTTTCCGTATGAACTTATTCAAGAGTTTCAAATAGATCACTAACCGGAATCGCCGGAAATCTTGGTGACCAGAAAAACAATCAGGTACACCCTTTCCCTTTCTGGGACGGTGGTACTGAAACAATTACCCTCTTTTCCTGCAGTGCTTGTACTCCTTACAACAAGGCAAGCTTTTTCTCTGGTGACCGGGGGATAGGGGTTGGAATCGTCCCTGTTTCTTTGGCTGTGGAGAGGAATTTGATTTATTACTATGCTTTACTTTGTTGAGAACCCGGCCATCTGTTGTCATCATTTACCATGCGTAGAGGAAATGGTGGATCCCTACCCCGACTGGCCAATGCTGCCCAACCGCCTCCTGGGCCCAGGCATAGTCAGGATCACTGATCTTTGATACTCCCACTCTGGTGCTGCTTCTTTGGACACCTCTGGAACGGTTTAACAGCTTTCTATTGTAATTCTGTCTTCTTGATGGTTGATGAAAGGAATTCTTGCCCTTGAAGAAAGATGAAGAAGAAGAACCAGTTGCTTTAGAGAGTGGTTTCCTAAAAGAGTAAGATGGTTTACGCTCTTTACACATTTGGCGCAGTTTCTCCTCCGAAGAAGATCCAAACAGTCTTTTTCCTTCAAAAGGCATATGCAACAACGTAGCCTTCTGTGCTGCATCCGTGTTCCATGGCTTTAAAAATAAGTTACAATGAGTTGCAACTGAAGATCCACAGGCCAAAGTAGAAGCCCTGACAGTGTCAAATAAAACATCCATCAAAAGTTCAATCAGCCTCTCAGCTTCTTTCAATAAATCAGACGCATCCTGATACCCCTGAATTTCTTTCAAATGGCCGTAAAGTGAGTCAATAATGATTGAGAGGTATAGGCGGTATATACACCAGCTCTTAAAGCCACTTTTGCTCTCGAATACGCTTTCTTGAGGGTCCCATCAACTTTCTTTTCAGTGGAGTCCTTTAAGATATTTTTCTCTGGCTTTGAGGATCACCCCCCACCAAACTTGCCACCACTGAGTCTACGTGAATAGAGTCTGGAAGAATCTCCTCCACTGTCTCAATCGGGTAGAGTTTACAAAATAAGCCTTTAAATTCTCTCCTCCTCCATACCCCTCTTCCAAGACCTTTTAGGGTATGGAGAATGAGAGTTGGACCTACCAGATGAATTAGATGAGGATCACATCTAACTGTCTATGCAAGAAAAGCACATTAAATATTACTGCCCATAGAAAGTGGAACCTCGCGCATGCGTGGTACTGCTGCCTCGCATGCAGAGAATAATCTCCAAATCACTAATATTTCTGGGCCCTGATTCCAGGTGCGCCACAGCTGGCACGGAATCGCCGGCACCATCACAAGCTCTGCTCGCCAGAGAGAACGCAGAATCCACAACGCATCTGTAAGAGCATACACGCAAATTATTCACAGAGTTGGGGAATCCTGTCACACCTTCCCTGCTCACCTCACAAGGACCCCGGTGTCCCACGAGCTCTGCAGATGAAACCCTGGTTTAAACGTTGGAGGCGCCAGCCACGTTGGAACCTCAGTCTTCCTTGCCCATGTCCCAGTCAAGGGCAGGAAGCAAATACAGGAAGTGCTGAGGGCAAGCTATCCCTAAATGGCTCCTAGCGGGTGGGTGTGGTTAGGGGCAAGCATTTCCTGTTTTTGTTTTCTGTCCTGGGGTGGGGACAAACCTCAATGACTAATGTAGAGGTAATTTAAAACTGGAGGTTCTGTGCCTGGAGAGTGAAGGCAAGTCTTACGAAGGGAGCATGTACCTGCTAAAGAGAGATAGAGAAAGCTATTGATAGGAAGAAGAGAAACGAGAAAGTGGTGAAGGAGTCTGAAGTTTAAGGAAATGAAACGGTAGGGGAAAGGAGCAGAACATAATGAGAAAAAGGCAAACGGAGAAGTGACGAGAGCTAAGGAAGTCTTAAGGAGTAGAGAATAGAGATGAGGCAAAAAAGACGAAATAAGGGTAAAACAACAGTGGAAACAGAGAGGAGAGAATCAGGGAGAAAAGGAAAGAAGAAATTTATAAAAGAGAAGAGGAAAAATGAAGAGGTAGTCGACAAGAGTGGCGAGAAATCTAAAAAGGAGTATAAGCCCAAAAAGGAAACATATAGAACTGGGAGATCGGGAAGTGGCTAAGGGAAAAGACATAAGTAGGTGCAGGAGAGGGGGGAGAAATAATTAATATGATTATTAAAACAGAATAAATGGAGGACTGAGAAAGAAGATTCATTAAATGCTTGTCTCTTCACACCGCCCATATACTTGCCCTCAGCTCCACCTCTAGTCCACTGTTCAGCAGTGTGAGTACTTGCAATTATTATTTTTCTCCATTTGAAGCACTGGCCAGGAACGACAGGGCCTGCCCCACCTAGAGCCCTTTATCCACTGCTGCTGGCTTCCCTCAAGCGTGTCGCACTCTAACAGGTTAACGTTGCATGCATTAGCACATTCATCCCAGATTTATTGGCTTTGCTTATTCTTCTTCAATTTTTACTTTCAACGCTGCATTTAGGGTCAGATGTATTCAAGGCTTTGCGTCATTCTTGCGCTACGCAAAACGTACGTGAGATCTATCAAGCCACGCCTTGCATGGTCCAGCATGGCTAGATAAATCTGGAATAACGCAAGGCAGCACACATCCCTGCCTTGCGTCACTCTGCCCCAGGGAGGCATTCCATGGATTTTAACACATTCCCAGTTTTACCACTAGTAGTAGACCTGGGAATGCATCAAATTTCTTTATTTTATCTTATTTTTTTCCTCGTTCTACAGCACACATAGAAAGAGGAAAATGTTGCTTAGGGTTGTTTTTGCATAGGAAGGTGTCCTTTTTGACAAAAAAACAATCCTGCTAACAACACAGTCACCGTTTAAACATGATGCAAGGGTACCTGCATTGGCGTTAAGCAGCCAAAAGTGCACTGGTGCTAGGAAAGGAAAGAAATGTGTTGAATAATGTTAAATACGATGCCCTTTCCCTTTCACTCAGCGCAGCAAGGTCGCTTGCTGAGTAGGGCTACGTGAAAGATTGATATATATGCCCCTTAGTATTTGCACTTACACACTTCCTTAACGTCCTCTTCGCCTTATTACTAATAACATTTTAACCCAATCACTTTGCATATTGTAATGACAGCCAGCATTTGCACTCTCGTGCATTGTGCTCCGAAGTGCCAAAAGGCAGCAAGTTGGTGGTATACAGAACACTGAAAAACCTGGAGCGTGTAACAATACTGTGGCGCCCTCCAGTGGACTTTGAAAGGTAACACAACATTCATTCATTTGAGCAGGCAGCAAGCAGCATCCATTCCTGTTGTACTTAAAGGGAGATCTGTTTCGTGTTCATAATTTACGTTTTCTATTTATTTTTACTGAGTAAGTTTCGCTTTGTAATACACACAATCTCGCTTCTTCACCACCTCTTACCACAGTAAGCTTACAGAACTGCCGACTTGGAAGAGAACCAGGTTCGATTCCCGGCGTCGGCTCAACATCCCGTGATAGTGAGCAAATCACTTGATCTTCCCCGTGCCTTAAAAAACGAATCCGAACCCTTATAATATAATCAGGTGCTCGTGCAAATCGCCATAATACCTCTGGGTAACGACCGCGCATCATAAAACTAAAAAAAGTTAATGTAAAGGACAGTCTGTAGGAGTAGTTTGGCCTACGTGAGGTCTATTGAAAGCCCTATAAATGTATGGTGACATGCACTCTTCCTGAGGTTACTTGAATACCTGGGTGGGATGTGTGTGTTGGGGGGGGGGGGAGGGGGTTGAGCAGTTATGAGATGTTGTATGATGGCCAGTGTGAGGGCCACTTATGGGCCATCACGGACAAAGTGAGGGTCTATTGAGGATCCGTGTGAGGTCCTGGGGCCTGCGTGGTGTGGTTCTACTTCTAAGAGGTTCTCCTGGGGCTTTGCGTGGGTGTCCTAAGGACTCACAACGAAGCTACTGATGTATTGGGCTTGCCTGTGGGTCTGTTGGGGCTACTTCAAGATTAAAGGTCGTGGCAGTACACTCTGGACGCAGCGTGGGCGTCTTTCAAGGATATCAAATGTGAGTCAAAATTTGTTTGCCTTTGCCAATAATTATCCTCTCCCCGCAGTGCTTTAAATGTGAAAAATAAGTGCAGGTACTCATTAAAATGAGCTAAAGGAGTGGCGAGTAGGTGGGGCTAAGGGCAAGACATGATGATGCTTAATGAATTCTATACCGGTTGCAGCACACACCAAAACACATGAGAAATACCTTTATGTAAACAAAACAGGTTAACTCGTTACACAAAGCCAGGCACAATATGTTAATATTTCCTTGTTTTGTACTATTCGCAGCTTCTTAATGCTATACTGTTATTTGCTATTGTTTGGCACAATACCATTTATTCTCAAGCATGCACATACACAGAAAGAAATAGACATGTACGCACAAAGCAGTCCACACATTTGCTTTCAAATATCTCATTAGAGCGTCCTGATTCTTTCCTTCTTTCACTCACACTAAAGCAGGCAAACACAAACAGGCAAGCACACAGATGTAAGCAAACACGTACACAAAGTCTCAGGTGGGACCAAAGACATTTTAAACTCCTTTCCTAGGTACCTGTGTTTATATATATATTCACACGATAGTGTGAATGCGATTAACAGAACAGGGCCTAAATGGACCCTCTACTCTCAAACACAGGGTGATGGTAAACACAGGGACATCATGCAAATGAGCCCATGTTGAATAGTTCAGCAGCGGCTCAGCTCAGTACTACAGAAGCACCTTGGCTCTCAGAGACAGGTTTCCCTCTGACAGCCTAGTGCTCACCAGCACTAGCAGCCAATGAGCCTACCTTTCATGAGTACCGGTACTCTCCTCGGCAGTAGAGAAGTGCTGGTACTCAGAGTGATATGCCGATACTCATTACCTGTGAGTACCGGCCCATTTAAAGCACTGCCGCTCCCCTTTTCCCTACTGCCAGGCTCTTCCTGTGTCTTGCTGGTGCAGTGCCTTTACATATATATATATATATATATATATATATATATATATATATATATATATATATATATATATATATATATATATATATATATATATATATATATATATATATATATATATATATATATATATATTGTATCAAAAACTTCAAATAATGACGCTCACTCGGGAGTACATTGCAACCATAGAGGTTTAATAAAGTGAACCGCTACGCGTTTCGACACAGGAAGTGTCTTGATCACACGATTTTCACAGTACTACGTGACGTGTATAAGTAAACAGGAAACATAGAAAAGGTACTACATTGGGAGCAAGCCCTTTCTGCTCCGTTTTTTGGCATCCATCTTGGAACAGTACCCACAGTTGGTATATAATGATACACACAATGTATGATCTTGAACAAAATGCACATATAGATACATAATTATATATTATATGCTATTGTCCTTAATTAAAAAGCGGTATAAGTACCCATGAGACATCTCTATTTCAAAACGATGTTCAACCATGATTATACATGCCTGTGTAACGATTGCTTGAGCCTAAATAAAGTTCAAACATATTTGATTGTTTAACAGGCAAGTGCCTTTGCAACAATACTATTGATTAAACACAATCGGTGGAACCCTTTTGTACGCGCTCTAGTGGCTTAGTGTAGATACCTTTCATGAATCCCGTAAATACTTCCCCAGGCAACTTTGCAAAATTAAAAGGCCCCCAACCCGTGAAAGACAAGAAAAAAGTGGATAAATATGAGTCTCTAAGAAGGTAAAGAATAACCAAAAGTTTTGTCACTTTACTTGTTGGAGAGTGCTTGGATGATTCTGGATGAAGAAAAGGGTAGGGTGCCCGTGAAAACTATGCCCACCAGTGCCATTGAAGGGTCCCTTCCTTTCCTCCTAAAACAACAATAGAAAACAGAGCACACAATTAAAAACACAATATTTACACTGCAGTTTTCAGATGCAATAACAGCAACAGTATATACAAAAACTAATCATCATACAAATGGCTTGCCAATTCTTCATCAAGATTGTGCCCTCCTGGAAATCTAGTTTCTAGTTCTATAATCCATTTTGATTCTTTTCTCCTAAGAGCTAGTTCCCTATTACCGCCCCTTTTGGGTGTGTTGATTTGTTCAATGGCAAAAAATCTCAACAAAGAATTGTTCGATTGGTGTTTCTCCTGGAAGTGACGGGCAATCGGGTAATGTAAATCTTTGTTGGTAATAGCCCGTAGGTGCTCCTGAACTCTTTTCTTAACCATGCAAGTCGTACTACCTACATACCTCAGTTTGCACGGGCACACTAGAATGTATATCACAAAGTTGGTGCTGCACGTTAAGAATTGTTCAATCTTTTTGTTTTGATTCCTACCTGGAATCACAAAATCTTGTACCATGTGGCTAGATTTACAGGCCCTACAGTGACCACAGGGATAGAAACCTTTGAGGTTGTATTTGTTACAATTGGGGATTTCAGAGATATCACCTTTCATCAAGATGTCTTTGAGACTCTTCCCTTTGCGATAGGTGATCAGGGGTCTATCTCCTATACTGGGACCAATTACATTGTCAGTTTTTAAAATTTTCCAATTCTCTACCAGTATTTTCTTAATCTTCTCAGATCCCTGATTGAAGGTGGTGATTACTCTAGTCACTGTTTCTTCGCTGGGTGTGGGTTGTTTAGTTTCTAGGGTGCTGGATCTAGTTGTCTCTTTTATTTTGTTTACTGCTTTTTTCAGAGTCCATTCTGGATACCCTCGTTCTCTGAACCTACTCAACATCTTCACTTGTTCACATTCATACAAGGAAAAGAGTTCAGGAGCACCTACGGGCTATTACCAACAAAGATTTACATTACCCGATTGCCCGTCACTTCCAGGAGAAACACCAATCGAACAATTCTTTGTTGAGATTTTTTGCCATTGAACAAATCAACACACCCAAAAGGGGCGGTAATAGGGAACTAGCTCTTAGGAGAAAGGAATCAAAATGGATTATAGAACTAGAAACTAGATTTCCAGGAGGGCACAATCTTGATGAAGAATTGGCAAGCCATTTGTATGATGATTAGTTTTTGTATATACTGTTGCTGTTATTGCATCTGAAAACTGCAGTGTAAATATTGTGTTTTTAATTGTGTGCTCTGTTTTCTATTGTTGTTTTAGGAGGAAAGGAAGGGACCCTTCAATGGCACTGGTGGGCATAGTTTTCACGGGCACCCTACCCTTTTCTTCATCCAGAATCATCCAAGCATTCTCCAACAAGTAAAGTGACAAAACTTTTGGTTATTCTTTACCTTCTTAGAGACTCATATTTATCCACTTTTTTCTTGTCTTTCACGGGTTGGGGGCCTTTTAATTTTGCAAAGTTGCCTGGGGAAGTATTTACGGGATTCATGAAAGGTATCTACACTAAGCCACTAGAGCGCGTACAAAAGGGTTCCACCGATTGTGTTTAATCAATAGTATTGTTGCAAAGGCACTTGCCTGTTAAACAATCAAATATGTTTGAACTTTATTTAGGCTCAAGCAATCGTTACACAGGCATGTATAATCATGGTTGAACATCGTTTTGAAATAGAGATGTCTCATGGGTACTTATACCGCTTTTTAATTAAGGACAATAGCATATAATATATAATTATGTATCTATATGTGCATTTTGTTCAAGATCATACATTGTGTGTATCATTATATACCAACTGTGGGTACTGTTCCAAGATGGATGCCAAAAAACGGAGCAGAAAGGGCTTGCTCCCAATGTAGTACCTTTTCTATGTTTCCTGTTTACTTATACACGTCACGTAGTACTGTGAAAATCGTGTGATCAAGACACTTCCTGTGTCGAAACGCGTAGCGGTTCACTTTATTAAACCTCTATGGTTGCAATGGACTCCCGAGTGAGCGTCATTATTTGAAGTTTTTGATACAATTTAATACCGGCTTGGGTCACTACCGGAGGACGCTCCACCTGGCGACGGGACTGATCCCAGAAGGACCCACATTGTGCATGGAATATATATATATATATATATATATATATTCATATATATATATATATATTATCTACTGCCAGTAGATAGTTATAGTTACAACCTAGTTTCCATAGGAAATTTTAAAATTCTATTTTGAATAACTTTGGCGCCGGTTGACGAATTCTTGCGAAATTTTCAAAACTAATGGGGCGCTCTGTTCAGCTCCTACCCTGAAAGTCTCGGGGTGATTTGTCAAGCGGGGGCCGAGAAAAAGGGGGGTCCCAAAACGCGTTTTCCCTATGCATTTTTCCATAGGACCTTTAGTCGAAGGTACAGCCCGAACGGCTGAACAGAATTACGTGAAATTTGGCAAAGAGGTAGCCATAAGGTCAAGGAAGTGCCTTTTGAAGGTCTCGTGTAAATCTGTTCAGTATTTCCTGAGAAAATAGCATTTAAAACCATATCAATATCTATACGCACGCACCGTGCGCGCACTGTGCTCGCACCCTGCCGTGCGCAAGCGCAATTCTGATTGGTTGTTAGATGTCGGTAAACATTCGAATCGGCCGAAACCAGGAAGTGTCGGCCGCCATTTTGTCTCTCGCAGTCTGAGGGGGTGAAAAACAAAGGTGGAGAACATGAAAAGGGGGCAGGGTGGACAGTTCCTGACCCCCTAGCCTTTGTCAGGGGGTCCCAGAAGGACCCCCAAGGGCCCCAAAAAGATTTTTTTTTTTCAAAAAATCGCGGAGTGCGCGCACCGTGCGCGCACGCTGAAAAACACATGTAAAAATATTTTTTAAAATTTTTAACGGAAAAAACCAGCGAGGTTCGCGCACCGTGCGCGCACGCTAAAAATCCCCTAAAAAAAAAAAAATACATACATAAATTAGCATTTAAAAAACCTTTGAAATTCACTGAAAACACCATAGGTTTCACACACGTTATAGTTACGAATTAGCATTTAAAAAACCTTGCAAATTCACTTAAAAAACCATAGGTTTCACACATGTTATAGTTAGCTGGACATTTCACTCGTAAAAAAACAATGACATTCCCCCATTATAGTTAGTGCAGGCAACTATAACTCACGCGACCGCAATCCTCTGCTGATGACGTCAGATATTACATCACTGATGACATATGTGTCTTTCTGAAAAATAAATATTTGTAATATATGTATAGCTAAAGATTAATGGAAGAAGACATGGGTAAATAAGTGTCTAAATACAGTGATGTAATATCTGACGTCAACAGCAGAGGATTGCGGTCGCGTGAGTTATAGTTGCCTGCACTAACTATAACGGGGGAATTTCATTGGTTTTTTACGAGTGAAATGTCCAGCTAACTATAACATGTGTGAAACCTATGGTTTTTTAAGTGAATTTGCAAGGTTTTTTAAATGCTAATTCGTAACTATAATGTGTGTGAAACCTATGGTTTTTTCAGTGAATATATCTATATATATATATATCTATATATACATATATATATATATATATATATATATATATATATATATATATATATATATATATATATATATATATATATCGTCGCCACCACGTCGAGACCGCAGGAGTCCTCCTCGCTTCTACGAACAACGGACACGGACCTAAGTTTTGTGCAAGTTAATTTATTCCTGATATGCTGCCATAACATTTCAGCTCCTCTGAGCCTTGCTCACATGACAATGTACCACTCAAGAGCACGCAATTTAAAGTGACAGGGCATAGTAACGGTGATCACGTGGGAGACATGTTCAAGGACACTGAAAAAATACTGTCCTTCATTACAGGAAAAGCATAACAATGACATCACATATACTAATTTATACTTATACTATGTAAGCTATGTAACATGTCATTTTAGGAAATCAACCAAATACATGTTTTTCATCCATAGCGACCGTTTTGAATTTAGCAGCAATAACAAAGATAAATGTGCAAACAATGCCAGTGCTAATTGTAATGTGCAAAATAACGCCTGTAGGTCTTCAATCAATGCTTAAATGCATAATGTTCGGGATCCTAGCAAGGTATACAGGGCTGACTAAGGAAGCTGTGATGCTATAACTATCATAAGCCTGATGCTAATCCCCTGCACCCTGAGCCTAATGTCATTGCATAACATATAGAATATGGATGTTAGGAATTGTAAGGAAATAACAAAAGTAACTGTCTCCCATGCATGAAAAATAAAAAGTGATTTAGTAATGAAAAAATTCAAATAGTGACTGTTAAAAAAGTTTTTCGACGTATTCATAGACAGTTCCAAATTGAAATAAGTTAAACTGTTACACTGGAGTACTTACAACTAATTCAAATGGGTTGACAGTGGCTGAATTGTCTTGAGTTTTCCCTGATTAATATTGACCAGGCTAAGTTTGTTGGTAAAATAGAATGGTAATAATGGCCTAATGTGCAAATCTTCGCATACAGTACTGGCATAATAAATAAATAAATAAATAGGTTGTTTAAAAAGCAATTAATACAATACCATACAAATTTCATATATAAATACATAAATAAGTACAAAATATATTAATTAAATTATAACATTTACCCATTCATTTTATTTCAGTAAATTGAGACCAATACCATAAAAACACAGTTAAATCTGATTTGAGACTGTGTAGCTAGCCATGGTTGATAGGGAAAAAAGTAAAATCTGTGATAAGAAGCTACCCAGTATGCTACACAACAGATTAGATAAAACATATTGCCTAACCCAAACATGTGTGTAGGTCCTCCGTGATGTTGAGGCCTCCCGGGGACTTAGAGTCTAGTTGAAGAATATAGCGTGTCTCCAATCTCTGTAATCTAGACTCTCTGTCTCCACCCCTTCTACTTGGTGCGATGGTGTCTATGACATAATATTTGAGGCCACTATTGTTACTTTTGTGTGCCTCCCTAAAATGTCTCGCCACAGGATAAGTATTGTCCTGATTTGAAATTGCACGGAGGTGTTGCAATATGCGTTTGTGTGCAGCCAATTTTGTGCTGCCAACGTACCTGAGTCCGCAGGGGCAAATAAGAACATAAACTGCATATTCAGTCTTGCAGGTTAAAAGTTTGTTAATCTTATGCTCCCTGCAACTAAAAGGGTCTGTGTATGTTTTGGTTTTTATCCCATGTAGGCAGGCCTTGCATGTTTTACACTTGTAAAACCCACTATTAGTGTGTAGCTAGGTGGTTTTATCAATCGTTTCAGGATTTGTATTTACTAGAGAATCCCTCATTGAGGGTGCCCTGCCGTGTGTGATAGACACCCTCAACGGAAGCGTTGGTCCAATGACAGGGTCACTGAGAACAGTGGGACAGTTTTGATTTGTGATTCTATGGAGGCTAGAGTGTTGCCTGCTGTAGCCCATGATGATTCTAAAGGGGTTAGATGTATCGCCCCCTCCCCCATCATCCATTGCACATTGCTGTTCTGCGTCATGTTCCACTGCCTTGTTACAAACAAGTAGCTCATCTCTGCTGTGTCTCATGGATTTCATGATGGCGCTATTGATGGTGTGTTCAGAATATCCCCTCTCCCGGAATCTCTGTTTACTCAATTGTTGTGCAAGTTTCAGATCAGTGCTATTACTGCAAATCCTTCTAAGACGTAGCATCTCCCCATAGGGGATACTACTGATAAAATGTGGCGGGTGTCCACTGCTCGCATGTAGTGTCGAATTACCTGAGGTTGTCTTTCTAAATAATCTAGTTTCAATGCTGTTGTTGTGTGTATAAACCTCAGTGTCTAAAAATGTTATAGACGATTGGCTCATAGTGACCGTAAAATGGAGGTTCAGGTCATTTTCATTAATCTCAGTAACACATTTTTCAGCCTGCTCCCTGGTGCCATTCCATAATATGAATAGGTCATCAATATAACGTAGCCAGACAACCACATTATCCTCAAAGGTTTTACCAAACACGTTTTTGAGGACCAGTTCCTCCCAACTCCCCATGTGCAGACAGGCGTAACTTGGGGAGAAACTGGCCCCCATGGCTATACCCCTCTGTTGTTGGTATAGATTATTGTACATGAAGTTGTTATTCCTAAGGCAGTGCTCCAACATCTCCAATGTTTTCATTATGGTCCTTGTACTGTGGAGGTCTTTGTGATAGGTAATACTGGATTGCTCGTATGCCGTCCTCGTGTCTAATACTTGTATAAAGGGATGTAACATCCAAGGCCAGCATCCAGTATTCCTTTTTCCACAGGAAGTCCCCTGTATCTTGAACATAGGAACTCAATGATTTAACAAAGTCTTGTAGAAATTAGTCTATGTATATTGATGGTTTTTCAAGGATCCCATCCCTGGTCGAAATAAGTGGACTGCCAGGTGGTTTATCAATGCTTTGTTAATTTTAGTGATAAAATACATCAATGGTGTAACCGGATTGTCTTTCTTAAGGAATTTGTACTCAGCTTCCATGATAAGATGTTTATTCTTCCACTTGGTCAATTTGTTATGGTATTCGTTGTTGGATGTTTTCATTGCGGCAGAGGTGGTACGCACATAGCACTCCCTGTCGTTTAACTGGGAATACGCTTCTTTGTCATAGTCCTCTCGAGTCAACAGGGCAATGTTTCCACCTTTGTCGCTTTCTCTTACAATGATGTTTGTTTCCATTTTTAGTTTACGCATGAGAGTCTCATATTGTTGGGTTTGCTTATTGTATTTGCGTTGTTTATTTTGCGTCTCGGACTCTCGGTATGCAGCTTCTTAATTTGGGCTGTCACATTTTCATGAAAAATATCAAGTGAGTCCCGTGGCATAATGGGGTTAAATGTGGAAGGTAATATGTATGGAGTCACAGGAGCAAATTGACCAGTGCCTATGGCAATGTCACCGTTAGTCCCATTAACATTGTGGCCACTCAAAGTGTTGTACCCTGCTCCCTCTGTTTCTCACAATTCCTGCATTGCCATCATCAAGGGGGCGTCTGATTGTGTCAAAGTCCCGGTGGGACCCTCATTCCCCTGAGCCGTATGTTTTTTGTTGTTCAAAGTGTGGAACTTCCTTAATTTCAATTTCCTGACCGCTTTGTACATGTCTAATCTTGTGGCGGCATAATCAAAGATCACTTGTGGTGCGTAAGATAAACCCAATTTCAAAATTCTTTCCTCATCTCTGATAAAGCAATTTATGTCAGATTGACAATGGTTCTGTTTTCACATGGCTCAGGGCTTATTTTTTCATCCATTGCCCCCTTCCCATCTTCTTGCTTTGATTTTGGGCACCTCTTCCTCGCCCTGCTCCTTTGCCTGCGCTTGTAGTTGGCAAGCTTTCGTCGTAATTTCTTGGTAGCCTCAGGCGAAGGGTTTGTCTCCTCTCGCAACATAAAAAAATGAATCTCTTCGCCGGGAGATGGCTTGGGTATTTGACCTGTTGCCACAGTATTGCGTAGTTCAGAATCAGAG
This sequence comes from Triturus cristatus, assembly GCF_964204655.1. Lineage (NCBI taxonomy): Eukaryota > Metazoa > Chordata > Amphibia > Caudata > Salamandridae > Triturus > Triturus cristatus. The sequence goes on along the minus strand of NC_140583.1, from coordinate 795,371,831 downwards.
TCGCTGCCCCCCATTGAGCTCAAATCAGATTGTGAAGTTTCTACTAGGGACTTTGGGATTAGTATCGGTTCTAGTTTTCGGGGCTCGTATAGCGTCATATTTCCCGGCAAAAGTAAATATTTGGCCCAGTTCATAATCATTGCGGTCTCTCTGGAATTTAAAGGCTTTTCTCTCCATGATTTTCGCTTCCTCTTTTTTAAATCTCATTGTCATATCATTGATAAGTTTGGTCTTTATTTCAGTTACCTCAATTTTGTCCAATTCATCATTTATTTCAGCAATCTCCTTGAGTAGTTGAGTGTCAATGTCTGCATACTTAATGAGTATTAAAACTAATCTCCGTGATGACTCCAAGTTACTCTCGGCCCATTCCCGCATGTATATATATATATATATTCACTGAAAAAAACATAGGTTTCAGGTACATTATAGTTAGCAATTAGCATTAAAAAAACTTAGAAATTCACTGAAAAAAACATAGGTTTCAGAGACGTTATAGTTAGCTGGACATTTCACTCTTACAAAACCATAGAAATTCCACCATTATAGTTAGTTCAGCTAACTATAACTCGCGCCCCCGCAATGCACTGCTGATGACATCACATATTACATCATTCATGACATCGGGGCTGGATGCAGATCGATTCACCCACGGGACTGCGAGGACCACGGAGCATTGCGCTCCACTAACTGTGCTCACCTGGTTCCTCTTCCCGTCTGGTTCCTCCCTCTAACGCCACGCCTCGCGGCCCCCGCTGCGCGGGAGCCGCTCGCTGGCCTCAAGCGTATAAAATCTTGGCTGGGGCATTTCAAGTGTGGGACTCTTTGCTGCTCTTCACCGTACTGGACGCTACGCTGTTTGTTGGGGGCTGGATGCAGATCGATTCACCCACGGGACTGCGAGGACCACGGAGCATTGCGCTCCACTAACTGTGCTCACCTGGTTCCTCTTCCCGTCTGGTTCCTCCCTCTAACGCCACGCCTCGCGGCCTCAAGCGTATAAAATCTTGGCTGGGGCATTTCAAGTGTGGGACTCTTTGCTGCTCTTCACCGTACTGGACGCTACGCTGTTTGTTGGGGGCTGGATGCAGATCGATTCACCCACGGGACTGCGAGGACCACGGAGCATTGCGCTCCACTAACTGTGCTCACCTGGTTCCTCTTCCCGTTCACGCCCCCTACTCTTCCCCCGGGCTTAACTCTGCCTACGTCCTAGCGCGCCAGCGGTACGCGCGCGGGACGACGCTCGGGGCGAAGACCGGGCAAAGAGCGGGCCGTTTGTGGCCGTTCGTGGACGGAAGTAGACGGGACGGGCCTGTACTCTTCTTTGTGGCTGAGTTCAATCCTAGCTTACCTGTCTCAGAACCAACTCCCACTTTCTAACTGTTGTATATAGTGATGTCGTCTCTGAGGTCAGGTAGGATGTTAGCACAGAGTAGTACTGGGGGCTGTGTTTCGGGGACGTTAGACAATTTTATCACTAGAGCTGCCCGGATTCTTGAACGCGAAATAGATCTAACAGAAAAAAGACTGTCCCTTGATTTGTCTTCTAAAAGATCATCTTTGGGCAGCCTTATGACAGTTTCCTCTCCTGTCCCTAGACCCCCATATCCCATCTCTGACCTTTCCGATCATACCGAGCTTGGTTTAGATACTTGCCCAGTAACAGGCCTATTGGTTAATACCCCAGTTACAACATCTGGCTCTTCCCCCCTTGGTTTGCCCCCTACCATTTTAGATATTCATTTACAGCCCCCCTCTGATTTGCCTGGTTCCACAATTTCGTCACTGGGTGTCCTGCCACAGTTAACCCAGGGGACGAACACATGCAGGGAAGTGAATCCTAAGGGCAATCCCGTTAATAATATTAAAGTGCCCACAATTCCTGATCCCTGTCCCGCCCCCAACCCCCCGGCGCCACATGTTACTTTTGCCGCTGATGTGAGTTCCGTGCCTATTTCTCGTCCTGTATCCTCGTCCACTACATCCCCTTCGTCAGCTGACCATGCTGAGGTCTTGGAGCAGTTGTTCAAGTCTTTCTTTACTCCACTATATGAGAAAGTTAATCGACTCTCTCATTTGGTCGAAAAACTAGAGGCTATGATGTATGCCAACTTGGTAATAACTGAGAAGCTCTCAGCATCTCTACCGTCATCTGGGCCCGTAATATCTCCTGATTTAACTGCTGTGGTCGAGGTCGTCCCCAATGACACCACCCCAATGATTGGAGCTCCCTCAGATCCCCCAGCTCCCAATGTCGTTCCCACAAACACTCTTCACCAGTCATCTTGTACCACTTCACGCCACGTTTCAGATAATAACATAAACACCAATAGAAACCATCCTACCACTAAGCACTCCCTCGTCGAGGGTGCTTGTCCATTTCCCGAACTTCCTCCTATTAACCTCCCGCCTGAGTCTCATCCTTATACTGCCATTCTGGTGGGTGTTCCCAGTCTTTCGCAGGATAAGGCTGAGTCCCACAGTGAGTTAAAAAATAAGGTTACCCACTGGTTAAATCGTAATAGGCCACTGCCCGCTTCTTCCTGCGCAGAAATTTTGATTGTTCGCAGGGTGTGTTGGCTGGGCAGTGGGGTCAAGAGAGTAGAGGGGGATTGTGTGCTTGTAAATTTCCGCGATCCCAGGGTGGTGAGCTATCTATGTTCCCATCCTAACATCTCGGGTGCCTCTGGAATTTTTGTTACAGATTTGTCATATTTTTATCCCCCCGCACTTTTTCAACAGTCCAATGCCGGGCCACTCGGTTGGGAGAGGGTCACTAGGGGTCCTCGTAGAGTACAGGGCTTGGATTTCCACCTTCCTCTATTTAACCCATACGCCCCGCTGAGTGATTTGGAGGGGGTTGATTGACCACTTTGTAACCATAGCCCCGTGCCTTATAGGCCCAGTGGCCGGGGCATGCCTGGACGATTTTGCACGGACCAGAGGTTCTCACCCCCTGGTTTTTCCCGTGACCCCCAACATACTCACCCCTATAAGCCCCACGTTCCATCTGTAGATCTGGAGAGTTTTCATTTACCCCTGTCATGTGCTCCCAATACCACCAGCCTTATATGCACTGATGTGGTATTTGATGTTGGTGGGTTGCTCCTAGTTCCTCCTCTTCCTGCACATACTGTTTCTTGTATCCCTGTGACTAAGATCGCGGGTTTTGATAGTGTTGAATTCCCTTCTGTGTCTCCAACTCCACCATGCACTCCAATTCCCCTGGCTTCCCCCAGCTCTCCAACTCTACCATGCACTCCAATTCCCCTGGTTTCCCCTAGTTCCCCTGTCCTCACCCTGGTTTCCTGGAACATTGCGGGTCTTCGTAGTAAATTAATTAACGAGGATCGGTCCGCCTGGGTCTCTACCCATGACATCCTGGCTTTCCAGGAAACCTGGGCCGTTGACCCTATTTGTTACTCTGGGTATGTGAACTTTTTTAAGGGGGCAATTAGTAACCCTAGGGGCCGTTCTTCTGGTGGTCTTTGTTTCTGGGTTAGGCAAACCCTGAAGTATAGCCTAACCGAACTGCCCATTGACAATCCTGACCTTTTGATCATCTCTCTGCAGAGCACCGATGAACCCCTAATACTGTTAATGAATGTTTACAACCGGGGCCTCCCAGGAGGTCGTGGAACCAACACATTCCTACAATTGGATGAGTTCCTGGAGACAGTTGACCCTAGCACCAACGTAATTATTATAGGTGATCTCAACTGCTGTTTCGAGCCACTGTACCCCGAATGCGACTCTTTGACCACGGAAATTGATATCATCTGGAATATACCTCTTCTCGTCCTCACTCCTATTAAACGATGGAGTGAATCCGCTGTTCAGTGGACGAGTTTATGCCTAGAACGTGGTTTCAGGGCAGCCAATGGACGAACCCCCTCGGATCCGTCTGGCAAAGCGACCTTCTCCGATGGTCGAGGACGTAGTAGTCGAATTGATTATGCTCTAATAAAAGTGGAGTACTGGCACACTCTGGGTGACATGATGATCTGTGAGCGAATTGAGAGTGACCATAACCCTTTGGTTCTGACACTCCTGCTCAGCCCCCAGTTTAGAAACATTCAATCTGAGATATCGACTGCTAATGCCCTTTTAACTAACAATCATCGCAGAGTGCGATGGGAAAAGGTTGCTTTTGATAGCACTATACTCTCTGAGATTGGCGATAAAGTCTCCTCAGCGACGGCAGCCTTACAGTCCCTCAGGCTCGACAACGGTGACATTGTCGATGCTACAAACATACATACCAATCTGTTTTTGGACTTAAAATCCATCTTTTCAAAACCCTGCAAGGCCACGTCTTCCAAGATCCCCAAGCAAAGCTCTTGGTATAATAAGAACTGCCGAGATTCATATAATGCTTTGAAAGCAGCTATCGCTACTGAGGACCAGGCCACTATTAGATCCGCGAGAAAACTCTACACTAGGGCCAAAGTTCAGGCGAAACGTGACTGGGATAACGATCACTGGAGTGCCTTACTGGCAGCCAGTAAACTAAGGAACCTAACCCTGTTCTGGCATACCTTGAAGTGGGGTAATACATCAAACTCACAGGTTCCCTCCAACAATGTTTCTCCGGACAACTGGGTATCCCATTATGAATCCCAGTTTTCTGATGTTGATATGGCTGTTATATCCTTTGAACCAAAAAGCCGGGACCCGTTCTCACCTTCTAACCTTGAGTTTGATGTCGAAGAGGTCAAGATGGCATTATCGAGGGTTCCTAACGGTAAGGCTCCAGGTATTGATTGAGTCCCTGCGGACCTTTTTAAATCCGACCCTGGTAACTGGGCCCCCTACATCGCCCTTCTGGCCAACGCACTAGTTAAAGGGGCCCCCATCCCCGACTCATGGAAGGGCGCAGAGATCTTGCCCATCTTTAAAAAAGGTGATCGTTCGTGCCCGGGCAATTATCGCCCCATTAGTCTCATTGACTCCGTCCAAAAAATTGTAGCAAGAATGATTTTGGTAAGGATCCAGCTCTGGGCTGAGCAGTTCGACATCATCTCGCCCTTACAGGCAGGATTCAGATCGTGCATTAGTCCCATTGACCAGGCTTTTAAATTCCAACTAATTGTCTGGAAAACGGTTTATCTTTGCAGTGGTACAATTTATGCAGCTTTTGTAGACCTTCGGTCTGCTTTTGATTTGGTCAATAGGACTAAACTCTGGGACGAATTAGCGGAGCTTGGGCTATCTTCGGACCTTTTAAACATCATAATTAGGTTACATGATAACAACTTTGCCCAAGTTCGCTGGGGTAATCAAGGGCAGGTCACTGATAAATTCAATGTCAACAGAGGCGTCCGACAAGGGTGTGTTCTCGCACCCACATTATTTTTATTATTCATCAATTGAGTCGTCCAATATTTCTCCAATAAATCTACGGATGCCCCCATGTTAGGAGGGTCCAAGGTTCCGCTGCTTATGTTTGCGGACGACACCCTACTTCTCTCACAAACTTTGTCCGGGCTGCAGTCGGCTTTGAATTTATTTTCTTCTTTCTGCCCCGACTGCGACCTGTCAGTTAACATTTCAAAAACCAAATATATGGTTTTTAACAAAGGGAAACCTGTGAGGGGTCAGGTGTCCATGGATAGCGGTGTTCTGGAACGTACAAATGTTATGACCTACCTGGGCGTATTGTTTGAAAACAAGTTGAACTGGGGACCTCAAATTGACGCTCTTTCTCTTAAATTTGCCCAACTATCGGGCTGTCTGATCAAGGAACAAAAACAATCCCAGGCAAAAATGATAGGCCCTCCTATCAAAATATTCGAAGCCAGGATCAACTCAGCAATTTTATATGGTGCTGAATTATGGGGTTATACAGACCTTTCTTCCCTGGCTAAAGCCCAAAACAAATTTTTTAGAAAGTTAACGGGACTTCCCAGCTCAACTCCAGTGAAACCACTCTTTTTGGACCTTGGTTGTTACTCGTTTGATGATATTGCCAGGTTTAAACCTTTGGCTTATTGGAGGAGGCTATGGACAGTCCCTGAATTGGCCCCCTTTGCCAAAGCTTTTATGGATGTTCGTTGTATTCTGGGGGCGGGCGACCTCCCCTGGTGTAAACATGTTAGTCTCTTATTGGACTCTATGGGTTTAGGTACTCTGTGGTCTGACCCAGCTAACAGCTCTTTTCCCCCGAAACAAAGCTTTAAGACCCTTTACTGGTCTATGATTTCCCAAAAGCACATTTTATCTGCTTCCCCTGAGTCCCTGACTGGCAAGTTCTTTGGATCTAAACAAACCCCTGTTCTTGAAGAGTATTGGGATACCATCACCAGGCCTAGTGACAGGAAACTATACCACCAATTCAGGGTAGGTTTCCTACCCACCAATTCATTCACTAAAAAATGGAAGGGTGGCTTTTGTGATACCTGTAGGTGGTGCTCGGATTGTGTCGATTCTGTCGGTCACATATTCTTTGCCTGCCCGGCTTACGTTGCACCTCGGGCTAAATGGCTTAAACCTCTTTGCCAGAATATGGGCACCCGGCAGGGTTTTGTAGCCCTTAACATTCTGCGTTTCGCCACGAGTGAATGTGTTGTAATCGCTGTGGCTAAATTCCTTGGCTGGGTTTGGATTATCCGTAAGAAGACTTAATAGTTCCCTGGTGTGATGCTGTGACTTCCCTCTCCCTCTTCAGTGTTTTAAGGTTTATGTCTTTTCCTGCTTTTTATGATATTGTATTTTAAATTTTATGACTGTAAAATGTCTTTCTTGATGAAATTTTATCGAAATAAAGACTATATGAAATGAAATGACATAGTCAGTGACATCACTTATGACATCAATGATGACATCTCAAACTACATCACTATTGACATCACTGATGACATCATCCAGTGGCTGCGTGTTTCTGTAAAGTTTAAATATGTAAAGTTTAAAATATGTTTTATATTTATATATATATAGCCCAAGGTGAATTGAAGAATGAAAATGAGTGGGTGTATAAGTGTTTGAATGGAGGATTTACTAAGTGCATGACTGTTTGTTTAAGTGAGTAATTAAACGTGGGTGGGGGGTGTGTGACTCCGTGCATGGATATATAAGTGGGTGATTCAGTGGGTGTATGGGTTAAAGAGTACATCTGTGAAGAGCGGTAAGGATGGGCGAGTGTGTGTATGGTTGTGTTTGTGAGTAAATGGATGTCTCAGTGGTACATGTGTGAGTAACTACATATCTGAAAATCAGTATATGTGAGTGACAGAGTATATAAATGAACTATATGTGAGAGTGAGTGATTGTGAGAGTGGCTCTATGGATGAGTGTGTGGTTGTATCAGTGATTGTAAAAGAGAGTAAGTATGTGTTTGTGTCTGTAAGGGAGCTTGTTTTTGAATAACTGTATAGGTGTGTGAATGGAAGTGTGATTGATCTTTTCCGTGACTGACTAGGTGTGTGAGTAATGCTATGGATGAGTGGCGGTGTGTGAGTGTCTGTATAGGTGTTGAGGTGTTCGAGTTAATATGGTATGATTAGCGCAGTATATCTAATGTTAGTATTACCCGTTATAGTGTATTCAAGGGTCCGAAACTCCTGTTATACTTGTTACGATAGAAATGGCCGAAAACAGGACAATCGCCATCTTGGATTGTGGCTCTCTTGTTTAGGAATCACGTGGTTTCTTCCGCTTACCGCCTGCTTCCCCTTTCATACATTAGTTGGGAGACGGGCTGAATTGCTGAGAAGCAAGGTCACATCTGCTAAAAGGGAGTATCAAGCAAATTCCTCTAGGCCTGGGACGAGAAGGGAGTCACCCCGTCGACCTTCTCTGTAAAGATAGTAACTCCTTTGTATGTGTAACCGAAACTGAATATAGGCATGAGCTCATTAGGAGCGGCAGGACTAACTGGTATTTTTCCACTTATAAGGTTTTGTATGCTGAACTGATGATGTATAAAAGTGTGTTACTGTCAAGGAGCCAGCAGTCTTCCTCGGCGCACCTGATGGGTGAGGATCGACGAGGCTCCTCTATATAGAGTTTTGTTGTGGTCAATAAATGCTTGAACCTTCCACGTTGCCAACTGCTCCTTATTTGACTTAATATTGCGGCCAGTGGAAAGTGTGGCCCTTGGAATAATCATTTTGGATACAACAGTTTGGCGACCACGAAGGGACCCCGTGATAGGGTCTTTCCCCCCCCCGTATCCGGGTGGTGGAATTGGGGGCGTCCTGGCTGGTTGGCGAGAGAGGAGCTCAGAGGATATTTCCACTCTGCGCGGCTGTTTGGGACGTCCCCTGCTGCTAGTCACCCTTCACCGGGGTCCTACGGGCTTAACTCAGAAATGGATTGATTTGGTCGGGAGAAAGTTGGCAGCGGAGAACGAACATTCGTATCTGGGTGCACCCGGTGAGTATAGATTGATTTGATTTGAAGCACGCGTTGTGAACGGTGCATTATTTTGTTGAAGCACGCGTTGTGAACGGTGCATTATTTTGTTGAAGCACGCGTTGAAGACGGTGCGCTATTTGATTGATTTGAGAGCATTCGTTGAAAACGATGCATTTTTGATTGACTTAAACACTGGCTGCATTTGTTTGACGCTCTCGCTGGACAGCGGTGCATTGACTCGAAGGCGCGCACCGGAGAGTGGTGCCTTGTTTGATTGTCTGATTGTCTTAGCATCACAGTGTTTGATTTGAAGTACGTACCTCTTGACTGGTTGGACTAAAACGGCGCGCCGAAGGAACATAGACGGATTGTACGTGGAAAGACCTGCGACCTAGACTGGGTAGCCACAAGGCATATTCCTGACGGGGCTAGTCCTCGTTGGGGGTTGGTCTTAGTGGTGAGCCAGAAAGGCGGTGGGGATCCCGCGTGCAGTCAGTCTGGTGTCTGAACTGTGAACCAGAGTCGACGGGCTTGGTTCTTCGATACAGATTGTATGTTGTGTATGACCCATGTTGATTGTCGTTTGTGTATACGTGTCTAAAACTAACCAAAATGTCTTGTTTTAGTAAACTGAATTGTTTTGGCTGCTGCTGTCGAACCAGTGACTCCAGATTAGCTGAGAGCCAACCAGCCCCACCGGAGGGCAGTCCTAGCCATTTTATGTATGTAAAACATGGGATCTCTCCCTTATTGTTCTGTACTCTGTGGCATAAGTACACTATGGGTAATGAGGAGTTACGATGGCCCAAGACAGGTTCATTTGATGAGAAGAAAATCGCGTTCCTACAAGAACAACTGTTTTCCAGGCGAAGTAGGCAGGCCATGTTCGACGCTCTGATTGCATGGCAGAAGGAGGCCAAACAACGGCGGATAAGGGAAGAGAAAGTAGCTAGAGCCAAGGCAGGACAGAATATAACCCAGAAGGCTATGGCCTATGATCGAGACAGGGTAGAAAAGGGATTGGACTGCATGAATTGCGAATTTAGATTAAAGGTTGATAAGAGCTATGTGGCCCGCCCGAATGCGGAAGATGAAATAGAGGACTTGTTGGATACCAGGCCACCGCCCCCTTATGTACCACAGAGAGTGTATCCGGAGTTGACGGGGGCCTCGGTCCCGAATATGTCTCCAGGGATTTCGGCCTCGGCTCCTCCGGCCACTCCTACTCCCCCACCCCTGTCGGACCTATCCCGATTGTCGACATCTGTGTCTGAAGTTATGGCCATGCTGCCTAATTTATTGACGGCAGTTGCAGCCGGGACCCCTCAGCTGTCACCGGGGTCAATGTCTTCCCCTTCTGTTCTGCCCTCCTCCTCCGCCAGTACGACGCCGGTAACAGCTGTAACTACTCCAATACATCCGGTTAGTCTAGCGGAGGGTAGGAGGCTGTTCACTCGTTCTGCCTTGGGGACGGAAGAAAGGGAGGCTATTGCCACACAAGCGTCCCAATGGATGCGGCATTCTATTTATACTCTTTCCGATATCTGGAATACTATGAGAGATTATGAACCAGTAATGCAGCAGCATGCCCTGGAACATATGGCCAACCGTCTTATTTCTTTATGGGAACAGGTACACCAAGGAGGACGAGCTCCGGCTATATTGTATGATATCCATGATCAGATTCACAAATCTCAATTGACGCCGGAAGAAGTATATGGGAAGGTGCAGACTTTGGTTTCTTATAGAACTCGTTTGCAGCCTGCCATTCCTGCCGGACTCTCTCAGTTTCCTATGCGAGAAGTACACCCTATCTACCATCCTGAGGTTACCGAAGTGGTGGATGCTCTTGGTGTCGTTACCCGTCCGAGAGTAGACGCCCGGTTCCAGGAACAATGGGTCTATACTCCCTGGAAACGTAGTGAGGTATTGTCCCTAAAAAGTCAGTTGCCAGATCCTAGAAAAAACCCCACTGCATATTACAAAGAACTGACCGAGGCCGCCTCATCAGCAGTGATGACGCTGGCAGATATCGAATTATTCTTTGCTTTATTGGTACCGGTGGATATTTGGCGCCAGGTACATGATCAGGACCATGTTACGGAGTTTGGTGGAACATGGGACCAATTGAGGGACTGGGATAGAGATCGTAAGCCAGGGAATAAGCCCCGATCTGAGATACTAACCCTACCTGAGAAAATAATAACTTATATGCATTCGCTAATCCCGCCTCGGAAGGTAGACTGGGATAAACTGACGGCTTGTAAGCAAAAGAAGGATGAAAGTGTATCCGATTTTTTCACAAGGTTTGAGGGAGTATTCATCGATTTCAGCGGACAGGACCTGGCCACAGAGGGGGGCGTGCGCTTATTTGTTAATAGATTTGTAACCAATTTGCTACCTGAGGTATCGGCCCGGTTACAGGCCGCTGAGAGCACCTGGACGACCACCACGCCTTCCACAATATTAAGTATGGCCCAGTATTATGAACATCGGGAAAACGAGAGCAAGGATAAGACAGAAAAGAAGTCGAAAGACCTGAAAACGCGAGTGTTACTGCAGCAAGTAGAGAGGGGTAGAGGCAGAGGAAGAGGGTTGCAGAATTTCGTTCCAAGAGGGGCGGGATCCACGCAGACAGTTGGACGAACAGATTTAGGCATAAATCAATGTGCCTTCTGTAAGGAGGAGGGGCATTGGCGAGCCCAGTGCCCGTTGTTGTACGAGCAGAATAGTGCTTTGAGAGGACGTGGACGTGGAAGGCCGAGTGGGCACCGAGGTGGATACACGAGACAGGAACATTCAGCCCGAGGTGAGAATAGCCAGAATTATTTTGACCAAAATCAAGGTAAACAATACTATAATGAAGGATGTGTGACGGACGGAGGCTCCGGATATTCTCAAGCATAGGACAGCCAAAGACAGAGTAAGGGACACGTATCAATCCCGATAGATCAAGCTGGACCTTATGTCCATGCGCGATTACTGGATGCATCAGGTACATTTTTAGTTGACACAGGGGCTATGAACAGTTCTGTTTCATGCGCCCTGGTCCCGGGGGCCGCTCTGTCTGGCCAGAATAATGTGTCCGTGGGGTTCTCTGGAACTCCGGTGGTAAGCCCCATTTCAGAACCACTTTCCCTTACTCTGGGACCAGTAACGATAGCTTCGCCTTTTCTCCTCACCTCCCAGTGTGGGGAAAATCTTCTGGGTATGGATATATTAAAAAGACTGCATGCCCGTATCTATTGCTCCCCCGATGGGGTTTACCTAACCATTAGGAATACCTCTATCCCCTCCATTCAATGTTTTTCAAAAACTGACTCCCTACCCCCTGAACTTGCACAACTCCCGAGGGATCTTTGGGCCCTGGGAGATACTGATGTAGGGACCTTACAAATTCCCCCGGTGTCTACCACTCTAAAGCAGGATGCCAAATTGCCGAGGGTCCCACAGTACAAAATAGCTCCCGAGGGGGAACGCGCTTTACTGGCCATTACTTCTGATTTGATCAAAGCGGGGGTGGTGGAGGAAACGGCTTCCAATATATGTAACAGCCCTGTTCTTCCGATTCTTAAACGAGCTCCCGCACCCCAGTCCCCTGATTATGCTGATACCTATCGATTTGTGATTGATTTGCGAGAGATTAACAAAATTGTGGTGCCTCAATATCCTGTGGTACCAGATATTAATTCCATTTTAACCATGATTCCTCCCACAGCCACCTTTTTCTCGGTGATTGATTTGAAGAATGCTTTCTTTAGTATTCCCATTCATCAAGATAGTAGACATCTTTTCGGCTTCTCATTGGGAGGCCGCAGCTTCAGGTTTTGTCGCGCCCCCCAGGGGTATACTGAAAGTCCTAGTATCTACAGTCAAGCTCTAAAACGAGTATTGGATACTTTACAATTGCCATCAGGTAATGTATTATTGCAGTATGTTGATGACCTTCTTGTGGCCTCTGATACAGAACATGGCTGCCGCGATGCCACGGTTGCCTTGCTACAGCATCTGGCCATTCATGGTAACAAGGTGTCGCTTTCTAAATTTCAATATTGTCGACCGGAGGTGACCTATCTCGGTCATCTCCTGTCGAAGGAGGGAAGACGGTTGACTTCTGAACGCATTGCAACCATAACTAACATGCCTGTTCCTCGCACGCAACGTGATGTCCGCGCTTTGCTTGGTATAACTTCCTACTGTCGCCAATGGATTGCTAACTATTCCCTCTTGACTAAACCTTTCTTGTACCTGACAACGAAGGATGTGCATGAACCTTTACCCTGGACTGTTGAATGTCAGAACGCTTTTATTGCTCTGAAAACTGCTCTTTGCTCTGCTCCTGTGCTTGGCACCCCTGATTACCGGAAGCCTTTTGTGCTCTATGTGCATGAGGTGGACGGTTGTTCTCTTTCAGTGTTGACACAGGACTTTGGTGGTAAGCAAAGGCCTTGTGCATATTTCTCGGCGGTTTTGGATAATGTCACCAGAGCACTTCCTAGTTGTCTGAGAGCTACAGCGGCAGTGGCAATAGCAATCAGACAATCGGAAGGGCTAGTCCTGAATACGGACCTCACAGTGATGGTGCCTCATGCTGTGGACGTATTATTGAACAGGACACAGATGCAGCACTTAACTAGTGCGCGTCTCACAGGGTACGAATTGACCCTGTTTGCACCTCATATAACGATCAAAAGATGTGTTAATTTGAACCCTGCCACGTTGTTACCCCTCCCTTTGGGAGACGATGAACAAGACATACATGACTGTATCTTTCGAACTGAAGAAGAAACAAAGGGCCGGATAGATTTAACTGACACCCCATTATCTGATGCCCAAGGGGAATTGTACGTTGATGGGTCATGTTTCAAGTTACCTGATGGTACGACAGCTGCGGCTTATGCGATCACTACTCTACAAACGGTAGTTGAGGCAGCAAAGGTACCATACCGGTCGGCCCAGGCGGCCGAATTGGTTGCCTTATTCAGGGCCTGTGAGTTGGGTAAAGGCTTGAGGCTAAATGTCTACACCGATAGCCAGTACGCGTTCGGTGTAGCACATAGCTTCGGGAGGTTATGGGCGGAAAGAGGATTCTTGACATCCCATGGCGAGAAAATAAAGAATGGACCATTAGTTGAACGATTACTAACCGCATTAACATTGCCTAAGACCTTGGCCATAGTTAAATGTAGTGCACATAAGGCCGTAGTTAATGATGTGGGAAGGGGAAATTTCTTTGCGGATAGAATCGCCAGGGAAACGGCCCAGTCTGACACCACTTCCTTGTTTGTAGTAACAAGAATGATAGAAGCAGGGGTTTTTAACAACACCATAGATAGCGTGAAGGAGCTACAAAAGGAAGTGACCCCGGAGGAACTGCAATATTGGCAAGAACAGGTGGGGAGGCTTGATGAGAATGGGTGTTGGACTGACTTATCAGAAAAGTGTAGATGGTTGCTGCCAAACGCATTTGTAAATGCAGTAGTGTCCATGACACACGGACCCTCACATGTAGGAGTTCAGGGCATCTGTGCAACATTGGATTCTGTCTGGTATAATGTTAATATTCACAAGACAGCTAGAAGCGTGGTCCAGCATTGCATAATTTGTCTCCAGCATAATCCCGGGGGTAGTATTCCTGTCTTAACGGGTAATTTTGCACCACCCGCTCTGCCTTTTGAAGTACTCCAAATGGATTACATACAGTTGGAGCGAGTTAATAATCTGAAATACGTGCTAGTGGTGATTTGTACTTTCAGCAAATGGGTGGAGGCATATCCCACAAAAGAGAATACTGCCCTGGCAACTGCGAAAGCCCTGGTAAAAGAGTTTTTCCCTCGATATGGGTTGCCACGGGTTATCTGGAGTGACAACGGAACACACTTTAATGCTAATTTAGTTAAGTATGTGTGCAAAGGTCTGTCCATTCAGCAGAAGTTTCACGCAGCCCGACATTCGCAGTCAGCGGGCTTGGTTGAGAAATATAATGGGATTTTGAAGTTTAAGCTAGCTAAACTTCAGGACACGACAGGATTAAAATGGCCTGATCTCCTGCCCTTGGCCCTGTTGTCCGTGAGAACTACTCCTCATTCACGGAGTGGTATCTCCCCCTATGAAGTAATTTTTGGCAGACCTGCCAACGTGTGGGGAGTGCCTCGGCCCAAATCTTTCAGGGACATTGACTATCCTATGTTAACTGATTATTTGTATGCTTTGACTAAAGATCTTCCTTCCATTCATCAACAGATATCTGCTGTATTGCAGCCCCTGCCGGAGGGTCCTGGACACAGCGTAGAACCTGGACAGTGGGTCTTGGTCCGGAACTACCAACGGAAGTCGAGTTTGGATCCACGCTGGTCCCAGCCATACCAGGTGCTCCTGGCTACGTGAACAGCGGTGAAAGTTGAAGGAAAACCGCACTGGATCCATATCTCCCATCTTAAACGAGTTCCCCTCCCATTACCAAGGGAACAGCTAGACCAGGAGGAAGGCCTGCCATCTCAAGACAACCCTAGTACTGAAGAGTCATTTTCCCTGGACACCCGCAAGGAGGTTGGCGGGCGAGGGGAGAGTGCTGTGAGTTTGGAATCGCCTTTTTGTAGTCACCCAATTGCCCAAAACAAAGTATCTGGTCAGGGGCCCAGCTCCTTGTCTGACCCCACTGTGCCTACCTTGTTTGTTAATCCCGAAACCCCTGGTCGGGACCGATATCACCTGCGGCCCCGGAAATAAAGAATCCCAGGTCTAGCCTCGGTGAGTGAAGTTGGAGGCTCCAGCGAGAAGACCTGAGGATTGTTGAAACACTGGACTGAACTCGTTGAGAGCATGGAACTTTAAGTGAAGCTCTGTTCAGAACGAAGATAGAGACATAGATCAGTTGGTGGGGCCCAGGGGGAGTTTTCTTTCAACACGGGTCGCGTCAAGAGTGACCCCCACGCGAGAAGTTTTTATCCTTTTACTTTCTGTTTTTTTCTGAACAATAGGAGTCTGCCTGTGAGGCTCTATACGGACACAGGAAAGAAGCACCCTCCGGCAGGTCGGACTGCTTATAGACCCCCCTTTTTCCCGAGATTATATTAGACTTTTAGTGAGAAATGTACCCTTTTGTTCGTTTTGTCCCTGAAGAAGAGCGTCCCATAGCCCCCCGTGCCATTCCCCCGCATTTGCCAATGTTCTCCTCATGGAGTTTGCGTGCTAAGATTGTTTTCATCTCTATATTGATTGTATCATTTGTATTATGCTTGGGACTGTTTATATATCTAGAGTTCCGCCATCCTGTACACACCTTGATAGTGTCTACCCCTGCTCCCAGGGAGCATCACTTTCAGACCTTTGCCCCTCATAAGGAAAGGCATCGACAGACGTATGTACATAATGCTTTCATTGAGATGCTGCACCAAACTCATAGTTCCACAAATGTTACTGATTGTTGGGTTTGTGGTCTCCTCCCGTCAGTAATGCATAAGCAAGATTTGTTGATATCGATGCCTTTGTCTTATTTAGGTAGTTGCGAAGCCTGGTTTAAAATGTTATCTATGTTGTATGAACACTACGCTATAGACGAACGTCGGTTCTCAGAGAAGGATTATGCCTTAATTCTAGCCTATATAGAGAGACACCAGGGTTTTACTCCTAATGCTGAGGGAACTGACGGTACCCTTGATCCTACGGCTTGCATGAACGTGTACATTGATCATGAAAATGACACCTGGTTGAGGGATGAGGTATTGGATTTCGTGACTTTTAACTTTACTGAGTATTTCAAATATTTCCAGGAGCGAAATGTTTCAGATGATAAAATCATTCCGGTCCCAGTGCTGAATACATCCTCCTCCTTTTGTGTGCAGGGTACTGGACATTTATTTGTAGGTTATAGCAGATGCAATTACACTTATAGACTATAGACGTTCAGCAGTCCCCCAACGCTCACCCCTCCCAATGTATATTTTGTGTGCGGTGAAAACGCATACACTTGGCTACCCAGAGGATGGTCAGGCATATGTTACTTATCCTTCCTTTACCCACCAGTTTACATAGCCCCTTCTGATTATCATAGGTCCCATTCCTTAAGTCGGCGGAGTTTAGGAGCTAGAGCCACTGGTAATGAGGCCACTGATCAGACTGACACTCCGGCCCAACATTTTGTTGATATTATGAAAGGGGTATTGCCCATATGGGGACCCATCCTTACTAGTAAAGAAATTCGGAGGCTATCTAGAGTAGTGGAGGGGGTGGTTAATACTACTGCAGGGATATTAACTAATATCACGGTGGAGCTCCAAGCGACCCGGCTTGTGACCCTTCAAAATCGTCTTGTTTTAGATGTCATCCTGGCCGATCGTGGAGGAGCTTGTAGAGTCATCGGCAGTTCCTGTTGTGTATATATACCTGACTCCGCCCCTTCCGTCCATTTAGCCATCCAGAAACTGCATCGGCTAGCCTCTGAGATTCACACAGAGACTGGTACTTGGTCCCTGTCCGGATGGTTTTGGGATCTTGTAACTACCTGGGGATGGAAATTATTCATGATCCTTCTGGGAGTAGTAGGGTTTATTTTCACCTGCTGCCTCTGTCTCCAGTGCGGGCCTGCTTGCTGCGCGTATTGTGCCACTCAGGTTCGCCGATCTATCCCTAGGCCCAAGCCCAACCAAACTAGAATAGATACCCAGCGGGTTCAGAAGGAATTGCATGAATTAATGCAGATCGATGAGGGTATTTTTGAAGATTGATTCCGTCATTAGCTATACTACGCTAAAAGGGCCGTTCTGAGGTGTTCGAGTTAATATGGTATGATTAGCGCAGTATATCTAATGTTAGTATTACCCGTTATAGTGTATTCAAGGGTCCGAAACTCCTGTTATACTTGTTACGATAGAAAGGGCCGAAAACAGGACAATCGCCATCTTGGATTGTGGCTCTCTTGTTTAGGAATCACGTGGTTTCTTCCGCTTACCGCCTGCTTCCCCTTTCATACATTAGTTGGGAGACGGGCTGAATTGCTGAGAAGCAAGGTCACATCTGCTAAAAGGGAGTATCAAGCAAATTCCTCTAGGCCTGGGACGAGAAGGGAGTCACCCCGTCGACCTTCTCTGTAAAGATAGTAACTCCTTTGTATGTGTAACCGAAACTGAATATAGGCATGAGCTCATTAGGAGCGGCAGGACTAACTGGTATTTTTCCACTTATAAGGTTTTGTATGCTGAACTGATAATGTATAAAAGTGTGTTACTGTCAAGGAGCCAGCAGTCTTCCTCGGCGCACCTGATGGGTGAGGATCGACGAGGCTCCTCTATATAGAGTGTTGTTGTGGCCAATAAACGCTTGAACCTTCCACGTTGCCAACTGCTCCTTATTTGACTTAATATTGCGGCCAGTGGAAAGTGTGGCCCTTGGAATAATCATTTTGGATACAACAGTGTACATGTGATAGTGCTGTATTAATGAGTGACTGCATGTATGAATGACTGTATGGGTGAATGAGTGGATGTGTGTGAAGACCTAGGAATCAGTGAGTGGGTATGTAGTAACTCGTATTGGTGTGTCTATGGTTTTGAAAATGGTAGACTGTATTGTATAGTAGGTGTATGAATGGTTATATTAGGGTGTGAGGAGTTGCTTCAGATTATCACGTGGATGATGTCATCAGTGATGTCATCAGTGATGTCATTTGAGATGTCATCATCAGTGATGTCACTGACCATGTCATGAATAATGTAATATGTGACATCATCAGCAGTGCATTGCGGGGGCACGAGTTATAGTTAGCTGAACTAACGATAATAGTGGAATTTCTATGGTTTTTGTCCAGCTAACTATAACGTCCCTGAAACCTATGGTTTTTTCAGTGAATTTCTAAGGTTTTTTAAATGCTAATTTCTAACTATGACATCCCTATTAAGTCCCCTTGAATCCTGAAGGTCCCTGGTGGCCAAGTAGCCCACCAGGTACATTCAGTAAGCACCACAGACCTGCGTTTCAGAGAGGGGTTCTGAGACCACACCCCTTTTTACACCACGCTGCAAATGCGGCTTCTGGCACACTGCTGCTCAGAGGATGAAGTCGACTTGTGTTTTTGAGGTCCTCAGGACACAAGAGGACCTCCTCGCCCCACCAGCAGTGCACCAGAAGCCACGTTTGCAGAGTGGTGTAAAAAGGGGCATGGCCTCGGAGCACCTCTCTGCAACGCACCCCTGTGGCGTTTACAAGAGGTACCTGGTGGACTAGTTGGCCCCCAGGGACCCTCAGTATTGAAGGGGAATTAATCCCAAAACTTAAAATGCGCCACAGGGCGTGTTTGCACTGTGATGCAGGGAGGGGGCGGGGCCTGATGTGACAAGTGTGCAAACGAGCCCTATGGTGCGTTTTAAGTTGGGTGATTAAGTCTCCTTGAATCCTGAGGGTCCCTGAGGGCCAACTAGCCCTCAGCTACCTCCAGTAAGCGCCACAAAGCTGCGTTGCAGAGTGGTGTACAAAGGGGGCGTGGCCTTGGGCCACCACTCTGCAACGCAGCTCCCTGGCGCTTACTGGAGGTACCTGGTGGACTGGTTGTCCCCCAAGGACCCTTAGGATTGAAGGGGGCTTAATCCTCCTACTTAAAACGCGCCATAGGGTGCGATTGCACACTTGTCAAATCAGGCCACGCCTTTGCCAGCACCACTGTGTAATCACGCCCCTGGTGCATTGTAAATTGGGGGATTAAATCCCCTTGAGTCCTGAGGGTCCCTGGGGTCCAACTAGCCCACCAGGTACCTCCAGTAAGCGCCACAGAGCTGCGTTGCAGAGAGGTGTAAAAAGGGGCATGGCCTTGTACCACCTCTCTGCAAGGCAGCCCTGCGGCGCATACTGGAGGTACCTGTGAGAAGTTGGCCTGATGTATGATGTCACTAGTTCTAGTGTACACCTTATATCAGTCCAAACAACCCTTATGGTGATTGGTTGTAAAGTCAACCTTATAGACCAGCTATCCTAGTGGTAGCATGGACAAGAGCAGTCTTAGGCTAAACTCTGAATGGCATGTGAAGCCAGCTGTGATACCATATATAATCCCTTGAATACCAAATGAAAGGACACCACAACAGATATATATATAAAATAAAGTGTATTTATTCTAGTCAAACCCTCAGCACTCTTTATGAGATTAGAGGTAAGTACAACACAGTCTTATTTAAGCATACATTAAGTCACACAGGTAAGTAATACAGTTAGGCCCTAGGGGCCACGCAAACCATATACTAAGTAAGTGGTATAAGGACCACTGTCACGGAAATAGGATAGGCCTAGGCCTAGGGAATCGCTGGGGCTACACTACACTAGCAACAGTTAGGAAGTGGGAGGCCCACGGGATTCAGGTGCAGAGTGGAAACACTCACGCGTAATGCGTAAGAGTCGATAGAAATAGTAGTTGTTAGAAATTAACAGTTTAAGGACACTTCTGAAGCAGCTAGAGAGTCGAGACTCAGAAACTAGACCCTAGGATAGTCACTACCCTTGTGATCACCGAAGTACCAAAGTTACCTAGCCCACAGGCTGCGGGTGCATAGGTGTGAACTTGCGTCGGGTTTCGTCGTGGACTTCTATGGATGCCTGAAGGAAAGTTGCTGACAGGCAGTCAGTGAAGAGTGTCCGGTGGATCCCAAGGCTGGGATCAAGAAGAGAGGAGACCTGCAAGCAGAAGGGACAGAGTCAAGGTCACTAGCCAGTGACCACGTGGAACCAGGAAGGAACCAGGCGATGTCGTGAAGATTGCAGGTGAAGGTGAAGCTTGTCGCTGCAGCCACGAGGACCAGGAAACGTCGAGGATGACCAGGACCAGGAGGCGAGCTGTCCCACGAAGGCTCTTGCTGTCGGCGGCGTCGAAGTTGGACTAGGACTCACCAAGCCTTGGCAAGCGGAACCCACGAAGAACGGAGGACTTGCTTCTGGTGCAGACCAGGAAGGTCTAGGGTGCTTCTCTTTTGCAAAGAAGCGGGAGCCAGTCTGGAGGAGCCAAACCAGCGGTGAAGATTTCAGGATGCGTCGTCACAAAGGCCACTAGCCAGCGGGCAAGCAACCGGACAGGCGTGGCAAGCAGGAAAATGCAGAAGGGCCCCACGCAGGACTCTTTGAGTGTGGGGGGCTGATCTTCGGTGCAGATGGTGCTTGGGGTTGGGGCTTCTCAATCCCCGGTGCACAACTTCGAGGGTGCCTCAGAAGCTGCGCTTGAAGATACTAGCCACTTTTCCCAGGTAGCCGGTCCCACGTCTCTCGTCGCCTCCACGGATCTCAGCACGGGTGTGGATGTGGATCAGGGTCGGAGAAGTCTGGAAGTCAAGGCTCTGGTCGGGCTCTGCAGTCGGTCCCTCGTAGAACTTCAGCAAAGCAAAGGGTAGTCTCTTGATGGTGCCTGTTTGCACAGGGTAGCCACTCCTTGGCCACAAGGGAGATTCTTCAGTCTTCTTCTTTCGTCGAATGTCGAAGGTCCAGAGTTTCTGTTCAAGTTGCAGGTTCAGGATAATCTAATCTCCTGGGGCCCAGCTACCACTCTTATACTAATCTGGGGGGCTGGGTTACCTGCTAGGTCACGCCTTATGGGTGGGACCTGGGAGGGGGGTGGTTACACCCCCTTCCCTTTGTCCAGTTTCGCGCCAGGACTGGGGCTGGAGTGCCCCAGCACCGGTTTGAACTGGACTATGCACGGGACACCTTGTGTGCCCCAGGCATGTCTCATTCTTTTCATCCCTCCCTGCCCCAATACACTAAGGCCTGTCTGAGGTGGTGCTCGCACCTCCCAAGGCAGGAAACCTATTGTCCAGGCCTCCCTTGCCGGGATCACTCCCAGCAGCAGGAGGTCAGACTTGTGTCTGTGGCAGCAGCATCCATTTTGTGATGCTGGGGCTCTGGTTAACTTTAACCGGGTAAGTAGGTTACAACATGTCTTCTCCCTCTAGAAGGGAGGGATAATATCCTCATCCCCAGAAATGGGATGAGGGTATTATTCCAAAGTGTTAGACACCTTACACGACATGTTTTGATAAAGCCAAACCATAGTTACCATAACCGTTTAAGATTATAAGGCACTTTAAGAGTATATGGTAGGCTATATCATAGAACAGCTATAAGGACATGGTTCCGAAAGCTGCAGACAGGCTCAGCTCATGCTAGAGCACCATCTCACATGTTACCAAGCACTCTGCCTCCAGGATTGTTAAGGCCTGCCATAGGAGTGGCTGATAGGTGCACATGTGTCTATATGTAAGTTAGGTATAGGAATACTACACCTAAGCAAGGAGTGATTACACAACCTTGCCCCAGCTGAGTGATCAGCCAGTTGTGTCATAATGGAAGGCCAGGCCAGGGGTGGCACAATACATGCTGCAGCCCCTGGTAGGCCTAGGATACACCTATGCCCTGGGTACCTAAGGTACACTGTACAGGGGCCAATAAGGTGATCCTATCCAAATGGGTTATGCACCTAAAGTACATAGTATCAATTTAGAGAGAGAACAGCAGGGCTGTGGGTCTGGTTAGCAGGCCCACAGCCACATCTAAGTCGAAAACCAGTAAAGCAAAAGCAAAAAGTGGGGGTGAACATAGAAAGCAGACCCTACTCTCCTACACAACCCCCCCCCCAAACTTAGGGACATTAAACTAACCTTGACCAGTTGAGTCTTCATGTTCTAAGTGGAAATATCTGGAGAGTCCATCTGCATTGGCATGGTCAGTCCCAGGTCTATGTTCCACTGTGAAGTCCATCCCCTGTAGGGAAATGGACCACCTAAGAAGTTTGGGATTTTCACCCTTCATCTGATTTAGCCACAAGAGGGGCTTATGGTCTGTCTGAATCTTGAAGTGAGTGCCAAACAAGTATGGCCTCAGCTTCTTCAGGGCCCAAACCACAGCAAAGGCCTCCCTCTCAATAGCTGACCAACGTTTCTCTCTAGGGGTCAGCCTTCTACTTATAAAAGCAATGGGCTGGTCTTGACCATCTACATTCAGTTGTGAAAGAACAGCTCCCACACCTAACTCAGAAGCATCTGTCTGGACAATGAACTCTTTGGAGTAGTCTGGACTTTTCAGAATAGGTGCACTGCACATGGCCTGCTTCAGGTCATCAAATGCTTTTTGACAGCTTACTGTCCACTGAACCTTCTTTGGCATTTTCTTGGAGGTCAAGTCATTAAGTGGTGTCACAATGGACCCATAGTTCTTAACAACCTTTCTGTAGTACCCAGTCAGGCCCAAGAAAGCTCTGACCTGAGTCTGGGTAGTTGGAGGAGTCCAGTCCTTTATGGTCTGGATCTTGCTCTCCAGTGGTTGAACCTGACCCCCACCAACTAGGTGGCCCAGGTATACAACCTTGCTCTGCCCTATCTGGCACTTAGTGGCCTTGATAGTGAGGCCTGCCTTTTGCAGGGCCTCTAAAACATTCCTCAGGTGGACCAGGTGATCCTCCCAGGTGGAGCTAAAGACAGCAATATCATCAAGATAAGCTGCACAATAATCATCCAACCCAGTAAGGACTTGATTCACCAACCTTTGGAAAGTGGCAGGTGCATTCTTCAAACCAAAGGGCATTACCACAAATTGATAGGGCCCGATTCACAGAACTAACTTAAGACAAAATCCTAAACTTACTAACATTTTGGTATTCACAGAAGGCACTTACTCATTTTGGTATTCACAGAAGGCACTTACTCATTTCGGTATTCACAGAAGTTAGGAGTCCTACCTTTAGGACTCCTAAATGCCTTCTGTGAATACCGAAAGTCTTAAAATTAGGATTTTTCTCAGTTTAGTAGTAGTATAGTTAGGACTCCTAACTTTAGGACTCCTAAAAGCCTTCTGTGAATACCGAAAGTCTTAAAATTAGGATTTTTCTCAATTTAGTAGTAGTAAAGTTAGGACTCCTAACTTTAGGACTCCTAAATGCCTTCTGTGAATACCGAAAGCCTTAAAATTAGGATTTTTCTCAGTTTAGTAGTAATATAGTTAGGACTCCTAACTTTAGGACTCCTAAATGCCTTCTGTGAATACAGAAAGTCTTAAAATTAGGATTTTTCTCAATTTAGTAGTAGTAAAGTTAGGACTCCTAACTTTAGGACTCCTAAATGCCTTCTGTGGATACCGAAAGCCTTACAATTAGGATTTTTCTCAGTTTAGTAGTAGTAAAGTTAGGAGTCCTAACTTTAGGACTCCTAAACTGAGAAAAATCCTAATTTTAAGACTTTCGGTATTCACAGAAGGCATTTAGGAGTCCTAAAGTTAGGACTCCTAACTTCTGTGAATACCGAAGTGAGTAAGTGTCTTCTGTGAATACCAAAATGAGTAAGTGCCTTCTGTGAATACGAAAATGGTAGTAAGTTTAGGATTTTGTCTTAAGTTAGTTCTGTGAATCTGGCCCATAATGTCCTCCTGGGGTCGACAAAGCAGTTTTGGCCTTTGCATTCACAGCTAGTCTGATTTGCCAGTAGCCTGCTGTTAGGTCAAATGTGCTCAAAAACTTAGCAGCTGCCAGTCTGTCAATGAGCTCATCTGCCCTAGGTATTGGGTGGGCATCTGTCCTAGTGACAGCATTGAGACCTCTGTAATCCACGCAAAACCTCATCTCTCTCTTACCATCTTGGGTGTGAGGCTTTGGCACAAGGACTACAGGACTAGCCCAAGGGCTCTCTGAAGGTTCAATGACTCCCAGCTCCAACATCTTTTGTACCTCAACTTTTATGCAGTCCCTGACATGGTCAGGTTGCCTGTAGATTTTACTCTTCACAGGCAGACTGTCACCAGTGTCCACCTCATGGGTGCACCAGTTTGTCTGACTTGGGGTCAGAGAGAACATATGTCTGTAGGATTGCAGAACCTGTCTGCAGTCCTGTTGCTGATGGACAGTGAGGCTGTCAGAAAAGACCACACCATCAACTGAGCCATCATCAGGGTTCTGAGTCAACAGGTCTGGGAGAGGGTCACTCTCTTCCTCCTGCCCCTCATCTGTAGCCATGAGTAAGCCCATGTCTGCCCTGTCAACATATGCCTTCAATCTGTTGACATGAAGCACCCTGTGGGGGCTTCTGGGAGTCCCAAGGTCCACCAAGTAGGTGACTTCTCCCTTTTTCTCAACAATAGTGTGGGGTCCAGACCATTTGTCTTGGAGTGCTGCAGGGGCCACTGGCTCCAACACCCACACTTTCTGCCCTGGCTGGTAAACAGTCAGCACAGCCTTTTGGTCATGCCAAGCTTTTTGGAGTTCTTGGCTTGCCTCAAGGTTTTTAGAAGCCTTCTTCATATACTCTGCCATCCTGGAGCGGAGACCAAGTACATAATCCACTATATCAAGTTTGGGTTGTCTGAGAGGTCTCTCCCATCCTTCCCTCACCAAACATAGGGGTCCTCTTACAGGATGCCCAAACAAAAGCTCAAAAGGGCTGTAGCCAACCCCCTTTTGTGGGACCTCTCTGTAAGCAAACAGAAGGCAGGGTAAAAGGATGTCCCATCTTCGCCTAAGCTTGTCTGGTAAACCCTTTATCATTCCCTTTAGGGTCTTGTTGAATCTCTCAACAAGCCCATTGCACTGTGGGTGATAGGGTGTGGTGAACTTGTAGTTCACACCACACTCCTTCCACATTGCAGTCAAGTATCCTGACATGAAGTTGGCACCTCTGTCAGAAATGACCTCCTTTGGAAAGCCCACTCTGGAGAATACTCCAAGCAGGGCCCTCGCCACAACAGGAGCTGTTGTGGTCCTCAGGGGAATAGCTTCTGGATACCTGGTGGCATGGTCCACTATCACCAGTATGAATCTGTGCCCAGATGCTGTTTGTGGGTCCATTGGTCCTACAATATCTATGCCCACTCTTTCAAAGGGAACCCCCACCACAAGTAGTGGTATGAGGGGGGCCTTTGTGGTGCCACCTGATTTGCCACTGGCTTGGCAGGTGACACAGGAGCGACAAAACTCCTTAGTATCTTCTGACATATGGGGCCAGTGAAAGTGAGGGACAAGCCTGTCCCAAGTCTTGTTCTGGCCTAAATGTCCTGCAAGGGGAATATCATGGGCCAAGGTAAGAAGGAAGCCTCTGAACTTCAGTGGTATGACCAACCTCCTGGATGCACCAGGCTTGGGGTCTCTAGCCTCTGAGTACAGTAGCCCTTCATCCCAATACACTCTATGGGTACCTTGAGCATTCCCTGCAGCCTCAGCAGCAGCCAGCTGTCTGAGGGGTTCAAGAGAGGGGCAGTCTAATTGAGCCTGCCTCAGATCTGCCCTTGAAGGTCCCCCTGTCCCAAGAAACTCAACCTGATCAGGTTCAAGTTCTTCTAGGACAGTTCCTTCAGGGCTCTCAGAATCATCCTCCTGGGAGGGCTGATCCACTACCTGAGGCAGGGGGGAAGGCACAGCCTTAACCCTACTGCTCTTTCTCTTGGGTTGTGACTGGTCCATAGTTTCAGGATCCAGCACTTGTTCAGTGGTGCACTTTTTGGCCTGTGACCTGGTCACAGCAAGGACATGTGCATCTATCCCCAGCATTTCTGCATGGGTCCTATACTCCACTTCAGACCAAACTGAAGTTTCAAGATCATTGCCCAGTAAACACTCTACAGGAAGGTATGAACTAACAACAACTTTCTTGAGGCCAGTTACCCCTCCCCAGGAGAAGTTAACAATAGCCACACTAT
Organism: Triturus cristatus; assembly: GCF_964204655.1. NCBI lineage: Eukaryota > Metazoa > Chordata > Amphibia > Caudata > Salamandridae > Triturus > Triturus cristatus. Next base: position 795,345,827 of record NC_140583.1, on the reverse strand, counting down.
GGGAGGTAGTGGCATTGCTAGCGTTGGTCACTAGGTAATTCTCACCTAGTATGATCTGTCCAGGGTCCACAAAGGCAGGTGTCACCATTGTGACACTAGCCCCAGTGTCCCTGTAGGCCTGAGCCATTCTTTGGTTGATAAAAGGAGTCTGTCTGTACTTGCCCAGGTTACTGGGGCCTACAGTAGAGGACAAAGCTAAGTCCCCATCACAGATCAGAACAGCCTGAGTAGGTATTCTGACTAGGCCAGAATCCTCCTCAGTTCCCAGGGTTAACCCTACTACACCCTTTTGCTGGGAACCACCACTTACAGCTGGACTAGGGGGTACAGTTGCCTTAGGGGCAATGGTGGCTGGGGGCTTATCCTTTTTGGTGCACTCACTAAACCAATGTGAGTTGGACTTACAATAGTTGCACCATGGTTTCTTTTGGCCATCTTTCTTTTTATCCTTTTTGGGACCACCCTCCCCCTGAGCCTTTTGGGGGCCTGGTGAAGACTTCTGGTCTTTTTGTTTCTGATCATTACCCTTCTGGTCTGCCTTTTTCTGATCACCGCCCTGGTTCTGGTTTTTCTGCTTAACTCTAGTCCTGACCCATCTATCTGCCTTCTTTCCCAATTCTTGGGGAGAAGTCAGATCAGAATCAATCAGGTGTTGATGCAGTAGCTGGTTTTGACAGTTGTTAAGGATTTGCTCTCTCATGATCAAATTATACAATCCTGTATAGTCCTTAACTTTACTTCCCACTAGCCAGCCTTCCAGAGCCTTAGTGGCACAATCTACAAAGTCAGTCCAGTCCTGAGTCTGTGTCTTCTGGGTATCCCTGAACAACAACCTGTATTGTTCAGTGGTTAGGCCAAACCCATCAATTAGAGCACTCTTCAGGACAGTGTAATTATCTGCATCCTCATCACTAACTGTGAGGAGCTTGTCTCTACCTTTCTCAGAGAAGGAGAGCCACAAGATAGCTGCCCACTGACTTTGGGGTACCTGCTGTACTTTGCAAGCTCTCTCCAAAGCAGTTATCCATTTGTGGATGTCATCCCCACACTTGTAGGGAGGGACAATCTTGCTCAGGTTTCTATTATCATAGTGCCTGTCTCTATCCTTAGGGATATTGCTGCCACCAGTGGGTTCTGACCCACTTAACTTTTGCTCTCTAGCCAGAGCAAGCTTCTCTTTGGCAAGGGCAAGTTCTTCCCTCTGAATCCTCAGATTAGCTTCCCTCATTCTGGCTTCATGCTCCTTTCTCTCAGGGGAAGTCATTCCCCTGTGAGAGGAAACACTAGAGAGGCTAGAGACATGGGAGTGGATGGATTCCCTTGAAGGGGATCTGTCCCTCCTGCTTCTCTGGTTAAGCCCACTTGGGGGTCTGTATGGGGGAACCCCATGCAAACTCCCATGTAAGCTTAGGTTAGCCTGGCTAAGTCTTCCTACTTGGCCCTGGCTGTCTACCTCTTCATCTGAAGCCCCATCTGACTCCTCGGTGGTGGGTAGACCCTTATCTACAGCTATGGCACCATACTTGGCAGCTCTTTCAGCATCATAGGCCTCCAGAAGCTCCACTAGCTGTCTAAGGGTAGGGTTGGAACCCTGTTTTAATCTCCTGGAGGTACACAGTTGTCTCATCTCCTGGAAAGTGAATGCATCATATCTAGAGGGAACCTGTCTAGGATTCTCCTCTCCTGAGGGAGCATCAGTGTGATCTCCATTCAGGGACATGATTCTAGTGAGGTTGTGGTGTGTGCACCTACCTACACTAGTTGTATCTACTAAACCTTTCTAGTAGTTGTAGTCAGGGTGTGTTACTCCCTTCAACCTACAACCACTAAGTCCAGTAGGACTTAAGTATTATAATCTATGTTATATGTACCTAAACAATATCTGTGTGATCTTTCAATTTAGTATCTCAAGATTACAATGGTATTACAACAGCAAGCTCAGATCCCAACCGCTGCTCACCAATGTGCGAAGTTGGCCTGATGTATGATGTCACTAGTTCTAGTGTACACCTTATATCAGTCCAAACAACCCTTATGGTGATTGGTTGTAAAGTCAACCCTATAGACCAGCTATCCTAGTGGTAGCATGGACAAGAGCAGTCTTAGGCTAAACTCTGAATGGCATGTGAAGCTAGCTGTGATACCATATATAATCCCTTGAATACCAAATGAAAGGACACCACAACAGATATATATATAAAATAAAGTGTATTTATTCTAGTCAAACCCTCAGCACTCTTTATGAGATTAGAGGTAAGTACAACACAGTCTTATTTAAGCATACATTAAGTCACACAGGTAAGTAATACAGTTAGGCCCTAGGGGCCACGCAAACCATATACTAAGTAAGTGGTATAAGGACCACTGTCACGGAAATAGGATAGGCCTAGGCCTAGGGAATCGCTGGGGCTACACTACACTAGCAACAGTTAGGAAGTGGGAGGCCCACGGGATTCAGGTGCAGAGTGGAAACACTCACGCGTAATGCGTAAGAGTCGATAGAAATAGTAGTTGTTAGAAATTAACAGTTTAAGGACACTTCTGAAGCAGCTAGAGAGTCGAGACTCGGAAACTAGACCCTAGGATAGTCACTACCCTTTTGAGCACCGAAGTACCCAAGTTACCTAGGCCACAGGCTGCGGGTGCATAGGTGTGAACTTGCGTCGGGTTTCGTCGTGGACTTCTATGGATGCCTGAAGGAAAGTTGCTGACAGGCAGTCAGTGAAGAGTGTCCGGTGGATCCCAAGGCTGGGATCAAGAAGAGAGGAGACCTGCAAGCAGAAGGGACAGAGTCAAGGTCACTAGCCAGTGACCACGTGGAACCAGGAAGGAACCAGGCGATGTCGTGAAGATTGCAGGTGAAGGTGAAGCTTGTCGCTGCAGCCACGAGGACCAGGGAACGTCGAGGACGACCAGGACCAGGAGGCGAGCTGTCCCACGAAGGCTCTTGCTGTCGGCGGCGTCGAAGTTGGACTAGGACTCACCAAGCCTTGGCAAGCGGAACCCACGAAGAACGGAGGACTTGCTTCTGGTGCAGACCAGGAAGGTCTGGGGTGCTTCTCTTTTGCAAAGAAGCGGGAGCCAGTCTGGAGGAGCCAAACCAGCGGTATAGATTTCAGGATGCGTCGTCACAAAGGCCACTAGCCAGCGGGCAAGCAACCGGACAGGCGCGGCAAGCAGGAAAATGCAGAAGGGCTCCACGCAGGACTCGTTGAGTGTGGGGGGCTGATCTTCGGTGCAGATGGTGCTTGGGGTTGGGGCTTCTCAATCCCCGGTGCACAACTTCGAGGGTGCCTCAGAAGCTGCGCTTGAAGATACTAGCCACTTTTCCCAGGTAGCCGGTCCCACGTCTCTCGTCGCCTCCACGGATCTCAGTACGGCTGTGGATGTGGATCAGGGTCGGAGAAGTCTGGAAGTCAAGGCTCTGGTCGGGCTCTGCAGTCGGTCCCTCGTAGAATTCAGCAAAGCAAAGGGTAGTCTCTTGATGGTGCCTGTTTGCACAGGGTAGCCACTAATTGGCCACAAGGGAGATTCTTCAGTCTTCTTCTTTCGTCGAATGTCGAAGGTCCAGAGTTTCTGTTCAAGTTGCAGGTTCAGGATAATCTAATCTCCTGGGGCCCAGCTACCACTCTTATACTAATCTGGGGGGCTGGGTTACCTGCTAGGTCACGCCTTATGGGTGGGACCTGGGAGGGGGGTGGTTACACCCCCTTCCCTTTGTCCAGTTTCGCGCCAGGACTGGGGCTGGAGTGCCCCAGCACCGGTTTGAACTGGACTATGCACGGGACACCTTGTGTGCCCCAGGCATGTCTCATTCTTTTCATCCCTCCCTGCCCCAATACACTAAGGCCTGTCTGGGGTGGTGCTCGCACCTCCCAAGGCAGGAAACCTATTGTCCAGGCCTCCCTTGCCGGGATCACTCCCAGCAGCAGGAGGTCAGACTTGTGTCTGTGGCAGCAGCATCCATTTTGTGATGCTGGGGCTCTGGTTAACTTTAACCGGGTAAGTAGGTTACAACATGTCTTCTCCCTCTAGAAGGGAGGGATAATATCCTCATCCCCAGAAATGGGATGGGGGTATTATTCCAAAGTGTTAGACACCTTACACGACATGTTTTGATAAAGCCAAACCATAGTTACCATAACCGTTTAAGATTATAAGGCACTTTAAGAGTATATGGTAGGCTATATCATAGAACAGCTATAAGGACATGGTTCCGAAAGCTGCAGACAGGCTCAGCTCATGCTAGAGCACCATCTCACATGTTACCAAGCCCTCTGCCTCCAGGATTGTTAAGGCCTGCCATAGGAGTGGCTGATAGGTGCACATGTGTCTATATGTAAGTTAGGTATAGGAATACTACACCTAAGCAAGGAGTGATTACACAACCTTGCCCCAGCTGAGTGATCAGCCAGTTGTGTCATAATGGAAGGCCAGGCCAGGGGTGGCACAATACATGCTGCAGCCCCTGGTAGGCCTAGGATACACCTATGCCCTGGGTACCTAAGGTACACTGTACAGGGGCCAATAAGGCGATCCTATCCAAATGGGTTATGCACCTAAAGTACATAGTATCAATTTAGAGAGAAAACGGCAGGGCTGTGGGTCTGGTTAGCAGGCCCACAGCCACATCTAAGTCGAAAACCAGTAAAGCAAAAGCAAAAAGTGGGGGTGAACATAGAAAGCAGACCCTACTCTCCTACAGTACCTGGTGTGCTAGTTGGCCCCCAGGGACCCCCAGTGTTGAAGGGGACTTAATTCCTCAACTTAAAACATGCCACAGGGCACGTTTGCAGAGTGTTGCTGGGAGGAGGCGGGGCCTCCGGCACGATGCCAGTCTTTCTTAAAATTTCTTTTTTTTTTTAAGGGGGCTGTGTGACCCCCCCTTCTTTTTGCTTTCTTTGGGCCCTGGGGACCCCATCCACCAGGGCCTGACCCCTTTTAAAAAAACAAATCTGAACTGGAAGGGGGCCGTGTGGGCCCCCCTCCCGTGGCCCCATCCCCCGGGGCATGGCCACATTTTTTTTTTTTATGGATGGGGGCTGCGTGGCTTCCCTTCTGAGGCCTCTATTGGCCCCGGGAACCCCATCCCCCGGGGCTGGCCTTTATTTAAAAAAAAAAAAATTTGGGGGGAGTCGGTAGGGTGGCCACGTGACCCCATCCCCCGGGGCCTGGCCATCCTTTTTTTATTTATTTTTTGGAGGGGGGCCACGTGGCCCCCCTCCTCAGGCCAATTATGGCCCTGGGGACCCAATTCCCCGGGGTTGGCCTGCCTTTCTTTGTCTTTTTTATGTAGGGGAGGTGGGCCTCGTGGCCCCCCTCCAGGGCCACTTCTGGCCCCAGGGACCCCATCCCCCAAAGCCAGCCCTATCTGTTGGGGACCGTGGGGGGACCCCAATCCCCCCACGGGCTTCCCGCCTCCTGCAGGAGCCGGCATTGCTTTTCCACAAGGGGAGCTGCTAACATGCAGCTCCCTTGTGGAAAAGCAATCTGGTTTGGATTTTGTAAGCCACAGCAGGAAACCTGCTCTCGCTTACAAAATCCAAACCAGTGTTTGCTATGGCAGGGCGGGAGCCGCACGGCTCCTGCCCCCTGCCATAGCAAACAACAGTTTTCCGGGGTGGGCAAACCTGGAACACTGCAGGAGCCAGCCCCGGGGGGGGTGGCGGTTCCCAGGGCCATAAAGGGCTCCAGGAGGGAGGCCGCGCAGCCCCCCCTCCCACCTAGTGCGCAGCCCCGGGAGGTGGTGGTCCCTGGGGCTTATGGGTCCGTAATGGACCCCTGCATTTGCATATTAGTGCCCCGGGGAGGTGGCTCGAGCCCCCACACAGGTTTATTTAATTTATTTAAAAGCCCCGGGGGTGGCAGTCCCCGGGGCAGCGGGGGGGGGGCTTGTGCACCCCACAAATAATTAATAAGGCTTGGGGGGGCCTTGGAGGCCCCACACACATTAAAAATGAAGCCCCTGGGGTGGCGGTCCCCGGGGCTGTGGGGGCCCCCGTGGGCCCCCGCATATATTTCTTGACAATGCCCCCGGGACCTGGCCTACCTGGGGGCCTCAATTAAATGAAGCGCTTCATTTTTAAAAAAAATTTCGGCGGGATTTGCGACCCCAGCGCGAATTTTGCCAAATTGTTTTAAAAAAATTCCTTTTTTGGCCCTGGGGGTCATTGTGGGAACCCCTAAGCATGCCTAGGGGGTCAGGGTGTATCTACCATGCCCTCTTTTATTGTTTTAAAAAAAAAAATTCACAAGATGGCTGCCAACACTTCCTGGTTTGGAGTGTTGACAACCAATTAGAATAAAGCTCGTGGTCGGAGGGTTCGCGAATCCACCGCGGCCATAGACATCGAAACTTTTATTTTTTGAATTTCTCAGCAGCTACTGAACGGATTTACACCATTTTTCAAAAAGGTCACTTTCTGAATCAAGCACTACCTTTTTGCCAAATATGGGGTGATTCCGTTAAGCAGTTCGAGCTGTAGCCTTGCCTAAAGTTTCCTATATGAAATTGAATTTTTGACTCTTATTTTTTTTAATTTCTCAGCAACTACTGAATGGATTTACTTATTTTTTTTAAAAAAAGGTCACTTTCTGAACCGAGCACTACCTTTTTGCCAAATTTGGGGTAATTCCATTCAGCAGTTCGGGCTGTAGACTGTCTCAAAATTTCCTATGGAAATTAACATGGGGAGAACGCATTTTGAGACCCCACTTTTTTCTCAGCCCCCGCCTGACGAATCACCCCCAAACTTTCAGGATAGGAGCTGACCTGGATAGACTTTTTTTTTGGACGCCAAAGTTATTAGTAAATCAAAAAACGCTTTTCCTATGGAAAGTAGGTTCTAACTATAACTACCTACTGGCGACAGCCAGTAGGTAATATATATTCAGGAGGCCTGAAATGCGTCATGAGCAGTGCACTTATCTTAATTATTGAATAAGCTATATTTTTTGGCACCGGCAATATAAGTTGTCTGTTCCTGTTTTTGTGCGAGAATGCACATTTGGAGAGTAATTGGATATATTACCTACTGGCGGTAGCCAGTAGGTAGTTATAGTTAGGACCTATTTTCCATAGGAAATCCGCAACATTCTATTTGGAATAACGTTGGCACCGATTGACGGATCTTCGCGAAATTTTTCAAACTTTTGGCCAGCTCCGGTCCGCTCCTATCCTGAAACTTTCTCGGTGATTCGTCAAGCAGGGGCCGAGAAACAAGGGGGGTCCTAAAACGCATTTTCCCCATGCATTTTCCCATAGGACCTGTTGACACAGCTACAGCCCGAACTGCTGAACGGAATTACACCAAATTTGACAAGGAGGTAGTCCTCAGTTCAGACTCGTGCCTTTTGCTCAAATGGTGTAATTCCGTTCAGTAGTTCCTGAGAAAATTAGGGTAAAAAAGTTAGTGATATCTGGGCGGAGCCTAACCACACATCTCATCGTGAGATCTGATTGGCTGTCAGTACTTCATCCAAGAAGTGTTGGCAGACATCTTGGGACCAATATACATGATAGCACCTCATTAAAAAGCATTGCAGTTAATAAAAGGATTTAAGACTTTAGTTACATTATAAATCAATTGTTGATGGTACCATACTCATTTTAGGAATTGTGATGTGTTCTAAGGTGATTTTACCATGTGAAAAAGCCTTCTGCTATCATGAATCATGTTTGAGAGAAAACTATTTTCTCATGCTTTTCCCACAGAGGTTTGGAAGGTGATCTATAAGCTAAACTGAGAGCATATTTTCTGTAAATTCACATTATCTTTCTCAGTCATGTGAGAATGAAGTCTGACATTCTCAGTAAAACATGTACATCCAACAAGGGCAGAGACTGTGAGTTGATTCATTTGTGTTCTACTGCAGCTTCCCAGAGTGTTCTAAAGAACAACTAGAGCGCTAACTGTCCTACTTATGACAAACGTATTGCACACCTGAAGCCATCTTGATTGGAATAAAGTGGTAACTCTTAAAACATTTAATTTAAAAAGGAACAAAATGAGGGGGTTCATTTTGCCATAGAAAGTATGATTAGTGCTGCAGAAAGAAAAATTAGGGCACATTTTGAGTGACTTCTCATATCCTCTTCTATTTCATTAAAATATTCTGACATGCAGACTGAAACATGCACTTTCAATACCAGCAGCAGACTTCCCTGGTGAGCAGTAGCTTTACTACAGTGATCTAATAAGCAACTAGAGTGCTAACATTCTGAATTGATGGCAAATGTGTGACACATCTGAATGCCTTCTTGATGGAATCAAAGTAAAAAACTGAAAGTATTTCCTACTGAGGAGACAGTAGTAAATGAGGAAATTAGGAAACTTCATAACAAGTAAGTCTCCCAAAATGGCCACCGGAGACAAAAGAGCCCAAAATTTAGCCCAAATATCACCCAGATGTAGCCCAAGTATAGCCCAATGACAGAATGTCCCAGAGTGGTTTAACGAACAACTAGAGCGCTAACTGTCTTACTTATGACAAACGTATGGCACACCTGAAGCCATCTTGATTGGAATAAAGTGGTAACACTTAAAACATTTAATTTACAAAGGAACAAAATGAGTGGGTTCATTTTGCCGTAGAAATTATGACTAGTGCTGCAGAAAGAAAAATTAGGGCACATTTTGACTTCTCAAATCCTCTTCTATTTCATAAAAAAATTCTGACATGCAGACTGAAACATGCACTTTGAATACCAGCAGCAGACTTCCCTGGTGAGCAGTAGCTTTACTACAGTGATCTAATGAGCAACTAGAGTGCTAACATTCAGAATTTATGGCAAATGTGTGACACATCTGAATGCCTTCTTGATGGAACCAAAGTAATAAACTGAAAGTATTTCCTACTGAGGAGACTGCAGTAAATGAGGAAATTAGTAAAATTCATAACAAATAAATCTCCCAAGATGGCCACCAGAGACAAAAGAGCCCAAATGTAGCCCAAATATCACCCAGATGTAGCCCAAGTATAGCCCAATGACAGAATGTCCCAAAGTGTTCTAACGAACAACTAGAGCGCTAACAGTCTTACTTATGACAAAAGTATGGCATACCTGTAGCCATCTTGATTGGAATAAACTGGTAACACTTAAAACATTTAATTTAAAAAGGAACACAATGAGGGGGTTCATTTTGCCATAGAAATTATGATTAGTGCTGAAGAAAGAAAAATTAGGGCACATTTTGAGTGACTTCTCAAATCCTCTTCTATTTCATTAAAAAATTCTGATATGCAGACTGAAACATGCACTTTTAATACCAGCAGCAGACTTCCGTGGTGAGCAGTAGCTTTACTACAGTGATCTAATGAGCAACTAGAGTGCTAACATTCAGAATTTATGGCAAATGTGTGACATATCTGAATACCTTCTTGATGGAATCAAAGTAAAAAACTGAAAGCATTTCCTACTAAGGAGACTGCAGTAAATGAGGAAATTAGGAAACTTCATAACAAATAAATCTCCCAAGATGGCCACCAGAGACAAAAGAGCCCAAATGCAGCACAAATATCACCCAGATTTAGCCCACATGTAGCCCAATGACAGAAGTGTGCAAAACACTTATTTTTTGTGTATTTGCAGTTTTATATAGTGCAGACTTGTCAGGTATTGGAGTGCATTACATGAGCATTGGTTACATCACACAAGATCAAATTCATTTTGGTTGTAGACATGGGGAGATTAAGTGATTTGACCAGAATCACAGAATGTTGAGCTGAAGCAGAAACTCCAACCTGGTTTCCCAGTTGCAAAGTCTGCAGCTCTGAAAGTAACACCACATCCTCTCCCCTAAGTGCAACATTTAATCAAGCGGTCAACTGGATAAAAAAACATAAAGATTACAAATAGTTTAAAAGTTCTTTGTCGCTATTTGAAAACTCAGAAAATATGTCCTCATTTTAGTTTATTAGAGCACTAACCATAATTTCGATGCAAATAAGACCCTCTCATATATGTAATTTCTAAGGGAAATGCTCTAGGTATTACAGTTTTGATTACATCAAGATGACGTCAGGCGTTCCACACTTTTGTAATAAATATAGAATGTTAGCAATCTAGTTGTTCATTGCGATACTGTTGAGAGGCAGAGGCCAGGGGCACGGACTCTGAAAATTGAAGGCAGGTAGGAGAGTGCAGAGGCAACAATTTGACCACACTGGGCAGGCAGGAAGGGCAGTGGCAGCACAACAGACTATGGAGAGCAGTGGAAAGGGGGGCAGGGGCAACAAACCAACAATACAGGACTGGCAAGAGAGGCTGTGGCAATATAATAGACCATTGTGGGCAGAAGGAAGAGGCAGTGGTAGTACAACCATACATGCCAACAGACCCGTTTCAGCCAGGAAACGTCCAATGTTTTTAAGCTCAAATGGGCTTTATTTGATCTGTCTCCTGTCTACAGTCTTCTCTTTTTCAATGTAACTCAAAGGGGAAAATCAATGCCCAGTTTTTTTTCAAAATCTCCCTCTTACCAAGTTCAAAATGTTCGCAAGTATGGTACATTGGATCATGGTAGGCAGGAGGAATTGGGGTAGGGACTTGGACTCGGATAACAGAAGACAGGAGGGACATGGAGAGGTGCACCAAACTGACCCTACAGGGCAGGCATCAGGGTTTGCAGCAGCACAATACACCACACAGGGCATGAGGGACGGGAGTGCAGCACAACAATCCATTGAAAACAATAGGGAGGGGACAGGACCATGCACATGGACAACGGAGAACAGAGGGGAAAGAGGCAATGGTAGCTAGCTGACCATAATGGACAGACAGGAGAGAAAGCTGCAGCATAACAGACCATAAAGGGCAGGAGGGACGGATCAGGGGCATTACAATGGAACAGACAAACCAGGAGGGAGGGAATAGGGGTCTGCACATGGAAACAGAAGGCTGGGGGCAAGGGGGCAGGGCAGGAGCAGCAAGATGACCATGGAGGTCAGGCAGGATGGGCACTGGAAACAAGACACACCATGTAGAGCAACAGTGAGACTATGATGGCATACACACAGACCATGGAGGGAAGGTGGGAGGGGGTCAGGGGCAGCTAGCTGACCACACAGGGAAGGTGGGAGGGACCATGGCAGCACAGAAGACCATGCATGGCAAGCGGGAGGGTTAGTGGCAGCACAATGGCTTTGATGGGCAAGAAGGAGTGTGCAGGGGCATGCACAAAGGACCATGGAGGATAGAAGATGCCCTTAACCCCGGACGCACACCACAATGCTGCGAACCTGCCCCAGGACACACTCATGGTCCATTCGCCTGCCACTCCTGCAAGTTCGCCTGCACCAGGACCCACACCAAATCCACTACCTCCAAACACAGCTCCAACTCCAACCACCTGAAGTGCATCCTGCTGAACACCCGCTCGGTCCACAGACACGCCACTGAACTCTGGGACCTACTCGACACTGCATCGACGGACGTCGCCTTCCTTACAGAAACCTGGATGAACGCTTCATCAGCGCCCGACTTCGCCATAGCCATCCCGGACGCTTACAAGATCATCCGAAAAGACCGCACCTACCAAACAGGAAGAGGCATTGCCATCGTCCATAAGAACACCATCCGAATCACGACCAGCTCCGACGATAACCTCGCGACCGCCGAACACCTTCATTTCCAGATCCACACCGACCCCAGGACCACACTTAGAGGCACCCTCATCTACAGACCACCAGGAACCCACACACAATTCAACGAAGACATCACCGACTTCATCAGCCCACATGCCCTCACCTCTGAGAACTACATTCTACTGGGAGACCTCAACTTCCACCTGGAAAAGAAACACGACAGCAACACCACCACCCTTCTGGACAACCTGGCCAATCTCGGACTCAAACAACTTGTTGACACCCCCACCTACCTTGCCGGACACACGCTCGACCCTATCTTCACCTCCAGCAAACACATCTCCTTCGATCACACCACAGCTCTCCATTGGACGGACCACAACTGCGTTCACTTCAGCTACAAAAAGACCACGACCCACAACCCCCCACAACATATTCCTCGAAGAAACTGGAACAAAATCACCACCGACCAACTCTTCACATCGCTAAACCAAAACCCTCCTGCCATATCATCGGACCCAAACCAAACTGCCACCAAACTCACACAATGGATCACCCACAGCGCTGACGTATTAGCACCCTTGAAAAACCATCAGATCAAACAAGGTAGCAAAAAGGCCCCCTGGTTCAACGATGACCTTAAGAAATCCAAGAAGTTATGTCGTACCCTCGAGAAAACCTGGAGAAAAAACCCAACCTCTGACAACCTGACCACCTTCAAGGACGCCACCCGCAAACACCACCAATTGATCCGATCCACCAAGAAATCAACATTCAAGGATCGACTCGACAACAACGGCCACAACAGCAAGGAACTATTCAACATCGTCAAAGAATTTACCAACCCCACCGCCGGCACCAACGATATCACTCCCTCCCAAGACCTCTGCGACTCTTTATCCTCTTTCTTCCACAACATAATCGCCGACATACATAACAGCTTTGAAAACCAGTCCGATGAACAGCCCACTCCACCCACCTCCGAACCAAAACAGCACTCTCACAACCTTTTCGCCTGGAACCCAATCACCACTGAAGACACCATACGCCTGATGAACTCCATTCACTCAGGATCGCCAACCGACCCATGTCCCCACCACATCTTCAACAAAGCAGACTCCATCATCGCACCCCATCTCCGCGATGTCATCAACTGTTCCTTCAACTCCGCTACCTTCCCGGAGAGCTGGAAACATGCCGAACTCAGCGCCCTTCGGAAGAAACCCACAGCAGACCCCTCTGAACTTAAGAACTACCGCCCCATCTCACTCCTCCCATTCCCTGCCAAAGTCATTGAGAAAGCCGTCAATAGTCAGCTCTCCGCCTTCCTTGAATCCAACAATTCCCTTGACCCTTCACAGTCCGGCTTCCGAGCCAAACACAGCACCGAAACCGCCCTCATCTCAGCTACAGACGACATCCGAACGCTACTGGACAACGGAGAAACAGTTGCCCTCATCCTACTCGACCTCTCCGCCGCCTTCGACACAGTATGTCATAGCACACTCATACAACGCCTCAACAACATCGGAATACAAGGAAAAGCTTTGGATTGGATCATCTCGTTCCTCGCCGGAAGAACCCAGAGAGTCCACCTCCCCCCATTCAAATCAGAGGCCACCGAAGTCATCTGTGGTGTACCACAAGGATCTTCACTCAGCCCCACCCTCTTCAATGTATACATGAGTCCCCTTGCATCCATCGCGCGCCAACACAACCTCAACATCATCTCCTACGCAGACGACACCCAGCTGATCCTCTCCCTCACCAAAGACCCAAACACCGCCAAAACCAATCTACACGAAGGAATGAAAGAAGTAGCCGAATGGATGAAACTTAACTCGGACAAAACGGAAGTCCTCATCTTAGGATCATCCCCCTCTGCCTGGGACGACTCATGGTGGCCACCGGCCCTGGGTACAGCACCCATACCTACAGATCACGCACGTAACCTGGGCTTCATCCTAGACTCCTCCCTCTCGATGACCAGACAAGTCAACGCCGTCTCATCTTCATGCTTCAACATCCTACGCATGCTCAAAAAAATCTTTCGCTGGATCCCCACCGAAACAAGAAAGACAGTCACCCACGCACTGGTCACCAGCCGACTGGATTATGGAAATACCCTTTACGCCGGGACCACAGCCAAACTACAGAAAAAACTCCAACGTATCCAAAACGCCTCAGCCAGACTCATACTGGACATTCCCCGTCATGCTCACATTTCCGGTCACCTGAAGGATCTCCACTGGCTCCCCGTCAACAAGAGAATAACGTTCCGTCTCCTCACCCACGCACACAAGGCCCTCTACGACCTAGGACCCGAATGCCTCAACACACGACTGTCCTTCTACACACCCACCCGCCAACTACGATCATCCAATCAAGCCCTCGCCGCAATTCCGCGCATCCACAGATCCACCATGGGAGGAAGATCCTTCTCCTACTTAGCGGCCAAAACCTGGAATTCGCTCCCCACTCACCTCCGACTTACACAGAACCACCTCTCCTTCAGAAAGCAACTAAAAACCTGGCTATTCGATAAGTAATGCACCCACCCTCCCTCAAGCGCCTTGAGACCCTCTGGGTGAGTAGTGTGCTATACAAATTCCTGAACTTGAAATTGAACTAGAAGGGAGGGTCAGGACCTGGACACAGACAAGAGAGTTCAGGGGAAGGGGCCTCACAACAGACCGCGTGGGGCAGGCAGGAGGAGCAGTTGCAGCACAACAGACCAGGGAGTATGGGGGTGTGGCAGTAAAATGCACCATGGAGGACAGGAGGAAGGGAATAGGGGCATGGCATGTGGACAGGCAGGGTGGAGGTGGCAGGGACAGGTTACAGTCATCTGACAATGCTATGCAGGTGGGAGGGGAGTGGCAGCTCAACAGAACACTCAGAGTAGATAGGAGTGGCAGGTCCATGGAACATGGTGGGCAAAAAGAATGGAGCAGGGGCATGCACAAAGACATCGAAGGGCAGTGGGAAGGAGAATAGGGGGAGCAAGCTAAGCACAGAGGCTAAACAGGAGGTCAATGATGGGCCATAGAATTGGGCAATGGAGGACAGGAGGAGTGGACTGGTACATCATGCTAAATGGAGGGCAGTGGCAGCACATCAGACCATGCATGGCAGGAGGGAGGAGGCTAGTCCATGGATTCAGACAACAGAGGATAGGGAGGAGGTGGATGGGGCAGCAAGTTAACTGTTCAGAGAAGGTGGGTATTAGGAACTTTATTGTTTTTAAAATGTGTGTCTGTGCGAACTACTTAAAATATGAACATGTATGCAGCATAATCTCACTTTTATTCAGGAAGAAGAGGATGTTTGTGACTGTGACTCCGGGCTCACTTGGCAGAAACACCCCCTGACCCTCCACCCCCCATCGCAAAATGTAATGCCCGTGAAAAGGGTAGGTGGACGCAGTGTTATATAGAACATAGTCCTGAGAGCACGATTGAAAATGAAAACTAGATATAGTATATGGTATAAACTATGCACCAAAAAGTGTGATATAAGATGAACCGGGGCGTGAAATATAATATGCAAAACATTGTGCGCAATGACAGATTCATTGGAGAGCGCGAGATAGCACAGGCACTAGCGCGTGCTATGCGATGTGCGCCTTGGAGTGTAATATGCACAGGGCAGTGTTGTGTAACCTAACTAGTCTCTAAAGTTGTAATATAAAATATGTGCTGGGGAGTGTAACGTTGCATATGCACTGTGACAAAGATATGGATCCCAGATTGTAATATGTATGGCATAGCGCTGTGCGTTATAACATAGGCATCGAGGAAGGCACGTTAGATGGGGTAATATAATCTGTGCGAAGGCAAGTGTGGCATGACATATTCACGGGGTGGTGTTACAGTGCACATGGGCTAGAGAGTGTCATAGCATACGCACTAGCTGGTGGAACACAACACAGAGGTGTGTGGCACTCGGCGGGCACTGGTGGATGTAACACAGCATTGGCCTCAGCCAGGAGCACGATGTGACTCTCAAGTGAGGTTTGTCTCCTTTCCAGAGAGTAAAATAAAAAGTATTACACATCCGGCGGTGGATGTGTGTTTTATTAACCGTGAGGGGGGTTTCTTGCATAGTTTGGTTGAATTTTTGTCGAATCCCCTTTGAATGGCTTGGTGTGCGTGTGTATTAAATGTGCCCATCAATAGCTACCCATGTTTGTATAAATAAACGACAAGGGTGTCTACTTGGAGAGTACCCACCGGTGGGGACGCCGGGATTAGGCACGGTAGGGCGTCAGACACGTCAGAGCTTCACAAGCGGTGTAAATACATTCCACGTGGATTAATTCTATGCATAGTCACCTTTTAATGAATATCACGCAAATCGTCATGGTGATAGGTACATACGGTTTGTCCAGCATGTCCCAGGTGTTTCTATAAATATATCTTTTTTAAAAATAATAAAAAACAAAGGCCGGCCCCGGGGCCATAAGTGGCCTGAGGAGGGGGGTAACGCAGCCCCCCTCCTAAAGAAGTAAAAAAAGAAAAAGGCCATGACCCGGGGGTTGGCGTCCCTGGGGCCGATTAAGGCCTTGGGAGGGGAGACACGCGGCTCCCTTCAAATTTATTTTTTTCAACAAAAAAAATTAGGGTGCATGCCCTGGGGGATGGGGTCCCCAATGGGGTCCCCAGGGCCAATAAATTAGAAAAAGAAGGGGGGCCACACAGCCCTCCTTCTTAAAAAAATAAAATAAATAAAAGACCGGCATTGCGCCGGAGGCCACGTCCCCTCCTTCCAGCACTCTGCAAACGCACCCCCTGGCCAGTTGTAAGTTGGGGAATTAATTCCCTTTCAATACTGAGGGTCCCTGAGGGCCAACTAGCCCAACAGGTATCTCCAGTATGCACCAGGGAGCTGCGTTGCAGACAGGTGTTCTGAGGCCACGCCCCTTTTTACACCTCTATGCAACGCAGCTCTGTGGCGCTTACTGGAGGTACCTAGTGGGCTAGTTTGACCCTAGGGACCCTTAGGATTCAAGGGGACTTAATTCTCAACTTAGAACGGCCACAGGGCGCGTTTACACAGTGGTGAAGGGAGGGGACAGGGCCTGAGGTGCGTTTTAAGATGGGGAAATAATTCCCTTTCAATCCTGAAGGACTAGCCCACCAGGTGCTTCCAGTAAGCGCCACTGCTCTGCGTTGCAGAGAGGTGGTGCAGGCCGTGCCCCTTTTTACACCTCTCTGCAATGGCGCTTACTGGACGTACCTAGTGGGCTATTTTGCCCCTAGGGACCCTCAGGATTCAAGGGGACTTAATCTCCCAACTAAAAACGGCCACAGGGCGTGTTTACACAGTGGTGAAGGGAGGGGACGGGTCTGAGTTACGTGTGCAAACACGCCCTGTGGCGCGTTTTAAGTTGGGGAAATAATTCCCCTTCAATCCTGAGGGACCCTGGGGGCCAACTAGCCCACCAGGTGCTTCCAGTAAGCACCACTGCGCTGCGTTGCAGAGAGGTGGTCTAGGCCGTGCCCCTTTTTACATCTCTCTGCAACGCAGCTCTGTGGCGGTTACTGGAGGTACCTAGTGGTCTAGTTGGACCCTAGGGACCCTCAGGATTCAAGGGGACTTAATCTCCCAACTTAAAACGGCCACAGGGCGTGTTTACACAGTGGGGAAGGGAGGGGACGGGGCCTGCGGTGATGTGTGCAAACACACCCTGTGGCGCATTTTAAGAGGTAGTTTTAATCTCCTGCCCTATTATATACTAGGGGCTTACAGAGGAGGTCATGCTAATCACAGGGGGACCCCAACACATAGTGTTCCCTAGTGTATGTAGGTGTTTTCACTGTATTCTGAGTGTCTTTTAACATAGCACTAGCACTAGGACTGGTTAGTCAGACTCAGTTACCACCAGTATCTGTCTGAAAAAGTTGAGGGTACAGGATGATTTTGCAACAAGGCTTCTTTCTGCTCTTCTGTTTGTTCTTTCTGCACGTTATCCTTCTTCCTGCACTTTTCTTCGTCTTTGAGGACTTCTGTTGCTTCTTTCTGCATTTCTTTTTTTTCTTTCTGTGCGTTTTTTCTTCTTTCTTCACATGTCCTATCTCTGTAGGCATAGTTAGAAATTAGCATTTAAAAAGCCTTTGAAATTCACTGAAAAAGCCATAGGTTTCAGGCACGTTATAGTTAGGAATTAGCATTTAAAAAACCTTAGAAATTCACTGAAAAAACCATAGGTTTCAGGGGCGTTATAGTTAGCTGGACTTTTCCCTCGTACAAAACCATTGAAATTCCCCCGTTATAGTTAGTTCAGCTAACTATAACTCGCGTGCCTGCAATGCACTGCTGATGACGTCACATATTACATCACTCATGACATGGTCAGTGACATCACTCATGACATCACTGATGACATCTCAAATGACATCACTGATGACATCACTCATGACATCATCCTTGTGAAAGAGTTGCAGACATCCTCTCCCCCTAATATAACCTTTGATACACACATTCAAAAATAGAAACTAAAATTTTCAAAACAATGGACATACCAATACCAGTTACAACAACCTATTCAGTAATTCTAAGATCCACATACACATCCACTCATTCACCAACAGTCCTATACAGTCACTCATACATGTACTCACTCATCATATGTACTCATGCACCTATACATCCTGTTACACAACGCCACTCATCCATAGAGTTACTCACACACAGTCACTCATGCTAATAAAGAATCAAACATCCATTTACTTGCATATACAGTTATATGCACACCACCACACTTACTTCTACAGAAACTTACACATACTTAGTCTTTTAAACAATCACTTATAGAAACACATACTTATTCATACAGGAACTCTTCCAATCTCTCACATATATCACTTATATACACCAATAGTCACATATACTAGTTTAAAACATATGTAGTTACTCATAAAGACACTATTGAGACAGTCATTCACTCACTAACACACTCATCCACCCATACAGTCCTGCACACATGCTGTCTTCAACACATACAAACAGTGAGTCACTCATTCATGCACCTATGCACTACGTAATACCCCCCACCGAACCATACAGACACTCAGACACTCATACTGATACTCAAAAAACCAACTAATAACCTATATAGACACTCATGTAGCTACTCACCAACCCATGCAGCCACTTATACACAAAGTGAGAGACTGATACAAATATTTACATATTTAAACATTACTCACTAAGCCATGTATTCACTAAGATGCACTTAATCAGTCAGTTATACAATCAATTTTTCAAAAACAAATCATCCATTTAGACACTTATATACCCATTTATTCTTTCATCGACCTTGAGATATACAGATATAAAACATATGTAATTTTCGGAAAAACACACATTCACTGGATGATGTCATCAGTGATGTCATTTGAGATGTCATCAGTGATGTCATGAGTGATGTCACTGACCATGTCATGAGTGATGTAATATGTGACGTCATCAGCAGTGCATTGAGGGCACGCGAGTTATAGTTAGCTGAACTAACTATAACGGGGGAATTTCAATGGTTTTGTACGAGTGAAAAGTCCAGCTATATATATATATATATATATATATATATATATATATATATATATATATATATATAGAAGAGACTGCGTTGACTTGTCATTTAATGGTCAGTTGGCTGTCGAGGATGATCCCCGGGCTACATGCATGGTATGGTCTGGTGGTGATGGGGTTGGTCCAAGTTCAGCAGGCCACCAGCTGTGGTCCCAGGCGGAGGTTTTTTTCTGAAAATCAGTACTTCAGGCTTATCGGAGTTCAGTTTGAGGCAGCTGTCTCTCATCCAGTTTGATTATTTACATGTAAAAGTACACAACTGGGCACAGTAATTAATAAATCAAGCAGCTGTCTCACACCCAGTTGGCTACGTTTGTCATAGCGCTGGATAAGTTGGCTTTGGCATTGATGGGGTCTTCAGTGACTGAGAGGATAAATTGAGTGTCGTCTGTGTGGGAGATTATGCTAAGGCCATGGAATCTGACGATGTCTGCAAAGGGGGTCATGTAGGTGTTGAATAAGGTGGGGCTGCGTGACGAGCCTTGTGGTACGCCGCAGATGATGTCCTTTCATGCGGAGGTAAAGGGAGGCAACCGCATACTCTGTGTGCATCCTGTAAGGAAGGAGGTGATCCCCTTGAGGGTGTCATGCTGTATATCTGCCCCCATCCATAAAATTTCTATTAGACAATCCAGTTCCCTTATCTACAATATATGTTTGTCTCCGGGAGCTTGGCAAGACCAATAAACTATGGGGTGTCACATGACAATCATAGGCTATGTGAGGGTTCCCCGTGGGCTAATTGAGGGTCTGACTGAGCTTTTAAGGGCTTGTTTTGTTGCATGTGAGAGTCACTTCTAGGCAAAGTGAAGATCAGTTCACCACAGTGTATGTGTCTATGGTGGGTTATATGCAAGTAATTCAAGAACTGTGTGAGCAATGGCTTGTGAGTGCTTATTGGGGACTTGTTAGTGTAGTTTGGGTCCTTGGTGCTAAAGGGTGGAATCCATATGGGCTAAGGGGTGGAGAGTCTAACTATTGCGAGCATTACTATACAAATATGTGAGTCTGTAGAGCTCGTGAGAGAGTTGTGGTGGCGGCTTGGTGAAGGCCTTTAAGATCTCTCAGGGGTGGGGGGCTATGGTATTTTGATTTTATTTTCTGACTTAACCATGTCCACTTCTTTTACATATGCTGCCGGTTGTAACCTAGTCACCAAAGCGATAGGCAGTATTTCCGGATATATTGAAGTCAACACATGCTTACTTGTGATTCTCAAGTGTACTAGGTCTATGCATGAGTAGCTCAGGCAGTCCAATTTAAAAACAAAAATGTGCTTTGCATACTGGGATTTGTAGTCCATAGTCCATACGATGATATTATAAAATCAGGACTACAAGTCGAGGTTGTACAGAAAAAATGAGACTGGATGAACTACGCACTATAGGCCTATGCAACTTGAGGACTTTGTTGCCGTCGAGTCCTTGGGGTCCAGTGCCGCACAGTGGCATCCAGTCAAAACCAGCAAGGTAAGTAGGTGCCACTGAGCTCCTTTGTCTTACCAAAATATTATTTAGTTATTTATGGGCCTCATCTGCCTGCAGGTTTGCAGACAAATACCTGCAAATATCACACTTGGACTGACCTAGAGTGAAGACAACAAAAAGAGAAAGCAGCAGAAAAACAGCTAGAGAGGGGGAAACTGGAAGAGTAACTGTGAGAGAGAAATAAAAGAAGGTAAAAGAAGGAGGATAAAAAAGATGAGTAGATGCAATGGGGAAAGGGGGGTGAAAAGAAAAAAGAAAACATAAAAGGAAAGAAGGAACAACAAGTGAAAGGTAGGAGAGAAAGGTGAAATGAACGCAGGGTGAAAGTATACATGACAGGATGAATGGGTGGATGGAATGGTAAAAAGAAAAGTAAAAGGAGAGTTGAAAGGATGGATTGAAGAGTGAATTGATAGCTAAGTGAAAATACGAATTGATGAGAAAATTGACGAATGGGTGAAAAGGCGAAGGGAGGAAGAGTGAAAGGATGGATGGGTGGAAATATGGATAGATGCTTGGATATATTGATGGTAAAAGAGTGGATGTATATATGCCAGGGTGAAAGGATGGCTAAATATAAGAATATTTAGCTGAGTGGATGGATGGACAGGTGAAAGAAAGAAAAAATGGATGGATGGAAATATAGATGGATAGATGTTTGGAAGGAGGGAGAAAGTGTGAAAGGAACTGTTCTGGCTTTGCATGCCTGGTGTGACTTGTGGTATGGTTCAAAGTGTGGACATATTTTATTTTTCTGGCTGTTCCCTTGGTGCTCTGCACAGTGGTATTGTACCAGGCACCCAGCTGCTCAGAAGTGTCTGCGGTGTTGATGGGAAGGCGTCTGCACACCTCGCCTAGGCCCCGAGGGAGAAAGTGCAGAGCCTCGCAATCCCCGTTAATCTGTGCTTTCGGCACGTACACATTACTAACACCTGTCTACCCTGCTGGGCTGAGAGCAGTCTCTAAGGGATTAGAAAATTAGATTTGAGAATCGAAATAACTAGAAAAAATGAAATGCTTGCTGCTGGGGATTGTGGTTTTGAAGCAAAGGTACCCATTATCAACTTGAAATAATGCATATGCATTGTGCTAGCTGGTTTTCAAACTGTTTACTTGAATGGTGAGCAGGCCTCATCAGCACCTGCAATAGTCCACTGAGCTGTTTTAAGAACCTTGTAAATCAAGTCCACTAGACAACACGTGTTGTACAATGTGACTTACCAAGAACATAGACGATTTAGAGCCCTCCAATTGATTATGATTGGTGGGATTTCCTTTCCACTCTCATTTGCCTGCTTTTTATTTGTGTCACAGACTGTCAATCTTGTGTTTATCCTTCCCATGGAGCATTGCCTCTTTACAATCTCTTTGACTGGTTTGCATTGCTGCTCTCACTGCTTGCTTTTCAAGCACTACCTCCTTCCGTTGTGTTAAGCACTCCATTAGATTGTGCGTGTTCTTGAGCAGTCTCTCTTGTCTACAGCTATCCCCCTGCACTCTGTTACCTGATGACTTCTCCACGTCCCTTACCTCTTGTGCTGGAACGTGTGCTGCTTCTCCCCATTCCTTACCTCACCTGCACCCTCCATTTTGTTTTACCCCAACCAAGTGTTGCTTTCGCCTCTGCCCTCTGCCCTGGTTGCTTTTGCATCCCCTTCCATGTTGCTTTGGCACTACCTCCCACCATCCCCTATGTAGCTTTGCTTTTCGCCCCCCACAGTCACCAGTATTGCCAGCTTGCTTATGAAAAAAAAATGCTCTTTGCTTTTTAAAAAAATATGCTTTTCCATTTTTTATTATATTTTAAGTTACCTGCTTTTCAATTTTTTATTATATTTTAAGCTACCGATCCAACTTGGATTGCCAACTAAATAGAAATAAGCACTTTCGTCATATTTAGGCAGGTGCAAGTGTGGTGTGCGCGCCTTCAAAATAACACGGGTGGCTGCATCAAAACCTTTTTTTTTTTTAACTCTAGCCACGCTGGTTGCTGTGCAGCATGGCAAAAAGACATTTGCTAATGTTTGTTTTTTCCTCAGTGCTCGATTGGCCGGTGACAAATAGAAATGAAACAAGCAAGGTGCTCCTTTTCGCACCAAGGGCCTCATGTAGGTAGCATACCAGTTACCACTTCATAAATACCGAGCCGTACCGAATCGGTATTTAAGAAGTGGTAACTCGTATGTAGGTAATGAGTCGGTAATTATTACCGATTCGTTACAATTCGGTAATTACCGAATCGGTATTTACCGATTCGGTAATGAGGCATACTTTCCCATTGAGGGGAAGGTATGCCCCATTACCGAATCGGTAAATACCGATTCGGTAATTGTGGAGAACATGCAAGGGTGGCAGGGTGTCACATTGACACCCTGTTGCACCCCTGATTCGGCCATGTGTGCACATGTGGCACACATACATGCCCTAAGGGCATGTATGTATGCCACATTGCACACTGCTACGCGCGTAAAAATGCCTAAACACATACATTAATTATTTACCACCAACTATAAGTTGGTGGTAAATACCGACTCTTAAACACACCCACACACTCCCCCTACATCTCGATTTTGGTTTCGGAATTTACCGAATCGGTAAAATTACCGATTCGGAAAAGTTACCGATTCGGTAACATTACCGATTCGGTATTATTACCGAATCGGTAATTTTACCGATTCGGTAAATTCCGAAACCAAAACTTGTCCCCCTACATACCAATAGCCAAAATACCGGTCGGTAACGGTATAATTACCGAAAATCGGCCGTTACCGACCGGTATTTGGCTACCTACATGAGGCCCCAAATGACATGCGTGTGCTGCCATTTTAGTCTGAATTCAGATGTAAACTGACGTTATGGCTGTTAAAGGACATTAGGGCCGGGGAAATGTCGTTCACACACCAGGCGTGAGTTTTGTATGGGGCTGCTTCTTCCTCATCACCCTGGAGTATTCGAGCTAACGTCTGTTGAGGATGTTTTGAATTCCTATGCAGGTCAAGGCGGTTCAGGGATATCAGGAATACTTTTCCTGAACAGCAGTCTCTGTTGTCATAATACTTTTTCTGGTCTGTCTTATCTCATGCTTCGGAGCCCTGAGATCACTTCCTGTCATCTAGCGTGAGGAAGGCCACATCCCTTCCTTACCAAAGCGATCAAGGCGCACCTCTGGCAAGGCCTTTCAGATTGCATTGTATTCAGGGGTGATGCGATCAATGGTACAGCAGGTGCAGTGGCACCAGGCCTCAAAGGTTGTGAGGGGCCCACTGCCCTACACTGTAGTTGTCTTTCCCTTTACAATGTTCAATCAGGGGTAAGTGGGTCCATTTTCCGGGTTTGCACTTGAGATCATGGCGCCTGTGCTACGCCTCAGATTGTAATGCAGCAAATGCTTACTGATAATAGCATTAGAGTCCTTCTCTCGCACTGATGAATCACAGATTGAGGTCCCTGTGCCTCCCTTCTCAAATTCCTCCAAAAGTATATAGCCGCCTCCCCAACTCAATACTTTGTGTTCCGTACCAAGCCCATGACACCATACAAGGGGACTGGTCGAGGCGAGAGGGAGGCCCTTATTCATCACAGTGAGAGAAGGACTCAGAGTAATGATATTACCGGTAAGTAATCACATCATTACCTTCTCGTCCCTCTCGCCATGATGAATCACAGATTGAGATGTACCCAAGCCAGAAAACCAGACCAGGACAACAGTACAGAATATGCAAGAACCAAGTTTAATATAATACACAGGCAAACAACTGTTACAACACAGAAGCCAACACCCTTGAACCCAACAGATCCAGAACCCCTGGATCTTGGACAACCCAATAATGGTTAACAAAAGTAGATGGACCATCCCAAGTGACAGCCCTACAGATCTCCCGCAAAGAGGCTTCCTGCACCTTCGCAACTGGAGTGGATATGGCCCTTGTAGACCTCCCCTGGATCCCCAGAGGAGACGGCAAACCAAACTGCTTGCATGCCAGTAGAATAACAGATCTAATCCACCTGCTCAAGGTCTGAGTAGAAGGCTGAGCCTCCTTTTGGGCTGGACCACAATTAACAAACAAAGCAGAGGAAATCTGAAAATCCTTCACCCGGTCCAGGTAGATCAAAACCGCTCTCCAAACATCAAGAGAATGAAGCGCCACCTCCCTGGGAGACTGAGGATCCGAAAGAACACCAGAAGAACCACTTCCTGCTAAAGATGGAACATAAACTTCACCTTAGGGACAAACCCAGGATCCAAACAAAGAACAGACAAGACAGAGAACCCAAGTTTCCAAGGCAGTGAGCTGAAGCCACGGCCAACAAACAGAACACTTTCAGCATCAGAAGACGTAACTCCACAGAAGACAAAGGCTCTAATGGGGGATACTGGAGAGCCCACAATACCAACTACAAGTTCCAAGAAGGACATACCACCTGCGGGACAGGACTGAGGTTTGAAAACCCCTTAAAAATCCTTGCGAGGGGGGAGGAGCCTAGCGCTTGACCAAGATGGCCGCGTGAGCCTTGAGCTCCCGCGACCCTCGCGCCCTCCTGCAATCATCCTGTCCTAAATCCTGATTTTCATGCACGGAATCCTGCAGATGAGTCACAGCTGGGGCGATTGACGTTGTCCGGGCTAAGATCGCCCACCGGGGACCGAAGTTGTGCATGGCGGAAGATTGCGGCCTACCTCCGAAGGATGCCAGGGGCTTGCGTTGGCAGGATGCCCGGCCACTAATTGAACAACAGCGGCCTTGGGAGGTGTGAACTGGCGGACGGGTGCCGCTGCATTTTCACTTTCGCTTTCTCGCCCTTTGCTTGCTCTGGGTTGGGAGTGCTTCGTGCCGATCCCCTGCTATCTGAAAGACCTCCACTCGACCCTGGCTGGCTGCTGAAGTCCTAGTTGACCCTGTTTCCTCTGGATGAGTGAGGGACGTCTTTTTGCGACTGACCGCCCTGCTGTTCGAGATGTCGACCAAATCAGAGGCAGACAAGCCGAAGTCTAAGACTACCAGGCGGGGAGGCTATACCCAATCCAACAATATGGATCGCTATGCCCAGCAGAAGGGGTCGCCTGGTGGATCGGGACAGTCGCTGGAAGCACAGAAGGCCGATTCATCCCCAGCCTCGGAGTTATCATTGCAGGATATCAAGGGGACGATAGATGGGATGCAATCTTCGATTGGGCGACAGTTCGAGACCCTGGCGCACAAGGTGGACATGATTTTGGTTGATGTCAACTTGATTCGTGCGGACCTGGGCAAAACCAATGAGCGGGTCAAATCCCTGGACCTCAAGACTATTGGCCTCGCGGACGATGTCTCGGAACTCCAGGCTGAGGTTCGTAAGTTACGAACCGCGAATGACCTCTCCGCCCGCCAGCTCGAAGACTTTGAAGGTCGGGCCCGGCGCAATAATGTGCGCCTTATTGGGGTTCCGGAAACTTCGGAGGAGCTCTCCGTGGATTTACTCGTCGAGGACTTGGTGGTGAATCATCTTGCGCCTAAGGGCCTCGGCAAGTTTTTTGCGGTTGAGCGGGCTCACCGAGTGCCTGGCGGACGGCCTAAGGTGGGAGCCCCCCCGCGGCCGATTGTCGCCCGGATCTTTAATTTTCGGGATCGAGACGCTATCCTGCAAGCATCGAGGGTGACAGGCCCGGTGCCTTTTCAGAATGCCTCTGTGAGCTTTTATCCTGACTTCACCCAGATGGTGCAGAAACAGAGGCGGAGTTTCCTGGGGGTGAAGCGGCGGCTTAGGGAGATGGACCTGAAGTATGCCATGCTTTTCCTCGCCAAGCTACGTGTGGTGTATGAGGATCGTACTTTCTTCTTCGAATCACCGGACATGGCAGGGGACTGGTTGGATGCGCTCCCTCGGCGACAGCCCGGCCGGGACCGCGTGGATGGAGCGGAAGGCGACCGGGATGGACAGAAGTGATACCTCCGGTGTCGGTCTGTTTTGACTCAGCCCCGGACAGTGACTCGCACCCTACTGCAGTAATGGGAGGGCGGCGGGGGGAAGATAGGAGCTCTTTCCTCCCTTGGGGTACTTTTTGTAGATTTGTTTTTGATAGGGCGACAGGCACACTGCAAGTTGGGGGGGCTTGGTAAGCTGACGCAGGGGTGCAGGGAGGGGGGGGATTCGGGATGTTGGGGTTGTTGTTGGGGGTTGTTTTTTTCTCGCAAGGCGTAGCAATTGTTGTCAGTATTGTCCGATCGTGGTTCTCCGGGGGGGGTGGAGGTCTCTTTGTGTTTGGGGATGGGGGATAGGGGCTTAAACATAATTAGCTGGAATGTTAATGGCTTAGGGGATCGTATTAAACGGGGGATAGTCCTGCAATTCTTGAAACGGACCTCGCCAGATGTGGTCCTCCTGCAGGAGACCCACCTTATAGGGAATACATGTTATGCACTTAACAGAAAGGGTTATAAATTCATTGCTCACTCGGGGTTCTCCTCGGGCTCCAGGGGTGCGGACATACTTGTTAGAGCTTCCCTACCATTTGAGGTTGACTCCACCATCACTGATGACAGGGGGCGCTTTGTGGCTGTGGCGGGGAGGTGGGAGGGCAGAACGTTGGTATTGGTTTCTGTTTATGTCCCCCCTGCCCTGCAGGCCTCCACGTTTGCTGATCTGGGCAAGGCCTTGTTGGAACTCCCCGAAGGGATGTTAGTGGTGGGAGGAGACTTCAATGCGGTTGGATCTGGAATGCTCGATAGGTACCCGCCCAGGGACACCGAGGGTGCTCAGAAGTGGCTTCCTGACTTTATAGATACTTTTGGCCTGGTAGACTGTTGGAGGCTACGGCACCCCACTCAGAGACAATATACCTTTCATTCCGGGGCCCACGGGAGTCTCTCTCGGATTGATTACTTGCTCACTCTGGCTGCGCACGCCTCATTGATATCTGAGGCTAGGCACATGGCACGGGGCATATCTGATCATTCGCCGGTGTGGGCCCGTCTGGATATTGGCCGGGTGGTGGGGGGCAGGGTGGCTCCCATTAACCCCTGGTACTTTCGTGACCCCAAGCTGCGCAGTGCGTTGCTGAAGACAGTTGATCACTATTTTCAAGATAATCAGGGTTCAGTTGAATCAGCGGTGTCCTTGTGGGAAGCTTTTAAGACTGTATTGAGAGGGGAGGCCCTTTCCTTGGTAGTGGCCGCCAAGCGGCGGAGAGACGCCGAGGTGACACAAGTAGAGGACGAGATAGCGGCTTTAGAAGTGGCCTTGGAAGAGGATGTTGCAACGGCCACACTGCATAATTTGAGCTTGAAGCAATTGGAATATAGGGATCTGGTGACGAACGCTGCCAAGACCCTCAATAGGGAGCAGCAGGGTCGATTGTACGATGTTGGTGATAAGGCCGGGAAATTGCTGGCGTGGTTGGATAAAAAAGAGCGTGTTAATCGAGTGGTGCCGGAGTTGTCGATGGATGGGGGAGAGGTTGTCACTGACCCCGACGGTATAGTTCAGTGTTTCTCGGACTATTTTCGTACGGTATACACCTCGGTTTCGGATAGGCCGACTGAGGACTCGTGTGACCTTCTGCGTGATATCGCTCTGCCCTGCCTTTCTGCCATTGATAGGGATGACCTCGATGGAGATATAACTGTAGACGAAGTGGCGTGTGCTATCCGTGCGTTGCGCTCCGGTAAGGCCTCGGGCCCAAATGGTTTGCCGATTGAGCTGTATAAGCTTTGTCCGGATAAGTTGGCTCCTCACCTGCGCGCCATGTTCATGGAGGCGCGGGTGAATGGGTTTCTTCCGCTCGATCAACGGCTGGCGACGATTGTGGTAATACATAAAGACGGTAAGCCCCGGGACAAGTGTGGCTCCTATCGGCCGATATCACTTCTCAACGCCGAGCCGAAAATCCTTGCTAAGATCCTTGCTAACCGCCTGGTCCGGGTGCTTGGCGACTTGATCCACCCGGATCAGTCGGGCTTCATCCCGCACCGTAACACTGCACTGAATCTTAGACGCCTTCATGGAGTGATCGCTAGGACGGGCACGATGCGAGAGCCGGCTATTGTGGCGTCCCTCGATGCCACGATGGCCTTCGACACGGTGGAGTGGGCATACATGTGGGCTGTGCTAGCCAAGTTCGGCTTTGGGCCTGGATTTGTAGGCTGGGTGAGGTTGCTCTATGAGGGGCCTCTTGCTAGCGTCGTGGTGAACGGGCGGGCGTCGACACCGTTTGAGCTCGGGAGAGGCACCCGGCAGGGCTGTCCCCTGTCGCCGTTGTTGTTCGCCCTTGCTCTTGAGCCACTGGCGGCGTGGATACGATGGCCCCCGGATATACGTGGGATTCGTTGGTCGCCTGACCACGAAGACCGTATTTCACTTTACGCCGACGATATTCTGTTATACCTCACCTCGCCTAAGAAATCTCTGATAGTGGTTTGCGACGTCTTGACTTCTTTCGGTAGGAACTCTGGTCTTGTCATTAATTGGGGGAAGTCATACTTGTATGTCCTGTGTGGGGATGTCCCGCCCGTCCCGCGCAACTGCTCGATCCAGATAGCCCGGCAGGGCTTTTTGTATTTGGGGATCTATATTTCCACCGACCCCATTTTAAGATACGAGAAGAACTTGCTCCCTCCCTTGGCACGCCTGCGACGGGACGTGGCGGGCTGGCGGCGGTTGCCGCTTTCCCTCCTTGGCCGTGCCGCCCTGTTTAAAATGATGTCTCTTCCCCGTTTCCTCTATGCCCTGCAGAATACCCTTGACTTGGTCCCGGCCAGTTATTTCCGTGAGGTCGAAAGCCACCAGCGCGCGCTATTGTGGGAAGGGCGCCCGCGCATAGCGATTGTTAAGTTGACGCTTCCGTGGTACGACGGGGGTATCGCGCTTCCAGACATTCGACGTTATTATTGGGCCACTCAGTTGAGCGCGATTAACCATGGTGTATATGGTCCGGCGCTGAGCCCCGGCTACGCCATGGACCGATGGTTGCTGCGTGGGGGTAATTACCACAGAGCGTTGTACTCGAAGTCGTCGGACTTAACCCTTACGGGGCCCACCAGGGTGGCCGTGCATGTATGGAAGGTGGCGACGGATTCACTGGGCTGGAGGGGTAAGCTTACCCTTGCCACCCCTCTGTTTGACTCCGATATTCTGGGAAAGCTCTGGCATACAAAAGGGTTTGAGAAATGGGACCTGATCGGTATATCCAGGGTTGGAGACCTTTTGGTTAAGGGTAGGGTAAAGTCATTCGAGGAGCAGCAGAAGGAATATGAGCTAGGGAGCACAGAGTTCTTCCGATACGCTCAAGTGTGCCACGCCTTGCGGTCAGTCCTTGTAGAGGGGGAGAAGGTGCCTGAGTCCTCTCCGTTAGAGGACCGGATCCTGGATGGCCATATGCCAGAGAGTACAATCTCACTCATTTATAAGAAACTAATTAATGTTCGGGCGGATCTTCTTCTAGGGTTGCGCGATCAATGGACCAGGGATGGCCTCGAACTAGATGATGAGGATTGGCAGTATGCAGTTTCTTCTCCCAAAGAGGTCGCGATCCCCGCGCGCCTGCGGCTGGTGCAGCTTAAAATACTCCATAGGGTCTACGTGACGGGGCCCAGGCTGGTTCATATGGGTTTCTCTGAGGAGGGCTTATGTAAGAGAGGCTGTGGTATGGTGGGCACCTTCCTACATATTATTTGGGAATGCGGTGCGATTATGGAGTTTTGGAAGCGAATCCACGATGTGATGGGGGAGGTGACAGGCATCGTCATGCAGCCGGAGGCGCGGTGTTGTCTCCTGAATGTTTGGGGTCCTACTGACCACGACGCGGCACAGACTCAGTGGGTGACCCTAGGGAACATGGTAGCCAAGCGCGACATCGCTCGCCTGTGGGGCTCTACTAGGCCTCCTACATTGACAGCGTGGATGGAAAACATGGACTGGAGCATGTTCAGGGAGAAGACAGTGTATTGTGCTCGAGGGCGCCCTCGGAAATGGCACTCTGTATGGGCGCGATGGAATCAGTACAGAGGGGGCATATGCCTGCCCCCAGACCCGGACCCGCCTGAGGAGCAGCTCTCCCCTTAGCTTTCTTTCCGGCTTTGTACTCCTTGCTGGTATGTGTTTGTCTTCTTGAGTCTCTGACTTCCCCTCCTTTCCCTTACTATAGACCTGTGTCTGATGGACGAAATGGGGCTCGCTCCCCCTGATGGGAACCCTTTTTGTGCTTTCAGTACTTATCGCCTTGCTTGTGTTTAGGTTCGGGTTTGTGTTTATTTAAAACAGAACCTTTGATTCTCCTGTCAGTGAAATGTGGACGCTCACATGTGTTGTGTTTCTAAAGCTGCCGTGCCTCCGGGTTGTCGGCTGAATAGCTGTGTCACTGATTTAAAAGAATAAAGGTTCTTGGAAAAAAAAAAAAAATCCTTGCGAACAGGCCCTGATCATCCACCAGCCCATCCCAAGGGTAGTGAAAAGCCTTAACAGCTGTCCACTGAACCTAAGAGGGGCTGGATTAAGACCCAACTGAAACCCACTCTGAAGAAATTCCAGAACCCAGGGGAGAGAAAGAGAAACAGGAAGCAAGTGCTTCCTATCACACCAAGCCTGAAACATTTTCCAATGCCGAGCATACGAAAACTTGGTGAAAAACCTCCTAGAAGCTTGTACATAAGAGAAGACATAGAGACCCTGCAATATCAAACCTTCCCGTTCAATCTCCAAGCCGACAACTTGTTTTTCACCAGTTACTAGACCTGGGGAACTGGAGCGGGCCATGCAAGAGCCACCAAAATGACCTAAGCCCCCACCCTCCGCACCCATATCAGAAACTTCTAGATCAAAGGAAATGGAGGGAAAGCAAACATCAGGCCAAATGGTCAAGGACACATCAGGGCCTCCACCCCTAAGGCTGATGCCTCCCACCCCTGAAAAAAAGACAACGCTTAACGGCAATGCAAGGGCTTGCAAAGAGATCCACCCGGGGGCGCCCCACAGCTGACACACCATGGCAAACACCTGGGGAGAGAGACAAAATTCCTGACAATGACAGAATCTCCCTGCTCAGACAATCGTCTGACAATTCAGAACTCTCTGAATGAAACTGGTCCTGATAGAACCCACATGCATCTCCGCACATAGAAATAGCTGATACGCAATTAGCAACAATGACAGGGC
Organism: Triturus cristatus; assembly: GCF_964204655.1. Taxonomy (NCBI): domain Eukaryota; kingdom Metazoa; phylum Chordata; class Amphibia; order Caudata; family Salamandridae; genus Triturus; species Triturus cristatus. The sequence continues at coordinate 795,314,034 of NC_140583.1, read as the reverse complement.
TCACGTCCTCCTCCTGCCGGTTGACATATTGACTTGTCAAAGATATTGTCCATATCAATTATAACGTCCGTGTCCTGCAAGAGAGGAGAAAAGTGAAGGAAGGCCAGACGAATCGCCTCCAGTTCTCTTCAGTTGGAAGACCGAGAACTCTTTGCCTCTGAAGGGCACCAGACCAGCTCCCCAACTACATTTGCTGGTATCTGTCGTGAAGACCACTGAGGCTGGAGCGGACAAGGGAACACCCTTCAAATTGTTGGAAGGAACCAGCCACCAATTTATTTCACTCTGAATCGCCACTGTCACAGGGAGAAGGCAAGGCAAATCCTGCACACTGGAAACCCACTACTTCATGATGAACCTCATGAGGATATTGATGTACCACCTGGCCCTTGTAACCAAAAATACTGTGGCAGCCAGATCACCCTCATCCACAGCGAGACTATCAGAGAACGAGTCAACAACAGGTCCGGTAGATGTGAATGAATTTTGATCATCTTTGAATCTGGCAAACTGTCAATGCCCAGATCCATCAGAAACTGAGCCCCTGTGAAAATGTGTTCCTGAGTCGGAGTCACCTTGGATTTCTTTGCATTCACTAAGAAGCCATGAGACTTATCCAGTGCAAAACCAGGAAAAAAGGGCAGACCCGCCGTCACACTAGCTCATTCACACAGGCATTCATTGGTGGGGCCCATAACACCAACACTCATACATTTCTCTCACGAGTCTGCACACAGGAGGGATGATAATTAAGCGCTGGACATGGGGGGTACCTGATTACCTATAGGGAAGAAAAGGTATATTACAGAATATACATTTGTATTACCTCCTATAGGATCCAAACCTTAACATCAAGGCACTCCACCACTTGGTCGACGGACCAATTAGTTGGACTGGTTGATGGTGAATTAGAACCAGCTAAAACACACTTAAGCTTCTTCATCAAGAAACCACAAACTCATAATTTCTGTTAATCAATTCTTTGTTTATCTAAATAGTGTTTGCAATTGATATTAGCATTTTGGTCAATCAAAGTTTAGAATTTTAATAAATCAGCACAATTCGCATGATATTTACCTATTCTTCCTAGTGGGCTTTTCTAATTTCAATTGACTCTGCATAACCAAATTGAGCCGTTTAATTGTCCCAATAAAGCAGGCCAAGGCTCAAAGTTCAAAAAGTTCTTTGCTCAGCACGTTACAGTCCCCAAGATCTCCAAAAGACCAAAAATCGTGCAAGCATCTGTCATCGCCTGTGGGGTCGATAGGGTTGTGCGGTCATCGAGAGAAAGAAGGTAGCCTAGCCCCTCCCTATGCATAGAAGCAGTGGTTTGGTTTAGCGCCTGCAATGAATGGAGGCTTTCTCAGGCGCTAAGGTGACGTCATCCTGCAGTCAATGAAGGCTTTCTCAGGCGCTAAGGTACGCCATCCTGCAATCAATGAAGGCTTTCTCAGGAGCTAGCGTGACGTCATCCTGCAATGAATGAAGGCTTTCTTAGGAGCTAGTGTGACGTCATTGTTCTTGTGACACCTCCTCTCCTCCAGCAAGAGCACAGGAGGTCCCTCGCCAGCGCCTAGACTGGCACTGAGTGATACTCGCCCTGCCCTGTGGTGCTTGAGCGCTGCTCACAAGCTGGCAGCACAGACTGGCACTCAGTGAAACTCGCCCTGCCCTGTGGTGCATGAGCGCCTAGAGTAGCAGCACAGACTGGCACTGAGTGAAACTCACCCTGCCCTGTGGTGCATGAGTGCTGCTCACAAGCTGGCAGCGCGCAGACTCCTCAGCAATGGAAAGAATTCTGGGAGCGGGCAGGGGGGAGCGAGGGAGGGGTTAAAAGAGAGGACATTGTCTTCGCTGCAAAGGGAAGGTGTCAGGAAACGGACAGCAGTAAAACAAAGCTAAATCCAAAGTAAAGAAAAGAGCACATAACAGAAGGGCGGGGGAGGAGGGGTGGCTGCTGCACGCGTGGGGCGCACTATTCACCAATGCACAAGAGTGTGTGTGTATTTGATGTTTATCACTAAGTACTGTATGCATAAAAAAGGGTTGCGTGCCTGTAGGGGAACAGGATTGCCATATGTAAACAAGCATTGGTCGCACACAAGCAAGACGTGCGGCCGCGACCGGAAGTTGTGTGAGCGCGCGCGAGCATAAAGAAAACGTGCGGCCGCAATCGGGGGAGCAGGAGGTGAGCCTGCGAGTGGTGCGCGCGGCAAAGGAAAGCCATGAAGGAAAGCCAGATGGGGCCTGATTGGGCGCTGAAAGCTGGCGGCTGCGCACGTGCTCGTGCGCGTAACCGCCAGCACTAGGCCAGCAAAAGCATGTGGCAGCACTTTGAAAAGCCACTTGCTAAATTTCTCGCAGAGCGGCGCATGCGCTGGCTCAGACTTGACCTAAAAATGGCAAAAAAATGAAGTAATACTATTTCAAAATGTGCCAGGTTATGTCGCATAATTTGCCTTTTCTTGCCACATAATTTACTCACCCCCGCCACATAATTTAACCCTCTCCTGTCCCATAATTCCAGTGGTACTACTGTTAGGGTAATCCATGGCAGTAATTTTGTTCCTGTCTATATTTCCCATGCTTTACTGAATCTTGCAGTCCCCAAGAGTGCTAACTATTTCTAGCAAGTGTGTTTCTGTATTTCATTTCACAGCATATTACTTTTGGATGATGCACCCTTTGTACTGAGTCGCCTCCAGGTGTTTATAACAGGCTACAGTTGAGCACTTTGGAGTTGAGGCTGCAGGCAGTACAACTTTCACACTGTGCCTGTCTGTGGGTCAAAAAGGTGTTCAGATTACCTGACCATTCAAAATATGGCCTCTCTGCAGAGCACAAAGAGCAATGGCCCTGTGTTGCAGTTGTGATTCTATGCAAGTGTGTGTGAAGGAGCTACTTATTGGTCAAAACAACAAGGTGAAAGTAAAATCAGTTATTGTAGTTACTCATTTAGCTTAAACTGCTAACAACCATTGACAAAACCAAGTCGTGGCCGCCATGAGTCGGGTGAGGCTGCGTTTTGTCAGTGGTTGTTAGCTGTTAACTGTGGGGGAGGTAATTTTAATTTAAAGGAAAAAAATAACTTTCCTAGCCGGCCCAATCCGATCCCGCAGCGTATCTGCTTAGGGGCCTCACATGTTCCTATTCTGCCCGAGGCCACACATATCCTAGGCCCGGCCCTGGGGGGAGGGGTTATATTCTCTCTACTCATTGAGATTTCTCACGAAGCCTCAGTCTCCAATGGGGTTACGCATGGGTTTCAAGTGAATTTTTTCAATTATCAACATATTTTGACTTCGAACAGTAGGATGTCATTCTTATTTTCATTTTCCAAGTTTGATGCATGCTTTTGTTTAACTATTCTTTTTCATTGTGTACCAAACAATACAGGGTCAGGAAGCATGGCAAAGCTTGACAAGTCCTGATGGGGGCACACCCAGATATAGTGACGAGAAGCAGTGTTAGTGCGAGGGGAGCACTAGGAATACTAATACAAATAATATTGTGCTCTTTATAGAGACCTTCATACCACACTCCTGCTACAGCTAAAGGTTGTTAATAACAGGCAGGTGTTAGCATTAACCACGTTCATGATAGTCAGTTTACATACCTGGGAAGGATGGAGGGATAAGCAGGCCATGCCAGTTTCATACTTGTGACCCTCGATGATTGAATGGTTCAGCTACAAGCGTTCCATTCACGGAGTCACCCTGTTGTCTATGTTGAGACTGGCATTACCAGCAGCAGAAACAATTTAGGTCATGTCACCTTTGTGCATGTCACTGGTGAAGCCTTTCTTGAAGGATTGCATCTATATGGCCGTGGAGCGGGTCAACATTCAAAGAAAAGAGTTGTATGATTACTTTTATTTTGTATTCAACTACCTGATATATGGAACCGTGGTGTTTACACTGGTCACACAACATCAGTGAAAGGAGCTAACTTCTTTACAGCCAGGACGCTCACACATCACCTGCTAATTGTGAAAAAACAGGGCATCCCCAACGTGAGCCCTTTTTAAAGTATCGCCATCAGACACCTTTTAGATCTGTTGTCGAAGACCTACTGTGTACTACACCGAAACATGCAGTGAGCTTTAGATCAGCTCATTGATTACCATTGGTTCTCCTTGTCAATCAACATTTTCTGCTTCCTATTTGATGGCTTTCATTCCTCTTCTGGTTTTTGTCCCGTCACTGGAACATAACTACTTTGCCATCCTTTGATTGTATACCTTGTTTTCCTTCACTGCTTACATTCAGGGAGCTATTTTTCCATGTATCCTTTACCTCACCCTAGGAGTGCATGTACTTTCTTGTTCTCTCTGTAATGTGCTGTTTTCTTTCTCAAATCCTATTCCCTACACCCCACACTATTTGGGTTGCTCTCCATACCACTCAAGCTCCTTTGTTGCTTTCCCACCCCTCTCTGTTTAGTTGTCAAAAAAAACAAAAATCTTCAACAACACCACCCCATCTGTGGCTCCAGCACTCCCCTGCTCCCCATTGCTTCTGCTGCCTGGTGGCTTTGATTTGCTGTCACTCACCACTCACCCTCTACTCTGCTATATCCCTATCTCTCCTCATCACATTTTTCAGATAATTTATATTTTTAGGTCTCGCCTAGCGAATGCAGCGCAGCTGCTTCGCTTGGTGAGCTTCTATTGTTGCCGCTTTCTGTGCCGAAGGGAGACAGGAGGTGGCACGCGCGGACAGGAGATGTGCACGCGTACGGACAGGAGATGTGCACTCCGTACGCGTGCACATCTCCTGTCCCCCCAGTTTTCCTCCACCCGTCGGCTCCACGGTATACCTTGTTTTCCTTCACTGCTTACATTCAGGGAGCTATTTTTCCATGTATCCTTTACCTCACCCTAGGAGTGCATGTACTTTCTTGTTCTCTCTGTAATGTGCTGTTTTCTTTCTCAAATCCTATTCCCTACACCCCACACTATTTGGGTTGCTCTCCATACCACTCAAGCTCCTTTGTTGCTTTCCCACCCCTCTCTGTTTAGTTGTCAAAAAAAACAAAAATCTTCAACAACACCACCCCATCTGTGGCTCCAGCACTCCCCTGCTCCCCATTGCTTCTGCTGCCTGGTGGCTTTGACTTGCTGTCACTCACCACTCACCCTCTACTCTGCTATATCCCTATCTCTCCTCATCACATTTTTCAGATAATTTATATTTTTAGGTCTCGCCTAGCGAATGCAGCGCAGCTGCTTCGCTTGGTGAGCTTCTATTGTTGCCGCTTTCTGTGCCGAAGGGAGACAGGAGGTGGCACGCGCGGACAGGAGATGTGCACGCGTACGGACAGGAGATGTGCACTCCGTACGCGTGCACATCTCCTGTCCCCCCAGTTTTCCTCCACCCGTCGGCTCCACGGTATACCTTGTTTTCCTTCACTGCTTACATTCAGGGAGCTATTTTTCCATGTATCCTTTACCTCACCCTAGGAGTGCATGTACTTTCTTGTTCTCTCTGTAATGTGCTGTTTTCTTTCTCAAATCCTATTCCCTACACCCCACACTATTTGGGTTGCTCTCCATACCACTCAAGCTCCTTTGTTGCTTTCCCACCCCTCTCTGTTTAGTTGTCTAAAAAAACAAAAATCTTCAACAACACCACCCCATCTGTGGCTCCAGCACTCCCCTGCTCCCCATTGCTTCTGCTGCCTGGTGGCTTTGACTTGCTGTCACTCACCACTCACCCTCTACTCTGCTATATCCCTATCTCTCCTCATCACATTTTTCAGATAATTTATATTTTTAGGTCTCGCCTAGCGAATGCAGCGCAGCTGCTTCGCTTGGTGAGCTTCTATTGTTGCCGCTTTCTGTGCCGAAGGGAGACAGGAGGTGGCACGCGCGGACAGGAGATGTGCACGCGTACGGACAGGAGATGTGCACTCCGTACGCGTGCACATCTCCTGTCCCCCCAGTTTCCCTCCACCCGTCGGCTCCACGGTATACCTTGTTTTCCTTCACTGCTTACATTCAGGGAGCTATTTTTCCATTTATCCTTTACCTCACCCTAGGAGTGCATGTACTTTCTTGTTCTCTCCGTAATGTGCTGTTTTCTTTCTCAAATCCCTACTAGGCCTGGGCGGTAAATTCCGTTCCGCTCGCGGAATTTGCGGAATTTGCGGAATTTGCGGAATTTGGGTGATTTCGCGTTCCGCTGAGAACGCGAAATTGCCCAAAAATCTGTGTTCCGCGACTTCGCGAATTTTTTTGCTTGTTTGCGTTCTCAAAATGCGTGTTCGCGAGATAATTCCCCCCGAGCATGCAAACAGCGATTGCGAACAGGAAAAAAGCATCGCGAACAAGCAATTCCGTGTGTTCGCGGAATTTCTGCGTGTTCGCGGCGATTTTTTACCGTTTTGCGTAGATTTGCGTAACGCGATTACGTAAATTCCGCCCACCCCTAATCCCTACCCCCCACACTATTTGGGTTGCTCTCCATACCACTCAAGCTCCTTTGTTGCTTTCCCACCCCTCACTGTTTAGTTGTCTAAAAAAAAAAAAAATCTTCAACAACACCACCCATCTGTGGCTCCAGAACTCCCCTGCTCCCCATTGCTTCTGCTGCCTGGTGGCTTTGACTTGCTGTCACTCACCACTCACCCTCTACTCTGCTATATCCCTATCTCTCCTCATCAAATTTTTCTGATAAATTGTATTTTTAGGTCTCGCCTAGCGAATGCAGCGCAGCTGCTTCGCTTGGTGAGCTTCTATTGTTGCCGCTTTCTGTGCCGAAGGGAGACAGGAGGTGGCACGCGCAGACAGGAGATGTGCACGCGTACGGACAGGAGATGTGCACTCCGTACGTGTGCACATCCCCTGTCCCCCCAGTTTCCCTCCACCCGTCGGCTCCACGGAGCCAGCTTGTTTAAGTATTACATGCACTTCCTGATGGCAGAAACAGCGAAATTGTATTATCTTTCCCCTTCCCTGCCTCTGCCACCTCCTGGGCACCCGCCTGGTCCGGCGTCATTGCCTACCATCGGATGCTGTCACACGCCTTGGCGCGCATGCAAAGGCTGTCTGGTGTACCCAACACTGCTTGTTTTTAAAGTTGTGTCAAGCTCAATATTGCAATTCTTTACAGGAAGTAGGACAGAGGGATTTGTGGTTGCTCTCCTATGAAGTGGGATGGCGGTGCTCTCTCAATTGTGCCCCTGCCTCTCGGATTGCCAGAAGTTTTACGCTGCATTTCTTCCGGCAAAGGAAAAGAACTGTGCGTGTGTGATGTGACTGTGCACTCGATGCTCTCCCATCAAACATGAACAGTTTTGCTCTTTGAACCACTGACTCATAGCACTATGTTTGAAGGGGGAGGGGTGCGGGAGACCACATTGCCTCCTACGGGTCTCCAGCGGAATGCTATACATCAACTCTCTATAACTAGTAGCATGCCCTAGGTGACACTGGCAATGTGATTGACAGACAAGGGCATGAAACAGAAGGATGTGGTGATTGGCTGTATTACAGCAATCTCTCTACATTCTGTCACACTCCTTGTTTATGTGTCTAACCAGTTGCTTAATTTGTGGGGTCCGCACAACTATTCGCCTTTCCATTTAGTGGTCTGGAGTGCGGGTTTACACGTATGTCGCAGCTCTTGCAGATTCCGAACAAACCACGGTTTTAAACAAGCATTGGAGTCTCTCTGATGGCCTCCAAGCTGGCTTGTGTTCTGCGCTTCTTTCCCACCAAAGCAGTGTCCAGTGCCTGTGCGCGCCTCGAGGACTCGTCGTGTCGCCTGAGCGACTTATGTGAGCTCTTGTGTTGTTTATAGGGGCTTCTTGGTGCTACACAGACACACAGAAAGACACAGAATGTCCCATATGTAAAACAACGGATAAACCATTTTCTTATCGCCAGATATTCAGCATGAAGCCCCCATGCCCAAATGCAAATTCTCGTCATGCTGGGAAGGTCACCTCTTCTGCAGCATTATTTCCATTTATGTGTGTATGTATCTCTTTCCATCTCTGTTCTCTTTGTATAACTGAATCTCGATTTAGGACGCTTACTGTGTAGGTCTGTCACACATCTCTTTTTTCTCTCCCTTCGTCCTTAACACCTTCTCCCTGTAGATCGATCCATCCAGCTACGATTAGCCCCCCTATCTTTAAATATGTGCCATTTCCTACACCTTCTCTGCTGCACTGTCTCACTTCACCGCTGTCTCCCTCTTTTCCTCTCTGCTCCCCTTGCTGCTCAATGGCTGCACATTTATTTTGCTATTGTAGAGCGGAGATGGAAACTGCAGCAAACATATTTCAGAGGTCTCACACTCCGCACATCTCAAGATTTCATACATTATTCTCACACTGCACGCCGCACTCTATTTCAACATCTTTCTATGTTTTTTTAAAGCACCGCAGCACGGCGCTCCTAATCAGCAACAACGGCGGACGCACCTTACTTTTTTTCTGGCCTGCTCGCTCAACTTCCTTCATTCCCTCTGCAAACAAAAAAACATAAATAAAAAACATTAGCATTTACAACGCCAATAGGTCTAGCTTTCAGAAATGCGAGACCTATTGCATTGCAAATGCTTGTTTTCTTTTGTTAAGGACCCAGAAGCTGCTATTTACTTTCAAGTCGCTCCTTTCTCTTTGGTGTAGGTTCGTGCATATTTATTAATTTACTTTTCCAAGATTAGCATTTCTCATCTTGGAAAAGTAAATTAAACTTTTTTTGAAATTAGCTGCTGCGTCTTGGCACATGAGTGGTAATGAATGCGTATGTGTAGGTCATCACAGTAGACTTTTTTGTTTGTTTTTACTGATGCTGTTAAGTATCACAAACCAAGTATTTTTTTTTTTTGTCTATGTTGAACAGCACCAGTAAAAAGGATCAGCAAACCTAAAGGTCAGGTAATACCAGTGAAAGGCAAGGCCGATTGGCTTTGCTAGTACTTGTTTTGGAGGAGTCAGTGGTTACTGGAGAGTTTATTCAGTGGAAACTGACATTTAGAGCTTGTGTCTTAGGGCCACATGGCACTTTGCACTCCAAGTGGATAACCAATTTACTCTCTTTGTTCACTTAAATCTTCACGGGCAGCAGTCACGTGACCAACTTTGCCCTAGGCGGTGGAAGTGAGATAGAAAGTCAGGTGCAGAATGCCACAGTAAATAACTTAAACCTCTGACTGAATATAGAGTTTATTATACAGAGAAATGTCTTATTTTGGGCATGGTTAAAATAGTGCAGTAAACCTAGATGATCTGAAAAGAACACGTCACAAATACAACTCTGCCAGTACCAAAGACAATACAATTATGCATAGGAATCTCATAGGCATTTTTTAATCTTTTGCCACTATGGGACGTACTCGTGTCACACTATGGAGCCCTCGTATATAGGAACGCTGTAAATGGCCACTTAAAGATGGTTGATGCTGAAATTTGAAACCACGGGAAGTTTTCGGATGAATCTCCTTTTGAAATGGATGTCGCTACTAAAGTTAATGATTAGAGAGAAGGGTATTTATATGTTGAGTCGGCATGTAGCGATATGAGAAATGCGCATCATAACTTGATTTAATGAGAATTGTCATTAGTGGACATCAATACTGATACAGTCTCATATAAGAATTTGATGGGTAGTTAATGACTGCCTTTGCACCATATTATATATCTTCCTAATATGGTACCCCTGCATTTGAAGTTGGAGGACGCTAAACCTTGACGATGGATGGGCTAGCATCGTAATCTAAACATTTGTTTAAATTAGCATAATGAGTTGTGTGCCGGCCATTGTGGTTCCTTGCTTTTGCTTGGCTGCCTAAGCACGCCCAACCCCGAAGTGCGTATGTCCCGGTGCCGACCAAAAAAGTTCTTGTAATATGGGGCAAAATAGGGGTCAAAAAGGGACTGACCACGTTTCCGTCTCCAAACACCCTTATCGCGTGCAACCCGGTATTCTGTCCGGGCTTACCATCGCAGGTATTTGGTAGATGGAGCGACGGGGAGTGTCGAACGATTCACAACTTATTTATAGGGAATGACATCAAGACATTTGATGCCTGCAGGTCCGAATTTATGCTACCCCGCACGGCATGACATCAATACATGCAACTGAGACACTGGCTCTCTGTCCCTGAGATCCGTGCTGCAGCGACGCAACCTTTTACTCTATCCGAACAACTGGTGCGGGCCTTTGAGGGCACTAAAGGCCTTATTTCCAAAACCTATCAGGTGCTACAACACTCGACTCCGACGCGCACCCACCGCTCCCAGACCGCATGGCAAGATGCAACCCCGGGAGGACTCTCTCCCAAGCAGTGGGATAAAATGGGGCAAGATATCCCCAAAACATATCGCAGCCTTGCCTCCCGTGAAACTGCATACAAGTTAATGCTCCAATGGTACTATACGCCCTCCCGTCTTGCCACCATATACCACACAGTCTCTAATCTCTGCTGGAGATGTTGGAAGGAGGAAGACACACTCTACCACATATGCTGGTCATGCCAGGTGATAGCCACCTTTTGGAAGGAGGTCCTGGGACACATTAAGGGCGTTGTGGGGTACCTGAGCCCATCTCTGCAGCACGTGGCGGTCTTGGGTATATGCCCCTCTACCCTAGCAGCAATGACCGGAACGGATTGGGCCCTAATCAGCCATTTACTTTTAGCAGCGCAACAGCTCATAAAACCTCGGCCCCCTCTGTAGCTCAGTGGTTCGTCCGAGTGTGGCACATACTGGCAATGGAGACACTCTCTCATAACATAGCGAACATTGAAAAGAAATTCCAATGCATTTGGCAGCCATTGATATCCTATTTAATGCGCATACTTGCTTTAGCCCCCCAAAGCTGAGGGCCCTGCAACTTTTCCCAAGTGATTGAAAGGCATCTATGCCCTGCATTCATGGGTGGACCCGAGCACCATGGTTATTGACCAACCCCCCATCCCCACGCTCTACTGCTTGGAACACGCAAGACGCCCCACACCACGTACCACACCATGACCTGTACAGTTACTACTACATTATTGTTACTTTTCTTTTTTCTTTCTTAATGCCACCCTGGCCTTGTTACCACCCACGCACATAAACGCGTAAGACATCGGACACAGTGGCACAACAAGTACTACATGGGTCGCATAGGGACGGGCACCCCTGCGGGGGAAAGTCCACACCCCCTGACCCCACATATTTGGGTGTATTTGGGTGTATCCTCCTGGGGTTCCGGATCATTGAACTAGCAAGCTCCTGGTTACACTATATTTCCTCATGCTCCACATGGCCGTAAGGCCTTCATACAGCTTGATCCGTTTTTTGTGCAATGTTTAACTAACACGGCCGGCCCGAAGTGGTTGTAGGCGGCTTGCTGTGTATTCACACACTGGTTATACTGATGTCCTTGTTAACCTCTATGCTGCTGGCCCGACCAGGGTTGTAGGCACCATGCCGTGTTTAACAGTGAATGCCTTCAATAAAGATTTTTTTAAATTAAAAAAAGAATAATGAGTTTTGTTTCACGGGGATACATTATATAAACATGCCCCAAACGAGTAAAACGTGGCCATTTGTATATAACGGGATTCTAATTTTTGTCTCACATGTATAGATTATGCAGACATGCCCCAAATGAATTAAATATGTGAGCTTAATGAACGTTAAATACACCTGTCATGTTACCCTTTATGGTTGGAGACCGCTGTCTTTTATAAAATTAAGCAAGTTAGCTTCTAATTGGAAGAACAACTTATTTTTGCCCTCCAACGGATAGATTAAATTTGATTGATTATAAAAGGGTGTTATGGATTACCGCTTCAAGTATAGGATAAGATATATGTTTTTAAAGCGCTCGAATGCCGTGGCGTCTTGGCGCTGTTGTGAGTACGAGTGTTACAGTCTATATCGCACGCCTATGTTGGGGCAAACAGCCAGGTCTTCAATTCTTCCCTAAATACTTGTCTGTTTGATTGAATACGCATGGCTGTTGGCAGTTTATTCCACAGCTTCACTGCGCAATAAGAAAAGGCTCTTCCACCCCATCTCATCTTCCTAATCCTATCAATATGGAGAAGTCCCAACGTGCTGGATCTTAATGAACAAACTGGGGTGTAGGGTCTAAACATTTTTTGAATGGCCTTGGCTCCTCCACCATAAAATGCTTTGTGGACCAGGCATAAAGCCTTGAAATCCACCCGCTGCTGGATTTGAAGCCAATGAAGGGCTCTGATTCCGGCGGAAGTTGGTTGGCCTCTTGGTATATTCAGGAGTAATCTGACGGCGGCATTCTGTAATGACTGTAACCTGTTCATTTGGAGTTTGTTAATCCCCAGTAGCAGGCCATTAAAATAATCTAACTTGGATAGCAGAAGAGCTACTACCACTGTCCTTTGTAATTCCTTCCCGATAAAGGGAAATATCTTTTTCAAAGTTTTGATTTAAAAAAAAACAGGAAGAGGTAAGATTATTTACCTGAGCGGAGAAAGTTAATTGACGGTCAAAAATAACTCCCAGGTTTCTAACCTTAGAGGCCGGACTGGGGCATTCTCCTGCTGTCGTTGGCCACCAAGAAACATTCCACTGGGTTTGCCCCTGGCCAAACTCGATGACCTCCGTCTTATCCGTATTGATTTTTAGGAAGCTATGGTTCATCCAGGTCATAATCTCCTCGAGACAGGTGTAAAACCTGATGGCTGTATCTTCAGGCTGTTTAGCGATTGAGATTATGAGCTGGGAGTCATCTGCATATGACACTAAAGCAAAACCATGCTTCCTGATGAGACTGGCCAGGGGCAGCATATAGATATTGAACATCGTTGGTGACAATGCTGATCCCTGGGGAACCCCACAGGGCAGATAGAAGCTGTCTGACTGAATGCCCTCCCAGTACAGGCTCTGTTCTCTCCCCTCCAAAAATGAGGATAGGAGGGACAGAGCCGAACCCCCGATCCCTACCTCCCGCAGCCGCTGCACTAACACCGTGTGATTCACGGTGTCGAAGGCTGCCGACAAGTCAAGTAATACAAGAACTGCTTTACCCCCGCTATCAACTGTTCTCTGAATCTCCTCGGCTGCTACAATTAAGGCCGATTCGGTCGAATGTTTAGATCGAAAACCATGCTGAGTCGGGTCCAATAAATCATTAGTGTCCAGGTATTCGATCAGTGTCTTGTTCATTGATTTCTCTAGGATCTTGACCACTATAGGCAGACCGGCAATCGGTCGATAGTTCTTAGGCTCCGTAGGATCTAAGGTAGGTTTTTTAAGAATAGGTCTAATCGTAGCACTTTTCCAGCATACTGGATAGCTACCGGACTCCAAGACTTGATTAATTAGCGGAGTCAATTCGTCGCCAATTCTGCTAGCGACCAAATGCAACACCGTGGCAGGACAGGGGTCTTTAGGTGATCCAGATTTTATAGAGAGGAGGAGTTTACAAACTCCACATCAGATAATTCTGTCTTCATTTGTAATAGATCTAATTTGTCTGGGACCATTTGAACTTTCAAAAGATTATCATAGATAATTTGGACATTATTCTGAAAAAATGTAGCTAGTTTGTTGCACATAATTTGATTCGGATGGAACGTGCTTCCCTGCTGTGATTTAGAAAGCAGGTTTACCGTTCTAAAAAGCTCCCTAGAGGAATTACCAGATTCCTCAATTTTAGTGGTATAAAACGACTTTTTTGCCACAGTAATTGCCTCTTTCTATTGTTGGAGAGCAAGATTATAGTTTATTTTCTTGGCATTACCATAATCTTGCCTCCACTGACGCTCAGCAGCTCGACACTTTACTTTTAGACTCTTCAATTGTGGGTTGTACCAAGGGGACGAGGGCTTAAGTCTCCTAACTGTTGACCATTTTTCTGGGGCTACATGGTCAGCCGCTGTCCGGAGCCAATTATTAAACTCAGAGGCTGCTTCATTGTTATTTTTAGCCAGCGACAAGGGAACTTGACCAAGGGCTGCTATCATATCTTCGGTGTGGACTTTGTTCCAGCGTCTGGTCTTTACCTTAGTTGGTTTTGCTTGTGTTTGCTGAATTAACAGCGGAACCCTGATCTTGAAGTGGATCGCATGGTGGTCCGTCCATGGAAGGGGTACGACTCTTGACACGAGCGTCTCAGTATTATTCGAAAAGACGCCATCTAAAATATGACCAGCCTGATGGGTGGGCTCTAAAACCAACTGGGTAAAACCAAATGTTGCCAGGTTATCCAATAGTCTACCAGTATCTAAGTTATCAGCGAGTTCCAGGTGGTAGTTAAAATCCCCGAGAATCATAAATGGATGAGAATCCGTGTAGGATTCTAAATGGGTCATTAAAGTCTGTGCGAATAAGGCCTTAGGTCCAGGAGGACGATAAATTAGTAGTCCCTGAAGATTCAAAATATTATTAATATTAATGGTGAAATGTAGGGCTTCTGCCGTCAGATCCCTAATGGTGTCTACCCGCAGTTTTAAATGCTCCCTATGAATAATTGCTATGCCCCCACCTCTCCCCTCCTCCCTATCCAGAGAGGTAACTGCATAGCCCTTTGGCAGGGCTATATTCCAGTCTGGACACGAGGCATTGTCTGTCCATATCTCGGTAAGGAAAATTAAGTCCGTATTCGTACTTTTAATCATATCTTCAATCTGGTGTTTATGTTTTCCCAAAGATCGTACATTTACCAAGACACATTGCAGATATTTTTCTTGAACAAATTTAGAATTTCTAACCTCATCTTGCCTGGACGGATAACCGGGTTGATTTCCCGTAGCTCCGTCCTTCAAGGCCTCCACCCTCTTAACAGTTGAACATCCCAAACGGAAGGAGCAGTTAGGGCAAACAAACTCGTCTAAATTATTACCGAGCAGGTTCATATCATGTAATTTACATGGTTCTGAATCTAAGACCAACAGCTGTTGTCTACTGTATGTCCCGGGGGTCGAACGACCAGGGGTTCTGGCGCTGGTCGCGATCCGGGTGCCGGCGGGCGCAGACGGGCTTGCCTTTGGCGCGCCGGCGGCGCGGCCGCCCCAGCGCATTTTATATAGTTTCCGGTATTGAAAAAGACTAGCGCGTCAACCCCTGTGCGATGCGGACCCGCTAACATCCGGGTTCCGCCAGGGCCGAGCGCGAAGTAAGGGACAAATGAATGGGAGTGGCCAGGTAAGGAATAAAAACAATATGTATTCCAATAGATTTAAAACTACTAAGTTTAAAAACTGAGCAAACAGCAGTAGTGTGCAAAAGTGCAATGAAAATAGCAGCAGATTTGGATAGCAAGCGGCAGCAATCAGAGACCACAAAACATCAGATACTCACACCTGCCGCGCGGCCGCCCCAGTGCGTTTTATATAGTTTCCGGTATTGAAAAAGTATATGTGTGGGATTAATTTATGTGACTTGCAAATGTATGCAGACATGATTTTAGGGAATAACAGAACTTTAAAAAAAAAAATGTAATACATTTTATCAGATTCGGAAGCCAAAATGGGCAGGAACAAGATTTACTGATTTACTTTTCTTGAATTAACCATAGCAATAGGACACATATTAAGACATGATGTAGTTTTTAATATACCTGACTGACACAAAGAATCTCACCGCACATAATGTGGTTCAAATGGGTTAATGGTCTATCCTTTGTAGGGCAACATCGAACAAAATGAGCTTGTATTCCATATGACATTTTTTATTCACACATAAGTACGGGTGTAAGGACACTGAAAGGTATCCTTATTCAATTAGTATCTAGAAGATGGTTTGAATATGTATAAAATGTTAATGTACAAATGATAATTAAATGATTTGGTTAAAGAATGAAGAATGTAATTAGTGGAAAGACACAATGAAGGAGCGATGAAAAATGAATATTAATGTGTGATTACTATGTAAGAGGCAACAGAAATGGACGTAACACAAATTAGGCCCCTAATCTTGCTTTTTTCTTGTTTTTTCCTTGTTTTTTTATTAGACATTTGACATTAGAATTTATTAGTCTTATCAATGGACTCGTTGTACTCTGGTGTGCACAGCGTTGATGTCATACTGATCATTGTGTCATTTGATGGATTGACAAGAATTGCATTACATAAAAGCAAAAGATGTAATGATTCTAGAAAAAATGATTCCACATCAATGATATGTTGTTTATTGGCCTCGCAAATGGCTCATTATGATTTGGTTTGTACTGTGTTTATGGCGTAATGATCATGGTGTCATGTGATGAATTCATGAGAATTGCATTACATATAAGCAATTGATGTAATGATTTTAGAAATAATGTTTTCATAATAATGATTTTAAATATATGTATGTATTGTCTATAATTTGTAGCCCTGAAGAAGTCTCTGGTAAGAAGCGAAACGCGCTGCCTACATTGGCTACAGTGAAGAAATATTTGTGAAACAGAAAAACATTAATAAAGGATTACAAAATTTCTTTTTTTAAGCAAACTTGATTGGAGTCTGGGCATTGTTTAACTAGATTATATGGAATGTGCAATTATTTTTTAAGGAGTGTATAGTGGGTGCATTGGTGTTAAAAAAAAGCATGCGCTTGTTTGTATAAGAATAAAAAACAGATTTAAAAAATGCTCTGCAGTGACCTCCCTTTGAGCTGTTAGATTTGGTTAACTTTGAGTTTCCACCATACACATCATAGAAGATTTTATTTTAAATAGCTGTTTGTTCATGGAGACGGGTTAATGAATGTGGAAATATTTTGTGCTCATAGGACTTTTTACCTTTTTTTTCCTGAGACCAAGTACTTATTCAATCCAAGCCTGATTTTTGTACCTAAGATTCCATATAGTGTTCATTGTCATTAAGATTTAGGGCCTGATTTAGAATCTGGTGGATGGTTTAGTACCAGCGCCATAGAGGAGTACTTTAAACCCGCTATTGTCCAGGTACTCTGCCCACCAAATTTAGAGATGAACTCCTGCATGGGATGGCACGTCTTGCATTTCCAGGAACTGCTGTCATGGCATTTGCTGGAAATCAATTGAAATTTTGACAGACAGCTCCGTCCACATCACTAAGTTGAAAGTCAAGCTTTCAACATTTTTTCTTTTTCAAAAACAAAATCACAAAAAGAGATTTTGTTTTGGGAAAAAAAACAATGACACCCTTTGCCATGTGAATTTTCTCCCATGGGGTGGGGGTCTTTTTGCTATTTTTGCTTCCTCTTACCGCTAGGTATTTCCTGTCGGCAATGGACAGTGAAAACTGGCCATGTTTTCACCCATGCTAAACCGGGCGTGCGGGCACTTGGTCAAATCTCCACGGATCCGTACATAATCGGGCCGTCAGAAGTGTATGTAGGCGGCAGAGATGAAGATGCCTCCACTGTCTACACGATGAAGTTCTGAACAACTCTAAAAGAGGAGGGAGAACTATGCTTTGACCAAGAGGGTACTCGTTTGCGACAGAGTACCCTCTCCGCCAAAGGCTAAATCAGGCTCTTAGTTATGCCATTTTTTTCTTCCCCCTCTCCTGCAGTGGAAGTCCGCCTGCATTCACTAGTTATTCAGAGGGCACTCTAGATGTATTTTTCTAGACCTGCATCTTTCAAAAGGGTCGATTTTTAGGTGTTGCCTGAAACCGAGCATGAGCTGCCACTTGCTAGACCTTTTGTTTAGTTACAGAGAACGTAGAGCCGGCCCATTGATGATCATTTGTTGACTTCATTATCACTCTCATTTCCTTGCTTCTCCTTCACCAGCGCATGCCCGCTTCACTTCGTCTTTGTGTGTTTGTCCCTCCCCTGGAACATGGCCAAGAACTGCTTCCTTGCCCAGTGTCCTCCCCTCCTCAAGTCTCTCTCTGCACTGTTGCTTGTGCCCCTCGTGCATTGTTTCTTCTCCCTCCGCCTGCTGTTTTCCTTGCCCCTGTTATTGCTTGCCCCTTCCTGTCCCTATTGTTGCTTGTCTCCATTATTGCTTGCCCCTGTCTACCCTACATTGTTGCATAACTGTGTTATTGCTTCCCCCACCAACACTCCCGTCCTGCATTGTTATTTACACCACCCACCCTCCAATCCCATGTTGTTGCTTCCACCTACTACTCTCCCATCCTGCATTGATGCATCCACCCTCCCATCCCGCAAGAAAAAAAGGTATTGGTAAAACTAGAAGGTCTCTCCTACACAACCTTAGCTTTGTCAATGTTTTAGCCATGTTGCACAGTGGCTGGTGTTCAGCTGGAAGTTTAACACAAAAAAAAACTATTGACATGCCGTGGCACTTGGGGGTATATCAACAAGGGCTTTATCTCTGCTTTTTTGGCTTTAAAAGCCAAAAAAGCAGAGATAAAACTAGCGCCCTATCAGCAACAGGGTGCTAACACGCAAATTTGCATGTTAGCACCCTTTTACTCTACACTTCCCCTCGTATCTCTAATGAGATGCAAAGGGGGCGTTCCAGAGTAAAATAATAGGAGAAATGTCACTAAGCGACATCTCTCCTATTATCAAGGATATCGCTAACCCTGTTAGAGATTTAAAAAAAGCAGCGCTAACCGCGGTTAACGCTGCTTTTTTACTTCTGATATTTTTCTGACTTAGCCATGGTATCCTATGTAAGGTGGATATCATGGCTAAGTATGTCTATCCCTATCAGCAAGCTATCGCCAAACCTTGTGGGATTATCGCTGTATTTCCAGCGATAATCTCACAATTGGCAGCTTGCGCTCTGAATTTTATCGCTTTGGAGATAAGCGTTGCTGATAGCACGCTATCTCCGCGATAAAATTCAGAGTTGGCCGGCGATAATTATCCTCACGCTAAGAGCGCTGAACGATTAATATCGCTGGCCCTTGCTGATATGCCCCTTGGTTTATTGCTGATGGGAGGACGTGGTAGTAGATATCTACACCCTCCATGTAGCACGCCCTCTGGCTGTGTCATAGCGCTTTTTAGGTCTCGCCTGACCCAGCGCATGCGCTGGTCTGGCGAGACTTATTGAGAGGGTTTTCCAAAAAATGCTACCAGGCCAGCCTAGAGCTACAGTGCATGTGCGCGGGCGCGCGCGCGGCGCTTGACAGAGATTACTTTCACTTTTGGGGCCGCCGCTTTGATGTTTGATCGCGATCACTTTTGCAGCCGCACGGCCGCTTGGCATAGCCAATAGGTCTTGCTTTTGTGACCTTATAAGTATTTAGTTATGCAACTGTTGCATGGCTAAACACTTATAAGGTCCCAAAGGCGAGACCTATTGGCTATGCCAATGCTTGTTTTCTTTACTTTCAGCCATGCTTCTTGGCTGCTATGCAACATGGCAAACAACTTTGACAAAGTCAATAGTTTGCATAGGCAAGACCCATTGACATTGGCAGGGCTTGTTTTGTTTTTAACTTTTTGAAGCTTGGGTCAAGGGCTGCGTCCGTTCTCTCCAAATGCTTAATCGCTGTCCTAGACAGGTCGGTCCACACTCTTGCCATGCTGAATGTCTGCAGCGTAGTGGGAGCTAATGGTCTGAATTTGGTGCTCATGCCCTGGACTCGGTACTTTTTTGACTGGTCATAATTCTGTCAATCGAAATAAAACCACCGCTTGCCTCAGGATTAACGTGTAGCACTTATTCCTGTTTCTTGTTAGCTTGTGTCCTTCTGTTATAATTTAAAGGTGGACACGAGTAAGGTGGGCGAGGAGGTAACTGGCCGGTTATTCACTGGCAGCATACATTAGTTGGGTTACTAGTAAGGCTTGGATTGGTAAACAGTGTCTGTGAACTGGGACGAATAGAAGGCAAAGACTGACGGGTAAAGTCAGGTTTTGGAGTAATGAACCTTACTAGTCTGCAACTGGGCAATTTTTTCAAAAGAGACATGCATTCGAAAAGCCAGTACGGTTGGTGTGGAGTCAGTCACCTGTCAGGCAAGCCTGCCATGTGACTGACATCTCCCCATCTCATACTTAGGGGCAGATTTACAAGCCCCTTGCGCCTCATTTACGCCGCCGTTGCGTCACTTTTGTGACGCAGCGGCGGCGCAAATCCTGCGCCATGGTGTGGGGTATTTACAACGTGACGCATCTGGGAGATGTGTCACGTTGTAAAGCCCTGCGCCACATGTAGGCGTTCCTGCGCAGGGGGGGGGGCGTTCCAGCACAGGAACGCCTCCTAAAAGTGGCTGAGTGAAATCTAAAAGATTTCACTCAGTCACTTTTAGGCCCATGCTGCGTCAAAACCCTGCGCCTGCCTGAAGCAGGCGTAAGGATTGATGCAGCATTGTGAAGATAGGGCACCCCAGAGCATTGCTGGAGCTGCGTCGAGCTTGCGACGCAACTCCAGCAATGTGCCACTTTTACGGCACAGATGCGTCACGCATCCGTGCCATTTTTGCCCTATGGTGCGCCGCATTGTAGATGCGGCGCATCCCTGGTGGCGGAGCTGTGGCACACAATAACTGGCGCATCCCTGCTGATATGCAGGAATGCGCCAGGTATTGTAAATATGCCCCTTAGAGATTAGCCTGAGAGGAGACAAACTCTTTTCCCCCACTACATCTGTCATTCAGATGCACACATCTGACATGTCACTTGCTCTGTCCTGCTCTACCTATCAAAGGTAGCCTTTCAGCTTGGATCCAGGTTCCTCAACTGCCACGTCTCGTCTGATCGAATGTCTGGCACGTCTCCTCAGGTCGAATGTTGTCAAAGAGCTAAGTCCAACGACTTTCCGGACAAAATTTCTCCCCATGCGCTATCGTTGATTTCATATGGCGAGAGACCCTTATCGCAGAATCTGAGAGGAGATCCAGTGTTCTTGCTCTTGGCAGTTTCTTCTGAAAGCAGCGCAGGTGTAAAAGAAAACCGGATTTCTCCTGCTAAGCATGTGTTCATGCAGTAGGCTTCTCGGCACCAAGGGGGTATTACACTTCGGCCCCCGTGGACTTGAAATTTGTGGGAAAGTAAACATACAAGGCGCAGAACTAAAATAATACCAGAACGCTGTTTAATTGTTTGACAGTGTTACGGGAAAATGCGCTTGTGATAGGCATGACCAGTTCTAGAATGCAGCTAAATATTTATATTTCTTTATGTGTGCTAGGAGCGCCATCTACTGGATGAAGAGTATAGCAGCATTCCAAGTATTTAATCATGGACCTCGTACGGTGAAATATATACTCCCCATAACAACAGACACCACGCAGGATATTGAGGGCTATATATTCCCTCAGAAAGAAAAAAAGCGCTCGCTTTATGTAAACTCAGAATTACAACGGAGGCATACCCAATTTTTCTACTCGCTAGGGGGCATATCAGCAAGGCGAGGCGATAAAATTATCGCCGCTTTAGCGTCCGTTTTAGGACGAAAAGCGGCGATAATTTTATCGCCCTATCAGCATGGACCCGCTAACGCGTAAATCCATTCCTTAGCGCCTGTTTACTGAACGCCCAGCTTTGCTTCTTTAATGAGATGCAAAGTGGGCGTTCCTTCCCAAAATAACTGGAGAAATGTCGCTAACCGACATTTCTCCCATTATCAAGGGAATCGCTAACAAGCATAGCGATAAGAAAAGTAGCGCTAACCACGGTTATCGCCAGAGGCGCAACTAGAGCCAAATTTCGGAAGGGGCTAAGAAAACATTTTGGGGGGGGCTGAATCTTTTAAGACATAGGCAGAGTGGAGCTGCAGGGGCTCTTAGAAGGGGTGAAACAACAGCGAGGCCTCATTAACATGCAGATGGTCTTTTAAAGACCTGTGAAGTGCTCGGGTGCGGCTGTGTGTGTGCCAGGAAGCAGTCTCATCCAGGGCTGTCACACACGACTGGGGGGGCTGAAGCCCTGTGAGTCCAATGGGAGTTGCGCGCCTGGTTATCGCTACTTTCCTTACGCCTGCTTGAATTCTGACTTAGCCATGTAATCCAATGGGAGGTGGATTACATGCCTAAAACCACCCTGCCCTATCAGCAAGGTATCGCCGGTCACAGTGCGATTATCGCTGGATTTTCAATGATAATCACACTGTTTTCCAGCTAACGCTTGCATGTCTATCGCTTTGGAGATAAGCGTTGCTGATAGCACGCTATCACCGCGATAGAAAGCAGCGATAGCCGTCGATAATTATCCTAGCGCTAAGTGCGCTTAGCGATAATTATCGCAGGCCCTTGCTGATATGCCCCTACATTGGTTAGGTCCTGAAGATGCTCTATGAGTTTCTTAGGCTCGAAGTATGTCAGCATCATCACATTGATGAGCCTCACACAGAGCGAAAGGCGTCTGTGGTTGATGAATAACTCTGAGGTTAGTATTATTTCATATTTTAATTGCATTTATATAGCGCTTACTACCTCTGACGAGGCGTCGAAGCGCTTTAGTCTATTTCTCTGACAAATTCAATTTTAAAGTGGCACTGCTTTCATGTAAGAAATGGCATGAGGAGATGCTTTTGTTGGGAGTTATAAAGGGTTAAACGCAATAGTTTCAAGCGTAAATGCCCATAAGCATAGTTGTGGTGCGAAGCCCCTCAAGAAATGAATGCAGGAAGAATATGAGGTACAAAAGTGGCCACGTGTAACGCATGACACTACCGAGGAAAGTATGTTCCCACCGCTAAAGACTGCCCTTCAGGATGGTGGAGGGGTATAGTACGGTTCCTATGCTTCAATGCTTTTGTGGTAAGTGCAGGTAGAGATGAGGAGACAGGGAGAACCGAGGCAAGGGTCTTTGTCGGATCTTAAATCCGCTCACAAGCCGAGCCCTGACAATGTTTGCTACGAAATCATAACAAACTAAAATGTGATAACGCCTCTTGAATTTTATTTTATTTTTTTACATATGGAAGCTTTGACATTAATGCGTTACCTTATAGCAGTGTCCTACAAATACTTATTAAAAGTGATCGTTTTTAGGTCTTGCTGGCGTAGACTGCGCACATGCGCAGTCTCGCTGGCGAGATTTAACGTTTTGGGGTATTTTCAGTAACAGGCTTTAAGCCCCGCCCCTCTTTTCCATTGACCGGCATCACCGTATATGCTAAACGGTGGCCAGCCATTGGAAAAGAGCTGGTAGTGACATTTTCGTTCGGCTTTTTGAGCCGTCCCATTTGGACGGGCTCGTCTGCCCTCCGTGCGTCGCGAAAGGTTTCTTATCTTGATGGGGCCAAACACATGGCCCTATAAAGATAAGAAACCTTTTAGCAGGCGAGGCCGTCCAAGTGGGACGGCAGAAAAAGCCAAACGAAAACGTCATGGTGAGCGCTTGTTAAGGTTTGGGAGAGAGGCTTAGCCGGACCGGAAGTTTGGAGAGGAGCTGGCATCTGATGTTTCAGTTTGGAAGTGCGGTACCTACACATTTATTGGGTTCGGAGTGGGCTATATTTAAACCAGGGGCCGGCCTTCCAGTCCTCAAGATTTTATGGTGGGAGGGGAGGGGGTGTCATTCCTGAGCTGTCAGTTTAGCTTCCGTCACGCCTGACACCAACAGCCAGTCCAGGCTTTTTAGTCAACAGCAAAATATACGTATTTGTAGCGGGATGTGTTTCTTGGCGCTAGCTACCGTTCACCTAATTAGTGGTGCTTATTTTGCCCATCAATAGGATGCGGTGGGACCGCACCCCCCTCAAATCCCCCCGGGGTTGGAAGCCATGACCCGGGGTCTCTTCAGCTGATGCATCAGTCCACTGAGTCATGTGATCCCCTGTTTGTACTGTGGGACTTGAGTTTTCTCCTCGTTTTCACAAATACAAATGTGGACTTAGAAATCCACACATGCACGGGGGTGTTGGCTGAAAACTGCAACTGACCCAAGGTGCCAGAACATGGGGTTACTTGGAAGTGATGTCACTACCGGGTGGGGGCAGAGACTTTTGATGAGGATAGAGGGGGCAGTAGACTTCCTTTTATTGCGAGCAGAGAACATGAACGGGGCCTGACTCTTTTCGGAGGTGGCCGGGGGAGGTGGGGGCTGCTCTTGCTGGGGTCGGATGTGCTGAAGCTGGCCCAAATCTGCCCCTGTTGGCGCAGCAGGGGGGCTGCAGGTGCCAGATGGTCCATACAATGTGTGACACGCGGAGCAGTCCCAGGATGAACAGTGCTATGAAGCCAGGACTCCCTAACGGTGCACACGTGACGTATTCACTCTGCAGCTACAGGGAGCTGCCACTGATGGTGGGGCAGTGCTTACTTTGAGCCGGTGGGCCCACCAGTACTCATTTTTGGGGGACCAGCGCCCGTTTTTCCTCATCGGACTTTCACCCAGAGAAATAGAGCGAAAAAACACAAAAGGGGGAAAGAAGGAAGAGAAAGACGAAAAACTGTGACAAAAGAAAGAAAGCAGAGATTAAAAAGAATCTACAAGGGTGAGATATAGGGCGGAAGTGTCTGGTGGCAGGTTAAAGGGGAGTGAGGTGGAATCACGACCACACAGCCTTGGAAGTCACTCTGACATTCAGTTGTGCTGGCCACGGGCTTGTGACCCAGCTTAGGACCCGGCATGCATTCTTTTACAAATGAAGCCCCGGCAAAAGTGTGTCAGTGATTGGTGTGGTCGGTGTGGATGGCACATGGTCTGCCACTGATGGCAAAGAGGGGCTGCCGCTGTCTGAGGGGCTGAGCACAGTCACTGCTGTGCTTCTATTTCGGGGGTTGTGAAATCTTGGGAGCTGAAGGTTGTTACACATGGAAACGCGTGTTCATCATAAAACAGTTTTCAGCAAAGAAAATGTGATGTGTGCAGGAAATTTTGTGTGTTTCCCCTCCCACCCCTTCACACCACATCCTCAAACTGTCAGTTTACATCCGCCTCTAATTTCCTTACCGATTCATAAATTAAGATGGGTCAGTCGCTGGGTGTTTGGTGGGGATGGTGTGTGGGGGCACCTCACTACAGGCCATCACGCAAACTGTTCCAAGTCCTGAACTTTTTACCTACAAATCATAGTAATCATTTGAGTTTGTCTAATTATTTCAATAGACGCAACTACGGGACGATGTTTTCGGCCATGTTGGAGGGCGAAGGATTTGGGCAGTCTGGTTTTTTATTTAAGTTTGGCGATCCCAAATACTTCAAGAAGGTTAAACTTAAAGTATTACAGAGTTTGGCCAAAACCTGGTCGAGTATTAGATCATCGATCAAATTGGGATATTACTCCTATAGGGCACCCATTTGGGATCTACCAGTACCCCCGGACTGGACAAGGGACACATTATCAGCTCCTTTGAAGGAGGCGGGTATCTTAGTATGGGGGGACCTATTCGCTGAAGGGGTGTTATTTCCTTGGGAACTCTTAAGTAATAAAATAGGTCCCAATTTCTCCAGATTTAAATTCCTCCAAATGTCAAGTTGGGCACAGGCTCTCTCCACTCACAACCCACGCCGTAAGAATCCTCTATTGGGTGGCTGTAGTCAACTGGTATCTCTTTTGTTGGACAAACCACCTGCCTCAAAAGAAATCTCTTTGTGGTATAACTTAATACTTGAAGAGATCGACGGGGAATTTAATCTACCCGAGCAACTTTGGGGCCCCTTGATTCCCAGCTGTAATTTGAATGATCTTTGGACAAAATCCTGCACAGTTATGTGGGACATAGTTAAGCCAGCCTGGCTCCGAAGAAACCACTTATTTACTATACACAGGGAATACTATTCTCCACAGAGGCTGTCCAAGTTTTCTACAGGCGACCCGGTGGTTTGTCCTCGTTGTCGCTTGATAACAGCCTCAGATGCTCATATGTTTTTTGAATGCCCTCATCTGTCATCGTACTGGGTCGCCATCGGCAAGAAACTTACATCTTCCCTGGGTTTTGCAGTGGTCATTGATCTTAGGTTGGTAGTTTTTGGAATCCTCGATCTGGTTCGGAGCCCAGTTAACAATCTTCTCTTTTATTGTATGCTGGCAGCTCGTAGAGAAATTTGTAAACGTTGGAAAGAACCTGATCCCCCTACCTTATTCGACTGGTGTTCATCTATCTCTCAAATTTCGAAGTTGGATTTAGCTAGAAGTGGCAATCCTAAGAAGAGAGATTTTTGGTTGTTGCTGGATTGGATTGTTCAATAGCTGGGGTTTTTTTTTTTCCCCAGCCCGAGGATTATCTAGCCATGATACAATCTCCCTGCTACTCCACGTAGCTCTTTTCTGGCAAGTGGTCAGCATTGGTGTCACTGGCACATGGGTAGCAGTTGCCGACTCAACAACTGGGCATCGGGCTGTGTATGATGCTGGCTGTCGCTGTAGGGTTCGCTCTTCCTCGTTCTCCCGGCAACCCATACCAGCTTATGACTGAGACAGTGCGCCTGCACCTAAAAAGCCTTTGCAGCCTTGTTTGTAAAGTTTGGTCAATGCAGCCATGATAGAGATGAGGACAACAAAAAAAAATAAAAAAAAAATAGAAGCAACTACGACACCCAGAATGCATTTGGCTGATACATAAAAGCCTAGGACCCGAACCTGTGTGACATGGCCTGGAGTTAGTTGGTCACTCCAGTTGCTGTGCATTATCTATTTCTTCTTCTGCACTTGACATTACTCCAGTGGGTCTAGCTAGGACCTGATCTTTCCCTGATACTCAGACGGTCCATAAATGATCTATTTCCATAAAGTAAATTTAATGAAATGATAAAGTCAATGGTAATCCTGAAAATGTAGACTGGGTCTGGCCTTCATAAACCAATGTTGGGCACCCCTGCTTTTCGCTCTGGTTACTCCCCTTTATCTGTGCTAGGCCTTTTAGCTTGGAAGAGGAGCTGACCCTCTGCTCCGTGGGCTTGGAAGTGAGAACATCACTTGTTGAGAAGGAAGCAGACTCCTCCTTGGACTCAAAAGGTCTTTGGGTGGAAGGAGAGGTGACAATCTGTTTCTAAGATTTGGAAGGAATCGTATCATGACTTTAGGGTTGAGGTGAACATCTAGACTTTCGCTTGGAAGTTATCCAACCTGGCCATTTTCAAAAGGTTGGATGAGAGTTGAGCATCTGGTCCTTGGCTTTGGGGAGCAAGTATGGTTGGGCTGTGGTTGCATCACTTTTGTTCTCTGTAAAATGGCGTTTTCAAAATATTTCCTAAGGATGATTGGGTTGTGGTTGCATCACTTTTGTTTGCATCACTATCCTCTGCAGAGGAGAGATGTGGCTAAGTCCCGTGACCGCTACGAGTCCTCATATCCGGGCAGTGCACAGTGATTTACTTTTGTTTCAAGCCCAGCAAAAAAAATCCAAGCACAAGCGGCCTGTTTTTCTGTCATTGGCGCCGATCTCACGGTGCGCTCTTTAAACACCTGTTGACTGCAGAAAGACTGGGTACAGGAGAGGATGTGGCGTGACTGCCAGAGCTGTCGACTTTGGAACTGGTGATCCAGGTTCGAGTCTCAACGTTGGTTCAAAATCCTGTGATTCTGGGCAAATCAATCTCCCAGTGCCTAAAAACACAAACACGTGGCATGTAGTTTAACCGGTGCTCGTTTACAGCGCTCTGATATCTTCTGGCCGCGCTCCCGCTATATACATTTGAAAAATAAAAAATCACACATCTCGGCGTTATATGGTTATTGGGTTTGAATGGGGCCACCGGTGTCCCTTGCGAGGCAACTCGTGCTGCCCTTGTTCAGTGCATCTATGCTGAGGATGTGCTTGGAAATGGGGTTGACGTCATTACTTTTTCTTTCAGTGTGTTTCTAAACAAATATTTTGTTGGCGTGTGCGGTGTTAAACATTAGAAGTGAGGTCTTTGAATTTGTATCTGACTGGCTACTTTCATCTTCTCACCCTGTATGCTCTTAACCCATGTTTGCAGGCAAGAAAGTACGTCAGAAAGCCTGGAACTACATTTTATTTTTATTTTCACACCTTTGCACTCTGACGTAATGACATAGGTTAAAATAAAAACAATTAAAACAACTCAGGCATACTAAAAGGCATCTATTGAAATGATACCTTACATACCGTAGCGTTTCCAGATGTAGAAGGCACATTTTATGAAATTTAATATTGAAAAATACCGATCCATCGAGCCTAAAGATTGCAAAACTATGAGCCCCTCTTTATGGTTTCTAAAATTGACTTGGATGAGATTAATCCTCAACAAGCATTAAAAATGCAGTAGGTCTCGCCTTTCATTAAGTTAAAGCCATTTGCTTTGCTATACAATACCATTAGCAAAGCAAATGGCTTTAACTTAATCAAAGGCGAGACCTATTGCATTTTCAATGCTTGTTTAGCATTAGCCATTAGTGAACTAAGAGGCAAGACAGTTGTCAAGGTAACCCTGTACATTGCCCAGAATGGTATGCAGCAACATTACAGTCTATTAAATCAAACACAAACTGGTTTTCTGAACTCACAGATTTGAAACTGCTTTATTAAGCGATAATGAAGAACAAGCATTTGCAATGCAATAGGTCTCGCCTTTGCATAAGTTTGAGCTATTGGCATTGTAAATGACAATGCCTTTTATTTATGTGTTTTGAAAACCTGCAAGCGGTGCGTAAACACGCACTTTGTACTTATAGTCGTTGCGTACGAGAAGCAAGGCTGGCAGTAACTGCGCCTCTTTTATTGCCAGCCTTGCTTCTCGTAAGCAAAGACTATAAGTGCAAAGTGTGTGTTTACGCACGCTTGCAGGTTTTCAAAACACATAAATGAAAGGCATTGTCATTTACAATGCCAATAGCTCAAACTTATGCAAAGGCGAGACCTATTGCATTGCAAATGCTTGTTTATGTTCTGCTCTGGAAGCCCATGGAGCATGACTCATGTTTCTTCTGGCAAACCCAGCTGTCTTGCGAACTAACCGAGGAAAAATGATCAACTCACTTGAAGTTGTACATCCGGGTCCTGAGATGGACTAGACTTAGGTTCCGTTATTATAAATGTGTACTTCAGTGGTATTTTACGCCATATAAGCTGCATAGTGGCCTGTGCCCAAGTGATTCTTGTTGGAGGTGTAAAAAAACAGTGTTTGATGTTATACATGTCCTCTGCTGGTCCCTTAATCTTGCTTCCTACTGATCTGCCACATGGTGGGCATTTCCTGAATCTAGTGACTACTTTTTTTCACGGATCACCTAGTTTGGCCATGCTGCACGAATATCTGACATTAAGTGTGTTACTCCGCACTGGAGTAAGTGGATAGCATCCCTCACTTACACAAATGTTTCAGTAGGACAGGCTCTGGTGATATCATAATCCCTGAAGCCTAAGGCTGTGTAGTTTATAAGTGTCACGAGAACTCTGAGATGGTAATATAGGACCATCTTATACACAGCACCCATTATGTATTTTATGTGTTAAGTGCTTGTTTTGCATCAGTTAGATTGAAAAGGCAGATTTCCTCAAACTGCACTAAACAGTGGTCACAGATCGGTATTAGAATATTTAGGCTTTGCTTTCTTTTCTTGAATAAATCATTAAAAAACAATTGCCAGTGTCGAGGGCCAGTGGTTATAGGCGATTCCGTGACTGCATCATTTATAATCTGTAATATACGTCTATATGTTGCATGAGCAGATGGATATTCTTGAGTGCATATTTAGATATGCAGCTTCCTCCTCCTCCTTCTTCCTACTTCACCTCACTCTCCCTGCTGTTCTATGCTTTAGACGTCATGACGAGAAATTGTATGGATTTGTGTAAAGCTTGCATGCAAGCTTGACTAATCCGTACTTTACAAGGTTTCCAGTTTTGTACTACTTTTAAAACTCCTGTACCAGTTACCAGTTGCGGTGTTGGCTCCTTACGTTCTCCACAAGCTTGTTAAACAGTGCCACTCATGCGGTCTGTTCATTGGCCATACACTGCCTGCCCATGGGTTCTAAGCTACCTTGTGCAGTTCCAAGGCCCAGTCTCATCACACTGTCTATCCAAGTGCCCAAACATACCCTACATGACCTTTCCATGTGGCCCAGGCCCCTCACACAGTCTGTCTGTGACTCCCGAGACCTCATTAAGGTCAAGGAGCTGAGATCCCTCCCACTCTGTCCAGCAGTTCATCGCTACTCCACATCGTACATAATCCTCAAGCCCTTCAACATGTTGGGGTCCATGTAACCAAAGCTACCTCATACTCTCAGACAGGAACATCTTAGACTGCATATGGCTATACTAGACGCTACTCACACTGACCGTTCATATGTCTCAAACTTAGGTAGGTAAACGTGCCAAGATGATGGGCAAGCAGGTTTTATATTTATTAATTTTATTCTTTTAATTAAAATAGAGACACTTGAATGTAATGGTTGTACTGTGTTTAATATAACAAAGTTTTATGGTTGACATGGGTAGGCCCAGGACCGGCTTTAGGGCAGTGCGACTGGTGCGGCCGCACTGGGCGCTAGCCTGTGGAGAGGGTGCTGACCTCAGGGGGGCGCTGTGTTTAACAATAACTTATGATTGAAGAGATGAGGGGCACTTGTGCCCTGTGGAAGTGAGAGAATCAGAGGAGGCGGTCATTGGGTGTGGGGGCACCAAAACTGATTGTCGCATCGGGTGCCACCAGCGCTAGAGCCGGCGATGGGTAAGCCTAGTCTTGTTTTCAATTGCACGTGGCAAGTGCCACCTTGCAGTGACTGCCTTGTCTTCTCTTACTCTGCTGTGCACCAGGAAATCTCTAATGTGGCCTTAATTATTTGATTAATGCATTATTTTGTATTCATGTTGTTCCTGAGGAAAGGATATAGGATTTCAATTGTATACAATTAAAGGCCTTTCCATCGGCCGAGCCAAGGTGTTGTTTATATTTGGAATGTGCTTTTGTTGTGGGGCATGATACCAGATTATTCAATAGATGTAGAAAAAGGCATTTTTCCATGTGATCCGTTTTCTGTTTTACTATTGGATAGAAATAAGCAACTTTTTTGCCGAACCACAGTGACGCTACGATTTTTCTGTCAAAGTGTAGAATAACTCAAGATTTGGGAAAGGAGCCAAGTTCTTACTATAGAGGCAGACTTCATGTAAAGCCTTTTATTGTTTTGCACCCTCAATATTTTCCTATTCTTTCTCGCCTGCTAATTTGTCCAGACTGTATGATCTTTGACTCCTATTGCTTTGGACGAAACCATGTTCGGTTCTGACAATTTACGAGATAAGGACTCCGTTTCCACTGTAAATGCCGATTTACATGTATTTGCCTTTTGAGTATTATTAATTGATTGACTAAATGTTATATTTTACCTTCTGTAGTGACTTATTACATTTTAAATAGACAGTCATGATTTGCACTTCGAACCTTGTCTCCTACGAATGTACCAGTGTGGTTTCTCTGGGTTTACATGCTTTTATGTTAAAGGCCCTGGTCTTTAAAAACTCATACATAGCTCCTATCCATCAATCGGCCCTCTTGCTATAAAAAGCACCATGAATGGGACTCAAGGCGTCTTGGTTGCCATGCTGATGTATTGAAAAAGCGACCTAAGAAAATGGAAAATATTCGGTTCCGACGACAACATCCATCAAAATGAAATTAGCTCTTGTATCTAATCAGAGGTTAAAAGAATATCAAAATGCTAGAGTTGAGAAGTTACGCAGTCCCCCACCCTCGCTTATCGGAAGCGAGTATGAGGAGGTTGTATATCTGCTTTTCATAGCCATGGGAACGCGGGTGGGACCAGCGGGCACCCAGGAAGCAAATCTCGAACATTCTCCACATGGCGTGTCTGTCCTCTGGGACCCGCACCGCAATGCCATACCTTGGAGTTTACCCTACCCCTGTCCATAGCTGCCAAGGTTTCAAATTGCTAATGTGTGACATTTTCATAATTTCACTGTAATTATGAGTGACATTCAAGAACTATGAGTGACACGTTCTCGCAATCAAAAATCAACACCAATTTGAGGAACAAAAAAACTCTAATACGATCTTACAACTGCTTCAAAGCACCATAAACCGAGGCCGCCACGTGCTTTCTCCTGCACCACTACATTTACAAGTATGTTTGCGGCAATTACATCTCCACAACTGGGAAGAAACATGAAACTGGAAAGCTAGCACCAAAAGAGAAGAGGATGAAAGTACACTTCAAGAATCCAAGAGGCAAGATGAACTGTAGCTCACAAACTGGCCCAGAAACGCACTTACATATTTATAGTTTTTGTAAGATCCATTGTAGGCATGTTGTTATCTGTCTAGCACATTATGCAACTTAAGACTAAATTATTGTCCACTAGATTGTAATTACATTCTGACATACTGAGGGGCTGAAAGTATCGAGCAAGGGCGGGTCGGGTCAGGATAAAGGAGTGGGTTGCCTGGGCACCTTTGTCAATGGCTTGGACAATGTACTGAGGGCTGGGGTAGGAGCAGTGGCAGAAGAGGGGGTTAATGTGGGCAGCAGTATAAGAGATGGAATGTGACCAGGCCGAGCCAGGTTCACCGCTCATCCATCAGCTGCCACCGAGCCTTTCACAGGCAGTTCTCCTGACGGGCAGCAAGCCACCGGAGGCATGTGGCAGAGCACTCCGCACACCAACAGGCACATGCATCAAACCTTTTTGCGATCGCAAACGGTGCGAATCGCAAAAATTGGCCGTTTGCGATCGCAAAAGTCAGTGTAGAAATGCATCAACTGTATATTTGCGAAAAACCAACTTTTCACAAATATAAGGAATCGCAAAACATTCTGCGAATCAAATAGCGAATCGGTATTAGCGTCTCCCAAATAGGGAATCGCAAACAAAGAATCGCTAAATGGATGCATGAAAAATCGCAAATAGCGATTCCCATGAAAATCGCAATTTTGCGATCGCTAAATAAGAAGGATCACAACCAGGTGGTAATCATGAGTGCAAATCACAGACAGGTGAAAACCAACTGAAACCCATTTAAACACAGCCAGAATGAGCCAGCACTGTTCACAATGGCAGGGATTTACCTGATGGCGAGGAGGATGAGGCTGCAGGCTGCCGCACAGAGACGCAGGCGAATAAATGAGCGCATCTTCAGAGTCCGCATAACTTTGCTAGGCCAGCAAGAGGATGAGATATACGACAAGTATAGGCTCAATGCAGCAATGATCCATGACCTAATCAATGAATTGGACCCCATAATGCAACGACAGACACGTAGGACCAATGCCATCCCAACGCATGTGCAGGTCCTATGTTGCCTACACCTCCTGGCGTCAGGCAGTTTTCAGGGGGTCATTGCTGTAGCGGGAGGTGTGTCACAAAACGCACTTTCAAGAATATTGAAAGCATTCCTTGATGCCATGATGGCCGTGATCGGGTCTCACATCAAGTTCCCTACCACCGCGCTTGACCTTGCAAAAACCAAACAGGAGTTCTACCAGATAGCTCGTTTCCCACATGTTTGGGTTGTATTGATTGCACCCAAGTGGCAATATGTCCCCCTGCAACACAGGAATATTTATATAGAAATAGGAAATGTTACCATTCCCTCAATATTCAGGTTGTTTGCAATGCCAAAAACATAATCACTGACATTGTTGCGCAATTTCCAGGGAGTGCACATGACTCTTATATCTTCAGGCAAAGTGGCATACACACCCGTCCTGTCAGGGGAGAATTTGGAGAGGGACATCTGCTTGGTAAATATGTGTAATAGTTTATCACTGTCATTGTACGTATGTCAATGTCAAGCTGCCACTGACTCTTTGCTCCATTACATGTAGGTGACAGCGCATACGCCTTGCGTAATTACCTCATGACGCCTTACCTCAATCCCACAACTGCCAATCAACAGAGGTACAATGCAGCACATATTTCGACAAGGAACATCATAGAGCGCACATTTGGGCTGCTGAAGAGCCGATTCAGATGTCTACATAAGACCGGTGGAGCACTGAAGTACAACCCTGAACAATGCTGCAAGATAGTAGCAGCATGTGCCATGCTGCACAATATAGCGACAAGGGGAGGAATGGAAATCGAGGTGTCTGACAGCGAATCGGAGGATGGGAACCAGCAAGTGCCACACCACCATGCAGCACAAGGGGCAAGCGCAGCAGAAGGGCGTAGGAGAAGATTTGACATCACACAAAATTATTTCTGAGGTGAGTAATGATGACACAGAAACTGAATATTGCTATCAAAGTATTCTTTAATTAAATAAAAATGTCATGCGTGTTCAAGCACACTTGTAATCTGACCAGTGCAATGGACATAAGTGGTTTGCAAATGTAAATTTACTTGTCAGTCAGTGAAAAGTCAAATCCAAATAAATGGTTACGTCACCATAGTGGAATGTACTTGTACATGCCAGTCTAGCGCTTTTTCCCACGAACACCCAGACGCCTGTCAGACCCAGCATTGTCATCCGTAATGTTGGAAGCGGCGGGGGTACTGCTGCGTGTGTTGCGTCTTCCTGCAGTGCGGACTGGAATTGCCAAACTACTTAGGCTTGAGCCACCCTCACTACCCCCTTCCGGCGTGGACATGTTTGGCGCAATGGTGGAGGCATTAAGCAATTCAACTGCATTGGTCACCTGGTCCAGTGCTTTAGCCACATCCCCGCTCCAAGGGCACATTTCAGTTTGCATGGTCACAGACCTACGTGCCAGCAGTGCAGTTGTCGTGGCCAACCTATTGTTTGATTTTGCAAACATTTTCAGGTGCAGCATTAGTTGACGATGCTGTCTCTTCTGGGATACATTTCCCTCATGCATCACCTTGCTCAGTTGCTGCACACTTTCAGACAGTACTGCTATGTTGCTAGCCATCTTGCCAATTTGTAATTGTACTAAACGTGTGTTTTTTGTCTGCAGGCGCTGCATACGGAGCATCTGTCCCTCAAGACCACCCCAGACATCACTTGGTTGCTCCTCCTGCTGTGTCCTGAGTGCTCTTCCTCTCCTACGCCGGACTCTGTGATTGGTTCTGGGGACCTGTGGTTGTGGTTGTGGGATGGAAGTTGTCTGGCCATGGCTGCCACCTGGTGTTGCATCAGCCTCATCATCACACTCCATGGTGACTAGGGATGGAACAGTAGCCCTGCGTGACTTTGTTGGACGTGAGGGATTTATTTGCACCACGGGTGTGTCCATCTGTTCACCTGCGCTGGTGTCCTGCACGTCTGGGGAATCGCTATCCACATCTTCTACACGTTGAGCATCTGTGAGGTGAAAGAGTGCAAAACTGCATTATTTAATGTCTGTGATAAAAATTTCACAGTAATAAATTTTTGCCTTTGTTAATGATTTTATACTCTATTAAGCTTTTTTGGGTTGTTACTCTGAGATTTGCCATTGTAACTGCTTGACCTGACTACATCTCCCATAATGCCCCTCACCTACTGAATACATTGTGTGGTGGATGTTCAAAGTCTGCACTTGGGCTGTACTGTGGTCATGTTCTACCTTTACATTTAAAAAAAAAGGTAACATACATTCATCTTACCTTCAGATGTGTTTGCTGCTCCGGACGTGTCCAGCTGGGTCACACCAACAACAGCTTCTGGCTGGATGGTGGATTCAACCAAGTCCTCCATGGGTGTGTTCCCAGTGTCTGTTGGTGTTCCCCCTCCTGTCTTCTTTGCCTCCTTGAGCCGGTCAGCAATGCGCACCTTAGCCCGACTGCGCAAGTCGTACCATCGTTTTTTCAGTTCTTCAATGGTGCGGTGTGTCACCCCAATGGCATTGACCCTGTTTTGGATCCGGAGCCAGATTTTCCTTTTCTCCTGCTCTGCCACTTTTAATGATGCCTTTCCAAACAGCTTATCATGGCTGTGGACTACTCCCTCAATGAGGGTGTCAATTTCTTTTTCTGCAAATTTAATTTTGCGTTTCCTGCCTGTTTGGCTCTCCTCTGCTGTTTGTGAGGCTTCCATTTGTTAGAAAAAGTTGTTCTACTGTCTCTGTCACACTCCTGTTCAGCTCCCAGAGCCAGCTCCCTCCTCTCCCTGAGACTGTGCACTGGAAATGAGGCTGGAGCTGCTCACTTCCTGGTTGTGATGTCATCAGGATGCATCAAAAAGCGACTTCGGTATTTGCGATTTCGCTAATTGCGAAATCGCTAATAGCGAGTTCGCAAATGCCGAAATCGCAATTTAATTAGCGATTTTTAGCGACTCGCAATTTTCTTGCATTTTTTTTGGTGCATCGTGTTTTGCGAGTCTTTATTTGCGATTCCTTAAAAATCGCAAATAAGGACTCGCAATTTCTCATTTTGATGCATGTCACTGCAAGTGCTTCTAGAGCAAGAGTCTGCCCGACAGAGACCGGCGCAGCCAGTGCCAGTGTGGGCGGAGGGAGGAGTCCCGAAGCAGGGGACGTGAATAAAAGGCCTCTACTGGACTTTCACAAGCACAGTTCTGTCTCTCTCTATCTGCGGGTTTACGTACAGGCCAGTCTGCACGCAGTAGGTATTTCCCTAGGACACACGCAGCATAAGAATCATTTAAAAAAGCAAAGGCGCTTCAGAACTACTGTCATTTACACTCGCATTCGGGAGCCCAATAGATATTCGCATTACCAAATTAACACACTGTATACACTTGGCGAGTCCCCGAGCCACTGCAATGGGTGTACCGCGCTGGTGCGGCGGCCGCCTTCTCAGCCCGGTCCTGGCCTCGGCAGCGTCACTCCCTCTGCAATTTGCGGTGGGGTGACGGTCATCATCATTTAACAATTACTGCAACCATGGTGGTTCTTGCAGTGCTGCCATGATGTGCTCCAATCACCTAAGAGCCTCCCACTAACAACTTTCGAAAACATGTATTTTGAGGGTCATTTCTTGCCCGCTTGGTGGCGTAATTGCTACCTGTGCCCGTTCTAATTGGGGGCCGCACTCCGGTGGCGACTTGCTGTTCCCTACACGATGGTTAGTTAAATGTTTCAGCGCGGCATTGGTGGGGGCGGGTCGGTTGCCCTCCCAGCTGAATGCAGCTTATTTGTACAAAGGCAGCTGCTGCTGTCGACCTCTATTTATTTAATAGAGCACCACGCGGCGCTGTGAGGTCATTCATTGCATTGGGGGTTGTGCCATACAAAGGTGCGGGTTGCAGGGGAAATACCCGCAGTTTAGGAGATTGGCGTAGATTTGCTCATCAGTTTTGCTTGTGTTGTAGTTAAAAAAAAATAGTGCTCTGCGTGGCTCCTATATAAATTTGGAATGGCCATATCTCAGTGCGTGTAATGCTACAACGTTTTTCTCACAAACGTAATTATGGTGGCTATGAAGATTACTACCCGGAGGTTGCAGCGGTCTGCCGTTCTCTACAAGACTTTTCCTGTAAACATTTGGACTTCAGCAGCCCTTTAAAAACAAGCACACCACTGCCTTTCTCCGAGGCGAAGCAGAAATGCCTCGGAGAAAGGCAGCGGCGCTTTCGGATTCGGGGCGTGTTCTCCTCTTGCCATTGGCTGGAGGAGATAATTAGAAAAGTAGCAAAAAAACACGCCCCCGAATCCGAAAAGGACGGGGCCTGTTTGGAGAGACGAACCTCTTCTCCAATGGCTGGCCAGCATTCAAGAGGCCAGCCAATGGAGAAGAGGGGAGAAGAGGGGCGGGTTCAAGCCCCTCTTCTCCAAGTCATTAAATCTCGGAGCGAGACTGCGCAAGCGCAGCCTTCGAGCCGAGACCTAAAAAGGAGTTTTAGTAAAATAAAATATTTTCCTGAAACCACACAATTTACTTGGTAAGCAGCGATTTATCCTCTTTTCTGGTTTCAGTTTGTTCAAATCTGCCACTAAAGCTAAGCTGATGCAGAGACTTGACCCTGGTTCCCCAGTTCCCCAGTTCCAAAGTCAGCAGCTCCGGCTGTAATGCCACATTCTGGGCAGAGGTAGAATGGAAGGCAGAAGCCATTCGCAAGCTCAGATTGTTATGGGCTTGAGGTTCCAACACGACATCTTACCATCCCTACACCCCATCTTAAGCTGCTCAGCCCACACATACGGGTGTTTTACTTTTGCAGCTACCTGCCCCATTGGATTTGAACATCATCTCCACCTATAAGTATATCTAAGTAAAAGCCTCAAAATCATTTGGTGACTGCCAAATGTAGGAATGTAGGGCTGGGCAGAGTTTGCAGAGTTCCGCATAAGTGACCAAAAAACTCAGCCATGCTACGTGGAGTTCCACAAGCAGTGGAGTGCTTTAGGTTGTGCCGTTCACGCTGATTTTTAGCACCAGGTGTTTGTTCACACTGGAAAATCGATGTGAATGGAACTATGCACAGCGAAAGAGGGCGATAATTCTTTCTGACACTTGAGTAGATATTCTATTCGAGCAGCAGCTTCATCAACATGAACGGAAGGTTTCTGAACACAAGCGGTCACAGCCATCTGTGACTGCCCGTGTTGAGCAATCTCACCAGGAGGTGGTCTGGAGTAGGATTTGGCGAGCGCAAGCGATGAAAAAAGTCTAGTGTGCTCCGCAGAGTGCGGAAAAGTCTGCAAACTCTGCGAACGGAGCAGAGTTCACCGCCCAGGCCTAGCCACATGTTAGCAACTATTATTCCAAGCCAAAGTCCATATACAGAACTGAAGCCCCTTTTGAGTAATTCTCCAATGCTGATTGCTGCAGGACTTGGGTTTTGTCATAGACTGTGAGCACGCCTCGACCAGCTGTCTCCCAAGGGATGGATAGCAGGCCAAACAGCTAGAGCTTGGAGACGACACATCCCTCAGTCAAGTGCAGAATATTCTTTGCCATTCCTTTCATTCTGAATCCCACTAAGAGAATAAAGTACAGAAAATGCACGCTGCTACCTCTAGGATACTAACTAGTGTCCATCGGTCATTGCAAGCCTCTGCACCTAGTCACCCATCGAACACCCTAATACTCTGAGCAAATGTCACATTTAGAACCAACTAGAGAATGTTTTGGCGCCACCCGCATGGCGGGGGGCCCTTAGTTGCGGCACCGGTTGGAGGCCATTGGCACCGGTAGTAAAATCCTAGTGGGCTGGGCAATGATTTCATCAGGGGGCAAGTAAGGCTACACAGGGGCCATTTAAGGCCAGCAGGATGACTGGGACACCCTCTTTATCTCACCCCGCGTGCCCAGGAGTGCATGGCCTGGCGATGATCAATTTCATGGCTCAACTTAAGGACCCGTGGATCATCGCACAGGATGAGTACAATTAATGGGAGAAACAGGTTGGTGGCGGCCGGTCTGTTGTTTGGGCATGAGGAGGGGGCCTCACTGTGTAGCCACTAGTAGTTGGCATACTGTTTTTTGTGGCTCAAATGGGGGTTGAAAGGTACCCCCAGTGGGCGGCATAAATCAATTGCTGTGTAACCATGCCAGCGCTTTGCGGTTATGCATGTTCGCATGTTTATTTTTCGTTATCTGTACTGGGGTGGTGAGTATCCCCAGCGAGCAGCATGCATCGCTATGTGATTTGTGGCTTTCTCTGCAAGGGCAGCCGCCTGGAGTGGGCGAGTCTCCAGGATGTCTGTGTGTTGTGGTCGTGAGATCCCAAGCGGCCCCTGGGTGCCGGTGAGTCTCCTGGGTGGCGGTATCTCTTATTTTGGGGCATACTTAGGGCTCAGTGAGTTAAGCATAGCCGCCAACGTCCGGTGGGGTATGCAGGTCACGAGTTGAGCGGGGAGTCGTTGCGGGCCCTCTCTGACCTGCGGTGCAGAGAGGGAGGTTGCTGGTTTTGGTACGCAGACTGTATAAACATTTGCAAGCGCATTGTGTGCAGGGTCAAACGTCAGCAGCGGGGGTGCTGCGCGCATACAAGAATTAGCCCACACAGGTTTTTGAATGCATCCCGAGAGAGTTACATCATGCCCCCGAAGCAGTCCCACACAGTGCTTAATCTGTAAAAAAAGAAGTGCTGGTGCTGAAAATGTTGCCAAGTAGGCCACAGCCCACTTATACCTCAAGTGTGCCCAACTTTCAACACCGGCACTGCCTCAGTCTCTATCCTGTAACCATGCGCTGCCGCCTGTCCACTAAGTCATGTGTTTTACTTCTTTACCTACACCGACAGATGAGTGCAAAATCAAAATGTACACCAAATGAAAATGCTTTTTTTTAATACATTAATCAGTGCGGTCTGAATGGGTTTGTTGCGGATCAGGCGGCCGCTCGAGCACAGCAGGTCATGTCACTGCTAGTGCTGCCTGTAATTTGTCCAGTTATGGCGACGGCATCGGCATCCACTGCTCAGCTTTCTGTCACCCTGCCTGCTACATCACAAGCACTATCCCCAGCTGTGATACTGCCCATACCTATGAGACGTGAGTATGGCTGGTTGCGCCTACTCGGCTCATGCACACTCAGCAATTAGCATGCTGGGAGGCAGCGCACCGAAACTGCAGGTGACTCAATAGCGCACAAAAGTTGCCATGGGCCGCATCGAGCACATTAAATATAGTAGCAATGCAGGGCTGCAGGCTATACTACTCTGGCTACGCAGCAAGTTAAAAATGGCACACTTACTTTAGTTTATTCTTCCTCAGGAGCCCTCACTCCCAAATACGAAATGCGCTCTCGCAATTTCCTTGCCTTAACTCGGTCATAAGCCAGCCCCTACTACAATTATCCAATGGGAGGCTTAGGTTCAGGCAGTGGCAGGGTGCAGCAGACTCCAGGAATAGAATGCAAGCCATTCGTTAATGATGACTTCTTGGAGTCATGGCAGGCGTAATGACATCATCACTAATGTGGTGTTACACAGTCATGCCTGCCTGGACAGACGTACGTCTGCCTATGAAAACATACCAGCCCGTTCTTTAGGTCTCTCCTACGCAGCGCACATGCGTTGCTTAGGAGGGCCTTTAGCCATCGCTCTGCTCATTTTCAAGCACACACTCGTGCTTGTGGCGGCTTCCACCTTGCGGGAGCGAGCAGCGGTGTGCCACAAGCATGAGTGCAGTGCTTGAAAATGAGAAGACTGCTCTCCCAAGCGCAATGCTCGCCACTCGCAGGCTCACCTCATCGACTAAGTTGCGCACGCTGTTTATAGCGCGTTCGCTTTTACTTTCTCCCTGCTGCTCTGACAGAGACCTCTTCTCACTGCCTGCAGTGCGCTACTTTCATCCCTTGTTGCATCACTTGTGTTACTCTTTTCTACCTCTTCCCTTCTCAGCTCTCAGTCCCTCCCGATGGGGGTCTGCCTAGGTTTGCAAAGGCTACAGAGGGTCGGAGCTGCATGCAGATGCCGAGTGTGACCGTAAGCAGGTTGTGCGCCCTCCATGTGCTCGACCAGGACAGTCCAGTGTGTTCTGCTGTCCAGCCACCCTACCAAAAAAGGAAAGAGGCACAGCAAGCAGAAAGTCAGTTTTCTCTGAAATAATTAGGTCAGTGGTTCCCAAACTTTTTTGACCCGTGGCTCCCTTGACCTAATTGGCTGTCGACCGTGGCTCCCCCCCATTTTTTTTACCGTAGGGCGGGTGGGTGGGGATGTAAGCCCGACCGCAGGAGTACTTCCTGTTGTCTTCCTTAAATTAATTGGCATGCAATGAAGGCATTTATTTAATCATAGTTGTAACAAAATAAAAAGATAACAGTTGTAAAAGGGGAAAAACACACTTTTGTTTTATGTGCTGATACGTTTTCTCTCATCGAGAATGTAAATGCGACGTGAACTCAGGCGTGGGAGGCTGTATTGAAGCCAGTGACCATACTGATGTTTCAGTAATATTTGAATGTATTCCCCTTTCAGGGACCATCTGAGAGTTCTACTGGGTTTGGTCTAGAATAGATTAGAAAAATGACGATGGCCCTGTCTGTAAACGCACATTTGAAGATGTTTTTTAAACAAAAAACACTTTTTTTAATTTAAATGTAAATGCATATTCTCTATTGAATATATGGAATATGCATTTACAATGACATTTTTAAAAAAGTGTATTTCGTTTAAAAAACATCTTCAAATGTGCGTTTACAGACAGGGCCATCGTCATTTTTCTAATCTACTCTAGACCAAACCCAGTAGAACTCTCGGTTAATCTGTAGTTAAATTCCACCAAGTTAAGACGGAGCCACTCGGTGTTATCATTGCATACTGGAGGAAAAATGCACCCAACAGGCAAACACGCATGCCGAAATTCATTTAATACACCCCTGTCAACCCACTCCCCCTGCCTGCCAGAACCCTGCCATCCCTCTCCCCCTGCCCGCAGATGTCTCCCCTGTCTCTTGTGTTATGCCTTGTGGCTGGCCCTGCGCTAGGAGTGCCCGTTCTGCCCATGCTTGCTCCCTTCGTGACCTCTCCTGCCCCCTCTAACCAGGTCTGTCCCCCTTCGTGTCTTGAGACTGTCACTTCTTCCCATGCCTGCTCCCTTCGTGTCCTCTGACTGTGTCTTCTATCCATGCTGCTCCCTTTGTGTCCTCAGACTACCCTTCTCTCCATGCCTGCTCCCTTCGCGCACTCAGACTACCCTTCTGTCCGTGCCTGCCCCCAAACCCCCTGACTACCCCCTCTGTCCATGCCTGCCCCCGCACCCTCAGACTGCCCCTTCTGTGCATGCCTCCTCCCTTCGCGCACTCAGTCTGCTCCTTGTGTCCATGACTGCTCCATTTGTGCCCCTTGATTGACCCATCTGGCAATGCCTGCTCCCACCGTGATTTCAGACTTCCCCTTCTGTCCATCCCAGCCTCCTTCGTGCTCTCAGACTACCTAGTCTGTCCATACCTTCTCCCTTCGTGCCCTAAGATTGCCCCTTTCCTCCATGCCTGAGCTGAATATGAGAGTAACACAATTACGTCGGCACAAAACAGCTCAAGAGCCTGTTTAAATTAATAATTTCCACTCGTCCTTGTCTGTCGAACCCCCCCACCCCCACCGCTCTTACCTGCACAGGTGCTGCTGCGTTTAATGATGAGTGAGTGGCAGACCGAAGAGCACAATCAGAACCTCCACTCCCGCTGTGCCGTGCCGTGCCTGTATCCCTGTGCCATGCGTAGCTCCACGTGCCTGTCAGTCTTTGTGCATGCCTGTATCCCTGTGTCATGTGTAACTTCACCTGCATCTGTCTCTATGCCGGGCCTGGTTTCTTGTGTGCTGGGATTGTCTTGTCTATTGCCCTGGTACGCCTGTCTCACTCTGCCTTGCGGCGGATTTTCCATGATAATGCAGGTGGCATTTCTAGCGCTGCCGGCTGCAATTTCCCACATCGTGCCGCGGCGCCCCTGGCAACTAATTACGGCGCACCGGGGTGCCGCGGCGCACAGTTTGGGAACCACGGTAATAATTAGGTGATTAAATTAAGAAACGCATCTGGTGTTTGTGTTCTCGCACGGAGAGAACGTGGCCACGCACTTTGGGCTGGGCGCTCCCTTTTGGGGCGTGGCAAGACAGATTACTTGCCTTCTTCGGCAGTGATGCAGAACAACTGAGCGGAACGCATCAAGAGTAAACACAGGAGTTTGAGGTTAGTTCTGGCATTTCCTCCTGTCTCTTTTTTTGAGGTCTCGCCTACGCAGCGCGCATACGCTGCTTAGGAGGGCCTCTAGCCATCGGTGTTCACTTTTCAAGCACCGCACTCGTGCTTGT
Organism: Triturus cristatus; assembly: GCF_964204655.1. NCBI lineage: Eukaryota > Metazoa > Chordata > Amphibia > Caudata > Salamandridae > Triturus > Triturus cristatus. The sequence goes on along the minus strand of NC_140583.1, from coordinate 795,270,726 downwards.
GGCGGCATTCCACCTTGTGGGAGTGAGCAGCGGCGCGCCACTAGCACGAGTGCAGTGCTTGAAAAGTGAAGACTCCTCTCCCATGCGCGTGTGCACCTCTCTCCTCGTCCACACATCCCGGCTGAGGTTCCGTGAAATCTGAACCTGCGTTATAAATATCATGGTTCCGTTACGATTTTGGTAACAGTGAACCGTAACTAGTGAGTTCGGCTAGTTCGTGTGTTTTCCTTCCGAACCCTGGGTTCCATTTTGCGCATGGTAGCCATTTTGTGGTTGCCCTCACATAGGCCGATGACTGTGGTTAAACGACCGTTTTTGGTCAGGTGCACCTTAGCTCGAGTTGGCGCTGACTCCTACATGACTTGAGTGAACTGACCTCGTTGCCTGAGGCCGACCCTGCCGAACTTGTTCCCGCCCGCTAGCTTATCTTGATTAAGGGTCAGAGCACGGGATCTCGTAAAGTTTTATTGCACACAAACATGCCCCATCCTACTTCTATCTGTTTCTGTTTCTTCTTTTATGGTCCATTTACGATATGGGTTGTGGTCTCTTTATTGTGGGTCTGTCCATCTTGTCTAAAGAAGAATGTTTGGATTGTTCGATGATTGATCATGGGCCGGACAACTGAAAAGTGGGTTTTTCCGTCATGCGATACTTTTGGTGTGGTTACATGCGATTGGACAATTTGTAAAATAATGGGTGTTTGTCTGTAATGTGATGTTTCGGGCATAAAAAGGGATGACTTGCTTTGTAAATTTGAGCAGTCTCCTGAGAACTCATACCGTGATGACTTCTAGGACTTCTGTTACTGGCTGCAGCCAATAAATTCGATCTCTGACGCCACCAAGAAGTATCCTGTGTTTCTCTGTATTCTAAGACAGGTGAACCCGAAGACTTTGGGCGTGCCCCTGACGCCGCTGGGTTCTAAATACCCGGTTCTTCAGTTGGCGCCCAACGTGGGACGACATCAAGCGGTACCGGTCCAAGCCCGAGGAACTTCGTGAGGAAACTCTGGAGGAGGGCCCCCACTTCAGCGACCCCTGCATGTCGAAAACGTGGACCGAAGGTCTTTTCCACGAGGTTTCCCCCTTCTGACAGCTACGTAAGGACCGCTACCTCAAACTGTCGCCCTGTCTTGGACACCCCCCCTTTTTCGTGAAACTTCGTAAGGCGAGACGATCGACGGATCTTCTGGGTGGCGTAGCAGACAACTTGGTTAAGTATAAGTGGGTCGCTCCCACTAATTTGTTTGGTTCTTAGTTTTACTTGGTCCTTAGTTTTTGATCGGTTCTTGGTTTTGCTTGGTTCTTAGTTTGGTTCTTAGTTTGTTTGGTCCTTAGTCTTGATTTGAAAATTGCAATTTCCAAAGCCGAGGGTCTCGTATATTTACGAGTGTATCGGTAGAGATAGCCCCTTGAAGTTTTAAGCTCGATTAGTGAGCGAAGATGCCTAATCGTAGCAAATTTGGTACTTGGTTTTGTTGTGGTTATAACAGGAAGTTCCGATTGAAGGACTCGTGTCCGATACCTCCAGTTGGAACTCCGACTTATGAGCTATATTCTAAACACGGCATGGGCCCCATTACGTTCAATGAAGTATGGGTCCACTACACTAGGAAAGATGGTGTCTTACGATGGCCCCAACATGGTAGTTTTGAAACAGAGATTTTAGACAATTTGGAAGCGAAATTATTTAGGAAGAAAGCCCGGCCGGCAATGTTCGACTCCTTCCGCCTTTTTGGCGCAAAGAAGCCAGACAACGAGAGATAAAACAAGCTAAAAGAGATAAGATAGAAAAGGGTGTATCGATAATGCAAGCTGCTAGGCAGTTTAAAGAAGATGAAGAAGATAAAGCGATTGAGGTGTCAAATAGGCAACATCATATGGCTATTGACAAATGTTATCCAGTTTTGTCACCCCCTCCTGTGAATCCTGTTAAGGATTCCGAAAAGGATCCATTCATGTCTTATTTGTTAAAGTCACCTCCCCCTTATGTGCAAGGTGCTACTGCACCGATGTTACCCCTTGTTGTACAACCGGCTGCTGGTCAGCCTTTAGTTCCTCCGCCTGTTCCACAGTTGGTTCAAGTTCCTCCGGCACCCCCTCTTCCTGCGTTGCCTACTTTACCTTTGCCTGCCTTGACTCAGACTGCTGTGCCTCCTGCTCCTGTCCCTTCGACTTCCTCCATTTCTGCGTCTTTTTCTTTGCCACCGCAAGGTACCTTTTCTCCTATCCTTATGACTGTTTCCCCTTCTGTTCGTCGGCGAGTAGCTGACACTGTTACTAATTTCTTAACTCCTCTATTTGGGTCGCTAGTCGCGACCCCCGTTTCTGATGACAGACAGAGATGTAGTCAGCTCCCTGGTTCTGTGAAGCGTAGAGTGTTGGATTCGTTGGCTCGTAGGTGGGTTACGAATGTTTCTAGGTATGATCCGGGAGCGGTTCTGAATACGTTCCTACAGTGGAAAGAGCCGACGCAGCGGTATGTTTTTGATATGATGTGTACTTTGCTTCGGGAAGATGATGAATTGGAGTTGGCCCCTGTTGGATTGCTTGATATTCAGAGTGAGTTCGCCAAAGGGACGATAGTGGGAGCTGGTGTCGAGGATGCGGTAGTGACACTTCTTACATATAGGTCTGCACTTCCTCCCCAGCCATTGTTTGAGCCTGATGCCTCAGTTAGAAAAAAGGTACGACAATATCCAATGAGAGAGGTTCCTCCAGTTTGGAGAGAGGGAGACGCAAACGCTAATCCACCTATTTTGGCTCATTTCCAACGAGTTTGGATACATGTCCCTTGGAAGGGAGCTGAGGTTTTGGCTCTTAAGCAAACCTTACCCGACCCCCGTAAGAATCCCGCGGGGTATTATAAGGAGTTGTCCCAGACAGTCGACGCATGCATTATGAATCTAGCTGATGTGGATATGTTACTGGGTAATGTAGTCCCTCAACCGTTGTGGGCAAAGATTCGCCATGAGGATCATACGGTAGAATTGGGCGATACATGGGTGAATATTGCGGCTGCAGATGCTAGACAGGTGGGAGGAGCTAAACCTGAGCCTCTAATTGCGGATTACCCGGTATAATTATTAATATGATGAAAACGATGATGCCAGCGTTACGAGTGAATTGGGACAAGTTGACAGCATGTAAGCAGAAGAAGGACGAAAGTGTGTCTGATTTCTTCACCCGGTTTGAAGAGACTTTTATAGATCATAGCGGTCAAGATATGAGTACGGAAGGTGGCCAGAGATTGTTTGTAGATACATTTGTCTTTAATTTACTTCCTGAACTATGTAACAAGTTGAAAGATTCCAAGAGTTCTTGGGCTGTCTCTTCGTCGGCCCAGATATTGGCGACTGCACAGTACTACGAGAACAGGGATAAGGATGAGAAAGATAGATTAGAGAAAAAGACAAAAGACTTAAAAACGAAGGTTCTTCTGCAGCAGGCGTATCCACCTTGCTCGAATCAGCAGGAATCACAGCAACGTCTACAGTTTCAGCAACCTCCATCGTTTCAGAGACTGTCGCAGAAACCTGAGTATTTTCCTCCAAGACCACCTTTGGGTCTGAATCAGTGCGCGTATTGTAGAGAGGAAGGCCATTACAAAAATGAGTGCCCTGTTTTACGACAACGTGCGAGCGGTATGTTGGCTCCAAGAGGTCGTGGTAGTTTCCAGCAGGTGTCTAGGGGTAGAGGACGTGGCGCGTTCCCTCAGAACGAACGTTCTTTTCCCCCACAGACGTCTATGAATTATTTTGATCATCAGAACGTACAGACTGGCAGATCTCCGCATTATTATGTTGACGATTGCTACGTTGAGAGTGAGGGTACGGGCTATAATGATTGTTACGACAGCCAAGGACAAAGAGAGGGAGTAGTGTCAGTTCCAGTAGACCAGGATGGACCTTATGTTGCAGTGGTTACATCGGGTGTGGTAGAGCCTTTTCTTTTGGATACTGGTGCAGCGAAGAGTTCTATCATGCACTCTAAACTCCCTGGCGCACCTTTGTCTGGCTTAACGAATATTTCAGTGGGATTTTCTGGCGCCCCAGTTCGTAATCCAGTTTCTAGTCCCTTGTCTCTTTCTATTGGGCCTTGTGAATTAGAAGCACCCCTTATTCTAACGACAGGTTGTGGTGAGAATTTGTTGGGTCTGGATTTGTTAAAGAGGCTGCAAGCGACATTGTATTGTTCTCCTTCGGGAGTACACCTTACATTGGGTAAGCGAGTGACCTCTCCGATGTATCTGTCTAGAGATCAGCTTCCACTGGAATTGCGTTGTCTCCCTGATACTCTTTGGGCTACTGGTCCTAATGATGTGGGTCTTTTGGGGATCCCACCATATGTTGTGACGCTCAAATCGAATGTTAGATTGCCACGTATTCCCCAATATCGGATTTCGAGTGATGGCGAAAGAGCGCTTTTAGCGATCATCTATGATTTAATTGAGAAAGGTGTGATCGAAGAGACGAGAGGTAACGTGTGTAACAGCCCTGTTCTGCCTGTCTTGAAGCATACTGATTCTTCTCAGCAGCCTGAGTATCGGTTTGTGATTGACCTTCGAGAGGTTAATAAGATTGTTGTGCCCCAGTTTCCTGTTGTTCCGGACATTACTGCTTTGTTGACTTTGATTCCAGCTTCAGCTGCCTGGTTCTCCGTCATAGACTTGAAGAACGCTTTCTTCAGTATTCCAATCGCCGAAGAAAGTGGAGATATTTTTGGCTTCTCTTTGGGAGGACGAAGTTTCCGGTTTAAGAGCGCTCCTCAAGGCTATTGCGAAAGTCCGTCCATCTATAGTCAGGCTTTGAAAACTCAGCTTGATACTTTTGTGTTGCCTGCGGGTGCTGCTCTTATTCAGTATGTTGACGATCTGTTAGTGGCTGCTGATGATAAGGAAACTTGTAAAGAAACTACTCTTTCGTTGTTACAACATTTGTCTGATTTGCATCATAAAGTGTCACCTTCAAAGTTACAGTACTGTCGCCAAGAAGTGACCTACTTAGGTCATCTCTTGTCGAAGGAGGGAAGGAGGTTGACCCCAGAACGAATCCAAGCGATTGCTCAAATGACTGTGCCTAGTACGCAGAGAGAGGTACGCGCTTCTTGGGTATCACGTCGTACTGTAGACAGTGAATTCCAAATTTTTCCTTGTTGGCAAAACCTTTGTTGGCTTTGACTTGTAAGGATACACCGAGTCCTCCTCCCTGGTCTGACGATTGTCATAAAAGTTTTTCTGAATTGCGTGACGCGTTGTGTTCTGCTCCGGTGTTGGGTACTCCTGACTACAGTAAGCCTTTTACACTCTACGTTCATGAGAGAGAGGGTTGTGCATTGTCAGTTTTGAAGCACCAGTTTGGTGAGAAGCAGCGTCCATGTGCGTATTTCTCGTCGACTTTGGATCCGGTAGCTAGAGCTTTGCCGAGTTGCTTGAGAGCTACAGCAGCAGCGGCTGTTTCTATCCGACAGTCTGCTGGGTTGGTGATTGATAATACGTTGGTGGTGATGGTTCCACATGCAGTGGATACTTTAGTGAACAGAACAAAGACTCAGCATCCTACTAGTGCAAGGTTGTCGGGTTATGAGTTGACGCTTTTGGCCAGTCACGTGCACATTAAACGGTGTAACGTATTAAATCCAGCGACATTGTTGCCGATTTCTGTGGATGAGAATGGTCAAGAACAGCATGATTGCTTTCTTAGGACAGAAGAGGAAACGAAGGGTAGAGTTGATCTAAAAGATACTCCTCTTTCAAATCCAGATGGTACGCTATGGGTTGATGGGTCATGCTACAAGCTCCCGAATGGTGATACGACTGCGGCATATGCCGTGACGACATTGTGTACGATTGTTGAAACTGCACGAGTGAGCTATAATTCAGCACAAGCAGCGGAATTGATCGCATTAACAAGAGCGTGTGTCTTGTCTGAAGGAAAGAGAGTGAATGTATATACCGATAGTCAGTATGCGTTTGGTGTAGCACACAGTTTTGGACGCTTGTGGAGAGAGAGAGGATTCCTTACGTCGCATGGGACTAAAATCCAACATGGACAGTTGGTGAATGAGCTTCTTGAGTCACTTACTCTGCCGAAGCAAGTTGCGATTGTGAAGTGTAGTGCTCACCGAAAGGTTACGGATGATGTTGGCCGTGGTAACGCATTTGCGGACGAAGTTGCGAAAGAAACAGCGAAAAATGTGATGGGTCGAATGTATGTTGCAGGTCCTGTGAGATGGATTGGTGCGGCTGGAATGTGTGAGGATACGATTGAGAGTGTGAAATCGATTCAGGCCGAAGCTACGGAGAGAGAGAAAAACGTGTGGAGAGAAACTACGGGTCGATTGGATTCGACTGGTTGTTGGGTTGAGTTGTCGGAACACCAAAGATGGATGTTACCTGATGCGTATGTGCTTGCGGTGGTTACGATGGCACATGGGATGTCTCACATCAGTGCGAAAGGGATTTGTAAGCTGTTGGCTCCAGTGTGGGAGAATGGAGGAATTCCCAAGTGTGCGGAGAATGTGGTCAATAATTGTATGGTGTGTCTGATGTATAATCCTGGTAAGGGAACTCCAGCTGGTCACTTCACACCTCCGACGTATCCGTTCGAGGTTTTGCAATTGGATTTTATCCACATGGAAAGATGCAACAATTTGAAATACGTCCTTGTAGTTGTTTGTGCCTTTTCTAGATGGGTAGAGGCATACCCCCTAAAAGATAATACTGCCTTGTCCACAGCTAAAGTCTTGCTCAAAGAATATTTCCCTAGGTTCGGGTTGCCAAGGATGGTGTGGAGTGATAACGGAAGTGAGTTTGTGGGCAGGATCATGAAGAGAGTATGTGAGGGTTTGGGCATAAAGCAGAAATTCCATGCTGCGAATCATCCCCAATCAGCTGGTTTAGTGGAGTGCTATAATGGCACTCTGAAGCTGAAGTTAGCCAAGATTCAGGCGAGTTCTGGTCTCCAATGGCCCGATGCCTTGCCATTGGCACTTTAGTCAACTAGAACTACAGTGCATTCCCGAATTGGACTTAGTCCGTATGAAATTGTTTTTGGTCGACCGGCAAATGTGTGGGGAGTGCCGAGACCAACTAAATTTAGTGACATCGATTATCCTGTGTTGGTGGACTATTTGTATGACCTGGCGGCTAAATTGCGTGTCTTGCATCAACAGGTTCATGATAGCTTGCCACCAGCATCTGTGGACCCAGGTCATACTATCAATCCTGGTGATTGGATCCTGGTGAAGAATTTTCAGAGGACTAAGAACGATCAGCCCCGTTGGACGGGCACTCACCAGGTGTTGTTGTCTACAAGGACATCTGTAAAAGTCTTCAGAAAAAGAAATTGGATCCATGGCGTACACTGTAAGAGGGTACCCTTACCATTGCCATATGACCAGTGGATCCGTGGAGGTATCGCAGACACCGAAACTGAGAGACTACCGAAAATCACACCGTTTAGCGACGCTGAATTGGTATGGACAAGGTCTGAGAAAGGAGATGACGATGTCTTGCAAGCAGCTGTGCCTTCACCTTTAAGATTGGACACCACTGAACCTGAACTGATGTTTCAAACTCAGACAGAGCCTGGTAAAAGTCGTTATAACCTGCGGTCTAGAGACAATGGACTAATAAAGAACAAATAATTCCTTTCATTTTGAGAACAGCACTCTTTCAGCCGAGGAACTGTTTTGATCTTTTTTTTTTCCTTTTTCTCGAACCACCATCCGGGTTCAGCTGTAAGGTCGCGGTGTAAAGACTTGGGATTGCAGCCGTGTAGACACAAGGTCGATGGTTCTGGTTGGTCCTAGGGCGTTCCCTGGACTGACAGAGGCACTCCTTAGCAGCAGAAAACCAACCGCCGCGAACAGCACGGTGAGAGGATGGAATTTTTTGAGGTCAAGAGAGATGTTGAGAAAACGAACTTTAAGATGAAACTATGCAGGATAATGAATCTCAAATGTTTTCCGATTACATGTATCATGACGTTTCTTAGCATGACGTTAGCTTTGGTGGGTTGTATTGTTTTTTCTACCCAATTGACTTCTGCACCCACTTCCCAACCTACGTCTTTTCCTATTACTACTTCTTTGCATTCTTTTCATATCTTACCCGAACACAAGCAGATTAGAAGGTCAGAATTTGTAAATAACTCATTTGTGAAGCTTCTGCATCAACATCAGTTGGCAGTGAACATCACTAATTGTTGGGTGTGCGGTCTTATGCCACATACTACGGATAGAGGTATTCCCTATCTGGTTCTGCCGTTTAGTCAGAATGGGTCTTTATGGGCCTTCCAGACGATGTTCATTTACGCTATCGAAGTCTATCCCCTGCGTTCCATAAGAGATAACTCGAGTAATAAAGCCTTGGTGAAGGGAATTGCGAATATGAGTGGGGATATCGATACGTATAGGACTATTCCCAAGGACGAGTTACTAGCTTATGTTGGCTGGAACGCGACTGAATACAGTGTTAGCCTGAGTGAAAAGCAGAGACGAAAGAGATCACCTCCAATTTGGATTGTACCCCACCGAGGTCATTTTTGTCTGCAAGGTATTGGCAGGAATCCGAAAGCTCAGTTAGGGAAGAGTGTTTGTACTCAGACGTATGTTTTTACGTCTCAGTCTTCCCCGCCGTTTTTGGCAGCCAAGGGTACGTATTTTGTTTGCTACAACAGAGCATATACATGGTTGCCCCCTGATTTTTCGGGAACGTGTTATGTTGGATATTTGTTGCCTCCTACGTATACTGCTGCCGCAGATTACCACAAGACGAGAGTTGTCAGGGGTGTCTTCGATCAGGAAGATACCGCGGGACAAGAAGTGGGAGACTTCTTTAAGGGTTTCCTACCGTTTTGGGGACCTATGGTTAACAGTAGGAGCTTGTGGCAATTGACGGGAGTGGTTGAATCCACCATAAACGAAACTGCCGGTGCCCTTAGTAATTTGACAGCTGAGCTTCAAGCGGATCGCCTTATGACATTGCAGAATCGTATGGTTTTAGATGTCATACTTGCAGATCGAGGTGGAGTATGTAAAGTGATCCAATCGAGTTGCTGCGTTTTCATTCCAGATAATGCTCCGACAGTATACGAGGCCATCTCCAGGCTACATAAGATCTACGAGTCAATACATACGGACGGAGGAGATTGGTCGTTAACTGGATGGTTTTGGGGACTGTTATCCGCTTGGGGATGGAGGATTCTTACGATCATTGGTGTGGCTTTAGCGATTCTTTTCTTGTGTTGTCTCTGTGTACAGTGTGGTCCTGCCATATGTGGCCTTTGTGCTACTACCTGTGTTAGGGGACCGCCTGTCTTGAGAAAGGTACAGAGAGATAAGATGATGCTTCAACAGCAACTTGATGGTTTGATGAATATCGACATCAATTCAGATGCAGACTAAGATTGCCTATGTAAGGGCAAAAGGAGGGTCTGAGGTTCCGTGAAATCTGAATCTGCGTTATAAATATCATGGTTCCGTTACGATTTTGGTAACAGCGAACCGTAACTAGTGAGTTCGGCTAGTACGTGTGTTTTCGTTACATTACACCAATGGATTCACTGCGTATTTAGGGTTTTCGTTCCGAACCCTGGGTTCCATTTTGCGCATGGTAGCCATTTTGTGGTTGCCCTCACATAGGCCGATGACTGTGGTTAAACGAGCGTTTTTGGTCAGGCGCACCTTAGCTCGAGTTGGCGCTGACTCCTACATGACTTAAGTGAACTGACCTCGTTGCCTGAGGCCGACCCTGCCGAACCCGTTCCCGCCCGCTAGCTGATCTTGATTAAGGGTCAGAGCACGGGATCTCATAAAGTTTTATTGCACACAAACATGCCCCATCCTACTTCTATCTGTTTCTGTTTCTTCTTTTATAGTCTATTTACGATATGGGTTGTGGTCTCTTTATTGTGGGTCTGTCCGGCTTGTCTAAAGAAGAATGTTGGGATTGTTCGATGATTGATCATGGGCCGGACAACTGAAAAGTGGGTTTTTCCGTCATGCGATACTTTTGGTGTGGTTACATGCGATTGGACAATTTGTAAAATAATGGGTGTTTGTCTGTAATGTGATGTTTCTGGCATAAAAAGGGATGACTTGCTTTGTAAATTTGAGCAGTCTCCTGAGAACTCATACCGTGATGACTTCTAGGACTTCTGTTACTGGCTGCAGATAATAAATTCGATCTCTGACGCCACCAAGAAGTATCCTGTGTGTCTCTGTATTCTAAGACAGGTGCACCCGAAGGCTTTGGGCGTGCCCCTGACGCCGCTGGGTTCTAAATACCCGGTTCTTCACGGCCACTCACTCGCTCTGCCCTCTCCGCCCTCTCCGCCTCCTTTTTGCTCGCGCTTCTTGTTTTTTTTAATGCAGATTTCTATAGAGCGAACTCTAGCTGAAGGTATTGGAGCGCTTTACATGAGCTCCGGTTACGTTACACAAGGGCACAATCAGGCACGGGGAGATTAGGTGATTGGCAGGCAGTGCTGCTCGGGAGGAACGCTTGAGGCAGGCTGGCACGGTGTTTTTTTTAAGGCAGATTTCTATAGTGCGAACTCTAGCTGGAGGTATTGGAGCGCTTTACATGAGCTCCGGTTACGTTACACAAGGGCACATTCAGGCACGGGGAGATTATGTGATCGGCAGGCAGAGCTGCTCGGGAGGAGCGCTTGAGGCAGGCTGGCACGGTGTTTCTTTTAATGCAGATTTCTATAGCGCGAACTCTACCTGAAGGTATTGGAGCGCTTTACATGAGCTCCGGTTACGTTACACAAGGGCACATTCAGGCACGGGGAGAGTATGTGATCGGCAGGCAGGACTGCTCGGGAGGAGCGCTTGAGGCAGGCTGGCACAGTGTTTTTTTTTAATGTATGGCGCCGCCCCTAACTCCTTTGGAGACCTCATCTCCAGACCTTCTTCGTGACAGTGGAATCCCTTCTAATTCTCAGACGTGAACAGCATGGGTCTTGCCTCAATTCTTTGATGTTTGTATTAAAAAAACAAATCGTAAATTAAAGGGAAGTTTTTCCTTCTTATTCATGCGGTGTAAGTTTGTTTTGCTTGCAATCTCCCACCCAGTGCTACACGCAGTAAAACCTGTAAATGTTAAGCACCCAGAATAATGTGCTGCACGGCTAAAAACTTATAAGGTCCCAAAGGCGAGACCTATTGGCTATGCCAATGCTAGTTTTATTTTGAAGTTGGGCAATTAATATTGAGACCACCACCTGCAGGGTCAGAAATCGTAGCCTGTGAAAGAAGTGCAGGTGCTGAGCACCGGAAAACACCGGCTCAAATTAAGCACTCCCACATGAGCACCTAGTGCTGCGGTGCTCTGAGAAGCTTCTGGGGGAACTCCGGGACTGCTGGGAGACACTATTTGCTGTTTCTGGGGTAAGCGCATTGGCACCAACGGTGCATTAATAATTTAATTGGGTGACCGCGGAGAGGGTTCGCTAGATGGCCAGCTTTTTTTTTTTAATCTAGTGGAAGAAAGAGAGCTACAGCGGCCTAGCTTGCTAAGTGGTAAGACATTGGGGACGCTGCAAGGCCTATAGTCCCGTTAGTGTTAGTGAGCGGGATCCTGCTGAATATTTAGAGCGCACTCAATAGCAGGGGCTAGGTGGCACTGAAGAGTCTTACAGTATCCATTCTCTTTTAACAACTCACATAGTTGCGATCCTGCAACATTCATTTTAAACAGGTAAAGAGTCACTGTAGCCGAGTGGTCAAGGTCTTAGACTCTTTCACTATAGGTTAAGTGTTCCATGCCTGGTGTGTCAATTGTTCTATGTGCTCAGTGAAAAGTATAGTTAATGGTAATTTATTTTGATAAAAGTTGGGGCTGATTTAAAAAAAAAAGAAAAAATACAGCACTTTTTGAGTTCTCTGGCCGAGTCGGGTTACCTGGGCTGTTGCTTGACCTTCTCTTACTTGTGCTATACTGGATCCCACTGCTCAGGCTAATGGAGGAATGCGCTTCTAACCACTTGGTTAGTGCTGCAAAAGATCATTTCATTGTTATTGGGGGAGAGGGGAGGAAGCAGGCATGGGGCTGGGGGTGGGGAGTGTGGCAGCTGCTGTACTAAGATGTGGGAACCTGATGAGGCGATCAATGTAAGCATGTTGTTTCTCTCTCTGTTTTACATAGGGTGCTCAGAAACAGCAGTTAATTCTGCACTTTTTCACAGTACGTGGACGTTCGTCTCCTACAATGGCACCAAAGCGCGTGCTGGCCTCTAAGGATGCCCCAGATTGCAGGAAGGATTTCGTTTACTCGGGGGGCTCTGGAAGGTGCCAAAGATGGATGACATTGAGTGGGCCCTGCAGAAGTTGTCTCAGGGTCCTGAGAGGGAGCCACAATCAACTGTTTCCCTACCTAAGCAGCAGAAAAAGGTCCAGACACATTACAGAGAGGCCATCCCAGAACCCCTGCAAGCTGGGACGGGCATTCAATTGCAGTCCATTCCAGCAGGTGAGAGTGGGTCAGCCACCTAAAGCTCCTCCCGAAACCGAGGTTCCCTTGGGTCCCAAGACCAGCACAAGTGGGGGACCAGTTGGGTAGAGCAATAGGGTCCTTTTCCTCATGGCACAGAGGAAGGGTGCTCCTCAGTCAGGGGCAGCTCCTGCAGTAGCACCCCCACTTGCAGGAGCTCCCATGCAACACACCTCTCCTCCATCGCTAATCACAGCCATGATCACTCACATGGCCCCCGCGGCACAGGTAGGGGAACAGCAGTGGCAGAGGCCAGTGGTCAGACTCCTCCAGCTCCCATAGGACAACTAGGGGGTGCTGCAGCTCAGGTCTGGGTCCAATCAGAGGTGGCGGCCAACCACTCCCCATGGTACCCAACATGTCACAAGCCCATATTACGGGTAGTCCCATGCCCTTAGGTTTGGTGCCACATGCATTGGCCCCACCCTCAGTAATTCCCACATCCCAGGCCCCTATTACTGTCAGTACAATGTCCTTTAGTTCAAAATTGCCACCATTGGCTCTACCTTCAGTGATTGATTGGCGCATGCCAGCTGAAACAATGGAGAAGATACAAAAGGGCGTATACATTGATGTCTTCGATCTAATTAACACCAGGGGGGTCCCAGGGAACAGCAGAGAAGGCAAAGAGGGGGAGCACAAACCACAGAAGGCATGGGTGGAGTGGTTCCTCGATACCTGGGTGACAGGGTTTTCTATCAGTGATCCTGTCTGAGAGGTTCCCTTTTGTGGCGCCCCAACTATTCGGGTAAAAGTCAGTGATGCATAGGGCTTCGCTTGGCTTCAATATGATATTAAGTTTAGGCAAATGAAGTTGATCCATCCAGAGATGATCCTCCCCCTGCTAACATTCCGAGTTTACAGTTGACATCTTCTGGGTATTATACTACTTTATCGATGTCCAGGTTGGAGGATGGCCCTTCATCTGTGGCACCTGCTTCTGCACCTTCTGGTTCGACTTTCTTTACCCTCTCTAGTCAAGATTAGTTATCGATGATACCTGTCTCTTCATCCACTCTTTCACCGGGGGATGTTTTACCTCCCATGATGCAATTTGACAGAGCGTCTGTGCATGGAATGTCTCTGGGAAGTCGAGTGAATGCGCAAGACCGTGTGAGTAGGATGTTGGTGAGTTCTAAAGTAAGTAACCGAGAAAAGGAAATGGTGGCGGATCAGGCTGCACAGTGGATTCGAAATCCGATCTATACGGTTGAGGAAGTATGGGATTTGATGAGACAGTATGAATCGCTTATGTTATGTTATGTTATTAAAGTTTATAAAGCGCACGATTACCTTACGTTGTCCTGGCGCTGAGCACTGATAACCTACGCTGAAAGAACTAAAACTGAGAGAAAAACCAAGTTTTAAGATTTTTCCTGAAAAAACTGAAATCAGAGGCATTTCTCAACATAAAAGAGAGTTCGTTCCAGATCTTTGATGCCCCATGAACAAAACTCCTTCCTCCCCAGTTAACCTTTTTGATGCAGGGTGTTTTCACTAGCTAAGCCCCGGCAGATCTAAGCATTCTGCCGGGGGTGTACCATGAAAACTTGTCTATGAAAAACTCGGGTCCCGTCCTGTTCAAGGCTCTAAACACTATGCACGCGGCTTTAAAACGAACTCTCAGGTGTATGGGAAGCCAGTGCAGTTTCTTCAAATCTCCTTTGAGTGACACAGTCCTGGGAGTCCGGGTCAGAAGCCTGACCGCGGCATTTTGAATGACCTGCAACTTATTTTGATGTTGAAGTTGCATATTGACATAAAGGCCGTTACAGTAGACAAGACGCGATAATATAAGTGCATTCACCACCGTGCGGAGACACCCCTCAGATAGATATGTCCTAATTTTTCTGATCATTCTGAGAACCATGGCACATCCAGATGTGACCCTGCTCACCTGGTCCCCCATGTTAAGTTTAACATCCACCACCACTCCCAAGTTTTTAGCTTCACTACAAGGTGTGGGGCAGAGACCAAGCGAGTCAGGCCACCAATCAGGTGTCCACATCCGAGGATTATTGCCAAAACGCATCACTTCTGTCTTAGCAGAGTTTAGCTTAAGGCAGTTAGCCGACATCCACCTGGAGATGGACACCATGTATTCAGAGAAGCGGATGCCCGTTTCCTTTTCAGCTCCTTCCATCACAGACAACACAATTTGCGTGTCGTCTGCGTAGGAGGTGAGCTGAAACCCAAAGGATCTAATAATGCCAGCCAGGGGTGCCACATAGATATTAAAAAGTGTAGGGCTAAGGGATGAGCCCTGTGGCACCCCGCATGGCAGGGAAAAAGGATCAGAGGTGTCACTGTTTAATTCGACTATTTGTGATCTATCCTTCAGGAAGGAAGCTATCAGATTCCATGCTTGTCCTCCTATCCCGATCTCTGACAACCGATTAAGCAGTACCTTATGATGCACGGTATCAAAGGCCGCGGATAGGTCTAAAAGGATCAACATCGCGTTCCCTCCTTTGTCCAATACCTCACGAATCTCCTCAGTAGATTTGAGAAGCGCCAGCTCAGTGCTATGATAAGCTCTGAAGCCATATTGAGAGTGATCCAGGGAATTGTTAGACAGAAGAAAGTCGCTGAGTTGTCTGTTAATGGCTTTCTCGAGCATTTTAGCTGGTAAGGGAAGTCTGGAGATAGGACGATAATTGGATGGATCTTTAGGGTCAAGAGATTGTTTTTTAAATAGTGGAAGCACTGAGGCTTTTTTCCAAGAGCTGGGAAAAATTCCGGTGAGAAATACATCATTAAACAGAGGAGTTAATACCCTACAAGTAATGTCTGCAATCTGCTTAATAATCCAAGTAGGACAGGGATCACTAGGAGCCCCTGATTTTGTATTGTTCATAAGTTTCATCGTGTCCTCTGTGTCCAAAGGAAGATAATGATCCAGGATGCTAACCGGAGGCTTATGCAGCAACTTGCGCTTCAGCGTATGTGTACAGTGTTGATGAGTTTGTGGGAGCAGCATGCTGAGGTCCCAAGGGAGATTTCTGAAATACAAGATGACGTGTATGGTTATGGTATGGATCCTGCTGCTGTGTTGAGTAAAGTTACTACTTTGCTAAAATATCGAGGTAGGATGGTTAAAGAGAGTTCCGCGGCATTAGCACAGTTCCCTATGAGAGAAGTTCACCCCATACATCACCCCGAGACACCAGCAGAAATAAATGCAGCGGGTGACATTGTTCGGCCCCGGGTAGGGGCACAGTTTCAAGAAGAATGGCTTTATACCCCTTGGAAGAGAAGTGAAGTACTTTCTCTTAAAAATCAGCTGCCTGATCCTAGAAAGAACCCGACTGCTTACTATAAAGAATTGACTGAGGCGGCCGATTCGACAGTTATGACGTTAGCTGACATTATGTTGTTTTTTGGACTCCTGGTGCCGACTGATATATGGAGACAGGTGCACTTGGTGGATCACGTGTTAGAATTAGGAGCAACATGGGATAAGACAAAGCTATGGGATCAAGAACGTAAGTGTAGCCGGGTCAGAAGGATTACGCAACAAGGAGGGTTTTATTTTAAGATAATCGCGTCTTCTGTGAGATGCCAGTTTGGAATAACAAACTCAACGAGTCAAGAACAGAGAGACCCAAAGTAAACTCAAACAGGTACACGACGATGAGTCTTCCTCTTCGTTTTGGGCAGGAAGTTGTTCGTTTAGGTTGAATTCCCAGTCCTCCCTTGAACATCAGGCAGAGGCAGAGAGTGGCGCTCCGGAGTTCGCAAAGAAAAGAAACAATAACAGAAAGATGTGGGTCAATTACTACATCCCGTTTGTCCAACCTCACGAGGGTAGGGAGTGAGGGTAACACTCTAGTGCACCAGTGAATTGATAGGACTCTAAACGGGTGGCGGTGAGGAGTGACAGTTAAAGGAGGGTTACTACTATATACAATAAGGAGGCGGCGAGCGGCAATGTTGTCAGCCCTCAGACTTCTCCCGCCTCACGACCCAGCCCGAGAATCTTTCCCGTACCTGGGTCAGCCACGCTCCTTCGGGGGCGTGGCTCGGCGATGCGTGTTCGCGGTGGCCTCCTGGCTTTGTCTTCCCGTCTCCGCACTCGTTCTCTCCGTCCAGGCTGGATGTCTTCTCCGGGCGTCTGGGTTGCTCTTCCGGGCCTCGGTTCTTCGGTCCTCCGCTCTCCGTCCGCTCGAGTCTCTCTCCGGTGTCCAACCACCCCGGATTTCGATACCCGGGACTCCTTATTGGGTGCCAGCTGACGATGTCATCAGAGGGGGCGGGGCCTTCCTGTAGCGCGTCCCAGTTAAAGGGACCGGCATCGGAGTCCGATAAGTCTGTTTGTGATGTGTTGGACTTGGCCCTTTTTCCCTGATTTTTTTCGTTTTTGTAGTGTTAAGGTGCAGGTGCTTACTTCGCCCAAGATGGCTGCCACAGACCCCTGCTACTGCAGAGTGGTCGTTTTTCATAGTAGCACCCTAGCTGCCAGGAGCTGGCTGGGACCCACAACAATGTTGCGACACCAGCCCGCCTTTTTGTCCCATAGGTAGAGTGGGGAAGCTCCTGGAATAGGCTGGGACCTTCTAGAAGGGAGGTGGGGTTTTACTTTTGCCGCCTTGGCTAGAGGTCACCTGACCTAGGGCTACTTAAGAGTGGGAGGGAAACTTTTGTGGTGAGTTGGCCATTGGGGTGAAGCAGAGCTGGAAGAATCCACCAGGAGTGTAGGCGGTAGGGCCTAGCCAGGGACTTATGCCTCTGAGAGTGACAGGATTTAGGTACTGCCTCTTAAGTGAGTGAGGTGCCCTGTGAATCCCACTGATCTTGCCCAGTAGTAGGAGGACCCAGAGACTCTCTGCCAACCTGACTAGGAAGGACCTAGTCGCCCTCTCCATCCCTACCCCTGTAACAGAACCCCTTAAGGGCGCCAGATACATCTGCGCCAAAAGACTTCATCTGTCAACTGAGAACTGAAACCTAACTTTAAGAACTGAGACTGCATGACAAGAGCGAGCTGTAAGCCTTGAATGCCAGAGCTGAGACTGCGTGTCCAAGCTACCCTATTGATCAAAATTCTAAGCCGATTGCCAAGTCACCGGGGATCGACCAGGTACTAGCGCTGTGACCCCCGCGCTTCCTGCCCTGGTCTGAGACCCCCGGCAGCGTGCTCCGCTGAGCACTTTACCCCCATCCTTAATTTGAGCCCCCCCCCTGCGACGACGAAGCCAGCGCGCTCCCCGCCGCGGCCTGGAGGCCTGGAGGAGTGCCCTGCTGTGTCGCGAGGCCCAGGTGAAGTCCGGGGCCCCGTCACTGCCGTCGCAGCCGTGTGAGGAGGTGCGCAAGGTCGGGGCCGAGTTCCCCCAACGTCGTGAGGACGGACGCCTGCTGACGCCGAGACGGAGGTAAGCCCGGAGGCCGAGACCCCCCTGGTGCGCCCCCTGCTGGTCTGGAAACCACACCGCACTTGGCCCGGGTTGTCCCCTCTGTGGGAGTCCCCTCCCCTGCCTGCGCGACGGAGAGACCCCGCCAAGGGATCCTGTCCGTGTCCCCCCTTCTGTAATACTGAGCGCGGTGCTCTGTGAACTGCACCGGAGCATAGGGACCCGCTCCTCAAGTCCGGTCACCCTCCCCACTGGAAGCCGCCCAAAGAACTGACTGACATTACCCTCGTGTGGCGCTTCACGCCACCAACCCTGCTTCCCCAGCCGGAGAGACCGGGACTGCGAGTAGCGCACTGTGTTATATGCTCTGCTCGAAAGTAAATTACATGCCAAGGAATGCGAGTAGCGCACTGTGTTATATGCTCTGCTCGAAAGTAAATTAATCAATCAATCAATCAAGGACATTTATAGAGCGCACTACCTACCCATAGGGTCTCAAGGCGCTGGGGGGAGGGGGGTGCCGTTACTGCTCGAACAGCCAGGTCTTCAGCTTCTTCCTGAAGGAGAGGTGGTCTTGGGTCAGGCGCAGGTCGGTCGGGAGGGAGTTCCAGGTCTTGGCGGCCAGGTAGGAGAAGGACCTTCCTCCTGTTGTCGCTCTTCGGATGCGGGGGACGGCGGCGAGGGCGTGGTTGGCTGAGCGGAGGTGGCGTTTGGGAGCGTAGAAGTTGATTCAGTTGTTGAGGTAGCTCGGGCCTTGGTCGTGTAGGGCTTTGTGTGCGTGGGTGAGGAGGCGGAAGGTGATTCTTTTGTTGACGGGGAGCCAATGCAGGTCTCTGAGATGTCCGGAGATGTGGCTGGTTCGCAGGATGTCGAGGATGAGTCTGGCTGAGGCGTTCTGGATCCGCTGGAGTCTCTTCTGGAGCTTGGCGGTGGTGCCGGCGTAGAGGGCGTTGCCGTAGTCCAGTCGACTGGTGACGAGGGCCTGGGTGACGGTCTTCCTGGTCTCGGTGGGGATCCACCAGAAGATCTTCCGTAGCATGCGTAGGATGTTGAAGCACGCCGAGGAGACGGTGTTGACTTGCCTGGTCATGGAGAGAGAGGAGTCCAGGATGAAGCCCAGGTTGCGTGCGTGGTCTGTCGGTTTGGGTGCGGTGCCCAGGGCGGGGGGCCACCAGGAGTCGTCCCAGGCGGAGGGTGAAGAGCCTAGGATGAGGACCTCCGTCTTGTCTGAGTTCAGTTTCAGGCGGCTGGTCGTCATCCACTCGGCTACCTCTTTCATCCCTTCGTGCAGATTGGCTCTGGCGGCGGCGGGGTCGTTGGTCAGGGAGAGGATCAGCTGGGTGTCGTCGGCGTAGGAGATTATGTTGAGGTTGTGTTGGCGTGCGATGGCCGCGAGGGGGCTCATGTAGACGTTGAAGAGGGTGGGGCTCAGCGAGGATCCTTGAGGGACGCCGCAGATGACTTCGGTGGCCTCTGACTTGTACGGTGGTAGGCGGACTCTCTGTGTTCTTCCGTCGAGGAAGGAGATGATCCATTCCAGAGCCTTCTCCTGGATTCCGACGTTGCTGAGGCGCTGTACTAGGGTGCGGTGGCAGACAGTGTCGAATGCCGCGGAGAGGTCTAGGAGGATGAGGGCCGCTGTTTCTCCGTTGTCCATCAGGGCTCGGATGTCATCGGTGGCGGCGATGAGGGCGGTCTCGGTGCTGTGGTTGACTCGGAAGCCAGACTGTGAGGGGTCGAGGGATCCATTCATCTCAAGGAAGGCGGCCAGCTGCTTGTTGACGGTCTTCTCGATGACTTTGGCTGGAAACGGGAGGAGCGAAATGGGGCGGTAATTCTTGAGTTCGGTGGGGTCCGCTGTGGGTTTCTTGAGTAGAGCGCTGAGTTCGGCGTGCTTCCAGCTCTCAGGGAAGGTGGCGGTGTCGAAGGATGTGTTGATGATGTCTCGCAGGTGGGGTGCGATGACAGCGTCGGCTTTGTTGAAGACGTGGTGGGGGCAGGGGTCGGTCGGAGATCCTGAGTGGATGGAGTTCATCGTGCGGACGGTGTCTTCGGTGCTGATCGGAGTCCAGGCGCGGAGGGTGGTGGTGGGGGGTGGTGGTTCAGTCGTGGTGTGCGTTGGTTGGTTGTTGAAGCTGTTGTGTATGTCCGCGATCTTGTTGTGGAAGTATGAGGCGAGGGAGTTGCAGAGGTCTTGCGATGGGGTGATGTCGTTGTTTCCTGCGCTGGGGTTGGAAAGCTCTTTCACGATGTTGAAGAGTTCCTTGCAGTTGTGTGCGTTGTTGTCCAGCCGGTCCTTGAATGCAGTTTTCTTGGCGGCGCGGATCAGCTGGTGGTGCTTCCGGGTGGCAAGCTTGAAAGTGGTCCTGTTGTCCGGTGTTGGTTCCCTTCTCCAGACTTTCTCGAGGGCTCGGCAGTTCTTCTTGGAGCTCTTGAGTTCGTCGGTGAACCATGGGGCTTTCTTGCTGCCGGGTCTGCTGGGCGGGGTCCTCAGTGGGGCGAGCTCGTCCGCGCAGTTGCTGATCCACTTCGTGAGGTTGTCTGCGGCCTGGCTGGAGTTCGCTGAGCTGGCAGGAGGGTGCTGGCTCAAGGAGGTGGTGAGCTGGTCGGCTGTGATCTTGTTCCAGCTTCTGCGGGCAACCTGTTGCTGGTGGTGGTGGGTCATCGTTCTTTTGAAGGTGAAGTGGACACAGCTGTGGTCCGTCCATTGAAGCTCTGTGGCGTGGCTGAAGGCGATGTCTGTGCTGGATGAGAAGACTGCGTCGAGTGTGTGTCCGGCGAGGTGGGTGGGGGTGGACACCAGCTGCTTGAGTCCAAGATTGGCGAGGTTGTCGAGCAGGGTGCTGGTGTTGCGGTCGTTGTTGTTCTCCAGGTGGAAGTTGAGGTCCCCCAGGAGGATGTAGTCAGCGGAGGGGAGGGCATGCGGGCTGACGAAGTCGGCGATGTCCTCGCTGAATTGGGTGCGTGGTCCCGGAGGTCGGTAGATCAGGGTGCCTCTGAGGGTGGTCTTCGGGTCGGTGTGGATCTGGAAATGCAGGTGTTCGGCGGTGGTAAGGGTGTTGTCGGCGCTGGTCGTGATACGGATGGTGTTTCTGTGGATGATGGCGATGCCTCTTCCCATCTGGTTGGCGGTGCGGTCCCTCCGGGTGATCTTGTAGCCCTCTGGGATGGCGATGGCGATGTCGGGTGCTGAAGAGGCGTTTATCCAGGTCTCCGTGAGGAAGGCAACGTCAGGGGCTGTGGTATCAAGGAGGTTCCAGAGTTCGATGGCGTGTCTGTGGACGGAGCGGGTGTTGAGCAGGATGCACTTGAGGTGGGTGCTGCTGGTGGTCGACTTGGCGGGTGCTGGTGCGGGGCAGGTCCGGATGCAGGTGAACTTGCAGGCGTGGCAGCTGAAGGGTCCGTGGGTGCGTCGTGCTGTGGCTTGGTAGCATCCTGGGAGTCGACCGGCGTTGAGTGCGCTGAGGTTGGCGGCGGTGTACGTCAGGCGGGTCGGTCGGGGTCTTCGAGGGCCAGGGGTCCTGGCACTGGGCGCGGTCCAGGCGCGGACGGGCGTAGACGGGCTTACCTTTGGCGCGCCTTCGGCGCACAATCGGCGCGCCCGCTGCGCGTGACCGCTGCGCGTTCGCACGGTCGCCATATATGACGAAGTGCGCGGGGGGGCGGAGCAGCTGGGAGGCGGTAGCGGGGAGGGTACACAAAGAAAAGGGGCGGGGCTAGCGGTGATGGTGGGAAGCGGGGAGGGATGAGACGGGGACGTGAAAAAAACGAAGGTGAAGTCAGGCACAAGTGGGGAAAGAAAACAAATCCACAGCAAACAGCACAATACAAATTAGCAGATCACTATGGCAACAACGGGGAGACGGGTGCGTGAAGAAAAACGAAGGCGATATCAGGCACAAGTGGGGAAAGAAAAACAACAGCAAACAGCAAACAGCACAATGCAATACAATACAAATTAGCAGATCACTATGGCAACAACAGACAGGAAGCTGGCACAGACCATGCCGCTCGATGTCAGGGGGCGTGGTCACGCGGCGGAGCCGGGGCAGCGAGGCAGAAGGCGGGGAGGCACACGCAGCAGCTGGTGGCCGTGCGGCGCGGGGGTGTCCCAGAACTGGGTCACACTCACCTGCGTCGCACGGTCGCCATATATGGCCAAGTGCGCGGGGGGGGCGGAGCAGCAGGGAGGCGGGAGCGGGGAGGGTACACAAAGAAAAGGGGCGGGGCTAGCGGTGATGGCGGGAAGCGGGGAGCGGGGAGGGATGAGACGGGGACGTGAAAAAAACGAAGGTGAAGTCAGGCACAAGTGGGGAAAGAAAACAAATCCACAGCAAACAGCACAATACAAATTAGCAGATCACTATGGCAACAACGGGGAGACGGGTGCGTGAAGAAAAACGAAGGCGATATCAGGCACAAGTGGGGAAAGAAAAACAACAGCAAACAGCAAACAGCACAATGCAATACAATACAAATTAGCAGATCACTATGGCAACAACAGACAGGAAGCTGGCACAGACCACGCCGCTCGATGTCAGGGGGCGTGGTCACGCGGCGGAGCCGGGGCAGCGAGGCAGAAGGCAGGGAGGCACACGCAGCAGCTGGTGGCCGTGCGGCGCGGGAGTGTCTCGAAAGTAATTACATGCCCAGGAACGCGAGTAGCGCACTGTGTTATATGCTCTGCTCGAAGGTAATGATATGCAACTGATTACGAGTAACGTGTTGTGATAACTGTTCTACGCAAACGTTTCCACATGCAACTGATTGCGCGTAGTGCTGTGTTTTATATGCCTTGCTTCACAGTACTAGGGGCCAGTGGTCACGAGGAGCGCTCAGTTCGACAGGCGCCATGTTGATGAACCCAATGTTCCCCCTTACAAGTATTACGCTGTGTTAGACGGCCTGTTCAGGGACAGACTTTACATAAGCGCGCACAGCGCTAGAATCTCCTGCATTTAACCAGCGGGCGTGGGTACATGAACGAGGTTAGGCACTGCATAGATATCACCCAGAGTGTCGCATGTACTGAACGATGGTATTATGATTCATGTATTACCTTGTTATTTCCTGAACTGCAACTGACCAGCTATACTTGGATAAACTTGCAGTATTTGCATAATTTAAACGGTGTGGCGTCCCTTATTGTGTGTGACTCTAGCCCATGAGAAGCGTGTGGTGTATGGTTGCTTAACACATAGCCCTCTGGTTGCCCGACCGGCTCGCGCCACGTTACCGCCCTTAGGGCCTGGTGACCCCAGGTTCCTACATTGTTGGCCAGCGGTGGGATCCTTGGGACTTGTGACCATACAGCACCCTTCCGTGAGGCGAAGGGCGCCACAATTAAAAGCCTATCCTACATTTTTTGTTCCACAGCTCAGAAACCATTGTTGCTGGATCATTAGTTCCACTGTCCAGGTAGAGAGTGCAAGAAACCTGGTTAGCCACTAACTGTTGCCTAAACCCTAGGAATTTTCTCCTTAGAGTCTAGGTCCCCACCTGCCAGAATGGAATCCCGGTTAGCTGACCTCGAGGGGTACACAGTGAAGCAACTGAGGGAGTTCGCGCAGGAGTTGGGGGTGCCTGGGATGCGGAGGGCCAAAGCGCCGGAACTCCGTACCGCCATTAGGGCATGGGTAGAAGCCCACCCAGAAGGGAGAGGGGATGAGGGACAGGGGGCGCCAGATGCACCTCAGGAGGAGAGCGCCCAAGAAGTCCTAGACATCGTAAACATAGAGGAGTCTGAAAATGTGCCCCCAGGGAGACGTTCTGGGGCCAGTAGTAGGACAGGGTCTAGTAGGAGCACGTCTCCAAAGGAGTTTGAGGACAGAAGGGAAGAGAGGCAATTAAGATTTCCTAGAAATTACATGCCAAGGAATGCGAGTAGCGCACTGTGTTATATGCTCTGCTCGAAAGTAAATTACATGCCAAGGAATGCGAGTAGCGCACTGTGTTATATGCTCTGCTCGAAAGTAATTACATGCCCAGGAACGCGAGTAGCGCACTGTGTTATATGCCCTGCTCGAAAGTAATTACATGCCCAGGAACGCGAGTAGCGCACTGTGTTATATGCTCTGCTCGAAGGTAACGATATGCAACTGATTACGAGTAACGTGTTGTGATAACTGTTCTACGCAAACGTTTCCACATGCAACTGATTGCGCGTAGCGCTGTGTTTTATATGCCTTGCTTCACAGTACTAGGGGCCAGTGGTCACGAGGAGCGCTCAGTTCGACAGGCGCCATGTTGATGAACCCAATGTTCCCCCTTACAAGTATTACGCTGTGTTAGACGGCCTGTTCAGGGACAGACTTTACATAAGCGCGCACAGCGCTAGAATCTCCTGCATTTAACCAGCGGGCGTGGGTACATGAACGAGGTTAGGCACTGCATAGATATCACCCAGAGTGTCGCATGTACTGAACGATGGTATTATGATTCATGTATTACCTTGTTATTTCCTGAACTGCAACTGACCAGCTATACTTGGATAAACTTGAAGTATTTGCATAATTTAAACGGTGTGGCGTCCCTTATTGTGTGTGACTCTAGCCCATGAGAAGCGTGTGGTGTATGGTTGCTTAACACATAGCCCTCTGGTTGCCCGACCGGCTCGCGCCACGTTACCGCCCTTAGGGCCTGGTGACCCCAGGTTCCTACATTGTTGGCCAGCGGTGGGATCCTTGGGACTTGTGACCATACAGCACCCTTCCGTGAGGCGAAGGGCGCCACAATTAAAAGCCTATCCTACATTTTTTGTTCCACAGCTCAGAAACCATTGTTGCTGGATCATTAGTTCCACTGTCCAGGTAGAGAGTGCAAGAAACCTGGTTAGCCACTAACTGTTGCCTAAACCCTAGGAATTTTCTCCTTAGAGTCTAGGTCCCCACCTGCCAGAATGGAATCCCGGTTAGCTGACCTCGAGGGGTACACAGTGAAGCAACTGAGGGAGTTCGCGCAGGAGTTGGGGGTGCCTGGGATGCGGCGGGCCAAAGCGCCGGAACTCCGTACCGCCATTAGGGCATGGGTAGAAGCCCACCCAGAAGGGAGAGGGGATGAGGGACAGGGGGCGCCAGATGCACCTCAGGAGGAGAGCGCCCAAGAAGTCCTAGACATCGTAAACATAGAGGAGTCTGAAAATGTGCCCCCAGGGAGACGTTCTGGGGCCAGTAGTAGGACAGGGTCTAGTAGGAGCACGTCTCCAAAGGAGTATGAGGACAGAAGGGAAGAGAGGCAATTAAGATTTCCTAGAAATTACATGCCAAGGAATGCGAGTAGCGCACTGTGTTATATGCTCTGCTCGAAAGTAAATTACATGCCAAGGAATGCGAGTAGCGCACTGTGTTATATGCTCTGCTCGAAAGTAATTACATGCCCAGGAACGCGAGTAGCGCACTGTGTTATATGCCCTGCTCGAAAGTAATTACATGCCCAGGAACGCGAGTAGCGCACTGTGTTATATGCTCTGCTCGAAGGTAATGATATGCAACTGATTACGAGTAACGTGTTGTGATAACTGTTCTACGCAAACGTTTCCACATGCAACTGATTGCGCGTAGCGCTGTGTTTTATATGCCTTGCTTCACAGTACTAGGGGCCAGTGGTCACGAGGAGCGCTCAGTTCGACAGGCGCCATGTTGATGAACCCAATGTTCCCCCTTACAAGTATTACGCTGTGTTAGACGGCCTGTTCAGGGACAGACTTTACATAAGCGCGCACAGCGCTGGAATCTCCTGCATTTAACCAGCGGGCGTGGGTACATGAACGAGGTTAGGCACTGCATAGATATCACCCAGAGTGTCGCATGTACTGAACGATGGTATTATGATTCATGTATTACCTTGTTATTTCCTGAACTGCAACTGACCAGCTATACTTGGATAAACTTGAAGTATTTGCATAATTTAAACGGTGTGGCGTCCCTTATTGTATGTGACTCTAGCCCATGAGAAGCGTGTGGTGTATGGTTGCTTAACACATAGCCCTCTGGTTGCCCGACCGGCTCGCGCCACGTTACCGCCCTTAGGGCCTGGTGACCCCAGGTTCCTACATTGTTGGCCAGCGGTGGGATCCTTGGGACTTGTGACCATACAGCACCCTTCCGTGAGGCGAAGGGCGCCACAATTAAACGCCTATCCTACATTTTTTGTTCCACAGCTCAGAAACCATTGTTGCTGGATCATTAGTTCCACTGTCCAGGTAGAGAGTGCAAGAAACCTGGTTAGCCACTAACTGTTGCCTAAACCCTAGGAATTTTCTCCTTAGAGTCTAGGTCCCCACCTGCCAGAATGGAATCCCGGTTAGCTGACCTCGAGGGGTACACAGTGAAGCAACTGAGGGAGTTCGCGCAGGAGTTGGGGGTGCCTGGGATGCGGAGGGCCAAAGCGCCGGAACTCCGTACCGCCATTAGGGCATGGGTAGAAGCCCACCCAGAAGGGAGAGGGGATGAGGGACAGGGGGCGCCAGATGCACCTCAGGAGGAGAGCGCCCAAGAAGTCCTAGACATCGTAAACATAGAGGAGTCTGAAAATGTGCCCCCAGGGAGACGTTCTGGGGCTAGTAGTAGGACAGGGTCTAGTAGGAGCACGTCTCCAAAGGAGTATGAGGACAGAAGGGAAGAGAGGCAATTAAGATGGGAACTAGCCAGATTGGAACAGGAAAGAGAAAATAGGAAATGGGCAATGGAGGAGAGGAGGATGGCGCACAAGCTTTGGATGAAGGAGTTGGAGCTGCGTGCCCTCCAGATGAGTGTGTCCAGTGAGGACACTGGTGGCAGCATACCGGAAGCTCCACAGGAGCTAGAATTTTATTTACCCCAGGATGAAATCACCAGGGTGTCTGAGGAGGCATTGGGGTGTGAACCTGAAGGGGGTGGTGCAGGGAGCTCCCAACCCAGCGAGGTGGGAGAAGTGGCAGATAGCGCAGCTAGGTCCCAGGGAGAGAGGGTTGTAGGGCCTCACGACCTCTCTATAGGAAGGCGTGAGACGGGGAGGTGTCCCGAGGTGCCCCAACCGAGGTCTCAGGGCCTGGAGAGTTCCGCAGGGGAGCCCCAGGTTGGGAGCCTAGGCTGTCCCGATGTGCCATCCAGTGCAGGGGAGCCCCTAGTGTCAGGAGGACCCAGGGCGACTGTAACCAGCGCGCCTGAGGTTCTGGGGTTGGCCCAGTTTCAGGGTTTAGATCCTGGGCTGGGGAGCCAGGCTCAGGGGTTGCCTGACCTGGCGGGTGGGGCCTCTGCTAACAGGGTCCCCCCGAAATTGACTTCCAGGGGTACTTTTCCCGTTAGGAGGGTGCTGAAATCTGGAAGGGGGTGCAGAGGGAGGAAGGTCTCGCCTCGGGCACCAGCTCGGCCTAAGGGTTTAGACCCTAGGTTGAGGAATCAGTTGAAGGGTCAAGGCCCTAGACTGAGGAGGAAGTGGTGGTCTGAGGGTGCCTCACAGGGTAGGGTGAGGAACCCCAGAAGGAGAGTTAGGGGGAGGAGAGCCTCGCCCCTGAAGGCTGGTCAGCCTAAGGGTGTGAACCCCAGGAGGAAGGACCAGAGGCAGTTTAGGACTGCAAGGAGGAGGACCGGAGTGGTCAACGGGCACTACAGGCCTGGGGCTACTGCCCCCCACTCCGCGAGATCACCCGGGCCAGAGACATCTGGACGGCCCAGGGGCCGGTCCTTGCCACAACTAGCTAGGGAGCCCCAGTGGGGTGGTTTCGTTGGTCCAGGAAGGTTTGTTAGGGAACCATCGGGTTCCAGAGCGGAGGAGAACCTGCGGGTGCTCCTGCCGTTGCGGGCCTGCGTCCACCTTTTCTCGCCCCAAGCAGGGAAAACCATCAAGGCATTGATCGGTCTACCCTGGCTTTCGGCTGGAAGGGGGTTATGTTGGACTTGGCCCTTTTTCCCTGATTTTTTTCGTTTTTGTAGTGTTAAGGTGCAGGTGCTTACTTCGCCCAAGATGGCTGCCACAGACCCCTGCTACTGCAGAGTGGTCGTTTTTCATAGTAGCACCCTAGCTGCCAGGAGCTGGCTGGGACCCACAACAATGTTGCGACACCAGCCCGCCTTTTTGTCCCATAGGTAGAGTGGGGAAGCTCCTGGAATATGCTGGAACCTTCTAGAAGGGAGGTGGGGTTTTACTTTTGCCGCCTTGGCTAGAGGTCACCTGACCTAGGGCTACTTAAGAGTGGGAAGGAAACTTTTGTGGTGAGTTGGCCATTGGGGTGAAGCAGAGCTGGAAGAATCCACCAGGAGTGTAGGCGGTAGGGCCTAGCCAGGGACTTATGCCTCTGAGAGTGACAGGATTTAGGTACTGCCTCTTAAGTGAGTGAGGTGCCCTGTGAATCCCACTGATCTTGCCCAGTAGTAGGAGGACCCAGAGACTCTCTGCCAACCTGACTAGGAAGGACCTAGTCGCCCTCTCCATCCCTACCCCTGTAACAGAACCCCTTAAGGGCGCCAGATACATCTGCGCCAAAAGACTTCATCTGTCAACTGAGAACTGAAACCTAACTTTAAGAACTGAGACTGCATGACAAGAGCGAGCTGTAAGCCTTGAATGCCAGAGCTGAGACTGCGTGTCCAAGCTACCCTATTGATCAAAATACTAAGCCGATTGCCAAGTCACCGGGGATCGACCAGGTACTAGCGCTGTGACCCCCGCGCTCCCTGCCCTGGTCTGGGACCCCCGGCAGCGTGCTCCGCTGAGCACTTTACCCCCATCCTTAATTTGAGCCCCCCCCCTGCAACGACGAAGCCAGCGCGCTCCCCGCCGCGGCCTGGAGGAGTGCCCTGCTGTGTCGCGAGGCCCAGGTGAAGTCCGGGGCCCCGTCGCTGCCGTCGCAGCCGTGTGAGGAGGTGCGCAAGGTCGGGGCCGAGTTCCCCCAACGTCGTGAGGACGGACGCCTGCTGACGCCGAGACGGAGGTAAGCCCGGAGGCCGAGACCCCCCCTGGTGCGCCCCCTGCTGGTCTGGAAACCACACCGCACTTGGCCCGGGTTGTCCCCTCCGTGGGAGTCCCCTCCCCTGCCTGCGCGACGGAGAGACCCCGCCGAGGGATCCTGTCCGTGTCCCCCCTTCTGTAATACTGAGCGCTGTGCTCTGTGAACTGCACCGGAGCATAGGGACCTGCTCCTCAAGTCCGGTCACCCTCCCCACTGGAAGCCGCCCAAAGAACTGACTGACATTACCCTCGTGTGGCGCTTCACGCCACCGACCCTGCTTCCCCAGCCGGAGAGACCGGGACTGCAAGTAGCGCACTGTGTTATATGCTCTGCTCGAAAGTAAATTACATGCCAAGGAATGCGAGTAGCGCACTGTGTTATATGCTCTGCTCGAAAGTAAATTACATGCCAAGGAATGCGAGTAGCGCACTGTGTTATATGCTCTGCTCGAAAGTAAATTACATGCCAAGGAATGCGAGTAGCGCACTGTGTTATATGCTCTGCTCGAAAGTAATTACATGCCCGGAACGCGAGTAGCGCACTGTGTTATATGCCCTGCTCGAAAGTAATTACATGCCCAGGAACGCGAGTAGCGCACTGTGTTATATGCTCTGCTCGAAGGTAATGATATGCAACTGATTACGAGTAACGTGTTGTGATAACTGTTCTACGCAAACGTTTCCACATGCAACTGATTGCGCGTAGCGCTGTGTTTTATATGCCTTGCTTCACAGTACTAGGGGCCAGTGGTCACGAGGAGCGCTCAGTTCGACAGGCGCCATGTTGATGAACCCAATGTTCCCCCTTACAAGTATTACGCTGTGTTAGACGGCCTGTTCAGGGACAGACTTTACATAAGCGCGCACAGCGCTAGAATCTCCTGCATTTAACCAGCGGGCGTGGGTACATGAACGAGGTTAGGCACTGCATAGATATCACCCAGAGTGTCGCATGTACTGAACGATGGTATTATGATTCATGTATTACCTTGTTATTTCCTGAACTGCAACTGACCAGCTATACTTGGATAAACTTGAAGTATTTGCATAATTTAAACGGTGTGGCGTCCCTTATTGTGTGTGACTCTAGCCCATGAGAAGCGTGTGGTGTATGGTTGCTTAACACATAGCCCTCTGGTTGCCCGACCGGCTCGCGCCACGTTACCGCCCTTAGGGCCTGGTGACCCCAGGTTCCTACATGATGTCTGCCACGAGTCCTCCTGGCGAGAAGAAAGCATAGGTTCCATGAACTCACGGGCTTCCCACCAGTCACCCCCTTGTCTGCCGCCTTCCTCCCTGACCTTGTGACAGTAAGCCAGTAAAGAAGCCAAGAGCGGAAGTGTTGGCTTTACCTGGCCGAATTATTTTGTATATGCATTCCTTTATTGCTCCAAAGGAAGTAGATTGGGATAAACTTACGGCATGTTGTCAAAAGAAAGATGAGAACATGTCTGATTTCTTTACTAGATATGAGAGAGTGTTTTGGGATTTCAGTGGACAGGATTTGTCAGTGGATGTTGGAGTCCGGCTGTTTGTCGACAGGTTTGTTAATAATTTGCTTCCTGAGATTGCAGCCAGGATGAAGGCAGCGGAAAGTACCTGGTCCACATCCACTCCCTCAGGAATATTGAGTATGGCGCAATTTTATGAAAATCGAGAGAACAAACAGAGTGCAGAGAAGAAAGGGAAGAAATTGAAGACAAGGGTGTTGTTACATACAGCAGGCGCAGGGAAGTAGTGGAAGAGGAAGGGGTCAGCTGCAAATGCAACAGCAATGGTCCGTACCGCGAGGTGGTAGAACGAGTGCTCCATATGTACCTGTGGGACCTAATCAATGTGCGTATTGTAAAAAGGTGGGGCATTGGCGACATGAGTGCCCTGTATTGTTACAGAATGGTGGGATCTCTAGAGGAGGAGGTTTTCGGGGGTGAGGTAGAGGAACAGGAGGACAGGGTGAAAGAAGACTAGGACGTTTTGAGAATGATGAAAAGGATCAGAATTACTTTGATGATCCTAGAGGACGACAGTATTGTTGTGAGGATTATGATGTAGATGACAGAACAGGGAGGTCCATTAACAGCTAGGACAGCGACGGACAGGGTGTGGAACCAGTTTCGGTGAATGTAGATCAAAGCGGACCTTATGTAGCTGCAGGTGTGCTTGGTACTTTTCAAACGTTTTTAGTTGACACAGGTGCTATGAACAGCTCTGTTTCCCGTTCGCTGGTCCCTGGGGCAGCTCTGTCTGGCAAGAATAATGTTTCGGTGGGATTTTCAGGCATGCCGGTTGTTAGCCCCATCTCTAAGCCCTTTGCTTTGACAATTGATCCGTTTGCAGTGAAATCTTCGTGTCTTTTGACTTCAAATTGTGGGGAAAATTTATTGGGGTTTGACTTGTTGAAAAAGCTGCATGCAACCATTTTCTGTTCCCCAGACCATGTATACATTACGATTGGACCTGATGTGGCGCGGGCGAGACAGCATTTTGCCAAAGGCGCCCCTCTCCCGATGAGTTCAAGGACGTGCCTAGTACGTTGTGGGCTACAGGTGACACGGATGTAGGACTGTTACAGGTACCGCCAGTGTCCATTCAGGTTAAGGACAATGATTCTCTGCCCTGTATTCCACAGTATAAAATATCGCAAGCAGGAGAGACTGCTTTGTTGAAAATAATAAATGATTTAATTGCATCTGGAGTAGTAGAGGAAACAGTTTCTAATGTGTGCAACAGCCCTAATCTTTCGATTCTTAAGAAGGTCCCGACAGATTCACCTGATGCCCACTTAGATGTGTATCGATTTATTATTGATCTTCGGAAATCAATAAAATAGTGGTACCACAATTTCCTGTTGTTCCCAATATTACTTTGATTTTGACCATGATCCATCCTACACCTCAGTATTTTTCGGTGATAGATTTGAAGAATGCGTTTTTCAGCATTCCGATTCATCCAGATTCCAGGTATCTTTTCGGTTTTAATTTATCTGGGAGAAGCTTCGTCTTCTGTCGCGCTCCTCAGGGGTATACTGAAAGTCCTAGTATATATAGTCAAGCATTGAAAGCGCAATTGAACTCGCAAGTACTTCCAGCTGGTAATGTACTGTTGCAATATGTTGACAAACTCCTTGTGGCCTCTGATACTGAAGAAGGATGTAAGGAAGCCATGGTTAAATTGTTAATGCATTTGACACAACATGGACATAAAGCGTACCTTTCGAAGTTTCTGTATTGTTGACAGGAGGTTACCTATTTAGGTCACCTCCTATCGAAGGAGGGTAGAAGATTGACACCTGAACGCCTTTCTGCAATTAATAATATGAGCGTGCCAAAGACACAGAGAGAAGTACAAGCTTTTTTTGGAATTACCTCATATTATCGGCATTGGATCCCTAAATATTCTTTGATTGTGAAACCCCTCCTTTCTTTAACCACGAAAGATGTGTGTGAACCCTTGCCGTGGACACTTGAGTGTCAGCATGCATTCGAACAGCTGAAGCATGCACTTTGTTCTGCTCCTGTCCTTGGTACTCCTGACTATAGGAAGCCCTTTGTATTGTATGTGCATGAAGTGGAAGGTTGCGCATTGAGTGTGTTGACACAAGCTTTCGGTGGTAAGTACCGACCCTGTGCTTATTTTTCTGCTATCCTTGACAACGTGGCTAGAGTGCTCCCGAGCTGTCTGAGAGCTGCGGCTGCGGTGTCAATTTCAATCAGATAATCGGCAGGGCTCGTACTTGACACTGACCTAATGGTCATGGTACCCCATTCTGTAGACATTCTATTGAATAGAACGCAGACACAGCACCTTACCAGTGCGCGTCTGACTGGATATGAGCTAACTTTGTTCGCTCCACATGTCACCATTAAACGATGTGTCACTCTGAATCCAGCCTCATTACTACCCCTCTGTTGGAAAACGAGGCAGCATCTGTGAGGCCTGCACAAATAACATGACCACATTTGTCCTTCACTGGGAACCAAACACCCAATTGTAGCGCCTGACTCTCAGAGGGTAGCGTTGCAGAGCAGTCTGAGGCTTACACAAGGGAGGTGGTGTGGGCTAGTAATAGCCATTTGCAGGTACACAAAAATAACACTCAATAATTGATTGTCCAGTCTGTACTTTGCTGTATAAAAGTAAGAGTACATTTATTAATCACACACACTACTTAATACTATGCACCAATTTACAAATATACATAAGCTGTTGGAATTACTTTGTGACATTGCATAACATCTCCACCCCTCCCGCAGGGGGGTGTGGTCTAGTACCACCACTCCCATGCATGCACATCAACTTGCCCCCAATGCAGATAGTTGAACATAACCTGGAGCGAGGGCCCTTCGCACTGGCACCATCCCAGTGGCGACCCACCCCAAGCATTAAAAAGGGGTAAACCTGCCTTGGTGACACATGACCCTGACTGAGCATCTCCTACTGACCATAAAGTATGCACCTCTATATCTTAAGGGCTAGCAGTCTGGGTTCTTCACCTAAGCGCAGCAGCAAGAATCCATGTTTACGCACGCTTTAGAATGACAGTACTCATCACCTTGGTTGATCATTTGAATGCATTGCAATTAAAGCCCCTAAAGGCATCACAGATGAAATCACAGGATTGTGCATATACAGCCAGACACCCTAGCAGGACTGTCTGGCAAAATAACCCCACTTGGCTTATGACATCTCCTTACACATGTGACTTACAGTCCCTTCAAAAGAAGTACTCCTGGCAACTACACTTCTCCTGCAGTGCGCCTCTTCACTTTAAAAGGAATCACAGGTAAAAGCATGGGATTACGTAAATACAGCCAGACCCCCTAGCAGGAAGGTCCAGCAGCATAACTCCATTTAGCTTAACATCACCTTACACAGGTACTTCACTTTACACATGTGACTTTCAGTCCACCTAAAAAGAAATAACCACTAGTAAATGCATTTTGGTGCAATTACACCACTTCACCTCCAGGGGATGCACTTCTCCACACATCCCCAACTCAGCCCTTCACTTCATGATGCACTTCTCCACACACCCTCAGCTGTAGAACAAAAGTTCCAGCCTAGAAGGTGTTTAAATGCTAGCTGAGCCCTTGAGGGGTAGTTTCCTTTAGGTCCCCATGACACTGAGGGTGGGACTTTTCTTCGTGCTGGGAGGGAAGACTGCGCTTCTCCAGCAGCTCTCCCAGCACCTTTTCACAAGTGAGGGTGACCCCCCTCCTCTGGGGGCCACAAAGCACCAAAACTGCAGATTTCCAAATGCTTGGCAAGGCATTATGGGGTGCTTCATGCTCCTCTTTACCAGCCCCAGCCACTGGGAACACTCTCCTCTGCCCTCGGGGTCTCTGAGAGGGTGGATTCAGCAGGGAGCTGTCTACACTGGCTCCCTGCGCCAGCCTTTCGCCTGGCTCTCCTCCTTGGCCTCTCTTCTCCCTGCGCAGAGGCCACTGCTCCTGCGCACCGGTCCTGGGCTCTTCTTCTGGTGCTGTTAGGGTCCTGGGGGCAGTCAGGCGGTCTCTCCTTCCAACTGCCCATTACGCCAGGCTCCAGCACCTTCAGCCTCAGCAGACCACACCCCAGAGAGCTTCACTTCCTGTGCAAGCACTTTTTAAAAGTTGAGTAGGGGGCTGGCAGGAAGTCTCTGTTGGTCCTATCAAACAGCGACACATCACGTCCCTGCCCCTGCTCCCTCCTTCTTGTCCAGCCTCTGGGTTTATTCAAAATGGCGTCGTCCAGTGTCTCTGGCCACATGTCTCTGAAGCCCCTTCCCCCCACGCTGCCTTCCCTACTTGGTGCAGCCTGGTGCCTGGCACCCAGCGACAGCGGTTGATGGATTGGCCTGCAGCCCCACCCATCATCTCTTCGTGGAGAGGAGGCCCTAGCTTGTGGAAGAAAGGTTATCAATCCATCCAGCTGAGGTCAGCCCTCAGCCTGGGTCTGGTCATGGCTGGCTCATAGAAATATGACAGTTCTGTATGACCCAAAAGCAGTACAAATACGACTTTGGACTCTGCAGAATACTTCTTTTCACATTCGCCACATTGGACTTAAGTTCTTGTCTGGAATCTGTAGGTCTAATGGAAGTTAATCTAGCCATGGGCCCCACATCCCCATAGGGGAATAATGAAGTGAAAACACAGTAAAACACACTGACTTTCCCTGGCATGTGTCTTTCCAGTGTATAAAGCCTATTCCATGTCACCACCTAATACTGCATAAGTCCTGCCACACCATTCACTTTGTAGCGGCTTCTGGACTGCGTACACTAGGCACATCCCCTGCGCAGCCTGTACACGTGTGCACACACATGTACACATGTGTCTGCATGTAACCAGCCCAGTGTCCCTTACTCCAGCTGCTGTGCAGTGGCCTGGTCAAGGCAAGGGGACACCAGTAAAATCCCCATTCAGTCTCTTACATCCTGAGTTCACTGTGGGTGAGTCCCAACTTATGAGGCTCCCCCACAGTAAAAGCTCAACAATCAGGTGCTAAAAAAGAGAAAAATCCAGGCGGCCCATAGTGTCAGAACCACCTTCTAACACCCTCCCTTCGACGAGTCATGATGCAGATGCACATGACTGTATGTACAGAACAGAGGAAGAAACAAGGGGATGGGTAGACCTGACTGATGTTCCCTTATCTGAACCCCAAGGGGAACTATATGTCGATGGCTCCTGCCTTAAGCTACCAGATGGCACTACTTCTGCCGCATATGTGATTACCACATAGCGCACAGTCGTAGAGACTTCCCGCGTCCCATATCAATCTGCCCAGGCTGCCGAGTTAGTAGCCTTGTTGAGAGCTTGTGAGTTAAGTGAGGGAATGGCTGTTACTATTTACACTGACAGCCAGTACGCGTTTGGAGTCGCTCATAATTTTGGGCGGCTCCGGGCGGAGAGGGGGTTCCTGACATCCGATGGGTTGAAGATACAGCATGGCCCATTGGTCCAGAGATTGCTGTTGGCTTTGATTTTACCTGAAAAGCTGGCAATAATAAAATGCAGCGCCCACAAGGTAGTCACAGATGACGTGGGTAGGGGCAATGCATTTGCGGACCAAACAGCTAGAGAAACTGCTAGATCGGAGATGAGTAAGATCTTTGTGGCAGGACCCGCTAGGTGGGTACCTGATAATGCGATGTACGAGAACACTGTAGACAGTGTTAAGGACATACAGAATGAGGCCACAACAGACGAAGTGGCTGTATGGCAGGAACGGACAGGCACTCTAGATGAAGATGGGTGCTGGACTGATTTGTCCGACAACCGGAGATGGCTGCTGCCCAATGCATATGTTTTCCCAGTTGTTACTATGGCTCATGGTCCCGCTCATATTAGCGCAAAAGGGATCTGTAAATTGTTAGACCTGGTGTGGCGAAATGATCTCATTCCCAAAGTAGCTGTACAGTTAGTGAAGACTTGTATGATTTGCTTCAAGCATTATTCTGGGAAAGGTAATCCTATGCCTCCTGGGAATTTTGCACAACCCTCATTTCCCTTTGAGGTCCTCCAAATGGACTTCATTGAGCTAGAACGAGTGAACAATTTGAAGTATGTCCTAGTGGTGGTGTGTACTTTCAGTAAGTGGGTGGAGGCATACCCTGTGAAGGAAAATACTGCTAGTGCAACGGCAAAAGCACTCATTAAAGAGTACTTTCCTCGATATGGATTGCCTTGGGTGATCTGGAGTGACAACGGCAGCCATTTTAATGCCCGACTTATGCAGTTGGTGTGTGAAGGGTTGCATATAAACCAGAAATTTCATGCCTCAAATCACCCCTGGTGTGCAGGTCTTGTGGAGAAATATAATGGAACGATAAATTTGAAGTTGGCAAAAATACAGGAGAGCAAAGGCCTGAAGTGGCCGGATGCGTTACCATTAGCCCTGTTATCCACTAGAATGACTGCACATATGAGGACAGATCTATCCCCTTACGAGGTCGTTTTTGTGTGCCCTGCCAATATCTGGGGTGTCCAAAAAGATTCAGTGAGATCGAGTATCCAATGATGATAGATGACCTGTATGAGTTAACTAAGAATCTTAGTTCTATTCATCAGCAGATCGAGGAGTCACTTCGACCACTTCAATAGAGTCCTGGGCATAAGCTGCAGCCCGGAAGCCTCGCTGGCTCGAGCCGAAGCAAGTGCTATTGGCCACGAGGACTGCGGTAAAGGTGGATGGGAGAAAGCATTAGATCCATGCTCACCACACCAAACGGGTACCACTGCCACTCCCTTATGACTGGTGGGTCCAAGAAGGAATCGGAGATCAGGAATGTGAGCAAATACCATGGTTTGTCCCCTTTTCGGATGCCCGGATGACCTGGTCAGAGACAGAAAAGGAGAACGACGACGTGCTGCTGGAAGCTGTCCCCCCTGAAATAAGGGCAGCCCGAGCGCCTTCTGACACTGAACAACGAGTGTTGGAGTCTGGGAGTGTTGGTGAGCCTGAAACTCCGTTGCTTTTTCCTGATCAAACAGTGCCTGGGTCAGCGCGATATGACCTACGCCCACGACAAATTAAGAGCACCAGAGAGAAATAGAGAGTCATGGATTTAAGTTTATGGTAAGAGCACTATATCTGTAGTGCCTGCCACAAAGAGAGACACTGGTGCATTGCTTTGAACACTTAGACTTTCGAGTGAGCTGTGAGTGTTTGCCAGGAGGGCACTCCGACAGATACTAAGAAGGACTGGTTCTATGAGAAGGCCTAGACTGTGAAGCCCCACGCGGAGGAAAAAATCTGCTACAGTTTGATGGACAATAGAAGCCTACCAAAGAGGCTTAGAATGGACTTTGGCGTAGTTGCCTATTGATTGAAGAAGGTCGTAAGTGACTCCATTACTATTGTAAAAAGTATGTGTTAGATATGTTTCCGTTTGGGCGATTAGCAACCTCTGGCGGCCCCGCCCCTAGGTCAAAATGATCCTGGATGGCCTAGTTGGACCACTAAAACCAAAGTTGTGGTATTATCTTGTGTTTTCATTATATTAATTATATTGTTTGGTGTGATATTTTGTTTAGAAGACAACCACTCAATGCATGTTCTGATAGGAATACTCCTGATCTGCCTGAGCATTCGCTTGTTTCCCTAGCTCCGCATAAAGAAAGACATCGGCAGACATATTTTGGAAATGCTTTTCTTCAGATGCTCCATGAGGTACACCAAACGACAAATGCGACAAAGTGTTGGATCTGTGGTTTACTCTCTTCTATGACTCATAAGAATGATCTCCTTATATCTTTGCCTCTGTCATATTTGCGAAGTTGTGAAGCATGGTTTCAGCTCCTTACTGTAGTGTATACCCACTCACACGCAGATACTGCCACACTGACTAAAGAAGATTATGAAGCGGTGTTGGAATATATAGTAATGCACCAGGGTTACACTCCGGGAAAAGGAGGGAAGGCAGGTACTTTACATCCAGATGCCTGTATAAATGTCTATGAGCGAAGTGCAAACACTTCCTGGGTAAAAGATGAGATGATGGAGTTCCAAGGGTTTAATAACACAGAGTATTTTAGATCCTTTCATGAGCAAAATATTCCAAATAGTGAGGCCATACCCATACCGATAATTGATACACCAGCCCCATTTTGTGTAGAAGGGTTTGGGAGTATTCCTGTGGTTCAGAGTCATTGTATTTATACGTTTACATTGACCACAAATAGTAGTCCACCCTTGCTTACTGTGGGGCACATGCTTATGTATGGCTCCCAAGGGGGTGGGCAGACCGCTGTTATGTTTCTTTCCTTCTACCCCCAGTTTATTTAGCACTATCAAATTATCATAAGGATCATCAGTTGCAGAACAAGGCTGCCTCATTGTCGAGAGTAAAGAGAACTATCGACACCGAAGATGTTGATCAGACAGATATTACATTACAGCAATTTGTTGATGCTATGGAAGGCTTGTTGCCTCTATGGGGACTTATATATAATAGTAGGCAAATGTATCATCTTACTAGAGTAGTGGAAGCTGTCATTAACACTACTGCTGGTATACTCACAAATATTACAGCTGAGCTTCAGGCGACCAGGCTCGTTGCTCTTCAAAGTCGGATGGTCCTTGACGTCATCCTTGCAGATAGGAGTGGAGCCTGTCATGTGATCGGCAGCAGTTTCTGTGTTTATATACCAGACCACGTTCCTACTGTGTATTCAGCTATTCAGAAACTCCATAGGTTAGCCTCTGAAATACATGAAGATAATGGTACAGGGTCTCTGACACAGTGGTTCTGGAGTCTGATGGCCGCATGGGGATGGAAGATTCTCCTGGGTTTAGTAGTAGTTGCAGGGATCATCTTCACTTGTTGTCTTTGTGTAAATTGTCTTCCATCCTGCTGCATTTATTGCATGGCTAAACTCACCCCTCTGTTCCAATAAGTGAGTCTAAACCCAGGGATGCAATTATGATGCTGAAAGAACTTCAAGAACTTATGGATACCGATGAAGGTATTTTCGAGGACTGAAGATCCGAATTCTACTGAATCTCGCCC
Organism: Triturus cristatus; assembly: GCF_964204655.1. Taxonomy (NCBI): domain Eukaryota; kingdom Metazoa; phylum Chordata; class Amphibia; order Caudata; family Salamandridae; genus Triturus; species Triturus cristatus. The sequence continues at coordinate 795,231,453 of NC_140583.1, read as the reverse complement.
TAGTTTTGCATAGTTGCATACCCCTTAGGTTTTCCCTCATGCTGATAAATGATAAAGACCAAGTCTGATGGCCTCCGCACATTTATATTTAGCTTATAACGCTAAAAGGGGGGTCTGTAGGTTTCAAAATATTCATAGGGCTATGCCCCTTATGTTCTGCTATTTAGATTAGCCTCATATAGCTAAATATAGCAGTGATAAGTAGCTATATTTACAACCCACTGAGCTATAATAATAAGGATGATGTTTTACAGTATAGAATAGTCCTGGACGGGTGGCTTCCATTTTGTATGCCGGCCGCCATTTTATATTTTGGTTATATACAAAACACGCGGTGAGCTCCAAACTGCAAATGAGGTAGGCCCAGAATAGTTGCACCATGACACTTGTTCTTCACCTAATAAGTATATGCCCAGTTTCGTTTCTGTATTGAACAAGGGGCGCTTCCTCGCTTATGAATAGGCCCTTTCTGTGTATGTAAGCAATGTGCTGTCCGCAGCACCTCTCCTACGTGGGGAGGAGCAGGGATGCAGCTGGTTGACCTTGGCTAAGAGATACCGTGTGCCCGTCTCGGACTGGTGATGTACGCCCCCTCTGCCTCCCTAGAAAACACATCCCCAAACCTGGAACTTTCCCTTGTAAGCGTGCTTTAAAGGTTCATGAAGTATTTGATTTGATGCGGCTTGTTGTATTTGGGCTCCTCTGCAGAGTATTATTAATAAATTGTTTGTATTCTCTACTGGCTGACCGACTCTTCAATAACATAGGTAAGGCCGAGAGGTGGTTTAGTAACCCGGGTGACCCTATTCGGGTCACTTCCGTCATGAATCATCACAGACATTGCTATGGACCACCAGGGGTATAATTGCCTGCCCCTAACGGCATACTGGACCATGATGCAGTGAGACTGGAGATTAATCTAGATCTGTTGGCCCTGTCAGGAGGGAGCTGGCAGTCAAACAACTCAAACTACAGAATGTCCAAGGATCAAGAACATCTCTGTTCTTTCTTGAAGATATATTAGGATTAATTTTAAAACCGGGCAGAGGCAATGTCATAGCTGAACACAGACATGAAGACGTTAGCCAAAGTTTTAGCCACAAGACTGAAAATGGTAATAACTTACCCGATACACCCATCCCAGGAGGGATTTGTACTTAGTCACTACTCTGCCACACATTTGAGAATATTATCTCACATCCCCTGATAGACTTTAAATGGCATAGATGAAAGGATTGAGGTATCCCTGGATACTGAGAAAGCTCTTGAGAGGGTGGAGTGGGGATATCTGTTTCTAATACTGAAAAAAGGGTGACTGGGCAAAGGCTTTACTGAAAAGGTAAAATGGCTATATAAAAAAACCTTTGGCTACTATGGCTTGCAATAAATATATTTCTCCCCCTTTTGAGATAATATTGATTACTTGGCAGGGATGCCCTTTATCCTAACTACTATTTATACTAAAATTTGAACCCTAGGCAGTAGCGATATGCCAAAATGGAAGCATCCAAGTAGTTCACACTGCAGCATGAGAACAAAAAGTGTTCTTTCATGCTGAGGGCATTCTAGCCTTGTTTTTAACCTGAAACCAGCTACATCTGTCCTAGCATTGCTATTCAAAATGTATGTTGGTCCAAATTACAACTTCACAAAGTGCGGATCATTAAAATGAATGTGGCACCTTGCTTTAACTGCCTGTTTGCTACAATTGCTCTAAATATACTTACAAATGTATTAAACTATTTAAATAGGAAAATAAAGCCATTCATAAAGGGCTGGCTTAAAATCAAGGCCAATGGCTGCTGAGCTCAAACAACCATGAAACCATGGGGCTCATGGCTCCCGCACACGGGTTCCTACTGGCTAGCAAATTAGATAGCCCAGGTGAGGTACCTGTTACCGAAATGCCTGGAAGTCATGAGTTCACATAGAAAGGGTGATTTTAAATGCCACAGTAGATATAAGGTATATCACAGATATCTCAGTTTGCTCAAAATTAACCCCATCATCCACTGCCATGTGGATGCATGACATAATGCACATGGGAGACTGGACATCAACAGCACAATGCATGAGGGAGCAGCAATTTGGCACAATGGGACATCTGAAAAGAAAAAAACAAAATACCATGGGAGGAATGGGAGAACTGAGGTGTACAACATGGAGATCAATTATTCACTGAGGTACAGGGTGACAAACTGGCATTGGTGCAAATTCAGAATGGTGAGTGTAAAAATTCAGGACAAAGGGTCAAAATACCAGACAAAAATATAGGACAGAAGGTCAAAATTCAGGACAAAAATTCAGGACAAAAGGTAAGTTTTACAGACACATCAGAGGAGGTCAGGCAATAGTATATAAGTAAGTAAATAGACAACCAACATACATACAAGTCAAAATTATTTATATTAGGTTTAGACAATTGTGTACTTCAGTTTTTCGGTATGCATGCAGCTTTGAGCAACTGTGCAGGTCTTTCTGTGGTATTTCATAGGGGTCATAATCTATTTAAATGGTTACTACACTGGGTTGTCCAGTCTGATATTTTCTTTTACAGTTTATAGTCCTGAGCAGGCATGTTTGGTGGGAGAAGTGGTTGGTAAGATCTGCTTGGATGGACTTTGTTACTAGAATCTCTTATCTGAGTGGTATTGTGAGATGTAAAGCAGCACGCAGAGAATGTAGCTAATTGGGACCTGCAGTGCTGAACTAGAGTGCAGTCCTCCGAGTGACCAGCTTTCTGTGTCACATCGCTTCAGGAATTCCATGTCTGTTCAGCTGTTAAAATACTGGTTGTGCCATGAGGATCCGAGCTGCCGACTTCGGAGCTGGTTGGATCCAGGTTCGAATCTCATCATAGGCATCAACATCCTGTGATTCTGGGCAAATCACTTAAGCTCCCCGTAACTACAATTCAGTGCCTTGAGACCCTCAAGGGTGATCTGTGGGCTTTACAAATCTTGCATTTAGGAGCTGGTACAGTACTGTGGGATGGGTAAAATACATAGTGGACAGGTCTTGTGTGGGGGTAAGAGCATTAACCAGCCTGCATGAGCTATAGTTTGCTGCTGAGTGTTATGGTATTATTATGGTCCAGAACAGTTAGATAGGAGTTCCTGTTACAGAAATTACATATACATACACACAGACAGAAAACCACCAAAGAACGGAGAGATAAAAATCCAAGGTTCTAGCCCGAAGCAGATGTCTGGCAGGTCACAGCGGGGCATGGAGGATTCTGGGATTAGAGCACATCGATCATGTTATGTAGGCATTTCTACTTGTGCTCTTTGTTTTCCATTAACTGTTGCTTATTGGTATATTTGGGTGTTAAACTGGTACTGAGGTGCAACTTATTCTCAGACAGTGTTAACAAGTTTTAAAATGTAAAAATAATGAGTAATAGAATTACAAAATGTGCTGCATTACGCCACATAATTTGCCTTTTGTTGCTGCATAATTCGCTTAACTCTGCCACATTATTATTAAATTCCATGGTTAAATATCCAAAGGAACCCTATTTATCAACCATAGAATAATAAAAGATTAGAAAAAAAACTCACACAAACACAATTGGCACACTGTCACACTCCACTGTAAAGTTAGGACTCCTAACTTTACTACTCCTAAACTGAGAAAAATCCTAATTTTAAGACTTTCGGTATTCACAGAAGGCATTTAGGAGTCCTAAAGTTAGGAGTCCTCACTTTACTACTACTAAACTGAGAAAAATCCTAATTTTAAGACTTTCGGTATTCACAGAAGGCATTTAGGAGTCCTAAAGTTAGGAGTCCTAACTTTACTACTACTAAACAGAGAAAAATCCTAATTTTAAGACTTACAGAATAGTTTGTTCTTTTCAGCCACCTCTTCGACCCTGTATACTTTACACTTCAAGTCTGTAAATGAAAACCTCCTGGAATTGCGCCAATAAAGAAGGCCATACTTCCAGGGCATCTTCATTTACACTTCTTTGCTAAGGCATTTGCACCCCCCTGGGAATGCAGTCACAGACCCCTAGGGGGGGCAGGCCCCACAGTATGAAGATCTCTGGCAGGAGGAGGCCCAGCAAATGCCGTATCTGCACAGACGGGCCCATTATCATTCTGTGTTTGATAATCAAGGCAGACAACAGAATGATAATGGGCGACAGCAATCTGTGCCAGGTGGGGAGGGGCTGCTGCAGGCCCTTCAGTTCACAGCAGTGCGATCTGGCCCTGCAGCGAGAGTTAGAGAACTTGCAGGCTGCTTGCAGGGGGACAGCTTGCACCAACACCCAGAATTACGGACAAAAGGCGTCCGTGAAAGAATTCCTGACGGGCAATGGAGAAGAGGCTCAAATAACGGGCAGTCCATTAAATTTACGGATGGTTGGTCGCCCTACTGAAGTATTAATCGAAACATTTGGGGAATCGCAAAGGGATTTCAACTTACCAAAAACTGTCAATTGCTATGGTGCCTGAAGAAGGTACTCGGACCACATCCTATAGATTTAGACACACCACCAATCATTAAACATCTCCAGTTATGTGTCTTATACAAAAGGGAGTTGTCTGGGTAAAGGGTGTACGTCTAACGGAGGGAGGGCGGCTCCTGCCAGCGGTTGAGAGAGGGTTGTGTCCGCCGCTCCTGCACGTGTGGAAGTTGTGGTTAGTTCCTTGTCAGCACTGCAGCTCAATGGGGCTGACAGCTGTGCACCCAGCCCTCCCTCTGGCGAGAGACTGTGTGCATCATTAGAAAGGGGCAAGGCCACCGGCGCACACCCAGGCGGGCGTGTCACGAATAAACTCTGGAGCCCGGAGCACGCAGCGCCTGGACTGGGTGGAGGAATGCAGTGCTTGTGTAGAGGCCAGTACTGCCTTAAAGTGTCGCTTCTGTCCCACTGATGTATAGCAGCCCTACTGACGAGCGTCGTTACAGGGAGATTTAAAATCCGGTAGCTCTGCTGAGAACCGCCACTGCCGCCCACCATAGTGTAGCGGCTCTTCTGAAAAGTGCTGCTATTGTCTGATTAGAAAGTGCGGTCACCCTCATGAGAAATGCAGGTACTGTCCCATAAAATTATAACGGGGCAACCGAAATGTACTGGTGTTATCGCATTAAAATAGAGCGGCCTTGCTGACAGACGTTTCTCCCATTAAAATATACTAGCTCTGCTGAAAAGTGCTGGTACTCTCCCAATAAAGTTTAGAAAAGTACTGCTTTTGTCACATTAAAAACTAAATCCACTTTCATGCACATTAAATGTGTTGCAGTCCTTTCAAGAAGTATTATTATTGCCACATTCCGAGTACTGCAGCCCAGCTGAAAAGCATGGGTGCTTTATGATTAGTATCGCCGTCCTGTGAAGTGTTTGTACTGTCACCTCAAACGTAAAGCCACCCTGCTGAGGAGTGCTGGTACTGTCATATTATTTAGAAGCACTTGAACGTGAAAAATCCTTTTAAAAGTATGCCAGCCCTGCTGGGAAGTTCTATTGTAAACCCCCCCAAAAAAGCCATGCTGAGAAGTGCATGTGCTGTCTCCATGAATGGCTTCCACAAATTGCACACCTGATTGAAAGTGCGAGCACTTTACCATGCACGTATTAGAGGACTGATAAGAAGTGCTGGTTGCATCATTCATGCACTGCAGTTCTGTTGAGAAGTATGCGTGTTCCCAAGCGCCTAAGTGGCTCTGTTTAGAAGTGCTACCATTGTCCACTAAATGCTGTTACCACTAGGGGTGGGTGGAATTTGTGAAAGTGACTTTCGCAAATTATCGCGAAAATGTTAAAAATCTCCGCAAACACGCGGAAATATCGCGAAGATGCGGAAGTTTTTTTCCCGCCCGTTCGCGGTATTTTCTGCGTGGTCGCGGCTCGCTAACTTACCCATGCGGTTGCTCGCAGGCGCGGCCATCTTGTTTTCACTCTTCTCGCGGTACATGATCGCGAGAAGAAAGACGTGATTGCGCGACCAATGACATTACTTCGGGCGCGAACTGTCGCAAGACAGCGCAAATGGCTACCAACAATCCAACATCTCGTGGAGAACGCGACCGGATCGGGAAACTTGTCGGCGAACGCGGGTATTCAGGTAAGGCGATCGCGTGCGCGCGAGAATGTATTATTTTACAGCGCGAGCAAGAAACAAATTATCGCTAAGCTGCGGAATGCGGAAATGTTGACATTTTCGCGCTCTCCGCGGAACGCGAAAATGTCAAATTATCGCAATTTCCACGAGCGGAACGGAAATTTAGCCCAGGCCTAGTTACCACATCTTAAGTTTAGTGGCCCTGTTCTAAAGTGCCGGAACTGGCTCATTAATGTCAAAGAACGCTACTGAAAAGTGCACGCACTAGGCGCCTGCCAGGGACAGCTAATTTAATGTGTTGCTTTCAAAGATATGTCTACCTCCCCCTCCATACTCCTTAAAATACGAAGATCAGAAAAGTTCCTTTTCTAATTCATGTTTCCTCTAAATACACTTCATAGGTCTTGCTCAGGGCACAAGTCCTATAAAAAGAAGTGGGGGGACTGACAATATGCAAATGACCTCATGACGTTAAGTGCTGAACGTGTCCCGGTGTCTGAAAATTACACCAGGACACATTCAGCATATTTCTGTGGGGCCCAGCTTCTTGGCAGGGGGGACGGTGTCCGCCCTGTGAAATGAGTGGGGGGATGCCATGTACCTGCGTGTACCCCTGACTCGAGCCCTGGTCCTGCTTACAGGAAAGGAAAAGCTGGACACCATGTAGCAGTAATGTTGACTCTGTTCAGTGGTAAAGCTGGTGACCGTCTGCAATCTGTACAATAATGAGCGACAAGAGTAACAGCAAATGTTAAAATGTGAGCCCACAGGACATCTGTGCCCCAGCAGGGAGCAGTGGTGGGGCATGTGGGTGCTGGAGTGTTGAGCGATCGGAAAACACCTGGTAAAGCGGGAGACATTGCAGGGTTGTATGCTTGGAGGCAGTAATTGTAGGTCTGCGGTTCAGAGACAGAGCTGGCAGCGACCTTGCTTCAGTATTAAGCATGTAGTCAGTAGAGTCGGCAACCTACATGGGCTATCGAGGGGCAGGGATGCAGAGAGAGAAGGGATACACGGAATGCCCTGTGAGCTAGAGACCATTAAGCGTCAGGGACTCAGATGCGAGAACACCGATAAGGTTAAGGGTAGAGAAGGGGCCATTTCTGTGCATCGAAAATACATAACAAGCCCAGTAGTGGTGCGCGTGTGCTGTAAGGAATGCATCTGCCATCGTGCCCGCCGCTGCATGCAAAAGTAAAAGCTAATTAGAAGCCTGATCCAGAACAGATGGCACCCTGCGTGCTCCCGAGTCCCCTAGACCATGGGAGTGCAAGTTTTGAGGAGAGGCGGGACATGCATCCGTCTTTGGACATTTGCGTGCTTTCAATTATTGAAAGCCACACGCGAAGGCCAATGGGATGTGTGGGAGGAGGCACACCCACATGGCACTTGGAGGTCTGAAGTGACTCCAAGAGCCCTTTCATAGAGCAAGCAGCGCAGGCGCGCTGCGCTCTAGGCGAGACCTAACGAGGGAGAGAGCCAAAAACACATGCACTCCGATAGAATGCTGAAAGCACAAGAAAAAAAAGTAATTCCCTAAATGCAAGCAATGGAACAAAGTTATCCAATCAAAAGAATGGTAAACAAGGTATACTCTAAAGAAGAGACGAATACAAGAAGAGGACAGAAAAGCATCCAATAAAAAACTAGCAAATAACATTAATAAGAAATCCAACCAATGGTAAGAAATGGGTCGTAGCAAAGCCCATTGTAAGTAGGTCTGCCACAAAACACAGCTAAAAGCTGTATGTAAGCGAGACCTATAAACACGTTATTATATGTAAGAAACTGCCAAGCCCTCTGCAAGGGGTCAGTTCAGTTAAGAGACTGCTGTGCTCTTTCAAAGAATCCATTCAATTCCCTCCACCCAAATCTCACTGAGATAGTGTGACCACTCAGAACACACTGTTTCTTCTGTTTAAGTTAGCCATAGTTCAAGGTCATAGTTTACAAGTCACTGCTGGTTTGAGGCAAAATGAAGTGAGTGCTCTCTTATTTGGCATGTTGCAGGACAAATTAACATTCTGAAACTGGTAATCTCATAGCCCGTAGTAAACAAATGAAAAAATACAGACGAAGTACAGCCCATATAGCTAACACTCATTCTTGTGTAAGTGGTTCATTTTCATAAGTAAGGATGTGCCTGTAAAATTGCCACTTTGTACAGAATGTTTGTCCATAAAATTGACCAGTTTTCCAGAACTGTTTCAATCACTGTCCACAGTCTGGCTCCAGGCAGGGGGTCATTCTCGCCTCTGTTGCTCTTTTGGGGTTTCTTGTGGGGCACAGGGAGGGACACAGTGATTAGAGCACTGACATCCCAGTTTTAGATGATGCGGTGTGCTGCCTGTGGCATGCCCTTTATGTCTGCTAAATAATGTGGATTGTGCCTGTGTGAGGCACAATAGGTGAAGTACACCCATCACACGTGTGCAACTCTAATATCCATCTGCAAACTGGCTGTGTTCTTAATCAGCCTTTGCAGATGTAACGTAGCTCCACCTTCCTCCTTCTTTAAAGAGGAGTCACCGCAGGGAATGCATGTGCAGAGCCACACACCTTGTGTTTTCATGAACACTTCTAAATGAAATAAATAGCATTGTGAGAAGGTATCAGGGCACTTATGGCAGCTTACAGGACACCAACAATGCACCCCTGTGGATCATTCGCAATTGTCAAAAAATCATCTCACTATTGCAATTGGCCCCAAACAGAATGTCTAGACTACCCATGGAAATCAAGAGAACTGATCACATTTCACCAGTACTGCACAAGTAGCACTGGCTGCCAGTACATTTAAAATAGACATAAATATTTTGCACAAGGCACACAAAGGCATCTGAGGAACGTGCACCTAAAACATTAGGAATATTGTTAAGGGGAATTCTTCTAACAGTCTACAGCTCATGGTTAGCTTTTATGGTAGTTTCAAATTTCAAAGGATCACAAATGAAGGCCTCTCCATGGCATTTGTAGGGTCCGCACTGGCTGCAAATTTTTCAGCCAGCATTGGAGATCACCACATCATTAGTGAAAAGTAAAGACACCCTTGTGTGGCAAAGCGTTCAATCACAATAGATCATTAAGATTCTCACACTTGAATCTAAATACTTTTCTCCTTGCCCTTGTATTCACGTCCACTTTTTTCTTTGTTTTCTGTTTTTTCTCTCTACAGTTCATTCTCAAGAATGCTTCTTTCTGGGGGAATAAGTGCTTACCCTTCGATTAAACATTTTTTTATCAAGGCATGACAACACAAGCTATGCCCTTTTCAATCAGAAAGTGCCTTGAGATTAAGGGCGTGCCAAACCGCACAACCATTTTTCACAAATTCCATAAACAATTTACAAAATTACACTTTTAGAGTAGGTATATGCAAAATGTGTGTAATTTGCTTTTGCCTAAATGCACAAAATTTCTTCAGAATTACACAAAAGGCTTTGTAATTACATGAAATGCATATCTGTTGTTATGCGCTATACTTTAGCATAAAGTGCGTACGCAAGTCAATTTTTTCATGCAAGGATTCATATTGCGCTAAATTATAGCGCAAAAACCAAAAACACAGCAGACAATAGCCATTCATGTTCTGTTCCACAGGTGCAGTCATGATTATTTTTCACTGCGAATAGCACATAATTACGCAAAGTGGCATAATGTCATAATTTCAGGGACTTTGTGTAATACACCTAATGAGAAATTCCCCAAATGATGGGAATTACACCAGCGTAATTTACATTTCAAACTTTAGAGTGAAATGTGGTTTGCAGTTATCTTTCATGACTATTCTAATGCAAGAACATCTTTCATGTAAAAAGTCTCGTGGGGTAACAGCAGGAGACAGACTTGATAAGAAATATCTCTCTATGAGGCATTTTCTGTGTGAGCAAGCCTCCCGTAAAAAACCCCCAAAAAAACAATAGTGTGTAATGCAAAATTTGCAAGAAATTTCACATAACAAGAAATTTGTATCCATCAATTTGACCAGCATAATAAAAAATTTGCCCACCTCAACTAGTAATGATTCAGTCTGCAATGTTGCGCTCGACAAATATTCACTCTAGCATTTGTGGCAATATACATCCGTACCACCTACTATACAGCTCTATGTTCAGCAAAACAATTTACAAAAATATACAGCTTTTTTTTGTTTAATAATTTTTTATTCAGTTTTTAAAGAGAGAAAAGGAGAAAAAAAAACCTTAGCAAGCAAATGAACACGATACAAATATATTATACAACCAATATAGAGGCATAAACATGGACAAATATTTTATATAAAAAAGAAGAAAAATTAAATTAAAAAAAGAAAGAGAAAGAGAGGGAAGAGAAAAAAAGGATAGTATGAAGCAGAAAAAGAAGATACACTAAGAAAAAAGCACAACCTTACCTAAGTGAGGCTCTTACTCCATTGGACCGAAGCAAAATACTCTACATGAGGCTAACCGCACTAGGAATTGCCGACTTCAACCCCGCATGGGCCGCAAGGGGGAATCTACAAACTGCAGACTATACCCCTACACGAGGGAATCCTGGCTGCATCTCCTATGTTGCTGCCCGCACATCAACAACGACCTCTGGCGACTCCTGCGTCCAATCTGCATTACGAACGGAATAGAGACCTGTAGCGAAGCAGCAGCATTGTGCCTATCCACCACCGACACAACGACAGTAGCAAGACTGGCAAAATTCATCCATCAAATCAGGACCGCCATAAAAGCCGCTAACGAAAGCAACAAAACTTTGGCGAAGGGCACCGCAAATCTGGTGGAAGCAAGCTCAGCGGACCCAAACATCCCTAGCCTACCAATCTAATGACAGCGCTCCCATCAGCGAGGGCCAAAAGGAATGTAGGAGGCGCCGTCCATTATCTTGTATAGCTGTTTATCCAGCGAGGATCAAAGGGGACTTCATAAAAGTGCACAAGGCCACATGGCACTGACTAAAATTCCCGGGGAGGGACGATTGTGTTGGCACAGGGGTGGGGCGCTCATTTTTATTTAAGAAAAACAGCTGTTTTTAGACCATGGTTTTAGCTTTCATACGCTGATTGTTTTTACAGTAATGATTTTAATTAATTGAACAGTTAATAAATAAATAAATAAAATAAAAAATACTAAGAAAAATAAGTAATAGATTAAGATTCAGGTTCAGAGGTAGAAAGATATGAAGTAAAAGATAACCACAATAGATCCGATTTAATTTTCTGAGAGGGAAAGAGAAGAAACAGTAGTAATTCTGTGTCATCACAAATAAAGTTCCACCATGTTAATGATGATAATTTTGAATTATCTTTCCAACAAGATAAGATCACTTTAAAGGCAAGAGCAATAACAAGATCAAATACCAAAGACTTAGGACAAAAGGTATCAAAAGCAGGAGAGGCAGTACCAAGAAAAACAGTTTGCATTGATAACGGAATATTGCAATGAAATATAATCATGCAGTTAGCCCAAACAGATTGCCAAAACTTCAGTAAGTTGAAACATTCATATAATTGATGAATCAAGGTCCCAGTGGAGGCAGAACAAGACCAACATAGGGAAGAGGAGGTAGGGAAAAACTTGGATATACATTCAGGACTAATAAGAACTCTGTTATAAATGAAGTATAAAGATTGAGTGATGCGAGCTGCAGCAGGAGCTTTGAATAGCTTAAGCTAAAATTTATCCCATGAAGAGATAGATAGAGATACAGATAAATCTGATTCCCAAAGTAACTCACTATGGGTTTTAGAACGTTCAATAACAGGTAAAAACAATATCTTATAAATGGCAGCAGCCTTAGGTCTAGGATCAGAAGAAATGTTGTAATGATAGGGATTACTGGTGGAGAGGAAAAGGAAAATTATTAGCAGTTAGATAGGACTGTAGAGCAGACGATATGTTAAGAGCCAATTTGACCTTAATTAATTCATGGAGAATCAGGGAGGATTTAGAGGTGAAATAAGTATGCTCTAATGATTTGAGTTGTTGTAGGAAAATTGTATATTTGGCCTGATAGGTTTTCTTCTTTCTTGATGAGTAGGCAATAGCAAAGGCCTTAAAGGCATCCCAAATGTTAGGAAAAGAGGTATCTACAGGATTATAAATAATAAAAAAGTCGTTAATAAAGGTGGTAGCTTCAGAGATGAAAGTGGTGTCGAATAAAAGAAAATTATTACGTTTCCAACGCCCAAATTTAGGAGTGTTCAGGGAGAAGTCAAATGAAGAGCGGACAGGGGCATGGTCAGAAATAAAAAAAGATCCAATATCAGAAGATTGGATAGTGGGAAGTAAGGGTTTACTAACCAAAATATAATCAATTCTAGAGCGAGTGTGATGGACAGAGGAATAAAATGTGAATTCAAAAGAGTATGGATTACAAGTCTTCCACACATCAAATAATTGACGGGAGGCAATGGCAGATTGAAATGATTTGTGGGATTTATCTGGATTGAATTTGCATTTGGACTGTCGATCAGAAAATGGGTCTAACCATTGATTGACTTCGCCAGCAACAATGATGTTAGGATGTCAATGGAGGAGAGTAAGATCTTGATGCTAGTCCAAAAATCAGGGTCTGGTTTTACGGGTCCATAAATATTGAGCAAAACCATTTCTGTATTATGAATGACAACCCTAGACATTACCCAACGTCCTATCACATTGTGTATATAAAATTTGTACATGCAATGACTTATGAAAAAGAATAGCAACTCCACCCCTGCGAGTGGAGGTTGGGAAATAAACAACTTGGCCAACTCATTGTCTCTTTAATTTAAGGGATTCAACATCATTACAATGAGTTTCCTGGAAAAAAGAAACATGAGAATTCAATCTAGACAAATGCGAAAGTACCTTTTGTCTTTTAACAGGGTGTCCCAGACCACAAACATTCCACAAGACAACATTACACATATTGGGAGGTGGGGAGGGTATTACATGAATGGAGATGATACACTTCAGGAACATATCTGAAAACAAAGGAACACCAATTATTAGATAAAAAGGGGACAGAATATACACAATAACAAACAAAAAAGAGAAGCACATGCATCATGAAAAATAAATAAAGAGGACAAACAATGAAGAGCATAAAAAGAAAAGAGAATAGCAAGAAAAAGAGATAGATCAAGGAAAAAGTTCCAGATCTAGAACGAAGAGTAGACGAAGTGAGCATGGGGTGTAACAGCACCGAGAAAAGACGAACTGGCAGAGAGAAAGAAATAGAAAATAAGAGAATAAACAGCCATAAGAAACATTATAGAAAAGGAGTTTAGCGACGTTGGATAGAACTGTCAGCGAAGCTTAGAAAGAAACATAGAAGAAAGGAAATAAGGAACATTATAGAAAAAAAAGAGTTAGAGACTTTGAATAGAGCTATCAACAGAGTTTGATGAGAGAGTTTGGAGAAAAGGCTTCAATTGAACAGGATCATCAAATGAACGCGTAGTGCCGTCATGAGTAATTTTACACAGACATGGATGCAAAATCCCATAACGAATATGTAACTGTCTCATCTGAGGGCAAAGGGCCATAAATTCCTTTCTTCGAGCGTTAGTGGCATTGGAGAGATCCTGGGAGAGATAAATCGTATGCCCGGACCAAACAAGGCAACGTTTCACTTTGGCTGCATGAAGCACACGCATAAGGTCTGTAAATTCCAGAAAAAGCATTATAATCCCTCCAGGTCTAGTGCAGTTTGGTTGAATGCGACCAAGACAATGTGCATGTTGGATATTTTGTGAAGGCTGCATTGGAAGGTCCATAAGATTGGGTGGTGGAACTTTCGCAAAAAAAGAAGCATATCTGGACCATCCAATTTTTCTGGCAAAACATACAGACGAAGGTTATTGCGTCTTTTGTGATTTTCAAGGTCCTCAGTATGCAATTTGAGATGCTGTTCCAAGATAGGAATTTTAGAAGTAACATCATGCAAATCACTAATACGCTGCTCAATATCAAATACCTGCGCATCCATATTAATCCACCTGTCCTCAATTTGTTGGAGTTTCTCATTAGTAGAGGACATAAAGGAGTTTAAGCCCCTCACCTCATCAAGAATAGTATCAAGGACCGGATTATGAGAGTACAATATGGGTGAGGGGGATTCATTTTTAAGTCTCTTAGGTTTTGTGCCAGAGGTCGAAGCTTTAGCGGGAATAGAAGTATCACGAGCCATTGTGGAATGACAATGAGGATGATGTAACACCTTTAATGGAGACCTCAGTCTGCCCATATGATAAATACACAATGTAAATGAAGGCAGAGGTGAAGGAAAAAACTTAGTTATTATGTTACATGCCAAAAATAAAGGCTTTCTTCCCTTTCCGTCCTTTCCAAGAGAGAAAAAAAGGGCAAAATTAGCAGTTCAGTGAATATGTTGAGGGCAAGTCATACAAAGCCAGTGCAAAGTAAAGGAAAAAAGTAAAAAAATTATATGCAGTGGCCTCATGAAGAAAAAGAGCAGAAAGCAGAAGCACATATAATCAAAAAATTGCACATAAAAATAAAGGTGTAGCTGGAAAAAAACATATGTCCAGGAAAAAAGTAGAAGCAGCTACAAATAGAATGAAAGGAAACATTGCCGAGCGTTAATAAACTTGAACGCTGGTTTTACCTCAGCAGGAGGTCTGTTGGAGCGGGCGGCAAGCTTGTAAAATGGCGGCTGCCCGCATCGTGAGGAAGATTTCACCGCCGCTGCAACAGGTCCTGAAATGACAACATTTGATGTTGGAGCAGCTCCCAATGCTGCTCCGACCAACGAGGCAGGCAGGCAGGCTGTTGAAACCGCAGAAAGTCACAGAAAAGGCTGCAGAATGCGAGGAAGAGCTCCGCTTGGACATGAAGCTGAGCTAATTGCGGCCATCTTGGCTCAGCGCGAGACCACCACAAAAGAATATACAGCTAATCCACTAAATGTTTAAGTGAGTAAGTGCTAGTTAGCATTGGGATGTCCGGATGAAGGGCTCCACTGCTCATGAAGAAAGTTGAGTGAAATCTGGCCCAAAATACGAATTTGAGAGCTTATGCACAACTATTTCAAAGGAAAGATTTGTCTGATTTTCAAACAGCCAATGGTCAAGCTGGACTTGTACGAAATAATGTCAATGCACAGCACACACTCTAATATATGCGATAGGGTGGAAGACATCTTCTGAGGCCAGTAGAATACACCACAGCTTAATGAATAACTGGGACTACCAGTGTCTGAAAGATAAATCACAAATGTGGCACAAAATACACTGGGAACGGTCATTAAAATCCCATCAGAGCCTAAAGACGGCATCAAAATCATATTTGCTGCTAGTCAGCAAATGCAGAAAGCACCTTCGCTGTTGCATGAAATATTCATTAGATGTGTCTTTTCAAGGATATTACTCAATATTTAAAGATTCTAGGACTGGCATCCTGAAGCAGAAACTTTCTTTGCCCCTTTGTGCATGGTCTGTACTCTATAAATTCCCCGATTCAAATGATTTAAAAAAATATGCATGCAGACGTATCGTTAGGCAGGGTTTTTTATTCAGGCAAACAGTGTTACATCTACAGAACTGGCCTCGTCTTGGATGAACAGATTAATTAAAATAAAGAAAGACAGTAATTTTCGCAATTTGTATATTGCCTCCACACAGAGCTACACACATACAGTATGCACATATTCACACAAACTAATACACCTGCAAACATATGTCTATCAAATGCAATAGACATCTAGGCACCAATGGCATCAACCTACAAGCGTACAATCATCAATGCACCAAAACCAAGTCATCCATAATGTAATACAATAAGAGGCCCACGGTGATGAGCAGCAGCGGGCACAAGGAGATGGTCATCGAGCGGTAAAAGGTAATGGGCAGGGGGGCAAAGGCTGGTGTAAAGCAGAAGAATTCAAGCATTGGTAATGCATCGGATTCGCCTATGTGATGAATAAAAAGCTGTTTTCATCAATCATCCTCCGGGACAAAGGAACGAGCTCCATGACCAGTAGCCCAGGAGTGGAAAGGGTGTGGCGCAGCAGCCAGAGCTGCTGTCTCGAGAGCTGGGGATCCTGGTCCGAGTTTCGGTGGCGTAACATCCTGTGATTCTGGGCAAATCACTTAATCTCTCCAGGTGATAAGTTGCTATTTAAATGTGCTGCAAGACAAAAAAGCAAAAAGAGGAAAAACCTTATGAAAAAATTATTCCACCAAAGCAGATGTTAACAGTATTTGGCTAGGAAAACTACTAAGAGAAGCAGATGAGGAAGAAGCACCGGCAAATGCAGGAAAATATGCTACAGCCAATAGAAATGGAGGAAAAGTAAGTGGCACGCACAGGAACCAATGAAAAGAGAGGAGGCAGGATGTAAACCCTTTCACAAGCACAGCGCAAATGCTGTGCAGGCAAAACCTAAAAAATGATGTGCACGAAGAAGAGCTCCCTGAGATGTACCTTAGAGGAGTAGATGTGATGCCCAGCAGGGGGCACTGGGTGATCAGCTTCAGATGCACTGGGTGATGAGCATTAGGGAAGGGCGTGTACCAGGTGATGATGCACCCTAGAGGGCCAAAGGATCATGAGTTTCATGCGGGTTTCAGAAGGCCACAGGGTTATGACTTTCATGGGGGCTCTGGGCGATACACCTCAGGTGAGCACTGGTCCTGTGCATTGAGACATGGGCATAGTGCACAAGGGGGACACAGTTGGTTCAATGATGGTTCAGGGCACAGGATGTGTACATCATGGGGGTATCGAGTAATGTACACTAGGAGGCACGCCTCCATGTGTAATAAGGTGACTTTTAAAAATGCTTAAATTGTCCTATATCAGAGAAGTGAGTCCCTCACTTCTATCCTAATCTTTTCTTTGAGTTACGTTTTTGCTATTCTTAATGAAGAATTGCAAGTACCAGCATGCATTTTAGAAGCTTGCTCACAGTGCCTAGAAGCGATGCGTAGGTCTGTATCATATTTAAGATGTGGTGCATGCACTGCTCTATACAGATATCACTATGGGGCAAATATGCACAACTCACATTCAGGGACGTATGTATGTCATATTTGACACCTTTAATCAGTACTGAGTTTCTGGCCAATGGCATGCTGGGATAACATTTGAAACCAGACACGAAGCATTACATGCAAAAAAAACATTGTAAGAAGTGATGCAAAATAACGGTTTGTCTGAACATTAGTCAAGCAATGAACGTGGGGAGAGAATGTGGCATAACAGACAGAGTTGACGACTTTGGTGCTGGGAAACCAGGTTCGACTTTCGGTGTCAGTTCAACATCCTGTGATTTTCAGCAAATCATGTAATCTCCAAACATGAATATACGCTTGTAACCGGTGCTTATGTAAACCGCTCCTTCGGGTCTAGTTCACACAAAAAGAAACTCAACCGACTTGGATGATTCTGTGAAAGCAGTGTGTAATTTCTGCAGAAAAAGAAGTACGGAAGCCGAACTTTTTCCGTGGGAGCCCAATGCCAATGCCAGGGTGACCAAATATCAAGACTGACTAATCTTTCTTCTTCATTCTTGACACCACTTTTTATTTATCTCACTCCCTTTGTGTTCATCTTTATTTTCCTATTCCTCTCTCCCGCCTTCTTTGTCCCTTTTGTACCTTTTTAGGGCGAGCCTAGAGTGTCAGCGCGCATGCGCTGCTCTGGGAGACTTGTTGTGGTGGAGTATGGAAGAGACGCACCGCCCACTCTCCTCCCATATTTTTCATTGGCTTGTGTCGTTGTCCTTTGTAAATGCTGGCTTCTGATTTGTTAATAGGCTATTCCCTCCTTAGTACTGCCTTGTCTTCATTTGTAACCTCCCATGGTGACTGGTCCCTTTACTTCAGTTGTTACACAGTACTTGTTATTTAGTATTGTAAGCATTCTTTTCTTTCTTGAGTTTCTCATACTGCACGCACAACGTCTCTCCCTCTTCTTGCGGTACCCTCTCTCCCTCAGCCGCATTCTCCCCTCTCAACGGCACCCGTGCAAGATGTCTGTCTCCCTCTCTGCACTTAGCAAAGTCCCCTGGTAAAACACTACTCCCTCCCTGTTTCGTTACTGTAAGGTTAACACAGTGAGTGCCTGGGAGGAGGGAGAGGTGGAAGGGCCGGTGCTCTGCCTCTGACTTCCTTATACACTCTGTAGCTTGGAGAGGGACTCCACAGGGAGGGCCTCCTCGGGACATGAGTACAGCGCCCACCAGCACCTCTAGCTGCCTTGCACCCACGGGTGAGGCTGTGACCGGGATCCCGCAGCCATGGGCGGATATCAGGGGGTTACCGTCATCCCGGGGATGGTGAGTACTGGTCTATACTGAAAGACACCTAGAGCACTTGTTAATTAAAATAAAAGGAGAGCAAATGTCATCGCATATCTGTTTGTAAGATAATGTTGGTGGGAAACCTTCTTGAGAAACTACAAGACCACAGATCTGTAGTGCAGAGCCAGAATTGATCCCTTTATAAAAGCTAGTATTTATCAAACCAGGTTCTGTGTTTTTTAAAGGGAAAGGAGACCTGTTTTACTGGCTAATGTGAATGTTGCAATTTCGCACAGGGCAATCACTCTCCGAGCTCTGGCGCAAGAGCCCTCGACAGGCCAGCGCCAGCAAAAAATGTAGCGTTTGACTCTAAAATCTAAAAAGGGAAACAGGGCAGTGGAGGGGAAGGGGGGTTGGACTGGACGTCAGGCCTTGCAGCGACCGGCCTGCCTGCCAGAGTCAGCGCTGCTGCTGATAACATGGCCCTCTCCAAAGCCTTGAGTGCGGATCTGGAGACTGGTTACATAACAAGTTATCCGGCCAGGATCAGGGCAAGAGCTATGTTGTACCTTTTTTTGCGGTTTTCAGGATGGAGCAAACAGACCTTGCCCACTGCTTTACCATCTGTTCTTTCTCTGGAAATGCACCCAAAGTCCGAATCTCAATTTCAGAGATGCTCACGAGAAGGACCTGCAACTTTTCTCGATCTAAACATACTTTATACTTCCATTAGCAAATACTTATCTCCTGTAAATAGATTCTGTTACTTTTCTCTCTAATATATTAAATCAAGCCATACATAGGGCCATATTCACAAGGATCTATTGCCGAGTTAACGGCACTTTATCGCAGCCAAAATTATGATAACCTTATCGCCCCAATCACAAGCTGGTGTTAACAGCCCACAGCCCCAGTATACACGCGATAGCAGCCGCAAAAAACATCGCCACAGATGACCCCAGCAACTATCGCTAATGAGATGCAGAGTAGGCGTTCCTGTGCCAAAAGCCACGAAAACACCACTCCACAACATTCACAACGACCAGCCATAACTGCGATAAGAACACAAAACAGGCGATAAGTCGCGTTAGCAGTAGGAAAGTAACACCTGCTCTGAACTGGTGCTAAGTCGGACCACAGCCTGTACCACAAAAGGGAGGCCAGCCCAGAGCCACACCTGAAGAACAGCAGATGCACCCGGGCAACTGAACATGCAGCCCGGAGGGCCGAAAGGGCAACAACACCCGCCGCCACCAACCCCAGGACCCCCCTCCACAGCACCCCCGATCAAAGACATGCCACACCAGCTAAACCTAAACATGTACAAAATAATCCGCATGATGTCGCACAATCACAACTGGTGACATGCATCACACATTCACTTACGAAGCAACAAATGAACCTTTATTAAAATGAAAACTGAAATGAAATGAAGACACATGGCGGCTCCCCTCGGGACAATCCTTGGGTTACAGCCTGCAAGACAAAAGTCAGGATGTGAAGGTGTGTCCTGCGCACATCAAAGGACAGAGAGAGAGCGAAGGAGAGAGAGAGGAAGAGAGGGAGAGAGATAGATAAGAAGAGAGGAAGAGAGAGAGAGAGAAAAAAAGAGAGGGGAGAGAGATATAAGAAGAGAGGGGGAGAGAGAGAGAGAGAGAGAGAGAGAGAAGAAGAGAGGTGGAGAGAGAGAGTGAGAGAGAGAGGGGGAGAGAGAGAGAGAAGAAGAGAGGGGGAGAGAGAGAAAAAAAGAGAGGGGGAGAGAGAGAGGGAAGAAGAGAGGGGGAGAGAGAGAGAAGAAGAGAGGGGGAGAGAGAGAGAGAGAGAGAGAGAGAGAGAGAGATAAGAAGAGAGGGGGAGAGAGATAAGAAAAGAGGGGGAGAGAGAGAGTGCCGCCCCTGCTCACCCAGGCCACACTGCTCACCTGCTGCCACCGGTGTGTCTCCAACCACTTGCCGGTATGTATTGCAGTTCACCAGGTCACACATCTGAGACAGACCCATCATCTGAAACAGAGTCCAGATACATGATTGGCACAGTACACACAATTGCACAAGACAACATCGCCTGCCCGCCCATGCACACCCAAGCAGAGGAACCCCAGCCCCTCCCGCCGCCTATCGGAGCATGCCCGCCCATGCACACCCAGGCCTCACTGCTCACCTTCCGCCACCGGCGTGAAGACAGGAGGTCCCACCACGTGCCGCTGCAAGCCAAAAGCCCGGGGCCCGCAGACAGGGCACCCTCCACATCATGCAGCCCCGCTCCGCAGGCCACCAGGTCTTATGTTTGGTGCTGGGTCTTGATTACTCCAATCACAGAGGACATACCAGGGCACCCGGCCTCATCGCAGGCTGCACACCCGCTCAGCCCAATAGATGCCACTAACTCTGGGATCCCGGAAGCGACGCCACGTGGCAGTAGGCACGCACTGCCCGCTGGCTCTGGCCTACACTGCAGTCCAGCAGGGCACACAAAACTTGAGCTGCCCGGACCGCAGGGACGGGGCATCATTGCTGGCTGCACACCCACTCAGCACTTAAGGTGCCCCTACCTCAGTGCACCCAAAGTCAACGCCTGATGGCGGGGTGCCTGTGCCGGCCGCAAAGCATCAGGTGCCACTAACCCTCTGCAACACCAGTCAGCGCCACGTGGTGGTAGGTCCGTGATGGACGCAAGGCCTCAGGTGCCACTAACCCTGTGCGCAACATCTCATGGGCCCTTTATGATTGAGAACCATGGAGCATCCGTCATCCTGTCACCACCGGCAGAGGGGAATGTGACGTTGTCGGCCCCTTATGTTGGCGGAGTCACATGGCCTGTGACGCCTGTGCCGGATGGGTGTGGTGTGTGTGCAAACCTGCCCTCAGGGAGTGGCTGTGACATGCTGACAACTAGACTAGTGACCTGCACACCACCAGCGAGTACGCCTGCGATGGGTAGCAATGAGGGCCCCCCTCGGAGCGTAAGCAGGGTGGTCTGGCCTGCCGTAGGCCAGACCAGCACAGGGCTTGCAACAATGACTTGTGGGCTCTGGGAGTGGTTCAGTCCATGTCCGGACATGGAACTGACTGATGCGTGTGTCCCTGTTGTAGTGTCCGCGGCACCCGGAACACAATATGCAATGTAGCACCCTCTGACTGGCATCCCACAGGATGAGCATCATTGATGCAAGGGAAATCACTGTCCCTACATTCATCCACACATTCATTTATGAATGATGAAAGACATAACACAGCAGTGCGTTTCTGGATGTTTATTACACATCCAGTGCAGTTTTGCAGCTGGAGCGGTACAGGGCAATGCCAAGCACACTACACAATATGGGCCCGTGGAGGGCCAGCCAGAGTCCATCCGGGGATGACAAGTACTGCGGAAGAGGAAGGGTACAGTCCGCAGTCTGGTCGCCGTGTCATTGGTCATGCAGTCCAAGGTCAGTGCATCGGAGTGTATCGGGGGTCAGTGGAAGGTCATGGGGCCATATGCGGCACCAAGCAGAAACAGGCCAGGTGGCGGAAATGAATGCTAGTGCCTCCTGATCACAAATCCATCACATCCTCGTCCCCGGATGTGTGCTCTGCCCCACCTGTGGGTGTTGCAGTACCGGCTGAGGCACTGTGTGCCACTGACACATCAGGTGCCGGAGTGGATGCATCTGCTGCACTGTGAGGCAATGGCACACCAGGGGGCGGAGATGTGGATGGTGTGGGGGCAGCAGCATTCATCATCGCCACGCCTTGTGACAGCAATGCCATGATGAGGATCTGCAGGGCATGGTAGATCCCAGCTACATTTCGCTGGTGTGCAGTGGTGGCTGCCATCCTTTCCGCATCCATACGCACCATGTCCTCCATGAGCCTCTGCATGTGTGCCAGCTCACGGCTGGTATCGCTGTAGCCCCTCTGTGCGGACAGGTGTTCTTCTCTCCGCATCATGACTCCAGCCATGTCAGTCAGGGCTCGTTCGAGACCATGGAGCGGGCCTAGACACCCATGGATGACGTCCAGTTTGGTAGCCATGAGGTCGAACAACACCTGCACCTGTTCAGCCGTCTCCCTCTGGCTCTCCAGCACACGGCATTGGATGGCCATGTGCTGTTCCTGGGGGTCTTGGGAGACTGCCGGGCCGTGGGTACCTCCAGCTGGGTGGTTTGGGTGGTGGGTGGGGTCTCCTCGATGCAGCTGGGCAGCCCTGATCCTGGCGGTGAGTCGCGGATGATGTCAATGATGTCTAGGAGGGCTTGTGCGTCGATGCTGGGGTTGTCCTCCTCGTCATCAATGAAGAGTGGCTGGGACTGCTCTGCAGTGTGATGGGGAGATGGTGTCTTGCAATGTGTCAACATGTATGTAGCCGCATGGGACATGTTGACATTCAGACAGCATGGCATTGTACATTGTGACAGTCTATAGATCTAGGCGATGACCCAGAGTCATTGAGGGTGGGCACTGTGCTCTGCTTAATTGTGTATGTGTGCCTTCGGGGCCATTTCCACCCATCCCCCCAGTACCCGGTGGTCACTCACACTGCTGCGGTTGTGTTGTGTCTTGTCAAGCAGTGTCCGGTCCCCCGACTCCGGCCACAGTATACATACTGATGACTGTCGACATCAGCTCCTCCATGTCACCCTGCACGAGCTGTGGCGCTGGGCCCCCACCTCCAGTCTGCATTGCTGCCTTCTGGTTGGCTGCGAGTTTCTCCTTGGTCTTTCGCTTGATGTCATTCCATCGCCTCTTGACCTCGTCCATTGTCCTCTTGTGCTCTCCGACGGCATTCACCTTGTCCACGATGTCCCGCCATATTCAAGTTTTGGTGCCCATTGACACGTTGGAGGTGACGAACGGTTGCTAATGGTGTTCCATCACTTCCATGACTATGATCCTGTTCGCCTGCGGATTGAACTTCGTGTTCCTCTTCTTCTTGTCCTTGCCCTTCCCTGTCCCCGAGGTCCCGGGCTGGTCGTCCTGGGTGCTTGTGGGGTTGCGCTCGTCCTCTGCATTTGCTCCGGCTGCCTCCATGGTGCTTGGATTATTTGGTGATGTTTAGCACACGTTCTTGTGCATATACCCCATAGTGTTTTCCCTCGCGTATCCTTATATATTGTTCACTTGCTCATATAAACTACTGTGACACCCCTGCTCTAGTACGAGATCCCTAAACCGGAGATAAATAAATTCCGTAAAGATGTAACTGCCGCAACGAACCAAATGAGTTCAGTTTTGCTTTTTTTTTAAATACTAAGGCATAGGACAATTTTCAAACTGTGAAAGATGGATTTAAGCTGCCAGTACATTCATTCAGTTTCATTTTATGAATGCAGGGTACTGCAAACATAGATAACTTTTTATGTTTAACTGGTTGTTTACGGATTTGTGTTTTTGTAGATAAAACCCTTCCTTATTAGACATGTCCAATAATTCGCAAAAAAAATAATGTTTGCATTTGTTTCACAAATGATTTTGCCGCTGTTTGTCTTGATGTATAAAAAAGATTCCACACTGTGAAATAAAACATAATGGGCCATATGTAGGTAACCCAGAAATACCGATTCCTAAATACCGAATTTTACCGAATCGGTATTTAGAAATCGGTATTTTCTATGTACCTAATTTTTCGGTAACTCTTACCGATTCGGTAAAAATCGGTAAATGTTTACCGATTCTACAATACCGACCGGTGTTTCCAAAACGGTATTTACCGAATCGGTAAATACCGATTCGGTATTTTCCGAATCGGTAAATACTGAATCGGAATTTACCGAATCGGTAATTCGAATGAACAGCAATTGAGGAATCAGCCAATCCTGTGCAAACCACACCCCACCCAACCAGGAAGTGGCCACACCCAGGCAGGTGCACACAATCAGCAGACTCTGGAGAGGCTGGGAGTGCAGAGGAGAGCAACAGAGCCAGTGGCTGAACTTGCACAGGAAATCTGACACAATGGCCAGCCAGGACACAGAGAGAAAAGGAGGGGAAAGGAAGAGGAAACTCAAATTCAGTCCAAAGGAACTGCAGGTACTTGTGGAGGAGGTGGTGAAGCAGCATAATAAGCTGTTTGGAAAGCAGTCCCTGCAAGTGGCAGAATCAGAGAAAAGACGGATCTGGCTTGGAATCCAGGCGCAGGTAAATGCCATCAGGAGTGAACCCCCGGGACATTGATGTGCTGAAGAAGCGGTGGTACGACATCCGTATCATCACAAAGAGGAAGATGGCTGCTCTGAAGAAAGAGGCCAGTCGGACAGGAGGAGGAAGGAACAGGGCACCTGCCCTGACTGAACTTGAGGAGCTCGTGGAGTCCACGATTGAGCCCGAAAGTGTCGTTGGGATTGGGGATGCAGACAGCTCTGCCAGAGCTGCTACCAAACAAGGTAAGACGCATGCACAGCATTGTGCCCCCTTCCCCTATCCCAAATCCCCAATTGGGCAATGTGAATCCCACTCCAGTACAGGGGTTTGTGCATACCAGCAATGCATTATGGGAGATGTAGTCTGTGAAACCCCTATCATGACAAGATTTGCACAGAACAACAAGGCATGTGACACACATAAGCGATGAGCAGGCAGAGGACAATGAGATAGTGATGCTGAAATTTATTATGATGTAAGCAATGCAGGGCTGCAGGTACACTCAGCTGATGTTGAATTTCTGTCCACAGGCGATACTTCGCGCAGGACTGCTCAGGAGAAGGGAGAGAGGGCACCCCGGAAGGACAGCACAGAGAAGGCCACCACGAGTGCTGGGCAGACAACAGCACCACAGCCAGCATCACCACCACAGCCAGCCACGCCACCACAGCCAGCCTCGCCACCACATCCACCCTCGCCACTCCTGCTGGCCTCACCCGCATCAACACCACCTGCATTGGTCAGGTCTGGGAGGCGTGCAGTTGCCAGACTGCATGTGTCAGAGTCCTCATCAGAAGACTCGAGGGGGCAGGAAACATCCACTGTGCCACTGGATGGTAGCAATGCCAGTTTGCCCTCCGCCTCTGAGGGAGCACACACAGGTGCCAGACGCCGCCGCAGGGCTCGTGTGTGCAGTCCACCTCCACAGGGTGAGAGCCATGGTGTGTTCTTAGGGTGGAGGCCACCATGGTGAAGGTGCAGCGCCTACAAGGCAAGGCAATTCAGTCAGTCCAGCGCCAGATGAAGGGCCTAAATGACACAATGGGCAACATTGACAGGGGCATAAGCTCAATGGCTGAGGGCATGAGGGAGATGGCTGCGGGCATGCGCGACATGTCCCAGTTCATCATGTTGCTGTGCACAAAAATCGATGAGGACAGAGCAACACGGCGGAGGGAGAGGCAGAAAATTGATCACCACACAAGGGCAGTGAACCGCCTAGCAACTGCCACTTCTCTGCTCTGCAGGCACTCCTTGGCAATGCAGGAGGGGCTTGCGCACTGCAGCAATGATGTGTCAAGGGGGCTGGTGAGGGTGACCAGTGCACTGGAGGTGCTGCTTACAAGCCACTCTGGCACCACTGGTGCTGTGGATGCTGGGGACAGCGAGGACACCACCAGTAGGAGCAGCATTACCCCCCTGTCACAGACACACGGAGGAGCATCAGACGGCATGGGGCTGCCACTGGTCCCACAGCCAGTGAGGACACTCAATCACTGGCATCCCGCACTGTAGTGCGTGGGCACAGACGCTGATGCAGCACACAATTACAGGACACAGTTGGGTGAAGGAACCCTTGACTTCCAACTATGGATGTCACCAATTTGTTAGGCCAGTTTTGGCATTGTGTTGTGGAGTAGTGCCGGATAATTAAAACTATGTCATAGCATCCAACTACTGTGTCCCCTTATTTACTTAGAAAAATGGTTGCATGTGATCTCTGCCCGTCTCACTCTCCCATCTGTTGCTGCTGCCACTCCTGCTGCGTTGGGCTCTGGCTGTGCAAACTCATCATCATTGTCCTCAAAATCTGTTATTTCCACCTCTGTACCTATCTTTGTGGCAAGGTTGTGCAGCATTGCACAAGTGGCAATGATCTTGCAGCAGATGATGGGTGTGTACTGGCGTGCGCCTCCGCTTTTGTGGAGGCAGCGGAACCTGCTTTTCAATAGTCCAAACGTGCGCTCCACCACGTTGCGTGTTGATTTGTGTGCCACATTATATCGTCTCTCACTCAGGGTTGATGGGTGTAGGTAGGGAGTGAGGATGAATGACCGCACGGCATATGCACTATCGCCTAGGTGAGTAAGAGAGTACCATTAGTCACATACCTCAATACACATTCATATGCGGTAAGTATTAGGGAGTGTCACAGTGATTTACCTAGCAGGTATCCTTCTCCAAATTCTCCGGCAACCAGGCGTGTGTAGATCCCCCTGTTCTGGAAGATGTAGGAGTCGTGGGTGTTCCCAGGAAACTTAGCTACGATATCAGTGATTATGTTGCCTGCATCGCAGATTACCTGCACATTTATGGAGTGGGTGGACTTTCTGTTCCTGTAGATGTGCTCAGTGGCTGCTGGTGGGCAGATTGGAATGTGTGTGCCATCAATACAGCCTATGACATGCGGGAACTGTGCCATCTGGTAAAAAGTGGTCTTTGTTTTCAGCAGTTCAGCCTGTGTGTTTGGGAAGCTAATGTAGTGTTGCATTCTCTGCATCATGGCATCCAGGAACTTCCTGAAGAAACGGGACAGGCAACTCTGGGATACCCCGCCTACCGCAGCTATCACCCCCTGGTAACTGCCAGATGCGAGTAGATGTAGGCTACAGAGCACCTGCACATGTGGTGGTATGGCATACGCCCTTGTTGTTGGATGGTCCAGGAGTGGGTGCAGGTCCCTTATCAGGTCCATGATGGTTTGGGGGTGTAGCCTGTACCTTTCATGTATCTCAGCCTCAGTCTGTTGAAAGAGTGTGATGCGCTGTCTGTAAATGCGTTCCTCCCGTCTCCAAATCCTCAGACCTGCTGCCTGTAGACGTAGGCGCCTTGCAATCACATACAGAGCCGCCATGGTGTTCACGCTGTTGCATTTTGGGATTGCTTATATGCACTGTGGCTGATTACCACCTGCTTTCACTCAGTGTTAATTACCGACTCTTAAATACCGAATTTCATGGAATTCGGTAATACCGAATTTACCTACATCTCTTTTCTCGTTTTACCATTTCATATTTACCGAATCGGTAAATATGAATTCGGTAAATATGAATCGGAAATTTAGAATTCGGTAAAGATGAATCGGTATTTACCGATTCATAATTACCGAATCCTTCTTTTTGGACTCCTACATCTCAATTGGCTAAATACCGGTCGGTAACGGGATATTTACCGAATTTCGGCCGTTACCGACCGGTATTTAGCTACCTACATATGGCCCAATGTGTTTACTGTGCTTACTTCCCTGATACATCCGCAGAAACAAATGATGGTACAATAGATTTGCTTGGAAGTTGCACTAGTTTATTTTTTATTTGACCCTGTCTCTGGGGCACTCTTGATGCAACTCCCAGGGCAATAGGACAATTCACACATTTTCCAGGCCCTCTAAAGGAGTGTCAGGAACACTATCGTCACTCAATGGTTTAGAATATAATGCATATTATGTATCATTCTTCACTGATTGAAGCATCAGCGAGAGAACCCAGGAGCATTGGATTGATGCTAAGTATTTAATTAATGGTTGCCGTGCACAAGAGTAGGCCTTGAAAACATATACTGCAAACACATGTCAAAAAGCATAGACTGCACAAATCTCGAACTTCCATAAAAATTTCCACACAAAATCATTCCAACTGTACCTAAACCTGGTATCAAACCCCTGACCTGCCATAAGCTGAAACTGCAGCTGAAATTTTGAACCTACATCTAAATCATGCTCCCACTTTGTTTATTCTGATTTTGGCATTAACCCCTTCCCTGCTCATGACGGAACCACTCCGTCATGAGCCACGGTTGCGCTGTGCTCATGATGGAGTGGTTCCGTCATGCTGCGGCCGTTGGCCGCCGCTCCGCCCACGCGGCGCTAATTCCCCGCCTGTGCGGGGATTAGCGCAGTGGGCGGAGACGTGACGGAACCACTCCGTCATGAGCACAGCTCAACTGTGGCTCGTGACGGAGCGGTTCCGTCACAAGCACAGCGCCACCGCGCTGCCCCCAAATCCCCCCAGCGCTGCGGCGGAATTCCTGCCGCGGCGAAGGGGTTAAATACGAGTTGGCGGATTTGAAGGAAAATCTATCTTTATGGTTTAGACTTTAACTGTTTGTTGTTTGGCGTATGTGCTTTGCAAGATATGTTTTGAAAGCTATTATATGTTTGTATATTTTTTTCTTAGTGTGTAGACATTACACCAAGGCCTGTTTTACAGCACGGCTGGAAACGGCATATGTTTTCAGTGAATACTGGGGAGAGAGGGACAGGGTTTTAACACAGGTTCACACAAACACACACACAAACTCACACGCACACGTTAGGTTAGCTGGTGGATTGTATAATTTTGGTGTTGTGTTTTTGTAGATTGACACGTTTTCTCCCTAAACCAGTAATTTAAATGAGCAGGTACTCCCAGGTTCCGAGTACCTGCACTTCTTAAATTTCAAATGTAGGGTACCAGCATTACTCATGCAGTGCAATACTTTCAACGGGAGAGTACTGGCCTTCTCAGTAGCAGACAGGTGTTCTGGGACACGTAGTACCTGCACTTCTTAAATGTATCTAAACTCATACGCGCACAATGTATTTAACGAGGGAGAACAGGCCCTTCTCAGTAGCAGACATGTATTCTGGGGAAATGAGGACTGGCTCTTCTGTATTTCCATTTCAAACACTGCCCAAACCACTGGCGTAGCTAGAGCTTGTGGCACCCGGGGCTATCCCTCAGATTGGAGCCCCTGGGGTGGTTGCTGGGGAAAAAGGACGGCAAGCACTTGAAAGAGGACCAAGAGACACGTAGTATCGCCGCTAATAGTTAACTCGATCATGCAAGTTACATGCACATACATGACACGGTCCAAGGCTACACAGTTGAATACACCGGTGACTGGCAGTGACTGGCAGTACAAAAGAGAACACACAGACTGAATGATCTATCTGGAGACTCAGAAAACGCATGTGACATCCATCAGAGAGCTGCGTGAACAATTACCTGGTAATCCCCTCAGCACAATGCAAGCATGCACATACATGACACTGTTCAGGGAACCATCATCTACAGCTGACATTAAATGGCCATTCATCATGGTCCCCCCATTAAAGCAGTGCACTTTGTGATCTGCATGGTACATGTTCTTTGCAGCAGGCATATTAACCCTCAGTGCTACCTTTCCATGAGTCATCCCTTCCACTAGACAAAACTCGGATCTCTCTCTAGGAAGAATATTAATCACCGAAGTTATCATGACATTTTTATTGTTTATGAAAATTGCTGGAAGCCAGGAAGGTGGCAGCAAGTTTTTTTAAAACCATAATATACTTACAAACGCTACGCACCCACCCGAAATAGGTACACAGTGCGGTCACACCATTTGCACCACCCTAACCTGCTCAAGGTTCATGTGACCTCAGTGACAGAGCCACAGTGACTGGATCACTGTTGCTCTAGGGTGTGCTACTTCGTAGGCCTGCCCGAAAGACTGGAGATGAACTTCAGTATGGATTGTGGTGGACAGGCCATCAAGGTTAACTCACAATTGACACCACTAGGGTACACCTGCTTGCGCTAAGACATCAAGCCTTCTAAGGTCTAGTGGAGCCTTGTAACGTCTAGCATGGAAATATGCTCCCTCAGTAGAGTGGTCTGGTGGACTGGTCATGAAGGCTGAACCCAGTTCCCCAGTTCCAAATTCGACAGCTCTGGCCATAGTGCCACATCCTCTCCCCCACTGAACACCATACTGCCCCACTGAGAGAAACTCGCACTGCCTTCAGCTACAACCTAATTGTGCCCGCTATAAACACTTGGATGTGGCTCAATTCAAGTTATGCACTTGATAAGAGTAATATGCTGCCTAAAAAAAAAAAGTAAAAGCAAACACTCATAGGGAATGCAAGATTAAGTAAAGCATGTGAAATGTAAGCAGAAACAACATGGTTACCTTAACGATCTCTCACTCACTATTCAGAAATCAGCGAGTGGTTTTACCTGAAAAGTTAAGGACATGACTACAGGGCACTGAAGGGAACCGTTTCAATGTCTATTGCTTATATCCTTAATAAACGTAAGCAGTATGGTTTAAAAAGACCACATCCATAAACAGAGCCATGGTACACATTTAGTTTTCCAATCCATCCATCAACCAGGTATTGCAGTACCTCCAGGAACGGTGCACTTCTCCACCTGGGGACAACAATGCTGTTCAAAGACGAGAAAACAAAAGTAGCGCTTCACTGCAAAGTCTGTAAAGTGAGGCTGATGTGTTTGGATGTGAATAAAACCAATCAGGCCACTTTGCAACCACTCTGTCTTGCTTTATTTAGTTATGTATTTATTTTTCATATTTAAAACCTTCTATTTCTCTCCATCCCGCAGCACTTTGGAATAGAAAAATGTCAGAAAAAGGGCATTTCCCGCAAGAGTGTTTTTCTTTTTTGGATCCATTTCACAGGGAAGCAACTAAATGAAAGAAGGAAAGAGGTTGTGAACCGTTTCTTCAAGTTACGGTTTTCAGTAAGTGAGGAGCAAGACAGAAAGAGAGGGAATAATAGGAAGAGAGGGGGGGACAGCTGCCAGCACAAAAAAGAAGAGGACATTACCCGAGTCCTATTCCTTCTCTGCCCGTCCCCGAACGTCCACGAAAGCAAGCCGAACCTTATCTGAATGTCTTTGTCCGCCCCCAAAATAGTGCCGCCTGGGGCGGACCGCCCCCACCGCCCCCCCCAGCTACGCCACTGTGAGGCAGCGATAGGTAGTACCGGGAACTACCAACCTCAGCTCCCCTCCCCCAGGCTTTGGATCCAGCCCTCGACGAGTGCGCAGGTCTGAGATCTGAAGGGTCGTGCGAGACCAGGAAAAGTGGCAGAACTGGCCACTGTGTGCACGAGCTGCTGGAAAAGCAGACAGTGTCCACGGATAGACGGTAACAGGATGGCCAGCTCTATGAAAAGACTCGGGAGTGACGTTCTAACGGGACATCGGCATTTTGGGTCTTAATATCACGTTTCTGCTAGAATATCTCATGATACTTAACGTATAAGACAATATTGTGCTTAATCCACAATCCTTCTATGAAAACGCTCCTTCACGTCCTCCTCCACCCACCCCTTCACGTCCCCCTTCTGTGTTCCTTTACTGCTTCCTCTAATTCTCTCCTCGATATGTCTTTTAACCTCTTTTTTTCTTTATCTATCACTCCTTCTCTTCTTTCCAGTCATATCCTTTCCATTCACACTCAAGAGCCTCAATATCACACTGGTGGGAGCTGACCACTATACAAGTGACGTATTCCCTTCCATAAACGACCTGACTTTGACATCCAATCCCTGCTTAAAGTACCCATTTTTATGTCTCGCCTGAGCCAGCGCATGCGCTGGTCTGGCGAGACATTTAGGAGTGGAGTTTTAAAAGTGTTGCCACAGGCTTTTGGTGGCCTAGCGCTTGCGTTCACGCGAGCGTGCACGCGCGTAACCGCCATCTGGCTTTCTGTAATGGCTCATTAAGCCTTATAGCGCGTGAATCCCCTCCCCTCCCCCCTCCCTTCTCCCACTCCCTCCACATCAGCACGAGCGCACGCTTGTTTTAGCTTATCTTTTTTTAAACTTTGAAACTGAGGGCCGCGCCGCTTCACGGATACCGTGCTCGGTTTATTGATATATTTCTTAACTTTAGCACTGAGTGCAACGCCCACTTCAAGGACACCGCTCTCAGTGTTGAAGTTAAGAAATATATAAAGAAACGGAGCGTGGTGTCCGTGAAGCAGCGCCGTGCTCAGTTTTAAACTTAAGCATTTGCAATGCAATCGGACGATTACATTGCAAATGCTTGTTTACTGTACATTTCCGTAAGTAATTCAGTCAGCGTCCTTAAGCTGTTACCT
Organism: Triturus cristatus; assembly: GCF_964204655.1. Lineage (NCBI taxonomy): Eukaryota > Metazoa > Chordata > Amphibia > Caudata > Salamandridae > Triturus > Triturus cristatus. Next base: position 795,199,148 of record NC_140583.1, on the reverse strand, counting down.
TGTCCCTCACTTTTGATTAACGACCCAATTGCATTTTCAATTTAGCCCTTTGTGCTTCACTTGTGTGGATACAATGTAACATCTGCACTTGTACTGTTGTGTAAACTTTGGTGGTTAATTTCCTATCTTCAAAACAAGACCTATGTGTAAGAAAAAGAGGAAAAGTTTAACCTTTCAAAGGTAACTACAAGACGAATATAGGTATTTATTTGTATCCAATTATTTTAGCATTGTAACATAACTTTAAAAAACGGACTATACTTTAACGTTGATCATGGAGTATGCTTCTCGGATTGTTCTATAAACTATACGCAGGTAAACTGCTCATTGTTTTGTAGTTATTCATGGGCCACCGTGTAGGTCAAAGTCTAATAAAGCCATTTTGGGGCCTCCTATTAAAGGTGATATTTATTTTACGCTTGTTTTTTATTTATCATGGCAAGAGGAGCTTGTGCATCTGTCCTATTCCTCTTTCAGACATCAAACATGAAGCGAATGTAGGAAAAGGGACTGAAATAAATCAGATGATGTGAAAGGTGGATGTACAAGGTCCTTCTTCTGCCTCGCTGGCGAGTCCTGCATCTAAAACATTTGCATGGTCGCCATCGACACATCATTGACAAGTCTTGAGCTTTTAAAACTGCAGTCGCCACGCAGACGCCCCAGAATGAAATTGCATTTTTATTTAGCATTACAAAATAACCTTACAGTTGATCACTTTCCTCCTCGGCCATAAATAATCAGGCGAGGCTCTAGCAGAGTCTATTTTGGAGCTCTGGCTCCATTATTTATACATTAGTGTAACTCAAATATGTATTCCTCTCTCGGGATAACCTTTACACAGCTGGCTTTGTCTTCCGTATAATTGTAATATTGGTTTTGTTGACAATGATACGCTCCTTTACTTGAACGCGAACAGGATTTTGTTTATTTCACGTCGAATATTAAATGCCACTTGCCACAGAAATAAATGTGCTGGAGTCGCCCAGACAGCTCCATCCAGGGCTCGCTGGACGCTAGTCCCAGCCGCCAGCAATCTGCAGTGCGCACGACGTGGTAACAATGATCACCGGCGTCGAATCGAGGCTCCATTTTCGGTTTCCTATTGACCCAGACTGGTTTTGAAGGTAATCCGGATCCAGTGGAGAGAGAGATAAATGTTGTGCTGCTCGTCAAGTGGAGATTGGGGGATAAGTGCGGTGGGGGTAGGGGTAGCTCAGCGTGCAGCTTGCATGCGGTGGTGATGGTGCCTTGAAAAAATCTCTGCTTTAAATTTACATATACACACCTTGGACGTATTTTCATCAAAACGCTAGGGGTGCAAGAACCGGCTTCGCCTCGTTTCACTATTGGTGACATTACAAGGTTTATGTAGTCTCTCAAAACTATTTAGCTAAAGGGAAAATGAGGTACTCCACAGTTTGGACATGACCTCAAAATGTAATGCAGGACCTATCCCTCAGGTCCTACTCAGAATTTTTTGTAATTACCACACCTTATTCTTCTCCCAGCCCTTCAGCAGCAAATAGTTTTGAGATACACAAAAGAATCAATGGTTTGACCACCATATTAGGGGAACGGCAGTTGGACCATTTTGGGACCGCCACAACCTCCAGGAATCTGCGATCCCTGGCGGTGGCGCGGTGGTGTGAAGTCACAATATGCTTGGTGGTAGATTTTCCTCTAGGCTAGTTCAAGTATCTTGGATCTTCTTTTGATTTGATTCAGAAGTAGAAAAACGTGCTCCGATCTCAATAGATAAATGCCTTAATATTCCGTGTAAATAATCCGGGCTTTGTACTGCAGAGGTCAAGGATGAGTCATCTGGCTCATCTAATTCAATCTGACTGCCACCTTCTACCAAAGAAGCCATAGGGTTTTCACTTAACGGGGTGTATCGGTTAGAAACAGGAATTGCAGCCAGTAAGTCCTGATTTTCAGTTGTCGCTAGGACCATCACTGAGTCCATCACTGCCTGAGTTACAGGTTTCCCAGTGACCTGAGTATTAGCCATAAAGTATGATTGAACGGAAGGAGTCACGTTAACTAAGTGCAGAGTTTTTTTCTTCCTGCTCTTCACAGGAGTGGGTTTCCCAGGTTTTTCTACTTTGTTGCACACCTTCTTTTGCTTAAGACTTACTACTGTCGCTGCTGGAGTAACTAAAACCTGACAGGCTCGGTCGTGCTGTTCAGCAACGGGTCCCCCGCTTGAAAGGGTACGTGATCTCAGTTTATATCTCTTACCAAGAGACACCTCTGACTTATTTAGTTTGGCCAGACCACTCTCGATAGACTGAGCCCCTCTATTTTCAGACTGACCAGATGGCTGTACCACTAGCTCCATAGGGCAGAGGGCACTTTCATTCCTCGTCCCCTTTACCTTAATTAGTTCTCCTGGGTGTAAAACACGATACTGGACTGAATATTCTGAATATTCTGCTTCTAAAATACCTCTAGATTCATCCCCCAGATCCAACTGTAGATGATAAAAACCCCCTCTCTTTGGCTCAATATAGGGATAAGCAGGGGCTAGGACTGGTCTGCCAGTCACACTGAAGCCAAGTATGTCGGTGCTCAGCAAATGCCCCTGCCGCCCTAAAAAGCGGAAAGTGTAAATCAGCTAACATTCAGGGACGTTCTGGGGCAGAAAGCAAGATACAACTACCCCCCCTTTCCCTCTGGCTCCTACCATATGTTTGCAGAGCAGGGGAGAGTAAAGCAGTAACACAATAGGTAGTGGCAGTAGAACAGCCGTAGAACAGCAAAACAGCACCCGGGTACAGCACCATACCTCCACAACCTCGCTCCTCTCCCAGTCGCTGACCCCTCCTGCCGGCTGCACAAACCTGGAGCTGCAACAATTCAGCTGCTCCTCACCCGATTAACACCCAGAACCACCGCCAAGGAAGCAGGAGAGAGTCAGGGGAGAGTCAGCCATTGCCCCTGGCGAGAGATCAGTGAAAAAGCAGGGGAAAGCAGGAAAACGGAGAGCTCTCCTCCTCCGAGCTTCCGAATCATCAGCAAAAAAGCAGCGGAAAGCAGGAAAACGGAGAGCTCTCCTCCTCCGAGAGAGCAAAGTGGAGGAATTGGGCCTAGAGGTTAAAAATAACTCTAATGAGGTGCGGAGACTGAAGGATAAAGAGCGGGATTTAACAGAGAGATTGGAGAGGTTAGAAAATATCTTGAGGAGGAATAATATCAGGGTTATAGATTTAAAAGAAGGTCTGGAAGGGGATCATTTAAAGGCCTATGTTATCAATCTTTTATCAGTCTTTTAATTAAAGCCTTTCCCCAAATCGCTACAGCTAACATCTGGGAGTCTGAAATCCAGAGAATACACAGGGATCCATTCAAGTTGAACCCTGCCCGGAAAAAGCCCAGGAAAATACTAATCTACATCCAATCTTATTTGCTAAAGGAGCAATTATTGGGGGCTGCCCTAAAACTTAAATCCATCCAGGTCCAGGCTGCCACCTTTAGTATTCGGTCTGATATCTCCCGGGTTACAGAGGATAGAAGGTGGGAACTCGGCAAGAGAATGGATGCATTGAGAGACCAGGGAGCCCAGGTACAGTTGCGATTCCCTGCTTTTTTAAAAGTTGTATGGGCTAACAAAATGAATAACTTCAGATTCCCAGAGGAAGTAGACAGCTTCTTGGCAAAGACCAAACCCAGTTAACTTAAGTTTAAGGGGGGTCTTTGCCGGCACTAGTTACTATCAGCATTCCTCATGATTTCATTTCTTTTTCTGTTTTCTTTGTTCGGAGGCTGGAGGGCCCGACCCGAACAGGCAATACTTATTGCCAATGGGTAATCAGGGAGGGTTCCCACAGGGGGGGAGGCGGGGCTGTGGGGTTGGGGAGGTAATGGTATTCACGTTTGCTGGTGGGGAGCATTGGGAAAAAATTAAAAAAAAGGTGTAACAACAATCTCATGTGACAAAATAACCTCTAGTAGCTTTTGTAGTTATAGTAGTAAGTGGAGACAGGACAGTGATGGAGGATAGGCCCATGCGGGGAGGGAAGCAACATCTTGATTTACTAAGCTGGAATGTATATGGATTGAGGGTGAAAGGAAGACAGCGTTTGATCCTTCAGTACCTAAAAAATAGCTCAGCTAGTATTTTAATGGTACAGGAGACCCATCTTTTACAATCAAGATACTATTTGGAAAATTAAGATAGGTGGATAAGATCATTTCAACAGACCAGCAATGTTCTTCGAAAGGGGTTGCTGTGATAATTATAATACATTCAGGAGTAGAAATAATTAAGTCTCAAGTTGACGACAGAGGGCGTTGGGTTATAGTTGCAATTAAGTGTCGGGAGACAAAATATACACTAGTTAGTTATTTTGGACCTAATGACGATGATACCACTTCCTTGAATAACCTTTGCCTCGCACTAGCAGACTATGATTCAGGTTTGATCTTGTGTGGAGACTTTAATGTACTTCTAAACAATAAACTAGATAGGTCCTCCCTTAGAACTCAGGTAGCAGTCCCACGTGTCAAAGCTTATCTTCTGGCCATGCTGAAAATGTTTTTAATCTTTTTGATGTATGGCGGAAAAAAATGGGTGAGAGAAGGGAATATTCTTTTTACAGCAAGAAGAATTCTCATTATTCAAGAATAGATTATATGTTTATGGAGCATTCCGATCTTGATAAAATCAGCACAATAGAATATCTGCCCATACATTTATCTGATCATGGTGCCATAGTTCTGAAACTAGAACTTTCCCCAGAGTCATCTTTGAGGAGGTGGACTTTAAATAGAAGATTTCTTTTGCAATCCTCAACTCCTGGCCTTCTGAAGTTAGAGGCTGCTTGTTTCTTCCAGGAGAATTTGGGGTCAGCTAGCATACATGTGGTCTGGGACACCTTTAAGGCCTGGCTGAGAGGGATAATAAAAGGAGCGGTTGTGGGTTGGGACAGGGCTGAGAGGAAAGAACTAGCTGACCTTGAATCACAGTTAACGGTGGCAGAGACAGATTTAAAGGCGAGTGGTCCTCCTGGGGTAGATAATACAAATTTAATTAGGAGAGCTGAAGAGTTGCAGCTGAAGTTCAGAATCAGGTCTGAGGAGATTTTGCGCCAAAAATGGGAGGCAAGCAAAATGAGTGATTTCGAGCAGGGGGAGAATTGTGGTAAACTCCTCGCAATGAAGAGCAGGGTTGATAGATCTAATAACTATATCACCAAAATTAAAGTTGGCTCCCAAGTCGTAGAGGACAAGGGTAGTATAGAACGAGTCTTTGCACAATTCTTCCAGGAACTCTACGAAGATGATCTTCAGGTGGCAGAAGAACATATTGATGGGTGGCTTAAAGAGAAACCTCTCCCTACATTAGCTGAGAACAGCCAGGGAATCCTCACATCAGAAATAACAGGATCTGAGATATTAGCTATCTTAGATGCTGTGAGGAATGGCAAAGCAGCAGGCCCCGATGCTATTCCGATCGAGATCTACACAAATTATCCCAGTCTGGCTGAAATTGTATAATGGTATCTTAGACGGTACATCTCCCCTGCCTGACTCTTGGAGCGATGCAGTTATTGCACTGATTTTAAAGCAAGGGAAGAATCCAATTCAATGTCAGTCATACCGCCCAATTTCTTTACTAAATGTTGACAATAAAGTCTTCGCTGGAATCTTGTATAACAGGCTTAATAAAGTTGTAGGGCCATTAATCCACATGGATCAAAAGGGTTTCCTGCCAGGCCGACAGATGTCTGATTTAGTACATACTTTAATTGGGTCGATTGACTTGGCTTCATCACAGGACCTCCCCCTTTCAAACATTACTGTTGATGCAGCCAAGGCCTTTGACCGGGTGAACTGGCACTTCTTGGACAGGGTCCTGAAGATCTTCAGTTTTGCTGATAGATTCAGGGAAGTGTTGAAAAAAATATATAAGTCCCCTCGAGCTCAGACTTTGCTAATGGTAATCTCTCCCCTGTAGTTAAGATAGGGCGTGGAACTAGGCAGGGTTGCCCGCTTTCTCCCATTTTATTTGATTTATATATAGAGCCATTAGCTCAGAGCTTAAGATTAAATCAGAAGATTGTCCCTTTTGAAATAAATGGGTTTGTACGAAAGTTAGCACTGTATGCGGATGATTTGATTCTTTTATCATCTAATGTTAGCCCCACACTTTCAGAGCTTGTAGCTGAAGCCCAATTTTTGGGAAGCTTGTCAGGTTATGAGATAAACAACGAGAAAACCAAGATTATGTCATGGAACATCACCGATCAGGAGGGGAACTTTGCCAAAGAACTCAGATACTTAGGAGTTATAATAACTCAGGACCCTGCCCAAATTCCTAAAACCAATCTAGATAGAGTCTCAAAAGAGGTTGATGTCCTACTAAAAAGATGGCAGAGTATCCCATTGTCACTCTATGGGCGAGTCAACCTGATCAAGATGTGCGTTCCTTCCAAAATATACCTAACTTTTTAACAACATCCCTCTAGAATTTGGAAAATCTGATATTCTCAAAATACAGGTTAAGATATCTTCCTATATCTGGGCAAGTAAAGCGATCCGGCTATCCTGGAAAAAACTTAGGCGTAAACTCCAGCGAGGGGTGTGGGCTTACCAGATTTTCAGCTGTACTATTGGGCCTACCAACTAAAGAACTGTAGAATGTTATTGCTCTCTCCTGATAATTCACTGATAGGCTGCATGTTCAAAACTATGTTAGTGGAGGAAGGGGAGCTAGGTTTTATGTACAAGTTCGGCTCTCCTAAATTCTTCAAACAAATCCGTTTAAAGATTTGGCGGCTAGGCTGTGGTCGGACTGCCGAAACTGTTTAGGACTATCCTATTATAGTGAATGGGCTCCAGTTTGGGACTCTCCCGGTACACCGGAGTGTCTTTTGGACACTCTTGCTTATCCACTAAAAGAGGCAGGAGTCGTATATTGGAGAGACCTCGTACTAGGCGATAAATGCCATTCCTGGGAATATTGGAGTCATAATACTAACTGTACTCTGTCCAGGTTTAAGTTCTATAAGCTCTCTTCCTGGTGTAAGAGTCAATGCTGGCCACTCTTGGATGGTAACAGTATGGAAAGCGAACTATAAGACCTAGCTCCCAGGAAAAAAGAAGCGGCGCAATGGTATAATCATCTCTTGGCAGCAACAGATAGAAAGATGGCGCGGCCATACAGAGTATGGGAGAATTACGTGCCGAGCGAGGAGCTGGAAACCTTATGGCAAGTATCTTTAGATATTCTTTACCCCCTGATTAAATATGCTGCACTCAGACAAAACACTTTTTCACACTCCACAGGATCTATTGGTCCCCACTTAAGATATCCAAGATAATGGGTGGTGGAGAAGCCAGCTGTCTGAGATGCGGCCATCAGAACGCAGATGATGTCCACGTATTCGTTTCCGGCCCTAAAATACAAGAATATTGGACTAATGTGGGTAAGACTATCTCTAGGGCCCTGGGTAGCATCGTGGAGGTAAGCCTATCTGTTATAGTATTTGCTTTTGCTCCTGCACTGGGGGGAGTTTCAGACCCGATAGGGCCCCAACAAAAACTGGTGTTTTACTTGATTTTGCTGGCCAGGAGGGAGATCTGTAAATTGTGGCACCAGACGACACCTCCCACTTGGAATGCTTGGTGGAATTCTGTTAAATATTTCAGAACGCTAGATCAAAAAGTAAATGTTTATAGAGAAAAGTCAGATAAGGGGCTGTTTTGGGATCTTTTGGATGATGCGGCATCTGGTTGAGTTTAGGGATAGGACAATGACCCAATGATTAAAACCTCCGGTCAGCTCAGGTTGCATGTTATGGGTATTCCCTGTAAAGAACATCAGCTGAGAGTGGAACCACCAAGCTAATACGCATCAGAGGTGGTACAGGTCGAATGGGTGCTATAGCTATGGTGGTCATATGAGATGGTGGTGCTGCTGCGGCATCGTTTCTGTCTCAGTCCGACCCTGACAGAAAGCAACAGGGAGCTGACTGTGGTGTGAAGGCTCCTCGAGAGAAGGGTTGGGGCTTGCTGGGAGCATAGATAGTATATTAAAAAGTTGTGGACCTGCTGCAAATAATGTTAGCTAACATGTATTTCAGTGTTTAAAAGAGCTATTGGGTTGTTATGGTGATGTATCTTCATTTGTTACTGTGTGCGCCATTATTATGGCACTAAGCAGTCATGGTCCTGGTATTGTTTTATCTTCGGGCAGTGTGCTCTTCCTCGTTCCTATAACCCTGACATGCCTCCTTAGGCCCACACTAGATATTATCTCCTTGATTATCCCAGATTCTGAGTTGCCCCTGAGCAGAGAGTAGGAGTAAAATTAAAACAGACACAGAAAGAGTGAGAAATACAGATTATCGCATTGGCACCCATAAAAGGGAAGTATGGGAAGGTGTTTTGAGTGTCAGGCCTGGTTGACGCCCATCCAGGAAGAGTAGGCCATGGGCGCAAGTTGCTGGTCTTATTGGGTGTTTTTAGTAAGGTATTTTTATAGAGTGCTGCATGCAGCCTCTTTTTTCTAGGAAGTATAATTAATGTGTGTTTCTATTTACTAATGCAATGGTACTCATTTTACCTACTGCAATGAATAGAAGGCTTAGTTGGCCTGGCTTCTGAATTTGTAACCTAATTACTGCAGAAGGCTGTGGCAAAATTATCATTCACTTAGCCATCTTGACAGCATTTATTTTGCCGTGTATAGGGAACAACAGGAATAGATGGTCCTGAACATTATCACAGAGACAAGTCAAGCAGGTTGGTTGAAGGTGATTGTTCTGTGACCATGACCTGGTGATTCTGGATGTTTTTGGAAAAGATGTGGTGTAGAATGTGGGAACCCATGCCTGACAGGTGGCACAGTGAATGGGCACAGCGGATGGGCTATCCACATTACTTTTGTGCTGCTGGCTTTAAATCATCATTTATTTATTCTGATGGGAACCGGAGGACTGAAGTCACTGGGCATTGTTTCTAGGTCTGGTCAGGTCATGGAACTGGATATTTCTAAGTGTTTTTGCCAGAATGTATGGAAGTGCTGGTGCAGTATTAGATTATAATCCTAGCTTCCTCAATGAACACAGTTGTGTGTTTCTGGCTTCATCACATTGGCGTCTGGAATGGGCTATACTTTCTTTCCCTCCAATATTGGGGAATGTTTGGAAAAAAATCTAAACCTGATGGAGATTCATTTTATGGTGTGGCTTTGGTGCTATCTTTGTACATGTGTGAGCTTTGTCCTATGCAGGATAAGCATAGAGGTCCTTCTGGACACAGGGAACTGGAGATATTGACATATATTCAGTTGTTATTTCATGCCAGTGGGAACTAAAGGAGTGGAGATACTAGAATGAGATGCCAGAAGGCGAGAGAGAAGGTGATTGTGACAAACACAGGTGAGTCAATGTGCTTGAACGTCTGTAAAGTTTAGATGTTTTTTTCTAAAGTAATTTTGCCATGGTGGCCTCTTAACTCCCTGATGACATAATGATATTCTAAGATGACACTGAAGTTGTATCACTCATCTTCCATCCAGAAAAACTTTTGAATAATTTGAGTGATTCATGTATAAATTGGATGGAGGGAATCCAATGGATGTTGGGGATTGGCATAAGTAGGGTGCATATGTATTAGAGTCTCTGTTGAAAATGGTAGGTGGCACTTTAATACTGAAAGGTGATTGCACATATGGAAGTTGCACTGAAGATTGGAGGCTGGTGCTGCACTTGTGGATGTTCGCACTGGAAAGTGGAAGCTGAGTGTGTTCTTTTCAATGCTCTGGTCTGAACTTTTATCATTAAATTAGAGGCTGTAAGAGCTTTATGCAGCTTGTGATACCTCTGAATTGGAAACTTCCATTATTTGTATTGTTTAAATAGATGCTACATTATATACAGTATTTGTAAAAGCACTACATGCAAAAGATCACATTGAAATTAATAGCTGGAGTACCTGGGCATAAGAAATTTGGTTACTAGTTGAGAGGGGTGGACGCCCCACTCAAATAATAACAAGCATTGGCATAGCCAATAGGTCTCGCCTTTGGGACCTTATAAGTGTTTAGCCATGCAACAGTTGATGTTGTTGCACCAAGGATATTGTACTGCATAACTAAATACTTATAAGGTTCCAAAGGCAAGTCCTATTTGCTATGCCAATGCTTGTCTTCCTTTCCCTCAAGTACCCATCTTCTCAAGACAAATAGAACATTCATTCTGTCCTGCCTTACATAATTGAGTGCAAACAGATAGAACATTAATTCTGTCCTGCCTTACATAATTGAGCGCAAAAGGACTGCATTTAAACTGTATCACTGTGGACCGATTTGTAAATGACGAGGACTTACAGACCACAGTAAAATTGCAAATGCAGAACGATTTCTGTGCCACAAGATTGATCTACCTATGAGTAGCATCTGAATATCTTGATGTCATTTCTATATAATCCTTGAGAAAGCCGTGGTCTGATTGACTCTGTAGGGCGAAACACGTGTCGGCTGTTGAAGATCTTTTATTGTACCTCACTTTGCAATGAATAATAGACTCACAAAAATATTTTAAAAATACATAAATAAATGAATATATTTGAAATTACCGTCTGGAACTGAACTATATCTGTTAATGAAGGAACATTGTGAAATGGAGGAGGAGGTATTCACATACCCTTAAATGCTTACAAATTGAGGTACAAAAGGTTCAATACCTCGAGAATAGCCTCCCCAACACTGGATTTAAGGCAATCGTGTCCAGAAAGAGAACCCTTGAACCTTACTTTGAAACCTCAACCTGTATCACTGTGTGAAGGCACCTGCGGCCAAAATCTTTGTGCACTGCTCAAACTCTAGGCTATAGTAGCAGTAAGACAACTCTGGTGGTTCCTGCACTTGCTCTAGAGAGTTGTGAGCAGTCTAATCACAAGTTTGACCCATCATAAAATAGCACCAAGAGTTAAAGCGTCTGCTGCACATTCTCAATCATCCAGGCACCAGCTGACCCCTCATCTTCTGAGACCCCCCCACGTCCTAACATCTCTGTCTTTGATATGTGACATTACGGTATAGTTCTGTGAGTTCTGAAATGGCTTCAAGGAGCTGCATACAGGCTGCAAGGTATCGCTTTAGAACCATGCTGTTTTTAGGTCGAGCACTAGCGATGACCTGTTGTTTCTCTCAGTGGAGCTTTGGAAAACCCACCCATTGCCATTGGCTGTTGGCTGCAGCATCCAGAAATGCTGGCTTCTTATTGGTCCATTTCTCTCAAAGCCCCTCCTTTGTGTGCTTAGTTCTCTTTCTGTCGATTTCACTCTGAGAATATTTAGGTTGGCTATCACAAAGAACAGCGTGTGATGGCCTCTCTTCCGTCCTCCCATCTGGCTATTGCCAGTCAGGCATTGCTTCTTTTTGTAATTTTAAATAGCGCGAATTTAGGCAGAGGGAGATTACGTTATTTTCCCAGAATTTCTGATGTTGAGCCGACGCCAAGGCTCAAACCTGGCTATCCAGCTCCGGCTGTAAGGCCACATCCTTTGTCTATCCACATTCTCTGTTTATAGTTCTTGAAAGCTCTTTATATTAGTTCTCACAGCTTGAACTTAACCTGGAGAATGCGCATCGAGGTCGTCTTAAGTCACGCCAGCACCGAAAGAAAAAGAATATAGAAAATGCATTATTGTTAAAAAATAAGAACTGCTCATATTTTGAAAAACGGCTAGGTTTGAAATTAGGTTTAAATGTGCTTTTTTAATCAAAATACTTTAGTGCTCCGAGTACAATTATGACAACATTTTGGTAAGATTCTAAATGTGGTTAAAAAAAATTCATGTGGTGAGACCATCTGATTTTCATGGTGCTGGGGTATTTCTTGCTTGTAGTGAATTCGAAACCATTTGGCAAATACTAGCGTTCTTTAGCGTTCTTCATGTAGGCGTTAGGTGTTTCGGGTATGTACTTATAGGCAATTGTGCTTACTCCCCACATAGGCTCCAGACCCGGCAACAGTGGCAGTAAGATGGAGGAGAGCAGAACCCCAGAGGGGGGTGACTAGGGTAGAGTGGGTTTACCCACGAGGTAGCAACAGGCAATGCAGCAAGCACTCCATGGACAGAGGGCGCATACAGTTGCCTGCAAAACCTAGATGCTGTGGAGTGTGTGTAGGCCTAGTACACTATAGGCGCCGTGAACAAAGGGACACAGTAGGCAGGAGTGCTAGTGTGGGCCAAAGACCACGAGCGGTCTTGCGCCCGTTTATTTATACCTTCGGGCGTGCCCGCCCTCCGGGTGCGTGGATGCGTGTGATGCGTAGTGGAACGGGCCGGATGGCTCCGTTACCACATCCCTCCAATCTTTCAGATATAGAGATCATTCGCTACGGAACAGTTCGGCTCTCTTGCGCACACCACGCAAAGTCCCTCAGTCTCTGATTAGGGGCCGGATTCGGCCGGAGGCCATACTTCTGGCTCCGGGGGACTTCTCCTCGTCCGGTCCTGCAGGTTCCTCTTCCACTGGGTGCCCCCGCACCTTCGGAGGACCCGTTCGTCCCGTCCTCCCGTCCTTCCGCGCTGGACAGTGGGGGCGCGCTCCGCTGTGGGCTCGCTTGCCCTCCGGACGAGCTACACCCTTCTCCGGCATCCAGTTCCTCCTCCTGCGGGTCAGTCTCTCGTGGGGCCGTGGTGACTTGCTTGAACCAGGATGTGTTTCGGGTCACTACTCGTGTTCCTCTCTGGACCGACACCATGGTGCCCTGCACCTTGACTACCTCCCACACTTCCGGTTCAAACGGGGTGCGATACTTCCAGTTTGGATAGCGGTCCTTCATGATGACCTTGTCCCCCACCCGGAGACTCCTCTCCTGGGCCCTCCGAGCCCGACTGGCGTTCTCATTGGAGGTCCGCCTCCTGGCCTGAGCCGCACCTTGGTCCAGCGGCCGAGGCTGCCACGACTGACTCGCCGGGATGTTGTCTCTGGGGGCCTTCCGGAATAGGAGGTGCGCAGGTGCGCACCGAGTGGTGCAGTGAGGTGTCCGGCGGTACGCACTGAGGAACTGTGATAGGCATTGCTCCGCATCTTCCCCTTGGTCCACTCCTATCTTCAGCGCCCGGTTCATCGTGCGCATGAACCGTTCTACCTCTCCGTTGGCCTGGGGCCATTGCGGGGTGATCTTCCGGTGCCGGACTCCTCGGGCTGCCAGGTATTCTTGGAACTCTCTGCCCTGAAAGGGCGGCCCATTGTCCGACCGGACTTCCTCGGGCAGACCCATCATGGCGAATATGCGGTCCAGCGCTGCTCTCACCTGGCTGAACGCTGTGGAGGACACCACCTCCACCACCGGGAATTTGGAGTGCGAGTCCATTACCACCAAGGTGTGTCGCCCATCTGGGAAAGATCCGAAGTCCACACACAGCTTGGACCAGGGTTCTAGACACGGGTCTTCCGTGATCACCGGATGCGGTGCCGGCTCGCCCCCCGTGATGTTACACGAGTGACAGTTTCGGACGACTTCCTCTACCATGGCATCCATCCGAGGAAACCACACTTTGCTCCGTAGCCTGGCCTTTGTCTTGGAGACGTCTTGATGCCCTTGGTGAGCCAGGCGAACCACCTCTCCTTGGAGACTCCTCGGGATTACGAGCGAGGCCCCTCTCATGACCACTCCCTGTGGCCCCTCGCTGAGCTCACTCTGCGCTTTCCACACCTGTTGCCGAAAAACTCTTTCATCCTCAGTGAGGGCTTGCACCCCGTCCAGGAAGTTCCGCCAATTTCGGTTCACCAGCGTTTGCTTCACCTTGATGAGGCATACGTCCGCTTGTGACACCATCCGGACGAACTCTTCCGTGCAGCTCACATCCAAAGGATCTGGACCCGATTGGGATGGGCTCGGGTGTCTTGACAGAAAGTCAGCAGGGTTATTGGCCCCAGGTCGGAAGACTACCTCGAACCGGTAGGCTTGCAGCTGGACTGCCCATCTTTCGATCTGTGGTGGGCCCAGTCGTGCAGTGCCAGCGAAGAGCGGGACAAGGGGCTTGTGGTCGGTGACCACCCGGAAGTCGTGACCATACAGGTAGAGGTGAAAATGCTGGCAGGCCCACTTGATGGCCAGCGCCTCTCGCTCGATTTGTGCATACCGCATTTCGGTGGCAGTCAGGGCCCTGCTGGCATATGCGGTGGGGACCCACACCCGCGCTTCCGTCTCCTGCATCAGGACTGCACCCAGCCCGACGGGGCTCGCATCCACTACCACCTCCATTTGCCGATGTGGTCTGAAATACGACATGACCTTGTCGTCGATGAGCGCGTCCTTGACCGCCTGGAATGCTAGATCTTCCTTCGCTGCCCAGGTCCAGGGCTGGCCGCTCTTCGTGAGGAGTCGGAGTGGCTCCGACAAGGACGCGAGATTGGGGATAAACCGTCCGCAATCGGTTGCCATCCCTAGAAAGCTCCTGACCTCGGTGGCAGATGTGGGCCTCGGGGCTGCTCGGATCGCTTCCGCCTTCTTCGGATCGACTCTCAAACCTTCCCTGGAGAAGACGTAGCCAAAGAACTCGACCGACTCCTGGTAGAAGGAGCACTTGGCCTCGTGCAGGGTCAGGCCACTGTCCGCCAGCCGCTGCAGTGTGTCTCGAAGATGCCTGTGATGCTCTTCCAAGGTCTTCGAGAATACCAGTATATCGTCGCTCAAGTTAATGACTCCTTGGAGTCCAGAGAGAGTTTCCCGTATGGCATTCTGGAACACCTCCGCGGCTGACGAGATCCCGAAACTCAGCCGCTTGTACCTCCATAAGCCAACGTGGGTGGAGAAGGTGGTGATGTTGCGGCTGTCCGGGTGGAGCTCTAGCTGATGGTATCCTGCATTAAGATCCAGTTTTGTGAACCACTGGGCGCCGTTGAGGTCGGCCACAATGTCGTCCATGGTGGGTGTGAGGTGTCTTTCGCGCTTCACTGCCTTGTTCGGGAGGCGCATGTCGACGCATAAGCGGATGGCGCCTGGCTGCTTGGGTTTGGGCGCCACGACGAGGGGGGACACCCACGGGGTGGGGCCCGACACCTTTTCGATCACCCCCAGGTCCTCCAACTTCTTCAACTCCTCCTCCACTCGTGGTCTCAGGAGGAATGGTATCCTCCGATGCCGGAGCGCCATGGGCCGGACCGTGGGGTCCACGTGCAGTTTGAACTGTTTCCCGCGCAGGCATCCAAGACCTCGGAACAGCATGGGGAAGTCCTTTAACATCTCCCTGGCGTGCAGGTCGTGCACCTGGTTCGCGAAGAACACCAGCGCCAGGTCTTCGGCGGTGTGACAGCTCAGCAGGGTGCCCCGCTTTCCTTCCGCCACGTGGAACGTCGTGGCCAGTTTCCTGCCGTCACTAACGACTTCAACTTCGATCACTCCTCGCAGGGACAGTGGCTTGTCGCTGTCATATGTGAATATTTGGGCCTTCGAGGGTCGCAGGGGTGGTCGCGGCGACAGTCTCTCGTACTGGCAGCTATCCATTACGTCCACTGACGCCCCAGTGTCGATGAGAGCGCTCACCGGAGACCCGGCCACCGTGATGTCGCACATGGGCGGCGGCCTGCGCCTCGTGCCTTCTCTGCCAACAAACGAGACGAAGAACACCTCGTCATCATCCGCCTCGCCCTCCAATTCCAGCTGGGTGTTGTCTCCTTGGGCGGTGGACTCCTCCAACGTCAGTTGGCGCACACTCGCCGCGGCACCTCGCGTGCCCCCAGCATTGCTTCGCCCTCTTCCGCCTCTACAGACCTTCGCGAAATGGTTCACCCGTCCACACTTCAAACACGTCTGTCCTCTCGCGATGCACCTTCCGCCTGGTGGGTGGTCTAGGCCGCAGTTACCGCAGGCGTTCCTCTGGGGAGCCCTCGTGGCTCCACGCTGATGGGTCGGTCGCCTCTATAGTACATCCACTCTCTCCTCCTTGACTGCAGGCACTTTCAGGGCCGCAGCCGGCCGGTTGAGGGCCGCTTCCATCGCGTCCTCGCGTGCATTGGATAGCTCGTGGGACCGGCCCAGAACCAAGATCTCGTCAAGGGAGATGCCCAGCTGCCGTAGGATGAGGCGCCGCAGTGGGACCGACCGGCATCCCTGGATGAGCTGCACCCGAATCTCTGCTCTCTGGTCCGGTAGCGTGCACGATAGCGAGAGTTTGCGAAGGCGGGCATAGAAGCCGTCGATGGTTTCCGTTTCTTCTTGTCGGGCCTGGCGGAGCAATGAACCACTCGAAGTCGGGGTTAGTCTGGGGGTCAAAGTGACGATTTAGGGCCCTTATAGCACCCGCATAGTCGTTGGCGTTCCCTCTGTCTGGTAGGGTCTCGAAGAGGTCGTACAGCTCCTCGCCACCGTAGCACATGAGGAGAGATCTCTTGACTGTTTCATCTGTTTCTCGCACCCCAACAAAGTAGTGCTCCAACCGTCCGATCCATGAGCGCCATCGCACTGCCGCCGTGGAGGGGTCCGAAAGCTCGCTAAACGGAGGTAGCGGGGCTACTGCGCCATGTCCAGGAGCGGCGGGCGCTGGCTGCGCGGCCCGCTGCGGTGGCGGTTGCTGGGTGCCTCCTCCACTGGTGCCGGGGGTGGTCATGCCTGCTGCACCTCTCCGTCAGACACACTCCTCTCGGGCCGTGGCTGCAGGTCCGCTATCCGGGCGAGACCACTGTCTCCTTCCTCCCCCGCCTAGGATGACTGCAGCTGCCTGGCTGGCGCTGCGCGCAGGCGAGACCACTGGCTGCTCCCTTCTATACTGTCTGTCCCTGTGGGCTGAGCCTCCCAGGCAGGCACTGCTGAGGACGCCCCTGCAGCTCCCTTCCCTCGCGCACACTTCTATGAGACAGGGGGGGCCTTGCAAAGTAGACGACCATGGGGCACTCCCCACCCCAACCAGACACAGCACGGGCTCGCGAGGGTCGATTCCCCCCTCCGGGGCGAGCTTACCGGCAGTGGGCGGGCAGATGATCCTCCCCCAGGGCTCCAGAGCGTCACCAACGGCCCTGCCTGTCAGCGCGAGGGCGCGCGTGTCGAAACGCGGACCGTCCCGCCTCCGCGGACTGCCAGGAATCGCCGACAGCGGGATCGTCGCACAGCAGGTATTCGGGAGGGGTGATGCGCGGGTGGGCTCCGCCTCGTCGCCAATGTGTAGGCCTAGTACACTGTAGGCGCCGTGAACAAAGGGACACAGTAGGCAGGAGTGCTAGTGTGGGCCAAAGACCACGAGCGGTCTTGCGCCCGTTTATTTATACCTTCGGGCGTGCCCGCCCTCCGGGTGCGTGGATGCGTGTGATGCGTAGCGGAACGGGCCGGATGGCTCCGTTACCACAGATGCCACGTAAGTTGTTCAGTTTGCGCTTGAAAAAAAGAGCTTGCCTTTTAAAACGGTAATTTGTGTGCTGTGAAAGTGGAACCTGTCAGAGTGCTTCGCGGAAATCACCCACGTGAAGACCATTAGCGGACTTGGGTGTGATGAGGCTTGGTTCTGGTGCTGTGCGTGAGGGAACACGATGCAGCGCCTCGTTTACATGCATGTGCAAGTGTGTAAGAAGAGTGCTGATCGTACCGCCTCCATTGCAGTCTGTAGTGCAGAATTAACCGGCCTTCTTGGAACTTGCGGCCAGCTCTACTGCTGTTGATCCGGTGAAAGTGCCCTACAACTGCATGTTCAGTACATTGAAGCTTATTTCTTTTTCATTATTGTGATTTAAAGTCATGTAATGCTCTTGGTCCAAGCCCTCTTCTTTCAGGACCATTATATACCCGTGGAAGGGTTCTTGCCTTTCCTCAGTTGGGGACAATTGCATCTAATGTAATGTGGGCCGTTTACGTAGTCGATGGATATTATTTTAAAACCTTGGCGGTCATTTCATCAATATACCAGGCCAAGTAAAAGCGCGCAGCTTTGAGGGGTAAATATGCTAAAGCAAGTCCAGTCTTGTGATGTCATTTAGTTTGCTGCCATTTAAATACGTCACAGGATTAGGTTTCAAGCCCAGTCTTATGATGTAATTAATTGCCTTGCTTTTAAATACGTCACAGGATTAGGTTTTCCATCCCGCATTTAACCCCTGAAAAAACACTTACTTACATCCTACAGAAGTGATAATAGAAAGGCAAAGAACATGAACTACTGGTGATAATTGATGCTTCTGATAGGAAGCCATGTAATAACAACATATCATATAAGTGTTATTGGTAACTATTGCTTTATAGCGTGTTTCCCGCACCGTCTGCATACAACACCCATAAATGACACATTGTGAAACAAGATCCCATTCTCCTCATTGATAAGTCACAGGCATAATAGATAATACAGAGAAAATGAATACATTGGGTGCATGTCCTGGATAACCGAAGCTGTAACTTTTACAAGCCATGTACTAGCATTTCATGCGTTTGATCGATAGGATTGATGCTTAACTACATCCCTTACTGTCTTCAGCCATCTGATTGTCTTTGTGGTAACCAGTAACAGCCTCCACGCTATTGTACCATGAACTAATCCCATCACGTCATCTGCCATGCTGATTGGCGATTAATAGCTGCCCTTGCGCTACCATAATTGAATGATGCTCGTTTTTCAGTGATTTCACAATTATCTGGCAATTGGAAATCACTGAATCTGTTGTGCCACGCTCCTTACAGCAGCTCTCGTTCTGGTATCTAACCCTTGATTTAGGAAGTGGGGTGAGCAAGTAAATGAGTGTAATGCTTCACTTGATATCAGCCACTGGTTTAAACGCCTTCCAGGCCGTCAGTTTTTGCTCAATGTGCTGCTACAGGCTAGGCCTCACCGCATGCAAACGAGCCTCACTGACGGGCTGCCAATATACTCTGCACCACTTAACTTTACTCCACTTAACTCTAACCCACACTACTACACTCTACTCCACTAACTCTATAATGCTATACCCCATTAAAATATGATCCACTGACACTCTAATACATTACAAATACCACACTGTACAGCACTATACTCCTCTATCTGCCATTCTACGACACTGGTTCGCTCTTCTCCACTATACAACCCTCTACGCAACTTCCTCTATACACTACATAGCACTTTACTCCACTAAATTCTATGACACAATACTCTACTACACTATATACTAACCTACTCCACTCTGTGCCACTCTACTCTACAACACAATACACACCCTCTGCACTACTCCAGTGTATTCTACACCAATACACAACACTCTGTACCACTCCACTCTATGACACTATACTCAATTCTCACACTATACTCCACTGTATGACACTCTACCACCTCCACAACACTTCACAACACTTTAAGCTACTTCATTACACTACTTTTCACTCTTATCCACGCCAATAAACTCCACTATAGGGCGAGACCTATTGGCATTGCCAATGCTTGTTTAATCATTATTTTTGTATGCTTATGTTATTCAAACGGTTGCTTATTAGTGCCACTTCAATGGTTCCTCGCTTAATTACTCACACAGACAGCTACATCTGCCATTCTTACAGTGCAGGCCTGTTTCGTACATTCAGAGTTTGCAAAGGTCAAAAACCTACCTCTAAATCATAGTTTATCTCTTAAATGCTTATGATGTGACAGGGTGGGTGTCTTTGTTCACCCAATGACATTGGCGTTAAGGGCACGAGCTGGCTCCCTGTTAGGATGACCCTAGAACAAAATGAGTGCCGATGGCTCTGCAAGTGATGCATTTGTGTTATCCCAGCTGCAACAGAAAATAAGACACTTCCCTACCCCACTGCAGGTTGCTGCTCTTATGACAAAACACAAGGTGCTGCCCCCTGAATGTGACCCGTGTCGGCAGATTGCCCCGGGATACAGCAGCTTGGTGGGCTTGCATCTTGCTCAGTAATACCTGCTGCATGCGGCTCGGCACCCCTCTTTCCCACCACTGCTTGTACCCTCTCTTTCTCAATGTGTGTTCTTGGGCTAACTAACTTCTGCATTTGTAAAGCTCCCTTTTATCCAGAGGGGCTTCTTTGCATTGAATAATCAATGTTTATTGTTACCCACGTCAATGGTACCTTTTTTATTGACCTCAGGAGGATAACAAAATGAGTGGATCCACCAGAATTTGAATCTGTGATTTTTAAAGGCAAACGTGCAGTGGCGGTGCGTCCATTGGAAGTGTTGGGGCGTTGCCCCACTAGCCATGGACGACCGTCACGCGAACATTCAGGATTCAAAATCAAAATAAATAATCTGAGCGTAAGCACACTCGCAATCTGCGGCAACGCTCTAGCTCAGAGAGCTGTACCCGGGACAAGCCCGACTTAATCGGACATCGCGGAAGGTGTGGGGGCGGGGCTGCGGCAGTGATTGACAGCGCAGCAGAAATAGCGCTGCTGCAGTGTGTGCGCATGTACATTTTTGGGTTAGTCATTTTTATGACTGGCCCGTGCATGCGCACACGCAGTAGTACCTTCCCTCCTCCTCCCCTATAGCGACTCAGACTGGCGAGGGACCCGGGCCCCCGGGTCTTATTATGGGCAGGCAGTAACCCTGCTCTTAGCCAACCCTGGCGCAGTGGCGCTGCTAATGCAGCTCCAGGATTGGCTGAGAGAGTAGACACCGCGCAGCCAGGCAGCCTGCAGGATGGTGCCGCGCGTGGGTGGTGGCACTGCCCAGTGCCGCACGTGTATGGCCAATCACACTGTGGCTTATGTGAGCCATGCAGTGGCAATTGGCAATTTCCGCTCTACGCTGTCGGCACGTCACCGCGCCTGGCGCACCAGTGCTGACGAGTCAGAGTCACGAGAGTCGAGAGTGTAGTAGAGTAGACCTCGTGCCGGTGTGTCTTCTCCAGTACTGGTCTTCTCTTGAGTCAGTCGAGTCGAGTGAGTCAGTGACAGTCTACACACTTCCTCAATGAGATAACGTAAGTTTTTATTTTAACACAGTCAGTTGTTTCTAAATTCTAACATGGCGCTGGCGCATCGTTTCTTCATGCTTAGACAGCGGCTCTTCTGCTTTGAATAATTATTGCTCTGGGTCGATATTCCCGACAGATCCTAAGTGTACTGTGCAGTCATATTTCATAGGCTTCTCGTCGGAAGTGTCTGCGATTGCGAATCCTACGACCTTTGGCCAGTACAATAATACAAATACTGTGTGCAGTAAATGCAGCACGTGGATATTTTCATAAGAATGGGCCTCTTCCTTTTTGTGCAATGGCCTCATTCCCAGTTACATTCATTCACAGAAACGTCCAGCATTGAAGCTCAGCACGGCTCATGAGGACCTTGTGACATTGTGAACAGGCCATTTCTGTCACACATCACTGCATTGAATTCTTGACTTTATGACATTGCGGGTTTGCTCTGAGTGACAGGAACTTTTACGTTTTGAGTGCTATCACTGACACTACAAAAAAAAGGGATGCAGAGCACAATCTCTGGACGTACCAGTGTGCCAAACTCTGTATCAAGCCTAATGACTGCAAAAATGTCACACAACCCACAAGTATGGCGGCCGATGAGTATTGCGAGCTGGCTCGTGCGGTGCCACACAAGAGATCTTGGTGTCCAGCGGGAAGCAGGGAAGTGGGAAGAACAGTGTAGTCATGTCTCCCCCTCAAACCTCAGGCAGGGGGAGACACAATGGTGCCAAGCAGCTTCCATAGGCCGTGGACCTGCAGCACCTGCACCCTCGGGCACAAGATTTTTGACAGCAGGGTAAGATAATTAATTTAGAGATTAGTGAGAAAGAGGGATGGAAGGCGCAGGTGGAAGAGGACGCAGAAGAATGAAGAAGAGGTGCTGAAGGACAGAGGAAGTAGAACAATTGTGTATGTTTTTTTTAATAATAAATAAGAATGTAAATTTAGAAACGTTCGAGGAAAGAGCGGCTAAATCAGGAACACATGGCAGCCATTTCTGGTGGCTGTGGTTTGCTCAACAGACTCAACACTTCATTGTTGGTCAATGATACATCCTAGAGGTGGCATGTAACTTGTAACATAATCACTGCGCTCTTGCCGAACAGCACTGTTATGATTATAGTGTGCATATGGACCTGCATTAGTCCCTTGGAGAGGGACTGTGTAATATTTTGTATATTTGAAAAATATTATCATTTATATTATAGCTATATTTGTTAAATAAATTAATTTTAAGCTATCTTTCTTTTTTGCAGTGTATGTGTTCGATTGCTAGTTCACAAAAGATCACACAGTGTCACTGTCTAACACATACAACAGTGGGCAAGAGTGCGTTTGGCCTTTTTGCCTTGAAGTAGTCTACAACTGAGAACACTTTGGTTTGTTGAGATTGTTTTGATTTGACCAGAGTGCATGCTTCTATGTGTATTCATTTATTCATTCATTTATTGGCAGCAACTGTACAAATGGAGATTGTTTCATGTTTCTTAAAGACCTTCCCAAGATCACAGATGTTTATTACTACTAAAGTTGACACAGCAGTTGTTCCCAACACAGAAGTTACACCATCACTGTACACATGTACACACCAGAAGTCCTAAACACAGCAATTATGTTGACCCTTTCCACACATCTTTGCAGGCAGCACTGAAATGGTTGCAATTTTAGGTTAGGCAGATAATAGCCTTGTGTTTATGACTGTCTGGCACGACTGATGACGATTTCAGGCACGAGGGCCCGGTTACGTGGAAGCATATTCACGAAGGCACTGGCATAATAATTGTTCAAGCTGCTGACAAAGCCAGGTTATACTTCAAAGGCCGTGCGATGTACAAGCAGCCCATCCCCTGGGAAGCATCGCTAACCCTTGCAGTCAGCATCCTAAAGCCAAGCCTAGCTCCCCGAGTGCGTCAGGAGGCGCACCCGGGGCAGCAGTGAGTTGGTAGCTGACAGATCTTATTTTGTGTGCTCGGCTCAGCTGCTGAATCATGCTGTGCACAGCTTAGTAAATAATATAGGCACACTGACCAGTCATGACCTGCAGGAAGGGTATGAAAGGGGGAGCACTGAATAGGCTAGCCCATGTGTGTGCTTCCTAATCTCTTTGATCCCTTGTATGCCAATTGACGCTTTGATTCACCAGGTCTGCCTGGATCAACCAGAGCGGCGTGGTCTCATTTTGTGCCATGTGCTTTCATAGATAATTGTGGATTTATTCATTTTCACGGTCGTTTGTATCTAACTGTACTTTTAGGGTTTCATCGAGGCGCGGCAGGGCCTCCTTGTGCAGTAGTTAACACTGGCATTTTATTGACACACCAGGGATTCAGCGTCATTAGGAATGGGACAAGTCGGAGACTCATGGAAAATGAACTTTCGGAGGCACAGCCAAGCGCGCCAATAGGTCTCACCTTTGGGACCTTATAATTAAATGTTTAGCAATGCAACACTTGATGTTGTTGCACCAAGGATATTGTTAATGTTTTTCCTAGAGACAGATCAGAGTTTTGTCTAATGGAAGTTTTGACTCATGGAAAGGTAGCGCAGGAGGTTAATGTGGCTCCTGCAAAGAACATGTACCTGATGCAGATCACAAAATGCACATGATGTAAATAGGTCAGTGAGTCACTGCATTTGTCAGAGAGATCATTTTGTTACTTGCAGTTTGTAAGTAAAAATACTAACATACAACAGTGAGCTATTAACTGTCATCTAAGAGCTGCATGCAAACTGCAAGGTAAAAATGTTAGCGTGATGTTCCCCCCCCCGTCTTTCTTTGATTACCCTAATGTTTCAAAAATAAATTTTATATTTTTATTTTCAGCACCTGGTAAACCTGACAACCTGAACCATTACCTAGTTTTTGGGCAATTTTGGGATGGAGAGTAAGAGGCCCCAACCTCCTTTGCTGCTCTTTCATCCCGGCTACGACCCAGCAAACAACCGTGTTAAAGGTAAGGAAACGGATGATATTTTTTTGTTAGATTGGAGTTAGGGCTATGTTTGTGGTCACTCTACATGGTGGTTGGGTTGGGTGCACATTCTGAACATTGTACCCTCAGTGGATGGAATGTACTAATACTGAGCCTTAGCCCTGTGCTTTGGGCAATAACGGTTGTTAAAGGCACTATCTATTCCTTGCCTTGTTCAAGGCCCTCAAACAGTGTCTGTTTCAGTGCCTTCAGCAACCACTATGGCACACAGAGGAAGCAGGCAGTAAGGCTGTATTTTTAGCAGTCCTGTTGCCCAAAGGGGAGCCGTTGGAGATATATTGCGATAATGCACAAGATATATGTATTTGTCCTGAAATTTGATATTATTGCACCAAATCGTATACGGTGTACTTTGATTATTGACAGGCTTCTTTCATATTGGTAAGGACAGCATCGGCATGACGAATATGGTAGAACAAATAATTACACGGTCATTCCATGCACGGCCACTAGAGGAGAAACTACATACAAAGAGATTAGGACCTGATCGGCCTGACCTACAACTGCAACAATTACCCAGGACAGAGGAAAATCTTACAAACGTACATTCTCAAACACCTGGTACACAAAAGCTGATTGGCTTACAGGGTGCCCGTCAAGAAACAAACTGTTCTGCTTCCCCTGCTTGCTGTTTAATGGTGATTTTCCTTGGACAAGAGAAGGAGTGATAGACTTGAAGCATCTGTCTGAAAAAATAAAGAAGCATGCACACACAAGGAAGCATATGGAAAGCCTGACGAGACTGGGAATGTTTGACCGATTGAGCAGCACATAAACAATGCATACCGCCAAACAATACAGAAACACAATGAAGCAGTTGATATGAATAGGCACATACTATCAAAAATAATTGATTGCATTTGTTTCTGTGGTGCTTTCGAACTGGCATTGAGAGGCCATGAAGAATCAGAAGGTTCCCCAAATCCTGGAATATTCAAAGGCCTTGTGGATTTAATAGCAAGCATAGACAAGGAAATGTAAGCACATTTAGCAAGTGCTACAGACTTTAAGGGCACCTTTAAAACTATACAAAATGAACTCCTTGAGTGTATGCTACAAATTATGAGAAGCCATATTGTCCAAGAGTTGCAAAACACAGACTTTGTGGCTATTCAGGCTGATGACACCACTGATGTGTCCACCCCTTATGCTCATTATGTGCAGTGTTACGCACACCAACTTAATCTTATTATGCAACAGGCAGTATCAAAGATCACCGAGATACAAATTTTCTTTCAGGATGTAGGAGGCATGGCAGCATTCTTCTCACGTTCCCCAAAAAGAACGGAAGCACTTCAGGAGATTGTGGACAAAAGGGTTCCAAGGGGATCCTCAGCTCTTTGGAACTTTAGCATACGTACAGTCCAACTAATATATCAGTATAGGGAGGACCTTGTGAAATGTTTTGAAACCATAGAAGTCAATGAAACCTTTCATTTCAAAACTCATAGTGAAGCCCGTGGCTTTGCTAGAACACTAAAAGATAGAGAGTTTTCAGTTCTTTCTGTTTTTATTTCAAGACATAATGTCAGCTGTTGAAAATGTATACAATCAGTTTCAAGCACGAGAGATCGATACTGTCTCTGTGAAAAGAAATACTACTATGTTTGTCGAACGCATAAGCAAAGTGAGAGATGAGGTTGACAATTTAGACAGCAAACTGCCAGAGGCTTCAACTTTTTCAAACTTTTTCAAACTACAGGAAAAACATCACCACTCTGGTCCGAAATGCAAACGAGATATGTGACATTGTAATTGTGCATGCACAAGAACGTTTTGCTTTCACAAAACATTTGGTGAGTGCCGCATTATTGGAAAGTGAATACTTTGCAAAATATGATGAATCCTTCCCTGAGCATGCTCTGCATGAGGCTGTGGAAGCTTATCCTATGCTCAACCAAGAGGACCTGAAAACTGAGTTGACTGTACTGTACTCAATGCCTGTGTACCGAAAGGCCAAAGATGCCAAGTCTTTGCTGGCTTTAATTCATAAACTTAATATGGAAAAGACATTTACAGAGACAGTGGCTTTACTAAAAATTGTCATTACCACTCCTATGACAACAGCAGAGGCAGAACGATCTTTTTCCGCCTTAAAGAGGATTAAAACATTCCTGAGGAACACCATGCTTGAGGAAAGACTAAATGCTTTGGCAATACTCTCTATGGAGAGCGAATTAGTGAAAAGATTCACAGACTTTAACATTCAAGTTATAGTAAAGTTTGCGGCTCTTAAATACAGATGTGCTGATTTTAGATACAAAAAGTAAACATATGTTGAATGCTGCTAGTTTGCGACCTAGTTGTTTGTTAAATAATAAACATCTGTGAGGTACTCAGAAATGCATTATATCTCAAAGTCTGTTATGAAGCTCTGTGGTTATACTGAATAAGCAGCTACCTATGTTATATGACATCTCTTTATTAATGTAATAACTGCACTTTCACAATTGCTTTATTAACCATCCTGCTTTCTCAAATTTGCTTGAAAATGCACCATTTTTCCACTCTTTTTTCAAAATGTTCTCGGGGGAGAAGCCCCCTGAATCCCCTTACGTTGTTCGGGCTGGCTCGCTACCCTCGCTCGCTACGGTGAAGTATGACAATCATTTTATGCCTCACTACTTTCAAATGTCACCGTCCGCCACTGCAAACATAGAACCCTGTAGAAAATGCATTAGTTCGATGTCTTTTACAGCAGGGCATGCTGGTAGCTGTAGTTCTCTTTGTGTTTGTCACTGGAGGTGCCCTTTTTCTCAGTGCAGAGTATCTTGGTATTTTCTTTTCCTCTGAATATTTCTTAGTGCTGTGGATGCTTATATCTATGGTTCTCCGAATGTCACTCATCCCAAGGAATTCTGGGAATTGTAGTTCTGCTGTTCTGTCTTGTTTGAGTGCATGCTGGTATTGATAACTTTTCGGGTTTTCTTTCAGCTGATTATGCTCATGTCCGCAGTTCTCAGACTTTTACTGCATTGAATTCTGAAACTTGTGGTTTTGTTTTACAGCAGAACATGCTAGTAGGTGTATCTAAGTGACTCTTCCTGCATTGAATGCTGGAAGTTGAAGTTTTTTGTTGTTGCTTGAGGTCATGCTCATAGCTGTAGTGATCTGAGTGACTTGCTGCATTGAATGCTGCATCTTGTAGTTTTTAGGTCAAGCTTGGGCAGCGCATGTGCTGCTCTGTGAGGCATGCTGTATTTGAGTGTGGACTTGAAGGTCCGCCCACTCTCTGCCCATATTTTTCATTGGCTTGTGTCATTGTCCTTTGTAAATGCTGGCTTCAGATTAGTTAGTAGGATTGTTAGTCCCTCCTTAGTATCGCCTTGTCTTCATTTGTAACCTCCCATGAGGACAGGTCCTTTTACTTCACGGTATGTCTTATTTAGTCTGTAAGCACTATTTTCTATAATGAGTTTCTCCTACTGCAGACACCACATGCTTTCCTGCAACATTCATCACGCCATGCACGGTTTCACTTTCCAATCAGCCCTGGTCAATGTTGGCCACTTTTTTGAAAGGACATAGGTCTCACATTTACAGGAGTTTGAGCTAATGGCATTGTAAATGACAATGCCTTTTATTTGTGGGTTAATTATCAAAACAGATGGAATGGATTGTCATTTACAATGCCAATAGCTTAAACTCTTGCAAATGTGAGACCTGTTGCTTATTCTCTCCTGTTGGCTTGCAATCAAAGAGAACCTGTGCACATCACCTGGAATCACCAGCACAAAATAAGCATTTAACGTTACTTCAATTAGGCTTTAGCATACATAAATGGCACTTGTGAATTTTTTTTTAAATCCAAGTCCTAAAAGAGCAGTGACTAGCATTAATTGTATCTGCCAAACTACTGCACACCTGGGATAACCCATAGCGCAGCTCAGGAGATCAAAACAGAATTTCTATCAGGACCGGAGGCTTCGATTATGCTTCTCTTTCTATGCTTTTTTTTTTTCCGCAGACAATTAGAAGTCAAAACTTGAAACACTACATTTCCCATGAGTTACTACAGTCACATGTACCAATCATAGTGCCCATATCCCAATATAACTCCCGAAACGCCCTCCGGAGCCTTCTTTCTTTGTTGCTCCACAGCCAGTTAAGTGTTTTATTCTCTTCCTTTATATGTTTGATTTAAGGCATTTATTGTACTTGTTTTGAATGATTGATTTTACTTATTGCTTATTTCCTGAATTGTGGGCAAGCACCCATTCTTTACTGTTGGATATTTAGATTGGTGTGGGTTTTTATGCTCGGAACACTTTTTTTTTAAATTGCAGGTTCTCCTACAAGGGAATGCTTCTGCCACCCAGCCACATGGCATTGCTGCAAGTGTCCCTCTAGTGGAGTGGAAGTGGGGACTGCGGACATGCGAGCCGCTTTGGCCACAGTCTTTATGTTTTACATGGGCTTGACTAATGCGCATGCTCGTTTTCTCCCACAAGCGCCTGGCTCTGTGCAGCGCGGCATATTGTAAGCCCTGTGAGCTCCCTGGCAACACCCTGTGCACACTGATTCTATAGGGCTGTAATATTCTAGAGGTGCGTACTGCCTAGAGTGCTGCAGGCTGCTCCCTTCACATCTGAAATTTGTATTGCCTGCCTGGGGTCCTGAGATTCTTGGACCGCACTCACCCCTGAGGCTCTTCTTTCCAGAAGCTATCAAAAGAATTTCTCCTGAAGGTCACAGTTATCTGATTGACAGTCTATAGACATGTATGATGCACTGGAAGGGAAGATGGATCAGGAATATGATGACCCTCTGGGGTCCCTAGAACAAGATTTGGTGGATGCTGGTGTATAGCAGTCACTAAAAAAAGCCTTAGTTAGGGCTTTAGGCCCTATTACTCAGCATCTACGTGGGTATGCTAGTCAACAGAGTTGGATTCCTGCTCCCGCTTCTATTACTGATGGTGAAGCCCCCACCAAGGCAACCCAAATGCAAAGGAAAGTCTGCCAAAGGTCTCCATTCTCCCGCTTTTGAGAAGATTGTGAAATCCCTGGTAGGAGATCATGCGTATAGAGCTCCGCCTGATAGGGCCCCTTCCCCTTCTCTAATGCTTGGGGATTCAGATTCCTCTAATTCTGAGAGATTGAGGCAAGAAGACGATGCTGGCCCCAGCAAATGTAAGCTCTAATTGCACCATGAAGAATCTATGAAACATTCAAAAGTGCTGCATTTTGAACCGACAGAAATCATTCACCCTCGCTCCAACTACTGGCTTCCCCTACAAGAAGTAGCTATGTCCAGTCCCATATTCACCAGGGTTTTGACAAGGGTGCCTGGGCACGACTACAGTCAAGTAATGTGACTGAAACCCCAGAGATAGGTCCATCTATAGTTACTTTTCTTAAAAAGTATTCAAGAGATCTCAAGAAGGGGCTTGACCATGCCTTGCATAACTGCCAGAATATGTTCTGGATGTCTCAGGCCCTCTCACGAAGATCTTGAAGTTGGCTTTTCAGGCCAAGCATTCCACAACCCTCATCGATCCTGATGTCTTTATGGGATGGTCCAAAGTCTGTGTGCCAACTTAGCAAAACAAATTGTGCGATTTCCGCAGAGTGTAGGCCCTCCATTATTATCAAAATTGATCCTAAGCTGAACAAGCTGGCTTTTTCTGATGCAGGACCGGTGGCACAAGGTTTCCTCTTTGGGGCCCAGTATCGCGTCTGGTGCTCAATCTGAAGGACTTCAATGCTTGTTTAGTTTACTGGCCCTTCGAGATGGAGGAAATCTATATTTTGCGAGACATCCTTCAAGAGGGAGATTGGATGGTGCATCTGGATTTAAAAGATGCATGCTTAACCATCCGTATTTTGCACTTCATTGTCATTTTCTACAGTGTCTGTGACTAGGTTGTTGTTACAAATTCAAGGTCCTTTTCTTTGGGCTCTCTTCTGCACCATGCGTCACAAAGATCATGAGGCCAGTGGTAGAGTCCCTTCGAGTGAGGGCACCCACCTGCGCCTCATCCCTGGTGGTCCAGAGGTGAGTCTCTCTGCTTTCCTGTTTCCTTCTCATTTCTTGTTTCTACTTTTTTGCCCTTCTCTATTTTTCCTATTTTACCTCTATATTTCTCCTATTTTTGCCTTTTCTGTGCCTTTTTCTTCCTGCCCTTGCCGCTGCTCGCCCCCACGGCCCACCTTCGTCCAGTGCTGCTTCCCGCCTCCCAGCTGGCCAGCCCTCTCCAACACTACTTAATGGCAGCCACTGTGCGGCTGTGCCAAATGCAAGCCTGTCTGCGCCCATCCATGCCTGGACTGTGGCCAGCACCAAGGACTGCACCTTTCACAACTACAAAGCCAGCATCCTCTATGCCCTCAACACCAGACGTTCCACTGCCTGACACTTCGCATCACTGAATGACACCCAGTGCCTATTCACCTGCCGCAACTGCTCCTTTGCCTGCCACCACACACCAGACGCACCTACGGGACGACCCACAAGAACCGGACCTGACCACCTCAGCTGCATCCTACTCAACCTACTCTCCATCAACAAACACGCTGTGGAGATCTGTGACCTGCTCAACTCCATCTTCCCTGACGTTACTTTCTTCACAGAAACTGAGATTAACCCTACCTCCGTCATGGGCATCTCAACCACCATCCCTGATGGTTACAAAATCATCCACAATGACAGCACCAAATGACAGGGAGGAGGCATCACCATTGTGCACAAAAACACTCCCCACATAACAACTAGCTCCGACAACCACTCACCTGACAAGGAGCACCTCCACTTTCAGTTTCAGACCAACCCAAACACCACCCTCCACGGCACCCTCATCAACAGATCTCCCGGGCCCGTCCCCCCTTCAGCAAATCCATAGCTGACTCCCTCACACACCACACTTTCACCTCAACAGACTAAATCCTCCTCGGCGACCTCAATTTCCACCTGAACAACCTCAATGATGGCAACACCTCATCCCTACTAGACAACCTTGCCACCATCGGACTTAAACAACTGGTCACCTCCCTAACCCATTAAACAGGACACATGCTCGACCCCATCTTCACCGGAAGCAACAACATCTCCACCAGCCACACCTTCAAACTACACTAGGCAGACCACCAGTGCATCCACTTCTTCTTCACCAAACCCATCCTACACCACCACACCCACCGCTACCTGCACAGAAGCTAGAAAAAGGTCTCCGAAGTCCAACCTCCCACCTCCCTTCACAAAACACCACTGCTGACCTCCACGGACGCCAACGCCTTATCACGCAACCTCGAACGATGGATCTCTGACTGCGCCAACACACCTGCTCCCTTCAGGAAACCCTCCGGCAAGCAGCCCTCCGAGAATGCCAGCTGGTTCTCCATCGCACACCATGTAATGAGTGTTGTAATATGTGAGGTCATAAGCAGAGTATTGCTAGTGTGTACGTTATAGTTAGCTCACTAACAATAAAGGCTGAATTTCACAGTTTTTTTAAACGAATTTCCAAGGTTTTTTTGTATTCCATTTCCTAACGATAACATCCATGTAACATTTGGGTTTTTAAAGTGGATTTCAATGTTTTTTTAAATGCTAATTCTGAACTATAATGTCCCTGTAACCTTTGGGTTTTTTCAGTGAATTTCAAAGGTTTTTTAAGTAGTAGTCATGTTTGCAAAGTGGTGGAGAAAGGGGGCATGGGCACCGAAAACCTCTCAGCAATTTCGCTGTGTAGAACTTACTGGAGGTAACTAGAAGGCAGTTGGTCCCCAAGGACCCTCAAGAGCCAAGGGGACTTCATCCCAATACTAGTAGTGCAGCGAGAGGTGCATTTGCAGAGTGGTGGAAAAAGGGGGCGTGGCCTCCGACCACCTTTCAGCAATACCGCTGTGTGGGACTCACTGGAGGTTGGCCCTCAAGGACCCTCAGCAGCCATGGGGGGGCGTCTGGACCCCCTACCCTGGGCTGGTTTTGGCCCCTAACCCCCAGAGGTATTTTTAGACTGGGGAAGGGGGCTAAGCAGAGCCCCACCCCAGGCCGATTACAGCCCCGGGGACCCCATTGCCCAGGACCTGGCCTTTTTTTGCAATAGACCGCCTGGCCCCCCTTTCTTGGTCTTGTTTTGGCCCCCGGGGACCACATACCCTGGGGCCTGCCCTTTAAATCCTTTTTTTAAAAAACATGGTTGGGGGCCACACGGCCCCCCTTTCAAGCCGATCCCATCCCCTGGGGCCTGGCCACAATACTGGGTGCCCTGGTCCCACCCAGGGCACCTAGTTACTCACATTGGGGACTGTGGATGAGCCTGAAGGCCCCTGCGGTCCCTGTCAGCTCCCCGCGTCCTGCGGGAGTCGGCATTGTTTTTTGACAGAGGGAGCTGCTGAACATGCAGCTCCCTCTGTCCTAAAGCGATTCTGCTCCACTTCTAGTAAGCCAGAGCATATTTCTGCTCTTGCTTACTAGAAGCATAGCAGTGTTTCCTATGGCTTGATGGGAGTGGTGCTCCCGCCATACCGGGAGTGGGCACCCGGTACATTGCTGGAGCTGGCCCTGGGGGGTGGTGGTCCCCCAAGCCATCTATGGCTCCATGAAGGGGGCCTTGCGGCCCCCCTATTTAAAGTATTTAGCCCCAGGAAGATGCACCTTTGGGCCTCACCCGCTTTACTTACAAAGAAATCAGTTTGGCAGTCCTCAGGGCAGCGGGTAAGCCCTGGCAGTAATTTACATATTTTGCCCCAGGGAGGTAGTGGTCCCCAGGGCTGCAGGAGAGGCCCCACATTCCTGTTCAAATAAATCTGGGTGCCTCAGGGAGATGGCTGTCACTGGGGCAGCGGGGGAGTGGAGCGGCTCCCGCCCAGTAGCCTACATTTTTTGCCCCAGGGACGTGGCAGTCCCCAGGGCTTAGAATAGTCTTCGGAGGGGGGCCCCATGCATCCCCTTAATATATTTACACAATGCCCCTGGGACATGGCCGCTGATAAACAAAGCGTGGGAGCCCGCACTTCGTTTTTTTAAACCTTTTCGTCTGGATCCGTGGATCCAGCTGACATGTTTTTTCTAATGCTTTTTTTGGCCCTGCGGTGTTCCACTGGGAACCCCCTCCCAAGAAGCCTAGGGATCAGGGTGTTTCTACCCTGACTCTTTTCTGTTTTTTTTACATTTTTCGTGGGACTTGGTTTAACCAAGTACCAAGATGGCTGCCAACACTTCCTGATTGAAGTGTTGGCAGCCCATTAAATTTCAGTAGGCTGTCGGGCACCCAGATATCTATATTGTATAAACCTAAATATCTCTGAAACTACCCAATGGATATTCACCAAATCACAAAGGCACCAACATCTAGCTTTCTGCCAAATTTGGTGTAAATTCGTTCAGCAGTTTGGGCTATAGTTGTGTTAGAAAAAAGTAAAATCCCCATAGACATAACAATGGGGAAAACATTTTGGGACCCCCTTTTTTCTCGGCCCCTGCTTGACGGATCACCCGGAAATTTTCAACACAGCAGCTGAACCAAAAAGGGAATTTTTTATGAATATTTCATGATGATTCATCGTCAAGTGGCGCTAAAGTTATTGGCAAGACAGAAAACACTTTTCCTGTGGAAAATGTGGTCCAATTTATAATTACCTACTGGCTAGCGCCAATAGGATATATGCAAATAAAGCTGCACACTACCCTCTTGGGAATCCACAATGTGTTCTATGGGTTTTAGACCCTGATGCTAATCCTGATGCTGAGCTGAACATTGCGTAAACTTTAATCACCTGTAGTATTTCTGACATTTCTCTGATTCAGGTATGCAGTCTGCAGAACTCAAACAAGGAGAGTAAGACAACCAATGTCCTCTTTGATCAAGAGATATGATTGAATATTAATTTAAATAATTTATCACTTCCTCTTGACCAATTGACTACTTTTAGATTGCATCTATACTCATCAAATGCACACTACCCTCTTGGGATCAACACTAGCTGAAAAATGAGCTCTCAAAATGTTTATTCTCAATGTTCTGAACAGACTTTGCTAATCAGGAAGATACATTTTTTGACTGGGTGCTTTCTATCTCATCGGATGGATCTTGATTTGTGCCCCTTCCACTAAGTTTAGGAGCATTCACTTTGGAGGATTAATCCTTTCCACTAACACAAGATGTTCTTGAGCATAGAAGACAGGAGGAGTATATAGTTTGTTTTTCCCATTTCTTCGAAATTCACCTCTCTTAGTATCCGATGTGTAAGATCTATACGAGTTTTGGCATTTGAAACACAAGCATTGTTATCTGCTAAATTTCACATATATATCCTTAAGATTTCATTTGGATGTGTCATCCAGTTGTATGCCTGGGACACATATGGTCGAGGCTTTTACCCAGATACCTCCAACTCCAGCTACCTCTGCCTTTCCCTTTCTCAAATAATTAAGTAGCACCCTCTGGGATAGGATGGAACGTCTTTCCTTAAATCCTGCTGCACATTTAAGTAGAAAGAAAACTATTGACTCCGGTAGGATACAGTGAGGCTGGGGCCAGGAATCAGCCTAGTCCCTAAATAGATTATTGTGGAATGAGAAGCATTTATTTACAAGTCATCAAATTAATCCGCCAAGACCCAGAGCTGAACCTTTACTTCCTTCCTGCCACCATTACACTACTGCTGTGTCCCCCTTGTTCCATCTGACCTATCAGCTTCCATGTGGCCTTAAGCCTCCACACTTTCCGAGTTGTGGGCCTATCAAAATTTGCTCATCATCATCACCAAGGGTGGCCTGGGCTTACACAGAGGACAGCAGGAGAGCAGGAATCCTGAGGGAGATAGGGTCAGCAGGTTAGACATGGCTACGCCTGGCCGCTTCCGTGGTGCTCTGGCATCGATGATGTTTACGTAGCATACCAATGTTTTCCTGACCCATTCAAGGCTCCAGGCAGCTTCTAAGGCATTAATATGTAACAATATTATTATTCAGAGCATGCTCAAGCATGTACAAATGTTTAGAACAATGTTTTCTAGGCAGCAAGAGCTCATGAAGAACACCATCAGACCAAATTTGAGGAAGAGGTTGACATCTTCCTTGCCGTTAATATGTTTAACATCATTTTTTATTACACCTCAATAGACAAACATTGTGTCTGTAGGACTGCTGCACAGGTGTCGGACTGGGCCCTTTCTGCAGGGTCAACCGCATACTTTTTGCCTTCACCTTCCTGCTTTCTTAAACCCTTTTTGTTGGTTTTTAGGTGTCTGTGTACTTTAGCACTGCTAACTTCTCTTCTTAAAGCATGGTAACATTGGCTTATCCCCAACTGGTACATCTAATTTACTTGTAAGTCCCCAGTAAAGTGGTCTACTTGTACGCAGGTCCTGTAAATTAAATGCTACAGATGAGCCTGCAGCACTTATTTGTGCGACCCACTTACTTAATTAGCCCTTTAAACATGTCTCAGGCCTGCCATTGCAGCCTGTATGTGCAGTTTTAAACTACCATTTCGACCTGGCAAAATAAACCTTTTGCCAGGCCCAAACCTCCCTTTTTAATACATATAAGTCCCTGCCAGGGTAGGCCTTGGACAGCCCACAGGACAGGGTGCAGTGTATTTATTTAAAAAGCTGGACATGTACATTTTAGATTTACATATCCTGGTACTGAAAAATTCTTAGATAAGGTTTTCACTACTGCATGGCCTACCTCTCCCATTGGAGTTACTTTATTAAGCTGTAAATTCCAAATGGGAACAGGTAATTAATTAATGTTTGGTGTCTTTGAAATTGTAATGAAAAATCCTAACTTATAGTGTAGTTGTATTTAAAATAATAATTTTGAAAATGCCTCTTTAGAAAGTTGCCATTTTCCTGTGTTAGCCATTTGGTTCCTGCAGCCTGTCTCTGGGTCTCATTGTTAACAGTTGGACTTTGTGTATTACTTCTAGGCAGCCTAGAGGGATGAGTTGGGCACAGCCCTCCTTACATTTAATTAGGCTGTGTCTGGCCTCCACACAAAGGGCTGCATACTCCTTGTAGTTAGTCTGGAGCCAGGAGAGAGGACAGGGATGACAAGATGCCTGAGGACTTCAAAGGGAACCTTCTAGAAGTTTCTTCCCCATTTCAAAGGCACAACTGGTATACATACTGGTCCGCAGACACCATCTCTTAAATACACTTCTGGACTTGTGGATACTCTGTCAGGATGGACTGCTGTGCTGCTTGAAGGACTGTCACTTTGCTGGCCTGCTGCTCTGGAAGACTGCTGCCCTGCGGTGCTGAGCTGCAGCCCTCTTGCCTAGGTGAGAAGGACTGGACCTGACTTTCTTGAAACCAGAATGACTCTAAGGACTAGTTGGCTGGCCACCTGATCTGAACCTTCAGGGACACAACATGCTTCCAACAACTTGGCACCTGCAACTGGAGCCCGCCATAAGTGAGTCTACCCTGCCAAGTAATGTCACACTAGTCCTAGACTCATAGAAGTGGGCCTAAGGTGCTCTGCCAGCCTCTGTGGATCCAGCGGAACTGACACATCTCCTCTGCTGAGCGGCACAACCCTAGCCAGAACCAACGCAGAGCTGCTGCTGCGTGGATCAGTATGGTCTCACATACCCGCAACACACTGCAGCCTGTGGCGGCATCGGAGCCACCACAGCATGATGCATCCTCGACGCAGGCCCTTGCATCTCTCATCAACAGCTGCCTTGACGACGGCTCCGGTCTCCGCATTGCAGCTTTGCAGCTCTTTGGAAGCGACACATTCCTCCATCAGTGCTACACATCCTCAACTCTGGACTTTACATTCTAAGCCCCCGTCGACAGGATCCTTGACGACAGCATGAGACCTCGCACCGCAGCCTCGCCACATCTCAGAACCGACACATCGCTTTAGTTGCACAACGCATCTTCAAAGCGGATCCACAACGTTCTCCAAACCATGATTTAAGGTACTTTGTTCAGCAGGCCTAACTGGGTCGGCTCCACCGCGATCATCCTGAAATTGTGACTTTGTACCAGTCCAGCACGAGCCAATATTTACTATTGGTGCTTTACGCCCTTTGGGCGCAATGTTTACTAAAATCTTTAAAATCAAATATCTTTGGTTCTATTGATTGGATTTTTGTCATTTTTGTCTTGTTTTATTTATTACAAATTACTCTATTGCACAAATATATTACACATTGCCACTGAGTTAAGCTTGACTGCTCCGTATCAAGCTATCCAATGGTTGGGCACAGGTTGATTTAGGGTTTGCTTGTGACATCATTCTAAGAGAATTGTGGGTTCTGCTTGAGAAGGGTTTCACCCCCTCATCCAACCAGTGACCCAGTTTCTTACAACGGGGTTGCATTGCCATATTCTCACTAACTCCCAATCCGCTCCTACTCATGACGGCGGACTAACACCTCTTCAGAGAGTAACTATTCAGCTCCAGGAATCCATACAGTTCTGCTCTGGATTATTCACAACATTTAAGTAGTCTTTAATAAAAACAGATCACAAGACACTGTTCACTTATTTGTCTAAGTCTAGCAGTGTTAGAGCCCATGACATCTTTCTTGTTCATTGGAACCCAAACTTCCTTTCCGCCACTAACAACATTTCATGCAAGGTAGGGCTGGGCAAATTCTTTAATCTTCCCATACGTCCATTTCAAGAATAAAAAGAAAAAATGTCCACCTTATGAAATTCATATTTTGGAGGTGAAAAAATTGGCAAAAAATATCTATTAATCAGGAGAATTAACTTGCAGTCTTTGCTTTTAGAGGGTCAGTCATCGGGCTAAAAGATATTACGTGCATTTGATGTAAACAGCCAATAAGCAAGTCAATTGTCAGTTCTACAGATTAGAGCTTTATCCTTGGTCAGTTGGAAGATGTAATGCTAAAATCCATGATTTTTACACATTTTATATATTTTCCCTCAATGGAAGTGAATAGGAGTGAGACCGACCATATAATGGATTAGAAACTCAAAGATAATGACTAATAAGCAGGTGCCAAAATCTTCTTGAGGGAAAGAATTTATGAAGGCCTTGACAACCTTATACACGTTTATTTAGAAAAAGCTAACTCCACTAGTTTCTAAAGTCCTTCTTTATGACAACCTCAGAACTAGGCCACTCTTTACTAACACAGTGCAGTAAATATTTAATTGTGTAACACTGAGCTACAGTACATTTAAAATATGTGTAACTGTGCAGAAATTCTTATCTATTTGGTGGGTCTTCAGACCTTCTTCAGAAATAATATAGCAAATGAATAATGAATTTCAACACCACATTTTAAGGCACATACGAGCATTTGCATGTTCATAGTAAATATTATATATTGCCAGTATGTAGGTATAGTTAGGACCTAGTTTCCGTAGGAAGAGCATTTTTCGACTTGCCTATAACTTTGACGTCGTTTCACTAATCGGCATGAAATTTTCCCAAACAAGTGTCAAAGTAGGTTCTTTGTGTCATGGAAAGTTTGGTGGTGATCCGTGCAATTGGGGGAGAAATAAGGGTGCTTTTGTAATGCTAATTCCCATAGGTTTGGTGCAACTTCTTTCAGTAGTTTTTCAGAAATGTAAGTTGAAAATTATAGTGATATCTCTGGCCACAGATATTTTGCAATGTTTTCGCAACTGGTCGCGACTGCGCGTGCCAAGGTGAATGCTTTGTTTGTCTGGATGCAACCTGAACAGAAAGTTGTGGCTGCCATTTTATCGTCCCGGGGCTAAACTTTTCTGTGAAAGCACACATAAGGGGTCAGGATAGAGGTACTCTGAGCCCATGTTTCAAAAATGTAAGTAGTGACACAAGTTATGTGTCCAAAATAGATTTTTTTAATTGTGCGTGATATTCCCACCAACGCTGTGATCGCCAGCGGGCCCCCGTGTACAGTTGCTGGGACGTCACAACTATCACTGCGACACCACAAATATTGGTGGAAATATAAAAAAAAATATCAGTGAATCATTAATACACATTGTATTATATTGAGATTCTGATAAATGTCTTTATAAAGTTATTTAGATTGTGATTTATCTAGTGTGATGGTTAGAATTAATTACAGAGTTATAATTTTTTATGTGGTGGTGGCTATTGAATTCCTGCTTTTGCTTTCCGCTTTCACGCCATATCTGCAGGGATCGCAATTACTAACGTAATCGCGATCTCCAGCCTCAACGCAAAAATGGAAAATAGGTTTTAGAGAGGGTTTTTCTAGAAATACACTAGAAAAATATGAGTTTGAAGTGTACAGTATTAAACCCCTAGGGGTCGATTACGATCTCATTAGGAAAAGCTCCGAACGGCATTTGATTTGGTCGAATCTGATTTGGAACCAGCCTTTCTGACGACTCGGACATGTTTCCCAACAAGCAATTACGATGGCTGGGAAGCGTTCAAACTGTCCAACTCAGTTCCAAAAGGCATTGGGAGTAACCGAGTCAGTCAGAGCCGATTCGTAGAGGTCTATAGAGTGCGTTTCCAGCAGGGCAATTACGATGTCAGATACGGATAGCCTGTCCGAATCGGTTGTTCCGAAACAAATAGGCTGTTGAACTCTGACTTTGGTGGCCCATAGCAGGCCCCCCTTCACCCAGGGCCCTCTGAATCAGGCCTGTGGGGCTACCCATGGGTACCCTCTTTCAGACCCTGCACAGTGTGGTAGGCACCATGGGGTGCCCGAAACAAAGTACAGGTCAGAACACAGGCTCCCACTAAAGTCAATGAGAGTCCGATCAAATCGTATCCGGAAGAATCCGGATGCATCCAAATTGCTCGGTCGGACTCCCCCGATGCGAGTCGTTCGGAAAGCATTCCGGAATCGATTTGGTCGGAATGATTTCCTAACGACATCGTAATCGACCCCCAAGTGTGTAAAATATTTTTAAATATGTGCATATGTGCTTTTCACTTTATGGAAAAGGCACGATTGTTGCGAATAACACCATCGTCGTGACGCCCTGAATAATCGCGAAACCGGAAAATAGGTCTTAAAGATCGATTTTAAAGAATCTTAGTACAAAAAAAATGAGTTTAAACATGTTTTAAAAGGAACATGTATATAGTAATGTGTGTAGCGCAATGTTTAGAATGGATTTTTTAATTCATATTTTTGGATGTGCTGGTGGCCGTTGAATGTCTGCTTTTGTTTTGCGATTTTGCAACGTATTCGCGACTATCATGACGTCATTGCAAAGATTCCCAAAAACAAAAACAAAAAGGATCTTTATAAAGAAAATAAACAATATTTTGGAGACTAGGGTGGCTCTGACAAGAGCCTTTGTGTTGATTGTGTGTATATGACAGCTACACATAAGACCAGATGCAGAGTTTCATGTTACTTAGAAACATTCTGTTGCCTTCATTTGTAAAGTGCACTCCTTCATTTCTATAAATTCCATGCATGTCAAAATGCAGGCTGTTGTTATAGATATAGCCAATGCAATGGTCTCGGAGGAATGCAGAAACAGTTTTATTAACATGTGTCCTGGCTTTGTCAATCTGTGGACAGAATTGATTTGGCCACTTCCATTTCTGTCTTTGGCATATATTAGAGTCCACTAAGACAGTGTGAGGGGAAAGCGACATTGATTCTGCAAAGGTATTTTTCATTAGGATTTCCAGCCCTACTCCACTCAATGTGCCTAGGTCATTGCCACCACATTGCACAATCATGAGGTGAGGAGCTCGGCAATCCACAATGGTTTTAACCAAAGCCAGCAACTGATAAAACTTTAACCCTCTCTGACCAAAATAAGTAATCTCCACATTTGGTAAAACAACGTCCCTGTCAATACATCACTTTTTTGCAGCCTCTTTACCCAAGAGACATAGGTGTGGCCAACAATACACACTAAGCATTTTGAAGTGAAGGAGCAATAGCAGTCATGAGAAGGCTGGAGCTGAATGAGGTACTTTTCCAAATGAAAACCTGTTAAAATGTAGGCTTTTTTTTTTTAAAGATATATTTCAATGGAGGCTGTAAGTAAGTTATATTATGTTAAGGGGTTTTATAAAGTGCATAGCTGCCCCTGCAAAGGGGCGTCCTAGCGCTAAGTGACAAAAAGGAT
Organism: Triturus cristatus; assembly: GCF_964204655.1. Lineage (NCBI taxonomy): Eukaryota > Metazoa > Chordata > Amphibia > Caudata > Salamandridae > Triturus > Triturus cristatus. Next base: position 795,158,289 of record NC_140583.1, on the reverse strand, counting down.
GGGAGGCTGCAGTCGGAGGGAAAAGATGCGTTTTAATGGCCTTGCGAAAAGCCAGGTAGTTATCCATACTACAAATGTTCACCGGGAGAGAGCTCCAAAGTTTAGCCACCAGGATTCGGAAGGACCGTCCTCCTGCGTGCGCCTTCCTCACCCAAGGGACAACCGCCAAATGCTGGCCCATAGATCGAAGGTGGAGAGTAGGAGTATAGGGTGAGAGCAGGTTTCCCAAAATACTAGGTGAGGAAAGATTCATCATTTTGAAGGCATTGCAGAGGGACTTAAACTCGATGCGCCTAGCCACCGGAAACCAATGGGGTCGGCGCATGGCGTTGGTCATGGAACAGATTCTAGGGAGGCCCATGAGGGTTCTAGCAGCTGCATTTTGGACCCTCTGCAGTCCTAGAGTTTCAGCCTTGTTAGCCCCCAGATACAGAGAGCTGGCATAGTCTAACAGAGACATGATGGTAGCCTGAATGATGACCTGACAAGTGGAAGGATCAAAGAAACCTAGCAGCGGTCTTAGCCCATGCAGGAGACCAAAGCAAGTGCCCGCGACTTTTTTGATTTGGACCTGGAAACTGAGGGCCGAGTCTACTCAAACACCCAGATTTTTAACCACCTGTTTGGGGGTGGGTGCACATCCCAGGGACGATGACCACCAGCGCTCGCTCCACAGCTCTGGGTCTTTTCCTACCAGCAAAACCTCAGATTTGCTGTCATTAAGCTAGAGACAGGTAGCAGACATCCACTCCGCGACAGCTGCAAGATCGCTCCGAAACGTAAGGGCATCCTGCATGGAGTCGTTGGAGAGTGCCACTACCAGCTGAGTAGCATCAGCATATGATACTGCAGTTAGCCCTCTACTCCTGGCCACAGCCGCCAATGGCTGGACATACAGATTGAATAACGTAGGGCTCAATGCTCAGCCCTGTTGAACCCCTTGTTTCACAGTATGTATCTGAGAGGCGAAAGGGGGTGCCGCCACCTGGAAGGTTCTCTCAGTAAGTGAATAAAATTAGTTAGTATGTTGGCTGCATTAGTAAGAAGTCCTATTATTGGTTGTTGTTTAAAAAAAAGGAATGTAATACAGACATGGATATGCTTCTGCATCTGTGCAGTAAACCACACCTGCTGTACATTTGGAAGTAGCATGTTCCTTCTAGAATGTGCTGTGAACTTGGGACTTACTGGTTCCACTGGGTTGCTAGATACACTGAGCTAAGAGTGTATTGGGGGAAGGGTGTTAAAGAGGCAGAACTTTTTTCAAAAAGTTGAGGAGTTATAACATAATTTAAGTAATGATGAACTTTAATTTCCAGTTGAAGACTATGTAATAAACTGTTGTGCATTATCTACATTTTAAAAAACTGAAGCTAAATATAGGTTTGGACTTTTGAAAGATAGAGAAAGGGTTAACAGAAGCTAACCATTCACAAGTGGAGATAGAATAGTCTAAAATGAAAGACATTATTTAATTTGCTGCCTTTCTCATGATCATAGAGTGGAAAGTTGGTTGCTTTGTATGAGAGTGGTATACCATTCTTGTGTTTAGTTTTTACAAATCCTAACTGTGTCAACACTGTTTAAAAGGGAGATAAAACAACATTATAATCTACACATTCAAGTCACTGGTATGTACATAACTTTTTAGTTATTTAAGAAACTTACATTACATTAGAAATAAAGATGTACATGGGAGTTTGATTAAAAAGAGTATCACAGTGACATGAAAAAATATATGCGATGAACTGTATCTATCAGAGGATATGTGTTTAAGATGTTAGTACGAAATGTTTTGGGAATTAAGATAAAAATTAATTAGTGCCCCTATATTCCACTGTAGTTTACAGAAAAATAACAGTATAGTATTGTTTGAAGTTGTAATGAGGAAAGCATTTAAAACTAAGAAAGTTTTAAATGTCTAAGCATCGTGTGCAGAATAGATACATCTATGTTATTAATATTCTGGAAGAAATAGTACTTTTGGTCACATTATTAAACAAGAGTAGTGTAAGAAAATGTTCTGCACCTGTATATGTATTATAAAGTAGTCATATTGGTTACGTATGTATTAGGAAATATTTGTCATTGTGGTTTTTCACTTATTTGCGTGGTTTGCATATGTTTAGATGGTGTGATTGTTTTAAATGATTGCAGATAGTGATATGTACGGTAGGGCTCTTGAGTTTATTTAAAGATGTATAGAACTATATATTTTTGGAAAGATGGCTTGAAGGAATATATCTATTATGGAATCACATATATTTATACTGTGATCTATGTTCTTTAAGACTAATGAAAATTTCATGTATGTGGTGAGGGTGGTGTATTTCTTCAAACATGCTTGGTTTAAAATTGAGGAGTGTTTATAGGACAGAATGTCAGTTTAGAGAGTACTTGTGCTACATTTATTTGGCGTGTAATTTTTCTTTGAGAAATACTGAATATATATTTTAAACACACGAGAAAAGTTTGAGAAATGATGTAGGTAAGCCATTAAGAAAAGGTTTTGTGCTTTAAAAAAGTGAGATTTGTTGTTTTCAGTTTTAGAAACTTACTGATGCATGTGTATGCTAAGTAACAGAGCAATATATGCTTGTAGAGAGACATATATCTAATTATATGTGAAGTGTGATATCTACACTTTTCTGACACATAGGTCATTCAAAAATGATACATTCACTAAAACAGATAGTTTGACACTGACAAGACAAGTTAAACAATGAGTTACAGATATAGTCACACCTGTTATGTATGTAACATCAATGGAGATACTTTACAGCCACCCATGCATTACTCAGACAATCATCCAATCACACAGACAGTTATTGAATCAATCATGCACTATGTAGGCACTTATTCTATCACCCAGGCACTACACATTCACTCTCCCTATCACAGAGGCACTAATTTTGTACTAATTGAACTACGCAGACAAAGCCCATGCGTTCATCCAATCACCCAGGCACTAACCATTCACATATGCAGTAACCAAAGTTGTACCTATGCAGTTATTCAAACACTCATGCAACAACCTATGCACTCATCCAAACACTGAGGCACAACCCATGCACTCATCCAAATACTCAGGGACTAGTCATGCACTCATCCAATTATGCAGAAAGTACCATTGTAATGAACCTATCACACATCCAGTATCTATGCTCTCATCCAATTAACGAGGCAACACTCTTGCACTAATATAATCACCACAGCAGTACACTTGCTTTTATCCAATCGCTCAAACTGTAATAGTGTACTTATGCAATTAATCAGACATTAGTCATTCACTCATGTAATCAGCCAGGCACTACTCATGCAGTCACTCAATTGTCCAGGCAATGCGCCTGCAGTTTTGTAATCACCCAGGTACTACCTGTTCAATTAACCAAAAACAAATGGGCAACAGTCAAGCACTCATTCAATCAAGGGAACGCTACTGATGCAATCTGCCAGGTGCTATGTATGCACTTAAACAATGACGTACACACTATCCATGAACTGAATAAATCATGTATATATCACGCATGTAGTCCTGTTATCACCCAGTGACAAGAGTAGCACTAATTTAATCATCCAACCACCATCTATGCATGTATTGAATCATTGAGACATTTGTTATGCACTAAACTAATCATTCAGGCAGAACTCATGCACTCATCGAAACACCCAGATAGTAGCAATATAGTCATGTGAATACACAGGCACATAACTATGCAGATATGGAACCACTGATGTCGTTCGTACATACTCAGGGATTCACCCAGACACTACCTATATTTGAGGGAATCATCCCGGAACTATATATGCGCTCATCCAATCATCCAAAACCAAACCCAAACACATGTCATTACAAGTTTTAGTGAGAAATATGTGCTCTTTTAGAACCATCTGGTGAGTTATATATGTAACCTATCATACACTGTTTACAAGGTACTCGGAAAAATTAGTGAGCTTTATGCTGTGATAGTTTAATGTGCATATTTATATATGCAACATTTCTAAAAATAATTATCTGACACATCTAAGTAGAAAAGTACTGAAACACTAAATCTACCGGTGACCCAGTGTTAGTGAGGCACAGAAATAGCTCTTAAGTTGTGTTTTCGGATTTACAGTATTGAGACACTGTATGTATTTTGCACTTTCGTTGATGTTTATTTTAAAATGTACTACACAAAGGAGAGGGTGCTATAATATTAAAAGGTAACTAATAAATTAAGTTTTGTGTTTTGGTTTGGGTTTGGTGCTCGTAATTATATAGCTAGATTCATCTGTAGATTTAAAACTGCACCATAACATAAAAGCTGTTTTTGTATAATGTGTAAGCCGGTAGTAAAGTAGTTTGTACATTGGCTAGAATAAAAATTCAAATATACTTTTTTTTTCAGAACCATAGCTACATAGCTACAGACAGAATGCCTACAAAAACTCAGAAGATAAAGGAACAGAAGCAACTACAGTATCTATGCAGAACTGAGACGCAAGAGGGGCTAAATGAAGAAAAAATTATGAAAGAACAAAGAGCTACTGGTAAGAGGGCAAAGTTATTTCTTAAAAATATATATATTTATATACATTTCCAAATATTACAAAATAACGAAAATAAAATTCAAACTTTGAGAAAGAATAACAGTGGACAAAATCTATATAACAAGAACAGGAAAGAATGTAACAAAGATGGTCACACCTTAATCAGGAGACAGAAGCAGTTTAAGGCAATCAGAGCCAGGATGTTTTGTAGTAGAGTAGTTATAAATCTACTGAGAACTATGACAAAGTATGGAAGAAGGCGAGAGGCACTGAAACAGAAAGAACGAGTTGAGAGAGTAGTTGATAAGGCCTTTGCTTTGAAGAGGAAGTTTTTAATTTTGATTATAAATAGAATGAAGATTCTTGACAAAATGGTATTGTGCATGAGGAGACAACACCAGAAAAAAGAAGTGATAGAAGTAACTTTTGTACAGTTTTTAGTGGAGAATGGATACATACTTCTAGTACAGAGCCTTTCTTTAATGAAGAAAGCGATCTCCAGGATAATAGATTAGTTCATGCTATTGATTACAGAGAACGATGTTATGAAATGAAGAATGGCACTCCTATAGCGAAAGAGGTGATGGTACCTAGAAATGTAGAACAAGTTATTGGAGAAGAGGTCCAAGGAAGGTGGAGTCAGGTGCCTGTATACAAATGAAATTGTATTAGTGTTTGTAGTATTCAACAGCAATCAATTGATATAATAAGGACATTTCTATGCATTTTTCTAAGGCGAAGTTTAAAACACAAAAAAGTACTTTACAAGGATTGGATCCTTCCAAGATTGGAAAGCATACAAATTTGCAGGGACACTCACTAGATAGTTTATCAAAGAAAGTGTGCCAAAGCAGCTTTCATCATTTCAGGATTTGAGCTGTACATCACTCAAAAATGCAAACTTTAGTTAGGAGGCTGTCCTATGTGAAAACTCCTGTTTTATGTTTAGAATAAACGAATAGAGCACTTTTGCATGGTACTGTGCCATACATAAAAAAGGTTTGCGATGATGTGCAGTTTTGTTTCTTTGGTCCTGAGCAGGAATCTAGGGAAAATGAAGAGTTGTTAAAAAGTGGAGTTGCACAACCGGACACAGATTTTAACATTGATAGTTTTGAAGAAGAAATTACGAAAGTTAACACAGTGTGGTCAGAAAAACCAGAGTATCTTTGTATATGTTGTTGACGCACGCGGACTGTTGACTTGTATTTAAAAAGTGAAAAAGAAGGCCGGCTGTTGTGGAAGACGGACGCCGCCTAGAGTAGCTCTGTCTTGTCACAGGTTCTACCCGAGAAAATCTGAGAATAAATCCGCAGGCGAGATGCAAATCGGGATGGAGAAGTGATAGGAGCCAGCGTCGATTGGAATGAACTGACTGTGAGAGAAAGCCGACGCGGTGAAGACCCGCTAGGTCGCACAGACTGTTGCGGCCTGTATGTCAGACTGAGGCGGGGAGTTCGAGTAGCAGCGAGATCGGAGTGCCGCGTCGCGATATTACACCATACTGAATTGCCTGTGCAAGGAGGCGGCAAAGGTAGGAGGAAGCCCAGCGAAAAAAGGGTGAGCGGCTCCTGCACCCAACAGCCAAGCAGACTATCGGCCCAAGCCGGCCGTGGGGGAGCGGCATTAACAACATAGTCGAGTCAGGGGCCTCGGAGAACGAGACGCCGGAACACCCAACTGTGCCCTGACTGCTCCCGGGGACCGGACTGAGTGACACTTGCGCCGGCTGGGGAGGAGGGAAGTCCAACAGAAACAAGAGGCGGCCTGGAGCTCCCGCACCCAATGGTGGGAGGTGCTGAACGGCCTGCGAGTGATCGGCCAGGAGGACTAAGAAAGCCGGGGCTTTGAGTCTCCGTAGACCCAGCGTGGGAGGCCTTGTGGTGCTGGCCCCGCGCACCAAGATATTGAAGTCCACGGGCCCTGTGGTTTGGGGGCCTTACCTCCTTGGGCCCCCTCTCTCCTGAAGAACCCAACTGACCTCCAATGCCTGAGGAATAACAGGCACTCAATAACATAGAAGCGGACTGGAACCACCCAAAAAGGGAAGGAGTGGCAAGATAAGAAACAGGCGGTAAGAGCAGGATCTGTTCTTCGCAACTACAGCCATACTCGACTTCGAGGGCTTGGACTGCAGGAGGACCCCCCTGCCTGAGACACCCATACTTGGCAGGACACCAGGTGCCCAATTCTAGGTCCCCAGAGGGCCTGAATAGTTACTGCAGCCAGCAACAGCATTATGGGCATCCACTAAATGTAGCCAGGACGTATCGCTGGCTTGAAGGGAATGGGGCCCAGCCACAGCAGCTTGCAGGAAGAGGAGTAGTCAAACAAAATGGCACCCCAGCGGTGGTACAGAAGGAAACACAGTGCAACACGAAGCAACACACGCAGGGCATTGGACGTATCTAAATCAAATTCCCTCCTCCCCCCCTCCCAGTTATGAGCAGCGAAGTTGCAGAAGGGGAGACTGGTCACCTGGTGAAATGTTTTCACCCATTATCTGCCATCCCGCAGGGCCTTGATATCACCAACCAGTAGTGGGAAAACTGAAAGGCCACGTGGGGTAGCTCACCACACAGGCAGACTGCGGTGAGTACTACCTAGCATCCGCCTCAGACTATGCTGGATAGAATAGACCACACAGCAGCGAAGACAAAAGAGGTCACACTACAAGATGTTATGGCCACCCTGAATAGGGTGCAAATGTCCCTAGAATCACGCATCAGTTCTGTTTCTGTAGAAATTGCACTGGACCGAGCAGACCTTAAAAATATGAACACAAGAGTGACGGCAGTGGAAACTACCACAGCGGCCCTCCGCGACAACTCAGAAACTCTGAAACGTCAAGTGAAGCAACTACAAACTGAAAGCAAGGCAATGGCTTCGAAGTTGGACGAATATGAAGGTCACTTGAGACGCAACAATGTTAGGATCATTGGGTTCCCGAAATGAGCAGAAGGACCAGCGACAGACCTATTTGTGGAGGACCTCATCCAGAACTACTTGCAACCAAGGGGTCTTTAATAATATTTCTCAGTGGAGAGAGTCCACCGTGTACCGGGTGGTAGATCCAGGCCGGGAGCGCATCCGAGGCCTATCCTGGCCCGCATCTTCAATTTCCGGGACCGTGACTTAATCCTACAGACGGCCCGGGCATCCCCACCTTTGCGCTTCGAACACAGTATGGTAACCTTCTTCCCGGACTACACGGCGACAGTCACAAAACTACGACGCAGTTTCTTAGAAATAAAGAAGGAACTGAGAAACCGTGAACTTAAGTATTCAATGATCTTCCCCGCAAAGCTGAGAGTCGAAGAGGAGGGGAAGGCATGGTTTTTCTCAACGCCGGAGGAGGCCCAGGAGTGGCTTGCAGGCTGGAGTCAAGTTACGAACTACGGAAAGTCTGTGAAAAAGCAAGACAAGCACCAATTAACAGCTGGAATTCCGGGTACGGTACAGGCAGCATCTATGACTGCAGAAGATGGCCCGGGGAATTCATAGTGATGACCACAACATCCACAAGCAATTATGATAAACTGACATTGCACTAGAATAACTGAAGGAGTTCATATTATCTGCTCTGAACATTTGTCCATCTATAGGTATTGATCGAGACTTATCATTTATCGCCAGATATGTGCCTTTTTGACACAGGAATGGACATGGGAGGATGCTGGAGATGCTCCCCCGCAGAGGTATTGGGGATGGGGTACCAGGCACTCTGCACTGTTGGGGAGGCGGGTGGTTTTAAATCCGTCATGCAGGGAGGCAGAGAGGGGGGTGGGAAGGGCAGGAAGGGCGGGAGGGATACAAAGTTATTGTATTTGTAGTTGTAATTGTTTAACATTGACCAAGACACGACTTGACAGATATTACCGAGCAATCCAGCTTCAATATCCAACCAATCTCCCTCCACCAGTAGAGTTCAATGGCACAGATATCCACCTTAAGTGATCAGGTCACATCTACACCGACCTTTCACCCTCCGAGTACCACCCACTCACATCTCCTTTCATGGAATGTGAATGGTCTTAGGGATAAATTGAAGAGGTGGCTTGTGCTACAATACCTCAAACATCAGGCACCAGCGGTGGCCCTGCTTCAGGAGACCCACCTGATAGGAACAACATGTAAAGCCCTAGATAGGTGGGGCTTCAAACTAGTGGCACACTCAGGATTCACATCAGGATCACGAGGGGTAGGGATCCTGCTTAAAAAACAATTTCCATTTATTATGCAACAAACGTGGACAGATGACCTGGGGCAATTTGTAGCAGTTTGCAGCAGTCAAAGGCCAGTGGGAAGGGCGACAATTCAACATCATCACTGTATACATCTCCCCAACGTTGCACTTGATTGCCTTCTCGTCGTGTGCGCCTTTCTTCTTAAGCTTCCAGAGGGTGAATTAATAGTAAGAGGTGACTTTAATACTACCTAAATGACCTAGTGGATCGCATGCCCCCTAGACAACAACACCGAACACCATCCCGTCTAGCTAACTTGTTATAGGCTCTGGGTTTTAAAATGATGGCGTTGCCCAGGCTTCTTTATGCCCTGCAAAATACACCATTTCCAGTTCCCCCATCATATTTTAGGGCGATAGAGACAGAAGTATCCAACCTCTTATGGGAAGGAATAGCCATGAACAACCTGGTCAGAGGGTGGCATGATGGGGGCATTGTACTTCCCAACATACAGACGTACTATTGGGCCTCTCAGCTAGCCGCTCTTAACCAGTGGATCCATTCACCCCGAGACGGAATCTGCATTCAGGAAATTGAACAGAATGATTTTTATTTGAAAACAAGTACTCAAACATAAGTATTTTAAACCCTAAATGTGGATCATACAATGTAATATGTATAAATATTTGTTATACACTTCACAAAAAATATACTTGTTGTACCACATGAATATTTTTTTGCTGTGCCCCGAGATAATGTCTTGTCACATATGCTGCACTTTAGCTGTAAAACTGTGTAAACCAATTACATTTCCTTGTCTGATAATTGTGTTCAATTCCTGAGTTGCGATGTTGAAAGTAATTTTTGAAACTGTTGTATTTTTACAAGTGTGTTGTTAAAATAAAGTTAAACCATCACGTTACTAAACAGCTAGACAAACCTTCTGTAAAATATGTCTATATATCTGTTTTACACTTTGGCATTTGTATTCATGACTACTGACGTCATTACGACCTTGGGTGTTGCTATGAAGAAGGAAAGTGCATTTTTTATGTAGTTATTTCAACAAATGAATACAAAGGGGAAAGTTAAATTAGTATCTTACTAAATAGCTACACTGAAACTTTATGTAAAATTTATGTCAATATATGTGTTTTACACATTGTCAAAAACACCCAGTATTCACAGTGTGTCCTTGGCAATTGCACTCATAGAATCTCACAGGCACTACCTATGCAATCATACAATCACTTAGGCACTACTCATGCAATTATGTAATTACTCAGACATTACACACTAACTCACAGACCCATACAGCCACTCACACATCCAGCCACCGACCTATACAGCCACTCACACACCCACTCTCAAAGTTTATAGGTTGAGTTAGGAAATAAAATAAAAAATATCTTTGAAATTCAGTGAAAAAAACAAAGGTTACAGAGACGTTATAGTTAGGCTTAAGTTTCACTTGTAAAAAACCAGTAAATTTCAGCTGTTATAGTTAGCTGAGCTAACTCTAATCCGCACCCACGCAGTGCACTGCTTATGACCTCACATATAACATCACTCATGACATGCTCAGTAACATCACTGATGACATAACTGATGACATCATCCAGTGACTGTGTGTTTAAAAAATGTGAGTGCTAAATATATATACCATGGTGTATTATGAAGAGGAACTGACTCTATTCATAAACGGGGATGGAGAAGAAGTCGAAACAAAAGTAACACAATAAATCATTTGCACCTCCCATTCGCAGGGATGCATTGAAGGATGGTAGCGGGGTTAGGGACCACACACAAGCTAGGGTTAATCACATTATTTTCAACTCTCAAATATTATATAAAAATGTACAAGTTGGCTTTGCCTGCATTTTGATGGGCAAAATCAGGGTACTGCACCTGCAAACAATAGCTATCAACTCGTACTGCCTTATCAGATCATGTATTAAAGGAGGTACAGGATGTCCTCATGATTGAACTAATATGTCAAATACCAATTCATCAGAAGCACCACTGAGCTGCTCTGTATTCCCTGCTTTGCATGTAATCCCTGGCATTTCCCAAACATGTTTCATCAATCTGGAGTCTTCACACAAAGCACAGGAAAGAAGAAAGGAATTGTCCTAGACCTAAAGGGAACTATCTGACTGAATAGGATGAGTAATACTCTTCTCCACTCTACTACAAGTATATTTCCAGTGCCCTTTTCATGTGGGCAATATAGGCTAAGGAAGACATTGTTCTTTGTAGATTTGGGGACAGTAGCAGTGTTTGGTGGCAGCTGAGAGCCCTTCACAATTGACGGAAAATCCCACAATCTTGGTTTGCTGCATGGAAACGTGCATGGTTCCTTGATATACAAGGGACTTTCCTAGAACAAGATATGCCTCTTCCATTATACCTTCCCACTCTACACCAGCCTCGTCCTCCCGTCACCTCTCCCTTTTATTCACTTGTTTGAGGGGCTACCTGACCGCTTCTTTTTGCTGTTTTCTTTTTCATAGACACTGGTTTTTATTCAACATTTTCTTTCTTTTATTCCTGCGTAGCCACAGAATGGTTTGTGACTGTCACTAACTTCATTAACTTCTTAATTTGCAATCCAATATACATTGTTATCAACTGACTACTCCCATTTAGTAATAACCCTGGCACAAAAGCAGAATCTACAGCACCCTGAGCCTTCTACGCCAGGCAGAGAATGCCTGAATACCTCTCAAACACATCCTTTAGCCAGTCTAGGTGATTTGTGAGCAAGTCACACTTATTCTGTTTGCAAGTTGAGATCTTAGTCCGGTTGGTTTTAGTGGGTAAACATCCACAATCGCATTCAACAATGCACCCTTTGCCATGTTTAGCACCCTGTCATTTTGGGGTCCTGTCTCATCCACTCCGACTTTTCCATCAACCAATCTCTTAGTTCATGTGATACCTCCAACTACAACAATTGATTCACATATACCCAAATGGTCTGTACTCTTCAAACACAATTTGTAATTCTTCAGAGAACTAGGTTGGGTTTCCCCTGTGTTAGAGAACTGTTTCTTAATACTCAGCAAGTCAGAGAAAGGCCTTGACACTACAGTACAGTAACTCTACGCCCAGTGGCAGGGTTGTCGCTCAATTGGAGGATGGTATTGGGAGCAGACAAGGAGCGGCCTCATCATATGCCTGACTGGAATGGGAAGTGATTCCTAGCCAGTTGGCCTGCTGTCCTTTTCAAACTTTTGCTAGTAATTGTGGGGCTGTGTTCTGAACAATCTCTACGCCCAGCTCGGACAGAACACATTTGTGCTCTGTATCGAACCACATTAGTGGAATTGATGTCTTGTTTAGTCACTCATACCCTTTTGCCAGGTGCTTTGCCATCATTTAGGGTATCAGATCGCTTGCTTGCACCATACCTTTTTATACTCCATCCACCGGTGGTACCACAGGCACTACTGTGTTTCCAGGTGAATCAATGGTTATAGCACTGTCTTCCTCCAATGATATGGGTAAACATGTCCAACAAATCCTCCTTCATGGGTTCATCACTGTCTTTATCATCAGTGAGAAAGCATACTTAAAATAAATGTGTATAATGTTTATATACACCTATGAAGAGAAATGCTAAAAATCCTAAATATATTCACAAATGTATCCACTATTAATCAAATATGAATGTTGTGCTCTATTTGACTGAAGCTTCCTATGGCATTTTATTAATCACAAACCTTACATGGCCTTAGAAGGCCAGGCGCCATAATGCTTCATGTTCTAAATTGCACATATTGCAGTAGCATACCAGTCTTTTCAAACCTAGAAAGGGATGTCGGATTCTCTGAGATGAATGGTGCTAGTATTGTGTATATGAAATATGGGCCCCTTCAAGGCCATCCTGTGCTTCGTTGAGGCTAAGATCTTGACACTTGCACATTGGATACATTTTCACTGAGAATAGCAAGTTTTGTCCCGTGGTCATGACAGACCACGTTACATGGACCTTTATTGAGAAAAACTGTATATACTAAGCCCATTGTACATGCGTTTTAGCTCTTAGTGCCAGATTAACATTTTCTAGAGAGAGTCCTGGTCAGTTGCAAAGACACTTGCCTTTTGACCTTTCGCTTTGCTACCTTTTCTTTTGCAGTAAACACTAATTGGATTTTAGGCTTCTCAATGTGCTGTGTTTTATTTTTAACATCAGTGGACTAGAGAAACAGATAGGGAGGAGGCAGAGCAGTAGGAGCACAAGCCCTAAATCTGTCGCTGAGGTGACTTAATTTGTACTCTAGCTTCTACTAGGTACATTTCATGCCATGGGCATGGAATTCATGCTTTTTCTTTTGGATCTCTTCATGCTGTTGTAAAAAAGAGTGGCCACTGCTAGCCGACTATCTTGTTTTTTGGGTCTTTTAATTTTGTCTACAAATACTATATAATCCTTCAATTAAAGGTGTAGTGAGGTCCATCACGTCCTGCTCTGAGTTTCTATTTTAGTTTCATTTTTTAGCTTGGCCATATTTTAATGGTGACTTTTTACATGCTTTACACTTACACAATAATACACTAAGAAGCTATTATACATACAGTTAATTTATTATTAGGTATTATTATCATGTTATTCATACACTCTGTCCAAGGTTAGGTACATAGAATGTGATGCACTTGCATTTACATTGTCCAGTTGGAGACAGCTCTAGGCCTATAGACAAACCATCACATCAGCTCTGCACCTTGGGCACTGCATTTGAAACTATGCTTTATTATATAAACAACCTCAGTGCTACCTTCCGCAGAAGAGAACTTATGCTGGTATTGCCCTGGAATGCGGTGCACTGTTACTGAGATGCAGCCCTGCTGACTCTGACCTCTATCCTGCAAAGGATGGTAGCCTGCTCTACATCAGACTGGCTTCCTGGCACATCATACCCAGGTATGGGGGCTAGGGTATTCCAATGGATTTGGCAGAGGGTACTGTCAGTAAGCTATCATAGTATAGGTAGGATTAGATAGGAGTATAATCACATAGTAACATTATCATGGTTGAATTGTTTATCTTTTTCACCGTTCTTGTAATGCTGGTTAAAATGCTGTGTTTCATCTGCCTAATATTTGCAGCTCATGCTTTTTTATACAAGGATACGATTGTTTCAATAAATGTTTGAAAATACATTTTAGTGTCTTTCTTATGTTTGTCTTGGTCATGCAAAAGTAACAATGGAAGGTTAGATCTGTTTCTATGATTTCTTTGGGGAATAAGAGTGGTCATGTTCAAGGTTGCTGATACCAACTGGTACCCTAGTAGGATTAAGGGTTCAGATGGGGCACTGTGAGCTAGCTAAGAATTGGGCCAACATTTTCTGATGATATGAGTGAACTGAGTCCCCGTATTCTGAAGTTCATGTTGTCCAGATACTCAGTCCAACTTAATTCATAGCAACCATATGACATGGCGCCAGCAACATTCTAGGCCAAGTACTAATTAAATGGGTCTCCTGAGTTGTTCTTGCAAGCGCCAAAGGTCCCCTTTTCATCATATATGTGGAAGTCCATGGTGTTAGGGATTGATCCTCCTCAGCTTAATAGGAAACCTCGATTTTAGTATGAAAGTTGTTCAAGCTTGAACTTTTAATAGGGTTATTCCACTATAGTATTTACCATATAGTATTTTTAAATATGGTACTAGCAGTTAACATTCCTGTTAATTGTAAACATGCTGTTACTGCACAGTTACTGGCAAACGAGCTCCCTGTCAGGGGGGAAGATGTTACCTTTGTAGTTAAGGCCCACAAAGCATATAAATGCAAAGTATTTTATTCTTGGGTTCACTTTCATGCAGTCGATGTCAGTAGACAGGCATTTCACACATACACTCCAGCTGTAATACCAGATCAATATAGACCTATGAAGATTATACAATACCGTTAACATAACTGGAACATCAGAATTGGTTCCAAGGCGCCCTCCCACATCCACTTAACAATGTAAGACTGGGTCTCCTCAGCAATGATGTGCAAACTGGCCAGTCCAAACCGGCTATACACCGTACCCAAATTTAGCACCATTAAATGCTATAGACTACTGTGCTCTTATCACAGGATTGGTTAGGATATATAGATGTTTAACGCAGTTCGTTTGCGTACAATAACAGATGCCCCAGCAAGGGCTGTTCAAGCTGTATGAGCCTGTACCTGCAATTAGTCCAGTCACTATAAAGGCAATTATGGGTAAAGTTCCTACCAGATGGGAGGAAATTACGTTTTGCATTACACAAAAAACAAACCAGCTTAAAATAGTGTTTCCCCATACAGGATCCCAAGACAAACATTGAAATCTCACAATGTGTCTACCACTTGGAATGGTTCCCCTAGTACGGCACAGTATTTGCTGCCACCTATAGCATAACCCATGGTACACCATCCATTGCTGTTTTGCCCGAGGTGCTAAAACAGATTCAACATGAATATGGGGCTGCCCCTGTCCTGGATTTGGGGATGAAATTAATTGGCAACTTTGCCAGTTTTCTCAATTATTTTAAGTAATATTAAAGGGGAGGCAGCAGCACTGGTAGTACGCCAGTGCCTTGCACAGGTTCACATTGTGGACCAAGAGCATGAATTACCAAAAATTATTGCTTAAATCTATACATCTAGGCCGAGATCATTCAGGAGCCAGGCTTATAAAGCCGAGGCTTAAAGGCAATTCTGCAAACGATAATACCAAGCATACACCTGAGTTTTCTAAAGAAAACACTGGGACAAACAGAAAAATAAAGACAGAACAAAAACATGGTGTGGATCTCCACAACCAAAGCCCACTGACAAAACGTTATAATTTATGTAGCCGTGATACACTTAAACAGCCTGATATGTATCAGTTCACTGATACACGTCCTTCTCCTTCCTTCCAGAGCTCACCCAACAAACACTCGAAGAGGGGGATGACCCAAATGCAGTTACAAACAGTATGTGATACAGAGAAAGGACTAACAACACTTGTCTGACATCATCATAAAAGAGGAAGAGAAACTTTCTCAACAAAAGCCCGAATTCAAAAAGAAGAAAGTGGCAGGTATTTCCAGTTAACATGCCACACATATTTAGAATGCTCCTTCAGAACATGATGTGGGCATTGACATTGCTAGACAGCGCAGCAGAGGTCACGATAGTTCACCAGAACCCTCAAGAGATTCTGGTTTCGAGAGCAAATAATGAATCTATTCAGTTTGAAACACCTGATCAGCAGGTTAGCCCTCCCAATATACTTTATACTTTGGACAAATTCAAATTGAGGTTGACATACCATGTACTATCAAAGTCGGAGAAAATTTAACAACCACCTATAGCATTCTCCTAGCTGAAATAGATTGGCTGCCTGAGTTTGTTAGAAAAATCCCACAAGGAGAAGATGTAATTATACCTTCGTTCACTGTTCCTGAAGTTGTCAAACAGGCGTATGCAGCGGAATGGGCTTTTCCACACGCCACAGTATTATACCGCAATCTTGTTTGCTGGTATAAGTACTCGCTTTATCCTGTCATATCCATAAGGTCCAGCCCACAGGTGCAACCAGAATACCCAATTAAACATAAAGCAAAGTGCCCGGTTAGGGAGATTCTATTACAATTAGAGTATCAAGGAGTAATAGAGACTTGTAGTTCAGCAATGAAAAATCCTTTATTTCCAGAAGCTAAATTGGATCATTCCATAGTCTTAGACCACAGAAATTTAAACAGTCATACACACACTTTTGCAATTCAAACTTCACATAGAGCAGCTCTAATGAACAATATAGTTCACAAAAAATACAAAACCACATTGGACATTTCCAATGGCTCTTTCTGCCAAAATATCGCACCTGAAAGTAGAGACTTAAGGGTGTTAAGTGCTTTAGGAGTCTAAAGAAACTTTTGCCAACTTCCTCAGGGGTATAAAAACAGCCCAGGTCTGTTTGCTGCTCAAGTAACGTCAATTCTACATGAAATTGACTCAGAAGCATTGCCCTACGTTGATATATACCTTACGGATGATGACTTATGCACACACTTAGACAGAGTAGATTGCATAGTTTTGGGATTTGCTGAATGGCTACAAATTCAATTTCCCAAAAACAAAAATTTATTTTCTCATTGTCCAATTTTTTGGATACAAGTTATCAAATGAAGAAAAAAGCCTTGCACCATATTTTAGAGAAATGTGCTCTCTTGCACAAACACAATAAAAATGCTACAATCACGTTTAGGTTTTCTCAACTTTGGTAGAACATACATACCACACTACGCACAACGGGTTAAACCATTGTACGCGCTAATTTGTCCTGATTACTCCGGTAAACATTGGACATCAGAACACACATGGATTCTCAGAACCCTGTAAACTGACACACTTGTGTCAACACAACTAACTTGGTGATCTGCATAATTGCGATATCCACTGGCTATTCATATGTCAACTTTAATTAGAGTGATACTGTACAGATTGCTTATAAATTGCTTTTATACTCGAATGCTGAAATGCATTTTGCATCAACAGAAAAAATACTGACTGCAGTTCAGACAGCTGTTATAAAGGAAAGACCTTTGGCTCAGGATAAACGCATAGTTGTGGTTATTCCAATTTCACCCTTAGAAGCTGTCACCAAGGCAAGAGGTCCTAACGCAAAAGACTTACATCCAAGATGGATGCAATGGGTCACCGCCTTAGCAGCTACTGATTTTGACTATGTTTTTGGCCCTACTTTGCAAACACAAATATTTCTCCAGGATGAACAAGAATACTCTGTGCCCAGTGACGTCTTGCCTCTTGATTAGTATGATTACATAAAATATACTGATGGTTCAGCTCAGCCTGCAATTGGCACCATACAAGGATACTTAGCCGCATGTGCAGCAGTACGCAGTGTCATCAAAAATGGAGAGTTTTATCAACAAAAAACCTTTACACGATCCTTAGGGGATTGTACCACCCAGCTGCCTCAATTGAAAGCGTTTATTCTGGCACTAGAGAATACTCGTCTAGAATTCCTCCCACATAGTGTGTGATTTGTATTATTGTGACCCGTCTTTTAATGAAAACGTACATTATTGGCACTTGAATGGATTCAGAGATTCTAAAGGAAACACTAGCAAGCAAAAAACTGCTTTGGGGAAAAGTGGCATATCTTAAAGATTGCTTGCCATCGGCGCATGTAATTCATACAGTCATCAGCGTGTTGGAATACATGCTGCAAGGAATTCACTGGCTGATAATGCCACCAAAACGCCAGTGCACACTGCTGTTGTAGCTGCATTTACTCATTCACACAAGGGTGGATGATGACATCATGGTTGCTGTCACCGCTTCATGCAGTGGCACTGCATTACCTAACAAATATCCAGCAAAATATTCATATCTATTGAGTGTTCAAAACATACCTTTTGTTCGCTATCCCGGGGTAGGTGACTGAATGATACCCAACCAGGACATGACGCTACAATTAATCATAGCTGCTCACGAAGGATTAGCGTCTGCCAATGCAGATGTGGCTGCTATGGTTTCCTTACTACAGAAACACTATTGGTGACATGTTCTGTACAAGCACATCAAACAACATGTACTTAGTTGTGAAATTTGTCAGCAAATTAAAAGTTCCACCGCAATCCACCCACCAGAGACATCTCCACCAATCACAACGCTGCCATTGCAGCATTGTGATTGCCTTAGGGAAGAAGAGGGAGGCTGCCTGCTTCCTGTTCCTGCCAGAGGCAGGAGAGCAGAAAACGCAGGACCCGGCCAGTAGCTGAGACGGCACGGGACCCAAGAAGGAACGTTTTTTTTTAATTAAACACCCCCCGCCCCAGCGCAAGACACCCCACCTGCCAGTCATGCCAACAGCAACTGGCAGATACACCTTTTGACATCAATGAATGTTCTCTTGTTTTTTTTGTACTTTCCAGTGTGCACTGGACCTGTATCTTGAAATGAAATTGGTTCAATCTACGGATTCGGATCTACAAGGGTGCGTCCTTTATTTCCAGAAGCTAAATTGGATCATTCCATAGTCTTAGACCACAGAAATTTAAACAGTCATACACACACTTTTGCAATTCAAACTTCACATAGAGCAGCTCTAATGAACAATATAGTTCACAAAAAATACAAAACCACATTGGACATTTCCAATGGCTCTTTCTGCCAAAATATCGCACCTGAAAGTAGAGACTTAAGGGTGTTAAGTGCTTTAGGAGTCTAAAGAAACTTTTGCCAACTTCCTCAGGGGTATAAAAACAGCCCAGGTCTGTTTGCTGCTCAAGTAACGTCAATTCTACATGAAATTGACTCAGAAGCATTGCCCTACGTTGATATATACCTTACGGATGATGACTTATGCACACGCTTAGACAGAGTAGATTGCATAGTTTTGGGATTTGCTGAATGGCTACAAATTCAATTTCCCAAAAACAAAAATTTATTTTCTCATTGTCCAATTTTTTGGATACAAGTTATCAAATGAAGAAAAAAGCCTTGCACCATATTTTAGAGAAATGTGCTCTCTTGCACAAACACAATAAAAATGCTACAATCACGTTTAGGTTTTCTCAACTTTGGTAGAACATACATACCACACTACGCACAACGGGTTAAACCATTGTACGCGCTAATTTGTCCTGATTACTCCTGTAAACATTGGACATCAGAACACACATGGATTCTCAGAACCCTGTAAACTGACACACTTGTGTCAACACAACTAACTTGGTGATCTGCATAATTGCGATATCCACTGGCTATTCATATGTCAACTTTAATTAGAGTGATACTGTACAGATTGCTTATAAATTGCTTTTATACTCGAATGCTGAAATGCATTTTGCATCAACAGAAAAAATACTGACTGCAGTTCAGACAGCTGTTATAAAGGAAAGACCTTTGGCTCAGGATAAACGCATAGTTGTGGTTATTCCAATTTCACCCTTAGAAGCTGTCACCAAGGCAAGAGGTCCTAACGCAAAAGACTTACATCCAAGATGGATGCAATGGGTCACCGCCTTAGCAGCTACTGATTTTGACTATGTTTTTGGCCCTACTTTGCAAACACAAATATTTCTCCAGGATGAACAAGAATACTCTGTGCCCAGTGACGTCTTGCCTCTTGATTAGTATGATTACATAAAATATACTGATGGTTCAGCTCAGCCTGCAATTGGCACTATACAAGGATACTTAGCCGCATGTGCAGCAGTACGCAGTGTCATCAAAAATGGAGAGTTTTATCAACAAAAAACCTTTACACGATCCTTAGGGGATTGTACCACCCAGCTGCCTCAATTGAAAGCGTTTATTCTGGCACTAGAGAATACTCGTCTAGAATTCCTCCCACATAGTGTGTGATTTGTATTATTGTGACCCGTCTTTTAATGAAAACGTACATTATTGGCACTTGAATGGATTCAGAGATTCTAAAGGAAACACTAGCAAGCAAAAAACTGCTTTGGGGAAAAGTGGCATATCTTAAAGATTGCTTGCCATCGGCGCATGTAATTCATACAGTCATCAGCGTGTTGGAATACATGCTGCAAGGAATTCACTGGCTGATAATGCCACCAAAACGCCAGTTCACACTGCTGTTGTAGCTGCATTTACTCATTCACACAAGGGTGGATGATGACATCATGGTTGCTGTCACCGCTTCATGCAGTGGCACTGCATTACCTAACAAATATCCAGCAAAATATTCATATCTATTGAGTGTTCAAAACATACCTTTTGTTCGCTATCCCGGGGTAGGTGACTGAATGATACCCAACCAGGACATGACGCTACAATTAATCATAGCTGCTCACGAAGGATTAGCGTCTGCCAATGCAGATGTGGCTGCTATGGTTTCCTTACTACAGAAACACTATTGGTGACATGTTCTGTACAAGCACATCAAACAACATGTACTTAGTTGTGAAATTTGTCAGCAAATTAAAAGTTCCACCGCAATCCACCCACCAGAGACATCTCCACCAATCACAACGCTGCCATTGCAGCATTGTGATTGCCTTAGGGAAGAAGAGGGAGGCTGCCTGCTTCCTGTTCCTGCCAGAGGCAGGAGAGCAGAAAACGCAGGACCCGGCCAGTAGCTGAGACGGCACGGGACCCAAGAAGGAACGTTTTTTTTTAATTAAACACCCCCCGCCCCAGCGCAAGACACCCCACCTGCCAGTCATGCCAGCAGCAACTGGCAGATACACCTTTTGACATCAATGAATGTTCTCTTGTTTTTTTTGTACTTTCCAGTGTGCACTGGACCTGTATCTTGAAATGAAATTGGTTCAATCTACGGATTCGGATCTACAAGGGTGCGTCCACTTAGGGCGCACATTCAGTGCTGTCCTATGAGAGTGCCATTGCTGCAGGATGCCTACTATGAGCCAGTATTACCGGTTGATATGGAAGCTTTGGCTCCTGGATTTGTGATTTCTGGCTCTCCAACTGAGATTACACTATTGGATGCCACGCTTTCAGCATCTCTTGAACGGAGTGGATATGATCATGTTTGTTCCTTGAAACTTGCCTCTCAGGCCACTGTAGATGTGATGTCTGCGGATGTGGCTCCTTTCTACCCCACTGACTCTCTGAACAAGTTCATGTTGTCTAGATATGCAGTCCTACTTAATTTCATAGGAACCGTATAACAAAGGTAGCATGATCAGGAAAGTACTACTTCCCATTCTCGTGCCTTTGCCATACTGGTGATACAAAATGAGGACAGGAGTCTCTTTTGGTGGGGGCTCACTATGTTTAGATTTTTTTTGCCTTCATTCCTGTTTCTTGTTGTTCATGCACACACAGAAAAAAGGAAAAGGCGTTTGCCAGCCCTCTGCCTGCAGCTCATCCCATAGAGGAGGGTGCAGCGGAAACAGAGCAGGTTAGGGGTTCCCTCGGTTATGTTTTTTAACAGATCTCGGGGAGAGGGGATAGAAAGAAATGTATTGTACATTTATGCCCATAGATCCCATTCTGTTAGGCTGACCTCCGGTTATGTGCCTGAGAGGTCAGTGAAGGGTCTGGGGCAAAAAACTCGGAGGGCCTCTTTCTTTCAAACATTAATCCTTCAAGGGCCTATGCTTTGGGTTCCGACACTCCTGCCTATCTTCCCCACATCACCCTAATTCAAGTGCTCTAAACCATGGATTTTAGAGACACATAATCACTGTCTCAATACTCCTCCCATTCCTATCCAACCAACCAGCCCATTATCCTGTTGTCTCCTACTCATAAAACACCCTTTGTGCACTTTAACACTTTTCGGACATATACAAGACAATATATGCTAGGCAAGCAAGTAAGCGGAACACAATAAGTGCATCTAGACTCAAACTAAATTTGGTTCACAGTGCTTACAGTGTCTGGCTGAATCACCAGATTCAATGCTGGGCTACGCTCCACCTCAGTGCCACTGGAGAAATCTCTTCCTTACCTCTGACTCCTGGGTTGTCTATAATATGAGTAAAGGTGCAGAGATACTAATATTTTGGTGGTCTTCAAGCTGATATAAGCATGCTGTATATAATTCAACAGCACATGACCATTAGCTTTTTCATAGTAAACATATATATTTATTAAGGCACAAAAATGGGTGAATCACTTTCTCAAACTCCATTCCACACAAAATAATTGAGCTACACAATTTCCACTGGAAAAGCTTATTTTCTTATTACACCTGCAGGCGGAGTGCGATGTCCAAAACCTTTAACAATTCTCTGCCTCATAAATTTAAATTTCAAGGAGCACTAACTTTGGATAACCTGGGGATCAGCTACAGTATGGTGCCATTTTGCATTGCAAGTATCCTTGTTACATACAATTGTAACCCAGATTTTTCTTTGGTACACCCCCTCAGTAAAATATGAGACCCAGGGCCCTCCTGCTTTAATGGAGTTTGTGATGTGGTAGTACATATGACACAGCGAGGTGAATGCTATTCATCTCAAAGTGCCTCTTTGAAAGTGTCCCTGTTAATAGAGGCAAATGACTCTAGACGCGACCAGAGAGTTTTTGAAAGCAAATGGTACCATCATCGATTGTAGCATCTAGCAGAAGTGGAAAGATTTTGCCAGCTATTACATGAAGAAAAGGTTTTAGATAAAAAGAGCAACTGTTGATTAGAATGTTCATGACAGAAGAGCAACGGTGACCAAGATCACCCAGGTTACTAGATTCCAACATGAGGTCGAAGCTAGTTTTGCTCCATGAGAGTAGGGTGCTCTCCCATGCAGCACGGTGTTCCAAGAAAAAACCCAATAATCAGACCCCCAAGGATATTGCGGCATGGTTTAGCAAATTTAGCGGCACAAATATGGAAATTTAGCGGCATTTTTGCGGCACTTTATTTTACAAATAATCATTCATTTTCTGCCTGAAATCAATGGAAACTGTTTCAGCAGAGTATTCCACTTTGAAATAGGTATGTGGTATGTTTAAAGTGTCTGCAGCTCTACGGAAGCACAGCTACAGTCCTAACCTCGTGGGAGAGAACTGTATTTCTCTCTGGGATGTTCTAGTGCCCATGTATGCACCCCTGCAGGGGTAACAAGCGCTATATAAATGCAAACCTTTTTCCCCCTTCTATACCTCCGCTATCCTTCTGAATCCAAATAACTGACTAACCTATCCACGACTCAAAATACTTTCATATTTCACTATACTAATTCAACACTAATCCTTCTTGTGTTCTGGAGTAGCGTGCTACTTGCCGAAAAAGCACTTTGATGCCTCATCAGGGGTAGTAAGCGCTATATAAATGCAATTGAAATACAATGACCTCCCTTGCGTAAGGTTTTGGGAGACAGTGCACCCTGGCAACCCATTAAGGGGAACACTATGTAACTTTTTTTGTAGGCCAAGGGAGCTTTTTTGCCGCTCTGACACAAAAACTGACAATTGTGCTCCCGGTGTGTGGGTAGAAAGCCATTGTCTGTATTCTTGAATGTATGGCGAGAGCAGAGGGGTGCTGTTAGTGAGCTGAAGTGGATCCAGAGCGCAGGGAGTATGCATTCCCCCAAGTCCCATAGGTCATCAAGGCATTCCTAATTAGCCCCATCACCTTATGGAAAGTGTCATTTCTGTCTGGGTGGTGTCACATCTGGGGGGATTGGCAAGGGATTTAAAAACCTGTGCTGTCCCCAAGGTTGTTGCAGTTGGCTCCTGTTATAATATAGGGTTGGGTGGGACTACGAACAGTTCAATGAACATATGATAACTTCCTCTGCTGCCGTAAAAAATATATATATAGCATTGTTTTTTTGGCCATGTTTTATGAATTTAGCAATATACATAGGTATAATTAGATTATTCAATAGGCAGGATTCATGATGTGGTATGATACACTTGAATGAAATGTTAAGGTTGTACCGGACACCAGTACCATTGTTTATGAATATTGAATATATATTTCAAAAAATAATTTTATGTACATATTTACTGAATGTTTGATTTTATGTTATTTACTTTACAGCCCTGATGATGTCCCGGGTGGGGACGAAAGTCGGCTGTTTTCTGTAACGATTGGTCAACTTTATTGAAATGATGAAATAATCGATGAAATAATCGAATAAAAGACGAAGAATCACAATTTATTCTACTGGAAGAGTTTTCTTTTTGGACATTATTAATGAACACTTAATATTTTCTAGATTGTAATTGCTGATTATTTTTACACTCCTTCTTGTAGTAACGTGTGTTGCAGGGATTCTGCTCATGCACAGAACTATGCACAGGAAACCAGGACCTCAGTGAATTGTGGTGTACCAAAAACTCACCTCAGAACCCAGAACCCCTATCCGACCAGCATCAGTGTCCCATTCGTTATCCGTATTTATCTCGGCGGTCCCAATGTGTAGACAACCCAGAACAAGCGACTTAGTGTATTCTCAGGAATGGTGGGAATCAGAAATACATGTTCGTTATTATTCTCATATCAGTCCACAACAAGAGTAAACAGAGACACGGTAAAGTTTAAAGAGTTTATTTATAAACCTCGTGTCCTAAGATGCAGTACTTTGGCTAACATAAGCAGACAAATGATTAAAATCGAAACAATCAGCATAGTTACAATACCATAGAAAATGAAAGGAGAAATCATAATAAAACGACAGTGGAATACAGCCACCTTCCTTTCGCTAGTAAACTAATATTATTATTAGACTAATAGAAGGTCTCTAGGCTTGAATGGGGAACCCCATACCGTAAAGATCAGCTTAGTGGAATCACATCACAGGACCAGGTATACTCTGCTTCTGGGAAAGCTATTCTTCCGAATGCCTGAATCTAGCAAGCAGCCTGCAATATTAAAAGCGCTCAACTCTCAGGTATTTGCAGCTGTGTGCGTGTTATGGCTAAATAGTGGGCCGATCAACCTGAACCCAAAAACATGCACCGTCTAGCGACCCATACTGTTTCTTTACACAATGTTCAGACCAAGGTCGCAGCTCACGGCTAGGGATGTGAACAAAAGACAGTTCTCATGTGAAGAAAAGGCGAGCAAGCATTTCTCAAATAATAACATGTAACTGCAGTGTCGTGTGCAAAAGCAGCAAAAGTGGCAAGATGGCTTTCTAACATCTAACTCGGTTACGCTAACTTAGCAATGTACGTATATAAATTGCAGCCCTCACTACAAGGTAATCCTCTTTTGTCCCCTTCCAAATGACTGTAACCTCGTGGTCCTAGTCTACTGAACCTTTTTTGCACAGACATTAACCCACAGTTTCAGGAAGATTGAGACAATATCTACAACCATAGAGTACTAACCACGTTTGACACAATCACAGAGAACCACAAAGTATAATCTTAAAATCAAGGAGCTAGCCAGAAATAAAATACAGGGGCATGTTTGGGGAGGGTTTTAGAAAGGTGTGAGCTTTGTTCAGAAATGAAAAGGAGCATGCAATGGTGTAACCAGTATCGGAAAAGGAAATGGTTTGGACGGCTTTTTTATAAACTGGAAAGGAAAGTGTACTGTTTTGGTCTAGCAGAGGAGATGATCATGCACCAATCAACAAGCAAAATAACTGAACGTGCAGTATGTTCATTAATAGAATAGAATTTATATTAGGGAGACAGTGGATGCCTCTCATTGATGTAATAGCTTAAAAAGGCACCTTAATTTACGAATTATTTGAAATATTTCTAGGGAGTGAAGGTCCCCCAACACCACTCCTATAAAAAGAATTGCCCCTCAACATCAACCCTATGATATTAGAACCACATTTTTAAAAATCCTTGGTTTGATCCTGAAATTCACATGCTTCCAAAAATAGATCAAAGATTAGCTGAGTACTTTACATGCTGTCCTTGAGGACAGCATTGTTTTTTAAGTGTGGCCAATGGCACAAATGAATCCAATTTTACAATGTATTTTGCTTAAACAGATAAACCAATGGGGGGGGGGGGGCGAGCATCCACAAACAAATAGACACAGTACAGCTGATTTTTCTCTTGGCATTAGTTTTTAAGAAGCAGACTTCCGCACAGAGGGTTTTAATCTAATCCAGGAGCCATACTAACTCTACACTTGTTATTTTATGTGTGGAGAAACGTAGGTCTCATGTGACAACATAGATTACAAAAACACTAACAAATATAGACTTGCAAACCATTGACCTTACATGACTATCACCTCGCAAAAAATGTCAACCTCTTTTAATATCCCCAAATAAAAAAACTTACTTCCCACCTTTTGTGATACACAATGCATTTATCATTCAAACTCAGTGTTCGCATACTAGGGACAGGTAGGTTTTAGATACAAGTTGATATTGTAGGGATACATTTCTCCATCAGAGATATTTTTGCAGTTGTTGATTTCAAGTCTACTTTTTCAATCTTTTGTTTTCAAATGTTACTCCAACATGTGTTTTAAAAATGAAGTACTTATTACTTTTTCCAGAATTTCCTGCGACTCAAGTAAAGAGAATAACAGCAGGTACCCACAGTTTGAAGGAAGTGGAAATGTAAACAACTGTCTCTAAATGGTTATGAGAAACCAGGACACAAAACTGCAAAACTTTGGCGTGCACCAGGAGAACATTGCGCAACACAATTTCTTCTAAACTTTGTACACGGAAAATGCTATCGACCAGGCTCGCACAAAAAAAGACTCTGTGCAAGCAAAATGCTAAACCCTTGTGCCACAGCAGAAAGGCCAGTGAATTGTGGCTTGTGTAACGTGTTTATCAAGGCACACCCATAGCATCTGGAACAGAATATACGAGCCCAGTTTTGCAAACATTCACACAATGCATCGCTGCGTACTGTTGGCACTAAGGCAACAATGCAGCGCTGGATTTAGTAAAAGTCCTGCGCCGATGATGCCATTGGCTGCAGAAAAGAAACGAGTCTGTTGCTCCAAGAAATGGAACTTCTATTCACCACTTCCCACGGGGTGGCAGGCTAAGCCTATTTGCTTAACCATAGATTATTATTGTATGAAATACCACAAAAAGTGGTATTTCATACGATAATAATCTATTTCAGACGCATTCCTTTAATTTCGCGAGGAATTTTGTGAAAATCGCTGCATGTTTACAAAAGTGCCGATTTCGTGGCAAATTGCGAAATCGCGAAATTCTGGAGGGTCTGAATGATGGCAATGTAACAATCATATTGACCATGTTCCCAGTCATTGCACACAACTCAAATCTTCATTGAGAAGATGCAGGAAAATTGAGAAATACTAGAATAAGCAAGTGGACTCTGGAATCACAGTGAATGGGAAATACATCATATTAAAACGCTGCAGTCAAAAGCCTACTTGGTAACGATGGTGGCTGTTAGAAATGTGGGTCTCTCGTTGTGACGTGCACCCTGTCCAAGTAGGGACCCTTATTCTAGTTGGGTGATGGGATTACACAGCTAAAATAACCCCTGGTAGCTTGGTACCAGCAGTCAGGCTTATCTCAGAGAAAATGTGTAAAGCATTTGTTTCCAACACACACAGTAACATAGAGAAAACACTACAAAAGGACACCACACCAGCTTAGAAAAATAAACAATATCTATCTGAATAAAACAAGACCAAAATTACAAAACTCCAACATACACAATTAAAGATGTCTCTTTCAAAATGTTCAAAATATTTCAGTCCGTAGGAAACTATGCATGCATCACTTTTATCGCAAATTACCTGGGATGCATCAAAATCGAAGATGAAAACAGGCGCTTGGGAAATGAGGTACCAGACAAGCAAAGCAATGCATTGGTTCCTTACTCTCAGGGAAGGTGATGCGTCGATTTCTTACTGCCAGGGGAGGTGATGCGTCCATTCCTTACTGCAGCTCAGGGGATGTGTTGATTCCTTGCTCTCAGGGGGGGTTGATGCATTGATTCCTGACTTCTAGGGGAGATGATGCGTCAATCTACAGACATGCAGCTTCAGTTCTTTACTGCTGTGCAACGTCGATAAAGAACTTGGCCCACAGGCGCAATGCGTTGTAAATCCAGATGCGCTGGGT
Organism: Triturus cristatus; assembly: GCF_964204655.1. Classification (NCBI taxonomy): domain Eukaryota; kingdom Metazoa; phylum Chordata; class Amphibia; order Caudata; family Salamandridae; genus Triturus; species Triturus cristatus. Next base: position 795,130,095 of record NC_140583.1, on the reverse strand, counting down.
CGATTCGGAGGTGCCGAAACAGAGGCAGCTTCGATTTTCCAGCCGCGAAGCAGGTGATGCATCGATTTCTTCAGCTACACAGCAGGCCTTGCATCAAAGTCGGAGTGGGTGACACGGACATTGGAGACACAGTGCTCAGGACTCGGGCTGCAGCGATCTCTCAACCACACGGCAGGCGCTGCATTGATTCTTCAGCCACACTGCGGCGATGCATTGTTTTTTCAGTCGCACGCGGTGCTGCGTCAGGAAAAACAGGCACTAGAGGTCGATGCGTGGATTTTCTGGTGTCCTCTTCAGCAAAACCACCTCTGAGGCCAAGAACTGGAATATACATCATTTGGCAGCTCGGAACTCCCACCAGAGGAGTTCGGGGGCTGCAGATGAAGACTTTGATGGGCCTGAAACTTCTTAACAAGAGACGAGCACACACAAGCCCTTGGAGAACCTTGGAAAGCAGGATGTGAAAGCAAAGTCCAATCCTTTCACTACCAGGACAGAAGCAGCTAGCATTCGGCCAGCACAACAAAGCAACAACCAGAGTGGCAGTCCCTTCCCACAGCATCCAGCTCTTCTTCCTGGCAGAATTTCCTCTTAGTCCAGAAGTGTTCTAAAGTCATGGGGCCAAAGCTCCAGTACTTATACCAGTTTCTGTCTTTGAAGTAGGCAAACTTCAAAGGAAAGCCTTTGTGGTGCACAAGCCTTTCCCATGACCTGGCTCCAGACACACTACAGGCAGGTGGAGACAGCTGTGTGAGGATAAGCACAGCCCAATTCACGTGTTAGTGACAACTCTTCCCACCACTCTAGCTCAGGAAGACCCAACAGCCTGGTGATGGGCCATCAGGATATGCTGGGCACACCTCAGCTCCCTTTGTGTGACCTTCTAGAGTGAATGCACAAACAACTCAACTGTCACCCTCCCTCAGATGTGGATTCCTCAGGCAGGTAGAGGCAAAGAATGGAAAAGCAAGAAAATGCCCACTTTCTAAAATGGGCATTTTCATGCACGCAATTTAAAAAATAACTTCACGAAAAGGTGTATTTTTAAATTGTGAGTTCAGGGACCCCAAACTCCAAATCTCTATCGCTTCCCAATTGGGAGTTACACTCATAAGAGGTTACAAGGCAGCTCCAATGAAAACCTATGGGAGAGATAGTCCTTGCAATAGTGAAAAATGAAATTGACAGTATTTCACTATCAGCACATGTAAAACACACCAACACACGTCCTACCATCCTACCTTCTAAATACACTACAACCTGTCCATGGGAGTATCTTAGGGTGCCTTACATGTAGTAAAAGGAAAGATTTGGGCCTGGCAAGTGGGTGCACTTGCCAGGTGGACATGGCAGTTTAAAACTGCACTCACAGACACTACAGTGGCAGGCCTGAGACATGTTTGCAGGGCTATGCATGTAGGTGGCGCAATCATTGCTGCTGACCCACTTGAAGAATTTAAATTACAGCCCTGGGCACACACCTTGCCCTTTACTAGGGTCTTACCAGTGATTCAAATATGCCAATCATGGATAACCAATTACCAATTTAATTTAGACAGCGAGCATAGGCACTTTTCACTGATCAGCAGTGGTAAAGTGCCCAGAGCCCTAAAACCAACAACAACTGGTCAAAAAATAGAAGGAAGAAGGCAAACAGTTTGGGGATAACCCTGCAAAAAGGGCCAGGTCCAACAGTGGCAAATTTCTGTAGTGAGCCAAAAGCCTTTTTCTCCTCGTACATATAAATTTGAATCATATTCATTGTAGTACAAAGTTCTGTAGTATGCTAGGATTTCCTCGGGAAAAGTGTCAGAGTAAACACTTAATAGAGTTCATCACCATTAATTTCACTAGGCAGAAGAGGTCTATCGCAACCAATCAACATCTTTTCATGAGATGGCAAAACTGGAGCTCTCTTGTGAAGTTATCAGCCAATGGCCACTAGGCTCCACAGCCACCAAACCCATCCCTCTCTGATATCAGTGAGTTCCATTTGTTAGAGCTGAAGATCTACCAGATCCCAGGAAGTGTTTGTTCATTTTCTTGCCATCTCCACTGCTCTGCGCAGGCATGCTGCCTGAATGGCCAACAATTGCCACACTGGGAAAGTCATCCATTCCCGGGACCAATAACACACTGTTAATTTCATTATAAAACAGACACTAATAAACATTGTTTTAATGAAGGGGAACCTCACACAACCTTAGGTACGATATGCACACCAATGATGTCCAGATTTGTATCAGATTTAGTCTACAGATCTCTAACAAAGTAACTTTTGCCTCATTGTTTTGAAAAATAGACGCACAATAATTGACATTCCTGTCTAGGGCCTGATTTAGCTCTTGACGGTACTCCAGTCATCCCTCCGTGGAGGCATTTACAAGTACTCTGTTGAGCTGACAAATTCCGCCCTCCATTTTTAGATGTAGGCTGGATGTTCCTCCGCCCGCGTTGACAGGGCGTTTTCTGTTGCATAAGCGGCTCACTACTGTCAACGCGGCGGACTCCTCTACTGGCTAACACTACTCCGTCGCCCTCATGGTAGCAGGATTGCGCCAGCCTCTTTAGATTTCACAGATCTCCTGGCGTTGTCCTAGCAGTGGCTTGCCGATGGAGGAATTGGATCATGGGTCACATTCAACATTGTAGTATTCCTGTAGCTTTTGGATGGATGCTAGCATCACACACCTGTTGTGTTTTGACTAATTGTTTTAACCAAAATACCACAGTATAAAAACACACGACCATGACCCTTTGCCATTCCACTGTAGCATAACATTTTTCCTGAGCCCTTTTTCAGTGAAGTCAGGGATTTCTTTTGCTTTCTCCGTTTCTTGTTCATTTCATTAGGCTCGCTCATTGAGTTTGTGGAATTCCAGCTTCCCTGGTGCAAAGTGGACTTTTATTTCCATTTGCGTTCTTGAGGTTTGTTTTGGTGCTTGCAAGTGAGCAAAAACCAAAGGAAATGATGGACGGAGTGTTGAACATTGCAAGCACTCACCCCCAGTCAACTGATCTGGGTTAAATCCATCACCGTTCTTTAGCCCACTGTGCCACCCCAGTTCAGACATGGCCATATGCAAATCAGTCTGACCCTGTGCCTCATGGGAACAGTCCAGCCCGAACTGCCAAGCCATGTCTTCCCAGGGAAAGGAATGAGGTCTAGAGATTGTATTTGGCATGCTAGTCACAGTGTATCCCATTTGCCAAACTTGACATCAAATCATGCACTTACTCACACTTTACTCACAGACCTCGGCCACCACCACATATTATTTCCAACAAATGTATTTGCTGGGCAGTAAGGAAAGGAAACTTGACTTACTCTACTGCTTTTGATCTAGAATAGAGGGTCACTACATTGAACATCGATTTGTCATCTTTGGTTTATTCAGTCACTGTACTAGTCGACGGAAGTAGAAAGGGAAAAATCTGGAGAGGCATAAAATAAATCTGTTACAGGAAACCATGAAATATATTTTGGAATCACTTCACATGGCTATAATATCAAAAGTGGCACATGCCAAGAATAGATTTTTCAAATTTTTTGGTTGGCTGGGACAGAAGAACTTAAGAAAAAATAAAGGAGTGAAGGACTAAGAGGTGACTGAGTCGGAAAAGGGAAACACATCTTGTGAGTTCTGTTTGCAATGCATTGAAAACTTTGTAAATGCTGCATTAACTGAAGCAGACATGCATTGCAGGGCCAACACTGCAGTCCCAAATTGAACCATACAGCACTTTGGTCATAGGTGGCAAAATGCCATGGGAGGGGAGGGGGGGTGATGAATGATGGGTGGGATACCTCTGCCTCGCTTGACAAATACAGTGAGTCAAGGAGTAGCTGACAATGTTAGAAAAACAGGGGTGGAATTATGGTAAATGAAAGATATATGGTCTTGGTTGCCCATACTAATTCTAAAATCCCTATTCCAAATTTCCTTAACAAAAACTACATTTGGAGCTAATGCATTACAGTGAATGATCTTTAATTCTATTCTTATTTCTCAACCCCCTTGATGGACCAACTCAGCCTCCCTTTTTTTGCAATCCAAAGATGCATGCTAAACATCGCTGTGAAATAGCGTGGAACTGTATGAGTTAGATAAAGAAAGTCACACAGAGAACGCTACTCACTGGTGTTCTTATGGTTGATAGGAGGACAGTATGCAATGGCTTCCTTATTAATCAGCCAAACCGAACGCCAATGATGAGTACGATTAGGTAGCGCTGAGCGCCTGTCTAGCAGAAACTACAAAATGGATCACATAATAATAATATTCCAACGTAAACTAAATGTAACTTACCTCTGAGTGTGAGCAGCATGCTATTGGGATTTCTTTTTTAACATTGTAGTAAAGAAACAAAACAAAGAATTACTACTCATTGAGCATCGGAATCTCGACACATAGCAGATCGAGCAGGTCCTGTCCTCGGTCCAAGATATCACCCAGCGATGCATCAGCTGCTGGAAGGTGCGGCGAACCCTTCTGGTGTGCCGCATGCACCGGCGCACCCTCCCCTAGTGCAGCCGATGCTCCCACAGGGGGTATCCACTGCCGGGCTTGCCGCCTGCTACCAGCATGGAGGGGAAGTCGCACGGCACAAAAAAATAACTAGTGCTGCTACCTCCTCCTTGCTGAAGAGCCACCGGGGCTGAACACCTGGGCAGCGGTAGACGACCCTCAGCCATGGAAATGGGTGAGGTAAGGAAAGTGACGAAAAACACCAAAAGAATTACAAAAAATGTAAGGACACAAGCACAAAGAGACACACTAATATAATGAATATAAATGAGGGGTAGGTAAGTTTGATAGGGGGAGCATTAAGAAGGGATGGAAAATTAGGCCCAGCACCATAACAGAGAGGAAAAACAAGAGGGTCACACCCATGCGTATCACGTGGTGATGTTTGCACATGATTTGGAACGCGAGGATGCACTCCACGTTGCATTTCACAGCAGAGTTTTTCGCCAGTTTGCACAGTTCTACTTAGGGCAACTCCACGAACTCCGCCCATGTCTACATTTTAACTATTTTTTTATTTGTTATCTTGTAGGTTATTAAAGTTAACTAAGTGTATTTTTTCATAATGGCAGGGAACAGAAATCCCCGTTTTAATGAGGGAGAATTGTCAGTCATGGTGGAGGAAATTATTCGGGTAGAGCCACAATTGTTTGGGGCCCAAGTACAAAATACAAGAATACACAATGAATGGAGGTGCACTGAACATAGAAAAGAAGTCCAAAAGTGTTTCTTTTTTTTCTTTGTTTAATATTTATTTTAGATAGATACACAACCGCAGCCAACGCGTTTCGTTCCTTAAAGATAAAAATTTTTAACGGAACTTCTTCAGGGCTGCAACAAGAATAGAAAAAAATATATATATAATACAATCATTAAAACTGACGGACGTACACATATATTTACAAACATTAAAAACGATTTTTATGTCTATTTTTTGTTTTAAGATCATACCAATTATACAAAAATAGAGTTAATATTTACAAAAAATACCCTAAAACTATATAGATTCATTACATTCTTATACACATTTGCCTACACTTTGTGAACACCGATTTTACAAGAATATAGTGAAATATTGAAAAAAGAGAATTTTGATCCACCAATATACTAGGTCAAAATAGCCTAATTACAATTTCTTTATGAAATCCAGACAATATATCACTTTAAAGTTTATTAACCAAAGCTAAAGCTCATGATATACGGGCCATTATCTTACCTCAAAGTGACAGCAAGTTAAATACAAGCTTTATATTGCGAAAAATGAAGAATGACGAATGAGCAGTGTATCCCACTTGGTAATGGAACTATCCAGAGATCAGAAGATATTCTAAAAGAAATTATGAGACAAGAAGACCAAATTAGAACAACCTGAACTGGTTGGCATGATGTTTGAGAAGGGGAAGAAAAACAAGGGATGGATATAATCATTTGTCTCACCCAAATTGGTCGCAGCGGGTCTAGATAAATCTAAAGAACCAGTGGTTCAAAATTAAGATGTAAGGATCCATTGGGATGGTGAATAACAAAGATTCTTATTGAGAATCTAAAACAAAATGAGACAAATATTCGGTCACTTTTATTTAAAAGTGATAGAGATACATTGCATCCAAACAACGTTTACAAAGAGCATAACAGACTCCGCAGTGTTGGCCTTTATTTCACAAAAAGAGAATTAGAAAGGCTTCAAATTTGAGAAGACCTCAAAAATAACAATCTGCAACTTTGGACGATATAATAATCAAGAGAGAGCGCTTGTGTTTGTTAAGATTCGCTGGGATCTCACCTGCACTGTTCCTTCAATTCAATTCGTGAGGAAGATTGTCAAAGGACATCAAGAGTAGATGCTCAGTCTATTGTCAACAAAATATTGATCAAACACCTAATAAGGAATATGTGAATACATTAATGACTTGACACGAACCTCATTAATACTCTCTAATTCAATCGACGTCATGTATATATACATTTTAAACAAGACCTTAAAAACTCAAAAGGTCAATTCCTTTATTAAAATGCGGATAAACGTTATGTTTTTATTTAGAAAAAGAAGAAGAAGAGGAAATTATAAGACCAAACTCGGATATAACACAGGTGTAGTAAATAAGTCTTTTGAGTTTCTACAACAGAGCACTCATCTTCCAATCTACTTAGTATAGGCACTAGTGGATCTATTAATTTACAACTAAAATAAAGCCACAAAGTATACACACCACTAAATGTATCCCCAATGTCACAGTCCCTTTTACCCACCAAACTCACAAAACATACCTAATCCAACAGAGCTATTGATCCAAACAACTATCTAGAACACAAGGATGCATATTAATGCATCTTAAAACACCGATTCGCCCCTTTGTCAAAACCGCGTTGAGGAAATCAAAATAATGATTTCCATTGAAATACCTTGATAAGCGTTTTCTGCTCACATCTCGATTCGCCGACAGCTTTCTCCGTACTATTCTACTGTTTAAATACCTGGTTTGAATAGTCTAGATCAGAAACACCTGATCTGACGCGTATTCGATGACATCATAATTACGCGACGCCCACACAGGCGCAACCTCGCGTATAACGAACTATCACAAATTGTTCCGCCATTTTGAACTGTCCAAATTAAAACGGATTACTGGGAAAATTTAGAATAAGTTTAGTACTCATTGAATCGGAACTTATTTTTTAATAGAAAAAAGGGGGAATCTACTCCTTTGTGATTCTACAAGGCGGCAAAGTGGTTTTTAATACAAATGTTCGGTTTGAAACAAGTGTAAAGGAATACTATGTCATTTTAATCCTCATTCTAATTTCAAAAAATGCCGCGAAGTATTTTATTATTAATCTATGTCCCACTAACTACAAGATGTTAAAAATAAAGACGACCAGTTTTAAATCAACCGGAAAGAGAGAATGGTATAGCGGCATTTATAAATTACCAGTTTGGAGCTCCAAAATTTCGGCCATCTTTAAATGTCCGTGGGTTCAAGAAGTTAATTATATGGGGTGTCAAATACGCATATATTTGTAAAAATTAATAATTCAAACTGGAGATATTTAGCTAACATAATAGTATAAATTGCAGAGATTTTAGCTGCCATGATAGTATGAATTGCAGATATACATTGTCTACTAATTACAAGAAAGGCAGCAAGATCCGGTCCTATCTTTAGCGCGAAAACATGTGATATTAACGGTTCAATCATAAAATTCTATAGATCACGACGCAACAATTTGAAAGGATGAAGGCAGAGGAGGTAATCATGTTCAACCAGATCTAAATGGATAATACTATGGCATTTTTAAAACGTGCCATTCGGTCAATGTAAAGGAAGCTACAACAAAATTAACTTTATTAGAAGTGTTAATGTTTTCATTATATTTTGACAAACCTCGAACGAAAGGTGACATACAGAGAGTGAGGTCTGGGAATGAAGAGTAGAGTATATGAATAATGCTGGATAAAGAGAAAGAGTCCCATATTGCTAAAATGACTACATAGCTAGTGTTGCTGTCAGTTCGAGTGAGACAATATTCAATACAAGGTATCTTATTACTGGTATTTCTTAACATCCACTTATAAGAATGTCATCACATCTGTAGCATTCGGTCAAATGAGCAGCTTCTCAACAAAATTGATAAAACATTTTAATGCCACGACTCGCAAATAATTGATTTCACTTAAATTGCATACAAGATTTTGACCATTGACAACTGTCCTAATTCAAGAAATAGTGAAATTCGTTATCAGTATTATGACCAAACTTGATTGCTTGTAATCTACAGATCCATTTTGCCTCACGTTGTCTTAGCATAAGAGCTCTATCTCCACCTCTATTACATGCTGCCACATGTTCAATTCCAAAGAACCAAAATGCATGGTCATTAGGATGAATTTGTTTAAAATGCTCCGCCATAGGATACTTTGGATCTCCTGCAACTATTGCTCTTCTATGCTCCTGTATTCTCAATTTTAGGCTTCTTGTTGTACTCCCTACATATATTTGATTGCATTTACAGCCCAATATGTAAACCACAAAACAGGTTTTACAGTTAATAAATTCTCTGATTTTATATTGTTTCTGCGTGTTATACATAAATTCCTTTGTTTTGTTTTTTCCAAAGGCACACATATTGCAGGAGCTGCATGTGAAGAAACCGGCCGGTTTCATAGGTAGCCATGTTTGAGCTTTTCTTGATGAAGTCACATAACTCGGGCACAATCTTTCTTTTAAAGTCGTACCCTTCTTATAAGAGATACTTGGATTCTTAGTCAGAGTCGTTCCGAAAGCCGGTATTTCTAGTAGCATATGCCAGTTGTTTTTCAAGATACTAAAAATCTTTTGACTATGCGAAGTGTATTTAGTGATGAATCTCGGTTTGTCATTGTTGGTTTTCATCTTTTTAGTACTGTTCTCCAACGTTGATTCTCTACTTATTTGATGTACTCTTGAAATGGCTGTTTTTACATCTCTCTCTTCATAACCTCTTTCCAGGAATTTATTTCCTGTCTCTAAGAGAAACAAGGATTACGAGCCCTATTTTTAAAAGTAGAACGTTTAAAAAAACAAGAACTGGCACGATGGTGGGATGGAGTTACACTCCAACAGTACATAGACAACAAGAAAGTCCCAAGAGGACTACGTATTCTAATTTTCCCTACATTTGAAGATCTGAGTGCAGATCTACTCAAAGAATGGGAAGTGAATTTGGAAAATGCGTCATTAGTTATGATGCAAATTTTGATAAGACATGCGATTGATAAAGGGGCAAAATTGCTATCGGAGATTCAAAAGGTAGAATCAGAGATTGAGACATTAGAAACCAAAGATTTAATTGAGAAGAATTATGAGATTCTAAAAAAGGTAATTTTGAGCCATCAACAATATCTCAAAGATAAAAAAATGAGAAAAATTCGGAGAGATGATTGTGATTATAAGGAAGGGAGAATATACACCTTTGCAAAAAAGTATGACTCAATGCAGACACCTGACGTCAAAAAAAGAGGAAGGGAAGAAGTTGAAGATACGCGATCAATAAGTAGTACCTCAGTATCTTCACGAAGTAGTGTAGCTTCAGGTAGTAATCAAGATGAGGCCCTTTTAGGGGAGGGTATCACATCATTCCAAAAAGAACTGGCCACACTTCGGATAAGCAGCAATCAGCGGAAAAAACAAATTCCAAGACGAGAAGAGGAGGGAGGAGAGGTAAAGGAAAAGGAAAAGGCAGCAAAAGGCAGACAGTTAGAACAGGAGAAAATGACACTGAGACCCAAAAAACCATGAGTGCAACCCAAGAAGGAAGTGATGATATCATAACTCCATCTGATGATATTTTAGAGAATACAAAGTTGGAAATTATCAATTTGTCTGATAGATCTATTGATGTTGATGAACAAAGTCTGTTATGTAAAGGCCTTGGGTTTTGTCCCACACAATCAGGAGACTTATCAGATGTACATGTTGATTTGTTCAAATTCACAAGAACTTTGAAATTAAAAGAGTATTTCAAAGATCGAAATTGTGGTGTGTTTTTCGAGGGAAGGAGTACAGAACATATCACACATAGTATTGAGGATGTCCGGAATATACAATGTCTCCTTTCTATTGAGGAAGGTGAAGATTTGGAGATGGAATCTCTTCTACAAGATTTAGACATCTTAGAAAATGTCAATATAGACAGTGGGTTAAGACCAAAGTCCAAGTTTGTTCCTAATCAGGGATATCATCCAAACATCGACAAATTTCATAAAAAAGTAACGGAAGAGTTATATAAGCTAGAAAAATCTGAAAAATACTTAAAACAAGACAAACATAATCTGACCAGAGGTGAAAGAGAGGCATTAAACAGGTTAGAGAATGACAGCTCTATAGTCATTAGGAAAGCCGATAAAGGCAATAATGTTGTAATAATGAATAAGGCTGATTATATGGGTGAAATAGACCGACAATTAAGCGATAAAATCTGCTATGAAGTACTGAAAGGTAACCCCATAATTGAACTTACCTCCCGAATAAATCTTATGTTGGGAGAATGGAAAGAAATATGCCTCCTAAATGACTTAGAATATAGATTCTTAAAAGTGAACAATCCACGTTATCCATGCATCTATATACTTCCGAAAACACATAAAAAAGCCAAATTTCCACCAGGAAGGCCAATAATATCGGGAGTAGGATCACCTACTGAGAAAATGTCTGAGTTTGTAGATCACAAACTACAAAAGTATATGTTTAACCTGCCATCCTTTTTAAAAGATAGCAAAGATGTCTTGTCCAAACTGAAAGACTTTGCCTGGTCAGATGAACTCTTCTTTGTCACGTGGGACGTTGTTAGCCTTTACACATGCATTGAGCATAAGTTTGGTCTTCTGGCAACACAGTCCTTCCTAGACAAAGACAAAGCTGACACCTTTGAACATAACAGGATGATTTTAAAAATGATGGAACTGATTCTTACAACGAATGTATTTCTCCATGATGGAAAGTGGTATCGCCAACTTCGCGGTACAGCAATGGGCACTAAATTTGCTCCCTCATACGCATGCCTATTCATGGGATGGTATGAGGGTCTACATGCATGGGGCAGAGAGGCCTCCCCTTGGACACAGCACATAGTGTTCTGGGGGAGGTTTATCGATGACATAATATGCATATGGTCTGGGTCTGAAATCTGTTTACATGATTATTTCAATCATCTAAATAACAATTCTTACAATGTGACATTAACAATGAATTATAATAAAACAAAAATAGATTTTTTAGATCTACATCTATATGTCAAAGATGGAACGATACAGAGTGCTCTGTATCGAAAAGAGACATCCTGCAATGGAGTACTCCATGCTACGAGTGCCCATTCTAGATCAGTTATTAAGAATATCCCTTACGGAGAGTTAGTGAGGGTAAGAAGAAACTGTTCAGAAACAAACATTTTCGAGAGAAATGTCTTAGAGACAGGAAATAAATTCCTGGAAAGAGGTTATGAAGAGAGAGATGTAAAAACAGCCATTTCAAGAGTACATCAAATAAGTAGAGAATCAACGTTGGAGAACAGTGCTAAAAAGATGAAAACCAACAATGACAAACCGAGATTCATCACTAAATACACTTCGCATAGTCAAAAGATTTTTAGTATCTTGAAAAACAACTGGCATATGCTACTAGAAATACCGGCTTTCGGAACGACTCTGACTAAGAATCCAAGTATCTCTTATAAGAAGGGTACGACTTTAAAAGAAAGATTGTGCCCGAGTTATGTGACTTCATCAAGAAAAGCTCAAACATGGCTACCTATGAAACCGGCCGGTTTCTTCACATGCAGCTCCTGCAATATGTGTGCCTTTGGAAAAAACAAAACAAAGGAATTTATGTATAACACGCAGAAACAATATAAAATCAGAGAATTTATTAACTGTAAAACCTGTTTTGTGGTTTACATATTGGGCTGTAAATGCAATCAAATATATGTAGGGAGTACAACAAGAAGCCTAAAATTGAGAATACAGGAGCATAGAAGAGCAATAGTTGCAGGAGATCCAAAGTATCCTATGGCGGAGCATTTTAAACAAATTCATCCTAATGACCATGCATTTTGGTTCTTTGGAATTGAACATGTGGCAGCATGTAATAGAGGTGGAGATAGAGCTCTTATGCTAAGACAACGTGAGGCAAAATGGATCTGTAGATTACAAGCAATCAAGTTTGGTCATAATACTGATAACGAATTTCACTATTTCTTGAATTAGGACAGTTGTCAATGGTCAAAATCTTGTATGCAATTTAAGTGAAATCAATTATTTGCGAGTCGTGGCATTAAAATGTTTTATCAATTTTGTTGAGAAGCTGCTCATTTGACCGAATGCTACAGATGTGATGACATTCTTATAAGTGGATGTTAAGAAATACCAGTAATAAGATACCTTGTATTGAATATTGTCTCACTCGAACTGACAGCAACACTAGCTATGTAGTCATTTTAGCAATATGGGACTCTTTCTCTTTATCCAGCATTATTCATATACTCTACTCTTCATTCCCAGACCTCACTCTCTGTATGTCACCTTTCGTTCGAGGTTTGTCAAAATATAATGAAAACATTAACACTTCTAATAAAGTTAATTTTGTTGTAGCTTCCTTTACATTGACCGAATGGCACGTTTTAAAAATGCCATAGTATTATCCATTTAGATCTGGTTGAACATGATTACCTCCTCTGCCTTCATCCTTTCAAATTGTTGCGTCGTGATCTATAGAATTTTATGATTGAACCGTTAATATCACATGTTTTCGCGCTAAAGATAGGACCGGATCTTGCTGCCTTTCTTGAAATTAGTAGACAATGTATATCTGCAATTCATACTATCATGGCAGCTAAAATCTCTGCAATTTATACTATTATGTTAGCTAAATATCTCCAGTTTGAATTATTAATTTTTACAAATATATGCGTATTTGACACCCCATATAATTAACTTCTTGAACCCACGGACATTTAAAGATGGCCGAAATTTTGGAGCTCCGAACTGGTAATTTATAAATGCCGCTATACCATCCTCTCTTTCCGGTTGATTTAAAACTGGTCGTCTTTATTTTTAACATCTTGTAGTTAGTGGGACATAGATTAATAATAAAATACTTCGCGGCATTTTTTGAAATTAGAATGAGGATTAAAATGACATAGTATTCCTTTACACTTGTTTCAAACCGAACATTTGTATTAAAAACCACTTTGCCGCCTTGTAGAATCACAAAGGAGTAGATTCCCCCTTTTTTCTATTAAATAATAAGTTCCGATTCAATGAGTACTAAACTTATTCTAAATTTTCCCAGTAATCCGTTTTAATTTGGACAGTTCAAAATGGCGGAACAATTTGTGATAGTTCGTTATACGCGAGGTTGCGCCTGTGTGGGCGTCGCGTAATTATGATGTCATCGAATACGCGTCAGATCAGGTGTTTCTGATCTAGACCATTCAAACCAGGTATTTAAACAGTAGAATAGTACGGAGAAAGCTGTCGGCGAATCGGGATGTGAGCAGAAAACGCTTATCAAGGTATTTCAATGGAAATCATTATTTTGATTTCCTCAACGCGGTTTTGACAAAGGGGCGAATCGGTGTTTTAAGATGCATTAATATGCATCCTTGTGTTCTAGATAGTTGTTTGGATCAATAGCTCTGTTGGATTAGGTATGTTTTGTGAGTTTGGTGGGTAAAAGGGACTGTGACATTGGGGATACATTTAGTGGTGTGTATACTTTGTGGCTTTATTTTAGTTGTAAATTAATAGATCCACTAGTGCCTATACTAAGTAGATTGGAAGATGAGTGCTCTGTTGTAGAAACTCAAAAGACTTATTTACTACACCTGTGTTATATCCGAGTTTGGTCTTATAATTTCCTCTTCTTCTTCTTTTTCTAAATAAAAACATAACGTTTATCCGCATTTTAATAAAGGAATTGACCTTTTGAGTTTTTAAGGTCTTGTTTAAAATGTATATATACATGACGTCGATTGAATTAGAGAGTATTAATGAGGTTCGTGTCAAGTCATTAATGTATTCACATATTCCTTATTAGGTGTTTGATCAATATTTTGTTGACAATAGACTGAGCATCTACTCTTGATGTCCTTTGACAATCTTCCTCACGAATTGAATTGAAGGAACAGTACAGGTGAGATCCCAGCGAATCTTAACAAACACAAGCGCTCTCTCTTAATTATTATATCGTCCAAAGTTGCAGATTGTTATTTTTGAGGTCTTCTCAAATTTGAAGCCTTTCTAATTCTCTTTTTGTGAAATAAAGGCCAACACTGCGGAGTCTGTTATGCTCTTTGTAAACGTTGTTTGGATGCAATGTATCTCTATCACTTTTAAATAAAAGTGACCGAATATTTGTCTCATTTTGTTTTAGATTCTCAATAAGAATCTTTGTTAGTCACCATCCCAATGGATCCTTACATCTTAATTTTGAACCACTGGTTCTTTAGATTTATCTAGACCCGCTGCGACCAATTTGGGTGAGACAAATGATTATATCCATCCCTTGTTTTTCTTCCCCTTCTCAAACATCATGCCAACCAGTTCAGGTTGTTCTAATTTGGTCTTCTTGTCTCATAATTTCTTTTAGAATATCTTCTGATCTCTGGATAGTTCCATTACCAAGTGGGATACACTGCTCATTCGTCATTCTTCATTTTTCGCAATATAAAGCTTGTATTTAACTTGCTGTCACTTTGAGGTAAGATAATGGCCCGTATATCATGAGCTTTAGCTTTGGTTAATAAACTTTAAAGTGATATATTGTCTGGATTTCATAAAGAAATTGTAATTAGGCTATTTTGACCTAGTATATTGGTGGATCAAAATTCTCTTTTTTCAATATTTCACTATATTCTTGTAAAATCGGTGTTCACAAAGTGTAGGCAAATGTGTATAAGAATGTAATGAATCTATATAGTTTTAGGGTATTTTTTGTAAATATTAACTCTATTTTTGTATAATTGGTATGATCTTAAAACAAAAAATAGACATAAAAATCGTTTTTAATGTTTGTAAATATATGTGTACGTCCGTCAGTTTTAATGATTGTATTATATATATATTTTTTTCTATTCTTGTTGCAGCCCTGAAGAAGTTCCGTTAAAAATTTTTATCTTTAAGGAACGAAACGCGTTGGCTGCGGTTGTGTATCTATCTAAAATAAATATTAAACAAAGAAAAAAAAGAAACACTTTTGGACTTCTTTTCTATGTTCAGTGCACCTCCATTCATTGTGAATTGTTTGTCAGAATTTTTCAATTCTAAGGGACAATAAGGTGAATGGTGCTGGAGCTTCTGTGCACTAACAGCCGGATAAGGCAGCAGCTTACTAGAAGTGAAGTGCTACCATTTAAGTCCGTCACCTTTGTTAGTTTTGATATTACAAAATACAAGAATAGCTCAGAAAAACCCAAAGTGGGCCAGACTAGACAAAAGTGAATGCTGTAGCAAGCAACCTGCGCATATAGGAGGAAATTAGGAAGAGTTGGAATGACCTGCGGGGGAGAGTGCATTCTCTGGTCTCCAAGCCTCACCTGTAGGTCCAGAGAACTGGTGGTGGTTCCCCCAGCCCCCCCTTGCAATATTATCCCTGGGAGGATACGGTCTTGTAGCTCCTACATCCTGAAGGCTTGACAGGAATCCCTGGTGGAGTGGAGACTGATCAGTTATACTTTTGAATGTGTCACTAAACCTAAATGTCATTTTTATTTTTTATTTAGCTGTTGCTAATTTGTTTTGGAACTTTTTTAAACATATAAACCTACATATATATTTTTTTATTTCTTAGGAAATTTGTAGCATTATTGTTGCTTCTCTCGTTTTACTAATTGTTAATATGCTTAGTAGAAATGTATGCTTTTCTTCATGTTCTTTATTTTTTCTTTTGCCTAGTTTGGTTGAATGTATTTTGTTGAATTTAAGACTACAGGTTTCAGTTTCCATAAAATGTAACATGATGTAATGGTGCTTGTAAGTGTTTTTTCCTGTAATAAAATATTTCATATATGTAATTCATATTGTAAATGTTTGTTTTGTCTTACTGCATATTTTTACTAGGTATGTTTACATTTTTGCAAGTGTTGTCAATGTTTAATTGAAATGGCTGCAACTAACATGATATCTGTTTTTGGTTTGTTAAAATGATATTGCAATTATTTTCGTCACTCTCTTTTCTTTCTTATTTTCACATATGTTAAAGTGTTATGTATTTATCAATCTCTATTTTATGCTATGTTTTGAAATGTTTTCTTGTTTCATTTTGCGGTCATTTTTTTGTTATTTAATTAAATTGATGTTGTTTCACAAATCAAAGTTTGTTGACTTAAAAATGTTAATGTATGTCATTTTGTATGCTGAATAGAAGTTGTTTTTTTAAATGTACTTTGCAATGTTTAAATACTGATGCTGACTAATGCTATTTTTCCTTCTAAGTTGTCTGTCAGAATTGTATCCTGCTAGGCATTGAATATTTTCTCCTCTCTACTGTCTTGTTTTAATCTTTAGTATATTTTATGTATATTTCCTAATTTTTATTTCAGAACTTCATTTTACATGCTTTTTTAAGTAGTCTTGTGTGCAATTTAAACTGTATTTGTAATTCATTATAATTCTCCTGAAAGGTATATTAATTATAATAATTTCCTTGGTCTTTTAGTTTGCTTCAATGTTTTTCTTCACACTCTTTTGATGTACTATCCAGAATGTTTAAATTCTATTTTTTTCCATTTATTATAGGTCCAACACCCAGAGTATGTGGACAACCATCTGCCATGGCTACTGATGATACCTCCATTGCAGACCAGGAGCACACCTTCAGTGAGGAATCCACTCCTGCAAGTCTGGATGATGAGGAGCACGCTGTTCCGTCTGGTCTGCATGGACAGACAGCTACAGTGAGTGTCACTCTGTCCACACCTACACCTCCCACCCCAGCTGTTACCACACTTCCTGTGTCCAAAGGAACATCATATCAATCTTGTGCCACCCAGTCCTGACTCCTTTTGATCCCAAACCACCACCACCTCCAGTTCCACAAGGATCAAGTGGAATAGGGCACACTGGTTTAAGGGCACAGGTTAGTGGGGGTAGGGGTCATGGGAGAGAATTTGTGGGCCAGCAAAGTGAGGCCACTGGGTTCATTGTCACCCAGGCCACCATCAACCAAGTCTTGGGATCCCTTAATTAGTCCCAAGACGTGATGGGCCACATCCTTACAGAGCTCCAGGAGATGAAGTAGTTGTAGAGGGAGCACAATGTTCAAATGGAAAATCTCAACTAAAATCTGAGCTCTCGACAGGGGCGCTGCATGATTGCTTCACCCATATGTTTAGGGCTTTTCCAGCAACATCTTCCCCTGTCTGTGGTCCAACAACATCTGGACCTACTACATCTGCCTCAGCCACAGAAAGGGAGGCCCTGCCACAAGAGGAAGCACCTGCACCCTCCTCAGTTCCTGCAACTGTGGATCCACCAGTCCCTCTCAGGAGTGGACGTTCATCCGGACCAGCAAGAGAGGATGGCAAAACCTCCACCACCACCAGCAAGAGTCACGGAACCCAATTTCCTCCAGTGCGTGACTAGCATTCACTCTGTAGACTATTTCCTGAACACATTTGCCTTTTTGATGTACATTGATTGGAAGTTTTTTCAACTGCGGTAAACTTGTTCTCTGTCGTGTGGTGGCACCAAGGCAATAGGTTTGCAATAAATTGCTCCAACCACATGTGGTAGGCGACCAAAAGCATAAAAATCTCCTTTCACATCGGCAAAATCCTAATTTCATGGAAATTGTATGAAGCTGTTGATGTGTCTCAACTTTAAAGAATGAACTTCTTGAAGCACACCACTGAAACTTGGTTGTGTCATTCCACCAGATACTGCAAATGTGTTGGAATGATCCCGTGGCCACAAAATGGAGTACTGCCATTAATTTCACTATTGGGATTATTGCTTGTGGGATTCCTATTCTGAGGCAGAAGATCTGGTTCCAGCTGATATAAATCAATAATAGTTTGCCTATTTAATCTGAATTTTTTGATTATATCCCATTCTTCCATGGAGGCAAGGTCTCGAAATGGTCTCATAACTTAAGGCTTCTTCTCAATCTCCCTGGGTTCATATGTCTGCATTTAAATGTAAATTTTTTTAAATAAATTTTGTAAACATATTTTTGAAATAAAACACATTTTATTTCTTTTTTGTTTCTCAACATACTTTTACACAACATTTATTTGTGATTTTTTTCATTACATTTTTGACATGTCTATTATTTTAATTTTTAAACAAATGTGTAAATGATACATTCTAAATGTTTACACGCTTGTTTTTTTCCATCAAAACTTCCGTCAACAGAACTATATAAACAAAACCGTGCAACTATTTCATTTCACCACAGTAACTTATTACATAATACTCTTTAGGCAAAACAAATAAATAATATTAGCATTTTGTATAAGTAAACAAACTACCCACCATTTGGAGTGGTAGTGACGCACTTTACATTTACAAACACATCATTTAACAACTTGAAAAAGCGGAAGCCTGACTTTCCCATCAGGACATTTGAAATAAGACAGAAGTCGGCTAGAGTTGACCGAGGGAGGGAAACTCCTCGACGGACAGAGCTAGGCTAATGTGTGAAAGCAACGTACGAAAGTCAATGGATGTGTCCGTTGACAATCTTGTACATTGTGCAGATGTATGCGGCGTAAAAGAAAAGGCTGACTTGCCTCCGAACAGTGCCACAAACAACACCTATTCAACTTTTGCTGCTGTTTCCTACCTCTGGGAGCCACAATGCCAGGCAAAGCAGGAGACAGGGACCCAAACTTCTCGCAAGAGGACATGGAGATGCTGGCTGATGAGGTTCTGTCCCTGTACAGCATGCGGTATAGCCTACCAGAGAAACAGGTAAATTTTTAGAATGAAAATGTAACTCTGACTAACTTTTACTTAAACACAGAATAGCATTTCTCTTTTAGTTCATGAGTGAAGTGTAGTGATTTGAGGGAAGATTCTGTTTTTTTAATGACATATAAAAAAAAAGAAAATATATAAATATATAGACACGTGATCAAGGCTTCTGCCGAAATGCGTTGTGTAATAAACACTCTGACCTGAACTACGTTGTTGCTGTGCCTTTACTACTGAGAGCATACGAACATTGTTTGCAGTTTCTTGTGGAATATATATATATATATATATATATATATATATGAAACAAAGAGTGCCCAAAGCAACAAGAGCGCACTCACTGCAGAGGTAACCAAAGGTTTATTTTAAAGTGAAAAACAAGCGTCAGCATTCAAAGAAATTGTCCTCATTCCCAACGCGTTTCAAGGCTTTTCCTGCCTCTTAATCATGGGTGATTAGGCATACACACAGCAGATGACTCCAAACATTTTCCGTTGCAGCATGTGAATTTAAATACCCCCAGTGGGCTTTGCGCAGTGCGTCAGTATGTTGATTTCATGCTGGGACTTGTAGTCCGAAAACAGAGTCACTCACAGTTTAAACCCTCCGGTGGGCTCCGCTGTGCACATGGTTATTGAGTCCATTGTTACCCTCAGTGGGTCGTGAAGCTGACGCTGGTTGCATTTATTCTCCTCTGAAGTGCTGAAAAGAGTTCGGCAAAGTTCCAACTCCAGCCTCCCAGTAATCGAGGGACGGTGCATCTCTTCACGGCAGGGCTGCCGTGTAATTATATGAAACAAAGAGTGCCCAAAGCAACAAGAGCGCACTCACTGCAGAGGTAACCAAAGGTCAACCATGGACTCAATAACCATGTGCACAGCGGAGCCCACCGGAGGGTTTAAACTGTGAGTGACTCTGTTTTCGGACTACAAGTCCCAGCATGAAATCAACATACTGACGCACTGCGCAAAGCCCACTGGGGGTATTTAAATTCACATGCTGCAACGGAAAATGTTTGGAGTCATCTGCTGTGTGTATGCCTAATCACCCATGATTAAGAGGCAGGAAAAGCCTTGAAACGCGTTGGGAATGAGGACAATTTCTTTGAATGCTGACGCTCGTTTTTCACTTTAATATAAACCTTTGGTTACCTCTGCAGTGAGTGCGCTCTTGTTGCTTTGGGCACTCTTTGTTTCATATATATATATATATATATATATATATTATCTACTGGCGGTCGCCAGTGGATAGTTATAGTTACAACCTAGTTTCCATAGGAAATCTCAAAATTCTATTTTGAATAACTTTGGCACCGGTTGACGAATCCTCGCGAAATTTTCAAAACTAATGGTGCGCTCCGTTCAGCTCCTACCCTGAAAGTCTCGGGGTGATTCGTCAAGCGGGGGCCCAGAAAAGGGGGGGGTCCCAAAACACGTTTTCCCCATGCATTTTTCCATAGGCCCTTTAGTCGCAGCTACAGCCCGAACGGCTGAACAGAATTACGTGAAATTTGGCAGAGAGGTAGCCATAAGGTCAAGGAAGTGCCTTTTGCAGATCTGGTGTAAATCTGTTCAGTATTTCCTGAGAAAATAGCATTTAAAAGCATATCAATAGCTATACGCGCGCACCGTGCGCGCACCCAGCCGTGCGCGAGCGCAATTCTGATTGGTTGTTAGATGTCGGTAAACATTCGAATCGGTCGAAACCAGGAAGTGTCGGCCGCCATTTTGTCTCTCGCAGTCTGAGGGGGAGAAAAAAAAAGGTGGAGAACGTGAAAAGGGGGCAGAGTGGACAGTTCCTGACCCCCTAGCCTTGGTCAGGGGGTCACAGAAGGACCCCCAAGGGAGAAAAAAACAATTTTTTTTTTAAAGTCGCGAGGTGAGCGCACCACGCGCGTACGGCACGCACTGTGAACTGTGGGTGCTTGGTGCGTGAAGCGCACCGAGTGCCCACAGAGCGCGCACGGTGCGCGCACGGTGCGCGCACGGTGAAAAACCTGAAAATAAAAAAATTATAAATACATAACTTAGCATTTAAAAAACCGTACAAATTCACTGAAAAAACCATAGGTTTCACACACGTTATAGTTACGAATTAGCATTTAAAAAACCTTGCAAATTCACTTAAAAAACCATAGGTTTCACACATGTTATAGTTAGCTGGACATTTCACTCGTAAAAAACCAATGAAATTCCCCCGTTATAGTTAGTGCAGGCAACTATAACTCACGCGTCCGCAATCCTCTGCTGATGACGTCAGATATTACATCACTGATGACATATGTGTCTTTATGAAAAATAAATATTTGTAATATATGTATAGCTAAAGATTAATGGAAGAAGACATGGGTAAATAAGTGTCTAAATACAGTGATGTAATATCTGACGTCATCAGCAGAGGATTGCGGTCGCGTGAGTTATAGTTGCCTGCACTAACTATAACGGGGGAATTTCATTGGTTTTTTACGAGTGAAATGTCCAGCTAACTATAACGTGTGAAACCTATGGTTTTTTAAGTGAATATATATATATATTCTACTGGCAGTCGCCAAAAGGTAGGAATAGGTAGGACCTAGTTTCCATAGGAAAAGCGTTTTTTGACTTGCCTAGATCTTTTGCACCGTTTGACGAATCTTCACAAAATTTTACAACAAAAGTGCCCCGGTGATTCTTCTTGTGCAGTGAAAGTTTTGGAGTGATCCATCAGGAGGGGAGGGGAAGAGAAGAAGGAGGGGTTGTGAAAAAGGTGTGTTTTCCATGTTAATCTCAATAGGGATTTTAGACACAACTACAGCCCGAACCGCTGAACAGAATTACAGCAAATTTGATGGAAAAGTAGATCTTGGTCCAGAAAACAACATTTTCATTATTTGGTATAAATCAGTTCAATAGTTTTTGAGATATTAACAAAAATCCAAATTTGTATGTATAGGGACGCGGATCCTTCTTAGATTCGCGAATCCACAAACCAAAAGCAATGCAGCGAATGGCAGACGGCAACCTGAGAGGAAAGTTATGTCCGCCATTTTGTTCGTTGGGACTCGATTACCAGCAGAAACAATAAAGTTAAAAAGTGATAGAAGGGGTCAGGGTAGAGGTAATCTGACCCCATGAGACTAATGGAGGGGCTGGTGAGGGATTCCTTATGGGCAAGAAATTGTCCTTTTTTTTAACCACATGAGGAGCCGCGGAGCCTCCCTGGATCCACGGATCCAGACCCCAATTAAAAAACAAAACAAACTCACTCACAAACCCATATACCTACTCACACACTCACTTACACACCCACATAACCACTCACACACCCACTCATAGACCCTCAAACCCACCCACACAACTTTCACACACCCACTCACAGACCCACACAGCTTTCATACACCTACACCCACTCACACCCACTTACACGCAGACATGACTCACACACCCACAGACACTCACACGCCCGCAAAGCCACTCCCACACCCAATCACAGACCCACACAGCCAGTCACGCACGCACTCACCCACCCACATAACCACTCACACACCCAGGTTGCAGAGATGTTATAGTTAGGAAATAGCATTACAAACCTATAGAAATTCACTGAAAAAAACAAAGGTTACAGGGACGTTATAGTTAGGAAATTACATTTAAAAACCCTTAGAAATTCATTGGAAAAAAAAGGATACAGAGACTTTATAGTTTAGAAATAACATTTTAAAAACCTTAGAAATTCACTGAAAAAAAAACAAAGGTTGCAGGGACATTATCGTTAGGTTCAGATTTTACACACAAAAAAACATAGAATTTCAGCAGTTATACTTATCTCAAGTAACTATAACTCATGCCCTAAGGTAACTACAACTCATACCCTCACCATGCACTGCTAATCACCCCACATATTATATCACTCGTGACACTTTCTATGACATCATTGGTAATATCATTGCAACATTTGCAGTGAAATTATTGATGAGAAAACTGTGCATGGCGGGGACGCGAGTTATTTTTTACCTTAGGACACTTCTATGGTTCTATGTGTGTAAAATCTGAACCTAACTATGATATCCCTGTACCCTTTGTTTTTTCAGTGAAATAAATTTAAATTAAAATAAATATATATATTTATATCTATATCAAAACTTTCATGTGAAATTCACAAAATTAACATTTTATAATCCCACAAATAGCTCAGTTTAGATGTCATCCCTGGCCTATCTCCAGCTTGATGGGCAGTTGAGAGCAAGATAGCAGAATGAAAGGGGTACATTTTTTTTTAGTTTTTCATTTTAATTAAAGAAAATTGCTACAGCAACAAATGTTGGCATTAACATAAAGGTTGACACATGACCAACGCACAACAAGAGTTCTTGAAGGTGTAAGTTTTGCACAAGGTGCATCATGATGTGTTTTTTCTATAAATTTGTGAAAAATGAAACCAATATATTTTTAACACTTTCAAACAACTGTTTTGAGCAGACACATGCCTGCCTAAAACAAATTAAACATGAGTTTATTTGATGGTATAAGGAACTGTAGTACCAAACAGGCCAAACTTTTGACTTGTGTCAGGTGTGATGTTCTGTCACAATTGTGAAGGATGTTACGTTCCCCCTATTACAAGTGACATATTGACAAATTAATAATGAACAAAATATGAATTACTTAAGGGGACTATTCTGGATGGAATGTTCAGTCACATATATGTTGGGGTATCCCAGCTGCAAAATCTCCAAATCAGGCACACATTAGGACATTTTTAAAAAGGATCAAATTGGAATTCTTTTATAATGTAAATTGCCTTTTGATTTTACTTTTAAAAATAGATATCAATCAAATGTGTTGAAAATCTACCATAACATTGTACCAATTTTTGACTAAACTGAAAGTCAGAATATAAATATATATAAGTATATATATTTGTGGATTTCCACAAATTATTAAAAGAGAACGTGCCAGTATACTTCAGAGGCACGCATAGAGCTTGAACTTCAGCAAGAATCCTTTCTTATAAAAGAAAAGACTGTGGCTATTCTTTTTTCACCCATTTAATTTTTTGGTTCAACACAAATTGTCACCTCTTTCACACAGAATATCAACGGCACAATATATACTAACATGGATGAAGAAACAGAAAGAAGAAATGCTGCGCAAAGTCTGTTTGCAAGAGCCCCAAACAAAAATACCAACATTAATAAAGAAATACGCACAAAGGACGGTTCATTACAAGATAAACTGAAGAGATTTGAAAAATTAAAAAAATCTGAAACTTCCACGTGGTGGGAGGCTATATCACTGGAGGATTATGTAGAGAAGGAGATGGTACCTAGAGGCCTCCGTATATATATCACACCAAGTTACGAGTCCCCAAACCCCCTGATGCTCCAAGAATGGGCGGAAAATTCAGCATTAAGCTCAAAACATATGCTGATGATTCTAATAAAATATGCCTGGGAAGACCGAGAAACAATAATGAAGGAATTGAAAACTTTGGAAGAGGAAATAATGAAACACAAAGAACAGGAGGCTGTTAATAAATTCATGACTGATCTGAAAGGGAGATTGAAACGGTATGAAGAGGATATAAAAGCAAGGAAACAACGTAAGCTGCACCGTGACTGTTGTGACTACGAGAGCGGAAGAATCTTAACGTATAGTCATAAATATGACCATTTGTATGCAAAACTCGCACAAGGTGCAACAATAGAGGATGTATCTGGGATCCGGAGTGCAACTGATTCCATAACCAGCAGTTATACGGAGGGGGACATGCAAGAAACAAACACAAATATCAATGTGAATGAATCAGTTTCGGGAACAAGACAACAAACAAATTTTTTAGAAGAATACCGCCTCATGAGAACAGGGAGGCAAATTCCAAGGACAGTACAACCACCAAAAACAACGGGGAGAGGTCGAGGACAACCGAACAGAGGAAGAGGAAAAAACAGGGAAGAAACTGGCGAAGAAGACAGCAAATCTGACAGAAGATCAAGAAGAGGAAGAGGACGTGGATACAGACCAATGGGAAACAAGAAGACTGGTCCAACACAACAGGAATAATGGAAGACGAAATGGTAAATAAAACTATTGTTAATTTATCGTACAGGCCATTGACAATGGAAGAAAAAAGAACACTATGTTTAGGTCTCTCATTCTGCCCTACAAGTAAATTCAATTACCCAGAAACCAGAATTGACATTTTCAAATTCATTCGTAAGCTCAAACTAAAGAAATGGCATAGCAATAAATGGCTGAGACCCCCAGAGGAAATCAATGAAAATAGTCAAGGGAGAGATGAAACCCCATACACTAATATAGGTGACCTTAATATATTAACAACTCTGGTGGACCTGTATGATGATCCAGATGATTATCTGACCAGTGCTGAAACAGAAGAAATTATTACAGACTGTCCAGCAAGAACTGGATTCAAACCCAAGTCTATATTTTATCCCACAACATCTCATGACAACATAGATGCTTTCCACGAGACAGTAATGAAAGATCTTATTAATTTTCGAATGAAGATCAATAAACCTTCATATAAACAACCTGGAAGAAATTTCTCAAAAAAACAATGGGAACTAGTCAAATCATTAGCAGAGGATGATAACTTAGTGATCCGCCCTGCAGACAAGGGAGGAAATATCGTTCTGTGGGATCGCAGGATGTATGTTAAAGAAACCCTTAAACAACTTAAGGACACTAGATACTATGTGGAAAGCAATATGGAAGAGTATAATGAGAGTATACTCAAAATCTGGGCAATGTTGTCGACATGGAAAGATCAAGGCCTTTTACAATGGGAGGAACTTTGTTATCTGAAAAAAGATTATCCCAAATTGCCCAGTTTTTATCTACTGCCCAAGATCCACAAAAATGCCACGATACCTCCAGGTAGACCTATAGTATCTTCAATTGGGTGTGTATCAGAACACATATCGAAATATGTGGATCATTTTCTACGAGAATATGTTTTAACTCTTCCCTCCTATACTAAAGATACGAAGGATTTCTTAGGGAAAATAAAAGATATTGTTTGGGAAGATGACTACCAATTGATCACAATGGATGTAAACTCTCTGTACTCAATAATAGACCATGAACTAGGTTTACAGTGCTGCTACCATTACCTAAAAAAAGAGAAAAATATGTTTTAGGGATCACACTATGATACTTTTGGAAATGATAACATTTTGTTTAACGAATAATATTTTCATATTTGATGGTCAAATGTTCAAACAAGTCCTTGGCACAGCAATGGGGACTTGTTTTGCCCCAAGTTTTGCCAATCTGTTCCTTGGGGTATGGGAGGAGGAAGTACAAAGAAACATGGACCACATGGGAACAGACAAAAAGATAGTCAAATGGCTAAGGTACATTGACGACCTTTTTATTATATGGAAAGGAGACGAACAATCAGCTACCATATTTATTGAGAACTTGAATATTAACAACTACAACTTAAGACTAACATATAACATCAGTACGGTAGCTATTGAATTTCTTGACGTAGTAGTAGAGATCCGGCAAAACAAAATCTGTACCAAACTACATAGAAAAGATACGGCTGGGAACAGTCTTCTCCATGCTCTGAGCAGTCACCCTGAAACCCTGAAATGGAGCATACCATTTGGGGAACTGCTCAGAGCAAGGAGAAACTGCAGCACTATGGAAGATTTCTGTATTGAGCAAAAAAACATGTTGGAAAGATTTAAGGAAAGAGGCTATCCTCAATGGGTACTGGAAAGAGTGAAAGAAAAAGTAAAAAAGATTTCCAGGGATGAAACCCTTCTAGAAAAAACTAAAGAAAAAGAAGGGGAAAATCAACCCAGAGTTATTTTGACGTTCAATGCAGAATCAAACAATATTGTGAAAATCTTGAACAAAAATTGGAACACACTGAAAAGCGAACCTACTCTTATGAATGACTTACCTGCACGCCCAATTATAACATACAGGAAAAGTAGAAATCTTAGGATATTTTGATGAAAGGAGATATCTCTAAAACCCAAATCAACACACGTCTTAACTTAAAAGGGTTTTTTCCATGTGGTCATTGTAAGGCGTGTCGCCACAGCCACATGCGGAAAAAATATGATACCCCTGTAACAGTCAAGAATATTGAGCAATTTTTAACATGTGGAAGTACATATGTTATTTATATTCTTGAATGTCCTTGTAATTTGAGATATGTGGGGAGCACTACTCTGGCAGTCAAAAAGAGAATATTGGAACACATGCGAGCAATAAATAATAAAGACTCACACTATCCAGTGGGAATCATGGCATATTGTGAATTTGCAAAGCAAACACCCGAGAGGATTAAATCAAGATGAGGAACTGAATGTTCACTTAAGAGAGCAATGAGAAATGTAGAGAATTACAAGTAAAACTATCTGGTTGTATATATTGTGTAGAATCAATTGCAATATGATTGTTTATGTGGCAGAGTTAATTGGGAAGAATTCTATCACTGTTAGTAAAATCTAATGTTTTTTTTATTTTTGTCTCAATTTTTAGGAGGAAAGGAAGGGGCCGACTCCAGAAGGGAATCGAGTTTTTCTTCCCCCTACCCTTTTCTTCCATAGCATCAAATGAAAGTCAATCACAGTGCAGATAAGGGAATCTACATATTCCTAATAATATTTCTAAGTTCTACTCTGTATATGTGAATATGATAAGGGAATGAGGTGGCACATATAAAGATCATGTTTCTTTATACAGTTTTTATAGGGTGTTGATCGTAATCAATTAATTTCTGGTGGATAGTAAATATGTCACATCTTGAATTAATGGGATAACTAATGAAAAAGATTCATAATTTGTTTCAATAAGACACTATGTCAAATGCAGTGGAGAACAACTGATGAATAAGTGTATATATTTTTTTTTTTTTAATTCTCATACTATATTGGTCATTTATTGGGGAAAGCACTATGCCGATGGAATACCAATAATAGTATTTTATGAATTTTTTGGAATTATTCAGGAATAACTAGATGCATTTTGTTGTTTGAAATATGAATTCTGTAAATAATACAATCATGTAACAAAGTATTGAACATGCTATTGACTAGCTTAAAATGGCCGCCAATTTAGTGACCATTGAAACGAGGATTGTAGTCCGTTTTCTCTGTTGGGATTGCCTGTCTGGATAAGCACTATGCTAATAGAAAACCAAGTATAATACTTAGAGAGAAACACTGTGTTGAAAAAATATGATTTTTCTTAAGAATACAATCAAGTAGCAGAGTACTGGACATGTATTTGACTAGCTTAAAATGGCCGCCAATTTTGTGACTGCTGATACTAGGATTGCAGTCCCTTTTCTGTTGGTACTTTCTGAATTCCGATATGGTATATACGTGACTTAATCCCACTACCCAATGTGTGAGCAAGCCTGCTGTGTCAGGCGAAACGCATTACCGAAATTAAAATAGATCTGGTGAAAGATTAGCCCCGTGGTGGTCGTCACAACTATTCATTTGTAAATATATATATATATATATATATATATATATATATATATATATATATATATATATATATATATATATATATTCACTGAAAAAACCATAAGTTTCACACACGTTATAGTTAGGAATTAGCATTTAAAAAACCTTGCAAATTCACTGAAAAAACCATAGGTTTCACACGTTATAGTTAGCTGGACATTTCACTCGTAAATGACCAATGAAATTCCCCCGTTATAGTTAGTTCAGCTAACTATAACTCGCGCGCCCGCAATCCACTGCTGATGACGTCACATATTACATCACTCATGACATGGTCAGTGACATCACTGATGACATCTCAAATGACATCACTGATGATGTCATCCATGTGATAAATTACCACATCTTCTCACACCCTAATATAACCTTTGATACACCATCTCAAAATTTAAGAGTTCCATTCTCAAAATCTTGGGAAAGCATCAAATGCAAACCACGCTGCCCCCCTCTTGCATGACTTCAGTTCCACAAGGACGGAATTTGTATCCTGCATTTGGGAGAAAGGAGGCAAACCAATTGCCTGAAAACGGGATTCGACCGTGTGACTTTGGACCTTCCTGGCACTTGAGCTGGTGTGGGGACCATGTGCCAATTTTATTGGGGCATCACTTGATGTTTGACTGCCTTAATCACTGGATAGGCAGCCGCTCAGGACTTCAATGACCAGCATGCATCTGCCCGGTTGTGGTCAGCGCGAGTTGAGAGCACACCCTGTAATTGGAGGAGGGGCTATATAACACCTGACTGGGAGCGGTCACTAATTATCTACACTCTGCGAGACCCCCAGGGAGAATGCTGTACCCGTGGAACCGGCACTGAGGAAAGCCAATCAAGGCTGAAACGCGTCTGCCGAAAGCGTTTCATGGAGAGCTGATACTGTGCGCGAATTTCATCAATAAAGTCACCTGGTGTATCCTGAAGCTGTGTCACGCTTTCTGTCGAGTTTGGGAGAAAGTATTGGACTGCATATATATATATATATATATATATATATATATATATATATATATATATATATATATATATATATATATATATATATATATATATATATATATATATATATATATATTCACTGAAAAAACCATAAGTTTCACACACGTTATAGTTAGGAATTAGCATTTAAAAAACCTTGCAAATTCACTGAAAAAACCATAGGTTTCACACGTTATAGTTAGCTGGACATTTCACTCGTAAATGACCAATGAAATTCCCCCGTTATAGTTAGTTCAGCTAACTATAACTCGCGCGCCCGCAATCCACTGCTGATGACGTCACATATTACATCACTCATGACATGGTCAGTGACATCACTGATGACATCTCAAATGACATCACTGATGATGTCATCCATGTGATAAATTACCACATCTTCTCACACCCTAATATAACCTTTGATACACCATCTCAAAATTTAAGAGTTCCATTCTCAAAACCATACATACTGCAATACCAATAACTACATATCCACTTATTAACTCTTAGGTCTACATACACCTCCACTCATTCACCTGTACAGTCACTCATACTTACAGTCACTCCATACAAAACTATCATATGCATTTATACACCTATATAGACACTCACACACTACCAATCATCCATAGAGGTACTCTCACACCTACTCAGTCATGCAAATAATCACACTCCCATTTACTCACCAATGCGGTTATACACACTCAAGTTCACTTACTCATAAAAATAGTATCACATTCTTACGCTCTTATAGAATCATTGATACAAGCACACACTCATCCATACAGTCACTCTCACAATCACACACTCTCACATCTACCCACTTATATACTCTTACACGCATATATACTGCCTTTCACATATGTAGTTCGTCACAAATGTACCACATGAGATATACATTCAATCCCTAACACACCCATACATACACTCACTCAACCATACAGTTCATCACAGATGCACTCTTAAAACCATGCACCCATAGAATCACCCACTCACACATCTATGCATAGAGTCACACACACCCTACCCACACAAACACTCAGGAACCCATACAGATACTGAGACAAGCAATCAATAACTCATATAGACATTTATATAGGTATTCACAAAACCATGCCGCCACTTATACACCAACATACAGACACATACAAACCTTTACACAGTTTAGTCACTAGTCTGCAGTAAGATACATTTAATGACTCACTTATAGAGTCAGTTACGCACCATAGAAAATCTTCCATTTACACACTTGTACACCCACTCATTCTTCAACAGGCCTTTCCCTATATATATTAACCATATTAAAATTGTTCAGAAACACATACTCAATGGATGATGTCATCAGTGATGTCATCAGTGATTTCATTTGAGATGTCATCAGTGATGTCATGAGTGATGTCACTGACCATGTCATGAGTGATGTAATATGTGACGTCATCAGCAGTGGATTGCGGGCGCGCGAGTTCTAGTTAGCTGAACTAACTATAACGGGGGAATTTCATTGGTTTTTTACGAGTGAAATGTCCAGCTAACTATAACATGTGTGAAACCTATGGTTTTTTCAGTGAATATATATATATATATATATATATATTTGCAACAACAATTTCCAGTGTGCTCGTTCAAAGAAAAAGAATAAGCACTCCCAGCAGGTAATTTGCAATTAGCAACATGCTCTATGCGTTTTGACACCAAAAATGTCTTGTTTACGAGATATATATCCCTTACTGGCAGTTGCCAGTATGTGCTTGTAGGTAGGACTTGATTTCTATTAAAAAGCGTGATTTCTAATAAAAAGCGTGGGAATTAAAAAGCTGTTTTTCAGTTGCCTATATCTTTGGTGTTGGTTGACGAATCTTCCTGAAATTTTCCCCAAAAATTCGACACTCACTTCAGCTTGTGTCTGAGAAATTTCAGGGTGGCCCATCAAGTGGGGGCCAAGAAAAAGGGGGTGTCCCAAAACGCATTTTTCCCCATGTTAATTCCCATAGGAGTTTTGAACATGATTACATCCCAAAACGCTGGATGGAATTACACTAAATTTAGTAGAAATGTAGATTTTGTTCCACAGATAACGCTTTTTGTGATTTTGTGTACATACATTCAGTAGTTTTAGAGATATTAACTGAAAAGCAAATTTGAATATATAGGGACGCACAACGTTCGCGGATTCCCCAGCGGGGGATCCGGAGAGCAATGCACCAAAGCAAAGTCCTGTTTGGCTGGCTGCACCCTCACAGAAAAGTGGCGGCTGCCATTTTGTTTGTCAGGAAATGGTCCCCGGGAAATGTCCTGTGCAAAGTGAATAAAGGGGTCAGGGTAAAGGGACCCTGACCCCATGGGTGAGTTGGAGGGGTCGCAGAGGGGCCCATAAAGGCCAATAAGTTGCATTATAAAAAGGTTTTCTCAATGCGTGGGAATCCGTGGATCCACCAGAATGCTCAATGTGACCTTCGTCTCCTGTGGAGCTGCAAAACCTGATACAGCTCATTAGAGGCCCCACTCCCTTCATCCAACACTCTACAAATGAGCTGCCTGGTACACTACTGGTTGGAGGATGAAGTCCTCTTGGATGCTGTGGGGCCTTGTGGCCCAAGAACCCCTCTTCTTACCTCCAGTAAGTCCCACACAGCTTGAATGAGAGGTCATCAGAGGCCATACCCCCTTTCTCTATCACTCTGCAAATGAACCTTCAGGCACACTGCTTGTTGGGGGGTAAAAGTCCCCTTGGATGCAGAGGGTCCTTGGGGGCCAAAAACACCACCTGTTACCTCCAGTAAGTCCCACACAGCCAGATTGCTGAAAGGTCAACGAAGGCCACGACTCCATTCTCCACCACTTTGAAACAAGGCTCATGGCACACTACTTATTGGGGGATAAAGTCCCCTTGGATGCTGAGGGTCCTTGTGGGCCAAGAACCCCTACTGTTACCTCCAGTAGGTCCCACACAGAGGGATTGCTGATAGCTGGTCAGAGGCCCAGCCCCCTTTCTCCACCTCTCTTCAAACATACCTCCTGGTGCATTACTGGTTGGGGGATGATGTCCCCATGGTTGCTTAGGGTCCTTGGAGGCCAAGACCCCATCCTGTTACCACCGGTAAGTCCCACACAGCGGGATTGCTTAGAGCTTAGCAAAGACCCTGTCTCCTTTATCCACCCACTGTACAGACCCATACAGCCACTCACACACCCACTCATAAACCTATAAAGACACCTACACAGCCACTCACAAACCCATAAAGCCACTCACAAACCCACTCAGACACCCACACAGCTACTTACACACCCACTCAGGCAACCACATAGCCACTCACACACCCAGTTACAGGCCCATACATCTGCTTACAAACCCCCTCACAGACCTATACAGCCACTCACACACTCTGAGAGGTTAGAGGTTACAGTTAGGAAATCAAATTTAAAAAAACTGTGAAATTCCAAAAAATAACAAAGGTTACTGGGACCTTATAGTTAGGGAACAGAATTTAAAAAACGTAAGAATTTGCTGAAAAAAACAAAGGTTACAAGGATGTTATAATTAGGCTCATTTTTCGCTCATACAATCAATCAATAAATCAGGGGATTGTAAGCGCACTACTCACCGGCGAGGGTCTCAAGGTGCTGGAAGGAGGGGCAGGGTTGAGCAGCTCCGTTCAGCCGATAAGCCAGGTTTTGAGTGTCTTTCTGAAGATACTCAGTGAGGGGGAACGTCTGATGTCGATCTGGAGCTCGTTCCAGGTCTTGGTCGCAATGTAGAGGAAGGCTTTTCCTCCTGTTCTGGCTCTATGGATGCATACGGTTTCAACGAGGGCGAGGTTGGTGGATCGGAGGTTTCTTTTGGGTACATGGAAAGAGATTCTCTCGTTGAGATATTGGGGTCCGGTGTTGTGGAGGCATTTGTAGGCATGGGTGAGTATCTTGAAAGTGACTTCCTTCTCGACGGGGAGCCAGTGGAGCTCCTGTAGGTGTTGGGTGATATGTTTGTGTCTTGGGATGCCGAGGACGAGCCTTGCTGTGGTGTTCTGTATTGTCTGGAGCTTGTGGAGTAGAGACTTGTTGATCCCGGCATAGAGGGTGTTTCCGTAGTCCAGACTGCTGGTTAAGAGTGCATGGGTGACGGTCTTCCTTGATTAAGGGGGAATGCGAAGGGTGTTGAAACAGCTGAAGGTGACGGCATTGACCTGTCGGTTCATGGAGAGGGAGGAGTTGAGTATGATGCCAACGTTTCGAATGTGATCTGTGTGGGTTGGGGGCTGCCGAAGGAGGCGGGCCACCAGGTGTTGTTCCAAGCTGATGGGGAGGTTTCGAGGATGAGGACTTCTGTCTTCTCCGAGTTGAGCTTGAGGCAGCTGTTTCTCATCCAGGATGCGACGTCCTGCATTCCTACCTGGAAGGTGAGTCTGGTGGTGGTGGGGTCTTTGGTGAGGGAGAGGATGAGCTGGATGTCATCTGCGTAGGATAATATGCTGTAGCCGTACTGTCTGACAATGGCGGCAAGGGGGGCCATGTAGATGTTGAAGAGGGTTGGGCTGAGCGATGATCCTTGGGGTACTCGGCAGTTGATTTCCGTGGGTTTGGAGAGGAAGGGTGTCTGTCTGATTCTTTGGGTTCTGGCAGTGGAGTTGGTAGGGGCCCACGAGTGGCTGCCTTTCATGGTTGAGGTGGTCTCTTCAGGCAAGCAAGAGCATTTTAAATGTGAGCTTGCTTGCTGGAAGCAGAGCACAGTTTGCTTTGGCTTGGCGGGAGCAGTAAAGCTCCTGCCAAGCCATGACAAACAAAAATGTCTCAGGGGTGGGCACCCCTGGACACAGCAGGAGCCGACCCTGGGAGGTGGCCTTCCCCGGGGCTGAGAACAGCCCGGGAAGGGGGCCGCGCCCCCCCTCCCATTTCAAAAACAGTGATTTTGCCTGGAGGCCCCGGAGGAGGAGGTGGTCCCCGGGGAATGGGGGATCTGTGAGGCATCCTTGATTTTTTTAGATTAGCCTGGGGAGGTGGCCGTTCTTGGGGCTGCGCGGGAGGCCATAAGGGCCTATTCCCAAACTAATTTTCGAAATAGCCTGGTTGAGCTGGGGGCCCCGGGGCTGTATGGGGGCCATGACGCCCCCCCTGAATAATTTATAAGTAATACCCCAGGGAGGATGTGGTCCCCAGGGTTTTATAAACCCAATGGTTTTTTTTACATGCCCTGGGATTTGGCCCACCTGGGGCTTCCTGAAAAAGATGCACGGAAGCCTGCACATCTTTATTTTCAATTTTGCCACGGATCTGTAAATCTGCCAAAATTGAATTAAAAAAATGCTTTTAATCCCCGGTGGGGTCCCTGTGGGCCCCCTATCATTTCTGGGGGGTCAGGGGATTCTCTCCCTGCACCTTTTTCTTTATTATTTAAATTTTTTGTAGGACTCGGTTTCAAGCCAAGTCCCAAGATGGATGCCAACACTTCCTGGTTCCAGTGTTGACAGCCAAGCAAATTGCAGCAGGGTTTCGCAAGTCTACTGCAAGGATCCACATCCCCAGATCTCTATATTTTTAACCTTAAATATCTATACTACTGAAAAAATTTAAACCAAATCACAAAAGCACACTTTCTGAACCAACATCTAGCTTTGTGCCAAATTTTGTGTAAATCCGTCCAGCGGTTCGGGCTGTAGTGGTGTTCAAAATCCCTATAGGAAATTGCAAGGGAAAAACGTGTTTTGGGCCCCCCCTCTTTTCTTGGCCCCCGCTTGATGGATCACCTCAAAACATTCAACACAGCAGCTGAACAGACTAAAGTAAAAGTTTTGAAAATATTGCGAAGATTCGTAAAGCGGCGCCAACGTTATTGTCAAAACAAAAAGTGTTCCTCTTGTGGACTACGTCCTAGCTAAAACTATATATATATATATATATAACCAGCTCCTGCATAGAGCACCCTCAACACCAGCAACACTCTAAATTTGCTCACCTCAAATGTCTGCTTTGCTATCAAAGTCTTTAACATAGGATTAGCACAGTTCCATCCACGCCGAGATAGAAAGGGATAAAGTCTTTTGCCATTTTTACAGCAAAGTTTTTAAGCATAGGACTAGAACAGTGCTATCCATGCCGAGCTGTAAAATGCAAAAAGCCTTTCACCACTTCAGACACAGTATTACAGCTTTGAATTGGTAAAATACCAACCAAGCCAACCTGAAATGAATAAATGGGCTTGTTTGCAGAGTGGTGGAGAAAGGGGGCGTGGCCTCTGACCACCTCTCAGCACTCCAGCTGTGTTAGCCTTACTGGAGGTAACAGGAGGGCTAGTTGGCCCCCAAGGACTCTCAAGAGCCAAGGGGACTTCATCCCCCTACTAGTAGTGTGCCAGGAGGCACGTTTGCAGAGTGGTGGTCAAAGGGACGTGGTCTGCTATCAGATCTCAGCTATCCTGTTGTAAGGGACTTACTGGAGGTAATAGGAGGGGTAGTTGCCCCCAA
This sequence comes from Triturus cristatus, assembly GCF_964204655.1. NCBI lineage: Eukaryota > Metazoa > Chordata > Amphibia > Caudata > Salamandridae > Triturus > Triturus cristatus. The sequence continues at coordinate 795,094,191 of NC_140583.1, read as the reverse complement.
GGACGTCCTAGGGGGCCAACTACCCCTCCTGTTACCTCCAGTAAGTTCCACACAGCAGGATTGCTGAGAAGTTGTCAGAATCATGCTCCCTTTCTCCACCACTCTGCAAACGTGCCTCCTGGCTCACTACTAATTGGGGGATGAAGAAGTACCCTTGGCCCCAGAGGGACCTTGGGGGCCAAGAAGCCCTCATGGTACCTCCGTAAGTCCCACACAGCGGAATTTCTGTGATATGGTCAGTGGCCCCCCCTTTCACTACTACTATGCAAAAGTGACTACTACTTCAAAAACCATTGAAATTCACTGAAAAAAACAAAGGTTACAGGAACGTTATAGTTAGGAATTAACATTTAAAAAACCATAGAAATTCACTGAAAAAACTAAAGGTTACATGGACGGTATAGTTAGGAATTCACATTTAGAAAACCTTAGAAGTTCACCTAAAAAACAAAACAAAGGTTACAGGGATGTTATAGTTAGGGTCAGATTTAGTGTATTGCAGGGGTGTGAGTTATAGTTAACTCAGCTAACTATAACGGCTGAATTTCTCTGGTTATGTACAAGTGAAACCTGAGCCTAACTATAACATGAGTGGGTGTGTAAGTACTAGTATGGGTATGAGAATAGGTTTGTAAATGGTTGTGTGAGAGTGGGTGTATGAAAGGCTCTATGGGGGTGTGAGTGGGTGCGTTAGTGATTTTGTGGATGATGCCATCAGTGATGTCATCAGTGAGGTCATTTGAAATGTCATAACTGATGTCATCAGTGGTGTCGCTGACCATGTCATCAGTGATGTAATATGTGAGGTCATATGCAGTGCATTGCGGGGGCCTGGGTTTTCGTTCACCCAGCTAACTATAACTGCTGAATTTCACTGGTTTTGTATAGGGAAGCATTTGTTATTTTCAGTGAAAAAAATATATATATATATATTAAAAAACAATTTGATTCACTTAGCGGCGCGCTCAGGCGACGGGTGCAGTCGCGATGGGGCTGAATCCAAGTCCAAAATTTGTATATATATATATATATTCACTGAAAAAACCATAGGTTTCACACATGTTATAGTTAGCGGAAATTTTACTGATAAAAAAGCAATGAAATTCCCCCGTTATAGTTAGTGCAGGCAACTATAACTCACGCGACCGCAATCTTCTGCTGATGCTAATACTGTATTTAGACACTTATTTGCCCATGTCTTCTTCCATACATTTTTAGCTATACATATATTACAGATATTTTTTTTTCATAAAGACACATATGTCATCAGCAGAAGATTGCGGTCACGTGAGTTATAGTTGCCTGCACTAACTATAACGGGGGAATTTCATTGGTTTTTTATCAGTAAAATTTCCGCTAACTATAACATGTGTGAAACCTATGGTTTTTTCAGTGAATTTGCAAGGTTTTTTAAATGCTAATTCCTAACTATAACATGTGTGAAACCTATGGTTTTTTCAGTGAATTTGTACGGTTTTTTAAATGCTAAGTTACTTTACGCCATTCGTGGCGTGCGCGCCCACTTTACGCAGTTAGTGCCGTGCACGCACGGTGGGCATGCGGTGCGCTACGCGCACCGCGTGCCCACGTTACGCTAGGTGGGCCATGTACGCACGATGCGCTTCGCGCACCATGCGCACATGGAGGACATATGATGCACTTCGTTTTGAAAGGTAATATTTTAATCTTTCGTAATTTTTATAAGCCATGCACAAATGGTGCCCTTCGGGCACCATTTGCACACGGGGTGGACAGAGTGTGGATAATTTTTTTTTTTTTTTTTTTTTTTTAAATATTATAGTTTATCTCATCTGTTATAAGCCATGCACAATTGGTGACATTCGGCCACCAATTGCACACGGGGTGGGGAGAGTGTGGATAATTTTTTTTTTTATATAATTTTTTACCGTACGCGTACGGTAAGCGTAATCGGCGAAATTAGCGAAAAAAAAAAAAAAACGTTTTTGTCCATGGGGGATCTTTGGGGACTCCCTCAACATGGCTATGTGTGTGGGAGCTGTCTAAACAGCCCCTTTACATGTTTTTGTGCTTTGTATTTTCATCATCACTCTCAGTGCGAGAGAGAAAATGGCAGCCGCCGCTTCCTGGTTTCGGCCGATTCGAATGTTTACTAAGATCTAAGAGCCAATCAGAATCGCGCTCGCGCACGCCACCGTACGCGTACGGTAAGCGTACCGTAAGCGCACCGTAAGCTGGCTCAGATATATATATTGATTTAAAGGCTATTTTCTCAGAATCTAATGAACAGATTTACACCAAACCTACAAAAGGCACTTCCTTGACCTGAGGACTACCTCTCTGCCAAATTTCAAGTAATTCTGTTCAGCCGTTCGGGCTGTAGCCCTGTCTAAAGGTCCTATGGAAAAATGCATGGGAAAAACGCGTTTTGGGACCCCCCTTTTATCTCAGCCCCTGCTTGACGAATCCCCCCGAGACTTTCAGGGTAGGAGCGGAGCGTAGCGCCCCACCTATTTTGAAAAATTTGCGAGGATTCGTCGACCGGCGCCAAAGTTATTCAAAATAGAATGTTGCGGATTTCCTATGGAAACGTGGTCCTAACTATAACTACCTACTGGCGACCGCCAGTAGGTAATATATATATATATATATATATATATATATATATATATATATATATATATATATGCAAAAAAGAAGCAGAGAACTCTGGGTAGTTCTCAAGTTTAGGTGGAAAGCAGCTCCTGTATGGAGCACTCTCAACACCAGCGACACTCTAGATCTGCTCACCTCAAATGTCTGTTTTTCTATCAAAATCTTTAAGCATAGGATTAGCACAGTGCCATCCACGCCGAGATAGGAAAGGACAAAGTCTTTTGCCATTTGTACAGCAAAGTCTTTAAGCATAGGACTAGCACAGTGCTGTCCTTGCCGAGCTGTAAAATGACAAAAGCCAATTACCACTCCAGGCACAGTATTACAGCTTTGAGTTGGTAAAATACCAATCAAGCCAACCTGAAATGAGTAAAAGCAACCCCTGACACAGTGTTTCGCTCTAATTAGAGCTCTTCAGAGAGGTATAGCTTTGTCCAGACACAAGGGAGCACCCAGTATAAGTCAAAGAAATACCCTTTCAGGCATAGAGTGACGAATAAATTATGCAAAAAAGAAGCAGAGAACTCTGGGTAGTTCTCAAGTTTAGGTGGAAAGCAGCTCCTGTATGGAGCACTCTCAACACCAGCGACACTCTAGATCTGCTCACCTCAAATGTCTGTTTTTCTATCAAAATCTTTAAGCATAGGATTAGCACAGTGCCATCCACGCCGAGATAGAAAAGGACAAAGTCTTTTGCCATTTCTACAGCAAAGTCTTTAAGCATAGGACTAGCACAGTGCTGTCCTTGCCGAGCTGTAAAATGACAAAAGCCAATTACCACTCCAGGCACAGTATTACAGCTTTGAGTTGGTAAAATACCAATCAAGCCAACCTGAAATGAGTAAAAGCAACCCCTGACACAGTGTTTCGCTCTAATTAGAGCTCTTCAGAGAGGCATAGCTTTGTCCAGACACAAGGGAGCACCCAGTATAAGTCAAAGAAATACCCTTTCAGGCATAGAGTGACGAATAAATTATGCAAAAAAGAAGCAGAGAACTCTGGGTAGTTCTCAAGTTTAGGTGGAAAGCAGCTCCTGTATGGAGCACTCTCAACACCAGCGACACTCTAGATCTGCTCACCTCAAATGTCTGTTTTTCTATCAAAATCTTTAAGCATAGGATTAGCACAGTGCCATCCACGCCGAGATAGAAAAGGACAAAGTCTTTTGCCATTTGTACAGCAAAGTCTTTAAGCATAGGACTAGCACAGTGCTGTCCTTGCCGAGCTGTAAAATGACAAAATCCAATTACCACTCCAGGCACAGTATTACAGCTTTGAGTTGGTAAAATACCAATCAAGCCAACCTGAAATGAGTAAAAGCAACCCCTGACGCAGTGTTTCGCTCTAATTAGAGCTCTTCAGAGAGGTATAGCTTTGTCCAGACACATAGGAGCACCCAGTATAAGTCACAGAAATACCCTTTCAGGCATAGAGTGACGAATAAATTATGCAAAAAAGAAGCAGAGAACTCTGGGTAGTTCTCAAGTTTAGGTGGAAAGCAGCTCCTGTATGGAGCACTCTCAACACCAGCGACACTCTAGATCTGCTCACCTCAAATGTCTGTTTTTCTATCAAAATCTTTAAGCATAGGATTAGCACAGGGCCATTTTTTTTTTTTTTTTTTTTTTTCTTCCCCACAATGGTAAACCAACATAATATTTAACTTAAGATATTTTGGAGTACAATTTAAAAAAAAAATGCATATCTGTACTTCAGTGGATTAAAAATGTATCAAGCCTTATTTATTTACTTATGCTGAAGAAGTCATTTGAAACTACCATCAAAAATAATTTTCGATTTCTTCAACATCATAAGTAAATACATAGGGTGTGATAAATTAATAGGCAACATAAGTACTGAATCCATAAAATGAATCTTAACATTTAAAAAATACTTAAGCAACTTGAAGTTTTTACCATTGTGAAATGCCCAGAGAAAAGAAACAAGCTATCAGTTTATAAAGAATATTGGTAAAAGATCACATTAAATATTAACACACATTGATTCATATTTTTCTTTTTTTAAATGAAAATAAATAGCTTTATTTTGCTTTGTACAGACAATGTACAAAGGGATTTTTTGTTTTTATATTTATTTTTGTGACATATGTTCACTATTCAAAACAACATATCAGAACCTTTCAGAGGTGTAAAACAGTTCCTGGAGAGAACTGAAAATGGTTAAGAAAAATGATCAAAAATAAGATTGCAAAACTGTGACAGTTTTTCTATTTTTTTATTTTTTGTGTATCCTCATCTTGCCAACTCTCTTGCTAGGGTTGCTCTTATTCCACAAATATCCAGTAGGGAAAGGAGAACACCTCTACACAAGGATACCACTGTTTCTACTCCCATCTCCTTTACGGAAAGGAGACCACAACACAGGAGAGGCCAGGACCAACAGTATGATTGGCTTAATCATTGGACCCACTGGTCTTCTCTCTCAAATCTATCAACATTGTCCAGTTCTTATCCTGACTCGTGTCGCAGGCCATATCAGACTGGCTCGTATAGATGATACTTTTGAGGCACTCAAAAAAGATGGGGGACTTTCAGACTTCCAAAGCCTACATATCTCCCGCCTCGCCAGCAAAACCACATAGAAGACAAACTTGGAAAAAGCTGAATTTATTCGTACATCTTCCTCTTGGTTGAGCCCAAAGAATACAAGACAAGGGCTTACCTTAATCTGTTTACAAGTTACTTCCAAAAGAAATTCACATACCGAGGTCTAATAAGAAGTGATTTTCGGACACAGCATAAACAGATGCAGATCATTTGCTGCTGGATGCCAATCCAATCCAAAAGCTTTATTCGACAGTATTGTCATAAAAGCAACACATACATACAATATTATTAAGACATAAATATTCTGAATTCTAAAAACATTAAAAAAGGATTAAACTTAGTGACTGTCGAATAGATTGACATAAAAATGGGAAAGGGAACATTCCCTTCATCTGTAAATAAAAAAATAAATAAAAAAAAACCATATTTCATTAAAAAGTCTTGACAAAAGACGACAGAAGGTAGCTTGCCCAAAATACTAGGGCCAAACTAGTTAAACACTCTGGCACAACGCCCTGGACCTAATAGACCAAGCCCAACCTAGGAATTTGGCCATAGCTATTGCTATAGGCTGTAGGGGATCCGTTGTAAGTATTCTCAGGGCCTCATCATGCTTCTTAAAACCCCAAATCTTGCAGATAGGTATAATCCATTTTGCACGAGGTTTCTTATATAGTGGGCAAAAGAACAACAAGTGGCTAATGGATTCATCTTTATCGATACATTTTGGGCAAACTTTCTTATAAACCCCACCCCATTTGCCATTAAATGATCCTACGGATAGGGTGCCAATCCTCAGTTGGAAGAATAACTTCCTGTCATGTGGTTTCTCGATAAAGTCCCAATAATCTTCTAAAGCGGGCTTAGATTTTATCTCAAGGAACCTACCAGACAATTCTTGGCATACACCCTTAGTACGCGTTGAAACCATTATCAGGTCCCAGTATAACTCCTTTAGGACCTTCTTTGTGGGAAAAGAAGCATTTTGGGGGTCCTCCCAAAGATCACTTAAGCCTAATTTGGCCAACAGTGATCTTAATTCCCCCAGCCATTTGATCCTGTGGTGGTGATCTGAGTCCATCACGTCTTTGAGGCCTTTAGTATAGTGTGAGAGCTCTGGCGTACACCATAGTCTTCTCCCATATAGGAGGGGGCGGAGGTTGGCCAAATCCCTTATAGATTTCCTACCCATGTCTAGTAGTAGTGGGCACATAGGAGTACTTTGGGGGACACCAATGGTCTTTCGCAAAAAAGAGTTTTCCGCTACAGTTAGGGTGGATAAATTCTGGAACCCCCCAAGTTCGGCACCATAAAGGGTAGAACTTAAAACTTTAAGGCTGTATATCTCCATTAATGGGCTGATCGGTTTGGTGAAGGAGGTATTAAAGTTAGCTACCAGAATCCCTGTCTGTTGCTTATGCTTCAGGGTAGCTGATTTAATTTGCTTAGCCCAGCTCATGTCTGCCTGAAGTAGAACCCCCAAATAGGTGAATGCATCTACTTTTTCCAGAGGAACATTGTTCATAAAAACCTTACCCCGCAAGGACTTGTGTTCGTTAAAGGACATAAATGTTGTCTTGTCTGTGTTTATTATCAGACCACGAGACGAGCAAAAAGCTTCGAATCTACTCAGGGCCTTCTGTAAACCACTGGGGGTCTTGGACACTATCAAGGTATCATCCGCAAACATGAGGACTGGTATGCGTTCGTTTGCCAACACAGGAGCATCGGTGGGGAACTCCTGAAGGAAGTCAACCGCCCCGTTTACAAAGAGCGAAAACAGCGTAGGTGCAAGCACACAACCCTGCCGTACGCCCCTTGCAACCGGGAATGAGTCTGTGACTTCGCCTTTTGTGCCCCACCTGACTCGTGCGTGATTGTCCTCATGTAGACGAATGATCAGAGACAGCAAATCAGAAGGAATAGCTAATTTACTGAGAACGTCCCACAACCTTCGTCGCGGCACCAGGTCGAAAGCCGCCTTCAGATCAACAAATACCACGTATAGGGCTCCCTTTCCCAAAACAACGGTCTTCCAGTAGATGTTAATAAACCGGAAGACCTGGTCTATAGTGCTTATAAAGGGACGAAAACCAGCTTGAAGCGGGGAAAGAATGTTTTCCTCTTCCATTCAAGACTGTATCTTATAAAGAATCAGACGCCCCATGATCTTTTGGATGGCGTCGATGAGACTAATTGGTCTGTAATTTGCCGCAACTGATTTATCGCCCTTTTTATAGACCGGTATAATCTCTGCCCCTTTCCAAGAGGCCGGGATCGGAGCCCCACAAGCGATAGCATTTGCTAAATGTCTAATGTACATGCGCCAAGATGGTTTATGATTTGTGAACACATCCCCTGGAATGTTATCCATCCCGGGAGCACGACCAGAGATGATGGTGTTCAAAGCTCTATCCACGTCCCCCAAAGTGAACACCTCACCGGAGTAGAATGTTTGCTCGAGTGTCCCTAGGGACTGTTCGTCCTCCGAGGAAGCATACTGGGGTTTGAAGAACTCCACCCAATGATGTTGGGGAACGTTATTTTGTGGGGGGTCCGGGATCCCCCCCGGTCCCATTTAAAAGTGTCCCAGAACACTTTAGGGTTCCGCGACAAACAGGCAGCTTTGAGCTCGGACCATCTTGCCTGGTCCCAGTTTTTTTTTGCATCTTTAAGTGCTTGTTTATAAGAAATGCGTGCCAACCTGACCTTCCCTGGGTCACCTTCACCCAGGGCTAGCCCCAGGTTTCTTCGCATCTGTCGACAATTGAAGGAGAACCATCCCTCAGTTTTATTTCCTTTCCTCTTAGCCTGCCCAGACCCCACAGGTCTACAAAAGAACAGTTTAAGTTTCTCAAACAGGGCTGTATGCATGTCAGTAAATTGAGTCAGGGGGATTGGGTTTCCCTCTCCTGAAGCCCACACATCCAACACCCTGGCCATCTCGGAATTCATCTTCGACAATAACTCCTGGGATCTGGAGACGTTTTCCCACCGCAGATGACGTATGTCATTAGACACCACTAAACCTAAATGTCCCTCCGCTGGGCTAGCTGGCATTGCTCCACCCAAAAAGCCCTCCAATGTGACAACAAGAGGGTCATGATCACTTTCTATTCGGGTGACTACAGCCATGTCCTTCACACAGTGCCAAAGGGACAAACCAATCAATACATAATCTATGCGACTTGCCCTACGCCCATTGTTAAATGTATTTGCTCCTATCATATCAGAGGGTGTGCGTCCATTTACGGCCCTCAGTTTATATCCGAGGCACAATCCAGATATTTGGATTGCCGCATCTGACAATTTTTTTATAGGCACAACCTCTAATGGGGGTATACCCCAAATTTCGTCCTCCTCTGCCATAAGATTGTAAGCAGTATCACCCAAAGGTTCAAACGTGGTGTTAAAATCCCCCACAACCAACAACTCGAAATCCCTTTGGATATTATCCAACAGTCTTTCCAACGATGTTATAACATGGGAACAGCGACCGCCAGGCAATCCTCTTGCATAAACATTAAAAATGTATAGAGAGGGGCTTTGATCTCTGCTAATTTTTATGGCAAGGATGTCATTACAATTTGTAGGTATTTGGGTAACCTTGCAGCAAAGTGCCTGTCGTACCCATATAACCAGGCCCCCCATAGGGCGGCCCTTTGCTTGTTTAGTCGCAATGACCTGGAAAGATAAATATCCTTGGCGAAAAAAGGGCGCTGTAGCCCAGGTTTCTTGAAAGAAACATAAATCATGTTTGTCAATAAACTCTACCCATTCAGGGTGTGCCATCTTAGAACCCAACCCTGCAATATTCCAGGATAAAAGTTTTAAGGTTGGGGAACTTAGGATGGATGGGGTGTTTAACATGGTAGAACACCCAGAGGTCGGGGAGGAGTCTAAAACTGATCGTGACCCCTCAGGTGGTTCCATATTGTAACCACCAGTTGTCCCTGTAAATGATAAAGACCCTACAGTAGAATGGCTAGAGGCACATGGGTTTCCTTGAATCGAATCAAAATTGCGCCTACCTTCACTAGGAGGGGCGGGGCCTTTGGGAGTGTGAATTGGATTATTTTCAAAAGGTGTAATTTGTAGTCAATCACACTCCTCTAAGCCGGATAGTGCTTCAAATCTATTTCCCAACTGAACACCCGAACCACCCCTCGGCCACCCCGTCATGTTGGACCTACAAGCCCAAGGCTGCTGGAAACTTTGTGAGGGGGCAGGGTAGAAAAATGTTAGAGGGACCGGTCTTATCTTGGAGGCCATGCCTTGGTAATGTTCTCTGCATATATGCCCCCCTGCTCTGGGGTTCCCGAAGTTAATGATGATACAATCCCCCTCGATTGACTTCTGTCTTTGCCCAACCCAATCCACCCTTCTCGCGAATAAGATTTTGGCCTTAACTCCTACTGGGAGAGGGCGATTCTTGTTCAACCAATGAATACACTTATTTTTCAGATCAGTGTATTCCTCTAGTTGGCCAGGTCTCAATGGCGGGACTCCTGTCAAAATGCACACATAAGGGTTGGATGCGGGGGGAAGATCAATACATGGAAGGCTAACTTGGGATATATCATGAGAACCCCTTGGGCCCCTTACAATGGATGTAATAGGTGGGCCCGAAACCACGGAGCTTGCACCAGCCCTAGTGGAATCGGTTGTGCCGGTTTCAACCAGGGAAGAAACCCTAGGAGTAGGGGCATTCAAAGTCACAACTGGGGGACTACCAGATTGGACTAATTGAGAGGAAAGCGCCAACGAGTTAAGGTTAGTGCCAGGGATAGGCTCGGGCAATCCCACCACATGTTGACCCTTCCCACCACTATCACCTGATCGCGCATTACCCATGGAATTAACTTCACCACCCTCAATCAGGTCTAGTCTATTTTCGATCATGGTTAGTCTTTTAAGAATAGGCTTGCAAATTCCACTAATTAGCCGTTCGATTTGGTCCCAAATAGCCTGTGGCAAATCTGGGGGAATATCTGGCTCTAAGGACATTGCTAGATCTGGCTCATTCAACTGGATAGGAGGATTTTCGACATTAATCTCTAAAGGAACTTGTGTTCCACAGGGAATTTCCAATGGGGCAGTTGTCTTCTGAATTTTTGATTTCCTACCCTTCTGGGCTGTGCTTTTGCGCTTCCTTTTGACTACAGGCAAAGGGTGTGTTAGTTTTGCAACTCGTTTATAGCAAGTCCTGGGGTTTTTCTCCTTAGGGTCTGGTGAAACACTGCCAACTAAGGAGACTATAGAGACTGGGGAACACACAGAGGGAGATGCAATTACAGGAATATTTTCCCCCTCCCTACTAGGAACACAGGGGGCTGGGTAAGCTGTCACAATGGGCCCTCTCTGAGCGGCACCTGTGTTCTCCACGGGATAAACAATGGGGGCCCGAGTGGTGATGATAGGTATCACTGGGGGTCTATTGGGCATAATGGGAGACACCGCCCCTGCTATAAGACCCATTGATGACCTTCTGTTTGCACCGATCTCTAATGATAGTCTTTTTTCTGTGCAGTCAATTTCACGCGCCAGGATTGAAGATGCGCGGATGATGAATTGGTCCAAGGTTCCCATGACTGAGCCTGCAGAGCTTGACTTTTCACCCCTAGTCGCCCCTTCCTAACTTAGAAGACATGTTGTTCACCTAAATGCTTCAGTTTCCCTAGCAATTCACAATAGGATCCTCAGTGTCTTCACATACAATTGGGAACTATGCACAGGGTTGCAACCCCAATAAGACAGGGCAAAATCAATAACACACTGGCCAACACTAGCACAATCAGCGAGAGGGAGCACCCTGGGCACAAGAAACGGCACTGGTGTCAAAAGTAAAATACTCCTTAGTAAGGGAACGGTCAACAGTACCTTTCAGTCCTAGGCAAATGGAAGACGTTATGGAGATGGCCCAGCCCTGCCAGTACCTGACCAGTGACGGGCCAAGGACGGGCCCGCCCTTGGCCCGGGCTTCGCCCGGGCGCCGCCCGCGCGCGTCCCGCGCTGCGGGGCACCTGATGGTCTTTTGAAGGGCTAGGCGCTTCCTGATTGCATCATCAGCATTCGCCCTGCGCCGAGGATTCTGGGTATTGTAGTTGGGGTAATCGTTCCCCTCACGGCGTCGGCGGTGCAATCCTACGTGTCCACCTCGCTGGCCGTTTCCCTCACGGTGGATAGGAACAACAGGAATCAAAGGTGAGTGATGCTCAAGTGTTCGGTGCGCTGCTGGATGCATACACCTTAGGGACGCCTAAAGGTCCGGTTGCTCTGACATCGTTGCCGTGAGGGGAACGGCCAACACTGCCCAGTAACATGCCGTGAGGGGAACGGCCAACATTGCCAGTAACATGTCATGAGGGGAACGGCAAAACCACAACCCCCAGCAGCCCCTGCACCGTGACGCTGCCACTGACGCTGCACTCGCGCCATGAGGTGCGATAAGAGCACTGTCGACCTCCCGCAGTGTGGGACGTGCACGGACGTGCACGGGCGTGCCCGGGCCACGCCTGGACGAAGCCCAGGCCAAGGGTGGGCCCATCCGCGCCCTTCAGCACCAGGAAGAGGCAGGGCTGGGCCAACCCCTTGAGAAGTGGATATCGGCTTCTAGACCATGCTACTCAGGCTACAGGTACCAACACATATACCTCTTTTTATTTAGTGGACCTGTGCTGCATTGCATTTTTGTGTGGAGGTCATCGAGTTACTGAGCCATCCAAGGCCCCAATCCAATGTGAGCAAGACAATGACTAAGCGCAAAGGAGTAGTAGGTACTTTAGATGCATTTATGGTCAGGGCAGAATCGTTTTTGACACATGAAATTGAAATGACAGAGCGGTAACTCTCATTAGATCCATCAATACTACAGAGACGCTCATCACTAGGAATGCCAAATTCGGGGGACCCATTACACCTGCCACTGTCTATTACATCGCAAAAGACGCCTCTGGCCTCTCCTATGCCACCCTTGGATATACCCAGAATATCATCAATAACATAATTGAATGGGTCATAGGGCACAAGTATAGTTACAAGAAAACGGGTATCAAAGCCACCTGAGGAGATTAAGGGGAGAGAACCCCCAGTCAAACAAATGCGGGGGCAGCCCCCAAAAGAACAAGAATAAGAACATAAAACGCACTAACCCTGTGGATCATGTAATAGTCCATGCAGTTGACTCAGCAGTCCCGTTGATCAACTCCGTTAGCACACCCGTTCTTTTCTCCACCATCAAGACAAGAGTGCAATGAGAACTCCACTACTATTTCTATTATGGAGTCAGCTTTGGGAACTGTGTTAGCCCACATTAAGGATCTAGTTGACAAGAATTTCAATCTTCTAAGGTAAAAGCTGGAACAGTTGAGCACTGCTATTGACGACTTAAAGGGCAGTATTGTAAATTCATGCACTAATGCTGTTGATGGAGCGAATTCTTTAACAACAATACCACCAGATGTGAACTCAACTGATAACTCGAGTAGCACAAGTCATAATGTAAAAGATCCCCCTATACTGAAACCTATATTGAAATCTAGAAATGGAGAGAGAAATACCCAGGGAATGTCTCAGGATTATATCACAAAGCAAAGAGATGCACTTGAACGTGTACCCCTGGGCAAAACACTGGGTAACTCAAATAGTATTATTATAGATGGCCCAAAGAAAACTCACCTAAAACCCAATACTGATGCTCTGAGTTTACCTCCAGCCACGTGTCCCTACGTATTAATTATGGCTGGTGTCCCTGCCCTCAACGGCGACCAGAAGGAATCCTGGTCTGACCTACGTAACAAGACTGGATTGGTTAACAAAGCACAAAAGATTCCGCCCATCTGACATGAAAGAGATCCTCATGGTTCACAGAGTTGGGTGGGTAGGCCAATCCCCCAAGAATGTTGAGGGTGACTGCATAGTGGTTAATTTTAATTTTCGCAGGCCACAGACAGTTCGTTGTTTACTAAGCCTAAGTGAACAAACTTTTACTAAAACCACTAGCATTTTTGCTCTCTCACTTTAGGCTACTTTTATAAAACCACCATCTAGGCTTGTAGTATATGACAGGGCCCCTACCCTTCTATCAAATAGGTTTCAGGTCCTATCAGATTTAGATGCCCTGGACTGACAATTAGTTCCGGTAGAACAAGAATTACATTCTCCTGATAATTTCCGAGCTCCCATATTCTCTCCAGCTAACAACATACCAGATAATCAGTCAGTCCTATTCAAAACTAAGGTAGACACAGACCTAAGTATTTTAAATGAGAGCTCAGAAGGTTTACAAGGCATAGTCAGGCCCAAAAAGATCTCAATTATACCATTGGTGCCTGGGCTCAGCGAACAAATGGTCACATCTGAATCATACCCGACTTTATACAAAAACGCAAAGTCCCCCCTGACCTGGTCATCGAACCCCGTGTAGTTCATGAGACCCAGACTGTGATGGACATGTTAGTGAGTTCGGGAACAGAGGAAAAAGAGCAACTGGAAATACAGCTCAGGTAATGGAATATTGCAGGACTGGAAAGGAATCTAAGGGATGCAGAATGGCAGGAGTATATAGAACAAAGTGATATATGCCTTTTTCAAGAGACCTGGGCCCTAGAAACGCCCCACAAAGTTGGGTATAGAACTTACAGTGTTAATGCTACCCCTCAATCAGAGGTAGGCCCTCGGGTGGCCTTGTTATATGGGTAAATATCACCCTTGGTATTGATATAACCCAGTTAGACTTCTCTTCACAGGATGTAATTAGTGTGAAGATCTGTAGATGGGATAACATTGAAATATATTTAATAAATATTTACAATAGACCAAGCCCATCCAGCAAGGAATCCTCGGTAATAGATCACATTGACCAATTTTTAGGTTCAATTGACTCAAGGGCAATGATTATTGTGGGGGGCAATCGAAATTGTAAATTTGAGCCAGTGGTGGGTCTCGAAAAAATCTTCGAAGATGAAGATATGGCAAAAAATATTACCCCTTTCGAAAGTAATCCGACAGTACCCTGTTCAATAGCAGTTGCACAAATTATGAGACTGGTGTCAGGACATGGACTTAGAGCTTGTAATAGCTGGTTACCTTCAGATAGTCCAAATGTTGCCACATTTAACAGAGGTAATTGTGAGAGTAGCAGTGACACAATTTTAACATCTATTGGGTTCTGGTCATATGCACAAGATTTAGTAGTCGATGCTAGAATTGACAGTGACCATTACCCCCTACACCTGACTCTAGCAGCGTATCTATTTAAAAGAACTCTAGGGAGTAAGGAAGACACTAATATTATCCCGAATTAACCACTAATAAGCAATAAACGCAGAGTGTTAAAATGGCCCCATATAGTGGGGAATAATGAGGCAATTACACAAATTTATGACACCTTTACAGACGTCATTGCTTCACATATTGATTCACCTGCTACAGAGTTCCCAATATTGATTGTACACCAAGCATTGGTGGAAGCTCTAAAACCTATCTTGAGCAGAATCCCCAAAGAGAGTAGAGGGAAAACTGAAACAAGTAGCTTAGTTAATCCTTGGTACAATAAGGAATGCCGCGAGGCAAATAAAAAAGCTTATACTAGCAACAAGAAATAATAATGTAACGGCCTTAAGAGAGAAAAGGACTAAATATAAGAGACAACTGGTACAAACAAAGAAAAACTGGGATGACAACATCTAGTTGGACTTAATTAGTGCAGCAAAAAGTAGAGATCAAGGTGGCTTCTGGCGATTGATAGCAAAAGGCAACAAAACAGGAAGATGTAGCAAAGACCTTTTTCTAGATGCTAAGACCACTTTTCTGCATCTACAATTGAAATAGCACATAATCGGCAAAATTGTGTATCCGTCCCTAGTACAGATATTCTTCACTTTAGTTTGGACGATACACTGGCAGCAATTGATGCAGTAAAACCGGGGAAAGCGTCGGCCCCGACAAGATACCAGGAGATTTACTGAGGCATGACAAAAATGTTTGGGGCCCCTACATTAACCTTCTTTGTATCTCAATAGCAGCGGGTGCACCAATCCCCGAATCATGGAAAGGGGCAGAAATCACTACTATTTTTAAAAAAGGCAATTGTCATGACCCTTCAAATTTTCGACCGATCAGTCTAATCGATATTTTACAAAAAAAAATCGCTAGGCATATTTTAACAAAATTAAATGACTGGATTGAGGATAATTGCATCCTCTAAAAATTTCAGGCTGGATTTAGAACTAGAACCAGTACAATAGACCAGGTTTTTAGATTTCTTTGTATGAGCTGGAAATTTACAATTCTTAAAAAAGGCCACTTGTATATTGCCTTTGTCGACCTGAATGCCACAATTGACCTCATCCCCCGGAATTTATTATGGAATTCATTAAAAGATCAAGCGATACCAGGCGATCTCCTCATGCAAATAATAAGGTTGCACGAGGACAACTATGCAAAAGTTAGATGGGGTCCGAGGGGCGAAATTACCGAGGCAATTCCAGTAAAAAGAGGTGTACGGCAAGGTTGTGTGCTGGCTCCCACCCTATTCTCATTGTATGTTAACGATATTCCAGAATACCTAATGGGTTGTGCACATGATTCCCCTAAGCTAGCGGGGGCCAGTACCAGCACTCTTATTCGCAGATGATACCATCTTAATTTCCCAAACTCCAAAAGGTTTACAATGTTTATTAAATACCTTTTGTGCATACTGCAATATTAAGGGCCTAGAAATAAACTCCAGCAAAACCAAATATATGGCAATCAACCCACATAGATCTTTTAAAAAGAATTTAATGGTTAAAAACCAAAAGTTAGAATATGTGCATAATTTTTATTATTTAGGTATAACCCTAGGTACAAAAATGACCTGGAAACCGCAATTGGAGAAAAGCAAGAATGTCTTGCTTCAAAACTCCCTCCCAATAGTAAAATAACATGGGAGTAGTACTTGTAGAGCTGTGTCCCTCGCCCTTGAGGTCTATAAGTATAGGGTACAATCAGCAACCCTTTACGGTGGAGAACTATGGGGACCCTCATGCAAGAGCACCTTTGCAGTAGGGGAAAATATGTTTTTTAGGAAGTTATTATGTCTTCCATTTTGTACACCTTTACTCCCTATTGTTACAGATCTAAATATTAAGCGTATAGACCATCAAGCAATACTGAGTCCACTACTATTTTGGATGCGACTGTGGTCCATAAAAGAACTTGCCCACTATAAAGACGGCTTAAAAGAAATCCTAAAGTTCGATCACAGTATGAGCCCTCCGTGGATTAAACACGTTTTCCATTGGTTTGGTAAATTAGGGCTGAAACACTTCTGGGAAGAACCATTTAATTTGACACTGACTTCTAAGAAGCTACTAAAGTCCACTTTTTGGACATACATCCAAAATAGTGTGTCCCACAATTCTGCTATTGGCACACTAACAACTCAATTTTTATTAATGAAGCCAATAGCGAGTTTTTAGCTATTTTTGGATGAAGTACTGCCACAGTTAGAAAAATCATTATACTTGAAATTTCGTTATGGCGTTTTACAAACCAACTCAAACACATCGAAATGGGTCTCTAAACAAGGAAAGGAGAACAGTGAGCGCTGAATACTTTGCCAATCAGATACTTCAGAAGATGACCTACACATATTATTTTTTTGCCCTGTTTATGCTAACCCTAGGAAGAAATTGATTAAACCCATTTGTAGAAACATGGGCATTAGGTCTTCATTGGAGGCAGAAAGAATACTGATACTTCTTAAAAAATTGTTTTCAGTGTTAGCAGATATCTATTTAATTTTGGCATAATAAGAAAAAAAGTAGGCTTGAAGTTTTAAATGATTGATGTACATGTGTACCTGGATTTATGAATTCAAATAGTAATGCTTTTGCACTTTAAAAAAACAAATGACAGACTAAAAGGCATACATTTTGTTAGTCACTTTATTGCACTTTATGCATTCGCACTTTACAGCCCTGGCACTGTAAAAGCATTTGCACTTTCTTATAACAGATCCTTTGGTACATCGTACTTATAGGCTGTTTAGATAGTCACCCATAGTGCTTGGCTACTACAAGGTTGATTGACTTATGCACTTCTTAAATAATTTTAGAACTTAACTATGCCTAGCTTTCTAATGTATTTATTTATATTTGCACATTTTAAAATTGGTATATAGATGATCGGTTTTTCTTACAATGAACTTTTAATCTTTTTGAAAATTGTCTAAAGTGGATCCTTTTGGCTCGAATGCATTCAAATGTACTCTTTTAATATGAAATGTGATTAATTATTGTGCATCTTTTATGGTTTAAATCAAAACCGAAATAAAGAAGAATTGAATTGAATACACCTTGGGCAGTTGTAGATATTACCTGTGACCTTTGATAGCTTCGCTGGGGACCAATAGACTCTATGAGTGGTAAACATATGGTTACGTTTAAGCGAGGTGGGTTTTACCACAGTTCGTAAAGTACAGAAAGAGTCCAGCCACATTTGCTTTAAATCTTCATCCTCAAGCTATTTTGCCCATAGATATGAAATGTCAACATCAATCTTCTCATCCTCCTCTATAAAGGTCCAATACCAGAATGAGACTTCCTTTTTCCATTGGTCGACTCTCATCACCTCGCTAGGCTTGGACCCATTTTAAAATCTGCCCAATAGCATAACCCCCCGGATTTTAAAGGCTGACTAAGTTGGTCTCTCAAACATTCAGGGGTACCCGGGGAATCCCAAATCGGAGCCCATGCTGAATAATAAGGGACTCCCGACCGTTTCCGCATATACAGCCAAGTTCTTATGGCAGACCTCAAAATATTCAGCCTCACTTTTTAAAAACATTTTTGGTCTTCAAATTTAAACAGGAAGTGATGCAGGCCTTGACAAACATCAGCTAACATTGCTTCAAAGAGAAGACCCATGGGTGACCTAGCTGTCTTGTTAGCAAGCATACGGACATTCTTAAAATGGAAAGAATAACAGTACCCAAGTAAATCAGGTAAAGTCAAAGCTCCTGCCTCTAACATCCTCCTCAACTTTTTCCAGGTTATCCTGGGGCCCTTTGAAGCCCAGATAAAACTCCCAGTTTTCCCCTGGAGCTTGGCAATATCCTCCTTCCGAAAAGTTAAGGGAATAGAATTAAAAAGAAACATGATTTTAAGCAGAACAATCATTTTTATAAGGTTTACCTAACCATACATATTTAAAGGTAAGTTGGCCCATTTTTACAACAAGCTCGCTACTTCCTGAGTGACCTTCTTCCAATTTATTTTAGGGACATCCTCAAGCTTCTGTGTGATCAATACTCCTAGATAGCGCATTTGGGTTTTGACCCCCTGACTCTGTATACTCTGATTCCATTCCATTATTTCGTTTTTTTCCGCATTTACCTTATATCCTGAGATTAAACCAAAGTTCTATGCCTTCGCCATCAAGTTAGGAATAGCCTCCTGCAGATTAATGGTATAAAGAACCAAGTCATCTACATATAGGGCTAATTTTGCCCCAAGCCCAAAGGACTTAAAGAGAAGGATAGTGGAGTCTGCTCTGATCAAATTGGCAAAGGGCTCTATATACAAATTAAAGAGGAGTGGAGACAGGGGACAACCTTGTCTTGGACTCCTCGAGATGTTGAACCAATCCGACAACTTTCCATTCACCAACACCTTTGCTCTAGATAAACAGTATAGATTTTGCACAGCCTTCACTAGAGTCTGCGGAAACCCAAAACTGCTCAAGGTCTCCCAAAGATACACCCAGTGCACTTGGCCGAAGGCCTTCGCTGCATCTACAGCTACTATGGTAGGGTCTGGGCCTCTGCGATATCTATAACCCCTAACATCAGAAATGTAAGTTTGTTCAACTGCCTCCCTGGTATAAAGCATTTTTGGTCTGAGTGGATAACTCCATTTATAACCTTCACCACTCTTGAAGCTACAATTCCAGACAAGATCTTATAATCTGTATTTAAGAGGGATATTGGTCTGTATGAATCCACTCTCTGTGGGTCTTTGTTAGGTTTCAATATTAAAGTTACCATACCCGCAGACCAAGAACTGGGAGCTGTTTCCCCATCTATATATGTAGCATTAAATAAATCTTTTAAAATTGGGGCCACTTTGTCTATGATATGCAGGGCCGGACTGACTACCGGGTGTTTTGGAATTCTGCCGAGCAAGGGGCTGATTTCACTGCGGTGGGGGCTGATTTCGTTCATGGAGACCTGCGTGTACTTCGAAATAACTAAAGCAAAACAAATTTTGTTCAGTACACGCAGGTCCCCATCAACAAAATCAGCCCCCAGCTCAGCAGCATTCCAAAACGCCCGGTAGTCAGTCCGGCCCTGATGACATGGGTGTAAATCTTAAATGGAAGACCATCCGGTCCAGCTGCCTTTCCGCCTGCCATTCTCCTACACTGTGCCCTAATCTCCTCTTCCGTAATCTTGCCTCCCAAAGCCATCCTCTGCTGACCAACTGGTTTCTGAAGTTGTTCCCTACATGCAGGAGATAAAAATAGAAAATAAACCAAAGTTTAAAAGCCTTGAAGAAAATGAAATATGAAAACTTAAAAAAAGTTTTGAGAAAAAAAGTCATGATTTAGTTATATTTACATAAATACAATAAAACTATTGTATATGTCTTTACAGCATCTTTAAGAGCAGGTGAAGGAGACTTTGGCCAAAAAGGCGAAGAAGCAGCTGGCCACTGTAGTTTGGGTGGTGAAACATCTGACACCTATGGACTCTGGCACAGAGGGTGAGGGGACTGTAACGGAGGCACCACCTCGTCATCTTCTTTGGAGGTCTCCACAAGTGACCAGTCCCTAGTGGTGGTGGACTCCACCGGACCAGTAGCAAAATCATCACTGTCCACCACCCAGAGAGACACCTCCACCCTCCCTTTTGCTCCCCCCCCCCCAAGTTGGCCAAACCCGAGCATCTACAAGGGCTGGGGTCTCCTTTGCCACAGGCACTTCACCCCCTGCATTTTTCACCCCGGCAGTGCTGAGTGAGGAGGCTATTGACATCTTATGCATCATCTCTGTAGGGTAGACAGCGATTGTGAATAGCATCCAGGGCCTTACCTGCCAAATGCAACAAATGGTTGCATTTCTGGATGCCATTCACAGTTCAGTGTCTGGCATGCAGACTGCTTGCCAAAATTGCAGCCTCCTCACTCGCCCCAGCCTCCCAACAAGCCCAACCTTCTGCCCCTTCTGGAAAATCTGGGTAGATCAGTTAATTTTCAAATTCCCAATGTACTGATTCACTCTCAGCAATCAGAATGACACCAAGAATAACACACATAAGAGCAGCATCCTTTCAGCTATTACACTCCTTCAATTGATGTTTTTCATCAGGAGACGAGCTAGCATGAATAGCCTAGTCCATCAAAAGATTATAAAAAATATATTATATAAGATTATATAAGATTGTTGTTTTATACTTTGAGGTCTGGCTGAATTTATTGACTCTGATATTGGCAACTTTGTTGTTCATGAGCAATTGGTTAGTTCACTTTTAATACCTTTGACGAGTTGACATATACTTACATTGTATTTACAGGCTGTATGGGTATTCATACCGGTATTGCCAAATATGACTTATAAAAATGTATGTTTTCATGATTTCATGAATAGCATGCAATCTGGTTACTTGGTATCTCGAATGTATTGCCAGTTTTGTTTTACATCTTCCTCTATGTCTATGACCATGTACCCATGTGATTCCCCCATGTGACCAGTAATAGCACTTTAAAATTGTGACATCACGAGCAAAACGCTGTCATGTGAACAAGGCTCCACGGAGCCGAAACGTTATGGCTGTCGCTCTGGGCAATAAATGAAATTGGCACTATATCCCGGCTCGTGTACTCACTTCTAAAGCAGTTGAAGGACCTTCAAGGCTGGTGGGAGTAGTTCTTGGATATATTCGATCGTTGATTAGTTTCACGCGATCTTGACACGGAGCCCTCTCCATTGAATGGTCGGCGCTGAGGAGTGAAACTACTTTCTGGTTCTACCCGGATGTACTTGCTTCCGGAAGGAGGAGTTGGCGCCTGACCCCCCTGGATACTACTCCCGGCGGACCTGTGGACACAGGCTGCAGCGGATTGCAACGGAGGTGATTCTCCCCAGCCGTGATCGGACGACACGACAGGAGAAGGACCGGAGACACCGCCAAACTAATCATTGAGGTAT
Source organism: Triturus cristatus (assembly GCF_964204655.1). NCBI lineage: Eukaryota > Metazoa > Chordata > Amphibia > Caudata > Salamandridae > Triturus > Triturus cristatus. The sequence goes on along the minus strand of NC_140583.1, from coordinate 795,072,799 downwards.
CGGGGGTTGGAGAGTCTATGTGCGGCAGTGGGTGGTTGTTGTTGAACTTTTGAGCTAACGTATCAACCCCCACGTGCGGACTGATTGAGCCCTGATTTGAGCATGACGGCTGACAGCGTTCGTGAACGGGAGGCTGCGGCATTATCGATGTTTTCGGACAGCCTCCCTTTGCCTGGAAATAGCCGAAATGGACATACCACGGATGTGGTTACACAGGACAGTATATTAAAAGACAAATTCAAAATATTAGAGAAAAAGCTACGAAGCGAACAGAGTAAGTGGTGGGAGTCGAAATCGCTGCAACGTTACATTGATGTAAATCGCATCCCTCGTGGGTTGCGTATCTTGACGGCACCCAGCTACGAGAATCCCAACCCCGAGCTCATGCGTGAATGGGCAGAAACGAACTTGGAATCCTCACGCAAACTGGTTCTAATACTGATAAAGTATGCTGATATCGACAGAGCTATACTACTTAAAGAGATTGATGCTATGAACGAAGAGCTTGACAAAATCGAGGATTCTGATGAGAAAACTAAACTAAGGAACGATATGACTGTGAGACTCAAAAACGAGGAAAAAATAATCATGGAGAGAAAAACGTTCAAATTCCAACGTGATCGCAATGATTGGGGCAAATTTTTACTTTTTCGAAAAAATATGATTTTCTGCGAATCCCGAAATCCAAGGCGGTTCCTTCCAACAGGGGCCCTAATAGGGTTGCCTTTGCCAATGACACAACCCAGTCTGATCTCAGCTCAATGGGTGGCAGTGACTCTGAATCGGAGCTATAGGATAATCTGGCAGCTGGCTTGATACCCAAACCGACTCCAGCAGAAGAGATGAATATTTTATGCGTGGAGAGAAGGCAAACCCTACGCCCAAGGCCGGCAATAGTGAATCAAGCCGGAAACGTTCAAACTACAAATCCAGGCAGAGGCAGAGGGCGAGGAAGAGGCGCCTCAAATCTAAACAGGAGAAGAGGAAGAGGGTATTGAGCGAAGAATCAATAGTTTGTGAAGACGCTAATACCATCATCAATCTGACATCCTTGGAATTAACTGATGACGAAAAGAGGATACTCGCATTGGGCCTCTCCTTTGCGCCACAAAACAACTTTGACTATGCCTCCACGCGTCTTGATATTTACAAAGCTGTACGCAAGCTTAAGCTTAAGAAATCTTTTGCTATACGAAGCAATCGACGCAATACCATTGACAGTGCTCTTGAAATTTCTCTGCAGGATGCCATACAGGATCTATGGGACACTGAGGGAACAGGCAGGTATAATAACTCCAATTGCCAAGACGGTACTGGCCTAAAGGGACCTGTTACATCGTTCAGACCTAAATCTACCTACAACCCTATCATGCCCCATGATGCCTTGGATATATTCAACGACAATGTGATTGCTGAGATTAAAGCATTACATACTAAAACTCAATCTAAAAAACGACGATACAATCGGCAGATTCAACAGTACAATCAGCTCATTTTGAAACTGAAGAGCAATAAAAAGATTATTATACGACAAAGTGATAAGGGTGGCAATATCGTCTTATTAACTAAGGAACTCTATGACCACGAAGCCTCTAATCAACTTAATGACAGGAATTGCTACATTCGCACAACTACAGCAGCCATTCAGGCTTCAAACTATGAGTTCCGGGATAAATTGGCTAGCTGGAAGAGACTTAAACTTATCTCTGAAGCAGAATTCAATTTCCTGAAAAAGGATAATCCAGTTATCCCCACTCTGTATTTTATCCCTAAGATACACAAAGATCCCAACAGACCCCCGGGCAGACCTATCATTTCGGCCCGAGATGGCATGTATGAAAAAACGTCTCAATATATTGATTTTTTTTACAGGACTTTGTGAGATCATTGGATTCATATGTGCAGGACACAGGGGATTTTCTGCGTAAGATTAATAGAGTCCAGTGGAGGGACGAATATTGGATGTTAGCACTGGACGTGACATCATTGTACACCAGTATTGGTCACAGAGACGGTATCCAGGCTACCAAGTACTTTTTATCACGCAAACCAACTCAGTTTGTGAGCCATAATGAAATGTTGATTGAGATGCTAGAATTCTGCCTCCTTAACAATAATTTCATGTTCAACAGTTTACTGTACCGTCAACTGAGAGGCGTAGCTATGAGGGCTAGCTTTTCCCCAAGTTACGCCTGCCTCCATATGGGTTACTGGGAGGAGACGATCCTTCAGAAGGAGCATGCCCAGTACCTTAATGATAATGTTGTTGTCTGGTTACGGTTTATTGATGATTTATTTGTAGTGTGGAATGGTTCTTTGGATGAGGCCTACGGTTTTATTGAGATTTTAAATGTGAACATTCTTAACCTCCACTTCACTGCTACATGTAGCCAAACCAGTGTCACCTTCCTTGATACGGAAATCTACACACAAGCAGGCAAACTAGAAACCAGGTTATACCGCAAACCCACTGCAGGCAACACTACCCTACACGCTACTAGTGCGCACCCACCCCATCTTATTAATAGCATACCTTATGGGGAGATGTTGCATTTGAAGAGAATATGTAGCAACAATACGGATCTCAAAGCAGCACAAAGGCTGAGTAAGCAAAGATTCAGGGCGAGAGGTTACTCTGAGGGTATTATTGAAAGTGCTATAGTTAGATCCAATGCACTCAATCGTGATGACCTGTTAAAACCCATTACTGGAGCTACTAGTACTACTATTTTGCCAAGCAACCAAGAGGAGATTTACAAGAACTCACCTAATGCTTTCAGAATTATCATGGGTTATAGTAAACAGCAAGCCGACTTACGCAGAATTATCAACAGGAACTGGCCCATTGTGCGGAGTGACCCAGTCATTGGTCCTCTGCTCCCACAGCGAGTTATTATCACTCATAGCAGGGCCCCTACTATGAGAGAAGCATTGGTTAATACCAATCCAGAAACCATTGACAAAACGTCTTGGCTACAGCTCAACAGTGGTTTTTACAAGTGCAAAACTTGCAAGGCCTGCACCCATGGTGTTAATACTAAAACATTTATTGATCCATTTAGTAACAGGCAGCATAAGATCAATAAATTTTTGACATGTAAGACCGAATTTGCAATCTATGTCCTTACTTGTCCGTGTAACCTTAAGTACGTGGGTAGCACGAAACTAGCGGTACATAAACGTATATTGCAACACCTGCGTGCTATTTCCAATCAAGACAACACCTACCCCGTCGCTCGACACTTTAGAGAAACACACAGTGGTGACAGCAAGGGACTAAACTACTTTGTGATTGATTCTATTGAACCCAGTAGGAGGGGTGGGGATCGCGAGTCCAGTCTCCGCAGATTGGAAACACTGTACATTTTGCAACTTAACACTAAGATACCTTCAGGACTGAACATGACGGAGGACTTGCATACTTGCTTGGGTTGATTAAACATTAATACGCTTTACTGTCAATTCTTTATCTCAAATATATCCTAATATTTTTTGGTGACAACTTTGTTAGTCCTCCCCCCTTTTTCTATGTTTTTACCTTTTGGTTGATTCTATTCGGAAATATTACCATTAAATTCATTATCTGATGTGTTCATAGCAACATTTTAACATTTTTAGTCATTTGTCTTAATCCAATGAAATTTGCAATTTTATGGTTATTTATTTAGTATTTTACTATTTATTATTGACAAATTGTACTTTTATATGTGAAATTTGCATATTTGCACATCCTAATTCCATCATTCATTTCTGTGGTTCAACTCCTGAGGTCTCACATTTCTATGTCCTTAATCTATGAACCTTCCACACTACCATCTTATTATGATCAGTATGATCGTATTGACGGGTCCCACCGTACCCTTACTCTGAGGGAGCTTTTCTTGAAAAAAGTTATATTTCTTTCGGATCTGTTTATTCCTTGATAACACCTATGATGTCCCTTAATATCTAAGTTCGAATTCAAAATTTCTGATTATCTGTGATACATCAGGGTTAGGTCCATTTCCACGTATGTATCTTTATGAAACCTATATTTCTAGTATTCAAGCACAGGCACTTTGTTTATATTTTTATTTTTATTTTATTAATTGCACTATTCACTTTTCTGGTTGCATTGGTCCTAGGGGTGACCCGATTTTTTAACAAAATATTTATATTTTTATATAAGATTGTTGTTTTATACTTTGAGGTCTGGCTGAATTTATTGACTCTGATATTGGCAACTTTGTTGTTCATGAGCAATTGGTTAGTTCACTTTTAATACCTTTGACGAGTTGACATATACTTACATTGTATTTACAGGCTGTATGGGCATTCATGCCGGTATTGCCAAATATGACTTATAAAAATGTATGTTTTCATGATTTCATGAATAGCATGCAATCTTGTTACTTGGTATCTCGAATTTATTGCCAGTTTTGTTTTACATCTTCCTCTATGTCTATGACCATGTACCCATGTGATTCCCCCATGTGACCAGTAATAGCACTTTAAAATTGTGACATCACGAGCAAAACGCTGTCATGTGAACAAGGCTCCACGGAGCCGAAACGTTATGGCCGTCGCTCTGGGCAATAAATGAAATTGGCACTATATCCCGGCTCGTGTACTCACTTCTAAAGCAGTTGAAGGACCTTCAAGGCTGGTGGGAGTAGTTCTTGGATATATATATATAGATTGGGACTGTATCTATGGCGAAGGTCGGCTTCGCATACTGACACGCCTCTTGGTTTGGTGCTCCACATATTGCCGGCAACTCAGTGGACTTCGTGCATGGACTGCACAATGCGGCGCCCCCCCAGCCTGGATTTTGGTGTAGGCACTGGAGAAAGAGCAACAGATGGACTGTTGATGAGTTGCACTCCGGCGATGAAACCCGCCATGGATCGCGCAATGTCAAAGGAGGCAGGGCGCTTGAGGGCTGACTATGTCGGTGCACAAATGTATGCACGAGCGGGTCACTGTACCTGGCTCGCGATTCCAGTGTCTGCTGTTCCTTAAGCGCGATTGGTGCACTGGAGGAACCTTGGACTCAGAGAGGGGAAAAGTACTTACTTGTGGAACTTTCCTAGTCCTCTTTCTGTGGCTACATCTATGGTCCAATGCAATCACTCACCTGGCTTTTAAAATGAACTGCCCACGAAAGTCTTTCATTTTTACCTTTCCAGCGCACAACCGGCATCGATAAAGGCATCCGCCGAAACGCGTCTGCCAGGAGCTGCGAGAGAGGACATCGTGAAATTAAAGTAGTGCTGTATGGTGGCATTAAATTTCTGGAGTGCAACTCAAGCATGTGTCAGACCCGTTTTTAGTCAAAAAGCGGGATTGGGACTGTATCTATGGCGAAGGTCGGCTTCGCATACTGACACGCCTCTTGGTTTGGTGCTCCGCATATTGCCGGCAACTCAGTGGACTTCGTGCATGGACTGCACAATGCGGCGCCCCCCCAGCCTGGATTTTGGTGTAGGCACTGGGGAAAGAGCAACAGATGGACTGTTGATGAGTTGCACTCCGGCGATGAAACCCGCCATGGATCGCGCAATGTCAAAGGAGCAGGGCGCTTGAGGGCTGACTATGTCGGTGCACAAATGTATGCACGAGCGGGTCACTGTACCTGGCTCGCGATTCCAGTGTCTGCTGTTCCTTAAGCGCGATTGGTGCACTGGAGGAACCTTGGACTCAGAGAGGGGAAAAGTACTTACTTGTGGAACTTTCCTAGTCCTCTTTCTGTGGCTACATCTATGGTCCAATGAAATCACTCACCTGGCTTTTAAAATGAACTGCCCACGAAAGTCTTTCATTTTTACCTTTCCAGCGCACAACCGGCATCGATAAAGGCATCCGCCGAAACGCGTCTGCCAGGAGCTGCGAGAGAGGACATTGTGAAATTAAAGTAGTGCTGTATGGTGGCATTAAATTTCTGGAGTGCAACTCAAGCATGTGTCAGACCCGTTTTTAGTCAAAAAGCGGGATTGGGACTGTATCTATGGCGAAGGTCGGCTTCGCATACTGACACGCCTCTTGGTTTGGTGCTCCGCATATTGCCGGCAACTCAGTGGACTTCGTGCATGGACTGCACAATGCGGCGCCCCCCCAGCCTGGATTTTGGTGTAGGCACTGGGGAAAGAGCAACAGATGGACTGTTGATGAGTTGCACTCCGGCGATGAAACCCGCCATGGATCGCGCAATGTCAAAGGAGCAGGGCGCTTGAGGGCTGACTATGTCGGTGCACAAATGTATGCACGAGCGGGTCACTGTACCTGGCTCGCGATTCCAGTGTCTGCTGTTCCTTAAGCGCGATTGGTGCACTGGAGGAACCTTGGACTCAGAGAGGGGAAAAGTACTTACTTGTGGAACTTTCCTAGTCCTCTTTCTGTGGCTACATCTATGGTCCAATGAAATCACTCACCTGGCTTTTAAAATGAACTGCCCACGAAAGTCTTTCATTTTTACCTTTCCAGCGCACAACCGGCATCGATAAAGGCATCCGCCGAAACGCGTCTGCCAGGAGCTGCGAGAGAGGACATCGTGAAATTAAAGTAGTGCTGTATGGTGGCATTAAATTTCTGGAGTGCAACTCAAGCATGTGTCAGACCCGTTTTTAGTCAAAAAGCGGGATTGGGACTGTATATATATATATATATATATATATACATATATATATATAATGCACGACGTTTACAATTCCTTTGTTTTTTGATAAACCAGTTTGAGTAACTAAATTGGTTGTGGCATTGGTAGACCCTATACCATTGAGTTCCCAGTCTCTGCTGGAAAAGCAGCACAACTAGCAACAATGTGGACAGCATTGGAGAAAACCGCTGTGTTTAAGGTGAATAAATGTATTTCCATCCACAAGATACTAGTGTTTGACAGCTCAACTGTGTCTATTATCATGCTCAGACTATGTTTAATGCAACCATTATATTATATTATATTTGTTGATTTACGAAACCAATGGGATATGAGTTCTACACACTTCTACACACGTCTGGCATACATACTCATCCTGGGAGCCTCCCCCTCCACTTGGAATGAGTCCTGGAGGCCCTGAGCTCTAGGAAGTCCCCTACCCCCACAAATCACAAATGAAACCTCGGCATTGTATCAGACTCCTCGCTCACAATGGACTGCCGGATAAACATGGTCTCCTCGGCCTGCTTCAACATACTCTGCCTGCTTTGAAAGACCTTCAGATGGATCCCACCAAATCCAGGAAGATGGTCACTTATGCCCTCATCAGCAGCAGACTCGACTACGACAACGCACTGTACGCCGGCGTCACCCAAAAACTCCTTCGAAGACTCCACAATGTCCAAAATGCCACAGCAAGACTAATCCTCAACATCCCCCATCACAGCCACATCACTGAACACATCCGCGACCTCCATTGGCTCCGAGTTGACAGAAGAATAGCCTTCAAACTCCGCACCCACTCATACAAGGCCTTTCGCAACACCGGACCCGCATACCTGAATCACTGCCTCACATTCCACATACTAAACAGACACCTCCGCTCTGCCCAGCTTTCCCAGGCTACTGTCCCACGAATACGCAAGATCAGAACCAGGGAAATGTCATCCTATCTCGCCTCTAAGACTTGGAACACCCTGCCCATCCACCTCAAGAAATCATCCTCCCTGACGCAATTCAGGAAGGACCTCAAGACCTGGCTCTTCAGATGAACTCAGCACTTAGTCTTCAATCTATCTCATTCTGTCTCCGAAACATACTCATACAGCAAGAAATGCAAGATATAGAAAGGCATTGCTCTAATGACCAGTACATTGCACATTTTCTCTCCAAAACTCTCTAAAGAGCTTAGTGTTTTATACTTAAAAACATTTAAGCCAAAGTAGCAGAAATACTTGAATTGAGCAATGGAAGTTTTCTGTTGACAAAAAACAATGAGAAAGTATAAAAAGCGACCTTGCATTAAAGTCAGAAAAGGCTGAACCCATGGGGCCCATTAGTAACTGAAATACAATTTCCTTTCCAACAAAGGGGTTTCCAACTTTAATTGTGGCCTATTTAAAACTTTGAAAACCCATTCCAGGTCACGCTACAAAAAAGCATTTGTAAAGCCACTAAGCCTGGCCATGACTAGTGTGTACTTTTTTCACACATATAAAACTCACTAAAATAAATTGGAACAAATATAAAATCTATAGGTGTGAATCAGCAGCACAAGGCCCACCAGCCCTGGTAGTGAAGTGCTGTCAGGGACCTGTCTCTATTCGCTTACACTGAGCTAAACCCACAGGCCATGAGGCCCAAATTCACAGTATTTGTTTCCTGTAAAATACATGGGCAATCATTCCTCCCCCAGTATTTCCCTAACTATGCACCGTCTAAAAATGCCCATACTTATTTTGTTTTCTTTATATGCTTCAGTGTTTCCGTTTTCCAAAGGTGCCCAGTTTCAAGAACTGAAGCACTATGACTCAGAAGCCTGCTGACTCAGATGGCAGTGAGAGCCTCCTGTGAAAAGCACTTAGAACTCTCCTGCTGTGAGCCAGCATAAGTCATCACTCAAGCAAAAGCCCTTAGAACTCTCCTGCTGTGAGCCAGCATAAGTCATCACTCGAGCAAAAGCACTTAGAACTCTCCTGCTGTGAGTCAGCATGTCATCACTAAAAGCAAAGCACTTAGAACTCTCCTGCTGTGAGCCAGCATAAGTCATCACTAAAAAGCAAAAGCACTTAGAACTCTCCTGCTGTGAGCCAGCATAAGTCATCACTAAAAGCAAAAGCACTTAGAACTCTCCTGCTGTGAGTCAGCATGTCATCACTAAAAGCAAAGCACTTAGAACTCTCCTGCTGTGAGCCAGCACAAGTCATCACTAAAAAGCAAAAGCACTTAGAACTCTCCTGCTGTGAGCTAGCATAAGTCATCACTAAAAGCAAAAGCACTTAGAACTCTCCTGCTGGGAGTCGCATGAGTCATCACTCAAGCCCGTGCTAAGTGCACACAGAAGACCTCCTGCTGAAATCTTGGGCTGATAGCAGATTGTCTATTTAAACTGCACCCAAGGCAAAATAACCTGCTTTGCCTAAAGATCGGCCAGCCTGCAAGTTTCCTGCCTATAGACCAGCGCTCCCCAACTATAATTACAGCCTTGACAAGAACAACTCTTCTTTCAGAGCCTCCTCAGGCACAGCGCTCATACAAACCTTCAAGAAGCGGACACTTACCTGAAGGCACCATCTGCCTCACTGATCTTCATCATCTCACCTATCACAGGTACCTGTACAAGAGAAGAAACCTTTAAGACAAAGATAAACACTGATTAGTTACTTTCTATTCTTGCACAGTGTTTGCTAATTTGATAAACCGACATTGGCACTGCAAGTGAGGGCACCTTTTTGACATTTGACTGGTACAAGAGTGAGAGCGCATTACTCATGTGAAGAAACCGGACATTGAGCTATTTCCTTCACAAGAGAACTAAACTATAAGGTAATAATTGGTACAGAATTAGAATGGAGCACATAAGAAATGGTGAACTGAAGTATGTTTTTCTGTATTTCATAATGTTTCTTGTTTCCTAAACCCCTAGATGCAATAACCCTTGTGTTGCCGGAACAGCCGCTATCAGGATTTTCCAATTTCCACTCATCCTCCAGGTGCATACCTTGAGAACTTCATTCCAACTCACCCAGGTGCATGCATACGCCAGTTGCCTCGCAGGTAATTGCGTTCACTTTACCAAGGGAAAGGGCGGGGCGGAAGACACTATAATCTAAGGGCTAAACTAGAAGGAAACCCAATTAGTTATATGCATTTCTTTCTGTGTTTCATGCAGGGCGACAACTTGGCAGGGTTTCTTTGCACCTATCCACAAGGGCCCTCTCCCCTTTTAGGATCAGATCACTAGCTTGCGCAATTGAGCCAAACTGGTAAGTTTGGTCAGGAAGTGGGATTTGGTTCCAGATCGTCTCTGCAAGGCCTCGCATCTTTCCAGGTAAGGAACGGGAACCAGTATTGACAAGTGTACTCCTTTTCCGGCGCCTAGGAACATGTGAGCAGGCAAAATGCCAACTCTTGCAGTGCAAGGCAGCCTATGGATGAAGTGGGCTGACCCATTGCCCCATGGTGTAGAATGTGGCAGATGATAGCAAAATATGACAAACAGATGCCAAGGGTTGGTAGAAAGCCCCTGTAAGTATATGTTTATGATTTTTATGATGGTTTGGTTTTGGAAAACATGAGGCTGATGACAAATATAAAGCTGTCCCATGGCCAGACCTAAAAAGGATCATTTTAAATTCATCCAAGAGACCAAATCTTCTCCCTTAATATTTGAACATTAGCTTGGGCTCTTAAAGGGTATTAACAGTTCTGTGATAGGTTTGAAAAATAGATAACATAATTCAAGATTTTTTTTCTCAGAAAATACAATTTTACATTTGGTGAAGTCCAGCCTCCCATGTTCTAGGCCTCAACAGTTTATCCCAGGCAATTGAAATATTTTATATTTTATTCTGCAAGATAAATATAGTGAGCTTTTGTGAATGAAGGAAAAAAAATGCCTACACAAAAATCACCAAATAAAACATACTAAACTCTCCCAGGAATGAGGAATGAAATAGAAAATCAACCATATGCACTGGGACAGACAGCCATGTAGGAATATAAAGGTCTGGTGGGAGTATGCCTTCCATCACAGCCCAGAAATTCAAACTGTAAACAACAAAAAAGCTGTTATTATAATAACAAAAAAAGCTACATTTGGACTGGACTTTTGGTAGTACAATGAGGAACGCCACAATAGAAAATCTGATGTTAAAGAGGAACTGGAAGAGGTACAATTCATACGAACGATGAAAAACGTGTCATAGAGAGTTATAAAGGGGCTCCTGGAAAGGGAAACGAGGAATCACACAACACATAGAGAACTGTTAATTTTATTGATGAGAACATGAAGCCATCACATAGATCCTAAAGAATAAAAATATCCTGCTGCCAAGCACAGGCATGGATGAAATACAACCGATCAAGCATTCATCTTGTACCATCCAAAACAGAAATAGATGACAGAAATAAAGACTGCTCTTATTTATCATAGGCATTTTGGACTTCGATTGAAAGGAGTTAGTCAAAAAAACTGGATCTGTCAAAAATAGGCTACTTCTAACAGGAGCCAGTGCAGATCAGATATGGTCTCATGGGCGACTAAGCACACAGTCTGAAACAAAAAGGGTAACACCCTCGATCTTAAACACTGACATATAGAACATGTATTATATCCATTATATATATAAAAAAAAAACAGATGGCCCAAAAAACGAGCAAACTCCAATCACAATCTTCAATTACCCACACAATTCTGTAGCTGTAGCTGTAGCTGGAACGGAAAGGAGTTAGCTGCGCCTTTTAGATAAGGTAATTGAGAGATACGAAGAGGACATGATCCAAATAAGACCCATCAAGTGACAAATTACAAAATAAGACGGTAAAACGTAAAAAAAAGAAACAGTGAAGAAAAATTAGAATGACTTTGGGGCTTTCAGTACTTTGGAATATCTCTTCAGAAAATATCCCATGGTAACAATATGTAGTGAAAGTCAAGCACACAGCAGGTTAAGGGAGTCTCTGTTTTATTAGATGCCTGGAAAATTGCTCGACAACCTTGCCAAAAAAAAGTATTTAAATGAGGGTCAACAGTTGCACATCCATTTATGGAAAAGAGATTTGGGGAATGGAGAGGAAAGTATTGCTGTGGCCCTAAAAGTGTTCAGCTACATTACTTGATGCAGAGTGGAGGTACCAAAATGCTGAAGATTACAAAAAATATTGTTGATGCGTATTGTTTAAGCAGTAAAAAAGGCGTATGCTATCTTCTCCCACTTGTATTAGAGTGTTGTGAAGAAAATAAATTGAGTGAACAGCATCAGTTTCAAAAGCTTGATGACAAATTAACTAAAATAATCTGGTACGGGAAGGAGGTTCATATATTACAAATGGGTACAGAAGTACTAGCTCCTGCAAGCAGCGAACTCGCAACTAAGGAATCAATGACAGCCATCATGCATACTACAACAGAGGATATATGGAAAATTTCCCAAAAAGATAGTTTGTTGCTTCTTTCATTCAGCAATCATACCCATCGTCTGTCAACAATAAACAGGAAAATTAGGTTATTTGAACCTACAGGAAACCAGGTTATTAAAAAAGGAAGATATTGAGACAAAAATCAGTCATCGCACCAACTAGTCTATTCCGGAACTGGTTATGAGGACTAAAGGGGCAGAAAATCCCTTAGCACCGTGAAGAAGACCACGATGCACAACTACCTGAAAGACTGCATTACATCTCGTTAACCAGTTACAGGACACAGAAAGCAGATATCTCCACCAGTGAGGCATATCCAGATTATATTAGGATGCTCCTACTTCCAACCTACCTATGTGGCAAGGTGTTGTGGATGTGGGCAGAAACAGAAGTCAATGGTCACATATAATAGTGGAGACTGAACATTGCCCGGTAGGAGATGTAGCATATACACCTAAAGCCCAATATATGTCACACTACCCAGCCCCTCCACTCTAGCTGGCTTTCTTTTCAACTCCGCCTCTAGGCTACCTTTCTTTTTAAAGTAATGATAAAATAAGAGAAGCTTGAAATAAGAATGGTAAATTAGACAAAAGTGTAAATATTTACAAGGCTATCATTCTTGACAAAGATGTGGCTTTCCTCCCATGTATACATTTCAACTCTTACCATAATTATTAATTGGGTCTGATTAAAACAAATGATCTTCATATGCATCAGCAATAAATACCTGCAGATACCTACTTTGCCTTAGCATTCTAAAGCAATGTGATTCATTACAAGATAGAACTTTGTCTTTTGTGCATTTACTTTATAATTAAAATCGAAAGGATATCAGTAATATATTTCTAAAAAAAATGGATATTCTAGATGAATCCTCTGTTGACATAACATTATTAAAAAATATTTAAAATTGCCCACATTGAGCTGTATCGTAAAGAAATACTTATTTGAAAAAGCCATGAACATTAAAAATAACGTTATCATTAAAAGATAGCAGTTCTGTGAACATTGGCAAAAAAGCCTCCTTTAGAAACCCCTACCAATATCACATTAAGCTTTCTAATTATTAGTAGCTACTTCTGCATAGGAAAGAAAAACAAAAATATAAATGAGGTAATAAATAAACTTTTGAAATCAAGCAGAGTACACCAGTCAGACGGAACTCCACTCAACATGAGCAAGTACTTGGTTAGCATCTAATGTTGAAAGTATTATGGAAGTCCCTTTGTGGAATACAAAATCTATCAACCAGTGAATGGTTAATTAAACAGATCCTGTCCCTCGAGACTCCATTAAGCATTTGCTGATACCAAAAGAAAAAATGTACTGATTTGTGTTCATATAGCAAAACGTTTGTGATTGGAGTTTTATAAATAATACAAATTGACCTTTATGAACCACTCTGGTTTTAGGTCTCGCCTGCATTGCAGCGCATGCGCTGTTCGCTTGCGAGATCTATTGTCTTTGGTTTTCTTTTGGGTTTCTTTGGAAGTGGGGTTGGTGACCGCCCTGTCTCCCTTAGGGCCCCGCCCACCTGGACTGGACTCCGCGCTGCGTCTCTTCACTTCTCCCAGCTTTTATTTAAAACAGCATCCAATTCCTAAGTATGTACAACCATCTCTCCCCTAACCGCTAACCCCCTTTCTATATATACAGTGCCTTCATGAGCGAAAGCGCCCGTTCACCACCGAAGGCAATAGTGTTTTATCGCAACCTGCTTTCAGAGTACTATTACCAAAAGCTAATATTGTCCTTCTCGCCATACGGCCACACGCGTGAAGCAGAAATGGACAGCCCTGAAGATTGTGTGTGATCGCACTCTAGCGGAAATGTGAGAGATTGTTAGATCAACATTGTGATGCATATTTATACAGAGTTGGCATTTCCCGAAGGTGTCAGAGAGCGCCGTGCAAGACAAATATTTCGTTACATGGAAGTTATTACAGATGGTTTGAGATGAAAGTATACAACTATAAATAATTATAAAGGCTGAAAATATAACATGGTAGATCATTACATAAAGCAGAATGTACAAGAGGAACATACAGCTGTAAAAAGGTTGCGGCAGTGTAGGTTTCTGCGCCAAGAGTTGATTACAGCGTCTTGGCTAATATATCATTGGAGGAGGAGAACTTTCAGGTTCATTTTGTCTGGAAATGCTAAGTAAATTGTAACTTCCCAGTGCCTAAACTCTGAACTGGTTTTAGGTGCGAAATCTCAACCACCAATGGCCGCCTGTTATTAAAACTCTTGTCTGCGGCCCAAAGAGGAGTTCCATTTATGTTTCCTATTTACATTACTCTCACAACGGCATTAGTTTCAATAGGCAGGGCTATTCTATGGAAAGGTGTGACATCATGGGGAGTAACCATAGTATTATACCAAATAATAATCTAATTTCATAGTATGCCATGGTCCGTAATATAGACAAAGGGAACAATCATTTGCAATGCAATAGGTCTCGCAATTACGCCAGTTTGAGCTATTGCCATTGTAAATGACAATGCCTTTTATTTTTATTTTGTTTTTTAAAACATAAGTAAAAGGCATTGTTATTTACAATGGCAATAGCTTAAACTCGTGTAAATGTGAGACCTATTGCATTGCAAATGCTTGTTTGGTCTATCTAGTTGGTGCTTTAATTTATAATAAGGTAACAAAGATCAAGTTTATTAAAATTTGATATTAATCACTAAGAGATTAACACATGTATAAATGAGAACACCAATGTTTGACATATGGAAAAAAACAATATATCTACATTTAAAAAAAAAAAATCCCATATCTATCGGGCACTGTTAAAGGGTTATATAAAAGGCAATGCTTGAGAGGTATATTTCACATTGCAAAATAAAACATATGAAAATGTATGTATGTCATTGTGCAGTAAAAATGGGCAGACAAAAAGAACATGGATGATATCCTGAATCCCTTTTATTTTTTTAAACAGAGTATGGACACATTGCTCAGGAGTAGGACCTTCCCACTGCACTGTATCAATTTGAAGTCAGAGCCCCCAGACGGTTTAAAAAAAACTGATGTAGGGAATGCTCTTCATAGTTCCGCATTGTTTTCAATATGGCTGTATTAGAAATGCCTTCTAAGCTCTCAGATCTAAGGAACTATAATATATTTTCACAGCATACCTTTTCCGATCAATACTTTCTACACTGCATTGGAGGGTTCCATTAACAAATTCTCTTACTGTAGTATAATTTTAAAGGTCTTACTGAAATTTTCAAGCACGGAGATCATCATGGAGGAATTTTTTGCTAACAATTTATCTTCCAGCGTAAGGTATTTTCACCGGCCTGAGCAATTTTAAATCCGCCAACAGAGAGAAGCACCTCAAGCTTTGTAAAAAGAGCCTAATATACCAAACTCCAAGTCCTCAAGTTTGAACAGATAAACTTTTACAAACTGAACATAATGATTTTCAAAATGTGCACTCTAGTCTACATAAGAAGCAACCTTAAAAGGGGAACACATTCTACCCATTATAAAGCGGTGGATGGGTATCTTCGCCTCAAATACTTGGGACAGACGTTTAACATGCTCTTTTATCATTGTGTTATAAAACCTATTTAATACTCCACCATAGGCTATTGCTTTCAATGATACATGTTCTTCATGAAGCCGAGATTGTAGATTTTTGGACACTGCTACACCCAATTATGTGCAATGAAATAATTTCTTTAATGTTCCCATTACAAGACATCATGGAAAAGTATCACATTTTGGATGCCTACTAAACACTAGCACTTTGCTCTTTGGCGGCTCACCTTTAGACTTTACCTAGTAGCAAAGTCATGCAGTGAATTTAATCCCCAACATAAACGTATTTAGGTCAAGTCCAATATAATGACATCACATACATAAAATATAGTAGGAAGACATAAAGAACCAGGAGAATGGGAAATATTCTAACCCCTTGAAAAATCATGTAGACGAAAGGTTAAGAGATGCCAGCAGTCAGCTGTGAATAGAGCTACCATTTATAGCAAAAATATTGTTTACATTTGTACAGCACAGCATTTAAGCCTGCTACTGCACAATTGCTGGACATGCTTGCATACTTGTAGGTTTCTTGCTTTAAAACACCTGTATCATTCTCCTTAGCAGTCTGCTGATAAACATGGAGTTAAAGGCCTTAAAAAAAACCTTGATGTCTCCTGAAGATTTGTCCTCACTTACATAATTTACTGTATTATTATGAAACTGCATAACAAATTCCAAACCAACCTTTCACTATTTAGTATTGGTCAGGAACAAAAAAGAAATCTCATCTCTCAGGCCCATCCTCTCCTTACATATAGGTAAGTCATATAGGGCCCGATTACAATGGCAGGCGGATTTACATCCGCCCACCACCTTATCAGGGAGTGGGACCGCCTGACAGGCTGTCTGCGGTCCCGACATACGTATTTTGATGAGACCGCCACCACGGCGGTCGCAATTTCTATTTTTTGCATTGTGGCGGATGCTGCTAGCTGCAGCACCTGCCGCAATGCAAAAAGGGTCAATTTACATGTCCCTTCACTATGCCAAATGGTGCAGGGATCTGTAGGGGGGCACCCTTGTTGCCCCGCAGGTCCCATGTCTGGGGGCCAGTGGGGGAAGTGGGGCCCACTATGCGCCCCCAATGTCCCCTTCCGCTAGCCTTTACATTGCAGGTTAACTGCAATGAAAAGGACGCTGAAAAGGGACATTGTAATCCCTACAGCGGTGCCTGGCAGGCTCCGCCAACATGGTAGGAACTATAAGCCCCTCCACCGCATCAGCAGGCTCAAGGAACCTGTCGGATGCGTAGCGGTATCACCCCACCCGCTATTGAAATATGGCAGGCGGGAAACATGTCTCCGATGGTTGGGAGACCGCCACCGACAGCCTGTAGGTGGTGGTCTCCCCGCCATCATAATCGCCCCTTAGTTCCCCAACTGATATTCCTGTAAAGGTCTTTCAAAAATTGTTTCATTCAAATGCTCTCTAAGGCATGCATTTACTTCACGTTAGCATTAGCTAAGCTTTCTCTGTTCTTGAACGCTATTTATATTTTTCTTAATAACTTTAGGCCTGCCATTTGCCCCACCTTCTGATCACTGTTCAGTCTTGTAAGGTTTAATAAAGAGGTTATTCAGTAACATCTGCATTATTGGCAATAACTTCAAGTCAGCAATGAGCATAGAATCCAGGGCTGACAGCTTCCCATAGACTGTGAATGGAGGTCTAACACCTCCATTCTGTGTGGTGCGTTACTGAGATGAGCTATCCATACTGCAATCCATGTATTCAGCAATTAATGCAGAAAGACAGCAAGCTCATACAGGCAACATCCTCCTCTGTGTGCATCGAGGAGGCGGTGTTCCTCACTACATTACCTACTTAGGCATCAACGCCCACAAAGCGTTTGATGAACTGTAGCAGTCTCAGTCAATAACCTACATTCCCGGGAGGTGGGGTGGGGGGATCAGTCAAATGATTTAAATGTGGGAGTGACATCTTCCATATGCTTCCCAACTCACTCCTCATAGTCTTCCAAAAAGAAGGGGGGGGATATAAAGATTTTTGCGCTGTCTCAAGGCATGCTGTATGGACTTTAAGCTCCGTGCCACTTTCCACCCATTTTTTAAATTGTCTCCTGTTACTGTTACTTGTAAATGGTGGCTTTTGATTCATTAATAGGCTTAGTAGTCCCTCCTTTTCTCCTGTTGTAACCTCCCTTGAGAACTGCCTGTTACAAGTGTTGTTACTCAGTAAGTTTTATTTACTGTTTGTCAGCACTATTTTCTTAATCACTCTCTCCTAGCTGCTGTTGCAGGTACAACAGGCTCTCTGCCTCAGCAAACCAGAGTTAATGTGTTGTAGTGGCACCCGATCATGGACGACATGTTTTATTTTTTAAAGATGCTCCCTCCCCGCTCCACGGCTGGCCGCCTTGCTTTATGCTTCATCAGATTTTTTTTATTAGTTGCTTTAGCTTTAAGCATGCCGACCCCCCCACCCCCCTTATCCCTCCGACAACACTGCTTGCCCACCCCTCAGGACCACTCCGAGATCACTTCTTTAAAAAAAAAAAATTAATGAACAGCTTCTTAGTAGTTCACAATGTGTGAGTCGCAGCATCCCAGTGCGTCGTAAAAAGTAGCCAGGGCGGCCAACTAAGCACACACTTTGGGAAAACAACAGGTGCGCTTTGTCCCGTAAACAAGCCAACCCTGCAGTAAGATGCTTTTCCTCCCTTTTCCACTCTAGATCAGGCCACCTCGCTTCATCAGACATTTTTCAATTACTTGCTTTCGCTTTAAGTGGGCCGACCCTCTCACTCCTCCCACAACACTGCTTGCCCGCCCCAACCACCCCTTAGAGATTGCTTCTTTATAACGCGACATAGGTGTTGTCTTCTGGACATCCCTGGTGCAGAATCTGATCGCTGTTGGTGCCGGGCAGGTCAGTGTCACAGAAATTAAACCTCAAGAGAACGCATTTATAGAGATAAAGAAAGCAGGTGCCCCTGTTGAAGCTCCACTTCTGTAACGTATTAATCAGCTTAACTTTGTGCGCGTGGCCAAGGCTAAGCAAGTGTGTTTTCTTCACATTGCTACAGTGAAAAGTTAGTTGTAATCCTTGGTGGAGGTGTTTGCATCCTTGCTTTTCTCGAGCTCAAAACATCATATAGGGTATGTGATGAGGAGGCTCTTTCCCGTTATCTGTTACATTAACCTAGGAGGCTGGGATGAGGAGTGAGCGTGGACATGTTCTTTTGTTGGTTGTTTTTTTAACACTAAGTTCACTGCCCGGCCTCACACGCTCTCAGTGACCTCGTGATGCCTATTAACAACCTGATCCAGATGGTAGCTTTGCCAATATGGCTGTTATGGTTAGCTCTTTGTGCCACTAGGCATGCTCCAAGGAGTAGAGACCTCATCAAGATGACTTCTCGGTTCACTCCGGAAATAGTTACATTTCCGAGCTACGTTACTTTGTAATTGGTGCTAATCAACCCTTCAATCTTCTGCTGCACCTGCAGTCTTGCTTTGCAATGCATTTGCAATTCAATAGGTCTCACATTGCTGAAAGTTTGCACTATTGACGTTGCATTATTATTTATTATAGCTCAAACTTTCAGTAATGCTAAACCTATTGCATTGCAAATGCTTGTATACAAAACTATATTGTACATCTAACCAGTGAAGGTGTTATAGAAAGTCACACAGCGGCGGAAAGAATAGGGTCCTGAAGGTAATCCTGCAGTGCTGGAATCTTTGAGGAATGTGTGACAATAAGACAGTACCTGCAGCCTGATCTGCATGCCCCTTGAATAAAAAGACCAGTGGAAAATGTACTGAGAACAGAACGAAGACAGGTGAGCGTATTAGGCCTCAAGTTGGTGCATGGAGTGCATGCACAATATAGAAGCAGGGACAATATAATAGTTAAATAGGCCTGACAAAGGCCCCAGACCCACGTGGGCTCCTATTGAGGGCCGAAACATGTTGGCACAGCAAAAGGGGTACAACTGAACAATTATATTCAGTAAAAACCGACAAGTTACATTTTTTATTCATACCTCAGGTGGCCTCCAAATAAAGCATAGCGTTTGGGTATACCTTGAGGTATTTTTTAACAATCACTCATCTTGATAACTGCTTATCCAGTATTGCTTTATCTAAGAACTGCCATTCCATCTATGGTTGAGTCCGCCCGGGTAGTATCATCTTACCCGGGTTTGGATAGGCACCAATGATGAAGCATGTCACGATACGCGAGTGAGGCTTCTACTCCAATATCTTTGGATACCCTTAGCCTCTTGGATAAGGCAGAGGGAGATTACCACATCCTGACAGAGTTAAAAAAAGCCCAGAGTTCCTCAGGAGAATTCTCAAGGCAGCAGTTGCTTATATGTGATAAGGTTATAGAAAGTCACTCTGTTGCCTAGAAGGCATTCTCAGCAAATAATTCACAAATCACTACCAAAACTCTGAATGACCAACACTTTTCTTTATTTGAAGTTTATGATAGTCTCATCACCGGACATGTATTAAGGCACTTTACATAGAACCAAACACTTTACATTGGTATGTCAAAGAACACCAAGAAAAAAGAAGAAAGGCTGAGGGGATGAAAGAATGGAATAAGGTGAGCTCAAAAACATTTAACAGCTAAATAAAAGTCATGTAGTTTCTTCAGGTATGACAGTAGGAAAACACGAGGGCAGTGTTGAAGTGGTATTCTGGTGGGTGGCAAGAAGCTGGTTTAATTACCGCAGAAGTAAGATTTGAAGAAGTAAGTCTAGAGGCCTTGCCTGAAGGATAGGATGTTGTGGCCCCAACTTAAGTCAAGAGGTAGGGTGTTTCAGAAACTGGGTGCCGCTCCAGAAAATTATTGCCTCAGTGCTAAAGATGACTTGAATTTAGGTATTTCTAATGTTAAAGACTTCTAGATTCTAGATAGTTTTATTCCTTCAGATAGCATGTGGAGGTTGGCTAAGGATGTAGGTCTGTTCTAGTGCACAGCTTTGAAGGTGATGCAACCTAACTTGATTCACACCGCGAGAGGTAGCCAATGGAGGTCTCTCAGAAATGGGGATTTATGGTTGAATCTTTTTTTCTCTGAGATGAGTCATTAGTGGAATGGAAAATAACTTTGAGAGGAGTCAATGCTGATGTGGACATTCTTGCAAGGATGGCACTACCCGAGTCAACTCTTACAATGATCAAGGCATAGGCTGCCAATATTAGCTTTGTCATAGGAGAACCTCTTTAATTTTCTTAAGATGGTGGATGTGGAAGTTGGCTGATTTTGCCATTTGGTTCACTTGTGCTGACAAAGATAGTGTGGAGATCAGCATAAAGCAGAGAGGTCGGACTGTGTTGCTCTGAGCTGTGTTAAACCCCAATGATATTTTAGTGAGTACAGTACGATTAATTTTGGGGAGGATCTGCGGGTGATTAGAAGGAATTCTGTTTTCGACAGGTTTCGTTTCAGAAAGGGTCGATCTATTCATCTTGGTCATTAGAGGTAACTAGTTAGGAAAGGATTTGCAACTGGTGCCATTTTCATGCGTTTGAATCAGGGGTAGGAGGTTGTATCTGATTTTTGGGAGGTGAAAGATTCTCTGAAAATTGCCACTCCTCAAATTTTGCCTTTTCTGTCTGATCAAAGGATCGCGTATCCTGGTGGGAGGAGGGAGTCCATTATGTTTGAAGAGTAGTCAGTAGGCAATGTTTTTGTCATGCAAAAAAGGTCTGCATTTATTCTTTCAGCTCAGCAATTAGTAAGTGGTGAGCATTTGCGGAACTTACATTGGGACGTCAGAAATACAGGGAGCTATGCTACATTTGGTGGATTTTTCATGTGTAGTATTTTAACTAGGTTGCTGAGGTTGGTTGCTCTCACGGAGAGTGATTTGTGGCGTGGGCCATTATGTATAATTGAAATTCCTTTGGGTTGGGTTTGAAAGCACAGGGGGACCCTAGGTGATGTAGGAAACTATTGTTTGCGGACAATCAGTAGTAGGTGTCACAATCTGTATGCTCAAGGACTGCGAATGGGAGTCATCAGATATTTAAATTAGGCTGTAGAAAGTGTTTAAACCCTATTAATGATGATGTAGAGGACAGGGATGTGGAATTCCTATAGCCCGATGCCCGGGACATATTGTTTGGGGTCAAGGGCAACAAGTTGTTATGCGCATTTTGTCCTTGGGACAAGTAGGGCCAAATCCCTACAGCACAAACCCTTTGGCTGCCAGTTTACAGTCCCACATTATGGATCATGGCAAGGCATCGCCTGCAGTTAAGGTAATTTTTGTGTCCATGTGTTGATGCTGTTCAAACTTGTAGTTATGGTTCATTAATGCAAAGCCTTTATTATTAGGGTGATCGCTCTAAGTAAATGTTGTAAGCTCAGACTGAACTACCGACAGAGGTTTCAGTATAAAAATGTGTACACACGTTTTCAATGTTTAGCAATGAGGCTATGTATAATGCTCCCAGAATGCTCTCTGATTAGATGCAAATATTTGCAGAAGTTTGAAAGCAAGATTAATGATTCTTTGATTCCAAAATAAAATGTTCACTGTAAAATTGTAGGAAATATTTCTTTGCAGCATCATTTAGTAAAATGTGTTGCTATATGCTAGTATTTCCAAAAAATATTCATAATGGGAAATCAGTGTAACCAGTTTTAATATGATTATGGGAAACCTAGAAATAAACAAGCATTGGTAAAGCCAACAGGTCTGAAATTGTTGATCAGCCTTTTGGTTTTGTCAATGCGTGACTTGTTCTGGCATGGTTTTTGTAAAACCTTATTGGTGTGGGAGCTGCAGGGCCCTCACCATTATAACAAACATTGACAAAAGCAAAAATTGTTTTGGTCTCAAAAAGCACACATTGCCACAGTAGTTCCTGTCACTGAATAAAATGACTGTGTGTCGATGTGCTCCTTGTGAAAGAACAGAATGCTGTCACTCACAGTGAAGCTAGCCGATAGACAGAATTTTAATAACCACAATAGGTCATGGTTAACGCCAGACCTAATTAGGGGCCCAATTATTAAATAAAGTTTTAAAAGTGCATACATGTCCTTCCATTTAGTGCAGATATATGGTTTTCGTGAATTCGCAAGACTTCACCGAAGCAGGCCAAGAAATACTACTCCTATTTGTGAACTGCATTTTAGCATGAGCAAATATGCAGGTGGAGATTTGCTCATGCGAAAATCTGAGACTTTGCAAGTTCACTTTCCCTCCAACCCTGGAAACAGTTTTATGTCTGCCATTGTCAGGAGTACATTTCCAACCTTTCTCAGTGTGGGAGGAGATTAGAGAAGAATTGGTGCAAACCCTTAAAACATGCACATTAGTAGGCTTGCACAGACACAAAAGGGCATTCCAACCCTGGAACTGTTGCTTACCATTACCTTCAACCACCAGTAGGTAGAACATAAGGGAATTGCTAGTATTCAAACCCTATTATGGTAAGAGCCCCGGCATAATCAAAGAGGCTATTTCAGAGCTCTTATATAATGAGATTGCTGCCATAATTTGTCACCTCATTACATGGCACAAAAGGGACAAGTGGATTTTGTTACAGGACAAGTAGGTTTATGAAGCAACCTGCCCCATGGACAAGTAGATATTTTATTAAATTCCACACCCCCAAGAGAAGGTGGAGAAAATGTGGATAGTGTGATTTTTTTCTGTATAGAAGAGTCGCTGTTGGCATGATGGGTGGCATCAGGGAATGTGGTTCATAAAGATATGCTGTCTGGGGTTGAGAGGTAGATTTGCAGCATTGGGTCCATGGGTTGCTTGAAACATGGTTGAAGTGGAGCGATAGGGTGGGTAAAGAGGTAAACTTGTTGTGATCCTCTTATAGAGAGTATGTAACATGGAGAGGTAGCAGTCAGGTATTGTAAAAAGCTGAAGTGTACTTTATGCAGGGGGGCTGCGATAGATGTAGGTAGAGCCTAGATACTGCTGGAGCAATATTGGGCACTAGAGTGTGGAACTCTGCAGAGCTACAGGAGTTGAAGTATGTGAGTTATTCCACTAGTTGTTATGAGAAAACATATTTTCAATACCTGAATGTGTCTCATGTATGCTTATCTCTACAACAGTGAATTCTAGAGGCCAGCCTGCTAACTAGGTATCACATACCTTAATAAAGAGCTCTTGTGGCCAGGCAGACACAACTGAAGCTATTTGTTTGAGCTCACCCTTGAAAGAGCTCTTATACTGCTTGCTGAAACATGAGTGCTTGCTTAGATTCTACAATTTAACTTACTGTTGTTGAAATAATTATGGTACAAGTGCAGGATGAGGTTGGATTCTCTGCAGTTTGAATATGATTGGAAGAGGCCGATGTCTGGTTGTTCTGTGCTCTGGTAACACTAGTCAACAGAGCTGGCAAGGTGGCTCTTCAAATCTTCATTGTGGGGTGAAGTCAGTGGATTGATGTTGTGCACTGGACATCAGTGAAAGCATGGTGATGGGTGGGACTTCCTGTCCTTCTCTGTTGATGCCCATGAAGTTGTCGGGCTTTAACTTGTTTGTTCAAGAGACGCATCAGCAGGGCAGCAAGTGCTCAAATCTTGTTTTCATAGCCAGTGTTCTTCATAGTATTTATGAAGCCAGAGCCAAAGGACTTTGAGTGAGGAGCAGTATCTTCTGTGTTCATTTTCTTTCTGAGGGCTGAGTTGGCATCAGGGTCTTTTGTATTGAGTTGGTGGTCTGGTGTATTTCCTTCCTCACACACACTCGATGGATTTAAAATGTTGTTGGTTTGCATTTCAGG
Organism: Triturus cristatus; assembly: GCF_964204655.1. Classification (NCBI taxonomy): domain Eukaryota; kingdom Metazoa; phylum Chordata; class Amphibia; order Caudata; family Salamandridae; genus Triturus; species Triturus cristatus. Next base: position 795,048,442 of record NC_140583.1, on the reverse strand, counting down.
GCCACATATGCAGTCCACAGGCTTTAGTATGTGCCCAACATAAATGTTTTTCAGCCAGCAGTGCATGTTGAGGTTCACTTGATTAGGCAGTTCTATCTTCTACATACTATTCACACAGATACTCCATGACTTCGATGGTTTAGTTTAGTTGATGGCATGCATAGAAGCATAGCACCACTATCCCTGCCAGATGGATGATCTATCAACCGGTCTCTTTGATTTTTTTCTGGTTTATGAAGGGCAATTGAAGAAAACATTGTTTATACAATTACCTGGTGAACCTCAAATACAAGATAAGAAATGTTTATGAACTATGAGTCTGCTGAAGGCATAGATTTCAGACTCAGCAGGAAAAAGAGTGCTTGTTTGAGAAAAGAGTATTTGGATTCCCTAAACAAGGGGTTGATGAAGCAGACAATGTATCAGAAGAAGCCATTAAAATATCAGCTCCACATTACACAAAAAGAAAATCCCATATTAGCAAGAAACAAGTCCTACACATGTTCGCAGAAAGGAGAGAACACTGATCAATTTGTCACAGCTCTTAAGCTGCTTGATGCAGTGAGTGAATTGGAGAACATCTCATAAGAGACTGAACACTGCAAAAATAAATGGTAACAATAAAGTCTACTTTTTCAGCAAAATTAAAACAAGGCGTTACCAAACTACTAGAAGAGTTTAGGCTGTACGTAAAATAGAAATAAAAGAAGGCAAATACGGTAGACAATATAGTACGAAACAGAACTGATATTGACAACAAATTGATACAAGAAAAGAAAAACATACAAGAGAGACAACAAGAAAGATGTAAGAAAATGTAAAGACACTTTTATAAATGTGGCAGCACTTTTTATTTGGCATAGAGTAGGCAATGTCCTGCTTTGGAAGAATAAAGCAATAAATCGAAGCGAAAAGGACATCATGCTAAAGTGTGTAGACAGAAAAGCAGAGTGAACAACGAGGTTGCATATGAAGAGTATGACAAGGATGAAAAGTGTGCATCCGGTATAGAAAAAAAAACGTAGTGTGTGCAGAACAAAGTGAAGTTGAAGAGCAAGTGCCCAACAGCCTTTTGCAGAAGCCAAAGTGTTAGGTGTCCACAGATGGAGGTAGGAAACCCGGACTCCGTGTACACAATAACAGTATACGTGTTCCTGGACAAAATGCCTGCCTGCACAAACTCAGGAAAATTAGGACTACCCTAAATGGACATTAACATGACGTATATACTTGAAAGAGTTGTGGTGGGTCAATCTTGTTTGTAACTGTGAAAGCAGTAGAGATATAGGATCTAGGCGTAACTTTGAAGCTAGCCTTTGGTGGAAAAGTGCTGGTTGTTGACGGAAAGAATACATTTTGCAAAAGTATCAGAAGAGGTTTCTTGACAAACTGAGTATGCTGACAGTACATGCACATAAAATAAAAATAAAGAAAGACAGCATTCCCGGGAGACAGTTTCCCAATCTGTGGGTCGCCAGCCATTTTCTGGGGGGTTGTGAAGGAGTGATGCATAAAGATTCCTTCACATTGTTCATTTATCTTGTCTTATTTGCTGTGCTTCACAGACTGGTCAAAGTCTGGCTATGTCTTCCGCAAATTGCTGCTTATTTCAACATCAGAAAAGGTGTTTACTTTTCTTTCTCCGACTGCAAAGTGAGAAGAGTTTTTAAAATGAACTTATATGACAACCCAGCTGATGTTAAAGGAAAGGCTCAAAGAGGTTGATTTGAATAAGCTCAAATCAAGACATTTTCACTTGGTGAGGCGCAAATGCAAAATATTCACTTAACCAGAGTCCTACATGTTATAATTTGAGTACTATATAGTTTTATTAATTCAACTATATGTCTGTGCAAATTTAGTGGCCATTTCATGAAAAATGTGATCTGTAAATGACAGTGTGCTACCTCACAATGCTTTAGTAATGTATTGATGACAGTGTACTACAAAATGCAGCACCAGCTACATACGAAACTCTTTGCATTCACCTGCTGAGTATATTAGCAACACTTAGGGCTCAAATCCGATCTGGGTCGGAAATTGTGCTGCCCGACATGGCAGGCTGACCATTTTAACCGGATGGACCAACATATGAAACGTATGGAGTCCAACTGGTCAAAAATAGATGACCTCACTGCGGTGCATAGGGACTTAGGGCCATATGTAGGTGGGCTAATACCGGTCGGTAACGGCCGAAAATCGGTACGTTTTCCGTTACCGACCGGTATTTAGCCCTTTGAGATGTAGGAGGCTGGATTGAAGGATTCGGTAATTTACCGATTCGGTATTTTAAGAAATCGGTAAAATACTGAATCGGTAAATTACCGAATCCTTAAATCCTATGTAGGGAGCACTCAAGTGAGTGCATTTTTGGTTTAAGGATTCGTTATTTACCCCAACTACTATGTTGATGGTAAATACCGAATACCTTTTCAAAAGCAATTTTGTACTTTTCTAAAAGTGCCATGTGGCAGACATACATGCCCTTAGGGCATGTATGTGCGCCACATGTGCACACATGCACGATTCAGGGGTGCAACAGGGTGTCAATGTGACACCCTGCCACCCTTGAATGTGCTCCCCCTATTACCGATTCGGTATTTACAGAATCGGTAATAGTGAATGGCTTCCCATTCATTCCTATGGGCCTCCAGGCCCATAGGAATGAATGGGAAGGTATGCCTTATTACCGATTTGGTAAATACCGAATCGGTAATAACGAATATTACCGATTCGGTAAAATTTACCGATTTTTTACCTACATTCTATTTACCGATTCTTAAATACCGAATCGGTAAAATTCGGTATTTAGGAATCGGTAAATAGAAATTACCTACATATGGCCCCTAGTCACCATCATCTGCCAGATAGCTATCAACATGCCACCACCTCCCTGTGTGCCCCCTGCATCTGTTGCCTCAACATCTGCAACTACCACAGGCACGGAGTCCCCTTCAACGCAGCAGCCTGCAACTGAGGGTCCCCGTCCGAAGAAGAAGAGGCGACGTCCATGGAAGAGGGACAAGAGACAGTGATGGCCATGTATCCCGCCAGGAAGGATAGGAATGCAAACAATATCCTCCTCTGTGTGCAAAGCATACACTCTGTTGACAGTCACTGGGCTCCCCCACATGGGTTGGAAGGTCCACTCTGGACAATATTCTAAAATAACTGTGGACTTTGCACTGAGACTGCTCGTCAATCACAACATACCAACTCATCTGTGAACTTTGGATTACTAATATGTACAGTACTTACCCTTGATTGTAACATTCATCACATGCACTTAAATAAATTCATATTCACACAATACGTGATTCATTTGTCTATTCTGGAATGTCCAGTCAATTGGACTGATTATCAGTATCACATGGCATTTTCAACAAATGCACAGCAGAAGTTTAGCTACCGTCTACTAATCAAAATGTAACATGACCCATATGAGGGACAAACACGACAAGGTAAGCACAACACACCTAGTAGCTGCCACATATATTCATTGCCTCCACTGTTGTAAGATTGAACCATTGAACTGCACAAACACAAATAATTGTCTCATGAAATTAACATCAGGGCATATACACAAGTTATATATTCCTGTTGGATGTGTGGAAACAGACAAGGCACACCTCTATGTCGATCACAGGTTTATTGCACAGCCACAAGCAGTTGCCCACAACACAAGCCAGAGAAGATGACAGTGTCAATGACCATGTTGAACCAAAATAATCAGGAAAAGGAAATTACAGAACAGAGTGTGTATCATTGATTCATGATCCAAATGAATTTACAATTTTGCAACTGCATTGTGTGTCTCCAAGCTCACACGTATCCACTCAACAGCCAAAGGAGCCTGTGAAGGAGAGACATAGAACAGTCTTGAATACAACATCCAGTCTAAGACATCTTCAAAAATTGTTACGCTAATATTCATTGTAAAATCTCTACAACGTCTAGGAGTAATGTCAACACTGGACTGGTGACCATCATGACTCAATATACACAGTCCAAAAGCAAAGATCATGTCAAGTTGCATGCACTCAAACTTATCCAAACATAGCCTGCGACATACACATATCATGTTAAACAAGCATTGGCATAGCCAATAGGTCTCGCTTTTGGGACCTTATAAGTATTTAGTTTTGCAGCACAATATCCTTCGTGCAACAACATCAGCTGTTGCATGGCTAAACCTTGTACCTTATAAGTGTTTAGCCATGCAACAGTTGATGTTGTTTCACCAAACATATTGTGCTGCATAACTAAATACTTCTAAGGTCCCAAAAGCGAGACCTATTGGCTATGGTAATGCTTGTTTTCCTAGTAAACAGTCCAGCTCCGTACATGTGAAGACAAAGGTAGCCTTTCAAATGCAAATGTGAGAATCTCGCTGCTAATGGATGAACATTAGTACTCCTTAGCAAAACAAACCGATGACAAAGAATGTGTCAGAGCAATGCAGGCAGCAGCAGATGAAAGTGGCACAGTAGGAAAAACAATGCTGGCACAGGACATGGTAAGCGGACCCTAGGCTGAGAGGTTGGGGATTTGAGTGAAGCGCGGGTGCCGCGATTATAGCAAAAGTAAAGAAATAGATGTTTTTTTCTATTTCTTTACTTTTGCTATAATCGCGGCACCCGCGCTTTACTTTTTAACATTAAAAGTGAAGCGGGGTGGCCGCGATTATAGCAAAAGTAAAGAAATAGATGTTTTTGTCTATTTCTTTACTTTTGCTATAATCGCGGCACCCGTGCTTTACTTTTAATGTTAAAAATAAAGCGCGGGTGCCTCGATTACAGCAAAAGTAAAGACACGGACAGGACGGAGCGAGTGGGCGCGCAGCTGCCAAAGTGAAAGCAGCTGCAGCGTCCACATGCTTAATGACCCGTGAAAGACAGATGGCGGCTGCGCGCGTGCACGCTCGCGTGAACACAAGTGCTAGGCCAGCCATGGCACCTTAGCTATGCAACACTTGATTTTGTTGCACCAAGGATATTGTGCTGGATAACTAAACACTTATAAGGTCCCAAAGGCGAGACCTATTGGGTATACAAATCCTTGTTATTTTTACACCCCACTCAGCTACTCCATTGTGCTCCCCCCTTCTCCTCCCCACTGGTCAGGGGGCTCATTAGTGCTTACTTAACCCCTCCACCTGTGCTCGCTTTACTGTTGACTCCCTTTGTTTTTGCCATTGCAGTAACCATTTCCTCTCTTTTTTTTATTTTTGTTCTTTTTGCTGATGTAAAACAGCATCAGGAAAAAAGTATTGGCAAACCAAATAGGCCTGCCTTAGCACTCTGTAGATGTGTGATGAAGCCTCGTGTGGGGATTAGTAGGAAAATCAGCCATTCTGCAGCTGACCAGATCATAAGCCCTTAGAAATATAGTCATTTCCAAAGTGTGACATAATGAACATGTGTATATGAGCGCTACGCAATGAAACCTAAATAGATTCAAGAAACCATGCACTTTTAACTATGATCGTTTATATTTCAAACTCCTCAGGTTGATATTATTGAAAACCTATGAAGCCAAAAGCAATTATTTGTGATACATTAAATGATGCGAGGCATGTGCGGTTTGCGATCCGGTTATAAGTTTATTATGTTCGCGCTCTGACGAGGTCTCTGGGATGCAGGATTGCTCTAATAACCAAATATACATGCAAAAGGTTTCTATTCTGTTTTGTCTTTTTTTTTTTAGAACTAAAGTTAGGCGTATGTTTTTCACATGGGAATGTGTGACTGGCATCAAGTACAAACATTTAAACAAACATAGTAATTAGTACTTACTTTTAAAACCTTCCATTTTAAACATGATGTGTATATTTTTTTGTTTACTAGGTAATGGTTTACTGTTATTGTGTTTCTTTCTTTCTGGTTCGTATTTTTTTTCACCACAAGGCAAAACTCGCCATCAACCTTTCTGAGATATTTGCACCCCATTAAACAACGATAGCGTAAATGTTGGGCAGTCCCCTCTGAAGTTAAGAGCTGCAAAATGACCCCTCTCTGAACCGTTATCAGAGTTAGAGGTTTGCAGCCATGAGGTTACAAAACAACCTGCAAGAAGGCCATATTGCACATCTATGTAAATCTGCAGAAGCATGCATTGATAGCACGTGTGAAGAACCTTGGTGGTCGGTCATAGGGTGACACAAGGATTAACAAACAGGGGGACAGATCGACTCTAACAAGTATTTACAAAATCAATAGATCTTGGTTTAATTTGCCAACGCATTTGAAGACAGGCATGCTTAACGAGCAACCGCTCTTAGTGCAGGGTCTCTGTGCAAACTACCTCCACTTGGCTTTCGAGGTCAGTGCTCTATGTTTTATTCTTCATGCTGGAGGTGCCAGACAGCAGATTACACTGTGATGCAGCACTATTCAGAGGTGTGAGCACAGGAAAGCAGATGGGGTGGCAGAAGGAAAGGGGGGAGATAGCAGATACTGGAATGACTGAAGGAAAGAGGGGTATCAGAACAGAGGGGTGTCACAGAAGCGGAGGCAGGTGCAGTCGAATGAGAGGGTAAAGCAGCAGATAGAGAGGCTATAGGGTGGCAGCTGACAAACGCAGAAGTGGGGCGGCTGACAAGCAAGGCAGGGAAGCGGCAGACAGAAGTGAGGTGGTGAGCCAGCTGACAAGTGAAGTAGGGGGCAGCGCACTGAAGTGAGGGAGGGCTTACAGAAGAGAGGTAGGTTGATGGCACATATTCATGCAAACAGACCAACAGACACAATCACACAATAGGGCGGTGAAAAGGGCATGTGGATGAGCCAGGAAGAGGTTGCAAGATGGGAGAGAGGGGGAGACAAGACAGGGAGAGTGAAGGAGAGAGGCAGGGAATGACTCGGAGAGGGGGTATGAAGCAGAGATGAATTAGAGAAAGAAATCTAATAACGACAACTGAAACAATCTCCTTCCAGTCCCAAATATTTAGTTCTAACTAGTGAAAAGTCACACCTCAATTTAAAATCCCACTCTGAATATTCAGCGGGGGAAAAAGCATCGATTTCTTTACTTTTGCTACAATCGCAGCACCCGCGCTTTACTTTTTAACATTAAAAGTGAAGCACGGGTGCCGCGATTATAGCAAAAGTAAAGAAATTGATGTTTTTGTCTATTTCTTTACTTTTGCTATAATCGCGGCATCCGCGCTTTACTTTTAATGTTAACAAGTAAAGCGCGTGTGCCGCGATTATAGCAAAAGTAAAGACATGGACACGGACAGGGCGGAGCGAGTGGGCGCGCGGCTGCAAAAGTGAAAGCAGCTGCAGCGTCCACACGCTTAATGACCCATGAAAGACAGATGGCGGCTGCGCGCATGAACGCAAGTGCTAGGCCAGCCATGGCAGCATTTTTTTAAGCCATTACTAAAAGTCTCCCCAGACTAGCGCATGCGCTGGGTCAGGCGAGACCTAAAACGGCATAATCAAAGAATCGTAGCATGCTTACACTCATGTAAAAAAGTTGTTAATGATCCATCTCCTAACATCCTCCTCCTCCACCTCCTCCTCACTGGCTACGTATCCCAGGCCTAAATCCTCCCCTGCTGGAGGCAGTTGGTCCCCGCCATTTTGGAGAGGTAGCCCCTTCCTGACTGCCCGGTTGTGTAGCATGCAACATACTATGACGATTTTGCACACCTTTTGTGGTGCATATTGATGAGCTCCTCCGGTTCGGTCCAGGCAGCGAAATCTTGTCTTTAGCAAGCCAAATGTCAGCTCTATCACTCGCCTGGTCCGCCCATGTGCCTCATTGTACCGTACATCAGCAGGGTTCACAGGGTTTCTCAGTGCTGTCAGCAACCACAGCATGTTGGGGTATCCAGAGTCTCCTACATTTAACACGAGATAAATCAGTTGATGCAAAGTAGGGTACAACATGACATACAGGTTACACGTACCAGAAACAGACATCACTCACCAACAAGCCATGCACGCTCATTTTGCAGCTGCAACATCATCTGTGGGATCTGACTATTCCTCATTATGTGCGCGTCGTGGGCTGATCCAGGGAACCGCACGCAGACATGTGATATGACCATGTCGGACAGACATACCACCCGGGCATTTATGGAATGAAAGTGTTTCCGATTTCTATGTCTATTCATTGGCCTGTGGTGCTATCATAGCCACATATGTCCCATCTATGACATTTGGCATGTGTCCCAATGCATAAAAGTCCGCTTTAATCCCTGGAAACTGCTGTGGTGTTGGGAACCGGATGTTGAGGTTGAGATATCGCAACATGGCCTCACACACATCACGGAGCACATGACTGAACATAGTCTGCAGCAGTAGCCACAGTATGTTGAAATGTCCCTGTGGCAAAAAAATGAAAAGCCACCATCACCTTAACCTTGGGGGTCAGGGCAAAGGGATAAGTGTGTCCAGGTAGCAAATGGAGGGCCAACTGTTCTGCCAAATTCTCAATGAGCCGTCTTGTGAATCTGTAGCGTCTGATGGTGTCCCGTTCGACCGTGGTCTCTAGGTCGGGGAAGGGTCTGTGGACAGCTGGACTCCTGTGGGATATATGTTGAAAGATTTCAACAAATTGATATCACACTTTCAAATCTTGTTAGTAACATCCAAAATTTCAACTACATCTTCAGGGCAACAGATGACTCTGCATCCTATTGGAGTCACCATGGCACATACTGTGGAGAGGGCCCCTGCATTTACTGAAGAGGAGAACCAGGCCCTGCTGGACAGCCTGCTCCCACAGTACAGCAAGCTATATGGCAAACCAGGGGAGCAGGTGAGTGTTGATTATACAGCATGTACAAAAAAGAATGTCAAATAACTGTCCCTCGAGCACTGTGATCCCAAGGGCATGCACGCATAGATATTTTGAGTAAGTCTTACAGTGTGTAGACATTTATGCACAGGAAAGGTAAAGTGAGGTAGTGTGTGTTTTGGGTCAGACTTCCCTGCACTGTTGTTTTGGAGGGAGGTATTCACACAGGACAACTGCCCATGAGGATACTTGTCTTCCCTTCAGACATGAAATGCCAGTCTGACCATGACTAATATTTCCATGTGTGTGATGCTTATGATGTCCCAGATGGAGTAATGGTGTATCCCCATGTCATCCTTCCAGGTCAACGCCCATCAGAAGGCAGAGATTTGGCTGAACATCACCCGTGCCGTGCGATCGGTGGGGGCCTACCATCGCCACCGCCGCCACTGCCAGAAGAGGTGGCAGGACCTCCGTGGCTGGACCCGGAAGATCGCAAAGGTCCAGCTGAAGCTTTCACCTCCTCGCAAGACGGGTGGACGGCGGACACTGACCCCCCATATGCTGAGGATTCTTACGGTGGTCTTCCCTGACCTTGATGGGCAGTTGAAGGCCAGACAGCAGAAAGAAGGGAGTACATGCAATGTCTTTGTACTAGGTATGTAATGCTTGTTTCCCTCCCTCAGCCTGCTCACCCTCTCAAGGGTCGTATGTCTGCTTGGACAACACTTCTTGTGCAATTTCAGAGTAGCCCCCATTATCATATGATGGCCAGGTGTGTCCATCCCTGTCTGTGACATGTGTCACTTACGATCTGTGTATGTGCAGTACACCAAGGTTATTGTGATCAGCACCATTTACAAAAGGTGCATAGAATTTACCAACATGAGTGCTGTAATAGTCTGACATGTGTCCACGCATTGCCTGTAATATGATAAGTGCACTGTGTGTAACATACATAGAGCTTTGAAGAGGCAGATCTTGAGAAACACTGGTGTTTGAGAGATATGCTACACACCTGTGCAGTAGGTGAGACCAATGTTGAAGCCTCAGACAATTCCAATATATAATTGTCCAAAAGGGTGTAGTCACCCGCATGTTGCTCCATGTAATCCCACATTTGACACGGCCCAAGGACCAGTATGCGAACTGAGCCCAAATAAGAACCGGTCACATCAGTGTTTACTATGTCATGCAACCCTTTCTACATTGCAAAGTTGATTCTCATTTGTCTGAGTCTATGACAGTGTGAACATGCCGGACTTTGTACAAGAAGACAGGTAGAAGATACATGTAATCTGGACAGACAGCAAAATCTTTTAATCGGGATAATATACACAGGACAGAACATGCGTGTCTCATCCCTTGACTCTGCATGATGTTGGATTTGATATTTATGCTCAGGCAGCTTCACTTCATTCCTGGTTACTATGAAAGAGGTCCTATGGAAAGATGTGTTCATTAATGTAGTACAATGCAAAAGTAGCCCAACATGACCTTGTCAGAGTCTTGGACTTGGGGGTTGCAGAAAGGGGATGTGTAAACTTGAGCACTACAGATGTGGCATGGAAGGGGATATAATGTTTGTGACAGTGCTGACTTAAACCTTGCGATTCACTGGCCAGCTAACAATTGTCAGTACAGACTGTTTATGCAGACATGCAAGTGGCACCGTATGCCACATTGATAGATTGTGAAGATGCACTATTTGAACTGGTCTGTTGTCCTGCATTCAGACCATTATTGCATTGACGTTCACTACATGTGCCCAGCTTGATGTTTGGTGATGTAAGTATTTTAGACAGGACTACTTTGATATCAGTCCATTCCATTTGCTGTGTCACCTCCAGTCTCCCCTAAATGAGAAGAGCGATGTGAGTAATGACACATTACAGTCATGTGCATCACAGATCAGACGACCTGCAACGAAGTGCGTTTTTGGTAATGTATTTTGTGGTCCATGTTACACATCAGACAAATGTTTCCATTGCCAGTATGTGTTTGCCGACAAAGGTTTACTGCAGAATGACAAGTGCCATGTTCACATATGTGCAAGGAATGAGAAAGGTGCCAATGACATTATGCAAGGCTTTGCTCTGTGATGTGTTGTTCTTGTACTCATGTGTCAAGTCTATGCAGTTGACTGATATTAATCAGTTCATCTTCCTTGTTCACAGCATCACCTATGTCAAGTGAAGGAGAAGATTCCACGGACCTTGAGGAGGCAGGTAGCCAGACTGGATCCACTGTGGAGGAGGAACCCAGTGGCACGGAGGGTGAAGGGAGTCACGCCGAAAGCATGTCTGACACGACAACATCTGCCGATGAACTGTCAAGCCCCGGCGATGACTCCCTTGTGGTGTTGGATGAGGAAATGTCAGGTCCCACTACATCTGCGTCTGTCCCCACCACCTCCACCCTCCCAGCTGGTCACAGGTCAAAGGTTTGTAGACACACCCAGGTCTCCTTTGTGCCAGGCACAGCTGCCCCTCCATCTGTCCCCCCTGCTGGGCTGAGTGTGGAGTCTGTGGACCTGCTCAAACAGATCCATGTGGGGCAGACATCCATTCTGAGTGTCCTCCATGCGCACACCGGTCTGTTGACACAATTGGTGTCGTTCATGGAGGACATCTCATCAAACCTGTCTGCCCTACAGCGGAGAAATCAGTCCATTGCCTCCTCACTGACGGCAGCAGTGTCCCTTCCCCAGCAGTCCCTCACCCATACCTCCCCTGCCCCATCCAGTCACCACTACCCTACCTGTCCAAAGCACACACACCAAATGCCACAAGCAGCACACGACACCCAAGACAAAGTCAAAATAGGCACGCAGGCACAGTCTGGGAACTGACAGCACACACACAGGGGAGGGGGAGAATACAGTCTCACACACATCCAAAAGCACTCTTCATTCCTCAAAAGCCTCTGCCTCCAAGACCCCTACCCAGGACTCTCCTGCCTCACGCTCTAGCCAGCGGCTCTTCCTCTGTGACCTTGGCCTCGTCCCCAAAGATACAATAGTCACAGCTAGCAAGGGGAGGAGGAAATCTCCAGGCACATAGAGGAGTCCCACCCCTAAACACACACCCTCACCGCAGTCCAAGGCCCCCACCCGTAAATAACCCAGGGCTCCAAGATCTATACCAGCACAAACATCCCCCATTCACTTCTTCACAGTCCCAGGCCAAACATCCCACGGATCAGACTTCACACCCCATCACAGTTTACCACACACCCCATTACAAAGTCCCACCGATGCTCAGGCCTTCCCCCACTCACACAAGCACTTCCCTTTAAAATGCACACCCTCTCATGTCTGATCATGACACTGCAATGGAGCACCCACCCCCTCAAACGGAACAGACCACTTCACTGGAGCCCCCACCCCCTCAGCCCGAACAGGACACTTCAGTGGAGCCCCCACCCCCTCGCCTGAACAGGACACTTCAGTGGAGCCCCACCCCCTCAGCCCGAACAGGCCACTTCAGTGGAGTCCTCACCCCCTCAGCCCGACCAGGCCACTTCAGTGGAGCCCCCACCCCCTCAGCCCGAACAGGCCACTTCAGTGGAGCCCCCACCCCCAACAGGCCACTGCAGTGTCAAGCGACTCCACCGCAGTTCCCATCCCTCCCTAAACCCTAAAAGGTCACACCTAGCCATGTCCCTGCGGTGCCTTACATGCCCTTGCAGACGCCCCTCCGAGGGGATATGTCCCCTACTTGTAGCAGTGCAGGCAGGTGAGGGAGAGAGAGTTCATTATATCCCCCCCAAAGGAGTTTTTGGAAAGGACTGCCCCTTGGCCTTATTGTTATTGCAGTTCTGAAATTGATACAAAGGCAGAATGAAGCAATTTTCTTTTTTTTGGAGCTTTGCATTTCGTGTTCCTCAGTCTGTGAACTCGTCTAATAAAAATTGTGTTGAAATCTTTGTTTGTGACAATACATATTGGGCAATGGGATGGACCGCATGTGGCCGATAGTATATGTGTCATATTAACGTATGTATCCGAGTCAGCATTGACTGCTATTGCAGGTTGTCAAGAACCACTATGTTTTGTGCATGAAATGTGACATGCTTTTAAGACACTCACATCTTTGACTTACACTTCTGCACATAGGCCGTGCTGGGATTTGTACACATTGTACAAATATTTTTAGGTACAACCGTCTACAATTGACATTCAGGATAGCGCTTTGCTGATTGACAAGTAATCTGTCACATCAGTACAACTTGGTTAACATGAGGTTTGACTACATGCAGATGACTCTGGAGGCACACATGTACAGAGGGTGATGCATACAAGGTGTTCAGGGTGTTGTAATATTTGCCGTGTGCAATTCAGACATGGTGGACCCCTGCCAGGCCAAGGACACAGCTGGGCTTCCACAGTTGGGAGATCAGCTCATTGCACGGTGTTTTCTCTGTGACATATATCCTGGGCCCATGGTGTGTGTCATGTTAGCATTTGTCCGTGTTCAAGTGCCAGTTCATACCAAGACTGTAGTCCCTGCAGATGTCCATGTTTGTGAACCTTGCTGTGTGCAGAGTATGACAGGTTTTTCTGTGCCTATTTGACTTACAGTGTCCGTGATGTGTGTGCCCCAGTACAATGTGCTGATTATGGGGTCTTCCATGGTTGGTTTGAGATATGGGCCTGCACTGTGTGCTAACTCACATTTGACACATTTATTATTCCCCGAGTCACATGTGTGCTAGCCACTTCAGCGTGTAGTTGATCTGCCATCTATTTTAGTGAGCTTGGCTGTTTATCTTTGAGCATCTTCAGCCATGTTGTTCTTCTAGCTTTGTGTGGCATGTGGTGTAGGTTTGATGGATATCATTTTCTATACTGGCCCTGGGACTCATGCATCTTCAGTCTGGACATTAGTTGTAATTTGCATTTGAATTGCCATAGCTTCCTGAGTGTGGAAATGGATTTCAGCTATTGAGTAGTTTCAGAGAGATGCTCATTTGTATTTGTGTCTGGATGATGTACATGAAGGAGTGTGTTAATGCTCTTTTGATGGTCACTTCTTACATTGTCCATTTGCACTTTTGCGGCAGTGTTAGCCCCCAATGGCAATGCTTGTCTGCAAATGGCTGAGGGGAGTTTTGCACGCAGTACAATGTTTCCTCAAAAGCCCAGTGTTTGTTTTGCACCCAACCACTAATTAGTAACATCGCCTGTGTGTTTGGGCACAAAGACACACATTGGGGTGTGAGACCTACATTCAGCTTGGTGTCTCAACAGTGATGGTGGTTTTAGACACTATACCTACAATGCGCTTGAGGATGCTGAGGGATTGTACCCCACACACCTCCATGACTACAGTGGGGGGGGGGGTATACCCCAATCCACCTATGTGCTTGATGATGCTGGGGGATTGAACCCCACACTCACCTCTTTGTGACTAGAGTGAGGGGGGTTATACCCCAATCCACCTCTGTGCTTGATGAAGCTGGGAGATTGAACCCATACTCACCTCTTTGGCACTACAGTGATGGCTGTTTGTCAAATATAGATCTTCATGGCTACATTGTAGTGTCAGTTCACACACATCTACACTATTTTTGCTGTTCTGCAGTGGGGGAGTGTTCTCCCTACACCACTTGTGGGGTGGAGTTTGCTTGGGGGTGATAGGCATCCACCCCACTAGTGTTGGAATATGCTGGGAGTGATAGGCATCCACCCCCCTATGGGGTGGGTAATGCTGGGAGTGATAGGCATCCACTCCCCTATGGTTGGAATATGCTGTGAGTGATAGGCATCCACCCCCTATGGGGTGGTTAATGCTGGGAGTGAGAGGCATCCGCCCCCCCCCCCCTATGGAGTGGATAATGCTGGGTGTCATGGCATCCACCCCCTATGGGGTGGATGCCTGGGGTGGATAGGGCTGGGAGTGATAGGCATCCACCCCCTTATGGGGTGGATAATGCTGGGGGTGTTAGGCATTCACCCCCCTATGGGGTGGGTAATGCTGGGAGTGATAGGCATCCACCCCCCCTATGGGGTGGGTAATGCTGGGAGTGATAGGCATCCACCCCCCTATGGAGGCACCCACCCCCCTATGGGGTGGATAATGCTGGGAGTGATAGGCATACACCCCTCTATGGGACGGATAATGCTGGGAGTGATAGGCATCCACCCCCCTATGGAGGCATCCACCCCCCTATGGGGTGGATAATGCTGGGAGTGATAGGCATCCACCCCCCTATGGGGTGGATAGGGCTTGGAGGGATAGGCATCTACCCCCCTATGGGGTGGATAATGTTGGGGGTGATAGTCATCCACCCCTATCTGGGGCGGTTGCCTTTCTCGTGACGTGTTGGTGTGTGGTAGGTGGTAGGTGTCTGACGTCCGCGTCGATTACGGTAGAGTCGACCGTAGATGTACAGTATTGGGATCACATGCGCGATTTGATACAGGACAACTCCGTCTCGTCCCTGTTGATCGTATTTTGGCGTGAGTCGTGCTTTATTACGTCTCATCCGAATGCTCGGACGTGCTGTACGCTGCGCCCTGAAGTCGCGTATGAATTACGCATCGTACTTGCGTATCAGGAAACAGCTTCCGACGAGCCTCCGGAAGACTCAATTTATGCGCTGACCGAGCCCGTTCGATTGCAAAATGTTGCAGGATCACGAGCAGACGTGGCGGTCGGAAAACGGACACTTGTTTGCATCGTACTTTCCCGTTTGTATTTTCTGGCTCAGGACTTTTCACTTTCCCCAGTACTTCAGTTATGTAACATTGATGCCAGTACTCCTTCTCCAAACAATTTTCCAGCACGAATGGTGAAAAAGTGCTTAACTATGTCCCTAAGTCCAGTTTTCAAAGAAAGACTTGCAAGCATTCCCAAGTAGACTCCCGCTGATTTTCTAGCATTTTTTGCTGCTGTTTTTTTTTTAACAAAGAATGTGCCAACTACACTATCCGTATCTTACACAATCGTCCCACTTGGGTATGACTTTAACACATAAATTAAGAAATATGGATGTGGCCTAACAAGCAGAGCTTCCGACTTTGGATCTGGGGAACCAGGTTCGAGTCCTGGTGTTGGCTCAGCGGGGAAAAAACAATTAGTCTGAAATGATTACTCTAAAATGAATGTGATCTTGTGTAATGTAATCTAGTGCTCATGTACAGCACGCCAATATACAATATGGAGTCCAAAATGCACCACTGGCTCTTGTTTAAAAGCAAAAATGGATATATGAGGCACTGGTATCAACACCAAGAGTTTTGAGAAACCTTTTGATTGTATTGAACAGTTGCCACAGGCCAGCACCCTAGTGTGAAAAGTATTCCAGCTCCAATGCAGTTCACCATCTGCTACTTTTAAGGGCAGAGCAATATTTTAGCAACAGTCCGAAAAAGACATATTGATGGGAGTGGTCAAAATTGTGGCATTAACAAACTGTTAGGGAGAATGCAAAAAATTGTAGAGTATGTTATTTTAGCAATTCACAGCATTTTGAAACAGTGGCTAATATTAATTAAAAAAATTGCCTCTGCCTCATGTCCGTTAAAGCTAGTTGGGTCTCAAAAGTTTGTTCTTCGAAAAAGTGAGTCCTAGTTCTAAAAAGCTTGTGAAGCACTGCTGTAAGAAAAAGTTAGAGCAATTACATTAGCAATAGGAGTTTGAAGATGCTAATAAGACATACAAAAGGGAGTCATCAGTGAACCAGTTGTGATAACAAAAACATACCTAAATGGAAAGGTAAGACTTTGTATTGATTTATGCAGTGAAAATAGTTGCATCACGCAAGATACTTAGTTCTTATCCAACATAAATCAGATGTAACAAAATATTCAGATTGATTTGCAATCTGTCAATTACCAAATTGAATCACATCTGGAGTACAGAGCCTTCTGGTTTTGGTTATTTTGAAAGGGAAGTTTCAGTTTAAACTGATGCCTTTCTGCCTAGAAACTGGCTTCTGTATTTCCCAGGCTGAAAAGCAGTTTAATTATCATCAATAGTTCGAGGGAGACTTATTAATTTAAAGTGAAAATGAAGACAAACACAACAGGGTTTTGAGAAAAGATAATATCTAAGACGGTGATGCCATTCAAGACAAAAAACAATGTTTTTAAATCCATGAGTTATAAAGTTTTGGTTCTGCCATTTGAGGACAGGGAATTGAATCGAACAGTGATCTGATAAAAACAATAAAGACTAAATTATTCATTGTTTTTAAGAGAATATTAGTCAAAGTTTGTATCACAATTCAGCACAGTCACCAAGCCACTTGGTAAACTATTGAAGAAAAGAAGCACATTTTTAGGAGGTGGGGATTAAAACTATGCTTTTTAAATGAAATTTTCATTTTTGAAACCCCAGTAAAAATCAATTTTCTGTACAACCAAGCACATCAAGCTTATACTAGATACACGTGGCTACGGTATTGGTGCAATCCTGGCACAGAAGGGAAGGGCTGAAGCAGAAACCATAGGTTTAGCCAGGCCTCGAGAAATGTACTCGCCATGGGGAGTCAGATTTGATCAGGTAGAGCTATTTGTAGGACCTACTGGTCTGTTCTAGTGAGTGAACAGCAGCTGGAAAGTAAAAGGTGTTCTGTTTATTCAGAAAGTGAATGAGCACGGAGGATGCCTTTAAATCTTCTTTTCATCTTGACACATTTGGTGTCTGTTCAAGGGCAGAGGTCAAATGTCAGCTTGCATCTTTTTACATATTGCTGCTCCTCTTATCCTGGGGATTGGTATTTACTTTTCTTTTTCTGACTGCAGGTAGAGGATTTTGTTAAGTGAGCTGTCTGACAATCCTTGTGAAACAAAAGGCTGTAGAAATGTCAGTCTTTTTCACACAACATGTATACATCCTGTAAATTAACAGAACAAACATTTCAAAATATATCCGGAATTGGGAAAGCACTTTTTTTGTAATTCAGAAGTGTGATGGCAACAAAGATTTAAATCGGAGCAAAACAATTAACACCTTACTTGGTGATGTGCAAACTCGATTTCCAAACACTATTGTTTGCTCGCTATATAGTTTTATCAGTAAAACTGCATTTCAGTGGGACATTTTGGGGACATTTCAATGAAAATTGTGCTGACTGGAAAACACAGTGTGCTAACACTTCATGCTTTAGTTATATATTTATTATAAGTGATAGTTTTTAAACATTATTTGAGAAACATTTCTACTCTTGCCTTGAGGACAATGCTGTTAGTGAAATAAGAGGCAAGCCAGGGGTCACGTGTAGCCTTCTGTGGCTAGATTTGTATCATATATGGAGCAAACATTTCATCTATTAAATCAAACAAAAGATTTCTGAACTCGGATATTTGAAGGAGTTCTATTATGTGATCTCATATGATAAGAAAATGGTGGCTCAGTGAAATAAAATATTTGCCCAGGATCACATAATTTGAGACTATTTTATGGGTCAATAGCATTACAGTTGGGTCAAGTAGATTATTTAAGTCACTAGACCTGCAGGTCTGGTAAACTTTTTATGATTTTTTGGGGGGCTGATTTAGCATTTAGATCGTTAAAAGAAACAGAATGGGCGTATGGTCGATTAAAAAGAGATACAATAACAAATGTGTGGGCAAATCTTACTTTAAAACCTATTTTGAAGTAGAGATGCTTAACCCCAAGAACATTCAACAGAATTTTTAAATAGATTGTTTCTGATTGAGAGAACAAAGTCCGCCCAATGCAGGAGCCACTGGCATATTGACAGCAAGGGTATTGGTACAACTAGAAACCATGCCAGGATGAAAAAACATACTTGCTGACAGTTTCTTACACGTACAAGACACAAGCGACTAAGAAGAACCTCATCACGACAATGAAACAGTGGTTGTTTGCACAGACAACCTAGGAAAAAAGACAAGTATACCCAAGTAGGAATGGATGGACAAGAAGGCAAAAGACAAATTATTCTGTTCAATGATGGAAAGGACACAGACACCAGAAAAAAAACATTGAATTTCCTATGGGATCATACTGGAAAATCAAAGCACTTTCACTGCATACTAAAAGGCTATTGCATTGGGCGAGGTCCGGTGCACCGACAATTGTTGGCAAATTACAAGATATGATTCACCAATAACTGGAAAAACCCCTAACAAAGAACACCGAGAGGGCCATTTTAGTCGCCATGGTTAGACAACTATGTAGACAAAAGGGATAAAAAAAAACTACTGTGCAACAATAGCGAGAAAAGCTAACAGATACTGTACCAATTTTGGCAACGGAAACACTTCAAGAAGCATAGAGAGAGAAACTGAGTGTTGATTTCAATGGTCCTCTGCACACTTTAATAGCCAATATGCAATACACCGCTGTAATTGTTGATTACAAAAGCTAATCCAAGATAGAAATAACAACTAACTATCACTTCATTTTTAACTCCTTCAGTGCCCATGACGAGATGGTCTCGTCATGGAGCGCGGTTGCGCTGTGCCCATGACGAGACTATCTCGTCATGAACCCCGCCCGCTAATGAAATGCCCGGCACAAGGCGGGGAAAGGGCGGGGCACTGAAGGGGTTAAAGGACATTTTCGCAAGAAAATGAGTTCCTAGCCACCTTGTGATAGACAACAGAGTAAAATTCACTTCATGGATCATGTAGACCTTTTTGCTTTCGCAGGGAATCAAACACCATAAAACGCCTCTGTATGATCTGCATAGAAACAGATTAACATAAAGGGCGAACCACCTCATTAAAGGAACAGTAAAAATAGGCAATCAGCAATCGCATGGATGTGGAAAAAAAAAATATCAGTAGAAGAAATTCTCGTAGCTAACTGCTTAAAAGTAAACAACACAACAAATTATAGCACACTTGAACTGGTAAGAGGGCACACACTCCACCATAATCTAAGCCCCTGGTGGATGACAATAAAGAAAGAAAAGGATTGCAAATGAGGTGAACTAGACAGAAAATTAGTGAATGGGCAATATGAAAAATGGCACATTGACAAAAAAGGACAAAGTCCAACAACTCCAAGAAAGGTGACTGTAAAAATTAAAGTACAGGGATCACGATGCTTAATACTAGCAATTTCAGCACTCCTAAACTTCTTTAAAGGATTGACGGATCTAGGACAAAATTAAGAGAAATTGAACAAACCCAAGAAATGGTACACATTCAAGGTGGCTAGGTACAAAAAAAGGAATAGAGGACAAGCGGAAAGAAAGTCATGTCAAAGATTGACAAAAAAGTTGGTTGCCCCAGCCATAATATCACACATACAGGAATTCCAAACTGAGCATTCTGACTCAACACCAACCACGGTACAAGAGCAGGTGCAGGATGCAAATAATGAAGCAGCACCATGAAACAACAAAAAACAAGGACAATTGAAACCAAAGACAATGGCAGGACCAACACTCTAAATGATGCACTATGTATAGCATTGACTTTTCATATTTTCTCATTCAGTACAGGAAAGAATAATAATATTTTAAATCTAGGTTGTGGGTTTGCAATGGCTTTGCTTTTTTTTTTTTAAAGGGGAATGAACGTCTAGTGTTGATACTATGTCTATGGTGTCTTGTACTGTGCCTCAGACACAATCGTTCCAGGCATGGATGGGATGTTCATTTAAGGAGAAACAGTTTGCCAGAGGGCGCAAACAAGTTGACACAGACGACACAATACCACCACTGGCCTGAGGATTCCGGTTCACAGTGTCATCTAATTTAGTGACATTAACTCTAGACGGAAAAAGGATATGTATGCTAAGTAGCTGAAAATCATTGTACTGACACCTAAGCCAATATACAAAACAGACACATAAAAAAGGATATAAAAGTGAACTAATTAACCACAAAGTAAACAAGACCAAAAATTATACCTAGCAACTGTTGGGACAGGAATGCCACATTCGAGGTAAAAGTATTTTTCCATTCCAAGTGCCTGACTGTCAGTGACTTGATTTTGATATCTATCTATCTATCTATCTATCTATCTATCTGTCTATATACACACATATCAAAGGATACTAATGGTCTGACCCTACCAATGAGGTCCTGGACTTGTCCCGTTACCTGCAGGGGTCTACCAAGCATGCCCTTATTTGTTAAAAGTACACCTATACCTGTCGTAGGTTTAGTGCATAGAATGATGATCCAGCATGCCGTGTTTTAAAAAATCCAAAGCGTAACCAGACTTTTTTTATCTGCATTACTAGGGTGAAGGCCTATTAGCCCACCTGTGTTAGTTACTCTTGTATGCACTTTCCCAGTCCCTTCTACTTGCATCTTGAGTGAGTGTTTACCAATACCCATTGTAGTACATCGAAGGCATTTGAGTGATCCAGAGTAATGGGCTCCAGTGTGATACATTTTAGATGCCTCTGGGCTGACCTTGGAGAAGATGATGGAGGGTGAGGACTGTACTCTCAATACAGTGGATGTGTGTTTCTTACATTTCTGCAACTGGATGGAGGAGACCTAGACAGAGCATTGAGTAAGAATGGTAACAGGGCTCCTTTTGATATACAACTAGGCCGTTTAGTTAGCAAGGAGTGGCTGATTAGTCTTTCTGAGCACTGCTATTTGGTGGATAGTTGTGGTAAAGGGAGGCACTGCAGACTTTTTTTTTGCAAACTTTAGTTGAGCCCTGCCCTTATTCTCTGTACCAAATTACTCCTTCATTTGTGCGGATGACAGCAGGAGCAGAAACTTCACAATACTTTGTACCTCTGCTGTGGGTGCTCCAGGATGGAGACAACCCTACAGTGAGAAAACTGAAAGACCCAATCTAAACTGGTTCTGCAGCCTGACAGTAGATTTACATCTGTTTGGAAGTTGTGTATACCCAAAGCCATCCCATTGGCTCCAGTTCCAAGTCTTATATAACCAAGAAACAATGTGCTTCACATAGTACTCAGAGGGCTGCTGTACAACCATGCCTAGTGTCTGCCCTACAGTCACCCACGGGTGAGGGGGCATTACCTGAAGTTTAGATTTCCTGTTGGAAGAACGGAGTATCTGCCCTGAAGTGTCTAGAAGCCTGCCACACAATAGAGGTAGAGCCACACTGGTCACTGAGGAGGCAAGTGTTCAGAAAGAAACAATATCCAGCCCATCCCCACTGGCTGTGGGGCACCTAGATGACGCAGACTGCACAAGAGACCAAGGATTTCCCTGGTGTCCGTGGGCCATCACTACCTCACTGCAGTTTCTAGCAGGAATCTCAACACCACAATTGCTGAAAATCCTGTCTGGGTTGCAATTGCGGAACCACAGAAGGCCCAATAAGAGCTGTAGCTGCCAATGAAGGTCTGGGCAGTGTGGCAACTGCCAGTGTGCTGAAGGTCAGATTGTGGCTGCATCTGATGGTGTGCTGAAGGACCTGTCATACCTATTGCCCTTCCGACCTGGCCAATGGCTACAACTGCCAATTGCGGAGGACTGCATCTACCTACGGACCAGCCGGGATCATATCTCTTCAGGACCAATGATAACCAGACTGCACAAGTTACAAAGAAGGTACACCATCCAGGCAATCTCACCCCGCGCCTTAAAGGTCTTGGTGCTGCAATGGCAATAGAAGGCTGGGCACGCATGCGGATGAAAGTGGACAACGTCTGGCTATGAAAAACTACATCAAAGACTGATACTTTTCTGTGGCACACACAAGTGCAAGGGGGGGGGTTGAGTGTAAGGGGGGCCTAAATGAATTTGAAAGAACACTACAAACCTGCAAAGAGGCCAGACTTGAAATAAGAGGGTATCTGAACTATGGCTGTTTCAGCTGCACCTGAGCTCAATTTACTCTAATCTTGATTGCTCTTAGAAACAGGTGAAAACCCAGAACCAGGGGAGAGTGGCTGGGTGGGGTACAGATGGAACCAGAAGGGTGAAATGCCTACAGGGGACAGCTACCAGAAACACTGACCAGTATATGAATAGTGTATAGTATTTTGTACAACTGTGTTTAAAGTGGTTTCTTATTTTGCAAAGTTAAGCAATGGGCAGGACATTCACTTTATTGGGTCTGTTGGTTGATTGTTGAGATCTGATTGCCTTCACACTACCTCCCCAAAAACCTTCTGACTTAAGACAAACACAAGAAGGTTTGTACTTCTGGGCGTGTACTATTATGGCCCTGCAAACTGGGCAATCAGTGGCAAACGAATTCAACTGCATGGTTGAGGCCTCGCAGCCTCCACCTGGTCCGTGGCTTCCTGAACACGAGCCTGACAGCAATTTTCCTACTGATTCTTCAAATTGCGGACGGAGTGATACAAACAAAGGTTTCTACAAAGGAAGAACATTATCTTTAATTTATGGACAAAAAAAAATTGCATGTTATCAATTTTCTGTAGTTTCGAGAATTAGGTGTAAAAAAGCATGAGGAATGCTTAAGACAAGTCATTTAAAGTCTGACCCAGTGAACCTAGTAGGAATGAATATTAGAGAAGGAATCACAATTATCCTGGGGCACTGAATGACAACTCTGGAGACATGTATGTTTACAGACCACTGCTGATAGAAGAAATTTTAAGAACCTTATGATTAGAATGACAGGGACCCTAACAATTCACAATTTGAGTATTAGGGAACTGGAAGCCAATGTGATTCAAATGCAACATGCACTTGAATTGAACTTTGTACTCGGATATGTCCCTACAAACCACATTCACGACAGTAACCCAAAAGTTTGATATACATCCAATGATGTGTTGTTTTGAAATCCCAACCAAATGACAAGGAGCGACTACTAAGTAAACACAGTTCTTATTAGTCTTTCGAATAATACATAAAAATATCGTTGGTGGGGTACTACATTTTGATACTGTTTGGTGCAACCCTTATGCAAATACATAGCCATATCTGGAATGTCCTATCGTTAAAAAAGCGGATCACATCAGAACTGAAGGCCAAGACATGATGAATCGTACTTGTAAACATGAGGGAGAAAAGGCAACAATTCCAGCAATTAAGAAAATAGTTGCAGTCTGTATAAAAATAATACTAGTACCCAGGGTTGTTTGTCCCAAATCTATTGGGTGCGCTAATGAGACCAGTCCTAAAATTTGGATTAAATCCACTAGCATGCTGTGCAAAGCCATAACTGAATCCTTGACCGTATGGTCTAGTTTGGGGACTGGGGAGGATGACTGGGTTCATGTTCTTCCCTGGTGTGTTGAAAGCAAACTCTGGTGGAGGACTAATAGGTTTTAGCGGCGTTGAAGTAGCTGGGCTCAGATCGTCGACCATCTTTGGCATAGGAATAACATAGTGATCTGGCAGATTCATAACGCTAGTGGGGGTTGCACCGTGAGCCAAGACAGGCCGCACCCAGTCGTCCTTGAAGATCTGAACAGTTAGAGTACCAACCAATGCATGCAGGCGGTGCACGACGTGGGCCAGCACTAGTTGCTCGTTGGCATCGCGTCGGATGCGAACATGAACGGAGCCAGCCATGCCATCGAAGCCCAGGGTCCAGAAGTGTTCGTTGCGTAGCTCCAGTACACCATCCAAGGTGGAAACCTCACGAAGAAGTTTATCAAGCTGTCCTGCTGCATGGGGAGGTGTGGTCTGCAGCAGCACCTTTCCACTATAAACACTGACAGGGTGCATGGTGGCACAAGTCATTATGGCGATTGTTGCAGCAGCGGCCACATCTGCCCCCTGGTATCCTTCAGCCATGTCCAGCAGCATATAGGCTAGCAGTAGCGCCAATGCTCCAGCCAGGTCCAAAAGAAGAAATGGGTTGATTCGAGGAAGCAGCAGAGGGCCCAGGCCAGGTAGAATACCGCAGAGGCTACGGCTCAAGTCGGCAACGTGTTCCTGTAGCCAGCCGGTGCCCGCCAGCTGGCAAACAGATGCAAGTGCGCGGTTGGGCGCTAGAAGGCGGCTGCCCAGGTTGCACAGTAGGCCTAGCAGGGCGCCCAGCGGCAGAAGACCAGGGTGTACCTGTTGCTCCTCAGGCGGAGAAAGCAGCCGTTCTCCGCTCTCCTTCAGGATTAGCAAGGAGCCCAGTTGTGCCAGCACAGCAGAGGCGAATGCGGTCAATACTCCCAGCCGCGGAGCCAGGCCGAAGGAATAATGGGTTCCACCGGGTGGCGGAACCGGAGAACGGCGTAGAGAGACCCAGCGGCCAGCCAGTCCCCCTAGCAGACCCAGCAGTCCAAACACAGAGAGCGACGCGTAGGCCAGTAGTGCCAAACTGCGGGAAGCACCACTCCATCGTACAAGCACAACCAGGCTGAGAGCATGCAACGCCACAATCAGCAGCGCCCTCCAGCCCACAGCTAAACGTAGTTCTCGCAGCCCATTCGCCCAGCGCGGCCCCCGCCGCCCTAGCAAGTGTATGTAAGTCATGGAAGCCGCGTCAAATTCCGCCGGGGTCCGGAGATGATCAGACAAGCCCGTCACAACACAGCTTCTCTTCCGTTAACCAACAGCGGGAGGAAACGTCATCATGGCAGCCATGTTAGATTGGAGAGAACATTTGAAACGCACAGTCTAGTAACCGTGTAAGAATGGGAAGGGCAATAAACAGGAGTTGACATACTATCTTAAAAGGAGACATATTGAATTGCAAATACCTACAGAGATATTGGAGTGGGTTAAATGAATGCTCTCGTACATGAAAATGACAAACTCACTATCAGACACTAACATGTATTTAACACTAATCATATGTAAACATGATTACATATTTTTATCGCGACTGGTGTATTTACGGCGTAGTTCTGCCTTTATTTGTAGTAGCTGTTACCTCTCGTTTTCCAATCATGTCATAGAAATAAGCCTACGTCATTACATTTACCTTCCTGTCCGAGGTTAGAGAGGCTTGGAACGCACGCTTCACTGGTAGTTCCTCCTTGTGACAGCGTGCGCCGGAAGCGCAACATTGGCGGTTGAAGTGTGTGCTGCCTGCAGCTTACACTCTCGGGAGAATGCCTGGGGCTGTGATGGCTGAGAGTCCGGTGAGCTTCCGGAAGATGCTGGAGCAGAGCGAGGAGCAAGAGCTGGAGGTAACTCAGGATTGTGAGACGAGCTATTGGGTTTGTTGTTGTAGGGGCAACTCTGGACGCGGGCTAGATGTAATCGTTGTGCGACACGAATAGGCAATTGTGGCGAACTGAATCCAGGTTCTTCACACGCATGTGTTCGTGCTGTATGCCTATTTAGAATCGAAGTCCTACTACATGGCGGAATGTTATAGTCGCTAAATAATAGTCATACTTGCTTTCAAACACCTGGGTCTTATTTTACAGCTCGCTGGCGTGCCGAGGGTGTTTACCCACGATGCAGCGCTTTTAGTTAGATGGAAAAAGGCGTGTGTGTGTGAGTGACACAAAAGGGACAAGGCCATGAAACAGGACTCATGTAAAGAGGCGTGGTTACTGTAACGAAGGGCATGGCCTTATAGAGGGTAGAAGAATCCTCACAAATTCATTAAACCGTTAATTTACTAAATTATAAGCAACAGTATAGTTCAATGTATGCAGAAACATTTTTTTCTGTGCCATTTGGAATTGTAAGTCTGAAAGGATTTTTTTTTAGGGAAAATACATGTATTTTTAAACATCTTGCACATTTTATGAGTTAATTCTATCAACTTCCTGTTTTCATACTCTGCATAGAAAAGCTTATTGTTTGGAGGATACATTTTCACTTTCGGTTTGAAAACATTATGCAGGAATATGATGCCTAATCGCGATCTTAAAGGGCTTGTTTCATTATGGAAGTCCTGGAAGCCATGGGAAATTGAGAAACCAGTAGTACTGTTTGGAGGGCTAAAAAGCTCCAAGCAACAATGACAGTGAGTCCTTAGGGTGCTAGGCAGCCAGAGAGGCAAATGCCGCTTCTTCGTGATAGCAGAGTGTGAGCTAGGAATGTTTATACATTTCTACTGCCCAAGATAGAGCCAAGAGGTTATCGCAGTGACAGAGTGCCATGAACTAGAAATACAAAAAACAAGCATTTGCAATGCAATAGGTTTCGCATTTGCAAGAGTTTGAGCTATAGGCTTTGTAAATGACAATGGCTTTTATTTATTTGTTTTAAAAACCAACACATACAAAAAAGGCATTGTCACTTATAATGCCAATAGCTCAAACTCTCTCAAATGCGCGATCTATTGCATTGCAAATGCTTGTTTATTGTACCTTTTGAAACATTTGTTTGTCATATGAAAAACAGGTCTGTTTAACTTTGAAAGGTTGTGACCTGTAACATTTTATCGGACAACATTTGGTCAGTAAAATTAAAGGTGTAACTCCTGCAATTTTTGCATTTTCGGACTAAAGCATGGCAACAATCAGCTTTCTCTAAATAAAAGTGAAAGTAAACCTTGGCTCTTGTTGAAACCTTATCTAGTGGGAAAGAGTTTCTACTTTGGTAAGTGCGTGAGATGAAGCATTGCCAAACATCTTGCTTTTTTTGTTTAATATCTGGGTCACCAAGGGAATGTATGCTAAAATAATTCCTACACTGAGAATTGATAACTATGCAAAATGAAAATGCAGGCAAATAGGTAGCAAATATTTGTCATAATACAACATCTCGTATGATAAATGGTTTTCTAAAAGGAATTATAGATTCTTTATGTCACTGAGTACACATAAAATTCAGGATCATTAATTTGACTGGAAAGCTAATAAGGCCACTGTAAATATTGATAACATAGAATGATGTAAGTCTCCAGTGATGCCCTGGGTCAATCATTTTTTGTGACCTATGTCAGTTAGAATCATGATTAAAAACTGCAGTGAGAACGCTTTCATTAAACCTCCACAAAGACGAACCACAGCAGTGCTATAAATTATGCCAAGTAAACTCACCAAAGTAAACAAACAGGTTTTCCACTAACGGGAAAGTACTATATTATTTTGACACAAATTATCCGTGCCTCGGTTCCTTTCTGAAATCTTGAGTTTGTGTCGACAAAAATAAGACTGCAGAAGACTTCATCTAAACAAACAGGAAAACCAGGGCTACCACTCAGCTCGCTGGTTTGTTCTCACAAACAGGATGTTGTGTTGAAAGGTACATTTGAACACACTGCAGCTAAAGCAAGTGGGTACATTTGGTGTGCAAAAATGAAAGAAACGGACTTGTAGGAAACGTGCCAACTTGTCAAATGCGGCAGAATCGTTGTGGCAAGTGCTCCTGCAATAGCCTACAATTACTTAACAAGCTCTGAGCTTGCTTAAAAATATCAAAACCAGCTGTTCATCCCTGAACAGTGCAATGGGTACTAGGGCCGGTATCTGTTGCCCGCGTACTGTGCATGCTGCAGACACACAAGCCCCGGCTACTATAACAAAAGAAAATCAAGAGACATTTCATTGTCTCACACACAATAACTTGGAAGCACAGAAACTTCTGCAGTTCCATTACAAAGGGTACCCCCAGGCACACAACAGTGCAGTAGGCTGTGTACGCTCCCAGTCTGTAATATGAGGTCCAATATTGGCTGCACTGTTTTTACAGCCTGCTCTGAGACCATTCCTGTATGCCCGTTATCTTTGTAAGTAAAGGAAAGTAGGTATTGGAACATGTGCTCAGCATCACACTTAGTGGCTAGTGGGGGAGCTGGGATTCTCTGTGTTTGGAAGTGATTAAAAGTAAAACCTACGAATGTCACTGGAAGGCTTATGGAAG
This sequence comes from Triturus cristatus, assembly GCF_964204655.1. Lineage (NCBI taxonomy): Eukaryota > Metazoa > Chordata > Amphibia > Caudata > Salamandridae > Triturus > Triturus cristatus. The sequence continues at coordinate 795,020,086 of NC_140583.1, read as the reverse complement.
TAGAGCTGCTGCAAGCCTTACATGCTGTGCATTGGTTAATATGCACTGGAAGGGTAATACGCAACACATCCAGGAGCTTAAACATAACACACTATCTGCAGCAAAGAGCTCCATTCATTGAAAAGGGGGGGAGGGGCATGCTATGCACAGGGCCCTGCCTCCCCTTTGCTGTACATACCATATCTGCAGAGAATTATCCTTTCTGCCCATTCTCCTGTCAGCTGGGGAGCGGCTTTATACTGTCCCCGGTGAGAGGGGCACGGCTCAGTTGCAGGTGGGCAGCCTAATGGCAGTGCAAGCAGCAGCCCTTTCTCCTGAGGGGCGGGGGAAGGAGGCAGCTTAAGCCACGGAGAAAGCGGGCGGCTGCCATGAACAAGCTGGCGTGCTGCTGCTTTGGAAAGTTAGATTTTCAATAAAGAAATGGTTTGGCGAGCCGCGCTATAAGTAAAGAGTGCGGCCACCATAATGCTGCATGCCAGTGAAAAAAAGCATACACAACATAGTGGAATAAAGCACGGCGCCCGTCTACATAAAAAGTATGTGGGTGGCGGCCCGTGGTATATAAATAGAAAAATATCTTCAGTCAGCTGGCTGTGAGCGTAGTGGACCATTGAGCGTGACTGTGTGTCTGTCTACAACCCGTTTGCTCCCCTGTGTTTTGAGTTACGTCTGCCCCCTTTCTGGATATCAGGCGACTCGTCAAAGTAGTGTGTATCTGCTCTGAGTATTTCCTGGCATGCCAGCAGCTGAGGCCGGCCTCCACCCAGAGGCCAGTAGAGCTCACAGCAGCACCGTGGTGCAGCAGACAGCAGTAGAAACTGCCTACTCAAGGGTACTTACGAGGCCGGCGGGAGAGTTGAGCTTAAAAGAAAAACCACAAAAGCGCGGCAGGCACCATGTTTATTAAAGAAAACATGCTGCGCGTCTCCTGCTTTGGGCTAGGAGACGAGATGGAATAGAGAAGGGATGCCCGGCAGGAGAGCTTTTAAAAGCTGTGCTTATTTAAAAAAAAATATATAAAGCGTGGCGGACACTGTGTTCGTTAAAGTGAAGAAACTGCGCGCCTCCTGAAGTGGCCGGCATATTAAAGAAAAAAAAAAAAATTGTCCCCTAAGCCACATATCAACAGTATAAGCGAAAAAAAACTGTAGTTGAGCGGTGCTCCCGAAGGAAAAACTGAAGTGATGTATCGGGAGCACCAACTAATGAGGAGCCAGCAAAGAAGAGCAAAGCAGGAGTGAACCAATGGGAAGCAGCAGGTGGGATTACACTAAGTATAGTGATTACAGTAGGTCTTCCAGACAGAGCATGCGCTTCCTAGGCTCGACCTAAAAACACAACAGTCAACAAAGCTTTGCATCGGTTGCAGTGAACGCTCTGTCCTAATAACTGTGGAGAAAGAAGGGTTTTCACTGAATGCTTTATTCTGTTTTACATCTTTTCCTTGGTCTGATCAGGTGAAAATATGCCCTAAGACCTCAGCAGCTAATCGCTGCCTTGGTGTTACATTTAGAGCCTGCACTCTACCAACCTCCCGTCTTGCCCCCTGCAAATTCTGCTACGTGCGCTTTCAGATCTCTATCCGTGATCATAGCTCGTGATCGCATACATAACAAAGCCACCTCCTCAAAGTTCCATCCAAGGCCAGGGAAGGGTAGTATCTCACCGAGGACATATGTTTCATGCTGAGGGCAAGAGCTACAATCATTTGCAATGCAATAGGTCTTGCATTTGCGAGAGTTGAAGCTAAAGGCATTGTCATTTACAATGCTAATAGCGCAAACTCTTGTAAATGCGAGGCCTATTTTATTTCAAAGAAGTGGCCGCCAATGTCCCGGGCCGGTTGGAAAGGGAAAATGCGCATGATGTGCTGAATGTTTCAGGAAAGCATGTCTTGCCTGTAGTAGGAGAAACTAGGTAAAGAAAATAGTGCTTACAGACTAAATAAGACAGAAGTAAAAGAGCCAGTCCTCATTGGAGGTTACAAATTAAGACCAGGCGGTACCGATGCGGGAATAACAAGCTTATTAATGAATCAGAAGCCAGGATTAACAAAGGACAATGGCACAAGCCTATGAAAAATACGAGCAGAGAGTGTCCGGAGCTTCAAGTCCATAATAGAATACAGCATGTTTCGCCAAGCAGCGCATGCGCTGCGAAGGCTGGACCTAAAAATTGAATGCTGGATAAGGACCCATCGCATCACCTTATTTTGAGAACTGCCAGTACTGAGCACTGATGTGAGGATCAAAGTCCGGAGCAAACTCTATATGTTCAAATTATTTAGGAGAAGCACTCCATGAAGACATTAGTATTTGAAACATCAGGAGTATAGGGCGTAATTAAAACAATCTTTTGCAGATAGGTGTTTTTGTGACATTGGATATAAGCAATGAAATTGTGATTTGTAGGCTTAGAGGCACAAAGTTACAGACTCCGGTAGCACTACCTGAAAAGGATTGTGCATTATTTCATAAAAATTTAGAAGGGTTTGAAAATCAGTGTGTGAGTGTAGGAAGGTGGAATCTGACTATATGGTTGCCCCCAACTTTTTTTCCTGGTATTTGAATGGTTTTTGACTAGTCTGGCTGGGATCCTGCTACCCAGGACCCCAGCCTATCTGCTTCCTCTCTAAACTGATGTGAGTACCCTAGGTACATACCAATTGGATACTGAGGACACCCTATCAGCCCCTTGTAGATGGTACCCTAGGTACCCAGGGCGCATGGGTCCCTCAGAGGCCTACCAGGGGCTGCAGCACTTCTTGTGCCACCCCTTGGACAGCCATACAAACTGACACCACCAGACCACTACTGTAGTCTGGGTAAGGCGGTGCTTGCACCCCTTACAGGGATATAGGTATCCTGTATCCCACTTAATACAACACATATATCCTCATAGGTCACCCCTAAGGCAGGCCTTGCTAATCCTACAAGGCAGGTTGCTGAGATATGTGTGAGGGGGAACCCCTACCTGAGTAGGTCCCCTCTGCAACCTTCGTAAAACTATTGCTGGGTTGTTTGTAGTGCAGCCATACCATATACTCTTAACCACATTATAAGTAATCGCGATAGCATGATAATTTGAGAGTGCCTGCACAGAACCATGTCGTGTTTGATGTCAAACATGTAGGAATCATACCCCCAATCCAAACATGGGAGTGAGGGCATGATTCCCCCCTGCTAGAGGGGCGATATGGTAAAAGCGGCAGATTTTAGACACCAATTTAAAAGTGCACATGTAGTACAAAATGGATGCTACCCGCCACCCACACGACTCTGGCTGCCTGTTGCTGGGCAGAACTCCAGCCACGGCAGCTGGACAATAGGGATCTTGTTGCAGGGAGGTGCTCCCACCTCCCCAGACAGACTATGTGGATTGGAACTGGGTGGGTGCACCATAGGATGTCTTTCAGACTTGCACGTAGGCTTCTCCAGTGCCTACTACTGCATACACCGCCTCAAACCGGTTCAGGGTTCATCCTGTCCCCTGCCCAGGTGGGAAAATACACAAAGGGGAGAGGGTGTAGCCACCCTTTCCCGCCTGAACTCTCATTGGTGGGCTCTGATTTAGACACTCCCCTAATCCTTGGATAAAGGTGAATGCAGGGTCCCCAGAGCCTCAGATTAATCTTGGACTTAACAGACTTGAACCTTCGACTTGCTGCCGCACAGCTGAATGAAGAAATCTCCCTTGGGGTGAAGGAGTTACCCCCCTGCTTGGCAGGCACCTGAAACACTGCAAGTGACCTGGTTGGAACTCCGCTGCTCCTACGGACAACGAAGACTTCTGCCTACACTGAGGTGGGTTTCCAAGCATCCCAGAGGCCAGTGAGTGTGCACAGCAAAGCTCAGCACCGTGGACCCCGTGGGTGCCGAGATCCCCAATACCCCAGGACACCGGCCACCTCTTGCACAGCACATGACCCCGACCAGTGGGGAAGTTGTGCTTTGGCCCATTATTGAGCCAACCTCTCAGCATCATCTGTGCCAAAGATCGACGCCCTAGCCCGCTCCGGCGACCCGTGGGCGCATCTTTACGCACGCCAAATTGCTACCTCCCGCGGTCCCTTGTCTCTCGACTGGTGGGCCCTAGCGGAGGTCAATCTTCACTTTAAAGGGCTCCCCTGGTTGCTCCAGGCCTGCTCTACAGTCTCCTCGCTGGAGACCTTGCTCAGACCTCGTGGGTCTGCACCGTAGCTGTTTTGTGATCCTTGCGTGGGTTGCGGTTGCCAAGGCTTAGTGGATCCAATCTGGACACTAACACCGCAGCGGCCTTCATCCTTCGTGGGACAGTCGCCCTCCAGAAGCTGGCCTTCCTTGAAGCCTCCTGGACCCCTTGGCTGACGATCCAAGCTACCCATCTTCCACCTGGAAGCACCCGACATTGAAGGGCTCTTTCTCCTGAGCCCCCTGGTTACTGTGCCGTGACCCAGACTCTGTCCCCTTTGCTTTCAGGTCCCTACCTTCAAGATCTACATCTTCAATCTGCACGACATCGACGACTCTTCACTCCAGCAGCAGTTCTTCACCTTTTCCCATTGAAAACGAGATCGCGACCCGACATCGAAAACAACCTATGCACCCGGCTTCCCTGGGGCAGGTAACAGTGGTACCTCGGTACTGTCGTGGGTGTGGGCCCTCCAAGAGCTTAACTCTAAGCTGCTGAACTTGAACTCCTGCTCGAAGTGTTTTAATTCTTGCAATTTCCAACCGCAACATTCTCCAGAGGGTTTAATAGAGATCCCGACAGTAGTTTATACCACTGCACGCGTCTCCCGTGGGCCCCCTTCCTCACTACCTTGGGTGGTTTCTTAAGGGGCCAGCGACCCTAAGTGCCCTAGGCACTGTCTGTAGAATTGTCGTGGTTCTTATACCACTTTTTTAATCTATGGTTTGGTCCCCCCCCCCTGGGGCCCTATGATTCCGGTGCTATTTATTGTAACTATCAATGCTTGTTTGAATTGTATCTTTACCTCCAGTTTCAAAAGAGACTAGTGGGATTATTCTTAGAATAAATACATATGTTTTATATATATATACCTGTGTGGACTACTCTTTCATTTGGTTATTCAAGAGGTTATATATGGTAAAAGAATAAGCTTAACACTCCTTCAAGACTTAGCCTGAAGGCTGCTCTCCACAGCTACCACTAGGATAGCTTTCTTTAAAGGTTGTCTTAAAAGCTTTCTTTAAAGGTTGTCTTAAACCTATCACCTTAAGAGTCGATTTGGACTGGTGCAAGGTGTCCCCTATAACTAGTGGACAGCATATGCCAGGCCAACTTCTCGCAGTGAGGATCTGAGCCCTCCAGGTGTCTTTAGCTTCAATCCCCGGTATTGTGGAGCGGATGTTTTCAGAGCGTTTTAAATGATGATTTTATATAAAGCTCTTGTTCGAATAAGAAGTCATTTGTAAGTTGGAAGTAATGGTGAGGTGCGGTCATGCCTTTTTTTTTTTTTTTAAAGAAATGAAGCGGCCTACCACATGGAGCACTGCTTTCAAGGGAGGGAGATGCACTTTGAGATATCCGGTCAGGAGAGAGTACTAATAGACTACCCTTGACAGCACCAGTAATTGAACAAGAGTCTGAAGACCTTATTCAGGGATGAAATTACAAATTTCCCACAGCAAACCGAATTGAAAATATGCACTTCTGGACGTAGTGTTGATTTGTGTCTGAAGATTGAGACTTTTGTCAAGAATGACACCCAGGGATTTGGTGCAGTCAATGACAGTAGATTTCCAGTGAAAGATGCTAATTGAGTAAATCCATGATTGAATTCGTAGGGATGACTGGGAACAATAGACGAATAGTGCCATTTTAGGGGATTAAGTTTCAAAAGATGAGTGGCCATCCAGTCTTGAACAGGTTTTAGAGTATTAGTAGATGAGAAATGTTGACAGAGGAAACTACATTATAACTGCTTGTCATCTTTCTATATATGCTAAACGATCCAAGAGTTATTTAGTGTTACTCCAAGTAGTTCACTAATTGTATTATAGAGTAGGAACCAGAGAGCGCCCTCTTAGACCATCTGTGTTAAGACAACTAACTTTGAGAGACAAGTCTGTTTTGATTCTCTGCAGCCTATTTGTCAAGTATGATATGAATCTTAGAGGACCACTTCATTAATGCCCATAAATCTTTTAAGGGTTTCAATGAGCAAAAAGTGATTTGCTGTATCAGATACATCAGATAGGTCAAGCAGGACAACGACTAAATCGATGATGCTAAATGCATCATCCATCGCCAGGAGCAGTGCTATTGCTGTATTTCAGCCATGACTGATGTCTGGCTCTTACTCATCTAGATGATTTTCACAAATGTGTTGAGAAAGATGCATCACAACTCAGCTTTTGGTAACTTTGGCAAGAAAGAAAGTTAATGAGATCATCCTCTGAGAATATTTTGAGAATTTGGGTCAATTGGCCATCTTTAAAGCAGTCAGGGAGCTCTTCTAGGCTTACTTATGAGTTTAATAGATTAACCCAATGTTTCTACAGCTGGTGTGTCAAGTCTATGGCGAAATGTGCAGGTATTGGATCCCTAAAATGGTCAAAGGGTTTGGTTTTCATGATCATTTTAGATCAGTCATCTTCTGAGATGGAGTCAAAATGTTGCCATTTAACCATGGATTTTGCATATCATTCAGCTTTTAGTCCGTGATTGTTCACTGGATTTCACTTTATTATCAAAAAACTCAGGACATTTGTCCGATTTCACTGATTGGTCCTCAGATCTGATGGAGGGGGTATTATTAAAAGCTCTGAATAATTCAAATAGTTGTTCAGGGCTGTTCTTAACTGTGTTCATTAGAGAGTTAAAATCGGTACCATTTGTTTTGAAGATGTTTTTTTGTAGAGTAATCTGGCTGCCCTTGGAGAGTCTAGGTTAGGGTGGGATTGTGACTGTGCCAATTTCGTATCCATTCACTGCTTCATGAAAGACTCCTCAGAGCACAGACTGGTTTCAGAACTGCTATTTTTGTTGATAATGCTCATGCATAGACTCTTGAATATGGGCAGTATCTGGGTAAAGATCATTCATTTGGGTCGTCCCTCTCACTCTTCTATGGGCTCATCAGAGCATATTCAAAGGGTCATCACCCCTCTGCTTTACCTGTGTTGACCCCTTAACATTTATTGTAGATGAAGGATTGCACTCCTCCCTTTACCCCACATTTCCCAGAATAGCCTCCTTATACTCATTGTCAGTTTATATGCCTGTATTCAATTTGGTTTAAATAGTAGGATGCAGACAGTCCAAAACATGTAGGTGGCCGCATGCTTGCACAACTGTCTTTTCTCTCACTTTTTTTCTTAACTCGTGTATAGGTTTAGCCATACTTCTTGAATAGTTTCTGTTAAATATATACAACACCAAAACGATCTTCACATATTTACACATTCACATTTTCTGTTCATCCAGACACTAGGATCCAGTGCTTCTATCAATTAAATCAATTCTCCCTGTGAAGCTTTCAATTCTTACCACTTCAAATTCATGCATAGGCACGGCAGTGAAATGCAATAGAAGCATCACTTTGGCCTTCACACACAAAATCAAAAGAGATCAGGTGACTGATATGCACTCATCTATCCAAGGTACTCCTATGGAGTAGAATGTTGTATATCTTCTAAATGCGCCTCAGTGCCATGTCATGGTTATGAATAGCTCTATAAGTACAACTACAACACAAGTCCAAAAGTAGGCTAATCATTTATAGTACTATGCTCATTTACGTCTACCCTTGCTACAATTTTACTCCTACAAGGAGTTTTAGACTTCGGAAGGAGACCTAGGCTGCCACGATAGCTTTCTCACAAAACCAGGCAGAAAAACGAGCTCTTTGTGCATCAGTTTCTCCACACCCAAACAATTGGCATTGTCAAAAGGTGCTAAAGTTATCAATTTGTGTAATTCACAACAATTTATTTCATTTTATGCCCTTGTTTCGTTTGAAGGTGAAAGACCAGTACCCAGGGGCGTAGAATGTAATCCAATATCTACTTGTCCATGGGAAAGCCTACCTCATTATTCTGCTTGTCCTGTAAAAAAAAATCCACTTGTCCCTTTGATACCAGGCAGTGCAGCGACTAATTATGACAACAATCTCATTAATAAGGAGCTCTGACAATAGCCTCTGTTATTATGCCAGGGCTCATACTATAGTAGGGCTTGAATACTAACAATTTCCCTTATTGTGCAACCTTTGCGCAGATTTACATATGGGGGCTGGAGGTAGCAGTAAGCAGGGTTGGACTGCCCCTTTGAGTCTGTGCAAACTTGCATGGTTTAGGGGGTTTTAAGCAGCTCTTCTCTAAACTTTTCCCATACTGAGGTTCCCATACTACTGAGCGGTGCAGGAGTAAAACTTCTTCCGGGGTTGGAAACAAAGTGGTTTGAGGAAATGTGAACTTGTAAATGCTCAAAAGACTTTTGCATTACCAAATCTACACATGCACATTTGTTTGTGCTAAAATGCAGTTTACGAATATTTTCTAGACGTAGGATTTCATTGGCTAAATTGTTGTGAATTTGTTAGAGCTGTAAATCGGCACTAATGCTGGGACATATACCATGGGTGCATTTTTGTGTCTATCTTTAAGAATTTGGCCCCTAATTAGGTCTGGCGTTAAGCAAGACCTTTTGTTTTTACTAAAATGATATTTCTGATGGATACATCTGCCAGTGGATTCCTCACCTTGTGAATATCCCCTGCGCCAGCATTCCTCTGAACTTTTTTCCCCAGCTCTCTACGCCGACGTGGACGACGTCATAATGCATCGGCTCCGCTCGCGACTCCGTATGACGTCACCGGAGCCATAAGAGAGTCACGTCGGTGTGATGACGTCCGTTCCCTTTTTTCCACGCCGTCGATGCGCAACGGTTTTTCCAGTACTCTCCTGCTACTTTGTAGTTGTTCGGTGTTACGGTTAGAGAAAATCTATTATGTCTTCGAGGAAGTCGGGTTTTAAGCCCTGTAGGGAATGTGGGGGCCACATGTCTATGACAAACCCCCATGATGATTGTTTGTGGTGCCTTTCATCTGACCACGACATTGAAGATTGTTCAAGCTGTAGGAGGATGAATCCGAAGGCGTTGAAGGAAAGGGAGGCGAAGCTTTTTATGGCCAAGGCCAAAAAGGAGAAGAGAGGTAGAAAGAAGGAGAGGTCGAGACCGGAGTCGTCGACTTCACGTTCATCGAAGTCGAAAAAGCATCATAAGAAAAGGAAGCATTCCTCTCGGCGCCGGTCTTCGAAGAAAAAGGCGTCGAGATCGACTTCGCCTCGACGCCGAAGTAAGGATTTGTCTCCTTCTAAGTCTCCAGAAGGATCTCCTTTGCCTAAGCGGACTCCAGCGCGGTCACCGGCGCAGTCCTCGGTGCAGTCACCGGCGCCATCACCGGCGCCGTCTCCGGTTCCAGTGGAGTCGTCTGTTTCTGATGATGAGCAGGAACAAAGGAAGGAGCCTTCTCCAGGGCCTGAGGATCCTACGGCTCCGGTAGAGGACACTGCCAATCGGTCAGCTGGCCTTGCTGAGTGACCGCATTCTGCTCTTCCACAGGGAGCATATCGGTACACAGTGTCACAGTAGTCCCTGGCATTTAACAATACCAATGTGTGCTTTTTGAGCCGAAAAAATATTTTTGCCAATGTTTATTATAATAGTAGGGCCCCGACAGCTCCCACAATAGCATTTTACAAAAAGAATGCCAAAACAAAACACACCATGACTACATCAAAAGGCTTTACCAGTGCTTGTTTATTTTATTATTTCCCATAATCTCGTTGAAACTGGCTACACTGATTTTCCATAATCATTTTTTTCGGGAAGTACTAGCATGTATCAACACATTTCCCTAAATCATGCTGCAAAGAAATACTACCTCAAATTTGACAGTTTAGCTAAACTTTTTTTCCTGGTTGCCTTTTTTTAAAACACGTTTTAGTTTTTTTAAAGTAAGGAATCTATAATCTTGTTTTCAAGCATCTGCTAATTTTCTTCATCTAATCCGAGAGCATTCTGGGAGCAGTATACATCGCCTCATATTGTTATACTTTGGAAATGTTAGTACACATTTTTATACTGGAACCACTGCCAGTAGTGCAGTCCATACCTATAACATTTCCCTTTGAGCGCTGACCCTAATGATAACTTTTTTGCATTAATGACCATAAATACAAGTTCCAACAGCATTAACATATGGACACAAATATTACCTTAACTGCAAACAATGCTCTTTCCTGATCCATAATGTGATACTGTAACTAGCAGCCAAAGGGTTTGGGCCATAATTGTCCCAAGGACAAAATAAACATGAAAACGTGTTGTTCTTAACCCCAAACAATATGTGCTGTGCGTCTGGCTATAGGAGTCACACACCTTTTGTGTAATCTGTGAAGTGTGGGTAGTGGCTGCATGTCCATTTAGAGAGTACCCCAATGTGCGATTTGCGTTAATGTGGAAATTATGATTGACTCTGTGGTACGATACAAAATTGTTGAAAACAAATTGTATGAGGCATTCTGGAGAAAAAAACAATACTGTAAGCGGATGCCCTTTCAAGTAGGTTCAATGGGCATTAGATGAACATGCCAGAATATTCTGGGATAGATGGGAATTTCCAAAGGAGAACTACAGTAAGTGTATATAGTGATAAAAGGAGATCATGTCTTTCACTGGGCACATCAACAAGAAATAGGAGTTTAATTGGACACATGTACCGATCTTCCCGGTTTATAACGCTCTTTTATGTAGAATTTGGAGGCAAGTGTCTCAGTGGGGAGCACTGAGGTGATTCAAGAGCGAAGTGTTGCAAGAATGCTGTTGGAGGAATCTTGTGTGGAAAGCTTAAATGCTGAATTCAAGGATGTCGTTGGTGCCCATTCATAAACTTCGTGAGCTTTAAAATCACATTATATTACGGGAGTGTGCTCACCAATTTAGGTTTAAAAGCATCAATGCTCTCTTTACTTATCTGTATAGACTAAGCTTCAATATGAAGTGTTTATGTCAAAATTATATAATCAAACCAATAATCACTTGATTGGTTAGGTCCATTAATCATTTTGTGGATGGCATCTAGGGGATTGAGATTCTGTATAGTCTAGTGCAGCCTGCACAATGGTATTTGCGTGAACTGGCACCCCATTCTCAACCCACAGGAAATACTATAATTTTTGGGAGGAGCTGCTGTTTTATTTTCTCTACTGGGCATGGTCTGTGCTTAACAAATTGAACCCGATAATCTGTCAAACAATGTAACGATAGATGTAACCCTGAAACGTACAGTCTGATCTAATCTGTGGTGTTTCAGTTTTCCAGAGAGTAAGGCATTTTCTTTAACAGGATCGAACGGGGGTAAATAGTCTTTCAGGGTTATGCTTTAGTTGTTAAATGGTAGCGGCAGTTTCAGTCGATAACCCTTCAAGTATTGCCCGGCGGTAATCGCCTCTCATACCATTCGATAATTTACCAATGAAAGAGGCAGGCGCCGGAGACTGGAAGGCAGGAAACAAAGTTTTATTCCGTCGGAACAGAACACATCAGATCAGACAGCAAGGTATCGTCACGAGGTGCTCTAACTGCATCTCTGAGGCCTGGCCCCTTATACACAGGTTTATGACTTTATTGCAGGTTTATTGTACATGGCACATTCTTGAGATTACTTTGATGTATAAAAGAACGTCTTCGGAATCCCCACTTCGAACTCGTTCCCACACATATCTACAGTGGAAGTCCCCACCCCATCTACAGTAGGAGATGGCTATCACGCAGCTGGACATTCTGCCAATTCCCGGGGGTGTGTGCAACCGGCCGGGTCTCGGGGGGTAGGGGCTTTGATCCACTGTAATCCCTTTGATGTGGGGTGTTTCCCTTACAGTAGGGGCAATAAACTGCATCCGCAGGGCTAGGTGATGGCCTGGGATCGGTTCAGACAATGGGGCGCAGAGGAAGGGGTTTATCAAAGAGAGGCATGACCATGTATGGGATGTCGGTCAGGCGTGGGATGTGGTTCCATGGCAGGGTCGCGCAGAATGAGGGGGTTTATGGCCCGTGTATGAGAGAGCGGGGGTGGCCGGCGCGCGGGGGATGCTCGCAGCGCCAGGGGAACGCGCTGGCGATCGAGAATGAGCGGGGAGAGAGTGGGGTGCCCAAAATGGCGGCCGTGCGTTCGCTGTGCGTGGCGCTGGGGAGAGGCAAGATGGCGCAGATAATGTTCAGTTACAAGCTAAATTTCCACAGTCCTCCCTTTTAACATATCTCGCCAGCTTGTCTAGTTCGGATCTATCCCCATAATACTAAGAATTTCCACCTCATACAGAGCTTTCATTCGCTCTGTTTCAAAGTCCAAAGTCTTAGGGCAGATGCAGTTCATAAAAAGCGAACATAAAGGTGGCAGACACTGAATCCCCAAGCAACATCCACATAGTATCACAATCGGTATTAGGATAAATGAAAACAGCCTCCATCCCCAACTTTTAATAGTGTCCCAAAACCAACTCCCCAGTGACCATTCTTCTTGCTCTTGATGGACCTCTGCGGATAGTCTGTGGAGGTGTTCAATTGCTTTGTAGACTGAGGGTGAGTTATCCGGTACGTAGGTACAACAGCTGGACCCAATGATGCGGCATGCTCCTCCACGATCAGCCAGAACCACATCTAGAACGAGGCGGTTCTGAAGAGCCACTAGGCGGACGGCCTGGAGCTCGGCGGTGTTGTTGGCGAGGATGCCGGCCGTAATGTTCATCGCCGTTTCGACTGCCTGGGTTAAGTGGCGGATGGCACGGCTGTTTGCCATTGGACCCCAGAGTGGAACAAGACCTTTTACTGCGTCCATGAACTGCGCTCCGGCGGAGTCGGCTTGCACAATGTCTTTGGCACGTTTCTGTCGGTGATGGTTTGCTGGAGCCACATATGTCGGAGGAAGGACAAAGGCGATGTAGCAGGTGCCTCCCCAACCTTTCGGAAGCCAGGTGTAGGCCTTAGTACCACAGACGAAGTACATATTCGGGGAGGCAACAAAGGAAGGCGGATCAACTGAGTCCAATGTTCGGGTGATGAGGCAGGAGCTGTGGCCCACCAGCTGCGCCCCCAGGCCTTCGAGGCATACAAATCCAGTGATGTTGACGACTGATAGGGCCACTGTCAGGGTGGCGGCCGTTCGTTTCCGGAGATAAGAGAAGGTGGGTCTGGCTGGGTTGTTGAACACTTGCATTTCAACTCGTTCTTTGGCAGGGATGTCCAAGTGAAAGGAAGTGTTTGATCTCAGAGGACAGAAGGAGGCAGAAGTTCTTCCAGTTTTGTTCAGCCAGAACTCATGGTAAAAGTGTGACATGGTTCTGCTGGAAGTGGCATTGTCCTTGTAGCTTTCCTGCAGGAGGATTAACCAGGCGAGGCAGGAGCCATGGACAGAAAAAGGTGAAGGGATGAAAGGGATAGAGTGTCCAGTGGCATGTGGTAGCAATCCACAGATCCAGCAATTAGTGGCGTTGGCAGCAAGATTGTGTTGGTGGAGCAACTGCACAAAAGAGTTATTCCAGAACTCCTTACGCCTCTCTCGGAGTTGGGGTGAAAGTGAGATCAGATGGTGTTCTTTCATGGTGGTAGGTAGGTTGAACGGTGGTCAGCAATGTCTTATGAGCGGGTGTGCTCTCCTCCATGATCCAGAAGGTGACCACGAGGAGAAGGCAAAAGAGGAGGGTAATGAAAAGTGCAATAGTCTTTGAGCTGTGCATTCGGTCAGTCTTTGGGTTTTTGTAGTGGATCTTGGGACGTCCGGTTGCTTCCATCATCTTCATGTCGGGCGCTTCCATCACCTTCAAGAGACTCGGTAGCGGGCAGAACCACAGACTTTGTTTAGTTTCTCTCCTGGTGGCCTTTGAGGTGACTAGGCTACCGCTCTGAGATTTCCACTTAGCCTGTGCTCTGCTTAGCCGAAGTTCTCTCCTTTCGTCGCAAGTTATACCCTTCCTTGGATGGCACGGTGGGATCGGGATATCTTACTAACTCAAGTGTCTCTGTATCTGGGCAGCGGCTCAGGGATGGTCGGTCTTTGTCCAGAAGTTCTTCTTGGGCGGTGATGTTGTCCGTGGTTGTCAGGGTCGGTGATACCTTCTTGCAGTGGTGTGCATGCAGCCAATTGCGTTTCCCCTCCACTCGAAGAGCTGTTCGGGTGGTGATCAGGACTTGCAGGGGGCCCGTCCACCGGGGCTCCAGACTCTTGGTGCGCTGGAAGTTACGCACTAAGACGAAGTCACCGGGTTGGATGTCGTGTCCGGGGCCCCTGGAAACATCGGGAATGGCGTGCAGCACCTGCTGATGGATAACAGACAACGTTTTAGTTAGGTTATACAAATAGTCAGACATGAGGACGTCCGGGACGTCGTGGATGGATGTTGGCTTTGGAGCAGCCCAAAGGTTCATGGGCCGCCCGAAAACGACCTCGTAGGGGGTTAAGTGGTGTTTAGTGGGGGTGGAACGCATTGATAGCAATGCTAGCGGGAGAGCGTCTGGCCATCTCAGTCCTGTGGTGGCGACTATTTTTGCTATCTTAAGCTTCAATGTGGCGTTGTGTCGCTCAACCAAGCCTGCAGATTGGGGATGGAAGACCGCATGGAATTTCTGTTTTACACCCAACCCTTTTAAGATGAGTTGGATAACTTCGGCTACGAAGTGGGGGCCGTTGTCGCTCCACAAAATTCGACAAAGGCCGTATCGGGGGAAGAATTCCTTCAGTAGTACTTTTGCGGTAGTCATAGCGGTGTTGTCATGGGTTGGGTATGCTTCCACCCACTTGCTGAAGGCACACACAACGACAAGTACGTACTTCAAACCTTGGCACCTTTCTAACTGGACATAGTCCATTTGTAGGACTTCAAAGGGGTGATTGGGGACCCCAAACCCTCCCCGGGGTACAGCAGTTCCTTTCCCAGGGTTGTGTTGGAGGCATACTAGGCATTGTTGGACCAGACGTTTGGCTGAGTCTGGGTTTTTGTCGTTGTGCCAGACTTTGGAGATGAGTTCGATCATGGGGGCAGACCCTATGTGTGCGGGGGAGTGTGCCATGGTCAGCATGGGGATCAAGTATGAGTCTGGTAGCAACCATTTGTTCAAGTCTTTAGTTCGCCAGCAACCGTCATCGTCTTTCAATCCCACCCGGGCCCATTCAGTTAATTCGTGTGGTGTGCTGGCTAGTTGGATATCCCTAATCGTTTCCCTAGCATCCTTCCATTTCTCAGTTTGTGACCTGGTCACGTACATACGGGTCGTGGACCTATTCTCGGCTGTGGTTCGGGCAGTAATGTCAGCCAGTGCATTTCCCTGTCCTATGTCTGTCACCTTCTTGTGTGCCTGGCATTTGATCACAGCTAACCGTGTGGGGAGGAGGACTGCTTCGGTCAGGGCAGAGACTAGATCTCCATGCAGGATGGGGGTGCCATGAGAAGTCAAGAATCCCCTCTCTTTCCATAAGAGCCCAAAGTGGTGAACTACCCCGAAGGCGTACTGACTGTCTGTGTAAATGTTTGTGGTTGTCCCTGCTGCCAGGATGCAGGCTCGTGTGAGAGCAATTAGTTCCGCCGCCTGTGCGGATCGCTGTGTGATGCGGGCTGTCTCAACAACTGTTCGGGCTGTGGTGACTGCATAGGCAGCTGAGGTGGTGCCATCGGGGAGCTTGATGCATGAGCCATCCACCCACAGTTCTCCGTCAGGGTCTGGGAAGGCAGTATCCCGGAGGTCAACCCTACTCTTGGTTTGTTCGTCGGTGAGGGTCACGCAATCATGTATAGGGGACGCATTGGGGTCAGCGTCAGGGAGAGGCAGTAGAGTAGCTGGATTCAGAGTGGTGCATCGTTTCAATGTGATGTGATGTGGGGTTCAAGCGGAGTCAGTTCGTAACCAGTCAGTCGTGCGCTAGTCAGGTGTTGAGTCTTGGTTTGGTTCAGGAGGGTGTCAACCGCATGGGGTTCCAATACTGTGAGGGGGTTCGAGAGCACGATCCCCTCGCTTTGCCGGATAGAGATAGCAGCGGCGGCTACTGCTCGAAGGCAGGCGGGCAAAGCTCTGGCTACAGGGTCAAGAGTGGCAGAGAAGTAGGCACAAGGGCGTTGCTTAGGGCGTATGGACTGGGTTAGGACAGACAACGCACATCCCTCCCTTTCGTGGGTGTAGAGGGAGAAAGGTTTAGTGTAGTCTGGGGTTCCTAGGACTGGGGCCGAGCAGAGGGCGTCTCGTAATTCTTTGAAGGAGGATTGACATTCGGGTGTCCAAGGGAGGGGGAAGGGGACATCTTTAGCCAGCAGGGAAAGCAGGGGTTTTACGATAAGACTGAAGTTTGGCAACCATTGTCGACAAAAGGAGGTGAGGCCTACTAGGGACCGTACTTGCTTCTGAGTTTTGGGAACAGGGGTTTCTAGGATGGTCTGAATTCGGTCAGGGGTAAGTTTTCTCCCGTCTTTGGATAGTAGGTGGCCTAGATATGTTACTTGTGGTTGGCAGAATTGCAATTTCTTCCTGGAGACCTTGTGACCGTTCTCCGCGAGGAAGCGGAGGAGGTGAATGGTGGCTGTGACGGCAAGTGGAGTGGTGTCGGCCGCCAAAAGAATGTCATCGACGTACTGTATCAACACCACTCCATCGGGTAGTTGGACTGCATCTAGTTGCCTCTTGAGGGCTTGGCTATAAATACTGGGACTCTCAGTGTAGCCTTGGGGTGCCCTGCAGAATCTGTACGAACGGGCTTTTAAAGTGAAGCCGAACAGGTAGCGGCTGTCTGGGTGGATGGGGATGGAAAAGAATGCGTTCTTGAGATCAATAACAGTAAAGGTGGTGGCAGTGGATGGAATCAGGGTGAGGATGGTGGTGATGTCTGAGACCACGGGGTACTGGGGTATGACTACTTTGTTAACCTCTCTCAAATCAACAATGAAACGGTAGGCTTTCTCATCTCCCTCGCCTTGCTTCTTTACAATGGGTAGGATAGGGCTGTTGCAAACATTACTGACTACTTCTTCTACCACTCCTGCCTCGAGTAGGGACTCGATGATTTCCACCAATGCCTTCTCGCCTTCGGGCGATATCCGATACTGTGGAAGCTTTGGGAGCACTGCGTCCGGTCGTACGGTTATGTTTACCGGGTCGATCACCATGCGCCCTACATCTGAGTCGGTTTTAGCCCATAGATGTGAAGGTAATGTGTCGAGTAGGGACATGTCGGCATCGGTTATAGAGAGCATACGCCGTGTGTGACAGGGTCTGGACAGATCTGGGTTATCGTGTAGGATGACTCGAACTCCGTCTGGGGAGCATCTGATGGTAGCTCGAAAATGTTTTAGCAAATCAAGTCCCATAATAGCATCGGGGGTGTTGGAGGAGAGCAGATAGGTCGTGTCAGTGGTGTTATCTTCTAAGTCAAAGGAGATTGGTGCTGATAAGGGGTTAGTGGAGGGCGTTCCATCGAAGCCTATTGAGGTTACATGTGAGCCAGACAAGGGTGCCCTAGGAATCAGTCGTTTAGATAACGCACTACGTGTCGCCCCAGTGTCTACCAGGAATGGAGATTTTGTGCCCAAGACCTTAGCAGTGACGTAAGGACCTTGCTGGTCAACACGGAGTTCGACTGGATCCCTCCCTTGCCCCTGGCGGTCCTATGCGAAGTCATGGGTGCTTTCATAGTCGGACTGTTGACACTGGTTTTGTCGGGGGCGATCAAAGGTGTTTGGTCGGGGAACTACCTTTACAACGCAACTTTTATAACGCTGTGCTATTACAACGCATTTTTTACAACGCTAAAACTTTTACAACGCATGCTTTTACAACGCGTTCTATTATATGGTAAGTACCTTTACAACGCATATACCTTTACAACGCATTTTGTGGAAATGCTTTTACAACGCATGTATTTACAATGCATGTGTTTACAACGCAAGATGTTATATTGTAAGTACTTTTACAACGCATATACTATTACAACGCATTTTTTTTTGCAAAATATTTATCTAAATATTATTACTTGGGTAGCATTAAAATTAAAATTAATACTTGAGGTTTTTTTTTATTATAGCAATTCTAATTAAAAAAAGGGCAGTAGTTAATCAAAAAAATAATACTTGTGTATTTTTTCTGGTAGAAATGTTTAATTAAAATTAATACTTGAGTATTTTTTTTTTATATAGCATTTCTAATTAAAAAAAGGGCAGTAGTTAATAAATAAAATAATACTTGTTTTTTTTTTCTGGTAGAAAAGTTTGGTTGGTTAGTAGTAAAAAAAATACTTGAGTATTTAAAAATTTAAAAAAAAAGCAATATTTATTTGAAATAAGTGAGTAGTTTATAAAAATAATAATACTTGAGTATTGTGACTGGTATAAAAGTTTGGTTTGTTTGGTGATAAAATAATAGTTTAGTATTTTCAAAAAAGTGAGTAGATAATCAAAATATTAATGCATGTGTATTTTATTAAGTAGAAATGAGTAATACTTGAGTATTTTAAATTTTAATACTTGAACATTTAGTTTAGTGTTTTAAAATATAAGAAATAGATACTTACTAAAAACTTATTTTAAATGTTGAGTATTTATCTACTTAAAAATAAGTTTTCTTAAACAATAAAGAGTATATAATATTTAAAAATAAAGAAAAATGATTGAGTACCTATTTTTAAATACTAGAGTATTTTTATCACATATGAAAATACAAGAGTATTTATATGTTTAAAAGAAAGTGTCCTTTTAAAAATAAATGGAAGTGTATTTTTGATTAATTTATTATAAAAATAAATTAATAATATATTTAAAAAATTAATATCAATATTTAAAAATATTTATAGTAATAATTATACAAATTTAACATTTATAAAATTAATAAAGGACATAAAGGAAAATTTAGAAATCAGAAATAACAATTATAACTTACTTTTTGAATTTCTTTCCCACGGTTTTGCATTGAAGTCTATGAGCGTGTTTGTCCTTTATTTATTTTGGCAGCCTCAGCATATACAGCCCGCGGAACAAGAAAAGAAAGTACAGAAAGTGCAGTAAGAGGAAGTTTTGAAAGGAAAAGACAATAGAGCCAAGGTAAGGAACATATTAAGTAATTTTACCTTTATTAAATTACAATATTGGAGATTTAAAAACTTAATTAAAAATAATGACAGGAAACAATTATTTATTTCACATTTTTATTACATTTAAAAAACATGAAAAAAATAAACATATTTTTCATAAATTTTTCAAAGTAAGTTTTAATTTTTAAACAAAAAATAAATATTTTATTTACATATATTAACATTTATTTACAGTTGAATGTAAAAAAGTAGTCCGCCATAAATACAGAAGCACGCGATGACGTAAGGACGTGTGCGTCGACGTAATACGCCATTTTGCAGAGCATCGGAGGAGGAAGCAGCAGGAAGCTGATCTGCGTCCAGGTAGGAAATATTTTATGTTTATATTATAGAATAAACCTATTTAAGGGATACATATATAGTAAGGAAAGAATAAGGGGAGGTTGCTGGAAAACTAATAGATGTTATAAAAGTTGTCAAACATGTCCACATTAATGTCATTAATACATGCCTATGTCGGGTCGCTGAAAGTAAGTTAGTTATTTTAAAAAAGTATGTAACTCATTCTAAATAAAAAGTTACGGTTTAGACAGTGGATTTCTCTGGTTCCGAAGATAAAGATGTACTGTCGATCTTCATTTCTTGTTACAAAAATTGTGCGTACTTTACTATTTTGTCAATCTTAGTTTGAAATACAAATGAAAATTCAGCTGCAATGTGTATTAAGGAATATGGTTGATTTTCTATTTTATAGTTCGGATTGAGTTTTGGAGATTGGTTTTGACGGAATTTAATTTTGATTTTTTCTATAATTTGGAAAATGGCGTACCGATAATGATAAAAGGTTCGAAGACTATGGAACAGTAAATTTTTCAACATTGGTTTAGGTTGGATGAAATGAAGATTTGTTTGAAAAAATGGAAAAAAAACCCGACTTGTTAATTTGGAAAAAAATTTTTAAAAAAAAATCTTTGTATGCCAATTAAATCATTGTAATTACTGTAATTTTTAGCAAAGCAGGAAAGTAAGCAAATTCATTGTTTTAAAAAGAAAGAATGTTAGAAAGATTTTCGAGGTAGTCTATAGCCACACACAACGAAAACTGTTGTAGAATTGCCAATAGTCTCTCTGACATTTCCCTTGTTTTGACTGTAACTCGTGGGTTTAGACTACCTGCGAGTGTTTGTGCTAATCTCATTTCTTGGAAACTTTGCTCCTTCTTCAAAGTTTCCAAAAATGAGTAGAAGTTCGGATGAGGTTTTCCTATTGTATGATTGAAGGAGTTATGCCACCCCTCAATGGCATTGTTTGTTTTGGCCTCTCCCTCTAAACAACTCGTGTAGCAGTTCCACCACTCCACATGGAATCGTGGCTTCCTCCTGCGACCCGATCTGCTTAGGTGTCCAATCCATGTGTCCTCAAAATAATTTAGAATGGGTGCCAATTTTTCCTCGTTACTCGTATAATAAACAGATTCTATAATTGCAGTGTAGTACTCGTCCACACTTTCGGGAGGAACAAAACAAAGTGCAGTTAATTTTTTTAGTTCAAACTGTAATTTGCTATCCCGAGAATATTCTGCAACTAGGGATGTTTTTTGTAGTTTACGCCAAAATGCCTGCGAAAAATGGAAAAAACATCCCTGAATTTGGGTATCCGTGTACGTTTTGGTGATCACATTGATCATGCTCAATTCAAAATCGATTATTATTTTTCGAGGACTTGCAGATGTTTTGCTTTTAATCACTGATAAAAGTTCAGTGTATGTTGCAGAAGTCTTATCAGGTAGCAAACTATACACTAAAGGAATTACACTATTGTTAATCTTAGCATGTATAGTGTAAATTTGAGTGAAAGGATGGGGTGTACTTTTAAACGTCCCATCCATCATCCAAATTTCACTACTTTCTAACTTAGCAAGGTTACGGGGGGTACTAAAAATTAAAATACGTTTCTGAGGGTTTTCGTTGTCATGCAGAAGGAAAGGTTCATCAGAAAAAGAAATAGAAAGATCATGAGGAATTCTAATGTCAGAAAATGTATGTGGTGTAGACAATTGAATATTACTTGCCTGCTTTTGTCTCTGAATAATTCTTCTCAAATTGGGTATTATAGGCATGTTGCTAGCAACATGACTGGGGACATGCTGTGCAACCTCCCTTAAAATGGATCCTGTAGAATCATTGGAGGTGCTTGCAATAGCTTTCATTTCATTAATTGTCTCTCTGATTTCTACATCCATTGCAGAGGCAGAGTGGTTATGTTCTGTGGTTTTCACAACCAAATTATCAACAGTAACCGCTCTGCCACTGCAATGGGTAGTGTAGTATTGCACGCACCTCCAATGATTTCTAGTTAAACTTATTCTTTCCTTACTATATATGTATCCACCATGGTTTAACAGATTTTTTCCCTTCCTAGATTTAATGAAGTTGGCTGCTCCAAGGCTAGACATTATCTGAAAAAAAAAAAAAAAGAAAAAACATTTAGCTTGATATTTAATAATAGTTGTATACAAAACATAACATGTACTCAATGCTTTCTTTTGCCTACTGATGCATCTTCATAGAGTAAGAATAGCACATTGTTACCCCTACACTATACAACACTTACCCAACTGCTGCAGCTTCCTGGAGTTAGAATAGTACATTGTAACCCCTACAGTATCCAACACTTTCCCTACTGATGCACCTTCCTGGAGTTAGAATAGTAAATTAATACCCCTACACTATCCAACACTTACCCTACTGTAGCACCTTCCTGGAGTTAGAATAGTAAATTGATACCCCTACACTATCCCACACTTTCCCTGCTGATACACCTTCCTGGAGTTAGAATAGTAAATTGTTACTCCTACACTATCCAACACTTTCCCTACTGATGCACCTTCCTGGAGTTAGAATAGTAAATTGATACCCCTACAGTATCCAACACTTTCCCTACTGATGCACCTTCCTGGAGTTAGAATAGTAAATTAATACCCCTACACTATCCAACACTTACCCTACTGTAGCACCTTCCTGGAGTTAGAATAGTAAATTGATACCCCTACACTATCCCACACTTTCCCTGCTGATACACCTTCCTGGAGTTAGAATAGAAAATTGTTACTCCTACACTATCCAACACTTTCCCTACTGATGCACCTTCCTGGAGTTAGAATAGTAAATTGAGACCCCTACACTATCCAACACTTTCCCTACTGCAGCACCATCCTGGAGTTAGAATAGTAAATTGATACCCCTACACTTTCCCACACTTTCCCTACTGCTGCACCTTGCTGGAGTTAGAATAGTAAATTAATACCCCTACACTATTCAACACTTACCCTACTGCTGCACCTTTCTGGAGTTAGAATAGTAAATTGATACCCCTACACTATCCAACACTTTCCCTACTGATGCACCTTCCTGGAGTTGGAATAGTAAATTATTACCCCTACACTATACCACACTTTCCCTACTGCTGCACCTTCTAGGAGTTAGAATAGTAAATTAATACTCCTACACTATCCCACACTTACCCTACTGCTGCACCTTTCTGGAGTTAGAATAGTAAATTGTTACCCCTACACCATCCCACACTTTCCCTACTGCTGCACCTTCCTGGAGTTAGAAAAGTAAATTGATACCCCTACACTATCCCACACTTTCCCTACTGATGCACCTTCCTGGAGTTAGAATAGTAAATTAATACCCCTACACTATCCAACACTTACCCTACTGCTGCACCTTCCAGGAGTTAGAACAGTAAATTGATACCCCTACACTATCCAACACTTTCCCTACTGATGCACCTTTCTGGAGTTAGAACAGTAAATTAATACACCTACACTATCCCACACTTTCCCTACTGATGCACCTACCTGGAGTTAGAATCGTAAATTTTTACCCCTACACTATCCAACACTTACCCTACTGATGAACCTTCCTGGAGTTAGAATAGTAAATTAATACCCCTACACTATCCAACACTTACCCTACTGCTGCACCTTCCTGGAGTTAGAATACTAAATTGATACCCCTACACTATCCCACACTTTCCCTACTGATGCACCTTCCTGGAGTGAGAATAGTAAATTAATACCCCTACACTATCCCACACTTTCCCTACTGATGAACCTTCCTGGAGTTAGAATAGTAAGTTGTTACTCCTACACTATCCAACACTTTCCCTACTGAGGAACCTTCCTGGAGTTAGAATAGTAAATTGAGACCCCTACACTATCCAACACTTTCCCTACTGCTGCACCTTCCTGGAGTTAGAATAGTAAATTAATACACCTACACTATCCCACACTTTCCCTACTGCTTCATCTTCCTGGAGTTAGAATAGTAAATTAATACCCCTACACTATCCCTCACTTTCCCTACTGCTGCACCTTCCTGGAGTTAGAATAGTAAATTAATACCCCTACACTATCCAACACTTACCCTACTGATGCACCTTTCTGGAGTTAGAATAGTAAATTAATACCCCTACACTATCCCACACTTTCCCTACTGATGCACCTTCCTGGAGTTAGAATAGTAAATTAATACCCCTACACTATCCCACACTTTCCCTACTGATGCACCTTCCTGGAGTTAGAATAGTAAATTAATACCCCTACACTATCCAACACTTACCCTACTGCTGCACCTTCCTGGAGTTAGAATAGTAAATTAATACCCCTACACTATCCAACACTTACCCTACTGCTGCACCTTCCAGATTTTGGATAAGACAAATGTTACCTCTACAGCATGGTAGATTTTAAAAATTGTTGCAACTTACAATGTTTGACTAAATTACCTTTTTTTCCGAATTGGTTTTCTGGCAGACTCCTGTTCAGTGGTATTGCTGAGTCGGTTTGTGTAGACACTTTTGAGGTGATTTGTTGGGGAATGGGTAAATAAATGTCTGGAAAAGTGAAAAAAGAAAAAACTTTGAATACAGAACGATGTTGAGAAATGTGTTTAGTAACATTATTCCACAAAAATTGCACATGTGATATAAGTTGCTGCACATAACTATTTCCTTTATGAAAAATACATTCTTTATATATGAAATATAAATCTAAAATTTGAAAATTTAATCATAATTACATTGATTATTGCTTGAAATTTACCTATGTGATAGTTAGTCAAATATTTTAAAGGTAAAGAATCCGTGCTGTAAAAAAATACCTTGATTTTGAGAATTTGCTTTTGTGGATGAGGTGGTAGAGGATGTTTTTGTTTGTTGGCTCAAATTTTTAGTTTTGAGAAAAAAAAATCTTTTCTGTTCTGGAAAAAAGGCGAAAAAAAGATAATTAATGGTGGGTAGAAATGTAGTACTTGAGTATTTATAAAATTAAACAGACATACAATATAACTAGTACTACATGATACTGTCCTAATTAAAACACATTACTGTAGTAGAAATAGAGATATGTACCCCTACCCTACACAAAAATATCACTGATGGTGCTTTTTCCTACAGAAAAAATTTAATATTGTTTCTCAAAACTATCCATTACTTTTCAAATTAGGGACGAAACAGGAGGAATAATTGCAAAAGAATGGATTAATAATGTATCGTTATAATAAAATGGGAAAGAAAACATACCTTTTCTAGTAGGTATTTTGTTATCGTGCCTTTATCCTGATGTTTGCTGGAGGTTAAAAGGTTTTTGTGGAAAGATGTTCACTGTTGGAGAAATAAAAAAAAAATTGTTCCTTTGTCAACGTTGGTTATAAAAAGAAAATTTTGATTTCTATGCAGTGTGATTGAGTATTAAAAAAAAACACCATTGGCATACATGACTTTATGAAATTTTTAAAAATAAATTTTACAAGTAAAACCATGACACAAAAATAACATTTACCTAAACAATTGAGTTTGTCAGTCGTTCACGTGGTGGGGATGTCCAAATAGGTTCAGCTGCTGTGGAATGTAAAAATCTTCAGATTTTCTGGTTGTGGAAAATAAATTACTTGTTTTAATTTTGAGTTTTATTTTATTAATAATATATTGGAAACAGTTTATTTCTTAAGTTATTATTATTAAGTGAAAAAATATTTTTTCTGGTTTAAGAAAATATATTTTTCTAAAAACTATCGTTAACATATATATTAATAACTTACTAGTATTTGCTTTGTTGTAAATTCCGTGCTCTCTCTGAGGAGGTCGCAGTGCAGGTGACAGAGGGTCAGCTTATTACGTCTGCTCTCTCTGCTAGTTGATAATCAACTGAGTGCAAAATGGTGTCTCACTTGTATTTATAAGTTTTACTGTGTGTCACTTTTAATTTTTTTAAAAACTGCGTTCGTTGTGTTTTTTTTAATGCTTTGTTTTACTGTGGAAAATGATATTTTAAAAATGCTTTAAAAGAAATAATGTTTTTAATCATTTGCTCCGTTTTGGCATCCATCTTGGAACATGTCTTTTGGTATTGTTTACATAGAAACTGTGGTAGGACAAATTTTACAAGTGAGATGGGTAAAATGGCGCCTACGTGTATGTGTGTTATATTTTCGTTAGTTTACTTACTTTGCTTACTTTGCGATCTATTCATGTTAAAAATGTGTATGCACTGTAATTTAGTTTTTCTTTAGTATTTAAAATTTACAAATGTCCTAAAACTGATTTTTATGGGGAATTTTGAGTATTAATTTTAATACTCGAGTATTAATTTTAATACCCGAGTATTAATTTGGTACTTCTTTTTAGTCGATTTACGTACAGTTCTTCTCCACGTTTTAATACACTTCCCCACCCTAAAACCCCTAATTTCCCTGCATCCCGTGCCAGATTTTATTGTACTTTTAATTTAAAAAAAAAAAAAAATCGCGTTGTAATGGTATGCGTTGTAATATACTTCGTTGTAACAGCACTTTTCATTATTGTAATAGGTTTGGCGTTGTAACAGAATTCGTTGTAAAGTAATGCGTTGTAATAGTACTAGCGTTGTAAAAAATGCGATGTAAAGGTATGCGTTGTAATAGCATGCGTTGTAACGTCATACATCCGTTTGGTCTGCCTGGCCTGTCGTTGATGGCGTCGTTCGTGTACCCTCGTCCCTGTCCTCTATTTCTGGGGTCATATGCTGTGTCTCTGGGGTCCCTATTTTTGTTCATTTCCAGAAGGACCGGGCACTGGGATTTCCAGTGTCCGAACCCTCTACAGAACGCACATTGATTCCCATCTAAGTCTCTCCGTCCGTTGTAGGGTGCAGGGGTATGGTCTTTAGGGGGCACCTTTCTAGGGGCGGTGGGTTGGTAATTCCCTTTCGGGGGCTCTCTTCCTATGGTCACCCCTTGCAACTGTGCTATCATTACCCTCTCCTTCAGTTCCTTTTTCTTCCTTTCTGACGCCCTATCGTTCTCATTCTTTTGGTTTTCGTAGTATTGGGCCATCTGGAGGATAGCTGCGGGTTTGGAGGCTGCCCAACTACTCTCGCTGGTCTGCAGCTTCTGGGAAACTTCTTGTGACAGACCCTTCACATAATTCTGGACAAAGAGGTGATGTCCGGTTGCAGTGGTCATGTCCTGGCCACTATAATCGGAAAACACAGTCTCGAACCGAGAGAAGTATTCAGACACATCCTCCTGGGGTTTCTGGCGACAAGCCGTCACTATCGACCAATCTACCTTTCTTTCTGGGATTAGAGTCTTCAACTTATGTACAATCTTGTCTGGGAGCTCCAATATGGCTTTCGGGGGTTTCTGTCCTGGTTCTCGCTGTTTATCTATGGTATCGAGTTGTACCCAGGTATATCCGAACGGCTCAGCGTCGTCCACTTTCCGGATTTGTTTCCACACATCAGCCGGCAGACATAATCCGAAGAACAAGTCGATATCTGCTAAAGTCATTATTGTTGAGCCTAAGGCTGTACCTAGTTCGGTGTAGAAGGCAGTCGGGTTCTTTCTTAAGTCGGGTAGAGTTTTTCTAAAGGTCAAAATATCTTGTCGATCCCATGGCTGGTAGACCCAATTATATACAACCCTCCCCTTCGCATCTTGGTGGTTGATGTCGTCATGTGTTCCCTGACCTCGTGGGGGGACCCAGTAGGGGGCGGCCTCTTTGATGGGCATCATGGTATCAGTCCTTCCTTCCTGGGGCTTAGCCGCTATGGGGGTTTCTGTTTTGGTTGTCTGCCTGTGTTCTTTAAGGTGTCAATAGACCTCGAGTGTACGAGTGAAGAGGTTCGTCACATCGCCCTCTCCTTCTTCCCCAATGTCTACCTTCCTATATAGGGCCGCTAAGCCTTCGGGACCTTTATCGCGGTACCTATCCTCATATGCATTCAGGGCGTGGTAACAAAGTCGTATGACAAAGTGTCGTCTGCGGCTGTCGGCATACGAGTTATACACATCTGTTATATACTCCTCACTTGCCTTTCGCTCCACCAGTGTCCCTACTATCTTGTCGATTCCTGCTCGTTCATCCTTTGTTAGTCGATTCATTCTGGTGGAATCTTTCTTTCTTATCTCAGGGTCATCCAACGTCATTGCCGACGTTGTGTTCAGTACAAGAGGCTCGGCCGGCGCGGAGGCCGTGAGGACCGAGGCCCCTGTACTGCTTTCGCTCGTGTTTGGGGGTTGTGGGTGTTGCACTACCGATTGGGAGGGTGCGTATGGAGGGGGCATGTAAATGATTGGGGGACCTAATAGTAATTCGTCATTCGTTCGTTGCTTAGAGGACAACTCAGGGTAGAGCATAGAGGGGGTCCTAACAGCGTACTGGCCTGAGGTTTCGGGCTCCTGTCTTAGTTTAGTTTCCCTTCTCTCCTTTATTTCTTCTTCTAACTTTCTAGCGGCAAGGTGAGCTGCCTTTCGTAATTCCTTTTCTGCCTTTACTTCTTCCCTCTTTTTCCGTTGCGTTGCTTCTTTGCGCCACATGCCGATACTGTCAAGCATAGTAGGCGTCGTCTTATTGCTACGCAGAGCCATTTCTAGCACTTCTATCTTATGGTCGTCGAAGGATCCCATCAGTGGCCACTGACTCTCGGGGTCCTTCCTTGTATATTTATGCCATAGCTTGCTATAAGCTACGGCGACTAGTCCATATTTAGTGAACATGTCCTTATTAGGGGTGCCTTCCAGTGGAGCCGGATGGTCCACCTCTAATAAGCGGTCCGGGCAGAACCAACTACCAATCAGTGGGGAGAAGATAGGCATGACGGGTTTCAATGGGGACAAAAGTCAGCACTACCTATCTTTTCACTGCTTGCAAAGACTAGACAGAATATTTCTATTCCTTGTTATTTGTAAGCAGAGAATACCTCCAAAGAACCAATATCGAACAACTAGTGTTCGGACAATCAATCAATCAATCAATCGATGGGGAGATAAAGATAGGCACGACGGGTTACAACGGGGACAAAAGTCTGCGTTACCTACCCTTCACTATTTGCAAAGACTAGACAGAATATTTCTATTCTACGTTATTTGCAAACAGAGAATATCTCAAAGAGCACTATTCTTCAAAACAATCAATGTTCGGACAATCAATCAGTGGGGAGATAAAGATAGGCACGACGGGTTACAACGGGGACAAAAGTCTGCGTTGCCTACCCTTCACTATCTGCAAAGGGAGAGAGAGAGAGTATTTCTACTCCTCCCCGTTTGTAGACAGCGAATATCTCAAAGAGAACAATCAATGAGCAATACTAGTATTTCAAAACTTCAAACAATCAATCAATTATTTCGCAATTTGTCGTGTATCACGACCTTACCCGGACCGCGTGGACAGTTTCTCGTCTTCCGCCTCCAGCGCCCGATCGTCCTCTACTCTCCGTATTTGCCGCGGCACTCCTGATGGTTCCCAGTCAGGACCGTAGATCACTCGAGAGAGGTCTGCTCGGAACCAGTGAAGTTCGGATGATCGGCTGCCAGACGAGGGTCTATTGGGCAGGAGCTCTCCCGATCGTTGCAGTCGTTCACTCTGTCGTCAGGACCTCTCCCACTGGATCCACGTGTCTCTGATGGGCCCCACGCTTGGGACGCCAATTGTTAAATGGTAGCGGCAGTTTCAGTCGATAACCCTTCAAGTATTGCCCGGCGGTAATCGCCTCTCATACCATTCGATAATTTACCAATGAAAGAGGCAGGCGCCGGAGACTGGAAGGCAGGAAACAAAGTTTTATTCCGTCGGAACAGAACACATCAGATCAGACAGCAAGGTATCGTCACGAGGTGCTCTAACTGCATCTCTGAGGCCTGGCCCCTTATACACAGGTTTATGACTTTATTGCAGGTTTATTGTACATGGCACATTCTTGAGATTACTTTGATGTATAAAAGAACGTCTTCGGAATCCCCACTTCGAACTCGTTCCCACACATATCTACAGTGGAAGTCCCCACCCCATCTACAGTAGGAGATGGCTATCACGCAGCTGGACATTCCGCCAATTCCTGGGGGTGTGTGCAACCGGCCGGGTCTCAGGGGGTAGGGGCTTTGATCCACTGTAATCCCTTTGATGTGGGGTGTTTCCCTTACAGTAGGGGCAATAAACTGCATCCGCAGGGCTAGGTGATGGCCTGGGATCGGTTCGGACAATGGGGCGCAGAGGAAGGGGTTTATCAAAGAGAGGCATGACCATGTATGGGATGTCGGTCAGGCGTGGGATGTGGTTCCATGGCAGGGTCGCGCAGAATGAGGGGGTTTATGGCCCGTGTATGAGAGAGCGGGGGTGGCCGGCGCGCGGGGGATGCTCGCAGCGCCAGGGGAACGCGCTGGCGATCGAGAATGAGCGGGGAGAGAGTGGGGTGCCCAAAATGGCGGCCGTGCGTTCGCTGTGCGTGGCGCTGGGGAGAGGCAAGATGGCGCAGATAATGTTCAGTTACAAGCTAAATTTCCACATAGTCTTATGGAAATATCAAATGGAGGGTGATAATTCTAATTTGAGATGTGTTCGAAAGAAATGCTTTGACATTAGAGAATAAATCAAGATTGGAGCAACAAAAAGTAGTAGCGTATTTACGCTTTACATTTTCAACCAAAGTTATTAGGCCAAAAAAGAATCACGTGAAGGCCAGTGCTACTTAATTGAGGAACAGTTGTTGTTTCCGCACCACTGAACTGAAGTGCAGACATGATTCTGGTTCATCGTTCTTAAATCTATTACTTTTAAAAAGCATCACCACTTGGCCCGTGGTACACAATGAGATCACTAAGCATTGGCAGGCCAGTCGTGTACATTTGCATTAAATCGTGATGGCCAGGTGAAGTCATTATTCTGGGCTTACCTCTTTACAGCCTGTGTTTCTCAGGAGGAAAACTGGAGCTTTCGTGCTGGTAGGTGCTGATAAATGAAAGCCTGGCCAGGTGCTGCACTCTGAAGCCCTATGTGCTTCCAACCAACGTCATGCAAGGGCAATCACTCCACCTTTTTTAAACATTTACGCCAGATAACATTGGCCCCCCACCCTTTAAAGCATTCGGTCTTCACTGTTTTTCATTCGCAGCCTACCAGACAGTGCAGCTGTCTGATTTACTAAATACATCTTGGGGACATTCAGAAAGTTTACCCAGGAATGCGTTGTGCCCGTTGCTTACCATTGGCTTTGCAACTTACATTTTCTGGCTTTCTATTTGCTGGCTTTATGTGCTTTAGGCTGTCCAGCTTGAGTTCGTCCTTATCGTTGTCCAAACCTTGTTTACTGTATTCTTCCACAAACTCGCTTTTTGTTAATAGTCATTTACATCTTATTCTTACCTGGTCACATTTGCTGGCCATTCAAGGACAGAGTGTCAAATGTCAATCTGTGTTTTCCGAGAGAGCTTGGAATTAACTTTTTTTCTTTGACTTCAAAGTGAGAGCGTTTATAGGAAAGAGGAATGTAGATTACTCTCCCCATGGAGTCTGCTCGTGCCCCTCCTATGCTTCAGTTAAGGAGGCTTTAATGTAACCCTTAAATAGCGCATCCTGTAACATGCAAATGACAGATTTATATTTTAGGTAGATCGGTAAGTGGGTTACTACTTTTAACACAGATTATTTTGTTACTTGCAGTTAATCTCTCTCTCTCTCTCATATATATGTAATGTAGCACAGTGAGAAATGAAGGACATGTGACTCCTACACCTTGTAACCCTCACTGTTTTATGCAACAAACATCTTGTACATTGATTTACATGCTTGCATGATGAAGTATTATCATATATAATACGTATGTTATATAAAGCATTCTTACACCCATCAAAGGAATGAGTAGAGCTATAAAAGAAATACAATAATGGTATTTACATTATGTGTGCAAATACTGGAACAGACCAACTCATCAGTGTTTGTAAGTCTCTTATATACAGGGAATGAGCAAAGTTAAAAGCATGATTCCCTTAAGCACCTGTGAAGTGAGAACAAGCTGTAAGCCTTTCTTTCCCTTCCTTTCTATTTGCATCTAAGTGTGAGCCTCCAGACCACACCCAATCAAGATCATCTTTGAACATAAGGAGGCCAGATGGCCCTTTAATTGCAGCCTGTCTTTGGCCCAGCTGGAGGCGAAAATATATTTAAAAAAGGCCTGTCCTCGCCTCCATGTTGCTGCTTAAATGAAAGCAGACAACGGTGCAGGTGGTGCTAAGCATGACCCAGTGTCTGAAAATTACACCAGGGCAAGTTCAAAACAGGCAAAGTCATTCTTCACAAAGAACAATACACATCACTGTTCTTGTAAGCACCTCAGACCACCTCTTTCTTCCCTATCCTTTGAACATGCACTTCTAGAAGCTTACTTCATTTTCAAACATCTAGCGCCATGAGACCAGTACAATTAGACCTGATAGGAACTTTGAACCAACGCTAATACTCCGGTTTACATTTTAAACAGGCAAAAATAACACAATTCCTTTACTTCCACTAGGAGATACCACACACTGCCTACACCACAATATACATTTTGACCCTAGCTCTATGGTAAAATACAAGTTTCATGGATATTGGTTACTAACACCACAGCTTATCACCATGCTTCGGGCACACACACCAACAACACGCCTCTCTCTTTATTGGTCAATCTTACCTACATTTACCAGAATGGTCATGGCATCTGTGCAGCAGGGACAGTGGTGCCATGCCCAACACAATGAACATAAACCACAACTTCATTTCCCTCATCTACATATTCCTCTTCTGTTCCTAGACTACCCTCACCCCTCCCCACTCCCCCATGCTGTTCCAAAGCTCTAACTTCCATTCAGACAGCCATTCTACTGGCCCTAAGACAGTAATTTCACTCCTTTGTGCTTTTATGCACAAATATGCAAGTTGTAACATTTGCCTTCCTGCTACTTGCAAACAAACATGCACCACAATCTAAGAGTCATTCTGAAAATCTCTCCCCCACCCACTTACAGGTCTAACCACCCTAAGCTTCTCTCCCTCTGCCTTTCCAACTTCATAACGTCACAATCTCCCTTTAGGCTGTTTTAACACTTTTATTTCGACACTGTCTGCTTACACCTCACCACACGTTCTAACAACAATTACACTGCATCCTTCATGCCCTTCTACAATGGACAACAATTGAAAATATATGCTCTTTAAGGCCCATTTTTTCACTTACTAAATCGCATAAGCAACACAAACATGCCTCTCGATTTTTACTTTTCCAGCCCTATCCTATACAAGGTTACATCATGCAGTAACACCTTATGCCAAAAATAAGATCAATATACAATAATAATTTGTTGTTCCTCACTAAAATACACCTGCATATTTAATTAACACCGCGACAACTCAGGACAGAGGACCTCTGCCACAGAGCACTTTTTCATTAAAATAGATTTGACCTCCTTGCGTTATCACCTCTAACCTACACCAATGTGTTTTTTGGAAACAGCCAATCCTCATCCGCACTATTTCATAACACTTTCGCAGGTGGCTTTTCCTCCCGTCTCTACCTTTTACACACACACTTCTATGTCACTTTTTCTATTTGTGCAGCAGGTGCAGTTTGCATTTTTTATACAGGACACATGGATATCATTTTCTTTGTTCTACAAGTGACCTTGATACACTACCTAACGCGCAGTGCAAGCCCTCTATAATTTGCATCGGGAGCCATTGTTAATTACCATATATCCTCTAAGACTACCCATATATTATATTTATGTTTAACCTACTAGTCGTCACTAGTAGGTATTTATAGTTGGGACCATGTTTCCATAGGAAAAGCGATTTTTGACTTACCTATATCTTTGGGGCCATTTGACAAATCTTCACCAAATTTTCCCAAAATGTGTGCCAGTGATTCTAGTTGTGCATGGAAAGTTTCTGGGTAATCTGTCAAGCAGGGGCCAAGAAAATGGGGTAGGTGGGGGTCAAAAAAGTGTGTTTTGCATGTTAATTCCCATGGGGATTTTGAACACGACTACAGCCCAAACTGCTGGACGGAATTGTATCAAATTTGGCAGAAAGCTAGCTCTTGGTCCAGAAAGAGTGCTTTTTGTTATTTGGTGTAAATCCGTTCAGTAGTTTTATAGTTATTAAAAGAAATCCAAATTTGTATATATAGGGGAGCGGATCCTTTGAGGATCTTACCATCCCCGTGCTGATATCTGATTGGCTGCCAACATTTTAACTGGGAAGTGTTGGCAGCCATTTGGGAGTCTGCCTGAGCCGAGTCCCCAAAAAAAGGTAAATGAAAAGAAAGGGGGCAGGGTAGGGGGAACATGACCTCCTAGGTTTGGTGCTGGGGTTCCCCTGGGACCCTGCCAAAGTGAAGTAGCATTTTTAAAAACAGTTTGCAGAGAAATTGCTACAGTCTCGCAAACCCGCCAGAATTAAAAACAAAAAAAACCACGAGCATGATCTCCTCTTACGCTGGTTTCATTTTCAGGTCCCAGGGACATCTATTTTATTAACAAATGGGTATGGGAGCGCATGCCCCCACCCCCAAGTCCAGTTTGAACTTTGGGGTCCACCACCTCCCCATGTCTTTATTTATTAATTTGGAAGGGAGGACGTGCTTCCCCCTTCCTCGGGTCTTTAAAGACCAGAGGTACCACCACCTCCCCGGGGCCTATAAATTGTAAAAGAGGGGCGGGGGGGGGGCATATGTCGTCCCGGGAACAACCACCTCCAAAAGGCATGGCCAAATTGAAAAGGGGTCGGGGGCTGTGTGGCCCTCCTCCCGGGCAATTTATGACCCTAGGGACCACTACCTCCCCGGGGCCAGCCCATGCATACTAAAGAAGGGGGCCACCCCTTCTGGAGCCATTAATGGCCCTGTGTGTGGAAATGCCCCAAATCATCTGCAAACTCTGTATGTTTGGCCCCGCCCCATTTTCCTTTGTAGGATGGAAAGGCCGACCCTCCTTTTCCCACGTTAATGGACCAATTACTAAACTGCCCAAGTGTGTTTGCCGAGTTTGGAGACACATTCTTAATGCAGAGGAAAATGAAGACTTCTCCACCAAGCAAAGAGGCACTTACTTCATATAATCAAAAGGAAATACCCCCATTTGCTGGAGATTCACCTCTTTGTAGTCTGCCAAAATTGCATGCACACAAGCTCACTGGAGATACTACCTTGTGTACCCTCAGGCAGCTGTAGTATAGAATGTACACCAAACCTTCATCCAAAGAGGCAATTTAGCACTTACTAATTAACCTGTAAAAAATATTCCAGTTAGATTGATGTTTTTGGCAAAACTTGGGACTCTTCTTGGATTAAACAAAGTTCCAGTTTGGCCCTGGTGCTCATTTCACAGCACAAATAAATATATACATAGCCGGTGCCCCGGTAAAAGCTCCACTTTAGTAAAACACAAACAGTCCTAACTTCTTGAGCTTGGCTAAGGCAAAGCAAGTGTTTCTCCTCTCATATTCTGCGTAGAAAAACAATATGAAGTCCTTAATGGAGGTGAATGTATTGTTGATCTATTTGAGTGCAATCTGATCTGTAATGACTGTGATGAGTGGTTTCTTTTTTGTCTCCTGTGAGAGCAGAGTCTATGGTTCTCAATTTTAAATACCCCTAATCCATAGCACCACTCACAGACACATACAGGCACTCACTCGAAGACCCAGCAGGCACTCACACACCCACTTACAGACAGACCCTCGCAGGCACTTTCGCACCCTCTCTCAGAGGTTACAGGTTACAGTTAGGAAATACAATGTAAAACACCTTAAAAATTCCTTACACAACTAAGGTTATAGGGATGTTCTAGTAGGAAATATTATTTACAAAAATGGGGCGTGGCTAAGCTGTCCGACATGGCAGACGCAATGTAACTTCGCTCCCGTAACCCACTCCTAATCCTCCATTAATCCTGCCATCTTGCGGCTGTTATACCACGCCGAGCATCTGGGAGACACAACGAAGCTAAGGGCCACCCGCAATACCGATATCAGCGGCCGTTCCCGCCGTGGTGCGGCTGTATTTGCCTACATGACTGGGCCCGGGAGCCGGCTTGAGCACGCCTTACCTCCAGACGACGGGCCTGCTGCTGCGGGCTGTGTGCTGGCGTGGGCCTTGCTTTCCTGTGGGATTTGCCCGGGTGTGGCCCTGGATGCAGACATGGCTGTCTGTTGCCTGGGTTCCTGCAGGGACCCGTCTGCCATGTGAGCGGACCACCAGTGACTGGAAATGGCCTATTCCGTGGCTGCGCAGGCCGCAGATCGTGCCTCGTGTACTACCGCTGCCAGTTGTTCATGCAGCAAGCCTGCGCGACGTAGGTGGTCGGATCAGACCGCGATCCTGTTGCCTCCCTCCCCGCTTTGGAGTGCTGACTCTAGATCTCTGGATTTGGCCTGGGCGACTGAGTCTGTCGCAGTACGTGCTGTGGTGGGCCCAGGTGGGCGGCCCCCCCTCACACCCTCTCCTCCTGCCTGCAGCGGGGTCCTGCATGTATGACCTGCTGCCTCCTGGCCCACCCACCTGTGGGCCCGGCTGGGACTGTGGACTTCCCGACAGCGGTGAGTGGCCTCTCCCGGTCCTTTGGGGCCGTCTCGACCGTGGCCCCTGCGAGACATCATTTAGTGGCAACTCTGTGTGGAGCCTTTGTGCAGCCTCGGGCCTGCTTTTTCCTGGCAAGGTTACTGTGAGTGCTCTGGGCCCCTGTGCACCTCATGCTGCTATTTCTTCCTGCAGGGGGACCAGGGTGCCTCCCGTATTTAGTACACTGGGATGGGGGCTCCTACCCTACATATTGTGCGGCCTTCCACGGGCTAGATGACTCCACCGCCTTGCTCTTCGCCGTGCATCTGACGGACTCCCTCACCTGCTTAGACCGAGGCTTCTCCGACTTGGCGTCTGCTGCGTGGTGGGGGCTGGGCACACCCGCTAGGAGGGGCGGGGGTCACCACCTACGGAAACGGCCGGGCTGGGTCCTGGTGTGGTTTGTGGGTGTAGGGCTCTCCCCTGGTCGCCGCTCCCGGCTGATCTGTGGTGTACTCCTGCACTTCTGACTGTGCTCTGGGGACCTACTGGTGCACCATCTATTCTGGACTTTCATCCTAAACTATTTTTCCCCAGTTTGGTTCACGATGACTAAGGACAAGCCTACTGGAGCCACGTTCAAACAGTCCACCATGGACAAATACACTGGGGCTGCTGCCTAGCTGCTGGGCCCTGAGATGGCCGCAACGCCTATCCCCGACAATGCTGCACTCTTGGCTGCTATTATACAATCTAGAGATGCACTGGAAGCCAAGATTGGTGCTGTGGGGTCCGATGTCATGCTCCTTCGCCAGGACCTCTGCAATGCGGACCAACGAATTACCGAAACAGAAATGCGGATCTCCGCGGCGGAAGACTCTGTGACCACCCTTCAAAAGAAGGTATCTAAGTTGGAGTCATTGATGCGTGGCCTGGCGGCTGAGTCGACGGAACAGTCTCCGTTTCATAGGCTTTCCGGAGGGCTATGACACCAATTACGGCTGACTCTCTCTCTTCTTGCTTCATCATAGAACGGGAACATCGAGTTCTGCAGCAGAGGCCACCCCCGGGGCATGTCTCTGTCCTCTGATCCCCTGCTTCCTCGACTACAGAGACCGGGATATGATTATCCAATAGGCTCGGCTCAAGGGAGTCCTTACATATGCCTCTCAGTCCATCATGATCTTCCCTGACTACACTAAACTGGTTCAACAGCGGCGGCAGTCATTCACCGAGGCCAAGGCCCGTCTACGTGGCCTGAAGATTCAATATTCCTTGCTATTCCCGGCCCGCCTACGTGTCTCATACAAATCACAGACCTACTTTGTGTCTACTTTTTCGATTCACCTGAAGAGGTCTTCAACTGGACAGACTAATCCATTCCATGCAAGGTCAACGCCCCTCACGGAGTAGACTCGGACGCCTCATCAGTGGGTTTTGGCCGAGACCTGTCCGGACTCAACGGGAAGCAACAGCGCCGGTCGCACTCGAGGCAGAGATCATCATTGAGGTATTGGGGGGGGGGGGGGAGGGGAGGTGTTTGGGTTTTGGAGAAATGTATGTTGTTTGTGTCACAGTGCTTTGCATCCTTCTTTGGATGATGCACGCACTATATTACCCACCTGCTATCTCATTTGCATGGCATACACCTGACATGAAAGACTCTCAGGCTAGGCAATTGACCATTCTTAGTTGGAATGTCCGCGGCTTACTAGATAAGATCAAGAGAGGGGCGGTAACTGATGCTGCAGGAGACACACCTACTGGGTAATAAGACACCTTGCATGGCACGCTTTTGGTTCGTTCAGACCTACCACTGTGGATTCACTAGGCGCTCCTGGGGAGTGGCGATATCAATCCATCGCAGAAAACAACACAAGTTTCACCACTCCAAATGTCCAATATAGTTTAAATTAGTCCAAATCCATAAGGTTTCTTTTCAAAGCAATCTTCGTTATTTCAATTTGTCATGTACACATTAAAACATCAAAAACAGCCAAAGCAGCCGACACGTTTCGTCCACCTCGGGACTTCTTCAGGGCTGCAACAAATTTAATAAAAATACATAGAATAAATAACACACATGAGAAATAGGCACAAACAATTAAAACAATACAATAAACAGACATCAAGGGGACCAAATTTTTAAAAAAAGGGCCCACATTCCCATCAGTGATGAAATGGACATCCATTTATAGATGTCAACCAACATAGAATCATTGGATTAGTTAACACTTCTTAAATATACTTCACATCAATGACAACATAAAGTCAACATCACAACGTCACAATGATTTAGTTATAAAGACAAATAGTTTTGTTCACATATGATGATTTAGTCAAAAGAGACCTTTAGCAATAAACATAGGAGGTTATACCATTTTATTTGCATAATTGGTGTGTCATCACCTAAATGTTTAGTTTCATTTGAAATATCCTCACTAAACTGCATAAAGAATGATTCGGGGCCGATAAGGGCCCCGAATCATTCTTTATGAAGTTTAGTGAGGATATTTCAAATGAAACTAAACATTTAGGTGATGACACACCAATTATGCAAATAAAATGGTATAACCTCCTATGTTTATTGCTAAAGGTCTCTTTTGACTAAATCATCCTATGTGAACAAAACTATTTGTCTTTATAACTAAATCATTGTGACGTTGTGATGTTGACTTTATGTTGTCATTGATGTGAAGTATATTTAAGAAGTGTTAACTAATCCAATGATTCTATGTTGGTTGACATCTATAAATGGATGTCCATTTCATCACTGATGGGAATGTGGGCCCTTTTTTTAAAAATGTGGTCCCCTTGATGTCTGTTTATTGTATTGTTTTAATTGTTTGTGCCTATTTCTCATGTGTGTTATTTATTCTATGTATTTTTATTAAATTTGTTGCAGCCCTGAAGAAGTCCCGAGGTGGACGAAACGCGTCGGCTGCTTTGGCTGTTTTTGATGTTTTAATGTGTACATGACAAATTGAAATAAAGAAGATTGCTTTGAAAAGAAACCTCATGGATTTGGACTAATTTAAACTATATTGGACATTTGGAGTGGTGCAACTTGTGTTGTTTTCTTCACTTTCATTCCAGAACTTGGAATAGCACAGTGTTAGCGGGTGCTTATCAAGTTTGCACACTCATGGTGAATAAGAATATCACCACTAGATAGGATGGGATAATCCTAAATCCGGTGCTGTCCCAGAGGGATACCGCTAGCTTTGCTTTCTTTTGATCAATCCATCGCAGGCTGCCATTTGTCCATGAACAGTCCTGGTCCGATTCTCAGGGCAGGTACTTAGCGGTGTCTGGCACGCTTTATGGTGAGGGAGTCACTCAGGTTTGTGTGTATGCCCCCCCTCCTCTGTCGCCATCCTTGGGGGAGCGGATTGCTTACCTCTGGGCTGAATCTCCACAGGGTCTACTGTTTGCTGGGGGCGACTGGAACAATGTTATTTGCCCCTTCATGGACAGATGGTACAGCACAGGCCAGCCGACTGGCAGGCGCGAGTCAAGGATTGGGATGGGTACATCCCTTGCGAAAATTGCACCCCACTGAGAATGCATATACATATTTTTCAACTGCGCACAATTCCTTTTCTCGCCTTGACTATATATTCATATCTGCTCTTCACACTCATACACTCCAGACGGCCCATAGGCCTGTCTGATCATTATCCGCTCCCACTGGTGGTGCGTCTCGGCCCAGATCGCTCCCGGCGGCGCCTCTCGACATGGATGTTACAGGATGATCCCTATCGCCAGCAGATGTCTGCATCCCTCACTGATTACTTTACATATAATGTTGGTCCAGTGGACTCCCCAGGGACCTTTTGGGAAGCCATGAAACCGACATTGCAGGGGGTGGACATTGCTTTCTGTACCACGCTGCGTAGACTGCGACGCGAGAGGTTAGTCCATACTGAGGTGTAAATTCTATACTTAGAACGCAGGAGCAGGGAAGCCGATGGCGCAGCGGCTCGCCGCCAGCTCCCCATAGTCCAACGGCTCTACTCCAGTGACCTCCTAGACAAAGCCAAACTGTATTGGCTTGCCACACGCAGCCTTATCTATCAGTGGGGCAACAAATCTAGCGCCCTTTTGCATAGTCTGCGAGTTGTTGACCGCACGTATGGGTGAAAATACGAGACTTAGAGCGACGCTGACAGGCCCAATTTATGAAGGGCGCTGCCGCAATATTAATAACCAGGTTAAAAACCGGCAAGGAGTGATGCAGGCTCCGCCCAAGAGATAACATCTAAAAAACGATGTTGGAGAGAAGGTTGTCCACCATTGAACTACATTTCATCCTATATTAGTCCCTCTAATCACTTAGAGACTAGCAGACACGTACTCCGAGTGTTTTGATAGGACGTTTTTCAAGTGGATGGAGGTTTTAACCCTTTAAGTACTCCTGCAATAATCACGATAGGAGGCAAAAAAGTTTCTGTACCTCTCCTGATAAGTATATACAAGGTCTTGTCATTTTATTTCTTGTGGGGAAAAAATCAATTAATCAGGAGAGTCACAGAAATTGTCTTAAAAAGATGGTGTAATAATTGCTTCCATCGAAATGCGTCGACACTTCATGACATAATCCGTGGAAAGACTGGAACCACAGATTATTAATTAACTTTGTAATATCGGGTTCTAGTATTTTGTCATGGTTTTACCACGGATGTGTATTTGTTTAATGACAGTGTATTGTCTTTTGTGTATACTCTGTGTTAGGTAGTATTGTTTGTGCATTGTGTAATATTATTATTTTAAAATCTTTTCAGCTTGTTGTGTTCACCTTGCTTTAAAGGAATATCCAGAACAACCTGTGTGTACCAATGTGCGATAGTTCACGAGAAACAAGGTGTTTTTTAAGAGGTTATTAGGCTGGATTTTAAATACAAGAGCAAATTTGCATATCTTTGCGTGTAAATATATAATCCTTTTATGATCTAATTACTAACAAATAGATCTATTTTTATAATTTGATATTCACTGTCTTTGGGTTTACTATTATATTTCCCTTGTGAGTGTTGTGAATGAAAAAGTGGCTCTGAGTGTGTGTGAGTAGAGGAAATATTGGGGTATGTGGTGAATTATTCAGATCAACTTTAAGGTGTAGTCCAAAGGAAACTCCTTTTTTTTTTGTCAACAGATGCTTCGACCGGTGACCCTTCCCGCAGTCTGAGGACCGACATATGAGGTGCTCACAGACCCTACCTTCAATCGCCACCAGCTTTGCCCCATATTATATGGATCTCTACGCCCCACGGGAGACCCTCCCAGTGGCCACCATCGACTGCTTTTTGGCCGATCTGTTCACAGTCCCTGCCAGACTCGGTGCGCAATGACATGGATGCCCCGATCCCCGCAGAGGAGGTCCAAAGTGCCCTTGCAGATATGCGCTCTGGTAAAGCGCCGGGTCCCAACGGTTTTCCATGTGAGTTTTACAAGAAATACTCCTCATAGCTCTCGGTGCACTTTTTGGCGGCTCTGCAAGCTGCTGTAGAGGACGGCGGCCTCCTGGCGCCACGCTGAGATAGTAGTATTCCCTAAGCCGGGCAGGCCCCCAGAGCTGCACGCGTCATATAGACCCAATTTCTCTACTCCATATCGAGGCCAAACTCCTGGCCAAAATCATTGGCAACCGTGTGTCCCGTATAACACTAAATTGGTCCATCCTGATCAAGAAGGCTTTATGCCTGACCGTGCCACCAGACACAATATTCGTCGCGTGCATAATGCCATTGCCTCTGTCGACCGGGTGAATGCACCTTCTGCGCTCCTTCTCGCCGATATGGATAAGGCTTTTGACTCCCTTAGCTGAAACTATCTGTTCGCACTTTTGGCCCTAGACTCCTTAGATACATTTGCCTTCTATACACCGACCCTACTGCCTCGGTACGAACCGCTGACGCAATCACTCAGCCGTTCCACACCGTAAGAGGCACTAGGCAGGGATGCTCTCTTTCTCCCTACCTGTTCGCACTCGCTATGGAGCATGGCATGGGTGCGAATCGACGGCCAGATATATGGTTTCGAGTGGTCGCGTGAGGTATCTGATTGCATAGCGCTCTATGCCGATGACCTGTTGTTCTTTTCAACATACCCGAATAGATCTGGCCCAGGCCTGCTTCGAGTAATGGAAATTTTGCCCAAAACTCTGGTCTATATATGAATGCTCGCAAGTCCTACTTGTGGCCTCTGTGTGGGAGTGATCAATTTGGAACTTGGGTACAACAGGTGATGGTGGTCCCAGGTGGCTTTAAATACCTTGGAGTGTTCCTGTCTTTGTCTCAACCTGGCTCCTGGACTAAAAATCTGGCCCCACTGTTGCCTCAGATTAAACAACAGGTGAAATTCTGGTCGCATTTGCCACTGACGCTGCTTGGCAGGTCGGCCATCTTTAAAATGGTTTTGTTGCCCTACCTACTCTAGCAACTCCATAAATCATCCCTACCCAATACCACATGCATGGTTTTGGCAATTGAATTCGGTTCTTAGCCATTTTCACGAGGGGTGGTTTCTGTGCGGGTCACCCTACGAATGTGCTTTCAGTCCACATACTGTGGGGGCCTTGCGACCCCAGATATTCAGTCGTATCATGCAGAATCACATCTCATTCTTAACGATTGGTGGTATGGTGATTGCGGCAACCCTGCCTATGGGCTCGAGCATTGGCTGATGGACTCTAAATCACTACACATGATTCTACACACCAACACGACACTCAAGTCACTGCTGCCTGCAACCCGGACCATCTTTGTGATCTGACGGCAGGCTTTGCGCAGGATCGGGTGGTGGGGCATGCTTACTAAGGATACCCCACTCTGGCGTAATGGCCTCCTACCGCAACTACTTGAACTTTCTGGGTTTGCGGGCTGGGACACTATTGGCATCTCAACGGTTGGAGATATTCTCCGAGGTCTGAACCTTTAATCGTTCCAACAACTACAATACGACTTCCAAATGCCCCGATCCCAATTTTACAAATATCTTCAATTTTGACACGCTATCTCCTTATCTTGCGCAACATGACTCCATCCCCGATTTCAACCCCATTGAAGCCAAAGTGTTTATGGGTGCGATGGGTTCACACAATTCACAGTGCTATACCGCACCCTGGTCACTAATAGCTCCAATACACTACACAAGACCAGGAAGGCCTGGGTCCGCTCGATGAGGATGACTGGGTGGAGGCTCCCGAATCCCCGCGGGGTGCAGCCATCGCGGCGTGCCTATGCTTTATACAATTCACATACCTCCACAGGGTTTACTTTACTCGCTACAGGCTTTGGTGTGCTGGTATGATTAAATCTCCCCTGTGCCTGCACTGCGGACTGGTGGAGGGTACCTTCCTCCACACGATATGGGACTGCACCACCCTATCGCGGTTTTGGCGCGGGATACTGACTTGTCTCTCTGAGGTCTTGGGGTGGGATGTTCCACGGTGTCTGTGCCTAACCATACTCCATATTACCAATGGGATCGGAGTTAATCGGTACAAAAGGCACCTGCAATTTCTGGGGCACACGTTAGATAAATGCGATATTTCCGTGGCTTGGACGGCGACCCTCCCGCCCTCTGTTGAGGCATGGAAGAGTGGCCTTGATTTCTCCATGGGGCTGGAACATCCGATTTTTAAAGTGCAGGGATGCCCCCGGAAACATCCCAAAATATGGAAGCGATGGGCCGATTATCGGGGTATACATCTTGAACCTCTCCCCTCCCCCCCCCCCCCCCCCCCCAGCCTCCTGTGCCGATGATCTGCCTTGGCGATCAGCAGCTGGATACGCACACCCTGTTTCCTTGCTCATATACTCGGAGCTCAAAAAATCCGCTCGCATTTGTGAGCCCAATTTAATGAGGACGAGCTATTTTTAGGTCCTACTCGCCCTTTCTGGTGAGTAGGAAGCTAAAGTGACTTTTTACCTCAGTCTCTGAAAGCAGAGCATCTGTGACAAGATAACAAAATTTAAAGGCATTTTTATTGCTCACAAAGTGAATGAGCAATAAAGATGCCTTTAAATCTTGTTCTATTGTCATGTTTGCTCTACTTTCAGAGACACAGGTCAAGTAGATTGCAGTTAGGTAGAGGAGATTTTTCAAGGTTTTTCGAGCCCTGATACTGATATGTCGCGATTGGAGTCATTACTACATATTATATGTATGTACGCTGCATGATTTGGTTTACGATGTTTCTTTTTGCTTGATTCAGTCATGTGTATCTTCTGCTCCTCACCGAACTTATTGTAAAACATTGACATCTTTATCGATGCCATCCCATGTATATGGTGTTTTGCCACGGCCTCCCCTGGGCTCGTATTGCCTGTCATCAATAAAAATCGTTGTGGAAAAAAAATGTTAACAAAAAAGTAGGAATTCACTGGAGACAAAAAACAAAGGTTACATGGACTTTATAGTTGGGCTCAGATTTCACTCATACAAAACCAGTGATATTCAGCAGTTCTAGTTACCTGAGCAACTATATCTTACGCCCGCACAGTTCACTGCTTATGACCTCAGATATTACATCACTGATGACATCACTGATGGACATCATCTACAGACCCACTCCCAATCACACACACATACATCCTCACGTAAACCAACTCACATACCTACACAACCACTCACATACTCATTGACAGTCCTTACAGCCACTCACACACCCACCCATTCACGCAACCACACACTCACCCATACAGCTACTCACACTGCCACTCACTCACTGATAGAGCTAATCACACATCCACTT
This sequence comes from Triturus cristatus, assembly GCF_964204655.1. Taxonomy (NCBI): domain Eukaryota; kingdom Metazoa; phylum Chordata; class Amphibia; order Caudata; family Salamandridae; genus Triturus; species Triturus cristatus. The sequence continues at coordinate 794,975,401 of NC_140583.1, read as the reverse complement.
ATTTACCGATACAGCCACTCACACACCCACTCACCCATACAACCACTCACAAGTCCACAGAACCACACATACAACCACTCACACACTCACTCACCCATACAGCCACTCACACATACATTTACTCTTTCATAAAAACCCATTTACACATCGAAACAAGCAGCTCATACAGACACTGGCTGAACAATACAGCTGCTCACATACCCACTGTTCTGTTCATTCTATTCTATTCTATAGCTACCCATAGGATTCCAAGCGCTGATGGTGTGGAACAGAATTGTTAAGGGGATTTGGAAGGGCTCGTCTTGGAAAAGCCAGGTTTTCAGTGATTTCTGAAAGTAAAGTTCCTTTTGCTCAATCTTAGGGAGAGGAGGAGGCTGTTCCACAATTTAGTCACATTGTAGGTGAAAGATCGCTCTCCATAGTGTACCCTTTTGATGTTTGGAATCTTGGTCAAGTGGGCATTCGAGGAGCGCAGAGATCTCCCGGGAGAGTAGGGATACCAGGGAACGGCAGATCAGAGGACCTTTACAGAGAAGTGCCCTGTGGGCAATGCAGATTGATTTAAATTGGATTCTCTAGGTCACAGGGAGCCAGTGAAGAGAGGGCACGGCTTGTCTAGCAGATTGGTGCCTAGGGATATTGTACAGTATTTGAGCCGCGGAATTCTGTACTATCTGCAGTTTTCTTATTGTGGCCTTGGGCGCTTCCAGGTAAAGTGAGTTACTGTAGTCCAAACGGCCAAGAATGAGTGGCTGGACTACCAGTCTTTTCGATGTAGAAGGAAAAATGGTAAATTTTCTGAAACTTCCTCACTATGCCATAGCAGGTGGCTGCGAGCTTTATTGCTTGGAAGTCAAATTTGAAGATTTATCTAGCCACTTTCTAAGGCTGTTTACCGATGTTTTTCGGGTAGGAGGGTTCCTCAAGCAGCTTGGCCAGCCCATGTCCAAGGCTCAGTTAAAGATGTTGCCTACAATCATAAGCATTTGCGGCAGGAGCTGCCTGGTTATCTATCTATCTGCTCTTTTACATGCTTGGTTAAGCTTTGGAGATTGTGAGTATACCATGGTGCGCATTTGTCTTTCGCTTGTCTAGGATGGGTTTTGAGGGGGGATAACTTGATTGAACATAGATTCAAACCCCTGCGAGATCTTATAATTTTCCAGTGTCACATTCTGTTCTTTGATTGACAGTTTAAACCAAGATCGGTCTCTCAACCTGACTGGGTTGGAGTTTACGGGTGCAGAAGAATAATCCAGAGTCAGTGGGATCAGGAAATAATCATACCAAGTGACTGGGGAAGGTTTTTTAACTTTTAGTGTATTATCACTAGAAAAAATGGGATCTAAAAGATGGCCTTTCTCATGCGCAAGTCCTATCCCCCCTTTGTGATAGTTGAATGGCAAGTAAATCTTGTAGAAGGCCTGTGAATTGATTATTTGCTAGCTGTTCCAGGTGTAGGTTGCTGGCTGTTCCAGGTGTAGGTTAAAATGACCTAGAATCGAGAAGTTCGCTCTGGTGCAGGCTAGGTTTCCAGTGAATAGAGGACATTATCACTAGAGCCAGTTGGTGTGTACAGTAATATTCCGTAGAAGGTAGAGGTAGGAGACAAAATGGATTGCAAAGATGAAACTTTCACAGTCCAGGATGAGTTTGGTTTCAATTCGACAGCTGGTATTCTTCCTTGAGTATAATCGCTATCCCCCCACCCTTCTTATTCTCTCGATCTTTTTGCAGAATGTAGTATCTTTGAGGCAGGGCTTGCACAAGTTCTGACCATGAATCAGTATGGAGCCAGGTCTCTGTTAAAAATACTGCATCCAGTATTTTCTCCTCAATAAGAGCGAAGAGATCTAGCTTGTGACCTGGCATTGATCTTCAATTAATTAGGAACATATGCCGCCTACCTTTCTCATTGGTTTGGTTCTCTGGGAAATCATTTTGGATGGGGAGATGGAACACTGTTTGCATAAAGTGCCCCCATTACGTGGGTCCATGGAAAGGTGGCAGCCATTACTAGTAGTCCCTCATTGTGCAAATAATTGGAGAAGGGAATAGATTTGATTGCGTACCTGTGGGAGACCAGGGGTCCGGGCCTCTGGACCCGTCCGGACGTGGGAGAGAATAGACAGGCTTGCCTTTGGAGCGTTTTCAGTGCACCAGTGGTGTGCCCTTTGCGCATCCATACACATGTCCTCATTTAATGGTATGAGCCCCAAAAAAGCTGGAGTGCGAACAAAAATGCCGACTCAGAACGTCCAAACAAAGTGCAACAGTGTGATCACTATTATTAATATGTAAACCTTTTAAAACACTCTTTAAAATTATTCAACAATTGTACCTGTTCCCTCAGCAGCAACAACAGGATAAGTTCCCTCTGTGTGCGACACTAACCGACTCACGTACCAATACACCCGCTCAAACAGCCACTCACTCACCCATACATCTACATACACACCCACTCACTCACCCATAGAGGTATTCACTCAGCCACCGAGACAGCCACTCACAGAACCTCTCACCCACCCATACAGCCAGTCACTCACCTATGCACCCACTCTTACTCACTCACCATTACAGACACACACACTCACCAACCCATACAGGTACTCGCCCATACAGGTACTCACCCACACAGGTACTCACACAGCCGCTTATTCACCCATACAGCCACTGACCCACTAACACACCCATACAGCCACTCCTACACTGATGCAGTCATTCAGCTACTCAGATGACGTGTTAGAAACAGCATCACTCGTTAACAGTACAAAAAGAATAGCAATTTATCTTATGCTGTAGCTTAGTATATAGTTTTAAGTCTGTTTTTTTTTTTTTAAATCACTCACTGGATGAGGTCATCAGTGATGTCATTTGAGGTGTCATCAGTGATGTCACTGACCATGTCATGAGTGATGTAATATGTGAGAGCATAAGCAGTGCATTGTGGGGGCGTAAGTTATAGTTTGCTTAAGTACCTATAGCTACTAAATCTCACTGATTCTGTACAAGTGAGATCTGAGCCTAACTATAATTTGCCTGTAACCTATGTTTATTTTCCAGTGAATTTCTAAGGTTTTTAAAATTTTTATTTCCTACCTATAACATTCCTGTAACCTTTAGTTTTTTCAGCGGATAAATAAATAAATACACACACACACGCACACACTAACACGTTCCTGAAGTAACCTTTTTTTATTACAATAAAAAATATTTTTTAACCCAAAACTACTCCGCTTTTTCTTTCACAGCCTTAGCCGGTTTTTACATGCTCATTAGCACCAAATTCATGTTACAGTGATTGCTACAAAATGCAGCCGCCCAAAAAGTGTTTTTAAACCAGTAAAAAATATGTAAATACAGCATCCACAAGCTCACTACAAGGTTCGGTGGAATTGGTCGCACAGCACTAATGCATCGTGACACAAAAACACAACCTTATTGCTTTCTTGAAAAATACAAACAGGAGCACTGAACCCTTTTCACGACCTACACTGCTCTCTGTAATATGCTGCCTAAGTTAATACACTTTGTGTGACCATATTGGGTACCACAAAGTCAATGCTGGCTGCATTATAGCGCTTTAAAAAAAAAGTTTCAACCATGTTGCAAAGCAGCCGCACAGCTGTACAATGTGAATTAAAACATAAATCCAAATAGTAGAGAGAGTCGAAATGTTTTCTTTGCCATATTGTACGACTTCGGGACTGCTGTGCTGCATGGTTTGAAGAAAGAAATATTTCTCCAGTATTGGGGTGTCTTTCATAGATTCACATGCTTGAATATTCCCCGTCGTCGGAGTGGGAGTCCCACGGTAAATAATATAGCAATATATACAGTCATTATATATATATATATATATATATATATATATATAAGTAATCATATAAAACAGAGATAGAAGTAGGTGATAAACATCAAGAATGTCCCTATATGAAATCTCCATAGAGATACATGGAAAGAGAAAAAAGACATTCGCAGTCTATCTCTGTCATTATGTTAGTCCAAACTACGGCCAATCAGGCGCCAGCTCCTCTCTAGAACCTTCTCCTCAGAGCTCCTCACCTCAGATTTTCTACCGCACGTCGTGTGACAGGGAGTCTCCCTGAGCTCTGCTCAGTTTTTTCTCTTCAGCATGTCTTCAAGTAAGAAGTCTTTGTTTAGACCTTGTTCCTCTTTGTGGAAAGCTACGTTTGTACTCAGAAGGTCCACACAGTAAGTGTATTTACTGTCTTTACCCTGACCACGAAGTGGGTAAATGTAAATTCTGTAGAACTTTTTCTACAAAAACTCTGAAAGACAGGGAAGGCCGTCTCTTGTTGTGGCTCCAGAGACTAAAGGATAAGGATGAAGTACTTTCTGAGGTAGAAAGCTTTACTTCTGGCCGTTCCCACACAGCCTCAAAACGCAGTAGTGTACAAGACCTACCTTCTCCTTTCCTTAAGAAGAAGAAAATGTCTCTGTCTATGACATCTGCCACGTCTTCTTCCATGGCTACTGCGTTGTCGCCCACAAAACATAGTTCTCAGGCTGCTGAGGCTTCGACTTCCCAGTTTTCTGGCAAAAAACCGGCTTCTTCGTCGACGAGCCTTCCGACAACGAAATCAGCAGTTTTCTGCTCGTCGACGGTGACTCTGACTACGACGTCAGCATCAAGATCGTCGACGGCGGTCCCGTCGACGTTATCGTCGTCGACGATGATCATCAGTACTATAAAGACTGTGTCATCTGTATTGCCTATTGCATCATCGTCGACGAAGAAGAAGGAAAAGATCTCGTCGACGTTACCATCGTCGTCGTCGAAGATTGCAAGATCTGCCTCGTCGGCGATTACGTCGTCGATTGATTCGTCGACGAGTGCTCCGTCGACGAAGAAAAAGAAGAACTCGTCGTCGTTTCCGTCGACGCCCATCCCGTCGACGACTATCCCGTCGACGATGGTTCTGTCGACGATGGTTCTGTCGACGATGGTGGTTCCGTCGACGGTTCCGTCTACGAAGATGTCGTCAGTGGCCTCTATACCTCAGATCCCGTCGACGGCAGTCTCATCGGTGAAAATAAAGATTAAAAGAACGCAGAGATCAATAAATACACAAATTTCTTACGCGTCTTCAGCGACTACGTCGTCTTTTGCTGCTGCTCCCTTGTTGCCATTGCCACCAAGTAGTCGACAAGATATGTTAGGTGAGGTCATACCTTTGGATGATTCCCACCTTCCTTCACCTTTGTTTGCAACTGATTCGGATCAAGATTCAGAAGAAGGTTTACCTGAATCGTTTGGAACGGCACACAGTCCGTCGGATTTAATAATAAAATGCCAGGATGAAAGTAGTGAGGATGTGGAAAGGTTTTACCAGGAGGAAATTCCTACGGAAGGACAAACTGCGACGTTACCATTGTCGCTTATTACAAATCTTCAACTCATGTTGGACGATTATAATCAGCGTTTTCCTCTAACACCACAAGAGTCTGTAGTTCCGGCTACTCCAGTGGTACCAACAACTATATCGAAACCAGTGCCAGTTGTAATACCTTCAGTACCGCTGAGACAATCATCAGCTCTGACACTACCTCATCAAGAAACTGAAGAGGAAGTTCCTCAGGACAGGGAAGATGGTGAGATCCTGGATGATAGGGGTGATGGTGATGAGGATGATGACGATGTGGCGGAGTGGGATGACTACCATGCCCAGACACCATCTTCCTCTCCGGTGGTACCTGGTGACTCACCACCTGTTGACATTGCAAGTTTTCACCAGTTGATGGATAGGGCAGCCCAACGGTTCAAATTAACAACGGAACATAAAGAGGAGGATTGTTTCCTGTACGATTTTAAAAATCAGCCTTTCAAGCAGACACATACAATCCCTATTATCGAATTCATTTGGGAGGAAGGCAAAAAGATAATGAAGACACCAAATAGCCTTCCGGCACAAGTGCCTAGACTGGAGAAAAAGTATAAGTCACCATTAGGAGCTCCAGCGTGCCTCACTGGTCAATCAAAACCAGATTCTGTAATCACACAGGCAGCGCAACGTCGGGCTAGAAACCCTGCATCTACGATCACTGCACCACCTGATCGTGATGGACGTCGCTTGGATGCCATAGGGCGAAAATTTTCATTGATGGCTTCCACCATTGTAAGAGCGGCTAATGCCTTAGACATCTTAGGTCGTTACGACAGTCAAGTATGGGCGGATATATCAGCTCTAGTTGAAAAACTGCCTGAGACGTCTAGGAGCGAAGCTGTGAAGCTACTCCAAGAGGGAGAGAGTACTTCTGCAGAGATAATTGACTGTGCAGTGGACATCGCATGTACGTGTTTCCGTCAACTCGCTGGAGCGGCGGTATTGCGCAGACAAGGTTGGTTGCGCTCAACATCCTTTCGCCAGGAGGTGCAGGCAATGATATTAGATATGGCATATGACGGAGAAGCTTTATTTGGAGATCATGTGGATGAAGCTCTCCAATCGATAAAAAAGGATACAGAGACTGCTCGATCTCTGGGTACATTACAATTTAAAAAACAGCCCTTACGGGGTGCACGTATACGCGGCACCTCCTCTAATTTTCGGAGAGGAAGCAATCCGTATCGACCATACAACCAGGGTTCCAACCGTTATTCCTATAGTCAACAGCAATCCTCTCGACGGCAGTCTTCCAAGACTTACAGAGGTAAATCCTCGTACAGAGGTTCCACTCCTAAAAGACAATGACTTGTGTCAGTCCCAGAAAATTGGAGGTCGAATCTCACTGTGCTGTTCTCAATGGTCCTCCATAACAAAGGACCGTTGGGTTCTGGACATTGTAGAAAGGGGTTCATCGAATTCCCTCCACCCACGCCACCTACCGGACCACCACCGGCTCATATCAAGGAACTTTTTCATCAAGTTCAACTTCTACTGCGCAAGGGAGCCATAGAGGTAGTACCAACATCTCAAAGAGGAAAAGGATTTTATTCCCGATTCTTCCTTATCACCAAAAAGAACAGGGAATGGAGGCCCATACTAGATCTGAGGGCTCTCAACAAGTATCTAAAGAAACAATCCTTTCGTATGTTAACGCTTGTCGAGATCTTGCAATTACTCTCACAGGGAGATTTCATGGCAACAATCGACCTCCAAGATGCATATATTTTTATATCCCCATACTACATCGGCATCGGAAGTTTCTACGCTTTCGAGTGGGTCGAAAGGACTTCCAGTTCAAGGTATTACCATTCGGTCTACGTTCAGCCCCTCTAGTGTTTACAAAGGTGCTCGCTCCTGTGGTAGCGTTCCTACGTCGCCAGGGTGTTCAGATCTTCCCATATCTGTACGACTGTCTCCTAAAATCACAATCAGAAGATCAACTTCTACAGGACACACGTCTTTGCCAAGAGGTGTTTCGCTCCTTAGGGCTCTCTATAAACTCCTCAAAGTCCCATCTGCAACCTTCTCATCGCAAGGATTTTCTGGGAGCAACATTGGATACAGTATCAGCAAGTGCATTTCTCTCCCAAGACCGTCTACAAAGGATTCTTCGACTGGTAACCCTTATCAGATCAAAAAGATCCGTTTCTGTAAGACTATTGAAGTCATTTCTGGGGATGGCGTCATCGTGCATTGCCTTGATCCCTCATTGCAGATTAAGGACACGCCCCATCCAAGAAGAACTAGACATTCAATGGCGTCAGATTACGGGTTCATTCAACGACGTTATAAACGTCACAGATCAGATGAAGTCGGCACTCAAATGGTGGACACAACCATCGACTCTAACAGAAGGGATTTCATTGCTGTCGGCAGTCCCAGACATGACCATAACAACAGACGCCTCTCTAGAAGGATGGGGTGCTCATCTGGAGGATTTGTCAGTAAAGGGGAAGTGGACGATGTGTCAAAAAACCTGACACATCAACAGGTTGGAACTCATGGCTATATTTCTAGCTCTCGAATCGTTTCTACCTGTAATCCAAGGAGAAACAGTTCTAATACAGACAGACAACACAACCTGTATGCACTATATAAACAAACCGGGCGGAACAAAATCTCCGAAACTGTCTCGACTAGCTCAGTCGATCTGGAATTGGTCTCTCGACCATCGCATCACGATTGCAGCAGTTCATCTACCGGGGGTATCCAATATCCTGGCGGATTCCCTGAGCAGGTCCTCCTCATCGACCCACGAATGGGAGTTACATCAACCAACTCTAGAAATGATATTTCAACGATGGGGTCGCCCACAGCTGGATCTCTTTGCCACACCAGAGAACCGGAAATGCCGAGATTATGCAAGCTGGCATCCCCATAAAGGATTACGGGGCAATGCCCTTTGGATGAACTGGTACAATCTGTTTGCCTATGCTTTTCCCCCAATCCCTCTCGTACCTCGGGTCCTGTGGAAGATGCGGAGGCAGCCCTGCCATCTACTTCTCATAGCCCCCCGTTGGCCTCGGCAGGCATGGTTCTCGGAACTACTCCTACTGTCCCAATGCGAACCAATCCTTCTACATCCTCGAGCAGATCCACTCACAATGAGCAAGGGGAAAATTTGTCATCCGAATCCCTCCTCACTGAGCTTATCAGCTTGGAACCTGAGCACTGTGAATTTGCCCATCTAGACATTCCACAGGACTGTAGAGACCTCTTGGCTCAGGCGAGGGCTCCTTCTACGATAAAAACGTACAAGTTAAAATGGAAGAGATTCTGCCATTGGTGTGCATCTAATGGGGTTCATCCATTTCACTCTACACCAGAACAATTGCTACCGTTCTTCTTGCAATTAGCTAACTCCGGACTTTCTCATGCAACCTTGAGAGTTTTTCTGGCGGCAATTTCCCGTTTCCGTCAGGATGGTTCAACTTCCCTTTGTTCTTCAAGGATAATCCATCAATTCTTCAAAGGGTTGTTTCGCAAATTTCCACCTGTTAGACGCCCTCCTCCGTTGTGGCATCTTAACATCATATTGGCACAACTAATGAGACCACCGTTCGAACCTATACACAAGGTCGATTTAAAGTATCTGACATGGAAGGTGGCTCTTCTTCTAGCTCTAACGTCTTCACGTCGCGTCAGTGACATTCATGCATTTACAATAAATCCTCCTTTCCTACAGTTCAAACCAGATTCTGTAGTATTGCGCACTAATCCAACATTCTTGCCTAAGGTGCCTTCAGACTTTCATATTAACGAGCCAGTGATCTTAAAGACTTTCTTTGCTAATCCTCAAACTCCTGCGGAGCAAAGATTACATTCCTTGGATGTGAAACGATGTTTAAAGTTCTACATCAACAGAACAGCTTCCTTTCGAAAATCTGATCAACTCTTCATAGCTTATGGGCGCTGTCACAAGGGACGTCCAGTTACAAAACCGACTATTGCACGTTGGGTTTCAGCAGCCATCGTCTTCTGCCATCAAAAGGCAAACAAGCCTTTGCAGTCACCAGTGAGAGCTCACTCCACTAGAGCAATGTCATCCTCAACCGCCTTATTTGCTGGAGTGCCTTTACATCAGATCTGCAGAGCAGCTACGTGGTCGAGCAGACATACGTTTACAAGACACTACTGCTTGGCAACTTTAAACGAGGAGGATGCTGCAGTTGGGCAGGCAGTGCTTCGCAATCTTTTTAAATAAGGTGAGCCTCTTCCTTCCCTCCTCCATATTGTTTCCATTTACCGTTGAAATAATGGTTCATTTACACTTGTATAGATATTCAGTAATATCATATATATAAGGATATTGATTGTCATTACAATTTTTAGTTCTGTTATGATTATGGAAACAATGATAATTGTTACTGCTAGCTTATTCTATATTCAAGCATGTGAATCTATGAAAGACACCCCAATACTGGAGAAGAACAATTGTTACTTACCTGTAAACAGGTGGTTCTCCAGTATTGGTGTTTTTCATAGATTCACATGCGACCCTCCCTCCTCCCTTCAGAGGCTCTCTTCTCCTCATACACTCTAAAGTCACTTTGGTGCCACGAAAATCTGAGGCGAGGAGCTCTGAGGAGAAGGTTCTAGAGAGGAGCTGGCGCCTGATTGGCCGTAGTTTGGACTAACATAATGACAGAGATAGACTGCGAATGTCTTTTTTCTCTTTCCATGTATCTCTATGGAGATTTCATATAGGGACATTCTTGATGTTTATCACCTACTTATATCTCTGTTTTATATGATTACTTATGTGTATATATATATATATATATATATATATATATATATATATATATATATATATATATATATTATGACTGTATATATTGCTATATTATTTACCGTGGGACTCCCACTCCGACGACGGGGAATATTCAAGCATGTGAATCTATGAAAGACACCAATACTGGAGAACCACCTGTTTACAGGTAAGTAACAATTGTTCATATTCCTAACGGCATTAACCGCATCATAGCACTTTCCATAAATTTTGTTGACATTCTGCACTGCAGCTGCGCTTCTGTGCAACACAGCTGGAAAAAACATTAACAAGCCAATTACATCTTGTGTAGGCAAGACGTATTAGCTTTGCCAAGGCTTGTTTCTATCACCAGCCTGCCTGTCACTGCGATTGTTTTTACTACTCTGCACTCGATCTGTAATGAACAGAAACTTTTATTAAAGGAAGGCATACATCAAAGGACTCCGATTGATGTGCCTGTGTTCCTAATTTTGCCACTTGGGATAAAGCTTTTTCTATGACATTGGGTACACCAACAGAGCTGTCCAGGTACGACTTTCAGCAGCAGCAATGTATTGCAGGAGTCAGCCTTGGAGCTAAGTCGATCTGTTTCTCAAAGAGCCAATTCCCCTGTAATTAAGTTGTGCTTTTTTGGCTCTAGGCGTTTGCTTCTTTGTTACTATCTGATCTCAAAATCGCATGCTTATAAATAATGACAGAAAAGCTGGATTTTGAATTTATTGATTATTACAGAAGGGGTCTCGAAGCCCCAGCTCACTCGCATGCAAGTTTTTTTCCATCTTTATTTTTCGGCTCTGAAAGCCTCGTCGGAGAACGTCCTTAACTTTCTATGACCTGCAAAGTTATCGTTTTTGAGCATGCACTCTCTTTACTTCCTCTTTAAGCAATAAATATATTGGACTGTATGTATGACATGGAGCACAGATAAAGTGTTTCACTTCCTAACAGCATTGTTGAGCTCACTGTATTACGATTGTGCCATATAAGCAACCCGATGTATTTGCCACTGCGTTTTTAAAGCCTATATGCGCTGTGAAGTGAAAAGACTTTCTTCAAATTAATTAGGCCTTCTTAGGTCTCGCCCAGGCAGCGCATGCACTGTCTCTCGAGACATGTTGGAACTACTGTAAGGGCTTCCAGCACAACCCATCCATTTTCATTCGTTCCTTCATGTGCCTTTCGACATTACTTTGTTTTCGTTGAATAGTTTACATTTGTCCCTCCTTTTGCTGTTTTGGTCACACCCTGGAGACTGACCCTGTTACATAAATCACTTCACTATTGGCCATATGTTAGTTTTAGCGCAATAATTTTTCTTTTACCATGGCTTGTTTGGTTTTCCGAATGTGCTCTGTCAAGGGCTGCAAATCATGTCCTTATCTTGTTTTTCACTGTCTTTGGTTTCTCAAGTGCTTTTTCATCTAGAGGCTATGTAGTTTTTCATCCTATAACATTTTTGCTTTCATTAGCTCGAATGTCCAAACCTTAAATAATATACTTACTTAATGGAGAGTTTAGTTTAAGAAGACGGCCAACAGTAGGATCAACCTATTTACATTGTGCTTTCGACAACGTGATTATTTGGATACGATTTAAAGAGGTAAACATTCTGTTATTGCACCTTTTAATGAAATTGAAGCAGCATTAAGTTGCACGCTTTCAACTTTTGATGCTTTTTGTTAGGTTTCAATCATTGGTGAAATAAAAAAATATCAAGGAATGCCACCTCGTGCGCTCCAGCATCATGTAATGTAAGGTTATTTAACAATATATCCTGCAAGTAGACAGTTTAACACCACCTCCGCACTAGTAGGCACCATTTCAGCAGCACCACCTGAGCATCACTCAGCAGCACCTGAGCACCATCCCAACACAGCACCACCTCAACCCCAGTGCAGCACCATCTCAGCACCGGAAGCGCACCACCTCTGCACCAGTGCTGCACTACCTCACTGTAAGTGCAGCACCACTTGAGCATCCGCGCAGCACCACCTCCGCATCAGCATTACCTCTACACAGCACCAAAGCAGCATAACTTGGCACCACTTGAGCATCAGCTCAACACCACCTGAGCACCAGTGTAGCACCCCCACCTCAGCATGACTCGGCACCATCCATCACTCAGCACAGCACCGCCTGAGCATCCGCACCACCTCTGCATCAGTGCACCAACTCAGCACAGCACGACCTCTGCATCAGTGCACAACCACCAGCACAGCCCACCTCCGCATCAACGCAGCACCACTTCAGCATCTGTGCAGCACCAGCATACCACCACCTCAGCACCCCCTCAGGATCACTCCGCACCACCAGCTGAGCGTCATTCAGTATCACCTAAGCATCTCCTCAGCCCCAGCACACCACCACCTCAGCCCCGAGTCTGTCTGCACTAGGTATCTGGCAGCTGTTGATTCTCCCCTGTTGTCCGTCCGCTGCTCGTGCTGTAATTCAGGTACTGTTTCCCAACCTCCAGCCTCCTGTTGTTTGTTGTCCACCTCCAACAAAAAAAAGCTATAACAAACCACCATTAGAAAAGGCAGAAAGATGTTGTTAGCATTACAAGGACTAAAAAACTAGAAGATATTTTATATGTTCTTTTTTTATTAGGGTCGTTCAGTTTTACATAATGTCTTCTTGGTTCTCTAAACAGAGATACGAAAATGTTTCTAACACTTTTTATTATAATTTTTTAACACTCTGCACATCAGCCACAATTCTCTACAACATAGCTTAAAGACATTGGCAAAGCTAATAGCTCTGGCTAAACACTTATTAGGTCTCAAATGTGAGACCTATTGGCTATGGCAATGCTTGTTAGACTCATGTCACTGTTCCAGTCTGTATACATTCACAACATTTCGTAACGTATGTGCTTCGTGGGAATAATGTTGAAGTGTGAGAGTGCAAACTGTGGGAGGACATAGCTCCTGGTGGGATATTTTTTTTCCCGAAGTTTCATTGACCTTTCTTAACCGATGCATTCCAGACCTCAGATCTGTCACTTTATGTGAAATTGTCATGAGTGATGTAATATGTGGGGTAATTAGTAGTGCATGGCGACTGCATGATTTATTAGTTACCTCAGGACACGTTATAGTTACTTGATAGAACCATAACTGCTGAATTTGTGTAATTTTGTGTGTGTAAAATCTGAACCTAACTAGAATGTCCCTGTAACATTTGTTTTTTCCAAGGGAATTTGTCAGGTTTTTCAAATGTTATTTCTTAACTATAATGACCCTGTAACCTGGCTGTGTGAGGGGTGTGTGAGTGGGTGTGTAAGTGAATGTGTGAGTGTGTTGTAGGTGCATGTGCGACTGGCTGTGTGGGTCTTTGAGTGGGTGTAGTAGTAGCTGTGTGGGTGAGAGTAGGTGTGTGCGTGGCTGTGTTGTTGTGTGAGTGGTTTTCTTGGTCTTTGAGGGGGTATGTGAGTGGATGTATGGGTGTGTGAGTGGGTTGTGTAAGTGTGTGTGAGTTTGTGAGTAGATGTATGGGTCTGTGATTATATATTTTTTCTTTCTAAATTAGGGTCTGGATCCCCCTGAATCCGTTAGGATCCACAGATCATTCTGTTAAAAAAAAAAAGAAAAGAAAAAAAACTTGTTTTTTGGATAATTTCTTGCCCATAAAGGATCTCTCACTGATTCCTCCATTAGTCCCATTGGGTCAGGGTAACTCTACCCTGACCCCTTTATCGCTTTTACATTTTATTTTCTCCTGTGGGAACCAAGTCCAGATGAACAAAATGGTGTCTGCAACTTTTTTATGAGGGTGTGGCCAGCCAATCGCAGCATTACTGTTGGCGTGTGGATACATGAATCCGCAGAAGATCTGAGGAGGTTCCTTACCACTAGATATACAAATTTGGTTTTTGTTTAATTTCTCAAAAACTGCTGAACGGATTTGCGATATACACCAAATCATAAAAACCACGCTTTCTGGACCAAGAGCTAGGTTTCTGCCAAATTTGGTGTAACATCAGTCTAGCAGTTGGGGCTATAGTCGTGTTCAAAATCCCTATGGGAATTAACATTTTCTCTGCACCAGCTTGATGGATCACCCTGAAATGTTCAAGCCAACAGAAGTGAGCGTCTAATTTATTGGGAAACTTTCACGAAGGTTCACCTACAGGCGCCAAACATAAAGGGGAGAGGAGTTGGCCTAACGGTTAGGGCGCTCGATCTCGGACCTGGGGGAGCTGGGTTCAAACCTGGGGGAACTGGGTTTGAGTCTCAGTAATGACGCTAAACATCCTGTGATTCTGGGCAAATCACTTAATCTCCCCGTGCCTAACAAAAAAATGAATGTTTGTCCTCCTGTAACGTAACTGGTGCTATGTAAAGCGCTCTGATACCTGATTGGATTCGGGTCAAGTTCGCGCTATATAAAACTCTGCAAAAAAAGAAAAAAAAGTCAAAAAACAGTTTTTCTATGGAAACTAGGTTTTACCTATAACTACCTACTGGTGACCACCAGTACGATATCAAATTAAATATAATATGATCTATAATAATATAAGCGTGTGTTGATTTGATTGACCTTAGGAGAAAAATATTTGAATTTCCAAAATATATTTAAAGCCGATATTTGAGTGATAAATTGTGGAGCATTCGGGAGACTTATTAATAGTATTATTACTTTAGTGCCAGGAGCATTGCAGCTATGACTGATCTGTACTACCCATGTAAAGCTATTCCTTATTGATAATACGCCTTATTATGAGTGAGTTGGGAAACAAGGTACTAATTTTGTGAACCTCATAAATAACAATACCCTCAGGATATTTGGATAAAAACATGCAGATTTTGGTGTGTAATGTGCAAAAATCCCCATTGTACGTTAAATACCGTGACATTTTCCTGTTAAATTTTGATTTTGATCTTCCCAAATTTAATGAAGGTTTTGATATTTAACACATTTGATAATTATCTTATGCAATAAATACCTGCCAGCTCATCATTCTTTCTTAGAGTGGCCGCAAATAAAATCATGTCAAATGTCACTGTTGAAACAGTAATATAAGTAGCTATAAACAAGGTGTCCAACACTGGAGAATCCTCCCATTGTCGCTTTTGGGTAGAGCTGCTCTTTTTAAGATAATGTCCTTATCCCTTTCCTTTAAATACGCCATACCCTGTACATAAATCAAAACACGCCATACTCTGTCCATAAATCGTATTTCAAGAAAATACAGGCCGAAACCAGGGCGTTTCTCTGGGATGGAGGCCCGGTATTAATAACACAACACAAACTACCTAGGTGGTGGTGTGATAAGGCGGTGGCCGTGCCCGATAATCAAAAATACTATTGGGTAGTGCAGTTGACCACCATCAATGGTTGGGTCTTCCGCTCTCCAGAAGAACCAGCCTTTCGGATGGATAGGCTGGTGATCCAGCATGGGAAACCTCTTTGGGCCCTTTATGGTACTCGAAGCACCATTCACGGACCAACAGCAACAGTGGCTGTCCCGTCGCACACGGCTACGTGGGCTTTAAGCTGGAAGGGGAGAATCACACAGGCTACTCCCTTCTGGGGTCAAAGCAGTGCTAGGTAGACTCGGACCGTTACCAGGCATCCACAGGTGGGACCTTATTGTCCTCTCCCAGGTGGGAGACTTGTGGACTAGGGGAGATGTTATCCCCTTTAGAGACCTTTAACATGACTATCAATTGGCACCTGCCAAAAGACATTGCTACATACAAGCCTGCCACGTACTGAAGACGGCTCTGCCAAAAGGAGCGGTGCTCCAGGAGTCTTCACCCCTAGAGCACAGACTGCTAGATGAATACATGGCACAAAAAGCCACATCCCTGATTTACAAAACGTTACTCAGCAATACACCTAGTGTCCTAATGCAATTGAAAGAGCGCTTGGTCCAGGACTTGGGGAGCCTCAAGGATGATGAATGGGAGAAGGCACTGGCATCCCCTAGAGAAGTGGCTATACGTTCAGGTTTCCGCTTAGTCCAATAAAAAAACCTTCACCGCTCATTTTAGTCTTATACCACACTGGTTAAGATAGGTAGAGCGCCAAATGTTAGCTGTAAATGAGGCTGTGGCCATACTGGCACCTTTTATCACATTGCTTTGGAGTGCCCAGTATTACAGGGCTTCTGGGTGGCAGTAGTCGAATGTTTGAGTGAGGTGTGTGGGACATCTCATACCCCTTCATCGAAGTGGTGCCTCCTAAATATCTAGGAGGAAACAAATTTGCTCTGTATGGAAAGTATATGGTAGCCAAACAAAATGTTGCTAAAATGTGGGGTGTGGATCATGTGCCACAATTGGAGGACTGGAAATGTAATAAGTACTGCTGTATGTTGGCTTAGAGGGTTTTATATGAAGGCTAAAGTTGACCCCAAAAGTGGGCAAAAGTTTGGGGACCGTGAAATGACCATAAAGGTAATTTATGTGGTGACCTAGCCCCCATCACCTTTGGTTACCAGACGTCTAGCAGATCCATTGACAATGCTGCAGGGTGTGTTGAGGGACAAGGGGTTTGGGGGGGTCAGAAGGGTTTGCTGTGACTGAAGATTAAGTCAAGGAATTTATCAGTGCACGGTTTTGTGTTCGTATTTTTATTGCAATTGATTTAAATTGCCAATAAAAAAGTTTGCAAAAAATAATGTGAGCTCTGGATGATTCTCATTGAAGATAAGGTAGTTGTTATTGCTGAAATGGTTGGAGACCCGTGAGCTATATTGTAAGAACCCTTTTTTCTGAAATGTGTGGAAACGAAGACAAGTTATCTTGTGTGTTGAGAAGTTTAAAAGTTTCCGAGAGGCTTACTGTATGGAACTCAAGCTTCTGAGACGATCTAAGTTTGGCTTACTAATAGATCATATGCTTTTGATCATTGTGCCTGCTCTGGCAGTGGAAGATGGGCGTAATTCACATAATTTAGTGTAGCCTAATTGTGCAAAATTACCACACAATTATGGATAATTACGCAAGATGCTTCTTGCAGTCAATTACCCGAGCGAACCTTTCAGGTAAATATTAAACTCTAAAATGTAATTTTGAGTTTATTTCTTGTTGCTCGCATTTGGATCTGTCGGTTTGTGCTCACTAATCACCCGAACGGTCCACAAGGGTAAACATTCGGCCTGAAATGTTGACTGCCTAAGTTGAAGGAACTGCTGCTCACGATCACAAGACCTCACTTTCATCTCTTACACCGCTGGTGGGAGACATCTGTTACAATGCAGTCTTTACACCGCAATATGTATACAACATGGCCTTTACAACGCAAGTCGTTACGTTTATTGCGCTGGATGGCGCTTTACGCTAAGGAATAGTACGATTTACTATTCCAACACCTTCCCTACTGATACGTAGGCTGGAGTTGGAATAGTAAAACTATACCCAAGTCCAGCGCCTCTAGCGCAAGTTGTTGTAACGACTTGCATTGTAATGACTGCGTTGTAAACCTACCGCGGTGTAAAGACCGTGTTGTAAACTCATAAATTCGCCGATGACACCCAACTTGTGGTAAATATTCTAATTACCTGTACTATTTTTGATGCAGTAAAATACAATAAGAATAACTCAGTAAAATAAGAGGCAGAATCCGTGGTATTAGAGGTTCTGAAAGGACTTTATTCCTTACAAAGGAATTATGATTCGAATCATGGCAATCAAATTCCATCACCACGAAGGTTCAGGAAGGATAGGCAATACATTATTGACAAGTAACAATATATATAGGAAAAGCATTTGCATTAAGACAGATGCAGGAGGCGTAACAGCTGATAATACAGATAAGAATATACATACGTAATGAAAAGAGGCGTAAATAGAGGCGTACACTAGAAACGTCATTAAACATGATGTCACAGGTGGGTGGATCCATAAGAGAATCCTGCAATGTCAGCAGAAATACTTGGCAGAGATGCGTACGCAGCCGCATGACGTGTGATTGACGTGCAACTAGAGGGTGAAGGGGACTTGACATTTGGCTCTAGATGTGGAGACAGAAGTCTGGGGGGTCAGGTCAACCTAATCCCTAAATCAGATAACTTGAAGGTGAAATACAGTTTTTGGCAGGCAACAGGCCGAGTCAGGCACCGTTAGCTGCGCAGGGAGTAGGACAAAGTTCATGGATACAGATGCGAGCTCAGACTGGAGCTTTCAGAGACAGAAGGCAGAAAAAGACTTGATGACAGGATTCAGGGCCTACTCGCCTGAACTGAAAAAAGCGGAAAATGAACCACATAAAGTCGGTGGCCTTTCATACTTAGGAACGGAATATCCGACCCATTCATGGCGGATCTGAAAGAGGACATGTTGACGGTGGACGCACATGTATTTGCGTCTTCATAGCTGGAACTGGAGGGAACATACATGTACTTGTAGCATATACATGGAGCCGTTGAGGTCTAAGATAGGGGACATAACTGATCATAAAATTCATATTTCCTCATTCCCTCCTTGTCCCCTACGGACCCTTCATGAAATATCAATCTTCAGCAATCCATCAATCTGTTCATATAACATCATCTGTTCTTCTTTCTTTTTCCGGGATTTTGAATGAAAACTTGAACGTGGAATACACGATGTGGCACACAGGCCGCAAATCGCCGGTCCACATTGTAGACACAGGCAGCAACTGAATAGTATGAGAAAGCCAATACCTAGGAAGGATAGGACTTCCCATCCCCAGGCTGACAACACGCTCCAGAACCAACCGGACCAAGTCCAGGTGTCTGAACCCTGGTGTATCTGGCTTACAATTTTATGAAGGCGAGTTATGGCTTTATATACTGACGGCGCGTTTTCTGGTATGAAAACACAGCAACTTGATCCGATGACCCTACAAGCTCCGCCCCTATCGGCTAGGATGACGTCAAGGACAAGACGATTTTGGAGAACAACAATCCGCATCGCAGACTGCTCCTCTGTTAAGTTGCCAAGGGCAGAGGTAGTTTCATTCACTACTGCTTCAAGGGTTCTTGTTAATCTACGTATCAGCTTACTATTAGTGACAACACCTAAGTAGGGAAAGAAACCTTTGTTGAAATCTGTGTATTGTTCCCATGCCGTTTCAGTGTAGTCGACAATCGGGATATCCCTTTGGGGTCTATTGTGTACTAGATGGGTATTCCTATGATAATCAGGAGGGGCTAGGAAAACAGGTGGTAGAAGGAATGCAATGTAACAGGTACCATCCCAATCTAGAGGTAAGCGTATATATGCGGTCTGGCCACATATGAAGTAGGAATGACGAGAAGCTCTAAATGTCGATTTGCTTTGATCACTGAATTCTATTACAGTGGTACATTTACTATGGCCCATGTGTATTGAACCATTCTTTCTTACACATAATTCACCTTTAACTGGAAATACTGACATAGCAGGCAAGACTAGTGTAGCTTCGGATTCAACATTCAGAATCATGAGATTAATGGTAAAATTACCTAATCCATATACTTCATTTTCTAGATCAGTTCCTGTCCTTTTGGGAAGTCCCTCCTTGTTAGGGTAGCAGACTTTAAGTAAAACTAAGTTCAGGTTTCCCCATACCCAGTTGTCTTGATACTCTACTGAATTTGAATCTAGGGAATTGATCAAACTAAACAATGCTCCACAGGAGCCATTGTGTGTGAATGGATACAGAAAGAGAGGCAAAACTCCCTTGTATTTCTGATAGGGAGGGAGTTGGCCACATATCCAACAATTTGTAGCATTGCTAGTCTGATGGGAATGATGTAACATACTAATGAAAGTGTTGTTGCTCAGCGCAAATCTATAGGACAATTCATGCGGGGGTAATTCGCTAAAAGAGTGTTCAGCATTAGTAACATTGGAAGCACGCTTGGAAATAGGATAGTATATGTGTAACAGTATACTTGCGGAAATAATCAGAATACATAGAAAAGACATAATCAATAATGTCACTATACAGTGGCTACGAAGTGATTTACAGTACGCGTGTTGTTTAAGCTGTCTCTGTCTACTTCTCTCTCTATTTCGGTCCAGAGGATACATGTCAGAGACAAATTCAACCGATTCACCTTGGAGAGGACTTAAACAATCAAATTGTCTGACTTGCTAGACCTTAGTTTCAGTTTATAGTTCTCCTTTTCTGATTTTTCAACCAGGGGGAGTTTTGAATCAGTCTGTGAGGGAATACAGGGCTGAAAGTTCACGTCGGCTGGTAGTCCATGAAATTTTTTTATATGGCTCGAGTGCAACCATCCTTTACGTCCCTCAATCTTCACGGCTGTCCTTGTTGTCAATAAGACGAGTTTAGGCGACTGCCAGCGAGGCTCCAGTGTGCTCCTCCTGTCGAAATTCCTCACAAGCACGAGGTCGCCTGGAACCACTTCATGGGGCTTCACCTCAGTGTTATCGGGAAAAACTGCAGCTACCTGTGAACGACAAGATTGTAGTGCAGACATCAAGGAAGCCAGGTAATCTGTCAGCATATTACAATCAACATCAGTGATTTTACGAGGTATAGGCGTCCCCCACATATTTGGTGGTCTACCGAAGATCACCTCATACGGGGATAGCCCTGTTCGAGAATGTGCTACTATTCTCATGTAAAAGAGCGCAACTGGTAAAGCTACTATCCAGTCGACACCTTTTTCTCTACATACTTTGGACAATCTAATTTTCAGAGTTTGATTATGGCGTTCCACAAGACCTGCTGCCTCGGGATGTCGGACACAGTGAAATTTCCATTGATAGCCTAATAAGAGTGAAACGTGTTTCATTAGCTCGGATGAGAATGGCTGGCTGTTATCTGAGTATACAACACGTGGCAAGCCATACCGTGGGAAGAATTCTCGAACTAACTGTTTGGCAGTAGTCGGGGCAGTGTAATCTGAGACGGGATATGCCTCTGTCCAACGGGAAAGAGCGCATACAACTACGAGAACATATTTGAATCCTCGACAACGTTCCATCTGGATATAATCCATCTGGAGGACTTCAAAAGGGTGATCGGGAGGTTGAAATCCACCTTGCTCTACGGGAATGCTTTTACCTGGATTAAACTGACAACAAATCATACAGGTACGTACTTTTTGTTTAGCTGCTGCTCGCAAATGTTTGTTGAACCAAATGTGTTGAATGCTATCTAGCATGGCTTTTTCTCCTAGGTGCGCTGGACTATGTATTGTGTTAATGATGACTTGAACCATTGAGTCGGGGAGAAACCATATAGATTTTCCCTTCGTCATCCATCCTTGATCCGTTTGGATCCCTCCTAATTCAGTCCATTTCTTTATTTCATCTGGTGTAGCATGTGTCTGTATGTCAATTACATCAAGAGCGGGATCCTTAACTGTCATGCAATGTGTTAGTATCGGAACTGTTGTCTTTGTCGTGTCAGTTGTATGAGTCTGGTTCTGAGCAGTCTGTTTAGCTGTTCTGTCAGCTAGGTCGTTACCCTGGGAAATGATATCGGTGACTTTTGTATGGGCCTTGCACTTCATGATAGATATCGCAGTAGGCAGATGTATTGCATCTAGCAGGGCTTGAATGAGGGGACCGTGTTGAATGTTAGCACCATGGGAAGTTAAATAACCTCTCTCTTGCCAAAGGACTCCGAAGTCGTGTACAACTCCGAATGCATAACGTGAATCTGTGTATATGTTAACTTTCTTATGTTTGGCTTGAATACAGGCTTGTGTCAGAGCGATGAGCTCTGCTGCTTGAGCTGACAAAGTGTTAATACAATTTGTTTCAATGACTTCAGTGTCTGTTGTGACTGCATAAGCGGCCACTAATTTTCCTGTACTTGTTCTCATGCATGAACCATCTACATACAATGTCAAGTCTGGATCTAGTAATGGAATATCTGTCAAGTCTTGTCTGGGTTTCGTCGTGATAGTAATGGCTTCAATACAATCATGTGCTAATGGGTCTGTTCCACTTACTGGCAAAAGTGTGGCAGGATTTAATGTACTACAGCGTCTGATTTCTATGTGTGGCTGGAACAATGTTAATTCATAACCCGTCAGTCTTGCTATAGTCAAGTGTTGTGTTTGTGTTCGGTTCAAGAGAACCTCTACTGCGTGTGGTACTTGTACTGTCAATTGATGTCCTAATACTATGGAATCGCTTTGTCTGATCGCTAATGCTGTCGCTGCAACTGATTTCAGGCACGCAGGAAGAGCTTGAGCTACGGGATCTAATGTGCTAGAAAAATAGGCACATGGTTTGTGTGATCCTGCTTGTTCCTGAGTGAGTACTGACAAGGCAGTACCTTCACGTTCTGTAACGAAAAGTGTAAAAGGCTTACTATAACATGGTGTTGCTAGAACAGGTGCTTGACATAAAGCTTTCTTTAAGTCTTCAAAAGCTTGTGTATGTTCTTGAGTCCAAGGGAGGACAGTCGATGTCGCTGCCTCCTGGGTTGTCAACTGAATGAGTGGTTTTGCTAGAAATGCGTATTGAGGGATCCACTGTCTACAGTATGAAGTGAGACCTATGAAGGCCCGTACCTCCTTTTGTGTCTTGGGTGGTGGCATGTTAGCAATTAACTGGATGCGGTCGGGTGTAAGCTGTCTTCCCTCCTTGGACAGCAAGTGCCCAAGGTAAACAACTTGCTGGACACAGAATTGCAGCTTAGAAGGGGACACTTTGTGCCCCTTGTCGGCTAGAAATTGTAAAACCGTCAGTGATGCTTTTTCACATTCAGGTTCACTTCGGGCGGTGATCAGCAGATCATCGACATATTGAAGCAGGGCCGTGTTAACAGGCATGTGGATACTGTCAAGTTCTCGTTTTAGTGCTTGGCTATAGATGCTGGGGCTTTCTGTGAATCCTTGAGGTGCGCGCGTGAATTTAAAGCTTCGTCCGTTTAAACTAAATCCGAACAAATATTGGCTTTCCGGGTCGATTGGGACGCTAAAGAAGGCGTTCTTGAGATCAATTACAGTAAAGAACGTGGCTTCTGAATCTATGGTAGTTAGTAATGAAGAGATATCTGGGACCACGGGATATTGTGGTACAATGCATTTATTTAATTCGCACAGATCAATAACTAATCGATAGACTGGAGGTGCTTTTGGATCCGTTCGTTTAAGAATTGGAATGATCGGAGAATTACATATATTGGAGTCAGTTTCCACAACCACTCCTTGTGCAATGAGCTCGTCAATGATTTGCAGTAAAGCCACTACAGCATCTGGAGGTAACTTGTATTGTCGTATTCGTGGTAATACTACTCCTATTTTAAGTGTGACTCGATATGGTTTAATGTGCATACAACCTACATCAGTGGGGCCTTGTGCCCATAAATGTGTCGGTAGATTCTGTAACCGGTGATCCATGTCTCTGGACACGTAGTGACCTTTGAAGTCACGTAAAAACAATCGTACTCCTTCCGGAGAACAACATATTATAGCTCCTAGAGCTTTCAGTGTTTTTATTCCTAACAAGTTTTCTGGACAGGATTTGGTAAGCAATAAATCTGTAGTTCGTGTCAATGGACCAACCGTAAGTGGAAGAGGTAGTGATACTTCATTAATAATAGGCTTTCCTGAGAATCCAAGGGAAATATTCTGTGAGCCTGAGAGGGGTGCCCCTGGAACTTCGCTGTGACTTATAGTTGTTCTGCTTGCCCCTGTATCAAGTAAAAACTTTCTGTCTTTCCCTAATATTTCACTATGTACATAAGGACCTTCCTGATCTACAGGAACCTCAATAAGGGGTAAGCCAACCTCCCTCTCTAGGCTGTTTCATGTGTATCGCTGATAATCGGGATAGTCAGCTTGTGCATACTGGTACATCTGTTGTGTCGTTGCTTGTGTTGCAGCAATAGGCTGCGCCTGTGGAGTTGCTACGGTCTGTTGTGGAGCTGGCATAGGCTGTACATTCTGGGGTATTTGTTGTTGGATCTGATCCTGTCTAGGTGGACGTGGTCTCTCCTGAGTTTTTCCTATAGAGATATTATATTTCAGGACTGCACAATCATGTATTTAATGACCTGGCTTTTTACAATAGTTGCATGTCCCTTTAACAGGAATCGCTGAGTTACTGGACTGTGTCGCACCCTTTTTATGGCTGTCAGCTGGAACTGACTGGGCAACGAGCATTTTCATTTTCGTGTCTTTCATACGTCTATGTTCATGTTGTTGTTCCTCTCTAATTCTATTGTGGTGATATTGTAACATTTGTAACATCTGCGACGGGGTGTTACCTTGCCAGGTACTTTCGAATTTCAATACTCTATTCTTAACTTGGGGCAGGGAATTTTCAACTAATTTTGTCACAAACAGATGAGGATACGACTCGCTATTTGCTTTTATACCACTATTAATACCAAAACATTTTTCAAATCGGGAATAGAAATCACTAGTGTCTTCATCTTGTTTTTGTTTACAGGCTGAAATTGCACCCCAGTCTTCCTTTTTCGTAGTTAATAAACGTGGCAGTACTTGCACTAGTAATCCTGGTAGTGCTGTAGTCTTTTCCCCCAGCCCTGATCCTGCGGCTCGGGCCTTTTCTTCGTTTTCTAACGCTGTCCAATCTATCTTTTGGTCTCCCACCTCCCATTCCTTTTCTTTGAGTTTCTCGTAAATACCGGCAGGCATTAATACTTTCAATATTTTCATAATGTCAGGGTAGGTATACTCTCCCATGAGTAACTTGTCTTTTATCTCACGGTGGAAACCTGCTGGGTCTTTGTCATGGCTGGGTACTACTTTCTTCATTTCTAATAATTCAATTTTAGTTATGGGCGTGTACACAAACACGCGTTTAAAATTATTGTCGTCTCCTTTAATTGGGTGCACTTCGCGTAAGGGATTCTGTCTATCTATGTGATACATTTTTCTTCCCATAGTGGGAACTGAAACATGTTCTGGGTATACAAAAACAATGTACTGATTCCGATATTCTAGAATTTCTTTAATTAAGTCAGTACCTGAACCTCTCCATTTATTCGTGAGTAATTCTATCAGTATTTCTGGGAGGGGTCCAGGATCGGAGTGTTGGCTTTTATATAATATAAGGAGGTGTTGAATCATGTATATACCAGCTAATCGCTGTTCGTCTGGGTTGAGATTCAAAAACGTGTGTGCTAGCGCATCATCACTGTATTTTTCAGAACTGTCAGCCCATTGTACTGCTGACCTGGCTAATTCTTGTTCATCCATACAATCGAGCATATGATACCCCCTTCGGTCTCGGAGTAATTTATCAGCAGCTTGGAATAGGTGTTCAGGATACCTTGTATTTAACATAGGGACTTGAAAATTTCTGTGACATTCTGGGCGTATCGGACGTATTGGATCATTAAAGCATCTGGTATTACTAAAAGATCTTCCCTTACCTACATAAGCCATCGTTTCTAATTGTCCTGTGGGCATTTCTGATTCTTCCTCCTCCTCTCCCTCTGATTCAGTTTTGTCTGCCTCTAATCTTTCTTTATGTATCCGTTCTACTTCTTTGCGGATCTTTCGGCACATAACTACTATACACTTCTGCTTATCATGTTTTTCTTCTGATCTATTCTGACCCCATCGGGTAAGTACTTGCATTTCACCCTGATCTACCCCAGGCCGATCTCTGTTTCTGATCACGCAGTTTATGAAGAAGCGTAATAGTTGTCTCTGTATATCTACTTTCTGGTATTCCATGGCTTCGTCAATACTTTCAGGGCCTCGCCCTGATTGGACAAAATTATATATATTGTCTAAATGTGCCATCATTCCTGGTAGCGTCGTTAAATACATTGAAGCTCGTCGTATACGTAGTGATGACAGCAGCATTCTGTCATTTTTACCGGGCACTGGATCATATCTACAATCCACTAGATGTTCCTTGAACATGTCGGAAGTTGCTAGTTGGGGTGTACGTTGGTATGCTAAATCTCTAAAAGATAATTTATTTCCTCGCGGTGGCGTGGCAAAAATTTCTGTAGTACCTCCTGTAGCACCGTCTGAGGTGCTGGGCACGAAAGGATTTGTTGGATGTAGGGTAGAAACTGCAGATGCAGGAAAAGCGGTAGAAACAGATGGACCTATTGGAATGTGCGTAGGAGTTTGTTGTTGCGGAGGTGGGGGCGGATGCTCTTGGCGTGGAGCACCATCGACAGGCGGTGTGTGTGGTGGAGCATTAACATATTCGGGAGCTACATCGTCTAAATAGGAGGAAAGGAAAATGTCTTTGGCGGTCTTGGGATGTGCTTTAATCGGGAGTAATGGAGGTGTCAGGTCTTTCGGTATTTCCGGGGTAGCCTTAGGTAAACCCTCGGCCAGAAGAGGATACATACCATTCATAAGAGTGTTTCTTTGTCTGTCTACTTGTTCTGTTTTTACTCGGGTACCTTCCTCAATTAATATACTTTCTCGGGCTTTATTTGAATTCTCCCTACTTTTCTCTTCTTGTCTGTGCGCCTATGTGATTCTTTACGCCATAATTCAATGGCATCTTTCTGTGACTGTCTGGCTTTCTTTTTCCATAATTCTTCTTCTACTCTCATGATGCAATCAGCATCCCATGTCCCAGCTGCGGGTCATCTCTGACTTTCTGCTAAATCCTTGGTGTAGTCTACCCATAAATCAAGATATAATACGGCATCTAGGCCATGCTTATGGTACATAAAGTACCCTGGAGTGTCCCTAGGTGGAATGGGAACAGCTTCTTCGAGCACCCCCTTTCTAGTTTTGATCTGTCTTAATTTTGAAAAGAGCGGCATCTTTAAACCTTGCTACTGGATTCTTACTCTTAATACCTGGACTTGAACACAATTAAATACGATAAACATAATAATAATGAACACTCATTCATACCACAATTTTTAAAACATATTAAAACGTTTAACATTTAACATTTAACGAACAATGATGATTTAGAAGAAAACCCAGTTACTGACATAATACTTAATACTAGATAATACTGGATTATATACGAGACATACTAGATATACTGCTAAACAGTACAGATACACTGCTGAAACAGTGCAGACCAGATCTGTGTACCCAAACCCGTCTTGACCGGCACGAACTATGTGCACGTCTAAACGCCTCCCCGGCAACGGTACTCACCGGGTAGCTCGGAACGGAAGGCCTCGGAACTGAACTGAACTGGACTGGACCGGACTGGACTCTACTTGGAACTTCGGAACCTGGTGGGCCTCTGTATACCTCGGATCTTGCTCTCTCAGCTAGGCTCTGGTCGGGATACTTCGCACTTCTCACCGCCTCGTCTGGGTGTTGATCGCAGCCTCAGTCACCCC
The DNA here is from genome assembly GCF_964204655.1 of Triturus cristatus. Taxonomy (NCBI): domain Eukaryota; kingdom Metazoa; phylum Chordata; class Amphibia; order Caudata; family Salamandridae; genus Triturus; species Triturus cristatus. The sequence goes on along the minus strand of NC_140583.1, from coordinate 794,948,023 downwards.
CGCTTGACCGGAGGGAGATACAGGAAATCCTGCGGGTACGCGTAGTTGTCCGTCCAGCTGTGGCAGGAGACCGGGCCTGCAACGCACCTCCGGCGCGTAAGATGGGAAAGTGTCCCTATTCGGGCGCCAATTTATGTGGTAAATATTCTAATTACCTGTACTATTTTTGATGCAGTAAAATACAATAAGAATAACTCAGTAAAATAAGAGGCAGAATCCGTGGTATTAGAGGTTCTGAAAGGACTTTATTCCTTACAAAGGAATTATGATTCGAATCATGGCAATCAAATTCCATCACCACGAAGGTTCAGGAAGGATAGGCAATACATTATTGACAAGTAACAATATATATAGGAAAAGCATTTACATTAAGACAGATGCAGGAGGCGTAACAGCTGATAATACAGATAAGAATATACATACGTAATAAAAAGAGGCGTAAATAGAGGCGTACACTAGAAACGTCATTAAACATGATGTCACAGGTGGGTGGATCCATAAGAGAATCCTGCAATGTCAGCAGAAATACTTGGCAGAGATGCGTACGCAGCCGCATGACGTGTGATTGACGTGCAACTAGAGGGTGAAGGGGACTTGACATTTGGCTCTAGATGTGGAGACAGAAGTCTGGGGGGTCAGGTCAACCTAATCCCTAAATCATATCTAATATCTTGTGTTTAAGGAACTGTATTATCCAAAAGGGAAGGTCTCTCGGGCAGAATCTATTCTATACTGACTGTTAGTGCGTGTACAAGTGTCTAAGTGTCTACGTGAGATGCGAGGGGGCAGGAATCTTCCATGGTAACAGGGGCTATGAATTACTTGCATGAAGACTGTGAGGCCGGGCCCTTCGCTCGGTAGCTGGAAGGATGTTTACCTAAACTACTAGACAGGAATGCATTGAATGAGGAGCGGAGCAGATAACTTGAAGGTGAAATACAGTTTTTGGCAGGCAACAGGCCGAGTCAGGCACCGTTAGCTGCGCAGGGAGTAGGACAAAGTTCATGGATACAGATGCGAGCTCAGACTGGAGCTTTCAGAGACAGAAGGCAGAAAAAGACTTGATGACAGGATTCAGGGCCTACTCGCCTGAACTGAAAAAAGCGGAAAATGAACCACATAAAGTCGGTGGCCTTTCATACTTAGGAACGGAATATCCGACCCATTCATGGCGGATCTGAAAGAGGACATGTTGACGGTGGACGCACATGTATTTGCGTCTTCATAGCTGGAACTGGAGGGAACATACATGTACTTGTAGCATATACATGGAGCCGTTGGGGTCTAAGATAGGGGACATAACTGATCATAAAATTCATATTTCCTCAAACTCATCCTTTCACTGACGGACAAAATAAACACCGGCAGAACCACCTTCACCAACTGAATGACCATGTTGGCAGACTGGATGCAAACCAACTACCTGAAGCTCAACTCTGACAAGACGAAAGTACTTGTCTTCGGCATTAAGAGCTCCCCATTGGATTCCACCTGAGCTAGGACCAACACTCACTCCCACAGACCATGCAAGAAATGTAGGTATCATTCTAGGTGACAAGCTCAACATGGCAGCTCAAGTCAATGCAGTGTGCTCCTCCTGCTTCCATATCCTACATCCAACTCCACCAGTGGTCAAACAAACCGGATATGGAAGCTCTCCTAGCTACACCCCCACATGAGACTTTAACCACACCACAACTGAGCACCCCTGCCAAACTCCATCTCCACCAGGCTGTGAGTGAATACGCCCTAAGAATATTTCTGTCAGCAAGATTAGTCCCACCCTCAATCAGGAAACTGAATCCATCTTGGAAAGCACTTTTGACCATCACTGTCTGCCTATTGTGCAATTATGGAAGAGAATATTTAGCACATCTGCTACTCTGTTGCTCTGCCCTATTATGTGCCCGGCGAACTTTGAGGCTAATATTTATACAGTGACTGAAATGGCCCAATTTTTTTAATTAGTTTTGCTAACTTGCAATCAGCCAAGAAAAGCAAGATCAACCAACTGCTGTAGCAGTCAAATTGTTTATTTCCATTGTGTGGTACCTTTAATCATATTCAATATTGCATAAATCTGTTACCCTGCACAAACATATGGTATCTCCCATGGGCTGATCAATACACCATATCATTATATGGTATTAGCACTCTAAGAGCCACATATTGTTTGATACTGTAGCTTGTATTTTAACATGCCACCTTGTGGTCAAGCATTGAGTCACCGCTTCCCAGATTGGCTATCTCCACCAGTATGACCCTAGAGCAGTCTATATATCCTTTACACCCGGCCCATAAAAATGTGCCCCTTATCTGACACCTCAATTCCAGCCGCCTTGCACTCTTCCTGCAATTTCGCTGTTGCACTTTGACTCCATGTCCCAATGCAACGCTGTCGGTGCCGAATATTCAACATCCCTGCAACCCCCCACCCCCGAACTGCTCTTTGCACTTTAACTTTGTCCCCAATCGCAGGTTATTGTTGTGTGCCTATCTTAGCAATTTAGCATTTTATCCTGCATTGCAGCTTGCATTTTAACCTCCTGCCCCTGTGCCGGGCAGCGTTGTGCCCCCTTTCCTGCTTTGAGTACTTTACTTACAACGCTAGAGCACTATGTATACCTCTCACTTTCAGCGTGCATCTTAAGAAGTTTCCCCACTTTTTAACCCCTCTCTTCTTAGACTGCCCTATTCCCTACGAAGCCCCATCACACACGATACCTTCAGTGCAAGCCGGAATAATCCCTTTTATAGTCCATAAAATACTACATAAACACTGTTTTATTATTATTCTATCTTACTTCAAATTGTTTTGCTAAAGCCCCTGTACCGAAAGTTTAAGACTTTTTAGGTCTCGCCTAGGCAGCGCATGCGCTGTCTCGTTGAGAGATGCTGTGTACAGTTTAGCGGGGGAAGCTCCACCCACTTTCCGCCAATGCTTTTGATTGGCGCAAATCTGAAATGCTGCATTCTGATTGGTTGCCGGCTTATTAGTCCCGCCTCCTGACTGCTATGACGTAATTTTTGTCCTTCCATGGCTATCTGCCCATTTACTTAAAAAACGTTTTGTTTCCCTGTTCCCTCCCGTAGTCCGTAACTTCTTGGACTGCCACCCTCCCCCAACCCCTCCCGTTCGTGCCTTCTTTGACCCACGCACTGCCATTTAAAATGCAATCGGTCTCGCGGAAATATGAGTCTGGTTGCATTTTCAATGCTTGTTGGTCATTTCATTGGTGGGTGAATTGACACTCTTTGTCTCGCACTCGCGTGATGCCTTACATCGTACGCATGCTTGACAAAACAGTGGCGTTTTCCCAATTCACGGCGGTGCCGGGGAAAGCCGTGAAGCCCGCCTTGGCGGCACGCATATCTGCGCTCAACAAGCACGGAGAGCACTGTGTGTATCACCGCCGCAGGCCTGTGACCGGATAGAAACACGGAGGGCCGATATTTCATCACCACCGGCCCCCGATCCCCAGAAGTGCTGAGTGCCTGCTGTGGTTTCACCACCACTACTCGGGCCGGCTGCCTGAGGCCAGGTTTGCTGAGGAGAGGAGCCGCGCTGCAGTTGGAGCGGAGCCGAAGGGTCGCCTGGGAGGGTGGGAGGGAGAGGGAGGGAGGGAGGGAGGGAGGGAGAGGGAGGGAGGGAGGGAGAGGGAGGGAGGGAGGGAGGGAGTGAGTGGGAGGGAGTGAGTGGGAGGGAGTGAGTGGGAGGGAGTGAGTGAGAGGGAGTGAGTGAGAGGGAGTGAGTGAGAGGGAGTGAGTGAGAGGGAGGGAGTGAGAGGGAGGGAGGGAGGGAGAGGGAGAGGGAGAGGGACAGAGGGAGAGGGACAGAGGGAGAGGGACAGAGGGAGAGGGACAGAGGGAGAGGGACAGAGGGAGAGGGACAGAGGGAGAGGGACAGAGGGAGAGGGACAGAGGGAGAGGGACAGAGGGAGAGGGACAGAGGGAGAGGGACAGAGGGAGAGGGACAGAGGGAGAGGGACAGAGGGAGAGGGACAGAGGGAGAGGGACAGAGGGAGAGGGACAGAGGGAGAGGGACAGAGGGAGAGGGACAGAGGGAGAGGGACAGAGGGAGAGGGACAGAGGGAGAGGGACAGAGGGAGAGGGACAGAGGGAGAGGGACAGAGGGAGAGGGACAGAGGGAGAGGGACAGAGGGAGAGGGACAGAGGGAGAGGGACAGAGGGAGGGACAGAGGGACAGAGGGAGGGACAGAGGGAGGGACAGAGAGACAGAGGGAGGGACAGAGAGACAGAGGGAGGGACAGAGAGACAGAGGGAGGGACAGAGAGACAGAGGGAGGGACAGAGAGACAGAGGGAGGGACAGAGAGACAGAGGGAGGGACAGAGAGACAGAGGGAGGGACAGAGAGACAGAGAGAGGGACAGAGAGACAGAGAGGGGGACAGAGAGACAGAGAGAGGGACAGAGAGACAGAGAGGGACAGAGAGAGAGGGACAGACGGACAGACACAGAGAGAGAGACACAGAGGGACAGACGGACAGACACAGAGAGAGAGACACAGAGGGACAGACGGACAGACACAGAGAGAGAGACACAGAGGGACAGACGGACAGACACAGACGGACAGACGGACAGACACAGAGAGAGAGACACAGACGGACAGACGGACAGACACAGAGAGAGAGACACAGAGGGACAGACGGACAGACACAGAGAGAGAGACACAGAGGGACAGACGGACAGACACAGAGAGAGAGACACAGAGGGACAGACGGACAGACACAGAGAGAGAGACACAGAGGGACAGACGGACAGACACAGAGAGAGAGACACAGACGGACAGACGGACAGACACAGAGAGAGAGACACAGACGGACAGACGGACAGACACAGAGAGAGAGACACAGAGGGACAGACGGACAGACACAGAGAGAGAGACACAGAGGGACAGACGGACAGACGGACAGACACAGAGAGAGAGACACAGAGGGACAGACGGACAGACGGACAGACACAGAGAGAGAGACACAGAGAGAGAGACACAGAGGGACAGACGGACAGACACAGAGAGAGAGACACAGAGAGAGAGACAGAGGGACAGACACAGAGAGAGAGACAGAGGGACAGACACAGAGAGAGAGACACAGAGAGAGAGACAGAGGGACAGACACAGAGAGAGAGACACAGAGAGAGAGACAGACAGACAGAGAGACAGACAGACAGAGAGACAGACAGACAGAGAGACCGACCAATTGCATTGCAAATGTTTTGTAACGATTTTAAGCAATCACACATGAAATCTATTGTCATTGATATCCTTACTCATGCTGCGAAAGATCGGTTGCCTCTGAACACCAGACGGACTGTCACTCAAACACTCCTCACCATCAGGCAGGACTACGGAAACTCTCTCTAAGCTGGACTCTAGAAAGCAGTCATACACTGACCCCAGACCATTCAGAAGGCAGCAGCAAGACTCATACTCTACCGCCCATGCTGCACCCACATCGCACCTCAGGAAGGTTCATTGGCTCCCCATTCATAAGTGCAGCCAATTCAAAGTTTTCAGGCACACATTAACACCTTACTCAACACAGGATCAGAATACCTGAACAGCTGCATACACTTAAACCAACCCACCAGACACCTATGCTCTGCCTTGCTCACACTCTCCTTAAAAACACAACTGGAAGTTCTCCTATATCGCACCGAAGACATGGAACAACTTCCTTCAAAACATTCGAGCCTCCTCCTTACGTCTTGCTTTCTGCAAAAAGCTGAAGACCTGGCTCTTCCTATAAGCACCTTGGGACCACCCACCAACACACCTTGCCCAAGTGCCTGGATACCCTGTAGGGTGACTAGTTCGCTATACAAATCAACATAGCAAAATATTGATGTTCGATGTCTGATTTGTTTGTTCACGCTAAAAAAATTACCTTAACGGTATGCTCAATTAAAAGAATCAACCTGAAATGCCATTTGTGTAATTATTTGAACAGTCTGTTTGAGTAAAAAATTGAATTTTTATTACGCAAAACTATCTAAGTTACACCAGTTACTCCGGTGTAATTAATATTTCGACCAGGGCGAGTGGAAGAACATTGAATTCTCAGTTGGCAAAAATGCCTGTTAAAATGCAACCGTTTTAGTATGAGATTGTTTTTCTGTGCTTCATATGTAGTGTACAGACAGTATGTTGAGTTATCGTTGAGAGGTTGGCCACTGTGATAAATCTAGTGAATGAGTTTTTCACCTGTGAAGATGCATGTTGTTGTTTGTGCGGAATCGTGCATGTAGGAAGAATAGCGGATTTCTGAAATAATGGATGCGGTTTGTTCTTGGCAAGAGTACATTTTAGAAGGGTGGCTCAAAGAAACGAGCATTGGCATAGCCAATAGGTCTCGCTTTTGGGACTTTATAAGTATTTAGTTATGCAGCACAATATCCTTGGTGCAACAACATCAACTGTTGCATGGCTAAACACTTATAAGGTCACAAAGGCGAGACCTATTGGCTATGCCAATGCTTGTTTTGTTTGCAGTGGAATGATCGTTTAGAAAATAAGTGCACGAAAATTAACAGCACACACCAGTAAAATGGGAAAATGCGCAGATTGGCTGACATTCAGGGTCACGTGGCGCTGCACATTGCATGCCAAAATCAAGCGCCAATAACTATGTTGCCAGAATGTGGAGATGAAATCCATTCCATTGATTCGAAAAGATAGCTGGATTATGAGGTAAATACCCCTTTAATGGCCCTTTTTCAAACACCAGAAAGCATATTGTCAGAAGCCTCGAAATATCTTACAATTAAGAGTAGCTACTAGCTGCATCCATAAAGAGCTGTAATGTGACAGAAAAGAATGGGATGTCTGCCCTAGTCCTAACATGACAAAATGCTCCATTGAACACACATTGAAACAATACAGCTATTTACACTAGCTCCTGATGCGGGCTCAACATGACCCAGTCAGCACTGAGCAGGAGACATCACCCATATGAAAACATTTTCATAAAGCCAGTTCTTTGGTACTCCAGACCGACCCTCCCCCCTTCTTGCCCACCTGTCAGCGCATGACCCATGAAGCAGGAGAGAGGCCAGACATCAGAATAGTAACTGTACAGCGCCCTGCAACCCCGCCACCCGGACGCCGTTAATAAGCCCAGAGGACGGACTCAGGAAGCACGCAGGAATCGAGAAAATTATTCATAATCGCATTGACAGCTCGCTTAAACTCTGCTGAGCTGAAACTTTGACAAATTGAAAAAGTCAGTATCCATTACTAGCGCAGTGCATCGGTTTTAAATTACAGCGCGACTACAACCAATTTCGCTGGCACATGAGCGCTAATGCATGTGCTTCAAGAAACAAGTCTGTAAGCGCTCGCCAGGGAGCCGCGGTTGACGTAGACTTTTCTCTTTTTCTGCCGTCCCACTTGGACGGCCTCGCCTGCTTACCTTCTGAAGTAAAAGGTTTCTTATCTTTATGGGGCCATGTGTTTGGCCCCATAAAGATAAGAAACCTTTTACTTCAGAAGGAAAGCAGGCGAGGCCGTCCAAGTGGGACGGCAGAAAAAGCCAAACGTAAACGTCACGAAAAGCTCTTTTCCAATGGCTGGCCACAGTTTAGCATAAACGGTGACGCCAGCCAATGGAAAAGAGGGGCGGGGCTTAAAGCCCATTACAGAATTTGACTGCATTTTCCAAGACTAATGGTTCATGATTGCCTAAGAAGAGCAGATATTTCACATAAGAGGCTAACTTTGCACTAACCAGAAGCTGGTGGTCAATTTGAGAGAAAGAACAGCATTTTTGAGGAGTCTGTTCAGTTATCTGTAAATACAAATGTATTTTGACAGTAAACCTTTTAGATCAAAGTTATAGAATCGCTCCACATTCAGTTACAGGAAAGTCACGGGTTGAATTGCTGAGTGATAAGCTTGTGACCAAATGATTCTCATGCTGGTTATCTGGGGAATAGGGTGGATAGGAAGCGTAGAGAGATAGCATGGGAAGATGAAGTCTTGCATCAATCTCAGAAGAACATTTTGTAACTAAGTGTTTTCAGTGCTATGAGTGAACAATAGGCTGTTTGTTGTAATTGTGATTGGAGAAGTACTAATGATAGGTGTCTTTTTACACCGTTGGGTGGTGGAAGGAAAGCTTATGCTTGGAAGATTTTATGATATACTTTTTTTTATTTGGATAATAAGCTTTACATTAGTTGCACTGTGTTCTGGGTGTTATGTTTGGATTCCTTTTGACGATGTGGTGTTTCATGTTTGTTCCGTATCTGTGTTGTTTGTTGTGCTTATGTCTTTATTAGGAGGTGGGGGGATGTTGCATTGTGTGAAACAAAAGAATGTAAGATTCAGTTTTTCTTTCGAACACACAACATTTAAACAACTTGTAAATAAATAGTACAAGTATTTGAAAATATTTCAGGAATTGCATAATATTTTCTTTTTATAATTCAGAAGTGTGATGCAAACAGATTTAAATAGTGGCAGAACAAATCAGAACATTTTACTTGGCGATGTGCAAATGCCAAAAATTTGCAGAAACTTGATTTCCAAAAATTATACACTGTATAGTTGTATCAGTAAAACCACGCCAGTGGGAAAGGTTGTGACCATTTCAATGGAAATCTGCTGATTGCAAATAAGTGTGCTACCAGTTCATGCTTCAGGTATGTATTTATTGAAAGTGATCGTTTTTAGACATAATTAGAGAAACATTGCTGGCCCTGCCCTGATGACAATGCGGTTAAGGAGCCAAGAGTCAAGTCAGCAATCCTGTGTATCCTGCATGCGGCTAGATTTGTATTAAATATGGAGCAAACGGTTAGTCTATTAAATCAAACCAGTGTTTTTTTAACAGCAGACTTGCTGAACTCGCGTATTTGAAGGTGCTCTCATGTGTGATAAAGAAAAAAATGGGGGCGCAGTGAATTAAAATATTTGCCCAGTATCACATCATTTGAAATCAGATTTATGGGTCAAGAGCATTTTAATTAGGCAAATTAGATTATTTAAGTCACTAGACCTGCAGGTCTGGTAAATATTTTATGAATTTTCGAGGCCTGCTGTGGTTGGAAACCAGATTAAGAGGGGTCTAGATGGTGGTTGTCACGGAGTTCGTTTGCCAGCCATTTGTTACAAGTTTTTCCAGTTCTTTGGCTGGGTAGGGCAGCAGGGAGATCGGTCGGTAGTTCGCCAGCCTTTTTGGATCTGTTGAGGGTTTCTTAGAGAGGGATAGTACAATGCTGTGTTTCTAAGCGTCTGGGAAATTAGCTGTGGTGAGGGAGTCATTGAGTATCCGGGTGAGTGCGGTGCAGATGGTGTTGACATTTTGGTGAAGATGAAGTGTGGGCAGGGATCATATGCATCTCCTGAGTGGTTGGAGCACATGGTGCGTAAGGTCTCCATCAAGATGATGATGTGCTAGTGGGTCATCGTGGTTACTGAGGTGTTGGTCTCCGTGGGCTGAAGTGCGGTGAGAGTAGATGGCTCCAGTTGGAAAGCAAAGTTGTAAATGGTGCCGAGTTTGTTGCTGAAGTAATAGGAAAGCCAGGTGCAACGATCTTGTGACGGGGTGACTACTGTAGAGGTGGTGGAGGGGGAGGTGAAGCCTTTTATTATGGTAGAAAGTTCTTTGGTGTTGTAGATGCTGTTCTCAATGGGATTGGTCCACGCTGAGTGTTTAATGATTCTAAGTTTCTGCAGGTAGAGCCAGAAGACTTTTTTGTAGGTGTTTTTTTTTTTTTGTGGTGTGTGTGTGTGTCTCAACCTGCATACTAGTTGTTTGCTACACGATTGGAGAGCCTCAGCTCTTTTGTGTGCCAACCACCTTGAAGGTCTCGTTCAGGAGGTGTTGATGGTTTGCAGTGGGCCAGAGAGTCTGCGCAGGAGGTTATGCAGGCATTGAAGGTGATGATGGATCTACAGAGGTCTTGGTGCAGCAGGTTTGGTGCTCTCAAGTCTATTTCCTCAGGGATCCTAATCCAGTTGTGTTGAGTGGCTTTTGAGGGTGTAGGCACACATTTTTGGAGGGAGATGCAGGCCAAAGCGGACAAGGCAGTGGTCGGTACAGGTGAGAGGGTTGGGCTTGTCCACAGTGATGCCAGATTAGTTGGCAAAGACTTGGTCAAGGAGGTGTCCAGCGCTGTGGGTTGGGTCCTTCACTTGTTTAGTGAGTCCAAATGTGTTTAGATCTTCCTGAAGATTGTTGGTGTTTTGGGCTTGTGATCTTCCAGGTGGAAATCGAGGTTGCTGAGGAGGATGAAGGAGTAGCAATTGAGAACAAGTTGGGTGATGTAGTCTGTGATGGTGTTTCCGAGCTTGGAGGTCAGTAGAGCAGGACCCCAGGCTTGTGTTGCTAGAGATGTGGAGCCTAAAGCCTAGGTGTTTTAGGAGGTCGTTGAAGTTTGCTGAGGCAATAGACCAGTGGATGTATTCTTTATAGTTGATGGCTAGTCTTTCTCTGACTTTGAAGGTTTTTTCCTATCCTGTGATTTTTTGAAGCGGTGACGAATAGCAACTGCAGTGTCGGCGCTGAAGTCTGGTTGAGCTAGGTTTCAATCACGAAGATAAGGTCTGGGGACTTGTGGTGCAGGAGGTCCCATACTCTGATGCCGTGTTGAGGAGAAGGAAAGTCCGGAGGGGATGTAACTTGTGCACTAGGGTGTTGTATATACTGCAGGTGTGGGCATGGGAAGAGAAGGGGTTGGGCAGGGGCATTGAGGGGGAGTGCAAAGAAGAAACGTCAGGAGTTGCAGGAGAATGCACATCAGTGTTAGGTTGAGAGGCTCAGGTGCAGCGAGCTGAAGGACGTCCAATGTTCAGGGCACAGAGGTCAGTGGTCGAGTTGTCTGGGTTGCGGTGGGTGGGAGGAGGGACAGGAGTCCTGGCACTGAGCAGAGGCGGTTCATGGACAGGTGCAGATGGTCTTGCTGTTGGCACATCATTTGAACGTGTCTGCCATTAAGTAGGTCCAGGAGGGGTGAGGAGATCCAGTGGGTGGGTTCAGTTGGGCAGGAGCATGCGCCTGGAAAGCGGATGGGGAAAGGCTGTAGAGGAGGTGAAGGGCGCAAAAGGAGAAGGTTGCAGAGGAGCGAGAGGAGTGGAAGAGGCAAAAAGAATGGGAGAGAAGAAATGGGCAAAGACAATAAAAATAAAAAGGAAAGAAAGGAGGCAAGAGATGGTGAAAAATGGGCAAATGAGCAAAAAGGTCAAAGGAAGCAAGAACAACCGTGATATGTAAAAAGAGGCAAAAGGGCTGGAATACGGTGCAAGAATGAATCGGAAAAAAGGCAAAAACCTAATCAAGAAAGCAAGCAAGAGTGACAGTGCAAAAGTGATATGAAAAAGCAGGCAAAAAGATCATATGAGAGTAGAAAAATCTGTGCCTTGAGACCTTTCAGGTGAGTAGTTGCGCTTTCCAGCCCCTGATCGATTGATTGACTGATCGAGCGCGCCAGAAAGAGCAAACCCTGGTACATGGGTACAGTATGAATATAGCTTGACATGGATGTGCTGTTGAGATGGCAACCTTTGGCCGTCTCTGTGACTTAGAGTTTTTGTGTACATGACAATGCAGTGGGTTAAGTCTAATGTATGCTTCTGGTATATGATTATATGTGTGTTTTTTGAGTTTTCATTGATCAGTTTAAGATGGACATTGTTTATTTGTTTGGCCATATCTGTGCTTAACTGGATTTAATGGCTTTTCTCCGTCTGATGTATTTTGATAGGTTTGAGGTTTGAGCTTTCCTATGTGGTGAAAATAAAAAGTATGTGCAATTGAAGTTGCATTGCTTAGCTAATAAACTTAGCTCAATGGCATGATGAGGAAGTGTTTTTGTGGGCGGTAAAATGACCAGCGAATGTACGCTGAAGAGCTGGGGCTTCCACGTTGGCAGATAAAATAGATGTAATAGATTTGTCTCTTTATACCATAACACCGCCTATAAGACACGTCCTGCAATCAGTAAGGAATATTTTGCAAAGATTTGCAGTAATGCAAACAAAAATATTTAATTTGGTGTGAAAACAACTATTAATGTGATAGAAGTAAAGCTCTGTTCCTGCAAGACTGTTAACAGTTGCATGAGCTGTGCGCTTCATTATGGTGTGCCTATTGATTGAATCAATTTGGAAGTGATAGCATTATGGTTCTCCATATGCTAATTTCCGACAAATGTTTTAACGAAATTTGCAAATATTTGTTCTAGGCTACATGGAGGAGGAGCAATCTAGGGATATGGTTGTTCCGCTTGCAATATTACATTTATGGATTGTAGGGTTAATGGAAAAGTATGTGCAATACTTAAGTTCCACCACAGATTAAGTTTGCGTTTCCAAAGATTTGGCTTGCTCTATATGTTGATTGTCGCTGAAGGTGGTGTGCACGTCTTTCAGAATTATTTTTTTGAGGTGTTATACTAGAAATTGGGTAAGAAAAAATCGTAGGCCACAGAGAAGTAAAAAAATCAAAAGAAAATAAAGTGCCCATAGTTTTGTGAAAACTAACAAGCATTTGCAATTTAATAGGTCTCGCATTCGCAAAAGTTTGAGCTATTGGCATTGTAAATGACAAACCTTTTATCTATGTGTTGATTTTGAAAACAGATAAATGGCATTGTCATTTACAGTGCCAATAGCCTAACTCTCGCATTGTAAATGACAATGCCTTTTATTTATGTTTTTAAAAAAACTATAACTAAGCGCATTGTTATTTATAATACCAATAGCTCAAACTCATGTAAATGCGAGACCTATTGCATTGCAAATGCTTTTTTTTTACTTTGCTTATCTGATGGCAATAAATATCCAGCATAGTTAAACACTAACTTTAAACGCTGACCCTTCTTCCCAAGACCAGTTCCTGCAGAGTCTCCCAAATAATTACTGGCTCTTATCTGTACTGGGTATTTGTCGTTCCTTTTGCACCCTTTTGTGGGACGCTTGTTTTGGGCAGTGGGGGGGGGGGGAGGGGGAGGGGGCGCTTCTAAAAATGTCAAGGGGGGGGGGGCTAATTCATCCAGCAATAGGCAGAGTGGAGATGAACGGGTGAAAAAACAACAAAGCCTCGTTAACACGTAAATGGTTCTAAAAACGCGGTAACACATATTGACATTCCCAGCTCCAGATTGCACGGATCGTATGGCAGAGTTACAGATATTTACAATGGGGCATCTCCAGATTGCACGGACTATATGGCAGACTCGCAGAGATTTGCACTCGGGCATCTCCAGACTGCCCTGACCCTATGGCCCACTGACAGAGGCATGCACTGTCTGGAACACCTCATATTTACACAACTGTAACAGAGAACTCACCAAAACTTGCACTAGTGCAACTCTGATTTACACGGGTTTTAGGCACACTCACACTCAGGCATCCACTGGAGTCACTAACAACAATTATATCACTACGGTAAAAGCAAGCTGAGCGCCTTTTTAAAGTTGTAGAATAATTTATCACAAAAAGTGATAAAAGAAAACAGAGAATCCGACAGAAGTCAGCAAAGAGTTCAGAAGCCCTCGAGAGCAGCTCCCTCCGATGACAGAGGTACACTCCTGCAGCACACTCTGTTATTCTCTTTGCGCAGGACTTGAACTTCAGGTTTAGAGATCTGAAGTGGGATACATCATAAAGGAGGGCTGGATTACTGACGCGGCTGTCGGTAACTTTTGGGCATTTTCACCAATGCAGTTATCACCAGCAAAAGTCTGGGGCAGTGGTGGACGAGCCAATTAGCTCGCAGTGAGAGACAGTGAAGCTGTTGATACTTTTCCAAGCCATAAAGCAGATCGAAACTATTTAGTTCCAAGAGCAGCGCTATACAAGTGCAAGTTCTTTCCTCCCTTCGTCATTTATTTATTCATAAGAGGGACGGGAGAGACAGCTGGGTTAAATGAAGATTAAGAGGTAGCCATAAGGAGGGGCAGTGCGAGAGAGAAGAAAAGAAGAAAGAGGGAGAGAGATGGAGAAAAGAAAAGAGAGAGAGAGAGAAAGACAGGAGTTCTAAAGCTCCAGGGGTGGAAGGGGGAGATAGATATGGAATAATAAAGAAACTCGAGCAGGACGACGGAGAATATTAAACAATGAAAGAAAGATGTGGAGAGGGAAGAAGGAGAGAACGATGGATGGATGGATGGATGGATGGAAAGAAAGACAGAGCCCGAAAAACGAATCAAGAAATAGGGTTTAGTTGTTTATAAACAGGGACACTTGCAATTATGTGGCTAAAGAAGACCAAACTATGCCACATACGGTATATTCGATGTCGGTATTATTTATAGACCAGAGTTTCGAGGGGACGTGTTTGTGAGTCATGTAAATTAGTGCTCACAAGCCGAGCATAAGACACCTCTTTGAAATCGTATTATTTCATCAAACGCGGCATCAAATCTCTGCTAATTTGAGCTATTTTCTCTATGTTGGATTCCTCTCCTTCCGTGCCGCTCGCACCCTTTGCTTTCATTCTTCCTTCCCTCCCCCTCACCTTCCCTCCTGCTTCTACTGATTTTGTCTGGTCTTTTTCTTTGTTTACAATCTGTAAATGTTACAGGCCTGGAAATGGCTGGTCAAAAGGGTGCAGAAAGCAGGAAGAGAAATGGGTAACCTGATTTTTATATAGCGCTTGAAGTCGCTCTTAGGCTCTAGGCACTGCAAATAGTAAGAGTTTACAGTTACCAAAGTACAGTATTACTGCACACCTCGACCGCAGAAGGACAGAGGGCTTTGCTCCTATCAGGATTCGAACTTGTGCCATGCAGATTACAGCAGATGTCAGCGGCGAGCTTGTAAATCGCCGAGACTCCACCTCTCATTATGCTACTTTTTTAAAATGAATGCTGAGTGAGTGGCTTTTACGTGGAAACATGGTGATTGGAGAGAGGAAAGGAGGCCAGGGCAACTGCAGGACCTCGCAAAGTGGCGGAGACCGGTCTGGGGAGCAGTGGGAAGGGAAGAGAGTCTGGAGCGGAAATGAGATCGAGAGAGAGGTGGGACAGAAAGGGGTGGGGAAAGGACTAATAACATCTGCTCCCACCAGAGAGAAGAGGAGCGCAATCTATTTCGGTAAAGTTTAAAGCGCTTCTACTAGGCACAGCGTGGGACCAGGGTTTCGAGGGGACGTGTTTGTGAGTTACGTAAATTAGTGCTCACAAGCCTAGCATAAGACACCTCTTTGAAATCGTATTATTTCATCAAACGCTGCATCAAATCTTCGCTAATTTGAGCTATTTTCTCTATGTTGGATTCCTCTCCTTCCGTGTCACTCGCACCCTTTGCTTTCATTCTTCCTTCCCTCCTGCTTCTACTACACGCTGGGATTGGACCCAACCGCAGGCGGTGGCTGGTAACAAAGGGGCTCGTCTGGCCGAAGCAACGCTGGGAGTGGAGGAGGCGCGGGACGTCTCTTGGCAACCGGACCTCCATGCTCAACCCCCCCCCCCGTCGCCACCGAACACTGTATCTGGAGCAGGGGAGCAGCGAAGGAAGCAAGCTGCTTAGCCCTGGGCCGGCGCCGATAACGGAGACTCCTTTTCAAAGGTAATCGGAGCCGAGTGGCAATTCAGGGGCTGACAGTACCAGTTTACTCGGTCCCTACGTGCTGGTTGCCATGACAATGGCACAAGCAAAACAAGAAAAACAAGATGGCGTCGCACTGTCCGGAGGTACGCGTGCACGTACGCATGCATGTTTACCATTTGCTGAATGGCAGCCATCTTGGTCCATCCGGAGGAGCTTTGGCTGAATTGATTTCAAAAGGTACTCGCAATGGCGAGAGCAGCGCATGCGCTGCTTTTGCAAGGCGAGACCTAACAATTGCTTCCATGGATATATGTCAAGCCGTCAAACAGCCTCCATCTTGAAACACGTTTAAAACATTGGTCAAGTCTGTAAATGGTTGTGTTCATAAGTCAAGCAAACCCAAACTAGTGCCCATAAATGTGGTGATATCCCAAAATGTATGAGACCTACAATTATGCCAAAAGTATACACATTCCAAAACTAATTATCATAAATAATAGTCAATCTTCATACAGCATTTGATAGATTATCTCATGATTATCTCATATTTTGTTGCAAAAATGCCACCTAAGTAAAAAACATAAGTGGCCCAAAAATATAACAATGAATGCACAAATTCTTCAAAACAAATAGAGTCCAAGTAGGCAAACATAAGTCTACAACAACATAAAAAATATTCTTAGCTGTAACAGGTCACCACATAAGCTGATCCGGTGCATTCCTTGAAGACCTATTTAGCAAAACAAAGTGATTAAAAACACTTTAAAAAAAATGTAAATATCATGAAACTGTGCAGAGTAAAATAATGCAGATATTGGGAGGATAGCAAAACCTTAATTCGAGTATGCGCTTAATTCGTCATCCTTATTAAGGCCTCTTAGTACTTTGCTATCAAATTCTAACTTATACTTGAATTCCAGCCTTAACAAAGTGTCCAATTACTACCACTTACACTGGCAGAAATTCTGTCTGTGGCAAAGTACTTCAACAGTTTATCGTTACCTTAATTTACTCCAGCAAAGTGTCTGGCAGCAGGTTAATAGTCGTCCTTTCGACAAATGGTCCGTGTGTTATAATTTGTTTTTTAATGGGATATATGGTGCTTTCTACGTACCATTTGTCACAAGGACAAACCAAGATGTACCCCACAAAATCCGATTTTGCAAGTAGTGTTAAATTATGGATCCCTGTTACCTGGACCGAGGTATCTTTTACATCTGTACATTGCTGCTGATTGTTGGCTTTGCAACAATTGCATTTGTAAAATTCATGTGCTAGTGTTAAGCAGGTTCCTCTTGTAATCTTATTTTTGCTTAATTTATCTTTCAAGGACCAACGCCTTCTAAAAGTAGTGAGGAAAATCCCCCACTGCCGCTGTTAGACTTTGTCCTGTAGTTAATATTTGCATGTGCTTGAGGAAAAATATTTCTAATGACCTTAGCCTCATTGTAGTACGAAGTGATGACTAATCTAATTCACATCAACTTGTTCAGAATTTTCGCTGGAAACCAGAGATCTTTTCTTTCAGTCTTTGTGACCCGCTGTATTGCTGTGTCAAAGTTTCTTTTGGAATACGCTTTCCTCAAATCTTGCCATCATAACACTTTGTTTGATTGCAATGGCAGAGTTAGAATTACAGTTTTGCCTTGCTTTAAGCAATTCTCCACAGGGGATACTGTAAATGAGCGTATTAGGATGCCTGCATGTAGTAGACTGCTGACAGCTGTGCACCTCTTATACATACTAGTGGTTAGTTTGTCATTCACCTCAGAAATACATTACTTTAAAAAGTCCACAGTTTCTTTACTTGTATTACTAGTGAACCTCACATTGACCTCATTGGTATTCAAGAGGGCAAAAAGCTTCATGCTCTAATTCATATCTCCTTTCCAAACAAATAAATCGCTGCTCCTCATCCAGAAAATCATGTGGTCTTTATTCAGAGCCAGGATACCTGTGCCTGCTCTTCCTGCCAATCCAGGAACACCTTGGCATAACTGGGGGCAAAACCGATCCCCATTATCGTTCCCTGGATCTGTCTGTAGATAACCCCATCAAAAATTAAAAAATTGTGTATGGAAAAAAATAAAGATATGTTAAGCCACACCTCTGTCTGTAGTTAAACAAAAAAATAGGGATCTGGCCCTAAGAGAATGTCTACATGCCTTTATGCCAGCCTGATGTTGGATGTTAGTATGTAAGCTGCCTATTTCCAATAACCTCATAATGTAAAGCTCTTCCCACAGAATGCCCTTAATCAAGGCCTAAAAATCCAGATTATGTTTAATATGAGGGCAGAGCTGTGACATATGGATGTAGGAAGTAATCAGTCTGCATGGAAGTATTCTCCAAAAAGCACCCATAAGATAACACTATTGGCCTACCTGGAGGGTTGGCAGACTCCTTTTGTGATTTAGGAAGGAGTCCGACAGTGGGAATTTTGGGATATTTACAGAACATATATTCTTCCCACTCTTAGAACATGTTCTCCATTCTTACAGCATATCCTTATAGTCATGGTTAGTTTTCAGTACAATAGCTTTCTCAACGCTATCATAGCATGTGCTGTCACTAAACTGCTGTGTCCCTTCATGTAAATATGTCTCCTGGGACAATGACTATGTTGTCCATTTTGTCAGAGGGTCTGATTACTATGGTATCGCCATTTTCCAAAGTTCTAATACCATTTCTTTGCTCAGATTGCACCCCTTTCAGTTAGCTCTTTTTGTCCAGTTTCATGAGATCATGTATTATGATCTCCTGAAAAGTATCTAAGGCATCCTCCTAGAGGGTAGGCACAACAGTTGAGTTTGTCTTAAAGCTGCTAGGACAATTTATATCCCTCTCTAACCCAATCTCTGCCAAATTCAGATGATGGTCCTCAGTGCTTGTACTACCTGGGTCTAATTCCACAGGTGTGACTAACATCTGTATGTCCCCAATACGTAGGTTGCTCACAGCATTAAGCTTACGATAAGAGACAGTTCTGTTAGTCCCTTTTTCCTATACCATGTTTCTTTTTTTACCTTCAATTTGGGAATGTAGCTGAGTAGATCAGTTTGACTTTGAGTGTAATGAAAGCCAGTAGAGTGGCAAAAGGACGAAGAAACCATTAATGTGCTGTGTTCACTCTGATTTCCCACTGTTGCAGACATGTCCTTTATTGTCCCAGTTTCTGTCCACTAGTTTCCATGGCAATGGGTTACATTCTTTTTTCTCTTTCTCTTGTATTACAGTCTCTTCCGTTTCATCCTCTTCAAACCTTGCTCCATTTTTGTTGTTCTTTGCTCTATTGATGACACAAAATTTGTCTGAAGTACTTCTTATATTATTTCTGTCCGACGAACCTAGTGTAGTGCTCTCCGGTGTATCACTGTCACTCATTTTAACATTGGTGTCCAAACCTTATGTTTATGCATCAGTTAAAAAAAATAATAATGAAGAGTTAGTGTAAAGCCAGTAATAGCATTATGAAAAAAGATTAAATTAGGAGTTCTATCCCTAAAACAAAATGGCCTGTAAAATGTGCCTACAGTTCTATGACCTTTCATTGATGCATATTTACGATTTTCAGGAATTTACAAGAGTTTAGAGAAGAAACAATAATACTTTCAAACCTTAATAAGTTCCATTTTGGCATGAGCAAATATGTGTGATTGCTAATGCAGAAACAAAACCACTTGTTAAAGTTTTTGGGTTTTATTTGTCTCCCGCAGGAAAATTTCCTTGCCACGCCCCTTCATGGGGAAACACATTTCACTAAACCGCTGCCTCTTTTTTAGGTCTAGTCTACTAGACAGCGCTTTTGCGGTCTGTTGCAAGGCATCTTTTGGACGTACCAAGAACATACAGGGCCTTGGAGCCCGTTCATTGCTTACTTTTGGTTAGCTTTCCGGTTGCTCTCATTCAAATGCTCCTTATTCAGTGGCTTGCCTTGTTCACCTTTTGTCTGTCGCCTCCCTGAGCACTGTATGGGAGCAGAGGTGGAAATTGACATACATAAGGGCACTAACCCCCCCCCCCACCCACCTTCCTGGTTTAGGTTGTGTCCCCTCTGCTAATTGAACCAACACCCAGAGAGGGTGTGGAACTCTTTGGAAGCCCCTTCATTTGATGTTTTGTGAATAGTAGAAGTTTAGCTTCTTTTTTGTGTCAGCCACTAGGGTCGGGCCAGTGAGAGACAAAATAGTTATTTGACCACATGGTACTCTGCTTTCCAGAGAGCTCTGTCTGTGTTTTTACGTGTTAACCTGCAGGGGGATCTGTAAAGAAACATTCTATAATATAGTACCCAGCACGCTTGGGAGTATGAATGATGGTGTGGATTGAACAGTTTATTGAACTTGCAACCAGAATGGTGGCGCTTGCATCTTGGAAAAGAACTACTACTAAGAGCTACAGGAAGTTGAAAATAGGATGGCCTTAGCAGGCTCCACAGAGTTCAGTGTTTATATAAAAAGTGAGCAAGTTGTTTGCAGTTCTGTATTAAGGATTTAATTTCAATTTTTTTACTTTTCTAGGTGTGTGATTCGATATGCTTGTATTACTGTGGTGTTATTATTTATATGCACTTAAGTGTGAAACTATGTACTAAGGTGTGCAGCAGCCTCCTACTTTTTTCTCTTTACATATGTATATTTGCCTTTTAAACAGCAGCCTTTTTTGGGAGCGCGTCCAAGATGGAGGCCTTGTGAGTTGTGTTTCTCGGAGCTCCGGTGGACACTTTTGCATTTGAGTCGATTGGGCAGCAGAGGGGGGCTCCCAGTGTTGCATCTGCCACCTACACTCGATGGACATTTTCCCTGTGTTGATTAAGCCCAGATCAGTTGACTGGGGATGAGTGCTTGCAATGTTCAACACTCCGTCCATCATTTCCTTTGGTTTTTGCTTTGTTCGCCATAAGTTGGCAGGGTATGCTCAGACGTGAGTCCCTTGCTCACTTTGCCACTGGATTCGAGCAAGCCTGGCTGAAGACGGCTGAAATGCCAGAAACCGGTCCTAGGAAGCTTGTTTCTGGTCCAGGGAAGACATGGCTTGGCAGTTCGGGCTGGACTGTTCCCATGAGGCACAGGGTCAGACTGATTTGCATATGGCTATGTCTGAACTGGTGTGGCAGAGTGGGCTAAAGAACGGTGATGGATTAAACCCAGATCAGTTGACTGGGGATGAGTGCTTGCAATGTTCAACACTCCGTCCATCATTTCCTTTGGTTTTTGCTTTGTTCGCCATAAGTTGGCAGGGTATGCTCAAACGTGAGTCCCTTGCTCACTTTGCCACTGGATTCAAGCAAGCCTGGCTGAAGACGGCTGAAATGCCAGAAACCGGTCCTAGGAAGCTTGTTTCTGGTCCAGGGAAGTCCTGGCTTGGCTTGGCAGTTCGGGCTGGACTGTTCCCATGAGGCACAGGGTCAGACTGATTTGCATATGGCTATGTCTGAACTGGGGTGGCAGAGTGGGCTAAAGAACGGTGATGGATTAAACCCAGATCAGTTGACTGGGGATGAGTGCTTGCAATGTTCAACACTCCGTCCATCATTTCCTTTGGTTTTTGCATTTTCCCTGTGTGCCAGGGGTGTTGTTCATGGCCGATGGAGTGAGAGTCTGCAGTCCCGGCGGAGGCGGTGCGGGCCAGGTGTGCTGTGCTTGGGGCGGACACCTGCTTGGTGGATCTCCAGCCTCCCAGCACTCTCTGGGCTCACTCCCGACTGCCTCAGATCTGGCGTTGTGTGCCTTCCCCTGTTCCTCGTTAAATAACGGGACGGAGGTGTGCTTGGACTACCCGGGACTTGCTCTACCATATAGCAGTGCAGTGGAGACTGTGCACTTCTCGCCGCAGTGCTCTTCCTTCTCACTTCCCAGGGGCAGAGGCACGAGGCAAGGGTCAGTTGGCCCGTCTCGGTGGTTGACTCGCTCACCCCAGCCCCGACTGACTTTCTTCTGCCCCCTGTGTCTCATGGGAGTGCTGAACTGGCCAATAATAGTGTATGCACGGGGGCGTTGTACACTGAAGCTCCTGCAGGAGTTGCTATATGCGTTTGGTGTCCTATCAATTTGGCTGGAGACTGCGATGGTGGGGAGGGGAACCCCGCCTGCGATTGTGTGGCCCGAGAGATGCAGGCCTGCACCTGGCTATCTGTGTTGTGAGGAACCCTCCCCGCACCCTGTGTTTGCCTGCTCGGTCGTGTTACTTCGCCCAGCGACTGGGGTCCCCTCATGGGTTATTTGCGGAACACCTGACCGGACCTGTGCTGGGGCATGTCACTGGTCCTGGGAGGGGGCGCTGCTGGCATCGTGGAGAGGCCTTTACGTGACCTTCACAACACACCACAAAGAAGGACCCCTTGCTGATTTTTCTTTTTTTTTTTTTTATAAAGCGCGTGAAGAATGCAGACCTGATGCCTGAAACCGCGATATCAGAGCCATCCTCTGACTGTGTTCAGAGAGAGGTGGCGACCCAGGGAGAAGAGCCCATAACCAAAGCGTTTCTGGAACAGTTATTTGGGACCCTTCAGGACGACTTTGCGGTCCTCAAGCAGGACATAGCAATGGAGAATAAGGGAGTTCCTCTGCAGGCAGTTTCAGGCAACCTTGAAGACTTTGTTGTTCGTCTCCTCAAACATGTGGCTCCCTCACTGGGGGACCAAAAGATTGTTCTAGACCGCACAAACCGGGCTGGTTAACCTCAGAACATACTTACTTGAATACATTATTACCGCCAAAAGGAAGAAATGACCACGACTCGCGACAAGGCAGTCATTATATTCGAAGGTCATAGGCTGTGGCTTTACCAAGATCTCTCTATGCTTACACCACAGCAGCGGATGGCTCTTCAGGCTTTCTCTCTCTGATTTGCATGTGGCTGGGTCCAAACTGGAATGGCTTGGGGAGCAAACAAACAGTGGATGTAGGCCCAGGGCTCTCTAGTGGGGTGAATGTATGACCTTGTTTTGCATTTTTTCCATCAAATTGTTGTTTTTGCAAATTGCCAACCTGAGTGGCACAGGTATGCCCAGACGTGGGTCCCGTGCTCTCCATGCCACTGGAGTCAAACTATCCTGGGGGATGAGGGGTGAAACCCTAAAACCGGTCCTAGGATGCTTGGTTCCAATCCAGGGAGGACCTGGCCTGGCAGTTCGGGCTGGACTGTTCCCATTGGGCACAGGGTCTAGACTGATTTACATATGGGGAGCAAAAAAAACAAAGGATTTAGGCCTTGATCTCTGGACTTGGGTGAATTTGACATTGTTCTGCATTCTGTCCATCAAATTGTTGTGTTTGCGTTTCTCCAGGACTTTTTCCAGGACCAGAACATTTGATATAAGTGGGTCCACCCCTTCCGCCTTCAATTTGTATGGCAGGATGAAGTCAACGTGATTCGCATGCTCGAAGATGTCTGGGCCCTCCCTACATGCCAACCTTCCAGCAAAACCGTCTCGCTGCCTAGCCTTCCCAGAGCCCGGCGACTGCTTGATCTGATACCCGGCGCTCCATCAGACGCAGGAAGAAACTCATGAATAAGCCCTCCAAAGCTGATAGTCGCAGAGAACATGCCTGACTATTTAAGCAACTGCGGCAGGTGGATGAGGTGGATGGAGACTAATGATTGCAGTTTGACTTTGCGCCTGTTTATTGTGTACTAGAAGAGCTTCCCTGTTTGGTTATTGGATACAGTTCTCGGCAGACCAGCAGCTACCCCCTCTGCCTCAAGTCTGCAGTTTTTCACGGAGCTCCACCATCGAGTGATCGCTCATACAGTATTCTCACCCAAGACATGAACCCTCGTTTATTGATTCTTTGTGTCCTCAGGCGGGGAACGTTTTTGACTCCATGTTTTCCCACCCTTTCTTATGTCTCTTCACTCCACTTCTTTTCTTCTCTCTCTCCTGCTTCAGTGAACTTTTAAGATATACACTACCTGGTCTGACATAATCCTGCTGCTAACATGTTGTGCATTGCACCGTCACCTAAATACACATGGTGATATCCTTCCTTAGCCTCAACGTACGAGCCCTTAATACGCTGGTTAAACGTTCAGCTCTCCTTTCAGTCAGTAGGGACACTAGATGTGACATCTGTATGTTGCATGAAACCCACCTGTTGCAAGGGGATTAGTGCTGATGCGCTCTTGCTGGTTTGACCGCCATTTTTTTTCATCCAGGGTGGTCAAGAAAGTCGGGGTTGCGATCTTTCTCACCACACACTTTCCGGGGCGGGTGGAGTAGGTTTATATGGTAATTTCATGCAGGCTCTTGGCACTGCATATTACAGTGAAGGGAATCTGGTACACCTTGGCCACTGTATATGCGCCCAATGACCAAGAGGCAATTTTGGGGAAATTCCCTGGAACCACTGCTGACTACACCAGACAAGGATTTTGTGATAGGCGGGGACTTCAAAATTGTGATGGATGCTCAGAGAGCCAGGTCCACACAACGAGTGGGTCAGGTTGGTGGCCTTACGCGGAGCACTAGACAGTGGTTGGGGAAGGCGGGTCTGACAGATATACGGAGACACATGCACCCAACGTTCGCTGAGTACACTTTCTTCTCTGCCGCGCACCAAATTTACACCCTCATTGACTATCTCCGCACGTCGCCATTTGTAACGCAAGGGTGCATCTCTGTGGATATTGGTGCTGCGGCGCGCTCTGATCACTCCCGTATAATCTTTTTGTGGTATGAGCTAGGTAGAGACTTATCGGCCCCTAAGTTCTGGCGGCTTAACACAAAACTTCTCACCTATGACCACCTGTGACTGGTACCTCGCCAGCCATAACCGCGTTTCTGCAGACTAACGGTACACCTGACATTTCATTCCCTACCCTTTGGAGGTCTTTAAACGCAGTTATTGGTATCGCCACTGGCTACAATATGGATGGACTAACCTAGCGGGTCCAATTGGAAACCCTGGACAAGGAATTGGAGGTTTAGTTAAGAAAACAACTATGAGCGCTAGATATGGAGAGGGAGGAATATGCACTACTCGGGATAAAGCAGAGATTTTACGCTGGGGGCAATGAGGCGGGACGCATGGTGGCACCTCGCCTCATAGCACAAGCAGTTGACGGGAGAATCACTGAACTACATGGAGCTTATGGCTTCCCATGATCTTGGAATGAGGAAATTGTTCAAGACTTTGAGGCCTTCTGTTCCGCTCTCTATGCAGCAACTGCCCTATTAGAGTCTGATGCTATAACCTACCTGTCCCAGGGCCCCCCTCCATGATCCCACCAGTCACATTTGTCGCACTTGACACGGACATTACATTGCAGGAGGTCCTGCAATGTTTACAACCTGTTAAGGCTCCTGGCCCAGACGGCTACTGTGCTGAATTTTATAAAGCCCTTAGTACACTTATCCCCCTTATTGGTGCGACTTTTTAACACGTTTAGTTTGAACAGGGCACTGCCAAAATCAATGTCCTAGCGACCAATTCTAAGGCGGCAAGAATCCCAAATGCTGCACCTCCTACCAACCAATTTGAATGTAGACGCAAAAATCTTCTCAAGCATTCTAGCCCACAGACTAGCTCCCTATGTTCAGGGGTTGGTTGACCCTGACCATTTGTTGTGTCAGAGCGAGGGTGTAGTGACAGCACAAAACGGCTGTGCCACTTACTGGATACGGTGCAGCGTACGCAGGTGCCGGCCCTTCTGCTATCGATTGATGCCAAAAAGGTGTCAAACCGGTCCACTGGCCCTACCTACATTCAATCCTGGAGGGTATGGGCTTCGGCTCTCGAATCCGCTAATGGGTCTATTGCTGCTACACGCCCCCGGAGCCAGGGCGTCTTTACCCGTTGGGCCAGACAGGATTGTCCCCTATTGCCTCTGCGCTGTACATGGAGCCCTTCGCAAAGCAGATCCGTGGCAGTCCACAAATTGCGAGCATCCAAATGGGTTGAAAGGAACATAAAGTCATGTTATATGCGAATGATGTCCTTCTGACCCTACCTTAGAGGCCGTGATGGCAGAATTGGCCCATTTAGTGGAGCTTCTGGGTTCAAGTCTAACTTGCAAAAATCTTCCATTCTTAATTTACCGATTCCTGACCTGGTGAGGGCCTGTCTTATCTCCCAGTTCCCATTTTGGTGGGTGGATCAGGGACTAGCATATTTAGGTCTACAGATCCATTTCACATCTGCGGCCACAGCTCACCATAATTATGGAAACCTCCAAGCGACCACAAAATAGAAGAGGGCCATGGCTTTTCCTGGCTAGGATTAGTAGCAGCGGTCAAGATGATGCTTTTGCCCAAAATCCTTTATGTAATGAAAACCTTTTTCATTTCAGCCCCCCACCCCCTCCCACACTTCTCCTCCCAACCGAATTTTAGATGAGTTACAATCCCTTATCTGGGACTTTATTTGGCAGGGCAAGCATGCCAGGATGGTCAGGGCCTGCCCTGTGCCTATCTTCCTTTATCAAGCTGCGCTGCTACGCTATATAGTGGAATGGTCCGAACCTTATACTGAAAAACATCTCCGATGTTCCACACTGCTTTTCTCTCTCATCACTGTTATTTCTACTGTCACTGTCTACATCACTTATCAGATATTCCAAACTGTTCTTCTCTTTCATCACTGTTAATTATGTTAATTTCTCCCATAAGTATCCACTTTGTACATTTTACAGGTTGCCTAGGCACACGTGATAAAGTAGAAGCACAACAAATACTGCAAATCTAAATCCAAAATTTACAGAAACACAACAATCACAGTAGTCCAATGTTGCATTTGTTCTTTGTTTAATGCTGATCAGATGCCCAGCCAACATGTGTTTCGTCAGGGTAATGGACCCACAACTTCTTCAGGGCTAAAAGGGCCGATGGGCTGGGAGGGGATATTATCTCTCCGCCGGTTGTACTTCCGTTCCGGCTGTTGAGGGTGAGTTGGTGCCTTTGAAGGGTTGGTGCTGTGGAAGAGTGGGTCAAGTATGCATTCTCCTTTAACGCTATAAACCTGCTCTAAATAAACTTAGAATGCTTATTTTTGAACTGTCTTTGTGGAACACAGATGAGTTGCAGATCTCTCAACTCTGTACATGTACCTAGCTTGATCGCTGCCTCCAGAGAGCAGGAAATACACTTCCCCCAGAACACACACCTGTCTTTAAAAAGACAAGCATATCCCACACAATGAGGATGATAAACCTATTGTTCTCATAGTGTGGGATTCCCTTATTTTGAGTCTTTTTTTCACAGGCCGCTGTCCTTGTTTCAAATTATCTTTTCATAAATAGAAAACACAAAGCTGACCTTTTTATTTATTTTTTGCTTTTGGTTATTTGTACCCACTTCCTTTGAAAAGGCACTCCTTTCATATAGCACCTAGGCTGACCCAAAATAGCCAGTAAACTCACCCCATAGTATACACAAAGCATCTAGCTCTCCAATAGGGGGTGCCTGAGGTACAATCTTAGACTAGACCATTGGAGATAATGGGGGAAATATCATTAATAAACTGCCCCCTAAAGTATGTGTATAAAACAGTAGTGTATCCCTCAGTGAAAGCACAAGCCAAAACAATTTCTCACGATAAACCCCAAAATGTGAAGTGAGGAAAGACCATGAGGTGATATTGGTTGCACTGGAAATAAAAGATTTTGCCTCACAGACATATAAAGGCTCTGCTGAAGTGAAATGGTGACCCAGCACAGAGGGCAGGAAGATGCAACCGGTGTGGCAGCCCTGTGATTGCACTGCCCTATGATCATGTTCAATGGGGAGTAGCATTTTTTAGTGTACTCTTTGAAAGCAAGTTACTTCTGTAATAGAAACAAGGACTGGGCAGTGCCAGTAGCCCTAGCTTATAACAACTGAAAGTGAATCTTCAGTCACGTGTGAGTTTAGGCACTCCACTCCTCATTCACTCTTTTATTTCTCCTTGCATGCATCCATTCTTCAACCCATTGACACATTCTTGTATTCACCCACTCAACTACACATTATAAAACAACTCGCAAGCATATTAAAGATCATTAGGAACAGTAAAAGAAAAAAAAAGAAACATTGGCACCACCCAAAAGTGGCGGGCAAATATTTGCAATAAAAAGATTAAAAACTGAAACAGGGAAGTGGTTGGCCATCTTGAGATGGTATTGTTATTTGACTTAATGTATTTTTTAAATTCATTGTGGCTGGCTGTTTAGGAGCAAAATGTTGTCCATCTTTTAATGGTAAAACAGTGACGCTGTGGACAGTAGGCCGTATGTGTTGTAGCGCATTGCAGATGAAAAGAGCGGCTCTGTATAACTTTCTGGTTAACTGCAGAGTGCTCAATAAGTAAATAAAACAAGCATTAGCAAAACCAATAGGTCTCGGTTGAATGTGTAACACATGCAGTGTAAACCCATTAAAGCCAAGGCTAAACAGCAAAATAGGTGAAATATATTGAAATCTCCCTAGTTTTAAAGTAGTTCCTCAAACCGTTCCAGTCCAGCACTGGAGACCAGGATGAAGTATACGCCCAGCTAAGACATGATTAACAAAGTCTCAAACCAATTGGTAAAAGAGACTAATCTAGGTAAGCCACTGATTGAAAGGGTGGACCTCGCTGTATAATATAAGCAACAGGTCTGTTTGACTGCTGTGCTATTAAAATCCAGACCTGAGAAGGAAAAGAAGAAAGGAGACTTCTAAAAGTGAAAATTAAAAGGTAAAAAGACTGGCCTACCAGCCTTTGCAATGAAGCCCACTCAATTTAAGGCTTATGTTATATCACTCACATGGCAATATAGCCAATGACTGAAGTGAGGTGACCCACTCCCCATGATATGTGCTGTAATGGGCAGAACCAGAGCGTGAATGACACTCAAACAGACCACTAGCTGAGGACGGATGACCCAGATACCCTCTTCATATGTGTCTATGCGTTATTTATGAATATGGTTTGATTACAGGAACTTCACAAACCTAAATCTTGATCTAAAAAGTATTTAGTATCTCAACAGATCACTTGGTGGTTGTTCTTAGGTATGACCTGCCTCGGTCTCGACCCTCCCGCCCCTGCGAGCGAGCGAGACTCTCCTATATCGCCCACATGTAGTGCAGCAATTCAGATGAGCTATTACGAAATATCTTGAATGAGAACGATACTCGGGGGATGTCGATGGCGATAGTTTGGGATGCCCTTAAGGTCGTTATTCGGGGCGATTTCTGCAGCTGAGAACAAGCTGAGATGAGAGGAGCGGGAGCAACGCCAACAAAAGGTGAGAGTTGGAGCATATGTGCTCAGGGGCACAAGGGTGTGGTGGCAATTAGAATTAACACAGAAACAGTTAGCTGGCTTAGATCTAGATAGGCCCGAATACGTCTTGCTGTGTCTAAGACGGTCCTTTTACGCTGGAGGTAATAAATGCGGGGGAATGCTCCCGAATAAACTTTGCATGCAATGCCAGTGTGCATCAGTTACATCGCTCCTGGCGGGAACCGATGCTGAAGTGACAGTCAACTCTGCCATAGATGCGCGTTTACGCGAATTCTATGAAAGGCTGTATTCGCCCCAAAATACACCCGGGGACAACTATCTAGCACAAGTCAATGTATCCCGTCTGACTGAGGGACAGGCTTCTCAACTAGATAGCCCGATACATATCGAGGAGGTAATTTCAGCGATCTTGTGGTTAAAACCTCTCAAGTCACCGGGACCAGATGGCTTCCCTGCGCTGTTTTACAAGACCTTTTGTGACCAGCTAGCTCCCCTACTCACTAAATTATTTAACTCCATAGAGAATCCCGCTTGTCTTCCCCCATCCATAAAAGAGGTCCCGGTGATAGTTATACCTAAGCGGGGCAAGGATAAATGCCTTTGCGGGTCCTATTGCCCAATTTCACTGATCATTGTGGATGGTAAACTACTCACAGGCATACTGGCAAACAGACTGAGTCCCCTAATGCAGGGACTAATATCTCCTGACCAATCGGGCTTTATCCCCCAGAGCCAATGCGTAGACCATACCAAACGAATTATGCATATAATTGAGAAGGTGCATCGTATAAATAAGGCATTCGATCGCGTCTACTGGCCGTATCTACTTTAAACATTGTCCCATTTTGGGTTCCGAGACCAATTTTGTTTTTTGATACTGAGTAACTATGACTCTCGGTGGGCGACGAAAAGAGTGAACGGGGTGAGCTCTGCTCTTTTTTTCCATAGGGTGAAAAACGCGGCAGGGGTGTCCTCTGTCGCTTTTACTATTTGCATTCTACATGGAGCCCTTCGCTCAAAGAGCAAGGGACCACACTCACATCACAGGGGTGCGCTTTGGTGGGATGAGCATACCCTGTTTCTTTACACAGATACATTATAGTGTCTCTGAAGAACCCGAGCGAGGTCCTTTCGGCCTTTATTAAGGAAATTAACGAATTCGAGGACGCCTCAGGCTTCCGCATTAATGTACAGAAATCCCAGGTGCTTAATCTTACATTCCCCCCCCCCCCCCCCCCCCCCCCCCTGGAAAGATTCATCTTCCTAAGCAACAGTTCCTGATGCATTGGGCCACTGAAGCTGTCCTCTATTTGGGGATTCAGTTGGCATCTAGTATACCGGAGATTAGGTCCCTTAGTTATCAACTACTCCTGGACAGGGTGAAAGCTGACCTTGTCCGGTGGTCAAGCTGCCCCTTGTCTCTCATGGGTCGGGTTGCAGCTCTCAAAATGATGGTTCTACTGAGAATCCTGTTAATTTTTCAGACCCTCCCTCTGTAGCCTCCCGTAGGGGCTCTTACTTATTCTGCAGAAGGTTACGCAACACTTTGTCTGGACTTCTGGATGACCATGCATGTCCAAACAGCAAAGCTGGTGCCCGCCGACTCAGCGGGGCCTACGGGCTCCACACTTGCAGTATTATTACTATGCAGTTCAATTACGGTATCTAGTAGAATGGTCATGCCCGGAATCAGAGAACAATATGGCCCTTTGCAAATAGAGCAATTATTGGGGCCTCCCTGTGGAAAATACCGTTCCTCCGCAGGGAGCATACGCCTCCAGGACTTTCATATCACCAGTCACCCGAGCGGTCATGCAAGCCTGGGACAATAAGGTGGTCAGGGTGAGCCTAACCACTCTCCCGTCCCCACTGACTCCAATAATAGGGAACACAGAATTTACACTGGGCTTACAGGAGATGGCATTTTTGGGGTGGAGGGAGACTGGGTGCCGCTCGGCGGGCCATTTCTTTGATACTGAGGGCCCCTTACCAATCGAGGTCTTGAAACAGGAGTACTCGCTCTCGGAAGTTGAGAGGTTTCGATGCGCTCAAATTCGGCACTGGCTTATGCACCTCCAAATTCGAGCAGGGGTGCAATGCCCGTTGATGAAATATGAATGCTGGTTTCTGTCTAGAGCCTCCGACAAAGACTTGATAACAGATCTTTACGACATTCTCTTAGGAGAGGCCCCTACGGAGAAACCCAGGGCCCAGAGACGATGGGAAAGAGAAATAGGGAGGCAACACTCACACAAAGTCGCAAGATATTTATTACAGGTCACAACATGGTGCCAGCAGCATAGCCAACAATGAAACGGCGGTTAAGATTGTTTCTTACTGGTACCTAACCCCTGTTCGACTGCATAGAGGGAACCCATCGTGCATCAGTGTGGGGCCACGGATTCTTTCTTGCAAATTTTATGGGACTGCCCCAAATTTCAACTATTTTGTCGGGTTGTTCTCACGGATATTGATAAGCACCTGAACACTCACCTCTCTAGATTCCCTTTGTACACCATTCTAGGGCTGGCCAATCCCCTCACATTTCAGCTAAAATCACGTAGCGGTAGGCACATTAGCTTGGCACTAGGGGCACACATCAAATGATACTCGTCTGCTGGGGTACGGAGAAAATTCAGACACATCTGGGGTAGTTATACCGCTCATGGCACATACTGGGTATAGAGAGGCTCATGCTGACACGCACATTGCAAGGAGATGCTCACCGCACATGATGGCAGCCCTTTATTTAGTTACTGTCCCATGAATTCTGTCCCAGATACCTTAAACTTCACTGCTTGACATCGCCAACATCGACTGACCAGACTGAGGTCCCCACTGTATAAATATTGTGGAGGTGGTAAGGCTAGTTAAGAGATTTCACAGAGCTGAAGCGGGTGGGGTTAGGGAGGGATAGGTGTTATTTCTCTGTTTATAGGCTATATACGTATGGCACTAGGAAGTGACTTTAGTGTGGTTTCTGCTCTGTATTTGTGCTTGATATTAGCTAATAAAAACACATTTGAACCTACAAAGTACTTTGTAAACACAGAGCTAAGTACTGCACATGAAATTACAAATATGTACAAAGTTAAATTTAACAGAACAATATACAGCCTCTACAAAAAGCAACTAATATGGTTCTTAGTGCAGATCTTCTACTCCCTATCACAGCAGTTACTGAGACTCCATGTACCAAAATACCTGTCACTGGTCTTTAACACATTATAATATGAATCAACACTTAAAGCAGATTGTTGTTAAAATGTGCTTTTCACTGTGAATTCATAGGATCTACTATTTTTGTTCTATCTTTTCGTAATTAACAAACCAGACCCATGACAAAGGTGATACTTTTTTTTCAACTGTAAAATGCCTCTGAATAGACCCTTCAAATAGTCCAGTTAGTGGAGTACAGAAATATTGGTGAGGTTCTTTACTAAATGAAAGGATAACTTGGAACAAATCTGGTCGGAAGTTGGCATGGGTAGATGTGGTTGTTTAATTGAGGATGGGTTGATATGTAGCTATCTAAGTGTACCTGAATTCTTCCTGGCTGAGGTGCAGATGTGGATCTTGTTGAGTAAGTAAGCTGGGAGCCAAATTTGATTGATGTCGTTTATTTCTGTTTAGATATGTTCAGTATATAGGGTCACTTGCTATTGGCATTTGGAGTTGAATTGCAAGAAGAATATTTCATTGTCATCAGAAAATGAGTGGCCGAAAAGTTTAAACTTGTGGTTGTTGTTGTTAAAGGCTATGTTTGAATGAGCTTATAGAGTTATGATAGAGGTTGCAAAGAATACATTGCGTTCACATTGTGCAAGAATAACATGAGGCATGCCTCTGGATATAGTACTAAAGATCAGGAGCCAAAGTCTGCTTTTCTGAACAAAAAACAAATCTAGAGATCGCTAATGACTAGTTATCTGGAACCCTTGTAAGGCTTTCAAAAAAAGGCCCAACTCTGCTTTGATTAGTCTTGCTTTGTTTGTTTCAGGCCCCTGGAGGGATTTCCACACCACAAGTCTACAGCCAGCTTCTTGCACTATATCTGCTGCATAATGACATGTGAGTAAGTTCAATATCTCTTTTTTTTTTTTCAGTCTGAAATTAGCACTTTTGGGCTTTTAAATTCAGAGGCTGAAATAATTTCCCTCCCAAACGTTAACATTGCCACACATACCATTCTTTAAGGTAGAGTTCGGATGGAGAGTGAGAGTAAGATACTCGCCTACAAATACTTGATCACACTCACTCACACACTTGCTTTCACGGTCAGAATGTCATTGCAAGGTGCAAGCTGGGGCAGACTGGTAGTCAAGCGTGGTGAGGACTCTTGTTCACACCACTTTGCTTTGACCCAGAAGTGTGCAAAGTTTTCAGAGTCAGCCTGCTGGTGGCAGGACCTTGAGGGGCTTTTGATTGCATTCCAGACTTTATTTGCAGTGACTTATGGAGATTTAACTACCGTTGAGTGTGAGTGACTGTGTCAGGCCCATCAGCTTTCCTGTTGGCACCCTCTTACTCCCAAAGATGAGGATGTATGTGTGCTGACATCTCTGTGAGGCCTATAAGCCCTCTTGTCATTTCCATGATGGCTAACCACCACTTCCAATTGCCTAACCTTAATTTGTGAGAATAGATTATCTACGCCCCTGCAGAGACGGCCTTGCAGCCTGCATATCAAACATTTTATGCAATACAGATGAGTGCTGGAGCACTGTGGTTTTGATACTGTTAGATCTCAGTGCCGCGTTCGATACGGTCTCCCACCAGATTCTACTACATCATCTGGAGGAGGCCGGTATCGTTGGCTCAGCTCTAGAGTGGTTTAGATCTTTCCTTTCTGAGAGAACATTCCAGGTGATCGCCCCGCCTTTTCTTTCACGTGTCCAGTCTATCGGACAGGGTGTGCCACAGGGCTCTGCTCTGAGTCCTGTACTATTCAATCTGTATGTACAACCATTGGCTATGGTGACCATGGACTTGGGTCTCACCATTGCCTCTTATGCTGATGACACGCAGTTGGTGGTGGTTCTCTCCGACGACTCTACACGGGATTCTCCCAAATTCAGGAGCGGTCTGGCAGCAGTCGCGGAGTGGATGACCACCAACTGTCTCCAGCTTAACGCCAATAAATCTGAGGTGTTGCTGGTGGGGAGAGATTTTGAGTTATGGAGTGAGCAATGGTGGCCGAATATCCTTGGGAGTGCACTCACCCCTAAGTCAGTGGTGAAAGATCTAGGGGTGTGGATGGACTCGACCCTCTGCTTTCAGGACTATACCAAGAAAGTGACAGGCACGTATTTTGGCTTACTCCGGGGATTGAAACCCCTGCTGGGGTCTTTTGACCCGTCCACCCGACAAATGATTGTCCAAGCGGCTATCCTGTCAAGGCTGGACTATGCCAGCTCGCTCTACCTGGGGGTAAATAAGGCAGAGGTCGTGCGTTTGCAAAGGGTCCCAAAGGCGGCCGCCAGAGCCCTGCTTGGGCTCCCTAGAAGCTGCTCGACAACTGGTGCCATTTGACGGTGGCGCCTATGGCCAAGCGTATTGAATTCACGGCCCTTTGCCTGGCTTTTAAAATTCTGAAGTACTCATCCCCGGGTGTTCTGGCCAAGCTGTTAGTGCCTTACACACCCATGCGCCATATGCGCTCCACAGGGCAATGTCTGGTTATCGTCCCTCGGGTGAAACATGTACGTGCCGGGGGGCGGTCGTTTTGCAGCTTAGCGGCTAATCTCTGGAACTCCCTTCCCTCCCAGATCCGCTGTTTGGACAACTATCTGATGTTTCGGAAGGCTATCAAAACCTATCTCTACCCCCGTCTTAGGTTCTAGCCTTTGTCTTGTTGCAGTCAGCGCCGGGACGCCTCTTCGCTGAGGCAGCTGTTGCGCTATACAAGTTGGGTTAATGTAACATAACAACATCAGTAAAACTGAGCGTGTGCCTGCCAAGGGACTAATAAAGACCTGCAGCTGTAAACTTTATCCATCTTTAACCTGATCTTGTGCTCTGCATACATCTTTTCATGGGTCACACAAAGCAGCCTTTGAAATCACGTAGTTCCCGACAGTACTCTGGACAAGGCCCTTAATTCAGTGTCAAATTGTATGTGTGATATTAATCATATGTTGTACTTAATAAAAATAAAGTATTATTTCCTTGCTTAAAAACAC
Organism: Triturus cristatus; assembly: GCF_964204655.1. Lineage (NCBI taxonomy): Eukaryota > Metazoa > Chordata > Amphibia > Caudata > Salamandridae > Triturus > Triturus cristatus. The sequence continues at coordinate 794,913,123 of NC_140583.1, read as the reverse complement.
GTGATGCTGCCTAGTCCTTGAGTTATTGTAAGTGATGCGTTCTAGTAAATGTTCTGCCCCACAACTAACCTTAAGGAGTATGTTGTCACCATTCAACATTGTTACCTCCTGAAGGTTAGCAAATAAGAAATACATCTCAGTGAGCGTGCTGTAATATCTGGATTCTGACATTGAGCGGACAACTGCAAAACCTATTGCAAGGCTTTCTTTTTTGACCTTGAGTCCAACGGATGTCAGAGAGCTAATGTGACAGTTAATAACCATTCTACCTTCCCAGAAAGACTGCTTCAAAGCCTTGTGATAGTTCAGACCTCTCAATCTGAAGTAGTTCAGTCCTCTCAAAGTAAAATGTGATCTTAGTGTCCACCCTTTGCAGTCCCGATGGCACAACTCAGTGCAAGAGACACATATGTGCTGTCACTCCCCATCTTTAAGTAGATTTAATCTTTTCCAAGATGGCCGCCAGTATGCATGAATGCGTACTGGCCAGTTTTTAATGTTTTTGCCTAAAAAATAAGAAAAACATTCCAACAGTTTAACGGTGTATGCATTTGTAGCAGCCATGGAATGTGTGTTTCATTTGTCTAAAAAAATCATTCAAAGGTTGTCACCTAGTATGCATGCACACATATGATAGCCATCTTTGAGCGTGTTCTTTTTTTTTTTTGCCTGCCTTTAGTGAATCGGACAATAGGTTAGTCTGTTTGAGGAGCTGCAAACATTAATATGCTGTTTAAGAGTAGGTTCATCCTTCTTTGTTATATGGCAACTGGTAGCTTATGACAGCTGATGGTAGTTTCGCTAGTATAAGCTGAATTACATGTGCCAATAATGGTGCTGCTAACACACATTCCGGGCTGACTTGTGGTGAACCTGCACCATTCCCTGTTTAATATCTTTGGCACCCCTATCAACTGAAAATGTTAAGAACAGTTTGGCAGTTTAAAGATGTGTCTAGGCAATTTGTTACTCGAAGGGAATGCCCTAGTGGATGCTAACTTTCTCCAGGTTCTACACACTCCCCTCTCTTTTGTAAAACTTCAAACACCCTGTGAGCCTTGAAAGTAGTATCTTACTGGAACTCTGTCCTCTCAATGATGTACCCCAGTGATCTCTTTAGGTTTATCTATTTTGGGTCCAGGGTATCTTTCTCTAACACTTGCTGGCTTTGCAAGAGAAGCAGTACGCATTATAGCAATAGTCACATTTCTGGCCCATCCCAATAGTCTGCATGTTGAGCCTGATGTTCTGCATAAATAATGAATTTTCACTTGAGAGAGTTAACAATTTTCACACCTCCCTTCTCCTTATGAACCCCCCACGTGGGAGCTGGGGTGGTCTTCTCCCATGTTCTTAGCACCCTAGGCTCTCCCATGTTACTAACCGTTGACCAACCAAGGTGTTATCCACCTGCCAGTGGTATCGTCAACTCAAACTCCCTCTTGGAAGGGCCTAGGACAGTGTCTCCCATCAGCCTCCTAGTATTCCAGACTACTTTTTCTCATGAAATGCTGGTGTGAAGAAGGTATGTTGAGAGGGTTTGATGTGTTTAGGTTTCCCAGATATGTTGTGAGTAGGTTTGGGGCATCCCATACAACACTAAAAGAGGAGCTTTGCCTTTCGTCTCACAGCAAAAGTAAAACCATGGTATTTTTTTATTTAATTTTAATTCTGTTAGTGGTACAGATACAGTTTCTTGGGTCCATACCAACATGCCCAGCACACCAGGGGAGGTAACCAGCAAGGTTTCTTGGGATTGGAGCCCTCGTCTAATAGCAGGAACATCAGCCCATCGAGGGCTACCAATAGTCTAGGTCATTTTAAAGGCGAGCCTACGGAAGAACTTGTCAGTAGAAAGTTAGCAGTGGCGCTGCAAGGGGCTTGTCTGCTACAAGAGTGACTCTTTTTTTCCCCCCAATTACACTACATCTATTGGGGAAAACTAAGGTGCTTTTTGTCTCAGTGGGGCAAGCGTTGCATCAGGCCAGTGGGTCTCATTGTGAGGGGGAAGGGTAGTGCCTTGAATTTCACACAAGCCCTCCCAACATGCCACCCCACAGTCGCATGCTAAGTTTAGGCCCCCTTCATCTTTCCATCAGTTGCTGAAATATCTAAAGATCTGCATGAGACTCAGTCTGGTTTTCGTCCGCATTACAGTACGGAGTCTGCCCTGTTGTTAGCCTCTGAGTCTCTCACTCGTTGCCGATGAAGGCAACACCGCAGCTCTGATAATGCTGGACCTAAGTGCAGCGTTCGACAATATTCCACCCCCTAGCTAATGTGATTCAGCGACATGGCTTTAAAATCGTGTCCTACGCCGATGACACAGAGCTTATTATTACCCTGACTCGGGATGAGGGCTGCTCATTTTAGATCTTGCCTGGTTTGATTGGCTGAGGGGGATAAATAATAGCTATCTCCCTAACGCAGAACGTTTACAAAACTGAGGTGCTGGTGAAAGGGAAACCTCTTTCCCTTTGGTCCACAGCTCGGTGGCCAGATATATTGGGACCTGTTCCACCTCCTAAACAGAAAGTAAAAAATCTCGGCAAATGGTTTGATGTTAATCTCACCTTTGACAATAAGATAACAAGTCTTGCTGGCACCTGTTTTTGCATTTTAAAAACACTACAAAAGATTTTAGGTCTCCTCTCAGAAGCCGCCAGGAAAACAGTAGTCAGGCCTTGATTACTTAAATTCTGGACTATTGTAATGTGCTTTACCTTAGGTGCCACAGAAGGTAGATTAAGAAAACTTCAAAGGCTGCAGAATGCTGCTGCTGGCCTGTTGGTGAATATCTCTAGGTTTTCTTCTATGGGCCAAGCACTGGCTAAGCATCACTGGCTTCCAGTGAGGGAGAGTGGCTTTTAAAGCTTTATGCTATTGCCACAACATTTTGAAGGACATAGCCCCCACTATCTGCACTCTCTGGTCAAGGCTTTTCAACCTACCTGGAGGGGAAACATCCAGTTCGAGGCATGTGAGCTGTAGATCACATGCTGTGCATATCCTGCCATCTAGTGTTGGGTCCGGATGTTTGCACTTTGTTTTTGTTCGAAGAAGTCTTTTCCAGTCACAAGGTAGGTGACTCCTCCTTTCGATGATAGTGCGCATGGGCATCGACTCCATTGTTAGATTGGTTTTTTTTCCGCCATCGGGTTCGGATGTGAATTGCTGTGCTCCGGTTCGGCACCTTTTCTCTGGTTCTCTTCGATGCGCAATCCACTACCCTCAACGGTATTGTTTCTCAATCGCGTTTCCCATTCTCCCCGTATCGTTTCCACTTAAGATCTTCGATCAGAAAACTTATGGAGGGCATTTGTGCCTACCCGCACCGGGCTCGCTAGCAGTCGATAGAACGGACTCCATTCAAGCTCTGTCCAGGGTGTCGAGCCAAATTTCTGCGCGCCGACCTGCACAAAGTGTGCAATCTGTTTGTCCCCGGAACACGACGAGGAAGACTGCGCCGCGTGCCTATCATTTCGATCAAAGAAGTCGCTTTGTGACTGTCGGGTTCAACTTCACGAGATGCAACACCAAGGCGGCTCTGTACCGGACAACTACGGCGAAGATTTAGTCCGAGAAGAAATACACCCTCAAGGAGCCGAGGAAGAGGAACATGTCTCTGTCCGAGGCTGACTCCGACATGGAAGAAGAGGAGCAAGTTACACCGGGTCAGCGTACAGTGAGTACAGAAACCCCCTTACTCAACAACCAAAGACCAAAAAGGCTCCGGTCCTTCCTCTGCCTGCAAGCCAAGGTCAGCACGGAGAAAATTTTTCGAGCACCCCGCCTGCGGGCCTGGCACCGAAACACAAAGAAAAGCCTTCTGACTTGAGCAAGAGCCAGCCCCATGCAGGCGCCAAGCCGAAATCCAAGCACGTCCTGATCCACGTTCCTTCTTTGCCGAAGCCTAAAACTTCGGTACCGAAGAGTTCAGAGCCAAAACTCTCGACGCCTAAAACTGTAAAGACAAAAAAGCTCCGACAAAAGAGCCTCAGACTGATATTACACCTTTGGATCCAAAACAAAAAGAACTTGTTATTAACCCGGATACCAGACATATTTATGCCAAATTGCCTGAAAAAAGGAAATTGGCCCAACAGGATGAGCACCACATGACCCTGAAGAAAAGAAATGTGGGTACAAACCCTTCACCACCTTATGTGCCACCTCCTTCGCCTACTTATCCTCAATTACTCTTCACACCCACTAATTCACCACCACCACTATCACCTAACCCACAGGATGAAGGGGATGAGGATGGAGAGGAGGATAGGCCACAAGATGTTGACCCATGGGAGTATTATGATACTGGTCCACACACAGATACTGATCCTGACTTATACCCGTCCAGGCCATCACCACCTGACGACAATATTGGCCACATTGAGCTTCCTAATGGGGCTGCTCATTACCATGGGGTGGAGCTACATAAGGAGGCTTTAGAGGAGGACTTCTTGTTTGAGACCTTAAGCTCCACTCAGAAAACTACACATACTCTACCAATGCTTATGGGAATGCATAAGCATGCAGATGAGGTTTTTAAAGATCCAGTAAGGGCAAGAATCATCACACCCAGGGTTGAGAAGAAATATGAGCCAGCACCTACTGACCCTGCATCAAGGGTCAGCTGCCCTTAGACTATCTTGTGGCTACTAATGCTTGCGAAAGAGAACTCAAAGACCACAGATGAGGCCCCTACTCCTGATAAGGAATCAAAGTTATTTGATGCCTCTGGCAAAAGGGTAGCCTCACAAGCAGCTAGTCACTGGTGCACTGCTAATGCTCAGACTTGGCTAGCCAGATACGATAGGGCTCATTATGATGAGCTAGAAAAAGTATGCAATTTCTGCCTGATGAGCACAAATCTAAGGCAAATGATCTTATTCAGGAGTGCAAACGTATCACCAATACCTCCATCAAGTGCGCAGCAGTGCGCGCAGTAAACACCAGTGTACTGCTACATAGACAGGCATGGTTGAGAATTTCAGGTTTCAAACCTGAGAGACAGGCCTCCATTTTCAATCAACCTTTTGATAAGGAACACCTTTTTGGTCCAGCAAGTGGACACCTCAGTGGAAAAATTGAAGAAGGACACTGATGTCGCAAAGTCCATGTGGGCTTTACAGTTACCTGCGAGTAGGGGTTCCTTTTGGCACTCCTTTTACAGGGGTGGCTCCTAAAATATTACCACAGAAAATCCCTCTCCCCTACAACCAATCGCCCTCATCAAGAGGCTATTTTAGAGGAGGCTTTAGAGCAAACAATGGTAAGGGAAGAGACAGAGGCAACTCCACACGCACTTCCCCCGCAAATAACAAACAGTGACTTCCTTCCGCTACCCCCGATCATTCCACTCCTGTAGCGGGGAGTCTCTCTCAATTTCTCCTGGTCTGGAACACAATCAACCTCAGACAAATAGGTTTTACAAATTATTCGATATGGTTACTGCCTGGAACTTACAGACACTCCCCCAGACATTCCTCCAAGATCACACGCAGTGTCACAGGAACATCTTACCCTTCTAAAAAAAGAAGTTCTCTCTCTTTTGGAGAAAGGAGCAATAGAACCAATCCCATTAAAACATCAAGGGAACGGAGTATACTCCCTGTACTTCTTGATTCCCAAAAAGGACGGCTCTCTCAGGCCTATACTAGACCTCAGAGAAGTAAATCAAATCATTCAGTCGGACCACTTTCACATGGTCACACTCCAACAAGTGCTACCACTCCTTTAACAGGGCGACTTTCTGTCCACTCTGGACTTACAGGATGCCTATTTCCATATCCCAATACACCCTGCTCACCGCAAATACCTCAGGTTCGTAGTAGCAGGCCAGCGCAATCAGTTCAAGGTGTTCTCATTCGGAGTAACTACCGCACCCAGGGTTTTCACCAAGTGCCTGTCAGTAGTCGCAGCTCATCTTCGAAGACAACACATTCACGTCTTCCCATATTTGGACGACTGGCTCATAAAAGCCAGCTCGCAAAAAAGCTACCTACGTCACACTCCCAAAACAGTGCAATTGCTCCACGATCTTGGATTCACAGTTAATCTGTCCAAATCCCAGCTACATCCATCCGACACACAGGTGTATCTGGGAGCCACAATAGATACAAAAAAGGCTTTGGCCTACCCCAATCCAGCCAGAATCCGCAACATGCAAACTTTACTCATTGCCAGCTCAAGTGTTCATGCAGTTACTGGGGATGATGGCATCCCTTACCCAAGACTCCAGATCGTCCCTTTCAGGAGTGGTTAGCATGTCAGTGAAACCAGGCTCAGGGTCTCTTATCAGATCTAGTGTTGGTCAACGGCCGCACCCATCGCTCTCTGCAGTGGTGGAATACACAAAACCTTTCAAAAGGGCGGCCCTCCATAGACCCTGTTCCACAGATAGTGCTAACAGCAGACACGTTGCTCACTGGTTGTGGAGCGCATCTCCAGACGCATACAATCCAGGGCATGTGGAGCCAGCAGCAAATGCAGCTTCAACATAAATCATTTAGAGCGGCTAGCAATTTTTCTAGCGCTCAAAGCGTTTCAAGTTAATCTAGTAGGCAAAGCTATCCTGATCTGTATTGACATGAAAGCAATGTACTACATATAAAAACAAGGGGGAACACACTCTCTCCAACTGTCTCAACTAGCACAGACCATTTGGAGATGGGTCATACATCACAAAATGTTTCTCCCTGCAGAACACCTTCCAGGAGTAAACAATTGGAT